>NC_135572.1:30818228-33318228 GCF_965152235.1 Eretmochelys imbricata
AGTTAATTGTATCCAGTTTGCAAATTAATTCCAATTCAGCAGTCTCTAGTTGGAGTCTGTTTTTGAAGTTTTTTTGTCGAAGAATTGCAACTTTTAGGTCTGTAATCGAGTGACCAAAGAGATTGAAGTGTTCTTCAACTGGTTTTTGAATGTTATAATTCTTGACGTGTGATTTGGTCCATATATTCCTTTACGTAGAGACTGTCCAGTTTGACCAATGTACATAGCAGAGGGGCACTGCTGGCACATAATGGCATATATCACATTGGTAGATGTGCAGCTGAACGAGCCACTGACAGTGTGGCTGATGTGATTAGGCCCTATGATGGTGTCCCCGAATAGATATGTGGACGCAGTTGACAACGGGCTTCGTTGCAAGGATAGGTTCCTGGGTTAGTGGTTCTGTTGTGTGGTGTGTGGTTGCTGGTGAGTATTTGCTTCAGGTTGGGGGGCTGTCTGTAAGCAAGGACTGGCCAGTCTCCCAAGATCTGTGAGAGTGATGGATCGTCCTTCATAATAGGTTGTAGATCCTTGATGGTGCGTTGGAGAGGTTTTAGCTGGGGGCCTGAAGGTGATGGCTAGTGGCATTCTGTTATGCATTCTGCATTGGGCCTGTCCTGTAGTAGGTGACTTCTTGGTGCTCTTCTGGCTCTGTCAATCTGTTTCTTCACTTCAGCAGGTGGATATTGTAGTTGTAAGAATGCTTGATAGAGATCTTGTCAGTGTTTGTCTCTGTCTGAGTGGTTGGTCTGTGTGGTTGGTCTGCGGTTGTATCGTAGAGCTTGGCTGTAGACAATGGATCGTGTGGTGTGGTCTGGATGAAAGCTGGAGGCATGTAGGTAGGAATAGCGGTCAGTAGGTTTCCGGTATAGGGTGGTGGTTATGTGACCATCGCTTATTAGCACCATAGTGTCCAGGAAGTGGATCTCTTGTGTGGACTGGTCCAGGCTGAGGTTGATGGTGGGATGGAAATTGTTGAAATCATGGTGGAATTCCTCAAGGGCTTCTTTTCCATGGCTCCAGATGATGAAGATGTCATCAGTGTAGAGCAAGTGAAGTAGGGGCATTAGGGGACGAGAGCTGAGGAAGCGTTGTTCTAAGTCAGCCATAAAAATGCTGGCATACTGTGGGGCCATGTGGGTACCCATAGCAGTGCCACTGATTTGAAGGTATACATTGTCCCCAAATGTGAAATAGTTATGGGTGAGGACAAAGTCACAAAGTTCAGCCACCGGGTTTGCTGTGACATTATCGGGGATACTGTTCCTGACAGCTTGTAGTCCATCTTTGTGTGGAATGTTGATGTAGAGGGCTTCTACATCCATAGTGGCCAGGATGGTGTTATCAGGAAGATCACCGATGGATTGTAGTTTCCTCAGGAAGTCAGTGGTGTCTCAAAGATAGCTGGGAGTGCTGGTAGTGTAGGGCCTGAGGAGGGAGTCTACATAGCCAGACAATCCTGCTGTGAAGGTGCCAATGCCTGAGATGATGGGGTGTCCTGGATTTCCAGGATTCAGGGGACACCATCATAGGGCCTAATCACATCAGCCACACTATTAGAGGCTCATTCCCCTGCACATCTACCAATGTGATATATGCCATCATGTGCCAGCAATGTCCCTCTGTCATGTACACTGGTCAAACTGGACAGTCTCTATGTAAAAGAATAAATGGACACAAATCACATGTCAAGAATTATAACATTCAAAAACCAGTTGGAGAACACTTCAATCTCTTTGGTCACTCGCTTACAGACCTAAAAGTTGCAATTCTTCAATAAAAAATCTTCAAAAACAGACTCCAACTAGAGATTGTTGAATTGGAATTAATTTGCAAACTGGATACAATTAACTTAGGCTTGAATAGAGACTGGGAGTGGATGGGTCATTACACAAACTAAAACTCTTTTCCCATGTTTATTCCCCCCCGCACTGTTCCTCAGACGTTCTTGTCAACTGCTGGAAATGGCCCACCTTGATTATCACTACAAAAGGTTCCTCTCCAGTCCCCCCGCCCCCCTGCTGGTAATAGCTCACCTTAAGTGATCTCTCTGGTTACAGTGTGTATGGTAACACCCATTGTTTCATGTTCTCTATGTATATAAATCTCCCCACTGTATTTTCCACTGAATGCACCCGATGAAGTGAGCTGTAGCTCACGAAAGCTTATGCTCAGATAAATTTGTTAGTCTCTAAGGTGCCACAAGTACTCTTTTTCTTTTTGCGAATACAGATTAACATGGCTGCTACTCTGAAACCTGCAATTATTTTGGGGACATTCTATGGCCTATTCAGGAGGTCAGACTAGATGATCACAAAGGTCACTTCTGGCTTGGAGTCTATGGAATTTTAACACTGGGTTCTTTTTCAGACCAGTTTTTAACTTGGACACTGTTTCTCAAATTGAGACACTTGGCTATTTTTAACAAATCAACAATTTATGAATTCACTGAGAACTGTATCAGTATACAATCAACAGCTCATCAATCAAGTGTAGACACAATTGATATTTTAGGCATGTACTGAACACACCAATACAGTTCTAAAAGCAGTTGTCAGAGACGATGGTTGAGGCTCAGCAGCAATGCCCTGGAACTATGCAAATCATGAGGACTTCTTATAATTTACTTAGGTTCTAAAGAATTAATGATCATAACACACTTATCACCTTTCCAGTAGTTCCCCAGGGAGTAAGGATGTATCAGTCATAATACACTTTTGAGACTGTGATTTGTGCTATTTCAATGGATTGATCCTAAAGAGATAAGTTTGGAATATCAAAAGCATTTGCTTAAAGTTATGGTTCAAATCTCTCATACACCAGTTTGTTTGGATTTATAAAGGAGAGCATTGTCAAGGTTCCTCTCCCACTCTGAACTCTAGGGTACAGATGTGGGGACCTGCATGAAAACCTCCTAAGCTTACTTTTACCAGCTTAGGTTAAAACTTCCCCAAGGTACAAATTAATTTTATCTTTTGTTCTTGGAATAACCATTGCCACCACCAAACTCTAACTGGGTTTACTGGGAAACGTAGTTTGGACACGTCTTTTCCCCCAAAATCCTCCCAACCCTTGCACCCCACTTCCTGGGAAAGGTTTGGTAAAAATCCTCACCAATTTGCATAGATGACCACAGACCCAAACCCTTGGATCTGAGAACAATGAAAAAGCATTCAGTTTTCTTACATGAAGACTTTTAATAGAAATAGAAGTAAATAGGAGTAAAGGAATCACCCCTGTAAAATCAGGATGGTAGGTACCTTACAGGGTAATTAGATTCAAAACATAGAGAATCCCTCTAAGCAAAAGCTTACGTTACAAAAAGGACACACAGAAAGAAATAGTCATTCTATTCAGCACAATTCTTTTCTCAGCCATTTAAAGAAATCATAATCTAACGCATACCTAGCTAGATTACTTACTAAAATTTCTAAGACTCCATTCCTGGACTATCCCTGGCAAAGCAGCATATAGACAGACACACAGACCCTTTGTTTCTCTCCCTCCTCCCAGCTTTTGAAAGTATCTTGTCTCCTCATTGGTCATTTTGGTCAGGTGCCAGTGAGGTTACCTTTAGCTTCTTAACCCTTTACAGGTGAGAGGATTTTTCCTCTGGCCAGGAGGGATTTTAAAGCGGTTTACCCTTCCCTTTATATTTATGACAAGCATGTATGTAGCATTAGTTAAAATCTAAACTATAGTTACTTCATGTCTTACTAGAGAATGTAGCCTTAACAAGGTAAACTTCAGTTATTTATATTAAAGAACAGAAGGGGAAATACAATATTTGAAATGAATTTTCATCACTTTTTAACTGGACATTAGTCTCGCGGGGGGTTCCGCACCTTCCTTGTGGATTCAGTCATCACTTAGTCCTCTGACCCCAGACAAGGGGGACAGTTTTTCCCACACAGGGGCTTGGCAACCTCCCTCTGGAAAATTCTGAGGTTCCACACAATGACTCAATGTCATATACCCTGATTTCAGGGCTCCTTGCAGGGGCCACCCTCTATTTCTACTGCTCATTTGCCAACTGCCTCTTAGATTTTGCAGTTTCTTTGCTTCTTTTGTCAATATCCAGCAGGTGGTGTCAATGTATAACACATTTCTTTCTGTCTTTCTTTTAGTCGGAGAATTCAATTCACTTTATGGATTGTATTTCATTTGCAGTTCTGGCTACCGGTTGGGATCCCCTTTTTAGGCAATTTCTCTTAATATTTCAAATTTATACCTTGGTTAGGTGATTATATCTTTCAACATTCCTTTTTATCATAAGAACCCAAGAATGGCCATTGTCGGTTAGACCAATGGGCCATCTAGCCCACTATTCTGTCTTCCAACAGTGTCCAGTGCCAGATGCTTCAGAAGGAATGAACAGAACAGGGCAATTATTGAGTGATTCATCCTATTGTATAGTCCCAGCTTCTGGTGGTCAGAGGCTTAGGGACATCAAGAGCATGGGGTTGAGTCCCTGACTGTCTTGGCTAATAACCACTGATGGATGTATCTGCCACACACTAATTTAATTCTTTTTTGAGACCAGTTATACTTTTGGTCTTCACAGCATCCTCGACAATATGTTTCACAGATTGTGTGTTGTATAAAGAAGTTCTTCTTTACATTTGTTTTAAACCTGCTGCCTGTTAATTGCATTTGGGAGATCCCCTGGTTCTTGTGTTATGTGAATGGGTAAATAACACTTTCCTATTCACTTTCTTCATACCAGTGATAATTTCATAATGATATTTCTCTATCATATCCCCTCTTAATCCTCTCTTATCTAAGATGAATAGTTCCAGTCTTTTAAAATCTCTCCTCATATGGAAGCTGTTTCATATGCCTAATCATTTTTGTTGCCCTTTTCTGTATCTTTTCCAATTCTAATTATATATATATAATATGAGAGAGAGATGTGTGAAGACCAAAACTGCACACAGTATTCCAGGTGTGGGTGTACCCTGGATTTATATAATGGCATTATTTTTTCTTATTATCTATCCCTTTCCTAAGGGTTCCTAATGTTGCTAGCTCTTTTTACTGCTGTTGCAAACTGAGTAGATGTTTTCAGAGGACAATCCATGATGACACCAAGATCTCTTTCTTGAGTGGTAACAGCTAATTTAGATGCCATCATTCTGCATGCATCGTTGGGATTATGTTTTCCAATGTGCATTACTTTGCATTTATCAACACTGAATTTCTTCTGTCATTTTATAGTTTTGTAGGATCCCTTTGTAATTCTTCAGTCAGCTATGAAATTAACGGTCTCGAATAATGTTGTATTGTCGGCAAACTTTGCCACCTAACTGTTTACCCTTTCCCCAGATCATTTATGAATATGTTGAACAGCACAGGTCGCAGTACAGATCCTTGGGGGACACTGCTATTATACCTCTCTCCACTCTGAAAATTGACCATTTATTCCTACTCTTTGTTATTTATCTCCTTAGCTAGTTATTGATCCATTATAGGACAGTCCCACTTATCCCACGACTGCTTTTTTTACTTAAGAGCCTTTCATGTGGGATCTTGTTAAAGGCTTCTGAAAGTTCAAGTATGCTATATTAATTGGATCACCCTTGTCCACATGCTTGTTGACACCCTCAAATAATTCTAATAGATTGGTGAGGCATGATTTCCTTTTACAAAAGCCATGTTGACTCTTCTCCAAAATATCATGTTCATCTGTGTCTGATAATTCTGTTCTTTACTATAGTTTCAACAAGTTTGCCTGGTACTGAAGTTAAGCTTACTGACCTGTAGCTGCCTGGAGCCTTTTTAAAAAAATCAATGTTACATTAGCTATCTTCCAGTCATCTGGTAGAGAGGCTGATTAAAGCAATAAGTTATATTCCACATTAGAAGTTCTGCAATTGCATATTTGAGATCCTTCAGAATTCTTGGATGAATACAATCTGTTCCTGGTGACTTATTACTGTTGAATTAATCAATTTGTTTCTAACCCTCCTCTGGGTGCAACAATTGTTTACATGGAAAACAAACAAAATCCTACATAGTCTTCCAAATCTAGTGGTCATCATCTCTACAATCTTGGATATAACCAAATATTTTTCACTTCACATCTTTCATGGCTTATCACAGGATGAGATATTACATTAGGAAGAATAAGAGAAATTGTTCACAGATAATTCAAGGCAAACAAATGTACAGTTTCTAAGTTGAGGTGAAATATTTTATATATGTGATGGGGTGGACTAGGTCCAGAGGCCCCCTGCTGGAGGCCTTGGGATCCTACCGCACCCCAGAGAGGAGCAGAAGAGAAGTCCTCCAAGTGGTCTAGAGTGGTTGCAGGGAAGCAGCCACTGAGGGAGGCTGCAGGGAGCAGCCAATCCAGGCTCAGCAGGCCCATGTGAAGGGAGCTGCAGTGCAGAGCAGAGAGCAGTTGCTACCTGGAGCTGGAGGAATGAGGACTGTGTTTATGGCTAGCTGAAGGAGCAGCAGGACCATGGACAGATCAGTCTGCTGGCCGGGACTGGGGGAGCAAGAAGGAGCTCCTGGCTGGCTGCTAGGACCGAGTCAAGGGTGGGCTGCAGGAAGACAGTGTCTCCAGGTATGTCCAGTGTCTCCAGTGTCTCCAGGAGGTATGGCCCCATACCAGGGCCAGGACTATTTAAAGACTGAGCTCAAGGAGGGCTACAGAGATACCAAGAGAGGATAGGCCCCAGTGGACTGTATACCCCGGAAGGGGTCTGTTCTGTTTCACATAGAGATTGTGTGTGTGACTCTGCTGGACGGCTGAGTCATTGAAAACTCACTTGAGAAACCACTGATAGGGGTCACTGCAAGCTGAAAGACGTCAGACACACCTGACCAGAAAGGGGTGCTCATGACAGGTGGGTGCTACCCTGTTACACTATATAACAGGAATGGATAACCTTTTTTCTATCGGGGCCATTGACCCACAGGCGGGCACAGAGGCTCAGGGCTTCTCCTAGGCTTTGGGTTGGGCCAGAAATGATGTGTTCAGGGTAGGGTGTGGGAGGGAGCTCTGGGCTGGGGCAGGGGGTTGGGGTGCATGAGGGAGTGAGGACTCTGGCTGGGGGTGCGAGCTCTGGGGTGGGACTGGGGATGAGGGGTTTGGGATACAGGAGGAGGCTCAATGCTGGGGCCAGGGGGTTTGGAGTGCAGGAGTAGCTTTGGGGTGTGGGCAGAGGTTGGGGATGTGGGCTCCGGGAGGGAGTTTGGGTGTTGGAGGGGGCTCAGGGCTGGGACAAGGGGTTGGGGTGCAGGGTCTGGGAGGGAGTTAGGGTGTGGGAGGGGGTTCTGACATGGGTTTGGGGTGTGGACTCTGGCCGGGCAGTGCTTACCTCAGGCGGCTCCTGGTCGGCAGCACAGCAGGGCAGCTAAGGCAGGCACCCTACCGGCCCTGGCTTTGCGCTGCTCCTGGAAGCGTCTGGCATGTCTGGCCCCTAGGTGGAGGTGCAGGCAAGGTGACTCTGCACGGTGCATGGTGCCCGCACCTGCAGGCACTTCCCCCATAGCTCCCATTGGCTGCAGTTCCCATTGGCTGATCGCCCCTGCACCTTGGGGCCGCAGAGACATGCTGGCCGTTTTCTGGAGCTGTGTGGAGCCGACCAGACTTTTAATGGCCTGGCAACCTTTAGCTTCCCCCTGCAGTGGGGCAGTCTGGAACTTGTGGCTCTAGCCCTGCAGGCGGTGGGAGTGCTGAGGCTCGGGGCTTTCGGTCCATGGCATGGAGACTTTCCGTGGGCTGGATGAAATTAAGCAATGGGTGGTTCCCCATCCCGGCAATATAATATAGATATGTAGGCATCAGGAAGCTTGACCTCTGAAACTTCCAGGTTCTTGGGTCACCAGCAACTTATTCCTAACTGGTTTTAACCAACATTTTGTTTTTCCTCTCCTCTGACTCTTAATTAAAACACATAGGATACCACAGGGCACTCTACACAAGAAAGGGGGCAGTTATTTTTTTGTCACCTGACAGGAGTTCTACTTAACTAGACCAAGGGAGATGGAAGTCACATCCATAAATAAATTATGGATGTCTTTGTTTTGAGAAACAGTAGTTGGAAAAACCTCTATCAGAGCTTTCCCGTTCTCAGAATTGTGTATTTTAGCTTCATTTAATGCTCCCTAGACAAGATGTCCTACCTGTTGGGATGGGTCTATTGACTCACACTGTCTTTACCTGTGGGAGGAAGCTAAGGTTTGCACTATGCATAAGGGTGATGCTACCAAATAGTTAGAAGGACACAGAGAGAGTTGCCATCAACATATTTTCAAGGCATATTTTAAAGTCTATACGTCTTACAGTAGTGGGTATGTACTGATTGATAGGTAGTTTCATTTCCTTGCTTTTGTGTGAGTCTAGTGTGTGTGGGTGCAGCAACCCTGACGGTTTCACGACAACTTCTTTTTGTCTGTTCATTATTATTTGTGTTGTGGTAGCACCCCAGGGGCTGGATAAGGGCCTCATTATGCTGGGTTCTGAACCCGCATAACAAAAGCTGGTCCCTATATCAACAAGATTGCACTCTAAGCTGTAACTCCCACTCATGTTTCCTGAATGCTGCAGGGGATTTACCTTCCTTTGAGGCATGCATGTTCTCAGGTGTAGCTTTGTAAACTGCTTAAACTCTTCTGGGATGAAAGTCCCTATAAATATAAAAGATGTTTAGTTATTCTCTCTCTCTTTTATTCTAGTGTCGTTTTCACTGTTGAGTTCCCTTGAACTCTGTAGTCACAACTGTCACAAGATTTCCCATGCAAAGATTTCTTCTTGTCTCATAAATTCAAATTCAAAAAGGGATCAGATGTTTATATGGATCATGAATAGCCAGAGGTATCATTAATGAAAACACCAATTTTAGATGGGATAAAAAAGCTCATGCTTCAGTGCTTTAGCCAATCTCTAACTGCAGGATCAGGATGAGACCTAATGGGGGTGGGGATGGTCAGGTTGCCCCACATCAGCCTACTGTGGGATTCTTACACCTTCCACTGAAGCCTCTGTCACTGGCCACTGTTGAAGACAGGCTACTGGACATGGTGGACTTTGAATCTGAGCCAGTGTGGTAATTCCTGGTTCCTATGCAAAAAAAAACAAAACAAAAAAACAAAGCAAACCAAAACAATATTATAGAGAGGGGAAGAAAAACCTCCTCCATGCAAAGATATAAAGTTGGTTAGCCCTCGCTGTGTCATGTTTATTATAGAAACTTATATGGTTAATGTGGTGAGAAGGGAGGGTTTAATTTCCACTGAGACATCTGGCACTGACCTCTGCCAGAAGTAGATGAACCCATGGTGTGTCAAACCCAATGTTCTGCTATCCTTAGTGACAGTGGGTGGCTCTCTGCCTTTAATAATGTATATTCTTTTCAAATACACTTCTATCAACATACAGTGAAAGTACATCACTGCTGGGAAGAAATTGCCTTTTAAAAAAAACAAAAAACAAACCCCCTACCATTGTAGGCAGTGAGGGAGGGGAAAAGTGAGTTGCATTATTAGCTTGATTGGCCAACGGAGGAGCCATTCAAGGCTCCCCTGCAGCATTATAGATGTGTGTAATTATAGTAATGTGTTGGGTTTTTTTGCTGTGGCATGTTAAAATTCCAACTATTTATACATTTGTCGATAACACAAAGCCCCTGAGAATATGTGCATGGTTTTTATATAGTAAATGAAAGGCATTTCCCAATGGCCCTCTCTTTTCCACATCAATATTTTATTAATCTAAAATCCATCCCCATCATGATTACATAGCGGATTCAAATGTCAACATTTGTGTAAAATACACACAAGCCATATTTTCAGTCCACAAAAATCCTTCAAAAGCATCATCTTGATCTATTTCTTAAAGCAAGTGCCCCCAAAGTGCAATACACAATTAAGACGTATAGTTTTGTATCTTATTTGGATTCAAGGAATGGCACTAGGGTTACATGTTAATGCAAGACACAGGACCTTCTAAAATAGGACTTACTATATACAATAGGTGTGACTTCTGTGACCACTTACTGATATTGCCTCTTGGACAGGGCTATAATGGGCCTGTGGGATTCTCCATAAAAGTGGTCCCAAAGAAAAAAAAATCAAAGTTTAAGACCACAGATGGCTGCAGACTGATGGATGAGGGAGTACAAGGAAATAGGGACCACATTGGTCGGCATGCTAGGCAGTCATCTCAGAACACCAGTAGCCTAATTGTCAAGTTACTAGGTTTGGAGTGGGCCCTATAGCCTTTTCTAGAATGGGTAAACCATACACTGGATAGGTTTCAGAGTAGCAGCCGTGTTAGTCTGTATTCGCAAAAAGAAAAGGAGTACTGTATTTTCCACTGAATGCATCCGATGAAGTGAGCTGTAGCTCACGAAAGCTTATGCTCAAATAAATTTGTTAGTTTCTAAGGTGCCACAAGTACTCCTTTTCTTTATACACTGGATAGCCATCTGTCTTGGGTGGTTTAGACACAACAAATCCTGCATCTTGGCAGGTGGTTAGACTAGATGATTCTAGTGGTCCCTTCTAACCCTATGGTTCTACGATTCTATACACCAAGATGTGATGTGCTGGGATCTCCATGAGCGGATTCTCCCCTAGATCTTCCCTCAGATGGATTCCTCACAGAAGGGCTCTAGGCTTTAGCTAGTAATTAGTTTCCTAGCGCTGCTCTAACTATGGAACAGGCAACTGCATATCAGCATAGCCAGTTTCTATTTTGCTTGTCTTATTTGGGTATTTTATTTGTAGTGCTTCCTAGACAGTGGGTGTCACTAGGCTGGGCCAGACACAGAGAACGGCTTCCAGAAAGCAAGACGGCTCCTTTACAGAGAGCAACATAGTGCTTTTTCTCCCCACTAGTGTGGCAGAAGGGCCAGTGCACACAAAGGGGGAGAGAGAAAAGAAACTAGGCAAGCTTAGGGACGGTAGCCTCTGTATCTAATCAAGCTTGTCTAAGCCAAATTCTCATTACAAAAAGTGGGAAAAAAAGGGGACGAGGATAGAGGAGTTGCATGAAAATTGACACAGTAGCTGGCAAGAGATGACAAGAACTTTAGGGTCACGTCTCACCTTAGGGGTGGTGATGTCATCTGGTCTCCCTTTCCTCATCTAGTCCAGTCAGAAAGTTTCAGGACCAGAAAAAAGAAGGCTCAGTGGAGTGATGGCGAATCCCTGGGGTGTGATTCTCCATTGCCTTGCACCTGTACAGCTATTTACACCTGTGCAAAGTGGCCATCCAGCGCTACCAGATCAGAACGGTAGAATTTTACAGCCATTTTGCATTCACTTTATACGGGTGTAAATAACTGCACAAGATTCAGGCCAATGGTGATTCAGTTCCCTGGGCTGACTGCCCTGGTGGTGATGCTGCTGCTGAGCCTGATGATAATGCCTGATGCCTTGCAACAGCTCCTCGTTGTGCTGTGTGAGCTGCCTAGTGCTCCCCAGAAAAGAAGTTTCCCAAAGGAAGGGCAACCTTGGCCCAATCCAAACAAGTCTGTATAATCCATAGAAGGGGACTTTCTCCTACCTTAAGAAGATTCTGATCTGCTGCTATGTGAGAATTCTGTAACCTCATCAGGAGCCTTAACAGCCCTAATCAGCAATTCCTCAGTTGACACCATTTCTTTAATCTATTCTGTGCTCTCCCGTCCCCAACAATTTTGCTATATTATATAGAGTCATAGAACCATAGAGCTAGAAGGGACTGCAAGGGGCATCTAGTCTAAAGCCCCTGCCAAGATGTAGGATTGGCCACTGTAAGATTTCAAGAAAGTTTGGGGCTCACTATAAAAGAGGGAGTGAATTGGATTGTGTTCTATCTTGTGCATCATCACCAGAATTGGTTACTGAGTTTCAGACTGTTTTACCTGTGCAATACATTGGAAGCTATAGGTTGCACAGGTCCTAGTGCATAATTTGACAATGGGTTTACACTGCTGTAACTGAGGATCTTAGCTGGCCTGTTGAATCTTTACTATTAATGATGATTCATGAAATGGAAGAAATCCGGCTTGATGCTGAGCTCCCAGAATGCCGGGTCAGCAGTTTAAAAAAAACAAAACAAAACTTTGTACTTGAAATCTGAGCCTACTTGATAAAGAATCGTTGAGACACGACCAACACAAAAGCCCATGCTGCAGTTTTTTCCAGCTACACTGTTCAGACTAGAATCCCGGTACGATGAGTTCCCCTGTGATGTGGGTGGTGATAAAAAATTATTCTCCTGTGTGGATGGCAGCCTAGGTGGTTGACAATGAATGTGAGCCATTTCAAGTTTAAGGATTTTTCTTTTATTAACAAGGAATGGAGTTTGCAAGACTAGTGCAAATGTGGCAGAGAAATAAAATCTAGGATCAAATTATATACTGGTTTGCACAGGGTGTAAATCAGCAAAAATTTGTTTTCTGGAGTGCACACTGTAAAAGCATAGAAGTCGTATGTAGAAGAATAAATGTTTGTTTATGAAATGCCAAAAGAAAAAAGAATAAAAACAAAGTGAGAGTGGGAAAAATGCTTTCTTACTATGAAAAGTGTTTTAGTTTCAGGGGTCAAACATCTTGATGCTTTTTAAAATGCAAAGAACCCAACTGTTTGCATCTGCAGATCCATTCCTTTTGCAATATTGTAAGAATCTTCAATATAGAACTATTACAGGAGAACACAAAGCCCCTTCAGTATAATAATCATTTCAATTATTTTGAAATATGTTTTAAAAATATTCTTTAGCTGCTCGCTGTGAGACACCGGTATGTAGCTGCCATTAGCGTCCGGACTGCTGTTCCTGAGAGATCTCACATTTGATAGTCTGAGAATACATAATGCTTGGCTGACATAAATGCCTCTGCCTGAGGCAGTCTTTATTGCCAGTGTCATTAGATGCCAAAATTTATTGTTCCTCGGATATTCTAACTAGGAAAGAATGCAAGAAACTCATGTTTAAAGTAAATTACACATAGTGCCAGGTAATAGCTGAAATTTGCTTCTGTTTATGACACAGGGCAGGCAATCACTTTTTAGAAGTACATAAATATGAAATATCTAAATAACCCCAGTTTTATGTGACCTCCCTGACATGTTGGTTTTCTCTCCTCAGCGATGTGCTTACTGAGACAGCGATGTGCTTTATATACACTGTATGTACAAACAATTTGTTATGATGATCAGGGCAACTGCACCTGTATGTCCCCTCAGTGGTCCAGCAAGGGCACCCACTCTCAGCTCTCCAGCTGTTGTCTTTCTTGGGTGGAGACCTCTATTTCTCTCCTTTCTGACTGGGGTGTTTCCAGGCTGCACAGTTCCCTGCCGTCACAGTGGTATTTGCTTTCTCTTCTAAGACTGATAACAGAGTGATTGTCAACAGTTCTAAGTTAAACACACAGCTCTTTCTATGCCAGCCTATTTTATTCTTAAGGAAAAAGCACTACACAGAAAACATTAAAAGCAATAAAAGAGCCTACATCAATGCTAATAAGCGTACTAGAATTCACCTGAACCCTAACACGGGCTCTGGCAGGAGCAATCTTTCAATAGCACACATGTTATAACACACAGGTCTCAAACATACATAGTTCATGGGAGTTGCCACACTCTAACCTTCCACCTGGCAGCCTGCTGACAATGGCTTATCTGGGACCCATAAAGCCCAGCCCTCATGTGAGGCTCCACCCCTGAGGCCTGAACGGTGGACTCCCAGAGCAGCTGATTGGCCAGCAGCAGGAACAGGTAGCTGTTCTAACAGCTGGTCTTCTCTCTAGTCTGGGCTGTGTCTTGTGCTTCTTCAGCTTGATTTCCTGGCATCCCAACCCGGCTTGACTTCTGGCATCTGACTTGTGGTTCCCAACCCACAGTTTGGCTCCTGCCTCTGACCCCCTGGTATCTGGACATGGCCTGACTCTGGTTCCTGACTAGTTATTCTGATTTCCAGTTTTTTGCTTCTGTATCCTGACCCAGCCAACTCTTGACTCCTGTCTTGTGAGTTTGGGATCTGGCTCCTACTAGTAGGTCTAGCCACCCATGACCCAGCTATGATAGCTTGTTTGGACCATAATAATCCTATGGAACTGAGCCTGGTGCGAGAGGGATGGACCCAGCAGCACCAACAAAGCCACCAGAAGCATTCAACTCCCCCCAGATCAAGCACTGCAGACCCAAGTTGGGCAGCTGATCTTGGACAACTAGTGGCTGCAGGAGCAAGTGAGGCAGCTTGCCTCCAAGAATACTGTGCTGCGAACAGCCTGCAGTGCCTTGCCCTGGATAAGGGCCTGTGATTCCCTTGCTTGCACAGTTCGGGAACCACTGGTGGTTCTGGAGTTTAATGAACCAGTGCCACCTACTGTTTCTGATGCTTCTCCAAATCTATACCTCTGACCAGGCCAAGGTGGCCTTGGTAATCAGCCTGCTGACAGGAGACTCATTAGACTTGGCCTCCTCGCTGCTGGAAGGCCATAGCCAGGTGCTGTCAAACTGGAATGCATTTCTCCAGTTGATGTCAACCATCTTCAGTGACCTGCACTGAGCTCAAATGGCCAATGCCTTCCTGAGGGGACTCTGGCATAGGCAAGGCACAGTGGCCTCCTATGCATCATGCTTTCATTGCCTCACATACAGAGTGGAATGAAGCAGCACAGCTGTACCTGTTCTAGTGGAGCTTGAAGGAAGAAATCCTTCAAAGTTCAAGGTGAACTGGCCTGTGTAGAGATGCTTATGGGCCTAGACGCCCTGGTGTTCCTGACCATGCATGCAGATACCTGCTGCAAGAACAAAGGGAGGAGAAAAGAGGTTCCCTACAGCTCCCTACCTGCATGACCTCACCTTCTGTATCGCTTGCCGAACCCATGCAAATCTATCTGGCTTATCAGTTACTCACCCCCATAAATGCCACCTGTGCTTCTACTGTTGTGAACCTGACCATGCCATCTCAGCCTGCCCAGTGCAAATGCCGAGGAGCTTGAAGAAGCAAGCTGGTCCAGGTACAGTATGGGGAACCAGTCTGGGCCTTGACAGAAGAGAACTTCCCCGTGTCTGACTCCTCATGGACCCTGAGTCCCATCCAGGGTCTTCTCATTTGCAGGTGCCTATCAGCTGCGCATTCTGGGGGACCCCCGATAGATTCTCCTCCCACAGGACCTCATCAGTTTGGGATCAGTGGACAATTTTATGGTTGCATCTACAGCTTGCGCCCTACAGATTCCCCTGCTACACAAGGCCATGTGTGACACGGTTGACCTATTGACAGTTCCTCACTGTCTTCAGGTGCAGTTGTGGGGGAGACTGTCCCCTGGGAAGCCATTATTCAAGGACACAGAGAAATAATACAATCCAGTGTGATCCATTCCCTGCATTTCACCTGATCCTTGGCACCACCTGGCTGACCCTTCATAATCCACTCTTCATAGTGAAAACAGAAGGTCACTTTCCCATCCGAATTTGTTGACCACATGGTCAGTGGCCAGTAAATGTTACACCTAAACCCATGAAGGCTCAAGTAGGTGCAGTCGCCTGCACTGAAATACCTACGTGGGGAACTGTGGAACTTCTCTCTAAGTACCATAACTCCACAGACGATCTATGAGAAGAAGAATGCAAAAAGCCTCTCCCAACATAGGGATTACAATTGCCACATAGATGTTAATCCAGGGGTGAAGATACCATGTGGGCAGATATACACAATGTCAGAGCCTGAACTGGCTGCATTGTGAGAATATTTCCAAAAGAACCTGGCCTGTGGATTCATCTGCAAGTCAATTTCTCCAATCCTTCATGTAAAAAAAGGATGGTAGCTTCCACCTCTGTGTTTGATTACCAAGCCCTAAATCAAATAACAATCCAGAAGCGTTACTTGTTACCGCTGATCCCTGAGTTGCTGGACTGTGTGGGTGGATGCCCACATATTCACTAAACTGGATCTCCCGGGAGTTTATAATCTTGTCCATATCAAAGAGGTAGATGAATGGAATACTGCCTTTTGAACCTGCTATGACCACTTTTGAATATTTAATTGTCATTCTTACTGGCTAATGTCCCAGTGATGTTCCAGCACTTAATTAACAATGTGCTACAAAACCTCCTGGACCAGTCTGTAGTGGTGTACTTATATCATATATTGATCTTTTCAGACTACATAGACCAACACAGCATTCAAGTCCACACAGTCCTGGAGAGACTAGGACAACACAGTCTCTATGCTAAACTTGCAACTTCATTTGATCAGACTTCCACTGAGTTCCTGGGTTTCATCTGTCCCTGGAAGGAATCAAGATGGATCAGCACAAGTTCCAGGCTGTATGTGACTGTGCAGTCCCTCACAATGTGTATGACCTATAATGCTTTTTCTCTTTGCAAACTTTTACGGGATGTTTGTGTCAAGTTTTTCAAAACAAACTCAGCCCCTCACTGTCCTACTTCAGAAAAACTGGTTGCTCAAAGCCCGGCATACATTCAAGCAGTTGAAATTTGCCCACTGCTCCAGGATTAGCCCATCCAGACGTGACAGAAACTTTTGTTGTGGAAGCCGATGCCTCTAGCATGACAATTGGGGCAGTCCTCTCCTAAAGGCTTGGAAATGAGCAAACTACTACTTGAGAAAGCTTACCCCTGCTGAGTGAAACTATGAGAACTTGGACAAAGAACTTCTGGCAATTAAGACTACCTTTTGAAGAGTGGTGACACTACTTGGAAGGGGCCTGTCATCCAGACCAAGTGTTTATTGATCATAACAACCTGGACTATGTGCTCAAGGTCAAGGACCTAAATCAGTGACAGCTCTGGTGGGCCCTATTCTTCTGCCAGTTTTATTTGACCTAGATCTATTGCCCTGGAACTAGAAATGGCAAGACTGATGTCTTGTCCTGAAGCTATGGCTTTGACCTACAAGGCTCAGAACCAGACATAGAAACTTAGAATATTAGGGTTGGAAGAGGCCTCAGGAGGTCATCTAGTCTAATCCCCTGCTCAACACCAACTAAATCATCCCAGCCAGGGCTATGTCAAGCCGGGCCTTAAAAACCTCTAAGGATGGAGATTCTACCTTCATTCTCATTCCATCATTCTCAAGTCCCACACTTTGCTCAGTGAGACTTGCCACCAGAATCTGCTCATACTCATCTGCTATGCCTTTGTCTCTGGAATTCCACCAGATGAGTTGGCCATTATCAACAGAGAACCATATGACCCCTAGGAGGGGATCACATTTGCAAGGGACCACATCTATGTTCCCCGAGGACCTGCGAGAGTGGTGGTTCTTTAACTATGCCATGACTCCACTCTGAAAGAACATTTAGGGTGATATAAACTCCAATGATTAACATCCTGTTTCTTCTGGTGGCCACCTATGTGCCTCATGATAGAGACTTTTGTAGCTTTCTGCCAGGTGTGTGCCTGCACCAAGATCCCATCCCAGAAACCCTACAGTCTTCTCCAATCTCTGGACATCGCATCCTGGCCCTGGGAGGCCACTTTCTTGGACTTTGTGGTGGAACTACCAGAATCCAGTGGTTTCATGATCATTCCGGTAGTGGTAGATTGCTTTTCTAAGATGGCTCGCTTCATTCCTTGAATGGGTTTACCCTCCATGGGGGAAACCACACAACTCTAGATAAACAGTATGGAGTTGAATGCATGACACTACTGATCCTCTATAAACTCGAGTGAAACCACCATCTTATCTCAAACAGGCCACAAAACAATGCACAACTTTTCCAGTGAGAACACTTTGGACCTGTCAGAGCAGTGACCAGAAGATCAGTGTATTGCTTTAACACATACAAAATGAGAAATGATTGCCTACAAAAGAGTACTGCATAAAGGGATCAGAGGGTTATAGTGGATCACAAACTAAATATGAGTCCTCAGTGTAACACTATTGCAAAAAAAGAAAACATTTGTTCTGGGATGTATTAGCAGGAGTGTTGTAAGCAAAACATGAGAGAGAATTCTTCCGCTGTACTCCACGCTGATTAGGCCTCAACTGGAGTCTGCTTTGGTCTTAACTATATTGAGCAATTTAGTATCATCTGCAAACTTTGCCACCTCACTGTTTACCCCTTTCTCCAGATCATTTATGAATAAGTTGAATAGGATTGGTTCCAGGACTGACTCTTGGGGAACACCACTAATTACCCCTCTGCATTCTGAAAATTTACCATTTATTCCTACCCTTTCTTCCCTGTCTTTTAACCAGTTCTCAATCCATGAAAGGATCTTCCCTCTTATCCCATGACAACTTAATTTACATAAGAGCCTTTGGTGAGGGACCTTGTCAAAGGCGTTCTGGAAAACTAAGTACACTATGTCCACTGGATCCCCCTTGTCCACATGTTTGTTGACCCCTTAAAAGAACTCTAATAGATTAGTAAGACCTGATTTTCCTTTACAGAAACCATGTTGACTTTTGCCCAACAATTTATGTTCTTCTATGTGTCTGACAATTTTATTCCTTTACTATTGTTTCAACTAATTTGTCCGGTACTGACATTAGACTTGCTGGTCTGTAATTGCCAGGATCACCTCTAGAGCCCTTTTAAAATATTGGTGTTACATTAGCTATCTTCCAGTCATTCTATGATTTTCACTTCCATTTTAAATCAGTACAAAAATAAGTGGCTTTGTGTGTGTGTGTGTGCTTTAATTTCCCTTCTTGCAAACCCTTAAGAGACTTTTAATAAGTCTATCAAAAGACTTAGGAAATGACTAACAGTGATTTCACTTCTCCTTACACTAAGCAGCAGACTGTTTAATGTGAAATCTTCCTGTGAACTCCACAGGGCTGAAAATTAGCTACCTGTAGAAAGCAATGAGTGAAATGATGGATACCAGTGGTATATGTCCCATGTAGATACATGTTCAGCATATACATTTTCACAATAATCTTATTAAAATACTGTAAATTGATAAACAAAAACTGTAAAACAGTGAATGTTCAAACACTGTTGTGATTAAATTGGGTGAATCAGAGTACCAGATGCTATTTTTGGTCATGTACCGTGATGAGATTTTGTTATTGTTACTGACATGCACAACAGCTGCAAGGATAATTTTTATGTTCATTATATTTACTGTGTTGCTGAGAGAATTAGAAGCCTCTGAAGTACATCTTAAAAGGTTTTATTGCCCTATAAAAGGCTCTCTGTCGCTTTAAACTCCATTAGGAGAGCTGTTTGGGTTAGTAATGAGATTCTTCGGAAGAGGCCAAGACAATAGATTGTCAAGATTTTATCCCAGCTCCTTGCAGACAGTAGTACATGTCATGCGGTGACCAAGAGACAACAATTTTCATAAAGGTTCTTTGAATTTATGGAACTGCAGTATGGATTCAGCTGGACCTCTGTTTGTTCCTTTGTTTAGAGCTGTACAATACATCTACCCTAAATTCTGGGTTGATAGGTGATATGTGATAATGCTGAAGAAATGTTTGCCTAAACTTGTGGTAATTCTACCCTATTTCTTTTGAAGTTGTTGCTGTGTCTGAGTTGTAAAACTGATTTTTTTTTATTGTACATGACACAGTGGAGAGCTCAGCAATATATGAAGTACTTCATGGTAGACTACCCTGTTCAGTGACAAACACAAAATGTTATTACAACCTTTCATGAAAGGCAACATAGATTGGCTTGATCCTAAGTGATGCTAAGCACCTGTGTCTCCCACAGAAGTTAATATGAGTCCAGGTGCTCATTGTTATACAAAGGGTTAGCATGTACAAACACTGTCTTTCTCCTGAGACTGATCCCACTGACAATAATAGGCTACTACTTACACATAATCAAAGGGATTTTTCCTTTAGCTAATATGGTAGAGGTCTGTGGTCTTCAGTGTTGAAGTTCTACCGTTCAAGTCCTGCTGACAAAAGTAGAAATGTGTGTTGTTTTTTTCCCCAAAATTTTTAAAAAAACCACCAGTTTTCATTTTGTTTGAATTTTTTTACGTGTTTTGCCCTTTGTGGGGAAAAAATGTTTGGAATTTTTGCTACATTGCCTCCTTTTTTCTTTCTAAAAGCCTCCCACCTCCCTCTGTTTTCTAGTGGAAAATGGCAGGGGTAATAATTTTTTTTTTAAAAAGAGAGAAGTGGGATATGGTGGTGATGTGGGTGGGGGGAAGTAAAGAGACTGGGATATTTTTCCACCTTTTTAATGGAAAATTTCAAAACATTTTGACTCTTCCCTCCCCTTCCCCCCTGAAATATTTAATTCAAAACGTTGGAAAACAATGATTTTCAGCCACAAACACATTTTTCATAATTTTTTTTACTAGCTCTAAGTAGTGATGTCATATGTATGTATGGTTTGTTTCCTCAGAATCAAATAGGATCAGGCCTTATGCTATGAAATTTTCTGTATAACAGCCCTTTTTATTTATTAATATGTAGAGCAGACTTACAAGTTGCTACTTCTCCACTCGCTTGAAGCAAGCCACCAGTTCTGGTGGGTGTTCATTGTTTATCAAACAATGTCATCCTCATGATAAAGTGTGGATTGGCATTTTCTGCACCAGGGCTACCCAATTTTTAATGAAAGTCTTGGGTGGCTGGTAAAAAATGCCTGCTACATGCCATCCATTTTCAGTATATATTGTTGTCTGTTGTGCTTTGTTGCCTTCAGCTGAGCTACATCAGTTTTAAACTTTGCTGAGGATCTGGCCCTGAACACTGAATGTTGTGGGGTACCTTTCAAAGCAGGATATGATGGCTGCAGGATGGGTCATTTCAGGACTTGCTCCCTGTTTGCATGAGCTTCATGCTTCATGTTTTGCATCCTGAAATTCCCCTTTGCGCACACAAATGTTACCCTGCTTGGGTGCAAGTACCTGTTGAGCCCTGCTTTGAAAATCGATCCCTAAAACTCTAGCAGAAATTTTTCCATTGCAAACCAGACCAAATTTATTTCTGACCTCAGTGTAATTTTCTAGTATATCAGATTTAGATACAAAATTACTTATTTATGAATTGGTTGGAGCCAAATAGGGGGATATCTTTTTCTCCCCATATCATATGTAAAATATCTTGACAGTTAAGTGTTCTCCTAGGCTTGTATTTTTTATTGGAATCTCCTGGTGCCTCATGCAATGTGCAAAGCATTTCTTTTTGTTATCTCTCCATAGCTACCCAGCAAGAACTAGGAATGTGAAAAGATACGTGCAGAATCTCTGTTTCAGTAGTTATAAAATGAACTCTAGATTTAGTTTTATGTCTTCCTTTACATTAAACTGTACATTTCAAAATATATCACTCAGAACCTTTCCTCAATGACAGTCATTGCTGCGGGGAAAAGAAAACCCACCCAGTTTAATCAAAAGGAGATTATTTTGTCATGGCCAAGAGTAATAGAATGACTTACAGCCACTGTTTTTCTTCGCTGTGGGCATCCCTGAATATGAATTGAGTATGCTTCAGCAGTTAATGACTGTGTAGGAATTGACAACTTTCCTTAAAGGTACTTTAAACTTGTCTTCCGACAAAATCTATTTTAATAAGTGCCTGCCTTACTGGGGATTTTTCAATGTTTTCATAAAAATGCATTACTTAAGATGAAGCAGCATATAGATGTATGTCTATCAATTTATATATGTGTCCATTATTTCACAGAGAGATTAGAAGGGGGTAGAAGGGAGGAAGAGGGAGCCTCTGCAAGGGCTGACTATGTTATGGAATATATTTTCCATGCATAGGGAAAGGAGTGATAACTCACTTGTGCTCTGTAACTTGTTATCATATTTATCTTTGTGAGTAAAGATAAAAGTCAAAACAACACCCAGCACCCCAAATTATACATTTTTTTCTCGTCCATTGTTCTTGTTCCTTTATAAAAGTTTTCCAATTTTCTATCCTGAATCTTTTTGTGAAAAAATGGGCATTATTAAAGGAAGCAAGACGACTTGGCTGGCTGATGCTACTCTACTCTGTCTGGCGGATCCTCAATGAAAATCTTGTAGAATTACCAATACATTTCTGTGTGGACATTAAACATTTATGGACCCCATACAGAGGTATCCCCAATACTGCCATTCTCTACATAGGACATAACTGCAATTTTCAGATAACACTTTGTAGCAACCATTGGGCAAATGTTGCTTTTTTCCTACTGCAATCACTGTTTATTTGCTATCACTTTCCCTACAGTGTAAATGACCTCAATAGCAGACAATAAGGGTAATGGCCTGGTCCCACAATCCTAACATGTATGAGTAATCCTGAAGTCAATGGGGACTACTTGCATGAGTAAGGATTCACTCACATGGGTAAGGATTGCAGGATTGGGTGCAAACTGACTATTTGGAAGAGGCTGGAAATATGGCTATTTCAGCAAGTTCTCAGTGATTGTGTTTGGATCCACATTTACATTATGGTTTAGGATCAGGTTTGAGCTCAGGGTAAATATGGCTATTTCAGCAAGTTCTCAGTGATTGTGTTTGGATCCACATTTACATTATGGTTTAGGATCAGGTTTGAGCTCAGGGTTGAATTAGGACAAGGATTCAGGTTCAGATTCAACAGAACTTCTCAGAGGCCTTGACCATCAGTTTATGGATGGTAGAACAATTCCATTTAGTAAACTCAGCTTCCCCCAACAAAATCTCAGACCTAAGGGCCACCCCATGTGAAGACATCTCTATCTGTTTCATCAGAAATATCAACTAAATACCAGACAGCTCAGGAATGAAAGGCACCAAGCCAGAGCAGAGTAGATCTAGGACCATCTTACCCTCCAATGAAGGGTAAGTTTGTCTGTGTCTGGAACACATCAGGAAAGGGATGTTGGGGCTGTGTGTTCGGTGGGAAACCGGATGGAATCAACTTACAGCATCATGCAGCCACATACTTGGAACATGCTTAGGTGCTCCTGGATGCAGATATTAAAAGGGGAGGATCATCACAGTACCCCAAAGTTTACTGCCACAAGTCTCCCACAAAAGATATACAGACATGATTCTTAACCAGTGATCTGACAAGACAATATCAGACAGGCCATAGGGCTTGGTCCTGCTCCATTGAAGTCAATGGGAACAGGATCAGACCTGTAATGAAGGGGCTAACGAGACAATAGGGAGGTAGGAGAAGGAAGGACAGGGTCCATCAGTAAAAGAATGCAGTAGCTTAGCAAGGGCTAATTTTTTTGGAATAAAGTAAATAAATTTTGTCTTATTTGCTAATTACCTGTAGGCTTCATGGAAGAAATGGGTTCTGGAGAGAGAATCTCCTGTCTCTCCTTTCTGATGACTGGTTGCTCTTGGCATCAATACAAAGACATGAGCCCTGGTGAGCAGGAAGAGGAGGGGCTTTTTGTTACTGCTGTAGTTTATTTTTTTGCAGCACTCACATGTTTCTGAGTTGTGGCACTCTGCAAATAAAATGCTGGATTCACCACCATGTCTCTTCAGCTGTATGGCAGTGTAACTGCATTAAGTTCAACGGGCTGCACTGGTGTTAAAGCTGAAGTGATGGTGGCAATGAGTTAAGCCAAAAATGATTATTGCCACCATGCTGAGAGCAGGGAAATATGTTCAATTACAAATGCATATTAAGGTGGGTAATTCTGTTTTTATTTAACTTAGCTCTATAGTTATAAATTCTTTTGTTCTGTGGACTGATGGTGAAAGATCAAAAAGACATTTCAAACTTGGACTTTTCATGCAATGTTTTTTGCTGACTGAGGAGGAGCTGGTCAGTGTTTCACTTTGCCCATGGCCCACTGATGGACCAACAAACTACCAACAAAAATATTTGAGCTCTTTAATATTATACCATGTAGCATCGAGGCTCTTTGCAGCCAGGCTCATGGAGATTGGCCTGCCACCTAGCTTTCTGATCTTTTTTGAGTTGCTTTATTTCCTATGTTATCCTAGTCTCTCCCCTCTCCCCATTTACATTACAAAATGAAGGTTTATTATTTTTTGGGGGGGAAGGTGATTCAAAAAATATCATGCAAATAAAGTCTAGGATTGGTACAGCCCAGTTCTTGCTCCTAACATTTTGCTTTTTTTGTGAAAATTTTAGACAATTAAATTTTACTTATCAAATGATGCAAAGAGCAATAAGCTGCTCTTGCACGAGTGTTATGCTTATGAAACTTCAAAGAGAAGCAGGCATGGTTTGTGACCATTTGTGACATTTTTCGTGGAAGAACATGAGATGGGAGAGAGAAGGAGAAAACTTTATTACCTGGGCTCCAGTAAAGCTGACTTGTGCTACTGGAGCAGCATGAACCAGCCTTAAAGCTTCCCTTACGCTGCACCTGGGTCTTTCTGTGACTTGGGGAATCTCGTATTGGTATAGCTGGTTCTACATCACTCTCTTCTGTGCTCCCTGTGATGGGGTGTTCACCCCACACCAGCCCAGAGGGGAGTTACGGTGTCCCAAAAGGGCCAATTAACCTTCCTAGTTGCACCTGACAGGAAGCCCAAGGATTTAGAAACACTAATTTCCCGTTAAACCCGCTGGGAGAAGAAGTTTATAGCAGGCAAGGGCTGCAGGGGGAAAGTCTACAGTCACTTTCTAGGAGCAGAGAGGGGGAGGGAACTCACTGGGGATAAGGCCCGGGATCCCAGCCCTGGAAGAAGGGTCAAGGCCAGAGGAGTTGTAGGGAAAACAAGCCTAAGAAGCAGGGAAGGAGGAAGCCGAGGGGGATTGGGCTGGAACCCCAGTATAGAGGAATGGCCTCGGTTCCTCTACCAGACATGGGGAAGTGGCACAGGCTTGTTGGAGATGCCACCCAGACCACTGGTGCAGTGAGACATTGATGCTCTGAAAGGGGGGGGGGGCGCTGTTCAATGACCTAGCTTGGGGGGCTGAGTCATGAAGATGGAGCACCCTGAGTTCAGAGAGGGAGCAACAAATGGAGGGGATGCTAGACCAGGTGAGAGCTGAGCCTAAGATGTAGCCACTAGGACGTGTCTCTGCAGTGAATGTACCCTGTTACTTCCTACCATAGGGGACATGCCAGATTCGAAGGGGACATGTTGGGGTTTAGCCAGTGTACACTGCCCCCTGATCATCCTCACCTTGCATAATGACCCTTACCCTCATGGAGCCATCAGAAACTGGTGTAGGTAAGAGCATCCCTGAGGTTACCCTAACATACAACAGAAATTGAATTGGTCCCCAGCTACCTAAAACTCATAACATTGCTTGTTGCCCCCTCTGGAAACTTTTGGAAGCTTATCATCATCATCATTGTTTTCTCTCTCCACCCTTCACAAAACATAAAAAAATGCCAAACCTTCTAATCACATGGGGTAGGAAGGACTCTGTGACTTCAGTCATATGACAGAACTCAACCAGACTACCTCTAAGGTTGAAAGTACACAGCTGTGAAGAGGTGTATCACATTTTGAGTGGACATTCATGTGCTGGGACGGGGTCGGGGGAGTGCCGTGTTGCACTTTGAAAATATGGGTGCTAATGCAGAAAACATTTACAGGAAGCAGTGTTTTTGGCAGAAACTCTGATAACTAGAGAAGGATCAGATGCCAAGTGTTTAAATGTAGTAACCTATTTCGCACTGCTGTCTTCATTTCCTGTGATTAAGTCAAAAATAGCCTTCCACCATGGGATATCTAGATGCAGGGAATAGAAATCTGATAAAAGAAGGCTCTTTAATCTTGCAGACAAAGAACCAGGAACCAGTGGCTGAAAGCTGAAGTTACATTCAGATTAGAAATGAGGCTCACATTTTTAACAGTGAGGGTAATTAACCACTGGGACAACTTACCCAGATTTTTGGTGGATTTTTTATCACTGGCGATTTAAAAATCAAGATAGGATTTTTTTTAGAAGATGTGCTCTAGTTCAACCATAGCTATTGGAGTTGAAGCAATAATTAATCCTGGGAAGTCCAATGGCCTGTGTTATGCAGGAGGTCAAACTAAACAATCACAATGGTACCTTCTAGCCTTAAAATCTGTGAATTTATTAACCATACCTGTTATACAAGGAATTATGGAAGAAAACAGTCCTGGAATTTTTACTAATAACATACTCCTTAGCTTAATTTCTGCATATTTGCTGTATCAGCTCCTATCTGAATAATTCAAATAACTCATAATTAATCTGCTGACTTTGTTACAGGCCTACGTTATCAGCTGTTTATTGCTTACTTGATCTAACTGCTCTAGATCACCTGACTTGTCTTTAATTTCTATCGAACTGCTTCTATCAGCCAAAGTATTTTCTTTCAGCATCTGCATGTGAGTTTTCCCTTGCCACATCTAGGCAGAATAAAAAAGGGTCATCATTAACCTCCAGAACCAGTGCACTTAGCTTCAATAGACATGGTTTCTCTCTGGCAACCTCATTGTATATATTCACACAAAATCATCTTCATGTAAACCTTCAGTGTCACCTTCTCCATCCAATCTTGATTTAATGAGTTCAATTTATGAAACATCCACCATTTCCTTAGGTAATTAGCTATTGGAACAATTTACCTTCACTTAAAGGTCTGACTTATTTCTACTCTGAATTAGTTTAGGTTCAGCTTCCACCCATTATATCTTGTTATGCCTTTATCTGTAGAATAAAGAGCCTCTGCAATCAGAAATCTTCTCATCATATAGATATATGTAAACCACGTTCAAGTCACTGCTTAACCTTCTTTTGGATAAATTAAGTAGATTGAGTTTCTCTGGTGTCTCCTGATTGCAAATCATTTTTGTAGCTCTTTTCTGAACCTTTTACAATTTATCAGCATAGCATCTTTTTTAACCAGAAACCAGAACAGTATTCCAGCAGTGGTCAGGGCTGTATTTAGGGGCAGGTGACCCAGGTGACTGCCGAGCTTGGGGGGCACCGGGCTCCAGGTGCTGTTTTTGTTGTTAGCGACAAAAGGGAAAATAGAATGTTTGAAGTAAAATGTTCCAGGTATTCCATATGTTGATTCATTTTCCACTAACCTCCTACAATGTTCTGGATCTTTGGAGAATCTTGTGGAACCTTCCAGACTTTCTGAGAACTACATTTTCCTTGCTTTGTATTTATTCATGTTGTATATAAATAAATAAGATCTACATATCCTACTGTACAACTTTATCATCTTGTATGACAGGGATAATTCATGCATCCATATTGTCCATCAAAGTCATGAAATAGGCTACACATTCTGTAAAAAATAAGGTATTCAAAAGTTTAACATATGGAAGGGGTGTGTGTGCCAAAGGTGCTCCTCACCTGGGGCACCATTTGGACTAGAGCCGGCCCTGCCAGCGGTCTCACTTATTCCATATACAGTGGCAATAATACCTTCCTGCTTCTATTTGATATTCCCTGTGCTTATATATCCAAGGATTGTGTTTGCTGTCTTAGCCACCGCATTGCACATGTTCCCTTGGCTGTCCATTGTACCCCTTGATAAGCGGATCTGCACAATGGGCCAAACCCAGAATTCCTGACTCAGTTTTTACTCAGGCCAAATTGTTAGTGACATCGCTAGAATGTCGAGTAAATACTGAGGGCCAGATTCTGCCTGGCCCTTAGGTGGGCATGCTCTGTAAGGGGAAGAGTGCAAGAAGCCTCCCCACTCTGAGCTGCCCACATAACGGTTAGGCAGAATTATCTAGATATACTCAGGAGTGCAGGGGCTGCTCTCTGATCTCTGTGCCACTTGGGTGCCTGGCACTCCAAAAAAAGTGGAGAGGAAATAGGGCCATGTCCTTTATTTACACTGGCCACTTGAGCTCTTTGTCCATGTTGTGGGGGGAGGTAGTAAGATGCACTGCTCAAAGGGCTGTAGCAGCATGCTCAGTGCCTCCATGGCACACAGGAGGATTCAGAAGGCTTTTCTGGGTGGTGCAGTTTCGCATTACCCTCGACACAGACCCCCGAAGTGGATTCAAGCCCCGAGTCAGATGTTAAAGTCCTGCAATGAGAGGGGTGCTTCCTTGGGGGTGATACTGACCATTCTCAACCCCCTTGGACTGAAATGAGAGTTGAGGATGCACAATGACACCTCCTACTGGACACTCACTGCCTTTTGGGATTAGGCTCTGTCAAGGTTCCTTCCCCACTCTGAACTCTAGGGTACAGATGTAGGGACCTGCATGAAAACCCCCCCAAGCTTATTTTTTTACCAGCTTAGGTTAAAACTTCCCCAAGGTACAAACTATTTTACCTTTTGCACTTGGACTTTATTGCTGCCACCACCAAGCGTCTAACAAATATATAACAGGGAAAGAGCCTTCTTGGAAACGTCTTTCCCCCCCAAATCCTCCCCAAACCCTACACCCCCTTTCCTGGGGAAGGCTTGATAAAAATCCTCACCAGTTTGCATAGGTGAACACAGACCCAAACCCTTGGATCTTAAGAACAATGCAAAAGTAATGGGGTTCTTAAAAGAAGAATTTTAATTGAAGAAAAAGTAAAAGAATCACCTCTGTAAAATCAGGATGGTAAATACCTTACAGGGTAATCAGATTCAAAACATAGAGAATCCCTCTAGGCAAAACCTTAAGTTACAAAAAGACACAAAAACAGGAATATACATTCCATTCAGCACAACTTATTTTATCAGCCATTTAAACAAAACAGAATCTAACGCATATCTAGCTAGATTACTTATTTCAGAGTAGCAGCTGTGTTAGTCTGTATTCGCAAAAAGAAAAGGAGTACTAGTGGCACCTTAGAGACTAACCAATTTATTTGAGCATCAGCTTTCGTGAGCTACAGCTCACTTCATCGGATGCATTCAGTGTAAAATACAGTGAGGAGATTTATGTACATAGAGAACATAAAACAATGGGTGTTACCATACACGCTGTAAGGAGAGTGATCACTTAAGATGAGCTAATACCAGCAGGAGAGCGGGGGGAGGGGTGTGGGGGGGAGAAAACCTTTTGTAGTGATAATCAAGGTGGGCCATTTCCAGCAGTTAACAGTTAACAGCACTGCTCCTCAGACCTTCCTGTTAACTGCTGGAAATTGCCCATCTTGATTATCACTGCAAAAGGTTTTCTCCCCCCCGCCCCCCTGCTGGTAATAGCTCATCTTAAGTGATCACTCTCCTTACAGTGTGTAACACCCATTTTTTTCATGTTCTCTGTGTATATAAATCTCCTCACTGCATTTTCCACTGAATGCATCCGATGAAGTGAGCTGTAGCTCACGAAAGCTTATGCTCAAATAAATTGGTTAGTCTCTAAGGTGCCACTAGTACTCCTTTTCTTCTAGATTACTTACTAAGTTCTAAGACTCCATTCCTTTTCTGTTCCTGGCAAAAACAACACACAGACAGAGAGAACCTTTATTTCTCCCCCACTCCAGCTTTGAAAGTATCTTGTCTCCTCATTGGTCATTTTGGTCAGGTGCCAGCGAGGTTATCCTAGCTTCTTAACCCTTTACAAGTGATAGGGTTTTTCCTCTGGCCAGGAGGGATTTTAAAGGTGTTTACCCTTCCCTTTATATTTATTACAGGCTCTGTGCACCTAACTGTCTCTAGTTACATGCCAGTGCATATAGTAATGACAGCTGTTATTAAAAGCGGTAAACCAGAAAGTAGCACCTCATGCTTGATATTTACATAAGAAAATACAATAGTTAGTTAGTGTGGATGTAAATTTGGCAGCATATATTTTTCTGCCTATTTTATTCTTGTGCTGAATTACTTTCTCTGTGTTTACAGCTGACAGTTCTTTATGTTGGTTTTCCCCCTTGCACTGTATATAGCACTGCCTTATCATTAATAGTGCCACTGTCATCTTCTCACTCATAATGACAATCCTCTTGCAGAATAAACTGCAAGAGAGAAAAATAGCCCAGAAGTTAGTTTTGTGGAACAGGAGATCAGTTGCTTTAAGGAATATTTTTTTCAGTGAATTAAGGTTAAATTAACTGTAACACTTGGGTTATCTTATCAGATCTCCAAACTAAACAGGGTGAGCACGGAGGTGTGACAATGATGGGTGCATTTCAAATGCCTAAAACAGATCACTGAACAGGAGTGGCAGCAACCACTACAGTAAGAACTTCCCTGTTTTCAGTCCCCTAGAACTTTTTAAAGCTTTCACTTTTTGAATACTTGTGGCACCTTAGAGACTAACCAATTTATTTGAGCGTAAGTTTTCGTGAGCTACAGCTCACTTCAGATGCATCCGATGAAGTGAGCTGTAGCTCACGAAAGCTTATGCTCAAATAAATTGGTTAGTCTCTAAGGTGCCACAAGTACTCCTTTTCTTTTTGCGAATACAGACTAACACGGCTGTTACTCTGAAACCTGTCACTTTTTGAATGACGTTTTCCAGGCTTGTTCCCTGTTTGGTTGTGAATTTTTGTTGAAACTTTGAGCCAAAACAATTCAGCTGTTTTTAAAGTATGACAAGAATAAAACCAAAACACTTTCCCCCGATAAACTCCATTCTAATAGGGCTTGATCTACCTCCTACTGTAATCAACATGAATCAGTTTATGCCCATAATTGAACTCTCCAATAGGCCAAAATAGTAAAGCCCTATATCCCTCCACCCATCTCTCCTGCTTCGGCCTGGAAGACAGATGTCCTTTGAAATATGGTTGGAAGTTTAACAACTCCAGGTTCTGGCAGTTCAAGGAAGGAAGTGGGGAAGATTTGTGGGGCCTTTATGGAGAATACTCTACCAGCACCCCTTCCTTTTAAATCAAGGAATCTCCAGCTAACAGCCTCCACTGGTAGTTACTATAAAACATTATCTGAGGGGTGGGGGAGAGAAAAAAAGGAGAAACTTTTAAAAGAGCCTTAATGATTTAGAAGCAATGAAGTCAATGGAATCTATGTTTCTAATTAGAAGTGGTCAGATTTTTTTGTTGAAAAGTGTTTTTGACAAAAATGCCATTTTGGCAAAATTAAAACACAGGAAAAAAGTGTCAGTTTTGATAACATTTAGTTTAAAAAACCCTGATGCATTACAATGTTGAAATAGTCTGTTCTGATATTTTCAGAATTGAATGTTTTGTCTCTCTTACTGAGTTTTTGAAACAAAATTTAATTGTTATATACTTTAAAAAAAGTTTTAAAAGATCAAAATTTGAATGAATTGTTTAGATTTTATCAAAGGAAATCATCTTAATTGGCCCTGTGGAGAAAAAATTCAGTGGACCCAAGTAGGCCTAAAACTTTGGTCAAGCTAACTGTGTATATGAAGCATAAGAAGAGAGTGTGGAAAATTCCACTGAGGGGCGATTGTGAAGGACATAAATCCACACCATGTAGAGGTCAAGCATAGGCGTTTACTACGTACAGTGCTGATGGAGTGTCACCTCGCTTATTAGGCTCAGAGACACTATCAATTGATTACAATGGAATATATGGATTTTCCATGGGTGGGGAAAGTGACGGGGTAGGCAGTCCCACATCCCCGGATAGATTTAGCTGCAAGACATGATAGCACAGTAGCCAATGGTTAAAAGGTTACATAATGTCTCCGCCCATGGTCTCAAGTTAACAAATTAACATTTAGCATTTAATTAGTACTTTAATAAATGTATTAGTATAGAATATATGTTGGATTCAATTTGGGGTCTATAGGAATGAAGTAGCTCCTTTGATTGTCCAACAGATATATATCTAGGGGTAAAAGCAAAGAAACAGTGAAAGTATATGGCAATAAAGATTGTCTTTCCAGTTGCTTATTTGTGTTTTAAGGCAGGCATTGATTCCTGGGAAAGGGAGGTGGGAGGAGGCCATATCTTATACTGACATGTTCCAACCTTTCATAAACTCAAGGTTGGATGTGTTGGAAGAACATCTCCCTACAGGAGAAACTAACACAACAGAAATAGGGCTTCTTTGTTCTATTTGCAACTTTGAATAAGACACAATTATTGCCCCCAACATCTGGCGTTTTGCTGACCAGACATATCTTAACAAAAACAAGGTTATCTTTGGTTATTCTGCTTTCTCTTAGCTATTGCTAGGCCTCTACTTCTTGACCAAACTCTGGACTTTGAGCCTGTACACAAATCCATATACCAGGTTATTACATCAGCAATGGATTTTAACCCTTCAAATTGCAAACAGCACAGCTTAAGAAATGTAACCATAACCGCTAGAAGTTAAAAAAAACAACATTAACCACAAAGAAAACACCTATCAATAACAGGAAAAGCTTGCTTTTGCTAAACTCCAAATAAGGCAGAGCTACTGTTGAAGCTTGCACTATATGCCAAATAAGGAAAATGCTGTTGAAGGAAATGGGGGTTTGACGAACTGTGGTCTTCAGCAATATAAGCTCCTGTATTTTCTGTATACGTGAGAGCAGCTCCGGCTGATTCTCCCTGTATGCGCATGCTTGAATAAAGGGACCTCAGGTTTGTTCTGATCCAAACACAAGGCATGGTTAACTTTTCCATGACAACCCCAAACAAAAATTTGTTCAGAATTTTGATTTCTGGGAAGTCTTGAAATTTTTTGCGCTCCAAAATCCGGTTACCACCCAGCTGTACTCCAAAGTCCATTTGGTGAATTTGAAAGCTAATCTGTTCCAAAGCGTTGGCTTGTGTGTTTTCCAGCTGGAGGAGAATTTCAGAAACGTTGAGGTTAACCATATAAGATATCGCAAAAAGAAAAGGAGTACTAGTGGCACCTTTGAGGAGAAAACGCCATATTTTACCTTTTGAAAGGTTCTCCAACATTTTTTTTAAAACCCTCATCCAGCCTAGAAAATTATTCTGATCATTTGTCCACAGGCAGTTAAGAGTTCAGCTTGGTTGTCTGACAAGAAATGTGGTTGAACCAGTTTTGGGGCTTTGGCTTCACTGCTGTTGTGATCGTCTGATGACACTTCTCAGCATTCTGCTTGTTTTGTTTTGGACCGTTGTGCTAGGGTTTTTGATTTTTATTCTCTTGTTATTAGTGTCTGACTTTTACTGGGACGTTATGTTTCATTTTGCCAGTGCTTCAATATACATTAAAATGCCACTGCCACTACCAGTCTGAGACATAACTGAGACTATGTAATAGCGGATATGAAATTTGGGTAAAACCCCCTCTAATACCTATATTAATAGATTAAAAAGTCTTTTACTCCATGGATGTTAATATAGGTTGATCCAAGATTAAGGCTATTTTTGCCTGCAATTGGCAGAGTAATTTAATATCGCTGCATTATTTTTTTTTCTTATTGTGTAAGCCAATGTTAAACAAAGTGGCTAACTCTTGGATGATCTTATGTTGCATTCTGTGGAGAAATCTAGTAGTAGGAGCATCTTGTAGACAAAGTAAACACATTTTATGCATTTCACTTGAGCAACAGAACAGTCATCTATATATAGGGAAAAATTAAAACTGGTGGAATAGTGAGAAGATGGGTAGTATTGTAGCTAAGGCCCTTGGGCCTCAGGATGTTTGGGTTCAATCCCCAGTTCTGCCGTACATTTCTTCTATGAGCTTGGCCAAGTTGCTTAATTCCTCCCTGTAAAATAGGGATAATAACACTTTGTCAAGATTATAAACTCCTTGGAGCAAGGTCTGTCTCTTACTCTATGTATGTGCAGTGCCTATCACAATGAGACCTGGATCTTTGTTGGGGTCTCTGGGCACTACTATAATTCAAACATGTACTTAATAGCAAAAGTCTCTTTGGCTTCAATGGGTATAGGATCAGGCACATAGTAGAGATGTGCTGTTATGTGGAACAGTCCTTGCCATTTAAAGCTTCTTACATCACTTCATTGAATTGTTTCCTTATGACCTCCATTTCTTTCATGTTATTTCTCAATGTCCTTGAAAGTTTTTATCTTAACACACATTTTCCAGCTGGAAATTCCTGGATACAGCTGCTTACAGAGTCTTTAGTGTCTCACGGTACAGAAGAGACAAAACTGTTGTAACAAATATAAAGTGATCTCTTCACTGACCAAAGACAGACCCTGTAGCTCTCTGTCTCTCTAACACTTGGACTGATTACTACTATTCCCACCGTGCTTGATCCTTGCTTCTCTTCCTGCCCTTATGCCTCGCCTCCAATCCTCAGTGATCAGTCCTGGCTCTGATCCCAGCCTCTGATTTCTCACCCTGATTCTGACCCTTGGCTCTGGCATTTGCATATGACCTTGTCTCTGAGCCACAGCTTTACCCCCTGTTTCTGGCTCTGGAAGTGACAGTTGACTCTGGTGTTAAGCCTTAGCTTCATCCCCCAACCTGTATATCTGCTCTGCCCACTAGACCTGACAGCCCACAACCCGGCCCATAACAAAGGCCTGCAGAGAGGAGAAACTGTTGTTCATTGCTACTCTTTAAGTTCACTTCACATATCACTGGTATGGTATAACACTTTGGTCAATGTTTTGGGGCTGATTCATATGTTATCCAAGCTAGTTATCCAAGCCAGCTCTAATTAATTAATATCCTATCACACTAGAAGAGCATAATATATTTAAAATAACTTAAACTTAAATTCCAATGAAAACTGCATTCAGATACATGGTTGACTAAACCCTGTCCCAGTACCAGTGAGTGACCACTGGATTTTCCAAAGCACATATTGGTGAATACCATGTAGCCCCTGTCTCTGTCCTGATGCAGAGCAAAGAGCTGCATATAGCCAAGTGCAAGAACATAATAAATTCTTGAGACTTATAAGTCTGTGATGAAGAAGAAAATTTGCTCACCAAAATGAAAGTCATCTCTAGGAAAGGATGGGACAGATTTATTGAAACTAGAAACTATAAAAGGTCCAAAGAATAAATGTGTTCAGCTTTCTGATTCTTTAATGACTTGCCTAATGCTATAGAGAGCAGAATTTTCAGGTCTGTATGTGATACTAAACAGGGAAAAAATACCAAAAAAATGAACAATGAAGTTAGTCATATACGGACATAAATCATGTAGATGCTTTTTTCTAAGAGACAAATGCAGAATGTAGAAACAAATTCTGGCACAAAGAATCCAATGAGGTAACAAATAGAGAGGCTCTGTGGCATATTACTAGGAGTTTGAAACAAATTTGGGATTTGTTATTAGAGAAATTCCCCATGGCCTTCAACCCACTCTGCTTCTGTATTGAAGAAGGAAAGAGAATTGCCAGAGAAATACAATATAAATCAAAGAAGATAGTATTATTGTATATAAAGTAGTTAGAAGGCACCTTGAGTACTATAAACAACAGCGAACATCACATCTTAGAACAGATGTAAGTGTCCACGAGGGTGCAATATTGAGCAGACAGATTTGGTCTCAGAGGTATTTGTGTGAGGAACCTGGGGATGTTTTTAATGGTAAATGGAAGATTTTATGCTGATGTATTTAAGATTTTCAAAATTATATAAAAGATTAGTAGAATAGGCTCATCCTGATCTTCCAGTTATTCATCAGCTGAATTGCACCTGCCCAGTGCAATACAGGGGCTTTGGCATGTATTCAAGGGGTTACGTCTTGTTTGTCCGCCTACCCAGCCCTTAATTCCATTGGAACTATGGACAATACCCTCTAATGTTAGCCATTGAAAGGGTGAAAGGAGTGGAAAACTTGCTCAAATGTCAAAATCTGTTCCAGGAGACTAGTTTAGCTAAGTGACATTATGCCCTCTGACCTGCAAAAGTCCTTCAAGCTCGGCCTAGTTGGGCTCCAGCATTTGTGGTAGAGTAGAGCAGGAAGGGGTTGGAATCAGTCAAGATCTACTCTATGTAGGAATTACGAAGCTACAAGAAAGAATCAATCCTGACCCTGTCAGGGTTAACAACAATGTATTTCTGCTCTGCATGTCCCAGCCGCCATGCCCCAGTCATGGACAAGGATGCTAGGACAGTGGGACTCCTGAGGAGCTGTTGTCATAAGGGACGTGTGTTTTTTGTTGGTGCTCTGAGATCCAAGTGATTTCTACGAGGGACACCTGTGGAGCTAGAGGCTTGTGTTACCATTGGTGGGCTATTAGACATTGCCAGCTGGAAACGCTTGAACATGCGAACATTGACATTTCCAAAACCAGCCGTTAAATAGAAAGAACCCTACAATTGTTATTTTTTTAATTTCATGATTTTGTTGGGAGCCTGACTCATGATTTTTGAGTGTTTGGGGTTGGCAATAGTGTAAACTAGTTAAGTAAAAAAGATCCACCCTTACAAAGGGTTGCTTTTTGAAACTCAAATGGTGTGACTCTCAGTCAGTTCTCACTGACTGCATATGTGGCCATCAAGTACCCACTAAAACTGATCCAATATCTGATTTTTTTTAATACAAAAAGAAAACAGAACTTCAAAACACACAGGAAGATGTTAAGTATATAGTGGCAAAACATGTGACATAAATCTGTGTACAACAGAACTGGCACAACAGGTAATTTGTAACCTAATTCAGAAAAGACAAATAGCAATAAAAGATAATATATAGCTTCATTTTAAAACTGTCAGCCAAAAGATTAGCTAATAATTAGGTAACTGGTTTTCATGTTCTATTAAAATCTGTTAATTATTTTTTGCAAAAAAAAAAAAAAAAGCTTTCATGTTTGTGAAACGACCCATCAGTGATCTATGCAGTGATGCAGAAGTTTTTTATTAGAACTACTTTTACATCCAAAGTTAGAATATTCAGTTGATTTTTGATGAATCAATTTGGGGCAGAAGAGTCTGGTACTTCAATGTAATAAGACAGGAATATTTGAAGGGATAAACCAGTAACATTATTAAACTTGTGGGTTACATTATCCTAGAAGTAAAGTAATACTAGTAGACAGTGAAATATCATTAAAAGGTTGCACGAGAAATGATAATACCTGGTTTACAGGTATGAGGTTCATATATGCCATCTAGGGATGACTGTAATGGAAAGTGAAACAACTTATGAGAATAACATTGAAGATGGAGTGAGTCTTCTAAATAAGAGAAAGAAATTAGTAGTTTTCCCTTGCTTACATTTATGGACCCTCACTAACTTGGATGGGGTTGCATATGTATAACAGATCTTTTCCAGATTTCTAAGCTTATGTGAATCAATTCCCCATGTCTACCAGAATGAATGTGGAAGAAAAGTAGATAGAAAATGCCTGGGCTGGAACAGATGAGTAGGGGATGAGGAGGGCTGTGGTACAGCAGACACAAGGAGCCACTACAGTTGCAAGGGAACAGCAAAGAGAGAATGGAAGCTGGCCAGTATCATAGTCAATATGATGGGATATGAGTGAATGAGGTCTCTTGATTTCCCGATCTTGTCAACTCCTCTTGTTTTACTTATATTGCCTCAGTCTGTTCACAAACACACATAATTTCCAAAAGCTCCTGGTTGACAGCTGCAGAAAAACAGCTCCTTCATTTGCCTAAAAGGTAAATAACACAAGTACGAGATGCAAAATTAACCCAACCACTGAGCCCCAACAGTAGCACACGGATTTAAGTGGTGCCTGAAAATGTATAGCTCTTTATGTAAATATGGAGCACTTCAGATGTCTGGAAACCATCTTCTCAACCAACGATGAAAACCTACTCAATGCAATAAACTCCAGCTGAGTTATTGCTTAAAATGCTTTTGAATCTTATTAGATTGGAACAGCTCTTTCATACATTCATGAAGGTTGCACTGATTGTGGGATGTTTGTCTTGGAATCAGATGATCATGGCTTCAAAACGCATGACTTCAAAATGCCTGTTGGATGTTTAATGTTTCTTTAATTTTAATTCTGACCTCTTTAGAAGTCTGAGTTTGTGAAGTACTGTACTAGCCTATGTTGGGGGAATGGGCACATTCACCCAGTTATTAAGATCAACAATGCTCCTTTCAAGTCCATGCAGAAGTTTTGTTACATAGGGAGCATGCTGTTACAGAATGCCATGATTGATTTTGAGATTGCCTATAGATTAGCCAAGGCCAGCTCTGAATTTGAAATGCTGTCACACTGTCTATGGAATGAGAGGGAAATCTGTTAGGCAGTTGTGCTTTTATGTGGTTGTGAGACATGGACAATGTATTGTTGCCATATCAGGAAAATTGATCATTCCATAGGCACTGTCTGCATGGTCAAATGGTGGGACAAGTTTAGTAATACCAAAATCCTTAATTACTGTCAGATGTCTGATGTTCAAAGTATAGTCATAACCACTCAGTTGTGTTGGTCTGGGCACCTCGTTTATATAGCTGACTCAGAAATACACAAGGTCATATTTTTTGTTAAAATGTTAAAGCAAGGCACCTGCTTTTATGGTGGTCAGTATAAAGATATGCTGAGGTCAAACTTGACAGCATTTCAGGTCAATCCTAGTATAGTAGAACCTCCAAGTTACGAACACCTAGAGTTATGAACTGACCAGTCCACCACACACCTCATTTGGAACCAGAAGTATGCAATCAGCCAGCAGCAGAGACAAAAAAAAAAAAAGAAATAAAAGAAAAAAAAAAGGCCAGTACAGTACAGTGGTATGTTAAACATAAATGACTAAAAAAAAGAAAGGGAAAGATTTTTTTTAAAAAGATTGGACAAGGTAAGTAAACTGTTTCTGTGCTTTTTTCATTTAAATTAATAGATTCATAGATATTAAGGTCAGAAGGGACCATTATGATCATCTAGTCTGACCTCCTGCACAATGCAGGCCACCGAATCTCACCCACCCACTCCTGCAATAAACCTCTCACCTATGTCTGAGCTATTGAAGTCCTCAAATCATGGTTTAAAGACTTCAAGGTGCAGAGAATCCTCCAGCAAGTGACCCGTGCCCTATGCTGCAGAGAGGTCGAAAATCCCCCAGGGCCTCTTCCAGTCTGCCCTGGAGGAAAATTCCTTCCCGACCCCAAATATGGCGATCAGCTGACCCCTGAGCATGTGGGCAAGATTCACCAGCCAGATACCCAGGAAAGAATTCTCTGTAGTAACTCAGATCCCACCCCATCTAACATCCCATCACAGGCCATTGGGCCTATTTACCATGAATAGTTAAAGATCAATTAATTGATGAAATCATGTTATCCCATCATACCTTCTCCTCCATAAACTTATCGAGTTTAATCTTGAAGCCAGATAGGTCTTTTGCCCCCACTGCTTCCCTTGGAAGGCTGTTCCAGAACTTCACTCCTCTGATGGTTAAAAACCTTTGTCTAATTTCAAGTCTAAACTTCCTGATGGCCAATTTATATCCATTTGTTCTTGTGTCCACATTGGTACTGAGCTTAAATAATTCCTTTCCCTCCCTAGTATTTATCCCACTGATCTATTTATAGAGAGCAATCATATCTCCCCTCAGCCTTCTTTTGGTTAGCCTAAACAAGCCAAGCTCCTTGAGTCTCCTTTCATAAGACAGGTTTTCCATTCCTCGGATCATCCTAGTAGCCTTTCTCTGTACCTGTTCCAGTCTGAATTCATCTTTCTTAAACATGGGAGACCAGAACTGCACACAGTATTCCAGATGAGGTCTCACCAGTGCCTTGTATAATGGTACTAACATCTCCTTATCTCTACTGGAAATACCTCGCCTGATGCATCCCAAGACTGCATTAGCTTTTTTCACGGCCACATCACATTGGCAGCTCATAGTTTCAAAGCTGTATTAAGTCAATGTTCAGCTGAAAGCTTTAGAAAGAACAACCGTAATGTTTTGTTCAGAGTTATGCACATTTCAGAGTTACGAGCAACCTCCATTCCCAAGGTGCTTGTAACTCTGAGGTTCTACTGTAACTGGGCAGCAAGAGCCCATGACAGAGCGAGGTGGCAGTAGATTTGTCCTGTTGCCATTAATCACCCTGAAACAAGCCACATCAACAACTTATGCGAAAAGCGTGAACAGTGCAAAGCCAGGATACTGTAGCCTACAAATGTCATGGGCATTTTGTCCCACATGTAACCATGTTTGCGGTTCCCCACATCAGTCTGATCTCCCATACACCTGTTCATTTATATTGTTCTCTGAATCCTTGTACATCGACACCAATATCAGACTCCTTCCCTCCCATACCATTTCAAGTATTCCAAATACTATTTATAATGTTTGCTGTGTGCGTTAAATGTTTGTGTTACTAAGAAACTGCATGGTGCTCTCTCTTTGCTATTGACTGGGAACTACTGACGTCTATTTATCAAGTTTTTACATACGATAGCCCTGAGGTTTAACTGGGGCTGTGCAATGCTTTCTGAATAGTCCTGAAAAGACAGAACTCTGGCCTGTGCTTTAGTGAAGCTGAGGTGCAGGAAGACGGGGAGTGTAATAGTTATGCATAATGTTGCCTCAGCAGCCCTCTTCCCAGTTACAAATGCATATCTATTTTCTTTGCCCCTTGTCCTGACCCTCTTCCCTTCCCTATAAGCCCATCCCTCTTCTGTTGCTCTCCTCTTAAGCTCTTTCAATAGAGAATCTGGGCTGGATTCTCATTTACACTAAAGAGACTCTGGCAGCATAATGAGGATTTAAGGTATGTGTAAAAGTAGCTTACATTCAGTTTCATGTCCCTTTAGACTGCCAAATTTCTGTAATGTGGTGTAGCATAAATAAGAATACCTAGCTCTTCTTCACTCTCTCTTCACTTTTCATACGTATATCTCAAAAGCATTTTACAAAGGGGCTTAGTTTCATTATCCCCCTTTTAAAGATGGGGAAACTGAGGCACAGGGTGGTGACGCACTCAAGGTGGCCAGCAGCAGAGCTGGGAACAAAACCCAGGTCTCCTGAGTGCCAGTCTAATGCTTTATCTAGTAGTCCAAAGTGCCTTTTAAATGAGTATCAGACTCACTGTGTTTATCTGTTCTGCAGTGCACCACGCACATCTGTAGAGCGGTGTAAGTAGTGAAGAATTAGTATGATCAAACATTAGACTGTGGAGTGTTTGAGAAATCGAGAGTCTACAAGGAGAAAATGGTCTCTCACTCTCCCACAAATATTTCCCCTTCCTGTTGCTTACGGTCTCTCATCCACGCAACACTCCCCCATCTTTCTTTTCCTCGCAATGAACTTGGCACTTTGTTATATAAATTAGATTACTGCAAACTCTTTGGAGGAGGGGTCCTTGATGTTTTTATTCAGCTGTAAAGTGCCCTGCTCACTTATGGACTATAAATATAATTTGAGCTACTGAAGGACTGGTATGGAAGAAAGGCTGAAATATTCAATGCAAGACCAGTTCTGTGGGCTCTGCTTAGATTGAGGCAAGCAAAGGAAATGATCTGTGGTTCCTAGGAGTACCAGGAGGAGGATGTGTTTCCACATTGGTAGCAGTCCTCTGTAGCAAGAGTTCAGATTGATGAAGCAGGCAGTGAGTAAATCCAGAATAACACAACTCCAATGCAGAGCACCCCAGCTAAGAATAAGAGAGTTTTCAGCTGCTTATTGGGCTGGGAATTTGAAATCTGCACAGAGTGAGAGGATTAAAATTCTATAGTTATTTACTTTTGATTTGTGCAATATTTGCTTTTAAAGTCAGAAGAGCAAATTAATAAAAGTAGTACACAGCAGGGAGAATATGAGCTGCGGAGAACACATGAGCTGGGTTGAGGTTAACAAATAACATAATTAGTTTTCTACATGTTTTGTTTATTTGGGAATATGGTTATATTAATATAAAAGATTAGATGTAATCAGTGATACCTAGTGGTTTGTATGTGTACGTGCTTGGCTGAACAATGAGAATTTGAAATGCAAAGAGTAGAACTCCTACAACCTGGAGTCGTGAATTTCATACTAAGTTTCTTGGAGAACACAGCTGACAGGTCGGCTTCACAATGTCCTTCCTGCGCAGCTGGGTAACTTCTGTGCCCTTGCTTTTCACTGTATTGTCCCTCGCAGTGAACAGAAACAGGGCATGGTTGTGCTAAATTGAAAGGGAATTCTTACTGAGGCTATTGGTCTCAGAAGAGACTCTTGTTCTTGCTTGCTAGTTAGTAGCTATGTGACTAAAGCTAGCCTAAGCTGCTTTGTGTCAACACACAGAATCTCCCTAAATCCTGATCTGAACTACTCAGTTATAGATAGGACTGCAGACTATATCCTATTATTCGCTATGCTTATGTGTTACACTTTACCCCACCCTATGTCTGTCTGGTCTATTTAGATTGTAAGATCCTCAGGGCAGTGACTGTGTACTAATGTGTCTGTACAACACGTAGCAGAACGGGGCCCAATCATGGCACTACTGTAATAAACATGGTTAATAATACATCCATGATTCAGTATGTTATTGTGCTGCAGAATAATCTGCTGTTACCCTTTTTTCAGCCTTATAAACAATTATTTGCATTCTTATCATTGAGCAAGGAAGGCATGACTAGAGAGAAAACTAACCTCCCTCCACCCTGCCAAAACTTTGTACAAAACATATTTACCTGCTCTGTCTTCTCACAGCTAACAACTACCCGGGCTCTTTATTTCTATAAACTTCTGCTACTGGAGTGGAGGTCTCGCTTCAAAATGGAAACTTAACAGTGATACATTCAACTAACCATCTTTAGCTTGACTGTCATCAGCATACACTTTAGGGCAGATCCTCAACAGGTGGAAATTGTAACAGGTCCATTGACTTATAGGTCCTCTTATTCTTGTTAGTATCTATGCACAACATATACCCTTCAGGACAGGACATTCCAATGTTACAATCAGGTGCCTTGTGATCTTGGTCAATACGTTGCAGTTTATTGCAATCTAGTTTTTTGTGGTATCACCTATTGGCACATATTTTACAGTAATCTTGTGCCCTTACTGGTATAGAGTTATTCCTAAGTAACACACTCATGTCAAGTGTTCTTAATAGTGTTCTTACTATTGCCTAGTAACTTCAATCTATTTAGCATAAATTGATTATATATGAAATGGCATATGAATTGACCATAACATCACATAATACAACGATAAATGAATGATAAAGTGAACTAATTGGCTATATAGAGTATTTAATTAATTTCTGAACACATAACTGCCAGAAACATGCTGACAAATTGGAGTATGTTTAAAGATGAGAAACAAAAATTATTATAGAGCTGGACAAACTTTTAAAGAAATATTGAATACTAAATATTGGCTAAATGATGACTAAGGTAACAGGTGGGGCGTGATAACTATCCCACAAGTATTTGACAAATGTTTAACATCAAGAATTGAGAGCAATTTCAGGAGGTGCGAAGGGGTAAAACTAACAGTAAATGGGATGGTACACAAGCTGGAAGCAATACCAGTTGGGACATATACACCTGGACTGGGCAAAGCACTTAAACCAGGGAGCAATCCTGCACTTGCATGGAAGGTTAAGATGACCATACAGGTCTTTTTCAATTCTAATATCTATGCTTCATTGATTTTTTTGGCACTGAGTCACATTAGGGTGGGTCTAAAAAATAACGGAGACTGAACTTTCCTGGATGAGTGAGAGTGATGCTACAGTCTGGCTGACCCACTCCTCATTCCCCTTTGCTTGCTCATTTTCCTCTGAGTCCATGGATCTTCAATTTCTTCATTTTTGCAAAGTCATTTGAGAATTACTCCTCAGAGTTCCTTCTCCTCCCTTTTACTATTGGTTTGGGTTACTGAGCCTGTTCTCTCCCTTTCTCTCTATGTCCCTCACCTACCAGGAACTGTTTTACTTTCTTTGCTACCACATGAGAGATTCTGCTGGCTGAAGTTTGATGGGTATGTAGCACCTGCAGGGTGTTTTGTTCTTGTTATCCCTTCCAGTAGTTTTGCTTCTGCTGCTGTTCTCTCTCTCCCCACTCCACCCAGTACTAGAGGAGAAAGAGAAGGTGAGTGCATGTTTTATGCTGCTTGTTAGCAAGTGCAAATTGCAGATTACTAACCAGTACTACGATCATGTTTCTTCAGGAGTCTGCAACAAAACGGCAGAGGAAAAGGTTTTTCTTTTCAATAGCCTCTAACTCAGGGCCATATGATGAACCAAGCAAAGCCTCTGAGACTAGCACTCACAAGAGCAGCTATGGGCAATGTCTTCCATTTCCTTTCCCTTCCCCCCCCCGCATTTAATATTCTAGTAGGCACTTATGAGATTTACAACAGCAGTCTCCTGAAGCTTTAATAGCGTCACCTGAACATGGCCAGGCTTTTCGTGATGCCTTAAAATAACACTACAATAGGAAGTTAATCCATGGTGTGGAGCTGATACTCCCCTAAAAGGACAGGAAAAAAACAAAGTTTGAGATTTGTGTTACAAGGTAGTAGTGTGTAGGGGTGGGCTGGGGTGAGACTGCAGTGAAATACAGAACATACCTACTTTCTGTCTGAGAAGAACATAGTAATATATGTAAGTGATAAGGTGATGATATGGGGTTCTGTATTTTGGCTGCTGAGGAGCTGCAGAGTAGAAGGCTGTGTAATTTAGCACAGCCATAATGTGTATACACTCAACTCTCTATAGACTTGAAGATAAGAAGTTATAGTAGGCAGTTTTTCTCTATGTAACTTGTAGCATTGATGTGACAAGGAACAAGAGTACAGATGCGCCCTGTGTACTCAGATTGTTGTGTATATAAGAATGGCAGCAAAACCTCAAAAAAGAGATCTTCTTTATTTTAATCATTAGCCTGGTTATTAACAAAGCTCATTGTTACAAAAACAGAAAAAGGTCCAAACAAACTCCACCCCAAAACACAACGCTCATCTTTTTGCCTCTTTTCACTCTGTGAAGGTTATTGGCATGCCTATTAACTAAGATAATGTTTCCCCAACTGTGGCCAATGCAGCACTTGCTGATCCTGCCAGGTGCCAGTCCTCTGGAGGATACAGAGCTGAGGGCACTGGCAAGATTGAGACCCAGGTGCTGGCTGGCCACATGATGCTGGTTTTCCTTGCTTCCAGGTGTTACATTGCTGTAGTTGCCACAAGCGTGTACTGTAAGCTTTGCAAAGGGCAGGGTAGGTGTCCCATGAGAGAACCCGCTGTGAAAACGCTGCTGCCAACAGTGAGAGACAGTTGGCGAATTCTTGTCTAACTGTTTGATCTTGCAATCCTTACACAGGTGGGTAATCCTTATTCATAACAGTAGGACCACTGAAGTTAAGTTCCACAGAGTTAATCAAGGCTGCAGGGTTGGGTTGTAACTTTGCAGATTCTCTGTGTATAGTTGCAAATGATACCCAAAATGAAAAATCTCCATTCACGCTTGGGCGGGAAAACATAAAGATGGTGCTGAGAAATTGCTGCTGTGATGGGTGATTTACTGTATCATTTGCACAGGAACAGCCAACAAACTATCATGCACAGAAGTTTCAGTCAAACATATCATGGTAAACTGTTCTTTATAGGGATGGGACTAATATTCCTTGTTTGTTTGATTTATATACAAATAACTGAAATTTTATTCAAGGAAATACTGATGAAAAGGAGGAGAAGGAAGAATTTACACTCATGCAGGGCTGGATTGTGGTTTTTACGACACAGCCCTCTCCACGGGGATAGTGTTGTTCTGCAGGAGGCGAATTGAAGGCAGGGTTGTATGCTTCTGGCAAGCACAATCTTCTCTAGGGCTTCTCCATTCTCAGGGTTTCTGCGAGCAGCTCAGTCCATCAGGCTGCAGGTGCACCAGTGAAGAGGGGTTGCGGCCATGGCTCAGCTCCTCCCTGTCCCTTTTTTGGAGATGTGCTCCTGGAGATGAAAGCAGGAGCAGGAATGCCCCCTGCACTCTTTAGAGCACAGGGAGCCAGACATGAAGGGTAATCTTGCACAGCCCCTACTCCTGCACAGCAATGTAAGGACTGTCACAATCTGGCTGACACACTGTATACCTGATATATGGGGTGGGAGTAGGAATACAGGATTTGGAGCCAGGCTGGATTGTGGTTTTTACGACACAGCCCTCTCCACGGGGATAGTGTTGTTCTGCAGGAGGCGAATTGAAGGCAGGGTTGTATGCTTCTGGCAAGCACAATCTTCTCTAGGGCTTCTCCATTCTCAGGGTTTCTGCGAGCAGCTCAGTCCATCAGGCTGCAGGTGCACCAGTGAAGAGGGGTTGCGGCCATGGCTCAGCTCCTCCCTGTCCCTTTTTTGGAGATGTGCTCCTGGAGATGAAAGCAGGAGCAGGAATGCCCCCTGCACTCTTTAGAGCACAGGGAGCCAGACATGAAGGGTAATCTTGCACAGCCCCTACTCCTGCACAGCAATGTAAGGACTGTCACAATCTGGCTGACACACTGTATACCTGATATATGGGGTGGGAGTAGGAATACAGGATTTGGAGCCAGGCTTTCCTGAGTTCTAATCTTGGTTCTTACACGGCCTCCCTGTTCCCACTAGAAGCTTGCCAATGGGAGCTTTATCTGAGTAAAGATGGCAAAATGTTAACCTTTAATCTCCCTGTCTCAATTTCTCCATCTGTAAAATACAGGATAACCCTACTGATGTGAGGCTCAATGGCTGTAGAGCGAAGCACCAAGTATTGTTCACTAATTACTACTCATAAATGAGTTTTTCATAGTTGCCTTTTGTGTTATACCTTGGAATCTTGTTTACCTGAAGGTTGCAGTTAACTTCAGATAATGGAGGGAGACAGCTATCAGGCTTCATCAGCTGCATTGAGGGTCGTGCAAACCTGGAAACAGACTTCAAAGCCAGCTTCTGGGCAGTTGCTAAGAGCTTCCCTTGCTATCTTCAAAATGGAGCTTTGAGGACGCGGGTGATCTCTCCCTCTCCCAGTCTGTTACATATGGTGGTGATCGTGGGCTTGGGGAACCCAAGCTGTGCTCTGGATTGCCTTTTACCCCCAGGAAGTAAGGCTACACTCTGGGCTTGTGGAACCCCTCAGACCTTTTGGTGAACTGGGAATGTCACTGAGCCAGAGTTCAGTTAGTTAAGGTTGCGTGATGTGTGTGTATATCATGACTGTGAGCAATTAATGCTCCTGAAGGGTAAATCTTGCTACAGGATGAGATGAAATGAAGAAAAAAAGGAGATAGCTACTGACTTTAGTTCAGAAAGGAAAAACCACCGAGCCCATTAAAGGCAGTTCAAATTCACACTTTCCTAATATTACTTTTCCATTAAAATAATCAGAGCTATGGCTCAGTTGTGTAACTGGAAGGGCAGCTGCTTCATTAAGGTATCTCAGCATATGGTCATCCTGTGGAAAAGCTTGAGGACCCATAGCGTGACCACATGCTCAGAGCTATGAAGGCTCACTAGATGAAGCACGAGAGAATATACCATATGTCTGCAATGATGGAGTTTCTACCTCTTCACTGATGAGGGATGTAGGACTAAGCTCAGCAAGTGTACAACGACAAAAACACAAAGAGAACTGTGACCAATATATCCCATGCCAGCCATCTGAAGATGCACCTCTTTTTTACATCAACAGGGCTGCTGGGTGCAGTATAGTTATTTATTCCAATTTGTGATCTGTAGAACAATGGATCTGTTCTCTGCCATGACATTAAATATCCAGTCACACCGGGGGGAAAAAAACCTCTGTGATAGCAACTGCCCCCATCCTCTTCCCCAAACTAGAAATTAGCTGACCAGAGATGGAATGAAAGTCTAATCAATATCCCCTCAGTGTGCTATCCTCCTGCACAGCCTGGGTAAATCAATAGGCCATGCAATTTTCCATTAAGGTTATTTCAGGCCAAAGGGCTAAGAGTAGGTTCCACAGTTAAAGGCCATTCATTGCATATGTCCTGCTGGCAGCTCCTTTTCCCTTATACCTAGGGGATTCCAATGTGAATGCATCTGCTGACTGCGGCTGTAGCAAATACTGCAATAGCATTTTGAAAGCTTTCATTGGTTCTACAGCTATGGCCATCTCTCTCTCTCTTTCTAAAGAGGTAGATGTTGTTTTTAAGGTAGCCTAAGGTATGCTCATCTTGATCTATCAACTGGTTCCACATGGGCAGATCCCTCTGTCCATACCACATGGAGTCCCATTGACCCCAATGGGGGTCCACCCACTCAGAGCCCTGTGAAGGACGAGGGCCTTGTGTGCAGACCTCTAATCCATCCATTGAAAATGTCTCTCATCCCAGTACAAGCTTTCAACCACGTAAAAACATTTTAAAGTACAATGATTGTGTGTCTAGCCACACCCAGAAATACATTGGCACATACTTACCTAAAAACATTGCATTATTATTACTGTCTTAAAAAAAGAGAAAAGCTTTTCTCATGCATGAAGATGTAGGAGTCTTATGTGTAATAGATGAAAGAACTTGAATGATAACATCTGAAAATTTAGCTTGTGTAGTTAATATTTGTGGACCAGATTAGCTAATTGACATCATCTGAGAATCTGTCCTTATGTAAATTCCAACCAGACAGCATAATTCAAATATGTAGATCCAATATTTGATGTATACCATTAAGCCTAATTTAGTGTATTCACTATGCTGCTAGTAAGTGCAAATCAGGGTTTAGCCAGAATCCATTTCACATGGATATAGAATTTAACTGGGGGACTTCATTTCTGACTGTCTGAGGTGAAAATAGTTTGCTGGTCAGACCCTACTGCAGACATTATCAGCTGATGACTCCTTCAAGCCTTCAAAGTCACTCGGAATGCAGAGAACAAACTGTATTGGATTTTTGTGCCCACTGGCAATGGATTTTGGTAGCACCTTTTAATAGAAATACGTGTTAACCATATTACAGTCTGATCCATATATATCCTGAATAATTTGACGTGTACATGAAATATAGGCTTTGCTACTGCACCTACTCTATCTTAAGTGCTTATGGTACAAGAGCTCAGGATTTATTACAGTTTGGGGTAATGATCTGTTTGTTATGGATCATAGTTGATCATTATAATTCTAAAGTGAAAAATGAACTGCAATTCAAAAGATTTGTTTTTCCTTACATCTCATTTGTACCTCTCCTATTCAGGTTATAGAATTTCAATAGCCAGCTGTGATATATGGTTTTGCAGATATCGTGCAACATTGAAATAGTGTCCTTTTAATAAGGTCTATTTGTTCATTGTAAATGTGGGTTTTAAATTGTAAATGAAGCAGTAGATGTCATTTGTCATTTTAAGGGCACACCTGTGTATAGGGAGCTTTTGGTAATGATGCAAAATTCCCAACAAGGACAAACATTGCCATACGAAATAATGCAGAAGGGGTAAAATCATTGGCAAAACTGTACCAGCTCAGGGGGTGGAAATAACAATACATTCTCCTACCTTGTGGAAGAGGGATGGTGCATGAGGTATGGCTTTTACAGCCCATCAGATGTTTGTCTGTTTACATAGTTCCAAAGCATTATGTCATTGTAGAATCCAGGTGTCAAACCCAAGATACAAGAGAAATATCACTGATGTCTGAATGAAGAATTAGTCCCTACCCCAGTCTATTATTTGCATTTCAGTAGAGCCTAAGAGTCTTAGTCATGGACCAGAATCCCACTGTGCTCAGTATGGTACAAAAAAACAGTCCCTGCCCCCAGCAAGCTTACAATTGAAGATAGGGTATTTTCTGAAAGCCTCATTCTTGCTAACTGATTAGAGGAGAAAAAAGCCACTGGATGATTTTTCAACCTCCTTTATTGAGGGTGAGCTGGTACAAAGACATCATGTGAATCAAGTGTTATATCTTGAAATAGCTAGGTCCATATCCAAGAACAAGAGGAGGAATCTCCTGGCTAGCCAAAGATGAAGAAAGGTACTTCTGTGATCATTGGTGGTATGTGGGTGCTCAGGGGGAGTCCCGAGTCCATGACTATGTACCACCTTGACACTTAGAGGACAGACAGATACCATCCTCAGTTGAGGGAGCAACCCTAATTCTTCTGTGCCACATTCTGGGGTGCAGTCCAAACCGGTGAGAGGTTGTGTCACTACCTGGCCTGTAACCCTGGGTGCCTCACAGTGCTTTGCTGGGCCACTCACAAACAGTCTAACAGCATGCAGGTCACATCCTGAGTGTCTGTGTGTAGTGTAGCTACAGCCCTGGCCCAGCACCTCTGACCCCAGCAGCCTGTAAGCAACACACCAGCCACCCTCTGGCTCCCAGCAGCCTTGGTTACTACTTGCAGTGTGGCCCCAACAAACTCCTGTTCCTGAATTTTCTCCAGTATGTGTATTCTGCACTTTCCAGCCCTCTCCTGGGTCGTTCAGATAATATAGGTCTGTTGCCCCTGTAAGGGGTCAATATTTAACATTTTTCTATTTTAACTGGAGTTACCAAAGTGTTCAGTTTAAACACAGACTGGGTTACTTTTGATTTAAAAATAAAACAAGTTTATTTAACTACAAAGAGAGATTTTAAATGAGTAGAAGCATAAGGCATTAAAGCCAGAAATGGTTACAAGAAAAATAAAGATAAAATGCTTCCTCATAGCTAAAACTTAACAAGCTAGACTTGGTTCAAGGTAAAATCCTTACCACATGTTCCCAGCAATGTTACTGACCAAATTATCGGGTCAGGCCCTCCCCCAAAGTCAAAGGGCTGGTTCCTTTGATTTCTTAGGTGAAAGAGAGAGGTAGAGAGATAGGGAGAGAAACCTTGTGATGTTTTTGCCCCTCACTTTTATAGTCCAGTCACCCTTTGAAGTGGATTTTTCTGAGGATTACCCCTCAAAGCAAAGTTTATTCAAACAGTAAATAAGGTGACATGGAGTCTGATGGTGAAGGTGGACCCATGTTCTCTCCTCTCTCCTGTGTATGCTGAAATGCAGGTTTGCCTTGTCTCCTGCCATTTCCCCCTTTTGCTGTCTCATGGACTCTGTGTATCTCAATTTAAATATGAGCAGTAAATAAACATTCCTTTGGTTAGGCAGTCCTGTTTAACAACTTTTGCCTAGTTAGGGCTGTGTGGGTTTGAACATGCGCTAACAACATCAGACAAGGGGAATCCATAACTTTAGATATAATGTTGCTACATACATTTCACCACATTACTGACCAGAAAGTTAATAGTTTTCAAATTATACCTAAGAAGGCATATTTTGTAAAAAGATTATTACAATAGTATATAGGGTATATAGAGGTGCTTTTGATCACACTCTGCCAGTCCCTTGAAGTGCTTCTCTCTTCCTTTCAGCATCAACTCCATATTCCCCACAATAAACTTAAGCAAGCTGCTTTAAAACCAGATACTTAATTCAATTAGACATTTGTGTAGATCTCAGCACAGTGGATCACAAGTCAATTGAGTACCTGCACCCTCTTATCCCTCGAGTGACTCTGGCAGCATTGCTGGCTGTTGTGCCATTAGAGCAGCTTTCATGGATGCACGCTATCTCCTGTTCTGAGCAGCCGTTACCTACTGTCCCCCTCTTTGATCAGCAACAAATACCTTAAAACATACTGTGTGGCCATGGAGAGGCTGTTGGCAGCACACAGAGGGAAGCAATACTTCTTGGGGAAGATGCCCAGATAGCACAATGATGGGGACCTTTTAAAAACCTATCTAGATAAACAGAGGTAGCATCTCTCCTTCTAGTGTTCTGCCTGGCCACGCTTTGCTTGCAGCTGCTTCTCTACTTGTTGCTCACTGAAGAGGCGGCTGAACTTTAAAGGGACACAGTTAAATTATATGTATTTAAAATTGACTAATTTCCAAAAATATACAGTTTCTGATATGATAGAACACTCATTGAACAGTGGCCCAGATCTGCAGATGGTATAAATCAGCATAATGCCATTAACTTCTGAAGATTTATACTAGCTGAGGATCTGGTCCATCATGTCTTGGATGTGTTTTATAAAGTTCCTCTGAAAATAAGAATGTTTCTGCTCCTCTGTTGATGTTAATGTGATACGGTGTACCAGGCCTCTTGCTGGAGGCCTTGTGGTCCTACCATACCCCACCCCAGCAAAGAAGCAGTGAAGGTGGGTCTTCCAGGCCTGCCTAGAAAGGCTACGGGGAAGCAGTGGCAGGCTCAGATAAAAGGAGCTGCAAGGCCTGAGCAGGTTAATTGCTGGCTGGGATCAGAAGGGTGAGAATGGGCTGGAAGTCAGAGAAACTCCCCAAGCAAGGAGCCTTAGGGGAGACCCTGCTCGAACAGGGGACAGATGGCAAGAAGCCAAGGACTGTAACCCTAAAATAATGGGTGAAGGTGATAGGTCTTAGTGGCAAGCAGCAACAACAGCTATTAAAGGAAGCAGTACATGGCTGCTCTTTATAGGGTCCCTGAGTTGGGACCTGGAGTAGTGGGCATTCCTGGATTCCCCCGACTGGGAAGGGATGAGTCTTGTTTAGGAGCCCAAGGAAAGGGATGGAATTTAAAGGGCTCAGGGATGGGGGGGGGGGGGGCGTGAAGATCCTGCTAAGGGCAGACCAACTGTCTGGGGAACTCTTGGTTTCTTCCCCCCTTCCCCTCCCCCTCCAGGAGGGGACTGAACTTGAGAGAGGACCTGGCTGGAGAGATGGGGCAGTAAGAACTGGGGAAAGCAAAGTCTCCAGGGAGAAAGCCTGGGGGCAGTGATCTATAACATGGCAGAGAAGGACTTAAAGCTAACCCAGAATGGGCTGAGAACTGAGCCAAGAAATCAGGCTGAAGATATTAACAAGATCACAGTGATAGTCTTAGTTGCATCTTTATTACCCTGGAAGGGGTTCATCCATTCACCTGTTAATGGGGTGACTTAGCTGGAGGCCTGAGCCACTGAAGACCCACCTGATGAGGTCAATAAACTACAGGGGGCCCTAGGAAAACAGGAAAGGGTACAGGATTACATGCAGCTGTTGGAGTACACACTGTCATAGTTAGTGAGTCTTTTCAGCAAAGAAGCAATTTACTAAATAAATGAGGGAGTATAGAGAAAGTGCTGCCAAACGCAGAAAGCAAACACACCGAATGAAATAGAGGATATATTTATGCCAGTTATAGTAATCTTACATATTATTTGTAATTATAACAGGGACTGGCTTTTTCAGATTAAATTTTTTTTTTGTTTGATGGTGTCCCTTCAATTTCAAGAGCTAAGTAAATACTTTATTTCCAGCATTTGTTTTACATATGAAGTATTTAATGATGGTGTGAAAAATGTATTTGCTTTTCCATAATTTATTTATCCCTGAACTATTTGATTTTATACAATAAAGACACTATTTTTATTACCATAGGAAATATGCACAGAGTATATAAACAATCCTAAAATGTACAATATATCATATGTCCACATTAATGGGTGAGGTGCTGTAAACGTTCTAGTATTGTGAGGGCTTAGGGAACACCCAATCTGCTTGAGCAAGCTGAAGAAACAAGAAATCCAAGCTCATAAGTCCAAATAAGAGGGAGGCGGGAGTTCAAGGAGAAGATGTGACCTCCAGGATTACAGTAAACTCCATGAAAGTCTTTTCCAAGATTCAAGAGAGGAATTACCATTAGGGAAAGGAGACTCTGTTTGGCTAGAATAGGCATCCTCCCAAACCTACGTTAGACTTGATAACTTCCTTCGTTCCCCTTGATTTCTCATTTTGTAATCCCTTCTGCTCTTGCGGGCTCTGGTGCCAGCAATCTGCCACAACACATACACTCCTATCCTTGTGCGGGGGGTTAGGATGGGACAGCTGGCAGAGGAGGAAGCAGAGCTGAATCTGGCAGCCTTGCATCAGCAGAGAGTTCCACCCAGACTGGCAGAAATCTCCCGCCAGTTTAAATTATTTGTGTGCTGCGCATGTGGTGCAAAATGAGTTCGGTAAACTTAGACTCTGGCCCTAAGAGCCTGATTTTTCCTTTTTTCCAGAGGTGCTGAGCACCTGCATCTCCCCACTGACTTCAGCTGGGGTGCTGAGTAGCCCTAGGAATCCTATCCTATGTTTTGGAAATCCCACAGGACAGCCTGCTCTCATGGAGTTTCCTCCAGGATTCTCCAGATTCAGAAGGTTCAGATGATCTGGGTGCTTATACAAACAGAACCTCACTAGCCTTCGAGGTTCGCCCGTCTTTAATTTTCATTAGCAAGAACAGAAGATCCAAGGAGTTACTTATCTGAAACTGTTAAGATCAAAACCAGGCCCTAGTGGTCAGTCCAAATAAACAGTCGATGTGCTGGTTAGTTCTTATGCTGTCACTTGGACGGTGTGGAGGCCACCATGCATGTGTGCTCCATAACGTTCTGTCCTGAAGCAGCTCTGGCATTTTACATGGTAGAATGACTGAGGGACAGGTGTGCATTGATGCTGTCCAGCCAATCACGTTGAGGTGAGGTAAATGCATTCATGGCTTTTATAGCAGTGGGTTCAGATGGAGAGCTGCTAGACCATCCAATCCTAGGCCTGGATCTTGCAGGTAGACCTAAAAACTCTTGGGGTGGGCTCTACCACTCCAGTAAGGTTGGAGCTGCCCTGTGCAGTGCATTTAGCACAGGTGGTTAGGCTGCCCATCGGGAGACATGGCAGTATGATTGAACAACCATTGCGCTACCAAAACTGAAACTGCTTGGACAAACACCTCTCTCAGCAAGAGAGGGCAACCGAGTCCTTCCTCCCAGCTTCTGGAGTAGCAGCACCCTCGTTGCTACAGCACAGTTAAGGATGCAGACATTTCTATTGTTCCTTTGCTCCCTCACTCATTGAGTTTGGCAGAGGAAACAGAACCATTATTTTCATCCGTGTACTTTGTCTAAAGGCTTCCTCCATGTTGAGTTACCACTTAACTATCCTCTGTGATGGATATAGCTAGTGTAGTTAAAGGCACTTTATTGTAATAGAAAACTTCTCAAGTGAGAGTCCTTAGTAGTGAATAACAATTGCCTAAAATAAAGATTTCCTTGCTTTACTTCCTGTGAAATGCAGTCCTACTTATTGATACTGAATTCTGGTAACCTGACTTTAGAACCTAGAGAAAATTAAGAGTGAGCAGTTGGAACTACGCTGTTGGGTTCCTTGTTTCTAATGATGCTACCAAGTTTGGATAAAGTGGGAGGGTTGGGTGATGGTCTGGCAAGCTAGTCCAATGAAACACTTCTAGCTTTGACATGCAGAAGAAAAGGACATAAAAGGCAAATCCATTCTATGTACCTCCATGACTACATCATAGCCACGTGAATTCACTGTGTTGCTGCAGTGTGAACAGTTGGAACAACAACAAGGAAAAACAGATGAAGATAGACACTTCATTTATTTTTCTTGCAACACCTGTGCTAACATAGCATGTCGTAATGCTGTAAGTCAGGGCTCTGAGGAGAGCCTGTAGGTAGATGGCAAAATGCTGGGTAATTTGAAGAATATAAATGTTGTTGTTGTTGTCTCTGGTGCACAAAGATGCCCTTAACCTTAAGGTAATGGTTAAAGCTAGTATATCCATCAAAGCATCCAAAACATCAAGTTCAAGACCACAAGGAAGCATCCCACCCCAGTCACCCTCACAGTTGATAGATTGCTTAATTATCTTCTTCCCAGAGTGAATGAAAACTGTAACCATCCGCAGGCTGACAAAAGTTTATTAGAAGTATGATACTGCTAGCAGAGATCTGATAAGAGCGGAGTGTGTTTTGTTTTTTTAAAGCTACATAAGCTCTCTGCTTTGTCCTGAGCCAGATATACTGTATGTTCGACAGGTAGTTAATAATGGAACAAGATAGGGTTTGTGAACTGGCGTCATTGGTAAGTGCTTAGCAGGCCATTGAAAATGCGGAGAAAAATGGTTGGTTTCTTCAATTCTTCACTCAAATGCAGCACCTGGGACTGACAGATTACAGGCATGCTTCAAATACAAAGAGTGAGAGAGCCTGGAATGAAATCCCCAAATGGGCAGCAGAATGTATGGTGGAATGATGCCACAAATGGAACAGGTTTGCCAGTTAATCACACAGAAGGTAAAGAAAAGTCAGCATTGTCCACGAACTCTCAAAATTGAGGCCAATTTGGAACATCAGAATCGGTGTCTACTAGCCACTTTCATGTGATGCGGGTATTTGTTTTTAGAATCCCGAGTCAAGTAACATGACCAGAGCCTGGAAATAAAGTTTCAGGGACAGTTTCTCCTCCAGTTCTGATCCACTTGCGATATGTGATAGCTCAGGGAGGGGGCAGAGCTCAGAACCACCAATTCTTTGCTGGCATAGTGTCCCACAGGGTTTATAGCCAACTATCATAAATTAGAGCAGCTTGGGGGCTGTTCTAAGTTACAGCGGGGTTGCAGCAGCTCAGCTTGAACATCTGCAAAATGTAGAGAGCTTCCTGGTGCCCCTCTACCCTGCCAGTCTGTGCTGGGCTGAGTGGGAAAGAATCAGGCATGCAGTTTCTCACCAGCACTCCTGAATTTTAGACTTTGTAATGGGGTGTGTACTGGCCCTTTTAGGGAACAAGTACAGCTTGACCCAGGTCACCTAGAACAAGGGAATTCTGGGAGATGTAGTCCCCAGACAGAGGGGGCTTTTGCTTTGGCTGCAGGCCTGAATCTCTTTCTCTCACTCCACATTAGCGACCATACCACAAGTGGTACTGTTCTAGCGGAAGGGAAAGTGAAAGACGGGTGCAGAGGTGAGACCGAAGAATGGTCCCAGCTATACTGGTGTCAGCACTTTTATACTAGTATAACTGCATCCACATGGGAGACGCAGAGGGTTTGTTGTGATTTAGATAAAGCAGTAAAAGTTTCTAATGTAGATAAGATTTAACACAACATTGAATGCTAGTCTGAAAATTCCACAAACATTTGTGCTTTACTCTAGGGCTCTGCTTTTGGGCTCTGAGATTTGTGTGGTCAGACCCTAAGACCATAAAGATAATGATGTGCATTTAATGCTGTAGCTATTAGCATAGTTTCCTTATACTCAGTCCTAGGGTAATCCACAAATACTTGTATTCTTGAACCAAACATGTAGTGAATCTAGATTTGCTTTTGCCTGCCAGTTAGTTAACTGGAAATCAGTTAACTGGAGTTAAAATAGGACTGCAAAATCTAATCTGGACAAACCCATACTTTCATCCTGAATGTCACATTGTACATTGAGTAAAAAAACCCCGAGACTCTACTTTTGTCTTCTAGAGAGAACAAACCTCTCCTCTCACATGTTGCGTGAGTGCTCTCTCACAGAACCGGTGGCTACCTCCGCAGGCACCAGCCTGCTAGAATTTTTGAAGACGTGGTGAATAGACAGGGCTGGCCTTACCAGACTGTGGGGGGGCACAACTAGGACCCAGAGTGTAGAAAATTGTGTCTGCTGCTGGTGCATGTGTATTCTCTCTGGTCTAAATGCACAGAGATAGTGGAGTGCTGTGCTGGAGAAAGGAGGGCACAAGAGACATAACAGGCAGGCAGGAGAAAAGATGAGAGGGAATAACAGAAAGCAGCAGGAGCGGCAGGGAGAGAGAGGAGGAGGAGCCTCTTATGTACCTCTCTAGCACCCCCAGGAGCCTGGACTTCTCAGGGAGCTTCCTGTTTCCTGCTGCTTCCCTGAACCCACTTGAGGAGATCGGGCAGTCAACTGAAGTAGTAGGAGCCAGTTAGGCCCTCAAGACGCTGATATCTTCCCTCACTCAGGCCCTGCTACCAGCCTGCTTATTTGTCCCCTTCAATTGAGTGTTGAGAGCCACAAAAGCTGGCACAGAACAACAGTCATGAGTGAAAGAAGAAAACACCCCTCTGGGGCAGCATTCAGAAAAAGAAAGAAAGCAAAGAAAGCTTTTCTATCTAAGCAGGAAGGAGCTCTCCTGAGATACATAGACACAAATGTTCACAGTGAGCCTTCTGGCCCAGTGAGGATGTGAATGGTGAGGAGATGCCTGATCTTCCAGTTAGTCAGAGTGCAGGTGACCTGGCAGTTACTGCAGCATCCATATCTCCATCTCAAATGGATGTAACCATGCACATTTCTGAAGAAAAGTGTAGATCAGAGAAGAGTGTGGTGGATGTGCAAGAAACAGCTGCTGCTGAGTTTAGTTCCTTAAGCCTAGATGATCCAGGACTGTGGACACACTTGAGCAGTAGCCTGAGGGACTTCCTTTTACTGTATGGGCCACAGCAAGTGAAAAACTTCATGTTCCCCAAAGACCATGAAAATAGAAGTTTCCATCCAACACATTATTGGCATGAAATCCCCAATGATGACAAAGTGGAGAGGCCATGGCTTATGTACTCAAAAACCCAGAATGCTGCATACTGTTTTTGTTGCAGACTCTTCCAGTCTAATGTTCCAGCCACTTTGGATTCTACAGGAACAAAGGACTGGAAAAATCTGGCTAGAAATCTGGCATGCCATGAGAAGGCAGCAAATCACCAGACAGCATTCCATAGGTGGAAAGAGCTTGAGACGAGATTAAGGTTAAAGGTCACCATAGATGATCAGCATCAAGAGAAGATTGCATCAGAGTCTCTTTTTACTGGCAAAATGTTCTGAAAAGGCTCATTGCCATTGTGAGAATGCTTGCTACCTAAAACCTTGCGCTGCGTGGCACTTCAGATCGGCTGTATGTGCCAAACACTGGAAACTTCCTTAAAATTGTGGAGCTGATGGCTGAATTTGATCATAGAATCATAGAATATCAGGGTTGGAAGGGACCTCAGGAGGTCATCTAATCTAACCCCCTGCTCAAAGCAGGTCCAATCCCCAACTAACTCCAGGAGCATCTAAGAAGAGTCACCACCCAAGAAATGTACACACACCACTACCTTGGAAAAACAATTCAAAATGAGATCATACAGTTACTGTCAACAAAAGTCAAACAGTAGATTGTGGCAGATCTGAAGTCAGGAATATATTACTCTGTTATTCTGGACTGCACACCTGACATCAACCATACGGAACAAATGACTTTAATGGTGCATTTTGTAACAACAACAGAACCTAGTGAAAATGTCCCTGCAATGGTGACTGTCAGAGAGCATTTTCTAGAATTTATTGACATTGATGATATTACAGGAGCTGGTATGACAAATGTGCTTCTTAAAAAGCTGGAAGATATGGGAATTGCGATAGCTGACATGAGAGGTCAGGGCTATGATAATGGTGCCAAAATGAGAGGAAGTGCAGACACGGATCCGAGAGTTAAACCCTCAAGCTTTTTTTGTCCCATGCAGTTCTCATTCACTAAACTTCGTGGTCAGTGATGCAACATCAACTTCTCGTGAGGCTGCTGAATTTTTTTAACGTAATTCAAAGCATCTATGTGCTTTTTCTCTGCATCAACTCATCAATGGCAAATTTTGAAGCAACATCTGGGAACATCCTCTCTGACATTGAAACCACTGAGTGCCACATGATGGGAAAGTTGAGTGGAGGCGATAAAGCCTATCAAACACCAAATTGGGAAGATAGATGATGCCATAGTTGCCATTATGGAGGATAATGCTATGACAGGAATTGTTCATGGGAGACCAGTGGGAGACGGAAATCTTTCTTTCTTCAGTCATCCTGCTGATTTCAATGGCTTCGCCTCAGGTGCTAAATTCTGTTCAAATTGTGTGCTCTGAAATATAACACTTCACATTTTGAAATAGGTCTGAATAATGTACAACTGAAAGTCATTCTCTCCACCAAAATTATTGTAACTAGCTTTATAAAAAGAAAAGGAGTACTAGTGGCACCTTAGAGACTAACCAATTTATTTGAGCATAAGCTTTCGTGAGCTACAGCTCAGCTCATGAAAGCTTATGCTCAAATAAATTGGTTAGTCTCTAAGGTGCCACTAGTACTCCTTTTGTTTTTGCGAATACAGACTAACAGGGCTGCTACTCTGAAACCTAGCTTTATAAAGTCTCTCTCTCTCTCTCTCTGTCTGAGAAAAGGTGGTAGAGAGCCTATAGAAGGCAAACCTTTATTAAACATGAGGATAAGGGTCCTGTCTCAGGGTGGTCCTCTGTGAATCTCTCACCTTAGATATAGATCACACTCACTCCAAGCCACCTTCAGCACCAGGTGCTGGGCTTATACTGTACTAGCAGGCCATTGCCTGCAGTGCTATTTACAAGTCTCAGCCACTTGCTTCTGAGGATGGGAGCAACAGCCAGCTCTGCCTTCCTTCATGAAGGTTTGAGAGTTGTTTTCTGTTATGTTTTCCCTTAGGAATATCATCTGGTTTTGCTGGAGGATGCTTTGGAGGTATGATATGGGCTGGGAACTTTCTCCTTCCTTGACTGGATAATACTTTGTCCTGCCATGAGCTGTATAAGCAGTGTTTTGAGTTCAACAAAATGTCCTTTCTCAGGCATTTATGTTAAACATATGTTAACAAATGCAGAGTTTTTTGAACAGTTTGATCCCATCTCTGGTAATCTGGTTTCACTTCCATTGTGCTTCTGATGTCATTAGGCTAACAGACTTACAGAGAGAACATACACGGGACCTATACATCCACAGACTTTCAGAGAGAACATACACGGGACCTATACTTCTAATATTAAAAAAAAACAGAGCAGCTCCTCCCCACACAAACGGGAAAAGGAATGTTTTTAAACAAACACACCACTTAGAAAAGCAGGTGAGGTGGTGGTTAAAGGTGCATGATAAACACAAGTTTTGACGTGGCTCCTTATTTTATCATGATTACATAATATGCATGTGTGTGCATATATATGCATGCATAATATATAGAAATTCACAACTTATTCCGTTTTGGGAGATGAGATGTTCATTTTGTTTTCTGTAGCAGTAACAGGAAAAAGCTAGTTCCTCCTTCAGCAGCTACAAAATACCAAACAGCTAGTCTGTAGTACTCATTTTCGATTGATATTGGCTATGAAGGCAGCAGACAAGTGAGACCATAATGGATTAGGCATTGGAGAAGATTGGAAAATGCAAATAAAGATGCCTATGTTATGTGGTATTTTCCCCTATGTGCAGCTATTTCTTGTTGAAGGCAGGTATTTGGTAAAGTTCTGTTATCACTGGAACTTTTCCAGCTTTTAAAACAAATTGATTACTAATGTCTTTTGGCCTAAAACTATTTCAACTTTTCAAAAATAAATCTTTAGATGATCAAAGTTTCCAGATGAAGCAGAACAACATATAATGCTTTTCTGGGTGGGGGAGATGTTAGAATTCAGCTTTGCAATTTTCTTAATATTTTATGACAGGCAATAAACATACCTGTCTCAGATTGACTCATGCACCTTAGGTACAAGTAAGTAGTACACGACAGGGTGTGCATTCATCAGTCAATGCTTTTAAACAGATGAGAGCTGTGGATTCCCCCCTCCCACCCCTTGCTGGTTAGTTACTCTTACTCTGCAGCAGAGTCATCAATTTCAAAGGTATCCTGTACAGAACTGAGTGGCTTTGGTGATGGCCCTTTGAAGAGGGCATATAATCAGTAGGACAGCAAGAACTCTATAATAAGAATTCTGCAGAAGTCTTCTCAGCATCTGGACCATTTCTCTTAGGGAACATTGGGTTCCAAGGCTCTCAAAGCCTTTGGGAACTATTTGTCTATTTTAGGGTTTTATACCGCTGTCCACCACTAAGAACACAAGAACATTAGAATGGCCATACTGGGTCAGACCAAAGGTCCATCTAGCCCAGTATCCTGTCTTCCGACAGTGGCCAATGCCAGATGCTTCAGAGGGAATGAACAGAACAGGTATTCATCAAGCGATCCATCCCCTGTCGCCCATTCCCATGAACTTATCTAGTTCTTTTTTGAACCCTGTCATATCTTGGCCTTCACAACATCCTCTGGCAAGGAGTTCCACAGGTTGACTGTGCGTTGTGTGAAGAAATACTTCCTTTTGTTTTTAAACCTGCTGCCTATTAATTTCATTTGGTGAGCCCTAGTTCTTGTGTTATGAGAAGGAGTAAATAACACTTCCTTATTTACTTTCTCCACACGGGGAGACAAGGCGAGAAGACCTCCCATTGACATAGTGCTGTCTACACCAGGGGTTAGGTCAGTATAACTAATCACTCATGGGTGTATATTTTCCACACCTTTGAGCGATAGTTTTATCAATGTACGTTTTTGAAGTGTAGACCAGGGCAAATTCTCTTTAGAAAGTCAATTCTAATTCACACACCCAGTTGTTCTTAAGACTGCATGAATGACTGAAAACTAATCAGAAAAATCTAAGCATGTGAAATCTGCTTAATTTGGAGGAGGCAGGGGAAGCTTTTTTGTTTTGTTTTGGGGTTTTTTTTGTGCTGACTTAACATTTCTTTTAAATTTAAACACCTATTTAATTCTAACCAATGGGAGGAAAGCTCTCATGTGCTAAACACTCAGAAATCCCAGACCTTCAATTAAGGTTGAAAAAATATCCATTTCTCATGTTTGAAGTGTGTGTGTGGGAGGGTGGGAGCGGGGAATGGAATTGTAGGAAAACCAAGAAAGGCCAGATATGTCATACCTTATATTTCAGAGGTAAAATAAGAAACTAGAATACTGGTTCTCACACCTTCCCCCACAAAAAACAAAAACAAAAAACCAACAACAAAACCCACACCCAAAACAAATACCTCAAACACCTTTCACACCTCCTTCATATATCATTAAAGGAGCACAAGAGAGCACACATCCAAACATTTATTTCTTTGGAAAAGTCAAACAACTATTTATTTTAACCTTTTCAGACATCAAATAAAGTTTGATTCAGTCTCTGTGCAAAATTTAGGCTGTTTCTTACTTTATTGTCCAATCTGATTTACCCACCCCCACTCATTTATTTTATACCATGAAGTGCATGTAACTGTAAACTACACACACAGTGTGACCGCAGCAGATTTATACACCTTACACATCTATATAAAGCAATGGCATATCATACAAGCAGACACTTAAGATTCTTCATGACACTGCCGACTATATGTTTTAAAAACAATCTGTGACGCAATCAGTAAGGTTGCTGATTAAAAACAGTTTTCAGATTTCAGGAATTTACTATTTTGTCTTTTTTTGTTTTGTTCCTAGTCAATCTGTGACTGTTCAAATTCTCTGATAAGATCTGTTATCTTGCCACTATCAGGATTTCATTTTCCTATTGAGATGCTGCTGTGACACGATGGGCTTGTTTTAAGCAATGCCAATGTTCTCCCCAAGGACAAATTGTTCAAGACAGTCTTTACTTAACACAAAAGAATAAGTAAACTCTGTAAATGATATGTCCAATCATGGACTTTATTTGACATCCTAGTGTTTTGTTTCCTTTTGATTACTGTACTTGCCCCTGTGAAGAATTCTATCAAAAGAACTAGGCAGCACTTGCTTCAAATTATGATAGCAGATAACATAATTGGTTATAATTTACTGCCTGTTTTTAATCTTGGGGTAACATGTTTTTTCTTTTACCTCTCCCTCTTTATTTTAGGACAGCTTGACCCTCATGAAATTGCTACCATACTAATACACATCTCTGGAGCTCACATTCACTTTCAATATCCTCCTTAAACTATGGAAGTTGCTGCATTAGCAATTTCACTCATAATAGTTCTTGCCACAGTGGCATTTGTTTTCATTAACAAAGCAATCATTAACGAGGCTCCTTGTTAGTTTGCATTCTGTCAGCAAGAGCCATGTCGATATCTATGGCCTAGCATGGACGATAAATTGCTACTTTGTCCCTTTCTCTAAACAATGGAACAAATCCAGACTGAGTCGTGGAAACCCTATGGCAGTTCTCTTGCCAGCAAAGATACAGAAGGCCATCGGCACTGTATCTGTTATCGCTGAAAGTTCTGGTGTAGCTGTGCCTTTCTGGCAAATCTGGGTAATGCTGAGGACCAGGGTTTTGATCTACAGCTACACTGCACTGCGTATAGATATGTTAGTTTTATTTTTCTAAGGCCTCGATCTTCAGTGTACAAGCCTCAGCCTCATAAGAGGGTGTGGAAGGAAAGGGCACTGGTACCAGTATTTCCATGCATTTTGCCTGCAGATAAATAGCTAGGAAGGCTGCCTGCAGAGGCAGTACGGGTAGTGCCCTGGAGAGAGGCACTTACCCTTGGAGGTGTCTTGGCTCCCCCTTATGCTGGCTTCAGTCTGCAGCTAACACAGAATAAACAGGGCTCCGCCTCTATCACTCTATTCCCTTCCTCCTTTGAATGTAATGCTCCTCGTGTGATAGTAGGTGTGCAAGGAAGGGAAGAAAGGTCCTTCCACCTCATCCATTCCCCTGATGATTCATGGACAATCCCACTGAGCCTTAAATAAACAACACCGGCATATTTACCTGACTCTAACAATTCTGGACAAAATACCCCAATAAGTACCAGTGTGTGAAAACTCTGTAAACCAGTTAGTGCACTTGTGGATCTACCAGTGTGGAGCAATAATGTTCCAAGTACCCATGCACATTACTTGTAAGCGTATGTAATGTTACTGTGCATACCCTTATGCATAGCATTACTGCACTAAATTCCTATGTTCTTTCCTTTGTGAAATATAACTTTAGTACTTCCTATAAAACCCCCCAAAATGTAGAAGTAAGGGGTAGGAGAAGGATTATGAATCTCAGGGGTAGGCTAAAGATGTGTTATTCTTCACTTTGAATTTTCTTGCTAGAATACACTCTTTTTAGCTAACAGTAGTGTAAAGATGCCAAGAACAGTTACCAAAAGTTTAATTGTGGTTTGATAATTGTGTAACGATCACACACACACAATGGCTAGTAAATGCAAATCTCATAGTATGTCTCATTAGCTACATAGGAACCTTAGTTGTAAAAAGTCCAGATATAATCTGAAATGTCTAACAAAAGTTATTTTAGTACATGGCTGCTGGATATGTAATAAAATTACAGTACTTAATTCCATTAAGAGAGTAATATTGCTCAGGGTATAAGGTACACATATAACACACTCTTCATCTACCACAAAAAAAAGCAGAAGAAGAACATAAACACTATGTATGCTTTACAGGCTGATACATTGTTGAGGGAAACAAGAATGAAGGGGAGATGATATATGGAGAGATAATATCTTGAAGAGTTTGATAGTATTCACTAACACCTTAGTTATGGTTCTGCTATTTCCCTGCTTCTATCAATGCCAATAAGACTTTTTTGCCAGTTTGATTTTAAGTGGGAGAAGGTTTGGAGCCATGGTTCATGGTTTAGCCATGCACATTCGCTTCTTTCCATGACAATGTCAGGTTTCAGAGGCGGGTTTAGCAGCAGGTATACTCTACCAGCACACTTGGGAGTTCTAAGAATGCCGTGTACCTGAGATACACTGCCCTCCTCCACCCCTGAGTTTCTGCTGGGTTGGTGCATTTCTGTCGTGCCACAGTGCAGGCCTGTGTGTAATGGAGACTATAGATTGTCTGCTTTTGCAGCCAAGAACCATCTCTGTAAAGTGCTTAGCACACTTGGGTGCTATAGTACAGTGCTTTGAGGGTCTCTAAAGGACGGTGCTATAGCAATACAAAACATCATACTTTTTTCAATCTGTATGGAACCCAGCAACAAGATATTTTTGTTCTCATTATAATACACTTTGGGGGGTAGAGAGGGGGAGGGGGAAATCCAGTGCTGAATGAACCTCAGAAGTTTTGGAGGTGTGACCTGTGCCTGGGATGGACCACACTGAGAATGCCACACTTAGGGCAGACTGTAAGAAGTAGGGCAGACAATCCCCCAAACTGGTGGTTAGTCTATAATTAGATTCACCAAGCCAATAACAGAAGAGCTTCTACAGTACCACACTGGTTAACAAGAAGCCAAACACGGTCCCCTTTAGGCATTCCAGTCGTTGTCTCCTGTCTAGGCAAACGTCTAATATAGTGAGAGGTTACTGAAAACCTAATTCACCATATGTGAGGTTCTGCCAATCCCAGGATAGACACTTACCCCAGGTCAATATGAATCTCAGATCTTACCCATGCTGTCGGCCAATCCTTAGTAAACTAACTAAAGATGTATGAAAGAAAAGACAAGCGTTATTGAATGGTTAAATGATTATATACTTTACAAATGCTTTCAAGGTTCTTTATATCAAGTTTGTAGGAGTGATGGTCTGCTGGCTTGCAAAAGTCTCTGGAATCATCCCAAAAGGTTAGAATCCAAATGCAGCTTAGATGTAAAGTCTGTTAGAGTCTTTTCATGCATTTTCCAAGTTATTCCAAATAACTACTTGGAAGATCTCAGTCCCACAGCTTAAACTTTCCCTGTTTAAAGTTCAGCCTATTAGAGATGGTGGATCAGCCCCAAGGTTTCACTTTTATAGCTGAAGCAGGCTGTTAAGTGTTTTGACCTTAGCATGTGACTGAGGATTCTTCTTTGCTTGAGCACACACAGACCCACCACTTTGAAGTTAACATTCAATTTTCTATGCATACAAAGGTAATCTAGGTTTCAGAGTAGCAGCCATGTTAGTCTGTATCCGCAAAAAGAAAAGGAGTACTTGTGGCACCTTAGAGACTAACAAATTTATCTGAGCATAAGCTTTCGTGAGCTACAGCTCACTTCATTGGATGCATCCTTAGAGACTAACAAATTTATTTGAGCATAAGCTTTCGTGAGCTACCGCTCACTTCATCCGATGAAGTGAGCAGTAGCTCACAAAAACTTATGCTCAAATAAATTTGTTAGTCTCTAAGGTGCCACAAGTACTCCTTTTCTTTTTATAGGTAATCTAGTTACACTTATTTGCATAAGGCAATTAGCCAGTCCTTCATGATAAGAGAGATAGATAAGCTGAAGACAATGTAGATAACATTATTAGTTTTCTGCAGTATCTAATATCTTTGATCTTAAGGTTAACTGAACAGTCACATACATAATGTAAAGTATCAGAGGGGTAGCAGTATTAGTCTGTATCCACAAAAACAATGAGGAGTCCAGTAGAACCTTAAAGACTAACAGATTTATTTGGGCATAAGCTTCCGTGGGTAAAAAACCCACTTCTTCAGATGCATGGAGTGAAAATTACAGATACAGGCATAAATATATTGGCACATGAAGAGAAGGGAGTTACCTTACAAGTGGAGAACCAATGTTGACAAGGCCAATTCAGTCAGGATGGATGTGGTCCACTCCATTGATATGGACAGCTCCTCATCAGTTATTGGGAGTGGACCGCATCCACTTTGACTGAATTGGCCATGTGGTCATGTGCAGGAGGTCAGACTAGATGATTGTGATGATCCCATCTGACCTTAAAGTCTATGAGTCTATGAAAGAGGGAACAGGACCTACTGTATTGGACCAAACAAAAGGTCTCTCTGAGAAGGAGAAGCCATCATAAGCTTGCAGAGTCCAAAGCCTTCAAGTCAGCAAACTCTGAGATGGTGACAAAGTTGATCTGAGTAAAACCCACTGCATAATTTTTACAAGATAAAACACAATGTTGAATTGAGGACTTAATGAAATTTCCTGCCTTATGCATGACCATGACTAACCACAGCATGGGGGATCCCTGTGTCAGCTGATAATATCTATCTTTAGGGCAGATGAATCCATTTCTTCGATATGTTGATGAGAAACAAAGAAAGAAATACAAGAAGCATGTTTTTAAAATGACACCCTTTAAAGGAAAAGCAGCTCTTCTCTGAGACATGGCATTTTTCTGTTCACTCCTCAGTAATACTTCTATTATCCCGAATAAACACATCACAAAACCACCAGCTCAGCTGGTACTAATTGGTACCCTGGCTTGCTGTCTCAGTTGAGGGATGAATAGCCATGGAGAACAGTATCTTCTTAGTCCTAGAGATGGTCCTTACAGGTCAGACTTGGGACTTATTAGCAAGGCAGTATGTGAGCTGGACTGCTTCTGCACATGCTGTGTATGTTGTGTGATAAACAGAGGATTTCAGTCTCCAGAGCCATCAATCTGGCATCTTTCACAGACAGTAAATCATCGAGAGACACTGGAGACAGAGACAAGCTAAAAGCTTACCCCCAATTAAAGATGAGGATTCATTACAAAGCGACCTACCACTGACTGAGCCTTTCACAAGACAAAGGCTTTTCTCTATTATAGCTCAGCCTGCTGGTGTGAGAGTAGGAACAGCTATTTTGATTTTTTTAAAAAGGCTTTTGATTTAAAAACAAAAATAAAATAAAATCACTAAGCAACAGCAGTTCCTCCACCAAAACCATCACTGCTAAATCAGAGGAAATCAAAGGAGAATCGGAAGGGGCTGAACTGAAACCATTTCTCTAACCAGTTCAAAAAATATTTTTCTCCCCCACTCCATGTTAGTTGCTGCACGGAAGGTCTCAAACCATAAAGCAGATTTCTTCTGAACACTGAGGATGTCAATGTTTTTCGTGGCCATTATCTAGACCAAACATGAATTGCAAATAACCCCTGAACTCTATGCAGTCCATATTCAAAATAAACATCCCTAAAATATAAGGCACATCCAGTTGGATACCCTTCATTAACACCACTCTTTTGCATATATGATAATTAAAAAAAACTTTTAAAAATGTAAATTGCTGGTGCTGAGACAAGTATCTCAACAACTACAATCACAAGCAAAGGACCTAATCCTGCAAGTGTTTACCTGTGCGCTTAACTGTTATGCAGGAGTGGGACTACTTGTGTTCCTAAAGCATGTGTGGTTGCAGGATGGAGGCCCAATCTAGCGCCAACTTTGGAAACTTCTCTGAAAATACCAATTAACAAATCATATACAAATACCTCATTAGAGCAAATATGCTATCTGCAGGGTTAGGGTTTTTGAAAGCATTTTTTTAAAAATGGAATGTATGCTTAAAAGGGGTGGGCAGCCTTATGGCACAATGCTCTCTCTTTATCTAGGGTGACATTGGTCCCATTGCAAAACCCTCCCACATGCCCTTGTATGCCAGTTAAGCCCATTTAAACTCTTGTGTTAAGGGTAAATTTAACCTCACTCACCTGATGCCAGAATAACTGGACTTTATGTTGGTCCCCTGCACACTCCAGAGAATTCTCCAGCCTACACGCTGGCATAGTAGCCGCTCCCTACCCCACATCATTTGTGTGGGATGCTAAGGTACACCTAGGTCCTCAGAGTGGCAGATACCATGGCTCCTTCATGGGGCCCAGAACCTGCATCAAGGCCTGGTACGGCAGACTGCTGCACATGCATGGAACTCTCAAGGCTCCATATGAATCCACCCTTGTGGATCATGAAGCAAGCTCTGGCCCTGCACTTGCTCCCATACTGTCCTTTTCAAGGCCAGCGTCAGTGTATTTCATTTTCCTTATTGACACAGACCTTGGCTTTTGCAATACCCTCATACCACCTTTAGTGTGGGAGGACCTTTGACTGGACAGCATGGAATGAGAGACATCTAAACACATGTGTGACAGGGAGGGAGGCTGTCCCACACTTTGGTTCCCTGCTTAGCGATTTGCTTGGTAAAGGGGGATGGGACCAGCTGATACGCAATGGGAGGGTCCACCACAGCCAATTTGAGCTAAGCCTGGGTTTTGCAATAGTCTCTTACTCTCTGGTTAGCTGCCCTGACCTCCTTAGTCGTGGATTAGGAGCTGTGCTGCTTATGATGCTTCAGGTCTGATTAATCACCTGATTCTATGGGTCAGGAAGGAATTTTTCCCATTGGGTCAAGTTGGCATGTAGGCTGGTGAATTTAAGCATCTGGTATAAAATGAGGCTATTGATATAAAAGGCAACACAGAAACTTAATGGAATGATGATAATCAATGGGACATGGTAATACCAAGGTACAAAATATAGAGGAATTACAGAGTAGGTCAGACTGGTGGGGGAGTGGCACTATATGTGAAAGAAAGCATATAGTAAAATATAGTAAAAAAATCAAACAGTACCACAGAATCTGTATAGACAGAAATGCCTTGCTTGAACAATGAAAGTATAATAGTAGAAATATACTACCGACCACGTGACAAAGATAGTAATGGTGACTGTGATATTCTCAAAGAGATTAGAGAGGCTACAAAAACAGAAAGCCCAACAATAAAGGGGATTTCAACTATCCCCATACTGATGGAGAACGTATGACCTCAGGATGGGCTGCAGAGATAAAATTTCTAGACACCATGAATGACTATTTCTTGGAGAAGCTAGTCCTGGAACCCACAAGGGAGAGGCAATCCTAAGTGATGCATAGGATCTGCTCCAAGAGGTGACTACAGCTGAACCACTTGGTAATAGTGACCATAATTAAATTAAATGTAACATCCCTTTTGGTGTGGGAAAGGGTGAGGGGGTGAGGGATATGCCAAAGAAACCCACCACAGTAGAATTTAACTTCAAAAAGAAGAACTATACAAACAATGAGGAGTCTAGATAAATGAAAATTAAAAGGAACAGCTAAAAGAGTAAAATGCCTGTAAACTGCATGGAAACTTTTAAAAAACACTTTAGAACATAAGAACAGCCATATTGGGTCAGACCAAAGGTCCATCATGCCCAGTATCCTGTCCTCTAACAGTGGCCAACGGCAGGTGCCCGAAAGGGAATGAACAGACAGGTTATCATCAAGTGATCCATGCCCTGTCACCCAATCCCAGCTTCTGACAAACAGAGGCTAGGGACACCATTCCTGCCCATCCTGGCTAATAGCCATTGATGGACCTATCTTCCATGAACCTATCTAGCTCCCTTTTGAACCCCGTTATAGTACTGGCCTTCACAACACTCTCTGGCAAGGAGTTCCAGAGGTTGACAGGGCCGTGCACTTTAATAGAGGCTCAAAGTATATGTATATCGCAAATAACAAAAAAGAAAAACACAGTAAGAGGACCAAAAAATGCAATGGTGGCCAAACAACAGAGTAGGAGATGGGGTTAGGGACAAAAAGACATCTGTTAAAAATTGGAAGTCAAATCCTACTGCAGAAAATAGAAAGGAACATAAACTCTGGGAAGTCAAATGTAAAAGTGTAATTAGGCAAAAAAAGAATTTGAGGAGCAAACAGAAAAAGATACAAAACTCACAGATTTTTTTTAAAGTACTTCAGAAACAGGAAGCCTGCCAAAAAATTACTGCGGCCACTGGACAATGGAGGTGCTAAAGGTGCACTCAGTGAAGACAAGGGTATTGTGGAGAAGCTAAATCAATTCTTTGCATCAGTCTTCACTGCAGAGGATGTGAGGGAGATTCTCACACTTGAACCATTCTTTTTAAGTGACAAATCTGAGGAATTGTCCCAGATTGAGGTGTCAGTAGAGGAGGATTTGGAACAAATAGATAAATTAAACAGAAATAAATCATCAGGACCAGATGGTATTCACCCAAGAGTTCTGAAGGAACTCAAATATGAAATTGCAGAACTAGTAACTGGTATGTAACCTATCGCTTAAATCAGCCTCTGCACTAGATGACTGGTGGTGGTATGGGAGAACTGAATTTGACATAATGATACCATGATGGGAGGAGTTGCAAGTGCATTGGAGGATAGGATTAAAATTCAAAATGATCTGGACAGATTGGAGAAATGATCTGAAGTAAATAGGATGAAATTAAATAAGGAAAAATACAAAGTACTCTATTTAGGAAGGAACAATCAGCTGCACACACACAAAATGGAAAATGACTGCCTAGGAAGGAGTACTGCGGAAAGGGATCTCAGAGTCATAGTGGACCATAAGCTAAATATGAGTCAACAGTGTAACACTGTTGCAAAAAAAGTGAACATCATTAGCTGGATCTATTATCAGAAGTGTTGTAAGTAAGACCCAAAAAGTAACTCTTCCACTCTACTCTGTGCTGATTAGGCCTCAACTGGAGTATTGTGTCCAATTCTGGGTGCCACATTTCAGGAAAGCTGTGAACAAACTGGAGAAAGTCCAGAGAAGAGCAACAAAAATGATTAAAGGTCTAGAAAACATGACCTATGAGGGAAGATTGAAAAAAATGGGTTTGTTTAGTCTGGAGAAGAGAAGACTGAGAGGGGACATGATAACAGTTTTCAAGCACATAACAGGTTGTTACAAGGAGGAGGGAGAAAAATTCTTCTTCTTACCCTCTGAGGATAGGACAAGAAGCAATGTGCTTAAATTGCAGCAAAAGAGTTTTAGGTTGGACATTAGTAAAAACTTCCTAACTGTCAGGGTGGTTAAGCACTGGAATAAATTGCCTAGGGAGGTAGTGGAATCTCCAAACCCTGGAGATTTTTATGGGCAGGTTAGACAAACACCTGTCAGGAACTGTCTAGATAATACTTAGTCCTGCCATGAATGCAGGGGACTGGACTAGATGATCTCTCGAGGTCTCATCCAGTTCTATGATTCTATAACTGCAGACATTTTGTGTCTCCAGCAACTGTTATCTGAAAGCCAAATATCACATAGTTCAGGAATAATTGTTAGGACTCTGAGAGGCAAGACCAAACAACTGCATGGTTGCAGTTTTGCTAAAGGAGGGAGGATGGGACAGAGAGTTAAGGTACCATGAGAGTGAAAGGGAATGTAGGGATAGGAGACCTTGGTTGCCAGGGAATGTTGTGAAGGCCAAACGTATAACTGGGTTCAAAAATGAATTAGAAAAGTTCATGGAGGATAGGTCCATTAATGGCTATTAAATAAGATGGTCAGGGATACAACCCCATGGTCTGGGTGTCCCTAAATCTCTGACTAACAGAAGCTGGGACTTGACAACAGGGGATGGATCACTTGATAATTGCCCTGTTCTCTTCACTCCCCCTGAAGCATCTGGCACTGGCCACTGTTGGAAGGCAGGATACTGGGCTAGATGGACTTACCTAGTATGGCCATTCTTATGTTCTTATGGGTTTTTTTCACTTTCCTTGCAGCTTCTCGGTAGGTTAGCTAGGTTAGAAACAGTAGGTGCTTGGGTGTTGCCTCTGGGGTGGGGCCTGGGATGAGGGGTTTGGGGTGCAGGAGGGGACTCCGGGTTTGAGGGGGGCTCGGGGTTGGGGCACGGTATTGGGGCATGGGCGTGCCTTGGACGGCTCCCTATCAGCGGCGCAGTGAGGGGGCTAATGCAGGCTCCCTGCCTGTCCTGGCACCATGTGGCACCCCGGAAGTGGCCAGCAGGTCCGGCTCCTAGGCGGCGGGGAGCAGGAGGTTCTGTGCGTGAGTCTCGCCTGCAGGCATTACCCCCCATCACCCATTGGCTGCGGTTCCCAGCCAATGGCATGGTGGAGCTGGCGCTCGGGGTGGGGGCAGCGTGCGGAGCCCTGTGGCCCCCCTGCCTAGGAGCAGGACCTGCTGGGTGCTTCCAGGGTACAGCGTAGAGCCAGGACACATAGGGACTAGCCTGCCTGAGATCTGCAGCACTGCCGACTGGATTTTTAATGGCCCAGTTGGTGGTGCTGACCGGAGCCTCCAAGGTCCCTTTTCGACCGGACTGTCCGATCGAAAACCAGACACCTGACAACCATATTTAGAAGCTTACTTTATTTCAATACATAAGGAGATGCTTGTTTCCTTTAGATTTGGAGCATGTGTGTTAGCACTGGTGTACGTGTTCATAGCAGGAAAGGGATTGGATTCTGGGGGTGTTGATTTTCTGTACACTGTTGTTTGCAATCTGTCATTAACAACTTCTTGGTAGCCAAACATAAAATGCAAGATCTGACAACATTTGGTTTTACCAGTTTGTTAAAGGGGGTGTGTGTGTGTCTCTGTGTGTTTTTTGCTATAGAATGAAAACAATGAATCTTTGGCAACACATTTATTTAAATAAAAGACTAGTAACCTTGGCAACTGCTATATATTGCACATACACTATCTCTGAGATGCAGCTCTTATCAAAGCACCCACATGCCAATAAGTGATCTTTTGTACTTTTTCTTATATTTCAGGGGAAAAGCAGAGTTATAATAGGTTTATTGCTTCTTAATATGTTTTTTTTCTCTTGACCTATTATGTCTTACTACAGAGTCATATTTTTTTCCAAAATAAAGGAAGTGAATGTTGATGTATTTAGGGCTGGTGGGGCGTTGCTGGTGAAAGCTAAAGGTTGACGTGGGAGATGGGATTGACTTTCTTTGAAAACACTCTTTTGCTACTGGGAATGCCACAAAACTGTAGTTTCCCATAAGCAACTGAATAAGGGTTTCACTGCAACTGTAACAAATGCTGATGAGATAAGTGCATTTCAGGAGCAAATAGAAGGCTTATTTCCTTATGTCCCTAGTAGATTTCAAATCTTGTCATCTAAGTCTTGCCCATATGGCTATACATCTTTTTTTCTTAACCCCAAAGAAAATATGTGCTTACCACCATGGTGTCCATGTCCATAACTAAGGCTCCTAGGTGCTATGGTAATGAAAATAAATAATAATAATAATCCACACTAGAGGCAATAAGGATCCAGAGACCCCCATTGGAGAACAGAAGGTTTAAACTCCCAAAATGAGCAGTTCAATCAACTGATGGCAAACAATTTTATTGAACTATAAAATATATTGAGGAAGATCTCATAAAAGTTTGTAATGTTCTGAACTTGGCAGTCATTCTGAGATATGTATACAGACTGTAGCTGTGAATGTGTGTATTTCTGTATACAGAAAACTGTGCTCATCATCTGTGCAGAGTGGTGAGCAGTCAGCCAGGGAAGGGCACCTCCCTTCATGTTTACATGAAACCAGCTTCAAAAAACTATCCATTGTCCACCCCAGGAAAAGACAATGATGGACCTTTAGAGGTAACAGAAAGACAAGTGAAACTGAAAAGAATATCCTCGCCCCGCCAGTCAAGTGGGAATTTCCCTACTCTAAATAACCATGAGTCACCATGGACTGAGAGGTGTTACGATCTAGATATTCAGGCCTGTCTGTAAAGGCCTATGCTCTGAGAATTTAGGTGTATTCTTATCGCTTGGCTAGTTAGAGGTATAAAAGAAAGAATCAAAATCACTGTCTGCCAGTGTAAGGTCCTTCTCTTACTGTGACAGTCTGAGGCCCTGTTCTTAGGCTAAGATCTTTAGCAACAGAGGCAGCCATAAGCTGGGAAGCAACCGGTCACATCCTCACATTCCAAACTAGTAACACTGAAAGAAGGTGCCATTGGGCTGTTAGGAATACACTCCTGTCCTGATAATGCCTATCACCTCCAGAGAAAGGGCAGTGCCTAGAAGATGTAAAAGGAAACTTAGTTTGATAGCATCCTGTCTGGCAGGAACTCACTTATCAATAGCTGGGATGTGAAATCCTCACTTCTGTATTGTTTTGTCATTATAGTTCCCACTTTGCTATTGTTTGTCTGTATAATCTCTGTCTGGTTCTGTGATTGTTTCTGTCTGCTGTATAATTAATTTTGCTGGGTGTAAACTAATTAAGATGGTGGGATATAATTGGTTACATAATCGTGTTACAATATGTTAGGATTGGTTAGTTAAATTTCAGGAAAATGATTGGTTAAGGTATAGCTAAGCAGAACTCAAGTTTTACTATATAGTCTGCAGTCAGTCAGGAAGTGAGTGGGTGAGTGTGGGGAGGGGAAATGGGAACAGGGAATGGGGGTGGGGAAACTGGAATCATGTTTGGCTAAGGGCAGGAATGGGAACAAGGGTACAGGTGTAAGGCTCTGTGGTGTCAGAGCTGGGAAGGGGGACACTAAGGAAGGAAACTGGAATCATGCTTGCTGGAAGTTCACCCCAAAAAACATCGCATTGTTTGCACCTTTGGCCTTCGGGTATTGTTGCTCTCTGTTCATGCGAGAAGGACCAGGGAAGTAAGTGGGTGAAGGAATAAGCCCCCTACAAGAGGGAAAAAAAGCAGGCTTGGAACTGAAGTTTTTATCCAGCACTTGACAGACCGTCTCGAGATGGGAAGCAGTCCATTAACACTGGATCCCTTCTGTAGCCACAGGGATATGCTGAGTAACTATTTTAAGGCGACAGGTAACTTGTATGAGAAAAGTGATTTTATCTAAGATGCAGGTGTAAAGCCTCAGGTTGCATCTTTATATTTATTTGCTGTGTAACTTGTATGAGTTGGCTTTCTCTTATCCTTGCATCTTTGAATCTGTTTTTTTTCTATTAAATGCACTTTTTGTTTATTTTCATCCCTTTCAGGGTGATGCATCAGAAAGGAACTGTCCAAGTGTCTGGTGATTAAGAACTTGGGGAGGATGTATTTGGGAAGACTCGGGACTGGAAGGGCTGTTGGTGTCACTCTGTATGGAGAAACTAGGCTCGCATAGTACCCCCAGCTTATAAACAGGAAATCTTGAAAATTGATCAAGACTGCAAGTCCTTTCTGAATAAAATGGATGCTGATTATCAAAAAGCATTCTGCAGACTTTTTAATTTAAAGGAAATGTTCACACACATTATTAGTACATTATTACTATTTATGTAGCCCTGTTCATGTACACAATGCTTTAAAAGCATGTAAAACATAATCTCTGGTCTAAGGAGCTTAAAATTAATGCTGTTTAAATACAATACTTGAGAAAATAATGGGCAAAATTCTGCTTTCTTTTACAACAATGTAAATCTAGAGCCACCCCATCGACTTTGGTGGAGTTACACCAAGTGTAACTTTGAGCAGAATCTGACCCAACATAGTGCTCAAGTCACCATTGCCCTGCACCTTACGTCAGTGCAAAGAGAATGCAAAACCATGCACTACCATTCTGATTTGGAATTAGACCCATCCAAAGAACACAGTGACGGGACAACATCAACATCAAAGTCAAGGCTGGAAGGCTAAGCTAAAGAAGTACCAGAGGGATGTGATGGAAGAAAGGGAAAGAGTGATTGCTGGACAGGAATTGAGAGGCTGTTTGAGAAGTAGAAAGAAGGCACCAAAGCAAGAATAGAAGGAGACAGAGGAGGAGGCCCGGGTGGAGCACAGAGAGTGAAGGGAAGAACACAGTTTTGGCCACACCAGGTACCTTTATACTTTCATCAGGTATTTTTCTTATTGATATAGTAAGGGGAAGGGTGGGGAGACGCTCAGAACTACAGCTGGGTGACTTGACCCAAAGTTTGCCCAAAGCTCAATCCAAAATGTACTTTCATTAAAGTGGAAGAAGTTCAGTGGACTCTTCCACCACACCCAAAATGTTCATGCCCTTCACCCCCTCACCCCCATTATAAGGCCTTTAGCAGCTAAAGTGACTTTTCGCTCTAATCAGATTCATGATCTTTAGCTCAAAAATCCCTGATGTTTCCCTGTTGGGCTAGAAGAGCAGCTCACTATTTAATTTGTGCAGCAGAGGGCACTGCTCTAACCCAGGAGTATGTCTTCTTCATTACACCCAGTAAAGGGCAGTGGTACACATTAATCCAAGTGTGTGTTGCTGTTCTAACTCATGTGGAGTAGATACATAGGAAGCAGCTGCATAAAGATGGCTGACAGCTATCTGTCTGTGTTCATGCTGGATATTTTCTAGCTGTTCTATCTAGATTCTTTAACCATCATCTTTTCTGACACAAAATAAGGGATATTTTTGAAAGATATGATGCCACAATGAGTGCACACTGCTAATAGCTGGACAGTAGAATTAGTACGGCTGGAATTGAAGAACAGTGTAGTTCCCACCTCCAAATTTTAATTTCTGACATGCAATTCTGATCTATGCCTAAGCATGGATTTAAGAAACTGCCGCTAATGTGTGCCTCAGGTGAGCCACTTTTGAAAATGGGGCCTGTAAACCTTCCCAATATCTAGCACTTCTGGGTATTTCCCTGGCCCCCAGTACCACAGTATCTGGCTCACAGTTGTTAATGTTTTTACCCTCACAACATCCCTAAGTGGTAGGGAAGTGCTATTACCCAATTTTACAGCTGGGGAACTGAGGTGAGAGAGACTAAGTTGCTTGCTCAAGTCTGTGGGGGAGCAGAGAATTGAACCAAGGGAACTTCCAGTTTATGACTCAAGAGTAGAACAAAGGAAAATCTCTCTTATTGCCCAGATATCACTGTGAATCTTTCCACTGACTTCACTGGGCTTTGGATCAGGCTTTAATTTCAGAGAAATAACGTCTATCAAACATAAAGAAATAGCAATAAAAGGGCTCTCCTTTTGACATGCAGGACTGGTATGCAGATATAATCTATTTAAAATCTGCATCTTTTGAAAACCAGAGATCTGGTTTGGTATAATGCAAATTTTTGGCCACAAAAACTGTAAGCAAGGTGTTTCTGTATCCACTATTTGAAACTAACAAAGACAATCATTTTTGTTAATTCAACGGTTGGAATATTTCCTGATGGTTGCAGAAGAAAAGATCCAAATGAATGAAAATTAATCCACTCAACAAACGGAAACCAAAAAATAATGTATTCCACTTGAAACAGATTTTTCCCCTCTTGCTTCTCTTTTGGTTGCTGAACCACAGGCTGGTGTATATACAATAATTTAATCAATTACTGTTATAGAAGGGCAGCTGTGTTGTATTCTTTATTGGCAGCAAAGGACTCTGCTCATATTTGTATTATCAAGAAAGCATCTTGGATTCTCTTTCAGACCTGGAAATGGCGATATTTTGGTTTAATCTGCTTTCTGACAGAAAAAAAAACAACCCCAAACCCAAAGATTTTTAGGACTGAAACCCTTTCTTTCCATTTATATTTTCTTATTTCAGATACACCAACCACTGACCTTCAGTGAAACTCTCTGAGCTGCATAGATTTAAAGACAACTTGGTATCCTACTGTTATTGTCTATAAATGCCAGAGCAACTTACTATTACTGGAAAAATGGATTATGTAAATACCAGTGACTCATGCTGAACCATCTTTTCTTTGGCATTGCAGCTGCCTACATTTGCCTCAGGAAAGATAATCGATTAGTTCAGTCTGGATCATGAGGCTTTCACTGGAGAAGCTTCACCAGATGCGAAGCCTGTTGCCTTAGTTACACCCTTTGCTGTGTGATATTGAGAGAGTTGTACAAAATGGGATGCGGGAGAGGGATCCTTGTGGATCCAAAATTCCCTCTGTTGTCTGTTTATCCCATGTACTTTCATTGCTAATCAGATAAGCCACAGTTTAAATGCCTTTTTAAAACTCCATGACTTTAGATATGGCTCATTAAAGGAATAATCCTGCTCCCATTAGAGCAATGGTAGTTTTTGCCATTGAAGTCAATAGGAACAGAATCAGGTCCTAAATGAAATACACTAACGCCTTGAATTTACTTTTGAATGATTTGGGGAAAATATATTTATAGAATCGTAGGACTGGAAGGGACCTCAAGAGGTCATATAGTGCAGTCCCCTGTACTCGTGGCAGGACTAAATATTATACTGTCCCTGACAGGTGTTTGTCTAACCTGCTCTTAACAGTCTCCACTGGTGGAGATTCCACAACCTCCCTAGGCAATTTATTCCAGTGCTTAACCTCCCTGACAGTTAGGATTTTTTTCCTAATGTTCAACCTAAACCGCCCTTGCTGCAATTTAAGCCCATTGCTTAAATTGTTCTTCAGTTTGTATTTCTAATTTATTTTAAAGGTCATAATCACAAGACAATAATGTGTAATGGGGATACATGCAGCTTAAATATTATGCTGGTAGCCTCTCTAGAACAACCACAACCAGATAATGTCTGTTAGGCTACAGGATATATGTGAACTAGCCACAGTCCATTTGTGTCTGTTTGGGCTTAATACTTTCTTATTGTAAATTACTTAGGCAATAGAGTTCTTAGTCTCTATCACTATTTATGAAGTCTGTAGCTCAGACTTCATAAATAGCTTTGGCATGTAGCAGTGCATGGCAATCTCAGGTTGAAGTTGTCAGTTTTGCTTGTAGAAACATCCAGACTATACATTCCTGAGATGGAGGTGATTTAGGCCCTGATTCAGGAAAGCACTTAAGCATGTGCTTAAGACCCACTGACTTGAATGGGACTTTCTTGAATCAGGGCCCTAGTCCTGCACTTTTGCCTATGAGGTGAAGTTAAAAGACTGAATGAATAATAAGGGATATAAGCACAAGTATTCTACAGCAGTAACAGAACCAACTTGACACTTTAAGCTTTCAGAAATATTATGGAAGTTCTAGTATCCCACTGTATATACTGCTCCATATATGTTGGCAAGAGGTATCATTTTACTGGGGGTTTGGAGTGTTAAATCCTCATAGCCCTTAGCACACAAGTTTTAAAAAACCCACACAGTAATAACTGCCAAATGTCTAGCACATCTGCATCATTGTTACATTCCCATTTTTATAGGCAAACTTATATCCAGGGCAAATGAGAGAGATAAATCCATATTACTACTCCCTCCAAAAATGATTCTGACTCATCATCAGTAATGAGAGAAGTGTCTAAATGGCTTAAAGGGACATTTGAAATGTATGTGCTTTGACACTTTAAAAATTCAGAAACACCCAAAGTAACATGCAAAGAACTGATCTGGAGGTTAAAAGATAGGCATTATAAACTAACATAAATCTCAGTCAACCAAGATTTATTTTTAAAGAAAAACTTCAAATAAAGTACCAGTTTAAACTACACAACAGTTCATTTTAGAATATAAAGAAGAAGCCAAAAATAATAATAGTTTGTGCTAGTCAGTATTACAATGTCTACATCCCTTGCAGAGCATCTTGAAAATAGTTCAAGATCCAGTATCTGAGATACAGGGAAAACCAACTGTACAATCTGCTATTGCTAAGAGCTTCATTATATGCTGTATTTGTAAGGGCTATAATAATTTAATTTGCATTCAATTCCAGAGAGCTGTTTCTTTGCCACTTCACTAGTCTCTTATTTGATACCTTCTCTATATGTCTACCAACTTTAGTATTTTAACTGAAGGCTTTGCCAAATGCTATGTACTCTGGCCTTAACCCAGGCAAGCCCTTAACCGTGTGCTTAAAGTTAAGCATGTGCTTCACTGAACTGCAGGACCAAGCCTGAAGGAATGTGTGACTTCAATTAAATGTATAAACAAACCATACTGGAAGTGGAACCTGGACTATGTAACTCATCGTGCTAAAACCAGTTAGCAGAGTTACCCTGCATAGACTAGGGAAAATGGCTGAGTTCAAGTCAGACTCAGATGGTTTGTACTAGCAACTCCATCCTAAGCTAAAGACAAAGCCTAAACTAACTTCTCCCACTCAGATGTGGTCACTTCAAATCAGTCTCATTGGCAGAGTGGTGTCAGAAGGTTTGTACTGCTAATATATATGTTGTACCTGTTCTGTGGATAAACAGAGCAGTGCATTTTCCAGTGCTGCCCATAGATTACCTTTCATGAACTCGGCTTCAAAATGATCTCTCTCTAACTACATTGTATTTTGCAGGGTTATATTCTTATCAGGAGGTACAGAAAGAGACACATTCACATGAAATAAGACAGGAAATATACACTACAGACTTTACACGACTGAATTGAATTCTACTACTACTTGTATCTTTTAAATGAAACTCAGTAAAACTGAAAAGGAGGACTTGTGGCACCTTAGAGACTAACCAATTTATTTGAGCATAAGCTTTCGTGAGCTACAGCTCACTTTATCGGATGCATACTGTGGAAAGTGTAGAAGATCTTTTTATACACATAAAGCATGAAAAAATACCTCCTCCCACCCCACTCTGCTGGTGCTAATAGCTTATCTAAAGTGATCACTCTCCTTACAATGTGTGTGATAATCAAGTTGGGCCATTTCCAGCACAAATCCAGGGTTTAACAAGAACGTCGGGGGGGGGGGGGAGGTAGGAAAAAACAAGGGGAAATAGATTACCTTGCATAATGACTTAGCCACTCCCAGTCTCTATTCAAGCTGAGTAACGCGGTAGCAAAATCGCCTAACACTTCAAATCACCAACAGATTTTCCAATAAGGAAGCAGTTGCCTTTATTTTCACTTTCTTTCTGTGCTGTTCACAGTGTTTGCTTTTTCTTTTGATACATTTTGTTTCTTATGATGGGCTCAATTGTGGACTGTAAACAGTGGTTATTAGAGGTAATGGTCTCCAATGTTCAGGGACAGAATCTCACAAGCATCTATTTATAGTTTCCTTCTGTACGTTCTTTGAATTAGAAATTGCAAGAACAGAGATGAACCAGTACAAATGCTGCTTATATATAAAATGTTGGTGTTTTAGAAATGAACCACAGACTTTTCATAAAACATCAACATTTTACATAAACTGCAATACGTACATGTTGCTTTGTTATTATTTTCTGAGCACCAACGGCATGCGTATTGCTATAGAGAACATACAGGAAGGTAAGATACCTGCCATAAAGAAATAAGACTAATGGCCTGATCTTGCAAACAGGGTCTACTTTTGCTCAGTGTCCCATTGGCTACCGCTTGTCTTTATCGCCGCATATACTAATTGTAATCTCATCTACATCTTCTACAGTCTGCGCAACTCTGTCCCTGCTTACATCTCCCCTGTCTCAGAGCAAATCACCTTTGGCCCCCACCTCATTCTCCAACTATTGCTACATTTCTCTTTTCCCCTTCATCTCCTAACTCTTAGAACATGCTGTCTACTTCCACTGTCTGGAGTCCTCTGCTCCAATTCATTCCTAAATCCTCTCCAATCTGGCATCTGCCCTCTACACTCAGCTAAAATTGCTCTCAACAAAGTTTCTAATGCTTTCTGCCTAGCCACATCTAAGGACCTATACTTCATTCTCATCCTCCATCATGACTCAGCTGCTTTGAGAGCCACTGGTCATGCTTTTCTTCTTGAAATCCGGCTTTCCCATAGATTTTGTGATACCATCCTCTGCTATTTCTCCACTTACCGCTCTAGTTGCACCTTTGGTATTCAAATTTCCTCATCCCTTCAGCTTTCTCTGGACATTCTGCTTCTACATCCTACCAGTAGATAATCTTATCCACTTGCATAACTTGGACTACTAACTGCACGCAGATGACTCATAAATCTTTCTTTCCATTTTGGGCCCATCTCTCTCTCCATTGAAACCCGTGTGTGCCTGGCATCCATAATTTGGGTGTCATCTTTGATTTGGCCCTCTCTCTAGATCCCTTCATCCAGGCAGTGTCTAAATCATGCAGCTTCTTATAAAGTATCGTTAAACTCTGGCCTTTCCTTTCTGTCCACATAACCAAAATTATTTTAGAGGCCCTCATCATTGACTGCATCTTGACTACTGCAAGTTCTTTCCCACTCTGGCCTTACCTATGACAACCTTGACACCCTCATGTCCATTCAAAATGATGACGTGAAGCTCATCTTCCTTCCTCGGCACTCCCAGTAGGGCTTCTCTCTATTATGAGGCCTTCAGAAGCTTCCCTGCTGACCGTAGATAGGCGATGAGCTATGCCTGTCCCTCTTCCCCCCTCATCATTTAACTTCTCCTTTACTCTCACATATACACTTATCCCCCTTGCCTTACCTCCAATGTCACTTAAAAAGAAAATAAAAACAAACAGTAAACACTAAACTACCCAACGACAACAGAACAGGTAACCAACAAAACTGTGCCAGTTGCCAACTTGTTCACTTTTCCCATGTTATATCCATGTCGTAAGCCCTTCACCCATTGTTCTCTTTCACACTGTAAGCTCTCTGCGGCAGAACCTATATCCATCTGGGTTTGCACTACACCCAGCAAAATGGGACCCCAATGCTGGGCTTTGAGGCCCTACTGTAATAGCAATGGAGAATAATGATTTCTGCTCTCCTTCTATGCAACCTGTTCAAACTTCCTACCTCACCATCCCCTCTGTCTCCTCACATGCTTGTGTTCATGATTTCCTCCCTGGCTAGAATGAGCTCCCTCATCTGGCTCACCAAGCATCTTTGTACATCCTTCACCTCCCCCCGAAAATCACATTTATTATGTGAAATCTACTTAATTCCTCCTCCCCCAGACTAAGGAGCATGGCTATATGTCCTTACTGAAAAGCAAAGAAATCAGTCCCACAAACCCATTGTCGCAAACCCATCTTCTGATTGCCCACCACGCTGTGTCTCTGACTTGCCTTGTCTCCCTGGGGACCAATCCTGTAAGCAGACTGGCATGAGTGGCCCTCTTACTCCACTGACTTGGATAAAATGTGAAGTAGATAGAGAAGAGAGACACACACACATACACACTACCATACACACCGAGGCTTTATGAAGTAGATTGTTGTAAAATAAAGCTACTGCAAATTACGCTCTCTGTGTATAGAGCTCCTTTTGATCCACAGATCAAGGGCTTTACAGGGAATTGTTCAGTTGTACAGATGGGGTAATCTGGTTTCACAGAAAAGAGGCTAAGGCTCAAATTTTCTGAGGTGGCTAGTGATTTTTTTGCATCCTAAGCTTTTGCATGCCATGGGGCTGGTTTTCAGAGGTGCTAAACACCCAGCATCTCCAGCTGTGGCCCAGGAGAGGCATCATTGCTGAGTGGATACAGCAGTGGACTAGGATTCAGGAACCCTGGGTTCTAGTCCCAGGTCTGCCACTGGCCTGTAGGATGACCTGCCCTATGCCTCAGTTTCCCCATCTATAAAATAGAGATAATGATTCTGACCTCCTTTGTTTAAATTCTTTGAGCTCCACTGCTCAAAAGTGCTATATAAGAGCAAAGTATTTAGTTATTATATTATGGGTTCTCTGCAGCTCTGAAACCCAGATCCTTATTGTTTCAAGCTCATACCCCTCAAATGGTGGCCACTACTGAAAATTTAGGAGTGTATGACTTGTCCAAGCTCCCATAGGAAGTGCAAGGCAATGCTGGTCTAGAATGCAGGTCTCAGGACGACCACGTCTATGCTCTAACCGCTACACTACAGCTCATCTCACTCCAGCCCATGCTTCAGCTCACCTGCCCTACTTGCTTTCACTTTTTCCTCTTTCTTCTGCTAAGAAGTATGGAAGAAAGGGGTGGTGTTTTTTTATTCTGACAAATTTCCAGCACTTAGAGAAGAATGCTCCAGGAAATGCTTTGCACAAAGCCATGCATATTCAGTACTACACACATTCATGAAGAAAATAGAATGAATAATGAAATGCTTGAGGAACCAGAGACATTATTCATATTATACATATAAAAGCACACTGTTTATGTCTCTTGAATGCTGAACCAAGGTGAATGAATATGCAACAATGTCTTTTTGAAGACATGTACCTGTCATAAGATGTGGACAAATGCTTTCATATCTGCCAGTTAAAGAGACACTTCATGAGGCTTTGTTGAAGATTCTGGATGGAGAAGGGCAAGCTATTGTGTCTTGTCTGTCATGCTCAATCAATAAAGACAGTTAGTGACATGAAGCAGAAGTTCAACCAGTACAGAAAAGTATTGGGCACCATGTGAGGTTGTTTGAAACTAATGCTGATAGCTGGATAATTCCAAAATGATGATGAAATGCTTATGACATGCCTGAAGGGTGAATAAATCAGAGATGAAAGTTGGAAAAGACCTCCTCGTCATCTTGTCCATCCAGCTGTCAGGGGAGGATTATTTCCCACAGGAGCTCAGTAAACGCAGATTTGAGATTTATAGCTCAAATAAGAAGAGAGGGTTCTGCAGGAGCGCATTGGTGAGCCATATTGCAAAGCTAAAACTTGCAAGCTCCTCGTCTCAATATATGACAACATGATCATCATAAGTGAAAACTGACCTCCTTGTTCCGATTCTTTTTTGGGTGGCTTAGCCGGTTTCTGATCCATGACCATACCTCTCACCTCTTTCCCCCACTTGGCTTCATGATTTATTTAATAGGTTTTTGGGACTGTCTTTTTCATAGACTTTTTGAAAATCATATGATTATAATTATTACTATTATGGTAGCACCTAGGAACTCCAGTCTGGGATCAGGTCTCCATTGTGCTAGACATGGCACAGACAAGTAACAGAGAAAGTCCCTGCCCTAGATGGTTTACAATCTAGGCAGGACTCATCAGGTGAATGAAAAAGACAGTGTTAGTGGTGGTAAAATGAGGTAACCATGAAAGTAACTGCAGCTTAGCAGAAAAACAGAAATCTCAGCTATAAAACATAATAAATGGTCCTCTTCCATCCACTATTATTCTCACACTGAAAGAATTTCTGTAGATTGAGATGCACGATTTCTCTTACAGAAGCTATGCTGGCTAGTCTTGTTAATCTAGATGTTCTATATTTCTATTTGGCCAGTTAAACGCAGATATGGAGTTGCCAGTTTAAGCTACAGTCACTCACTAGTTAGTGCAGGGAATCTGAATTCAGCTTTTAAAATACAAAGTTAACAAAGGACTTTTGTGCTGGGGGATAATGTTGAAATGAATCAGACTTAAAAGAAATCCACTTTGAAACTTTGATCCCACAAAAGCCCCTAAAGAAGCACTTAACTTTAAGCAAGTGAGCAACCCTGCTGAAGTTGATAGGACGTATGTGCTATATTCTGTATCATCTATTGTACATTTGTTTCCAGATATCATAGCTCCAGAAAGAGGCTGACAAATTGAAGGGAGTTCAGGGAAGAGCAATGAAAATGATCAAGGGAGTTTGGAAGAATTGACCTATTTGGAAAGATTAAACTAGCTAAATGAGTATAGCCTGGCAAAGTAATGATTAAGAGATGACGGGATAACAGTCTATAAGTATCTGAAGGGGCCCACCAACATGGGCAAGATATGTTATTTAGTGCAGCAGACAGGGTTATAAGTAGGAGCAATAGGATGGAATTAAGAAAGGAAATTTTATACTGAACTTCAGTAAAAATTTCCTGACTGTAAGATGTATTAGGCTTTCGAGCAGTGCCCCAAGGGAAGTGATTGAAGTCTTATCACTTGGGTCATTTAAAACTAGACTTGAGAAAACACTAGTAAAGAGAGCGCAATCTTGCCTTGGTTTCTTCCATCTCTAAATTCTATGTTTCTGTAATAGAAGATTATGAATTCACTGCACAGGAAGCTGTGTTAGGAGGAGGAAAGACAAATATATTAATTAGTAGCCAAGAGAAAACAGAAAGATACTGGCTGAATAAATTCCATGTTAGAAGTGTTCTGATTTCCCAGTCTGTGTGAAACTCTAGCTTTTAAACGCCTAAATTGCAACATATAAGCATGATTGAAAGCAATGACAAGGCACAGTTTCAGAACAGCAGGGGCGAAAATCTAGACATTTTAAAACTAAAGCAGGAGAAAAGGTTAAAGAGAAGGGAAAATGGATTTCATAAGGTAAAGAAAACAGGACATGGCTGTAAATGCAAGGGGCCAGATTAAATCAATGGAGCCACAGTGATTTACACCTGCTGAAGATCTGCTTGAGTTTCACTCTCATATTACTGCAGACCCTTTCAGTGTATTCACAGCTTGATAGTTCACTGTGCCTTGTCAATTGCTCTGAGTCTATTGTCTCTTTGCAGATTAAAAGTGCACAAAGCAATACACATTATTAACTTCTGAGATCTGTCTGCATTGCAAGGGGTGGGGGAGGCAGTTTAGGGAAAGATGATCTGCATGTGATAAACTGCAGAGTCATGCAATAAAATAAATGGACACGTTTTTGTTGCTCTCACCTGCACTCTGCCCACTAATCTATCTACCACAGGATATATTACAACTTTCCAAATACCCAGACCAATTTTAAACAGCTAACAGGGATTCAGTGGGAGCTGCTGGGAGCTCAGCAGCACCTTTGAAAATCGGCTTAGATATTTGGGCCTGGATTCACAAAGAAACTTAGGCATTGTGATGCTGAGCATTGCAATGCCCAACTTCTAGGTGCCTACAAAATTCCAGGAACAACACTGTGATCCACAAGGCGTGAGTTAGGTGCCTATGCTCCTTATACAGTGAATGGGGAGAGAAAGGTGATTTAGAATGTGATCCACATAAGCCCACATGCTAGGTACCTCCCTACTTAAGCTAGAAAATGGATGATACCAAGGAGAGGGATGTGTCCATGAATGGGAACCCTTCCTCCTGGAGTCAGGCAACTTAGCACCTAAGTTATTTCTTCTGAGAATGAATTCAGTGCCTGCGTCATTCCACACAAAATGGTGGGGCGAGGGGGAAGGAAGGGGAGGATGAAGCAGTCTTGAGATGATATGGCAAAGCTGTGTGGTCTTTGCTTCTTGCTTGTGTACTGTTTAAGCCTGATTTACATCTGTAAAACCAGCAGCACAATAAATCTATTCATGCACATATTAATGAAACATATGAAGCATAGGAATCGTCATTCTGTTTTTCACAGGCATTACAATGAGATGAGATATATAATACTACCTAAATGTATCTGCTTGGAAGTAGAACATTCCTTGCCTCTGCCTAGACCAGGTACTGCAAATTAGAGAACACACAAGACTACTATTTAAATATGGACTAAAGTGTATAATAACTTTTCAATGAACTGGGCAGTTACTTTTTGGGGGAGGTGGGAATAAGATGTAGTTCACTGAGCACTTGAATACTGAAAAACTTTTAGTGAAAAATGCAAGAGGGGTACTGAAACCAGTTTTGGATGCAATTGTTTGCAAAGACTAAATGTTATTCCTAACTCCAAGTTATGCCTAAGTATGTCCATATTTTCTCCTCTCCTTTATGAGACTGCCAGAATGTGGCATTCTAGCTGGCTTCAAAGCTTCCTCATGAGGCTCATTCCAAGCTTCTGCAGTACTCTTAAGAAAGGCTGGAGTGGTGAAATGTTGGGCAGTTTCATGAAGATGATTGAATAACAAAACCTGTACAATAAGGAAAGAAAAGGGAAAAGAGGGCTGTTGTGCTCTTTATTCTTTTTATTAAAGTGTGAGGCATGTGATAAGAGTGGGTTCTGCTCAGACTTCAGAGGAGCAGAGCAACTGGGTTATCTTTAATAGGACAGCACGGCCCCACACAGAGTAGTATTGTTCTGAAGACAAGACTTCAGCCATTAGAAAAGGAGTTGAATGCTGAGATTTCTGTTGTGCTAGATTCTGGACCAAATTTAAAAAAAAATGACTAAAGGCCAAATGAGACTTGGGTGTGAATTACTGAAGGCAAAATTTGGAAATAAGCAAATAAATATGTAGCCATATTGGACTATGCCACATAAGAGCTGACATGGTGGTTGAAACTGACTTCATTTGATTAAAACGTCACTGGTCAGAGTGTGTTACATGTCTCCCCTCTGTGCTGAGCCACAGATGATGCAAGTCTGTCCCAGCTCTCTGGCTGAGGGTATAGTTCTTTAGCTCAAGCTGTAGAAAGTCAGGCTTTCTTCTGTGGAGGTCACTGGTTCATTGTGGCCAATGTGGTACCTGTCTCACTGATGCAGTGAGATGGGCACCAGAAATACTATCATACCTGATTAGTGTCACTGCAGAGGACAGTCACACAAGTGACTGTCACATGCCAGCTAAAGTGTTGCTCAGAAGCCGGATTACAGCAATAAATGAAGTTCCCCCTGGAGTTCTTCCTCAGCTACTAGGAGCTGCTCCTGGGGCTTCTGAACAGGCAGCTGGGGCTTTCTCCTCTTCTCCTTCTCAGTGCTGCCCTTCCATTGTGTCTCTCAGTACAGCACAATGGGGAGAGGGCTTAGCAGCTGGTATTGCTGCTTTCTGGCTGTGAGGAGAAGCATACTGCACCCCCAGGAGGTGGGCATGGTGTGAAGGAGACAGGGCCAGAGAGGTTACAAAGACAAATTTGGAGGAGAAGTAGGAAGATAGACTGAACTGGATTGCTGTGGAGGAGAGTCAATGGAAAAGTGGGGGGAAAATGCCAAACAGTAGGCAGAGAGAGAGAGAGAGAGGCACTGGTGAATCAGAGAGGACAGAGACCGTGACTAAGAGGCAGAGAAAACACATGGATGACAAATGGGAGAAGGATGGTCTTGTGACTAGTGTTCACGGCCAAGAGTAAGGACTTTTGGGTTCCTTTCCCAGCTCTTACTTGCTGTATGACCTAGGGAAGTCATGCCAGCACACCCCCCTCTCCCAATCTATAACATGAGGATAATACTGGCTTACCTCAAGTAACATAGGTGAGAGTCACATGAGGAGGATGCAAATTGAGGGGATACGGTAGGGTAAGCTGAGGGGTCAGGGCCAAAAAAGTAAGACTGAACAAGCCATCCCAGGTATATGGTACTTGAGCTCAAAATGGGATGTAAGAAAAATACTCACTTACTGGGTCTGTCTTTCTTCATCCTAGTGATTTCCCTCAAATATCTTTGACTTGAATTCTTACATTTTTGCTTCAGTCTTGCCCATCTCTTTTGTGACTACATATTCTTTTAGAATCTGGCAATATTTTTTGTCATATCAAAGTTTAATGTTAAAACTCACTGTTCTTTAGCTGATAACTGCTTCTTCTCAATTTCCCTCAGCTAAACATCTCACACAATAGTATTTCACTTGGGCAATAGAAGAATCCTCCAGCACAATTCCATGTCCTCCTTCATCCTTCTTTATCATTATTTAACATTGGCATTACAAGAGAATGTAAAGGCCACAGTCAGTTTGTTGTTAGGTGCTGTGATAAATGAAGGGGGGGAGGTAGCTTCCTTTTATGGACACCCAGCCAGCTGGTTAGCTATAAAATCTCTCTTGGTAGCTGTTCTCTACTTGCTTTACCTGTAAAGGGTTAAAAAAGCCCATAGTAAAAAGAAAAGAGTGGGCACTTGACCAAAAGAGCCAATGGGAGGGCTAGAACTTTTTAAAATTGGGAAAAAACTTTCCCTTTGTCTGTTTTGTTGTTGTTCTCCGGAGAGAGGAGACGAAGAGCCGGAACCGGGCTGAACTATGATGTAGGAAGCTTTGAGCCAGGTATGAAAAACCATCAGATCATACCTAGAGATTGCTTATCTGAAACCCCAGGGTATGTAAGTAAGTCAGGGAATGTCTAGGAAGATGCGATTAGGGATATTTCTTTTATTTCTTATTGGCTTGTGGATTCCTCTGTGCTAACCCCAAGTGCTTTTGTTTCGCTTGTAACCTTTAAGCTAAACCTCAAGAGAGCTTTATTTTTATAATGGGTTTTTTTTTTGATCTAGCAAAAAGCCTAAGTTCCAGGTGTATTTTCTTCCTTTTTGTTTTTAATAAAATTTACCTTTTTTTAAGAACAGGATTAGATTTTTATGTCCCCAAGAGGTTTGTGCATATGTTGTTTAATTAGCTGGTGGCAACGGCTGATTTCCTTTTTTTTCTTTCTCAGCTCTTCCCCGGAGTGGGGGTGAAGAGCTTGAGGGTACCCCACACGAAGGAATTCCCAAGTGCGCCTTTCTGGGTTCTCAAAGGGTTTTTTTTTTTTTGCATTTGGGTAGTGAGAAGCTGTAACCTTGGGAGTTTAATACAAGTTTGCAGTGGCCAGTATTAATTTTTAGAAACCTTGCGGGGCCCCACCTTCTGCACTTGAAGTGCCAGAGTGGGGAATCAGCTTTGACAGAGGTGATCTTGGATTAGCAACAGCAGCAACAAAAATCATTGGTGTGGAGAAAGACCGACATGTATCTCTCTCTCTCTCTCTCTCTCTCTCTCAGTATTTCACACAGAGATCACATGCATATCTCAAACCCTTGTTTGGCGGCCCAACTCTGCAAGGTGCCAAGCCACTTCATTGAGATGCTGCACATCTTCAACTCCTGTTGAAGCTTTTCAATGCTTCCCTCAAACTAAATTTAGTGGGATAAATGCTGAAAGCCTTACTCAAGTCTGTAGTTACTAGGAGCTGAGGATTCTCAGAGTGTTGCAGGAGCACAATTTTGGGATATAAATATTCCAGCTCTGAGTTTAGTTCTTATGGCTATTTTCCTCCCAGATTATACCTGCAGGCCAGCTTCTCAGCTGGTGAAATCAATGGAGCTGCATCAATTTACACCAGCTGAGGGTCTGACCCTGTATGTTTTACATCTACTTAAATCCTAGCACAAGGCTACTTTGGTATAAATAACTGTGAAAGGAGCAGGTTAACTCTTGCATAAGAAATACTTCAGATGACTTTTCTAGACTTGATGTTGTGTGACTTGGGCAAGTAATGCTGCTCTATTACTTTCTGCAAGTTTTCTTCCCACTAATTTCTCTGTAAATTAACCAAGAATCATTTAAAATGAAAGTTTTTCTCCTTTCAAGCTGTTAAAAAGCAGTATGGGAATACAATAATGTTAGAATTTTCACACTGCCATGGACGCTTTGAGTTTTCATTAAAAAGTTGATGTTCTCAATGCCTCCGGCCAAAATTCTAAACAACATTAAAGCAGCGCCATTGGTATAAGGAAAGGCTGCCTCTATATTTTCCTTATGTACCTTATTTCCAGGAATTCATAAGTTTGCTGTAAATATGCACTTTGAGATGAAACGTGGTATTATCATTGCAAAGTTTTAGCTTGGGATTGAACATCTAAAACTGTGAGAAACGTCAGGTTTATGCTAAAGAAAGATGTGGTTTTCTTCCAACATGAGGCCTCTCAAGCCATGCAGAACTTCTCTCTCACTTCCACCCATGCCTTCCAAAGGCAAGCCATAAAATGAGACAAACCTGGACAAAGAGGCAACTGAGAGTTTAACTGATGCCTTTGTGACAGGCCACAATTCCACCCCCCACCTATTGTCCCTTCTTCCCACAGTGGATACTTGTCCCAGCTAAGGCAAAATTGAGACTACAGGATGAGTGACTCCCATACACAGGTCTACACCACGGCAATGTCTTGTCATCAAAAGGGCAAATCATCTCTCATTAATGTCTTTTGAGCTTGACTGAGTCCTAGGGATATCCAGAGAGGTAAGAGGTAATAAATCCTCATCATTTCAAGGTCATTGGCACAGCTACATCACAAAAATTAGATTTTGCAGGTCTAGTGCCTCAAACCCACCCAGGAAGAAAGACCAGACAAACTATCTGGTAGTGTTGTACCATTGAGCTCTGCCTCCTCCCTGCTCCTCCAGGCTCACCGTGTTTCCCTGTGCATGGCTGTGCAGAGAGCTGCCATTGTGATAATCTGAACCCTTATGTTCACCCTATTTACAAGAATATGATAAACTCTGTACAATTTATGACTTGCGAGTAATCATTTGAAAACTCATAATCTGCTGATCATTATTGTCCTGGTAAAATATATGTGACGACATTGTATATGAAGTTATAAAATTCTATTGTATAGGACATGTTCCATGTCTAGGAAAACAGCTTCAAACCAGTTCCCCAGAAAAGTGCTGGTGGCTCTGGTCAGCACTGCCGACTGGGCTGTTAAAAGTTCAGTCGGTGGTGCTGCAGGGATAAAAGAGGCTAGTCCCTACCTGTCCTGGCACCACACTATGCCCTTGAAGCAGCCAGCAGGTCTGGTTCCTAGGCTGGGGGTGGGGTGGCATGGGGCTCAGCACGCTGCCCCCGTCCTGCACACCGGCTCTGCACTCCCATTGGCTGGGAACCACAGCCAATGGGAGCTGGAGCGGGCATGATGCCTGTGGGCAAGAGCAGCATGCGGAGACTCCTGGCCCCCACCCTCCCGCCTAGGAGCTGGACTTGCTGGCTGCTTCTGGGGCGCAGTCTGGAGCAAGGACAAGGGGGGAGCCTGCCTTAGCCCCACTGTGCCGCTGACCGGGAGCTGCCCAAGGTAAGCCTGTGCACCAACTCCAAGCCTCAACCCCCTGCTCCCCCCAGAGTCCCCTCCTGTACCCCAAGCCTCTCATCCCTGGGCCCACCCCAGACTCCACACCCCCAGCCCATACCCCCTCCTGCACCCCAACCCCCTGCCTCAACTTACAGCCCTCTCCCGCGCTTGGAATCCCTTGGTCCCACCCCCCAGCCTGGAGCCCCCTCCTGCACTGCAAACCGCTCATCCCCAGCCCAGAGCCCGTACCCCCTCCCACACCCCAACCCCCTGCCTCAACTCGCAGCCTCCTCCCACATTCCAAATCCCTCAGCCACACCCTGCAGCCTGGAGCCCCCTCCTGCACCCCAGAGCCTGCACCCCCAACCGGAACCCTTACCCCCTCCCGCACCCCAACCCCCTGCCCCAGTCCAGTGAAAGTGAGTGAGGGTGGGGGAGAGCGAGCCACTGAGGGAGCGGGGAATGTAGTGAGCGGGGGTGGGGCCTCAGGAAAGGGGTGGAGCATGGGGGTGGGGCTTTGGGGAAGGGGTGGGGCTAGGGCATTTGGTTTTGTGCGATTAGAAATTTGGCCACCCTACTCACAGGAAGTATACAGATGCTGGAGTGTGGTAACTATTGTCTGGATCCTGCCAAGGATAGAACTCAGCACCAACATCAGAGTCCATGCAAGCAGATCCCTTTGCAGTGATAGGGCCTGTGCCATTTGTGAAATCTTTGAAAAATTACTATGCTGAGTGTAAACAAAAGAGAGTAGGGCTTCCAGAGTAGGTATGGTGTAAGTAGAGCAAATGTTGGGCAAGTTTACTCCACACATGTCATTCATAAAGTGGAACATTGTTCCCCAAATGGTGACCTATAAAATTGTCCTCCAGTATGTAGGAACTCTCTACTTTTTAAAAATCTCTTACTTTTTTAAAGTTATAATCAGTAACAGACCAGCCACTTTAACTTCACTCAAGCTGTATTAGAGCTATCTGAAAGCAAAAAGACATCTTAAATTTAAAAACATATCATTTTTGTTTTCTTTTACCAATGAAAACAACTGAGCCAATTTTTATCTTGCCTTTGAAAAAGTGAGAGTTTTAAGTTAGTGACAGTGTTTTATTTTATTTTAAAACTGTCTGCTCAAAAGTATCCACTCCAGATCTTTAAACAGCAAATGTCATGTTGATGGAAATGTATAAGTTTGTCATCCATTGCAGAATGATGCCTACTGTGATCATAAAGCCAAACTTCACTGCCTTGATAAATAGTTCATCTCTCGGCTGCTCAGCAATGGGACATTCTGGAGCCCTTAAAATAGCAAGCTATAGGAAAGCAACTCTGCAAATGATCATTTGTCTTTCAATTTTTAATTTCCAAGTGAAATCACCTCTCAACTTTAAAAAAAATGAGCATGAAACTGGCTATTTAACTAATATCTCACCTTTTTTTTTGGATAAGCAAGGTTATCTGTTACTCAGCTATACTGTACTTACATTTTTGAGATGTGTCCATTCTGCTGTAATATACTCCTCATAAGGACCAGCTCCTGGGATTGAGGGAAATGACATTATATAGCAGTGTGTAAACTCTGAAGGGATGGTCAATAATAGTTTTGGTTACCTCTCCCTGAATTCTCATTAATTCTACTGGTGCCATTTTTTTTTTAATGCAAGACATACCACAAGAGTCGAATTAGAAATATCGTGATGCAGATCTTTCTGTAATTTAAGTATCAGTCATGTATTTGGAGTAGCGTATTCCTTTCCAAAATATCCAGTGTGTTATGTAATAATGATGAGTCAGAGAGAAGATCTATATAACACACAGAAACAAGCAAGTGCTAGAAATAATATATCATGTGCCTAGTAGCTACTTTATAGACTTTGGGCCAGATATTCAGCTGGCCTAAATTGACCAAGCTGCATTGAAGTCAATGGAGCTAGGTCAATTTACACCAGTTGAAAGTCAGGCCGTAGATCACACAGACACATATAGAACGCTGCACTAGGATGATTTCGTGCCAAAAAGCTTTTCTATTCCACTTTCTCACACACAGCCTTTCTCAGCTCCTGAAGGCTATAAATAACCTTTAGTTCACTTTCCATGTATCCAGCTATCTGGAAAGAAAAGTTACCTACACCCTGGATAAAAATCCATAATAGAGATAAAAAACATTTAAACAGGGCAAGGGATATGTATAATAAATACAAAAGCAATGGCTCTTAGCAGGAGCAACTCTCTCCAACATGGTCCCACTTTAGAAATATGGGAAAAACAATTGCAGATGAACCTTCCTGTAGTTCTTTTCATGCTTTCTGCCTTTAAAGGGCCATCTAAGGCATAAATCAGGGTGCCAGATTTGGAATGGCCATCACTGAATCAGTGGTTTGGGCTGCTGTGTGCTGAGGGCTGCATTCTAACCTTCGGAAGGGCTACACCTTTAACTCCAGTTAGTGGCTCTCTGCTGTGGAATGAGTGGCAGATTCCACCCTTGGATTTCTATGGCTCTGTGGATATGGGCCTGTCTGGGGCTGAGGTTTCCAGTTCTGCATTTCTGACAATACGGTATTATGTGCTGTTTAGCCACACCCCAAGCATGACCTTATATGAAGTCTGTGTTCCTGTTTTGTTTTTGTTTTAAATCTGCCATGCTCCTAATTTTTGGCTGCTCAAGCCAGAACATGCATCCCAACCACCCGTTATAAAGACATAGAAGGAATAGGCAATGTTTTGTTGAAATAATAAACTCCAAGCAGTTTAGCCAACATCTGAGGATATACGTGACCAGGAAAGAAATAAACAAAATATCCAGTACTAACACTATTAATATACCTGAGCCATCTGCACTGCAATGTTTTTGTTGGTTTTTTTTTGCAGCAAGAGATGTAACGTTTTCTGGTCTGTAGCATGCCAACTAGTGAAATGAAAGTCATACCCATCAGCTGGCCTGTCATATTGACTGCTAGCGCCAATCCTTTTCTAATGCAATCTATCCTCCCTATCCTCCCACAAGTAGCTGAAGGAGGCACTGTGCCTTAGAGATACCCCTCTGAGACACAGTTCCTGCCCTTTCTCCCCCTTATTCTGAGGTGGAAGAGGAGTAAATTGCTAATGGCCCATACCAGCAGTGGCAAACTACAGCATCCCCATGCTGGCTCAGCTGAGCTTGTTGGTTGACACATTGGGAGACCGGGCCAAGATTCCACCCACTGCCCACCCATGCCTGCTTATTCCTCAGCCACTTACTCTGGGGTGGGTGTAGCTAACAAGCAATGGCTGCTTCCTCCTGCATGCCTGAACCCACTCACATGCCCCACAGGACAAGTCCCCATCTAGCCCTATGTAAAGAGAAGCAGTTGTGAGAGTCAGATATGAACCAGGTGTGTAAATTAGGAATTCCAACACCTGAGGCGTAATCTCTATTCTGTCATGAATTCCCTATGTGAACTGGTACAAGTTCCTTTTCCTATCTGTGCCTTAGTTTATCCATTTTGAAGAATGAGACTAATGGTATTTACCTACCTATCCCATGTGGGGCCTGTGCGGATGTATTAGTTGGGATTTGAACAGCACTGTAAAGATGTAAAGTGGTATTATTACAGTATTAGTGAAAGTGTAATTGGCAGGTACCTTCATACTTAGTGATCCCCAAACTTTCTCATGCGTGCCCTGTGGAATGTTTCTTACACTTTGACAATAAAGGTGGATGTGCTATGTGCCTTGTAATGCTTAGTACTGGAAAATCGACTTATAGCCAAGTGATTGGCCAAAGTTCTGTTGTTCACATTTGGCTGCACCTTGGAAACAGCAGTAAACAATTTAATATTTTTGCAATTCATAAGGGCTCAAAAAAACCCCAAGTAGCATCAACAAAAAACCATAAACCCCAGACAGGATCAACCACTCACTATTAACATGCAGAGCAGCAGTTTTAGTCAAAGAAATGAATAAAAACTACTCAACTATACAAATATATTTTGGTAAAATCTGTCACTGCCTGCTTTATGAAATGTAATGTGTCAAACAAAACAATATGCCACATCTAATTAAAAGTAATAAAAAGGGCACAAATGCTCTTCCTGCCTGTAATCTTGTAAGCCTCCTTCCCTCACCCTAAATTGGCTGGCTTCCTAAATCTGTCATGAACGAAGTGCATTTTGCACAGAATATAGAGAATTGTTTAGCTTAAAAATCAGCAGAAACAAACACTGAAGTATTATTGTTTGTATTCCTTGTATGGAAACATTAATATAATTGGCTGTGTTTGGAACAAGTATAATATTTAAAAAAGTATTTGTGTTTCATATTGCAATAAAGGTATTTTTTGTAGGGGTTAGCACAATTGGAATGCCAATCAGGTACTGGAGCAGTGAAACATAACTGCCAAGCCTTATTCAGGGTTTAGGATTTACTCAACTTACAACAAAATCAATAATGGGATAGTTTGCAACACAATCTATTTGCTGAGAAGGAATGTCAGAGTAGGTATTCATCACAGGAATGGGATGCATACACCACAGTGCCAGAACCAAGGATACAAATGAAGGTCCTTTGACAGTACACTGGCTAATAGCTTAACAGTTTCAAACACACAGGAGAGAAGAGGGATTTTAATGGGAATGAGCAGATGGGCCAGGATTGTGGAGAGTAAATATTCACAAAGCTAATGAATTGAGTTTACAAGTTTCACAAAACTAGTGAAAAGAAAAGGAGTACTTGTGGCACCTTAGAGACTAATCAATTTATTTGAGCATAAGCTTTCGTGAGCTACAGCTCACTTCATCGGATGCATACTGTGGAAAGTGTAGAAGATCTTATTATATACACACAAAAACATGAAAAAATACCTCCTCCCACCCCACTCTCCTGCTGGTAATAGCTTATCTAAAGTGATCACTCTCCTTACAATGTGTATGATAATCAAGGTGGGCCACTTCCAGCACAAACCTGGATTTGTGCTGGAAATGGCCCATCTTGATTATCATACACATTGTAAGGAGAGTGATCACTTTAGATAAGCTATTACCAGCAGCAGAGTGGGGTGGGAGGAGGTATTTTTTCATGCTTTTTGTGTGTATATAATAAGATCTTCTACACTTTCCACAGTATGCATCCGATGAAGTGAGCTGTAGCTCACGAAAGCTCATGCTCAAATAAATTGGTTAGTCTCTAAGGTGCCACAAGTACTCCTTTTCTTTTTGCGAATACAGACTAAGACGGCTATTACTCTGAAACAAAACTAGTGGAGTCACAATCCTTTTATTTTCTGTGGTTTCTCTCAAGAGTAAAAATAATATTATTTTCTGGCTCAAGAGAAACCTGTGATCTTAAGAAGAGCCCTCTTTACTCCTCCCAAAAGCTGGACTGTCCAAGAGGGACTCATATACCCTGTATGTGTCCTGTGTTTATTTTTTTCTTAGAATTTTACTCTTCCTCTCTCTATTCTATTCTATATAGGTTTTTATACCACACTCATCACTGTAGTGTCTAAGTGCTTTCCAGTAGTGCATTAAGCAGCATGACTAACATTTGTCAGATGCTGTTTGTTCTCTCATCCTCTCCCCACAGGGAGAAGCATGTGCAGTGGAGCGTCTTGTTTTGGTAGGGTTTGTCCGTTTGCTTGTTTTATTGCTATATGTTTATATGAGAGAAGTCAAGGTCAAAGAAATGTGTCTTGCACTTGGAGAGAAAAGTGGTAAGGTTTGAAATGGTCCTTAAATTCTGGAGAAGTCCATTACACCATCTCCAACCAGCCCCCAGGCAGAGTTCTGTCTCCCACACAGACAATCTTTACTCTTAGTGTTTAAGAGTTCCACTGTGTCAGAAGAGGGAGCTGTCAACCCTGGCTTTTGTCCTGGAGCTGTAGAACAGGGTTTCTCAGCCTGTGGCTTGGGACCCAAAACTGAGTGGCCAGAATATTTCAGAAGGTTGTGTGACAGCTCCTGTGGCTCTTGGGCTCATCTCCCTACTCCAGGCACTGCACCCTCTGGGGTCTCAGCACCACTCAGGTTTGGCGCAGCCCTCATGATAACGGGAGTCCAGGTAGGCCAAATTTGAGTGAGTGGCACTACACCCCCATGAACCAGGTCACAACTCCTCACACAAATTTGGTACAGTCAGGGGGGCAGGGCCAAAGCTGAGCAGCTCTGCAACCCCAGAGGTTGCAATGCCAGGAGCGGAGATCTAAGCCCAGCCAGCCCCACAGCACAGGAGCTGCAGGAGCTTCTACTATGTGGTGACAGGACCCAACCCCTCCGGGAGGCAGGATCTGACCAAAACCACCCCAGGGCCTCCACCCCCCAGATTATTTACTGGGTTGCGACATGCCATGAACATTTACAAATGGGTCCTGAGCCGAAAAAGTCTGAGAACCACAGCTCTAGATGATCGTCTAGGTATCCTCGAGCCAGGGAATGGAGCACCTTGAAGATAAGGACCAAGACCTTAAACTTGATTCAATATTCTATGGGAAACCAGAGTAGAGAGTAGAGGACAGGTCTGATGTGTTTATGATAACCTGAGTTGCTGAGATGTGCTGCAATGTTTTGTAGTAGCTGAAGTTACCTAAGCACTGAAGGCTTCATGCCCAGGTAAATTGCATTGCTGTAATCCATCTGAGAGATGATGATGGCATAAATAACGGAGGCCAGGTCTTCATCTGCCAGGACAGAACAGAATCTCCTAGGCAAGTGGAGCTGGTAGAAAAAGCATCATTTGTGGATGCTTCTATGTGAGAGTTAAGTGTCAGTGAGGAATCCAAGAGTACTTCTAGACCAGGGATCTCAAACTCAAATCACCACAAGGGCCACAAGAGGACTAGTAAATTGGCCCGAAGCCCGCATCACTGACACCCCCCCAGGCAGTGCCCCTGGCACCACCCCCACTCCACCCCTTCCATGAGGCCCCACCCATGCCCTGCCTCTTCCCACCCCTTCCCTAGCCCCATTACAACCCCTTAGCCAAAGTCCCCGCCCCAACTCCACCCTCTCCCTGCCCCTATTCCAACCCCTTCCCCAAATCCCCACCCCTGCCCTGCCTCTTCTCTGCCTCCTCCCCTAAGCATGTTGCTCCCTGCTCCTCCCCCTCCCTCCTGGAAAGCGTTAAGCATTGCCAAACAGCTGTTTGGCGGCGGGAAGTGCCTAGAGGTAGGCAGAGGAGCGGGGACGTGGCGTGCTGGGAGGGAGGGGGGGTGGCGGGGAAGGAGCGCTTGGCTGCCTCAGGAAATAACTTGGGGAAGGGGCACAGGGAGCTTGGTAGGCCGCAGCAAATAACTCTGCGGGCCGCATGTTTGAGACCCCTGTTCTAGACGATGTACTGAATTAACGAGTTGTGGATTTGAAGTTACAACCAAACTTTGTGGCAGCAAAATCTTCTAAATACTTTCTTCTGCCCACCAACATCACCTCTGTCTTGCTCAGATTTATCTTCAACCAGCTGTTCTTTATCCATGGGCTGATGGGCTGATGTCATCTGAGACTCAATGCTCATATGTGAAAATGAGATTAACATCTCAAGAAGATTAATGTTTTGAAGAGCATGGTTTATTTTCACCCATTAGGTCTTTGTGCCTTTGGCATGGGTAGGACCTGGTTTTCCCACTATAATTGTCTTCCCCTGTGTTGCATCTCAATTATATTAGAGGAAGTAGACTGCTAATTTAGTAAATAATCAAATGGTCAAAGTACACATTAATGTGATGAAGGGGAAAAGAGAAACTAGTTGTTCCTTGTTTCACAGACTTTCCAAAGCAGAATGCAAAGCCAATGTGAAGATCTTGGACTCTGTATTAGTTTAATCATCTGCTGTTATGGACAGGTCTTGTTTGGATCAAAGAAGAAATTGCCTGAAATCAAAGGAATTTCCCCAAATCAAATCCTTCTGAAGTTTGAATTTTTTTTTAACTTTATGTTTTGTTTTTTGCTTTCTCTTTGAACACCCTGTTCTCAAGTGGGATCAGTAGAAGCAGCTAGTTCAGAAGCGCATAAGCAGCTAGAGAAAAAGTTTGTTGTAACATCCTCCATCTACTTGGAAGCACCGAAATTCTTGTGTGAAACACCCTGTTCTTGTGAGAGTTCTGGCTCCAGTGTTGCAAGCTCAGGAAGTTCTGATGGTTTGGATTAAACATTTGTGCTCTAGGTGCTTATTCAAACCCAACTGAACTTCCAAAACATATAAGGTCCATTTATGATGAGGAGGTTCCCCTTCCCAAAAGATTTTCCTAGTTTTGAAGAGCATGACTCATTCGTACCAAGTAGGCCAAGTGTGTTGTATCATGTCTATATGATAGTAAGTGAACTGCAAATTTGGGAAATAACCTAGCCAAATTTTAAGCTCAATATGAGGGGAAAAAAGAAACTGGCTGGGGATTGTCTAACCACCAAGTACTAGATTGTCCCTGGACCTTGTGTGGGTTCACTAGAGAGGGAGCAAGGCACCTGGGGACAATTGTAGTCCTTGCACTCCTAGAATGCTGGTTCGGCTTCCTTTATGCAAAGGCACAAATTACTCTAAATGTGGGGGGCAGGCTCTCCATATCCTAGCACCAGCATGTAGAGCTGGACAGGTGAAACAGGCGAGCAGGCTGCACCATCCTAAGGTACACATACCGCTTTGGCATGGTTGGCAGCTCAAACACTTATTGTGCTTCATAGAGGCTCTGCACTGTCCAGCAGCCCAAATGACACCCCTGAGCCCCCAGGTAATATATCCACTGATTAACACCCTACAAAAGAGAGAAAAGGTAAAGTGAGACAATGACAATCAGCTCAATATCTTCTTTCAAAAGCGCTAAAAATGTGCATCATTGCTGAATGGGAGTATTACCATTCAGGACTCATTATACGATAACAATTTTTTTGACCAACAAAGACAGAAAAAAAGGATGCAATGAATAATGAAAATAACAGAATGTGGGAAGTAGAAGGATCCAAAGTCTGGCAGAGGAGAGTAGGACAAGGTAATACTGGTGGGAGGTTATACTGGACTTTTCAGGGAAAACTGATATTAGTACTTTGGCTGCTGTGTAGTTTCACAGAATCATAGAACTGGAAGGGACGTTGAGAGGTCAACTAGTCCAGTCCCCTGCATACAAGGCAGGACTAAGTATTATCTAGACCATCCCATGGATGCTGCTGGAGGAACAAGAAAGTAAGAGCTTGGCACTCATAGGTTAAGTATGTGTAATGGGGTGTCCACCCCACAAAAGGCCTAAAGGGGTAAATTAGTGCAATTAACTGATAGGCTAAACCTGGAGGAAAGCCAGGGAGCATTAAGTCTTAATTGGGTGATGAAGCCCAGTTGGGGGAAAGAGCTGGGCCAGGTTTACAAAGCCAGGAAGCTGGCAACAGAAAGAGGCCGCAGGGAAGGAATCTGAAGTCACTCCCTGGGAGAAGGGAGATGTATCTGGGGCTAGAGGCAAGTAGCCTACAGTTACTCCCGGGGAGGTTGGGCTGGCAAACCCAGAAAAGGGGGAGAGCCAGATTGATAAGCAAGGCTCAAGGGAAAATCAGCAAAGTATGAGGTAGGTCAGACCTTGGCTGCCAATGAGAGGGCCCCTGAGCCAGGAACTGGAGTAGAGGATGGGCCCAGGTCCCTCTACCAGCCACTGGAGGAGTGGAATGGTCAGAGCAGTAAAGGAAGAGTGCCATTTTTATGGAGGGACTTTGATACCTTCCCCACCTCCTGGAATGGGAAACACGCTGAAAGGAAGAAACAAGCACCCAAAAACATTATAGAATGTCCTAGGAAGCATGAATGCAAGGAAGAGAGTTTAAACTCTGCTAATTTAAGAATAAATGATAATCTAACAGAGATATACATTATTCCAGGAAAGAGACTTTTCCTATTCATTGATACTTTCTGACTTAATTTGTACCATGTGAGCCAAATAACCTGGGGCAGTATCAAATTTTAGGACAGGCAGCTTCTACAACAAACGTATTACCTGCGTCAAACTAGGTGTGCACAATGGGTTGTCTTTTTGTAAAAGAGGCTGTATGAGGTCATATTGTCAAACAAATTTTATCATTATTACTAAAATGATATCTAAAAATGTTTAAAAATAAAGCTTGAATTTGAAAGCACAACATAAAAATCAAACCAACTTGAATTTTCAAATATAAGCAAGGAAACCAAAATTAGTCAGTATAAGTAATCTAGAAATTTAGAGTGAGAACAGGGAGATCAAGCAAAAAACAGATTTGATAACAAGTAATATTTGCTACATTTGTATGAGTAGGATCACCCATCAGTTTGTGTGACACATGGGTAACTTGTAGATTTATTTAATGAACAGTGATATGACTGACTACATCTGTCTAGCCAGGTGAAGTGGAAAAATCTCTGAACTATGCAGTTATTGTTGATAAATCGCTATTTACATGCTATGTTTGTCTCATGAAAAACAGTTGCAAAGGAAATGAACTGCGGAGAAAAATTCTCAAATGCTACTATTTGCCAAGCTGATTTAAGGTCTATAGAACAAGCCGTTGGACAGACAGGCGTAAGGGAAAGGTACTGGCAAAATATAGTTGTATTTTTATGAATCTGGTTAACTCTCAAATGTGTAGACATGGATTAGGCTAGACTCTCTTTATCCTGTTTACACTGCTCCACATGCATCTGCCCTAATTGGGGAGCTGAGGATTCCCTTGGCATAGTGACATCCCTGGATGGTGAAGAGTCAATGTAAATGACTGTATGGCACCCCTCCTGGATTCCCCAGTAGAGGAGGTATGTTGGGGACGTGCTAGGGAGAAAACGTATGTGGGAGCATGCTGGGGAGAGGAGCACTGCAATCTCCAGCCTGGCCTTTTTAGGTCTTTACTAGATATCACAGGGTAGAGTAGTTCTGAGGCTGCTCTAACTTGTGTTAGAGCCAAACTGGCTAGAGTAACTACGTGAATCAGGGGCTACAAGAGTGGTATCAAATGCGGTTCTTTTTACAGTCTCTGAGCCTGTTTTTTGTGTCACTTACAACTACATAACTCATAGAATCATAGACTTTAAGGCCAGAAGGGACCATTATGATCATCTAGTCTGACCTCCTGCACAACGCAGGCCCCAGAATCTCACCCATCCACTCCTGTAACAAACCCCTAACCTATGTCTGAGTTACTGAAGTCCTCAAATAGTGGTTTAAAGACTTCAAGGTGCAGACAATCCACCAGCAAGTGATCCGTGCCCCACGCTGAAGAGGAAGGCACAAAACCCCCAGGGACTCTGCCAATCTGCCTTGGAGGAAAATTCCTTCCCAACCCCAAATATGGTGATCAGCTAAACCCTGAGCATGTGGGCAAGACTCACCAGCCAGATACCCAGGAAAGAATTCTCTGTAGTAACTCAGATCCCACTCCATCTAACATCCCATCACAGACCATTGGGCATATTTACTGCTAATAGTCAAAGATCAATAAATTGCCAAAATTAGGCTATCCCATCATACCATCCCCTCCATAAACTTATCAAACTTATTCTTGAAGCCAGATAGGTCTTTTGCCCCCACTGCTTCCCTTGGAAGGCTGTTCCAGAACTTCACTCCTCTGATGGTTAGAAACCTTCATCTAATTTCAAGTCTAAACTTCCTGATGGTCAGTTTATATCCATTTGTTCTTGTGTCCACATTGGTACTGAGCTTTATATAATACCTCTCCATCCCTGGTATTTATTCCTCTAATATATTTATAGAGAGCAATCATATCTCCCCTCATCCTTCTTTTGGTTAGGCTAAACAAGCCAAGCTCCTTGAGTCTCCTTTCATAATACAGGTTTTCCATTCCTTGGATCATTCTAGTAGCCCTTCTCTGTACCTGTTCCAGTTTGAATTCATCCTTCTTAAACATGGGAGACCAGAACTGCACACAATATTCCAGATGAGGTCTCACCAGTGCCTTGTATAACGGTACTAACATCCCCTTATCTCTACTGGAAATGCCTCACCTAATCCATTCCCTTCAGTGGGGTTACTCCTAAGTGTAAGTGACAGGAGAATCCAGACCAGTGATTTATCTGTAGTAATGTGACTTTTGCCTGGTCTTTCCCAGTTACTGCATCTCATAATCTGAATAGTGAAGGGAGAGGGGACAGACAAATAGTTTAACATAATGCTGGGTGAATCTTTAATTCTTCTGGTTCAAAATATTTGAATTCAAATTGGAAACAGATTTCAGCTTTAAAACCAGCAGCAAACTGAACTTGGAAGGAACATTTTTGCAATCCATAGCAAGACAGAGGCATGACAGATGTATACAAGGCACCTTCTCCAGGTCTCACTGCTTTTATTTATGGAGATCATTCCTCATCTCTAGCTCTCTTGAATATCTTGTCTATCCTAGCTCTCATCAGAGATGTTGCTTCTTGACACACCTGGTTTAGGGGATGAATCAAGCATTATTGAGCTGTCACTGTTGGTGGGTGGTTAACAAGAGCTCTCCTCCCAGTTTTGTTCTCTTCTTGCCTTTGGATATTCTTGTACTCTTATATTAAAGTTGAGTTAAAAGTTAATAGTTTGCGAGAACTTAAAAACAGGGATGTGATTCTTTCTCAGGACGTTCATCCATGCAGGCTCTGCACACCTCCAGCAGGTAGAATCCAATAACTGTCATTTATTAAGCAAGGAAGGAGAAATGAATGACCCTAAGACTGGCAGGATGTGTTCTGATGGACTCTGTGCTGAGAAGCTGACAGTAGGTGAATAAGCTGACATTCATCAGCTACAAGTGCCATAGTGTCAACTTTTGCATAAGGTCTCTAGTAGGGAAGCATTTTTAAAAATGGTGCATCAGATTTTGAAAGTGAAAATACTGTGAAAAATGGCATCATGCTTCCATGTCAGACACTTAGGTACTTTCAGGTAAAATTTGTTCAGTTTATAATACAAGGTTTTAAAGCCTGGTGACCTCCCTAATTCACCCCATGGTAGGAAATTTAGATTTTTTTTTTGGTTTCATAGAATTTTAAGCCCAGAAGGGACCACTGTGATCATCTAGTTTGATCTCCTGCATAACATGGTCCGTAGAACTTTCCTGAACTAATTTTTGCTTCATGTCCAATAGCTGTAGTTGAACTACACCGTATCTGTTAGAAAAATATCCAACCTTGATTTTAAAGGTTTCCAGTGACAGAAAATCCCTCACAACCACTGGTAAACTTTTACAAAGGTTATTTCCACTCATTGTTAAAAAAATTTGGCTTTATTTCTACTTTAAGGGTTTTTTAGCTTCAATTTCCAATTACTGGAGCTTGTTATACACTTTTGTATAACAAAGATTCTACAGACCAAATTATTTGTGCAACTCGTTGGTATTCAATGTTAGTTTCGCTCTGTTGTACACTACAAACTTACATCGGTATAACTAAGTCATAACTAAGGATTTTCCACACCCCCGAGCAATGTAGTTCTATAGACCTAACCCTTAGTGTAGACAGCACTGTGTCAATGGGATAGCTTCTCCAGTTGAGATAGCTACTGCCTCTCGGGGAGGTGGAGTAACTATGCCAACAGAAGAAGCTCTCCTGTCAGTGTAGACAAGCCCTTAGCTAACAATTCTGTTGCTGTACAGTTACTTTAGATAGGATCATCAGACTTCACACACAAGGGTTTAGATTATGTTCATGGCATAAGCCAAACCTCTAACTTGTGGGGTTTAGGAAGAAGCTTCTCCAAATGGAACTGTTGGGGACACTGGGGCATGGCCACTAGGTAACTCGAGGGGATGGAAGACCACGAGTGTCGATGAAGCCCCCACGCACTAGGCCCAGGTGTCCTTGGCCTCCCTCCCGCATGGAGGCACTCGCAGCAGCTCTGCGTACTAGGCCCAAGTGTCCTTGGCCCCCCCTCCCGCCTGGAGGCTCTCTCAGCAGCTCTGCGTACTAGGCCCAAGTGTCCTTGGCCCCCCCGCCTGGAGGCACACACAGCAGTTATGCTGAGAATCTGCAACAATATGTTGCAGAGTCAGACTGCCTGAAACTAAGCAAGGCCACACATGGCAGATATGGAAGAACAATGCTGAATAAAGCAGCTTTATGTATAGTTTAACAAATGATACAGAGAACCAGGGAACTAGCTGGGAACTGGATTGGCTGGCTACATGGATACTTGGGGCAGCTTGCTATTAGATAAGTATGCTGGGAAAAAGGATGTATAAAAGCCTGTGTAACTTCCTGCTCTGTGTACAGGATTTGAGATTCAAATCTCCCTGTACCTATTTGAAGCTTCAAATAAACTTTTCTGCTTCTCCACCCCCTTGTGATCATTGGGTGTAGCACACCGGGTAACGAACCAACTTCAGCTGTTGTTCAGCCTCTTGGCACTGGGTGTCGGCAACAGAACTAGTACTCTTCCTCTGAAACAGCTTATAGTGGCCACTCTGAGCAGGGTGCTTACTACGAGTCTGATGTGATATGCAATTCCTATGTTCCCACATTCTGATGTTGATGCTAATGTCAGGATAACCTCCAAGTCCCTCTTTCATGGGTATGCTGGCTCTGCAGAGCTAACAGGAAGAAAACAGTAAACATTTTTGTAATCACTAAAGTCACCAGATAAGACCTGTTAGAGGGCTTATTCCTTCACCCACTTACTTCCCTGGTCCTTCTCACATGAACAGAGAGCAACAATACCCAAAGTCCAAAGGTGCAAACAATTCGATGTTTATTGGGGTGAACTTCCAGCAAGCATGATTCCAGTTTCCTTCCTTAGTATCCTCCTTCCCAGCTCTGACACCACAGAGCCTTACACCTGTGTCCCTGTTCCCATTCCTACCCTTAGCCAAACATGATTCCAACTTCCTTACTCCCATTCCCATTTCCCCCTTTAGCAAAACATGATTCCAATTTTCTTACCCCCATTCCCTGTTCCCATCTCACACACCCACCCACACCCAGTCACTTCCTCATTGACTACAGATTATATAGTAAAACTTGAGTTCTGCTTAGCTATACCTTAACCAATCATTTTCCTGAAATTTAACTAACCAATCCTAACATATTGTAACATGATTATGTAACCAATTATATCCCACCACCTTAATTAGTTTACACCCAGCAAAATTAATTATACAGCAGACAGGAACAATCACAGAACCAGACAGAGATTATACAGACAAACAACAGCAAAGTGGGAATTATAATGACAAGACAATACAGAAGTGAGGATTTCACATCCCAGCTATTGATAAGTGAGTTCTTGCCAGACAGGATGCTATCAAACTAAGTTTCCTTTTACATTTTCTAGGCACCTCCCCCTCTCTGGAGGTGATAGGAACTATCAGGACAGGATTGTATTCCTAACAGCCGAATAGCACCTTATTTCAGTGTGACTAGTTTGGAATGTGAGGATGTGACTGTTTGCTTCCCAGCTTATGGCTGCCTCTGCTGCTTAGCCAAAGGCCTTAGCCTAAGAACAGGGCCTCAGACTGTCACAGTAAGAGAAGGCCCTTACACCAGCAGACAGTGATTTTGATTCTTTCTTTTATACCTCTATCACTAGCCAAGTGATAAGAATACACCTAAATCCTCAGAGTATAGGCCTTTACAGACAGGCCTGAACATCTATATCCTAACAAGACCCAGAACACAATCTCAGAGCACATCGGGGAAGCAACAAGGTGCCACGGACCATGTATTGTCCCTAACTGGACTTTGTTAAACCCCAGATTCTCTTCTGCATCAGGATCTACTCAACATGGGATGTCATGGCCAGTGAAGGGGCCATCAGTGAACCAGCCCCCCGGTTCTCTGACTTTGTCATACATTATAATGGCCTAGGCTAGGGGATACTTATTATCCTTAAGGGCCCTATGCCATCTGAGATGTTGTGAATCGCAGCTGCTCCCTGCCTTATCTACCAACATGAAGATGAACCATCCGTTAATGCTCCAAATTACCTCATGAGTTGGGTTGGGGGGGCACTTGGCAGAGAAACCCTGCTCCATCAGCTCCACCAATTTTATGCCAGGTAAGATCTTTCCCACCCTGTGAGAAGACTGAGCTGGTCAGCTGCTGCCAGAGTCTAGTCCCCGTGATACCAAGGGGTCAGAAGAAGGAGAGAGAATCTGGCCTTTATTTTCCAAAGAGTGTGTTGCCACTCAATCAGGCCATTGTTTCCTCAATAATGAGGAGCAATTCATGTCTGCACCTGAGAATCATGGTCAGAGGGAGGCTGTCATAAATATAAAGGGAAGGGTAAACCCCTTTGAAATCCCTCCTGGCCAGGGGAAAGCTCCTCTCACCTGTAAAGGGTTAAGAAGCTAAAGGTAACCTCGCTGGCACCTGACCAAAATGACCAATGAGGAGACAAGATACTTTCAAAAGCTGGGAGGAGGGAGAGAAACAAAGGGTCTGTGTCTGTCTGTATGCTGGGTCTTGGCCGGGGATAGACCAGGAATGGAGTCTTAGAACTTTTAGTAAGTAATCTAGCTAAGTATGTGTTAGATTATGATTTCTTTAAATGGCTGAGAAAAGAATTGTGCTGAATAGAATAACTATTTCTGTCTGTGTATCTTTTTTGTAACTTAAGGTTTTGCCTAGAGGGGTTCTCTATGTTTTTGAATCTAATTACCCTGTAAGATATCTACCATCCTGATTTTACAGGGGGGATTTCTTTATTTCTATTTACTTCTATTTTTTATTAAAAGTCTTCTTGTAAAAAACTGAATGCTTTTTCATTGTTCTCAGATCCAAGGGTTTGGGTTTGTGGTCACCTATGCAAATTGGTGAGGCTTTTTATCCAACATTTCCCAGGAAAGGGGGGGTGCAAGTGTTGGGAGGATTGTGCATTGTTCTTAAGATCCAAGGGTCTGGGTCTGTAGTCACCTAGGCAAATTGGTGAGGCTTTTTACCAAACCTTGTCCAGGAAGTGGGGTGCAGGGTTTTGGGAAGTATTTTGGGGGGAAGGACGCGTCCAAACAGCTCTTCCCCAGTAACCAGTATTAGTTTGGTGGTGGTAGCGGCCAGTCCAAGGACAACGGGTGGAATATTTTGTACCTTGGGGAAGTTTTGACCTAAGCTGGTAAAGATAAGCTTAGGAGGTTTTTTCATGCAGGTCCCCACATCTGTACCCTAGAGTTCAGAGTGGGGGAGGAACCTTGACAGAGGCACAATGAGATACTCATGAGATGTGGCTGAAAAAGTTGCCCCTGGCAGGAGGGATGTGGCTGGGGCATCCCGCACAGGATATTTTAAATGGAGAACACTTGGCCACTGGCATTTAGAGGCCAAAATATCTGACCTAAGATTGCACCCAGAAGTGTTGACACCAAGGCCCCAGTTCTGTAAAGTGCTGAATGCCCAGAGAACGGCTGCCAGATGAAGGACACAGGTCTTAATAAGTGGGCATCTGTTCACAAGGATGTGCCCCTCCCAGGCCAATTCTCCTGCACTCTCCTTCACAGCTCTCCTGCTCCAAATATCCCCATGCAGAAGCTGTTTCGCCATTCCAAGCACTGATCACTTTTCTCCCTGCTGCCACCACATACCCAGCCCAGGGGCCATTAATCCTTCCCTCAACCCTGCACAAATCCACTCCCACTCGGCACGCTACTGCAGAGGAGTGTTTAAAAGTAGAGCTGCAAGGCCCCACAGTTGTGTTTAGTTACTATTAATTTACCATCCACCTTATTTAGTGCACTTATGGCAACCACCCTTCTCCTTAGCTGATTGAACCCAGGCCTTTCCAATTTAAAAGCATGAACTGCTGTAAGCAGCCAGCTCTCTGTAGTTGGCAGCTGTAAAAATTTATATTCTCCATAGATTGGCACAGAAGGGGACTTAACTCACACTCACCAGTGTTTACTAATCATTCCAAGTCAAGGAATCTGACAGAGATCTGCTTCGTTCAGTATCTGAGCTCTGACTGGCTGTGCGTAACCACCTGCCCTGCCCAGACTATATCTGGGAATTTAGGCCTTAAAGGCACAGCCCCTAATATCACAGATTATACATTTCATAGTGGGGTTTCCCTCCTATGGAGTCCTGACTGTTGCTAAATGAAGTTTAAATTTTGATTGTTCTTTCCAGAATGAGGGCTCCCTCCTGAGACATTGCCTTGGCCAGGAGTGTACCTAACATTATTCTTTAGCAAAGTTCAAGAAACCCTGACACTCCCCCCACCCTTAAACAAATGATATCAGTGCTTCATAGAAGTCAAACCAGCCATCTCTCTGCTCATGTGTTGGACCATTTTATCAGCAACTCATCAAGATAGGATGCCACCATTACCAAGGTATAATTGTCTTAGTGGTTGCATTTGCTATGTCATGATTGTATTGCAGCTACCTGGTAGCCAATGATATATTGACATGTTACTCATTTTCACAAGCAGCAGATAAATGCTTTCTGTTTAAACCCCCACCAACATATTGCTTCCATTGAGACTTTTAAAGTGAGAACTAGTCCTTGTATGTATGTAGATGTAGGTGCATTGCTTGCTTGTTTGCTTTTTTACTGTCAGACTGATGCTAGGCATTCTAATACCATGTTGGTGAGCAGTCAGAGGGGCACTCTATGAACGGAAATAGAAAACATTGGATTAGCGGTTATAAGGGTGCTGGTGAGTCACAAATGTTGTATCCTTAAATTTAACACAAAGAATTATAGAAATGGAGGAAGAGGAGGGACACTGAGAAGCCATCAAATCCAGCCCCTTGTGCTGTGGCAGGACCAAGACTATGTCTTCACTAGAACCACTCCAGCAGTGCCACTGTAATGCTTCAGTGTAGACACTCGCTACTGCGATAGGAGTGGTTCTGCCATCGCCTGTAGTTAATCCACCTCTATGAGAGCCAATAGCTCGGCTGATGGAAGAATTTGTCCATTGACCTAATATTGCCTACACCCGGGGTCAGACTGTCTTAACTACGGCACTCGTGGGTGTGGATTTTTCACACCTTGAGTGACATAGCTGGGTTGACCTAATGTTTTAGTATAGACCTGGCCCAAGTAAACCTAGACTGTCCCTGGCAGGTGTTTGTTCTACTTTTCCTTAAAAACCTCCAAATGATGGGGATTTTACAACCTCCCTTGGAAACCTATTCCAGATCTTAACTACCCTAATAGAAAATTTTTCCTAATATCTAACCTAATCTCTCGTGCTGCAGCTTGAGACCATTATTTCTTATCGTACCTTCAGTGGACATGGAGAAAAATTGACTACAATCCTCTTTATATCATCCCTTCATACGTTGAAGACTGTTGTCAGGTTCCCTCCTCAGTCTTCTTTTCTCAAGACTAAACAAGCCCAGTTGTTTTTTTTTTAACCCTACCTCATAGGTCAGGTTTTCTAAACATTTTATCATTTTTGTTGCTCTCCTTTGGGCTCTCTAGAACTTGTACACAACTTTCCTTAAATTGTGGTTCCCAGAATGCATGCTAACACAGGTGAAGACTCTGCCATTGTTGTTGTGGTTCCATGGGCATCAGGATTGTGTACCTAGTCAGCACAGCATATGCTTTCTGTGAAAAGGGGGCCATGTGCTATGCTGGTCCATCTGTGCATGTATTGTACTTACTGCTCTGGGTTATATTGTTCTCCACATAAACAAGCAAGGGAGATCTCATTACAGTATATAGTTGATCGGCCTGATTCTCTTCTTACTTACAAAGGTGTAAAAGCAATGTAACATCACTGATTTGAGACGGGTTACTCCTGACTCACCCTGATGTGAGCGGAGAATCAATCTAGGCATGACTAATTATGTGCTAATGTAACCCACAGACCTCCTCGGTGTGGTGTTCTATCCCATCTGGTGGCACCGAGACCACTTAGAGAGCAATTAATGAGTCTGCTGTACACACTTAACTAAAAGAAAAGGAGGACTTGTGGCACCTTAGAGACTAACAAATTTATTTGAGCATAAGCTTTCGTGAGCTACAGCTCACTTCATCGGATGCATACAGTAGAACATACAGTGGGGAAATTTTATATGCACAGAGAACATGAAACAATGGGTTTCACCCCCCCGCTGGCAATAGCTCACTCCACCCAATCACCCTCGCCACAGTGTGCATGGCAACACCCATTGTTTCATGCTCTCCATGCATACAAAATTCTCCACTGCATGCATCTAACAAAGTGATCCGTAGCTCATGAAAGCTCATGCTCAAACAAATTTGTCAGTCTCCAAGGTGCCACAAGTACTCCCCTTCTATCTGCAAAAAGAAAAGGAGTACTTGTGGCACCCCAGAGACCAACAAATCCACCTGAGCACAAGCTTTCGTGAGCCACAGCTCATCCCATCGGATGCATGCAGTGGAAAACAAAGTGGGGAGACCTCATACACACAGAGAACATGAAACAATGGGTGCCACCACACAGACTGCAACAAGAGTGATCAGGGATGCTGACAGCTTGTGCCACACACTCTCAAAGAAACTGCGGAACCATCTGATCAACATCCTCTACAGCAAACAGGGAAAGATTAAGAATGAGCTCTCAAAACTGGATACTCTCATAAAAAAACAACCTTCCACACAAACTTCCTTGTGGCTGGACTTTACAAAAACTAGACCAGCCATATGCAACACACACTTTGCTTCTCTACAAAAGAAAAACTATCTAAACTACTACATGCCACAAGGGGCAACAACAGTGGTTCCCTTAACCCACCCAGCAATATTGTTAATCTATCCAACTATACTCTTAGCTCAGCAGAAGAATCTGTCCTATCTTGGGGCCTCTCCTTTTGTCCCTCCACTCCCACGAACATGATACAGTTCTGTGGTGACCTAGAATCCTATTTTCGACGTCTCTGACTCAAGGAATATTTCCAACACACCACTGAACAGCATACTAACCCACAAAGACCTTCCTACCAACGCTACAAAAAGAGGGATTCTGGGTGGACTCCTCCTGAAGGTCGAAACAGCAGATTGGACTTCTACATAGAGTGCTTCCACTGACGTGCACACGCTGAAATTGTGGAAAAGCAGCATCACTTGCCCCATAACCTCAGCCGTGCAGAGCACAATGCCATCCACAGCCTCAGAAACAACTCTGACATCATAATCAAAATGGCTGACAAAGAAAGTGCTGTCGTCATCATGAATAGGTTGGAATATGAACAAGAGGCTGCTAGGCAGCTCTCCAACACCACTTTCTACAAGCCATTACCCTCTGATCCCACTGAGGGTTACCAAAAGAAACTACACCATTTGCTCAAGAAACTCCCTGAAAAAGCACAAGAACAAATCCGCACAGACACACCCCCAGAATCCTGACCTGGGGTCTTCTATCTGCTACCCAAGATCCATAAACCTGGAAATCCTGGATGCCCCATCATCTCAGGCATTGGCACCCTGACAGCAGGATTGTCTGGCTATGTAGACTCCCTCCTCAGGCTCTACACTACCAGCACTCCCAGCTATCTTCAAGACACCACTGACTTCCTGAGGAAACTACAATCCATCGGTGATCTTCCTGAAAACACCATCCTGGCCACTATGGATGTAGAGGCCCTCTACACCAACATTCCACACAAAGATGGACTACAAGCTGTCAGGAACACTATTCCCAATAATGTCACGGCAAACCTGGTGGCTGAACTTTGTGACATTGTCCTCACCCATAACTATTTCACATTTGGGGACAATGTATACCTTCAAATCAGCGGCACTGCTATGGGTACCCACATGGCCCCACAGTATGCCAACATTTTTATGGCTGACTTAGAACAACGCTTCCTCAGCTCTCGTCCCCTAATGCCCCTACTCTACTTGTGCTACATTGATGACATCTTCATCATCTGGACCCATGGAAAAGAAGCCTTTGAGGAATTCCACCATGATTTCAACAATTTCCATCCCACCATCAACCTCAGCCTGGTCCAGTCCACACAAGAGATCCACTTCCTGGACACTACGCTGCAAAGAAGCGATGGTCACATAAGCATCACCCTATACCGGAAACCTACTGACCACTATGCCTACCTACATGCCTCCACCTTTCATCCAGACCACACCGCACGATCCATTGTCTATAGCCAAGCTCTACTATACAACCGCATTTGCTCCAACCCCTCAGACAGAGACAAACACCTACAAGATCTCTATCAAGCGTTCTTACAACTACAGTACCCACCTGAAGAAACAGATTGACAGAGCCAGAAGAGTACCCAGAAGTTACCTACTACAGGACAGGCCCAACAAAGAAAATAACAGAACGCCACTAGCCATCTCCTTCAGCCCCCAACTAAAACCTCTCCAACGCATCATCAAGGATCTACAACCTATCCTGAAGGATGACCCATCACTCTCACAGATCTTGGGAGACAGGCCAATCCTTGCTTACAGACTGCCCCCCCCAACCTGAAGCAAATACTCACCAGCAACCAAACAACAGAACCACTAACCCAGGAACCTATCCTTTCAACAAAGCCCGTTGCCAACTGTGCCCACATATCTATTCAGGGGACACCATCATAGGGCCTAATCACATCAGCCACACTATCAGAGGCTCGTTCACCTGCACATCTACCAATGTGATATATGCCATCGTGTGCCAGCAATGCCCCTCTGCCATGTACATTGGCCAAACTGGACAGTCTCTACGTAAAAGAATAAATGGACACAAATCAGACATCAAGAATTATAACATTCAAAAACCAGTCGGAGAACACTTCAATCTCTTTGGTCACTCGATTACAGACCTAAAAGTAGTAATTCTTCAACAAAAAGCTTCAGAAACAGACTCCAATGAGAGACTGCTGAATTGGAATTAATTTGCAAACTGGATACAGTTAACTTAGGCTTGAATAGAGACTGGGAGTTGATGTGTCATTAAACAAAGTAAAACTATTTCCCTTTGTTTATTCCCACCCCTACTGTTCCTCACACGTTCTTGTCAACTGCTGGAAATGGCCCATCTTGATTATCACTACAAGGGAATCCCCCTCCCCGCTCTCCTGCTGGTGGTGGCTCACCTTACTTGATCACTTTTTTTGCAGTCTGTGTGGTGGCACCCATTTTTTCATGTTCTCTGTGTGTATGAGGTCTCCCCACTTTGTTTTCCGCTGCATGCATCCGATGGGATGAGCTGTGGCTCACGAAAGCTTGTGCTCAGGTGGATTTGTTGGTCTCTGGGGTGCCACAAGTACTCCTTTTCTTTTTGCAGTTAGAAGGGGAGTACTTGTGGCACCTTGGAGACTGATACATTTTTTTGAGCATGAGCTTTCATGAGCTACAGCTCACTTCGTTGGATGCGTGCAGTGGAGAATACAGTGGGGAGATTTTGTATGCATGGAGAGCATGAAACAATGGGTGTTGCCATGCACACTGTGGCGAGGGTGATCAGGTGGGGTGAGCTATTGCCAGCGGGAGGTGGAACCCATTGTTTCATGTTCTCTGTGTATATAAAATCTACCCACTGTATTTTCTACTGCATGCATCCGATGAAGTGAGCTGTAGCTCACAAAAGCTTATGCTCAAATAAATTTGGTAGTTCTAAGGTGCCACGAGTCCTCCTTTTCTTTTTTGCGGATACAGACTAACATGGCTGCTACTCTGAAACACTTAACTAACAGGCCATTTTCTTTTAGCTCATGCGATAGAGGCTCATGCACTAAGCTCCAGAGGTTCCCGGTTTGATCCTGTCTGTCGGCGTTACAGTAACTCTTTATCAGTTTCAGTGGTTAATACACCTGCCTCTTAGCTGTGAAATTTAAAACAGTTACAAATGTGTGCATGTATGAACAGTGAGTGGGGCAACATTCATTTTAATGTAATGACATACACTGCTTCCAGAAAACAAGGCTGGCACTTATTTCTATTTAAGATTCCAAAAGACAGAGAAAACTCTGCCTCAGGCCTTGCAGACCTAGGAAAGTCCAGCTGGAGCTGTTGCAGCACTCCAGTGGGCTTTGTAAGGTCTGATGGAGGATGAGAGAGCAGCTCCTGAAAGGCAACTGCCAACTTCAAAGTGTGCAAACGTGAGGTTTCCTTTGAGTGCAAATATGTTTCTGAAAGCTGCTGGCCCACACTGATTAAATCAATCTGACATCATTCCCTGATTCACAGGAATTCAATCTGCTTTTCAGACTTTCTCTTAAAAATTGACAGAAATTCAGATCAGCCACAGTTCACTGAAATATTGTACCATTTTTCCTGGGAACTGGATCATTTCACATACAGTTTTTCCCCAGGGTAAATATGCATCCAACTTGATTCATTTCTATGGCCTTGTCTTTATAGACAAATTGTACTCATGTAACTAAAGCAATCGAGTTATGCAGTGCAAACCCTTCATGTAGAAATGCTTAAACCAGTTTAAACCAATCTTATATTGATTTACCTTAAATCGATAAATTACCCATTTGAGATAAATGGATATGAGTGAGATTTAAATATATCTGCATTCAAGGTTTGCATGGGTGTAACTAGGTCAACCTTAAATCAATTTACTTACCCTGATGCAATATTTCTAATCTAGACAAGGCTTAACGATCCTAAGGAAAGATAGCCATTGACTTCAGTGGGTTTTGGATCAAGTCCTACTATACTACTTAATATCCACTTTGAATTGAGAACATACCGGATACCTCTCCTTGTAGTGGTGGTTTCCCGCAGATGCATGGGCCTGCTCCTGGGTGGATAACTTGTTTATAAAATCCCATCCCCCGTCCCCATACAGCTGTGAGGGAATCACAGGCCTCAAACCCAGGCCCCCAGGCAGTGCTCAGGCCATGACTGCCACCCAGAAGCTCAGCTGATCAATCCCAGAAGGGAATTACCCAAGTGCTAGCTCACAGAGGGCCCTTCTCCCAACTCTCTTGATTGGGAGAAACATCCAGCATTTGTAATTGGCTGAGGGGCTCTATATAAACCAGGAAGTAGCACAGGTTGTCTGATCAATTAGAAGAATCTCTGGCTGGCCATCACTATGGCCTTTTCCTGCATACCTGACTCTTGAAACCTGCATTTCTGCCTGCTCTTGGTTCCTCTCCTCCTTATTCCAGACTCCTGTCTGTTCCCAGTTCCTTCCTTACTCCACATCCCTGCTCCTACTCCTCACCCCTGACACTGTCTTTGATGCTGAACTTTGCCTCTGACTGCTAGTCCACACTGCCCATGCCCCAGTCATTGCAATAATTTACCTAACATACAGGGCATTCAAGCTAGCTAGAGGTGTTGCAAAGAGGAGGATGTATAAATATTGTTAACTATATAAGACATTATACTGAGAATGAAATTTGACAATCAACTTTGGAAATTTTTATAATAACAAAGGGACAGCAAGGCCAGGTAGAGGGCACTCCTTCTCTGCCATTCTCCCCATCTGGTGGAGTCCCTGCTGGACACTCTCCTTAGATCTCCCTCTTCCTTCTTTAACTTATTCAGTTCGAAGGGTTCAGCTCCCACTGCTACACACAATGTCCAGATCTCCCTCTTCACGTTGGACCTTTCACCTTGTGTCCAGTTTTGTTTCTCTGTCTCTTTGTAGTTTCTTCTCAAATGTTTCATCACTCAGCATCTCTAAAACTGGGCTCATTACTGTAGAGAAGCTTGCTCCTCTCCTCCATTCCCTTTGCTGTGGGCAATTTCACCATCCTCCATTCCTCCAATATTCTTATTTGAAACTCCTGGGATCTGAGAGTCAAGCCGAGTTCTTCTTATCTTCTTATGCATCACCAGTTACAAAGGTTCTGCCAATTAAATTAGGCCTTCAAACACCTTGTATAACTCTGCTATCTTCAAATATTTCCTCAGGATCACCTGTGCAGTCTCATGGATTTCAGTGAATTTGCAAATGGTCACTAGAACTGGTCAAAATTTGGGCGCAAAGTAGTGTTTGTACTGATTGTTTTTCGACCAGCTCCAAGTGCCACTAACTGGGATTTAATTAACAATTCTCTTGATAATGCACAAGAAGAAATAACACCCCACTCATGTCCTTTTATCTGTATTGGTTCTGTAATATTAGGATGAGTAGAAGAATAAGCATAAATCTTTTGAGGAAGAAGGCACTAGGTTTACTGGTCACTCTTCAGAGTAAAAGCCACACTTTAGGCTTCTTATTTTCCCCTGCTCTATATATTTATCCACTGTAAAGTTTTATGCTAGTATTATTTTTCTCCTCAGTACATTTCTGCATGATTTCAACACATACTCCCTTCCACTCTTTACCTTTCCTCCTAACTGTTGTCTTTGTTTCTCCCCTTCTCTAAACTTTGGAACCTTGTCATATATCACTGGAACAGTTTCCTCCTTTCTCCCTTAAGAACCAGCTGATTTCATGATGCCCCATGGTGAGCTTCACTGACTGGCACATCTTTTTCTGATTTAGATTGTAAGACCCTTAGTTCACGGAACTTGGCTTTCCCTTGGTTTTGGTAAATGTTAAGAGGAGACTTGATCACAGTCCCAACATGGGAAACAAAAATCTGATAACAAGCTCTTCAATTTAGCAGAGAAAGATATAACAAGATCCAATATCTGGAAGTTGAAGCTAGATAAATTCAGATTTGAAATAAGGTGTAAATTTTTAACAGTGAAGGTAATTAACCATTGGCCTTGACCACATGCATGACTCTATAAGGTGGAAATGTGAGCTCCTTCATATTAAGTGAAATTATTTGGCATGTGGAACCAAATATAGGTTAACGTAAGGCCAAATGGGTGGCAAAAGCACATTACCCCAATTTTACTTTATTATAATATCTGTATAATTGGTGATGTATTTGAAAGAGCATAAAGTGACCTTCACAACAGTGACCACAAAGAGGTCCCAACTATGTATCTAATGTAATTCATATAAGAAATCTCCAGATCTGGGATCATGCCCAGGTTTTTGACAGCTATATCCATCATGTAAAGGTTGAAAGGTAGGCAAGAGCTTTAAGAAATAATGAGAACCTAGAAATAAGATATTCATCTTATCACAATTTAGTGAGAAGAAATTGGGCGTGAGCCACCATTTGAAATTGGAGAAGAAGAAATTAATGGCAAAGAGTGATAAGGGTTGTAAATCACATAAATTTACATGCCATTGCTCTTGTCAAGCCAGAGGATTGAACTATTGTTGACAAGTGAGAAGGTATTAATTTGGCAGGATCAAGATTTTGAAGATAATAGAATTTGATTAGCTGGCATACCAAAGGCATGGAACTAAAATATTCAAATGGCTTCAGAGAGAAGCACAAAATGGTCATGAAGAAAACTGGGGAGCCTGAGTTACGAGCTTTCTTTGCAGTGTGCCAGTCAGAAGAGTTAGGGTTGGAGACAATGCTCCGTTCTTTCCTCCTTGACCTTTCTGCTGCTTTAGATGCAATCAGTCATACCTTCCTTTATGATATCCTGTCCTCCCTTGGATTTGGTGATCATATCCTCTCTGGTCTTCCTCTAACCTCACTGACCTCTCCTTCAGTGAGCCTTCTTCCTACGCTCTCACACTCTCAAAAGTGGTCCCCCTGGGCTCGGTACTTAGCCCCTTCCCTAGGTGGGTTCATCTGATCACATGGATTGAATCCTCTCCTCCCCTACTCTCCCTCCATTCAATCATACATTTTAGCCTGTCTTGCTGACATCTCCTCCGATACGTCTGGTCATCAACTTAAACATGGCCCAAACTAATCTGCTTGCATCATATTCTCTGCTGCATCCTGCTTCCTTTGGGTGCAGCAGAAGAAAACTGTCAAGGAGCTGTTACAGCTCCCTTATTCTCTGCCTGGTGCTAGCCTCAAGCAAGGTTGGGGCATCATAGGAGCTGCACTAACACGTGTCCATTGCCAGTGAACCCCAAGAGACCATGTGTGAGCTGGAAATTGCAGGAACACATTGTGCTTTGGCCACCACTCTCATCCTCCGGTGCCGGGAGCAGGGGATCTGTAGGAATTGGCTGGACATCCCCAGCCAACTTCAGCTCATTTGAGGTCACTGGAGTGGTTCAAAGGGATCAGAGCAGGGCATCCCCCTCTGAAGCCCTTCCAACCTTCCCCTTCTCTAATAACACCCCCCTCCTGCTGTCACTCAGGACTGTAAGCATTGACTTCTCTGCATAAATCCAAGCTGCGTCCAAATGCAGGTTAAGTGGTGTAGTGGCCCTGTGCTAACCCTCTGTACAAGGATGAATTTCACCCCCACATATCATGACAAACTATTAACTGAATGTAGTGAGACATGGGACATGATATCACCACTGGGGATAAAGAATGGGTCTACCACCAAAACGTATTACCTCTCCTGCCCATAAGCTGGCGGTTACTCTTATTCTGACTTTATTGTCCGTGTTTCCATTGCTCATTGGTATGTCAATGATCATTTATGCCTACTGAACCATGAACTAAGACACTTGACTGAGAGGAGCAATGGTCCAGTGTTCGGGCACTGGCCTACAACTTGGGAGGCCTGGGTTCAACTACTTGCCCCATTGCAGCCTTCTTATCTGACCTTGGACAAGTCTTGTAACCTCTTTGTATCTCACTTCCCCATCTGTAAAATGGGGAAAATAGCTCTTCCTTATCTCTTAGGGGAGTTGAGAAAGTAAAATACATTAAGGGTTTCAGGAGGTGTGCACGCAGCTGCTATATAGTAGTACCTTAGATAAATACATCAGTTCTTGGAGGACTGGGACCTAAATAGGAAAAGTAAAGAGCAGGTAAAAGGGATATTATGTGCAATCAGATGACATATTTTTCCTCTTTCTGGGACAGAACTCTCAGAAGATTGAGACACTTGGACTATGGTAATGGGAGCAATAAAATTACAACCAAGAAATTCAGCACCTGTTCTGTGGGTACAGAACAGGGGGTTGAAATAAAGTTTTTAAAATCAAGTTTTAAAAGTAACAGCAATTCACACATTAAACCAGTGACTCAGTGAACTGCATCTTAAAATTTCCCAGCTTTGACACATCATGGGGTGACTTCATGTCCTACTGTTTTCACATCCTTGTTGATATCTTGAATTAGCTGAGCATCTGTTACTCCAGTGAAATCAGATATCTATTTTAATACATTAGTTTTCAACTCTATGGTCTTGCTCAGATTAGTCCTTGTATTAAAAGAAAAATATTCCTTTATTTCCATTTCTTCTTCTTCTTCATCATCATCATTATAAAAGGAAATTATTTGTTCCATTCACTACTATTTTCTTATAGTTCAATCAGATTTACCTACCAGTTGCTTTTATCCAAGTTTCCGTTTATCGTCTTTGGCTCTTTTATATGAAAGAATAATTACATTAAAAAAAATAAATTCTGAAACGTAGCTTTACTGTACTCATGGAATAGCATTCTGTAGATCTCACCGGGCCTTCTAGTGGGACATTTATAACATCAACCCACCTCAAAGAGAAAGGATTGGTCCTGCTTTGAGCAGTGGGTTGAACTAGATGACCTCCTGAGGTCCCTTCCAACCCTGATATTCTAGGATTCTATGATGGTCTTATAGTTAAAGCACTAGCCTGGGCCTCTGGAGATGTGGGTTCAATTTCTGGCTCTATCACAGACTTCTTGTGGGTTGTTGGGCAAGTCATTTAATAGAATCCTAGAATATCAGGGTTGGAAGGGATCTCAGGAGGTCATCTAGTCCAAGCCCTTGCTCAAAGCAGGACCAGTCCCCAACTCCCGAGATCCCTAAATGGCCCCCTCAAGGATTGAACTCAGAACCCTGGGTTTAGCAGGCCAATGCTCAAACCACTGAGCTGTCCCTCCCTGTCTACTCCTCAATTCCCCATCTGTGAAATAAGGATCTGATCTATCCTGTTCCCTGTAAAGTGTCTGTCTTGTCTATTAAGACTGTTAGCAGGGACGGTCTCTTATTATGCACTAGCGAAAAGCCTTGAAGTCCCCCACTCCAAGAAAGGGGCAGCATATAGCTGCCTTGATCCAGGAACAGAGCGCTGTGTCCCTGTTTCCCCTTTGCTTCGTGGGGAAAGAAATCTGGGACAGCTTTCCTCCTTTGTGTGGTTCAACACACTGGCATGTACATTGTGAAGCAAAGCCAAGGCTTTACCTATTGCCTAGCCCCCAGCCACCCACTCCCTACCCACCTGTGCAGAAAGGAGAGCAGTGGGCTGGCAACTGCTCTATTCCCCCACGTTACACCCCATTGCCCCCTACATGGGAGTATCAACAGGATCACAATCTACCCCTATGTGTTTGCACAGTGCCTTGCACAATCAAGTCCCAGTATCTTGGTGAGACTGTAATGTAAACAATACATAGACTAATTACGAACCTTGAAGTCCTTACTTATTATTTACTCAGGAAAACATCCATTGGCTTCAGCAGGAGCAAATGCTCAATGCCTCTCAGGATTTGACACATTATGGGCCAGCTCCTGCTACCACTGATTCAGTAGGAGTTTTGCTATTGTCTTTAACGGGAGCAGGTTTCAGTCCTTCAGTGTTGCATACAGAAAGGTTCTGCCATCGCTTGTATTCTAGACTGCTTTCTTGATAGTCATGTGAGGGAAGATCTTAGCTAAGTGCCTTTACATCCCACTTGCTGCTGGAGCTCATTAAAAATACTAGCCAGATTCTGCACTCAGTGACACTGGTGAAGTTATGGCAGATAGTCCAGATTTACACCACTCTAACTGAATGCCACTTTCTAGGAATGCATCAAGTTCTTGTGTCATAGGGCCAGTCACGTGCGGTGCTCAGTTCGGCTGGCCAGAGGTTTTGAAGTTCGTTTTCATTTTGATGCTTCCTGCTCAGCTTGATTTATAGCAGGGACTTGAAATGTGGGTCTCTCCCATCCCCCATAGGTGCCTGTGTGGGGAGGGGAAGAGGCTCCCTGAGTTCCCACTTCAAGTTGTTTATAATGCCCTCCCCCACTTTGTAACGTATGAGAGGTTCTCTAAGCAAAACAAATAAAAGAAAGGTCGTTTTCTCTCTCTTTCCGTGACGAGAGAGGGGAAATCCAAACGTCTCTTAGGCAGTCCTTTAGGAGTCAGCCCTGCCATCTTGGCTTATCAGCAGGTCTGTTGGCTTTAATTAAAGAGAAGTGAGGGACTGTGTCACCACCTGCCCTGAAGCCTTGGGTGCCTCACGATGCTTTGCTGCTGTAACTCCCAACCTGGGCCCCTCACAACCAGCATGCAGGTCACAGCATGAGCGTCTGTGTATAGCTGCAGCCTGCCAGCACCCTCCCGTCACACTCTGGCTTCCATCAGCCTTGGTTACTACTTGAGGGGGATCCCAACACAGTCCCAGTCCCGGATTTTCCCTCAAAAACGTGTGTTCTGCATTCTCCAACTCACTTCTGGAAAGTTCCGATATTTTAGGTCAAAAGAAAAGGAGTACTTGTGGCACCTTAGAGACTAACCAATTTATTTGAGCATGAGCTTTCGTGAGCTACAGCTCACTTCATCGGATCCGATGCAGTGAGCTGTAGCTCACGAAAGCTCATGCTCAAATAAATTGGTTAGTCTCTAAGGTGCCACAAGTACTCCTTTTCTTTTTGCAAAGACAGACTAACACTGCTGTTACTCTGAAACCTATTTTAGGTCAGTTGCCCCTGTAAGGGAACAATATACAAGAGTTTGTTACTTTAAATGGAGTGATCCAAACAAGTCACAACACAGGATTAGTTTTGATTAAAGATTAAAACAAGTTTAACTACAAAGGGTTAGATTTTAAGTGGTTACAAGTATAAGGTATTAAAGTCAGAAATGCTTACAAGACAAATAAAGATAAAATGCTTCTTAGTACTAAAACTTAACAAACTAGACTTGGTTCAAGGTGAAATCCTTACCACATGTTCCCAGTAACATTGCTGACCAAACTCTCAAGGATCTGCTCCCAAAGTCCAAAGGCTGTTTCTTTTGTCATCTTAGGTGAAAGAAAGAGATGGTTAGGGAGAAAGACCTCTGGATGTTTTTACCCCTCACTTTAGTGGTGAAGTCCCCCTTTGAATTGCATTTGCCTGAGGGTTACTCCTAGATAAAGTTCATTCCTGCTGTGAGGATGGAGTCTTGTGGTGAAAGAGGCTCAACAGTGTGGCTTGCTAAAATGCAGATCAGTTTGTTCCTGCCCTGCTTCCTTGCCAAGTAATGGCCATTTGATAGGTGATAGGCCCATCAACTTTGATGACACCTGACTAGAGGCATCAGCTTGTCCTTTGTCTTGGAAAAACTGATTTACCCAGACTTGTCTGGTAAACATATTTCAGATCCAGTTTCAGCCTATGTTTATAACTTTAAATATAATGTTCCTACACACAGTACATCATGATATTACTGGCCAGTGAGTTATTAGTTTTAAAATGATACCTCACAGGCATATTTTGTACAAACATTATTACAGAACACTCCACTGCATGTTAGTGGGGAGAGAACAAACAATATCTGACAGATGTTAGTCACATTGCTCAACGCACCACTGGAAGATGCTCAGGTACTGTGGTGATGAGCATGGAATAAGAACCTATATAGAATAGAATAGGTGAGAGAAGGTCATATTCAGTCTGCCCCTTCTATATTGATGAATGGGGATATGATCCTTGCTAGATGGGAGAGTGATCTTAATATAGAAAAAGAAGTCCAGGTATGGAACCGAGAACCACTATTTTAGATCAAGTTGTGTATGTTATGTGGCCTTAGAACCTAATAATAAACCAAAATATTGATCCCTTAAAATATGCTCTTCTGACAGATTATAACATTACAGATGTAGCTTTCTTCTCATAATGTATCAGCACTAGCTGCTCATCCTTCATATTTTATGAAGTGGTAATAATAAACTCCAACTGGCACAATACAAAAATTCAACTTGACATAAAGGCACAACCTTTGATCCAAATTTGGATGTAAATAGTGTCATTGCAGAACCGGAGGTTACAGAAGACTGTTGCTGTCGGCTAAGATAACAAAGAGGAAATTATTGCATGCTCTCCTCCTGACCTCCCTCCATCCTGTCCCCAGCAGTTGTATTCTCAGAGCCACTCTACACAGTACAAAAATATCTCCCAGCCAAACAGTACTCTCCAAAAACTGAACCTGATGAAAAAACATAAAGCTTGATGTTGATTTGGGACTCAGTTCTGCCTTTGGATATGTAGCGTGCATTTCAGTGTATCTAGGAATGTCATGTACTACACTTGTGATTTAGGGGATTGAGAAAGATGCTGCAACAAGCAGAAATGACGGATTCAGACTGTAGGCATGTTATGGGCAAGATGGTCTTACTTTGTTCCTAGGATTTGTTATCCTCTTATTTGTTATTTGTTATGCTCTGAGTTTGTGCCCTTACAAAAAGGGCTTTGTGGGGAGGAGGAGTTAACCACATTCTGCTGGACATTATTCATTGTGGTGTCTTTATGGTAGTCAGGTGCTAATTGTCTGTCTCAGTACCTCCACACCCACATTCTCAACTTTTACCACCCAATCCATTCTCTATCCCTTTTCTCCCTCATCTTGTAATATGATGGAGGACCAGACTGAAGGGGGAATGAAGGGAGAAAAACTCCATCAACTCTTACATGGTGGTTGAGGAATCAGAAACTCTGCAACATCAGGATCCCCCTTCCTTCAACACCAGCCCTCATCCAGGGGACAAGAGCTGGGACCCATTCTTTATAGCACTGGGATCTCCCACTGTCATTGCCTTCCCCCAACGTAGTGAGACATGAGCTGCCATGTGCACCCCAAAATATTGGGAACCCTGAGCCACCTGTTCTGAGGACTTGATCCAATGCCCATTGGAGTCTATGGAAAGACTCCTGTTGACTCCAAAAGGCCCCAAGGATGTGGAGCTGGAGGAAAGGTCTTGTGTTTAAGGTACTAAGATGCCACTCAGGAGATCTGGGATCACTTTATAGCTTGTCTACAGACTTCTTTTGTGACCTTAGCCAAGTTGCTTTATTTCTCTTTGGGCCTCAACTCTCCATCTGTACAGGGGATAATACTGACCTAATTTGAAATGGTGGTACTGTGAGGATAAATCCATAAAATCCTGGGAGATACTCAGATACTACAGGGATGGGGGGTTATGTAAGTATCGAGCTAGATAAAAGCCCTCAAGTTGTCAACAAGTGTCCTCAGGTAAATTTACAAGCTTTTGCAAACCTAACTTGCACGGATGTAAGTGAAAGGAGAATCATGCCCTTACATCTGCCAGTTAAACCTTTATTTTAATTGTGCTCTGAGTTTTGTGAGTGAGTGAAAAAATGTATCTTTGATCATTCAAATTTGCACAAAATAAGTATAGCTGGAGTAACTGCAAATCTGAGAAATCAGGCATTTTAGTCATGTAATAAGTTGAGAGCTGTTGTATTTCCCACTTGAAATAACCAGAACAGGGAATAGTTCAGTTGGTTTGTGAGCGCATGGATCATTACCAATGAAGAATTCAAACCATGTTTCTCGAGCCATACTTCTGTGATGTCTGAAATTGAGCTAGAATCATAGAATATCAGGGTTGGAAGAGACCTCAGGAGGTCATCTAGTCCAATCCCCTGCTCAAAGCAGGACCAACACCAACCAAATCATCCCAGCCAGCTGTCTTTTATCTTTTGAAGTCCAAACAAAGTGTTTTCTATTGTTCCTGATGATGGTTGCAAATAGCAGGCAACAATAGGATATCATTTTCAATTTTTTTTTTCTATTTCAATCGTTACTGTCAGCCAAGAAGTAAACCTGTATATCACTAAGAAAAGAAATCGGGCTGCCTGTCAGTGTCTATGAAAGAAGTTGACAAAATATTTTTAATGGCAGACTTGGTATGTTCAGCCTGAAGTTCACTGAAAGATCTTGAATCAGAGCAAACTAATAGTGAAAGACCAACATAACTGTCCACTGATGTGCAGGAGTGAATTTGCTACACCCCCATCATAAATTCCTGTAACCTCGTTGTCACAGGTTTGTGCTCTTTTTATATGTTCAAGTAAATGTAACTCCCACAAAAGATAGACCTTCCAATGCAGTAAATGTTTTTACCCTCCTAGAACCTAGGAGGTTTTAGTACCGTTATACAAGGCACTGGGGAGACCTCACCTGGAATACTGTGTACAGTTCTGTTCTCCCATGTTTAAGAAGGATGAATTCGAACTGGAACAGGTACAGAGAAGGGCTACTAGGATGATCTGAGGAATGGAAAACCTGTTTTATGAAAGGAGACTCAAGGAGCTTGGCTTGTTTAGCCTAACCAAAAGAAGGATGAGGGGAGATATGATTGCTCTCTATAAATATATCAGAGAAATAAATACCAGAGAGGGAGAGGAATTATTTAAGCTCAGTACCAATGTGGACACAAGAACAAATGGATATAAACTGATCATCAGGAAGTTTAGACTTGAAATTAGAGGAAGGTTTCTAACCATCAGAGGAGTGAAGTTTTGGAATAGCCTTCCAAGGGAAGCAGTGGGGGCAAATGACCTATCTGGCTTTAAGATTAAACTCGATAAGTTTATGCAGGAGATGGTATGATGGGATAACATGATTTTGGCAATTAATTGATCTTTAACTATTCATGGTATTCACCCAATGGCCTGTGATGGGATGTTAGATGAGGTGGGATCTGAGTTACTACAGAGAATTCTTTCCTGGGTATCTGGCTGGTGAATCTTGCCCATATGCTCAGGGTTCAGCTGATCGCCATATTTGGGGTCAGGAAGGAATTTTCCTCCAGGGCAGACTGGAAGAGGCTCTGGAGGTTTTTCGCCTTCCTCTGTAGCATGGGGCACAGGTCACTTGCTGGAGGATTCTCTGCTCCTTGAAGTCTTTAAACCATGATTTGAGGACTTCAATAAGCACATAGGTGAGCAGTTTATTGCAGGAGTGGATGAGTGAGATTCGGTGGCCTGCATTGTGCAGGAGGTCGGACTAGATGATCATAATGGTCCCTTCTGACCTTAATATGTATGTATCTATGTAACATACCAGTGGTCTGCAGTGTGGTGTCCTTGGAGCCACCTTAAACAATGTCATGTTCATGACAATAGAGATATGCCATGGCATGGTGCAGACCCAGCTCAGAGTTATTATTCTGCCTCTTTATGTAAGTCACTATTACAATCCTGATGAGCTCCCCCTGCTGGATACTCACCAGACTGTTGCACTGGTCACAAACCTTGATCCTACATTCCCTTGGCTTACTAGGCCTGCACAGAATTTAGGCACAGTCTCAGGCACCACTAGGCACATGCTCCAGGTGTAGACCCAGTGTCCAACACCCCCCTTGGCTGTGGGCACCCTGCAGTCCAGTTGCCTAGGCTCTGAGAGTAGTGTTGATCCTTCCAAGTCACTTGATTAGCATAGGCACACCTACTCCAGTGCTCTGCCCTGTTCCTGATCTAGTTCTAATCCAGCCCTCTGAGGTGTTTCCATCCCTTACATGTGTACCTACTTTTATTTCAACAACTAGTTATAGTGCAGCTTTAGGATGACCAGGTATCTGGTTTTCGACCAGAACATCCAGTTGAAAAGGGATCCTGCTGGCTCCAGTCAGCACTGCCGACTGGGCCACTGACTGTCTGGTTGGTGGCAACACGTAGCAAGGCTGGCAGGCTCCCTGCTAGCTTCCACACCGTGCGGCTCCCAGGAAGCAGCCGACATGTCCCCCCTTCTGGTTCCTACAAGTAGGGGCAGCCAGGGGGCTCCACATGCTGCCCCTCCTCCAAGCGCCACTCCCACAGCTCCCATTGGCCAGGCCTCTCTGACACTGGCCCTGACTACTAGGCCTGACCGCCCAAGCTCCAGTCATGACCATTACACTGAAGATCCACCTGCCACTGGTTAAATTAACCCCTGATAATTTCTCTGTTTGATTCATTCCCTTTACAAATGCTTTCCACAAACCGCATTCCCATGTATGTTGTGCAGGGGAGAAGACTATGTAAGTGTTTGTTGGGTGCTTACTAGCTCCGTAGTCACAGAAACAATGTGCCACCAGTCGGTCTAGTGTATTATAGGAATCTTTAACCATTGAACACTAAGAAAAGATTAGGATAAAAAAGCCAAACCAAACATCAACAACAAAACCTGTTTGTTCTCCTCATAGCGAAGGCAAACTTTAGAATGTTCTGATTCCCTTCAGTATTGACAATGGCTTCCAGCTTTGTAACATTAACAAATTTAATTAGCACACTCCTACTTTTTGTGCCAGGGTCATTAATACAAATATTGAATAAGATCTGGAGTATTGAATCATAGAATCATAGTACTGTGTCCAGTTTTGGGCCCCACACTACAAGAAGGATGTGAAAAAATTAGAAAGCGTCCACCAGAGGCCAAAAAAAATGATTAGGGGACTGGAACTCATGACTTATGAGGAGAGGCTGAGGGAACTGGGATTGTTTAGTCTGCAGAAGAGAAGAATGAGAGGGGATTTGATAGCTGCTTTCAACTACCTGAAAGGGGGTTCCAAAGAGGATGGATCTAGATTGTTCTCAGTGGTAGCAGATGACAGAATGAGGAGTAATGGTCTCAAGTTGCAGTGGGGAGGTTTAGGTTGGATATTAGGAAAAACTTTTTCACTAGGAGGGTGGTGAAACATTGGACTGCGTTACTTAGGGAGGTGGTGGAATCTCCTTCCTTAGAAGTTTTTAAGGTCAGGCTTGACAAAGCCCTGGCTGGGATGATTTAGTTGGGGATTGGTCCTGCTTTGAGCAGGGGGTTGGACTAGATGACCTCCTGAGGTCCCTTCCAACCCTGATATTCTATGATTATATGATTCTATGATTGGTCTAAAGACCTGGAATTCCATTCATAACCTCTCTCCAGTCCAATAATTCACCTTTCATTACAACCTGTTGCCTTCTTCCTTGTAGCCAATTTCTTATCCACCTTATAATGCTTGTACTGATCCCCATCTTTCCTAATTTAACTTATAATTTCCCATGTGGTACTGTGTCAAATGCTTTACTATGTCCAAATATATTCGATCTACTGCACTTCCCTTATCTAAGAAAAACACAGTTATTTTCTCAAAGAAGGAAATCAAGGTTAGTCTGGCATGATCTACTTTAGGTGAACCCATGTTACATTACAGACCCTGTACCATTTGTCTCTATGAATGTAATTATTCTTTCTTTCACAACTTGCTGTAAAACCTTGCATACTACTGAGGTCAGACTAACAGGTCTGTAATTGCCTGTAGATCCATAGCAGTCAAGCAGCAGTTCCCCAACTCATTCTGCTGTGTAAGTCAAAGGGCTCAGGTCTCCAAATGACTCAGCAACCATCCTTACTCCTTGTACAGGTATGAATAATATGAACTCCCCTGAACCCACTGGTTGCACCTTCACCAGAGTAGACATGACCCTTGGACAATGTTCCCTCTAATTTTTGACAGGCTGTGTGCGCAAAAAATTCTTCTGTGCAAATTTTTGTGTGCATGGTGTTTTGCTGTGTGCATGGGGTTTAGGATCTGTGTGCACGTGCACACGCGCACAGCTAGAGGGAACAGCGCTCTTGGATCCGTGAATGACTGCTGGGTATGCTAGCCAGCCCCTCCTTATTCTCCAGGAGGGATAGCAACAGCATATTGCTCGGAGTTTGCACTGGTGCTAAACGGGTAGAAGTGGCTCCCTGCACCCTCTTTCTACCCTCCTTTCCAAACACCATTGCATGGCCTATCAGAATGGAGCCCTAAAATGGAAATATGAAAGTGCTATGTCTAGTTGAAGTTATCACTGCAAAGAAAGCAGCTTTTCATAGACAGCTCCTTTAATTATATACCATAGGTCAATAAACTGTTTAGCCGGGATGTGCTGAACTGCCATAAAATGGCCCAGATAGCTGGCAAACAAGGGTGTCCCTGCTACCCGTTTTATTAACACTGTGGGTGTTTGCTTTCTCACCCTTTTCCTTCCAGGCCAGTAAATTCTCATAAAAGGGCCTTTTACACCTTCTATGATCTGTGTTATCCAAAGCTATAAACTTTACAAATGAATGGGAGAAACTCTGACTGCTTAGCTTTTTCCTGGTTTGCTGTTACATCTATCTTATTTATTCGCTAGCTTTCAAAAAGTCAATGAAGCCTTGTGGTTTCATGAGCAATATTAAAATATTCAAATCACTCCCTGCGACTGAAATTCACAATTTTGGGTGGAAGATCCCTTTGCAAGATCAGCCCCTGGGCTTGATTCTCTATGCCCTGCACCATGTGGAGTGATTTACACCAGTGAAAAGTGGCTGTGACAGACTATGAAATCAGAGCAGTAGTCTTTTTACACCCCCTCTGCACACATGTAAATGACGACACAAGTACAGTGCAATGGATAATCAGCTCCACTCTCTTTTCACCTCCCAAGGACTCCTGCTTTTGATTATAGCGGGGTGAAATTTTTCAGACACACCCTTTTTTTTTGGTCTAAAAATGCAGATTTGGCAACCCTGAACCATTTCGTGAATTCATGCTGATTTCACCAAATAGTTGTTTCAGCAAAAAAAACAAAAGAAAAGAAAAAAACCCTAAACAAATCTCTGAAAAAAATCAAAATGTGGTGTTTTGGCATTTTTGAAATAAAATGTTTCATTTTTGGGGTGTTCAAAATGCTTTTTGTTTCCAAATTTCTTTAATTTTATTAAAAATGGTTAAAACTAAAACATTTTGACTGTGGAAAATAAGTATTTTGTCCAGCTCAAAATTATTTTTTTCACTGTTCGATTTCCCCAAAATTTCATTTTTGGTTCGACTCAATATGATTTTTTCCCTCCAGATTTTTTGTAATTGCCAGTGACCAGAAAAATCCCTTATTCACCTGTTCTACTTGTGATGTCTTCTACTGTCACCTGTAATCTCTCTATGAGATATCATATTCTCATGATGAGTTTGTTCTACGTCACTTTTGGGTTTTCAAAAGCCATGAGCCCCCAAAACAAACAAACAAACAAACACACTTTGCAAGAATAAATTTCTACGCCAGCAACTTTATATGATAAATATAAGATGTTCCAGCTCTCTAGGTCTAAACACTGTTGTCACTCTAACCTGGAAGATCACAACAGAGAATCAGAAAACTTTCTTGAAATAACTGCAGCAGATCGGCTATAACAGGAACTCTCCACAGTGTGTTAAGATATTTAACATTTAATATTGCAGACTTAGTTTGTGGCTTTACTGCAAAGTTAGCTCAAAATTTTCAGAGACTCTAACAAGATGGGTCTGTAGGAGGCCTATATCTATATCCACAGTCTCTTTCATAAATTTCTGCTATCTCTTGTCTTGCCCACCACGTTTTTGTAAATACACATTTATGTTTGTCATGTCAAAAGGACCCCACAGAGGTTCCTTCAAGGTGCTAAGATCTTGATTCAACAAGGTACTTGAGCACAGGCCTGACTGTAATCATTTGAGATGTTCTGCTGAAGACAGTGGGACTTCTCAGGTACTTAAAGCTAGGTCCATGTTTAAATATTTTGTTGAACTAGGTCCTGAGTGCCTTCTGTCAGTGGCTGAGTGCCCTCAGCTCCTACTAATTTAAGAGTACCTCACACAAGAAGCAAAATATGTTATTCTACATAAATAAATAACGTAAGTGCACACCAGTACTGTTAAAATAATAAGCAATATATTGATATATAGGGTGCAAGCTGCAGGCCTAATTCCCAGACTTCAAAAGCTTTCTTGGGTGGCTTGTTTTAGAAGGACAGCACAGAATTTGGCTTTAAAATGTGGCGGTAATAGATGACAGTTAGACAATAACAAAGCAAACAAACACTGGAGAGTGAGAGCGATCACACAGTCTTTCAGTTTTGTCCATGACCTGGGAATGAATTCAAAAATTTGAGGTTGCTCTGAAGTTCTATGGCCCTATGTCAATCAGAGGGCCACCCTTTGCCCTGGGACCCCATTTGAAAGGGTCCCCAGTCAAGTGGCATTGTGATCTGGTGTGCAGAGTCTCAGCACCACTCACTGAAATTTGGCCCAGTGGCCCATTCCGCATGAGGAAGGGGTGGCCCCGCACACCAGATCACACCTGGAGTGTGGTGCCAGATCCAGCCCCGTAGGACAGGACCCAAGCCACTGCAGGGTGAGTGCAGTGCAGGCTCACTCCCCAACTCTCCTCCTTCCCGCATCACCTCCCCTTAGTGGTAATTTTTTTTTTTTTTTTGAAAGGCAGGGGAGCCTCAGTTTCAGATTTTGCCTTGGTCAATCCCGTAGTCTTCCAGTCCCCCTCGTCCTTCCTTCTAACTTCAAGCTCGCAGTCTTTACTTATTCTCAAGGCTGCTATGCAGGAAACCATCCCTTTTCAGGAAAGCACTTAAGTATATGCTTAAAATTGAGCATGCACTTAACCTTCTTTCCTGAATTGGGGGCTAGCTCGATCTTCTTTGACCCTATGAATAGAGCCCTACCAAATTCACGGCCATGAAAAACGTGTCACGGACCGTGAAATCTGGTCCCCCCCACCCGTGAAATCTGGTCTTTTGTGTGCTTTTACCCTATACTATACAGATTTCATGGGGGAGACCAGCGTTTCTCAAAATGGGGGTCCTGACCCAAAAGGGAGTTTTGGGAGGGTCACAAGGTTATTTTAGGGGGGTCGCAGTATTGCCACCCTTACTTCTGTGCTGCCTTCAGAGCTGGGCAGCCCATTCTGGGCAGAGCTGGGCAGTTGGTCGGGCCCCCAGCTCTGAAAGCAGCGCCCAGCCAGCAGCAGCACAGAAGGAAGGGTGGCAATACCACACCATGCCACCCTTGCTTCTATGCTGCTGCCTTCAGAGCTGGGCGGCTGGAGACTGGCGGCTGCTGACTGAGGGCCCAGCCCTGCAGGCAGCAGTGCAGAAGGAAGGGTGGCAATACTGTACCATGTCACCCTTGCTTCTGCGCTGCTGCTGTTGGTGGTGGCTCTGCCTTCAGAGCTGGGCTCCCAGCTGGCAGCCGCTGCTCTCCTGCTGCCCAGCTCTGAAGGCAGCGCTGCCGACAGTAGCAACGCAGAAGTAAGGATTGAAGTACTGCAATTCCCCCTACAATAACCTTGCGACCCCCCCCCCCCAACTCCTTTTTGGGTCAGGATCCCTACAATTACAACACCATGAAATTTCAGATTTAAATAGCTGAAATCATGAAATTGACAAGTTTTAAAATCCTGTGACTGTGAAATTGACGAAAATAGACCATGAATTTGGTAGACCTATGAATGAAGGGTCTATGAAAATAGACCTATGAATGAAGGGTCTGATCCAAAGGCTACTGAAGTCAGTGGGCATCTTTCCATTGACTTCAGTTGTTTCTGGATCATGTCCTAGAAGAAGAACTGGTAAATCTACCTTTGATCTCTGGGTGTTCTTGGAATGCTGATGTTAACCTGAGATTAACTCAGATTATCCACCAGGGAAAACTTTTTTTGAAAGCACTTAATCAGTACAACTTTTTGAATGAAGCTTGTCATTTTGTCTAACCCCCACAGCAACATCTACCTTTCCCATTGCCTTTGTGTGATTTATATTATCGGGTGTTTTGTTATGCGTGTGCTTGCTTGTTGTGGTGTTTGTTTGTCTGCTGGTCACCCCCCCAGGAGCTTTATGGAAGGCAGATGCTGCACCTCAGAACAATGAATGTCTCTTAGGGGAGGTATTTCATGAGAGTTTTTTTTGGCCCAAGTTATGTATCTTGATTGAACTGCAGCTGGTCAGAAGCTTGTCTGGATGTTAGATGGAGCACAGTGTTTTACCCTACCTAAGCTGGAACTTAATACTGAGAGAGGCTTTTATACCACATTCCTTACCATGGTAGCTGAGTAACTATTATTTTTATTATATCCATTTTACAGATGGGGAACCTGAGGCACAGGCAACTCATTCAGATGTAGTATCTAATAACTCGTTTCAGAGTAACAGCCGTGTTAGTCTGTATTCGCAAAAAGAAAAGGAGTACTTGTGGCACCTTAGAGACTAACCAATTTATTGGTTAAATTGGTTAGTCTCTAAGGTGCCACAAGTACTCCTTTTCTTTTATCTAATAACTCGTAATCCTTTTAATGAATTTATTCTTACAACACCCCGGAGAGGTAAGAAGTGCTACTATCTCCATTTTACAAATGGGGAGCTCGGGCACATTGATACTAAGTGTTTTGCTTGCAGTCACACAGGAAATCTGTTACAGAGGAGGGAACTGAACCAATCCTCTAATTTATCTAGGTCCCTCTGTATCCTATCCCTACCCTCCAGCGTATCTACCTTTCCTCCCAGTTTAGTGTCTCCTGCAAACTTGCTGAGGGTGCAGTCCACGCCATCCTCTAGGTCGTTAATGAAGATATTGAACAAAACAAGAACTCCTCTTGCCTGCTCCTGGAGCTTCCTAGAACAGGGGAACCCACCATGGAAGTGGTTTCAAAGGAAAGATAAGAGCTGTATTATCTTTCACGGGGGAATCACCACAGGTCTTGTGAGGGAGATATATCTTCTCCCAGCACTACCCTCACCCACAACAAAGCTATCTAGTCCCTATTCCCAGCCTGCCCTGTCCCCCAGTGTAGATGAATGTTCTGCAGTGTGCCATCTGCAGGAGCTGGAGTAAGGGGGAGGAGGGTGCCATGCAAATGCTTGTCCTCCCTCCACTTCCTGTGGGAATGGAACAAAATGTGATCTAATGCAGTTAAGGGCTGACTAGTACAGCAGAAGTCTATGCGTGAGTTTGGAGGACAGCAAAGTTTAAGCAAAGCAGATATTGTTCTGACTCCTGCTATTTAAAATATCTCTTACCTAGTTTGGTAGTCAGCTATTTGAAAAGTTCATGAAGAAAGTACTGTACATATTGATGACAGGTTGTTTACATTTCATACTTCATATCTACAGCTGAATTTGAATCAAAAGTTTCTGCTAGTGAAGCCAAAATTGGAAGCTACTTCTGTTTTTTTATAGATGACAACATCAATCAAGTGTTTTACAGACAACCTGCCGTGATTGTTGGGGAAAAATGGCACAATGCGGTCCTGGTCCATGACTAGGGCTCCTAGGCACTATGGTAATAAATAATAATAATAATAATTAATAATAAATAATAAATAAGAATGGTAAAGAGAATGGAAATGCCACTAGGTTTAGACCCTCGTCCTGTGAAGAAATCATTTCTTTGCACTTGTTCTTCCTTTTCTGTTGCAGAGATGGAGAGGAGAATTGCAAACACAGTTGAGAAATAAAATGGAATTCTAAAAATAAATTGTATTTCTAGTTGTTTTTGCATAAACAACAATAATTAATTTCTTAGCAAAGACTGAAAGAAAATAGAAGGGGGAAGTAGAAAAATGGGGATAGCTGGGAACTTTCTGAGTAAATGTTTTTTCATCTGAAAATGATTAGTGAAATCAGACATTTTTGTGGAAATGTTGCAGCTTCAATGAAATTTTGGTCTGAAAGGTTTGCCAGGTTCAGAATGGAATCTCTGCCACAACAGCCCAGTGCTTAGGGGACTCATGTGGGAGTCTTCAGCGTCACAGGTGTGTGCCCTGTGGGGATTTGTGGGATGCTCTCTCTGGCTCTGTTTCTCCCCCCCCCAAAAAAAAAATCAAAAAGTTATGGTTTCTTTCCATACTGGAATGGAAACAATTGTCAAAACCTCAACAATTTCCATGAAATGGAATTCTTGTTTTCTGGCCAGACCAAGTTGAGCTAGAATAGAAAATACGGGTATGGAGCGATTAAAGGAACTACTACATCAAGGAAAAGGACACAGAGTGATAGAGAGCTCTGTGTAGTGGGTTGGTGGGCTGTATTAAGTGCAACTGAGAGACTCCAAAGCTGTTTCTTCTAATTGTACAATCGAGCAAAGCCTTGTATTGTTGTTTATGTTTTAATAATGAATTGACCTAAGGTGGTACAGCCAAAGCAAGTGTAAAGGATGGGTTTAAATGATGGGAGGAGCTTGGCAAATCGGCTGTGGAGGTCACCCCATGCATACGTTATCCTCCTTAGAAAGGGAGGGAAGAGGGAATAAGAAATGCAACGTCAAGGTGCTGACTTTTGCAGTGAGGAATGTGGTAAGAGACAAGGGAGGAGATATTCCGGTATGACACGAGACTGGATGCGGGGTGGGGGGAGTGGAGGGAGGCACCTTTATGCTTCCCTGAGACTGGGTTGGCTGAGGAATGCACTGGTAACTAACGTAAGTTAGAGCAGCCTAAGACCTGCTGTAATGTGTGTTCAGATGCCTCAGCTACTGGTACTGCCAGAATGGCAGTCTGACTACATTAATGGTGCTGCAATTCCTCCAGCGTTTTGAGGATATGTGTCTGGTAAAGTGAGATTATGTTAAAATTCCAATTTCTATCAATTTATTCCAAATGTATTGGTTCAATCTCAATTAAGAATGCCAAGTCTCCCCAGAAGACAGAATCTTTGTGTAGCAGCAGATGGAATCTTAATCGTATGATCAGGCAAGCCATGCTTTCCCTGTATTGCTGATCACAGGAGACTAAATTAGAGATAAAGATAGATGAACCTCTCCTCCTTGTCCTATAAACATGTAGGTGTACATGTACATCTCTGGTGTAATGCCAAGCAATTCACTGGGTGTAATGCCAAGCAATTCACTGGGTTTACATCAGGGATGAATTTGGCCCACAATCTCATTCCAGGTTTCAGAGTAACAGCCGTGTTAGTCTGTCTTTGCAAAAAGAAAAGGAGGACTTGTGGCACCTTAGAGACTAACCAATTTATTTGAGCATGAGCATGAGCATTCCACTGAGCCACAAGCGGATATCCAGGCCTCTTCTGGGACTCAAATCTTGGGCTGGAGAGCGGTTGTTTTCTGTTTTTAACTTAAGTGCTGTGCCCCAGGGTACTTTATGAGTCTTATGACCATGCTGTGATCTGTTAACTACCTGTTTATGTATATTCTGTTATTTATGCAATATAGAGTCACTGCATGATCAACTTCAGTGGTGTCCAGAACAGAGATTTAGCAAGAAATCACCATCCCCCTCCACTGATGTCACATGACTCCCTAATTTATTGTCTATCTTCATGTAGCAAAACCAGGAGTGGGGGTAGGGATGTTGGAGAAGGTGTATATTTTCAAACAAAGAGCTGAAGTTTAGTAGATAACAGCAGATGCATCAGAAAATCAAAGTAAATTTGATAAATGCAAACCAGTGACAGAACTGTTTGATTGTCTAGGGTTCTTGAAATCTCTTGTTTCATCACTTCATATTTTCTTTGGTAGATGACAGAATTGCAAACTGAACCCCTTACTGGATAATGTTTACACGTTTTTTTTTTACGGTGCTCCTGATAAGAATCCCATAAAATACGTTTTCTGGAATATCAATATTAGATGACAATCCATGTGAGTAACCAGGAGATCAAAGATGGTCTGAGAAGGTGGTAACCTTATTATAAGATTTCTCTGTTTTTAGTATAATGTGATGGTGATTTTTATTTTTTATGTAAAAAAGTTTGCTGTTTCCATAGATTACTCTTTCCTCTTTGTGCAACCTTTTCTATGTTGGTCAAAGATGATATCACCATACGTTTCCATGGCATATAGGTGAGATCACAAATGCCCATACTGTGATACTTTTATTCATGAGTGGTAGTACCTTACTCTTCAAGTAGTCAAATTTATTTCAATGGGAATACTCAGAGAGGAAGGTACAACTGAGTGTGAGTTTGGGTCTCCCAACCAATTACAAAGGCATTGGGTCTAACTGATTAAGGGCCTGAGCCAAAGTCCATTAAGGTTGATGAAAAGATTCCATGAATGTCACTGGTTATGGATCAGATCCTAAACCTATCTTGGTGGGTCTGGGTCATGTATGTTGCTTTAGGATGTGCTCCTGAATAACTCATGCTTCTCTGTTCTGGTCTTCAACCTAAACTCCCCATGTTCCCAAAGTATTTATTCTCTCTATTGATATGGGCCTGCAGTTTGTGACTGGTAACTGGGAATAATTTATGAACACCTTACTAGATGCTCAACCACAATCCCACAATTGAGGAAGAAGCTGTGTTGGTTAAAAAACCAACCTGGTTTAGAGGGGATGTAAAGGTAGCTTCATTTTTAACAGTGAGAGTAATTAATCATTGGAAGAATTTACCAAGGGTCATGGTGGACTCTCCTTCACTGACAATATTGGATGTTTTTCTAAAAGATCTGCTCTAGGAATTATTTTGGAAACATTCTATGGCTTGTGTTATGCAGGAGGTCAGACTAGATGATCACAATGGTCCTCCTGGCCTTAGAACCTATGACCCTTTCTTGGCTCTAAACCCGCCTGGGGGAGGTTCAGCAAGTGATTCAGAGGAGTGGCCAGTGAATTGGGTCTCCCTGTCAATGGTGTGTAGCACCTGTGGGTGGGTAACATATTGGGCTGGTTAGTTGGCAGCTGAGATTTAAAGTAACTAAGCCAAGGCTGGGAACCTGCCCTGCAGTCATTTGTGTAGGTGATGTTGGGTGACTCAGAGGAGAGGTCAGTGAGCAGCTCCCAGTTCCCCAACCTGTGCCATCTATGGGAGGGTGCCTTAGGAGCTGGTGAGTTGGTAAGCCTGCTGAGGCTCAGAGCAGCCTCCTGGAATTTCCTCATGGTGATAGGGAGTGGGTGATCCTGGAACATTTAAGGAGTACCTGGTGAGTGAGGCCACGTCCCCCAGACTAGAAGGTGCCTTGTTAGGTGCAGGCTTGTTGAGATGACAGCATAGTCACAGACCCAATAGCCCACTTTGGATACTTCCCACACTCCTGTCCCCAGCTGCCTTCCCATCCTATTACTGTAGAGAGAACTTGAATAGAGTACTGATTTGTGATGTACTTTGTTTTCAGTTTAAACCAATTTTTACCAAAAAACCCCCAGGTTTTACAAAAAGTATTATTCAATTTTTTCTGATTTTCACCCTACTTTTGTATCGTTGAAAAATATTTTTAAAAAACTTGTTTTATTAGGAAAATACAATACATTGTATGAAATCTATGTATTATGATAACACTGTAGTCTTTGTGTACATGCAAAGCTGCCTATTTAAGTAAGGCTCTGTATTAGTCTAGAAGATACACACAATAAACAACAGACACACATGCAAGCTCTGAAGTGCGTGCGCATCTGAACATATGGATGAATCTCACTCCCACCACGTACACATTTCAAGGTGTTAGCAGATAACTTTTTAACTGACACACTAAAATGGGATGAAAATGAAAATCCGTATCTGCATACTGCCAATATGCAGCAGAACATGGGGGCTCCTTTACTTTGCAGGCTCGTGCACACAAGTGGGGCAAATTTTGCCTTTTCTACAGTAGCTGAGCTTCACAGCACTAGTACAGATCTGAAGCTTTATTTAGTATGTGACAATTAAGCTATTAAACAGCTCTGAGCTACTCTTAGTTCATTGGTGTGTAGAGTACAGGCAGAAAGTGTGTAATTGTGAACATAGCAGCAGAATGGTGTTTTGGATGAGGTTAAGGTCGGTGAACGTATGGCCTGACTGAGTAATATGTCAGACCTCTCCGTAATGGTTGGTTGATGTGATATGAGCACAGTAGTTGAAGTAGGTTCCCTGCTTTTGAATTAGCCTTTGATTTGTTATTGCCAACAAAATGCCTCATCTAATTCCATGTAGATCAGTGATATTTCATACAATTTTGCTGTTTTGATGCTCCATATTTTTCTGTTCCAAACAGGTTATGTGGTATCAGCGATATTAGAGATGCTTACAAATAAGAACCTAACTCTTGTCACAATTATGCTGCGGGAATTTTGGAGTAAGTCTATTGAAATTGATGGAGCTACTCTGGATGTGCCCTGGAATAACAAGGTTCAGAATCTGGCCAGCTGATCTACACTTTTATTCTAGTTTCAGGGAAGAAAACCTTTTAATTCATTTTTATTAACATAAATAGACTTGTTAAGAAATAGCCCCAAAATCGTCAATCTCTTTTTTTCCCCTGGGAAGTCCTATTATCCATTTCTGAATATGGAAACATCCTGGAATAGTTTTGTTTGAAAATGTCATATGTTTATGGAACCATAGCACAGTTTCAGCATTCCAGCGAGAAAGAAAGGGGGATACATAGGTGTACAAAAAGAAAAGGAGGACTTGTGGCACCTTAGAGACTAACCAATTTATTTGAGCATAAGCTTTCGTGAGCTACAGCTCACTTCATCGGATGCATTGGTTAGTCTCTAAGGTGCCACAAGTACTCCTTTTCTTTTTGCAAATACAAACAATACGGCTGCTACTCTGATAGGTGTAAAAGAAACGATGCATCTGGTTGTACTGAGAAACCCCACAAAATGAAGTTGACCTGCTGTTAAGTCCATTTCGTCTTAGCAGTATTGTGGCACCATCTTCATTCTGAGATAATAAATGAAATAGTGTCATTTGGATTGTTCTTTAATGAAATAATTTGCCCCATGCCTGGTTATATTATTGGACTAAGGCAAGAGGAGGCTACAGCCAAGAGGAATCTTTCACATGTAATGTATAATTGATGTAGCATTTGACTGACAGCAAAGCCTTATCTTCTAAAGTTATTTCTATCATCCCTATCCTAGATTGGATCTCTCTTATTTAGGTTAGAATTTAACTATGAAGAGTCTTTTAGAGCAAAATCCTTATTTTATTAATACGATTTCACTTAATTTGACATAACAATTCTTCTTTTTTTAAAAAAACGTCTAGTTGCTGCTTTTTAGTGAGGGCTCAATCCTACAAGGTGGTCCATTCCTGTGAGGGATATTATTGCTGTTGTTTTAGTCTGTGTTATTCCGTGTTAGGAATGTTATAAGAATTATTATTTATTCTACTTCTGTGTTCAGTGTCAAAGGTGTAGATGACATTTTGCAAACAAATCAAAGACCATGGGGCATGTTCTGATCTCTCTTAGACCAGTTCCTAGAGTTTAAGGCCAGAGGGGACACGAGATCATCCAGTTTGGTCCTGGTGTTAACACAGTTGAACTTATTATTACTCACTAGTATAAGTGCCATCAGATTTTGGCCCACAGTTGCTGCCTTCAGGAATTGCCATTGAAGCTGAAAAAGTGCAGCACCTCAAAGGATGCTCAGCACCTTGCAGGATTGAGGGTCTTTAGCAAATTTTTCTTTTTTTTTAATCCTCCAAATTTATAAATGAAATATTTTACTGCAAGGTACTACTAGGCAAGTAATGAGGTAAATGATCATTTTAGTTGATAAAATCTGCAATAGCTTCCCCATTGATATTGTTACTATGGAGGTTGGATGAAACCTGGATGAAGCTTGTGAGCATGACAGTTGCCCTTCATTTCAGGATAAATGTAAAAAAGCAGTTGAACTCATGAGGTGACACAATCGGAGTCACCGTCTGAAACACAGGCCACATGCAAAACCGGTCAGAAACTGAGCTATGCGGGCAGAGGGGTTTCAGCAGACAAAGTTCGATGGAGGTGTGCATGAGCAGAAGCAGCCAGAGAACATGCACAGAAGCAGCCAAAAAGCTAAGCAGAGAGCAAGAAAATCACTGATATAGTGATATAGAGCCTACAGAAAGACCTTTTTGGGAAGAGTATTGATAGGAAAACAGACTTAGAACTGTGAGCAATGACCTGTGAGCCTCCTGTTGTTTGAGTCCTACTGTGTTCAGAGAAATAGGACTTTGCATACATTCTGTGTAAATAAACAAGATTGCATCAAATAAATACCTCACTCATAAAATAAATTTATCTTCTTAATGAAAACAACCCAAAAGACCCCAAATATTGGTTAACCACTAGGGTCAAAGGGATAGCAATATCTATTTCTTAATGTATAACTTTCCTCTTCCAAAGCTTTATCTTAGCCTAGTGAATAGAGCTGTCCAGACAGTGGAAGGTATGTGCTGTGGGAAATTCCAACTGTTTGAGATTTTGTTTTGTTTGGAATCAGAACAAAACCTCAACCCCCAAAATATCCAAAAGCCCCAGACTGAAAATGGATGGGGGAATTCCCAGGCTGATGGTGGGAGGGCATTTCAGGGAGCCAGGGATCCTAGGGATCTGAGCAGTCACTTGGCTGGGGGCCAAGGATCCAGGAAGCCTAGAAGCCCTGGGAGTCCTGTGATATCCCCCTCAGTGAACTGCCCTGGAGCACAGGGGCCTGGTAGCCCTGCTCCAAGGTAGCCCACCTGGTGACCAGTTCTAGATCCAGGAGCCTGGAAGCTCTTGGAGACCAGGGTACTAAAGAGCCATGAGCCCAGGAGCTAGGGCTGCTGAGGAGCCAGGCAGGAAAGAGAGCAGGAAACCAGATTTTGAAACCTGTCTGGTTTGGATTGGAATTTCATTGGAATCAACATGTTCCCATGGCAAGTGCTGATTTCAGCAAATCAGCATTTCTGGTCAGCTCTACTTGCCAGCAAAAATATAATTTAAAAATGATGTATGTTTTTCCTACTTCATTACGTTTCTGATTATCTTTTATTTTATAAGACAAATGAACAGTCCACAATAAGTTTACTTTTCCCTAAGTTTTGTGAGTGTGTGTTTATGACTTGGATCTTCATCTGCTCTATTATGTTGCACAGACTCTCTTCCCTGTTCTACAGGACACATCTGGTGAGAAAATATCTACCTTCTAAAGAGTGCTAATTGAATTTCTCAAGCATTTACCAATGATCCAAGTGATCAGTTTTGTGCAGCCTACTAATGGAAAGTCATAGGTTCTTCTGATCTGGGTTAGGTTACAAAAGTAATTTGAATTTGGTGCATTTATTATAATTTTTTAGTGGGCATAGGCATTTATTCATGTCACAAAATAACAATACAAAAAACTGAGTATGGAATGCTCAGAGACATCCAAATTAAAATAGCAGGGGTGGGGCAGATCTGGGGCCAGATTTACTAATGGTAGTGCGGGAAGGTCTGAGCTGGTGAACCAATTTGAGGATGAAATAAATTGGATTGGGTGAACAACTGAGCATAAGGAAAACTGTTTGAGAAACTGGGTCAGCCAAGGGAAACATGTTGGTGAGGCATTATTCAAGAAAAGTATAGGCAAACTTTGCCATACAGTTCTGATGCGCCATCCTAGGACCAAGTTCATCCAGAGTTTATGCCAGCATAAACCTTGGTGGAAAGCATCTGAGCTGGAAAGTCCATCCTCATACTAGGGAGTGAAGGGTACCAGAAATGAAGAGGGGCCAGTTCATTACACCCCTCAGCAGCCTCCACTGTCAGAAGTCCTATTGAATGCAAGCCATTAACTAAAATTGCCCTCTGGCAGAAACCCTCAGGTTGGACCATGACATCATCTGCGGGTGAATCCCTCCAGGGCCTTGCTGGAAGAGGGAAAGATACCCCACCCCTGGTGTTCTAATTCGGAATGGCTCTGAGCCATCCATATTGAGTTCTATGTGTGGTTATTTTGCAGCATGAATAAAATGCCCATGTCCATTAAGGATTAAGATGAAATCACCAAAGCCAATTACTTACTGCTGCACCCCATGCTCAAATGGACAACATCTTAGGGCAGGAGAGGGGTTTTCCAGGCCTCCAGGCTCCCTCCTGCTGCTGCCCCACAGAGGTGGAATCCTGGGAACACAGGGAGAACTTTAGACCACACAGTTCACAAATATCCAGTAATTTTGATTATCCAATTTTTGAGACACCCAGGACCTGATTTTCAGAGGTGCTGACCCACTGGAGTCAATGTGACCTCCGGGTGCTTGCTTTTGAAAATGTTGGCCGTAGCTTTCACCCACACCAGCTGAAGTCTGAGCCCAGTAGCCTGTGCCGGCCCCCATGTTTCTGAGAGGCTTGAATCTTGTAGCGAGCCAGCTGCTTTACTGAGCTGCTTCGCCTCAGGGCCTGCAATGGGAGCTCAGCAGAGGCATCAGTGCTGAAGTCTGTCTGAGTGGCAGGCACTCTGCTTTGCACAGGAGCTGAAGCCCTAAGTGCGCCTTTCCTCCTGGTCCTGATCCAGCAAAGCTCTTAAGCCTAAGTAGCTCCACTGAGGTCAATGGGACTGTGCCAGTCCTTCAAGTTAAGCCCACACATAAGTGCTTTGCTGGATCAGGGTTTGTGTACGCACCTCCGAGGAAGGATGAAAAATAACAGAGCAGCAGCATACCTTAAATACCTAAAAGGAAATGAACTAAACACTAGTGACGGGCGGTGTGTTTCTTGGGATTATTATTTATAATATATAGTTTACAGGTAGAATTTTAAGAAAAATGTGGCAAGTATATGCAAGACAAAAACTAAATGTTTCACCACATTCATAGAGCTCTGATCAGTGGAGCTTTCTCTGGGTTGCTAAAAACTGGTTAATGTTATTTGCATCTGGTTAAGACTCAGTACCCATCAGAAATCATACAAGAGAACTTGCCCTCATGGGATTTCCAGTTCAGAGGGTCTGGATAAAGAAGACCCTCCAAGAAACAAACAAACCAACAAACCCCTGTCTCTTGTGCAGCACTTTTTGTCAGCATCAGTGTACCCATTTTTACAGATGGGAGACTGAGGCAAAGAGGACAAGTTACTTATCCAAGGTCATCCAGTAGCCAGTGGCAGAACTGGAAATGCAGGTCTCCCCCGCTCAGCGTGTTATCCACCAGACCACACTTTCGTTCCTGAGCTGCTTGCTGCTTATCTGAACGGAGCCTCTGGATCCTTGTGCTTTACCTACCCCTAGAATAAAATGCTCTTTTCAAATAAATTCTTCTGGCAGCTGGACAGGCCTGTTTGTACTATGCTGTCCCAGAGACAGTGATCAAGTTAATCTGCATAATGCTTTTTAGCAAGGAGGGAAAGCCTGGAGGAGAAAATACAATAATAATTAGTGAGGAGGTCATTCTCCCAAAGAGAGTGAAGAATCAGGGCATGAAAAATGCACTCTAACTCTTTAAACCAAAGAAGGGAAGAGGAAAGACCAGGCAAAGCCTAGTGGCAAAATGATTTTGTAATTGGGTAAATGCAGTCTTCTTATGCAAATATCAAAGGGACACCAGCCGCTTTTTAACTTTCTTTCTTTCTTTCTTTCTTTCTTTCTTTCTTTCTTTCTTTCCCCCGACACCAGCTTAGACTCTGGGCAATTGAAAAGCTCTAGCACAACAGCATGCATGATGAAAACTTATATAAATTAAAAAGAAGAAATTACAGTGCCCTTGCCTTTTTCTCCTTGAGGTTGTGAGGGCCTTAGTTGCAGGGTTGCTTTTATCCTTCCTGCCTGCACCAAGCCACATTACTATATTACTATCATATGAAACATGTCCTCAGGTCTCTCTGATGACATAGGTATAGATATGAAGACAGTGAGTGATTTTTTTCCCCCCAAGCAAGGTAATTCCTTTCATTTTTAAAGGGCTCATTCTTCTGTGTTGCTCAGATAAGCACTGAGAATTTGAAAGCATTTCTTGCCATTAGAATTGCCTGATTGTGAAGAAAAGAGGGTAGATGGCAATTCCTTCTTTCAGTATCTCATATTTTTTTGAGGGCGGGGGGAAGGCCCCTTTCTGTATTATCAGATTTTAGAACTGTGGGGCCAGCTCATACATGGCCCTCCACTGATGTGATAGAAGGGGGGCAGAGCATAGGGTTCCCCTTCCCTTGTCTAATGACCCATAAATAATCTGCAAATGCTGGGGCATTTGTTGGGGCTAGGAGAGGGGGAAAGAGCCCCTTGTACTCCCACCAGCACTGCTGCCTGGGCTTATGGCTCTGGAGGGAACATGTATGGATAGAGAAGATGAGCTGAGTAGCTTACACATCTGCTATATGTAAGCACGTGGGAGGGTACAGCCTGAGTCCCCAGCAGGAGGAATGCTAACTGAGACAGCCAGATTTTTTTCTTGGGAACTCTGGGAATTCAGAGTGGTCAAGACTCTCACACCTGCACATAGTTAGGATCTTTTCCAAGAGGATCTCAACCCACCTGCCCCTCTTCAGAAGGCGAGGTCAGCTGCCAATTCAGCATTGTCCCCTGTTACAGCAGGAGTCACCAGATGGCACTGTTACTCATAGTGTAACACATGTTTTTCCCTTAACATGTAAGCAAGCTTTTAGTCTTGGAAGGAAGGCTGTGTTGTTGTTGGTTTTGTAAAGTCATTACTGGGGGAGCTGTTGTATGTATCAAGGGATTTTGCTTTCTGCCTCAATCTCCAGAATAAGACTCAGTTCTTGAGCCAAAGGTGTTCCATGGGAACTGGGATTTGGGGTTTGTGCTGAGCTCCTAGCAAGAAGGGATTGCCTATGAGCTGCTTGTATCTTCTTTTGTTCCAAGGCATGTGTAAAGGGGTAAATAAAGCAAACTGGGCTTAGAACGTTCCCAGACTCTACATCACTGATGGCTTCTTCAACAGGAAACTGATCTGCAAAGCTGAAATCCACTACTTAGGGTTGCCAGGCATCCAGTTTTCGACTGGAACGCCCGGTCGAAAAGGGATCCTGGCAACCAGGCCGTTAAAAGTCCAACTGGTGGCGCAGCGGGGGCTTGGGGCTAAGGCAGGCTCGCTTCCTGCCCTAGCTCTGCGCATCACCCGTAAGTGGCTGCCAGGTCCTTGGGGCCCCTAGGCACATGGGCGACCCAGGAGGCTCCACGCGCTGCCTTTGCCCTGAATTCTGGCTTCGCAGCTCCTATTGGCCGTGACCACAACCAATGGGAGCTGTGGGGGTGGTGCCCACAGGTGCAAGGGCAGCACGCGGAGCGTCCCTGGCTGCCCATGCACCTAGGGGCTGCAGGGACCTGGCAGCTGCTTCCTAGGAGCCGCCGTAAGCGCCGCTGGGACCCTGCACCTCCTCCCACACCGCAACCCCCTGCCACAGCCCTGAGTCCTGTCCTGCACCCAAACTCCCTCCCAGAGCCCCCTCCTGCACTTCCCCCACATCCCAACCACCTGCCCCAGCAGGGAGTTTCCTCCCACTCCCAAACTCCCTCCCAGAGCCCGCACCCGCCAACACTCCAAACCCCCGCCCCAGCCTGGAGCTCCCTCCTCACTCCAAACCCCTCATCCCTGGCCCCACCCCAGAACATGCACCCCAAGCCGGAGTCCTCTCCCCCCACACGCTCCAACCCCCTGTCCCAGTCTGGAGCCCTCTGCCATACCTTGAACCTCTCATTTCTGGCCCCACCCAGAGCCTACACCCCCCCAGCCAAGAGCCCATACTCCCCTGCACCCCAACCCACTACCCCAGCCTGGAGCCCTCTCCCACACCCCAACCCCTCATCCCTGGCCCCACCCCAGAGCCCGCACCCCCAGATGGAGCTCTCACTCCCCTCTTGCACACCAATCCCCTGCCCCATGCTGGTGAAAGTGAGTGAGGGTGGGAGAGTGCGAGCGACGGGGGGGGGGGTGGGGTGGATGGAGCAAGTGGGGATGGGGGCCTCGGAGAAGGGGCAGGGCAGGAGTGTTTGGTTTTCTGTGATTAGAAAGTTGGCAACTCTATTGCTATTGCTCAGGATTGGGTTGAGACCCCTTTTTTTCTGCAGCCTGTGGAGGCTTCTCTGCTGGTCTGGGGATTCATGAGGTGGGGAGGAGGAGAGGAATATTGCCAGAAATTTGAGGGATACACACTGAGCCAGGAATTTGATGGGCACACGTCTTTTTCCCAATGGCGCTTGCCTAGAAAAGAGAATACAGCCTAGAACTATTAAGTTTCCCGGCTTCCCCACCCCTTTCTCAAGTGACTGCAGAGCAGCTGTGGAGTACCATAGCACAGCTGCTTTGGAACCATGCTGCTAGGCAGGGATGGATTAACCCATCACTGGGCCTTAGGCAAACATACACTTCTGGGCCCTTCTAATGTAAATAACAAACAGCTCATAAATGGAACAAAGGAGGAAAAATACATGATGTTCCCTCCCATACATACCTGTGCAGTCAATTCCCATCCCATCCTGGTCACTTACTGTTGTTGAAGAAAGAAGCAGTTTCTTTACCCAGGGTCCTCGTCTGTCCTGGGGTCTGCTGGGAATGGCAAAGTGTGTCTCAGCTGTGAGTGAGGCCTAGGGTGACCAGATGTCCTGATTTTAGAGGGACAGTCCCTATATTTGGGGCTTTGTCTTATGCAGGTGCCTATTACCTTCACCCCCGTCCCGATTTTTCACACTTGCTGTCTGGTCACCCTAGTGAGGCCTATCTCTGCCCACCCATCACTTGAATAAGGGGCACTGCCGCCTGGCACACAGGGCTGCAATATCACTCAAATTTGACCCTCCATCATGATGGAGAGGTGGCCAGGCCAAATTTGAGTGACATTGTGAGTGTGACCATGCATGTCAGGTTGCAATGCTGCTAATTTAAGTGAGCCAAATTCTTTCAGATCACATGCAAATCTGCATTGGTATAAAACAAAAAAAATCCCTCCCTATACCAGGCCCAGTTTTGGGCCCTGGCCAGGGGAGGCAGGTGCCTAGTTGTTAATCCAGCTCTGTTGCTAGAGAACCGGGTGTTGGGGAAAGCTCTCCCTTGGGGGATTCTCCATTAGGGGGACTCTGTAGATTTTTCCTTCGCATGAGAAAGTATAGCCAGACATCTCTGCTAGCCAGAGTGTGTGGGGTAGGAATGGGGGCTGAGGTCATGGCCACTTGCTCACCCACCCCTTTTTCAGGCAGTTCGCACACACTGGGTCACAAGCAGGGAGCAGCTCCTGCACTTCGGAGCAGCATAGGATCTCGCCCCTGTATGGGAGCACAAGGGAGAGGTGACCCCTTGCAGCCTCCCCCATGCTGGCCAGAGGGCACAGCCACCCTTGAGTGCCGCAGTGCAGTGGTGCTGTGTCCCCATCTCCCTCACGTGTACCCACAGAGCATTCAGCTATGACCTGTCTCTATTTTATTTCATACCACTTTAATGTGGCTGGACTTTAATTACACAGTATATACCATATGTACAATATTAGCCCGGAGGCAGGAGTGAATGACTAACAGGGAAAGGCAAGTAGTTGCTAGTTGCAAAATGTGTGTATTTCCCAGCATGGAAGTAAGTGTATGTCTCTCTTTCATGGCTGGCTGGCGCACTTCTGATTTATCTTGGTCATCAACAACATTTTCTATTTTTTTCTTCCACACTGTTTTTTCCCCACACCTGCTTGGTTAAGTATTACATTTCCCTACAGTTTTGAGAAACAGATAGGATCTGACATTCCCCTGATAACGGTCTCTCCCATGCCTGAGGAAGTGTTTAGAAAGAAAAGAATAAAAAATCCTTGTGTTTTCTTTTCCCCTTGCTTGTTCTGGATCTCTGCCCACAGACATGAGAGATTGCACTCGAGTTATTACCCTGATCGCTTAAGATGTCAATGTTGGATAAAACTGTGGTGCAGAAGTTTTCATTTATTCTACTAAGTTGACATGTCTTTCTACATGATGATAAAATGCTTCTGAAGAAATAGTCTAAGAGATCTTGATCCACATCATCAACTGGGGAGAACTGGCAATAATTGCCTCCAAACGAGCTATGCCGCTTTACACTAGCTAAGATTCTGCCTTCTTCTATTTATCTTCATGTTGGGCCCTTCGCAGCTCTCCTTACTTAGATACTGCACTGATTGGGGTCTATTCTGTTCTGTTACTCCAATAAACCTGGAGCAACCAAGAACAGGGTTTGCCCAGTTGATTTCAATAGATAAGCAGGATTTGGCCCCCTGAGGTTAGGTCTACACTTAAAACACTGCATCTGCGCCGAGGTAGTGCTTAAAGTGAAGATGCTCCTATGCCAATGGGAGAGTTTCTCTCGTCAGCGTAGTTAATCCACATCTCCAAGAGGCAGTAGCTGTGCTGACGGTAGAAGTTCTCACATTCAGAGAGCGCTGTGTACACGGAGGGTGGTGTGTGGTGTTAGGTTGTTATAACTACATTGGTCAGTGGTATGGATTTTCATACCCCTGAGTAACATAGTAATACTGATATAGGTCTGACGTGTAGATTTACATCAAGAGGCCCAGATCCTGTAATTGGTATAGCTCTACTGAAATAAATGAAGATATTTAGAAAAGCTGGACATGCAAAAGTCCATCTGTCCAGATCTAATGCATCCGAGGGTGCTGAGGGAATTGGCTGATGTGATTCCAGAGCCATTGGCCATTATTTTTGGAAACTCTTGGCAATCGGGGGAGGTCACAAACAATTGGAAAAAAGCAAATATAGCACCCATCTTTAAAAAAGGGAAGAATGAGAACCCGGGGAACTACAGACCAGTCAGCCTTACCTCAGTCCCTGGAAAAATCATGGAGCAGGTCCTCAAGGAAACCATTTTGAAGCACTTGGAGTAGAGGAAGGTGATCAGGAAGAGTCAACATGGATTCACCAAGGGAAAATCATGACTGACCAACTTGATTGCCTTCTATGATGAGATAACTGGCTCTGTGGATATGGGGAAACAGTGGACGTGATATATCTTGACTTTAGCAAAGCTTTTGATACGGTCTCACACAGTATTCTTGCCAGCAAATTAAAAAAGTATGGATTGAATGAATGGACTACAAGGTGGACAGAAAGCTGGCTAGGTTGTCGGGTTCAATGGGTAGTGATCAACGTCTCGATGTCTAGTTGGCAGCCAGTATCAAGCGGAGTGCCCCAGGGGTCGGTCCTGGGGCCATTTTTGTTCAACATCTTCATTAATTATCAGGATGATGGGATGGATTGCATCCTCAGCAAGTTAACAGATAACACTAAGCTGCGGAGAGAGGAAGATACCCTGGAAGGTAGGGATAGGGTCCAGCATGACCTAGACAAATTGGAGGATTGGGCCAAAAGAAACCTGATGCGGTTCAACAAGGACAAGTGAAGAGTCCTGCACTTAGGACGGAAGAATCCCATGCACCGCTACAGGCTGGGGACCGACTGGCTAAGCAGCACTTCTGCAGAAAAGGACCTGGGGATTACAGTAGATGAGAAGCTGGATATGAGTCAACAGCGTGCCCTTGTTGCCAAGAAGGCTAACGACATTTTGGGCTGCATTAGTAGGAGCATTGCCAGAAGACGGGGGAAATTATTATTCCCCTCTATTCGGCACTGGTGAGGTCACATCTGGAGTTTTGTGTCCAGTTTTGGTCCCTCGCCACTACAGAAAGGATGTGGACAAACTGGAGAGAGTCCAATGGAGGGCAATGAAAATGATCAGGCAGCTGGGGCCCATGACTTAACGAGGAGAGGCTGAGGGGACTGGGCTTGTTTAGTCTGCAGAAGAGAAGAGTGAGGGTGGATTTGATAGCAGCTTTCAACTACTTGAAGGGGGGTTCCAAAGAGGATGGAGCTTGACTGTTCTCAGTGGTGCCAGATGGCAGAACAAGGAGCAGTAGTCTCAAGTTGCAGTGGGGGAGGGCTAGGCTGGATATTAGGAAACAGTATTTCACTAGGAGGGTGGTGAAGCACTGGAATGGGTTATCTAGGGAGGTGGTGGAATCTCCATCCTTAGAGGTTTTTAAGGTCTGGCTTGACAAAGCCCTGGAGGGGATGATTTGGTTGGGGTTTGTCCTGCTTTGAGCAGGGATTTGGACTAGATGACCTCCTGAGGTCTCTTCCCACCCTAATCTTCTATGATTCTATATCAGTTTACATCGGTTTTGGATCTGGACATAATGTTTTAGCTTTGATTCCTTCCTCTCTTCAGATACTAGTATAATACTGCACCCTAGGTGGATCAGCAGCTGCAGGGACTAAACCCCGGACCTCTGGATTTAAAAAGCATGAGTTTCTACTCCCTGTGCTACCAGGTTGTTCTCACAAATGTTGTACCAGGTTCATCAATGTATGTGTCCCTGTGACTGGAGGGGAAGCGCCATGCTAAATGAACTCAAGAAACCATTTCAAAGACATCTGCTCTGTTACACCTGTGTATATCAGAGTAACTCCACTGACTTCAGTGGAGTTAATTAGATTTACACTGGTGTAAGTGAGAGGAGAATCAGGTCCTCCTCTTGGCTTCTTAAAAGTACACTTGTCATGCAGAGTCAATTTAATTGAATTCTCCTGAGTTGGTGATAAAATAAACCCTTCCTAAAGATGGGAGGACTCTTAAGCAACATGAGGTTCCATCCCTCCAGGGAATTTGTGCATCGACTTTAACATGGGCAGCATGGGGCACACGAACTGCAATCCTGCAAGGTTAGGCTTTGTTCTGTTGCTGGGGACTGTTGCTGCCAAGTAGCACCCACGAGATCCTGAAGTGTCACCCCTAACACTAGGCACATCAATGGGCACTGAGAAGGTCTGTGGTGGCTCCGCTTATGTTTTAACTGCTGCAAACTCATTCTTGGAGGTGCCACTCTGCAGGATGCCATTCTGAAAAGGATATCATAATGCCAGCGCAGGAGATTTGCCCCCAAATGCAATGTCATTCTTGGAAGCGTGGATTCTGGTATGGAGCTTTTAGGCATACCAAACAACAAGATGGTATCCCCTGCCCCCCATTGATTACCACATGGACTGCTTGAAATCAAGAATTCCCACTCAGTATGTGGTTGTATCTATATTGGAATGGCATCTGCTAGAGAGTCACTAGCCACTGTTGAAAATCTTGGACATTAGTCTCAACAGCAACAAGTATCTACCATCTCAGCAGCCTGAAATGAACAACCTTCTGACTCTTCATTTATTTGTTATAAGCAGAACATATTTCTAAAGATGTTTGTTCCTACTTAGCTATATTCTTTAGACAAAATGATTAACACTATTCTATTCTGCACAGGTTCTTGTACCATGCTCATCACCACAATATCTGAGCACCTTCAATAGTGCAATAAGCATCATGGTTAACAGCTATCGTCTGTTTGTTCTCTCCTCCTCTCCCCGGGGAAGATGAGTATGCAGTGGAGTGTTTTTGTTCTGGAATATTTTAAACATTTATTATTACAAATTTATTTATACTTCTGCAAAGCCTGTTCCCCCTCACCCCAGAAATGGTCAGGGCCCTATTGCGGTAAGTGTTGCACAAATGTGTAAGCATATACAATCCCTGCCCCAGAGAGCTCACAGTCTAGAATTTATGAAAAGAAGGAAGAAACAGACCGATGGGGGTATGGCACAAATAAAGGAAGGACAAAATGACACATTTGAGATAAATCAGTGGCTTTGATGTTCTTGCTATTCTCAACTTTACACACATATGTATTAAGCATAGCTCACTCTCAACAAATTAGTTGATATTCCATATACAGTTTTCTTACTACTTGATCCCAATTATAATGATTTACATCAGGCTTTTGTTTTATTATTATACTATGCATTATTTATACCTTATTTCTTTTCCAGTACTAAGGTGGGTCTTGCTAGACTTTTTGGGGATCTATTATCACTGCAATGGAAACTACTAAAAAGAAGAGAGCATTAGTAACATGCTTGGAGTTTTATATGCTTTCTTTTCAAAACTGAAATGATCTGACTGCTACATATTGCCTCTTTGGGGATGAGTATCAAGGAGGAGCCGTGTTAGTCTGTATCCACAAAAACAACAAGGAGTCTGGTGGCACCTTAAAGACTAACAGATTTATTTGAGCATAAGCTTTCATGGGTAAAAACCTTCAGATGCACGGAGTGAAAGTTACAGATGCAGACATACATATACTGACACATGAAGAGAAGGGAGTTACCTCACAAGTGGAGAAGCAGTGCTGACAGGGCCAATTCGATCAGGGTGGATGTAGTCTACTCCCAGTAATAGATGAGGAGGTGTCAATTCCAGAAGAGGCAAAGCTGCTTTTGTAATGAGCCAGCCACTCCCAGTCCCTATTCAAGACCAAATTAATGGTGTTAAGTTTTCAAATGAATTTTAGTTCTGCTGTTTCTCTTTGAAGTCTGTTTCTGAAGTTTTTTTGTTCAAGTATAGCTACTTTCAAATCTGTTACAGAATGTCCAGGAAGATTGAAGTGTTCTCCTACTGGCTTTTGTATGTTACCATTCCTGATGTCCAATTTGTGTCCATTTATTCATTTACGTAAGGACTGTCTGGTTTGGCCAATGTACATGGCAGAGGGGCATTGCTGGCACATGATGGCATATATAACATTAGTAGATGTGCGGGTGAATGAGCCTCTGATGGTGTGGCTAATGTGGTTGGGTCCTTTGATGGTGTCGCTAGAGTAGATATGGGGACAGAGTAGGCAACGAGGTTTGCTACAGGGATTGGTTCCTGGGTTAGTATTTCTGTGGTGTGGTATGTAGTTGCTGGTATTTGCTTCAGGTTGGGGGGCTGTGTGTAAGTGAGGACTGGCCTGCCTCTCAAGTTCTGGGAGAGCGAGGGGTCGTTTTCCAGGATAGGTTGTAGATCGTTGATAATGTGCTGGAGAGGTTTGGCTGTCCATGATGGCCAGTGGTGTTCTGTTATTTTCCTTTTTGGGCCTGTCCTTTTCCTTGTTTGGAGATGAACATTGTTGTGAAAGTCAATCTTGTAGATGCCTACAGACACAATCTGGTGGTGCCATGGGAGAAACAAATCTTCTGATAGCATTGGGAAGAAAAAGGGACACCAGCAAATTCTTCATCAGAATATAAGACTTGATCAGGAGCTATAAGAAAAATCCATGAAATCCAAATCCACAAAATCCAACATCAGGCATCAGGTGAAAGGTAAATCAACATGTAATTGCTCTGGAACTTGAGCCTGAAAAATGAATAGCATTGATTGGCATTGCACTTTAGACATGTATTGATGATCTATTGCAAATTATACTTATTCTCCAGAGCCTAATTATGCATCACCCTAGGAGAAGATGAGTGCTTGGTCTGTGTGAAGAGGTGCTAAGCAGTTTGTAGGATCAAGGCCTCCATAAGCATTGAGATAGATATCTGTGGACTGATTGAGTAGTCTTTGTTTCAATATTAGAGCACCAAGTGTGTAACAGAGAAGTGCTGTACTTCAGAAGGGAAAATGGCCACTGAACTGTAAAGAGTGAGGCTGAAATGACAGGCCATGTGTTCTGGTATGCTTCCGAGTACATTGCTGAGATTGGATAATGTCTGTGGGAGTCATAGCAGTTAATCTAAAGGTATTTAGGGGCTGATCCTGCTTACATTTGAGATATGCACTTTAATAGAAACAGAGCTAGGCACTGTGACTAGGATCCAGGGGGGGCAGGACACACTGAGGTTACTCAGTTAAGGCAAACGGCAAAGAATGGGGCAGATAATCTCCAAAGCTGGTGGATATTCTAATACTTAGATTTACCAAGACAGCACAAAACAGCTTCTATAATACCTTACTAGTTACCTAAAAACCAAAACATAGTTCCCTTAAAAGTAACCCAGTCTTTGGGCTCCCTCCCAGACAGCCCAGACAAATATGGAAGTTCTACCAATCCCCAAGGATCAGACACATTACCTCCCAAGTTAATGAATATTCCAGATCTTACCTAAATACACGCTTACAGCCAATTCTTATTAACTAAACTAAAATTTATTAAAAAACAAAAGAGAGAGAGTATTGGTTAAAAGATCTGTTTACATACAGACATGAGTATAGTTCTGCAATCTGTTTCATAGTAGAGATGGTGAGCTTTTCAGTTGCAAAGAGTTCTTTCAGAATTAGTCCGTAGGTTATAGTCCAATGTTCATATCCAGGGTGATCCAGATGGGACTGGATATCTCAGTCTTATGGCTCAAGCTTCCCCTGCATAAAGCATCACACAGATCTGAGATGAAAGGATCAGGTCCCAAGAGTTTTTATACAGTTTTCTGGCAGCTGCTTGACCATACAGTCCTGGGTGAACAATAGGCTTTTGAAGTATCCTTCTATTTCCTAAACATCTGGTAATTACTACATGGATTAACATAAGGTAATTTATCCATTAAGCAGTTTATCACAAACTTTGAAGAGACATATAGACAATGACATTATTTCACCCAAGATTCATCTATGTGTAAATATTCCCTTTTGATCTCTGAATCAATAGATATAGTGACAGACATTTTTATTTGTTGTGGTGCCTGGAGGCCAAGCAAATCAGAGTGCCATTGTGCCAGGTGCTGCACGAACACATAGCATATGATGATCTCTTCCCCAAAGAGTTTACTGTCTAAAGAATGTCTAATTTAGGCTCTGGTCCTGCCAGCACTTATGCAAGTAAGTAACTGCACATGTGAATTGGGCACTCAAAAGGATAAGGGCGAAATCCTCACCTTATTGACGTCATTGGGAGTTTATGCAATTGACTTCAACAGGGCCTAGATTTCATCCAAATGTTTGAAGCATGTGGGCCATAGACTGCTTACTCCTCAGCACAGAGAACTGTCACCGTTTAATTGGCTGTAAAATGCCTTCCATACCCATATATTTAACATAATAGATCTTTGCAGTATAAAGGACATAATGACTTTCTGATTAATAGTTAATGAGCCTTCTGCAGCCAATCAATATCTCCTCATTAGCCATAGGTATTCACAATCCTTCTGCTTAATTTTTTTGTCTTATATGAGACCAGAAACTTACATTTGTTCAACTTAAGTTAGAGTTATTTTCCCCCCTAGGAAATGAACGAAGAAGGTGCAATTCATCTTCTTTTAGCAAAACACAAGTGAGAGGATTTGATTGGGTCCTCAGAGAGATCAAACGCACACAAAAAGCAATAAAAGACGAACAACTGGTAACTGAGCAAGTCACAGAGCTGTGCGGAATGCTTTCCTTAATCTCCTCCATGTGTTCCTACTAAATAACTCCTTATTTCCCTTTTTATATCACCGTGATAGGTCTCAAACTGTTTGTCAGCCTTTTGGGGGATTGTATTATAATTATAGGAAATGCACCAGGGTATTGCAGCGATTGCAAATTTAGCATATCTGTTGCAAGAGCCTGCAAACACTTATACATGTGCTTAACTTTACATGCGTGAGTAGTCCCACTAACTTCATGTGCTATTCATGTGTGCATGGTAAAGCACATGCATTAACATTTTGCAAGGAGGATCTACAAGGAGGCTGTATCCCTCTGGGATTTGCCAGGATGATGTTGGTGATGATATTTTGCAGGATTGGGCCTTATTGTACAGACAGTTTGCAAGGCTAATGTTTGCTGAGGTATTTTGTAGTCAGATTGTACTCTAGCTCTCTCAAATTTTTTAACTATTAATTTTACTATCACTGTGACATCAAGAAATCTCTCCTTATACTGTTGAAGGAATGGAATTAATAATCTCTTCAGTTTTATAAGTAGATTGATTAAGATATTGCTCCTGTATGAATGTATTTAACAAATATTGTATGAACATATTAACCAAAATATAAAATCTTCTGTAGCATACAATGGTTAAAAACCTCTACTAGCCTGTTTCAGTTGATGGCTGTAAAGAACACTGTTGTTTGATTACTTAAATTACAAATATATATTCCTACTGGCCTATAGGTGGAGCTTTCAACCAGAGATGTGCAAGTCAGGAAATAACTCATGTATACTTGAGCTGTTTGAACAGTTTTCTGTGTTAAACAACAGTGGAAACCAGACATGTTTGCAATTCTCACCAGGCCAAACACAGTCAACCTTAAAGGGCAGCTATAGTTCAACAAGGAACTAAGTGAACATGGCATAGTCTTTCCTATTCAAGATTTCTGCTAAGTTTACTGACCAAAATAAGACTTTACTCCTGTTATCATTGCAGGGATAGTGCAGCTATGGAAGAGTGAGCTACATTCCAATCTGATTCCCACATTAGCAACAGAATTGTCAACTGAAATCTGATTTCATAATCCTAACTGGTCATGGTTGTTACAAGAGTTGGATGTAACAGTCAGAAATAAAATCAGCTTGAGTTTTCAGATCCCTGGTTTAGTCTGAACACTGGTACTTGGAAAAAATCATTTCCTATTAGTTTCTAAAGTGCATACACTGGATGTGGAAGTGATTGGAAGAGATTAAGGGAATGATCTTCCAAGCACTTTGTTGTGTCTCTGTTCTCTGAACAGTATTAAGAATATGGGGAAACTACAAAGCCACAGTTGGATTCCAAATAACTGTATTTACTAGCTATAAAAACCTACATAATGTCTAGCTACACATATTCACTGCTGCTCCACAAGGTTCTCGGGGTTTCTGCAACAGAAGTAAGAGACATCCACTAGAAGGGTGCCAAGCTAATTAAAAGAATACTACCCAATTCCTATGCATGACACACAAGCACATGTATAACTGTACTTGTGAGGAGGCTTAATGCCCTCAATAGCAGGGGCTCTTAACCTTCTGAGGCCCCACCCACAACATGCTATAAAAATTCCAGGGCCCAGCAAGGGAGGGAGGGCTGGCTGGGTCTCCGGACTTCAGTTGCTGGATGGCGGCAGTGTGAGGGGGCTCTGGGCTTTAACCTTGTGGGGTGCTGGGGCTAGGGGACTACTTGAAATGTGCGTGGCCCCCCAGAGGCCATGGACCCCCCAGTGGAGAACTGTGTGCTCAATGGCATTACTTACATGTGTAAAATTTACTCATGGGATAAAGTCTTTGCAGGATGAAGCCCTAAAGAAGTAACTCTGAAAAGTCAGGTTTGCAGTGTCACTGTTCTGATGAAGTGAGCTGTAGCTCTTGAAAGCTTATGCTCAAATAAATTGGTTAGTCTCTAAGGTGCCACAAGTACTCCTGTTCTTTTTGCGGATACAGACTAACACGGCTGCTACTCTGAAACCTGTTCTGATTAGCATCAGTGAAACTCACTGGATTTCATGACCCCTGAACGTTTATCATAATCCCCAATCACCATCATTTGATGATAATAAAGTATATGATAAGAATATGAGAGATTATTGTGAAATTTAGAAAACATGTAAAAGAATATCATATACTCCAGGCCAATATCTTTGCTGAATGTTGATGTGAATATTTTAATCAAGGTTTTTGAGCAAAAAGTTTTGAAAAAAGGCGGGGTCTTATATATCTAGATCAACCAGCTAGTGTTGCAGGGGAAAAAAATTTGAATATTGTGAAGATTTTTAATATTATTTCTTTAGTCTTCAATAGAATCAGCCATTTGTTACTAGTTGTTGGAAAGGCATTTGACCACGTTCGGTAGGATTGTAGTTTTATTAATCAAACCAAATTAATTTTGGACTTGTATTTATTAATTGGTGAAAACTGTTGAATTCCTATCTGTGGCTAGAGGGAAAACTAATAAAAAATACAACTTTGTTAGAAAGGTTTGGAGGTGTTTAGTCATCGGGTGTTTATCTCTGATGCCATTCCCTATGGATGAAATTGCTCCCCACGGTGGAGAGAGCTAGGTCAGGGCCTATGTTCTGTTTAAATCTCACTTAAGCCTTTGGGATATAATGGTTCATAGTCCAGTGTGGACATGGGTACATTTTACCCTATGGTCCCACTCCCTTTCTCTGACATCCATTTCAACAGGAGTTTTGCATGAGTAACGACTCCAGGATTGAGCTGTATGGTAATAGAAACTTTGGCAGTTACTGTTAGTTTGGATAAGAGATTACTGGTATAAAAAGCGAGAGAGCTAAACAATGTTATCACTTTTTGAAAATTATATAGTTTAGTAAATTTATCTAATCCTTATTAATTCCCCACCTAGAGGATTTGCATTGATGTAATGCTCTGAAAAATACTTGGGATACAAGATGACTTCGACTAAGTATGTTCTTTATCCACTGTAGGCTCAATAAGCTCCTGCGGGCAGGTCCTGAATCTTTTTATTTATTTGGGAAAGTGTCCAGCATACTTTAGAGGGTTGTTAACAACAAATCAGTGTAGGGTCCTATTCTTCCACCACCAAATGAATATGAATGGAAGTTACCTGTATCTTATGGCAGGACTACTGGGTCCTTAATAATAATCATGCAGGCTGTAAGGTCTGGAAAACCTGTGGCTGTGCTTAGACTGTGTACAGAGTTTTTCTGCATAGTGCAGGGAAATGCACTCAGTGCTCAGTATGGTGAGAACACCCCAGCAGCTGCATTGAACAGAGCACCGGTGATTAGGGACAAATGTCAGTATGATGGGGCAGAGACAGGACATGGCCAGCGTATAAGGAGAGAAATCCTTACAGAAGCCAATAGAGTTAAGCCAATTTATACCAGCTGAATCTGGCCCAAGCAGGTTGAATGTAGACTAGTGAATGTACATGAGGTAGATAGCAGCCATTTTAAGGATTTCAGTAGAGCTGATTAAAAAATTTCCAACAGAACATTTTTCCGCAAAATAATGCCATTTCATTGGAATTGACACTTTCAAAGAGAACATGTTGATTTTGATGATTCTGAGAGAAAAGTTGAACCCAACCTTGTCAGAATGGAGTGTTTCTATTTTTCATTTTGAAATGATGTTTTGTTTTGATATTTATTTATATATATATATACACACCTCTGGCATACCTCTGGCCTCTGTCGTTTAGGGCAGTGACGAAGCTCCTCCACTCCTGTCTGTTTCTGGCAAGTCTTTCAATGGTTCCCCAGCTGTGCCCCAGGTTTTTCAGCTTGGCTTCCACAGCTCTTCACCATGTTGTTTTCGGGCGGCCTAGTTTTTGCTTGCCTTCAGGTGTCCATCTTATTGCTACTCTGGTGATGGAATCAGTTTCCATCCGAAGCACATGACCGATCCACCTCCTGGCAATGATGGTGCTCAGATCCTCTTGTCTGCACTGTTTCAATAGATCTTGGTTTGAGATTGTTCTGGGCCAAAAGATGTGGAGGATTTCTCTGAGGGAGGTTGAATGGAATGAAGACAGTTTGGACATCTGCTCTCGCTGACACCCAGGACGTGTAAGCTGTAGCGTCTCATCTCTGCTGTGACTTGGGCTAGCTTCCCTGCTTTGTACATTGTCCGTACGTTCCAAAAACCAAGTTTGGTTTTTATCTTGGTGTTGAGCACTTCAGTCTTCATGCCATTGGCTTCCTTTCGGCTTTCACCACTGGCAGTCGTATGGGTCATTGACTCCGGAAGGCCATCACACGCAGTAATGGTTGATTTCTCCGTCGCTGTTTCCGTAACATATTTTGTTTTTTATGGGACAGGGTTGTTAGCTGTGTGCCTAACCCCCAATCTGGAGGACCAGGGTGTTTGTTTTGTCTGGCCCCCACCCCACAAGACCAATCTGGCATGGCTGAACCTACCAGAAGCAAAAAGCCCCCACCAACACAGACTCTGGGGATCTTTAGAGCATGCAAGCTTTTCCCACCACGACAAGGCATGGACACCAGAGGACAGTTTTTATTCTTCTTTATATTATATGATACACATACAATAAAAAAGTCAAAATTGGAACCGAACATTTCTGTTTTATTGGAATGGAATATTTTGATTGACCCAAACTTTCATTTTGTGGGAAATTTCAAAAACTGTTTGGTTTTTGGAACCGGGATGAAAACAAATGTCAAAATCACAAAATGTTCCATGAGGCAGAACTTGTGTTTCCTACATAGTTCTTTAGTTCAGTTACTTCTGTTCCTAGTCAGGAGTAAGTGCTCCCCTTGAGCATGCTTACAAGTGGTACTTAGGAAACGAGAACCAGGGCAGGGTGAGGTAGTAGGCTATCCATCTAAATTTCAGGAGCCCTCATATTGCCTTGCCATAGTCACCCAGGTAGAGCCAAATCCAGCCCAGTTTTCTTATCAGGTCTACCAGGATTGAAATGGCTAGAGAAGAGAGGTAGCTGGGGCGCATTAAACCACAGAGCTCAGCAGCCAGGTATATAAAAGGATGAAGAGGAAAGTTGTGTCTCATTCCTCTTTTTTTTTCTTTTGTATGGCAAGAGAGGAGATTAACAACATTCAAATAGCCTAATCCAGATTAGTGAGCCAATGGCCCATTGTTGGCCCTGCTCATCTCAACCTGAGGCAGGGATGGCTTGTGCAGTGAGCTCCCTACAAACGGGCGGGACTGTGTGTTGGGGAGTTCTCCCTGCCTTTTAGTCTAGAAAGGGGAGGTCTTTGAGGTGAGATTAAACACTGGAGAAAGAAGAAGAATTTTTGGAGGATTATTTGTTTGTCACTGCTTATGGGAAGTGCTCACCACACACACATTCTGGGTCAAGCAGCCTCTGATAGGTCTGTTCCAGTGGAGCAGTATTTCTCCCAGCCCGCGGCTCAATGCCTTATCATGTATGGTGGGCACAACATTCTTGTCTGCCTGCAAGTAACAACTTCCTGGGGGTATTATTTATCATTTGTTAAATGCAGCAGTGTGCTCACTGCTCTACAAGGCATAGGAGAAGATCTAATCCCTGTCCCAAGGAACTGAGGAGCTACAAAATCTGCTTCATTTTATTGGACTGTATGAAAGCTGCAAGCTCAGCAGTGGCTGAGTAGCTCAGAGATGCTATCTGCTGATGATCCTCCACAGCCCCGTGGGATCAAGCAATAAATGATTAATCATTCCCATTTTCAAATAAAATGTGTTAACTGAAAAATTAGGATTAGCTTTGCTTTTGCCAAGTGTTAGTGTAATTGAGCAAAAAATTAAAGTTATAGCACTGTGAGGCAAAGGGTTTTTACTTTTCTAGTCACTTTATTTTTTAGACAGGATAAAGACCCTTTGGAGTAAATGCAGAGAGAATAGCAATGTGACTTAGCAGCTAGCCTGAATGTTGAAAGTGGGCAATAGATTGGACCCAAGTAAAAGAAGTATCTGAAAATGCTAGACAGAGACAGTAGCATTACATTTGTCTCCATGAAATATATTTAACCTGTGGAAGATTTTTTTAGATGCAATCTGCATATATCAATACAATAGAGACGGCTTTCACATATAGTGTAGACTTGAATTACATCAAAGGGTAAGGATGGGGGCAGGATAAGTAATGAAAGGCATTTCTTAGGTGGTGGGAGGAGTTAAGCATATATGTATAAGCATAAAGGACAGATGTGAGATAGTGTACATTCTTTTTATATATTACATATGTGGTTGCAAGGTGATATATACAAGAGACCACTTTCATATTAATTAATGTGGCTCATACAAATTCAATATACAAAATACACTGCATAAAAATCAATTGTCAAGAGAGAACATTAATGCAAAGTTGGGGGCTCAAGTAAGGAAATGGAAGAATTAATTTTTAACCCTATCCTGGTGTGCGTATGCCTCATGACCAGCCAGCTCCAGATGGTGTTGAATGGTATACCAGCTCCAGTGAAGTCAATAAAGCTATGCTCATTTACATCAGTAGAAGATCTGGCTCACTGTTTTAAACCATCCCTGATGGATGTTGTCCAATCTGTTTTTAAAAATCTCCATTGACAGGAATTCCACAGCCTCCCTAGGTAACCTGCTCCAGTGCTTAGCTGTCCTTATAGTTCAACAGTTTTTCCTAATATCCAACCTAAATCTCTCTTGAGATGCAAATTTGCAAATATTTTGTATCTAAATGCAAGTCTTCATTTAATGATTTTTTGATACCATTGTTATGTGAATAATGAGATGTTTTAATTATTATTTGATGCTATAACTGATTATTAATATAAGAAGCCATTTAAGCATAGAAATATTTATATTCATTGGGAAATTTAATTAATCTGTCAATTCTTAAACCAATCCTCACCAAACTCAGAAAGCCAGGTGTTACTTCCTCAAGGATTGGTAAGAAGAAAGACCAATAACTTCCTTGACTGTTTAAATTTAAAGACTCACGTTAAGAATTATTTAAGTTTGAAAAAGTCTATTTTGGGAGCTAAAAGGCCTTAGGAAACAGTGTTTGAACTTATTTTAAACTGAATTTCAACTCCTATTTAACCCTGATGGAATTAAAGGGATATTTTAGAAAGAGAGGCCGAATAAAAGAGAGTTGAAACTCTAAATTCAAAGACTTTATGAGAGTTCCTGCCATAAAGACAAAAGCATTTGTAACCCTGCTACCGATGTATTAATAGATTGCATATTCATGAGCTGTATCTGCTACCCAAACAATGCCATGAAGATGTTCAGCTAGTGAAAAAGTGACAGCTGTGTTTCAGAAATGAAATATTGTGAGATTTCTGTTCCGTGAAATTTTTGTCTTTAAGGATGAAATATTTTTGATAACACATTTTTTTCCATAGCCAAACTTCAGTTTCCTGACCAGCTCTTCTGAAAATTCAGACAAGGGCTCCTTATGGATTCACATGATGGAATTTATTTTTTCCAGTTTTCTTTTTTTAAAAAAATACAACTGGTATATTTAATTGAAACAGTGAGAGAATATTCTTATTTTAGGATGTATAATTAAAAAAATTATAATCTGCCAATCATGGCACAATGCACAACAAAACAGGTACTTGAAACACATTTTGATTGCTTGTGTCACAGATTGGCAGATTTGATGGTTGAAAGATAAAAGTGTTAAATCCAAGTATATTGTGTCTGTGGATTTGCCTTAATCTTTGACCAGGTCTTGTTTTTGTAGCCCCTACTGTTTAATGTTTGTGGTTCTGTTATCTTCTAGATGGTTAGTGATTGTCTTTTACTAATATTATTCCATTATTTTAAGTGGGATAGAAATTAGGTTTATGATAACGTCGTTATTGGGGTCCCACTTTCTGACCTCTCAAATCTCTTTTTAAAAAATCAGTAATATGTTTGAACCAAGATTTTCAAACATAGTTAGAACAGGAGTACTATGCACCTTAGAGACTAACAAATTTATTTGAGCATAAGCTTTCGTGAGCTCACTTCATCGGATGCATGTGAAGCTGTAGCTCATGAAAGCTTATGCTCAAATAAATTTGTTAGTCTCTAAGATGCCACAAGTACTCCTGGTTTTTTTTGTCGGATACAGACTAACACGGCTGCTACTCTGAAAAGTGATTAGTGATTTTGGATGCCACCATTTTTCAGTGCCCAACTTGTGGCAATTTACAGGGGCCAGATTTTCAAAGCATAGATGCTCAGCACTTTTTGTAATCTGGCTTTATAAAGGTGCCTCAAATTGTGCATCCAAAATCACTAGTTGCTTTAGAGAAGCTGGACACTGGGTTAATTCCATCTTGGAATGACCTCTAAAATTATCAGGAAGCTCATTTGCTAATTCCCTAACATTGAAACATAGAAATGTAGGTCTGGAAGGGACCTCAAGAGGTCCTCTAGTGCACCCCCTACACTGAGGCAGGATTACGTATACCTAGATCATCCCCCACAGACGTTTATCTAACATGTTCTTAAGAACCTCCAGTGATAGGGATTCAACAATCTCTCTAGGTTATATCCCATGGTCCATATAGTCTGGGCCAAATGATTTATAGATGGTCACCTTTTCCAACTATTCCCTACTTTGCTTTTTATCATTGTCTATTTTTATAAAGTTCACTAATTTTGTGATTGCCCGGACATGTTCTCTTGTTGAAGACAGATTTTTTAAGGGAGTTCAGTGTCTGAGCCATTTTTGAGTTTGCATTAATTTAATCTCCTCTTTCTTTTACTACCCTTGTGATACCTTATCCTTTGCTATATTTACAAACACCCTTTATCTCTTAGTCTAGTAGTAAATCATTCAAATCATCATTTGGTGCTCTTGTTCCTGATTCTGATTTCACATTCAGAATTGCGAATAACTCCACTGAGGACAGTAAAATTATATATGTAAAAAAACAGTGTAAGTGAGACTGGAATCTGGACCTTTATCCCTATCTTTTCCCATCAGACATAATTGATTGTGTATTCTTATTTTGTTGCGTCCCCATTTATGTTACTGAAACTCTGCTTTGCACACAAATATTATTATAACAAACTATTGACAAATTTTCAGTAATCTGTGATTCATTCCAACCTGAAGATTGCATTCAAAAAGGGTTAGTTATTTTAAGTAAGTACAATTATTTCTAAATCATTCACGTGTCAAATTAACAAGATGTTTTGTAGGCGCTTAAGTTTCCAAAATACACAGTGCTGGAGCACTGAATAAGCTAATTATTAAACCAATTTGTCTATTTTTAGCTAATTAGATTAATGATATACACTGAAGTGAAAGCACAATTGATCTCTTATAATTAGTGGCAAAAAGCTGTGAAAACACTGAACAGCTACCACATATGTTCAAGTAAAGACTTTATTAATTTTAATCACCTCTTTTTCTGTTTTAGACAATGTTAGAATTGGCAGAGATTGAGATCAAACTATGTGAGAACATCTTCTGTTTCTTATACATCTGGGAAATACTGGAAGTTAATATAAACACTTTAGAAATGTTTATGCTCAAATTGTTTGAACAACATTACGGCGGGGAATAGAATGGAAAAGAGACTTTAGGCGTGTTTCAGACACGAAGTATCAATAGATACTTGACATGTAGCATTGCACCTGGGCGAGTCTAATGGATTTTGGTATTTTGAGGAAAATGGCTGGAAATTTTTACTTTGAAAATTAGCTAATTTGCATAGGCAGTATAAAGATTTCATAAACTGCTTTTTGGGATTTTTTTTTTACTATACATACAATCAAAATGTATTAGCATGACAGACAATATAGCTCTTCAGAAGCCATCATGGTCCATCAGGTAAATAATTCATATTTTAAATTGTGTAGTGTATAAATAAATACTTGATTGTATTTACCGCAGTAGAAGATAAAGGACCTGAGACGCCTCTCAGTTATACTAGCTTTGCATTGGCCTCTCTTTAGATGCCAGGGGATAATCTGGTACAACAATGCCTGTTAGGTAACTAATATACATGTTACTTGCTGCCTATCTATATCAAAGACTTAAGCAAAAACTGTAGGGCAGGTTTGTTTGTTGGTTTGGTTTTTAAAAGAGCTCAGCATTGGCTCCCAATAGTAAAAATCCTGCCTCTCTCACCACATGCAGTGTGATTGCCATTGGGGGCAGTGGAAGCATTCAAGCTAGAGCCCTCATGGTTTTAAATGGCAAGGGGCTGCTTGGCAGGGTGTTCTCCATGAATGCTTCTGTTGGTATGTGAGTGGCCAGGATTTGCTAACCTTCCCTGGATGGTGTGATGAGTATGGGAATTTCTGTTAATATTTTTTTCTGAGCCACATGGGTGCCTCAGTTTACCCTCTCACTATGTACTGCTATAGAATGAGTGTAAAAAGGAATGTGGCCTTGCCACATGTCAGACATGCTGTCCAGGTGGAAACCAGTTACTTTAACAAGAACTAGCATGTACGAATGGTGAATCCCAAATATATAGAATGGGAGCCCCAATGACCAGATATTAGTGTTTAATGACAGGAAAGCCAAAGCAGCCTGAACACTTGAACAACACTGGCTTGACTTCAATAATTGGAGATGGGTAAGGCCTCATTTTTCGGGAGAAAAAATTAGGGAGGTAGATGGATCAACAGGCTAGTAACAGAAGGTCTGTACTAGCTGAAATAAGGGGGAATGTCCAGGGAGTATGTGATGCAATGTATAGTAAATGCAATGTAATGTGTAAATGTATCTAAAGGAAGAGGTTTGCTGTGGTACTCCCTATACCAGTGGCTAGCATATCCCTGTGGCCCGCTGCTTCCTGCAGCTTCCATTGGCTGGGAATGGTGAACCGCGGCCACTGGTAGCTGCGGGGGGCTGTGCCTGCAGGTGGTCAACATCAGCAAAATATCTCACGGCCCGCAATCAGATTACCCTGATTGGCCACATGTGGCCCACAGGCCGCAGGTTGCCCACCACTGCCATATACCCACCATATATGGTTGAGCGTGATCACCTCATCATAGCTTTGCTGTATGCCAAATAAAGGAACCTAAGTGACAAGAGTGAATTTGAACTAAGTTCTTGGGGAACCGAGTGGAAGAACTCTTGGGGAAACCCTAACAAGAGCATGGCTCCAACAAAATAAAAAAGTACAGGTGTAAAGAGACTGTTGTTCAAAGTTGCTGCAGTGAGCAGACAGCGTGCAAGACAGAGAAATAAAGAGATTGTGAGCCACTCTGGATGACATCTTGAGCCTGACATCTTGAGGCCATTGCTCCTGATACAATGCACTCTGACTTTAGCTTGGCTTTACCATGCTAACCTATGGATCTTTTTGTGCTGTATTCCAAATGACAAATAAATGCTATCTTGCTTTTAAAATGCTGCCCTATGGCTCTGCAGATACTCACTCTTTGCATTGCTCCCTAACAAGGTAAAGTCTCCTCCAAGAGTCTGACTTCAGATGTACTCGCAGCAGACAGCCCCAGTGAGAAACAGGAGGTATGGAAGGTTGAAGGGTGAGTTGTGGTGTTATGAGTTCACATTACCTGCCCTGGAAAATGTGTGGATTATTGGGGTTGTGGTGCACTAAAAGGGTTACTTCCAGGAGACTGTTTAAAGGCCAGGGGATAGCACAGACCTGGTAAATCTGTGACAGATGTCTAGGCTGATGGGTAACATACGGGATGCTAGACTTGGGTTCATTATTATGGTGATCAGATGGGTTTGCATTAACATTGGTTCATTAGCACCTAGAAAAGTTTGTCAAGGATCTTAATTGTGTAGTGAATATTATCTGTGAGATGCTTTTGGTATAAGGTTGATGCTGTAATAGCTACATAAATAGACCTCAAGATTGTGAGAGTAGGTCTCTTTCATGCTGGTCTAAATTACAGAGGCATCCTTAAGGAGCGGGCAGCCTGTTTTTCGCCCAGTTGTACACTTTTACTGGATTCTGCAGCAGAGCAGCTGGGAAAACTCTTTCTGGTCCTCAATACATTAGACTTTAAGGGTTTGGGTCAGAGGTACCCTAGTGTGCACTTGACTATAGAACATCTAACCCATCACTATCTCAGTTATTCAATGATTATTTTATATTGTCATTTTTAAATAACAGGGAATAAACTGAAATTGATAAGAATGATAACTTCCATCTAAAATAGGCTATTAAATATGCACTGAAGCTAATTAGTAACTAAAAACTGAAAGAGGACGGGGTGATGGTAATAGCCCCTGTTAAGCCTGTGGAGCCATTCTGGGCTGCATGGCAGGAGAGCACGGATGTAAGGGGGAATCATTGAAGAGATTGATGCTTTCAGTTCACTAGTTGAAAAATTGAAATTTTACATAGAAATCTTTCTAAATGCTCTATTTGGCTCTTAGACAATATAATTTTCAGTAAACTTTGACTTTTTAAAATTTGCTCTGGAGACAAAAACATTTTTGCCTCTTTAAAATAAATCAAAATATATTAATGATTGAAACCCCATCAATATCAATTCTTTTTACCCTTCCATTTGCGATGATAAAGCTCCTTCTAGACATGAAAGCTCATAACTGAAATCATAAAGTCCAGATAGCTAAAGATCCACAATTATTATTAAAATGTTTTAAAAATTATGCATGATGGAAATAGAAACAAATCAATTATTAAAACTGCACTTCACTGTCTGCCTGGACTAATGTTTTTTTCCCCTGGATGTAATTATACGTGAAAGTGGCACAATTAATATCACAAAAAGCCATGAAATGTAAACGTTAGGTTTCCAACAACAGCATTTGGACACTGATCCTGAAAGCTGATCTGCGTGGGCAGACACTTAGGCATGTGTGTGGAGCCCAGATGAAGTCAGAGGGGCTCATTATGGGTACAAGGTTCCATCCACACATGCCAGATTGCAGCATGATGACTTAAATCAGCTACAATGCGCATCCTGTGTGTTTTATGGTATGTACTTTCCCAAATAAGTGTGCTGTGTGGATCATCCTTTGGCATCGCTTGGAGAGAAAACAGTAAGTCTGTTGAAGGGATGACTGGAATCAGCCAAACCTTGTGGTCTAAATCTACTTATGGACCTAGCAAAATCAGCATAGGCACTTAACCTGTAGCCATTGCTCTGTATTATACATAGGTTGAAAACCATCTTGTTAGTAATCATGAACGCTTGAAAAATCAAGAGCTGCTGCAATATAATAATGTGGAAGGACAAAACTGCTGGATGTTTACTAGGCCTGGAAACTCAGTTCTGTCTGTAGAAAACTAGAGTACAACCTGCATATAGTTAATTCTTATATAAACTCAGGTTATAATAATGGAAATCTATAATTGTGCAGATTGCATTCATGATTATATAAGCACCCTCTACTAAGTGAAGTTGTTCTGTGAGGGAAAAAAATGATGAGCCATCATCAAATTTTCCAAGATGTGATGGGCCCATTGCTTTCTTCTGGTCTGAAATTACTACATAAGGTCTTGGTCCTCCAAAAGCCCAGTGCAAGTGGACCCATGGCCCATTAATGGAATGCTGCATGGGCACAGGATTTTGCTCATGTAGAGCTCTTTGCAGGATCTGGGCCTCAGACTCTATTGTATGTGGAGATGTTCCTCAATGATAAATGATACCTTGGGCGGGAGAGGACTGAGCTAAAAGTCACGTGAACAGAAATCATTGTTAGACTAAAGTTGGCCTAAAATAGCTATGTAGCAGGAATGGCTGTGTACTCTATTTGCTGGAATAATAGACTACAACCATTTGTAGGGAGACAGGACAACAAAATGTCTTCTCCGTGACATCAAAATAATGTGTAGTGTTTTTCTTTTCCAGTTGCTTAGTTTGGTGCCCAGTGGCATTCTCGCTAGTTTGTTACACCTCAAACAAGAATAGAAATCTTTATTTTGCCTTTGTTAAAAGAAAACTAACCTGATTTTGCTCGGCACAGCTGTCAGAATTTTCAGATGGCAAGAAAAGTACTTCTCATTTTAAATAAATCGTTAAAAGTATTTTAAAACAAAGCATTTAATCACATTTGTCAGTTCTGAGCCTGCAGTGCAAGAGCTTTCAAGTGGAATTTTAAGGAGGGAAGCAGTTATTTTTTGTAGCGTTGTATTCAATGTTGTTGTTCAATGGAAGTTACTCTGCATGACAGGTGAAATTTTAAGGCTGCAGAGATTGTGTGGAAGCCTTCTTACTAAGAAAAGACATTACTATGTTCACAGCATACACACAGAGAAGTTATATAAAAACATAAATATCTTTTCTGGAAGGTTGCAACACAATACTACTTTATTTCTGGGAATTCAGAACAATAACACACAAGAACCCAAAAACAGAGAGTGACAAAGCAGGCTGCTCCCTAAGGCAGCGCACAACTCAACTTACCTAACCCTAGGCTGGCTTTCTTCAGACTGACTGCCGCTAGACCCAGACTGCACACTTCCCCACAGAGCTCCTAGCCTGCAAGCAAGACCGAGAAATCCCTTACACTTAAAGTGATCGTTTACAATTTTAACACAGATTTCAGTACATCATTTGTGACATGATCACAATATCAGGCCATAAAAGAGATGCAGCACTTAATGTGTACCAGGCAGTTCACAGGGAACGCTGCAGACAAACCTGTGTCCTGAAGACCTGCAATCCACTAAAAAGACAACAGATATAAGGGATGAGAGGACGGGATGGAGCAAAAAGCAAGTGATTGAGCAGTGAATTAATTCCCTTATTTTTGTTTAGATCTCTAAGAATTCATTCTCTCCTGATGAGAATTGAGGGAGATTTTCAAAGGTGCTAACGAGAGAGCTAGGTGCCCAACTCCAACTGAATGCCTTAACTGCCCTTCGTGTCTTTGAAAACCTCATCAGTTTCCCATTTTGTTATCACTTCTTTGAGGGGAGGACAAGGTTTTCTAACTTTGAACTGAAAGAAAGTCTTGTTGAAGGGAAAGGTGAAGGCATGGTGGATCGTGTTCCATGGCTTCACTCTTCATTGTAATAGCTTTTACCAGGAATAGGGTCAGACACACCTACTGTGTTTTAAAAACTTTGGACTAAACTCAGCCCTAGGTGCTACTCCTGGGGAAATCAATTGGAGTGGCAGCTGGTTAAGCCAGGGCTGAGCTTGGCCCTTTGTTTTCCAACCTTATTTGTTGTTTTTCTGTGATGGAAAAATGTTCCCTTTTTCCCCTGAAGGATCAGGCTGCTGGGCTGAGTAAAATGGATGGAGTCTCCTTTTAAACATTTTGGGTACTTTATAGTCTCTTTGCAAATGCACACTTTTAATCACATCAGTAATTCACAACCCTCCATATAGACCAAACTGTCGGGTTTTAAGCATTCTTTGTACAGCACTTTAAGTCTACTCAGTAGGAGACTCTCAGTGTTCCCAACTGCTGCTGCAAGTCAATGTGTCTGGTCAGCATGATACTATTGTAAAGGTAGCATGTACAATCCTTGGATGTGTGATAGCTTGGATATAAGAAGTCTGGCACACAGCACGTGATAGCAAATTCCCTTTACTGGTGTGATACTCCAATAGTTAGAAATATATACTCTGGAGAAATTCCTGCAATGACAAAAGAAACGTATAAATGTCTAACAGACTTCACTGGGTTCCATTGCGATTGATTGTCTCACATCTTGAACAAAAATTTATGTTAAAAGCAGCAGCTACAGCCTCAAAATATCCAACGACCTGATCTGTCTCTCTTAAGATGCTCTACATATTTGACCTTATAGGACAGTGAATCAAATCCTGATATGAGGATTGAAGTGATGCCCTCCCAGTAACTGACTGCAGTACATCGCATCCACTTGTGTTCATTGTCTGCATGCTGGTGAAAGTCATGATATCAGGTTTTGGCTCATGGTCTGTTCCTGCAATATGCTAATTTATTAAAAGAAATTGCTAGTAACAGCTGAATAGTTCAACATTTTTAGATCAGCTACAGTTACTAAACAAAATGAAGGTCTATATGCAAAACCCTGACTTCCCAGATTTCATGGCTCTGGTGATACTGCACACAAAGATGTAGGCAAAATTAAGAGAGTTCAGAGAAGAGTGACCACAGTAATTAAGTAATAAATTAAGTAATAAATTTTAAAGAGCAAAGTGGGCCAGATCTTCCACTTGTGTAAATGAGAGCAGCTCCTTTGATTCCCTCCAGCATTGGATCTGGCCTGATAGGTTGGTAAGGCAATTTGTAAGGGGTATGATAATCTACAACTACTTGAAAGATACTGAGGATGGAAATGAGCTGTGTAGCAAGAAACAAAGGAGGTATAATCAGAGGTAATGGTATAAAGTCAAGGGAAGAATAACTCAGGAAAAACTTCCTGATGGTGAGATCTACTGGATAAGACTATGGAATAGCCTTCCCAGGGAACTGTCTTGCTAAGCAACTGACCACACCCTCAGCTGGTGCAAATCTGTGTTGGTCCAATGAAGTCCTGCTTTTCAGAGGGCAGATGCTCAGCCTGGTCTGACAATCAGACCTCACTGAGGTGTTTCAACCTGGATTCCTAAAAATGTTGTCTTCCAACACATTTGTTTTTCAAACTAACAGAAACCCTTGTTAATGTTAGTACAAACTCCTTTGGAATGAGTCTGGGGGTTGAGTTGTTGATGAAATAACAAAGGAGTTTTACTATTATTAAGTTGCAAAAGAAATATTTATGTGAATATTTAAATGCATTCAATTAATCTGAAATCATCAAAATTAATTAACAGCAGTGATACATTAATACAACAAAGCAGGCAAATAAGAATCGTTCAAAATTTATATTAAAAGTTTTAGATAAAAAGGTAATAACTTTCTTATTTAAATGTTTAACTCTTTTGGTTACCTGTTTTTTTTTCTAAAATGCATTGCTTTAATATCTTTAAGCTCTTAATGCCTTATCTTGTATAGTTATACATACAATTCTGGCACCATTCATCTTTAATTGTAAGTTTGTCCTGTATGTCTCGTATGTTGTCCTGTGTCGTATGTTGTGTGTGTCACGTGACTACTTTTTTGTTTGAATTTTGTTGCAACAAAAATCCATGTTATACTTTTAAAAAATATAAGTGATACCAAACTATTTTAATATTATGGTTGGGGTATAACCACCATAATGCCAATTAATTTTTTGCAAAGCTCAAAAAGGCCTCTGTTATAAATATAGGTACATAATTTTGTGCCTCAACAAATAGTGCAATTGCAATAAAAAAATCTCTTTTATTAACCACATTTTTTTTTTATTTAAAGGAAAAAATGGACAGGGAAAACTCAAAATTAATGCCAAGGTAATATTAACAAAATGTTAGTTTCTTTTTTGGGGCCTTTATTAAATGTTAAAATATAGTTATAAGACTGTTATAGCAAAAATGTCAGAAATATACTATGTCTGGTTATGCTGCAAAATGTTAAAGCTAACTAAATAATTTGAATAGGTTTCCAACTCTGTCTCCCAAACACCACCAAGTGTCATGAAAGTTTAATATCCTCAAAATGTTTGCATAGACTTGCCTTAAAATTTATTTTGGTTTAATTTTTATACTATTTTCTTTTATGTTATGTTAAAAAGAACTACTGGTTGTTAAAGTTTGTGCTTTCATACAGTTAACAAAAGTTGAATTGGTATCACAAGCAAATTAACTCTAAAAAGCGTGGCTAAAATCCCTCTTACTAACTCTTTTTCTAAAACAGAGTGTTCAACAGGGGAGAGCAATACACCTTCTCTCAGAAGATTGTGAGCATCTATTTTAGCAGCTAAGCACTATATTTAGTATAAAAATAAGTAATGTATATGTTAATTACAATGAATGTCTATGCAACAACTGTAAGAGCATCTACAATAGCTATATTTGTGCTAAAGAATTGGGAAAATCAGAACAAAAGCATAAGCTTGTGTTATAAAACACTTCGTCCCATTACACTGAAAATAAACCAGATTAATTGGCATGTTAAATCTGGATTACTGAAAACAAGAGAAATATAAAACAAACAAGCAAAAACTTTGTTATGGTAACCAACTTAAGATGTTCAAGGGTCCATCCTAGACACCAAAGGCACCAGAAGATATTAGTGCACAGTGAAGAAACCCCTCTACATCAGGAAAAGGAAAATGAAGTGTTCTATAAATAAGAGACAGGTGAACTAACCTCAGCCTACCATATATGGACAATTAAGTATGCAATCAGCTAGAAACAATTAGCTGGGGCAGGTGTAAGTGTTCTTTAAATTGCATATTATTAGGCAAAGTAAGTTCATGTGCCTGTAGTTTGAAATCTTTCTCACTGAAATATGGGTGGGTTTGTACCCGTAGTATATGTAGCTCTGTTGTACTGTCAGATGGTTTCTGTCGGGGAAACTGTTCTCAAAGCCCGTGGCTAGCTGGCAGGAGGCTGACACTGAACTGCTTGTGCAATTGTGTTATGATGCCAGTTGGACTTATGATTTCATGTCCAAGACTCAAAATCAGCAGGCTTAGGATGAGAGAGGATCCAAACTGTCTGAGGAAGGGATCCACCTGACTGGCCAGCAGTGTCAGGAGAAGCTCAAATCCCTGAGGATGCTGGAACACCTGGCCCAGGACCACAACCCTTCATCTGGTGAAACCCTGACAAGCTCTGTCTATGCCCTGGACCTCTTAAGGGTCCCTGGGGAAATCTGTGCACCATCCACAGCAGAGGACCCTGAGGACAATCTGGAGGCAGGGGCTTCATCTCAGGTCTGTATTACAAAGCAATCCTACCACTCAGTGCTTGTGGTCCGATTCCAGATCTGCTAGGCGATGGCAAAGCTGTGTATGTCTGTGCTGTGCAGCTCCAACGTGCCGACAAGCAGCTGACGTGATCTCTTCAGGGAAGCATGTTGTGGTCATCACAGGGTGGCAAGTCACTGCTGCAAGGCCTTCTACTTCTACCTCATCTCATACTCTGGACGTGGGTTCTGTCTCCAAAATGACAGTTGTCCTAATGTCACATTTCACCAAGCTCATAATTCACAGCAGGATCCATGACTTTCACCAGCATGCAGACAATGAACACAAGTGGATGCGATGTACTGCAGTCAGTTACTGGGAGGGCATCACTTCCATCCTCATGACTGGAACGGACCAAAACGTTTTCCTGAGAGACGCTCGGGAAGTTTGGAATAGCGGCGCACGAAGAACCAAGAGCTATTCCTGTGACAGGGGTTCTGAGTCAGGAGCTGACTCAGTAACCCATCATTCAGATCCCCACCACTGTAGGTTAATTGGGATCTAAGGGGAAGACCAATTAATAAGTAGGGCCACAGCTGAAGGGCTAATTAGAGGGAGCAGCATCCCCAGGAGCTGGGAGCAGATAAATAGAGAGAAAGGAATCCCTGGCAATGGGGGTGCAGAGCCTGAAAGAAGGCAGAGCTGATTGTTGCTAGCACTGTTTCTTTCCCCCCCAGATGTAAGAGGGGAGCTGACTGGGACTTGTATAGATGTAAATAGTACAACCATAGTTAGCCTGACAGAACACTATAATACAGCACAGTGTTAGTGAAAGCTGCCTGGAGTGAGCATGGTCTGTATCCAAGGTGAGAGACACTCACAGGGGGACTACCCTGTGACAATGCCCCAGAAGGTATATACCTTCATTTGAGCCAGTGCTGCAGCAGTGAACATGCGGTGACTCAAGGATGGCTCAAATTAGCCTTTGCTGTGTGGCCGTTCTCACTCCAACAACCAGGCTAGTTTGAGTGGAGTATCTCGAATGCAGTGAAGGCAACAGTGACTTCCTCAAGGTCAGATAGGAGTTCTGTGGCCTAGCTGTGAACTAAGCCCAAATCCATGGTCTTATGCTGTAAAATCACCTTTCCTCATTCATGTAAACAAGGAATGTAAACAGTTATATCTGTGCAGAAAAATAAGGGCAGGGGATCCTAGTTGTTGAACTGTTCTCCCGTAATTGTTAGTGTACTATGGGATTTGATTCTCCCTGCAGAGTTATTTTCTTTCATGTATTTAGAAAAAAGGGTATAATCTGCAGCTCAGAATAAAACAATTGAGGGGCTAGATTCTCATACCATGACTTGATTTGAGCAGCACTTTAGTGCACGAAGAGTCTCACTAATTTCTAAGGGATTAAGGTTTTTTTTAATATATATCTGAGGTGCATGATTCTAAAAGAGGGTGAAGCCTGTCACAGTTCTCCCTTGCAAGTAAGTGTGAAAAAGACTCAGAGCATCTGCAAGCGCAACACAAATCTTTCAGTTTGTTCCCAGAGCTCAGATGCTGACACAGCTCTGAAACAGCTGTGGGTTGGAAATGCATTGTGGGAAGTGACATGTAAGTAAGTAGCCCGTCTTTTCTTCACAATTGCTATCTACAGTGAAACCATAACAAGATAAACTACTGTCGTTCTAAAACTACCTGCTGCAGATGTCCTGGATATAGACATGTTAGGCAAATTGGGATTATTTGTTTATCCATTTCACACCCCAGTTGTCGTCTAAACTCTAAGGACAAACTGGAATGCCTGGGCATACTGAATGCTTCTAGGGAGGCTTTGCAATTACAAGGACTGCAACTTTGAACTTCAGATGGTAGATTGGTGTTATGCAGACATTTCCATGCTCCAGCCAGTGACTATCACAAAACTACTGATGATAATTAAGGCCTGCGCTGAGCTTTTTGCTGTACAAATGGGCTGGACATGCAGAGAAAAGGATCTTTGTGGCTTTCATTCCTTTGCTAAGCATGTTCTATTAAAAGTTTGGTGTAAGACAGAAGAGCCTGGAAACCTTCCCACTTTGTGCAGATTTGAAGATAACCAATTAAAGCCCATCAAGCACATGCTGACAGGCCGTTGGGGAGAGCAAAATGTTATAGAATGACATCTATGAACAGGGCACATTTAAAATGAATTCTAATATTCCCAGGCCAAAAAACCCACATATCAGAATTACAGCAGACACCACAGTTTCTGCTGCTGCTGTTGTGTAAAGGTGGCACATGAAGCTAACTAATCTCAATAGATTTCAATTGGCTGCAGTGGGCTAGAAATAATTAAGCAGCAGTAATGTTCTGCAAAGTTCAATGTTGTCAATTTGCAAACAACACAGAAGTTGGTGTGTTTTCTTTCTTTCTTTCTTTCTTTCTTTCTTTCTTTCTTTCTTTCTTTCTTTCTTTCTTTCTTTCTTTCTTTCTTTCTTTTAAGAAAAGGGCCCACTTCTCCCTCCTTTCTCACCAGAAGTATTATGTTGGTCTAGATTTAGTCCCGTTGATTTCAGTAGGGCTGCTCTTTGAGTAAAGCCCTACCGAAGATGGGTAAGGGTCGAAGTATCCTGCCCTAAATGTATAGTACCAAGCTGTGTTCGTCACTTAAAGACACCATAAAGGAGTGGCTCACAACTTTTCCAGACTACTGTACCCCTTTCAGGAGTCTGATTTATCTTGTGTACCCTCAAGTTTCACCTCACTTTAAAACTACTTGCTTACAAAATCAGACATAAAAATACAAAAGTGTCACAGCACACTGGTACTGAAAAATTGCTTCCTTTCTCATTTTTACCATATAATTATAAAATAAATCAATTGCAATATAAATATTGTACTTACATTTCAGTGTTTAGTATATAAAGAAGGATAAACAAGTCATTGTATTAAATTTTAGTTTGTACTGACTTCACTAGTGCTTTTTATGTAGGCTGTTGTAAACTAGGCAAAATCTAGATAAGTTGGTGTACTTCCTGGAAGACCTCTGCATACCCACGTACCCCTGGTTGAGAACAACTGTCATAAACAGAGTGGCCAGGTGCCTGGTTTTCAATCAGACTTTCCAGTCAAAAAGGGGACCTGACAGTGTCCAGTCAGATCTAATGACTGGACACTCAATGTCCGGTTACTGTGAGCGGGGGAGGTGGAGAGGTGCTGGGTCATCACCTGCTCTAGCCCCTACTCAGCCGGGGCGTCGGGGCTTTGGCAAGCTAATATGTGTAAACCGAAAGACATTTATCTTTGTTTTACTTTGTTTCTCTTGCTACAAGCCTGCCCTTTTCCCTCCCAGGCACTTGTGTAACACTCACTCACCCTTACACACATTCCAATGAGTTGATGGTGCGTAATTTACACTGCCACTTCCAGACATCTCAGAATGTAGTTCTCTGACAATACCACTTTCTGTGACCATGGGCAAATGAGAGAAACTAGAGATGGAAAAGATCTATGAGATCACCCAATCCACTCCCCTTTCAGTGCAGGGCTGATCCCGACACATTGTTTTTTAGTGCTTTCCGACTCTTAGGACCAGGTTGTGGAAGCCTTATTCTTACTCATGTGAGAAGTCCTATTGTTTTTGAAACACTGCTTTGTTTATCCTAGTATAATTTGATAATAAATTCACTGACTTCAATGGATTTTCTCTGAATGTACACAGCGTAACAGAAATCAGAATCTGGCCTACTGGCTATAAAATAGGCACAATAATACTAACCTACCTTGCAGTATGATATGATCATTTGTTTTATTTATAGGTATTTATTTGCTGGGAGTGGATGACAGGGGATGGATCATTCAATGATTGCATGTTCTGTTCATTTCCTCTGAAGCATCTGGCATTGACCACTCTCGGAAGACAAGATACTGGGCTAGATGGACTATTGATTTGATCCAGTATGGCCGTTCTTATGGTCTTATGTTATTTTGATGGTCTCCCACCACTCTGAATTCAGAATATTAAAATATCAAATAATTCAGATACTAATACAACTGTAAGCAAACACCAGAATCTTTTTTTTCTTTATGGCCTACAGACAGTTTGGTGCAAATGTTCCATTCTGCTTAGATTTCTATACGTGCCACTATGGGGGTCTTTAAAAGGCACCATTTGACTGTCAGTTGCTCTAACTGAAGAGGAATTCAAAAGGAAATGTAGTCTGGTGGCTGAACTCCACTGTTTGGATACAGGCTCTGTCGCTCACTTGGTACATTGCACTGGGAAAGTCACTTATCCTATTTGATTACCATTGAAATGGGTGTAATACTTACTTATCCCACCAGATGACAGAAGTTGCTTTAATGTTTATAAGGTGCTTCGAGAGCCTCAGAAAAAAGGGGCTACTAGAAGTACAAATTATTATGAGAAATGAATTCCCATGGGAACTAAGATCCACCACAAACCTCCCCACCTTCTGTTACGTGGGTGAGGTGCACTCTTTCAACCTGTCCTTCTCTGACAAACACACAGTAATGTATACATTCAAACAAACAAATCCGCCCAAAACAAAACCCTACCAAAACAAAACACTACCCTCCACAGTGATACACAGTTCTCCCCATGCTGAGTGGGTTAAGAGAAAGAACAAACTACACATGGCAGATGTTAATCTCATTGCTTAATGTACGACTGGAAGTTGCTCAGATACTACACTGAGGAGAGAGGTATAAAAACCTAGCTAGATTAGATTATTATTCAGTTTTATTGTAATATGTTGTTATTTTTATTGGTTTATTGAATTTCTGGTCCCAGGTTTCTCAGTGAAAACTTGAGCCTGAATTGTTACTGAAGAGAAGTTCTGTAGAATGGGGGTTGCTCTTGTCATTGTTTGAACATTTCCGTTCCTTGTGCATCTTCAGATGTTCCTCTGACACACTTGTTAAGAGAAAAGCTTAGAATAGGGATGGAGTTTGGAGAAGATCTTGTGTAAAACAAGAAATAAATTGTTTCTACACTAACTGTACTCAAAACCTGTCAAGCTTCACTTATCTGAATGAAAAAAGAGTTGAAAAGTTTATGAGCTGGATTATGAAATACAACGTAAAGCTATTTTTGCTCTATCAGTCAGATTTATCTTAGCCCAGACATTGATTATATTGCAGAGAAACTGAGCAATTATTGTTGTGGATGAGATAAACTTGACAGATTTCTACGCTGAACAGCAGTTACTATACTCAAAAGGCATTGTGATACAGCGTGGCCAGAGGGCAGCAGAAGAGTGTTAGAAATTGAAACAGTGGATTGGTGTTGGAGCAGAGAGCGGTTTGGAGGGAAGCAGAGGAGAGTTTGGAGAAGTGCTGCGGTGGGCTAAGAAGACCAAGACCCGAGGTAAAGGGATACCTGGTTTGTGCAGAGGGAGAGCAGAAAGCCCCACAAGCTGAAGGGCAGGAGAGGGAAGTAGCCCAGGGGAAGGAACTGCTAGTTCTAGTGGTTTACCGCTATCCCTAGGGCCGCTGGGCTGGGACCCGGAGTAGAAGGCTGGTCTGGGTCCCTCCCTCTCCACTCCCCTCTCTAGGACACTAGTGGGGCAGTTAATACCCCAGTTCAGGGGCAAGAAACGGTGCCCTGAATCCCCCCCACAAGAAGAGAAAGAGTGAGACCCATCCTAGTAATGACGGCAATTTGCCACAGCATGTACTGAAAATGTGAAGTTAAAAAATATACAAACAGATTTGGAATTTTAATCAAAATAACTTTAACAGGAATCAGTAGGAAAGTGTTTTAGATTTGAGTTATGACAAACAAAAATGGTTAAACACACATAAGATCAGGTGTGTCTGATTGTAGTGTGGATTATTTTCATCCACATATCATCCAGATAATTTTAGTTTGTCAAAAACTTTGATGACCTGAAACTTCAAATGTGTGCACTATGCCTCTGATTAATCACAGTTCTTAATCAGGTGCTTAATTTTACAAACATCCTGAAGTCCCTTAAAATTAAGCATGTGATTAAATGGTTTTGCTGAACTGAGGCCTATTTTTCCCCAAACCCTATAGTCTCTTGAGTTTTCCATGGTGGTTTTTTTCAGTGGGCAGTTGTGTAGTTCCTAATAATCTAATACCTTACTATCCATATAATTTGGACCATCAGATTTGTTTTTGGGCACACTTTCCAAGTATACCCTAATCTGCTTTTGATCAATATCAGTTTTTATATGGCCAGAGTCCTTCCCTTCCCCATGATGAGTAGCACCTTATTTTATGAGTGATGCCATTGAAGTCAATGGGATCTCTTGTAGATTTAGATGCTGTGACAGATTTGGAGCTGCCTGTAATAATTTTTGCATACTGTATCTTGACTGAATCTCTGTGGCGTTTACTCTATGCAAACAGTGTGTTAATTCATTACCAGTCTTGTCAAGAAATACACCATGAAAGGAAGGTGCTGGTGGTTCCTGATATTCATACCTCCTGGCAAACACTTGTGTGAACAACACATAACATTTCATTTTGATGTGCTAGCTCACCCCCCGCTCCCCCACTGGGTCTTCCAGACATGTTTTCCCCAGGAGTGATCAGTCCGTGTGAGGGAAAGAGGATTAAAAAGGAAGGAGGCAGATAGTTAAGGGGGAGAAACTGTCCCCCAACCCCCAGGCCTCCAGAGATCAGGGATATCTCAAGAAAGCTTACCTGGGTTAGGATTTCTGTCAAGGGATGGCAAGACTTTAGGAAAGATAAACATGTATGTATGCCTTTTTGTTTTAACCCCCCTTTTTCTTGTTATGCTGTTCTCCTACTGTTAAGATTATACAATACTTTGGTTTAACAAGGCTATTTTGGGTCACTGTATGTACCACTGGTCACTGGAAAGAATTGTCCAGTAGAACCTATTGGGGGTACGCACAGTTGGTACACAGGGTACTGTAGTCCTATACTCCAGTTTAAGAGGGGGAGAATTGCAAGATTCTGTCCCAGAGAAGTGAAGGCTCAAGGCCTGAGACCTGGAGGGGGTACACTCAGAGAAAGACTTGGACTGGGGGTCAGAGGTACAGCTTGCCCTGAACCATGATAGATGCTGTTCAGCTTGAGTGAGCGTATCAGAATCTGGCTCAATAACATTTGCTAACTTCCTAGGGGTCTAAACTTTTTATTTATTTCTCTTGTAGAAAATTGATTTAAAAGTAGTCCACTGTGAATGATTGGAGGAGGTAGCAACTCTTATATTTAGGTTGCCTAACATTTTTCAGAAAAAAGTGATGTATGTTATAATAGCACCTTGAAGTGCTGATGGGGGCTCCATTGTGCTAGGTACTGTACAAAGGAATAAAACAGACAGCAGCTGCTCCTGTTATTGAATTATTATTAATTTCATCTCCTTCATACACTTATGGACCCACTTTCTCTCAGTGCATCTAGTGCCCTCATGTATTTTTGGAAACTGCCCCTTAACTCCCTTTCCTTAACCCCTTTAATAGCATTGACTCATTTTGCTTTATTTGATGTTTTTTTTAATCACTATGAATAGACCAAACATTATCCATGAACAGAGGGCAGTTTTTACCAACGTGTTTTCTATTCGGAATTGTTCAATGAAAGTTCTGTGGAACCTGTATCAGACAGTGCAGGCCGCTTGTGTGCCATTCACTGTGAATACTTTAACAGGATTTGATACTTATATTGTATGACTGGTCACTTAAATCACATGGAATTGTCCCCTGGTTACATCTAGAAACTATCTTCATTTCTAACTGAAAGAAAATTTGTTTCAACACAAGATTAATTTAATTTAGTTATTAAATGAATCTAGAAAACGTGTCTGACATTTCCTTTAAAATATTCATACAACAAAGCTTTGCTCCCATCAATTGGGAAACTGGTGAAATTCACTCCACCTGCTCAGAGCCTAAATGGTTACTCTTACATATGTGAGTCAGCCCTCTATGATCTATAGGATCAACAGCCACCAAGAGACTGAGTAGTATAAGCATGAAAATTTGACTTAATACTGACCAAGGCTACAAGCAGCATATCTGTGTCCTCAGTGAAGCCTGATTGTGAAAGACCTAAGGCAGCAGAGGAAGTTAGGTGATGGAGTTTGATTGCTACTTCCTTTTCAGTGCCTTTGGTTAGTAAAGGTAGACAATGGGGAGGCAATTTGCAAGACTATTTACATCTGGTAAAATACTCTAACCACAGTTCACTGAATTAACATTTGCCCCTGCCAAGACCACACACTAGATGAGAGGCTTCACACTGATTTTGCAAAGCCTCAGGCTGGACTGACAAAGTTCTGCCCCAGCTCCTTCCCATTATTGACTTTAGGAGGCCACTTTTGTTTTCACTCTTGAGGACAGTGCACTGATGATCGAAAGCTGTAGAAATACCAGCAATTTCAAAATTTCTCATACTCTTTATTGTTTGCTTTAGATTCTCTCCTAGCAACCAGCAGAACAAATACAATGGCTTCTTCTCCTGAGGAAGACATTTGGGAGCAGACTTAAGGTTTTGCATGTGACTAGTTTAAGATATGTGTGGTAGCCGCAGACTTATCTAAAAAGGTTTTTGCTAACATGCTGGAGATGTTATTCATACAACAAGTGGTAAAGCACGTTTTCATTCAAGTATCGTTGGCCAAATGACCCCTCTCTTCCTTTCAGTGATCAGATATTGTTTACAGATTTAAAAAGAAAGAAAAACCTTTGAAACACTTTATTTTCAGCAAAGGTTAAATAAGGGTTATGCTTTTCTTCCCCGCCTTCACTTTTTTCGAAGCAATGTAGTTGAGCACATGTTAGAGAGAGAGAGATTTCTGAAAAGCTTTGTGAAAAAGGTGGGAGGGAGCTCTACTCAATGGTTAGAGGAGGGGATGAGGTGTCAAGTTATGGTTTGGCCAGGATTTAGGACTCAGTGAGGGCTAGATTTTAACCTAGAATTCAGTTCAAGTAAGGGACAATGTGTAGACGCAGTGTCCCAGGAGACGTGCAGAAGCCAGATTATGAGTTATAATATGGACTCTGCTTCCCACTTGTGCCCATTTGCTGATACATTTACTTCCCCCTCTGCACTTGCTCTGATTTGCTGGCTAGCACATTGAGGCGGAGCCAAGATTTCTCCCAATCACACCCACTCCCTGTCCACCTGTGCAGAAAGAAAAGTAGCAGCTACTTCCTCCCACCTTCCCCTGTGTGGGCCCTGCTTTTTAGGACCCTTTACACCCTGTGCACTCATGATTGATCCATGAGTGAACTACACCCTTGTACAGAGGGCAAGCACAAGCCACATGCACAATTTAGACCCCAGTTTTGCAATCACGTGTTCATTGGCACGCTCCTATGCCTGCATGGGGACTCACTGACATCCCAAAATCAGATAGGGTTAAATTCACCTGGTGATGAGAGCAAGCACAAATGTCTATCCCACTCCCCCATAGAATATCGATAATATTACCTACCTACCATCATGGGATTGTAACTTTGAAATTTAAATCACTGAAGTGTGCAAATACTTTAAGAGCTAGAGATGAAAAAAGTTATCTGTCAAAGTGCAAAATATTAGTATTATTTTAATGTTGGTTTGTGACAAAGCAAAGAAGCTCCTTTGAAATTGGTTCAATAATATTTCTTTTGCTTATGAAACATTAAATTCTTACAATTCTCTCCTTTTGTCAATTTACGCTGATCCAGTTAAATGTTTACATTAATATAATTGCATTTTCAGTACTGTAAAAGATAACCTGAATTTTCCCTCAAGATTTAGAGGAAAATCTAGTTGAATTGAAGTGCTGCCACAGTCTTTCAAATGTGAAAAGCTTTTACCCAGCGACAGCATTAACCTTAGTCTCACTTATATGCAATCTTTAAAATAAAAACTGGTCCATGGTTTTGCAATGCTTGTGCCAGACTGTGATACTTTTACTCACACTGAATAATATCTCACAATATGAGTAGACCTATTGAAGTCAATGGGAATAACTGTGAAGTAAAGCACTATATGTTAAGAGTAAGGATATCACAGTTGGCCGTTTTATAATTCACTTTTGTTATTCCAGATCAGGATCAAGGCCTTGTTGTGCTTTGTACTGTATAAATATGGACCTTGAGTCTACAAAGGCTTACACATATGTTTAACGTTATGCGTTATGACTAGTCCTATTGAAGTCAAGTAAATTAGGACACAAGCCTGGGACTTGGAAGACTTGGGTGCAAGTCTCTGTTCTACCACAGACTGCCTGTATGACCTTAGGCAAGTCACTCAGTGCCAAATTTTCAAAGGTATTTAGTAGAGCTGGTTGCGATTTTGCTGAAACACTTCTATCTTCTGTTGGAAAAACTGAATGAAATAATTTTGGGGAGACAAGGTAGGTGAGGCAATATCTTTTATTGGACCAACTTCTGTTAGTAAAAGAGACAAGCTTTCTAACTGAACTGGAATTTCATTTTTTGAATGGACTCAAAATGTTTAGTTTTGAATCGGTTAAAAAAATTGTATTTATCTATGGCACATTACCTTATGGGAGTTGTAATTCCAGCTCCTATTCTCTCCAGAGCTGAGCTCCCTGGAAGACTACATCTTCCCTGATACATTTTATCGGTGTGGTACCTCATGGGAGTCACTGACTGTGGATGCATTATAGGAGATGCATTATAGGTATGCATCCACTGACTGTGGATGCATGCCAAGGAGCATGGCTCAAAGGCGAGAATGGGGGCTGGATCTACAACTACCATTTGGCAGTAGGCAAAGTCAGTTTAATGTTGAAATGCACTTCAACAGATAGATGCAACAAAACGTTTCTATTTTGGGACTGTCAAAATGTTTAATTTCAATCAAAAACGTTGAAATGAAATGTTCTGACATTTCCGAATCAATTTTTTTTTAATTTCTCTTCTTTAGAAAATGCCGACATTTCAACTTTTTGTCCTGTTTCAGGATGACAGCAAATGCTGAACTGTTGGAATTTCCCGTGGGATGGAAATTCCAAATTTTGCTCAGCTCTAATAATTAGTGCCTAAATAAGTGGATAATCACCTCATATAATTTTAAAAAGCACCTGGGTGCCCAACTCTCATTGAACGAATAGGTATTAGGTATCTTAAACACTTTTTCATAGATTCTAAGACTAGAAGGGACCACTGTGATAATCTAGTTTGACCCTCTATATAGTACAAGCCACAGAAATTCCCCAAAATAATTCTTAAAGCATATCTTTTAGAAAAACCTTAACCTTCTCTTTGTTAAGCTAAATAGATTGAGCTCCTTAAGTCTGTCGCCATAAGGCAGGTTTTCTAATCCTTTAATCATTCCCATGGCTCTTCTCTGAACACTCTCCAATTTATCAACATCCTTGCTGAATTGTGGGCACCAGAACTGGACACGATATTCTCGCAGTGGTTGTACCAGTGCCAAATACAGAGGTAAAATAACCTCTCTTTTCCCACTCGAGATTTCCCCATCACACAAGCACTTGAAAATCCCAATTGATGCCTATAAGCATCTTTAGTTCCTAAATACCTTTGAAGATCTGGCCCCCACTTCCTCTGGGCCTTGGTTCCTCATCTATAAAATGCATCAGTAGGACTTCCTTACCCTAAAGGGGATGTCAGGATAAATAAAGACTGTGAGGTGCTCATATACTCCAGTGATGAGTGAATCTTAGCTAGATAGATATTTACATAAGACCTTGCACAATCAGGACCAAAATAGTCAGGAATGATCAAATGTAGGTGAAAACGATATAATGTACAATCTTTTTTTACACCTGATGTTGCTTTTTCTGGGACAGAACTCCCCACTCTTCCCATTCTCTGTCCCCTTTTGTACTTGTACCTCTCCAGCTAATATTAGGGTTCTGCCTTTCAAATACTCCACTGCAGGTTTGATGACTTGCAATTTTCTCTAATTTGTCATAGGAGAGCCAGATTGTTGATGTTTTCCATTTTAATTTTATTAATATTGGCTAATTCGGCATAATGTCTTTTTCAGAAAGCTGCTGCACCCTCGTATTAAGAGGGGAAAAAATCTTTCTATTGATTTTTCATTTAAAACACACAAACCAGATTTGTCAACAGAAGAGTAATTAAATCCAGATTTCTGCCTAGTTTTACAATCTGGATACTTAAAATACAATCAGAAAATTATCCACGGAATACTATTCACTCAAAATGCCACAGTAATTTAATTATCAGCTTTAAGAACAAATCTATGTATCACAACACAGAAAAAACAAAACAAAAGAAACCTAATAAAGATACTGGTTGAAATACTGACCCCTTTGAAATCAATAGGAGTTTGGCCATTGACTTCAGTGGGGCCAGGATTTCACTCACTATTCTTAATAGTAATTACAGGTTTCAGAGTAGCAGCCGTGTTAGTCTGTATTCACAAAAAGAAAAGGAGTACTTGTGCCATCCTAGAGACTAACCAATTTATTTGAGCATAAGCTTTCGTGAGCTACCGCTCACTTCATCGATGAAGTGAGCTGTAGCTCACGAAAGCTTATGCTCAAATAAATTGGTTAGTCTCTAAGGTGCCACAAGTACTCCTTTTCTTTTTAATAGTAATTGTTTTTGCTCATGACAGTAACAGATGGACAGCAATGAGGAACAAATGCCTCCTCTTATTTACAGATTACAGATACGGCAGTAATTGTATAAGCTCCCCAACACTGCACTGCCAGTGGGTGATCCTGCAGTCCCTACTCTGGCAAAACATCCATTAATTTCAATGATAGGTTGGCCCAAGTTAAGACTGCAGCATTTGGTCATGGTATTCCTGAACCACGCCGTGAGGTGAGAAGGTAGCTCCATGCACTCCCATTCATTTCCTGACGGAGTTTGATTATGTTTCGAGAGATACAGCCCTGCTGAAAAGGCACTGATCTGAAGTATGGCCCCCAAAGTGTAGGTCAGAGAGCAAAATTACATGAAAACAGAGCTCGTAAGAATGTAGGAGAAAACCACAGTGAAAATCTGGTTTCTACTTTCCAATTAAATTTCCTAAACTTTCCAACCAGGTCTAGGAGCTAACTATTTTGAGTACTTCAGACCAGTGTTACAGAGACAGATGTGCTGGATTTTCAGAAATAGTGCTAGCAGCACCCATTGACTTAAACTGGGTGCTCAGCATTTTTAAAGGCTCTGTATCCTATTACCAACCTTTCATCTCATCCGGTTCTGTAAAGCTTTAAAGGTAATGCACATACTGTCCAAAAAAGAACAATTGCACTCCGCCTTGTCCAGAAATCTGTGCAGGAATGTGTTCCATGAAGGTCTTCAGTATGGTAACTATCTATCTCCACTTAATAGCATTACACCAGTGAGTCTTTCCCCACATACTGCTTATGGAGACACTTTTAATCTTTACTAGGTATTCTTTTTGTGCCTATGATAATACAGATGTTTTCGCTAGGTGCAGATTTGAAGGGGGTTTGATGAAATGTGATTTTTTTGAAGACTGAAACTGATAGTTTCAGCCTCCTGTTTATATTTGTGCAATTTGGAATAGAAAAGGAAAATCATGTACCACAACAAAGAAGTCCAAAAGAAAAATGCCTGATTTAAACAATTTTGTTTGGAAAGACCTAGATTGTCTAAGCAACCTTTTTGTAATCACCTGGGTTTTCTGGGTAAGGACAGACTATACTTAACTGGCATTAAGTCAAAATGTCTCTTCCCCAGAGTTTGTCTGCAGTTCTATCACACTTAATTGAAAGTGATCTAATGTCAGATGCCTGAGTGTTTGTTGTCAGCAAAACAAATAATACACTTCACCGCAGGGAACAACATGAGTCTGGAGGTAAAGGTGAAAGCGTTCTTTCAACATTATCATCAGCCAGTGTTTGGAATAAAATATTTATTGTCACCTGCTATGGGTAGTTAATTAGGTACTTTACTCCATAGAAAATATACTTGCAGTGATTTTTGCTTACTAAAAGTTGTATCTTCCACAACAGTTTGTTTGTTCTGAATTCCCCATCCAAATAGAATTCTGTCTTCAAAAGTGCACCAAAACAAAGGAACCTAGGGGAAAAGAGCTTGAATGATGGCTTGTGGCAGTCAAGCAGCAACAGTTATACATATTCACAAACAGAAAACTTTGTTAGGAAAGAGCTAAGGATGAAAATGTTTCAGAGGAGCCCAGCTATCACCCAAACCCAATAGTACATTTTCTATATGAAAAGAAAACCCAGCCATTAGAATGCCTGGAAATGAACAAATAAGGGGTCTATACTATTCATCCCTGCCAAGCAATCCTTTGTCATAGGATCATAGAATATCAGAGTTGGAAGGGACCTCAGAAGGTCATCTAGTCCAACCCCCTGCTCAAAGCAGGACCAGTCCCCAATTTTTGCCCCAGATCCCTAAATGGCCCCCTCAAGGTTTGAACTCACAACCCTGGGTTTAGCAGGCCAATGCTCAAACCACTGAGCTATCCCTCCCCCCATCCCCTCCCTTCGTCACTTGCTCTCTCTGCGTTTCACTAACACCATCCACTAGATCTTATTCTTAACGTTTTCCCTTAAAATGTATGCAAAAAGTCAAAATACATGATGTTCCATGATGGCCTCTCAAATTTGAAAAGCACAGATGATGTGATCGTCACACGTAACTTTATTTTTGTAATAGATCATTTTTCTTCTTGTATGAATTAAATAATTTCTGTGGCAAGATATTTACTTTTAACAAAAAAATAATTTGTATCGAAGTACAAAAGTTAAAAAAATCATAAGTCAGATAGGAATGTACAAGAAAATTCCCCACAAAATGAAGGCTGTATAGAGCCAAATTCTACCTTAGACCTTAAACACATTCAAATCCTGCTCTTGGACACTCAGATGCACATTTAAGGATGTAAATTGGGTATTTATATACATACGTGTCCATTGAAGCGTCAAGATGTTCAATTTGCAAAGACACTCATGCAAGAAAATTGTCATTTCCATTGATTTACTTTTATATGTTATGTTTACCTCTTCTGTGGCTACGTCTACACTTACAGCTAGGGGTGTGACTTCCAGCTCGCATAGACATACGTGTGCTAGCTCTCCTCAAGCTAGCTTGTTAAAAATAGTAGTGTAGCTGAGATAGCATGGGCAGTGGCAAGCAGCAGACTGAGCTAGCCATGCTGAGTACAACGCCACCTGGACCCCATAGGTATGTACTCGGGGAGGCAAGCCCATGCTGCTGCTGCCCATGCTGCCACGACTACAATGATATATTTAGCACACTTAGCACAAGTCAATGAGAGAGCTAGCACAAGCTGGAAATCACACCCCTAGCTCCAAGTGTGGACATAGCCAAAGTTTATCTCAAACAAACCTCTCAACCTGCCAAGGCCCAAAGGTGGGATATAAGGTGTGGGATATAAGGCCCCAAAATGAAGAACGCAAAAAATTATTCATGCAGGAAACTTAAAATACTTTGGGATTCATTCCCTTATAGTAACTATCTCTTGATTCCATTTTTTTTGTTTAAATTTCTGATGTGAATAATTCTCAACAGTAAAAACAAGGGATGACAAATTGGTGTGGAACACAGATGACTTTGGAACTAAAATGAGTGACATCCCTCAATATAGGAGACAACTGATAAGTAGCACCTCTATTATATCACAAGGGATGGACAGTACTGTGGTGTTGAGGTACTGTTAGTATTTCTTTATCCATTTGGGGAATTTACCTGACCTAAGTCCTTTTTCTTCCAAAACTTTGCTCATCATAGCATAGGCTTTCTCAGAGGCGTCTGCTTTATTACTCTGGCATAATTTCAAAGTCAGAGATTTGTTGCTGTAGGACTTGGAGATCCAGTCAACTGGAACATCCTACTTCTGCTGTTGTCTTAACAGACTTGTTTGTCTGAAGTGCAGTTAGGGCAAAGTCCTCTCTTATGAAGATCCAAGGAGCAGATCTCCTGAGTGGCTGTGGATCAATGTGCACAAAGGGTATGACTATGCAGGGATAAAAGGCCCGCATCACAGCTGAAGCTGGCCTGGTCAATTGACTGGGGCTCATGGGGCTTGGGTTGCCGCGCTAAAAATTGCTGTGTAGACATTTGGACTCAGACTGGAGCCCTCGCTCTGGCACGCACCTCCCTTACATGTCCCGAGCTTGGTTTCCAGTGCAAGTCTGAATAAGAACAGCCAAACTGGGTCAGACCAAAGGTCCATCCAGCCCAGCATCCCATCCTCCGACAGCGGCCACGGGGAATGCCACGGGGAATGAATAGAGCCCCAGGGGGAATGAACAGAACAAGCAATCACCAAGTGCTCTGTCCCCTGTCACCCATTCCCAGCTTCTCGCAAACTGAGGTGAGGGATACCATCCCTGTCCATCCTGGCTGATAACCATTGATGGACCTATCTTCCATGAACTTATCTAGTTCTTTTTGAATGTCTACACAGTGATTTTTCAGCCCTGGAGCCCAAGCCCTGCAATCTCAAGTCAGCTGACCTGAGCCAGTCACAGGTTTTTTATCTCTGTGTAGACATACCAAGTAGAGCAGCACTAATTATTCCCCCTCTACCTACTACTCAGATCTGAATGTCACTGATCCTAGTGTGCAGCCCTGGACGTGGATGTGAGAGAAGTAGCAGATCCACACTGCATACCTTTTTTGGCTAATGTCCAACCACAATGTAGCCCTGTATCTGGAACCATAATGTTTGACATTCAAGGTGCCATGCTCTGGCTGCCAAACACAGAAAGGACTGCTCAGTTATTCTCCATCCAAGATTAATCATCTCAGCTGAAATAGTCATGCTAGAAGACCAAGGATATGTGAGATTGTGACATGATGGCCCCTTGGCAAAGGGTCCCCTCTTCTTTGCAAACAACTCTTCTTAGACCTGACAAACTCACTGCATTATATACATTGCTTATAGGCTATTTGTCTATAAAGGGTAACATGTAAGGTACCTATTGTAAGCTTGTAACTTATCGGTGTTCAAACACATGGTGTGATGTGTGTATGGGTAATACTTCAGGAATAATATAACTATATTGAAGTTTATGCCCTTAAAGTCTTACAGTTAAAAGAAGTCACCAGGGAGTAATATAACTCAGTGAAGTCCTATTCATGCAGGAGGAAGTTGCCACTCCTTCCTGGTTAGCTGGTTATGTGATGCCAGGCTCAAGTGTCTACCATTGCCTAGGGTGATCGGACACCCTGATATTATCAGGACTGTCCTGATATTAAGGGCTTTGTCTTATATAGGACCCTAGTACCTCTACTCACCATCCCAATTTCCCACACTTGCTATCTGGTCACCATACCATTGCCCATCACAGAACAGTTAATAAAAACCATCAAAGACAACTGCAAAGAATGAAAACCACTTGAAGGTAAAAACGGAACATTATAACAGACTGCGGATTCCCCTGTCTGTGAATAAAGACAAAAGACTGTTTCAGTACCTCAGAGTGGGGAGAGGTACTCTGCTCCTTTGAGGGCACAGGATCTGGGATATCTGTGAGTAGCCAGTGTCAGGGGCTGAACAGCACAGGAAAATGCTTCAATGGGACATGGGGATTGGGGTGCACCTCTTGTTAACCTGCAAATGAAAGTCAAGGCTGGAACAACCTGAGGAGAGTGCTTGAGTGGGTGAGAGGCTGGTGGTTAAGGAGCTAACACCCAGTTACCACAAACAAGGCTCCCTCCAACTGGAGGCAGGGGGTAACAAAGTGATTCACAGTCCACAGTATTCAGAGAACCCTCACAGAGAGCATTTGCACTAGTACTTCACAACTGATTATACCGAAAAATGTCTCATATCGCACACTGGTGACAACGATCACACATCTCTATGCTGGACATATTATTTCATAGCATTTAGGGCCAGAAGGGACCATTAGAACATCTAGTCTGACCTCCTATATAACACAAATTCCACCCAAGTACCCCTAAGTTGAGCCCAGGTCAATTCATGCTTACTGTTAACAAATAGAAAAGGAGTACTTGTGGCACTTTAGAGACTAACCAATTTATTTGAGCATGAGCTTTCGTGAGCTACAGCTCACTTCATCGGATGCATACCGTGGAAACTGCAGAAGACATTATATACACACAGAGACCATGAAACAATACCTCCTCCCACCCCACTGTCCTGCTGGTAATAGCTTATCTAAAGTGATCATCAAGTTGGGCCATTTCCAGCACAAATCCAGGTTTTCTCACCCTCGCCCCCCCCCCCCCACAAACTCACTCTCCTGCTGGTAATAGCCCATCCAAAGTGACCACTCTCTTCACAATGTGTATGATAATCAAGGTGGGCCATTTCCTGCACAAATCCAGGTTCTCTCACTCCCTCACCCCCCTCCAAAAACCACACACACAAACTCACTCTCCTGCTGGTAATAGCTTATCCAAAGTGACCACTCTCCTTACAATGTGCATGATAATCAAGGTGGGCCATTTCCAGCACAAATCCAGGTTTTCTCACCCCCCCACCCCCATACACACACAAACTTTCATGGTCTCTGTGTGTATATAATGTCTTCTTCAGTTTCCACAGTATGCATCCGATGAAGTGAGCTGTAGCTCACGAAAGCTCATGCTCAAATAAATTGGTTAGTCTCTAAAGTGCCACAAGTACTCCTTTTCTTTTTGCGAATACAGACTAACACGGCTGTTACTCTGAAACCTGTTAACAAATAGTGATGTTCCAAAAGAAAGCAGCGGGGCTTCAGCATTTTATGTTGTGTTGCATACGCATTAGTGATATGGCAGGCATGCTGATTTTCAGTTGTGACAATATCACATTATGCATAGATACTCTGGTGACAGGCACTATGGAGAGCCCGAACACAGACAGATAGAGTAGCTGTGGAAGACAAATCTTTATTATCCAGTGTATGTGATGCACAAATACAGCTGCACCATCACCTCTGGGAGATGCTGAGTTCCCTGTGCTCTGGGGAAGGCAGCTTAAAAGGGAGGTTACAGCTCTGTCGGCCATTGTAGTTGGCCCTGTGTCTTCTCTGCCTCTGTTATGGTGACTTGAGCTTGCGTGGCCTTAGCTGCGAGTTGCAGTCACAACAAAAGGCTGCGTGAGCCCTCTCCTCACTCCATGCTCATTCACCTGCACGAGGACAAAAGACAATCTAATTGTCAGTGTTCTCTGCCTTCAAAACAGAATGATCAGGGAGATGCTTTTTTGTTTTTGTTTTGTTTGTTTGTTTTTAAGTGAACATGCTGCAAGTATCCAGCAAAGCAGATCAACCCCATTCACAGGCAGGGTGAAGAAATTCTGCACATATATAGGGAACCACTAGAGGCCATCAGACACCTCTCCAAATAAACAGCCATTCATTTCAATTAATAGGTGGATTGGCAGGGAAAAGCCCATGGTAGCAGCAGGCCTGAAATATGTACAGTGTTGTGATTTTGGGAAGGGGAGGGGGTGGGATGCAGACCCAAATGTGCAAATGAAATTAATTATTTGAGTGGGAAGAAGGAGGGAAGGAGAGATTGATGAAAACAATCTTTGAGGTAAATATGAAAGGGATTTATAAACAGGTAGTTGCTGCATGAAGGGACTGATAACATTACAGTCAGCTACGACAGCGGCAGTAAATGTTTCTCCTCCCCTCTCCCCTCGGGAAGATGGTGACATTCATTTCCATTTGCACATGACCACCTGGTTGTGGTTGGAGTGTCTTTCTTACATATTAACCAGATTCTCCACAGTTGGGATGTCACTGGATTTCTGGGTAACCTTCCTAGGATCATTTCCTACCTGTGCTAAGAATTAGGGTATATGCCTATGCTAATTTCTAAATGATGGCCTGCAGCAGACTATTTCAGCAAACTCCCTGACATGATTTATCACATCTATTTGTTTTCAAAAGAAAACATATTAAGGCACAATTAAAATGAAAGCTTAAATGTAAACAAGGTGAGTATTTGTACATTATCATGAATATATAAACTATACAAAATGCAATCATGCTTTGTCTTTGGGCCGGATCCTCCTCCTATTAAAGTCAATACAAAATTTCATTTGACTTCAGTGGGAAATTTATCCAGCTTTTTAACTCTTATCTCTTTGGTTATCAGTCTTCCCTGTGATTAGTCCATTATTTTTAACATATTTGCCTTGGTTAGTTTCCTTCCACATTTTAATATTCCTTTTTTAATTGTAAGGGGTCAGACTTGTGGTCTCCCTTTTGCCTCCTTTGTTACATCTTTCTTTTCTGTGGTCTTATCCTGCCTACCCTCACTTAAATGAAGAAACCTCACCAACTTCCAGATCCAGGTGCAAGATCCTTATTAGCTCCTAGCTTTCCTTCAGAAATGAACACACATTTCCTTTCACTTCCACAGGATAGGAGAGAAGTGAGAAGCACATGCCAACGAACTACTTGCATATTTTTTAAAAAGTCACTTAGTTACCTTAACACAATGATAAGTGAGATATAGCTAGGGTATACCCATTGACTAGGGCTCTTTACCCTCCCCCCCCTTATATTTCAGAAATTCTGCAGTCCTTTTATGGTCCAGATTCTCATTCCCTTAGTAATTAATTTAAATTGGCCTATTCTCAGATGCCCAGACTGTGGATGCTTTACTCACCGAGAACAAAATGTTTGTTTGTTTCCTTACTACTGCAAAAAATGATAAAAAAAGTTGACCGACCCTCCAATAAGTAGTTAGTACACTACTAATCCAGTAGTTTAGTGTACTCACTTGACATGTGAGAGGCCAAGCTTCAAATCCCTGCTCCAAATGTTTCTCTCTCCTGGAATGCCATCCTGGACCTTAGTAACCTTCCTGACTAAAGTTTTGTGAAAACCAATATGCTCCCGTGAAAAGTTTCTGTTTCAATGAATTGGCATTTTCCAATGGAAACATGTTTTCTTGTAAAATTCCCAAGCAGCTTAACTCACCAGTGCCTGCACTGACTACACTGGAATTGTTCATGTGAGTAATTGCTCACCAATGGCAGTAAAAGATTCACAGTCTGGCCCAGAGTTAGATGGAACTCATTGCGACTATCAGAGTCTGGTTGTTGGCGTCCCATTGAAGGAAATGGGATAATTTGCAGGACACTACTCGTTATAAATAATAGTGGCTGCATCCAGCCCAAAGTCTTGCTCATCTTACCTAATTTCTCCATTTAACTTAGATGTTGACAAGTCTATTCACAGTGTGGCAACAGTGTTCCCATCTGTGCCATCATTTTCATAAGAATCAAGTTTTCACGTAGTGAAAGACCCTTTTTCTATATAAGGACCTTAGGCCCAGCCTGGAGCAAGGGATAGAGCATAAGCCGCACCAATTTAGGAATAGTTCCAGGCTGCATTGTGCCTCAGAGATACACTTCTGAGTCACAGTCCTTCCCCTGGTTCCTCCTTGCTCCTGGGTTGTAGTGCTGTCAAGGTTCCCTCCCCACTCTGAACTCTAGGGTACAGATGTGGGGACCCCCTAAGCTTATTTCTACCAGCTTAGGTTAAAAACTTCCCCAAGGCACAAATCCTTCCTTGTCCTTGGATGGGTACTGCTGCCACCACCAAGTGAGTTAGACAAAGGTTCAGGAATAGGACCACTTGGAGTTCCTGTTTCCCTCAAATATGCCCCCCAAGCCTCTTCACCCCCTTTCCTGGGGAGGCTTGAGAATAATCTACCAACCAAATAGGTAAACCAGATTCTTAAAAAACAGAACTTTTTTATAAAGAGAAAAAAAGTAAAAGAAGCACCTCTGTAAAATCAGGATGGAAGGTAACTTTATAGGGTAATGAGATTCAAAACACAGAGGATTTCCCTCTAGGCAAAACTTTAAAGTTACAAAACACAGGGCTAAACCTCCCTCTAAGCATAGGGAAAATGCACAAGCTAAAAACAAAAGATACTTTAACGCGCCTTGCCTTATTTAGTTACTCTTTTTGCAATATTGAGACTCATTTTAGGATGATTTTAGGAGAAGGAGTTTTCTGACCTGATGCATCTCTGCTTCCCCAGAGAACACAGAGCTCAAACAAAGCCTTCCCCTTCCACCCCCTGGATTTGAAAGTATCTTCTTTCCCCAATGGTCCTTTTGGTCAGGTGCCAACCAGGTTATTTGAGCTTCTTAACCCCTTACAGGTAAGGAGGAATTCGAGGCTACCCTTAGCTGTATGTTTAAGGCAAATGCTTTACCACTGGCCAGTACCAGCATTAAAGTACTACTACCCATCCTGGATTGGCTCAGTTATTCTGGCCAGTGAGCAGAAGGATGGATCCAGGGATCTGCTCATTTCCTGCTCCTCCCCATGCCACCTATCAACTCTGGAGAAGGAGCAAGTGTAACCCACACACCTCCTGGGTGTGGTTCTGTCCCATCCAGTGGCACTGAGACCACTTAGAGATTAATGAGTCTGCTACAGCCTTAGCTAACAGCTATGTGGCATTTAGCTCATGCAGTAGAGGCTCATGCATTTCACTCTGGAGAACCTAGGTTCAATCCTACTCCCCGATGACCAGGGTCTGCCAGTGTTACAAAGGAGGGCTCATCTAGGATTTCAACTGTGAAATCTCTCAGCTTGGGATGCACTTCCTCAGGTAGGGGAAGTATGTAACCCACACATCTCCTGGGTGTGGTGCTTTGTCCCCCTCGAATGGCACTGAGGCCACTTATAGATTAGAGTCTGCTGCAGCCTTAGCTAAGAGCCATGTGGTTTTAGCTCATGCATTTTGCTTCAGAGGTCGCAGGTTCAAGCCTGCCCACCGACAACTGGGGTCTGTTGGTATTACACAAGCAGATGAGTAGTCCTGCTTTCTCCTGCATGTTTGGACCCAAGATGCAGATAACTCATGTTGGTACATAGGGGAGTTTTTACTTGGTGGAAAAGAGGTGAAGTCCAAAGGGAAATCCAGCCCTACACACCACATGGTGCCACCATCCTCAGGTATTAATGCCTTACTCCTCCATCTGTCCCAAGGGAATTACTGAGAGGATGTAATGAATGAGGTGCTATTATCTGGTCTTGGGGCTGGTTTTGTTCAACATCTTCATTAATGATCTGGAGGATGCCGTGGATTGCAGCCTCAGCAAGTTTGCAGATGACACTAAACTGGGAGGAGTGGTAAATGCACTGGAGGGTAGGGATAGGATACAGAGGGACCTAGAAAATTAGAGGATTGGACCAAAATAAATCTGATGAGGTTCACCAAAGACAAGTGCAGAGTCCTGCATTTAGGACAGAAGAATCCCATGCACTGCTACAGACTAGGGACCAAATGGCTCGGCAGCAGTTCGGCAGAAAAGGGCCTAGGGATTACAGGGAATGAGAAGCTGGATATGAATCAACAGTGTGCCCTTGGTACCAAGAAGGCCAATGGCATTTTGGGTTTTATAAGTAGGAGCATTGCCAGTAGATCGAGGGATGTGATCATTCCTCTCTATTTGGCATTGGTGAGGCCTCATCTGGAGTACTGTGTCCAGTTTTGGGCCCCACACTACAAGAAGGATGTGGAAAACTTGGAACAAGTCCAGCGGCGGGCAACAAAAATGATTAGGGGAGCTGGAGCACATGACCTATGAAGAGAGGCTGAGGGAACTGGGATTGTTTAGTCTGCAGAAGGGAAGAATGAGGGGGGATTTGATAGCTGCTTTCAACTACCTGAAAATGGGTTCCAAGGGGGATGGATCTAGTCTGTTCTTAGTGGTAGCAGATGACAGAACGAGGAGTAATGGTCTCAAGTTGCAGTGGGAGAGGTCTAGGTTGGATATTAGGAAACACTATTTCACTAGGAGGGTGGTGAAGCACTGGATGGGTTACCTAGGGAGGTGGTGGAATTTCCTGTCTTAGAGGATTTTAAGGTCAGGTTTGACAAAGCCCTGGCTAGGATGATTTAGTTGGGGATTGGTCCTGCTCTGAGCAGGGGTTTGGACGAGATGACCTCCTGAGGTCCCTTCCAGCCCTGATATTCTAGGATTCTGTGATCCAGAGGAGCTCGCTCTCCCTGCCCTGGTCCCGGAGGAGTTCTGTGCCCCTGCTTGCCCCCTCCTTGTGCACACCACTGCTTAGTGTTTTCCATTGGAGCCCCTCTGCACAGGCTTCCCTGCCCAGCTGTTGCTGCTCCCCCAGAAGTCCCACACAGACCTGCATCCAGCTGACATGTATGGCAGTCACAGCCTATTCCACACTCAGCTCTGCGTATGGTTCTTGCCTTCAGCTGACCCTGCTTGCCAGGTGGCTGATCCTTCAGCTCCTCACTTGCCAATCAGCCTTTGCTTCCAAACATGCCCTGGCCACATCATGGGTCAGGAGTCAGGGCCTTTTTCTTATAAGGCCAGGAGAAAGCAGATGAGCAGTGGGGAGCGGGCTGATGGGATTTGTGGTCCCCTGTTTAGCAGGTTCATTTGGCTTTTGCTTTTCTTAGAGATTAATTGTTCACCTCTTCATTGTCCTTTTTGTTCATGACTTGTTGAGAGACGGTGCTGCTTTTTCTTGCTTTTCATTAAAATCTCTTTATTTGGATTTTTTTTTCTTTTTGTTAATGTCAATCTTTTTTGTGTGTTCATTCTCTCTCTTGCTCTGCTTTGGTTTGTGGTAGTTTTACTTTTAATTATTCCTCTCTTTGCATCTCTTTATCCCCATTTCATTTCATTTAGGGCTGGGCTATGATTTTAGTCACAGCCCTGAAATGCAGAGGGTATGGTTTCAGTGCTTAGGGAGCTGGGTCTGGTTCCAACAACTGGCTGTATGTAACAGTAAGAATGTCATGGTATCCCACGCAGACTTTTTGTCTGCGAAGTCAGCCCTTAAAGTTGGGACACCGCTACTCTGTGCTGCTAATACAAACAGTCTGCACAGCTGAAGTGTTGTACTATTGTGTAACCACACTCACTCCTCGAGAGGAGTTAACTTGAATGTAGTTAACTCAAGCTAACACTGCAGTGAAGATAAGCCCTCAGGGACTAAACCTGAGTCACCATTATTCCTCACACATGGAGGGTAGTTATTTATCACTGGCCAACACCAACCGTCAATGCATCTCCCCTCTTCCCCCAACCCCCCCACAGGCTCAGCTCTACTGCCCACCTGCTCTGAGGAGGGATTAGTCTTGCTTATGCTTACGTGCCTAGACCCAAGGCCTAGGAAGCCTATGTAGGGGTATAAGTAAGGAGGGGAGGTTTTTGGGGATCTTACCCCCTCTGACCCCCTTGCATGGGCAAATAGAGTGAGTCAGAAACTAGCCCTTCCCGTGACAGATTTCATTTTCTTTTCTCTCAGTTCAAGCTGTTAGATAAACTCAAGGCTTCAAGCAATCTTATGCTAGAACTTAAATCAGAAGCTGATAGCTTATAAACAAACATTTCAGGTTTTCGTTTCTTGTTTTGGCCGAGATCTGGTACACGATCTTAGCACAAATTAATGTTCCGAGCAAAAAAATGCTGAGTTTGGATCATGACATTCAAATTACTTGCAATTTACTTGGTGTCCTTCAAGATTATTTATTGGCATTATGGTCTTCTGTGCTTGTTACATGTAAGGAAGCTGCTGCTTCACAGGCTGAAATGCTAGAAAATCCATGCAATTCCAAGAGAAGTGATCTCAAGGAAGGAAAGTAATGCCAGGCACACTTTCAAAGGACAAAAGGTCATCATATCCCAAAAACATTTTAAACCCCATTTTAGACAAAATATTAACACAATTAGACAATAGGATACGTAAGTGTGGTGGAGTAGGAGAAAGGTTTATTTTTTTGATGGATAAGAAACTGAAAAGTCACAGCAGTGAAGACCTGAATAGGCATGCTTGAAATTTAGCAAGCAGCTACCCTGAGGATTTTGAGAGTTTTGAGGGTCAGATTAAGTTTTTTGCTAGTTTATACAAACAAATCTTTAAGCATGACTTGGAAATGAAGATGCCCATTGATCTTCTGAGCTCAATTCAAAAATGTATCTATTCAAGAGCTATCTAAGAACATGTAGAGGGAGGAAAGATTAAATGATCTGGCAATTATTTCTGAAAAGAAGTTGCAAGCAAGGCGCAGAGAGTGGGATGAGCTAATTAATGAGACCGCTTCAGAGAAGGTTAGGAAGGTCTATTTGGAAAAATCACTTAGTGGTGATTGCAGGTGAGAAGGAGGCAGAGGGCTCCCTGCATTTGAGTCTAAGAACCAGGCCTGGGACATCCTTGGCACAGCACTGTGCTCATCTTCACCTTCAAGTCATCTGTGTCTGTTCTTGCATAATCCTCCACATTTCCCCACCTCTACTCCTTTTCCTCTCACTGCTCCCCTTTGTCTTCCTCTCCCATTCTCAGTTGTAGGTCCTTCATGACATCCCTTATGCTTACAGCTGCATCCCACCTCCCATACCCAAGACAACCTCAGAGGTCTCCTCAAAGCCTGCTGAATGTGTCACTGCACTAGGGCCAGTCAAAAAAGTTCTGTTTAAATCTGTTTTTGATGTTTTTTTTTAACTAAATAGATATTTTTTCACAAGAAATGTTTGATTTCCACTGAAAATTCTAACTTTTTGAAAAAAAATATTACCCCCAAACTGAAAATTTCTCATCAGAAATGGTGCTTCATCAGAGTTGCCGCTCATGTGCCTCATGCCCCAATTCTCCTCTATGAGCTGGGCTCCTCAGCCAGATTATATCTCCCCTGAGGCACTGTGACCATGGCAGCTTAGCAAATGGGGCTGCTGTGGTCCATCCCCTACTGTAATCTGACCAAGAAGCCTGGCGCATAGAGAAAGGAGGCACAAAGCACCCCAAATACATCCCCTGTGAAACACCACAGTGGCATTTCCAAATCTAAATTTTCAGTTTTCAACCAAAATTTATCCTGCTTTGTCAAAAATACTTGGTTTTCAATTTTTCCCCAAGAAGTCTAATTTGTCAACCAAAACAAAAACAATGAAAATCATTTGAATCGAAATTTTCTATGGGAAAAAAATGTTTCCATCCAATTTCACCTTCTCATGCAAGAACTGCTGTTTTTGTTTGAGAGCTAGCCTGCAAAGTTCTTCAGGGCAGGGACCCTCTATATTTATGTATTATGTACAGCACTGTAGACATTTATAGTGTGACATATTTAAGTTTGGAAGGAATCAGGTTTTATTGGTAAATATATAAACATCAATTTCATGTAGAAACCTACAAAAATATTTCCATCCCTAATAATCCAAATTTACAGATAGGCAAAGTAAGACGAATGCTTCTTGAGAACTTATTAGACTTATTAGCCTTGATTCAAGACTTTATTTTGTGTATTTTGACATGTGACGTTGACAATTGGTGTTTTAACCGTTATGAAACTGTAACTTTTTGATCTCAATGTCTACTGTCATCAAATAGTTATTGACTGACCCCCCCATACTCTGAACCCCCACAATTTCCTACAACTGTGAAAATTTAAATAGCTAAAATAGAAAAAGCATAACTGACAAATTAAATCAATACATGTACAAAAAGTGTAAAAATAAACTTCAGTATTATCTATCGAAATTATATATATAAAAATTTGAATTCTATCATTCCTAGACATAAAACTATTATTGGGCCATATTATGCGGGTCTTACACACATGAGCAAAGCCTACATGCAAAAGAAATGAAGCTCACATGAGTTTTCTTTGTAAGATCAGACCCATTTTATGGTATCATAAGTGTACATGACTGCATATAATTGGTGGTCACAAACAAAGAATAGGTCCCTGCACTGAACTGGTAAGCTATTCTAAGCATAAGGAGCAGCATAGAAGGTACAGATTTGGGAATAGGTGAAGGTAGCAAATTCAGAGAGAATCCTGGGTGGAGCACAGGGGTAGAAGTGAGATTTGGAGGTGTTACAGGCTGCAACGGAGATGTGCCGGGTCTTGAAGCTGAGGGTGAGGAACTTGACCTTGATGTAGAAAGAGAGAAGAAGCTAGTGAAGATGGACACACAGTCAGAACAGAGAGCAAAGATTTTCTAAGCAGCAGGATGGATTAGTGAGGAAAGAAGTGAAAGGTGGTGAGAATGAAAAAATGGTGATTACGATGGTCAAGACAACAAAGGCCTGGCCCAGAACTTTAGCAGTTGGAATGGAGAGTACAGGTCAAATTTTAGTGCTGTTGTAGAGGAAGAAATGACTTGGATCTAAGGGGTGAAATAGAGAATGCTGATGTCTTATATAAATAATAAAAACATAGTGTACCAAATTTATCCTTGAAATCAATGGAGTTAAAAGAGGGGTGAATTCCGTCCACTTCGTTTATATTATTATATAAATAATAAATGATGATAGATGATAATTACAGTATTGATCTACCTTTTATATTTAAATGTTTTATTTATATTGCGTTTTCCATCTCATTACATAGACTTCTATGGCTTCCCCGTTTCTGTTCTGATGATCACGCTGAATTCTGGATGGTGTTCGTGCCAAAGCTCAAGATATAGATATAGTTACTGCCTCACGGAGCTACTATGATTGCAGAGACCATATGATTTCCTGTGCTGGCCAACAATGCTGATAAAAGGTTAGAGTGCTGTAGCATGGTACATTAAATATGGAGCTGTCCACAAATGCCTCAGCTTACTACCAGTAGCCACCTTGGTCCTGCCTGAGAACTGCAATGTGCACTTTATTTGATGACAAATCTAGATGGGTTATGAGTTTGGGATTAAGTGATGGGAGAGGCTCAGTATGTTCTAGTCTCCATGGCACCATGTGTAGTTATTTCCACCAAATCAGAATGACAGTGCCCTCACACTTACTTTGCACTGGTATAAATGACTACACAAGAGGCAAGGGAAGCCTTCCCTACTACCTCCATTCTCAGTCACTGTCGACAACACCACCATCCTGCCTGCCACTCAGCCCCCATAACCTGGGTATAAGCTTTAACCCAGAATGCTTTGTAGGTCCTCACATCCAGGCTATGTCTAAATCTGGCCAGTTCTTTGGCATAACGTCTATAAGCTGCGGCCTTTCCTACTCATCCACACAGCTAGAGCTCTCATCCAGGCTCTCAGAATCTTGCATCTCAATTACTGCCATATCCTTCACTCTGGCCTTGACAAATGCAACCTTGCCCAACTCATATCCGTTCAGAATGCTGCTGCAAAGATCATTTTCCTCATCCGTTGCTTTGACCATGACACTCCTCTCTTTGCATCCCTCCACTGGCTCCCCCTTCTCTTGCAATTTGTCTTTGTTTTCAAGGCCCTTCTCAGCCACCCCCCCCCCCCGCATCTGTCATTTACTATGAAGACAACAGCTCCCATCTCTGATTGGGCAATGATGCCAGCATCCATCTGCCACTTGTTAAATTTTCAAACAAGCACCTTTGTGCTGCCTCCCATGCTGCCATTCTCACTTGGAAGGAGCTCCCCATAAACATCCACAAATCTCCCTCATTATCCTCCTTCAAATCCCTCTTAAAATTCTCCTTTTCCATGAAGCCTACACAAAACTCGAAAAGGGTTACACTGCTGGTGTACTGTGACCACTGTCTGTCATACTGACGAATATCATCTCATTGTTTCCTTGTACTCCACTATCTGTCTGTATCCAGCTGTTGTCTCTTGTGTTATACTTAGATTGTAAACTCCTCACGCAGGGACCTTCTTTTTGTTCTGTGTTTGTACAAGGCCTACCACGAGGGCGTTCTGGTCCATGACTGGGTTGGAAATTTTATTGGGATGGAACAGCCTTGCTCATAAATTTATAGGTGCTTCCTACTTCTGGTTGGGCATGGCATTGTATTTGCATCTGCTTGGATATAGTATTGTACTTAATACCGTAAGAACAACTTTCTTCATGGTCATATGCCACTTTTGGTTCTAAATAGAACATGGAAATGCAAAGGTGGAAATAAAAATATTGGGGAGGGGGGACAAAACAGTGACTCAGTGATTTGAATCTAAGAGCTTGTTTACATGGGGATCTATTCTTGAATAGCTATTCTGCTTTAAATTCATGCTCTACCTCAATCCAAATTAATCAGTAGTGTAGGCAAGTCCTCAGTTTAGGTTTGTTTCAAGTTTTAGGTGAAGGTTTTGTCAGCTGAAACCATGTATCTTATTTTCTCCAAGCTTGTTTTGCACATAAAATGTGTCTTGACCCATATCTACTCTTTAACTTGTGCACCATCATGCAAATTCCTTTAAGGAAATATTTGTGTTTGAATCATCAACAGAAATAAACAGATGGTTTGTCTGTAATTCTCAGCGTACAAATGGAGTTGTCACAAGTGTAAGCATCAAGTACAAAAAATATTGAAGTAATGCTTTGATTCCTAGTTTTGGGGGGATCAGATGTTCAATAAAGTTACCTCTGATTCCTTGCTGCAGCCCAAGAGCTATGGGTCCCTGCTGAATGTGTCGTGCTGCACCTTTTGATGCAAGATATATTGGATTTATGCAAGAGTTCTGTGTTACAGTTACTCAGTGACACTCTGAGGGTATGTTTACACAACAAACCTAAGTCAACCTATATTAGGTTGACTTACACGTCGATTTTCAGCCACCACAACAATTACTCTGGTGTGAATGTCCATATTACCCTCCTTGGGTCAGTGGTGAGCGTCCTCACCAGGAGTGCTTCCACTGACTTTAGACAAGTTGATGTAACAAGACAGCCGATGTAAGGGACACCGTGTCTACATCAGGGGTGGGCAAACTACACCGAATCTAGCCCATAAGCCATTTTAAGCTGCCCCCCGAACTCCCGCTGGGGAGCAGGGTCTGGGGCTTAGAATCATAGAATCATAGAATATCAGGGTTGGAAGGGACCTCAGAAGGTCATCTAGTCCAACCCCCTGCTCAAAGCAGGACCAATTCCCAGTTAAATCATCCCAGCCAGGGCTTTGTCAAGCCTGACCTTAAAAACTTCTAAGGAAGGAGATTCTACCACCTCCCTAGATAACGCATTCCAGTGTTTCATCACCCTCTTAGTGAAAAAGTTTTTCCTAATATCCAATCTAAACCTCCCCCACTGCAACTTGAGACCATTACTCCTCGTTCTGTCATCTGCTACCATTGAGAACAGTCTAGAGCCATCCTCTTTGGAACCCCCTTTCAGGTAGTTGAAAGCAGCTATCAAATCCCCCCTCATTCTTCTCTTCTGTAGACTAAACAATCCCAGCTCCCTCAGCCTCTCCTCATAAGTCATGTGTTCTAGGCCCCTAATCATTTTTGTTGCCCTTCGCTGGACTCTCTCCAATTTATCCACATCCTTCTTGTAGTGTGGGGCCCAAAACTGGACACAGTACTCCAGATGAGGCCTCACCAATGTCGAATAGAGGGGAACGATCACGTCCCTCGATCTGCTCGCTATTCCCCTACTTATACATCCCAAAATGCCATTGGCCTTCTTGCCCTGCTCCAGTGCTCCAGCTGGGGCGCTGGGTCGGGGGCTGCACCACGCAGCTCCTGGAAGCAGCCGCATGGCCCCACTCTGGCGCTAGCAGGGTCGGGGGCCACTTCACAGGTAGGAGCCAGAGAAGGGATATGTCACTGCTTCCGGGAGCCACTTGAGGTAAGCACCGTTCGGTGCCTGCACCCCTGAGCCTCCCCCCACCTTGGGAATGTGGCAGGAGTCAAACGAAATCTTCCCATAATAGCATATTGTCTTTTTCAGTGGACCCTTACGAGGAAGAAAAACAGTTGAACCAGTGCCACTGCAAATATTTTTTGCAATGTGCCAAGTGTCTTTATGATTTGTATTCCAGTAGCACCTAGAAGTTTCAGCTGAGATCGAGGCCTCGGTGTGCTAAAAACTGTAGAAACCTTGGGATGGTATTTTCTCGGTTCTCTCTCTGTATGTAGGTATCAGATTACAGTTTTAAAACATAATCATTTTGTTTGTCTAGTAATGTAATATTTGATTAGGAAAGAGGACCTTGACCATCCCAAATTTAATGTATATTCCTGTGAATTTCCCAGAATCCTTGCAGATCCCAGAGAAATAATTCATAGATTCATAGATATTTAGGTCAGAAGGGACCATTATGATCATCTAGTCTGACCTCCTGCACAACGTAGGCCACAGAATTTCACCCACCACTCCTGCAAAAAACCTCTCACCTATGTCTGAGCTATTGAAGTCCTGAAATCGTGGTTTAAAGACTTCAAGGAGCAGAGAATCCTCCAGCAAGTGACCTGTGCCCCATGGTACAGAGGAAGGCGAAAAACATCCAGGGCCTCTTCCAGTCTGCCCTGGAGGAAAATTTCTTCCCGACCCCAAATATGGCGATCAGCTAAACCCTGAGCATATGGGCAAGATTCACCAGCCAGATACTACAGAAAATTCTTTCCTGGGTAACTCAGATCCCACCCCATCTAATATCCCATCACAGGCCATTGGACCTATTTACCATGAATATTTAATTACCAAAACCATGTTATCCCATCATACCATTTCCTCCATAAACTTATCGAATTTAATCTTAAAGCCAGATAGATCTTTTGCCCCCACTGCTTCCCTTGGAAGGTTATTCCAAAACTTCACTCCTCTGATGGTTAGAAACCTTCGTCTAATTTCAAGTCTAAACTTCCTGGTGGCCAGTTTATATCCATTTGTTCTTGTGTCCACATTGGTACTGAGCTTAAATAATTCCTCTCCCTCTCCAGTATTTTATCCCTCTGATATATTTATAGAGAGCAATCATATCTCCCTTCAACCTTCTTTTGGTTAGGCTAAACAAGCCAAGCTCTTTGAGTCTCCTTTCATAAGACAGGTTTTCTGTTCCTCGGATCATCCTAGTAGCCCTTCTCTGTACCTGTTCCAGTTTGAATTCATCCTTCTTAAACATGGGAGACCAGAACTGCACACAGTATTCCAGGTGAGGTCTCACCAGGGCCTTGTATAATGGTACTAATAGCTCCTTATCTCTACTGGAAATACCTCGCCTGATGCATCCCAAGACCGCATTAGCTTTTTTCACAGTCATATCACATTGGCGGCTCATAGTCATCCTATGATCAACCAATACTCCAAGGTCCTTCTTCACCTCCGTTACTTCTAATTGATGCGTCACCAGCTTATAACTAAAATTCTTGTTATTGATCCCTAAATGCATAACCTTACACTTCTCACTATTAAATTTCATCCTATTACTATTACTCCAGTTTACAAGGTCATCCAGATCCTCCTGTATGATATCCCAGTCCTTCTCTAAATTGGCAATACCTCCCAGCTTTGTATCATCTGCAAACTTTATTAGCACACTCCCACTTTTTGTGCCGAGGTCAGTAATAAAAAGATTAAATAAGATTGGTCCCAAAACCAATCCTTGAGGAACTCCACTGGTAACCTCCCTCCAGCCTGACAGTTCACCTTTCAGTAGGACCTGCTGTAGTCTCCTCTTTCACCAATTCCTTATTCACCTTTCAATTTTCGTATTGATCCCCACCTTTCCCAATTTAACTAATAATTCCCCATGTGGCACGGTATCAAATGCCTTACTGAAATCTAGGTAAATTAGATCCACTGCGTTTCCTTTGTCTAAAAAATCTGTTACTTTCTCAAAGAAGGAGATCAGGTTGGTTTGGCATGATCTACCTTTTGTAAAACCATGTTGTATTTTGTCCCATTTACCATTGACTTCAATGTCCTTAACTACCTTCTCCTTCAAAATTTTTTCCAAGACCTTGCATACTACAGATGTCAAACTAATAGGCCTATAATTACCTGGATCACTTTTTTTCCCTTTCTTAAAAATAGGAACTATGTTAGCAATTCTCCAATCATATGGTACAACCCATGAGTTTACAGACTCATTAAAAATTCTTGCTAATCGGCTTGCAATTTCGGGTGCCAATTCCTTTAATATTCTTGGAAGAAGATTATCTGGGCCCCCCGATTTAGTCCCTTTAAGCTGTTTGAGTTTTGCTTCTACCTCAAATATGGTAATATCTACCTCCATATCCTCATTCCCATTTGTCATGCTACCATTACCCCTAAGATCCTCTTTAGCCTTATTAAAGACTGAGGCAAAGTATTTGTTTAGATATTGGGCCATGCCTAGATTATCCTTGACCTCCACTCCTTCCTCAGTGTTTAGCGGTCCCACTTCTTCTTTCTTTGTGTTTGAAGGCCAGTCTTGTGGCCCTAGTACTCAAGGGATCAAACCCCATCCCTGATGTAACAATGGAGGGAGGGAAAATTCCATGAGGGAATCTTCATGTTATTTTTCTATCTGTCTTACATACTGATATGGCCCCATTACCATAGTATCTGAACATCTTAATGCTTTTAGCCTCACAAAACCCTTGTGAGGTAGGGAAGTATTACTGCCCCCATTAGACCTGGCCCTAGGCATAAGCAGACTAAGCAATTGCTTAGGGCCCCAAAGCAACTCGAGGGGGCCCAGTATTAAATATAGGTATATGTTGTATGCGGCCGGGGGTGGAGGCAAAATATTCTTGCTTAGGGTCCCCAATGGGCTAGCACTGGCCCCCATGTTACAGGGAAATACAATCTAGTTGGAGCTACTATAAGGGGGGTGCATACCTGGTTGGAAAACTGTTCCCAGAGAGTAGTTATCAGTGGTTCACAGTCATGCTGGAAGGACATAACAAGTGGGGTGCTGCAGGGATCAGTTCTGGGTCCGGTTCTGTTCAATATGTTCATCAGTGATCTAGATAAGTAAATGGAGAGTATACTTATAAAGTTTGTGGATGATACCAAGCTGGGAGGGGTTGCAAGTGCTTTGGAGGATAGGATTAAAATTCTAAATGATCTGGACAAACTGGAGAAATGGTCTGAAGTAAATAGGATGAAATTCAATAAGGACAAATACAAAGTACTCCACTTAGGAAGGAACAATCAGTTGCACACATAGAAAATGGGAAATGACTGCCTAGGAAGGAGTACAGAAGAAAGAGATCTGGGTATGATAGTGGATCACAAGCTAAATATGAGTAACCAGTGTAACACTGTTGCGGGAAAAAAAAAAAAAAGCAAACATCATTCTGGGATGTATTGGCAGGAATGTTGTAAGGAAGACACAAGAATTAATTCTCCACATTTTGGGAAAGATGTGGACAAATTGGAGAAAGTCCAGAGAAGAGCAACAATAACGATTAAAGGTCTAGAAAACATGACCTATGAGGGAAGATTTAAAAAACTGGGTTTGTTTAGTTTGGAGAAGAGAAGACTGAGAGGGGACATGATAATAGTTTTCAAGTACAAAAAAGATTGTTACAAGTAGGAGGGAAGTAAATTGTTCTTGTTAACCTCTGAGGATAGGACAAGAAACAATGGGCTTAAATTGCAGCAAGGGTGGTTTAGGTTGGACATTAGGAAAAACTTCCTGTCAGGGTGGTTAAGCACTGGAATAAATTGCTAGGGAGGTTGTGGAATCTCTGTTACTGGAGGTTTTTAAGAGCAGGTTAGAGAAACACCTGTCAGGAATGGTTTAGATAACACTTAGTCCTACCATGAGTTCAGGGGACTGGACTAGATGACCAGCGCACTTCCACTCCAACGAGTCTATGATTCCATGAGGAACTGAGGCACAGAAGCCTAGATTCACAAAGCACCTAAACTCCAGACTTTGGCAGCTAAATCTGGGTTTAGGTGCCTAAATCCCAATTTTAGGCTCCACTGTGATTCACAAAACTCCTGGTGAATCTTCTAGGTACCCAAACTCATTCAAGTGCCTTAGTTTTTGTAGTAAAAAGTTGCCTTGGCTCCTATGTTTCCACCTCTGGCTTGGGTGGAACATCAGTGTGTAGACCTACAGAGCAATTCACGAAATGGGGAAGATAGGTGTGTTCCTATCTAACTCTTCTGTGGGCCCCAATCCAGTAGATCTGCTCAGAGCACATGAGAACACCTATTGGATTGGGGCTTGCATATGAGTTCACACAAAACAGCCAGCAGGAGGGGAGAGAGAGCTAACTCCCTCATGACTTTTATGCTAGTGGTTAGACCTCTAGGTCAAATCCCCCCTTCACTTGATGAGGAAATAGGGATGTGAACAGGGATCCACCACCTCTCAGGTGAGTGCTGTAAGCATTGGTCTGTGGGATAGTCTAATGCAAGGGGGTCCCTTAATCTTTCCTGATGAAGCTGTTGCACTGTGGATAAAACATTTAAGAGATATTGTGCCAGAGAGACATAGCACAAGTATGAATCTATAGCCAGGTAGTTAGAGCATTCACCCAGGATGTGGGAGACCCATGATCCAGTCTTCCTCCTCCCATGACTGTTTAATTATTTGTCCAGAGTGCCACAGCAGACACTGAGGGAGACTTATGTCAGACTAGCCCAGTGGTTAGGGAATTGACTGGAGAGAGAGTGTTCAAATCCCTTCTCCTCATCAGGTTGAGAAGGAAGTTGAACCAGGGATCTCCTGTCTCCAAGGTGAGTACCCTAACCAGTGGGCTAGAAGTTACAAGGAAGATCCTCCTTGCAACAAACATTACCTTAGGCACCTAGCACCAAAGACGACTCACAGTTGAGAATCATTAGCAGAGAGAGCCTCCTCCCTGCAGCCTGGACTCAAGCACCTATCTCCAAAAGGGACAGGGCTTTGCACACCCCTCTCCCATGGGCTGATTGAGGTGGCTCCCAATGTAGCATGCTGACGTTTGTGAATCATATTCTAAGATGCCTGTCTCTTCCTACTCATTGTTTCAGGAGCCTACGCACCTAACTAAGGCTTTGTGAATTGCAGGGTTCCTTTGATTTTCTAGGTGCCTAAACATTAGGCATGGTGATTAATAGTGTGGCGATAACCTATTTCCATTTAAAAGAACTAGTTTTAGTGGTGGCCACAAATTATGCTAGTCTATGTCATCTCCTCAACTTCTTTAATATCAGAATGTCAGTGCGGCTAAAAGAAACTGGAAAGGTCATCCTACTAATTTTCATTTCAAACATAACTTGCCAAGAAGCCAGTCAGTTTTAAATGACAGAAAAGAAAGAATTGCACTGAAGTAAGTAAGGCCCTATTTAATTCCCAATATTGTGGATCCCGCACTATTAGGCTTCCACCACCATTTTGATTTTAATTAGCTTACTTTGCACAGTCCACAATTTTGCATACATTTTGAGATTTGCAACATACACCTTTTCCCCCATTAGTACAGTAGAAATCCAATTTTCTGAGCTAACCGCGGCGGGTCTTCCACTGTCCACTTTGGGCATGGCAGGGCTCCCTCTGTCAGCCCTGGGCGGCCGGCTTTTCCAAATTACTTCAGTTGAAAAAGGTCCATTATTACTTTTCCACAATTTTCCATGTCTTGTCCATCACTCAGCTGCAGTTATTTGACAATTATCCTGCAATTCAAGTATAATAAGCCAAAAAGGAAAAGACAAGTAAAAGGAAAAAATTGGTACTGCTCTGAGATCAGATCATCATCTCGCGCTCCAGTGTATTTTTTGCTGAAATGGGCTTCAGTAAATTTGCACAAAAAGTTTACCAGCCTGAGCACCAAAATCTGTTCAGCTCACCTCATCAAGACAAGAATTATGGTGGTAATGAAGATAATATTTTACTCACCTGTAAAGAATAGTGGTCCATTGGATATTTGTTAGTGTTACAAGGCAAGAAGGATTTTTCCAGTGCCACTCTAGTCTGGCGCTGGCAAAATTCATTCTAGGCATTATTCAGCTGAGGCCAATAGATTTACACCGGGAATGAATCTTTGTGTCTGTGAACTTCTTGGGGGCAGGGCCTGTGGGATGCTTTCAGATGTGGAGTAAGCGGATGCATATGCCTCCACCCCATTGAAATTTACATCGGTTTTCATAGGTTTTAGTCCATCTTGCTCTACAACCAAGAGCAGATGCATAATTTCAGTCAGTTAAATAGTCCCATTGACATCAGTGGGACTGCTCAAGTGGGTAAAGCTAGCGCTGTGTTTAAATGTTTGCAGGAGGATGGCCAAAATTTGGCTCTGTGGCCTTCCCTGTGTGCTATATGATCTGAGCACACTATTGATGCTCTATAAATAATAATCATAATAAACCTTTCTAAGTGGCTCAGCAGTTCAGTTTGGTTTGAATAATCCCCTTCCTTCCTAAACCTAAGCTTATGTCTATTTACTTCTCTAAACATCAATGGCTTAGTTGCATTTTTAGGGATTAAAACAGTTTGCACTTAGTTTTTAGTTGCGGAACTGCATGTGACGTATGTAGAATGACAAGGAGTGTTTTTCTTTTGTAGATTCAGTTCAAATGAGTAGTAGATTCCTTTCTTTTTCCAGACACCCACTGTGTGAGTGCCAACATACAACCACCCACCAGCAGCCTAAAGAAACAAATGTCTGAGGGGAAGTGAAGGCCAGGAACTGAAGTGGAAAAAGAAGATTGAAAAAAGTGAGTCAGTTTGGTTGACCGAGACCAGCTCTGAGTAGGAGAAGATTAAGGGGTACTTTGCATGTGTGCTGCAATCCACACTGCCACTCCACGCCGCAGGGCCAGATCCTGAAAGGGTTAAAAAAAGTTGGCACTGGATCAGTGTGGAAAGTAAAATTAATTAAAGGCGACCATGCTGTTCTCTCTGGGCCAGATCATGATCCAACATTATACTCTGCACAAAGGTTTCAGGGGAATAAGTCCCACCCATGCTCATGTGCCATCTCCCTGTGTTTCCACTGTAGGCATGTGGTGGTGGTGAGACAGAGAACTGGGACTGCACACCTGTACTTCCTGGACACCTGTGTCATGAGAGGGGCTGAAAGGATTGGGTAGGGAACGGACAGATGCTTGGCTTTGCCCCACTAGCCAGTGCAGTTGAGCTGGTGTAAGGGGGGCTCCTGCTATTAGTTGGAGGAAGGAATTGTGCCTCGAGGTGCTTAAATGATTTGCTGGATCTAGGCCACAGCAATCAGAACCTTATGGGGTCAAGCCCGCCGCATGCTGAGACTACTTGTGCTAACCATGGTTATTTCACTGTTGCCCTTGTTGTTCCACCACTTTACTTGTTGCATCTCATCCTGTGTATAAACGAAGAGGCTGGTCATTGCAGGCCTCCCAGAGCCTGCAGTTCTTCTAACCCAAACCCCTTAATTCACAAACCAATCTTGCACAGTCTCAAAGCAATTCCCCAGAATCGGGGTCTTCAAATAAGTTTCTGCTGTACATTGGGTCCCCCTTAGCAAGATTCTGGATGTTTTTAGGCCTTTCCCCAAAGTTCTAGCTTAAGTCTGTAGTCCAAAAGCCTTATGTTTGTTACACAGGCTGTCTCCTGGAGGGCAGCCATGTCACTGGGTGCCTTTGCTCTGATACCTGTTTAGAGGCAGAAGGTTTAAGTAGGACTCCTGCCAGGGGGAGTAAGATTCTGCAAGAACTGAACTGCCAAGGGGAAAGAGGGCTGACTAAACAGCTGCATGAGGAAAACCCATCCACAAACACTAGTCCCTGCATGAAACAGGAGGAGGAAAGTCACTGGGGGCTATGCTGATCATCCCAGCTATGGATCAAGCCCCCTTTCAGGTTTTCCCCACATAAACACTATTTAGTTATTATTTTGAGGGACCACGTCACCCATCTTTTTCAGAAGGATAATTAAGTGTCTTCGGTTGTTCAGTAATTAGTGGTCTACAGTCTTGAGCTTTAAATCAAATCAGAAACCACATCCCAACGTCACCTAACTTCCCCTTCAAAAAGTTATGAACAAAACAAAACAGAGCACAAAATGGTAGTTGGAACTGCCACCAATTCTAAAAGAAAAGTGATTTTTGCAGCAGGTGGAGGATTTCTATGGCAATTAGGATAACAGGTAAATCTTGCAAGGGATTCTGTTGCCAGAGAATCACAGTAAAGAGGGGATTCACGAATGGTGTTCATGTTAATACTAGAAAAACTAAACTGAAACACGTATTTGCTGATATAGCTATAATGGTGCAAACTGGCTTAGTTGCACTGATGTCAGAGTAGATAATCATAATGAGCCCTTCCGGCTTTGACTTGTATGTGTGATGATGATTTAGGCCATCTGAAGAGCTGGCCCAATATTTCACTGTCACCCTGTACCAATATTTTCCCTATAACACAGGTCTTGATATCACTCTTCTGAGTTGCTGGCCTGCTTGATTGGGTCATTTCTTAGGAAAGTGACCACACGCAGCATGGACTGGTGTTGAGAACAACAATGCACAGATGCCAGTGAGACTGCACCTGAGCTCCAGCTGCAGCAAGGCTTTCTGCTGATTTCCCCCAATGAGCTGGGAACCTCCAAAGTGTTTCCACTGACCTGGGTTTGAACACCTCTTCAGAAAGGAAAACACTGCTGGTTAGAAGTAAGACTCATTTCACTAACTGTGAAGACAGTCAGTTATGTGCATGCTAGCTCAGATAGCTGTGTCACGGGGAGCAGAGGAGACCAACATCCTTTTGAACAGAAAAGGAATGTAGGTGATGCAGAAGTCCAAAAAATGTTAAGTTTGTCAGTTCTAGGAAATAACATGGGATTTTTGCATCCTGGCTTCTAGCCTGGAGATGCTAGTCCCCTTCCTTAAAAGGTAAATATTTTAAGAAGAGTCTTGACAAAAGACATTCTGATGTTATGGATTCGAGTATTTATGGTAAAAAGAAAATCACATTAGTTCAGAGACAAAATTTGGCAACATTGCAGCAATACTTCAAAAGTCTTGTTTTTATCAGTCGAGATGGCAGCAAACCAATAAACAGATCTGCATCAGACTTTTCTACATCCCCTAGGCACAGCAACATCAATAGGAATGCAGATGAAGTCTGTTTCATGGGATTGTCATGTTAGAACAGCACACTGAATACATCAAATCAGATAATAACAGCATGGGAGAATAAAAATGTACCTCATTTAAGAGGGTTCTGCTTTCCCTACTCATCTTTTCTCTCTGTACATATTGCCACCTGTTTCTGACTTCTGACATTTACTGGCCCATATTCATTTTGAGCCAGATTATGCCAGCCTGATTTGCAATGGGTAGCACCTTACTTTGCAAGTCGGTCCATTAGGATTAATGGGAGTATTCAAGCAGTAAGGTACTATTCAACAAGAGAAGAGGTATCATAATCTGGCCCTTTATCTGAAATCTCATTTTGTGGTTACCATGGAGCAGCAAAACACAGGTTGTTCCAACAGAACTCTGCCACTTCAACTGCAGATAATCTAGTGAACCATTGACACTTTTCCTCAAGGTTTCATAACAGAAGCGAACATTCAGCTGTTTCCTGTGTTTTACACTCTTGTCAAAGCGTTAGAAGTGATTCACTTGAAAGTCCTGGGGATCAAATGAAAAATATTATATCCCTGGTTTTTCAGTAAAAATACATAAAACGACAAGAACAACCTTCTTAACAAACCTTTTCACTATCCCATATTGCCTGGAGCAGTTTGAGAGTTCCTTTATATTTTACACATCATAAATGATATGTAGTCAGACGCAAAAGTGGAACAGTTTACTGAAACTAATCCCTACAGTGAATGGACGTATTTATATTGCTCTGGCAATATTCTTGGCACTGGCATAGTCATATCAAGAAACTCAGCTCTAATTAGTCCTCAGAATATTCACATAGCAACAGCAGGGATGTCATCTTTATTACAGCACCAACTGGAATTCAGTTAAAGAAACCCAATTCCTCCATATGTCAGTACAAGGGTAAATCTACTACTGTCATCTTCACTAACACGCATTGAGCAACAGGTCCAAATGGTGGGTTGTATATTACCCCTGCTAATAGTCCTCCTTAGAGGTGACTGGCCATGACATTGCTTGTAGGACACCCTTGGAAAGAGGACTTAATTTTGTACTTGTGATGCTACTCCAGCTGCTTTTCCTTTTTATCAACTGAAAGACTTGTCCTAAAAATATGATAGGCTCCCCTCCACGCAAGACCTGCTATTCACCCGTGCCCCTAATTTTAATGACTATCATCTTGCTGAGTAGATAGTCTGTGTCTTTATTTTATATCAATATTTTAAATGAATTACAAAAAACATAATTGAAACAATCCAAATACAAACAAATTAAAATAATGGGGAATATACAGTCATTGTGTAAAATCAAATCCATCTCAGTCCATCAGCTATAATGCTGGATGAGTTGCTCCTTGTAAACAGAGCTGTGAAAAGTGTTTTGGCAGAAACTTTTTTTCAATAATAAATGCATATTTGGGTCAAATGAAATACCTTTTGAATTTGTTGAATTGTTTCTTAAAAGAAAAAAAAACCAAAAAATGATTAAATCGTTGTTTTAACAATTTCTAAACAGGTTTCAGAGTAACAGCCATGTTAGTCTGTATTCGCAAAAAGAAAAGGAGTACTTGTGGCACCTTAGAGACTAACCAATTTATTTGAGCATGAGCTTTTGTTTGTGTGTGTGTTTTTTGGAGGGGGGTGAGAGAACCTGGATTTGTGCAGGAAATGGCCCAACTTGATTATCATGCACATTGTGTAGAGAGTTGTTACTTTGGATGGGCTATCACCAGCAGGAGAGTGAATTGGGGGGAGGGCGGGTTGGAGGGTGAGAAAACCTGGATTTGTGCTGGAAATGGCCTAACTTGATGATCACTTTAGATAAGCTATTACCAGCAGGACAGTAGGGTGGGAGGAGGTATTGTTTCATATTCTCTGAGTGTATATAAAGTCTGCTGCAGTTTCCACGGTATGCAGCCGATGAAGTGAGCTGTAGCTCACGAAAGCTCATGCTCAAATTTCTAAACAAAATGTTTTGCTATTTTGATTTGAAAATTATTTATTTTGAATTTTACTTCATTTTTATTTTAAAAAACTCAAAACCCCTCAACAATTACAACATTTTGTTTGACCTGGAACATTTTTTTTTAAAACATTGTTTTTGCTGAAAAAATTGATTTTTTTTCACTTTGGGTTGTGTAATGAGGTGAATTCACCTCTTGGAAGCGACCCCTGGCTGAGTACATGTGCCTGCACACTGTTTGTGGTGGACCTTCCCTGACTCAGCCCTCTGGCTGAGTCACACAGTGTTTGTCTGTGAAATAAAAACAAAGCAAACCCCTCCTGGGGTACAAGTCCAACAGGGGCCTCTCTCAGTGCCCTCTGTAACATCTCTCTCAAGTTGTCCTTGCTCGGTATGGAGCAGTGCCCCAGGTCTCCCGCCCTGGAGGCAATGGCTTCACCCTCTCACAGGTTTCTCACTGCAGTTCTCCAGCTGGTCCTCTACAGTTCAGCTCCCCTTCTGGAGTGCCTCAAAGTCCAGGCCACTTTCCCAGTGGCTGGTGGTGGGAGACCCAGGCCCCAGCCCAGGGACCCTATAGATAGCAGCCATGCCATGTTCCTTTAGCTAAGCCACACTGCTGCTCTACTTCCCCTGGCTCCATTGCATTCTTAATCCTTGCCTCAGAGCCTTGTCCTGGTGGAGTTCCAGCAGCCAGCCCAGAGCTACTTCTTGCTTTCCCTGGCTTCTGACAGCAACACCCTGTCAGAGGACCTGTAGCTCCCTCAGGCATACCCTCCACTCTCCTCCACATCTAGCAAGGAACTGATCTCACTCTGGCCCTGCAGCTCTTCTTATACTAGTCTGCTGGTCCCTGATTGGCTGCTTCCCATACAGCCACTCTAGGCAGCTTGGAGGACCTCTCTACTGCCCTTTTCTGGGGCAGGGTGTGGCAGGGCCGCAAGGCCTCCAGCAGGGGTCCTCCAGACCTAGACCACCCCATCACAGGTTGACATAAAATGAATTATTTTCAGCCACCAAACTGAATAATCAATTTTCACACACCTCTACTTGTAAATAACATGCCTTATGAAATTATTATCAGTATTATTCTGCTCTCCTCTTTAGGTTTCTTCTATTCTCCCCACTCGGAATACCCCCTCTACTATCTTAAACTACCCTCATCTGAAGTCTTGACTCTACTAATAGAGAGGACTTATATCTAACGGTGCTGCTGTCTCTGGGCTGGCTAATTTATTGCCAGAGTTGGTGTAACAATGAAAAATTAGTTTTGTATAAAAAAATCTAAACTTTGAAGTTGCTTTGGTTATGAATGTTTCAAAATGGAGCCTTTGTTCCAAAATGTTTTCCTCCCCCCCCCCAATTTTTTTTTATCAAAATAGTGATCCAAAATGTTCAGATACTGCAAACCCACACCAATAACCAGTCTGATAACATTTCTGATAATGTCGTCAATAAAAATTCTTGGGGGAAATGAAAAAAGGTGTGTATTTTTTTTCAGAAAAAAAAAATTAACAACTTTGCATGAAAAATTTAATTTTTGAAAAAAAACCCTCTAATTTTTAAGCTGCTTCAGCCTCCTTTCTCCCACTTTCTGATAAAAAATTTTCACAGTTTTTACTTCTCTCTGTTCCTGAACCCATCTTGGGACAGGTCTACACTTAAAAGGCTACAGGGGTGCTGCTGTAGGACTTCAGTTAAGACGTTGCCACAGTGACGAGAGAACTTCTCCTGTCAACATAGTTAACCCACCTCTGTAAGTGGTGGGAGCTATGTCAACAGGAGAAGCTCTCCCATCAACATTGCACTGTCTACACCAGGGGAGTTAGGTCGGTATAACTAAGTTGCTCAGGGTTGCGGATTTTTCACACCCTTGAGTGAGGTAGTTATACCAATGAAAGTTTGTAGTGTAGACCTGCCCTGGGTGTGTTCACTACCCAGAGTTTCTCCAGAGCGAGGCATGCAGAAAGCGAACTGGAGGGCGGGGCAGAATAGAAAGGAGTGAACATCTAGACAAGGAAAGCAGAGGGCTCTTGGCATCTGGAAGAGAGTTCTGACTTTAGCAACAGGCATGAAGCAACATTTTAAAAACTAACACACGACAACAACAAAACAACCTATTCTTCATAACCTGCCTGAAGTGCTGCTGAGGCCCTGCAAGGACACGGAGCTGAAGAATGGGAGCTGAAAGCCTGGAAAATTATCAGTTCAGTGTTTACAAAATTCACATTTGTCCTTTTTCTATGAACCTGTTATGAAGTGCTCATCCTACATGCTGAGCGAGAAGCACTGAAAGTATTATCACAGCATGGTTGTTTAGATGTGATTCAAACATGATACTGAAATACATCACATAAGACCAGAGGAACCTCATGGCTATCTATTAATGAGGCAACAGGTTTTTGTGTGTGTTTCCTTTAATTTTGCTCAGCATTTTTCTGCTGCAGACCTGTATTTTATGCCTTCGTGATTTTCTAAGGAAATAGTCCAAGTCTTTTATTTCAATTTTTGTAAGAGACTTGTTTTTAAAATGTGTATCTTTTCCCTGTGAGATCTACACCAGATGGAAGCTGTGAATAGCTTGCCAAACTGAAAATACGTTCCACTGCTGAAGGAAATTTTACTTTCAGAACAAGACTTGCTTTTCCCCTCAGATAATAAAGCATCCAGGCTAACTACTATCTGGGCAAAAAAATGTTCTAATGAAGGGCCTTTTGTAAAAATTTTTGGATCGTAACCCTCTCCCTACATTTTATTAAGAAATGTTGACCCCGATTCTCCACTATTTGTGTAGTCATTTACACCTGTGCAGAGTGAGTCTAAACTTGCATCACTTCTTGTTGGCTCAGTGATGATTTGATGAAGAAAACTGTCATCTATCACATCCAGGAATAAGTGGGCCCTACCAGTATTAGTAGCATTTATTTTCCAACTATATCTGGGAAGTTAAAGTCTCCCATTATGACACAATTCCCAAAAGTATTTATCTCTCTAATAATATGAAAAAGATCTCTATCCGAGTCTGAACCTAGAGGTCTATAGTTAGGGCCCTACCAAATTCACAGTCCATTTTTGTAAATTTCACAGTCACAGCATTTTTAGAAAGTTGAATTGCACGGTTTCAGATATTTAAATCTTAAATTTCACGGTGTTGAAAGAAAACATGAATATGTATTTCAAAACCGCAAACTATTAGATGTCAATCCCTTAAAACTCAGTGTTTCTCAAAGACAGGGTCCCAACCCAAAAGGGGGTCACAAATCTATTGTAGGGGGTTGTGATATTGCCACCCTTCCTTCTATGCTGCCTTCAGATCTGGGCAGCCAGAAGGCTGTGGCTGCTGGCTGGGTGCCTCAGCTTTGAAGGCAGCACTACCATCAGCAGCAGCATAGAAGGAAGGGAGGTAATAGAATAGCCTTCTGATCCCCTTTGGGTCAGGACTGCCAGTTTGAGAAACGCTGTGTACTTTTGTATACTTTTACCCTATACTATAGAGTAAAAGTACACAAAAGACTAGATTTCACAGGAGAGATCAGATTTCATGGTCCGTGACGCATTTTTCATGGCTGTGAATTAGGTAGGGCCCTATCTATAGTAGACCCCTTATGCTGTTCCAACAGAACTTATTTTACAATCCTTCTCCAAAGTGATTTTGACCCAAACAGATTCTATTTTGTGCATACTACTGTGACCTGTTCAGTCACAGAGACCCCCTTGGGACTGTCACCTGATGTGCTAAGATTACCTCTGAGCCCATTTTCCGTGGCAGCTTGGGACTTCATAACCCTGCCTTGTTGAGCTGGACACACTAGCCTGTTGCAAACACAGACTCAGGTCTGAACCACATCCCCCAAAACTGAAGACTTAAATGAAAATGGCTTAGCAAGTGCTCTTGTCTCTAGCACCCAGACACCCAGCTCCCAACCCCAAATGAATCCGTTTTACTCTGTATAAAGCTTATACAGGGTAAACTCATGAATTTTCTGCCCTCTATAACACTGATAGAGAGATATGCACAGCTGTTTACTCCCCCCAGATATTAATTACTTACTCTGGGTTAATTAATAAGCAAAAGTGATTTTATTAAGTATAACAAGTAGAATTTAAGTGGTTCCAAGTAATAACAGACAGAACAAAGTAAGTTACCAAGCAAAATAAAACAAAAAAATACAAGACTAAAGCTAATACATTAAGAAGCTGATTACAGATGAAATCTCACCCCCAGAGATGTTCCAGTAAGCTTCTTTCACAGATTGGACTCCTTCCTAGTCTGGGTACAGCAATCACTCACACCCCTGTAGTTACTGTCCTTTGTTTCAGTTTCTTTCAAGCATCTCTTTGGGGTGGAGAGGCCCTCACTTAAGCCAGCTGAAGACAAAATGAAGAGGCTTCCAGGGCCTTTTATATTCTCCCTCTTGTGGGCAGAAACCCCTTTGTTCTTCTGTACAGACTGCATAATCATAACCAGCAAACTATAACCTTTCTGTAGACACCGCACTTGACCTCCTCTGTACAAGACCTGGTGCAACCATAGGATTCTGGTTGCAACAATGATCCATATGGTCACAGTTCATGTCAATAATGTCACAACTATCACTTCTGATTTCTTTACAGTTTACTGCTTCTTTGATGTAAAATGCTACCTCATGTGTTCCATTATCCCATATGATATCTCCATTTAGCTGATTTTCCTCCTCCTGTGTATTGACGCCAGGCATGGAAGCTTCACAAGTCTTTCACAACCTTCTCACCTCATCTCCTAGTTAAAGTCTGTCATACAAATTGTGCCAGCAGGGACATGCTGGCCGCTGCTTCCCGCAGCTCCCATTGGCCAGGAACGGTGAACCGCAGCCACTGGGAGCTGCGGGGGGCCGTGCCTGTGGACAGTTAACGTAAACAAAATGTCTCACGGCCCACCAGCTGATAACCCTGATGGGCCGCGGGCTGAAGGTTGCCAACCCCTGTGAGTCTAGTGAGACCTCAAGTAACTATATTTAGATTTTAACTACTTTATAAATCCAAGGAAGTTAGCCTAACAGAGATTGAAAAAAATTGTTTTAAGCAATTGCTTGTAATATTTCAAACTTGTCCCTTTTGGATCAAACAGAAGTAACCACATGCTTCAAAGTGTCTTAAAGGCAAGTAAATCCTTGGAAGTGTGATAAATGTGTTAGATACCAAAGTATTGAGAATTGCTGATCATAAGTAAACGTAGTAAGAAATCTTGGTAATTTGTATTGTTCTTTTGCCTATAACTACTGACCCTCAACTCAATGGTATGTGATCATTTTTTGCAAGACAGTATTGGGTGTTTGTGTAGTACACAACAGTGGTTGCATCTACATTTGAGTGGAGAACTATTGATTACATATTAATGTGATTCTGGTGAATTTATAAACTGTTACCTGGTTAAGAATAAGCAAGTGTCCTCATTTGAGAAATGCTGTTCATGTTAAAAGTTGACCTGAAGAGAACCTAGTGTTAAACTAGTAAGGTAACGCTCTCTGGACTCAGTAAAAAGGGGTTATCCTATTGGATTCTATTACTGGCAAACCTAGTTTGTTAGATTTCAGCTTTAAAATCTAATTGGCACCCTACAAATTCATAAATTAACCCCCTTGCATGTTAACACTTGAACAATACTGTCTCTGGAACCCTGGTGCCAACCACAAAACCAACTTTTCTGCTTTTTTCCCATATAGGATATAGATGGGAGGGAGACATCCTGTATTGCCTTAATGTTGTGCTCATTCTGCTAAATGTCAAAAGTCATCAGCCTTTTGTTCACAGTTTCATATAATCATAGAATCATAGAATATCAGGGTTGGAAGGGACCCCTGAAGGTCATCTAGTCCAACCCCCTGCTCGAAGCAGGACCAATTCCCAGTTAAATCATCCCAGCCAGGGCTTTGTCAAGCCTGACCTTAAAAACCTCTAAGGAAGGAGATTCTACCACCTCCCTAGGTAACGCATTCCAGTGTTTCACCACCCTCTTAGTGAAAAAGTTTTTCCTAATATCCAATCTAAACCTCCCCCACTGCAACTTGAGACCATTACTCCTCGTTCTGTCATCTGCTACCATTGAGAACAGTCTAGAGCCATCCGCTTTGGAACCCCCTTTCAGGTAGTTGAAAGCAGCTATCAAATCCCCCCTCATTCTTCTCTTCTGCAGGCTAAACAATCCCAGTTCCCTCAGCCTCTCCTCATAAGTCATGTGTTCTAGACCCCTAATCATTTTTGTTGCCCTTCGCTGGACTCTCTCCAATTTATCCACATCCTTCTTGTAGTGTGGGGCCCAAAACTGGACACAGTACTCCAGATGAGGCCTCACCAATGTCGAATAGAGGGGGACGATCACGTCCCTCGATCTGCTCGCTATGCCCCTACTTATACATCCCAAAATGCCATTGGCCTTCTTGGCAACAAGGGCACACTGCTGACTCAGATCCAGCTTCTCGTCCACTGTCACCCCTAGGTCCTTTTCCGCAGAACTGCTGCCTAGCCATTCGGTCCCTAGTCTGTAGCGGTGCATTGGATTCTTCCGTCCTAAGTGCAGGACCCTGCACTTATCCTTATTGAACCTCATCAGATTTCTTTTGGCCCAATCCTCCAATTTGTCTAGGTCCTTCTGTATCCTATCCCTCCCCTCCAGCGTATCTACCACTCCTCCCAGTTTAGTATCGTCCGCAAATTTGCTGAGAGTGCAATCCACACCATCCTCCAGATCATTTATGAAGATATTGAACAAAACCGGCCCCAGGACCGACCCTTGGGGCACTCCACTTGATACCGGCTGCCAACTAGACATGGAGCCATTGATCACTACCCGTTGAGCCTGACAATCTAGCCAGCTTTCTACCCACCTTATAGTGCATTCATCCAGCCCATACTTCCTTAACTTGCTGACAAGAATACTGTGGGAGACCGTGTCAAAAGCTTTGCTAAAGTCAAGAAACTATACATCCACTGCTTTCCCTTCATCCACAGAACCAGTAATCTCATCATAAAAGGCGATTAGATTAGTCAGGCATGACCTTCCCTTGGTGAATCCATGCTGGCTGTTCCTGATCACTTTCCTCTCATGCAAGTACTTCAAGATTGATTCTTTGAGGACCTGCTCCATGATTTTTCCAGGGACTGAGGTGAGGCTGAGTTTGCTTATCTTGGACCCATTTTATGATTTCTAATACTCAGATGGCCTTATCTGGGACATCTGCACAATATCTGCTGGATCAGGGCACACGATGACAACCTCACCTTTGATATTAATCCTGAGTTCAAGATAACGTCCCATCCGTCTGCTCTGCTTATGTCTCTAAAATTCAGATGGTTCAGACAGTAGTTCCCCACGTACATTAGAAAGATATGCTGAGTTATGGCCCACCTTTTATAGTGGGTCAAAGCCTCCATTACCTTGGCTGCCCAAGCACATACATGCAGAACAGGGGAAACCTCCTGTCTTCCCCTTTTAACTTGCAGAGCAGAAAGAGTTTTTTAAATGGCCACTAGCACTTTTTGTCCTGATTTGGATTACAATAACTTTTGAAATATCATAATTTCCTACAGGATGAAAATTCAAAGATTTTCAACTAGCTCTCATGCAAAAGAAGTACAAGTTGTTATAATTATTTACAAACAATAATGTCACCATTGATTAGGAATAAAGTTTAACCAGGATGAGTTATTAATTTTGTCACATTAAATATCGGCTTTCAATGAAAAATCAATCAATCATTATTTTATCGTTTTCGTGTCATGAGATTTATTCACCTTCAAATCTTTCAAATACATTTTTAATGTGTGATCAGTTCTCATTTGTCTAATGCAAGGTGGAAAAGGAAAAAAGTGTGCTTGCAGAATTGTTTAAACTGACATAATTTCTGCTAAATACTCATGCATATTTATCTGGTGTAAGCTTTGGGAAATGAATGATCTTTATGCTAATAACCTGTAATGATTCCTTCCAATCAGCTTTATCTTAATGTAGTTCTCCCCATTACTGATGATGGAATTCATACCAGCTGACCTGTAATAAAAGGCAATTACATTAGCCACCTAATCACAGCCCTCATAGAACAGCACAGCACATTTTGAAATGAAAAACCTTTCAGAAGCGAATCTGCATTACTTAGGCAAGTACCATAAACCATATTTATTACTTAGTATGAAAAATAATGCAGCACGACAGCCATAAATGGTGGAATTAAAATGTTCATTTGATAAGGGAAGTTGTTTTGTTGTCAGGTTTTGGTTTGCTTTGCTGTTTCTTGTTTGAGCAATGAGGTGCTGTTTGGTTGGTTTGGTCTGTTCTTTCTCTGAGCAGTGTTCCCTTTTGGCTCATAAACTATCAGATCAACATGATTAGTAAGGTCTGTAATGTAACTATTGTATGACAGCTATGTAACTGTTCTCACCAGTCAAAACGTTCAAGGTTAATCTGAGGTCAAGTGCAGAATCTTGTTGACTAAAAGGGTAGTAGTTAACTCCACTCCCAGCCCTCACAATCCCTTTTGTTGTCTCTTTCTTCCAAAGGTCTGAGCGGAGAGCTGAGAGTGGGAGAAGACAGTTTTTCTGCTTTCTATTTTAAGGACCATGTAGAGGAGCTCAGGAGCGAGAAGCCATTACAAAAAATAAAAACAGTAAGGCCTCAATTTATAGGGACTGGCCTGCGGCAGTGCAGTGCAGTGCAGAGCTTCCCCATCCCAGGGAGACCTCCTACAGAATGCTTCCAGAGGCACTCTGGCATACAGGGTGAACATGCATGGTGCCTCTTGAGCACCCATCCAGCTCTGCTACCCCGTTATTAGGGGGCTGAGACCATGAGCCTTTCGCTTGTTTTTATCCCAGTGGTTGCAGCTGTGCCTGGCTGCCATGCCAGGGCATAGAGGACGTGGGGTTTGATTGCTGTGTCTTTTCCTCTGCTTGCTTATTCCTGGAGCAGCCAGACACAGCCCCATGGGTACAGACTGTGAGCCAGATTGTTCCGGGATGGTCAGCAGGGTAGTTTCCTGATGTAGGGGAACTCACCATTGATGGAGATGGCCCCTGCAGCAGACACTTCTCCCACTACCATAGAGTGGGTGTGTTAGGGGAGTGATAATGCAGAGCTCCACAATGCCAATTCTCCACTGGACTAAGGTCGATTAGGGACCCAGTGCCAGTGGAGTAAGTTAGACTGTTCTAACTCTCAATGGGACCTTGGGAGGGAACAAAACACCCCTCACCCCTTCCTACTTTGCTACCTGTAAGAATCTGGCCCCCTGTCTTCCATAACCTGTGTGAACCCCAATTCTGCTTCCAGGCCTGTGGGTGCATATTGTGGTGTCTCTCATAAACTCAGCCTTATCTGAAGAGGGAAAGGCTATTGCAAACTGTCAGTTTTCGGAGACTGGATGAAACATGAGATGACCCGTGCATCTGAAATCAAAATTGAGCCCTTAATTTCTGAAGTTGAAAATTGAGAATCGCATCTTGGTTTTTACTGGCCATTAGCAATGGACAGGAAAAAAATCACATGTAGACGTTTGTAAGAACACATTCCTATATACGTTAAAATGTTACAAAAATCCATAGACAGTCTGATATTGTGAAAAATGTACAGTATTCTTGCTGTAAATGCTAAGTGTTCTTCATCGTGAGTAATCAACAAGCAAGTTCTATTTAGAGCTGAAATCAATGTCCTTGTACCTTTTCTGTTTAGGCTAAAGAGCATAAAGAGGTTTCATTCATCATAATTTTCATGCCACTCTGAATAGAGAAAACAAGAACTATGGCTGAAATCTTTTGGAAATATAAATGGAAGATAAATCTTTGTTTTAAGGTATATTGAAGTATAAACACATTGGAAATTCAGACACAGATCAGTTGAATTACAGGACTGCAGGTGCAAAAGGGATATAAAAATATGCTTGTAAATCTTCTTTCTACTGACTGATACAAATGGATAATCATAGAATCACAGAAGATTAGGGTTGGAAGAGACCTCAGGAGGTCATCTAGTCCAACCCCCTGCTCAAAGCAGAATGACCCCCAACTAAAACATCCCAGCCAGGGCTTTGTCAAGCTGGGACTTAAAAACCTGTAAGGATGGAGATTCCACCACCTCCTTAGGTAACCCATTCCAGTGCTTCACCACCCTCCTAGTGAAATAGTTTCTTGATATCCAACCTAGACCTCCCCCACTGCAACTTGAGACCAGTGCTCCTTGTTCTCTCATCTGACACCACTGAGAACAGCCTAGTTCCATCCTCTTTGGAACCCTTCTCCAGGTAGTTGAAGGCTAGCATATCCTCCCTCACTCTCCTTTTCTGCAGACTAAATAAACCCAGTTCCTTCAGCCTCTCCTCATACGTGATGTGCCCAAGGCCCCTAATAATTTTTGTTGCCCTCCACTGGACTCTCTCCAATTTATCCACATCCTTTCTGTAGTGGGGGGCCCAAAACTGGACACAATACTCCAGATCTGGCCTCACCAGTGCTGAATAGAGGAGAATAATCACTTCCCCAATCTGCTGTCAATGCTCCTACTAATGCAGCCCAATATGCTGTTAGCCTTCTTGGCAACAAGGGCATACTGTTGACTCACATCCAGCTTCTTGTCCACCATAATCTCCAGGTCCTTCTCTGAAGAACTGCTGCTTAGCCAGTCGGTCCCCAGTCTGTAGCAGTGCATGGGATTCTTCCGTCCTAAGTGCAGGACTCTGCACATGTCCTTGTTGAACCTCATCAGATTTCTTTTGTCCCAATCCTCCAATTTGTCTAGGTCATTCTGGACCCTATCCCTACCCTCGATCATATCTATCTCGCCCCACAGCTTAGTATCGTCCACAAACTTGCTGAGGGTGCAATCCATCCCATTATCCAGATCATTAATGAAGATATTGAACAAAACCAGCCCCAGGACCGAATCTTGGGGCACTCCGCTTGATACCGGCTGCCAACTAGACATCAAGACATTGATCACTACCCATTGAGCCAGATGATCTAGCCAGCTTTCTATTCACCTTATAGTCCATTTATCCAATCCATACTTTTTTAACTTGCTGGCAAGAATACTGTATCAAAAGCTTTCCTAAAGTCAAGATATATCACGTCCACCACTTTCCAGGTCTCTCATCATAGAAGGCAATCAGGTTGGTCAGACATGACTTGCCCTTGGTGAATCCATGTTGATTGTTCCTGATCACGTTCCTGTCCTCCAAGTGCTTCAAAATGGATTCCTCGAGGACCTGCTCCATGATTTTTCAGGGACTGATGTAAGGCTAACTGGTGTGTAGTTCCCCAGATTCTCCTTCTTCCCTTTTTTAAAGATGGGCACTATATTTGCCTTTTTCCAATCAGCTGGGACCACCCCTGATCACCACAAATTTTCAAAGATAATGGCCAATGGCTCTGCAATCACATCAGCCAACTCCCTTAGTACCCTCGGATGCATTAAATCCGGACCCATGGACTTGTGCACTATTTTCAAAATAGTCCTTAACCTGTTCTTTCACCACTGAGGGCTGCTCACCTCCTCCCCATACTGTGCTGCCCAGTGCAGCAATCTGGGAGCTGACCTTGTCTGTGAAGACCGAGGCAAAAAAAGTATTGAGAAGTTCAGCTTTTTCCACATCATCTGTCACTGGGTTGCCTCCCCCATTCAGTAAGGGGCCCACACTTTCCCTGACCTTCTTCTTGTTGCTAACATACCTACAGAAACCCTTCTTGTTACCCTTCACATCCCTTGCTAGCTGCAAATCCAATTGTGCTTTGGCCTTCCTGATTACACCCCTGAATCCTCAAGCAATATTTTTATACTCCACCCTAGTCATCTGTCCAAGTTTCCACTTCTTGTAAGCTTCCTTTTTGTGTTTAAGCTCAACAAAGATTTCTCTGTTAAGCCAAGCTGATCGCCTGCCATATTTGCTATTCTTTCTGCATGTCAGGATGGTTTGTTCCTGCACCCTCAAAAAGTCTTCTTTAAAATACAGCCAGCTCTCCTGGACTTCTTTCCCCCTCATATTAGCCTCCCAGGAGATCCTGCCCATCAGTTCCCTGAGGGAGTCAAAGTCTGCATTTCTGAAGTCCAGGGTCTGTATTCTGCTGCTCTCTTTTATTCCTTTTGTCAGGATCCTGAACTCTAAAAGAGAAAAAATGAAGGCGTAAAGAAGGAGATCCATGTTTATTTCCTGACTTTAATGACAATAATAGAGAAGGGTAGGAATGTCATTAACAGTTTCATGTGATGGATTTGGTCTATAAGCCTGCACATTATGAACAAGACAATACTCAATCTCTTAATGAAGACTGCATACCAAGTAAACATTAGATAAAATTGAAAGAGACAGATTCCGAGGGCCTCCTACCATGAGGATGCACAGGGGGTATTTGTGCTTTACCATTTGACATTTATGCATAAAGACGGCATGGTTTCTATAGTCTAAGTGAATCTCCTTTAGGCTTAATGTTCCACTGAAATTTTGCTGAAATGTAAAATATATTTCAAAGACTACAAACATTTTTTCACATGCAGCCCATTTGACCTGTCATGCTTCATTCCTTTCTTTTAAGAAAACTAATTCCTGAAGTGGATATTTATTGGAAAAAGCCAAACCTGATTGCGTGCCTGCTGGTACTGGTAGAAAGCCCACGGGTCACCACATAACCCCAAAATGTTTGTTAAGAAGAACCAAAAGGACTGACCATAAAAACAACTGTGTAATAGTCAAATGCGTCTCAGCAGTGTTCAGTTCCAAAACCAAAGCAGCACCTCAAAACTGCCATTTACTTCAATTGTGCCAGGATTTTACCCATGGAAACTAAGGAAATGAAATCAAAGGACTCAACGAGAGCAAGTTTTTAATTGTGCATTGGAAAAAAGTGGAGGAGGATTATGAAAATTGCATGGACTGGCAACACTTTGTTCATAAACACTAATACAGAATGTACTTGCATTGGTTGTAACTATGGGAACAACTCAAGATGATCAACTTATTTACTGTTTGTAGTGTTGTTATGACCGTATTGACCCCAGGATATTAGAGAGACAAGATGAGTGAGGTAATATATTTTATTGGACCCATTTCTGTTGGCAAGAGAGACAAATTTAGTTGGTGTTGGTCCTGCCTTGAGCAGGGGGTTGGATTAGATGACCTCCTGAGGTCTCTTCCAACCCTAATCTATGATTCTATGAAATGCTCAATGGGGACCACACCCTGAAGGAAATCTTTATTGAACCCCTTCTTCTTGCCTTCAGACAATCTCCCCCCAGCCCCAACCTCTCCAAACTCATCATCAGAAGCAAGCTTCCCACAGCTCAGAACACACCAACTCAAAGCGGCACCAGACCCTACCAAAACAACAGATGCAAAATCTGTGGACATCTCTCCACTGCTATGATGATCAACACCCCCCATAACACACTTTTGAAGCTCCATGGGTTCTACATATGCCTATCACAATATGGTGTACCTCATCCAGTGTACTAAATACCCCAATAACAACTAGGTGGATGAAATGAGACAATCACTGTGATGCTCAATGGATTCACACAGAAAAATTATAAAAGATAGAAACACCACATCACCTGTGGTGAACACTATTAGTCCTCATCCTCAAAAGCAAACTGCTTAACACTCTACAAAAGATGAGCATGGGAGCTTAAATTCCTAACTTTGATAGACACAAATACTCATGGTCTGAACAGAGACACTGGAGCTATGGATTCTTACAAAAATGTTTAACCCAATAAGTCCCCCTCCAGCTGTTTCCCCCTCCTTTCCCCCTTATGACTGGAGAAGTGTTAAATGGCCACTTCATCTTGAATGGTCCCTTAAAATATGTGTTAACTACTCATGCTAAACAATCTGTTCTACCTTGTATTTAGCCATATCCCTGAGTAGTTTCCCAGACCTGAAGAAGAGCTCTGTGTAAGCTGAAAAGATTGTCTCACTCAGCAACAGAAGTTGGTCCAACAAAATTATTTATTGTAAATTAATTATTCAATGTAGTTGTTTTTTTCTGTTTATGTATCATTCACAAACTGGCCCTGACTTTAGGGGAAATATTTGCTATTCATAAGTGCATAACTGAATAATAATAAAAAATAATCATTGTCCACCTGATTTTGGGCCAGAGGATACGAGTTGCACCAGAGGATACAATTTGGAGACTCAAACATCCCTAAATAAGCCAATTTCCCCCACTTTATCTGGGCTGCACCTGGTTAGGTGAGTTATTCTGTATTTGCAACTCTGAATCAAGGTCTTTGAGTTTTTCCATACGTTTTTAGCTTCTTTGGAATCGAAGTTCAACCACAGTTTTGAGTGGCTTCAATCCAAAACCATGCAAAACAACTGGCTTGTGTATGGCTGAAACCTGGCACTGTATGTAAATCAACTTGTGAACTCTAGATTAGGGGTCGGCAACCTTTGGCAAGTGGTCTATCAGGGTCATCCGCTGGCGGGCCGCGAGACATTTTGTGGACGTTGACTGTCCGCAAGTGGACTTTGGGAAATGAAGGGAGTTAGTTAAAGAAATCAACTGAACTGAAGAGTTCAAGGATTTAAATGCTGTGGAAGCTTGAAATTTCTTTAGATCAACTATACAAAACTATCTGACATTTTTCAGAGTAACAGCTGTGTTAGTCTGTATTCGCAAAAAGAAAAGGAGTACTTGTGGCACCTTAGAGACTAGCTCACGAAAGCTTATGCTCAAATAAATTGGTTAGTCTCTAAGGTGCCACAAGTACTCCTTTTCTTTTATCTGACACTTGCATCCCAAGCAAGGGGGAAAATCTTGTAGGCAAAGGTTGCAGATCCAGCTGGATGAATAATCAGCTGAAAAATGTTCTTAGGAGTAAGCAGAGAGCCTATATGGAATGGAAGAAAGGGTTGATCGGTAAAGAAAGCTTCATGTGAAGTTTGAGAAAATTTGGAAATACAGTGAGAATTAGCTGAATTAGCTCTTGTCAAGGAAATTAAAATAAATAATAATCGGGTTTTAGCTGTACAAATAAAAAGAGAATAAGAAAGGATTAGGTTGGGCCACTAGGGAGTTTGAGTGGGAAGGAGAATAAAGATAATCTTGCTATGACTCAAAAACTAAATTAATATTTTTGCCTTGGTTTTCAGCATGGGTGATATTATAGAACACATGCATGAAGGCAATATGGCTAATGGAAAGAATCCCCTCTGAGATGGAAAAGTAGCTTGAAGAGCTTAATGTGCTCAAATCGGGTGACTGGATAATTTGGCATATGAGAATGCTAGTCCAGTAGCAAGGATTTTTAATAAACTGATCTATTCAGGGGTAGTACCATATGACTGGAGAATAGATAATATCAAATCTATATTTAAGAATGGGGGAAAAGGTGATCTGTGCAATTACAGAGCTGTTAGTCTGAATTTACTAGCATATAAGACTTTAGAACAAATTTTGACAGAAAGAATAATTAAATTAATGGAGGTATATAGTAAGGGGAATGTAATGCAACATGGGATTATCAATGGCTGATCATGCCAGACTAATTTGTTTTTTCCTTTGAGAAAATAACTGATTGGTTTAGATAAGGGAAGTGCAGTAGATCTAATATAGTTGGACTTCAGTAAAGCATTTGACACAGTACCACATACAAAATTATTAGTTAAATTAGGGAAGATGGGAATCAGTACAAGAACTGTAAAATGGATAAGGAACTGGTTAAAAGGGAGAAGGCAATGGATTGTGCTGAAAGGTGGATTATCACACTGGAAGGAGGTTAGTAGTAAAGTTCTTGGGACCAAAGATCAGTCTTGGGACCAATGTTGGTCAATATTTTTTATTAATGACCTTTGCACAAAAAGTAGGAGTGTGCTTATGAAATTTGCTGATGACATAAAGCTGGGAGGCATTGTCAATACAGAGGAGGATTTGAATATTATTAAACAATCAGTTTGGAAGCACTTAGGATGATAGGGTTATAAGGAATAGCCAGCATGGATTTGTCAAGAACAAATAATGCCATACCAGCTTAATTTCCTCCATTGACAGAATTACTGGCCAAATGGATAGAGAGGAAGTAGTATGTGTGATATATCTTGATTTTAGCGAGACTATTGACACAGTTCCACACAACATTCTCATAGGCAAACTAGAGAAATGCAACCTATAATTTACTATAAGGTGGGTACACAATTGGTTGCAAGACTGTACTCAAAGAGTAATTATCAATGGTTAGCTGACATACTGGGAGGGTATATCTAGTGTAGTCCCACGGGGATCAGTCCTGAGTCTGGTACTTTTCAATATTTTCATTAATGACTTGGATAATGGAGTGGGAAATATGCTTATAAAATTTGCAGATGACATCAAGCTGGGAGGGTTGCAAGCACTTTAGAGGACAGGACTAGGATTCAAAACAACCTTGACAAACTGTAGAATTGGACTGAAATCAACAAGGTGAAATTTAACAAAGACAAGTGGAAGTACTTCATTTAGGAAGGAAAACTCAAATGCACAACTACAAAATGGGAAATAACTGGGTAGGTGGTAATAGTATTGAAAAGGTTCTGGAGGTGGATCACAAACTGGATATGATCCAACAATGTGATGCATTTGTAAAAAAGGCTAATATAATTCTAGGGTATATTAATAGGAGTGTGGTATGGAAGACGTGGGGGGCAATTGTCTTTCTCTGCTTGGCACTGGTGGGGCCTCAGCTGGAGTACTTAGTTCAGTTCTGGGTGCCACACTTTAGGAAAGATGTGGACAAATTGGAGAGAGTGCAGAGGAGAATGACAAAAATGTTGAAAGATTTAGAAAACCTGGGGAAAGGTTAAAAAAACTGGGCATGTTTATTCTTGAGAAAAGAAGACCAAGGGGGGAGCTGGTAACAGTCTTTGAATATGTTTACAGCTATTGTAAAGAGGAGTGTGATCAATTGTTCTCCATATCCACTGAAGGTAGGAAAATAAGTAATGGCAGATTTAGGTTTGATATTAGGAAAAACTTCCTAACTCTAAGGGTAGTTAAGTTCTGAAGTAGGCTTCCAAGGAAGGTTGTAGATTCCTATAACTGGAGGTTTTTAAGAACAGGTTGGACAAACACCTGTCAAGAATAATCTAGGTTTACTTGGTCCTGCTTCAGTGCAGGGCTCTGGACATGATGACTTCTCCAGCCCTACATTTCTATAATTCTGTGAGTTTTTTTTTTATACTGCAAGATCTGGATGACCTTGAAAACTAGAGTGACAGAAATGGGATGAAATTCAAAAGTACAAAGTGGAAGGTCATGCACCCTAAGGTCTAATAATCAGAATTTCTTCTACAAGCTGGGGATCATACGCTGGAAAAAACAGAGGAAGAGAGAGACGTGGGTGTGTGGGTTGATCACAGTATGACTATGAATAAACATTATCATACAACTGTGAAAAAGGCAAATGTGACCCTACGATGTACCAGGTGTGGCACTTCCAGTAGCAGTAGAGAAGTATTAATGACATTGTACAAGGCACTAGTAAGATCTTATTTGGAATACGGTGAACATTTCTGGCCACCCTTGTTCAAGAAAGATGAATTTAAACTGGAACAGGTACAAAGAAAAGCTAGGAGGATGATTAAGGGACTAGAGGGCCTATCTTACGAGGGCAGACTTAGGAGCTTGGCTTGTTTAGTCTAGCAAAAATAAGGCTGAGAGATTATATTATTGTTCTCTATGAATAGGGAATGGGAGTAAATAGGGGGAGGATGGGGAGCTATTTAAGCTATAGGAAAAAGTTAGCAAAAGAACAAGAATTGGCCATGAACAAAGCTAGGCTGGAAATTAGAAGAAGGTTTCTAACCATCAGTGGGGTGAGGTTCAGGGCTCAGCAGCCCTGGGGCTCACTTCAGGTTTACGTTTTATGTTCCTAAAAGCTCATGATGCAGGGTTTCAGCTGGCCACCTGCAGGGGTCAGAAAGGCATTATTCCCCTTCCTCTGTGTGTTCTGGGTTTATTTGTTTTTTACCGCCTTCCTCTGAACCATTAAGGATGGCCATGGCTGGAGATGGGACATTGAATGGGATCGGCCATGGCTCTGAGGTGGCACTGAGCACTCTTTCTCTCTCTCAGGTGTTTGGCTGGCTGGTTCTTGCTCACATGCTCAGGGTCTAAGTGAACACCATATTTGGGATCAGGAAGGAATTTTCCCCCAAGTTAGATTCCCAGACACCTTGGGTGGGGTTTTTGCCTTCCTCTGTATTGTGTGGGCAAGGGTCACTTCCCAGGATTATCTGGGTATAACTCCATGATTCTGGCAGACCAGGTGTCCCCAGGTCTCATTGAACACTTACAAATTCATATCTGGAAACAAGTCTCTGTGTTAGCATTATCAAAATAGAGATAAGAGTTATAACAAAGTGCTTAGTGTTCAGAATTTATGGAACACTTGTAGGATGCCATGCATGTATTAATCTTACTTATAATATCTGAAACCCTTGTTATAAGGTAATGTTTAAATGTTTGCTCTGCAACTATAAAATGTTTGTTAAGACTGTAAATTCCCTGCCATCAGGGGAAACATATTACCAAGTGTGAAATATTAGTTTACCCCCAAAGGTGTTATCTCCTGCCTATCAGGAAACATTAAACAATCCAAATGGGCCACTGTGGAACAAAGAATTTGTTGAGTGCATCTCCCCATGAAGAGGTTACGTGCAGGAGCGCTCGGCCCATCAGCTTAAGATTCTGGGGTGAGGGGAGATAAAAATCTCTGACGAGGAGAAACTTGATTTTTTTATGCTGTCTGGACTCTGGGAAAAGATTCCTAAACTTAAGCAAGAGATCCCCATCCTGCTTGGCAAGGGGCAGTCCTAAAGGACATATAGAGCTTCTTATTATTACCTTTTTAAATCTAAACCTGTAACTCATTTGTGTGCATATGTTTCCTGCTTTAACCTTGTAAATAATTCTCATTTCTTTTCTTAGTTAATACATCTTTAAGTAGTTTATTACAGGATTGGCTCCAGGCGTGTCCTTGGTTTGAGCTATGAGTACGATTGACCTGGGGTAAGTGACTGACTGGTCCTTTGGGACTGGAAGTAACCTGAATATTGTTGAGATTTTTGATGTAAAGTGACCCTCTGTCACATAGTCCAATTGGCTTGGGTGGTAAGACAGACTGGAATGCCCAAAGGGACTGTCTGTAACTTCATGGTAAGACTGTTATAATACTTTAGGAGTTCATACTTATTGGTGAAATCTAATTATAGAACATACAACCAGTTTGGGGTTTCTGCCCTGCCTTTTGACAGTCTGCCATGAGGTTGGCACTCTGGACAGCGTGACAATCCCATTAATCATTTCCCTGCCATTGCGGGGCATATGGCATTGGTGCAGCTCAGCCCCTCCTATTCTCTGCCTATGGCACAGTCTAATCTCCTGTGGGCTGTAATACTTTGGTGTAATTTTGGTTGTTGTATTTAGTGTGCGGGGAGGCGGGGGGGTTGGTGCCCTGTAATATACACGGGGTCAGACTAGATGATCTGATGGTCCCTTCTGGCCTTAAACTCTATGATTCTATCATTTTCATAGCGAATCATTTTAGCAGAAACATCAAACTCCTGTATCCATCTCTTTTTTCTAGTACATTCAACTGCCTGTCTACACATTTTCCTTCCTGTGAACAGATCTTCTTTTATTTTCAAAGCCCTTTTAGTTATCTGAGCATGTGTTTATTTTGAATATGAGTGCTCATGTAATTGTGAGTAATGTCGTGTTTTGATTGTTTTCCCAATGGCATCTGACACACGGCGAGTTTTACCCCAGACATTGTTAAAAGAAAAAACATTTAAAGACATTATATATGTATTTTTTAAAAACCTGAAAATTCTACTGTGCAGCTATCATACTTCGTTGATTTGATGTTTTATGCCAGGACGTCTTAAAAAGCAATCCCCAAAATAGCATACTCTGCACAGAAAGCATCAAATGTGTTGTATTTTCAGATGGTGTTTGTAACAAAATGAACATTCATTATAGCCAAAAGTATTTTTAATATAATGCCTCCTAATAAGGGGATGACGAAGCTGAGCACAAGGTTTGTTGAATAATATGTTAAATCCTCAAATAAAATTGGTCATAGATTTTGTATATTCAAATTCTATTTTTAAAAATCACGTAAGATAAATCACCATTGCAAGATTTATGCCAGTATAATGAAATGGCATAAATTGGAGAAACAATTTGCACTATATTATAAAGATAAGAATCCTTATTTTCCTTCATGTGTTTAACTTTGAGGCTTTGTGAACTGAAGGGAAAAGGGGCAAACCTTTGCCTTGATTATAGCTGCAGAGAGCCCTCTAAAGTCAATGTGAACTTTCAACATGCATCCGAGGGCAATTATAGAGTAGTATTTTGATAAATATTAAATACAAAGCTAGATCCTCAGCTGGTATAAATCAATATATCTCCATTAAAGTCAATGGAGCAACACTAATTTATGCCAGCTGAGAATCTGGCCCTAAATGCTCTATGTAAAAAGCAAGACTCATAATGTATCACATCCAATATTCCATTTGAATCCTACATATTTGATAAACCAGGTACAATGAAATTACACATGCACACACTGGAAGTAGTGATAATGATAGTCAGTTGGCATAATTCTACCTATTAATTCTACTAACTTGCATCTGGAAACACCGATGGTTTTGAAAATGTGCCATTGATTTTGAAACTTGTGCCCTCCTAAGGTCCATCATGATTTACATATTAGAGAAGAAATATTAAATTGAATGTTTGTTTTTCTGTACTATATCACTCCAGAAGATTACATGAGTAAACACGAAGTAAAAGAAGGTGAAGCTACAGGTGAAGAGCCAAGGGATAATTAACCACTATGGAGCCATGGAACTTAATTTTCATTCTGCATTACCAATAGACCTCAGCCACAAATTTCAGACCAGGAATTATATCCGAATTCAGCAAAAGCATTTATGGGATCTAAACACATGCTTACAGCTAAGTATGTGCTTAAAGAACTTTTCTGAATCAGGTCCTTGCATCTGAACAACCACAAAGTTTAGGAAGTTGTAATTACTTGGGTTTGGGTTTGGTCCATCTCTGCCCTGTAGTCCACCAGGGAAGGTGAGCTCCAGCAGCATCCAAAGCAACATCAGTTTATGAGAGTGAGCCACCACTTATGGAGAGAACTACCACTATTTTCATGAGAATTAAAGAGAGGTTATGGACATAATTGAAAGTAGTAACTCCTGAGTCTCCCTAGAACAATACCCAAAGGAGAACTAGCTATACAATAGATATGTCAATGGGTGAAGAGTAATAGAGGAAAGTTGGACTAAAGGAGAAGGGACGGAGACCCTGGGATTTTCCAAAACAGATCAGACAATTTGGATATCAAATGTAGCATCTGACCAATAGCTGATGTATAAGAAGAAAATGAGCTATTGTCCTCTCCTCCATTAATGCCGGGGTGGCTGTTTGTTTTAGTGAATAAGGACTAAACTAGGAGTCAGGAGACCTGACTTCTAATCTTGGCTCTACCTGCTGTGTGACCTTGGGCAAATCACTTAATCTCTCTGTGGCTCTATTTCCCCTCCCACACTTTGTCCGGCTTGTGTGTTTAGACTGTAGGCTCTGAGCAGGAATTGTTTCTTACTGTGTGTTTGTACAATGCCTACCACAAAGGGGCCTTGATCTCTGTTGAGATGTTACTATAATATAAATAATAGCACATCTGAAAACATAAGAATGGCCATATTGGGTCAGACCAAAGATCCATCTAGCCCAGTATACTGTCTTACGACAGTGGCCAATGCCAGGTGCCCCAGAGGGAATGAACAGAACAGGTAATCATCAAGTGATCCATCCCCTGTTGCCCATTTACAGCTTCTGGCAAACAGAGGCTAGGGACACCATCCCTGCCCATCCTGGCTAATAGCCATTGATGAACCTATCCTCCATGAACTTATCTAGTTCTTTTATGAACTGTTATAGTCATAGCCTTCACAACATCCTTCCGCAAGGCATTCCACAGGTTGATTGTGCCTTGTGTGAAAAAAGACTTCCTTTTGTTTGTTTTAAACCTGCTGCCTATTAATTTCATTTGGTGACCCCTAGTTCTTGTGTTATGAGGTAGAGTAAATAGCACTTCCTTATTTACTTTCTCCACCAGTCGTGATTTTATAGACCTCAATCGTATCCCCCCTTCATCATCTCTTTTCCAAGCTGAAAAGTCCCAGTCGTATTAATCTCGCCTCATATTGCAGCCATTCCATACCCCTAATCATTTTTGTTGCCCTTTTCTGAACCTTTTCCAATTTCAATATATATATTTTTTGAGATGAGGTGACCACCTCTGCATGCAGGATTAAAGATGTGGGTGTACCATGGGTTTATATAAAGGCAATATAATATTCTCTGTCTTATTATCCATCCCTTTCTTAATGGTTCCCAACATTCTGTTCCCTTTTTTGACTGCTGCTGCACATTGAGTGGATGTTTTCAGAGAACTATCCAAAATGAGTCCAAGATCTTTTTCTTGAGTGGTAACAGCTAATTTACACCCCATCATTTTATATGTGTAGTTGGGATTATGTTTTCCAATGTGCATTACTTTGCATTTATCAACAATGAATTTCATCTGCCATTTTGTTGCCCAGTCACCTAGTTTTGTGAGATCCTTTTGTAGCTTTTCGCAGTCTGCTTGGGACTTAACTATCTTGAGTTTTTTTGTATCATCTGCAAAATTTTGCCACCTCACGGTTTATCCCTTTTTCCAGATCATTTATGAATATGTTGAGTAGGACTGGTCCCAGTACAGACCCCTAGGGGACATTGCTATTTACCTCTCTCCATTCTGAAAACTAACCAGTTATTCTTACCCTTTGTTTCCTATCTTTTAACCAGTTTCCAGTCCATGAAAGGACACTCCCTCTTATCCCATGACAGCTTACTTTGCTTAAGAATCTTTGGTGAGGAACATTTTTAAAGGCTTTTTGAAAATCTAAGTACACTATATCCAATGAATCTCCCTTGTCCACATGCTTGTTGACCCCCCACCAAAGAATTCTGTTAGATTGGTGAGGCATGATTTCCCTTTACAAAAACCATGTTGACTTTTTCCCAACAAGTTATGTTCTTCTGGATGTCTGACAATTTTGTTCTTTACTACAGTTCCAACTAGTTTGCCCGGTACTGAAGTCAGGTTTACCGGCCTGTAATTTCCAGGATCACCTCTGGAGCCCTTTTTAAAAATTGGCATCAGATTAGCTATCCTCCAGTCATTTGGTATAGAAGCTGATTTAAACGATAGGCTGCAAACTACGGTGCTGTGTGAGAGGGATGAGGTTAGAGAGTAGAATTGTACTTTAGAACTTGTCATGCAGTGTGAAAAGAAAATCAACATCTTTTGTGTGGAATTGGAAAAAAAAAGCTTTATATCCAAAGGGAGTAGCTGTGCATTCTGTCGTTTACACTATAGAGAGGCACTAGTCTGTCCATTATAAACCCAGTTATAGATGTCCCTCTAAAATCCTCAAAGGATGCCTTTTCCACTTCACATTTTGCTAGTGTGGTCCATGGCCAGTAGAGAAATTTTACCCAACTTTGGGGCCATTTGAAGAAATTATTGGACTCAGAAAAATGTCAGAGTTAATCATGATATGAACAACAAGGAGTCCGGTGGCACCTTAAAGACTAACAGATTTATTTGGGCATAAGCTTTCGTGCGTAAAAAACCCACTTCTTCAGATGTATGGAGTGAAAATTACAGATACAGGCATAGATATATTGGTACATGAAGAGAAGGGAGTTACCTTAAAAGTGGAGAACCAGTCAGGGTGGATGTGGTCAACTCCCAATAATTGATGAGGAGGTGTCTATATCAAGAGAGGGAAAATTGCTTTTGTAGTGAGCCAGCCTGTATCTGTAATTTTCATTCCATGCATCTGAAGAAGTTGTTTTTTGCCCATGAAATCTTATGTCCAGATAAATCTGTTAGTCTTTAAGGTGCCGGACTCGTCATTGTTTTTGTGGATACAGACTAACACAGCTACCCCCTGATACTTGGCACCAATCACGATATGGAAATTTTGCTAACGTTTCTTTGCTATGTGTTAACTAAAGAGCAGTTTCCCTTAGCAATGTCAAGGTTGGGTCAGACTGTCAAGCTCTTAGTCACACTGGGAGCACTGATTCACTCCAGTGATCCCACAGGGAGTACTTGAGGGGTAAGGGCTCCACTAACAATCTAGGTTTTTACACCTGTACCCATCACCGCAGTATCCGAGTGCCTCATGGTAATTAATGTATAAATCCTTACAACATCCCTGTAAGATAGAAATGTATTAGTACTTCTCCTGTTAGTTTTGTTTCCTATGCAGGAGGACTACATGAATAAAAAGGAATAGCCCTGTTTTCTTTTTAAGTGTTTGCGCAGATTTATAATTTCTATTTTTGTATTCCATTTAGGATGGGATTGGGTTCATGGGCACTAATTTAGTTCTATATAATTTCTTAAGCAACCACAAGAAAATGGTGTCCTCAGTTTACAATATGGTGCCAGATCTATCGGCTTAACACTCGGCTGAATTTCTTATCCTTGAGTTGGGGCTCTGCTTAATAATAAATAACATTTTTTCCCAAGAGTCTTGTCATGAGCAATTACATATTATGCAGTGATTTCGCTCTCGAAACAAGGTAATATCTATCCATCCCTTGGACATCCATCACTGTGCAATATCATCATTTATTAAAAGAACTATATAGAACAAACAGGAGGTCAAATGTTGGCCTTTCTCTCATGAGACATGCTGTAGGGAGTGGAGTGGGAGTGGCTGAGTAGTGGGTCCCTGAACCTAACAGCATCCTAGTAGACACAATCTGGTCCATTTGCAATTTTCTTTAATCCCGAAGATGGGAGTAATTGCTGTTGAGGACTCGAACCCCAGATGGCACGGTTCGTTGTCTGACCGGAGAGAGACAGGCAACACCAGCAAGGTCCGAACTCAAAGCTCTTTATTGAAGAGTGCACACAACAATAGAGAGCAGCCTGTCTCCAAAGAGAACCAGCAGCCTCTAAGTAAAACTAATAGGTTTTTATAGACAGTTCCGTCACGTCACAGATTTATTCATAAAGCAGCCCCTCCCCTATGTTAGTTAAAATCCTCTTTCTCTATTATGCATGCCCTTCTACCCCCTTATTGTAGATAACTTTTAGCAAATCATAATGCTTCACTAACTTTATCGTTATGGGTGTCAACCAGGAGATGAGGAGTTAAGAACAGACATAACACAAAAACAAGGAGTGGAAAACAGCGCCTCCGTATCTCAACAAGACAGTTCCCAGAACATCTGGTACAAAAATGCAGGAATGCAGGCCTCCCCTTTTTTCTTACTCCCTGCAACTTAAACAAGTATTCTTTTATTCTATTTATCTCGTTCAGGGACTTTCCCAGCAACCTTTATTGGCCTGACTTTGATTCAGATGGCATAACTGCTTCATATTTAATTTTTTCTCATCTAACATTGCTATTACTGGAGTCTATAGCATAGGTCAAAAGCAGGCAACACCTGATCAGCGCATAGCTTAAACATGCATATTAAGAATAAGTCAAATGGGGAAAAAAAAGAGGGCAAGACAATTTTAAGTCTGTTACTAAAACCCATTGTGTTTGACTGATCATTTTGGCTGTTAGCATAGAAAACTGATGGTATTGGCTAGCTCAATAAAATATAGAATAGTCTCTTTCAAGTTTACTAAACAAGATGTAAATTATGCAGAAAGATTGCTATCAATAACATGCACCTTATTCCAGTGTGTAAGATAAAACATGCCCATATTAGCATACTTCAGTCTGCTCCATTTTCAAAGTCCTTTTGTTTGGCCCTATTAAAACAGAGCTTCCTTTCTAAGAAATCTCTAATTCCCTGGCATTCTTGTTGGTATATAATTCCCCTCCCATACACACCAAATTGGTTAAAGCCAAATTAAGGCTGAGGGCACATCCCAGTGGTTTGAGTGCCTATTTTCTTTAAATTAGTTTAGACTCCAAACAAACAAAAAAATGGTAGAAACCCCATGCAGAGTTAAGGTTGAAGTTCTGGGTACTCTATTATTACTCTGTTATTTGTACGGTGGTATTCTCTAACAGGCCCAGTCATGTGCTAGGAGCTTTACAAGTACAGAACAAAATCATGCCCCTGCCCCAAGGACCTTACAGTCTAAGGGCTTGTCTACACTGGCACTTTACAGCGCTGCAACTTTCTTGCTCAGGGGTGAAAACACCTCCCCCCCCCCCCCGAGAGCAGCAAGCTTCACCAGCACTGTGAGCCGTGCTTCCAGCCCTGGTAGCTACGCCCCCCATGGAGGTGGGTTTTTCAGAGCACTGGGAGAGCTCTCTCCCAGCGCTCTGCCATGACTACACAAGCTAGCAGCGCTGCCATGGTGGTGCTTTAACATTGAAAATGTAGACTAGCTCTAAGTAAGTGCTCAAAAGTTATGTAACTCTGCCCTCATAGTGATGGACAGAAAAACAATACATTGGAATTCATATTACTGTATTTATAACAAAGAGTTTCATTGTATCAGTGACTATGATACCGTCTTCTTAATCATGGTGACAAACGTTCCCTGTCCTAAAGAGTTCACAATCTCAAAGTATTTTTATAAGCTGGGTGAAACCTTTTTAAGGGTTTAATTAACACCCTATTGAGATGGACAGGTGTGAATTCACCTTCAATTAACATAACTGTAAGCATAAGCTCCCACCTAAGAATAGTGTGTGAATCTGCCAAGGACTATCGTTTTGGGTAGGTGTATGTGTGTAGAGGGAGGGAAGCAGAATGTGCAGAAACAGAGATCAGACAAGAACAGAGAGAGGGGCAGAGGCAGAGAGCAATAAAGCCAAGCAGAAGTCTGTAAGCACTGTGTGACCCCGAAAAAGCTAGTGCAAGCTTTTGGGTCTGGTGTTGGCTAAATAAGCTTGGGGGCTGTAAGCTAAGAAACTGCTCCTTTTGTTCTTGGTTCCTCCTGAGTTCAGAGAAGAAGGTTTTTGTATGTTCTTTATAAAGAACAAGACTGCAAAAATGAAAATACCAGTCTCCATCTATTTCTACTTCCAATTGGAACACTCACATAGCCCCACGCTTTGCCTAGCAGCTCGGATCAAAATTTGAGGCAACAGTATTATAAAAATAATGCAGTGTACATTGAAAATGAAAGCACTGTTTGCTTTCCTAGTTAGCCTGAGCCTTTCATTTTTTATTACCTCTTATTAATTGTTAGACATCATTTTAGATCTGTAAAATATTTGCAAACACATTGTTTTATTTAGATTGGACAATGGAGATGGTAGAAATCTGAGTTTATATTTTGAAAGCAGAGTGCATGTGAGGTATTAACCATATTCTATTATTTATTAATAGGATTTGTGCTTTTATCTAATTGGGTGCTGTTATGATCATGGCATACACACAGAAAAAGTTAGATAGAAACATAAAATACTCTTTCTGGAAGGTTGCAATGTAACACTATTTTATTTCTTAGAAACCAGAACCCTAACACACAAGAACAAAAACCTGAGGGAGACAGAGCAGATTTCTCGCTAAGGCAGAGAGACACTGCTCAACCTACCTTGCTGTAGGCTGGCTCTTTGAAGATTGACAGCACAAGACCCAGATCATATGCTTCCCTATAGAGCACCCTAGCCTGCACACAAAACCAGGAAACACCTTACATTTAAAGTGATAGTTTGAACTTTTAAAATAGTTTTCAATAGACCACAGATTCCTTTTGGAAGAAACATCCCATCCCCAGAGTGTCTGGGGAGTGACTAAAAGCTTCAGAATTTCAAAGATACTTGAGGATGAATAAGACAGTATATTCAGTTCATAGATCACTGACAGGCCAAGCTGAAATTCTTGTGCAATGAACCATGTAATTATGCCACACTTTTTTCTGTCCTCTTAAATAATAGTGAAAACCACTGAATTTATTGGCACCTCAACCTTTTTGTTAGCATCTGCCTCAAAAGTTACAGTTGAGTTTATGGAACAGTCAGACTTACATAGACAAGAAAGAGCTACAACAAAAATTATGCTCAAATAAATTGGTTAGTCTCTAAGATGCCACAAGTACTCCTTTTCTTTTTGCGAATACAGACTAACACGGCTGTTACTCTGAAACAAAAATTAAAGATCTAGTATAGAGTTCTTCTTAGAGAGACGAAAGCGCCAGGCTCATGAAAAGAAGAGTTCTTCAGTGTCCAGACAAACACATGTGAATTTTAAGTTATTTGTGATAACTATACAGAAATACAGCTATCTTTCCCCTTCATATATATCTTAAATTACAGAAGAATAGTGTTAGGGTTGCAAAGTCAAGCATTCAGTTTAGCAAATTAGTCAACTAAGGCTGCCCATACAACCTTAAAACTTCAGCCTTGTGTGTATGCAGGATACAATGTTTAATTACATGATTACATATTATTTTTCTCTCCTCAGAAGCACTGCTCCATTTAGTGCATCTGTCTCTATGACTGACAGAGCCAAAACTGTAGATCCTAATACTGATGAATTTTGGGATTTTCGAAATCCAGATCCAGATACCAATTCTATAGCAAATACTTTTCCATTGTAGCATCCACAATACATTGTCCATCCACAGACAGATTTCTGGAATTCAAGGACTAGTCCTGCAAACAAGCTGCAGGTTGCTAGGTATTATCACCGTTAGAAAACATCAGCCTTAAATAGTTGAAGTGAATGTTGTGGAAACTAAAGGGAAAAAAAAATAAAAGTGTGTGTGGGGGGAACCCTGCTGCCACCAAAAGATCCCAAGATTGTCCCACCACTTCGGATTCTTAAAATTCAGATTTTGTATGTATTCACAGAGGCCAGGCTTAGCCCCTTTATATGAGAATGGAGCTTTGTCGGAGTAACGATATGAGCTACCAGCATTAGGTACAGCATGGGGTTTTATCTTATGTAAAACTGAAGGATTATATACACCACAGCTGAATGTAAGTGGGATTTAATTAAAAGCCAGGGGGAGACTGAAGACCTGTGACAGGAATAAATCGATGTTCTTGATCATTAGACCTTGTGTGGATTCTGCTGCTGTAATAGGAAACCAGTATATGCTATTGCTTTCAAAGCCCTTGACATGACTGTGATATACTTTCTGGTTTTCAGTTGCACAAGTTCCTTTGACTTTCAGCATCCACATTGTGATCCTACTTTGGTTTATTATTAAGGTAAGAAGAAAATAGTTGTTCTCCTTGTGGTTGCTTCAGTAACATGTCCTATAACCACAGGCATGTGTGAGCTCTTAATCAAATGTTTATGAAAAATAGCTAAATGTCTTTTCAAAGAAAAAAGATTCTGAGTGAATCTAGATTTAAAGGCCCAGTGCACCACAGAAATAAAAACCAAAAGAATGGCCATTTTGTCACTTTCCTCCAAGCTCAGAGCTGCATAATGAAGGACTATTGTTAGGAAAGAACACTATATCTGTAAATACATAAATATTTAGGTAATTATAGCTATGGAGCCACTAAATGGCACTCAACATGTAACCATGTTGTACTTGGGTTTTGTAGGTCCAATAAAACTTGTTGCTCTGCAGCACTGCAAATGACTTCCTTTTTCATGTCTTTACAGCAGCTCTTAACAAGCATTATCTCTTCTGTGATGAAATTCCCTTGTATTGCCTCCAAAAGGAGCTCTGGATTTTTTGGAACTATATTGTAGGGCAAACTCATTTCTAATTTGCTCTCCACTAATTTGCTCCTTTCAGTTTTTACTGCTTCCCAGTGTTCCCACTCTCACTATGTCCTTTGGAGGATTTCCCCCACAGATACAGTTTGCATTTTGTACAAGGTGGATTTCATGTTCGTATTTTTTACCCATACATTTTTTCTTCTGATTGGTATTCACAGGTCTGTTTGATGTAGGGCTCAATCTTATTTCCATTTTGTTCAATGGCAAAGCTCCCCCTGGTTTGAATGGGCTAGATTCTGACCTTAGGCAGGGCCCTGATGAGGGCATGGTGTGTAAATTTCATGGCCCCAGGAGGCATTTTGACTCAGAGACACATCTCAGAGTCACTGTTCTTCCCCTGCCTACTGCCAGGTGATAATAATTTACTGGCAACCTATACCAGTAATACTTTAGTACCGCATCTCGTGCTGGCTCAACTACTCTCACCAGTGAGCCAGATGGTCTTTCTCCAGCTCTCCCTGTGACTCTGAGCAAAGGGTAAGCAGGCCTGCAGCATCTTATTATGCCTACACATACCCAGACTCAGACCTGGATAGTCAGTTTAGGGGCACAAGGGAAGGGGCTTTATTCCCCTGGCCAGTGTGCACTTCAAATCACAGTATAACTGTTATGGTCTGCAAAGTGCTTTGCACTTCTAAAGATCTGTAGAAATAACTACAAACCCCTTCCCCCACAACTCAATACATTATTTAGTTTTTATTTTTTGGTCTCTTGTAACACACTGCAGACTATTCTTATCCAAGCCAAGCTGAGGGTTTTGTTTTTTTTTTTCAAATACCGAACTACTATATATTGCTTTAGTCCACTAATTTTTAATTAAGTTGGTAGTTATTTCAGAAGATTCCTTCTTTACAAACCCATTACTCAGCTCCATTAACTTTAGAGGTTTGTGATTTTCATTCTCTTATTATTTGCTCTATTACCTTATTAGAGATCAAAGTTAGATTTATGGAATAGTAATTGCCAAGACTCCCTTTCTGGAAAATGGGTACCACATTTTTGTATTCCTCCCTTTTGATATCCCAACAAATAGTAATTGAATTTTTCAAAAAAAATTTTTTTTGGTAATTATTAATGAATTCCCTTAGGATCTGAACCAAAGCCCACTGATGTCAACGACTGCCTTTGACTTCAATGGACTTTAGAGAAGGCCCTTAGCTGGTTAGGAGGTATGTCATCTGGCCCACATGAGTTTTAAATGTCGATATTTATTTTTTAAAGGAACCTTTAAATATTTCTGTTTCGCTAGCTATTTTTCCATATCTTCCTTCATTCCTAAGCATTCAAAGTTTCTTTCTATAGTTTACTTGATGAAGACTTTACAAATAGTTCATTGTTTCAGCCATTTTTGTGCTATTGCTAATTTCACCTCTTCCCCCATTTTCACCCTAGTATTTCTTTTTACCTGGATGTATCTGTAAAAGTCATTCTTTTTAATATAATTTTATACAGAATGAAGATTTCTGTAAAAAGGGGTCAAGAGCTATGGGAGCAATACAGATGAAATAACAGAAATGAACTATTTAGTGACTGTGCTGGCTAGCCACCAGTCACTCGCACTGTTATTTTTAATCTGTAACTGGCTGAGTACCAGTACCCTGTACAAAATGGAGAGCTGTGACAGTGACCTTTATTTGAACTATAATTGCTATAGATTTTTAAAGAAACATTTCAAGTTGGGATTTTTTTACACTATGTTTTTTTTAAAAAAAAAAATTATGGCATAATCTTTCAGTATAATTTCTATGTACATTAGCAAGAATAATTTACCAGCAGAATTTTTGTCACAGCCATGGAATCAGATATCCTGCAATCCTATATGGTTATTAAGTTAAAAGATTTCTGGAGAACTATGTGATTACTCTGGAAGACAAGGCACTAAAAATCTATCACTATTCAGCATGAACATTCAAATTTTCAGTCAAAATGTTTTTTAAATGGACAATTTGGTTTCCTCACAGAGTCAGAATTTTCCATGGGAAAGCCCCGATTTTCTGCCAGGAAAACTGAAACAAAATGTTTCATTTAGGTTGATTCATCATTAATCAAAGCATTTTGTTTTGCCAATCTATACTGAAAAAATTATTTTCTGGTCAGTCTGATGTAATCAGTGTCCACCTTGTTGCTGTGTGCCTCTTGGGTGTTGTCGTTAAAGTGCCTCATGCCCCCATTCTTTCCTATGTCCAAGTTCCCTGGCTGAACTACATCTCCCATGGTGCACCATGGTATCTCCTCTAACTGACCACTGTATGGCATCATGGGAGTGCTGTAACTGCAGTGCATCCTGGGAGATGCAGTTCAGCCAAGGGGACAGGCTTATTGGGGAGAGTGGGAGAATGAAGCATCCCAACTGCAACTTCTATGAGGTACCAAGGTAGACCAAGTAGATAACAAAATTTTGAACTGACCTGAAACAAAATATTTCAATTCAGAACAAACTATAGTGAAATGTTTTGAGTCAGAAATATGGAAATGCTTCATTTTGATCAAAAATGTGAAAACAAAATGTTTCTTCATTTCTGATTCAAAATTTTGTATTCTTTGAAAAACTTAGATATTTCAATAATTTGTCTGAAATTGGGATGAAAACAAATGTCAAAAGATTGGAATCTCTTGCAGGATGAAAATTCCATTTCTGACCAGCTCTACTTATGATCTTTGATGAATGGGGGACCAAATGTCCCATGTCTGCAATATGTTTCCAAATGGTTGTGATTTAAAACAATGAACCAACATTTGTAAAAATGAGACATTTGTGATTTTTGAAGAAGTGGACTGGAAGGGACCATGCAGGATTTGTGAGTCCTACTTTATTAAAATTTCACAGTGAAAACATCAGACATTAAACAAACAATCATAATTTATCATTGCCTCTGATGGTATATTGCAAATTATCCAACCCCACTGAAGTAATGGTAATGTTAGTGTTGATTTCAATGGGCTTTGTCTCGGGTATTATACCTTTAATTGCTACATAAAGATTTTTAAAAAGAGAGATATTTAAGGGGCTTTAGGTAATGCAATAGAAGAACAAGCTGTTGGGATAATAAAAATTAGAGACGAAAAGTCATTTTTCCAACCCTTGATGACACAGCATTTGTTCACTACGTTCTTGAATGCTTTGTCCAACCTGGTTTTAAATAACAAACAATCTAGCTTCTCCTTGGGAGACTTTTCCACAGAATTTAGAACTAGAGAAAGTAGACCACAGAAGGAAGTGACCTAGGTCATCTTGTCTTTCCCTCCTGCCAATGCAGAGCAATTGACCTCACTGTTAGGAAAATTTTCCTGCTTGGTGCTCAATAGTGCAGTTGGGAAGAGAGAGCAAACAACAACTGTACTAACCAAACCACGTTTGCCTTACACTTGTGTTTGTTGTGAGCAAAACAGGTTCCGTGAAATTGAAAGCAGCACATTATTGAAAAACCACAATCTCCCCCATCCCACTTCTACTTGGTGGGCAAATTAAGAGATGCTCAAAGAAATAGAGATTTTTTGAAACTACTTCTACAGAAGGCCTTAAGCTATCCATTTTCACATTTTTGTAGAATCCAGTCTCTGACAACTCAGTAAGCCAGACAGTGCTTCCAGAGGCACAGCACAGTACTCACAGTCCAAGAGGAGGGGAACTAAAGTGGCTTCAAACCATCATCGTGACCTTCCTTGGCTGCTCCAGGTCCCACAGCATAGTTTAGGCTTGGGGACCTGTCCAAATTATGGCAGGCTCCCACGGCTGCTCAGTGGGCTGTAGCACTGCCCAGAATCTCTGCAGGCTTGTACCATGCCCACCTCTGCGTCTGCCCCACCATAATACACCCCACCTGTTCCTGACATGCCCCCTACAATAGGGCTTGCATGGGGAGTCCTCAAAGGGCAGCCTTATGGATGTCTTCTGCAGTGCCCTCACCAAGAGAATCCCCTCTCAGCTTGAACATGGGCTTTTAGAGCCCCTTTATGCTGCTCCCGTTTGGAGGGTCTGGTGAGGATCTCATTTCACAGCCATTTGTGTAATGTTTACTGAACACTCAGGAGTCATATTTGTCAGGAGAAAAGGGAGTTCATTTTGCACTAGAACTCAGCACAGTCCAACTCTAATTATCTAGCTCACAGTGAGATCTAGTGGTATCCTGCTCTGGGAGTCAGAAGGCTTTGCTTCCATTTCTGGTTTCGCCACTGACTGTTGTATGACTTGGGGCACATCACTTCACCTTTGTGTCCACTCTGATGCTTCATCCGTCATGTCTTTGTAGACTAACTCTTTGCGGCGAGAATGGATATAACTATGCATTATTACAGTGACTGACATACTGGGTCCCCTATGTACCTGCTACTTTGAAATATAAATAAATAAGAATTGTCCAACCGAAGCAAAGTCTCACACTCAACTCAAGGCCATATCCCTGTTTGTCTGTCTGCCCCATAATAACTTGTGAATGCCACTTCTTGTCAATTCCAAAACTTCAGGGAATCGTCTAGGCAACGATGAGCACAACTCTGTTGATATTAGTGAAAACTGGAAAACTAGGAGGGGAAAATGAGGGACACAGAAGGATATCAATTCCCCTCCCCCCCACCACAGCTCTGCCAATATGTTACTACCCTGAGAAACGTAGCTCTCAGACAGGAAGAAAGGAACTAAGTATGGGGGCGCACATAAAACCCCTGGTGGGGGGAGAATGAGGAACCCTGGTATAGAGGGAAAGAGGAGGTATGGGGGGGGGTCACACAGAGCCATGAGGGGAAGGAGACAATGTGGGGGCACACAGAATACCTGGCATGGGGAGGAGTAGAGGACAATTGTATGGAAGAGAATAGGGGCATACAGAGCTCCTGGCATGTGGTGTAATAGGCAATGGGAGTACAGAGAGTCCATGGCATTGGGGGCATAAAGACCCCTGCCCTGGAGGGAATTCAGGCTACTCAAAAGCCCTGGTCTGGGAGAAGTGGGAATGAGGGAGCACATCGAGTCCCTGTCATGGCAGAAGGGGAGAATGGAGATGCACACAGAGGCCCTGACATGAGGGGGGAGGTGGGGTGAGTGGCAGCGAATCCCTGAAACAGAGGAGATCGGGAGGGTGGCACACAGGGAGTCTGAGGAGTGTGTCACAGGGTCTACTCACAAAAGTGGTGCCTCCTGCTGGCCATCTCAGGGATTAGCTCTGTCAGGCAGAATGCTTTGTCCCGGTGGTGCCTCTTCCACTGCCTTTTCCACCTGCAGACTCTCCTCAGTCCAGGAACCAAAGCATCCCCTTCATGACTCAGCTCTCCGGCCATGTTACCATCTATATTTTCTCCCTTCCAAGGGGGGAGGCATCTCAGTCCAATCCAGTGGCAAGTGTGGGGGGGAGGGGAGAATGCAGGCCCTCCCACTACTCCGGATCCCACACAGAAACCCTCTAGATAGCAGCCTTGTGCTGCCTCTCCTTAACTTCTCTGCCAGTGCCGCTTCAGTTCTCTGGGCCACTTCCTTGTGACCCAGCATCTTCTTCACCCTCTTCTCAGGGCCTCCAGCCAGCACGTCTCAGCAGCCAGCCAGGAGCCCTCTTTTGCTGCCCTGGTCCCTGTCAACAACTGCTCTGTCCAAGGTACTACTGTCCAACAGCCCACTATGAACAAAGTCCTCTCTCCTTGGCCTCCCTGCAGCAGCTGACTGTCTCTGGCCCTGCAGCTCCTTTTAGGTAAGCCCTCTGGGCCCTGATTGGCTGCTCCCTGAGCAGCCTCCCTAGGGTGCTTTTAACCCCTTCCCTGTCAGTGTGGGGTGAACACCCCATCACACGTGAAATGAAGGACATCTAACTCTTTGTTTAGCATGGATAGATCCTGGTATAGATACCAGACAGGGCAGGGACTGCTTTCTTTGTGTGCACCAAATCAAGCAAGGAAACAGCATCAGGGCTTGCGAAGTAGGATAGATGCATCAGATGGAATAGCCTGGAGTGTCCTAAAGGAGAGTGCAGCATCATAGTTCTGTGCTCTGGGCCAGAAGGGAAGGTTATAACTCCTTGAGACACAATCATCTCTGAACTCTCCCTGCAGCATTTTCCCCCTACTTGGGCCAGTGACTAAATGCAACTCTACAACCCTCTGGGGACAAACAGAAGACTTTGGATGCCCAGACTTCCAGTTGAGCACCTTCCATAATCCCTGATGTCATTCAGTGTATTTTTATAAAAGAAGAAAACATCTCATATGGCATGCCATAAAAACAGAACAAAGTTAATAGGATAAAACAAGCAGTGAGAGGTCAGTATATCAGCCAAGATCAAAGAGGGACATAATGGTGGTAAACATCATTGTGGAAAGTAGAGGGTTGGTGATTAAAAGTTAGAGCACAAGCTCAGCAGGCACATAGACTTAGAGGATAAAACAACTAATTAGTGGAATGGAGTAAAAGGCTAAGTGAAGAAGCAAAGTAGTGATGTAGGCAGCTCAAAAGAGGATTAGAATAGACTGGTGCTAATGTTGTGCATGGCAGTAGTTTTAATTGTTAGTGTGGGAAGCAGGATTGACGTAAAAGAGAAACTGTTGTTTCAGCTGAAAGTGTAAAATTGTAATAGATAAGGCTTAGGGCCAGCACTTCATCTGGTGAAGACAATAAACCTACACCCATTTACACCAGCTAATTATCTAGCTCTCTGCCTGCTTTAACGAAATCAGATAAAAATGGTCTATCTAGAGAAGTGAGAAAACTTTGGGTACTTCCTGTTTATTGGAAGGTTCTGCTGGAGTTTTGAAGGTTTTGGTTAAGTCCTGTTGTATACAAGTTGTTTGCCAGTGGCTAATCATTATGGACTCTTCTTTTGTCCTTTGTGACATCTGAAGAAGTCCAGGTAAAGCATATCAGGTACAAATATATGTATTTGTATATGAAAGCTAAGCATAATGGAAAAACTTTTCTTAAGCTTTAGCAAGTATGCAAATCTCTGCCCATCAAGTATAATTCTTGAAATTCATTTTTCAGTAAGAACAATTGACATTTACCTGTTCACTGTAGGAAAACAAATATGTTGAGTGTTTGGTTATTCATTGGATTGTAAGAACGCAGGACATTGCTGCTGTTTTCTTGAAAATGTCAAATATTAGATTTTTAAAATATTTTTATAATTAAAGTTTATAATCTTATAGAGAATTAGTCTGTTAGGTGTGTACATCTCTTTAGTACTCATGAATTATTTTCAGCATGTACCAGCTCTCCATACCAATCTGTTGCCTTTCATAGAATCATAGTACTGGAAGGGATCTTGAGAGGTCATGTAGTCCAGTCCCCTGCACTCATGGTAGGACCAAGTATTATCTGGACCATCTCTGAGACTTGTTTGTCTAACCTGCTTTTAAAAATCTCCAGTGATGGAGATTCCACAACCTCCTTAGGCAATTTATTCCAGTACTTAACCCCCTTGACAGGAAGTTTTTCCTAATGTCCAACCTAAACTGCCCTTAGAGCTATTTAAATCCATTGCTTCTTGTCCTATCCTCAGAGGTTAAGCAGAACAATTTTTCTCCCTCCTCCTTATAACAACCTTTTATGTACTTTAAAACTGTCATTATGTTCCTTATCAGTCTTCTCTTCTTCAGACTAAACAAACCCAACTTTTTCAATCTTCCCTTACATGTCATGTTTTCTAGACCTTTAATCATTTTTGTTGCTCTTCTCTGGACTTTCTCCAGTGTGTACACATCTTTCCTGAAATGTGGCACCCAGAACTGGACACAATTATACAGTTGAGTCCTAATCAGCATGGAGTAGAGCAGAAGAATTACTTTTTGTGACTTGCTTAGAACACTCCTGCTAATACATCCCAGAACGATGTTTGCTTTTTTTGCAAGAGTGTTACAGTGTTCACTCATGTTTAGTTTGTGATCCACTATTGTTACTCCAGAATTGAAGGGAGTGTTACCTCAGAACTTCACCAAGCTAATCACAGCCATATTGTGTGCATTCAGCCATCATTAATTAATAAAATAGAACACCACATAGTTAAGGGTTAATTTGGACAAGCAGGGCTTTTGGAGGCAAGTTCAAATGCTAGCTGCAGGCTAGTTTCTGCTGACCACAATTGGAGGAGGGGAGAAAAGAGTCAACAAATTATGAAACTGAAAGAAGATAAGTGGATGGAGACTTTGAGTGTGGGCACCTTTGATATAGAAGCTTATTATGGCTAGGATTGTTAGGAATTATTTATTGATAAGTAGTTCATTAAAGTTAGGAGAAATGATGACCCAGTGTGGGTCACTATGAGCTATGGGTTTTGTAAAAGCTAGTTATGAAAAGACTAGATAACAGAGGATACTTTGGAGCAGTTCTCCAAAGCTAACCTGAGAGACTTTTTCTTGACACCCTACTCCCCAATAGGGAAGCAACTGGCTATCAGCAGGCGGGAGGGATAACTCAGTAGTTTGAGGATTGGCCTGCTAAACCCAGGGTTGTGAGTTCAATCCTTGAGGGAACCATTTAGGGATCTGGGGCAAAAATTGGGGATTGGTCGTGCTTTGAGTAGGGGGTTGGACTAGATGACCTCCTGAGGTCCCTTCAACCCTGATATTCTATGACCTGCTGCTAATTACTCAATACCATCTCAGATTTTTGGTAATTGTTTAGGATGTGCTAAACATAATGCTTATGTCTGTGTTTGCTTATATACATCACAGTTTTAGATGAGACCTTGCTTGCGTGTATCAATCATTTATCAGATGGAAATGTTGTGTTCCCATGGATTTATTCCTGACACTGCCTGGAGAGAAACAGTTCAGTTACCACTGCTTTGGGTTCTGAAAACCCTGGGTAACACTATGACCCCTAGATCCCTTTCTGCAGTATTCCTTCATAGGCAGACATTTCCCATTGTCTATGTGATTGCAACTGATTGTTCCTTCCTAAGTAGAGTAGTTTGCATTTGTCCTTATTTAATCTAATCCTATTTACTTCAGACCATTTTTCCAGTTTGTCCAGATCATTTTGAATTTTAATCCTATCCTCCAAAGCACTTGCAACCCCTCCCAGCTTGGTATTGTACAGAAACATTATAAGTGTACGCTCTATGCCATTATCTAAATCATCAATAAAGATATTGAATAGAACTGGATCCAGAATTGATCCCTGCAGGATCCCACTCAATATGCCCTTCCAGCTTGACCATGAACCACTGATAACTACTCTCTGGGAACAGTTTTCTAATCAGTTATGCACCCACCTTATAGTAGCTCCATTTAGGTTGTATTTCCCTAGTTTTTTTATGAAAAGGTCATTGAAGACAGTATCAAAAGCCTCACTAAAATCAAGGTACACCACATCTACCACTTCCCCCCCATCCACAAGGCATGTTACTCTGTCAAAGAAAGCTGTTAGGTTGGGTTGACATGATTTGTTCTTGATAAATCCATGCTGACTGTTACTTATCACATTATTATCTTCTAGGTGTCTGCAAATTGGTTGCTTAATTATTTGCTCCATTATCTTTCTAGTTTCAGAGTAGCAGCCGTGTTAGTCTGTATCTGTAAAAAGAAAAGGAGTACTTGTGGCACCTTAGAGTGATCTGTAGCTCACAAAAGCTTATGCTCTAATAAATTTGTTAGTCTCCAAGGTGCCACAAGTACTCCTTTTCTTTTTATTATCTTTCTGGGTACTGAAGTTAAGCTAACTGGTCTGTAATTCCCTGGGTTGGTCTTATTCTCTTTTTTATAGATTGTCACTATATTTGCTCTTTTCTAGTCTTCTGGAATCTCTCCCATCTTCCATGAGTTTCCAAAGATAATCACTAATGGCTCAGATATCTCCTCAGTCAGGTTATCAAGTATTCTAGGATGTATTTCATTAGGCCATAGTGACTTGAAAACATCTAACTTGTCTAAGTCATTTTAGCTTTTTCTTTTCCTATTTTGCCTCTGATCCTACCTCATTTTCACTGTCATTCATTAACATGTCCAATTGCTACTAAACTTTTTGGTAAAAACTGAAACAAAAGAGTAATTTAGGACTTCTGCCATTTCCATATTTTCTGTTATTATCCCGCTGCCCTTATTGAGTAATGGGCCTACCCTGTCCTTAGTCTTCCTCTTCCTTCTAATGTATTTGTAGAACGTTTTCTTGTTACCCTTTATGTCTCTAGCTGGTTTAATCTCATTTTGTGTCTTGGCCTTTCTGATTTTGTCCCTACATACTTTTGCCATTTGTTTATATTCATCCTTTGTAATTTGAGCTAGTTTCCCCTTTTTGAAGTTCAGACATAAATAACGGAAACTTGATTTCACAAGGCTGAAAACAGTTATGAGCCAAATCAGCTGGGATAAAACATTTAAACAGAAAAGATGTGAATGATCATTGAGAATTATTTAAGAACATTTAACTAGATGATCAAAGCTACAAATAAGAATGAAGGCCACATTGCTTAAAAAACTCAATCTGGTTAAGAGAGGTAGTGAAAGCACTTAAGAAAAAATAAAACAAAAACCATATTTAACAAGTGGAAGAAAGGGGAAGTTGATAGTAATGAATATATATCAGAAGCTAGGAATTGTAGAAAATTGAAAAGGGAAGAAAAAGGACACAAGGAGAAATATGGATAGTAGAGGTAAGGACAATAAAAAGAAGGGTTTAAAGTGCATTAGAAACAAAAGAAATCATAACAATGGCATTGGTCCATTATTAGGTGGAAATAATAGAAAAATAATACAGAAGAGGCAGAAGTATTCAATAAATATTTTTCTGTCCCATATTTGGAAAAAAACAGATGTCCATATCATATGATTATATACTTTCCATTTCAACAGTAATTAAGGAGGATGTTAAATAACCACTATTAAAGCTAGATATTGTAAAATTTCTTCATTGACAGCTATCTGGACCTGCTGATTTTAAAAAGAGCTGGGTGAGAACTGTTAATATTGATTTTGAACTGGGAAAGTTCCAGAGGAACTGAAAGAAAGCTAATGTTGTGCCAGTATTTTAAAAAAAGATAAGAGGGTGACTGGGGTAAAGTTGGTAGACAACACAAACATTGTGGGTAAATAACAAAAAGGACAAGACACTGATAGAGTGATCTGGATTATTTGGTAAGCTGGGAGCAAGCAAACAATGTGTGTTTTAATATGGCCAAATGTGAAATCACATCTAGGAACAAAGTATGCAGGCTATACTTATGGGATAGGTAGTAGTGGCTCCATAAAGACTTGGGGGTCATGGTGGATAATCAGCTGAACATGAGCTCCCCATGTTATGCTATGGCCAAAAGGGCTAATGCCCTTAGATGTATAAACAAGGAATATTGAGTAGGAGTAGAGAGGTTATATTACCTCTATATTTGGCACTGGTGCGCATGCTACTAGAATATTGTGTCCATTTCTGATGTCTACAATTCAAGAATGTTAACAAATTTGAGGAGGTTAGGAGAAGAGCCATGTTAATAATTAAAGAATTAGGATCTTATCTTCATCAACTGAAGTATCTACATTGACCATAGCTACCATAGCAGAGAGGGGCTGGGGGGATCTCTGAGATAGCCAGGTCCAAATACATTTGAGACTCAGGTAAGCACAAAGACAGAAGTTGTGCGTGAAATGCATTAATTACTGGGTGGGTTGTATGCCTTGGGTTATGCAGGAGATCAGACTAGATGACCATAATGGTCCCTTCCGGCCTTAACATCTATGAATACATGAACTTTGAAATGGACAAAGAGATTATTATTATAATTTATTGCTGTATTGCTCAAAGGCTTCAAACGCAATCAGTGGGGAATTATAGAAAGACATCATAAGCAATAGGTCTTGCCCCAAACAGTGTATAGTTTCAGAAGACAACAACATGCTGACTGAGAAGCAGCTGACTGCAACATACAAGTGAAGTGGGCAGAGGATGATAAGCACATATCTTGGTAATTCCATTTTTTGGTGTGTGTATGACATATGAAGGATAAAGGAGAGAGATACTTTCAAATTATGCAAAAAGAAAAGGAGTACTTGTGGCACCTTAGAGACTAACCAATTTATTTGAGCATGAGCTTTCGTGAGCTACAGCTCACTTCATCGGATACATACCGTGGAAACTGCAGCAGACTTTATATACACACAGAGAACATGAAACAATACCTCCTCCCACCCCACTGTCTTGCTGGTAATAGCTTATCTAAAGTGATCATCAAGTTGGGCCATTTCCAGCACAAATCCAGGTTTTCTCACCCTCCACCCCCCCACACACAAAGGGAGAGTGGTCACTTTGGATGAGCTATTACCAGCAGGATAGTGAGTTTGTGTGTGTGTTTTTTGGAGGGGGGTGAGGGGGTGAGAGAACCTGGATTTGTGCAGGAAATGGCCCAACTTGATTATCATGTTGGATGGGCTATTACCAGCAGGAGAGTGAGTTTGTGTGTGGGGGGGTGGAGGGTGAGAAAACCTGGATTTGTGCTGGAAATGGCCCAACTTGATGATCACTTTAGATAAGCTATTACCAGCAGGACAGTGGGGTGGGAGGAGGTATTGTTTCATGTTCTCTGTGTGTATATAAAGTCTGCTGCAGTTTCCACGGTATGCATCCGATGAAGTGAGCTGTAGCTCACGAAAGCTCATGCTCAAATAAATTGGTTAGTCTCTAAGGTGCCACAAGTACTCCTTTTCTTTTTGCGAATACAGACTAACACGGCTGTTACTCTGAAACCTTTCAAATTATGTACAGTAGTTATATGGATTATATACATGTATGTTAATACTTATTTTACACTTCACCTATACATAACAACACTTGTCAATTATCACTTGGCCATTGCTAGCCATTGTTTTGGTAGAGAATTTACAGCACAGAGCATTGTTATAAGGTGTTTTTTTTTTTCCGTTCACTCTGCACAGAGTACTAAGTGGGCTGCAGCATGTAGAACCACTTGCAGTATCTGCCTGGACTTCTGGGTCAATACAGTCAAGTTTACAAATCCACTGCCGTGATAGATTTTTTTTCATTCACTAACAACTTTCTTGATCAGTTTCCACCGAGGCTGACTCTTCCCATCACTTTTCTCTCTGTGCAAAGGCAAGCTGGCTTTGGAACATTTGAGGAAAGATCAGCTTAGCTGGTTTTTATTTAAGTAAGCAAAAATGTTAAAAGACTGCATGATTTTTTAACATATGGATAGTTCAAACAACAAAATCTTGAAATTTCTAAGTTTGCATGGCATGGTTAGACCTTATGCACATAATTTTTTGTTTCTTTTTTTGTTTTCAACAGAAAATCATGGGTGAAGATTGTTGAAAATGGGCACGTAAAATTAGGGTTCTAAATTTGACTTTAGATTCCCAAATAAAATGCACTGAAGAGCCAAAACTAAGCATCCATTAAAAAAAAATTGGCTCTTGTATTTTTGCCTATTAATGTTTTGAGCAGTTTTCATTCCTCACTCATAAGTCATTAAAAGATGTCCTAGAGGTGCAAAACATTATTTAAAATATTACTCTTTTATTATAGTTAAAAACGGAAGGAAAAAAATCAAAGGCCAAATACTGCAACCTCTATATAGCCTCACTCAGGCTAAACTCTCACTGAAGTCAATTATGATTTGGAGCTAAAGGGAGTTTACCTGAGAAGAAACTAAGTACTCTAAGATTTTGACCAAAAGTATGAAGGACATGGGTTTCCTAATTCTGTTTGTAATATATGATGCAAGTTTATGATACAAGTACGAATTGTATAGGGTTAACATTACACACAGTTGTAAATATTTATATGATTTTAAGTAGTATTCATATAGAAGTCCAGGCATCTCTTTTACAAATCAGCCAAGTTTCTGCCTATTATATGGTAATGAGGCAAAAACAAACAAACAAACAGTTGTTGGTTGGTTTTTCTGTGGGAGCTTTCTGGCAAATACCTGAATCCAAAATATTTATGCAGTGCAATGTGAATTCCTCATTCAACTGTGAATGTGTTTTCTTGTGCTCCATTGGAGCACTTGATCAAATATGTTTAGTTATCTTCAAAACACATATTCATCACATAACAAGTATACTTACCCAGAGCGGTAGACAATAACTACACTTGTATTCTGCAGCCCCTGAGTTGTTAGTGGTTCAAAAACAGAGATTATCCTTTCATAACACAGGGAATTCAGACGCCTAAATAAAATTGGGATTTAAGTGCTTAAAGGAATTCTTAGGTACCTAAAATGAGAATTTAGGTACCTGATTTTAGTTTTAAAATTGGGGTACCCATTTCATTTCATCAATTAGGATTAGGGGAAAAATAGACATTTCACAAATTTTGTTGATGTTATGAAACATTCACATCAATTTCAAGCTGGACAGAGAAAAGTAATTGCTGGGCTGGGATGGAAGTGAGAGGGTAGAAGAGAGGGAGATTATAGTTTTTGTATGAATTATAAGCATAAATAAAGAGAAATAGAATTTATCCATTAAAATACATTTATAGTGTAGACTACAACAGCTCACCTTTGCATCTCTGAATACATATCAGCTGTTCAACTGTTTCAAGTGCTTCCTTTCTGAGGAATAAATAGGAACAAGTTGATTCCTTTTCTGGCATTCGGGCATTCATTTGGACATGATGTGCAGAGCCTCATTCTACAATGGTGTTCTCAACGTGGTATCAACAAGCAGCCTTTTCCTTGGAAACAAATACAACCTCATAAATGCATAAATCAGTTCCAAGGGACCAAATTTGGACTCAGTGTACAGAAAAGATGGTGCAGAATCTTGGCAGTAAACAGACATATGGAAGAGTCAGAAAAGGATAAGAGAAATTAAATTTAAAGATAGGAAATGCAAAAACTGCACTTAGAAAAGAACAAAAATACCAGATGGGAAAGGGTTGGCTTGATAGCAGAGAAATTTAGTGAATAAATACTAGAGTAAAGACTGGATCCAACTCATTTAAGTCAATAAAAAGACTCTTATGACTTCAACAGCAGTTGAATCAAGCCCTGTATGAGCAGTAGGCAGTAGCATAAAAGGCAAATACAGTACTAGGACATATGCACAGAAGTAGTGCAGACAAGACCAATGAAGTAAGTAAGCTATACACAGCATTGGACAAGCCCCATTTAAAATACCAATTACAGTTGTAGGTACTTAATTGTATATACAGGCCAGATCTTCGGCTCATGTTTATTGATGTATTGTCAATAGAGATGTTAATTTATACCAGAAAAGTAAGGATTTGGCCTATAGTCTCTTATTATTGCCCCCATTCTTTGTTCCACCAAAAACATAGTGGTGTAACTAATGAATAGCTGAGTAATTTTTTTTTTTTGAGAAAAATCATAAAGTTCTAGCCACATTAAACCTCAATCAATTTAATTTGTTATATTGGTCATAATTAAACGCTTAATTCTGGATCTAAATTTGTATCCAATGAAATGCAATTCAGTTCATAAATTAAAATACAGTACTTTGTGTAACTAATATCAGTTCATACAATGAGAGATGTAATAAAATGCTTTTAAAATAAAATCTGTTACAAATACATTCCAAAGTGTCTTCTCTGAAATGCCACCATCCTGGGTATTGTAAAGCACTAAGTATATATTATAGTATTTATTATTCTAGAAATACATTTCCCTATCATGGCTTAGTACATGGTATAACTGGTGCATCTGATGTATTGTATTATGTCTGGTGTTTACTGATGTTGCATTTGAAGGCTGCAGTTCTGTTGTGCTAGTCAAGTGAACAAACATATAGCAAAAAGAAAGTCCCTGCTGCAAAAATCTTCCAGTCTAAGTAAACCATATAATCAAATGCACAGATGAACACATGTAAGCATACACTATGTCACGAGTGATATAAGAAAAGTAGACAGGTTAATTGTGACCAACAGTTGGTTTGGGTGACGGAATAATGAAATTTGGCAAGGCAATAAACTTTGGCAGTATAATGAGGAAATCCCATTGGTAAAAATCCATTCCATTGAAAACAGGTCACTGCAATGATTTTGCTCTTAAGCCACATAGAAAATATGAGCCACATAGCTTGAATATAAAACATTTTTGAAGACAGTCATTATATTAACATTAGGATGACCATATTTCCCAAAGGGAAAACAGGACACTGCGTGGGGCTAGCCCAACCTACTTTGCTTGCTTGCCCGAGCCCTGCCTGCCCGCCGCGTGGACGGGTTTGGTGTCACTGCTACCTTAAGCCCTGTCTGAGCCCTGCCTCTCCTCTGTGCTGGGCTGGCAATGCTGCTCGGCTCCTCCCCCCCCCACATTCCTCCGCACCCCACTTTTTTGACAAAAGTGGCGTTTGTCCCATTTGCTCTTGCCAACTGATCAGTCAAATACCATTTGTATCACACAGACTAGTTTTTGCCAGATTGAGGCTTTGTCTACACTACATACTTACTTCGGTATAACTACATTGCTCAGGGGTGCAAAAAAATCCACACCAATGAGCAACATACTGACCTTAATCCCCCTTATAGACAGAGGGAGACCTTCTCCCACCAACATAACTATCACCTCTCGGCGAGGTGGAGTTATTAAACGGATGGGAGAGCTCTCAGCCACTGGCTCAGAGCATCTTCACCAGATGAGCTGCAATTGCAAAGACATAAATTTGTAGTGCAGACCTGCCCTAAAAGCACGAGGCTACAGATTTATCTCCACTCATTGTTTTGTCTCCACTACACTAGTGCCCTTTATGATGACAGAAAGCTCACAGGGGATGGCTAAGTCAGTGTGATTGAAAACTGGCTACAGAAAGGGTTTTTTTTTTAAACTCATAAAAATTTCCATTCTTTAAGGCATTGATGCTTAAACATTTCCTGCATCCATCAGTAGTTGGACTCCTGGAAAGTTGTGTCTTTAAAAACAGTATCTAGAAAGGGAGGATATGTTACTTTTATGTTTTCAGAATGAATTGGAAGGATAAAATGTGCCTGTAAGTTCTTCTACTAGAACTTCTTGCTATAGAACATTTTGACATTGGTATCAATTACATGCAGATTGTACAATCCAAGTGTCCAACAAAAGCATTATGACAAAGCAGCAGAGGACTAGAAGGTTAGAGTCTTCAGTTGACCTCAGGAAAGGGCACTCTCACTTGCTCTCTCCCTTTGCAGACAGACAGATTGTTGCTTTGCTCTCAGAGCTAGATAAAATATTGCCAGATGGGAATAAACAGTCCATGAGATTATGGTACATTGCCTGAAGCTAAAGCTAAAATGCACATATGCACCAACAGAACTATTTTTTATTGCTACTGCCCTTTAAAATAGTTGGTTTTATTACATTTTCTGGATTTTTAACCCCACTTTCAGCCACCACTTTGAAATTTACTGGGTCAGGGAGCTCTCTAGAGTCCTCTCTCCTTCCTGTCAGAGGTAAGTTTCAGGAAGGCGAGAGAAGCACTAAGACACTCCCTCTCCTATTTCCCTTCTCAGAGGAGTGGGCAGATTGCAGGACCTCTGAATGTCTGTTCCTGGGTCATTCACAATTCCCTTCTTTAGCCACCTTGCTCCAGAGGAAATGTAATCTTGTATTAGGCTATACCAGTAGCAGTTTACTTTCTTCTGTGTTGGCTCTTGTGTGTTGGCTGGTGCATTGTGGAAGATTCTGCCTATTTTTAAGTGTGGCCTCATTCACCACCACCTGCAGAGACTGGGGAGCAGCGGCCCATTGGAGTCTGTTTGTTGCCCTGTGCTGAATAAAGGAGTGCCTTATGCTGGCATGTAGGACAAGCAGTAATCTTCCCATTAGACATTTTATTCTAGTCATGAATTATCCTGATTTCTGCAGATGTATTTGAATAGTTCGACTTTGGTGACAGACACCTCACAGGATCGGGTCTCTGGTATTTACATCGGGATTTACTCTCCAGTTTGGGGATAAATCAATCTCTCATTTGTCCAGCCTAACTTACAAGAGCTGAGGAGCTGGTCAAAGAACGCGAAGTACATTTCACAACTAGAATTTGAGCAATTTTTATTTTCTCTATTTGTTTTAATTCTATTTATTTATTTATTTATTTATTTAAATTTTCCAATTTTTTGATAAAAATTAAAATGTTTCGGGTTTGGTAATTTCAGGTGTGTTCCCCCTTTTCTCAATCCCCCTGCCCCTGCCCTGCACCATCCATTTTGCCACTGAAAAGGAAGAAAAAAGGTGCTCACAACTTTTCAGATGGCAAACACTCACGCAGAAATCCTTTTGAGAAAGTAAACAAATGTCCTCAGGATTTTCCGGCATATGCTAAAAACTCCTGAATTCAGACAGATTGTGACACTCCAGCATGGGTAGTATCAGTTACTAGAAATTTGGTTTTGAAAAAAAAATGTAAAACAGTATTTACCAGAATAGACTGGATCTTGTTGTTCTTTTTAGAGATTAAAATTGTAATCATCTGCTCATTGCAATTTTTTTACTCGCCAAGTTTCTCTCAAAAGGGGTCAAAGGTCCCTGAAATGATTCTGGAAGGGGACCAGAGGAGTCAGGACCAGCACAGAGTTCAGCCTCAGAAAAGCATCCAGTTGGCACCTCTAGTAGCCTGGATAAAGGACCCCCCCCATCCCCATTCAGATAGATAAAAGAGGTGATGGGGAGTTGAACTGGTGATAAATCCAAGTTAGTCTGGGCCAGGGCCTCTGATTCTGGAGGAGTGTGATGCAGCAGGTGCCTGAGAGTCTTTAAAGGCTCTCATGAGGCAGTGAATACAATAGGAGTGAGGATGGCATTTCCTCCTTTTCTTTTGCTTGTGCCCCTCTTGTGTTTATCTTTTTCTCCCTCCTTCTGCCCAAACTGGCATCTGAGGGGACTTGTGGTCCTGAGGTTGAGGTGTTAGCACCGCAGGACAAGTCTGGGGTTAGTGCAAAAGGCAATGGTGCCGGGTGCAGAGTAAGTGCCAAGTTTGATATCTCTGGGTGGAGGGACAGCCACGGGGGCTCTGTGTGCTGCCCCTGCCCCCATCACCAGCTGAGAGCGCAGTGCCTGCAGGCGCGGGCAGCGCAAAGAGCCATGTGGTTGCGACTCCGCTTAGGAGCTGGAGGGAGATGCCGGCAGCTTCCTGGGAGCTGCCTGAGGTAAGTGCCACCCGGAGCCTGCACCCTCTCCTGCACCCCAACCCCACCCCCCAGAGCCTGCACCCCCAACTGGAACCCTCACTGACCCCACACCCCTGCCCCAGCCTGCGTCCCTGTCCTCCACCCTGAACCCCTCATTTCTGGCCCCACTCCATAGCCCACACCCTGCAGCCCAGAGTCTGTGCCCCCTCCCACAGCCCCACCCCTTGCCTCAGCGCAGAGCCCTCTCTTACACTCCAAACCCCTCATCTCCAGCCCCACCCCAGAGCCTGTACCCACAGCCGGAGCCCTCACCCCCCCCCAACCTCCTGCTCCATCCCGGATCCCCTGCCTGCACCCTGAACCCCTCATTTCTGGCCCCACCCCAGAGCCTGCACCTCCAATCAAGAGCCCGTATCCCCTCCCACACTCCAACCCCCTGCCCCAGCCTGGAGCCCTCTCCTGTACCCCAAACCCGTCATCTCCCTCCCCACACCAGGCCCATACCCACAGCCGGAGCCCTCACCGCCATTCCCCCCCGCACCCCAACCCCCTGCCCCAGCCTGGTGAAAATGGGTGAGTGAGCGAGGGTGGGGGAGAGTGAGCAATGGAGGGAGAGGAATGTGGGGGGGTGGCCTCGGAAAGGGGGCAAGGCAGGGGGCAGGGCAAGGTTGTTCGGTTTTCTGGAAATAAAAAGTTTACAACCCTACATTGCGCATAAACTAAGAAGACTGCCAAGGGTAATGAGACATTAATAGATTGTGCTGCTTTGGTCTTCAGTGCCACTTTAGATTTCATCAGTGCCAGTGGTGCAGGACACTGGTGAGAGAAGGATTTGCTCTTAGTAGATGGCTGAGGAGAATCCAATCTTGAGCCCACAATAAAAAGGCGCACTGATGCCAAAGCAACAAAGTGCATCTTGGGTCCTGAGTCAGAGCACCTTGGCTCAAAGGCTGATCTCAGTATCTTGGATGGGCTAATCAGACTATCAGGCTGTGGACACTGAGCCTGAAACCTCAAGTGTTTCTCCCATCCAGAGCAGGGGGTGAAGACATAATAGCTTGTACATTGGTTCATGGAAAAGGGTTTTGTCCCAGGCATAGGAGGCACCGGATATGGGCATCAGTCCCTGGACAAGCTCAAGGCCCTACATGGGCCAAGTAAGGGATAAGGGAAAGGGCAATCTACTCTAAACTAATCTGAACTGCACTAAGAAGAAATCTATTTACAAGGAAGATTAATCTTGAGGGCGGGGGTCTAAGCACATGACACAATGATGAGTCCTGTTTGGTCTGGCAGTGGTGAAGAAACTGAAATGAGTGAGGATTAGCGCTGGGCAATGCTGTTGCTCTCATAGGAGACCTCTGCCTTTTGAGGCAGTTTTGCAGCTCAATGGATCACATCAGTGGGAATGCACAGAACCTCTCACAGAAGAATCAAAAGTTATATAAAGTATCCTGACAACAGCACATGCTGCCATACACACACTTCAACCAAAATATTCTCCATAGCCATTGAGACTATTTGCAGGTTAAGGAATGAGGGTGGCAGCTATGATCACAGCTATGTGATTCTATCTGAATCATTCCTGATGTTCCTCAAGGCTCAAAAGTAACAACCCCTGTCCCAAATTGGCTTTTGCCTTCTCCAGCATCACACTATCATGCAGACTCCTCCACACTGAGATTTTTAATTCCCTTTTCATGACACAGACACAGAAATCCTTCTTGCCTTACTCCTGAGCAGTCACATTGATTTCAACTGAACTACTAGTTTGAATAAAATGAGTAGGATTTGGCCTGAGAGTCTCATTTACATCTCACTTTCTTGAATATCTCAGTACTGTTCATTCACAATGATCCTCTGTTAAGCCCATAAAGGTAACTTTCTCTTCAATGTTAGCCACTTTGGGAAGGGCATGTTCCATGTTTTGAACCATATAGGACATCAGCTCACATTGCAAATCCAATCTCTCATTTATGTCTTCATTCCCTGTTTATCATTCCTGGTGGGTTTTGTGATGACCAATCAATTGAAGTAGAAAGGGAGAGTGCAGAGATCAAAAGCTGCCATGGCTCCTTCAAAACTGATACCACTTACCTTGCTTCGGTGCTGACAAGGGTAGGTGTTGCCATTTCATAGTCCCAAACAAGTTTTGCCATCTGGCCTTTTCCAATTATCTATCTTTCTTTCTTTTAGATGACAGTAATAAGGAGAATTAGTTCACTGCAGGCAATTACACAGAACACAATATCAGCAGGAGGAAAATCCACAAATAAAACCAAAAACATTGGACAAAGAAATCCTGAATTTTCTTATTTGTTTGTATATACTTCTGTATTTGGTGGGATTCATATCTGAGTAAGACAGGTTGGTACTCCTTATCTCTTGACTACCAAATGGATTCACTTAAAGTCCATCAGCCAGAGGAGACACAAGGAAAGGTATGTGCATGTTGGGTGAAAGGGAGCTAACATACAAAAATAAATGTATAAAATAAAGAGTGCTGTGAAACAGAGCAGAGACAGATATGGTCACTGTTCTATGGATATTTGCAATTCAGCCTTGGAGACAGATTCCTCCAAGTTTATTCTCAGTGAGTAGTACTTTACCCATAAATAGCCCCATCGATAGAACTACTCAGCGTGAGCAAGGGTGACAGAATGTGATTCTTAAGTTCTTTATGCAACATCTCACCAGCAATCCTTCCTTGCTGCCAGGGTGGGGAGCCCTCACTCACATTGTCGAACAGGTTTCAGGGTCGAACAGTTATTCATACAAGCAAGTCAAGAGACCTCCAGGGAAAATAACTGCTCCCAAAGTCAGCAAGGCAGAAGCTCCCAGTCAAACATGGTATTTTAAATTCTTTATACAAAGGGCCTACTGCACTTACAGTTAAATTAGCTTACGTCAGCAAATTTTATCTTATATGTTTTATCCATGTTCACTAGTAACTGTGTCTGCTAGAAGTAGGATTTATGAACAAATCTGCAAGAATATTGATGGAAAATGCCAATAGAATCCAGAGCAAGGAAATAGTTTTTAAGTATAAAATATAGCCTCTATAACAAATGATGTCCTGCTATTGACATCCCCTAGAGCCTGATTGAAACTCACCTGGAAAAGGCCTGTGGCATGAATTACATGTGTCTAATCCTGAAGTTGGCAGGGAAAGCGTTAACTAGGACTTCGGTTTCCAACTCTCATTGCAAGGATATACAGGTGTGCCCAGTTACAGTGACTTTATTCCCCAGTATGTGAGAAAAAGGGGAGTCTGAGTGGTTGAGAAAGGAGTTCTAGGGAAGCATCATTACTCTAATGTTCATGAGCTCGGATTTGACTCAGCTCCACTGAAGTCGATCGGAGTCTTTCCATTGACTTCAGTGGGTGCTGGATAAGTCTTCTGGTGGCCAGATCCTAGAGAGGACTAAAGCCCTGATCCTGAAAGAAGAAAAATGCAGGCAGACCTTTACACCTATGCAAAGCATGATTCAATTCAATGGGTCTACAGTTGGGCACAAGATTCCATCCAGTTCTCCTTACAGGATCCAGGTTTTAGTGAGTAAGGACATAGCTACACTACAAAGTTAAGTCGACTTTAGTTATGTTAACTTTCATCCACCACTGTAATTAAACCAGTTTTGCACATGCATGCAACGCTCCTTGTGATGGTGGAGTGCATCCATAGCAGGTGCTCTTGCATTGACAGAGAGAACAGTACACTGTTAGTACCTATCCCACTGTGCAACTCACCACCATCTGCCTCTGGGTGTTCTGGGAAGGGTTTGCAGGGCCTCATGTGGGAGTTTTCTCTGTCCCATCATTCCATGGGCTTCTGATTACATTTCACACTACTTTTCAACAGCCCCTGTAAACTGCGTGTCTGCCATCTCTGTCTCAAAACATGGATCCAGCATAGAATCATAGAATCATAGACTATCAGGGTTGGAAGGGACCCCTGAAGGTCATCTAGTCCAACCCCCTGCTCGAAGCAGGACCAATTCCCAGTTAAATCATCCCGCTCATCAGTATTGTGATGAGTGTTATGAACACAATGTGGCTGATCCTGCAGTATTTCATGAGCTGCGGACCTGATAATGACTCTGTGGTGTCTGCACTGTTGTGTGCCATGGAAAGTAACAATTCAAGATTGCTTTTGGCATTCACAGAGCAGCTGCACATGGTGGAGCGTCGGTTCTGGGCACGGGAAACAAATACTGAGTGGTGCGATCGAATCGTTATGAAGGTTTTTCGCAGGAGTGGGTGGGTGAGATTTTGTGGCCTGCGTTGTGCGGGAGGTCAGACTGGATGATCATAATATCTATGAATCTATGTGATGACGAGCAGTGGCTGCAGAGCTTTTGGATGTGCAAAGCCACCTTCCTGGAACTCTATGTGAAGCTCGTCCCTGCCCGCCAGTGCAAGAACACCAAAATCAATGCTGCCCTAATGGTGGAGAAGCAAGTGGCAATCACTATGTGGAAGCTGGCAATTTCCAGACTGCTACTGGTTGGTTACGAATCAGTTTGGACTTGGGAAGTCCATCCTGGGGGTTGTAGTCATGCACGTGTACAGGGCCATTAATCACCTCCTGCTATGAAGGACTGTGACTCTGAGCAATGTACAGGAAATAGTGGATGGCTTTGTGGCAATGGGATTCCACACATATCCCCATTTTGGCACCAGACCATCTTGCGACATCAACGGAAAGGGCTAATTTTCTATGGTATTAATTTTACAATGAAAATACACCAATTGACACTCTGTATGAATTTTAGCAGCAATCACCATTTGTAGGAGACCAGTAAAGATTACTTAGCTTTTTATAAGTACATTTTTATTCAACAGTGATACAAACATTGCTGTGTTCTGCAAGGGACATGAAAATGAAGAGCACACTTCTAAATGAAGTGCTCACAGTTGGGTATATGTCCAGCTTTCATTGTGCTACATGTCCCTCGGGGTGGAGTTCATAGAGTACTGAGACGTCCCCATGTGAGGAATGTGTGTCTGTGGGAAAATTGGGGGAAGGCATGGAAAGCAGTTTTGTATGGACTGCAGGGGGAGGCAAGCACGGATGTGTTCTATCTGCAGTTCAATCAGGGACCTCAGCATGTCTGGTACCGTAGCAGCTGTATCATCTGCTCCTGATCATTTCTCCTTTTGGCTATCCATATGCAGTTTCTCATTGATTGCCTCTCTCCATGCTCTGCTTGCAATTGGAAGCATCAGATTGCCACGCCTCCCAGAACATGCCTTCTGCTTCATTTCCTTTTCTGAAGGAGCCACTCAGCCGGTGTGCAGGAGGAGACTATCAAGGGAACATCTGCAGAAGCACTTTTCTGAGTATACTCACAGCCTTGATTCAAACAAGTTAGAAAGACCACTTCCTCACTTCCCCTTGGCAGGTACACAGCATGGCAGAAACCCCAGCGATGGTGAGTTCGATTCAAGGGGGAAGGGGCAAGATGGGACTATGGGTGGGAGGGTTTCAGAGGGGTATCACTACAAGTGCCTAGAGTCACTATGCTGAATATTGGCCCTGTTTTCCACAGGCGAGGGTGATAGCACCTGGTATCTTGTTCCTGGATGCAAGTGTGAAGCTCCTGCTTGCATGTAGCTGCAGACTAGTTCCGTATGTTGCTCACCTATGTACTGCTTTGTTGCCTGAAGAAGTAACTGCTGATTGGTGTAGCAAAGTTTCCTACGCCAGGGGCAGAAACAGGGTTGACCTCCCAAGAAACCTGCAGCAGAGGATTGCAGAGTACCTCCAGGAAAGTTTCCTAGAGATTTCTATGGAGGATTCCTGGGACATCCCGGTGTGCATCAACAAACTTTCCCCCCCTCTGCCTACCTGCACAGGGAATGAGAAACAGATACAAACTGTGGCTATGCTGGTTATTTCAATCCCTCTTCTACCCTGATTTAAAAAAAACAAAAACAAAGAAAAAAAAGCTCTACCTCATGTCTCCCTGCAATTTCAAAGCACAATGAGTACTTACCGGAGCTCCCCTCTCCTTCATCAGGCGCACCAGAGCCAGAAAGCTAGAAGTGGCTAGACCTCTCCAGAATTAAACAGAGGTCCCGATTTGCTATGCCACCGCACATCCCTGTCACCTGTCCCCCCATCCTCCTCCACTTCCTCATCCGCCACGTCATTCTCGGGATTCACTCTGCTGGCCACTGTCTCCAGCCTCACCGTGCCTTCATCCACGGGGTTCTTGACAGTGGAGGTGGGGTTACTACTGAGGATAGCGTGCCGCTTCGTGTCTTTGGAAGTGGCATGTCTTTGGCGATGCACCAGACCAACGATTGGCCACCCTTGCTTTCTTGCCTCAGCTCCTTGATCCTTCTGCCTCAGGTCCTTGATCTTGGCATGGCACTGCTGCGTGCCCCTATCATGCTCTTTTTCATCCATGCCGTGAGCAATCTGCCCATACATATCAAAGCTCCTGCAGCTGGAGTGGAGCTGTGACTGCACAGCCTTCTCTCCCCGCAGAGCCAGCAGATCCAACAACTGTGGTGTACTCCAGGCAGGAGCGCATTTGCTGAGGGAGTTGGCAGGGTCAGCTGGGCAGATGCGATGTGAGCTCTCCACGACAAACAAACAGGAAGAGGAATTTTAAAAATCCCCAGGGCTTTATAGGGGGAGGAGTGCATGCCTGTGTACTTGGCTATAGGATAGCCAAATGCAAACTGGTGACCAGAACAATCACGATGGGCATTGTGGGATACCTCCTGGAGGCCACTTAGGGCGACATAAGCAACGCAGTGTCTACACCGACACTGCGTCACTCTAAATATGTCACCATAAGCGCTACGCCTCTTGTCGAGGTAGTTTTATTATGTCAGCATAGAAGGAGAGTTAACTTGGTGGGAGGGGCATTGCAGGGTGTACACCTTCACAGATAGGTTGAAGTGGCAACTTAACTATACAGTGTAGACCAGGCCTAAGTGGATGCCACAAGGTGGCGAGGGAACTCACAGATTTATGCTCTTTCTTACATGCACATAGACTCTGGAAATTCGGTTCTGGAATAGGTGGTGTATTGAGGACTACATTAGAATTGCAAGCTTTACAGGTGGGGATGGTGGTTTCCTGTTTCTGTTTCAAGGCTAGAGGGCTCTATCGGGAAGCAGGTGACCAGAGTTGGTCTGGGAAGCAGCAGCCTAAAATAGGATGGTGTGAAGAGCAGCTTTCTCTGTTTTTGGTTATCGTGTATTAACCTTCTGGATGCTAAGAATAAAAGTAGTGTTATGTGGCAACCTTTCAGCAAGAGGATTTGAGGATTTTATATAACTTCTCTGTGTGTATGCGGTCAACATAACAGAAGATAAAAAGATTCACCTGTCTTCAATACCTGAAGCCAGTGTGGTGGCATTCTTACAGTGCATGAGACCAGCAATAAAAGGAGGGAAGAAATTCCTGTTTTTTCAACAGGAGTCAACATTTCAATGAAAAAATTTGTAAAAAAATTGAGTTTCAGAGCACTTCAAGCCAGCTGTACTAAGACCACTTCTCAAGAAATTCTAAAATGCATGGGGAAAGGGTCAGAAGACAATACTTTATGAAGTAATTAACTTCAGCTAGAAGAGAAGAGCACAGGTGGATAAAAGTTACATCACTTTCTTGTGTCTACATTTCCCCATTCAGCCAATGGAACAAATAATACTTCTATACATTACAGGGACATTGCGAGGTTTAGTTTATTAATTTTGTTAGAGTTGTTTGCGATCTTTGAATGGAAGGTATTATGCAAAGTATCATTGTAAAGGTAAATAGTAGAGATTCAGCCTGCTTCTATTATCACCTTATTGTAAATGCACTGTCCTTGTATGCTTCATCTTTGGCTGTACCTAGTAAAAGTGACTCAGAAATCACTCTAAACAGACACGTAGAAAGTGTGCCGGGTTAAATGAGTTAGGTGATTGTAATGCTATTTCTATTAGTCTGTAATAGGCTTGGCACATGGGACATTCTTTGCTCTGAAAAGAATGAAAAACCTTTACAATTTAAATCCACTTTTTTATCTCAGCAGAACAACCCCATCTGAATGCCAAGTAGAGCCAGAGTGAATTGTTAATCAGAGATTAAGCTCCAGCAAACAAGTGTCTTGCCAATAAATTCCAGGACCATCTACTGTGATTTCTTCAATAGCATGAGGCTTGCAATTAAAAACCAGCCCTTTCTTGTTTAATTTCTCTTAGCATGCAGCTGAAGTGCCTGAGATTCGGGCCTGCTATAAGCATCAGAAATCAAACTGGGCAATGTTGAATTCCAGGCTACAAAGACCATGACATCTCCCATTGAATATTACCCAGATTACCACGATTATTGAGAGTACTGGGGAAAAAGGAGAAATTGGAAACACGTCTTAAAGAATTAAACTTAACAAAATATTACATATTCGTTTGTAAACTCACTGGGGATGAAAACAATGGGTATGGTTCAGTCCTGGCTTATAGCCACTTCTACCAGTATAACTGCAGGCATAGAGAAGGTAACAGCCAAAATTACACAGAATGGAGAGTGCCTGCAACTCCCATTCTGCCAAGGGTCCACAGCGAAAAAGTGGATGGGGCTGGTTCAGGAACAGGAATGCCCATGATGTTGATTCAGCACATCCCGAGACAACTTGCACTGGTGAGGTCCCTATGGACCCCTGACTGGACAGTAAAGGGGGTTGAACCCACAGGGAAGACCTTAGTGTAAACAGTGCTTAGAAAAAAGAGTGTGAGCGTGCGGTGGGGGGAGAGTGCTATCATAATGTGGGAGAAGTAGCATTGGTAAAACAGGCCCAGATCCTCACGGGAGTAAGGCATCAAAATACCTTTGAGGATCTGGGCCACAATACTGAAAGTGTGCCCCAGAGCAACCCAGCCCTGGTTTTATTTATTGCTTTATTTATTTACGGGTCTGAAAACCCCTTGTGACACCTCCTTTCCCTGCACTTTAAGCACTGAGTAACTGCCACTCACAGGTGGCCATCATTAACGTTGAAATTAATTGGGTCCAGCTTTTGTTTATTTTAATTATGGTCTTTAGCTCCAGAACAAAAATTTCTAATCACACAATTAAGGCCATGAAAATTATTAATTCCCCACCACTAGCAGAAAGAAACAGAGTCCATACAAATCTAGATAAACTAATAATACACAAGATGAATGTACTCTGGAGATGTGTACTGTATACCCTGCCTTGTATAAGACATAGGGTCAGGACTTCTATAAAAAGCTATACTAAAACAAACCAACCAAAGGAAATAACATTTGCTGAAATTATTCAGGTGTAGGAATAAGTATGAAAGAACCCCCAGGATATTGACTAGTCCATATAGCATTATATTTATATTTGATCTATGAGGCCTCCATTCAAGAAAGCATCCTTATTTAGGAAAGCTTTTAAGCATTTGCTTAAGTTTAAGCATAAGATTAAGTGCTTTCCAGAATCAGGGCCTCATTGTTTAAATAATAAATTCAATACTAAGATTATTAGTTTCTCACTCTTTAAATACTTTTTCCCTGTAAAATTTAGAAATGAGAATCATATCACATTCATATAAACTGGTTAATTTCTCTTCCCCAAAAATCTTAGTGCATAAGGCTTCTTTTGCAAGGCTTGTCAAAATGATTTTATAACTAAATCTGCCCTGACCTTTCAGTGCCTCAGAATTACCCTTTTAGCTATCACCAGGATAGCAGAGATCTATTCTGGTTATGCTTGAGGGATCCTTTCAATTCCAAAACCATCAGACACAACAAAAGCAGAAGTTTCCAATCATAGTTCCTTACCAATTATTTTTAAATTATTGTTGATACATTGGGCAAAAATAATTTAACCTTTCAGCATTCTCAGAGTATTTGTTTGTGGTCTCTGATAACAAATAAGGAGTTCTATCACTTAGCACTCTTTTTTATGTACATAAACAAAGTCCAGTGCAAACTGTGGAAGATCCTGAATTCCACTTGCCTTAATGCCATATTAATTGTTTTTAGCATTATTCTGAATTTTTGTCCTAAGTTTTATTCATCCACTGAGAAATTAAGTCCTTTTCCCATATGATATTTATGTAACTGGATATTTTAGAAGTTTCTTTTAATAAAAGGTTATATATCTATGAGGGTTGATGCCTTTGTTGGCTGAGTTTTATGTTCAAGTTCAGGAAAATTGGTCCTTTATCATTAAAATGTTGCCAGTGCACACTGTCATTTAAATCGATGTTTAGTTTTTTTTGAATTTCATAAAAGCCTCATTGTCAAATAAGTCTGAAAATTAGATCATGCCACTCCCAGTCCATTTATTCCAGTACAATGCATTATTTGTCTTTATTGTTGAGTTCCCCAAAAAGAAAGCTCCTTTCCACCTGCTTGGCTGATATTTCACTTTCCAAAGAACTTCACATCATTGTTTATAGGAGTGTTAAACTATTGGATTTGCTAGCCAGAATAATACCTTTCACTTACATCAATCCAGGGACCATTTTAAAATGGAAGTTTTTTTGAACTGAGTATCCAAATAATAAAGACACAAGGTGGGTGAGGTAATATCTTTTATTGGACCAACTTCTGTTGGTGAAAGAGACAAGCTTTCAATCTACACAGAGCTCTTCTTCAGGTGTTCCTCAGAGTGTCACAGCTAAGTACAAGGTGGAACAGATTGTTTAGCATAAGTAAATACATTGTGATGGGGATACTCATCTCTCATGAATGCCTCCCATCTGCTGGGTGTGATGCTGCCCCAGGCATCCCCTGTAGACTGTTGACCTCACTCGGTGGGTCTTCTGTGACTCAGCCCTCTGGTCAAGTCATATTCTAAAAATGGATAACCCCCTTCCAGGGTAGCAAAGAGTTCAACATACTGTCTGCCCTTATCAGGGTCTTCAGTCATGTCTCTGGGCCCCTTTAAGTCCTGCCACTCACTTCGGCTTCCCAACAGAACCACATCCACTATGCCAGTAGGCCGGTGGGGCATGGGGGGGCCCAGCCTGTCCACTACTTTGGGCTAAAACCCAGAAACCCTAGACACAGGAGCCATGTACTGCTTCCTTCAGTTAATTGCTGCTATTCCCTGGGCCTTTTGCCATATAGCCCTTTGTCTTCACTCTTACCTCAGGGCTGAAGTTCGCAAATCCTCTTCCTCCTTGCTGAATGCAAGAACCATCTTCTGGTTCTTTTCTTGAGCTCCTGTTACCAGCAACGAGCACCCTTCCTTGCTCCTCTGGTCCCAGCCAGGAACTGAACTGCTCAGCCACTGTAGTCCCGTTTATGTGAGCTTGCTGGGCCTTGATTGGCTGCTTCTATGCAGCCTTTCAAGGCAGGCCTGGTGAACCCACTTTCATTGCTCGTTTCCTTGATCAGGGTGTGGTACGACTGGGGGCCTCCAGCAGGAGGCCACAGTGGCCTGGTAACCATCACACACATTTAACTCACTAGCCCTCCTTTTGGTCCTGTGACTACAAGGGTGCTAACAGATCATTTCACCTTGACTATGTGCTAACTACTTATGCTAAACAATCTGTTCCACCTTGTATTTAGCTGTGACACTCTGAGTACCTTTCCCAGACCTTAAGAAGAGCTTTGCATCCCTCAAAAGCTTGTCTCTCTCCCACAATAGAAGCTGGCTCAATAAAAGATATTACCTCACCCAGCTTGTCTCTCTCATGGCTACAACAACACTGCATACATATTCTGAGGGACCTTTCAAGGTGAAGGCCCTGTTAACCATGGGAACAACCTATCAATGGAAGTGGTGGCTTCCCCATGCCATGAAGTCTTCAGATCAAGATTAGATGTCTTGCTGGAAGATCTGCTTTGGTCAAAAACAAGTTATTGGGTTCAATGCAGGGTTAACTGGGTGCAATTCTATGACCTGCGTTATACAAGAGGTCAGACTAGCTGATGACTCCTTCTTGCCACAAAATCTATAAATCTATAATTGACCAGTATCCAGAATGTAGGATGAGAATATATTGCACTGCTCATTTTCCTAAATATTGTTCTTAAACAAGTTTTTTAAAGGGTAGAGAGTCTCACTTTCTCCTCACCTAAACCACAATTGTCTTAAGTATGTCCTTAATTTCCCAATCAGTGTGAAATAATCTACTTGTATTGTCTGTTGTATGTCTGCCAAACATAAATCCCCACCTGGTCATCTTTTATTAATTTTCCCACCACTTGGTTTAGTCTGTGTGTATCTTTGTAAACATTTTAGTCTGTATTTAAAAATGAAAGTCTTCTGTAAATCCTGCATTCCGGAGTGCATCTGATGAGTTTAGCTATAAGAGCTACAACTGCCCTATTATTATTACTATTAATAATTGTTATTATTTGTATTGCAGGAGCACATAAATGTTCTAATCAAAGATCAAGGGCCCATTCTGCTAGGCATTGTGGGCTAGATTCACAAAAGATCTTAGGCATTGCAATGCCTGACTTGCAGGTGCCTTGATGCCTAGGGGAATTCTCAGCTCCGAGTTAGGTGCCCACATATTGTATGGGAAGAGTTAGGTGCCCAAGGAAAGGACTCTTAGAAGCCAGTCAGCTCAGTGTGGAGCTGCCTAAACTAGCCAGGAGAGAAATGCAAAGGAAAAAGCTGGTTAGCACTTTCTCACAAAAAAACAGAGACCCACCCCATTATAGCCAAAAATGCCTGTGGTTCGGCCATTCATCTGGGATGTGGAAGACCTGTTTTCAGATTGGTGCTCTAAATAATTTAGAGCATGGATTTGAACCGAGGTCTTTCTCAGCCCCAGTGAGTGCCCTGACCACCAGGCTGTTGCCTATTCTGAGATATACATACCCACTTCCCAACTTGCTCACCCCAGCTGTCTCTTCTGAAGGCTAGGCATGCTCTTAGATGACTACTTTATCAGGTCCACAGGTGAGATAGGGTGGGGAAAGCCTAATCTGAGCATCCTGCCAGAATTCAAGCCTGAGTGATGGCTTTGGGCTCCTGACTAAGTTTGAGTAGCATGAGGACTCAGGCAGCTTTATGCATTCCACCAGCAGTAATTTAGGCACCTAAAGGGAATTACATGTTTAGAAAAGTGTAGGGCTGAAGGGGACCTCAAGAGATCTGTGCTGAGGCAGGATTAAATATATCCAGACAATCCCTGATAAGTGTTTGTCTAACCTGTTCTTAAAACATCCAATTATGAGGATTCCACAACCTCCTTAGGTAACTCTTCCAGGCTTAACAATCCTTATAGTTAGAAAGTTTTTCCTAATATCTAACTTAAATCTCCCTTGCTGCTAACTAAGCTGATTACTTCTTGTCCTACCTTTGGTGGACATAGAGAAGAGTTGATCTTTGTAACAATTTTTAAAATATTTGAAGATTGTTATTATTTCCTTCCCCCACTACCCCTATCTTCTCTTCTCTAGACTAAACATTCTCAGTTCTTTCAACCTTTCCTCATGGGTCATGTTTTGTAAACCTCTTACTGTTTTTGTTACTTTCTCTGGATTCTCTCCAGTTTGTCCACAGCTTTCTGAAGTGTGGTGCCCCAAACTGGACACAGTGCTCCAGCTAAGGCCTCACCGGTGCTGAGTACAATGGAACAGGAGTGTCTTACATACGACACTCCTGTTAATACTCCCCAGAATATTTGCCTGGCATGCTGGCAAGAACATAATGTCCAGGATATATCATGAGGTCCTGAGAGATTGTTTCACAGGGATGCATTTAGCAGAAACATTTCAGTTAGTGACTGGACCCAATAACTGTGACTTGTCTTACTTCCTTCTAAGTGCAACTGAACAGCAAATTAAGAAAGCCATTACTTCTGCTTCCCAGTGAGAACAACAGAAAACCCTTACAATGGCTGGTAAGCACACTATTCAGTCACTATGCACTGATGAACTAAGGTGCTCCTATGCATCTAAGAACCTCTGGCATCTTAGATTTGCTCTGTCTCCAGAGTGCCCCCAGTGCTCCCAGCTCTCCTCTACCCATTTCATTATAGAGATTTCATAGTGTTTAAGGCCAGAAAGAACTATTAGATCATCTAGTCTGACCTCTTGTGTACCACAAGCCATTTAATTTCACTCAGTTAATCCTGTAGTGAGCCCAGTAATTTAACAGCACTACATTAACATGCACTAGGGAACTCTGAGTGCATTCCAGCAAGGTCTGCATGGGCTAGTCACTGCCCATCACATTGGTCTGCTTTAGAAATCACACCTGTCTATTGCATATTGCCGCACTGTGTCAACAAGCCCATAGAGCCAGAAGGGACTATTAGATCGTCTACTCTGACCTCTGGTATAATCACAGGCCATTAAATTTCACCCAGATTACCCTGTATTGAGTCCAATAACTTGCTTTTGACTAAAGCTTATGTTTTGCTCAAGCATCTCTTCCAGAAAGGCATGCAGATTTCATCTGAAGATGCTAAGAGACAGGTTTCAGAGTAACAGCCGTGTTAGTCTGTATTCGCAAAAAGAAAAGGAGTCCTTGTGGCACCTTAGAGACTAACCAATTTATTTGAGCATAAGCTTGCGTGAGCTACAGCTCACTTCACGAAAGCTTATGCTCAAATAAATTGGTTAGTCTCTAAGGTGCCACAAGTACTCCTTTTCTTTTTGTTAAGAGACAGAGAATCCAGCACTTCTTTTGGTATTCTGTTCCAATTGTTGTCCACTCTCACTGTTAAAAATGTATGTGCTATTTCTAATTTGAAGTTGATGGGCTTCAGACAGATTTTTAGTATTATATTTTATTACAAATGTATATATACTGCAGGGCAGCATGGGAGTTTCTTCATACACAGCCAAGTCCCTCTGTACACGTGGGCCTGGATTTGTCAATCCATCCCTGTCCTTAAGCACTCGTTTAAATTTAAGCAAACTCCTTAAGCACTCATTTAAATTCTGTTTATAAGTAAACACTGAGGCTTAGATCCTCAAAGGGATTTAGGTGCCTAACTCCCATTGAAATCACCATTCTTCTCCTTGCTTCTTTAAGAGGCACCCAGCAGTCTGTAGAGAAGAACCCAGTGTTCTTGTCAGTCTCCAATCACACACAGCTTGCTCCCTGTAGCCTACTTCACCTTATTAGACTGTGAATGGAAAACAAACCTTAGTAGTGGTTTGGCATTGCTCTCTCGCAACCTTCATATGCACTGTTATATAGAGAGTATAGTGAATTTATTCTGCATAAACTTTAAAGATAACAAGAACCAGCTAAAGAAACAGGAAATAAGTTAAATACATGTAGGTGACTAAATGGATTACACAGTTAACTGTACGTTAGGTTGAATGACAGTAATGAAATTCTTTAATATGACAATAGATATTGCTATGCCAGGGGTTGGGTTAAACCTTTCGTTCAGAATAAATGTGAAAAGTAATTAAGCTCCTTTACAGAATAGATGGCTGAAACAATAGGAGCCACTACCCAAAACACTGGCTGATTAGGAATCTGAGCTATGTGGGCAGATGGTTTTTACTGGGTGCTGAATGTACATGCAGGGAGTTGGGTACTGTTTGCTAGAGCTGTATGTGTGTGAGTGTGAGAGTGAGCAGAAGCACACAGAGAAGGTAGCAAGAGACAGACAGAATAGCACTTGTAGCATGACACCAAGAAAAAGCTAAGAGTAAGCTTTTGGTTACAGAGCTGACTGGAAAGAGTGTGCGAAGAAACTGTGTGTCTCCTGTTCGATTCCTACTGTGTTCAGAGAAAAAAAAAGACTTTGTGTACATTCTTTGTAAATAAACAGGATTGCATCAAAGAAACTCCTGCCTCCATCATCAATTTCTCCCCCTAACAGAAACAACCTGCAGAACCCAGGATTTTTGCTAACTTCTTGGATCAAAAAGGATAACAACAGTGTACTAATAAATTATATTAGATGAACAAATGTATTGTTCAGTATTATTGTTAGCTAACTTTCCTCATTGTTTTATAAATATGATTATTGATTACTAAATTACATTAATTTTACTAAATAGCATGAAGAGTGAGTTAAATTGGATTATCAATAATTAATTGGTAACTGTTAGCTGCTATTTGCATTGATTTTTTTAAAGATCCCAGATATCTTAAATATCTATAGAGAGCTTTTCTTTCTTGAACTTCATGGCTCTTTTCTTTGGGTTAAAATTTCCTTAGAAATTTCCTTATTGATGAGATCTCTCTATTTCCCCTTGCCATATAACAATTAACATTGATCACTACAAGGCCCCATCCTGTGATATGATGAGCATCTCTTGCAAGGTGCTGACTTCTGGGTTATCAATTGAGAGCTCTGAGCTCCCTGTCACATCAGACCTAAAGTGAGAATAAGCAAACTGTCAAGGTTCCTCCCCCACTCTGAACTCTAGGGTACAGATGTGGGGACCTGCATGAAAACCTCCTAAGCTTATCTTTACCAGCTTAGGTCAAAACTTCCCCAAGGTACAAAATATTCCACCCTTTGTCCTTGGATTGGCCGCTACCACCACCAAACTAATACTGGTTACTGGGGAAGAGCTGTTTGGACGCGTCTTTCCCCCCAAAATACTTCCCAAAACCTTGCACCCCACTTCCTGGACAAGGTTTGGTAAAAAGCCTCACCAATTTGCCTAGGTGACTACAGACCCAGACCCTTGGATCTTAAGAACAATGAACAATCCTCCCAACACTTGCACCCCCCCTTTCCTGGGAAATGTTGGATAAAAAGCCTCACCAATTTGCATAGGTGACCACAGACCCAAACCCTTGGATCTGAGAACAATGAAAAAGCATTCAGTTTTCTTACAAGAAGACTTTTAATAAAAATAGAAGTAAATAGATATAAAGAAATCCCCCCTGTAAAATCAGGATGGTAGATATCTTATAGGGTAATTAGATTCAAAAACATAGAGAACCCCTCTAGGCAAAACCTTAAGTTACAAAAAAGATACACAGACAGAAATAGTTATTCTATTCAGCACAATTCTTTTCTCAGCCATTTAGAGAAATCATAATCTAACACATACCTAGCTAGATTACTTACTAAAAGTTCTAAGACTCCATTCCTGGTCTATCACCGGCAGAAACCAGCATATAGACAGACACACAGACCCTTTGTTTCTCTCCCTCCTCCCAGCTTTTGAAAGTATCTTGTCTCCTCATTGGTCATTTTGGTCAGGTGCCAGTGAGGTTACCCTTAGCTTCTTAACCCTTTACAGGTGAGAGGAGCTTTCCCCTGGCCAGGAGGGATTTCAAAGGGGTTTACCCTTCCCTTTATATTTATGACACAAACCACGGCTACTGTATATCTTGTTTACATCAGATGTAATCCTGCTTGACTAACTCACAGCTAGGCCTACTGAAGTCAATGGGACTACTTGCATGAGTCAAAAGAGTAGGATTTACTCCATAGTTAGCCTCAGACATGATAACATAGAGATATATCATTCCTTGACTTCAACATGTGAAAGAACTTGCCACAATAACATTGTCTTCTCACATAATTACAACAGCCAAAAGATTACCATACTGACTACCATGCTGAAAACTTTCCTTCATCTTTATGAATAAAGCATGGACTGGTGCATAAAATCATGGTTCCATTGAAATCAAACCAAAAATCCCATTGATTTTAGTGAGGGCAGGATTTCACTCCATGAATGAAAACTTTTGTTGTGATGTGGACCTTACCCACTCATTGACCAGACTGAAGGAGCAGAATAAAATTCAATCATCATCATTAGGTCTCTTAATTGCCAGAAGGCTAGGTAGCTTGCTTTTTTATATAGAGATGTAGTCAAACAAATAGAAATAAAAAAAAGTAAATAAAAAATTAAATGTAACAAAACCAAAACAATTTCGACTCCAATACCATCATGATGGGCCTGATACAAAAACTTGAACAGTAGAGAACTTCAAAAGACCGAGGCACGTGGGTTAAAACTTACTTATATATTTGCAAAAAACTGCAACTTACTTATATATTTGCAATTTACATAAACCTTTGTAACATCTATTTTGTTCCAGATCTGTAACATTCACTTGAGCACAGTTTGTAAATGATAAACCAATGCCACAAGTTAACAAATCATTGATTTCTTTTTTCTTCTAGTTATTATTCTTTGCCAAATCTGTTTCATTAAATTTTCTTGTTTGATGTCTTACTATAATGATTAAAGTTGTTGGTTGCAGAAACCTGCATTTAATCTTTCTTTCTTTCTTTCTTTCTTTCTTTCTCTTTCTTTCTTTCTTTCTTTCTTTCTTTCTTTCTTTCTTTCAACCCAGCAAACATTTGTTTCTAGTAACTGTTTCCCTTGTAACATCAGTATCATCCTCCTGAATAAAAAATTTCACTCACCCAGCACCCCTTCTGCACAGCTTGAATTATAATATTCATCTTGTAAATCTTAGGAAATTACAAAAATGGCGTAAGGGGACATTATTTTCTGCAGGCTGAAAGTAACTGAACTATGACTTCTCTCAGTATCCACATTCCATTAGACTGGCAATTTAATTGGCTGCATTCCATCTAGCTCCTTGTTACACCTGCAAGCAGTGTATTAAAATTGTCTAAGAAATGCCATAAGGAAACAAAGACAAAAGGTAAATACAAGGGAAAGTGAATGTCACTCTATTAATATTTGTACTTCAGTACTGCCCAAAGACCCTACTCAGGATCACTGTAGGTGCAGTTCAAACTCAGGAAGATACATTCAATGCCACAAAAATCTTACAATCTAAAGAAAACTAGCAACACCTAAAGCCAGGTCCTTCAAATTTAACTCACGTGAATAAGGTTAAGAGTGACTTGATTACAGTCTATAAGCACCTACAAAGGAAACAAATATTTAACAATGAGATCTTCAATCTTGTAGAAAAAGGTATAAAAATATCCAATGGCTGGAAGTTGAAGCCAGACAAAATTAGACTGGAAATGAGAGGTAAATTTTTAACAGTGAGTAATTAACTATTGGAACAACTTACCAAGGGTCATGGTGGATTCTTACTCACTGGCAATTTTAAATCAAGATGCTATGTTTTTTTCTAACAGCTATGTTCTATGAATTATTTTTGGGAAGGTCTATGGCCTGTGTTATACAGGAGATCAGACTAGATGATCACAATGGTACCTTCTGGCATCGGAATCTATGAATAATTCTGAATTCCATCCAGAATCCATTCCCACAGGCCTCCTGATTAATTTCTGTTAGACTATTTTTAACACGCCTTCCATTGTATCAATCTGTCTCTGATAAGAGAGCACCAGATATTAATGCAATATGCAAGCTGTATGTCAAAGCACTCTTTTCATGTTCTAGATCTATTTTAGTAATAGACCATTAACTACTTCCTCCATTCCTTTGCATCTGGAGCCCAATACAAAGCCCATGTAAGTCAACGATTCATAGATTCTAAGGCCAGAAGGGACCATTATGATAATCTATTCTGACCTCCTGTATAAAACAAGCTATAGAACTTCCTCAAAAAATTACTAGACCCTGAAGGCTTTCTCCATTTGGATCAGATCCATGCAGCCCAAAATTAAAATGGCTGTTTTGCAGCCATGTTGTATTGCCACATCAGATCATGAAAGTGAGCAAAATAAAGGCAGAAGGCAATCAGACTTTATAATATAATGACTGTAAACTATAATTTAAGACTAATAATTATACTGCAAATGAATTTTTGGTAACTACCAACAATCCACATCTGGAGGCCAGCTACATTACAGAACTACTTACCCCGCTTGCATATTTAATACATGTATTTTTAAAGGCCAGTACATTAAGTTTTATTTACACTATAATTACACTCACTCATGTAGGTAATATCACAGTTATGTCAATTTATTATTAATTAGCTGGATCAAAATGCATAACTACAGTGTAATTACACTATAGCTGAAGTGTCATTATAGTTGTTGTATTGTTAAAAGTAGCCCAGTAATATAGGACTTTTTAAATTATAACATAGCTAATACAGGTTTTTTACTGCACCTTAACTAAAGCTTCCATTTTAAGTTCCCACCAAATTCATCTTGCATGCTATCACATTCCTTAAAGCCATGAATGCTAACTTCTACAGGAATCCATGGGACTACAGCAGGAGTAAGCATGGTAGACTTCAGCCATATGTATGCTATTATATCTTCAATTAAATGATAATTAGTATTTTCTGCTCTATAACACCAATGCCAATTAAATAGGAAAAAGGAACCAGTGGCTTAAATCTGTCACCATGGCTCATACATTCTCTTCATAGCCTTTTGAGCAAGCAATTGACATTTTATAAAAATAATCTTGACTTTTTTTTAAACTTATACAGGTTCCTTAGTTACTAATGAACTGAGTTGGCCTGAGGGCACTTTTGCCAATGTATGCAGTACAGAAATAGACATAGTGCGTGGTACAAACTATTTAATCCATCCTTAACCCAGCGTGGGACACAATTATGTAGTCTGTCAAGGGGAGGGCAGAAGCTCAGAGTCTGAAACCAGCCGTGGATAATGATTAGGGGCCAGAAAATTGGTTTGGATAAAAAAAGAATTTGTCCAAACCTTTGCTTAAAACTTGAACTGAACCTAAACCTTTCTTAATGTTCAAGTGCAGTTAATTATTTAATGACAGGTTTCAGAGTAACAGCCGTGTTAGTCTGTATTTGCAAAAAGAAAAGGAGTACTTGTGGCACCTTAGAGACTAACCAATTTATTTGAGCATGAGCTTTCATGAAAAAGCTTTTCACTTTTACTAAGTGAGCTGTAGCTCACGAAAGCTCATGCTCAAATAAATTGGTTAGTCTCTAAGGTGCCACAAGTACTCCTTTAATTATTTAATGTTATTGTTGGTCACTTTCATGCACCACCAGGCTCCAGTAGGGAGGAAGAATGATCCAGTGGCTAGGGTACTAGCCAGGGACTCAGGAGACTTTGCTTCACTTCCCTGCACAAGCACAGACTTAATGTGTGACCATGGCAAAGTCTCTTAGTTCCCCATCAGTAAAATGGGGATAACAGCACTTTTCTACCTCACAGGGGTCTTCTGATGTAAAATATATTAAAGATTCTGAGGTGTTTGGTTACAATGGTAATGGAGAGTCAACAGAAGTACCTAAGATAATGAAAAAAGTCAGATGATGGAATGTTTTCAGCTGTCACGTGAGGGGTTGTGTCATCACCTGCTCTGTTACCCTGGATGCCTTAAAAATGCTCCCCTGCTATAGTTCCCATGTCTGGATGCTCCCAGCCAGTATATAAGCATACACTGAGTGTCGGTGTGATAAGCAGCAGTGGTTCAACTACTCAGACTCCAGCCTGCTTGTTACATCATCTCCACACTCTGTGCCTTCACAAACCTCGGTTACCCCTGGTAAGATGACCCCAAGGCCTCCCTAGTTTTGAACCTTCTCAAAACCATGTACTCTGCAATGTTCAGCCCTTTCCTGGATCATTCAGAGAAATAATAAAATTTGTTTGCTCCTCTAAAGAGAAAATGCATAACTCATCACTTTAACTGGAGTTACCTATCACTTCAGTTCAAACACAACATGGGGTTGGTTTAGATTAAAAGTAAAATAAGTTTATTAACAAAAGGAAATAGAATTTTAAGTGAGTTAGAAATGGTTACAATCATATCAAAGTGAAAAAAAGCTTTCTAGAGGCTAAGACTTAACAAAACAAGCTACAGCCTTTGTTCAAGGAAATTTCCTTGCCAATATACCTTTCTGCAAGATGGCTGACGACCTCTCCCACAAAGTCCAAAGTGCTTTGTTCCTTTGTCCTCTTCGGTGAAAGAACTTGGGTTTTTTTGCCCCTCTCTTTTAATAGTTCAGTGAACCTTTGAAGTAGATTCTTCTGAAGGTTACCCTGCACTATAAAGTTCATTCAGGCTGGGAGGAAGGATGGAGACTCCTGGTGAATTGTTTAATTCTGGTTTCTTCCTTTGCTGGTGTTTGCAAATTGATCTGTTTCCTGCAATTTTATCCCCCTGCCATGATGCTGAGTGGTTATCTCCTCCCCTTGTTGGCTTGATGGACCTGTTTACCTTCTCTGTAAAGTGCATTCCCATTGTCTCAGAATGTAGTTTGGATATACGTCCTAGGTGGCGGAAACACATTTCTTTGTTTAGGGTAAAGTATATTTAGCCCTGCTCGGCAGACACACTTGAATAACATAAATCGCAATAAGTCTGTAATTTTGAATTTGTCCTCTCTACTTACACCATGAAATAATATTAATGATCAATATGATATTAGCTTTCTATTGATATATTTCATGGCATGTTTTAAATAAAGGTTATGTCATTTGTAAGCTACGGTACACTCATCTGGTCAGGTCAGCTGAAACTCACTACTAGTGAGTTGCACTGGGATGCACTCTTGCACTGGGATGCTGTTAGGGTCACATCAGTTCTCATAGGAACACCAGGAGTTCTTGTGAAGTTTAAGTCTGATTTCGAAGACCTATGAGGTTCAGACAGTTCAAGATAAGCTTTGACTAAGCATCTAACCTTGCCATAGTTTGTCAGAAGCGAGCCAAACCTCTGAAGCTTTTGAGGTTCACCCATTAGTGAGTAAGAGAGTTCTGCCAGCAGCTCCATGTTTATGAAAAAAATCTATATTTAAGCCACAAGTCAAATGAAAACATTTAAAAAGTGTCATTACAACCTACAAAGAGTTTCTTAAATATAGATATTTTTTCATTTAATTGACAGTGGAAATTATTGGTTAGATATTTTAAAGAAAAGCAATGTACTTTTCATTCAAGCAGACTGTGCTCGGGTGGTGGGAAGCTTAACTTTGATTAGTCGTGATGGCTGTGGTTGTCAGGAATTTGTCCTCTCATTCAGAAGGTATGTTCTAACACTTTTCAAGCCTCCTACTGGAGTCAAAGCTAAATTTACAGTCTTGACATTTCCAGTTGCCTTTCAATATCCTGGTAACTAGCTATTCAAACATTTTTTTAAGCTGCATTATTCTTTCCTGCTTGCTCAAGTTGAAAAGGATAAGTCTGCCATTTTGAAATAAACACAGGAGTAAGTCAGGGGAAAGAAAGAGAAAAGAACAATATTGAATTGTGATACAAACATAACTGGCAGGAAATCACTATCATTTTTGGTACTAGGAGGGGGCCTGGATTGATCTGGGCCCCACCAGGATTCTGAATTAATAGGGAATCTAACCTGAAGTCTGTTCTTCAAGGTGCTGAGTGCCAATCAGTACAGATTGCAAGACATGCTGAGCAGCAAGGTAGGAAATCCAGGCTGAAGTACTCCATGATTATCCCTACTGAATTCAAAGGGACTCCTCATAAAGTGAGCTACTACTCAGTGGAAGAGAAGCAGAAGCTGTCCCTAACTAGTTAAATATATATTAGGAATAGTTATATAGTGCTGTTAAAGTACAGGATGTGTGAGGGGGAAAAATGACAGTTTGGCTAGGGCATCTGACAAAGAACATTCTGCTCTCAGCGCTCAATCCTATCAGGTGATGAGCACATTTTACACATCAAAGAATGTTGAGTGCACAATACTTGCTAGGAGGTACATTGTATTCATGCACAGTCCCTCTAAGAGAGAGGCACAGGAAGTGACTATGAGGTACAGACTCACTCTTTTCTGTACTATGAAATGGAAAGGTAGAATTTTAGAAATATATTGAGATTTCCATGTTGTAGTCAGTTTCTACACTCGTCAGGAATTTCTTTAGGATTCCCCATCTGTGTTTATCACATTAGGGGTGAAATTCACGCATGTGCAGAAAGTCAAGTGATGATACCCTCAAAATAGGGCTTAAGGAGGATGGAAGCGGTATATAGGTTTTAAGATGATCCTCTGCTTGAGTTTGAATTCCACCCAAGTAGTCCCACATGTTAGAGAATATGGAATAATATCTTGAGTGAAGTGGTAAGAGCTCTGTTACTGGAGTTATTTAAGAGTACATGGACAAAGTACTTTAAACTATTTAGTGTTGTAGGTAATGATATTCTGCTTCTAGGGAAAGATTTTGCTTCTGGAGAAGATTATCTGAAAGGTTTTTTCCATCTCCAGTTTCTATGCTCATATTGAAACATTGTTTAGGCAAATGAATTGCTGGAGTTAATTTGGTAAAGGGTATAGGTAGCATCTGTTCTATAAGTATCATATGGTAAAGAGCCAGACACATGCTTAATGCAGTCTTTCGATGTCCAAACTCATGACTCATAATTACTATCACAACTGTATATGGTGTAATATGTGAAGTTTCCAGTTTTCTAGAATTTATGTCTTTTTAAAACAATTTTCTATGTAGCAGACATAAATTAGCTGGCAGAAATTGCTCGCAAAAGCAGTGAAGATGGAAAAAAATGGAAACAGTAATTTTTTAATTCTCCTTTCTTGATTTACTTATTATTTGAATGGCACATACAATTCATATGCAAACAGTGCAAAGCAAAACATCTTGTACATAAATTCTATGATGATGGCAACATCTGTGTATTTCTCTCTCAAATGTAAACACATAAACATAGGCCTGCAAGCATTTATGCACATGAGTAATACTTCTGAACTAAGTAATACTTCTGAACAAAAATGTTGACTTCAAACATTTAAAATGGTCTAATTATCAAATGTTAAGAGCTTAACATTTTCTATGTGGATATCTAACAGGATACATACATGGTTCCCATTCGCATAGTATCTGAACACGTCCATCTCTGTTCTGCCACTCATAATCCAATATCCTAACAAGGGATAACTCCTTTCCATTTGGTAGACTTGCTAAAGAGAACCCTGCTTTGGTGACCATAAATAAGATCGGTTAGAACAGGGCTTCTTTTCTGTAGGGACCATGTACGCTAATCCAATTTAGAACTTGGATGTTAACTTCAGATCTGCAAAATTCTCTTGTTTACAAGAAAAGTTTATTAAGGAGTCCAACTTAGACCCCCAAACACTCCAAAATCCCAAAATTTCAATAAGTGGAAATGAACAGGTAAGGGATCCAACCTGCTCCCAGGTAGGGTCAAAATATATCCAAAGATCAAAGTTAGTAGAAGATGATTGGAAATGTATCTCTTGAACAGCTGGTGGGACTTTATAAAAGCTTAAACGTTTATTTTGAACTTCTATTTCTGTGAACTGGAGGTTGCTAAGTTAAGGTCAAATTGGTAGTGTAGGTCAGACGGGGAATTGGGAGTGATGGAATGTTCTATAGTGTGGGGAACTGCTGGATCTTTTCACTGCTTATTTGCAGAGATGTTAGGATTTGAGTTTTTAAATGGTGAAGAGTTTTTGTAAAGAAAGTCTGACCTTGGTTTGGGGGTATTAGCTGGACTCCACTGAAACACCCTCTCATCTTAACTTTTTTCTAACATATTTTTTTTGTTTGGAAACATATATTACAGGTGGCACAGACAGTCATGCCTCTAGTTTAGATTGCCTGACACTTTCCATGATAAGACCCTGTTTGTAGTTGCTTATATAACTTTGCCAGACTAACCATTTGGTCGAAAGATTTCCATGACAAGTATCTGCCTCTGGATGAAATTTTTTGGGAAAATTTTCAACAAGAACAGTTCAGCCCTTTTTTAAAATGATGTTAGGGGAAAATACATTGTTTTGCCCATGTTAAAATATCCATACAACTGTTTAATTGAGAAGCTCTAGCACATTTATGCTGTAGAACAGGCTCTTGAAATTTGGCAGGGCTGACATCCTAGTATCAGGGATATGCCTCTTGCTGTCCCCATGGAAATCTGCTGAAGTTGGCTAAGTTAAAGAGCCCCTGACAATCTCAGTTTTCACATGCTCACTAAATATTTATTAGAGTTTGTCAGCTAGATTCTCTGACGATTCCATCTGCCCTGAGCATGCTCTGGTCTGGGACTGTAGGCGGCTGAGCAGGGCTTTCCCTGTAATCATAGAATCATAGAATATCAGGGTTGGAAGGGACCTCAGGAGGTCATCTAGTCCAACCCCCTGCTCAAAGCAGGACCAATCCCCAACTAAATCATCCCAGCCAGGGCTTTGTCAAGCCTGACCTTAAAAATATCTAAGGAAGGAGATTCCACCACTTCCCTAGGTAACGCATTCCATTGTTTCACCACCCTCCTAGTGAAAAATTTTTTCCTAATATCCAACCTAAATCTCCCCCACTGCAACTTGAGACCATTACTCCTCGTTCTGTCATCTACTACCACTGAGAACAGTCTAGATCCATCCTCTTTGGAACCCCCTTTCAGGTAGTTGAAAGCAGCTATCAAATCCCCCCTCATTCTTCTCTTCTGCAGACTTAACAATTCCAGTTCCCTCAGCCTCTCCTCATAAGTAATGGATCATCCTGACAGTCAGGATGGCCGAACACAGGAACTGAGTGAAGGGTTACTGTCTGTTCTGTGATGTCAACTTTTTCCTTGCTGGTGCCCAGGCAGCATGGAGGAGGAAGTGGATGTAACCTAACTTGAATGGAGAGGGGAGCATTCTTATAAAATCACATTGGCCGGCTCTTGTTTTTTCCATACTTGTTTTTCAGAAGAACTGTAGTCTAGTGGATCTAACTCAGAGTGGTCTAAGACTTCCCAGTGTACTTCAACATTGATGGATTTTACCACTTCCTCCCATTTCCCCTTACTCACGAGATTCCTTAATTTCCACAAATTTGTTTTCGTGCATTCTAATAGCCTGTACTGCTTCATTACTCAAATAAACCCTGCTTGAATTATTTTTAACTAGAAATACCTTGGTCCCTGATGTTCTAATCAAATTAAACAGAGGCTCAAATTAAGCAGTGGCCGAATCAACTGGGCCTTGTGATTATGTGGATAGATTACATTTCAAATATGTATCCAGGGAGGTACCCACTAACCTGGGAGTGGTACTGTATTATTTTATGACTCAAATGGTACAACTCACTGTTGCCAATTCTCATTTTATTGCAAGTCCCATGACAGTTAATGTTTTTCTTTAAAGGTGAGCTGATGGAATCAGGTTATTACCAGAGAAACTAAGCTTTAATTTTTAAAAGTATACTTGCAGCCTCAGAGCTGCAGAGAAAAGCTTGAAAATGTGAGTGCTAAATGTTCCAACAACAGGAGACAAAGAAAAAGAGTCCAACATTTATTACTTTTCAAGGTTAACAATAGTGTACACTGAGATTGCAAAGTTTTCAGAGTAGCAGCTGTGTTAGTCTGTAGCCGCAAAAAGAAAAGGAGGACTTGTGGCACCTTAGAGACTAACAAATTTATTTGAGCATAAGCTTTCATGAGCTACAGCTCACTTCATCGGATGCAAAGTACAGTGTTACTAGGAAACAGTAAGGAATGAAGAATTTTGAAATAACCTGTTGTGAAACAGTTTAGGACACTTCTTACCTACATCCTTTTTTTGCAAGTCTAGATTTGGTAAAGTCAGGGTAAGGTACACCAAGGATTGGCTGCAAGCAGAATACTAGACTCAGTTTACAATACACATACTATTTCCAATAGATCTATCTATGTATCTATGAAAGCCAGTTATTTCTCACCCCAATAACCTACACTAATATTCTCCCCAGCCACCTCCCCAGTACTTAATTTTCATTTCACAGATCTTGTTTGTATGGACAGCATCGCAGTCCAGAAATATATTTAATATGCGGGTGATAATATTTGTGCACATAATTAGTTGGCAGCCCAGTAGGAGTCTTTTCACTGGCTTTTGATCTGGTCTTTAAATCAAAATACTTTGCCTCCTCCTAATATTCAAACTGTGAATCCTGGGGCCTTTAGTAACTCCCTGTTTGTGGAATTTGAGAGAAATGTAATCCTAATTCAACCTGTGTTTTTTTAATCTCTTGGATGAGCACAGGTTAAATGAGAGTTAAAAGCATCAAGGAATATCAGAATATCAGGTCTTTTTCTTTTGCAATAGCACAAATTCCTCCCCTTTCTTCAAGTGTCTAACATCTCATTAGTACTACTCTGGATTTCTCATGTGCTAGTAAAGCGAAAACCTTTAGACATCTTCCTGTAGCTATTTTAAAACCCAGAGGAAATATCTGTCTTAAGAGCTCAAAAATCTATTCTTTAAAAAATAGATAGCTTCTGAGCCTTCAGGCATTCCCAGTATATGGATATTTTGTGCTATGAATTTGTTCCCCATGTTAGCCTGCCTGTTCTATACATATCTTTTGTCTTGCAAAAAGGGAAAGAAGAGGTTTCATATAAATCCAGGAGCTCCACTGTCAAAGCAATCTTAAAAAGAAAAGGAGTACTTGTGGCACCTTAGAAACTAACAAATTTATTTGAGCATAAGCTTTCGTGAGCTGCAGCTCACTTCATCGGATGTGTGCAGTGGAAAATACAGTAGGGAGATTTATATACACAGAGAACATGAAACAATGGGTGTTACCATACACACTGTAACAAGAGTGATCAGGAAAGGTGAGCTAATATCAGCAGGAGAAGGGGAAAAACAACAACACCTTTTGTAATGATAATCAAGGTGGGCCATTTTCAGCAGTTGACAAGAACGTGTGAGGAACAGTGAGTGTGTGTGTTTGTGGGGGGGAGAATAAACATGGGGAAATAGTTTTACTTTGGCAGAGTCCTGTCTCATAATCAGACCAATAAGTATTAGAATTATTACAAGAACCCTGATGCACACTAGAGAGACAATCACACTTAGGGAAGGCCTTCTGTCCTTGTAATGAAGGGGTAGTCAATTATTTTTTGTCAAGGTCCAAATTTCTTGTTCAAGGTATTGTCAAGGTCCAGAAAAAACTAACAACAACAACAAAACCAACAATGATAATAATGAGTAAATAAAAAGATTTCAGGGTCTGTTCAAAAGCATCTGGTGGTCTGGATTAGGCCCGCAGTCCGCCTACTAACCACCCCTGTTGTAATATCTTTACTAGCACTGTTAGCAAACAAACAAACACTCCAACCCAGCAAAGTAGATAGAGACAATATAGAATGGTCAAAATGTCCAGCATCTGAGCATCCCTATATTTACACCATCCCCTTGTGAAGACCTTAAAAGTCGTACAGCAGGTGATCCACGAGCGGTCCTATCTCTGACATGCCAAGAAGATCCCAATGACCTAAACCATGTCTAGCTCTATCATAGGTTTACATGACATCCATAAATATTCATGTAGATGTCTGGCCTCCATCATCCATATCTAAACTTCCACACCTTAATAAGAACATACATACATAAAACATAAGAACAGCCAAACTAGGTCAGATCAATGGTCCACCTAGCCCAGTATCCTGTCTTCCATCAGTAGCCAATGCCAGGTACTTCAGAGGGAATGAACAGAATAGACAATCATCAAGTGATCCGTCTCGTCATCCACCCCTAGCTTCTAGCAAACAGATGCTAGGGACACTCGGAGCATGGTGTTGCATCCCTGCCCATCCTGGCTAATAGCCATTGATGGACCTATCCTCCAAGAACGTATCTAGTTACTTTTTGAAACTTGTTATAGTTTTGGCTTTCACAACATCCCCTGGAAAAGAATTCCACAGGTTGACTGTGCGTTGTATGATGAAGTACTTCCATTGGGTGACCTCTAATTCTTGTGTTATGTGAAGGAGTAAATAAAATTTCCTTATTCACTTTCTTCACCCATCATGATTTTATAGAGCTCTATTATATCCCCCCTTAATCATCCTTTTTTCCAAGCTGAAAAGTCCCAGTCTTTTTAATCTCTTCTCATATGGAAGCTGTTCCATACCCCTAATAATTTTTGTTGCCCTTATCTCTATCTTTTCCAATTCCAATATATCTTTTTTGAGATGGGGACCCCAGCTTTGCATACAGTATTCAAGATGTGGGCAAGGATTTAGATAAAGGCATTATGATATTTTTTGTTTTATTTTCTATCCCTTTCCTAATGGTTCATAACATCCTGTTAGCTTTTTGACTGCCATTAGACACTGAGTAGGTGTCTTCAGAGAACTATCCATAATGACTCCAAGATCTTTTTCTTGAGTGGTAACAGCTAATTTATCACGTTTTATGTATAGTTGGAATTGTGTTTTCCAATGTACATTACTTTGCATTTATCAGCAGTGAATTTCATTTTCCATTTTGTTGCCCAGTCACCCCATTTTGTGAGGTCCCTTTGTAACTCTTTGCAGTCTGCTTTGGGCTTAACTCTCTTGAGTAATTTTGTATCATCTGCAGATTTTGCCATCTCGCTGTTTACCCCTTTTTCCAGATCATTTATGGATATGTTGAATAGGACTGGTCCCAATAGAGATCCCTGAGGGACACCACTATTTACTGCTCTCCATTCCAAAACATAATGTTGGGGTGCTTTATTCTCATAGGCTAATATATCATTTATCTCAAACTTATTAGCATATATGTCAACAGGTTGCCTCTTGCAATTGTACATCTGCTGATGTTCCTATCCTAAAATGTCCAAACCTAAAACTAACTGATATTTTGTCGTTACCTGGTGACAATTTAAGACAGCATTTTATCTTATGATATCTTGGATTCAGGCTCCTTCTGCTCAGCTACTTATGTTGAAACTTATGCTAAGGATGTTGGATCCTTATGCTTCAACTTTGTCTAAATTTTTTGTCTCACAAGATTTGAGGCCTATGGGCTTCTTGTATTATGGCTCTAATTTATACCTTACCTACATCTAAGGCTACATATCAATAGAAAATACATTTCCTGTGTAAATTTTCGTTTTAACAAAAAAACCCCACATTTTTCTTCAAATAAACATTTCAAAGAAAATATTTTGGCCAGTTTCAGGAGGAACTTCCAAACCAGTAAGGAACATTTTAAGTGCAGCGATTTTTATGGATCTCTCTTTAAATACATATTGTTGCCCCTTTTTCAGACACCAATGTCCTCTTCTGGCATCTGAGAGGTGGCAGAATTCCAGTTCTTGTGTGCTTCCAGAATCTAGCCCTATTCTTTTCTTGTTCCTTTTCATTACCTTTCTTGGAAACGTGTTTTGCAATCTGTTTGTTAAATTATTGTGACATTGGGCTTTGGTATTAGTAACACAGAAGTGACCTGTCTCAAAGCTCTCCTCTGTACTGGGGAACATGGTAGGATCAGCTATTACCAGAGCATCATACCCACATGCTTCAGGGCCTCTGTGAAGTCAGGTATCCCTGGTGGAGGAGGCAGTATGCTGGGAGCAAGTGGAAGGGGGATGGACATCTGTCTGCAAAACATATGTGGATTTATCTCTCACCTTTCATCCAGGCCTGCTGCAGGGATCTTTAGTAGACCAGTTCTAGGAAACTGTCCCAAATACACTCAATTTTTTCCCCAGGGCTGCCAACTATTGTGTGCTCCTTTCCTTCACTGCCAGGTCCTACAGTCCATTATAACAGCCTGCATGCCTTGGCAGAAGATTTACTTTTGTAATGTCATTTTTGAGAATGGTTCCCAAATACAGTTATTGGTCATAACCGGGAGGAGGTTTTCGTGCAAAGCAGTTTCATCGAACTGCTAAAGTGGTCACATAATCCCATTCTCTCAAAGACTGTAAAGAGAGAATCCCAGTCAATGCAATCAAAGATATTTTCATCGTCTAGTGATAATGGTACCAAAGGCTCCATCGAGCACAGTGATATTGCAATTGTGTCTCAGTTTATCTTCTTGCCTGTTTAAATATATTGAAAGTTGTTTGTAAAAAATCAACAATTCATCACCGTCGAAATATGTAACAGATGCACAAGCAGACTCAAGTGTATATGTAATATGGATACTGAACTGTTTAAGATGTTACTTTGGCTTGCTGTCAATGTGGTTGGTTTAAACCAAAAGAAGCAGTTTTCTGCAGATGAATAAACAGACTAGTGCACTGAAGGAAACAATTATGGATTATATATTAGAAGCATCACATTAGCAGCCAGAGGTGCCAATATGGATCAGGCCCTCACTAGACTAGGCATGGTTCAAACACATATGAAAACATGGTCCCTACCCTAAAAAGCTGAACCTCCTCTTACTTACAATGCTATAAACTGGGATTAACTCCATGAAAGCCGGAAGATTTACACCATACATGCGACTGGAAAAGCAGTAATGACCAGTGGATAGAGTGGTATTTAGGAGACTTGGGTTCTAATCCCAGCCCTGGTATTGTCCTGTTGTGTGATTTTAGGTGAATCACTTCCCCTCTTGTACCTGTTCCCCTCCTACCCCTTGTCTATTTAAGATTTTAAGTTCTTTGGGTATGTCTATACTACAATTAAACACAATTAAACGCAGCTGGTCTGAGTCATGTGCCTCAGGCTTAGAGCTAAGGGGCTATTTAATTGAAGTGTAGACATTTAGACTGAGGCTGGAGCCCAAGCTCCTGGACCCTCGTGAGGATCGCTTCAGCCAAGTCCTGTGAGCCCAGTCAGCTGATGGGCCAGCCATGGGTTTTTAATTGCACTGTAGACATACCCTTTGTGGCAGGAATTGTCTCTCACTATGTGTGAGGCTGCTCTGTGCTACCGTAATACAAATAATAATAACTGATAATAATAAAGCTAGTGTGAAAGGAAAGTTAGACTCCATATATTCCCATTGGTAACCTGTATAAATGTAATACGTTATAACAATCTGTTTTCCTTTCTGCCTGTATTTCAAGTCATTAGTTACTTAATCTTAAAATATGCAGTGAAGGGCATCATAATTTTTATATAGGGATTCCATCAGCTGATCCCCAGCGTTCTGATTCTGCTTTTACTTATGTGAGTTTTACATTAGTGTGGTTCTGTTGTCTCCAGTGGAGTTACTCCTGATATGAGATCAGAATCAGACTTCAGATTTGTTAGCCAGTCTCTCTTTATCTCCCTTACTGTATTTAAATAGCTTTTATAAAAGTCTTCATCCCACTTCTACTAATGCAGCCAGATGGCCCACCTGTTCAACCACTGTGTTAAATTGGCACTACCTGTGAGGCACATGTTCCTGAGTGAACTATCAGAGCTGTTGCTTCTGCTAGTTCCTGATCAGTGCTGCAGGCAGGCAGGGAGGGCAGAGTCTGACGGAAGTAGATATAAAAAAGCTCTGTAATTAATGATGAACTAATTTCAAAAGGCTCAGAAATTTGGTTTTGATCTGAAAAGCTGTCAACATTTCAGACACTTACTCTGAAGACTTAGCTAAATTTCACAAGACTTCCACTCTAATTTTGCTGAAGAGACCATGCTTTCTTGGGAGGTTTCTAGCTCTACAAAAGGCAGAAATTCTGCAAGAACGACCTACCTCTTCCTCTTGCAGTGGAGGTGCTTCCAATCCAGCTCCCAGCCAGGAATCTGGAAGAGCAGAGATATTTACAGTTCTGGGGACAAGAGAATTACACCCCCCGCACACACACACACTCCCAAAAAGGAATATTACTTTGTTTTGAATTTTTTGAGATCTTTCCATGAGAATTTTATTTTAATCTGATATGCTTTACCAGGCCCTATCAGCAAAGGCAGATCTTTCTGCTGAATACAGGAGAGGTCTGCATCTTGTCTTAATAAAAACAGCAAAAAGTATTTCACGGCCGTTTGGACCAGCAGCTAGTGTGCCTGACAAGGAGTCTAGAGTCCTGGGTTCTATTCCTTGCCTGCTGGATAGCCATGGGCAAATCACTTCACCTCTATGGCTCAGTTTCCCCATCTGTAACGTGGGGATAATGATACTGACCTCCTTCTCAAAGTGCTTTGAGAGCCATTGATGAGGAATACTACAGAAGAGCCAGCAATTGTTAATTTCTTTACTGTGATGTACTCTGCGTACATCTCATCTCTGCTAGCAATGGCCAAGCCTATAACACACTAACAGGTTGGCAAACGCACCTTTGCAGGTCTCCCCTAAACAAATTACAAATGGACTGAAGCCATGAAGGCAGGAGCCTGGTCTGAACTTCTGTCAAAACTGCCTAGCCCTGCCATCAGAGAATCAACACTCAATAGAAACTGGAGTGTCAGCCTGCAGCACCTCCTACTGTTGTCAAAAGAAGCTGCGTGTTGAGCACTTCTGAAAAATCTGTCCCTTATCCTTAATCTACTTTTGACTTCCTCTAGCATTCGTGAAAATTATCCATGGCACCATCTAGCCCTGGGACAGGGAGAATTCCCTTCGAGAGAGAGAGTTAACTTTCAAAAGTAAAGTTCAAAGCACTAAGTGAATGTGACCTCTCCATTTTGATGAATGCTGTAGATTTAGAGCTGTCTGCATTTGGATATTCAGTGCCTTATATGAGTCCTCAAATTTAAACTGCATAAATGTCACATGATTCATGATGATAATAAAGTTTTCATAGCTACTGAATGACCTGATGGTTGATGATTTCTGTCCTACCCAAAGATCAAAAACAGTCTCAGCAGAAACGGACATTGCAAATATGCGTTCTGTAACCCAAGTTTTGTTTTAGTTTGTAAAGGGCAACATAATAGGTATCCATCTATTTGATTTTTACACAATAACATCCTCCTCCCCTCTGAAACTAAACACACATTCTACTCTGCAGAGCATCTTTGGGCATGGCTGATAGAGTTTGAACTATGGGTATGCTAGCAGTATGTTCACAGTAATGATGATAATGTCAATATATCAACCAGACTGGTAAACACAGTCATGGAGTGGTTCATGACTATGAGTGTCAACCTCAGGGCAGACTGGCAAGAAGCAGGGCAGACACCCTGCACTGGCTGCATGTTCTATAATTAGATTTCACCAACCCAGTAACAAATGTGAACTCCTAAAGCACTATAACAGTCTTACCACAGAGTCACAGACAGTTCCCTTGGCCGCTACAGTCAATATTGCCAGCCAGGCAAGCTCGACTTAGTGATAGTTGGTTGCTCTCAGAGGCAGTGCTAGCCCACTGGGGACCCTAAGCAGGAACATCTCCCTCCCTCCCCAACACATACAAATAATTAACAGGGGGACCCCTCAAGCTGCTCAGGGCCCTAAGCAATTGGTTAGTCCTTTTATGTGTAGCGCTGGCACTGGCTGCTATACATCAAAGATCCCGAAAGATTCAGGTTGGTTCCAGTCCCAAGAGACTTACCCAGAGACTCCAGTCACACATCCTCAGCCAATTTGTATCTTAGATCTCTCACCAAAGACAATGCTTGTAGCCACTCCTATAACAGCTTTATGAACTAGAAAAAAGAAATGAGAGAGTTATTATAAGGTTAAAGCAAGCAAACTTATATACACAAATGAGGTATAGACTTCAGTTTAAAAAGGTGATAGAGTTGTAGTAATCTGTCAGCTCTGAGTGTCTTTTAGGGCTAACCCAAGTTGACCCTGGGGATCTCTGCTTTTTTTTTTGTTGCTCCAGCCCTGTGAGAGTCCAAACAGCCAAGAGAGTGATGAAAAAATTTCTTGTCAGCTATTTTTATTTCTTTCTCAAGCTGATGGGATGAGCCCTTTTGCATGTAGCCTCTTCATGGGTGTGAAGGGACAATTAACAAACTCTTTGTATTGTGATGTCCCAAAATGGCTCATTTAATGATAGGCCTTCTTGATGGGCAGGAGATGATCCCTCCTGACAGTTCACAGTTTCAGAGCAAACATTTTTTTTACACTTATAATAAAGCAAAACCTTAAATATTACCTGATAGCATGTGATGAAGATATAAGTGAGATTAATGCATGCAGCAACCTACAAGCATTTCATAAAGTCTAAACACATTGCAATAAACTCAATACCCTTCTTAACCATACTAACGCGCAGGAAAGACAGACTGACTTCCAGCAATAAATTTGTCAATGCTTGGCTGAGGCCTAAAGCCTTGACAAGAGCTGGCACTCGCTCAGCCAGGATCACAAACACTATTGCAGTTATTTCACTGGTGAAGAGGTCCGCCTTTGCCCAACTTCAGAAACTCATTTTTGTCGGAGGTGGTCGAAGGCTGTTTCCCATGGTGAAACCACACAGATATTGACCTCTTGAGGCACATGCTCAGAGCTCCAAACTCAGCCTCCTGCATTATGCCAAGATACTGCAACACAACACCTAGGCATAAGCAGATAATTTAAGATTGAAGTTTCATCCTTAACTTTAAGAGTCCAAGTCTCAGTTACACTAACGCCCCTTTTATGCTTCTCTAATGACACAAAAGGAGCTTAAAGGAGGTAGAAATGCCCCCGCACCTTTCTGTCTGGTGTAGAGCCAACATAAGGCCTCTACACTAGCTCTGCTTCCAGCCACCTGTGTAAGGGTTGTGTTTGGGTCAGCTACCAAGGGGTGTGATTTAGAGCTGGTTAAAAATCGGAATTTCCATTCCATGGGAAATGCTGACATGTCAAAATCTGGTTCTGTTCCAATTTGGAATCAAAATAGATTTAAAAAAAAAAATCCCAGGAAATGAAACTGAGAAAAAAAATGCAGTAGGGACCAATCAAAATGCTTTGTTTCAATAAAATGCAAATGTTTCCTGCCAATTTTGATGTTTAATTTGATCATTTATAATATAAAATAAATTTCAAAACACAAAGTCGTTTCAAAATGAAAAGTCAAAGTGTTCTGTTCCAAAAATGTCAGTGTGGAATGCATTGAACTTTGGCTTTTCTCTGCTCCCCCAGGTCCAGGAGAACTTAGAGGCACCCTGAAAGTTTTGATAGCTTGCACCAACTGTGTATGGCCCTATGAGGCTGTTACAGCAGCCAGCAATTTCCTAGCCACAGCTTCTTCTTCCTCAGCCACACCTATACTAGTCACAAGATGTAGGAAGTGACATTGTGCCATTATAGTTGATCTGTGCCATCGGAGGATCCCGCTATACTGGGGGGATAGTATGGCTAGTTAAGCTGGCTACAAGGCAGCTTTATATTTGCAAGACTGCTCTAATGCAGCCCTGGTACTGGACTACTGTCCTGAGGCAAGACAATTTGCTCAGTACACTTTCTGGTAAGGTTGTGTAAGGTCTTTAACTTGATGCTTTGTAATATATTCTAATATATGTAATATGTACTTCTGCAGAAAAGGACCTAGGGGTTACAGTGGACGAGAAGCTGGATATGAGTCAACAGCGTGCCCTTGTTGCCAAGAAGGTTAATGGCATTTTGGGATCGAGGGACACGATCGTTCCGCTCTATTCGGCATTGGTGAGGCCTCACCTGGAGTATTGAGTCCAGTTTTGGGCCCCACACTACAAGAAGGATGTGGAAAAATTGGAAAGAGTCCAGCAGAGGGCAACAAAAATTATTAGGGAGCTGGAGCACATATCTTATGAGGAGAGGCTGAGGGAACTGGGATTATTTAGTATCCACAAGAGAAGAATGAGGGGGGATTTGATAGCTGCTTTCAACTACCTGAAAGGGGGTTCCAAAGAGGATGGATCTAGACTGTTCTCAGTGGTACCAAATGACAGAACAAGGAGTAATGGTCTCAAGTTGCAGTGGGGGAGGTTTAGGTTGGATAATAGGAAAAATGTTTTCACAAGGAGGGTGGGATGAAGCACTGGAATGGGTTACCTAGGGAGGTGGTGGAATCTCCTTCCTTTGAGGTTTTTAAGGTCAGGCTTGACAAAGCCCTGGCTGGGATGATTTAGCTGGGGATTGGTCCTGCTTTGAGCAGGGGGTTGGAGTAGATGACCTCCTGAGGTCCCTTCCAACCCTGATATTCTATGATTCTATGATATTATGTCATTCCAAGTGGCAATGGAACTAGGACTACTGAATGAATATGTGAAATTATTTAAAATGTTTCCATGCCAATTTTAAACTTTTAATTGCTTAGATATTTTCTCCCATATTTTGAATAGCAAAAGGTTTCTAGTACACACTTTTTGGTACTGCAAATTAAGAATTTGAGAAAAAAAATAATTTGAATTCTTAGTCAAAGCCAAAATAGTCGGATTAATGTTATGAAACTCTGGTTTCATTGGCTTATGGATTTCTGACATTTTAGTCATACTTAATGATCTATACTGAAACAAAGAACCATAGCTTGAAACAAAACTACAGACCCCCTCACAAAAAGGGGCTAACAGACATCTGTAACCAAAATGATATGCCAGAAAACATCTATGCCCATTTAGGAAAATAGTACTGATATAAATGTCCTTTGTTGGGAATCTTAGTATAATTTTTAACAACCCTGAGATTTTTGGTGGTGGGGTGGCGGGGAAGGAGGTGAGAAATGATATCGACTAGTTCTAGACGAAGGGTCTTATTTTACAGAGACGTATGCATGTGTTTAACTTCACACACTGCCAAACGTCCCATTCATTTCACTAATCTTACACTTTTAGTGAAATCACACTCGAACGTCCATACAAAATACTCCATACAATTACTTAGACTTACTCCTAACAATTAGAATTACAGTAAAAATGTGATAGCCACCCAGCAGTAAAAAGTCTAAGTCTTTTATAATGTGTATACACACACACACATTATTTATATATATCTATATCTATATAAAAATAAAGCAGAGGAAACTCTTTAACCCCTCCTACCCGATGAAGAACATACCTTTAATCATCACCAAAATATCCTGCTTATAAAACAAGAATCACCCTTAACAATGCTGGCCCTTTTATTAAAATCAACGGTACTAACTCACAGAGATGAAAAAACAGAGTCTTTCTTAGGATACACAGAGGCAGGTAACACCTGTTATCTTATGCCAGGCTTTTTACACTTTGCTTATTAGATCACGGGATAGAAGCCAATTTTCTATTTTACCTTTACCAGGTGTTTTCTTTGCATTTATTTTCCTTCCCAAATACAGATAAACCATTCAACAGATAGGGCTACGTTCTGTCCTCAGTTGCACTGATTCAACTCTATTGGATTCAGTGGAATAGCCTGGGAACACACAAAGGCAGATTTTAGCCCAAAGTCTCTTTCTGTCTACGGTACTTATGTGGCCTGCATTACCATAGTATCTGTCTCTCTCCCAGTCTTTAATATATTTATCCTCACAACATCCTTGTGACATAGACAGCTATAATAGTCCCCATTTTACAGATGGGAACTGAGGCACAGAGAGACTAAGTGATGAGCCCAAGGTCACTCAGGAAGTCTGTGGTGGAACCGGGCAGTGTAACAATCAGTCCCTACAATGTGCACTTTACAAGCCTAATCCTGCAGTCGATGAGAGCTGTATCTGGCTAAGGAAAATGGGATTGGAGTCCCAAGTTAACTCAAAGCTGATTTGTTCAATATTTTGGGGGAATTTAAAATATAAAAGCTTTATAGATTTGTGAACTTGCAGAGCAGATTTTTTAATGTCATGGATATTCAGGAACAGATGGCCACGTGTACCAGTATCTTATTCTGGATAGGGCTTGCTATGAGCTCCAGCTGCTCAGGGTCAATTGGAATGTGCCCATGCATACTTTCTGTGTGTGCTATTTGGAAAAAGAGAATATGTGCATATTACTCTTCTCTTTGCACGTTACATCCCTTCACATGTTCTTTGGTTTCTATTCTTTTTTAAAACAACCTGTCTCTCTACTATTTGAATTCAACAGGGCCAAATTCTGCTCTCAGACAACAAGTCAACTCCCGCTTTGCACTGGTGATGTAACTAAAAGCAGAATTTAGCCAACAATCTTTAAGATGAACATGATCAGCAGTACACAATTTTCCCATATCTTGAAATGCTCTCTCATTTACCTCCCTCCCTCCCTCCCATCACATGAAAATCTGAAGCCAATGGAGTTACCTCAGAATTCATCTGAAGCATCTGAGACTAAAATTTGGCCCTAATATATGGGACACATAAAATATATTGTTCTGATATATTGCTTGAATATCTCAATGGAAAAATGTCTCCTTTCCTATTCACCCAGTGGGCTGCGTTTGATGCCAGTGAATGTTATGCATGCAGAACATCCCACAGAAGTACATGGTGCAGATAAGGGAGCTCCAGGGAGCAGAATTTTGCCCTCAGTTTTTGCGAAGATCTGTGTCTCAACTTCATAGAGATTATACACCTGTCTGCCATTTTCCGCACGAATAATTTATCTTAAAAAAAAATCACTTTTTCCCTTTCTGTTTCCTTCTTGAAGCAGCTATGTTTAAATAATTACTTTGGTACAAGTAGGGCGTTCATGCTTTCAATTCCATAAAGCAATACATTTTCCTAATTACTGAAACCTTTAGACACTTCTGAAATGAGAGCAGTGAACCATTATTAGGTTCTCAGTCTATGACTTTGTGAGGCATACAGCTGCTACATTGATTAGTGGATGCACCTCCTGGGCCTCGGTATATTTTTTGACACGTGAGTCTAGATTCGACATCCATTCAGGACAACTGATTGAGGCCTATTGCTTGTCCATTTTGAAAACAATATGAGAGAGAAAACTGGAAGTGTTTATTTACCATCTGACAAACATTTGAATTTGACTTTTCACAGCATAGATAATAATTGCCATGTTTCAGATAAATAGCACTTTCCATTGTTTTCTAGAAAATCTGGTGACTGGCATAAATCCAGATACAGTGTTTCATTAGTTTCTTGCTGGTTGCTTGGTAGTGACAGACACACATTTTAATAGAAGCTTCTTCTTTTTAAATGTTTCCAGTTGCACTGCACTACTTAGAGAGGATTTACAGGAGACGGAATCCAGGCTAACAGGTTACCATGGTGTCCTTTTGCTGATGATCTGTTATGTGCTGTCAGACTTTGAAAAGAAGTTAAAATAAATTGTCCAGTTTCTCATAGTAATGACTCAAATGCCAAATATTTCCACTGTCTGTCCTTCAGCATCTGCCCCAAAAGATGTTTTAGACTTGTAAAGGATGGATTGCATTTATTTAGATTTTTCTCTCTCTAATTTTAGGAATCTTCTATATTTCAATACCTATAGTGGTTCACACTCTGTTTAAGATCATAAACCTATTTACTGAACTGCCCATTCACATTTTATAATAATTTAATATAACAAACGTAAAACTGATAAACTCTAAACCTTATTGAAATGACACATTTTACCCTTATTGAAATGAAATATTTTTATACTTTCCCATCAAAAATGTTGATGAAATTGATAAATTCCCACAAATGTTTAGATTTTGTCTATCTGCATTTCCATCAGAAAATTTTCAGGCAGGTCTACCTAATTAAACTACTTAAATATATTGGGCCAGAATCCCATTTAGTGTAAATAAAGACAGTGGACATAAGACAATGTACACTAGCAAAGCATCTGTCTGTAAGGGTCTAATCTGTTTTGATCTGGTTGGGAATTTTCCACTGGAATGATTTTTCAATGGAAAAGGCAGTTTCCATATATTTCCATGGGATATGTTTTAATTTTCTGATATAATTAAATTTTCTGTTAGAAAAATCAGAACAAAATATTTTGTTTCACATCAGTTCAACCCAAATCAGAATATTTCAATTTGTTGAACTGGCCAGAAACTTTCACTTTGAATCAGTTCAACATTAAACTGCATTTTCCTAGCAGTGCATTACCTTATGGGAGCTCTAATTAGGGTCCCCATTCTTCCCTATGTGCCAGGCTCCCTAGAAGACTACATTTCCCCTTGTACAATGTGGAGTTCACTCTGACAGAGCTGTGTGGTGTATCACGGGAGAATTAGTCTGGCCAGGGAGCCTGGGCCTCAGGGGAAAGTGGGGGAACCAGACTTCTTTAACGGCCTCTCATGAGGCAATGCATCACTATGGGAAAATGCAGTTTAATGTTGAACTGATTCAAAACAAAAAGTGTTCTAGGTAGGTTAAAAAAAACAAAATGAAACATTTGGATTTCAGGAATGTCAAAATGTTTCATTTTGATCAAAAATGTTGAGGCAAAACACTTTGATTTTTTGAATCAAAATATTTTGAAAGTTCTATTCCATGAAAAAAATTGAAATTGCAACTTTTCATTCTGATTTAGGATGAAAACAAAATGTTGAAATGTCAGAAATTTCCTGTGGGGTGGAAATTCTGATTTTTGTTCAGCTCTACTAATTTCTGATCTCACTTATCTAAGATGTCACGTCCATTGCTAAAACCTGCAGAGGCCTAAAATGTTCAAGGTAAGAATCCAAACTTTGTAATGTTCATCTCAGCTGTTCCCGTGAATGTTTAGGAATGCATGCAGTAGGATTTTACACTTCTCTCGGCTAAATTAAAAATCATAATGCACAATGTAGCACACAATGTGGATTTCTGGTACCTGCTGGAGAAATCTGTGTTTGTAAATCATTGAATTAATTAAAATGAGTCATATACTATGTATTTGCATGTGTGACTTACACACTATTTCTCCAATTTTTCTCATGTTATTTATAGAATATGTTCCTTTTTTTAGTCCACAGATTAGACGAGAAGCAAGAGATGTGTCGCATTATAACAGAATGATATCAAAATGTATTTGAAAATAAAGTTTTTAATTACCATTGCAATTTGAAACTTAATTTTCAAATATAGTTCACAGCATATGCATGCTGAGAAGTAATTTTATCTTTTTGACCTTTTAGGTTGCTTGACTACATCAAATGAGTCAAGTTTTCTCAATTGTTTCATTGCGCCCCTTGTGAGAGAACACACAACAGAATGGAGATTGCACAGTTAAAATGGTGCATACGTATTGGCTAAGTACATTTTATTGAACAGTGCTATGGCAATAAAGCAGGATGATGATCAAGGGGTATGTTAGCCTGCTGTACACATAGCAAAAATAAAGAAACATACAGAGCAGGATGTGGACATGAAGGATGGTCCAGAGGTCAGGGCCTTAGCCTGGGACTTAGGACACTTATGTGCAATTCCCTGCTCTGCCAAAGACTTCCTATGTGACCTTGGACAAGTTACTTACCCTCTCTGTAAGCCATCTGTAAAAGGGCCATAATAGTACTTCCCTACCACACAGTGTTGCTGTGAGAATAGATACATTAAAGGTTGTAAGGCACTCAGATGTTATGGTAATTGGGTCTGTATATGTACCTAAAATAGATAGGATGTGGCTCAGAGGAAGGATAACTCAGATCAAGGACCTCTCTACCTCCTACACACACAATTTTCTATTCTGGGTTTGTCCTTTTTTAACTGATAGAAACCTCTAGGAGCTAATAAAACCCTTGGGCAAAAATAACCCTATACACTTGTCCAGGAATAGGGAAGCAGTTTGTTCCTGGATTCAGCAATCTTTGTCTTTAGTTTTTAAATTAGATTTTAAAAATACCAGCCTTCGCTTGTTAGGATTGTTATCCTCCCACAGTCACTGAAGACAAGCTGTTCCAGCACCTCAGTCACCATGGTAGCCAGACACTAATACACAATGAGGTGGGCTCTTGAAGAGCCAAGTGGACAAGCTGACAGGAAACCAGGGCTGGGTTCCATCAGAACTTCAGTGAAATCAAACCAAGTGAGCAACTGCCAATGGAAATGTATGTTGCAATTTTTCTGACAACCTCGAATTAAAAAAATTGACCAAGTGACTCTTTTAACCATTGTATTGATTAACAACAACTCTCGAAAGACTGGAAATTTCAGCAGCCTGGAAAAAATGAACGTTGTGCCAACAGTTAAAAAGAACAATCAGGATGACCTCCGTAACTATAGGCTGGTTAGCCTGACATAAATCTCAGGCAGAATCATGGAAAGGCTGATATGGGTTGCCATCAGTAAAGAATGAAAAAGAATGGTAATATAATTAATGCCAATGAATATTGTTTTATGATAAATAGGTCTCGTCAAACAAATGTGATTTGAAATCTGAAAACATGCCTTGTAATAAAAGACTTAAAAATTTAATCTATTTAGTTTATCCAAGTGAAGGTTAAGAGATGACTTAATCACAGTCTATAAGTACCTACACGGGGAAGATATTTCTAATCATAGATGGCTTGTTGATTTAGCAGAAAATGGCCTGGCAAGATCAAACGATTGGAAGCTGAATCTAGAAGAATTCAGACAAGAAGTAAAGCAAAAACTTTTAACAGTGAGGATAAAAAACAATTGGAACAATCTGTGTAGAGTCTTGGTGGATTTCTTCATCACTTGGTGTCTTTGAATCAAGACTGGGTGTCTTTCCAAAAGATATGCTATAGCTCAGGGGTTCTCAAACTTCATTGCACTGTGACCTCCTTCTGACAACAAAATTACTACACAACCCCAGGAGAGGGGACCAAAGCCTGGGCCTGCCTGAGCCCCACCACCACAGGCAGGGAGGCCAAAGCTGAAGCCCAAGGGCTTCAATCCCAGGCATGAGGACTGTAATCTGAGCTCCACTGCCAGGGGCGGAAGCCCTCAGGCTTTGGCCCTGGACAGTGGGGCTCGAACTTCGGCTTCAGCCCCGGGAGGCAGGACTCGGGCTTTGGCTCTGGCCCCAGACCCCAGCAAGTCAAAGCCGTCGCAACCCCTTTGGTGTCCCAACCCACAGTTTGAGAACCGCTGCCTAGAAGTTACAGGCCTGATGCAGAAATTACTGGATGAGTTCCTTTGCCTTGTGTTATGCAGGAGGTCCGACTAGGTAATCATTATGGCCAAAGGCAGAAGAAAGCATTTCTGGTTGATGTATCTTACTTGGTATCCTAGGAACACTATTTCTTCTATCAACATCATCTCCATTTTCCCTGAATTGAGCTTGAGCCAACTTTTTCCATCCATCCACATGCTCATGTATTTTAGATACTGTGAAATCTGAATGACAATTTTGGCTGCTTCTGATGAGAATAGAGGTGAGGCATAACTGTTGATGGGGGGAGGGGCACAATTGAAAGGTTCTGGGGGAGGCACCTGGCGGCCCCACATGTCGCCTCTACTGCCCACCCATTGGCCCGTTGCATGCTCCCTTCCTAGCTGCCACCTCCCCCAGCTCCTCCTCTCGCTGTCCTTTCCTCTCTTCCCCGCCCCCCACCCCAGCCCTGCTGCTCCTCCATAAACCCCCTGCAGGTCGTGTCCCACTCCCAGCATTCTGCAGAAAACCAGCCCCTGCCGGGAGCTCTCAACTCACCTGCAGCCTGGCCAGTGGGGTCCTTCCTCCCCTGCTGTTTCTGGCCAGGCCAATGCCCTGGGAAAGCCCACGACCCTCCTGCACAAGGTGCTGCCCAGGAAGAGCCGAGCCCCGCATGTGCTAAAGTTGCTGCAGCCCCATGCAGCACCAGCATGGGGGAGCCTCTCCACTCCTCAGATAAACACTGGAGTGGGGCTTGTTCAGGGAAGGTCGGGATGGGATCTGCTGGTTCCCCCCAAGCCCAGCTCCTCATTGCCAGATGCCAGCAACAGCCCTGCTTCACCTGTTGCCACCCCCTGCTCCACTGGCCCTGTCTGGCCCCAGTAGGCTGCCCAGCTGGATGGTCACTCCCTGGACTGTGATGGCTCTGCCCTGCAAGCCCCCCAGTGCTGGTGATGCCTGGCTGGAAGTAGACAGCAGAAATCTGGGGGGCACATGACTCTGCATGTCGCCTGCCTGTCCCACACGGGTCACCTGTTAAAGAGAACAAGACATAGATCTGCGTGTTATCCCTATTCTGGTGCATATGAATCTCTGGTGTCTCACCAACTCCCCCAGATACGTCATATATATGTTTTAATTTAGGATAAGAGTTAGTGCAGATGATACAAGACTACTCAAGATAGTTCAGTCCCAGGCAGACTGCGAAGAGCTACAAAAGGATCTCACAGAACTGGGTGGCTGGGCAACAAAATGGCAGATTACATTCAATGTTGATAAAAGCAAAGTAATGCACATTGGAAAACATAATCCCAATTATACAGATAAAATGATGGGGTCTAAATTAACTGTCACCACTCAAGAAAGATCTTTGAGTCATTGTGAATAGTTCTCTGAAAATGTCCACTCAATATGAAGGGGCAGTCAAAAAAGTGAACAGAATGCTGGGACTCATTAAGAAAGGGATAAATAATAAAACAGAAAATATCATATTGCCTCTATATAAATCCATGGTACACCCACATCTTGAATACTGTGTGCAGATGTGGTCGCCACATCTCAAAAAAGAGATATTGGAATTGGAAACGGTTCAGAAAAGGACAACAACAATTATTAGGGGTATGGAATGGCTTCCGTATGAGGAAAAATTAATAAGACTGAGATTTTCATCTAGGAAAATAGACGACTCGGGGGATATGATTGAGGTCTATAAAATCATGACTGGTGTGGAGAAAGTAAATAAGGAAGTATTATTTACTCCTTCTCATAACACAAGAACTAGGGGTCACCAAATGAAATTAATAGGCAGTGGGTTTAAAACAAACAAAAGGAAGTATTTCTTCACACAACATACAGTCAACCTGTGGAACTCCTTGCCAGAGGATGTTGTGAAGACTATGACTATAACAGTTCAAAAAAGAACTAGATAAGGTCATGGAGGATAGGTGCATTGATGGCTATTAGCCAGGATGGGCAGGCATGGTGTTCCTAGCCTCTGTTTGCCAGAAGCTGTAGATGGGCAACAGGGGATGGATCACTTGATGATTACTTGTTCTGTTCATTCTCTCTGGGGCACTTGGCATTGGCCACTGTCAGAAGACAGGATACTGGGCTACATGGATCTCTGGTCTGACCCAATATGTCTGTTCTTATGTTCTTAAGTGTCAATCCATGTGAGAGCTCTTGCAGAGGAAATTCTTTCATCTCTCTGTTCTGTCCAAGAGATAGGAACAAGTCCCATTCTGGTGCCTTACTAGCAGCTCCTGCCAAGTGGATGCATGTCAGCAGCTCCTCTCAATCAGTGCTTTTGATAACAGGAGATAGATTCAGCAGTATAAGTGCAGAGCCTCATTGTTTGTCACACTCCCAATCTGGTTTCAGACTGGACCATGGTGTGGAAAGAGCAATGTTGTCTTTGTCGTATAAAACAAGGGGAAATAGGTTACCTTGCATAATGACTTAGCCACTCCCAGTCTCTATTCAAGCCTAAGTTAATTGTATCCAATTTGCAAATGAATTCCAATTTAGCAGTCTCTCGCTGGACTCTGGTTTTGAAGTTTTTCTGTTGTAATATCGCAACTTTCATGTCTGTAATCGCTTGACCAGAGAGATTGAAGTGTTCTCCGACTGGTTTATGAATGTTATAATTCTTGACATCTGATTTGTGTCCATTTATTCTTTTACGTACAGACTGTCCAGTTTGACCAATGTACATGGCAGAGGGGCATTGCTTGCACATGATGGCATATATCACATTGGTAGATGTGCAGGTGAACGAGCCTCTGATAGTGTGGCTGATGTTATTAGGCCCTGTGATGGTGTCCCCTGAATAGATATGTGGGCACAGCTGGCAACGGGCTTTGTTGCAAGGATAGGTTCCTGGGTTAGTGGTTCTGTTGTGTGGTATGTAGTTGCTGGTGAGTATTTGCTTCAGGTTGGGGGGCTGTCTGTAGGCAAGGACTGGCCTGTCTCCCAAGATTTGTGAGAGTGATGGGTCGTCCTTCAGGATAGGTTGTAGATCCTTGATGATGCGTTGGAGAGGTTTTAGTTGGGGGCTGAAGGTGACGGCTAGTGGCGTTCTGTTATTTTCTTTGTTAGGCCTGTCCTGTAGTAGGTGACTTCTGGGTACTCTTCTGGCTCTGTCAGTCTGTTTCTTCACTTCAGCAGGTGGGTATTGTCATTGTAAGAATGCTTGATAGAGATCTTGTAGGTGTTTGTCTCTGCCTGAGGGGTTGGAGCAAATGCGGTTGTATCGTAGAGCATGGCTGTAGACAATGGACCGTGTGGTGTGGTCTGGGTGAAAGCTGGAGGTATGTAAGTAGGAATAGCGGTCAGTAGGTTTCCGGTATAGGGTGGTGTTTATGTGACCATCGCTTATTAGCACTGTAGTGTCCAGGAAGTGGATCTCTTGTGTGGACTGGTCCCGGCTGAGGTTGATGGTGGGATGGAAATTGTTGGAATCATGGTGAAATTCCTCAAGGGCTTCTTTTCCATGGGTCCAGATGATGATGTCATCAATATAGTGCAAGTAGAGTAGGGGTATTAGGGGACGAGAGCTGAGGAAGCGTTGTTCTAAGTCAGCCATAAAAATGTTGTCATACTGTGAGGCCATGTGAGGACCCCTAGCAGTGCCGCTGCTTTGAAGGTATACATTGTCTCCAAATGTGAAATAGTTATGGGTGAGGACAAAGTCACAAAGTTCAGCCACCAGGTTTGCCGTGACATTAGCGGGGATAGTGTTCCTGGCGGCGTGCAGTCCGTCTTTGTGTGGAATATTGGTGTAGAGGGCTTCTAATGAATTCTAATTCTAATGAAGCTGCTCGAAACCAATGGGACAGAATTCTCCCATCAGCTTAACTACACTAGCCCCACGAGTTGCAGTAACTATATTGCTCTCCCGCTGCCACAGCGCTGTCCACATCGGCACTTATGTCGGTGTAACTTATGTCACTCAGGGGGGAATGATTTATTCTCCCCTCTGAGTGACATAAGAATGTTCTTATGTTTGCTAAGCCTGTGCTTCTTGCTTTCCTACCACACTGTCCCCAAAGAGGGTAAAGTACAAGACCAATGAACCCAGAGCCTCAGCAGAGCCCTAGAAGACCATGTGTAAGTGACAGGGGGCTTGGGAGGTCTCCGACACAAATTTCAGGGGACGTTTAACAACAGCATCCCACATCCCAAGGGAGGATGCCAGACAAGTAGTCAGTATGTCCTGCAGTCCCAGAGCTAGACATGGTGACTGTCTACCCAGACCTAGTTGGTTTAGAAGCACATAGGACCCAGTGATTGGGTCCACTTGCAACAGATAGATGCCTGTATGGAGGGGCACAGAGTCAGGTTGTAACAGTGAGATGTCAAGGAAGTTGACCTGGGTCAATACTGTTCGTGTTTTCTCCTCAACATCTTCTCCTTGACCTAGTCAATAAGTTACCTAAATTGATAAATAAAGAGGAGTATCGTGAATAGCCAGAAGCTCATGAGGTCGTTGGCATCCAGCACTTGTTTTGGAGGCTGCTGGGTATATTGCACATTTCAGCACCTTATTTTCAGTCTGAATTTGTCTACCTTCACCTTCCAGCCATTGGGTCTTGTTATGCTTTTGTCTGCTCCATTAAAGCAGCAAAGAACCCTCTATTATCAGAAAACCTCTCCCTGCATAATACTTACAGACCATGATCAAGTCACCTTTTACAGTGCAGTCCCTACAGCAGCATAGCCCAGGCGGGCTCATGGACCAGTCACAGGTGAATAGCCACAGAAGTAACTTTGGGCTGGATAGAGTCTATAGTTAGGATATTAACCAAAGCAGACTCAAAAATAATAATCTGAAACTCATTCTCCTAAACTGGGTGTGCTTATTCCATTAGGTAATGATTTACCTACACCGTACTTAACCACAGTTGGTCATTAGAATACAGTGATGATTCTTTCATTGGTGGTTATTAAAGAGTAGTATTAGCCATATGTGCTTACATTTTTAAAATGTTATACTTCTATTGGCTTTGCATCCATTGCTAAGTGCATCATTAACATTCAGGAGAAACTATAACAAGATAATGACTGGAAAATAACCTTTCTAATGTCTACAGTTAAATTTTTAAAAATGAGACATAGGCAATAAAGTCTTTAAAAACCTATTTGATCATATATCTTAGGGAATGCATACATAGAGATCGGCCACTTTCAGAAAAGGCTCTCGTTAGAAATGTAGACTTTACCTGACAAGGAACAAAGCTCATTACCGCTACAGTAATCAATAACCTCTACTAATGTGTTCAGCTGGCGACATAGACCAGATCAATAAAACCTGCCACATGCTTTTGTTTTAGGAAATGAAGCCTTTTAGTTCTTAATTAAGGGAGAGACCTCACATCCTTAATGATGTTTGCAATGAATGTTGCCACAGAGGAGAAGAGCAGCCAAATCTGAGGTTTGCTTTAAAAGACTTTGTCAAAGTAATATCAGAGTTGAGCTGAAAACTTATGTTTGTTTATTTTTTTTAAAAAAAACCTCAGTAGAACAGAAAAATATATTGTTCAGAAATATCCGGATGAATTACTGTGGTTGCTACAAGAAACATCACTTCCAGGAGGACATGTATGTCAGCAGCCCAGTGGCACAACTGTCTTGGAACGCAGGAGCTGTCTATGCTGGGTCTGCCTTGTGTGCTACCACTGGGTGCCCCCTTAACATACAGCTTCCATAGAGGGTCACTTATTATCATCAAGCCCATTATTATTACTTCTGTGCAATCCTGTTGACTAGTGTACATTAGAAGTGGCAGTTATGCCAGAGGAAAGCACATGCTGCACAGGGAGTAGGAATGAGCTAAAATTAATGAGCACAGTGGAAATGACTTGGCCACACATGGCTAATGGAAACATAAAAATATGAGAGTGAATGAATGACTTTAAATGATTAATAAAAGATCTAATTTGCATAACACCTGAAAGCTCATGTATAGACTTGTACACAGGAGTGTTTATATTAATATTACTGCATATTGCAATGGTAGTGTCAGAAAATACCAGTAAATACAATCTCAGGGCCAATCAAATGCCCTTGGTGTATGCTCATAACTCTAGACTGCTATGGATGAATAACATGGTGGTCAGTGTTATTGGAGATTTTGATAGCCCAGCTAAATGCCTAGGCCACTGTTAGTACTGGAATACCAAGTATCATGCTTATTGCCAAAAGCAGCTATAAGGCCTTTCTAGCACTCTTAGCATAACCGGGCAAGCCGGAGGCAAGGGGGTAATGGAGAGAGCACGAGAAGTGAACATGGCCCTGGGTCCTTCCTGATAAGCGCTCTCTTGAAATTGCTTGTGTGCGCATCTTTTGAAAACAGGAAGTCTGGCTATACCTTGAGGACAGTTACAGCTGCAACACGAACAGCTCAAAATTGCTTGGTTAACAGTTTGGGTTTTTTTTATTGACATGTTGATGTAGCTGTAGAAGTTACTAACGTAAAAGGGGTAGATCGGTCAGAGGAATTTGGATTTGACGTTCTGTACATCTCTTGAATCCCCAGCAACAGGCGGATAGCTGGCCACTTGAGTCTTGTCATTTGACCACTTGAGACCCCTCCAGACTGTGGGTAACTATTGTTTGGGGGCACTCTAACCATTTTGCATATCTGTGTGTGTTTGAAGTCTAATAAAAAAGTGAGTTTGGATGAAAACACTGTGGATTTGTGCCAATCTTTAATCGGATGGACGCGCAGTGTCCCTCTTTGATTTGTTCCTGACACTGCCTCGCAAAGTAGTTACCCCGAGCCTTGGATTGAGAGATCCCTGGGTAACAGTCAGGACTGATTTGCTGCAAACAAATATTGTGAGGATCACAAGATGCTGAGCCACTCCTAGAAGTCAATCGGAGTTCACAAAGCTCAGCATCTTCAAGAGAGGGAATCTAAAGGAGATGCTAAGCCCTGGTTTGCACTAGGACTTTAGGTCGAAGTTAAATCGATGTAAACCTGCGCCTGTCCACACGATGAAGCCCTTTATTTCGACTTAAAGGGCTCTTAAAATCGATTTCCTTACTCCACCCCTGACAAGTGGATTAGCGCTTAAATCGGCCTTGCCGGGTCGAATTTGGGGAACTGTGGACACAATTCGATGGTATTGGCCTCCGGGAGCTATCCCAGAGTGCTCCATTGTGACCGCTCTGGGCAGCACTCTCAACTCAGATGCACTAGCCAGGTAGACAGGAAAAGAACTGCAAACTTTTGAATCTCATTTCCTGTTTGGCCAGCGTGGCAAGCTGCAGGTGACCATGCAGAGCTCATCAGCAGAGGTGACCATGATGGAGTCCCAGAATCGCAAAAGAGCTCCAGCATGGACTGAACGGGAGGTACGGGATCTGATCGCTGTATGGGGAGAGGAATCCATGCTATCAGAACTCCATTCCAGTTTTCGAAATGCCAAAACCTTTGTCAAAATCTCCCAGGGCATGAAGGACAGAGGCCATAACAGGGACCCGAAGCAGTGCTGCGTGAAACTTAAGGAGCTGAGGCAAGCCTACCAGAAAACCAGAGAGGCGAACGGCCGCTCCGGGTCAGAGCCCCAAACGGCCGCTCCGGGTCAGAGCCCCTTCTCTGATAAGCTGCATGCCATTTTAGGGGGTTTAGCCACCACTACCCCAGCTGTGTTGTTTGACTCCTTCAATGGAGATGGAGGCAACACGGAAGCAGGTTTTGGGGACGAAGAAGATGATGATGATGATGAGGAGGTTGTAGATCGCTCACAGCAAGCAAGCGGAGAAACGGTTTTCCCGACAGCCAGGAACTGTTTCTCACCCTGGACCTGGAGCCAGTACCCCCCGAACCCACCCAAGGCTGCCTCCTGGACCCGGCAGGCGGAGAAGGGACCTCCGGTGAGTGTACCTTTTAAAATACTTTACATGGTTTAAATGCAAGCATGTGAAAGGATTAATTTGCCCTGGCATTCGCGGCTCTCCTGGATGTACTCCCAAAGCCTTTGCAAAAGGTTTCTGGGGAGGGCAGCCTTATTGCGTCCTCCATGGTAGGACACTTTACCACTCCAGGCCAGTAACATGTACTCGGGAATCATTGTAGAACAAAGCATTGCAGTGTATGTTTGCTGGCGTTCAAACAACATCCGTTCTTTATCTCTCTGTGTTATCCTCAGGAGAGTGAGATATCATTCATGGTCACCTGGTTGAAATAGGGTGCTTTTCTTCAGGGGACACTCAGAGGTGCCTGTTCCTGCTGGGCTGTTTGCCTGTGGCTGAACAGAAATGTTCCCCGCTGTTAGCCACGGGGAGGGGGGAGGGTTGAGGGGGTAGCCACGCGGTGGGGGGAGGCAAAATGCGACCTTGTAACGAAAGCACATGTGCTATGTATGTAATGTTAACAGCAAGGTTTACCATGAAAGAGTGTAGCCACTGTTTTATAAAATGTGTCTTTTTAAATACCGCTGTCCCTTTTTTTTTCTCCACCAGCTGCATGTGTTTCAATGATCACAGGATCTTCTCCTTCCCAGAGGCTAGTGAAGATTAGAAAGAAAAAAAAAACGCACTCGTGATGAAATGTTCTCTGAGCTCATGCTGTCCTCCCACACTGACAGAGCACAGATGAATGCGTGGAGGCAAATAATGTCAGAGTGCAGGAAAGCACAAAATGACCGGGAGGAGAGGTGGCTGGCTGAAGAGAGTAAGTGGTGGGCTGAAGAGAGTAAGTGGCGGGCTGAAGACAGGGCTGAAGCTCAAATGTGGCGGCAGCGTGATGAGAGGAGGCAGGATTCAATGCTGAGGCTGCTGGAGGATCAAACTAGTATGCTCCAGTGTATGGTTGAGCTGCAGCAAAGGCAGCTGGAGCACAGACTTGCCACTACAGCCCCTGCGTAACCAACTGCCCTCCTCCCCACGTTCCATAGCCTCCACACCCAGACGCCCAAGAATGCGGCGGGGGGGCCTCCGGCCAACCAGCCACTCCACCACAGAGGATTGCCCAAAAAACAGAAGGCTGGCATTCAATAAATTTTAAAGTTGTAAACTTTTGAAGTGCTGTGTGGCATTTTCCTTCCCTCCTCCACCACCCCTCCTGGGCTACCTTGGTAGTCATCCCCATATTTGTGTGATGAATGAATAAAGAATGCATGAATGTGAAGCAACAATGACTTTATTGCCTCTGCAAGTGGTGATCAAAGGGAGGAGGGGAGGGTGGTTAGCTTACAGGGAAGTAGAGTGAACCAAGGGGCGGGGGGTTTCATCAAGGAGAAACAAACAGAACTTTCACACCGTAGCCTGGCCAGTCATGAAACTGGTTTTCAAAGCTTCTCTGATGCGCACCACACCCTCCTGCCCTCCTGTGCTCGTCTGGCTGCGCGTAACCAGCGGCCACGCGATTTGCCTCAACCTCCCACCCCGCCATAAACGTCTCCCCCTTACTCTCACAGATATTGTGGAGTGCACAGCAAGCAGTAATAACAGTGGGATATTGGTTTCGCTGAGGTCTAAGCGAGTCAGTAAACTGCGCCAGCGCGCCTTTAAATGTCCAAATGCACATTCTACCACCATTTTGCACTTGCTCAGCCTGTAGTTGAACAGCTCCTGACTACTGTCCAGGCTGCCTGTGTACGGCTTCATGAGCCATGGCATTAAGGGGTAGGCTGGGTCCCCAAGGATAACTATAGGCATTTCAACATCCCCAACAGTTATTTTCTGGTCTGGGAATAAAGTCCCTTCCTGCAGCTTTTGAAACAGACCAGAGTTCCTGAAGATGCGAGCATCATGTACCTTTCCCGGCCATCCCACGTTGATGTTGGTGAAACATCCCTTGTGATCCACCAGAGCTTGCAGCACTATTGAAAAGTACCCCTTGCGGTTTATGTATTCAGCAGCTTGGTGCTCCGGTGCCAAGATAGGGATATGGGTTCCGTCTATGGCCCCACCACAGTTAGGGAATCCCATTGCAGCAAAGCCATCCACTCTGACCTGCACATTTCCCAGGGTCACTACCCTTGATATCAGCAGATCTTTGATTGCGTGGGCTACTTGCATCACAGCAGCCCCCACAGTAGATTTGCCCACTCCAAATTGATTCCCAACTGACCGGTAGCTGTCTGGTGTTGCAAGCTTCCACAGGGCTATCGCCACTCGCTTCTCAACTGTGAGGGCTGCTCTCATCTTGGTATTCATGCGCTTCAGGGCAGGGGAAAGCAAGTCACAAAGTTCCATGAAAGTGCCCTTACGCATGTGAAAGTTTCGCAGCCACTGGGAATCGTCCCAGACCTGCAACACTATGTGGTCCCACCAGTCTGTGCTTGTTTCCCGAGCCCAGAATCGGTGTTCCACAGCATGAACCTGCCCCATTAGCACCATGATGCATGCATTGGCAGGGCCCATGCTTTCAGAGAAATCTGTGTCCATATCCTGATCACTCACATGACCGTGCTGACATCGCCTTCTCGCCCGGTATCGCTCTGCCAGGTTCTGGTGCTGCATATACTGCTGGATAATGCGTGTGGTGTTTAATGTGCTCCTAATTGCCAAAGTGAGCTGAGCGGGCTCCGTGCTCGCCTTGGTATGGCGTCCGCACAGAAAAAAGGCGCGGAACAATTGTCTGCCGTTGCTCTGACGTAGGGAGGGGCGACTGACGACATGGCTTACAGGGTTGGCTTACAGGGAATTAAAATCAACAAAGGGGGTGGCTTTACATCAATGAGTATTTCAGGCAGGACTTCACGGAGGGTTCCAATAAGAAATGGTGCATCTAAGTAATTGTTTTTAAAGAAAAATCACTTTGAAACCCAATGCAGAACACTACACTTTCAGATATCTTCAATTGCTCAACCAGGACACTAATAATAAACAGAAAATAGTTTATCTTAGAGAATGATAATACAGCATATAAGCTAATTTTCCTAGTTCTAGATTTCTGGTACAAAAAGTAAATACAGAAAATAGTCCTATGAAGTTGTATTTCAGCCATATTAGCAAGCTTAACAAAGAAACAGACTCAAAGCAGTATACCAGACACCAGCCAGAATTAATATCTACCTATTAAATTTCCACTACTAACTCTGGGTGGTGGTATTTGAAGATTTACATATATGCATTCCTCTTGAACATATTTCCTTCTGCAAACTTCATTAAGTGACTTGTAATTCAATGGGATCTGAAAAGAAAAAGAAAAACAAATGCCATGGAGACTTAACAGCATTAACATTTCTGTGCTGAATATTTAATTAGCTAGGGATAACAGCAGATAATTATGAAATCAGGCCTAATTTTAAGGTACATTATTTTATAATTCATGCTGGGGTGTTGTAAAATTATAAGCATTTGTACTTTTAAAAACTAACCGCATGTTTAATGCAAATGCAATCACAGTAATATGATTCCTGTTCCTTAACGTGCACATCAGAGAGGGATGGGTGGTGGGAATAATAGGAGTAAATAGGGAATAAATGACAGAGACACTAGACGTATCATTGGCAAATCACCATTTTTTCCCTTGCAAAATTTGAAAAACAAAGAGACCAGTCGGCAGCTTCTCAGGCTCTTTCTTTTATTTCCAGGTATTTTGGGATTGCATGTTTTTAATTGTTCTATTATTTGTTGGTTCTTCTGAGATCAATACCATCAGCTAATGTGCTGAGCTGGTGACAGACCAAAATCCATAAATCTGCTACATGCTGTTGTTTTAGGAAATGCACCCTATTTCTCTTTTAAAAAGGACACCCTTCCTCTCCCCTCCCTATTATTATTTACCATTGCCGTACTGAAAACATTAAAGACAAATGTACGGGTCAGCAGGAAGATGAGCAGGGCTGCATAGGAATTCACAAAGTTTGCTGCCATGCACTTGCATAACAGGTTTTTGATGGGAGTTAGATGGAACTCAGCAACTTCACCTAACCCCTCAAATCCACATTGAGGTTCATCACCCTTCAATACACCATATTCTTAACTACAGTGCAACTCCGATTTTTTTCCCCTTCACCAAACTTATTACTTGCATTTCAGTAGCACCCTATTGTCCAGACTTTTTAAAGGTATGTAGGTACCTGAGGATGCAATTTTAGGTGTGTACATACCTTTGAAAATCTGTACCTTAGTAATTCCAGTCAAGATCAGGACACCACTATGCTTAGTGCTGTACAAACCAACACAACAATTAAGGTGCAAATGTAGCACAGGTAGATGTAACCACACTAGCTTTAACCTAGCTAGTATATGTAACAATGGTAGCTCAGACATGGCAGCATGAATGCGCTAGCCACCTGAGGACCTGGGTTCCTGCTGGGCTCAGAAGGGATGGTTAGCCATGTCTTATGGCAATAGCCGTATTGCCATGTCTTCACTGCTATTGTTACCCATGCTAACTAGATTACAGCTAGCAGGGTTATGCCTACCTGCATGACAATTACTCCTTGACCTGCCCATAGAAAGAGACAGTTTCTGCCCCGAAGAACTTACAAACTACACAGGTGAGAGGAAAAAAAGGGTGGGAGGGGAAACAGAACTGAAGTGACTTGGCCAAAGACACGCAGCTGGAAAGTGGCAGGGCTTGGAAGATAATCCATGTCTCCTGTGCCTCAGTGTCTTAGCCAAATTCCATTAGGGGGGATGTCATCCCATTGCAGGAGGCCTATGTCAAGCCTCCACACCAGAGGTCTTGAATGTATGTATGTGTGGTGCTGGAAGCAGAACTGCCCAGGAATATCTGTGTGCCAGTGTAGTGAGCTTTGCCCTGGCTCGGAGTAGGCGATGCAGGGAGTTAACCTTTGGTCACTTGATCCATGCTCGTGTACACCAGTGGCTAAGAACCCCTGCATCAAACGCTAGTCCAGATAAAGCCTGAGCGTCAGCCTCAGAAGGGTGGTGTGCTCCATCCCCACAGGGGGACACTTCGTATTCTACCACATATGTAGATTACATGCATAAAGTCCAATGCTGGGGTTTCAAACAAATTCCCAGACTTTCACCCTGTAAGCAGGAAGAGCATCGTTGTATTGGAATTGCAACTGAGACATTGCTTTGCTCCAGGACAGTCGGGCACAGGGGTCCGATTCTGCATTCCTGGTGCATCCATAAATCTGCTCAAGGAAAGCAGGATTAGGCCCTGAAAAGATTGCATGAATCATTATTGCGCAGATATTTTCAGCACTGTTATTTAACTACAGTCTGTTTAATTTTCCAAAGCTCTAGTCTAAATGAAACATGACAAGAAAATATCCAGACTTTATGGGGTTAATCCTACTCTGTGGCTGTGGAGGAAAAGGAACCAATGCTGTTCAGCAGCATAAAGGGCTGCACAGTGGTCCAGAGTCACTATTGTGTTATTCCAGTTTTGTACTGATGTAACTCCACTGAAATGAGTATGGAGTTACATTGCCACAGAACTGGAGTCATAAAGCAGTGGCTTAACCACATACCCACCCCGTGGCAGGAGCTTAGTTCCACAGAGGCTCCTTGTACAGCATTATCTGAGGGGTGTGAGGGGCAGGCCAGACAGCATTAGGGATGGATCTGGGGGCTCCCTAAATTTCTGTGCACACCTATTAGGAGTCCTATTTCATGGGACCCCCAGATCTGCCTTCAAATAACCATTAATTTAAAGCACAATTTTATCAAGTGAAGGAAGAGATCAGAGATATGGCTGCATCTTTATCTTTAACTCAAGTACAAAAACTGCCTCTGAACTTATATCTTGCTTTCATCTTAACACAGAATAGTTTTGTGGCGGTAGGGTGGGTTTCTTTTACCAAGTCATACTCAAAAGCCCTCCCAGGGTGAGTCCTTCCAGGCCAGGTGGCAGCTTGGAAGGATTTTTTAATTTTTATAGGCAAGTTATAAACCCCTGGAAAATGGGTCTTCTAATGGAAGTGCTGACACAACATTAACTAGAGCAGCATGAACTGCACCACAGTAATTTATTTACATGTTGCTTTTCAATTACTTTTGTTGCTATTGTTATCATTTTTATAGCAAGGATTATTTTCCAACAAGTTTCTGATTTGCAATTTTATACTGCAATCTTTACAGTTGACTGGGGTCTTCTTACAAATTAATTACACTGTTCATGGAAATTGCTTAGGACTCGAAAACTGACAATTTATGATTGTTACAAGAAGGAAAACTTAATGTTTTCACTACAGTGTGGGCCCAGTCCTATAGTTGTTGGCTAGATCAGTAGTAAGTAATAATGTGATATTGGTTCTTCTAAATTAATAGCAGACACTTGTTTACAAGTCAAAAAGGATTGTAGGCCTGATTCTCTTCTCACATCCAGCAGGATTACACTGATTTCAGTGAATTTAGTGATTTCTCCTGATAGGAGAGAAGAAGTAGGCCTTGCATCTCTGCAAATGGAGGCAATTAATATTTTAAACTAGAAACAGGCCTGAACCCAAGCCTCAATCCCAAATCCAACCAGATTAAAAGTGTGGAAAGCTTGGATCCAGCTTTATTTAGTTTTGTTTGAATCACAAGGTAAAAAGCAAAGAATACTTATGAAGTAAGCTATGCAGCTATTCGCAGCCAAACACTGCAATGGATCAGAAGAAACACAGAGCCCAGCATACTTAGTCCTGCCATGAGTGCAGGGGGCTGGACTAGATGACCTCTCAAGATCCTGTCCAGTCCTATGATTTTATGATCCAGTCCTCTGATTCTATAATGACTGATACATGTAGCAGTTAACAGTACAGAAATCATTTTCCTTGTCCCAAGGCAGTGTGGCCTAGTAGATAAAGCAGTAGCCTAGTCTATAGGAGACGCGAGTTCCATTCTTGGCTCTGCCACTTACCAGGTATATGATCTTGGGTAAGTCACTTCATCTCTCCATGTCTCTGTTTTGCCATGTGTAAATATGGGAATAACAATAGTAACCTCCCTGGTAAAGTGCTTTGAGATCTACTGAGGAAAATCACTATATAAGAGCTGATATTATTAATGATTTCAGATTTTATCCATAAAAAATTTGAAAGCTGAAAGGGAAATAGGTCTGCTCAAGATGGTGTACCTTTCCCTTTTCCCACATCAGTTATGCAAAGGTTAAAATATCCCAGTTTGTCACAGTCGAAATACTGAAGATAAATACACTTTTCCTTTCCCCTCCCCACAAACACACCTTGACTGAGTTTTAAGTTTGCTAAGGAAGATGACATGCTCTCAGTTCAATTTTGAGATCTTCTGTCTCTTACCTGAGTCGTAGTCATATTATTTGTATTATGATAGTGCTCAGAAGCCCCAGTTTGAGATCAGGACCCAAATGTGCTAGGTGCTATATAAACACATAGGCTATGTCTACACTTAAAATATAGGTTGACATAGCAACAGTGCTCAGGGGCTTGAAAAAAATCCACCCCCCCCCGCCCAGTGCTGCAACTATGCCAGCATAGACATAGGTAGGCGGATGGAAAAAATTACTCCATCTACCTAGTTACTGTCACTCGGGCAGATGGAGTTCCTACAGCAACAGAAAGCCTCCTTCCATCACTATATAGTTTGCATCTACAGTACAGGGTTACAGCAGGACAGCTGTACCACTATAGCACACATAACATAGAAATGTCATAACAAGACAATCCCTGCCTGAAAGAGTTTGCAGTCTAAATAGCCAAGCAAAGGCTGCAAGACAGGAAGTTAAAAATCCTCTGAAGCACAAATCTTTACACACAACCCAACTATTGCAAGCGTGCTACGGGATGAACAGAACAAGCACAGCAAAAGTCATGTTGGCACACAGAAGAGGGATGGCAGAGTAGAGTGATGACAGTCCACAGTTTATCAGTATAAAGGGGAAGCATATGTTACACGTGTAAACAGCTCGGATATCAGGCAGAGCCTGGGAATGGGTGTTAACAGTTGCATGTGGTTATATCACCCGAGCGAGGGTAGAAAACAAGCATTCTCTCTTCTATGATCTTATTTTCCATTTCTCCTTAAAACAGAAATGGGCATTTCTAATCCTTGCTGAACAGGAAAGAAACTTGAGCACAACTTTAATAGTAAGCTTTATGAACCTTCTGCTGCTTCTGGATCCCCATAATAGGGTGGGCTCTGATCCCATCTTTGATGCCCCAGAAACCTCTCAGATTTTGTGTGAGCATATGTACATTCCCATCACCCACATTAATACAATCTCAAACAGAAAAATATTTCGTTTTTCTGTCCCTTTAGTCCTTTCCCCTAGGGCCAAAGAAAACTCCAGCTAGCCCAGGTCCTATCTCCTCATTTTCTTCCTGTCTCTTCTTTCATATCCCTCAACTGATGGCTAATTTGTTCATGAGCCCTCCCAGCCTGATCAGCTAATTAGATTCCTACCCCCAATCAGCCTTCTCCAGGTGAACTAACTGAAGCCTAAGCCATCAGAAGAGATCATCTGCTAGCTTCCAGCCTCTGTCACACACCCCCTCCCCGTGTGATGAATGCTGAGATTCCTTTTTTCTCACATCCTCCCGTGACACCACATCCCATACTCTTCATAGAGATATGATTATGGAATAACTATGATGAATTTTATACAAGAGAGGTCATGTGAGATAACATTGTAAAGGTTATGATTAACTGAATATGATTATCCTGCTTGTATGCATGTATCGTTTTTGTATGTGAAGTTAGGAATATTGACTATATATCTGTATTACAAATGTGTTTACACCTGGGGAATGCCCACTAGGCAGAATGTAGTCAGTCTAGATGGCTGGCTGGGAAGGGACATTAGAGAAAGCAATAGGCCTTAGAAGAAGTTTATCTCCCATTGGGGAGCCTTCCTGAGGATGCTACAAACAGCCTCTGAGTCATGGCTGCTAGAATACTCCAGGGGCATGTGACCAGATCACCTGGTACTGGACTCCATCTTGGAAAACCTGTGTTTTTCCACTGAAAGGAGTGGGAACCAAGCTTAGAAACACAGGTTTTCTGCCATATGCAAAAGGTATTTAAGGCGGGGAATGACATCATCGTGGTTCTTCACTGACTCCCTGCCCAAAGGAGACTCTTGGAAATACCTGAAGAACAAGGACTGAACTGGTGGGAAGTGTTGGACCCAGAATAAAGGGATTTCTAGCCTGTGAAATGAATACCTGGGATGTTACGATGCAAGCAAGCGCAGTTTGCTTCTTAAGCGCCTGAAGCTGGCTTAAATAATCATTTAGGGTGAGAATTTGCTACTCGTATCCCATCTCTTTAGTATATTAAGCTTAGTTTGCATGTTTTGTTTATTTGCTAGGTAATCTGCTTTGATCTGTTTGTGATCCCTTATAATCACTTAAAGTCTATCTTTTGCAGTAAATTTATCTTTGCTTTGTCTAAAACCAGTGTGTGTGAGAGTCCTAACTTGGGGCAGAAAGCTGTGTCTATTCCTCTCCACATTGAGGGAGGGGGCAAATTTCAATAGCTTATGCTGTACAGTTCCCTGTGCAGCGCAAGATGGTATAATTTTGAGTTTACCTCCAGAGCGGGGTGTTCACTTAAGTAGCAGGGCAGTTCCTTAGCTGAAGCCTTCCCGTGCAGAGCTGATCTCTGCATCTGTATGCAGCTGCAGCTGGGTGTGCCCCTAGCTGTGTGTGTGCTGGAGGGGGCCTAAGGGCCTGTCACAGTAGTACAGTGTAAAGGGAGAGCAGGCTGGCGGGTTAGGTGGGCTCAGTGGTACCCCAGGGGGAACCCGTGAGCCCTCCCTTGTTTAGAGATGGCATCAAGTACCTTTTCTCCATACTTGCCCCCAGGGTGGTTATCCCGCCTCCACCCACAGAAGTCAGATTTTGTGCATGGGGATATCCCCATAATCCTCATTGCACCAGGGGCAATCTGAGGATCTAATCTTCTTCCCCTTCTCCTCTTTATTTTGGGGCAGGGCATGTCTTATCCACACATCATCTTTTTTCTCTATGGCCTCTCATTCTCCTAGTCCTACAAATGTATCTCGGAGTTCATCCTCCTGAGACCCTGTCAGCAGACATTCTGTGGATAGCCCATCCCCCCCCAAAACTTTTGGGCTTTCTTTTCCCTCTAATGCCTGCTTGGCCAGTTTGGCCTTTCCTCCATTTTCTCCTAGGGAACATTCATTTCCCTTTTTACTCCCACCTTGTATCCTGCTGACTAGGGTTTTGCTATTCCCCTACTTCAAACCCATTCTCAGTCTTCCTTGGCAGCTTAGTTCCCTTCTGCAATAGATCCTGATTGCCCACTTTCATCCTGATTGCTCACTTTCGTCCTAAAAGAGAAGGGGCTCCAATTTGTCCAAAACGCCGCTGGATGGGGCAACCCATCCACAACCACAACCTGTTTCCATCTGAAGTTTCTATGGACCTCCAGAGGTATTTTGGCCATTGGGCAGAGTCTTATTTCCCCCATGGATGCACTCCAGACTCATCCTTTTCTCTGGCAGTATCCAGTGTGGCTTTACCATGACTTTCCTAACCAGCAAATACCCTGATGAAATGTCCATTAGGCTGCTCTCCCGTCTCCTCCTGACCTTCACCAAGATGGTGGGTATTTTCCTCTGCCAACCCCCAAGGTCCCAGTCCAACCTCAAAATTCAACCAGCCCACAGCCCATATAAGGGCAATCTCTTCTCATATATCCCGGTCTCCCACACTGGTAGAAGGTAATTTCCCACCTCTCCAAAGGAGTTCCTCTACTCTCCTCCATTTTTATCTCTGCAGGCTTTACCCTTGCCAATTTTCCAACCTTCTTTCCCAGCTCAGGTCTGTTTAATGGAAGCATCCACTTCTGGAGAAAATCTGCTTCCTCACATTCCTCTGTGAGTTTGACCACCAACTCCAGAGTTGTGGATTGTTGCCTCCTACCCCAAACATGGGTATCAGTGAGGCCTTGTAGAAATTGCTCCAGAATTCTGAGGTCCATAATTTCATTCACATGCTGTGTATCTGGCTTTGACCAACGGGTACCCAATCTGTTAATCTTTCAGATGAATGCCCTGGGCCATACACTTCCAGCCCATCTAGCAGCCTGAAACTTCTGCCAGTACTTCTCCATAGATAGGCCCTTTCCATCTAATATCACCATTTTAACAACACCACCGTCTCTGGGCTGCTCATCACTCAAGGCCATGTAAGCCACTGGAGCCTCCCCGGCCAAATAGATGCTAACTGGAGAGCCCACATTCCTCTGTCCCAGCTGGCTCCCACTGCTACCCTTTCAAATGTCATTGGACATGCAACTGGGTTACCCACAGGCCCCATTTTACACAGTCCGACCCCATCACTCCAATTGCAGTTCTCCGTACCAGGACTCTCAAGTTTCTGAAACAACTGCTGCTTCACTTGCACATGTTCCCTGACAAATTCCTGCAGGCTCTTCTGTTGCTCTGCCTTCCATGCCAGCAGAGATTGCTGGAAGGATTGCAGAGCCTGTTGCAGCTCTTTCTGTTCATAGACTCATAGACTTTAAGGTCAGAAGGCACCATCATGATCATCTAGTCTGACCTCCTGAACATTGCAGGCCACAGAACCTCACCCACCCACTCTTGTAATAGACCCCTAACCTCTGGCTGAGTTACTGAAGTCCTCAAATTATGGTTTAAAGCCTTCAAGTTACAGAGAATCCACCACTGATACTAGTTTAAACCTGCAAGGGACCCAGGTCCCATGCTGCAGAGGAAGGCAAAAAAAAACACATGGTCTCTGCCAATCTGACTGAAGGGAAAATTCCTTCCTGACCCCAAACATGATGGTCAGTTGGACCATGAACATTTTGGCAAGACCCAACAGCTGGACACCAGGAAAAAAAATTCTCTGTAGTAACTTAGAACCTTCTAGTGTCCTATCACTGGTCATTCACAATATTTGTTACTAACAGTCACAGAGCAGCTATTGTAGGCAGTCTCATAATACCATCCCCTCCATAAACCTGTCAAGCTCAGTCATGATGCCAGTTAGGTTTTTTGCTCCCACTGCTCCCCTTGGAACACTGTTCCTGAACTTCACTCCACTGATGGTTAGAATCTTACATCTAATTTCACCCCTAAACTTATTGATGACCAGTTTATACCCATTTGTTCTTGTGTCCACATTGGCCCATAAATTAAATAACTCCTCTCCCTCCCTTGTATTGAATCCTTTCATGTATTTATAGAGAGCAATTGTTTGGTTTGGCTAAACAAGCCAAGCTCTTTGAGTCTCCTCTCACAAGGTAGGTTTTCCATTCCTCTGATTATCCTAGTAGTCCTTCTCTGCACCTGTTCCAGTTTGAATTCAGCTTATTTAAGCATGGGAGACCAGAATTGTGCAAAGTATTCCAGATGAGATCTCACCAAAGCCCTGTATAATGGTACTAACACTTCCCTCTCTCTACTGGAAATACCTCACTTGATGCATCCTAGGATTGCATTTACCTTTTTCACAGCCACAGCACATTGTGGCTCATAGTCATACCGTGATCAACCAATACAGCCAACTTTTTCTCCTCCTCTGTCACTGTTAGGGGGCTTATTTCTTCACCCGCTTACTTCCCTGGTCCTTCTCGCATGAATAGAGAGAAACAATACCCGAAGTCCAAAGCTGCAAACAATTTGATGTTTATTGGGGTGAACTTCCAGCAAGCAATGATTCCAATTTCCTTTCTTAGTGTCCCCCTTCCCAGCTCTGACACCACAGAGCCTTGCCATTGTCCCTGTTCCCATTCCACCCCTTTAGCAAAACATGATTCCAATTCCCCCACCCCATTCCCTGTTCCCATTCCCCACTTACTTCCTGATTGACTGCAGACTACATAGTAAAACTTGAGTTCTTCTTAGCTATATTTTAACCAATCATTTTACTGAAATTTAACTAACCAATCCTAACATACTGTAACATGTTTATGTAACCAATTATATCCCAACACCTTAATTGGTTTATACTCAACAAAATTAATTATACAGCAGACAAAAACAATCACAGAACCAGACAGAGATTATACAGACAAACAATAGGGAAACGGGGACTAACAACAAAGAAATGAGGATTTCACATCCCAGCTATTGATAAGTGAGTTCTTGCCAGACAGGATGCTATCAAACTAAGTTTCCTTTAAATCTTCTAGGCTCTTCCCTTTATCTGGAGGTGATAGGTATTATCAGGACAGGATTGTATTGTATTCCTAATAGCCCAATAGCACCTTATTTCAGTGTGACTAGGTTGGAATGTAAGGATGTGGCCATATACTTCCCAGCTTATGGCTGCCTCTGCTGCTTAGCCAGAGGCCTTAGCCTAAGAACAGGGCCTCAGACTGTCACAGTAAGAGAAGGCCCTTACACCAGCAGACAGTGATTTTTATTCTTTCTTTTATACTTCTATAACTAGCCAAGTGATAAGAATACACCTAAATTCTTAAAGTATAAGCCTTTGCAGACAGGCCTGAATATCTATATCCTAACAAGAAAAGGAGTACTTGTGGCACCTTAGAGACTAACAAAGTACTCCTTTTCTTTTTGCAAATACAGACTAACATGGCTGCTACTCTGAAACCTATATCCTAATAGTCACTTTCACCTGATAAGACCCCAATTTATAGCAAAAATTCTTATTAGTCCATATGTGCATGACACTGCACTTTCCACTATTACATTTCATCCCATTTCTATTACTCCAGTTTTCAAGGTCATCCAGATCTTCTTGTATGATATTACAGTCATCCTCCATACTGGCAATACCTCCCAATTTTGTGTTGTCTGCAAATTATATTAGCACACTCCCATTTTTTGTATTTAGGTCACTAATAAAAATGTTAAATAAAATTGATCCCAAGACTAATCCCTGAGGAACTCCACTAGTAACCTCCCTCCAGCCTGACAGTTCACCTTTTGAACTGTTGTAGTCTGCCTTTTAACCAGTTCCTTATCCACCTTTCAATTCTCATATTAATCCCCATCTTCTCCAATTTAATAATTTCCCAAGTGGAACTGTATCAAATGTCTTACTGAAATCTAGGCCAATTAGATCTACTTTATTTCCTTTCTCTAAAAAATCAGTTATCTTCCCAAAGAAAGAGATCAGGTTGGTGTGGTACAACATATCTTTTGTAAAACCATGTCGTATGTTATCCCAATTATTGTTTACCTCTATGTCTTTAACTATTTTGTCTTTCAAAATTTGTTCTACGACTTGCACATAATTGAAGTTAACTAACAGGCCTGTAGTTTTCAGATCATTGTTTCCCCCTTTCTTAAAAATAGGTATTCTGTTAGCAATCCTCCAGTCAAAGGGTACTACCTCCAACTTTACAGATTCATTAAAAATCCTAGCTATTGGGTGGGGTGTGACACTCTATATTCTTTATGGAAATATGCTTATGATATGGATCAGGCATAACTGATATATTTTATGCAAAATTGGTCTTGTAAGGTGTGACGTTATTGACAGAATCTGTAACTGTATAGATCATTGTTGCAACTAAAGTCCTGTAGTGGCACCAAATCTTATATAAAGGGGGTCAAATAAGACAAGGTTATGGTTTTCTGCTTATGATTATGCTATCTGTATAAGTGTATCATTTTTGTAGTTGAAGTTATGAATATTGGCTCTATACTGTCCATATTTCAACCTTATGCTATGCTTCTGGGTGACACCCCAGACAAGTTGGTGTCAGCTCTGCCTAGCCTGCTTGATGGCCCATTAAGGACCATCAGCTATACAATTGACCCATTGAGAGAAGGCAGACACACCTTGTGACTCAACAAGGAATGCAGGGACATGCCTATGGACAGAACTCTGAGGTTTTTCCATGCCATGTGATGGACAGCTTGTCCTTGGGACAAAGAAAGCAGACACCATCTTGTCTTCAATCCTGCTTCATACCTCTGGACGGACTTTGCTACAAACGGAAGCTCTACACAAAGGACTGATGACCCATCCCAGCTGTGGATGTACTCGAGAGACCTGCTTTGAACCTGCAGTTTATTCTACCACTGTTACAAGCCTGAGCTAAGAACTTTGCCATTACTGTATGTAATTGATTCCATTTAACCAATTCTTGCTCTCATCTATATCTTTTTCCTTTTATGAATAAACTTTTAGATTTTAGATTCTAAAGGATTGGCAACAGCGTGATTTGTGAGTAAGATCTGATTTGTATATTGGCCTGGGTCTGGGGCTTGGTCCTTTGGGATTGGGAGAACCTTTTTTTCTTTTACTGGGGTATTGGTTTTCATAACCGTTTGTCCACATAACAAGTGGCACTGGTGGCGATACTGGGAAACTAGAGTGGCTAAGGCAATTGCTTGTATGACTTGTGGTTAGCCAGTGGGGTAAAACCAAAGTCCTCTCTGTCTGCCTGGTTTGGTTTGCCTTAGAAGTGGAAAAAACCCAGCCTTGGGCTGTAACTGCCCTGCTTTAAGCAATTTGTCCTGAATTGGCACTGTCATTTGGGTACCGCCAGAACCAGCATCGTTACATAAGGTATCATTGGAAAGGTTATAAGTTACTGAATGTGATTATCCAATTTGCATGCATGTATCATTTCTGTATCTATAGTTAGGAATATGGACTATGTAACAATTACAACTGGGTATGTATTTGGGAGATACCCACCAGACAACAGGCCCTCAGTGTTAATGGGCCATTAGGAAGAAACAACAAGACTGTGAAGATACGAATCTCTCTCCTTCCTGAGAGTCATCCTAGGGCATAATTGTGACACTACTAGGTCAGGTGGTCCTGTCACCTGGTACTAAACAGTATCTTGGACTTCCAGGAATTTTCCACTAACAGGAGGGGGAGGTCAAGTTTGGGAAACAAAAGGCTTCTCACCTTAGGTAAATTCTATTTAAGGGTGGGAAGGAAGGCCTTACAGGCTCTCCATTTTTGCCTACCTGCCCAAGAAGAGGGATTGCTAAAAACACCTGAAGGGAAGGCAAGGGTGGGGGGAGTCCAGACTGAGACAGGGATCCAGTCTGTAAAGAGAAATAACTGGAAATCTAAGCTATAGAAACTCTGTAACCTGCCTAAAATAACATTTAGGGTTAGAAATTACATTTTGTAACCGGTTTCTTGAGTGCATTAAGCTTTGCTTGCATATTTTGTTTTATTTGTTCAGTAATCCGCTTTTTCTGTTTGCTATCCCTTATAATCACTTGTCATGTCACCAGCACTGTCAAGGTTCCTTCCCCACTCTGAACTCTAGGGTACAGATGTGGGGACCTGCACAAAAGACCCCAAAGCATATTCTTACCAGCTTAGGTTAAAAACTTCCCCAATGTACAAACTTTGCCTTATCCTTGAACAGTATGTTGCCACCACCAAGCGATTTAAACAAAGAACAGGGAAAGAGACCATTTGGCGATGTCTTCCCCCAAAATATCCCCCCAAGCTCTACACCCCCTTTCCTGGGGAAGGCTTGATAATAATATCCTCACAAATTGGTACAGGTGAACCCAAACCCTTGGATCTTAAGAACAATGAAAAAAGCAAACAGGTCCTTAAAAGAAGAATTTTAACTGAAGAAAAAGTAAAAGAATCACCTCTGTAAAATCAAGATGGTAAACACCTTACAGGGTAATCAGATTCAAAACATAGAGAATCCCTCTAGGCAAAACCTTAAGTTACAAAAAGACACAAAAACACATTCCCTCCAGCACAGCTTCTTTTACAAGCCAAAAAAAACAAAAGGAAATCTAATGCAATTTCTAGCTAGACTCTTACTAACTTTACAGGAGTTGGAAGGCTTGCATCCCTGATCTGTTCCCGGAAAAGGTATCACACAGACAGACAAAACCCTTTGTCCCCCCACTCCATATTTGAAAGAATCTTGTCCCCTCATTGGCCATTTTGGGTCAGGTGCCAGCAGGGTTACCTTAGCTTCTTAATCCTTTACAGGTCAAAGGGTTTTGCCTCTGGCCAGGAAGGATTTTATAGCACTGTATACAGAAAGGTGGTTACCCTTCCCTTTATATTTATGACAAGCACCCACACAGTCTCATGCAGAAAAGTATTTACAGTGTTTCTCTACTTTTAGCCCTTTCCCACAGGACTGGGGATGAACAGAAGTCTCTCTTCCTTGAGATCTCAGCACAAACTGGGCCCAGCCAGCCTAGGTCCTCCCTATGCCTTCTTATATATCCCTTTTATTGCTAATTGGTTCATCAGTCCATCCTGCTTGATCAGATAATTTGGTGCATATTCAAAATCAGCCTTTTCCACAGGAACTGATTGGTGCCTAAGTGATCAGTGTTGGGTTACCTGTTAGTTCCAGCCCTCTCTCACAACCTCCATAAATGAGCCCACGGCTTATGTTTTGGTCCATTGTCTGCTTTATTAGTTTGAAGAGTTGTTGTACCTATTGAGGCTTTGGAGCATGGGTGGGTTTGTGCTTACCCTAATGGGAGGAGCTACCAAATCGGGGTCTCAGATGAGTTTGGGGGACTTGAAAAGTTGTGGTACCCGAGTTGGTCCCAGGATATTAGAGAGAGAAGTTGATTGAGGTAATATCTTTTATTGGAGAAGTTTCTGTTATGGAAAAAGACACGCTTTGGAGCTTACCCAGAGCCCTTCTTTAGGTCTGCCCAGACCAGAGCAAGAGCTCTGTGTAAACTCAAAAGCCTGACTCTCTCCCCAACAGAAGCTGCTCCAATGAAAGATATTACCTTACCCACCTTGTTGCTCTTATCAATTTGAAGTCCAGCCTACTGCTTGTCATTGTGTTCCTACACAATATACATTCGTTTGACAACCCAGGTGCTCTGAAGAGGCATCTCAGAGATCTTTCAGAATAGCAGGACCCTCTCTCACTGGCAGACAGAATTGCTTTTAGATCCTGATCCAAAGCCCAGTGGAATCCATATGAATCTTCCCATTGACTACCAGGTATCAGGTCCTTACACTCTTTAGGTTACCCAAACCTGGTGTTGCAGAAGATGTTGCTGTGTCTTATTGAAAACTGTAGTGGATCACTCTATGTATTTAGAGTGAGTACCAAAACTTGGATTTTTGGATAACAAAAATTAATTGCATGCTACATGACAGATGCTTGATGAAAATAAATTGTTAAAAAATTGTTCAGTGTTTGAATGTCCTTTTTACAGGTTTCCATAGAAACATCCTTCCATTGATAATGCTAAAATCACGGAGAGTAAAAGACATGTAATCTAATTTATAAACTCAAATTCCTGGTAGGCATTCAAAGTCTATGAAGAGGAGATCTTTTCTGGCTTTGACATTTTCACAGTTTAACAGGCTCTATACTCATCATATCCAACAAACTACCAAAGACAGAATGGCATTTTTTAGAGATTAACAATTTAATCTGCAATTCAAAACATGCTAAAAACCATCTGGTGATTCTGTATGGGGCGTTTTTTTAACATGTTAATTGTGAAAAAATCTGATATTTGACCTGTCAGTACGTCATATTCCAGTCAGCAAAATCAGGGCTCAACTACTTCCAGGCTGTGACAGATTTCAATCGGTCCACTGAGCCTCTAGGGGGTGATGGAGAGCTACTGTCCCACTGGCAGGCCTTAGTCACACCTTTCGGTCACTGGGGAATTAGTGGAGAAGGTGTGCCGGCCAGAGTCTGCGGCGCGCCCCCTCAGGCAAGGGAGCGCCGGCACGAGTCTGCAGTGCGCCCCTCACGCAGGGGAGAGTCAGCACGAGTCTGTCTCCCTTCCTGGTGCTGCTCTCAGTAGGCAAAGGGCCCTGCCCTTTGTACTTCTTGTTACCCCCCTCCCCTTCCGGGGATTGAAATAATCTTGGTCTGGCTCCACCCACTCAGGCTGAGAGGGTGGCTCTTTACCCTCTGGTTCGGAGGGAAGCCACCCTGGCTCCCTACACAGGCATTATCAAACTTTTTAAAAAATTAGGGCCAAATCTTGGTCCCATGCAAGTCTAATGCAAAACTCTTTTTCACCAGACCAGGATCTGGCTATTAATGTTTGTGATTGGACAAAATTTTGCCTTTTCGATAGTCAGGAACAGTGGTATAACGTTCAAAAAAAAAGTCAAGACACTAGAGATGGAGAAAAGCTAGAACAGCAGGAGGGATAAAAACCATACTGTTTCTTAATTATATTGCATACTCTTTCTCTAATGGATTCTCCTCCTTTATTAACACTTAGTAAACCAACTGGCATGAAGCCTTATTAGAGATAGGTCAGCAACACAACCTGGTGTTTTGGAGTACATTTGTTAGCCAGACTGTTCTTCTGGGGATTATCACTCAGAATTGCTTGAGCTAGACATTCATTATTAGTAAATAATCCTTTTCATCAATGCTTTCATTTCTTACAATACAGCAACTACTTTCACTGCCCTAATGATTTTTGGTGCCTACGGAACACTCCTTCTACAACCTTCTCCAAGGAGGATGTAGTTTGAAAGACTGTTAACAGACTCTCCAGTACTTCCATCCTGAGTGAATCAAAGCCCCTGCAGCTTAATACAAGCTTTTCTTTTTATAAACCCTATGATGATCCAGTCAGGAAACAGGAGAAATACAAGGTGATGGCCAGGTGCACAGCTCAAATACTGAATTGCATATATTGAATACTCACAGCAATACTTGCACATGGAGCTGGTCAGAAAATTTCAAAACTTTTCAGATTTTGTTACGAAATTGAAGGCAATTTTCTGATCAGTGTTTTTCCTGTTTTTCAAACATGTAGCTCATCAGAAGAGTTCTGTGTTTCAATGAGTATAGGAAGGCTTGCATGAATTTGCGTGCAGATATTTTCCCTCCCTTTACATAATGAGCTCTACTTGCAACAAATTTAGATCCATATTCTAGCACCTTCATTCACATTGAATAATATGTTAGGCCCAGTCCTCAAAGGCACCAGGTGCCTAATTCCCACTGAAATCATAGAATCGTAGGACTAGAATGGACCTTGAGAGGTCTTCTAGTCCAGACTCCTGCACTCATGGAAGGACTAAGTATTATGGAGACCATCCCTGACAGGTGTTCGTCTAACCTGCTTTTAAAAATCTCCTGTGATGGAGATTCCACAACCTCCCAAGCCAATTTATTCCAGTGCTTAACCACCCTGACAGTTAGGAAGTTTTTCTTAATATCTAACCTAAACTTCCCTTTCTGCAATTTAAGCCTATTGCTTCTTGTCCTATTTTCAGAGGTTAAGCAGATCATTTTTCTCTCTCTGCCTTGTAACAAACTTTTATGTAATTGAAAACTGTTATCATGTCCCCCCTCAGTCTTCTCCAGACTAAACAAACCCAATTTTTTCAATCTTCTCTCATAAGTCATGTTTTCTAGACCTTTAATCAGTTTTGTTGCTCTTCTCTGGACTTTCTCCAATTTGTCGACATCTTTCCTGAAATGTGGTGCCCAGAACTGGACACAATACTCCAGTTGGGGCCTAATCAGCCCTGGGTAGAGCGGAAGAATTACTTCTCATGTCTTGCTTACAACACTTCTGCTAACACATTCCAGAATGATGTTTGCTGTTTTGCAACAGTGTTACAATGTGGACTCATAGTTAGCTTGTGATCCACTATGACTCCCAGAACCCTTTCTACAGTACTCCTTCCTAGGCAGTCATTTCCCATTTTGTACATGTGCAACTGATTGTTCCTTCTTAAGAGTAGTACTTTGCATTTGTCCTTATTGAAGTTCATCCTATTTACTTCAGACCATTTCTCCAGTTTGTCCAGATCATTTTGAATTTTAATCCTATCCTCCAAAGCACTTGCAACACCTCCCAGCTTGGTATCATCCACAAACTTTATAAGTGTACTCTCTATGCCATTATCTAACTCATTGATGAAGATATTGAACAGAACCAGATGCAGAACTGATCTGCCAGACACCACTTGATATGCCCTTCCAGCTTGACTGTGACCCTCTGATAACTACTCTCTGGGATCAGTTTTCCAACCAGTGATGCACCCACCTTACAGTAGCTCCATCTAGGTTGTATTTCTCTACTTTGTTTATGAGAAGGTCATGTAAGACAGTATCAAAAGCCTTACTAAATTCAAGATGTACCATGTCTACCACTTCCCCCTATGCACAAAGCTTGTTACCCTGTCAAAGAAGGCTATTAAGTTGTTTGATATGATTTATTCTTGACAAATCCATGCTGACTGTTCCTATCACAATTTCTGTACCCAGAAAGATAAGCTGACTGGTCTGTAATTCCATGGTTTGTCCTTATTCTCCTTTTTATAGATTGGCACTATATTTGTCCTTTTCCAGTCCTCTGGAATGTCACCCATCTTCCAAAATAATTGCTAATGGCTCAGATATCTCCTCTGAGATAGCTCCTTGAGTATTCTAGGATGTATTTCATCAGGCCCTGGTACTTGAAGACATCTAACTTGTCTAAAGTAATTTTTAACTTGTTCTTTCCCTATTTTAGTCTCTGGCCCCACCTCATTTTCATTGGCATTGACTATGTTAGATGTCCAATTGCTACCAACCTTTTTGGTGAAAACAAACAAAAAAAGCCATTTAGCACTTCTGCCATTTTCACATATTCTGTTATTGTTCCTCCCTCCCTCATTGCGTAACAGGCCTACCCTGTCCTTGGTCTTCCTCTAGCTTCTAATGTATTTGTAGGATGTTTTATTTGTAAGTTAAGCTCTGAGGTTCTGAGCATTAACTTCATGATTTGTCCCAAGGAAATAAAGAGGTATTTGATGTGCATTAGGGTATCAGAAGCCAGCCCTGTTTGATAAAGCCTTAGGCAAAAATGTGTTCACACAAACCATTCATTAAACAACTGAAAATATCTAAGAAATTAATAGAAATTGCTATCTCTTCCTGGACAGTTCACTAACAGATCGAATTTGACATAATATTTATTACAAATAGTTCACATCACTCTACATATAATGTCTCCAGCTGTATGCCCATTTTGGATTAGTACACAAATTTCCAGTCCCATTTTTCCCCTCCACCATCGAGTTTGTTTCATTATATTTGTACAGTATGCACAAAATTGCTCAGCTTGTGGTCTATAGACAGCAATTAACATCACTTAACAGCTGTTAAAGAGGGTAATCGCCTGTTGTTATCCTCATGTAGCTTAATTCAAATGTTAATTGCTCTCAATGCACTGCTCATAAACCTACCAAAAAGCCAGGTATGATCTGCTGGAGATGGTCTGTTGTGAAAAAAAGGCTGCAATTTCCTCTTGGTATAACAGTTAGAGTGCCAAAATACTTCCCCATTGGAGAGGCATGGAGGATTGGAGGCAGGTTGGAGAGGAATTCACTATTATTGTTCCCTCATAGTTCATCAAATATGGGGTGGATCAGAAGGAAGCTGCAAGCACAAGTGAAAAAAATGGACTGAGATTGAAGACAGAATGCAAGATGCCTGCTCCATCACAATCCAGGGTAGCAATGGGAGAAGACAACAAATTATGCTGCATTGAAATGCAGCATCCTGCATGATCTGTATGCAGTTCCTGGGTAGATAGCAAATGTTTGCACATTACTTTTTTCTGACTGCTATTCTGAATCAATTTTTAATGTTGATGAAACAGCAGTAATTTTCTGAATCAACCAACTTTTAAAAACAGAAGACTCTAGCAAGGGAGCAATCAAGCAGAATTAATGTAATTAATTATTGAATTAACAGAATGAAGCTATATGAATGTTTCAAGTTATTTTAAATAAAATGTATTTATGTGTTCTTTTAGAGTGTTCTTGAGGCAGCAGTATGAGAAATGTCATCAGAGTACATTTCAGATGCAGGTAGATCATTTCCTTGGCCCATGGCTAGGCATACAAATGGAATATTATATTCCCTTAAGTAATTAGGGATGAATTTATTAAAGGGAGAAATTTATATCCTAATAAAGAGGATAACAAAAAGTTGGTAAAGTACAGGTAGGAGCTAGTGAGGAATAGTCAAAACATAAAAGATATGTATAACAGATATGGGCAAACAGCTGAATATTGACAAAATATACAACAAATGCTAGAAGTGTAAATATTAAGATGGGTGAACCAGAATGCTTGGCATTAAATGAGGATATTGATATAAAAGGCATTGTGAAAACTTGGTAGAATGAGGATAATGAATGGGACACGATAATACCAGCGTACAGATTATATAGGAATGACAGAATAAGTTGTGCTTGTTGGGGAGCGGCACTATATGCGAAAGAAAGCATAGTCAAATAAAGTAAGCAACTCTTAAATTAATCAAAATGTACCATAGAATCTCTATGGATATGAACTGCATGCTTGAACAATAAGACTATATCAGTAGAAATATACTACACATCACCTGACTAGGATGGTGATGGTGGTTGTGAAATACTCAGGTTGATTAGAGAGGCTACAAAGGCAAAAAAATACAATAATGGGAGATATCAACTATCCTCATAATGACTGAGTATATCTCACCTCAGAAGAAGCAAAAGGGAGTTAAATTTTCTAGACACCATAGATGACTGCTTCTTGGAGAAGCTAGTCCTGGAACCCACAAGGGGAGAGGCAATTCTTGATTTATTCCTAAGTGGAGCATGGGATCTGGTCCAAGAGGTGAATAGAACTGAACTGTTTGGTAACAGCAACTACAATGTTCTTAAATTTAACATCCTTGTGGGGGGGGGCGGGGGTGGGACGGGACGAATACCAAAGAAGCCCACCACAGTAGCATTTAACTTCAAAAAGAGAAACTACCCAAAATAAGGACCAAATGGTATTCACCCAAGAGTTCTGAAGGACCTCAAAGATGACAGTGCAAAACTACTAACAGTAGTATGTAACTAATGCTTAAATCAGACTCTGTACAAAATGATTGGAGGATAGTAACTGTAATGCTGTTTTTAAAAAAGACTCCAGAGGTGATCCTGACAATTACAGGTCAATAAGGTCAACTTCTATACTAGGCACATTGGTTGAAACTATAGCAAAGAAAAGAATTATCAGACACATAGATGAATACAATATGTTAGGGAAGAGTCAACATGGCTTTTGTAAACGGAAATCATGCCTCACCAATCTATTAGAATTCTCTAAGGGTGTCAACAAGTATGTGGAAGAGGGTCATCCAGTGGATATAGTGTACTTAGACTTTCAGAAAACTTTTGCCAAAAGCTCTTAAGCAAAGTAGTCAGTCATGGGATAAAAGGGAAGGTCCTCTAATGTATCAGTAACTGGTTAAAAGATAGGAAACAAAGGTTAGGAATAAATCATCAGTTTTCACAATGAAGAGAAGTAAATAGTGGGGATCTGTTCTGGGCCCTGTGCTATGCAGCATATTCATAAATGATCTGAAAAAGGGGGTGAATAGTGAGATGGCAAAAAAATAGTGAGATTTGCAAACAATACAAAATTAATTGATAGTCAAGTCCAAAGCTGACTCTGAAGGTTTACAAAGAGATCTCACAAAAGTGGATGACTGGCAACAAAAGGGCAGGTGAATTTCCATGTTGACAAGTGCAAAGTAATGCACATAGAAAAAATAATCACAACTATACATACAAAATCATGGTGTTTAAATTAGCTGTTACAACTCAAGAAAGGGATCTTGGAGTCATAATAGCCAGTTTTCTGAAAATATCTGCTCAATGTGCAGCAGCAGTCAAAAAAGCTAACAGAATGTTAGAAAACGTTAGGAAAGGGATAGATAATAAAACAGAAAAGATCATAATGCCACCATATAAAATCCCTGATACATCCACAGCTTGTATACTGTGTGCAGTTCTGGTTGCATCATCTCAAAAACATATATTAGAATTTGAAAAGGTAAAAGAAAGGCAACAAAAATGAATAGGGATATAGAGCATCTTCCATATGAGGAAAGATTAAAATGACTGGGACTGTTCAGCTGAGAAAACAGATGACTAAGGGGGGGAATATGATAGTGGTCTATACAATCTTGACTGGTGGAGAAAGTGAATAAGGAAATGTTATTTACTCCTTCACATAATATAAGAACTAGTGGTCACCAAATGAGATTAATAGGCAGCAGGCTCAAAACAAACAAAAGGAAGTACTGCTTCACACAATGGACAGTTAACCAGTGGAACTCCTTGTGAGGGGTGTTGTGAAGGCCAAAAGTATAACAGCATTCAAAAAAGAATGGATAAGTTCCTGGAAGGTAGGTCCATCAATGACTTTTAGCCAGGATGGGCAGGGATGCAACACAATTCTCTGAGTGTCCTTAGCCTCTGTTTGCCTGAAGCTGGAAGTGGACAACAGGGTGTGATTGCCTATTCTGTTCATTCTCTCTGAAGAACCTGGCAGTGGCCACTGTGGGAAGACAGGATGTTGGGCTAGATGAAACATTGGTCTGGCGCATTATGGCCGTTCTAATGTTCTTAAAGCGAAACTTACAACAAGGGTTAAGATGAGTGGCTGTGGAACACAGTAGGTATTGTTATTCACTACACATTTTTAATTATGGATAAAACACTGGGACTAGGAATCTGGCTAAGTGCGCTCAGTTCCTGATTCTGCCTCAGATATCCTATGTGTGGCCCTTGAGCGGCCCTCTTATGCCAACATTTGCAGAAGTGCTCAATGATTTTGTGTTTCTCCATCTTGAGATACCTACCTGTATTAAACGTCTAAATTATCAAAGGTGCTGATGATGAGCAGCTCCCACTGAAGTCAAAAGGAGCAGCATGAAGTTCTTTAGCAGCTCTGGATGTTAGACTTTCCACACGTCTCAAGATGGGCATGCACAAATAGAGGTACACAAAAGCAGTGTACCTGGAAATCTGGCTGTGCTGCTCATTTGTAAGGTGATACTTCTGATGTCACATTGAGTGCTGCAGGAGTACATTTGTTAGGTGTCTGTAAGATTCTCAGATAGGGTTCGATCCAAAACTCTTGAAGTCAATAGAAGTCAATGGAAAGGCTTTGGATCAGCCCTGAAGTGTAGGGATTAGGGTCTTTGGAAGTGATGTCTGCTTAGTCCACAAACAAAATAGGACTTTTATTTAAGAGGATTTGCTTTATTAAACTTTCTTCTTCGTGATTTATGAAGGGCACCTGAATTGACTAATCAGGCAAGAAGAGGGAAATCAGGAAGCACTTTGGTTTCGAAAGAAAAAAAAAATCATTACTTATACCATATAATATTGGGTTAATATATGTCTGCATAAAAATATTTGAATTATGACATAGACTTGTTGTCTGTTTTATTGTGCTTCCAAGATCCTTCATATAATCTTAGACTACTTAAATCTGTGTTTATGCAATGCTATTAATCTGATATGTGAGTACTTGAATGGGGTGTGTATGTGTGTGTGTAAGATTCACTGGTGATAATGGTATGCAGGGAGCAATCCCTTTACCTGTATTGTATGTTATAATGTATCTGAAATAGAACTTGTTGGTTCAAACTGAATGCAGTTGCAATGTCTGTTTCAGGTCAAATCCATTTAAATCTATTAAAATTTGCTTTGCATTATTACTATGTTGTTTTCTGTTAAAATTTTCTATAACAGTTAAGGGGAAATGTATGTATTCCAATACAAGTATAGAAGTTCAGCTCAGACAGATACATCTGTACTAAAGTTATTTGTCTAACCACAGTACTTCCGTCTGCACTATTGAATTGCATTAGGCCCAAAGGAGGTATTTCAGCATTTCAATCTTTGCAATCAGTGCAAAGCCGATAATGAAACCTGGTAGTATTGAACTTGTGAGAACTGGTTTGGTTTCTTGAGTATATTTCTGAACAATGGCATCTCACATAGGTTCATGCTCTGTGCAGCTTAGGTTGCCTACCAACTACAAGACTAAATGTAAAACTCAGCTATACTCTTCAGAATTTCTTGCCTCTACCTCCACCCCAGCTCTCCATCTAACCTACCTCACAGAGTTCTCAAAATAAATTCAACAGTGTCTGTGAAGTGCTCAAAGACTATGGAAATGGGGCCCAAACAAATACCTAGATTTGGATGAAATATAGCATGGGGGTCCTAAGTACTTGCAGACATTAATTCCATATGGTAGCTTTTACTGGAATGGTGATGTTGTCCTTAGGGCATGGCTAAATTCCTGTGCGAGTAATTACAATGCTCAAATAAATTGGTTAGTCTCTAAGGTGCCACAAGTACTCCTTTTCTTTTTGCGAATAAAGATTAACACGGCTGTTACTCTGAAACCTGTCATTTTGCCTACATAACTGGTTACCATACCTTTCATTTAGTTATAGGATTCTTTTTCATTTCCCATTGTGGGACCCCATTTAACACACCTTGGGGTCACCTGAGACCTTCTCAAACTTGAAGAGGAGTTTGAAATAGCCTTTAGTCTGTTTTACATAGTGTGAAGAGTAAACAATTACTCTTGTCTTAAGAAGAAACAATCGAATTTCAACAACAGCAACCCAAAGGTTTCAACCTAAAACTGGATTTCTCTTTTCCCCCCCAAAGGACATTTAATATTATCTAACAGTCAAGCAATGGATTTTCCATTACGTGAACCTAATACAAAGCCCACTGAAATCTATGGAAAAATTCCTGTCAAGTTCTAGATGATTTGGAGTAGGCATTAAACGAGTCCCTAAAACAAAAAGGAAAGGGAATAAAGGAAATTGTTAAAATAAAATTTCCCATAGCTTTTTAAGTTTGAAATTATTTCTGTTTTCCTTTCCCTCATTTTATTTTTGTGTATAATAAATGGCTAACAGTTTCATGGTGGTTGTTTGCAAAAGGAATAGGCATGCCACAACTTTACACAATCCCTGGACCTTGCTCTACACAACTACATCAATTTATTTCACACAGAGTCACAAAATTCAGGCAGTTGTCAACAATTAGTGTCCACAGGTTATTTTTTTTATTGTAATTTGTTTTACTAGGCCATCTGCCCAAGTACATCACATTATATTTCAACCCAAATAGTGCTGACATATAATAAAGAAATGCAATAATAACCTGAACTTTCTGTTGTTGTTTTTCTGATGAGAAGCGGAAGTCAGAAAGAAATTCAGCGTAAATAATTTTTCTGATAATCACAAGTTTAACAAAACTGGCAAAATGAAAAGTACATATAAGCTCTGGGCAACGTCATGTACATCTTCCAGGAATGAAAACAGGGTGAAAAATAAATGATGGGATAGTAAATCTACAGCCATAATAATGTAGACGTTTTAGGTCTGGAAAGTCTCTCAATTATGAATTATTTATAAACTAATTAAAATAGCATAAATCAAGAGTTTATTATAGATACAGATGGGATCTGTTGCTGACTGTCCACTAGGCAGGAGAGATTTCAGATGACCTTATATTGCTTGTTTATCAATATTTATTGAGCTGGCTGAGAACAATATCATATTCTATAAACATTTAAACAGTGGCATTTCAGCAAGTATTAGTTAAAGCAATCTCACCTGTTTATTTTCTTGCTAGCAAAGGAAACTAAATTATGATGCTTTATTAATTAAGTTTTTTTCTGAAAAGTAGGAAGACAGATCTAAAAATGAACTGCTAAAATATTTCCTAAAGTTTATACAGTTACCTAAGCGGTAATTTATATAGTGACCCAATTGGTACATTAACCATAAAGTTAACTTGAAACTTCATGCATGAGGACTGTACTTCTAACCTTTACTGTATTGGGGCTATCTTTTGACTTGAATGGCAAAATCCTGTTATTGACTAGCATAAGCAAAATGGAACAATGTTCTGTGGCATACTGTTGGGGGTTTAGTCATTTTGTTTTGTCACTGTCCTTTACCATCCACTTTGGTGCACTGTCTTTGTTTAGTTTGGAGCCCTTTTTGTGGAGTCGAACTTTTGATTGGCTAAGGTTTATGTAATCCTGCCTAGCAACTAAGCAAAGGCAGGAAAACTCAAATGTAAAAAGTGGGAAAGGATCACATGACCCTGAGTAATCTGCCTGGTAACAGGACATGCTATAAGAGACTTGCGTGGCATGACAGGTTGCTGTCCGCTCAGGAGATAGCCTGTGTTCCTGTGTTCGGGTTGCATGGTTCATCAAGAGACTATCAACCACCTTCCGGCAATCCATCCAGTGATGGTTACCTGCTCCAGACATCTGCGGTTCCTGATCCCTGGTGGCATGGTCCTTGGAATTCCCCAATCCTGATTCCCTTTGCCTGCAACAGAGACAGAAGTGAGCTGATCCCATCCTGCCTATGGTCATCTAACTGTAACATTGAGACTATTTATTTGTCAGTCCATTTATTCTAGCTGGGACTGGGCTTAATGTTTAGGGTTGCCAAGCCTCCAGGATTGCCCTGGAGTCTACAGGAATTAAAAATTATCTTTCATTACAGAATATGTCATGCGATGAAACCTCCAGGAATATGTCTAACCAAAATTGGCAACCCTATAACAATAACCATTGTGTCTGGTAAAGCACAGAGCTGTTTTATGCCTGTTTCATATCTGGTTTAGATCTGTTCCATACCTGCCTTACATCTGTTTTACCCTCCCTGTTAATAAACCCAATTTTGCTTTACCCTTTAGAGGTGCTTAAGTTTTCTTTTACTGTGGCTATACGTGATAGATCCTAATTTGGGGAAATCGAGCTTGATTTTGAAAGCAGGGGTCCTTAAACCTCTCTCTCTAATTTTCTTCTGGTAACAATACCACGGAAAATTGTATTGGCATTTCAGCTGTTGCTTTGGATTGCTTGTGGTGAATTACAGAGCCACAATGCCTCTACATCTTCCCTTACTCAGGCATGTCCTTCAGCAGCACTATAGAGCCCTGAAGGATAAGGGCCCTTTGTGGAATTTCGACAGATGGAGTACGTGGAAGGCACAGGATCAATGTAGCTGGCTGTACACAACCTATGCCAGACTCCTTAGTGTAGGCCAGCTGAGGTGTGCCCACGGCCTTATGTCCGTACTATTCCCTGCTGCTGGAATCGGCCACAGGAGCTGTTGGAGGCCCTCTACAAGTTAGGTCAGCTGTTGAGACTGTTTTCTCCTGGAGGCTGAATTGGATCCTGGGAGCCCCATAAGAGGGGAGGCATAAAGGTGGTATAAAATTAACTCTGTCCTCACCCTCTGTCATTGTGCTCAGCTCAGATGTCAGGGTGAATTCGGCCCTTAGTGAGTAAAGGTTTCAAGAGAAGACTCATAGTTGTAGTTTTAAATACCTATTTGAGCTTTTAAAGTTGCAGAAGGGGTTACAGGAAATGGAGGAAACAACAAACAAAACCCCCCAGCTCCCATTTAGGAACCTGAATGAAGTGGCCAGATTTTCAGAAGTGGTGTCAGCATGCAGCAGCTCCTCTTCTTCTCAATGGAAGCTGCTGGGGGCTGAGCACTTTTGCAAATCTGGTCTGAAGTCTCTTCCCCGATATGCCAAGTCCAGTGGAAACTTTGCAAAAATTTTCCTGACAAGCCCACTACATTTTTTAAGGGACAGCACTGTAACAATCACGTTCACTGTAACAATAACATGGCAGCAAACATGGTTTTTTCCCCACCTTTCTCTGAAGCATGTGGGTGCAGGTCACTTGCTAGGATTATCTCACGTGCAGGTGCTGGGTGATATTGGTGGTCTGATATATAGGAGGTCAGGCTAGGGGATCTGGTGGTCCCCTTTGGCTTTTAAACTTTCTGAATCTATGAGTGCCTGATATTATTCCCACTGAAGTCAATGGCAAAACACCCACTGCCTTCAGTGGGAGCAACATTGGGGGCTTAATATTTTCTAATTTACATTATGAACTTTGAATCTTTTCTTTTAGTTACACCTAAATAATCTCAGTCATCCGCAGACTGAATATCCTTCTTATCAGACTGTGTTTTACCAAAACCAATGGGCACATATCAAACAAGTAGAGCAAGAGAATGCATGGAACTAGAAGGGAAGAGCACAGGTTGCAGGAGGGAAGCATTCGAAGAAGGCTCCAGGAACTCAGGTTGTGTGTGTCACGGGATCCCCCGGGGTGCAGCCCTGGACTGTGGGACTGCTGTCCTCCCTGAACTCTTTCCAGCCTGGGCTGTCTCTAACAATGCCTTGTTAGTGACAAACAGCAAGCCCTTCCAGGTGCTGTTATCACTTAGCACAGCCGCTTGTGGAGCCCCCCAGCCAGCAAGATTGCATGAATGCTCCCAGAGCCACTCATGAATCACACAGAGAAAGGCACCACAGCCAAATCCCCGCAGCTCCCAGCACTGTACCTCAGGAATAGATCATCTTGCACTGCTCAAAATGGGCAGTGCAGATTTATTAATTGGTTCACCACTTCATCAATGGAAAATGGACATACACAAGCCTTTGCAAACCTGAGCAGATTACCAAACACTTCAGGCAAACTCACTGGTAAAGATAAACAATTAAATTTATTGACTACAAAACATAGATTTTAAGTGATTCTAACGGGTACATAAAAAGTTAGTTAGTTACCAAAAGAAAAGAAAATACAAGCACGCAATCTAGACTCTCACCCCTATTAGACTGGGTAACATCTAGATTAAGCAGTTTTTTTCACCCCACTGGATATTGCAGTCCTATGATCATAGAATCATAGAATATCAGGGTTGGAAGGGACCTCAGGAGGTCATCTAGTCCAACCCCCTGCTCAAAGCAGGACCGATCCCCAATTAAATCATCCCAGCCAGGGCTTTGTCAAGCCTGACCTTAAAAACTTCTAAGGAAGGAGATTCCACCACCTCCCTAGGCAACGCATTCCAGTGTTTCACCACCCTCCTAGTGAAAAAGTTTTTCCTAATATCCAACCTAAATCTCCCCCACTGCAACTTGAGACCATTACTCCTTGTTCGGTCATCTACTACCACTGAGAACAGTTTAGAGCCATCCTCTTTGGAACCCCCTTTCAGGTAGTTGAAAGCAGCTATCAAATCCCTGCTCATTCTTCTCTTCCGTAGACTAAACATCCCCAGTTCCCTCAGCCTCTCCTTATAAGTCATGTGTTCCAGTCCCCTAATCATTTTTGTTGCCCTCCACTGGACTCTTTCCAATTTTTCCACATCCTTCTTGTAGTGTGGGGCCCAAAACCGGACACAGTACTCCAGATGAGGCCTCACCAGTGTCGAATAGAGGGGAACGATCACGTCCCTTGATCTGCTGGCAATGCCCCTACTTACACAGCCCAAAATGCCATTGGCCTTCTTGGCAACAAGGGCACACTGTTGACTCATATCCAGCTTCTCGTCCACTGTAACCCCTTGGTCCTTTTCTGCAGAACTGCTGCCAAGCCATTCGGTCCCTAGTCTGTAACGGTGCATTGGATTCTTCCGTCCTAAGTGCAGGACTCTGCACTTGTCCTTGTTGAACCTCATCAGGTTTCTTTTGGCCCAATCCTCCAATTTGTCTAGGTCCCTCTGTATCCTATCCCTACCCTCCAGCATATCTACCTCTCCTCCCAGTTTAGTGTCATCTGCAAACTTGCTGAGGGTGAAATCCACACCATCCTCCAGATCATTTATGAATATATTGAACAAAACCGGCCCCAGGACCGACCCTTGGGGCACTGCACTTGATACTGGCTGCCAACTAGATATGGAGCCATAATATACAGGTTGTCCCTTAAACCTGGGCCAGCCTCCTCTGTTGGAGTCTTCAGTCTTTTTCTGAGTGTCTTCGTTGCTTGCAGCATAGGTCAGGGCAGAAGAAAGGCCAAACACAGGGCCCCTGTGTTCAGTTTTACACTCTCAGTCCCATGCGCTTGGGTAACATAAGTCCAGGCATGTCTGGTGGGCATTGTTGAATCTCCAGGCAAGGCTGAGCAATTCCCCTGGTGTGACCTCATGCAGGTGAGGCATTGAATTGTAGCTCCCTTGCTGGACAATGGCTGTTGATGGGCTGTTTGACACCCCGCCTTGGCATTGGTTACTTTCCTTGCTGTTGCCTCTTGGGAGCTAATATCTGGCTGATTCCCCAATTTACAGCATGTTTTAGTGACAACCATACAATACAATTCTCATAACTTCATATGAATTAATGATACACATACATAGATAGAGAAATGACTTTCAGCAGATCATAACGTTTCCCCTGATACCTCACATGACCTGCTTTATATGCAATATCACAGTTATATACAAATGAAGAATATGGGGGTTACAAGATGCTCTCCCAAGGTATAGTATGTCACAGTGTTCATATGGCTAGAATGCTAGATGCAGTTGCAGTGTCTCTGTAAATAGTTTCTTAATAAGAAGCCAGTTTATTCTGACAAGCCTGGAGTCCTCTCATGTTACTATCCAGCACATGAAACAGAGAACAAATATAGTTTAATATATGCAGCTATTTGATGTATGCAGCAGTATGAAAAAATGATCAATGAGAATAATAATTTCCTCTGCTGTTTCCCATATAGAGCTCCATGTAAAGAAGAAATCATTTGCTATGCGTAACAAATTATATTGGTCCCACAAAGCCCAGGAACTATGCTACATGTTCTTGACTGCCATATACTTGCTCGTTATCTATTAACTATTGTCACAAATATAAAGGGAAGGCTAACGACCTTTAAATCCCTTCTGGCCAGAGGAAAAAACCATTTCACCTGTAAAGGGTTAAGAAGCTAAAGATAACCTTGCTGGCACCTGTCCAAAATGCCAATGAGGAGACAAGATACTTTCAAAGCTGGAGGGGTGGGGGGGAACAAAGGGTTCTCTCTGTCTTTATTTTTGCCTTTGCTGGGATCAGAGCAGGAATGCAGGTCAGAACTCCTGTAAAAAAAATCAGTGAGCAATCTAGTTAGATATGTGTTAGATTCTGTTTTGTTTAAATGGCTGATAAAATAAGTTGTGCTGAATGGAATGTATATTCCTGTTTTTGTGTCTTTTTGTAGATTAAGGTTTTGCCTAGAGGGATTCTCTGTTTTGAATCTGATTACCCTGTAAGGTATTTACCATCCTGATTTTACAGAGGTGATTCTTTTACTTTTTCTTCAATTAAAATTCTTCTTTTAAGAACCTCATTGCTTTTTCATTGTTCTTAAGATCCAAGGGTTTGGGTCTGTGTTCACCTATGCAAATTGGTGAGGATTTTTATCAAGCCTTCCCCAGGAAAAGGGGTGTAGGGCTTGGGGGATTTCGGGAGGAAAGAGTTTCCAAGAGGGCTTTTTCCCTGTTATATTTCTTAGATGCTTGATGGTGGCAGCAATAAAGTCCAGGGACAAAAGGTAAAATAGTTTGTACCTTGGGGAAGTTTTAACCTAAGCTGGTAAAAATAAGCTTAGGGGGTTTTTCATGCAGGTCCCCACATCTGTACCCTAATGTTCAGAGTGGGGAAGGAACCTTGACAACTATTTACATACATAATGACATCTCATGTATGGGTCACCCCTGTTGTGACGGGTTGGAAACCCCTCCCCAATTCGGGATGCTACCTGATACGCTGGGGTCTCCCTGGTTCCACGCATTCCAGCAGCCTCATTTTCCTCACCCTGTCTTAGCAGTGCCAGGCCTTCAAGCCTTCTCCAGCACACACACACAGGTAGGGAGACACCCAGCTGCAAATGGACACAGAGACACTGAGATCAGCTCTGTGTGGGAGGAATCAGCTCGGGGATTCACCCAGCACTCATATGCACACCTCCTGTGGGGAGTAAACCCAAAATAATATTGTCTTGCACTGTATAGAAAAATCTGCATAGTGCAAGCTCATAAAAATTGCCCTCTCCCTCAATGTGGAAAGAGATATGCACAGCTTCTTGCCCCTTCCCCCACAAGATATGAATTGCGGAACTGGGTTATATTATGACCAAGAAATAAGTTTATTAACTACAAAAGGTAAATTTTAAGTGATTAAAAGGGATAGCAAACAAAATAAAGCAGAAAGAAGGATTCTAGGTGGACTCCTCCTGAAGGTCGAAACAGCAGACTGGACTTCTACATAGAGTGCTTCCGCCGACGTGCACGGGCTGATATTGTGGAAAAGCAGCATCACTTGCCCCATAACCTCAGCCATGCGGAACGCAATGCCATCCACAGCCTCAGAAACAACTCTGACATCATAATCAAAAAGGCTGACAAAGGAGGTGCTGTTGTCATCATGAATAGGTCGGAATATGAACAAGAGGCTGCTCGGCAGCTCTCCAACACGAGTTTCTACAAGCCATTACCCTATGATCCCACTGAGAGTTACCAAAAGCAACTACAGCATATGCTCAAGAAACTTCCTGAAAAAGCACAAGATCAAATCCGCACAGACACACCCCTGGAACCCCGACCTGGGATATTCTATCTACTACCCAAGATCCATAAACCTGGAAATCCTGGGCGCCCCATCATCTCAGGCATTGGCACCCTGACAGCAGGATTGTCTGGCTATGTAGACTCCCTCCTCAGGCCCTACGCTACCAGCACTCCCAGCTACCTTCGAGACACCACTGACTTCCTGAGGAAACTTCAATCCATCGGTGATCTTCCTGATAACACCATCCTGGCCACTATGGATGTAGAAGCCCTCTACACCAACATTCCACACAAAGATGGACTACAAGCCGTCAGGAACACTATCCCCGATAATGTCACGGCTAACCTGGTGGCTGAACTTTGTGACTTTGTCCTTACCCATAACTATTTCACATTTGGGGACAATGTATACCTTCAGATCAGCGGCACTGCTATGGGTACCCGCATGGCCCCACAGTATGCCAACATTTTTATGGCTGATTTAGAACAACGCTTCCTCAGCTCTCGTCCCCTAAAGCCCCTACTCTACTTGCGCTATATTGATGACATCTTCATCATCTGGACCCATGGAAAAGAAGCCCTTGAGGAATTCCACCATGATTTCAACAATTTCCATCCCACCATCAACCTCAGCCTGGTCCAGTCCACACAAGAGATCCACTTCCTGGACACTACAGTGCTAATAAACAATGGTCACATAAACACCACCCTATACCGGAAACCTACTGACCGCTATTCCTACCTGCATGCCTCCAGCTTTCACCCTGACCACACCACACGATCCATCGTCTACAGCCAAGCTCTGCGATACAACCGCATTTGCTCCAACCCCTCAGACAGAGACAAACACCTACAAGATATCTGTCAAGCTTTCTTACAACTACAATACCCACCTGCGGAAGTAAAGAAACAGATTGATAGAGCCAGAAGAGTTCCCAGAAGTTACCTACTACAGGACAGGCCTAACAAAGAAAATAACAGAACGCCACTAGCCGTCACCTTCAGCCCCCAACTAAAACCCCTCCAACGCATTATTAAGGATCTACAACCTATCCTAAAGGATGACCCAACACTCTCACAAATCTTGGGAGACAGGCCAGTCCTTGCCTACAGACAGCCCCGCAACCTGAAGCAAATACTCACCAACAACCACATACCACACAACAGAACCACTAACCCAGGAACTTATCCTTGCAACAAAGCCCGTTGCCAATTGTGCCCACATATCTATTCAGGGGACACCATCACAGGGCCTAATAACATCAGCCACACTATCAGAGGCTCGTTCACCTGCACATCCACCGATGTGATTTATGCCATCATGTGCCAGCAATGCCCCTCTGCCATGTACATTGGTCAAACTGGACAGTCTCTACGTAAAAGAATAAATGGACACAAATCAGATGTCAAGAATTATAACATTCATAAACCAGTCGGAGAACACTTCAATCTCTCTGGTCACGCAATCACAGACATGAAGGTTGCTATCTTAAAACAAAAAAACTTCAAATCCAGACTCCAGCGAGAAACTGCTGAATTGGAATTCATTTGCAAATTGGATACTATTAATTTAGGCTTAAATAGAGACTGGGAGTGGCTAAGTCATTATGCAAGGTAGCCTATTTCCTCTTGTTTTTTCCTCCCCCCCCCCCCAGATGTTCTGGTTTAACTTGGATTTAAACTTGGAGAGTGGTCAGTTTGGACGAGCTATTACCAGCAGGAGAGTGAGTCTGTGTGTGTATGGGGGTGGGTGTTTGGAGGGGGGTGAGGGAGTGAGAGAACCTGGATTTGTGCAGGAAATGGCCTAACTTCATTATCATGCACATTGTGTAAAGAGTTGTCACCTTGGATGGGCTATCACCAGCAGGAGAGTGAATTTGTGTGGGGGGGTGGAGGGTGAGAAAACCTGGATTTGTGCTGGAAATGGCCTAACCTGACGATTACTTTAGATAAGCTATTACCAGCAGGACAGTGGGGTGGGAGGAGGTATTGTTTCATATTCTCTGTGTATATATAAAGTCTGCTGCAGTTTCCACGGTATGCATCTGATGAAGTGAGCTGTAGCTCACGAAAGCTCATGCTCAAATAAATTGGTTAGTCTCTAAGGTGCCACAAGTACTCCTTTTCTTTTTGCGAATACAGACTAACACGGCTGTTACTCTGAAACCTGTCAAAATAAAGCAGATCACTGAGCTAATAAAACAAAACATGCAAGCTAAGCTTAATACACTCAAGAAAAGGCTACAAAATGTAATTTCTCACCCTGAATGTTGTTTTAGGCAAGTTGCAGAATTTCTGCAACTTAGAGTCCAGTTATTTCTCTTTGCAGACTGGACCCCTGTCTCAGCCTGAACTCAATCCTGCCTTTCCCTTCAGGTGTTCTTAGAAGTCTTCCTTTCTGGGCAGGCAATGGAGGAGAGTCCTGAATGCCTTCCTTCCCAGCCTTAAATAGAATTTACATAAGGCAGGAAGCCTTTGTTTCCAGTGGAAAAGTACCGGCTGCATCCAAGGTGCTATTTTGTACCAGGTGACATTATCACATGACCTTGCAGTGTCAGGGCAACCATGAGACAAAGTTTATTTGCAAGTTCCGCAGGAAGGACCTCTTGGGAAGATGGGGGATCCACATCTCTGAAGACTCATTGTCTTTTCCTAATGGCCCATTAAGGCTGATTGCTTACTGTCTGGTGAGCATTTTCCAAGCACATACTCACACAGTTGTAATTGTTACATAGACAATATTCCTAACTTTAGATACCATAATGATACATGCATACAAATTGGATAAACACATTCAATAAATCATAACCTTTTCAATGATACCTCACATGATCCATCTTGCATAAAACAGATCTTAGTTATGCCATATTCAAATTATAACAATATTTCCATGAAGAATACGGGGTGTAACATCACACCTGTAATACTGCTTGCCATATTCCATTCTTGATCCAAATAATTCTAAATGAAGCTCATCAGTCTTGATTTGCAGAGGCATCAGGGTACTTTTCTGATTAGGTATTATTTGAATGGATTCAAATCCTTTTAACTTTTGGGTTCTAATTAACCCATAAACTAAAAACAACATTCAGCTGGGATCACAGGTTGAAGTGTATGTGGCTAAAGTATGTGTGTCAAGGTTCCTCCCCTACTCTGAACTCTAGGGTACAGATGTGGGGACCTGCATGAAAAACCTCCTAAGCTTATTTTTACCAGCTTAGGTCAAAAACTTCCCCAAGGTACAAAATATTCCCCCCGTTGTCCTTGGACTGGCCGCTACCACCACCAAACTAATACTGGTTACTGGGGAAGAGCTGTTTGGACGCGTCCTTCCCCCCAAAATACTTCCCAAAACCTTGCACCCCACTTCCTGGACAAGGTTTGGTAAAAAGCCTCACCAATTTGCCTAGGTGACTACAGACCCAGACCCTTAGATCTTAAGAACAATGAACAATCCTCCCAACACTTGCACCCCCCTTTCCTGGGAAATGTTGGATAAAAAGCCTCACCAATTTGCATAGGTGACCACAGACCCAAACCCTTGGATCTGAGAACAATGAAAAAGCATTCAGTTTTCTTACAAGAAGACTTTTAATAAAAATAGAAGTAAATAGAAATAAAGAAATCCCCCCTGTAAAATCAGGATGGTAGATATCTTACAGGGTAATTAGATTCAAAAACATAGAGAACCCCTCTAGGCAAAACCTTAAGTTACAAAAAAGATACACAGACAGAAATAGTTATTCTATTCAGCACAATTCTTTTCTCAGCCATTTAAAGAAATCATAATCTAACACGTACCTAGCTAGATTACTTACTAAAAGTTCTAAGACTCCATTCCTGGTCTATCCCTGGCAAAGACCAGCATACAGACACAGACCCTTTGTTTCTCTCCCTCCTCCCAGCTTTTGAAAGTATCTTGTCTCCTCATTGGTCATTTTGGTCAGGTGCCAGCGAGGTTACCTTTAGCTTCTTAACCCTTTACAGGTGAGAGGAGCTTTCCCCTGGCCAGGAGGAATTTCAAAGGGGTTTACCCTTCCCTTTATATTTATGACAATGTGCATAAGTGGTTGGTTGAATAGGGAGGGGACTTAAGCACATACTTAAAGTTACGTACACACTTTGCTGAATTGGGGCCTTATATCATTATTAAAGGTAACCAAAATTGTTGATAGTACATTTATTTTTATTTAGGCATTAAACTAGAGGGTGACAAATGCAAACAATAAGGGACTACAGAAGAGTTGAGACAGGATGGCATTTACAGTAGGTTTTAGTAAATGTTATGTTAAAGGCATTTTTCCAATCAATTTATCCCTTTTGGTCCATGGCTCCTCAATTGCTTCAGTTAATATAATATAGGCAGAAAATGGCCTGATTTCTCTTGATTCTTTTATTCTGGTAACCCTGGAGTTGCAGCTAGCAAGAGATATTAAGAGTAACAAGAAGGGTTTCTTCAGGTATGTTAGCAACAAGAAGAAAGTCAAGGAAAGTGTGGGTCCCTTACTGAATGAGGGAGGCAACCTAGTGACAGAGGATGTGGAAAAATCTAATGTACTCAATGCTTTTTTTGCCTCTAAACTAGTTAGGTTGTTTAAATGGTCAGTCCCAGACTACTGCACTGGGCAGCACAGCATGGGGAGGAGGTGATCAGCCCTCTGTGGAGAAAGAAGTGGTTCGGGACTATTTAGAAAAGCTGGACAAGCACATTTTAAAACTAGTTAGGTTGTTTACCCCACACTAGTCCTATTGGAAGGCCGTTCTAGAATCTCATTCTGATAGTTAGAAACTTTTTAATTTCCAACCTAAACACAGTCAAGGCCAGTTTATACCCATCTGTTCTTGTGCCAATGGTCCTTTAACATAAATAGCTTTTCTCCTTCCCTGCTGTTTATCATCCTGATGTGTTTATAGAGAGTATATCCTCTCCAGGTCTTTAAGTCTCATCTCATAAAATGGGGTCTCCATTGCCCTGGTTTTCCTACTAGACTTTCTCTTTAGCTGACATGAAATTACAGAAATGTACCTTTAAAAATCTGGCCTTCAGGGGCTAAAGGCCTGTTCTTACACCAGTGAAGTCAATGGAAGTTTTGCCTTTGACTTCATTGGGCTCAGGATCGAGCCCTAAATCCCTTTGGAAAATTTAACCTTTGTTACTTTCAGCTAGTACTTCAGAGATGCATTATTACAAAGTATTTTCATGTGATTAATCCACAGAACAGGAAGGGCATGGGAAGGTACAACCGAATTAGTACAACACCATCCAGCAGCTGAGCATCATGGCCAGAGTCACTAGTACTGGTGCAGAGAGGTGTACATAGCATTTGCCTGCACTGCAGAAGGAAATTCACCAAAATGGAGACTACCATCCTCTGTTGGGGTTCCTGCCAGAATGGGGTTCAGCTTTAGCTTCAAGCTGAGCAGCCACTGATGGGCAGAGGCTACTGAGGGGCAATTCTGAATCAGTACAACTTCTGTATCATAATCATGGCAATGCTGCCATCTTCTAGGGATGTGCTAGTCCCCCTATTTTTCTGCCAGCAATGGGAAGGTTATGATGTCTTTCCAGGGCCACAGTCTCCTCCCCAGTGGATAGGGCCCTACCAAATTCACAGTCGATTTTGGTCAATTTCACGGTCATAAGATTTTTTTAAATCATAAATGTCATGGTTTCAGATACTTAAATCTGAAATTTCATGGTGTTGTAATCATGGAGGTCCCAACCCAAAAAGGGGATTGTGGGGGTGGGGGGATTGCAAGGCTACTGTAGGGGATCACGGTGTTGCCACCCCTACTTTAATGCTGTTGCCGGTGGCGGCACTGCTTTTAGAGGTGGGCAGCTGGAGAGCAGTGGCTGCTGGCCAGGCGCCCAGCTCTGAAAGCAGTACCGCTTCCAGCAATAGTGCAGAAGTAAGGATGGCATGGTATGGGGGAGATCCTCAACTTTTTGGGGGGAGGGCAGATCCGGATGTATGGGTGAGCAACGTTGGCGACCACCCAAGGTTCCGTGGTCATGGGGGGAAGGGTTTCCCATGGTCACTCACCCACACACAAACACAGCCAGCCTAAGGCCCTTTTAACCCCCATGCACCAGGGTGCTGGGCCTGGAGCTGGGGAGGGACAGGGCTGAGGGTGCCCTAACCAAAGGCTCCTACCGTACACCGGGCTCCGAGGGACGGGGCTTCCTCTTCGCCTGCTGGGGCCTCTCCCAGGGCCGGGTCAGTCCCATCTCCAGTAACCTCCCCCAGCAACAGGAAGCTCTGAGGCTGCTGGCTGGGAGTCCAGCTCTGAAGGCAGTACCACTGCAAGTAGCAGTGTAGAAATAAGGGTGTCATGGTATGGTATTACCACCTCTACTTCTGTGCTGCTGCTGGCTGTAGTGCTGCCTTCAGAGCTGGGCTCCCAGCCAGCTTCCGCTGCCCTCCAGCCACCCAGCTCTGAAGGCAGTGCAGAAGTAATGGTGACAATACAGCGATCCCCCTCCAATAGCTTTGTGATCCCCACAGCCCTCTTTTGGGTTGCGACCCACAGATTGAGAAACACTACTCTTCCCTGTGAAATCTTTATAGTATAGGGTAAAAGTGCACAAAAGACCAGATTTTATGGGGGAGACCAGATTTCACGGTGTGTTTTTCACAGCTGTGAATTTGGCAGGGCCCTACCAGTGGACTTCTGTCACTAGTCTCCTGCACTAGGGTTTATTCTACAAGCTGTCTGTATAAGCAGTTCTTTCATGTCATTTATAGTAGCATCTCATAAGGAGTGCAGAGTTAGTCTGTGTCATTAACGTTGTTCTGTAATGGGGTTGCACTCACCTCTCAAGAGCGCCCCCTGGTGGACTACATGTGCCTGCACACTCTCTCTCTATTTGTGGTGGGTCTTTGGTGGCTCAGCCCGTTGGCCAAGTCACACACAGTGTATGTGTGTGATAAAAACAAAGCAAACCCCTTCCAGGGTACAAGTCCAACAGGGGCCTTTCTCAGTGTCCTCTGTATGTGTCTCTAAGTTTGTCCCTGCTCTGGTATAGAGCAGTGCCCTAAGGCTCCTTCCCTTGAGGCAGTCTTCACCCTCTCAGGGACTTTCTGTCCCCAGCTCTTCAGCTGAGCCACTACAGTTCAGTCCCCCTTCTGGGGTGCCTTAAAGTCCAGGTCACTTTCCCAGTGGCTGGTGGGGGGAACCTGGGCCCCCTCTCTACTCCAGGTCCTAACCCAGGGATCCTATATATAGAAGCTGTTCACAATATCCCTTTAAATACACTGTACTGCTGCTACAATTTCCGGGGCCACTTCCCCATGTCTCGAGCACATTCTTCAGGGCCTTGTCCTGGTGGAGTTCCAGGAGCCAGCCCATCACATCATCCATTCTCCTCCAGCTCTAGCAGGGTACTGTATTTGCTCTGCCCCTGCAGCTCTTCTTATACTATACTAGCCTTCTGGGCCCTCATTGGCTGCTCCCACACAGCTGCTCTAGGCAGCTTGGATGACCTCTCTACTGCTCTTTTCTGAGATGGGGTATGACAGGGCCACAAGGCCTCCTGCAGGGGGCTTCAGGGCTTTGTCTACCCTGTTGCAAGCTCCAAAAGAAGCATTTTTTCAGTTACTTAATGAAGGCCCAGTTTTACAATAAACTAAAGTTCAAACAGCAGAACAAATCTAAGGATTAAACAGTGTGGGTCTCTGGTCTTGTTATCTCAACTTTAAATGGTAATTAAGCTACGCAAGCTTTCAATTACATTTCTGTGCGGATCCCAAAGAAAACCTACTTTTTTCAGGCCAAATACCCTTGCATACGTTTGCTAATTTAAGACATGGTGACAAATGTTCACAAAAATGAAGCCCCTGATAACAAAAGAAATCATGAGCCAAATGCATCCATGGTATCACTCCACTACAAGAAGGATGAATTGGCCCCAGTAAGTTGTGCAAAAAGCCCATGTCCATTCATCCATGCCTTAATGACTATTAATTTGCTGTAGTCTACACAGAAATTAAAATCCTTTGACTTATGTCTAGCTTACATTACCCAGCACAATAAGAATGGGAAGATGGAGGGATTCAAGCATCAGACAGTTGATTGCAGTTATGTACAACATCACCTTTTATGCACTTCTTCCTGAATCACCTGTACAGAGTGCAGAGCTTGAAACATGACTGATTCATTGATGCACACAGGGATTCTCCTCTCACCAATATATTGTGGGGAGAGTATGGGGGTGGTGTGTTGGTCTCCTTCTTCTGAGACATCAGAAATGGCCACAGCTGGAGATGGGTCACTGGAAGGGATGGACAAGTGCTCTGAGGTGACACTGAACATTCTCTCTCTCTCTACGTGCTTAGATGGCAACTTTTCGCTAAGGGTCTAATTAATCGACATCTGTGGAGTCAGGGAGGAATTTTTCCCCAGGACAGATTGGCAGGGATCTTGGGGGGCGGGGGTGGGTTGCCTTCCTCTGCAGCATGGAGTGTGAGTCATTTGCTGGGACTAACAGAGTATATATCACATAATAAATTCCCTGCCATTGCAGTGGCCTTGGGCATGGGTGCACCTTGGTCCCTTCAATTCTCTGCCTGTGACACATAATAGTTTAGTCTCTTGTGGGCTGAAATATTTTGGTTTCATTTAGGTTGTTGGACTTCAGATACTATTTTTTAATCCTTAGCATGATCTCTGGTAGCCACTTTGGGGAGTGGGTCAATACAAAGCTTCCAGAAGACCAAAGCACCTCCAATTACATGTCTGGAGGATACCCTGCCTCCTCCCCATCATGCCCCATTCCCTTTGGATACACTGTTCATGAAGGGTCTGGACCGAAGGCTCTGAAGACTGACATCCACTATTTAGCCACAGAACAGGTACAGGACGGCCAGTAGCAAGGCGACCTTTTAAAATGTTGTCCCTTCAATGTGCCTTTATCCTGATTTAAAGGGCCATCTCCTAGGTCTTCATGCCCATTTTATCAGTGGCCTCTCTACTGAGATTGCCTGAAGAATTCTGATTAGTTTCAATCATTTTGGTGGCTGATGAAGTGAATGTCTGTCCTACAGAAACAGAATTCAGATAACTGATTCATTACGCATAGGCTACCAAGCAGCTTCCAGACAATAGAAGCAAATACTAATGCCAGGGTTGAAAGTCTCATTAAACTATTACCAATCCTGTGCTATGCATTCCTTTGCTGGAAGTTTTTTTAACTAAATATGTATAATCATAGAATGAGCGTTTGCATGTCTAACAAACAATTTGCAAGTTTCCCATCTGATTTTCAATTAGTCTTTGATAAACCATGAAATATAACATCTCACCATGACTAACTTATGGAATTTGTATTTTTTTTTTTTTGGTGGTAATTTACGTGAGGCCCTAAGGATGAGACATGGAAACAGATAAAAATGCCATGGTTGGTGACCTGATTTCAGGTACCAACCCAATAAGCATACTCTCTTTGTATTCCTATCATTCTATAATTATTTTGTTTCTAAATAATGCATTTAAATCAGTACTTAATGAGTATTAGATAAGTGATAACAAGAGATTTGATTAAATGACTGAAAACACAAAGAGAGGGAAGATGGCAAACTAAGATCCCAGTTGTATTTGATTTTATATTAGCTGTTTGAGAAGAAGAAGATCAAAACAGAGTAGAAATGCATGAGAAGAAGTGCAATTCAAGTAGCATTCTGTGGTTCTAAATTGCTGTTATTTTTTCTCATTTAAATGCAGGACATGTGGAAGTCAGCATTTGATTATTAAATTGTGAAAAATGAAATTTAAGTGAAGAATATTTTCTATTGTGTTCACCAACACCAATCACACACTTCTGTCTCTGTCTAATATTAAACACATTGGAAGACAAGTTATAGTACATTAAGAACCCCCACAGTGATTAATATTGACAGGCACATGTTGCCATCTTGTTATTATGGAAGCACTGAGTGTATTACATTAAAGAGAGGATTTAAAGCTGGCAGTGTGTTTACGGATCTAGTACCAAGAATTGGTGTTGGGATGAAAACACACAGAAGAGTTATCAAGAGTATTCAAAGAAAAGCAACTGCATTGCAGAGACGTAGGGCTTGTCTACATGGTGGGGCAATGTGCACTAGAGGGTTGTGAATTCTAAAGCGCACAAACATGTTACATACTGACTGACCCATATAGACCCTGCCGGTATGCACTGAAAGATCCGATTGTGTGTTAATGTACTACTGTTTCAACATGGGCCAGTTAGTCCACAACATATTGGTGCACATTGGAATTCACACCCCTCTGCTGTGCAGTGCCACACAGTGTAGACAAGCCCTTAGTGATGCATTTGACCTGAAAAATGTGAATTGTGCCCATTTAATTGAACGTCCAGGGCATTTTGCAAGTTAATCTATACATTTTGGGCATAATGAAAAACATTTGAAAAAAAGAGTATCGGCTTGAAGCAGTCATTATGTGACTTGTACTTAATGAGTTTTTGAACTATTTGATTTATTTTATTAACCAGGTGTCACTCTCTTATCTAGAAAATATATCTATGGCTCACAGCACCCCCAGAGCAAAGCTGATCACCCAAATTATCAGGGGGCTGCACTGTAGTGGATGCAATATGACCAGATTGGAGATCTATTACACTTGGATTATTTTTTGTTGCTTTTGGTTTCCACTGGAGCAATTTGTGAGATGCCAAAGAGTAACAATTTTTGGAAATGACATTATGAATCTGTGACTTGCAGCATGACAGCAGAAGGTTGGTGTCATAAATATAAAGGGAAGGGTAAACACCTTTAAATACTGGCCAGAGGAAAAACCCTTTCACCTGTAAAGGGTTAAGAAGCTAGGATAACCTCGCTGGCACCTGACCAAAATGACCAATGAGGAGACAAGATACTTTCAAAGCTGGAGGAGGGGGAGAAACAAAGGCTTTTTCTGTCTGTGTGATGCTTTTGCCGGGAACAGAAAGGAATGGAGTCTTAGAATTTAGTAAGTAATCTAGCTAGATATGCGTTAGATTCTGTTTTGTTTAAATGGCTGATAAAATAAGCTGTGCTGAATGGAATGCATATTCCTGTTTTTGTGTCTTTTTGTAAATTAAGGTTTTGCCTAGAGGGATTCTCTATATTTTGAATCTGATTACCCTGTAAGGTATTTACCATCCTGATTTTACAGAGGTGATTCTTTTACTTTTTCTTCAATTAAAATTCTTCTTTTAAGGACCTGTTTGCTTTTTTCATTGTTCTTAAGATCCAAGGGTTTGGGTTTGTGTTCACCTATGCAAATTGGTGAGGATTTTTATCAAGCCTTCCCCTGGAAAGGGGGTGTAGGGTTTGGGGAGGATTTTGGGGGGAAAGAGGTTTCCAAGCCGGATCTTTCCCGATTATATATTTGTTAGACGTTTGGTGGTGGCAACAAAAAAGTCCAAGGGCAAAAGGTAAAATAGTTTGTACCTTGGGGAAGTTTTAACCTAAGCTGGTAAAAATAAGGTTGGGGGTTTTCATGCAGGTCCCCACATCTGTACCCTAGAGTTCAGAGTGGGGAAGGAACCTTGACAGTTGGTGTGGCCACATCTTGGCTCACATGCTCCAGACTTGCTCAAAAAAATATCTAACTTGCTCATTCAACTGGCAACACTTTGCACAAATGTCTGAGCGATGTTCAGAACACTACAGATGTCATCAAAAAAATACCATAGACCTGGGAAACGACGTAGAAGAGCTGGATACATATGCAGAACCATTCGAGACACCTAGAAGTAATAAGGTTTTAGGCAGAGTTGAGGAGACAGAAATGAAAATGTAAATGTACAGACACGCTACATAACTCATTGTTATGTAACCTCATGGATGGTCTGCGTATTGGTGGGCTAGCAACCAGAGATGAGTGGGCAGAATGACTGTTGCCCAACACTAACAAAACAATAGAAGAAGTAAGACCAGAAGGAAGGCAAGACTGGGCCTAGACCAAATGGTGCCCCAGGTGTGGAGCGTCTTTGGTGCCCCTGCTCCATTTATTAAGCTTTTGAATACCTTATGAGATTCTACCAAGGTCCAGAACATTCTAGGAGGTGAGTGAAAAATGAATCCACATACAGAATACCTGAAACATGTTACTTCAAACATTCTACTTTTCCTTTTGTCGCTAACAACAAAAACAGCACCCTGAGCCTGGCACCCCCCAAGCAATCACTTGAGTTGCCTGCCCCTAAATCCGGCCCTGAAGGAAGGTCTCCACAAGAGAGCACACACTGTGTGTGTGCCGCTTCTGCAGCAAACAGCATCTTAACTCAAAATAGCAGCTCTCTTTGCAGCAGGGCAAGAGTAGGGGATGGGGAACTTCTCTCAAGTTAAGGTACTGTACACAGAAAAAAAATGAACAGATAATCTACTTACACCACAGTAGTATTGATTCCCTGTCATTTTATTTTCTTGGAGTTTTTTTGTGCCCATCATGCTCTGGGAGCATACAATGTAATAAAACACACACACACTTTTTAAAAATTAAACTTCCTGAGTATCAGCCTAATTACTCCCCAACTCCTACCCCCGTAAATGCCTCAGATAACAAGTGAATTATGAAGCATGTCCTGCAGGACACCAGATCTGGGCTCCAGTGAGTTATGGTGGAAGGAGAGTTCCATACATAAGGACCTCGAACTGAGGCCTGGTCTAAACATAGAGGTTGTACAAGTTTAACTAAAGGTGTGAAATCAAATTGATTTAGCTAAACCAGCATCATTTTGTGTGTGCCCACTCTACATTGGTTTAAACCTTGCTTACTTTGATTTAGCTTTCCTTTTATTTAGTTAAACTGGTGCACTTAAACCAAGATCTGAGAAAAATACCCTTTTGCCACCCTTCTATTTAAACCTAGAAATTGTAAATAGAGCTGGGGAATAATGATAGTTTTTTTGAGCATTTTTAATTTTTTTTTATTTTAAAATAAAATGAAAGGAATTTTTGAAGCAAAAATTCATTTTGAAACAAAAAATCAAACGAGTTTGTTTTGAAAATGAAAGGACTCAATTATTTTGGCTGAAACAATTCAGTGAAATTGAGATAAATTCACAAAATGTTTCAGTGTCAGCAAATCTGCATTTATGGCAAAAAATAAAAATAGAAGATTGTGTGAAAATTTTGCCCAGATCTAATTCTAAGGCGGACATTTCTCTATAGTGAGGGTTCGTGTTCTCCCATTATGGTCACTGAGGGAAGGACTGAGCCCTTTGGACCTTAACCAAATCCCACTGAAGTAAAAAAACAAAACAAAAAAACTCCCTTAACTTCAAGGAGAGTTTGGTCGGAGTCCATAGTATCTTAACTATTGTGTGCTCGGTAAGCAGGTGAGACCTGCTGCATATTGACAGAAAATGAGCATTTACACAAGTGCAAATAAACTTTTTTCAATGTTCTTTGCAAATAAAATAGTCGTGTGTGTTAGCATCTGACAAAGTGAGCTGTAGCTCACGAAAGCTTATGCTCAAATAAATTGGTTAGTCTCTAAGGTGCCACAAGTACTCCTTTTCTTTTTGCAAATACAGACTAACACGGCTGTTACTCTGAAACCAGCAACTATATACTTCTTTTTGAAAATACATTGGGTTTTTTAAGTGACATTTTGGATTATTTGTGACCATTGATTGGACTGAATGATTACCTGACTGATCTTTCTTTAGATTTATCTATTGTTTCATCTCTTTAAAGTCTATAAATCACAGAAATAATGGAAGACTGCGAAATGAGTTATAACTGTTCCAGTGGCTATATTCATTAGAGGCATAATACATAGCTATATTTCTTGCTGGGTTTTATTGTAAACAGTAAACAGCACTTCTATTGCTTATTTTTCAAGCTTCAAATTTTAGTGTATCATTCTAGTGATAATTAATGCAATTATATAATTATACAAAACCTGCACTTTATGCTTGCTGATAAAAGCACAATCAACTATAAATACAGTAATCTAGGGTCTATCATTAAACCATCCATTAACACTGGAAGGGAGATGAATAAACAGGGTGCCATTTAGTCATTCAAATAAAAAGACAATCCTTTATGCTTTGATGAGTCCTCCAAATAGTTTATTATAAAAATGAAGACAGACTTTTTCTACATATAGTATATTTGTGGCAGGACATTTTCTTGGGAGATGTAATTCCAAGGGGAAAAAAGTATATCTATTCTGTATTTTGCAATACATGATGCCATTATTTTGAGACAGGCAGTCATTATAACCACATTCCAATTTGTATAAGTAACTGATGAAGTGTATTGCCATAAAGTGCATATCTGCCCAAAGCCAACAAACATTAAGCTCATTTCAATGGACTAATTTGCCATATCATCTACAACTAATATGAGAGACTGGCTTTATGACAGCAACAAACCAACAAGGAAATAAAGAATTCCCTTCTACCATCCAAAAGGAAGAATTTAACACTTGTTTTTAAATGTTTATCTTTTAAGAGCTGCACATATGTTTTTGGATGGAGATGTTCTCTCTAGAAGTACTCAAGAGGAATACAGCCCAGAGATTCAGATTTGATGGCCCAGGTATCCAAATTAGTTGGAAATTCTCATTCTTATCTCATAGCTGTGCAAATTAAGAGTAACTGATTTGAGATCAGAATCAGACCCTGAGACTTATATTCTGTAGGTTGGACAACTTGAATTCGATGGTGTAACTTGAGAGAAAATAACCAAAATAAGCAAATCAGAACATTCCCTGAAGTCTTTCAGCAGGGCTGGTGTATATGCACAATGAGAACACTTTATATGGGGAAGAGGAACCATGTTATTGCAAAGTATATGCATACATGCTTATAAACAGTAGCTTGACTCATCACTTTTAGTCCATGCACAAGCTTAATTAGAGCACCTGGAAAGTCAGTTTGGTTTATCTTCATTCTTTTTAGAGAGACACTGAGAGAATTTCTATTGTGTACTGCAGGTGCAATACAAGTGAAATCAAAACCATCACCAACACAACTAGATATTAGACCAAAATCATCCCTCATCTGATATTGGGGATGAATTTGACCCAATTAGTCCAGGAACCAAGATCCAACTTCTAACAGCTATACAACATTTGACTGTCTGAGATACCTGTTACTATTCTCTAATCTACTGACAACTCTTGTGAAAGAAAGGTCCTACATTTGTCATTTTCAGTTCTTCCTGTTTCCCAGGTTATTTCCCATGAAAAGGGTCTTGACCTAAAATATCCATAAAGAGTAAAAAGCTATACTAGCTTGAGAAAAGTGACAGTTTTCCTTCTAATCCTCCCACCTATGACTAATAATGGAACCAACGCTTATTCAGCTAGACGTAATACAGTACACATGACAGAGCTCTGACTGATTTACATTGATTGAGAGACCAAACAAGCACTCAAAAGAATATGTTTAAATTTAGCAGGAGCACTCTAACTGGGCAACCCAAAGATGGCTAGTGCAGTGTTCAGAAGGTCCTATCCAGTAAGCATTTGGATAGGGAGTATTTAGGCTATGGTGGCAGGCAGACACAATGACCTCCCTTCCCATTTCCACAGGGATGCTACGTTTTCGTTAAGAAAGTAGATCTGTCACACCTTGTCTACCTCACTGCCATTATAGAGTCTGATTCAGGCACATTCTTTCTGCTGGCAGACTCAACGCCTCAACCGTTTCACCACTCAGTCCGTGAGAATGGCCTCTATTACCAAGGGAGTTTGAAATGGCTGGCATCTGACTGTTGTCTTCTTTTCTAGATCAATAGTTTGGAACCAGATGCTTTCACAGTTTTAATGGTGGGATATCAAAGCAGTCAGCTAAAATACAATCAGAGCTGAAAAACAAAAAAAATTGTTTCCAAAGCAAAAAATCCCCACCATCAGTATACCTATCTATCAGGTTTTTCACAATGCACATTTTCATGGTTAATTAGTAATATGAATTACCATCTGTAAAACAGTTTGGCATGATGTTGTTTTGTAAGTGAGGATGTGCATTACTGAAATCATCTGAGTTTTAATTAGTTAATATTTTCTATAAATGATTTTATCAACACAATTACTGCTGCTCTGCAGGATTAACATGGGCATAAAGATTTGTTATTTTTACATAGTTAATTAATATTTATTTTGTTACATTGTATCAAAAATAGGATTTTCTGTGTAGCCTTTTTTGCGTATAATTCCCTTAGTTTTTGTTGCTGAAGGTTATTATTTTATAGTGCCCAAAAGTGTGTGAGGAGCTCCACAAACTGAAAAAAAAAAGATGCATTCCCTCCAAAAAGCTTAAATCTAGAAATCTGGATTTGCTAGTATACATCTGTACACTCATGCAAAGCTCCATGGAAGTCAAGGTGCAAATTTAATTATTTCTGGCAAGAAATGACTGGAGAGCAAAGACATGAATTTAGAAGCCAGGTTTGAAAATAATTAGATTGCTAACTCTCTGGGGCAGGGAGTGTCTTTTTGTTCTGTATTTGTACAGCACCTAGGACAATGGGGGTCTTGGTTCATGACTCCGGCTGCTAGACATTACCACAACACAAATAATAAGAACAAATAAATGCAATGCTAATGGTATGATTATATTACTGTGGACTTTGCATATCATTTCCTGGGGATTTATTCAGGACTCAGTTTTCCCATCTGTAAAATGGGTACAACAGCATTCTCTGTCTCACACAGGTCTTGTGAGGATTAGTCAAGTAATGTTTGTAATGTGAACAGAGATTCTCTTGTGCAATGGCCTGGGCATTGGCGGTCAGGCCTAGTGGTTGGAGCAGGAGTCAATCCTAATGATCAGAGCAGAGGGTCAAACCAAAGACAGTGTCAGGCACCAGGCCGAAGGTCACAGCTAGAGATAGAGTCAGGTGCTCAGCCAGGGGTCAGAGGCAGTGTCAGGGGTAAGGCAGAGGAGCATGGAGCCTGGAGTAGGACAGGACAGCAGGAACGGGGAGTAGATGGGGGTCTGAGATGGGAGAATAGAAACTAGGAGCTGGCGGAGAAGCAGGAACTGGGAGAAGGCAGGAATGCAGGACTCAGGAGTCAGGTAAGCAGGAAGGGTCTATAATCGCAGGCAACACAGCAATCCTCTAGTTGCTTGGACAACTTCCTGTTGTTACTACCTGGTTTACAAAGTATTCCTTAGCCAGTGTGTGTGTGTGTGTGTTGGGGGTGGGGGTGGGTTTGGCTACTTCCCCCATTTGAGAGCTTTTTCAGGCAGGGCCCTCTGTGAGCTAACCCTTTCCTGGACCCTTTCCTAGTTACTCAGGTGAAGGCCTGGGAGCCAGTCATGCCCTGTGTGCTGCCTGTGAGCCTGGGTTTGAGGTCTGTGATTCCTCACATCTTGGGCTGCCAACAGTCCTGTGTCGCAAGAGACGTCCCTTATTTAAATAGAAAATTGCTTGTCTGGTAATAAATCAGTAAGGATGCCTTTTATCCCAGATTTCAAAGGACAAGGTCACCCACACTCAAGGGCTAGCGTCAGCAGGGGGTCCTGCCCAGCGGGAGACTGGTACTCATGGGTGCATCTTTCCACTCCCTTCCTGCCCCGGCCCTTGAGTGTGACCCCATCTGCTTTCCCAACACAGCAATGAAGGGCCAGGGTCAGGGTCAGGAGGGGCATGGAAAGATGCACTTGTAAGTATGAGCTCCATGCTCGACAGGTCCTCCTGCCCCCGCTAACTCTAGCCCTTGACTGTGGCCCCTTCTGCATTCCCTGCATAGGCTCTGTCTGGCAGGGCAAGTGGATGGGGCTGTGTGCCCTGGAGGAGCTGCACTGAAGACCCAGAGTCAGGAAGGGGCTTTTTTTGGTATGGGGGTTGGGACTCTAGGGGTATAGCCTTTCTGCGTGCAGAATCTCTGTCTTTGTTCCTAGCAGCAATAAATAACCCCGGCCAACATAGGTGAGTACTTATTATATATTTAAATCTGTAAAAATTGGATATAGCCAAAACCCTGGCTTCATACACTTTCAAACTGGGGGGTTGAACTCTGGATCTAAGTCCCAACTCTGACAGTTCAAGGTGTATGGGATTTGGTAAATTATTGAGATAGATATGAGCTGCATATCCAGAATGTTGAGTTTTGGTTTGGACCCCATCCTGCTCAGAACCAATAGGTGATCAATGTTGCTGAGTTCTTGAGGTTTTACAGATTCATATATTTTAAGATCTGAAAGAACTTTACATGATCTACCAAGGTCCCTTCCAGACCTTCATTTCAATGATTTTACGATTCTATTGTGATATCTAATCTGATCTCCTGCATAACACAGGTCACCAAAGCAAGCCAGTATAGAAAGTCATTCTGATCACAATGTACTTTGCTATAGTTTTAATGATAATAACAGTGTCCGATTTATCAAGTGGAAGTTTGAGACAGAGACATTAGAATGGGTCATTTCCTTTAGGAATGAGTGACTCAGGCTACTCCTCCTAGTCTATTTCATTCACAGTGTGTACACCAGTCTTGTTCATCTTGAACAAAGATGGCAAACAGAACAGCAAAGACTTCACACAAGTAATTCCACATGCAGAAGCTCAGTTAAGACAACATTGTGTCCAACACCTTTTTTAATCACAAATGCTGCCAGCCAATTCCGGTTTTTACTTCCAGTACTCTTAGCCCTAAACTCTGGCCTTGAAACCCCCAAACCAAAGTCATATTTCCCTATATTTTACTGCTCTTTTCATCTCATTATCAAGCATGGCTTGGTTCCATATGGGCTGGGATTCTGCATCCAGATGAAAGAGAGTTCATACACATCCCAGCACCCTTAATGGTTATTTTGAGTATGCCAAAATGGCACAAATGATCCAGCCTTAGTGCAGGGGGCTAGATGATCCATTTCCATGATACTGTGAGGTTCCTTTGTTATGGTTAGGATGTTTAACCCCTTTTATGGGGATGTTCATATCTCAATACTCCAGTAACTTGCATTTCATTACCACTTGCATCATAACAACAGAGATGATTCAGACATTTTAAGACTGGAGTGGACCATTACATAACACAGATCAAAGGATTTCACACAATAATTCCTGCAGTAAAGAGAATCTTATTTCCAGTGTTGCCAACCCTAATGATTTTTATGGTGAGCCTTGTGTCATGTAGTGTTTTTCTGAAATCTCCTGGAGTCCTATTATTACATGAGTATCTCAGCTTTCATTTTAAAAGTCTATGTTTCCAACTCTTAATATCACAAGGAAAAGCTGAAAAGTGTGAAATCTAAAGACACTAAAATCAGCAAGCCCATAAAGAGAACCCCAAATGCACTGTTTTTTAAATCTCTGATTTTTAAGCCAACTTAATGATTTCTGGGAGGCCTCATGATTTGTAGATATTTGGGGTTGGGCAATACGATGTTGTTCCCTGGTACAACATTAATCATTAGCATCCTCAGTAACTTATGATTGAACTAGCACATATATTTGAGAAAGACATGGTAGGAAGGACTCTAGATGCATGTTTAGCCTAGAGACTGTGTACTCAAAGGATCTCCAAACCTGTGGGAACACAGTGCTTTTGTATCATTGCCATTTAATTTGGAAGGTGGTATGTTCAGCAATGATGCCATATCACAGCTCTAGCTGGTTGTTACCTAGCACTGGAATGCCACTCTGGAATTACATAAAAATGGCTTTTCCACTTTCCTCCACAGCGCAGAGTATGAATCACATGCTAGGATCATCTGGGCAGATCCCTCCTCATCAATTCTCTGCCACTGCAAGACTCTTGGGTATTGGTGATGCCCCAGTCTCACCTGTTCTCTCCCTGTAGTACACAACAGTTTAAGCTCTGTAGAGCTGGAATGCTTTAGTCTAACTGAAATTACTGGGCTCAACACAAGGGTGACTGGGTGAAACTGAATGGCCTGTGATCTATAGGTCAGGCGAGATGATTTAATGGTCCCATCTAAATTTAAACTCTATGGAATCTAAGAAATAAAGACAAAATCTCTTGGAGATATTCCAAATCTTGCATAATTGGCATCTTAAACTTGTACTGTACTTCAAAAGAAACAGGCATCAATGAGCAACTTTATAGCAATTATTACAGTATTAAGTGGCTTGAATTATAATTAAGAAATGGCACCTATCAGGATTTTGGCAGGCCCGGCTCTGTAGACTATAAGAAGATATACTATAAGAAGATCTCTTTAACTAACCAACAACTTTGACTCTTCTTATGAATCTTGATTATTTGCAGTGATTAAAAACAAATCAACCATAATATAATTTAAGCAGATTAAAGTGCTTTGAATTTATTAATTTTCTCCGCATCATAATATTTCAGTTTTCTACAAGTGTCAATAAGTTCAGGCATTTAATTTACCAAATGTTTCCAATTTTTCACTCAAATACTTTACAATCTTCAGAGCAGCTGTGTGTCATTTACCCACTTAGCCCATTTACAAATGAGGTTAAAATAAGATTATTCCTGGTTGCAATTTAGCTGTGCTCAGCACAGAACCAGGGAAGGGGGAGAAACTGAGAAGGCAGTTCTAAGCCAGTGTTTCCACTAATGTTTTTTTATTAGGATTGTTTCAGCTCCCAGCATAATTTATAGTCTGGAGGCTAAGCTAAATTACACCATCAGGGATGGTCTGTTAGAGGCCATTATGCCAGCACCAGACTGGCAGAGTGCAACGAACTCTGGCCACACCCCTTATCCGCCATATATTGGCATGGGTAGGAATGCATGAGTGGGTGGTTACACCAGCTTTACACCATGCAAGGATCCTCCTGCATCAGGGAAATCCCCTGCTGCTCAGTTATGGTGGCTGTGAACTGCCTGAGCAACTGAAAGCAGCCAGCCAGAGTCCCTGACTTACATCTGATATCACATACCATTTCTGAGGTAATACTTCTGCATCTCTCTGCATAAATTAAGGATAAGAATTTTTGTGCAGCATTAACCGTGACACCTAGCATGAATAGTAGGTACTATTGATTCTGAATGTGTTCATTGTAACTTCTGTATTCTCATTCAGTGCAACCAAGAACTCTCCCTTTTTTCTGCAGTCTTCTGGAGTCTATGGGTGAAATGTCTCAGAAGTAGCATGACAAATAAAGACCTAAGCATGACCTAAGAGTGTCAGGAGCATGGGGTGTTTTGTTTTGTTTTTGTGTGGAGCTGGAGCTTACAATGCCTCATACTTCACTATTGCTTTTTGAAAATGCACAAAGGGTCCATTTTTTGTTTTTGTCTTTCTGATTGGTAAAAGAACGGATATTTTTAACATGATCCTACCCTAAGCTTCTAACAGATAATCCCAGCAGCAAATCTGACCCTGTCACAACACCAGTATTTATCTACATTTGTTTCTGTATTTTTCAAAGGTAGTTTGTATAAAAGGGAGAAACAATCTGGTCTTGTCCCAAACAAATGTGTTTAATATATGGAGATAATACAGTGAATGATATTGTGGTTCTTAAATATATAGCTCCTTTGGGCTAGATTGTACCTTGAACATCATGTCCATACAGGAAGGGAAAAGGGAAAAAGAACCCCCTGGGCAGACTCCTGGCACCCTCGGTCTAGGCCTGCCAGAGTAAACGGTTGCTTCATGACTGTTATTCTATCCTTGCATTGGACCAGGTGACTGAACCCTCAACCACTACAACAGACATGGTGTGGGGGATATTGTAAATTGCTGCTGGCAAAGGCTAGCAATAAATTACTGCTGTCCTAGAGCAAGCAGAAAGCAGGAAGGGAAATAAGCCTGAGGGCATGACTGAAGCACACCACCTCCTGATGCAGCTATTCCTGGGGTAGTGCAGTTTAGTCACCCTCCCTTGCTTAGGGTTGTGCCTGAAGGCATAAGCTATCCCTGCAAATAAATAGGAAAGGAATTCTTAAATTAATACAAGGGTCATATTAAACAACCCTTACTCATATTCAGTAGCTTGCTCCATAAGTAGCTCTGTTCAGTGCTTGGAACTGCTTGCAGAATAAAGTGCTACACACTGTAAAGATGGAAGAATCAGGTCCCAGTTTATATTAACATGGTTTTCTCTCTTAGAGTAGGAATGATTTGTGTGGAAAGTATCTCTGCATAGGTGTCATTGTCTATATTAGGGCTACTGTACATGTGAACATGTATATGTAAGGAGACCATGTCTACTGTCCCTTTCAACTTGCATCCTTCCATGATTGACTCACAGGGGGCTCCAGGAATTTTTGCTGTGGGCAGAAACTTGACAGTCATCTCTTTACTCAGTACTTGCTTTCTGCTCTCTGTGTTTTTGCTGATGCATGTGAATAAGTGCAACTCCAGCCAAAATCTGGCTTTTTATTTCTATTGCAAAGCTATAGAGGATTTTTTGGGTGGGAATTGGCATTTCACAAGTTTTACTGCTCAATTTGCAAAACTAACCAAGCTTCGTCTAATGTCTTGCACTGCCTATTTTCCCTTACTCCACAATTTCTGCCTTTGCTTCAGACTATTATTATACTGAGCAGCTTGCTAAGCTAAGGTCAGTGTTGGAAAAAAACAACAGTGTATTAAAACAAGTTTAATATTTATTTAACTTTGGATAATATCACAGAGTTTCATTTTTTTTGACGGGCAGTAGCAAGTGGCTGACTGAATTTTTTCTTCATGTAGACTACATTGTGGGCAGAGGAAGCTGCTCGAAGTCAAGATGAAATACATTGAAGCTGGATAACTAGCCTTTTTTACAGCTGAAGTACACAAGGATTGGAGACTACTGTGTTCCACAGGGAAGAGGGCCATTTATGACAAAGTCCTATTGAATTGGATAGAACATTTACACTCCTCTCTCTATATATATATCTATAGATTATTAGACTGCCTTATCTGCTCCATCACTGCTGACTGAGTTTGGCCCCATCACATTCAGATCTTTGCAGAAGTTACTCCACTGGCTCCCAGTCAGATTCTGATGCCAGTTTAAGACTTTGGTCCTATTTTTCAAAGCAATTAATGGATCAAGCCCCAGCTGCATCAAAGACCGAATTTCAGTGGTGTCCTGTTACATTTTTAGTCAGGCATACAGGCATACTATATTTTTAGTCAGACAAAATAGTGTCCTCCATGCAGCATGACCTCAGACATAAGGTACATGCGAGATCATACCACACGGAGGATGCCATTTTGCATGTAAAATTATATGCCTGACTAAACATACGAAATAGCATTCTCCAGGGGCATTCAGGGGCTGAATGGAAAAGTTCCGCAGGCACAACCAGTCCAGGGGCATGCAGTGCATGCACGGACAGCACACCACTGCTGATTTTTGATCTGTAAACAACGGCAACAGCTGTGCGCCTCTGGAAAAATGTGTATCACAAAGCTGAGGATGAAGGCTGTGAGAGCTGGGATTAAATCATTCTCTGGTGAGGGGATCAGCTGTGGAACAATCATGAAACCAGGAGCTGACCATCTTTAGGAAATGGTGCAAAGCCTTCCTTTTTGAGAAAGCCTTTCCTCCATCTGTGATATTTGCAATTCAAATCCCCTTTTACTCCCAAACCACTTAAACACAATTAATTAATTAAATAAATACAAAAACGACTAAAGAATAGTTCTGGCTCCATGAAGTCCATTAGGAACTTCACTATTGCTATTACTTTTACTCGGAAGGCACTCAGATACTATGGTGATCAGCAGCAAAACTCTAAGATAGCTAGAGCTCTCAGACACTTTCCAGACAGACAAGAAAGACCAGAACCTACCCTGAGTTAAAGGTGGCAAAAAAGCCCATTTCCTTCCCCTGAAAAATACTGAATGGAAAACTTTCATGGGGAAATTTTGATTCAATTTTTGAAAACCAATTTTTCTCCCTCCTATTCCTTCCCTTTTTTTTTTTTTTTTTCCATTTTTGGCCACTGAATAAAAAAGAATGAAGACTGGATAGGATTTTCCCACATTTCCCCTTTCTTTTTTTTTTCTTTTTCTACTCTAACTTTTCAGATCTCATCCAACTTTGGAAAAAGTTAACAATGACATATCTCAGTAGTCCTTCACCAAAAGCTCTTAAGCAAAGCAGGTCATGGGATAAGAGGGAAGGTCCTCTATTGGATCAATAACTGGTTAAAAGATAGGAAACAAAGGATAAGAAATAAATGGCAAGTTTTCACAGTGGAGACAGGTAAATAACAGGGTTTGCAAAGGATCTGTCTTGGAAACAGTGCTGTTCGGCACTGGAAAAAGGGGTAAGGAATGATCTGGAAAAAGGGGTAAGCAGAGAGGTGGCAAAGTTTGAAGACAATATAAAATTGCTCAAGATACTTAAGTCCAAAGCTGACTGTGAAGAGTTACAAAGGGATCTCACAAAACTGGGTGACTGGGCAACAAAACAGTGATGTAATAAAAATAAAAGTAGAGCAATCCGCTTTGGGCTAGTCCCAATAAAGAATTACCTGGAAAAATATTCTTGTATAATATTGTATAGTATCTGTATGCCATTGTATAAATATATATTGGGGTCAACTTACAATTTGTTGTGTGAGGAGTATAAACACACAGGTTGGGATAGTCATAAAGACCTAAAAGACCAAACTCCCACTGAAAATCAATGAGATTTGGGCACCTAACTCCCTTCAGCTATATACCAGTTATAACTTCTCTTACCAAGCTCAGAGCAAGGTTTAGTTCAATGTCTGAACATGTAATGCAAAAGCAAATATCCCAGGCATTTTCCAAGTCATCAAAGACAGTCCAGTGGAGACCAAACTGAAACATGAATTGCAAATGCAACACTGAATTCGTCTATGAAATAAGCCATTCTGTTCTATTTGAAAAGTATGTATTTTAAAGAACATGACGCTATAAAGTTTGCAAATATTTGCTACTTTTACATTTCTTTTTGTGAGATCTCATCTTTTTGGCCGCCTTAGCAGAGATCAGCAGCTTCTGACCTCATATCGCATATATATTACAGGCAGGGCTCACCACACCACTTATGCTTCTCCTTACAAAGACCCTGTTTTGTGAGCTGCTTGTAACTTTGCCAAACTTAAACCATTTTCAGGCTGAAATTTTTCATGTAGGATGCCTGCCTCAGGCTCCTTTTTTTAAAGATTCAGCTAAAATGACTAAGCCATTTCAGAGACGTTGTTTAGGGGAAAGTATGTTGTTTTACCTGTATTTAAAAAATTTCTTACAACGGTTTCACTGAGAAGCTCTAGCACCTCCATGCTTTGGTGCAGAGTCTTGAAATTTCACAGGGAGATCACCCTTGCATCAGGGATAAACTGTTTGTTATATCTGTGAAGATGTGCCCACGTTTGGCCATGTTATAAGCCTGAAAAAATCTCAGTTCACTCATGCTCACTGGAGACTTATCAGAGTTTGGCAGCTACGTTCTCCAAGGATTCTGTTTACATTGAGCGTAGTCTAGCTGCGGGATGCAGAGGCTGAGCAGGAATTTCCCTGAACTTCCTTCTCATTGCCTCCAGCAGCTGCTGTGCCATTATCTCTCCTATGCTCTCAGTTTGCCCCAGCTGGTGCAGAAGTCAGTGGATGGATGAAGCAGAGGAGGAGGAGGGGCAAGGAGAAGGGGAAAGGGATAGAAGCGGGATGTGACAGATAGCAGCACAAGAGACAGGCCAGGGGCACAAGTGTCTATAACCACTAGAACACACTGTCCTGCAGAACTTGGAACTGAATGTTAGACACTTGAGGTTAGAGGTAGTGAAGATAGTATGTTATCATGTAATTAAATACTGTAAAATAATGCATAGGCACAAGGAGGTAAAGTAAGTTTGCACAGTCTTCGTTAACATTGGCATTTCTTAAATTTAGAGTCCTTGACTCTGCAACCTTAATAATGTTATTTTAATATCGTTTGTGTGTGTATGTTTTAGCAATCAGTTAAAGACAATATAACCAGAAAACACATATACATTAAAGTTAGAGCTGGGAAACAGTTTTCCGATCCTGTGAATTTTTGAGACTTCAGAAAGGAAAATGTCAAAAAAAATTGTGAAATGAGAAAAATAAAATGGATCAGATCAGTCGAAACATTTAATTTTGACACTTTTGAAAGGTGTCATCTTGATTTGGAACTGAACTTTTTCTTACTATAAATTAACTTAAATTTCGAAATGAAAAAGTCATTTTGAATCAAAGGACAGAATTTTACATTTCAAATATGTCAAAATGGTCCTTTTTTCTTTCCAAAAAATTTTAAAGTGGGAATTCCTTACCAGTTCTAATTAGAGAAGTAAATGGAGTAAGAGCTACACAATTCTACCCTTACCTTCTACCAGTTTCAGTAGATATATTATCCAGTCGCATATTAACCGGCAAAATACAACAGGATTTTTTAACCATTGATACTCAAAGGAAAACATTCAAAGAACATCCCCAACCACATTTAACAGCATGCTAAGGAAAGATCATGCATGAAAATATACAAGAGTAAAGTAGTTATTAATTATTAATTACTATTATTTTATTGTTATAAATTTCTAATAGATTGCAGTTACAGGTCACGTTTAAAGTGGCTGGAAGGAAAGAAGAAAATTAAAGTACTACTGATGTTCCCATGAGGGTCAGATAAAGTAAACCCACATCACCTGCAAAACTGTTTGTCATCAGGGTTAAACATCTGAATCAATGCATATGGAAAAACAGCTGCAACATTATTCAGTTCAAATGCAGTTCTAAAGCAACAAGCCCACTTGACAGAACAAACTCAGGTAAAATGGAGGGCCAACAAGTGATGGAAAGAAATGAGTTACTTCAGATGGGGAACGAAATGTGGTCTGCACTGGTAGCAACTGAGAAGTCATCATTAGAGTTGGGTGGGAAAGTCTCAATTTTTTTCACAAACTGAAGGTCCCTTCCCCCAAATTAAGTAAATAAATACATTCAGATTCTATCAACTGAATTTTTTTGTTTTGACAATTTCAAAACATTTTGTTTCAATTTTGACCTTTTTAAAACTTTTTTTTACTATAAATTAACTTACATTTTGAAATAAAAAGATATGTCTAATCAAAAAATGGAACTTTTTTGTTTAAAAAATGGAGAAAAAGGATGTTTCAACAATTTCAAAACTGTTAAAAATGATTAGAAATTGAAAATGAATCAAAACTGAACCTTTCTTGTGAATAGTTTCAGTTTTGACAAATCAGCATTTTGTGACCAAAACATTTCGTTGAAAAATTCACAACTAGTTCTAGTCATTATTTACTCATGGTGGTTTGATAGTCTATAGTGGTGGATGGTCTCAGCGCAATTCTTAATGGATACGTATCCTGTAGCACAAATACATGTGGCATTTTTTATTTACAGGGCGGTTTCTAACGGGTCATGGGGCTCCAGGCCAGTGGTTCTCAAACTTTTGTACGGTGACCCCTTTCAAATAGCAAGCCTCTCCTTATAAATTTAAAACACTTTTTTATATACTTAACACCATTATAAATGCTGGATGCAAAGCAGGGTTTGGAGTGGAGGCTGACCCCCCAGTTTGAGAACCCCTGCTCTAGGCAAATGTAGAAGTCTTCTGTTTTCATTGTTTCCTGATCCCTTCTTTCCACCAATCCATCCAGCTCAGCTGCCAATGGAAGTCATCTCCTTTTCCAGAAGTGTCCTGTTTCTGCCCAGTCATACACAGAAGGAATAAAATCCGTTCCCAAATGTGTCCCAAATTCCTTTGTACTGGTTGCAGTGCACTGGCTTTAAGTGAGATGCCATTACAGCTGGGGCATAGGATTCAAGACTGCAACTGAAACACAGAGGTAGCCAGCGTGTATAACTGGACTGAAACAGAGACACCACTTTTGTGGGGGATGAGGAGGGCAAAAATTCACAGCTGGAAAATAGCCATTCAGGACTGACCTGTGGGAACATCGCTCTGCTGGGTTAAGTACTATCTGCGGGGGCTGCTTTAGATGTCCGTCCTAGGCAATGACCCATGTAGTCTATTTCTAAAAGCCACTCCTACTTGCTGGTGGCCTGAAAAGAGAGCCTACAGTTCAATAAATAGAAAAATGAAGTGCACTTTCACCCCTCCGTGTCAGAGTTGAAGCATAATGATGGGGTGGCATGGAGAGTTGAATTGCCTGCCTTTGTACCCCTTCCTGAAGGTAAATAATACATTAGTCATGAGAACTGTCAATGTGGTTGCTCACATGATAGCTCATTACACTTTCAGATAAAACAATTTTAAAAAGGAATTACTAGAACCCAGAAAGAACTGTCCATTGGTTATTTGAATTGTGCTAGTGCCTAATCAGGGCCTGCTGTGCTAGGAGCTGTACAACCTTATAATAAAGAGTTTACAATCTAAGTGTAAGACAGGAGACAACAGATGAATACAACAAACAGCAAGTAGGGGTGGGGTGGGGAGATCATACAGCAAGACAATTATGATCAGCAGAAGTCCTTCTAGAGCTGCAAATTCCCCATTGCCCTAAGCCTCACTAAGGGAGTTGAAAGCTAACATTGTGTTCCAGTATCCTCTCCTTCAAGAATTCCTTCTTGTTCTGATAAAACCCCTTTACACAGACTATCAAAGGGCTTCCTAAAGTCAAGAAAAATGTGAACTCGGTCATGATACCGAATGTTCCTTTTAAAACATTGCATTTATCATCAAAATCTTCCTTCCCAGCAAAGTCTCTCATGGGACTCCTAAAATATCAACAACTGGTGTGCACTTAATTTGGAAGTGCAGAATTGTCAGGAAGGATCCCTTATGAATTTCACCCAGTTCAAGATCTTTTTCCACAGCAAGGGCCCTGAGCACCTGGCTATGGAATCAGACAGCAGCCGTATGCTTAGCACTTCTGCTGAGCTGTCTGCTAAATTTTTGCTTTTATAGTAAGAAACATGGTGGAATGCCAAACCGTATAGAGCAAACTGACAATGGCTACAGGAAACATCAGAATCCTAGAGGTCAGAGATGAACATGCTAGGAATTACAGCCCCTGTCATTGATGATGCAGGAAGATTCTCTACCATATTTTCTCTAGTGTTTTGTTCAGTCTAGTTTTAAATGTCCCAGTGCTGGAAGACGTGCTCTATTTCTAGTGCATTTTACACTGTGAAACCCTGAGGCAGAGAGAAAATTAAGGCAGTATGACTCCAGAAGTCACATAAAACTGAATGGTGAAAAGCATCAAAGGAATAGGGATGGTGATGATGCAAATAAGGTCAGGAAAGCGTCCTACCAAAACCTGAGTTTATCCTGGAAGAAGAAGGCAGATTCCTACAATGGCTTTGGACTTATGTTATATAGGAACTTTGAAAAGGGTGTCTGTATTTCCAAAGGGGAAATGTGAAGTGATAGTATGGTGTGAATCAGCATGTCCACAATGCTTGCCCTGACGGGGTTAATGTAGGCCAAAGGGGCCAATTAACCTAATAGGCTGCAAGCTGGGGGGATAATTAGGCTGAGAGGAAGGCCCTAATTAGGGGACGTTCACCTGTGCAGGAACACACACAGGGCTTCTGTAAAGCCAGGAAACTGATAGTCAAAAGGAGCTGCAGGAGAAAGGAGTTGTGTTTGGTGTTATGGTGCTAGGTAGCCTTCAGTTACTCCCCAGGAGGAGGGAGTTTGGGCTAGTAAACATGGGGGAGAGGGTGAAGCCAGAAGGTGAAGTAGGAAGGAGTCCCCAGGGAAAAAACAATCTGATGTGCAAGTGAGCAGGCCACCGTTGCTAGAGATAGGGTCCCTAGACTGGAACCTGGAGTAGAGGGCAGGACTGCTTTCTCCTACCCGCCACTGGAAGAGTGCCATGGTCAGAGCAATGAAGGGAAGACTGCCATTTTGTACATAGGGACTTTGATACCTCGGAAGGGAGAACCACATAGTGGTTGAGTTACAAAGGGGAAACTGCAGCTCCTGGACTGAGAGAGGGGCCCCGGAGTGATGGAGTGCAAGTGCAGGAAGAGGCGATGGCCTGACAAGGTTAATCCCCAAAACAGTGAGGAGGAGGCACTGCCAAGCGGTGAGTAGAGCACCCCATGACATATGGAGTTAGGTATCAAGTATATTGAAACAAGCTGCAAGAGCTTGAGGTTAGGTAAATAAGAAAATAGCAACAGAATTTTGAAAGGAAAAAGACACCTCCTCCCCTAACATTTAAGGAAAACCTACTAGCTTCAGTTCTTCCAGATGTATAGTATTTATAATGGGATGTGTTTGGTCAATGACTGCAAAGAACCTTGAATCCGCTACTTGTGATATTTAGGAGCATATATATATTTGTTATGCTAGTCTCCGATGTGTTCTTGCAATAGTTTCACGCAAGGCTTTACTTTGAATGAGAAAAAAAATGAGAAATACATACCCTGAATTAATGACGGTCCAGTCACCAGATATTCCCAATTAAAATGTTTGTCATAGTAATCAGGTTTATAAGATTCCAGCCTACTTAAGCAGGCCATCATCAGCTCTTATCATTTGTACAATAAGGAGGCTGTCAGTTGCACCACATCTGTGCAAGACACATTTGAAATATTAACAATAATGTGCACAATACCATGGGTCAAATTCTTCTCTTCCCTTCTGGTTGCTTTTTTATAACTGAAAAGAGAAGCTGGACAGCAATATCTTTAGCACACATTTCCAATTACATTACCCCTTGGAATCGTGAAATAAGACGGCTGCATTTACATAGCATCTTTTATACCAACTGTTTTATATAATTTAAATAATACAAGCCATGACATAGCACAAGTTACAGAAATCAGAAGTGTAAATTCATTGTATGGCTAATACATTAAAGCATTGATTAACAAGGCTAATCATGTGGAAAGGGAGAAATTAAGAAACAGTGTGGGCAAAGGATAAAAGATCCTTCAAATTGAACATGCTCTTAGATAACTTTACGGCCTCTGTCTCCTGCATATAGTTCTTGGGAAAGTCTGTAAACTGATACACCATAGACATGGTTGATTTAGAGGACTGGCATTACTGTATGGAACCTTTGTTCTCTAAAGTCAGGGGTTCTCCACTTTTTCTTTCTGAGCCCTCGCAACATGCTATAAAAACTCCACAGCCCACATGTGCCATAACAATTGTTTTCCTACATATAAAAGCCAGGACCGACATTAGGGTGTAGCAAACAGGGCAATTGCCTGGGACCCTACACCACAGGGGGCGCCCCAAAGCTACATTTGGCTTCAGCACCAGGTGGCGGGGCTCAGGGCCCTAGGCTTCAGCCCCATGCAGTGGCGCTTCAGCTTTCTGCCCTGGGCCCCAGTGAATCTAATGCTGACCCTGCTTGGCGGACCCCCTAAAGCCTGCTCGCGGTGCCCCAGGGGACCCTGGACCTCTGGTTGAGAACAACTGTTCTAAATTACTGATTTAAATCTACTCTAACCCAAAAGTGAATATAAATTATCATCTGACAACTGGTGGTCAATACCAGCAGAAGAGCAAGGAGGATTCATGGCATTCAAGGCTCAGTTGTTCAAGGTTTAAGTAAAGGAACTCAAGGATGATAACAACTAGTTAAGGACATTCTTTTGCATTCAGAATCTGTGCGTTTTACATAATGACCCTTATAATTCGATCATGGTGGAATCTAAGGGCAGGTCTACACTCAAAACGCTGAATCGGAGCCACTGTAGCACTTTAAGACACTCCTACCAGTGTAGTGCCGTCTACACTGAGGGTTCCATCGGTATAACTGCACTGCTCAGGGGTGTAGATTGTTCACACCCATGAGCAACATAGTTATACCGATGTAAGTCTGTAGGACCACAGTGAAACAAGCTGGTATCGTCTTCAGACAAGTGTTTGCACTGCAGAAGCTACTATCGTACCTGTTACTATAGTTAGAAATGTCAGCTGAATGGATATGGGAGACAGAGCTATTGTGTCATCTTGGAGCAATTTACGCTAGTGTAAATTGGGAGTCATTCTAATAAATCAGTGGAGTTATTTCTGATTTACACCAGAGTAACAGATCAACATTTTGTTAGTTACATACATAAACATAAGATTGTCGGTTATAGGACATTTAGTCTACCATTTTTCACAAGCAGGAAAAAAAATCACAAGACAGAACAGTCTTGGCAACAAAAACTCAATTGTTAAAAACAAAAGGTACAAGACATGAATTTCTGTTTTCTCAGGACAGATTTTTTAGTCTAACATCTTTGCTCTTGGGTGACTCATAAATGGAGCTGTAACTCTGATTGCACCTGACCACACTGTACTGAGGCTAATGCATTATATATCCAATTGGTTGGAACAGAAATACATGATATTGATACTTTAAGCAGAGGTCTAATTAATAAAAATGTCCATGACAGCTTGTGGGCACTCTCAGATCCCCAGGAGCATTGAGATGCAGAACACTGTTCCTGCTCTTTAATGTCTGAGTGCAGTGCTGCATAGAAAAGGTCAAATAATTAGACAAATGTTCAGGAATAAATTCAAACATTTTATGTAATGGTCAGATTCAGTGGCTGAATTTGAAATATACGCTGAGTGTTCAAGTCCACGCCCCCAGCACATGCACCTCAGAAGTAATTTTGCTCTGTTTCATAGACTGATCTTATGTTTAATTGTCTTTCGGGGACAGATATAAAAAAATAGAGGGAATCTCAAATGAAATTGGTTAAAGGTTATCTACGTCATGTGGATTAGATATAAAAAGTAGAAACAATGCAATAGATGCTGGCTTGACATCCCATTTGCCACTAGCCCCATGAAACGAAGATGAAAGTTTGTTATCCCACGGGGTCTCTCTGTAGATGGAAAGTTACTATCTTCTTGTGAAAAGGTCATTGAGTCTAATGTATCTGAGTGGAGCTGTGCAGAAACTCACAGTACTGATGCCATTCTTGTGCTGATCTACTTGTCTCTGTAAGACAGTTAGACCTAGAATAATTGTGTAACTTCTCGGCAGAAAATAAAAGTGAAAAGTTTTGTCAAAACATTTTTTTAAAAAAGAAAGGATTGCTTGATTCTAGACATAAGCAAATATTTGGGAGAAGATGCAGCAGTGCTTATGCTTTCTGGACAGGCTCATCTATCCACTTAATATGGAGTCACTGATCTTATGTCCTTGCAGAAGTTTCCCTGGCTCACTTCATCTAAATATCTGAATATGTATGTGTACTGACAGGTCTAATAAATATTATCTGCAGTGTTGGTCCCAGGATATTAGAGAGACAAGGTGGGTGAGATAATATCTTTCATTGGATCAACTTCTACTGGTGAGAGAGACAAGCTTTTGAGCTTATTGAGAGATCTTCTTCAGGTCTGGGAAATGTACTCAGTGTGTCACTGCTAAATACAAGGTGGAAAAGATTGTTAAGCATAAGTAGTTAGCGAAGACTTCAAGAGACCATTCAAGGTGAAGTGGCCCATTAACACCTCTCCAGTCATAGCAGATGGAACGGGGTGAGGGGGAAGAAAGTGGAAGGGGTTGTCTGTTGTCATCCATCATAAATCCAGTGTCTGTATTCAGTGCATGATTTTTATTGTCTACCAAAGTTATGAATTTAAACTCCCAGGCTCATCTTTTGAAAGTTTTATACAGATTTTCTTTAAGGATGAGGACTGAGAGGTCAGATATAGAGTGATCATTCTGTGACAAGTGTTCATCCACAGCTGATAGGGTGTTATTTTCTTTCTTATTTTTTCTGTGTGAGTTCATTTGAGAGCATAGTGATTGTCTCATTTCACTCACAGAGCTTTTATTGGGGCATTTAGTGCATTGGATGAGGTATGTTGTGATAGGCATATATTGGATCCATGGATCTTGAAAGTTGGTGTGTCCTGTCTGTGGAGACCTTGCTTCTGATGAGCTTGGAGAGGCTGGGGATTGTTTGAAAGCCAGAAGAGGGGATTCAGGAAATATTTATTTCAGAATGTGGTCCCCATTGAATGTGGGTTGTAATTGTTTAATGATACCCCATATGGGTTCCATTGTGGGGTGGTAGGTGACAACTAGGGGTGTGAGGGTGGAGGGGGTTTTATTTCATTATTGGTGCAGGTTCTTTCAGGGTATTTGGGTGGCAGTGTACTTGTCTGGTGAAGTGTCCTTGTTTGATGAAGGGGGTTTTAAGGTGTCCTGGACTTTCTCCTTGGAGCATATTCTGTGGTATCTCAGTGCCTGGCTGTAGATAGCCAGGTTGTTTGGGGTGGTTACTGGATCTGTGAAGGTAGGTGTGGGGAACTGTAGGTTTCTTGTATATAGTTGTCCATTGTTGGAGCTGACCATGAAGGTGATGATCGTGTGGGACTGTTCTAGAGAAAATGAAATGGATGGGTGGTGGTGGTTGAAGTTGTGGTGGAAATCAGGTTTCCTGATTTTAATTTAGGTCATCTATCCATGGGATGGAAATATCATTGATGTATCTCAAGTATATCATTGGTTTTGTGGTGTATTTGTCCATAAATTCTTCCTCAAGGTGGCCCATGAAGAGGTTGGCATAATGGGGAGCCATCCTAGTATCCATGGCTGTTGCCATGGTTTGGACAAAGTGTTGTTTGTTAAGAGTGTAGATGAAATGGATCCTTTTGGTGATGTTTGGGGTGGATATGTGTGTGGTCTATTGAGTTGTAGATATCTGAGGCAGGCAGAGATGCCATCATTGTGAGGGATGTTGGTGTATAAGAAGGAGACATCCATGGTGGCAAGGCTGGTGTTCTGAGGGAGGTTGTTAATGTTGCAAAGTTTCTGGAGGAAGTCAGTTAAGAACATAAGAATGGCCATACTGGGTTAGATCAAAGGTCCATCTAGCCCAGTACTCTGTCTTCTGACAGTGGCCAATGCCAAGTGCTTCAGAGAAAATGAACAGAACAGGTAACCATCAAGTGATCCATCCCTTGTCACCATCCATCCCCATTCCCAGTTGTATCCTTTGTGTGGTGTAGTTTAAGCATAGTTTCTATGGGTCCCAGTATTCCTTCAGTAAGAGTGCTGTGGCTAGATATTATAGGTCTGCTGGGGTTCCCTTGTTTGTGTATCTTGGGAAGTATGTAGAAGGTCCCTGGAGCTCTTTGGGCATGAGATGGTATAGTTTTACTTGGAGTCTGGGGAAGGATTTGACGGTATCTTTAAATTCTTGTCTGAATTGTGGGGTGGTGTCTTCAAGGTGGGGTTTTTTTGTTTGTTTTTCTTTTGGTTTAGAGTAGGTGGGGTCAGAGTAGAGTCTGCTGGTTTGATCACTATCTGATGGTTGGATTTTGGGGACTTTATAGTTGTCCTCTTGGAGGCGGAGAAATTGTGTTGGATGTGATATTTCAGTATTTCACCATCAATTTTTTCCCCTGAAGCAATCAATGTAATCAAGTGTGTGGTTTCATCCACTGGGGTGTCCAGTCAGATCATTCTTTTTTTCCTGTGACCATTGGTGGGGTCACAGTTATTGTGCATGGTTTCGTCACTGTTGTGGCAGAATTATTCGAGGTGGCATCGTTGGAAGAATTCTTCTAGGTCTCCATATTTGTATGGTGTCAGGCCACCACATCTGTGGTGCAGCAGAAGTACAGTCCTTGGAAGAGTACAGATAATTGAGCTCCAGTTAGAGGTAGTCTTGATAAATGGATGATGTTGGAGTGTTGTGTATTGACCATGTGGTGCGGTCCTGGTGCTATGGATTATCACAGAGATGGTGCTGTGTGGGTTGTGGAGTTGTTATAGTTGGTTCCACTTTTTGTTTTTGCGTTGGAGAGCTGTCAGCAGGTTTTACTGATAGTAGTTTGGGCTTTCTTGCATGATTTCCTGTTTCTTGGGGTTTTTTTTTCTTCTAGTGTGTGGGAGCATTTGATGACCTCAATCTCAAAGGAAATCTGCACAATACCATCAAAAGATGAGCCTACGAACTTTGCTAAACAATAAAAACCATGCACTGAATATAGAAACTGGATTTATGGCTTATTAGAACTATCTGTAACCCATTAATAACTCCTCCCAGCTGCCTTCCCACCCCCACCCCCCGCCTTTACCCCCAGTGACTGGAGGGGTGTTAATGGCCCACTTCACCTTTAATTGTCTCTTAAAATCTGTGTTAACTGCTTATGCTAAGCAATCTGTTGCACCTTGTATTTTGCTGTGACACACTGAGTATGTGTCCCAAGCCCGAAGAAAAGTTTTGTGCAAGCTCAAACATTTGCCTCTCACCAACAGAAGTTGGTCCAATAAAACATATTACCTCACCCACCTTGTCTCTCTAATAAATATTACTCAGTTGTAAAGATATGGGACCAGATCATCAGCTAGTGTAAATTAGCATAGCTCATGAAAGTCAGTGAATTTACAGCAGCTGAAGATTTCACTCATGATCTAAGTACTATTGCCAACACTCATCTACAGACTTCTGCCAGTGTAAATCAGGAGTAAGTCCACTGAAGTAAACTGGCCATATCAGTTGATTTACACCAGCTGAGCATCTGATGCCATGAATTTAAACTGAGGTTAAAAAAAAAAATCAGACCTATAATGTATTACTGTACATGACAATAGAAAGCGTATTATGGAGCCACGGTCATGGAATGCAGCACTAGCATTGCGGTGCCTAATCTCCTGGGTTGGGAAATCACCTCATGAGACTTATCAGGTTATAGACAATTTCTGGTGAGTTTTTTGTTGTTTCTCTGCTTTAAAGAAGCAAGTGCCAATAGGCTCTGCCCAAATGAATAGTGATGGGCTCTGGTTTAAGAAGTGATAGTTTATAGATGAGTTTATAGCATGTCAAGTCATATTATCTGCTACATGGGGAAGTGACCTGACTGGCAGAAATCAAAGCTTCAAAGTGTCAGCAAGATACACTGGGGATCTAGATTCACTGACCTGCCTTTTTGTGATATAAACATGTCTGCAGTGATATAAAAAACACTTCCAGTGTGGGCAGAAAAGGCAGTTTGCTGCCTGAAAGGTCAAGAATTTCATAATTCTTGTTTAAAAAATACATATATATGAATGTTAATGTCTTTCCTCTCAACTTTATTGCTTTTAATAATTTGTTTACTCTTTCATCAATAAAATGCCTACTTCTGAGAGTCACCTTTTTTTTGGGAGGGGTGGGTGGGGGGATGTACTCCAGCCATTAACAAAGTGTCAAAGTTTATATAAACCTCAGCTGATTTAAATTTTGAATTCTCATTTAAAATTAGTAAGTTTATTTAAAAAATAAAAACTGAAAAATACATTAGAATGAAATGTTAAGTTTAAAATGTGAAATTTTAACACTTTAATAATGTTGACTGGTATAGATTAGAATCAGGCAAAAAGGTTGGAATAAAACGACTGAAGCAAACCTATTATTATTTATTCCGGTTATACAACAGCACCTACAACTCACAGCTGTGATCAGGGTCTCCAGAACTTACAATCTAAGTATGTAGACAAACAAAAGATCTGATAAAAGAACTACTACTACCTCATTATATAGATGTAGAATAGAGACAGAGAGAGATTAAAGGACTTTATCCAATCCAAGAAGTCTGTAGTTCCCCAGGCACTGAACTCAGATAACCTGAATCATATTCCAGTGCTTTAACTACAAGTCCATCCTTTCACAAGACCAGCCCACCTCATCTCTAATCTTGAGCTTTTTAAGTATTTATAGGACAGCTTGGTATATACATGCCAATACTAATGAACAGCTTTGGGGATTTTGTTATCTTACAAATGAACATCTTGCACTTGTATATCACCTTTTTCAATAATGAAATGTAGCTGCTTTTGTGGTGACACATAGTATGAGTTGGCCATTAACAGAGAGCACTCTCTTGCAAAAGTTTGGATGGGATGTAAAGAAGAATGTATCTAATTGAAATTAGAGGGAAATTGAGGTTGGAAAAGACATTTACCAGAGGATGCTGGGGCTAATACCTTTCTCTTGTGGCATGTCCTATTGCCACAAATGGCAATACATGACAAAAGAACTCAGCTTTACATCTCTTCTAGAAAGAAAAATATTTCCAGCAGCACAGTGGCCCATGGCACTGTGATAGGGCGTTGGCTTATTACTGATTCATGAAGCAAGATTGTTACTTACTAAATTGCTAACGCTATTGTCGTCTTTTCCAATGTTATCCCTTGAGGATTTCTATCTGAGTTTTGATCTGCTTATTTTATATCTGCAAAGATCACAGCCCAAGATGGTTATGTTGCAGATGGTATGAACAATTACATGCAAGCACTGGTAGCTTTGTGAAAGGATTTTCCCCAATCTATAAAAAAAAATATATATATATATTTCTGTTCAATCTCACACTTGGCCAACTAGTCTCTTCGGTTTTTCTTTCCAGCTGTTTCCTACTGATGATGGGAATGTGCCAGTTCCCAGGGAGTCCACTTTTCTTTTCTTGACTGACACATGCATTTGGTGTGAAGTGCAAATAGCTCAAAAGGTGGTTGTAGGATCAATATAAATAAAAGTGACACTTCACTGATGTGGAGTTTCTTGTTATTCTTCCTTGTAGTAGCACCGGTGGAAAAATTTGAAACTCTGTCTAGCACTGCATGAATCTCTTCTCTTGCTGCTGATATTTTCTTAGCTTTATTGAAATAGTAAGATTAAGATAAGTGTGTGTGTGTGTGTGTGTGTGTGTGTATACATATAGATAGATATCCCTCTCCCTCCATATATAGATATAGATATAGATATGATAGCATGGCATGTGATGAATCTATTCATTCACCTTTGTCCCTGTCAGGGTTCCCTCCCCACTCTGAGGTACAGATGTGGGGACCCGCATGAAAGACCCCTTAAGCTTATTTCTACCAGCTTAGGTTAAAAACTTCCCCAAGGCACAAATCCTTCCTTGTCCTTGGATGGGTACTGCTGCCACCACCAAGTGAGTTAGACAAAGATTCAGGAAAAGGAGCACTTGGAGTTCCTGTTTCCCTAAAATATGCCCCCAAACCCCTTCACCCCCTTTCCTGAGGAGGCTTGAGAATAATCTACCAACCAAATAGGTAAACCAGGTGAGCACAGACAAGACCCTTGGGTTTTTAGGACACTAAAAACGAATCCGATTCTTAAAAAACAGAACTTTATTATAAAGAAAAAACTCTGTAAAAATCAGGATGGAAGGTAATTTTACAGAGTAATCAGATTCAAAACACAGAGGATTCCCCTGAAGGCAAAACTTCAAAGTTGCAGAAAACAGGGATAAACCTCCCTCTTAGCACGGGGAAAATTCACAAGTTAAAACAAAAGATAATCTAACGCATTTCCTTGCTATTACATCTAAATTTACAGAAATAGTAAGTATCATTTAGTAGGAGCTGGATTACTTGCTTGGTCTCTCTCTTTGTCTCTGGAGAGAACACACAAGACCAAAACAAAAACCTTCCCCCACAGATTTGAAAGTATCTTCTCCCTTTATTGGTCCTTTTGGTCAGGTGCCAGCCAGGTTATCTGAGCTTCTTAGTCCTCTACAGGTAAAGGTGGGATTTTATGCTACCCTTAGCTGCAGGTTTATGACATACTCCACATCACTTGCCCTCAGAGATGACCTGTGCCTGCCAATCATGGGGGGCAGAGTGATGGCAGCCAGCTTCAATAGTGTTACTGAGCATGCTTAGTCCATGTGAGCATGCTCAGGACAAGCCAAGCAGCCAATCACCATGCATCGCCTCAACTTTCCCTCTATCCACTAATTCATCTCCCTGGGACTTATTCTAAAGCTTCCAAGAGCCACTTTTTTTCTGCAGGGAAATTCTTCATCCTTTCCCCTCCCCTGCCAAATGTGGAATTTCCTTCCCAGAGGCCTCAAGCATTGTCAGCAACTTGCTCTCTCTTGTTTTTTCCCTGTGGCACACAGTTTAGTCTCCTGTGCATTGAAATGATTCAGTCCTTCTAAATGCTTTGAGCTTAACATAGGGATATCTGAATGAAAATGGAATGACCTGTGATATACGGGAAGTCAGATTAGATGATCTAATTGCCCCTTCTGGCTTTAAACTCTATGAAACTGACTTCGGGGGTGGGGGTGGGGGATTACTCACATGAGTAATATTCACTAAAATGAATGAGGGTTGCATAGTCAGGGCCTTTAGTTGCATGAGCAACAGAATGTTTACTATATTTCATTAAGTTTTCCCTGTCCAAACCCATTGAAGACGAGGGGCTCAAAGAGGTGTCCCTAAAGGCAGAACTGAAAGACTGCACAGGCATTTTCTGGTAATCATGCATGAAATGGAAAACAAATCAGGTTTGACTCTGAGCCTAAGCTGAATTTGTAGGGGAAGAAATAGAAGAAAACATGTTTTTATTTGTAAACTGAGCACTTGTAATTCAGAAAGCAATGAGACACAACAGCCATGGAATTCCTCCAACGCCATTTCTTTTTAACAAAGACATAATTATTATTTACTCTTGATTTTTCAGTAGTGCTTAAAAATAGGACTCCAGTCTGGATTACGGCCCCATTGTGCTAGGCAATGTACATAAATATGGGGTAGAATGGTACTTTAAAACGGACTGTAAAATAGACACATTATGAAGGCTATAGAGAAACTACCATCCCTTTTACTTGTTATTTTGACTAACATAGGATCATTAGCTGACATTAAAAGGTAAATGGATATTAAAGTTAAAACCCATGTAGCTAAATAGTTTTTTACAACCATACAATAATCTAATGCACAGTTCAACAAATGAATAAAGAGCCGGGTGAAATATTCACAGTGAACTCACTCACTGAATTTAGTTATATTCCACTTGCAAATTACTAGTGATCACATCTCAATTTCCATGATTTTTTTTTCCATTTAAAATAATTCAGTGAATGTTTTATACAAATTACATTTCTGCTTATGGATGAATATTCATAAACTGTTGGTTGTTTTTCTTTGAGTTTTCAGCAGTTTAAATTTGAACTGTTATGTTTGCATGCTTAGGCATTCTCATGTCTCCCTGTGCCTTGATTAGAAGTGATAACTCTTAAAATTAGGTTTCTGTGAAATACTTGCAATTCCAGATTTTAAATTTTACTACTCTGCAATAAATTAACTAAAATTCTCCAGGTGAAATCTTGGCTTCATTGAAGTCAATGGGAGTTGTGACATCAGCTTCAATGGGGCCATGGTTTCATCCTCTGATTTGGTGGAACACTCCTGCCAATAAACTTATTTACTACAATATTTGCAGACAGTGAACAAAATCAGTCCAAGTAAATTTGTTTAAAAAACTGAAGAAACTTCAATTTTTATTTTTTCCGCAGTAATCATCAGCTCTCTTCAGAGGTCATCAAGATATGTAGTGTAATGTGGCTGGATAGTTTTTATAACCATTAATAATATGCATACCTAAAACAATAAAATGGGTAATCAAATTTCAATATGTAATTTCTTATTTCATTTGTTCCATTCAAAAGGCCATCCCTTGAGACTTTTTTCTGTTTGCTACGTGGTCTCTTTATCAATCCATTCTAGTCAGTGGCTTGTCCAGTTTCACTGCTACACATGTCCCTTAAGAGTTCACAAAAAGAAACGGAGTACTTGTGGCACCTTAGTGACTAACACTCATAATAAATAATAACATAATAAATGTTTATGTTCTTGTTTAATTCAGCATTAATCCTACTATAGTGGACATAGTACTTGCTAATGTGGATAAAATGTAGAGTGGCATTTCTCATTAGGCCAAGAAAGAGGAGCACTCATAGGCTTTATCATCCACAAAGATGGTGATAGGTTCTGATGAGGGACAGGAGACCCAATAAGTGAGCGTGCAGATGTGGTCACCCCATCTCAAAAAAGTTATATTGGAATTGGAAAAGGTTCAGAAAAGGGCAACAAAAATGATTAGTGCTATGGAATGCCTTCTATATGAGGAGAAATTAATAAAACTGTGACTTTTCAGCTTGGAAAAAAGAGATGACTAAAGGGGATATGATAGAGGTCTAGAAAATCATGACTGGTGTGAAAAAAGTAAATATGGAAGTGTTATTTATTCCTCATAATACACAATCTAGGGGCCACCATATGAAATTAATAGGCAGCAGGTTTAAAACAAACACAAGGAAGTATTTTTTCCCCACACAATGCACAGTCAACCTGTGGAACTCCTTGCCAGAGGATGTTATGAAGGCCAAGACTATAACAAGGTTAAAAAAAGAACTAGATAAGTTCAAGGAGGATAGGTCCATCAATGGCTATTAGCCAGGATGGGCAGGCATGGTATCCTTAGCCTCTGTCTGCCAGAAGCTAGGAATGGGCAGCACAGGATGGATCACTTGATGATTATCTGTTCTGTTCATTGCCTCTGGGGCACCTGGCATTGGCCACTGTCGGAAGACAGGATATTGGGCTAGATAGACCTTTGGTCTCACTCAGTATGGCCATTCTTAAGTTCTTATGGTGTTTCAGCAAGAATCAACACTATGGGCAGTGCCTCTGGGAGATTGTGCTGCCCATGGTGGGATCTGAGTGTTCTGGCAGCCTTTAGGAATTTAATTGAATATTGGCATACATGACCTATTTTTTTTTGTTAACATGCTCATTCAAGTAAAGACAGTGTTACTTCCAGCATGTGTTCATTTATTTTCCTCTCATTCATTCACAAGGCAGCACTGCTTGCAGGGACTAAGGAAGCGAACTCCAATAGATATGCTGTATGTGGCTGGAAGTGGCTCAAATATCAAAACAGTAGCTTTTGCAAATCTGTCTTGGGATCCCCATCCTCTCTCCATAAAGAGGAAAGTCCACACATCCCAATAAGATTTGGGATCCAGATTGCAAAACCTTAAGTTCTGGGCATTTGGTCCTAGTCATTCGAGAGAGCTAAGTTCAGATCTGACTCCAGCTCTAGCTTGGCACTGGGGTTTAGGTTTAGGTCTATATCTAACCCAGGTAGGCTTTACTGACATGTATTATACATGGAGCCATAGCAGGGGAAACAAGAGAACTTGCATACATGCTATGTTTATATCTATCTATATCTATAAATCTCATAAGTACTTATGGGACCTCCTATTACCATTGTGTTTGACTACATCAGTCTTTAATGTATTTATCCTCATAACACCCCTGCAAGCTAGAGGGGTGTTATTATCCACATTCTACTGATGCAAAACTGAAGACAAAGTGTCTGGGTTTCCTATGGAAGCTAAATGACTTGCCCATGGTCAAACATAAAGTCTGGCAGAGAAGGGAATTGAACACAGTTTTCCTAAGTCTCCAGCTAGCTGCCTTAGAACATAACAATACTATGTTAAGGAAAGCTTTTGGATGTCAGCAAAGCAACATACATGCTCTTGGTCTGGTATCTTAACATTTATAACTGCCTGACTGATGACCCTTTGCTCCATTTCCTGTGCTGACACATTCCACTGAAGTTCCAGGTAGACCCAGCACGTCTCTGAGGTATTATGTCAACTGTAAGTGTTTGTTTAAACACTAAGATGAGCTGTTCAGAGTCCCTCCCCCATTCCCCCTTGCTTATTTTATTTTAGTTGTGCTTGCTATTTTTTATTGTTTCTTTTGAGACTTTTCTGCTTTTTATTTTGCTTTTCCAACTGGTTCTCAGCTTTTCATTTGTTTTGGTTATCTTTAAGGGAACAGTAGCTTGCATTGGTTTCTTTTGCATTTTTGGTGTTGTAGAATTATTCTGTGTAATTGGTTCATTTTCTTTTATTTTGCATCAGAATTTTTGTCATTCAGAATTTTTCAAAACTTTTTGAAAAGTATGTTGGCAGCTCTCTTTCATATGTTATCGCTGAGGATCAGACTCCCTGATGCTCCAGTAAGACACATCATTTCTGCATTTCTGTTGTGAAATAATAAAATCATATTGTATTATTTTGTTTTTCTTTCTTTGGTACTGTATGGCTGCCCTCAGTGGCCTAGAGTCTATTCATTTTTTTCCCCAAAGACCTTAAAACCCAACAAGTAAAATGAAATATTTGTCAACGTAAGAGTTAAACATTCAGGGAAAGAAACTTTTTAAAAGGCAGCAGTTTAAATCAGAAAAGTAAAGAAACTGATAAAAAGAACTTTGTCTTCTGATTTTGCCTTGAAAAGCAGTGACTGTCAAAAGGACTATGAGGATCTGGGCCTATGTGATCTGGGCCTTAGTGGCCATGGTGGATAACCCATTGTACACAAGCTCCTAGTGCAGTGTTGTAGCTAAGAGGGTGAATGTGAATCTTGGCTGTATAAGCAGCAGAATATCAAGTAGGAGTAGGGAGATAGTATTGCCTCTGTATACAGCATTAGTGAGGCCATTATTGGAATACTACACCCACATGTCAAAGTTGTGGACAAAGTGGAAAGAGTTCAGAAAAGAGCTACAGTTTGGTTGACTGGAAAACAAGAATTCTGTTTCACCAAAGGTTTAGAGGTTTCAAAATTTGTTTTCATTCCATATCAGAACAAAAATATCAGACCTTTTAAGATGTGTCACAAAAAACATGAGCGAGAGAGAGAACACACTTACCTGGGATGTGAAACCCAGTTCACATCCGCAGTCTTTGTTTCAGAACAGGGATTTGCAACTGGCTTTTCTCCATCTCAGGCAAGTGCCCTAACCACCACACTACAGAGTCAGCCTTTCCCTCTTCAGCTCTCCTGTTGGAGAAGTTCTGCTTTGGTTAAATGATTAAATGTTCACTGCGCCAGAAAGAGAGACAGTGACTCCATAGCTTCACTTTAGCTAGAAAAACTTCATTACAAAAATGCAATCACTAGAAATGGCCCCAAAATTTTCACTTGAAAATGTTAGCCATCAGAAAATCTGGTTTTGTAGAAATCAATTTTTTTTTCCTGTTGAAAAAACATCAGTTTTGGCCCCCCCAAAATTGATCCAATGAGGAGGCTGAAAATGAACGTCACTTCATTTTGCAATGTTAATATTAAAAATGGCAAATTTAATTTCAAACTGTTGAATTGGCTAGTTTCATTTGAAAATACTGACTTTTTATTTTGACATTTCCACTTTGAAACTTTGCAGAATTTTCAGTTTCACAAACGTGTTTGTCATTTTGATGTCTTGCTCCACTTTGAAATGGAAAGTAAATACTGAAATGTCAAAGTTTCCTGTGAAAGGAAAATTCCATTTTTTTTAAATACTGCTCTATTAATCAGCCGGGGTGGGAAAAATAGGCTTAAACTTCAAGAAAAACACCTCATGAACTCGAAACTAGTTCTGCAAGCTGAAAGTTCATCTGTGGGGTTTCTAAAACCATGAATTCCACCAGGATCTCCAATCCCAATGGAAACTTCTACTAGTGCAGATCCTATTCAGATTAATCAATTCTAAAACTATGTGCCATGTGCCCTGAAATATTTGAAATCATAGTCTTGTCACTTTTTTATCCTATTCCTTTAAATACCATCTTTATTCTCCCCTTTCAAAGGCTGGCTAGCAGTTGTGATTCTAGCTGGGAAAAAATGTCCAAGAGCTTTTCTAAGTAATACAGGCATCACTCATGTAGCAGATCATCCACCAGGTTGGGGGTTGTGGTGATGAGATGGTGTCACAGTTAAGTCCCCTCTCTCTAAGTCTGAGCAAGTCATATCCCTTTTTTCCCCCTCCCACTTCCACTTGCAACATGGCAAGGACTCAGGGTTTACAGTGGGGGATCTCTTTGCATTCTCAGCTTTAATTATGATATCTTTAGTAAACAAACCATGGGTGTGAATCCTGTGCAGTGATTTCAGGCTGCTTGTCTTCCAAAAGTATGATTCAGAGAACACATATTCCTTCATTACTAAGATATTAGTGATGTAAGCAGAGTCTGAATGAGCTCTCCCCTGAAATCTAGTGGTGAGCTGTAGAAAGACTTCAGGAGCTGATCTTGTTTGCATGGACACACCCACCCTGCCTAGGTGCTCAGAATGATGGCATTGCTTGCCCAAAAAATCACTTGTAGCTGGTGTTGGCTCCCCAGCCTCCTTGTTATTGGGGCAGGAGTAATAAAACTGAGGGCAGCAGAACTGTATCTGGCATTCCCCAATGGAGGGACTCACCCTCAATTGAATGGCACTTGCTTGGCATGGGTTCCAAAGCCCAATGAGTTAAAAGAGAGTGGGGGAGAGGTACTTGTAGCTGGTGGTGTGGGCCCTGTTTAAGGGTCCTAGACACCATTTGACCTTTCTTCTCTCCATAGTATAATAAAAGAGCTAATTTAGACTCAATTGAGAGTCTTGTTACATGCTGCAGAGCTGAAATCACTGATACCTAGGTTTAAGTATTAGACCTGTTTTGGAACAGTGTCTCTATTGCAAGAGATTGCCCAGTATGCACCAGCAGTAAGGCTCCCCCACTTATAACTGAAATTGCTGAGAGCGGTGTTAAGTGGGGGGGGGCCTGAAGATATCTTGGTGAGTGGCCAGCAGGGTGTGAGGCAGAGGTGTGGCCAGCAGAGCAACTGGCAGAGAGGGCCAGAGATGAGCCCTACAGAGGTGTGGCAATCAGCTATTGGGGCAATGAACAAGTGCTCAAGCAGCAGCGCATGTAAGGTGCTGCCTCAGCCCCCCCCCCCCCAACCCCCTTCCACACTGGGTGGGAGGTGAACTCTGCAAATGAACCTCTAAACTCTGGGGCTGCACTGGCCAAGGGCAGCAACTGTGAGTGGGGTGCAGAGAAGGGATGGGCATGTTACAGGGACTTTTTGGGTTGCTGGACTTAAGAACCTGAGGGGAAAAGGACACGGCCCAACTTACTTGGGGGTGGGTCTTTTGCTCATGGTTTATGTTTATGAACCCTAGTTTTTCCAAATGAATGCTGAGTTACTTCCCTCCTTTTGTTAAAAGTTTTTGCTACACTCAGACTCTGTGCTTGCGAGAGGGGAAGTATTGCCTCTTAGAGGCACCCAGGGGGTGGTGTGTAATTGTCCCAGGTCACTGAGTGGGGGCTTGAGCTGGTTTTGTCCTTTGTTGAAAAAGAACCCCTAGATACTGAACCCGGCCCTTATTGCTGCTGGCTTCACCTGGCAGAAGGGTTACAGTGACAATATTTAAGATGAAAACAAGAGAGTGACTTGTTGGATCTCTGCTGCAGAAGCAAATATGGAAAAGTCAGAGTGATTCATTACATTCTTTGCCTTTTTCCTGCTCATGTAAAAATTAGTAAGCATCAGAATTCAATCCCAGGAGCATATCTAAAAAAGACCCTAAAGTGCATGAGACAGATATGCTGACTGCTTAATATTTTTGCATGTTTGTCGTACCAGTTATTTTATTTTGTTAAGCTGGAGTGGAGACTCAGAAGGGAGATTCACCAGAGATTTGTATTCTGTCCCCAGCACCACAAGTCTACCACTGCTAGATCTCCACAATTTGTCATCAGTGAAATATTTTATTATCTGCCCCTCAAGCATTTTATGTGTACAAATTTAAAAGGGCCACTAGACAGACAGATTAAGGGTGGAGGAACTCATTCAATTAAAATAAGAACCAAGCTGAATTTTCACCTATCCCTGAAACAAAACCTAGATATCTTCATGAGCTTCTCCTTTCCCAGCCTTCCCTGAATCCAGAACTGGCCAATCATAACTGTCTCTTTCTACTCCATAAGTTCCACTGGTTCTTCTCCCCTTTGTCCTACCTTTACTGAAGGCCCTACTGAGTCTGTTCTAGGTCTATTCTGTGTCCTCATGTGTTTTAATGTTTAATACACCCCAGTTTGTGCCTCAGATGTTGGAGAAGAGCGACTTTCCCTTAGGGTTGTGAGGACCCCTATAGCGTGCTACTGTAGCAACCCACGAGCGGAAGGATTCTCACAGCATAGCTAAGGTGACAGAGTGGAAGGATCCCTCAAAGGTTTAGAAAACTCCATTAAGCAGCTAACATGAACTCCAACACTGTGAAACTGTTAGCCCTAACTGTGCCTTATTTAACTTGGCTATTTAAATGGCAAGTATGTAATAACAGTTAACAGAAATTTTAACTGAAACAGAACACCAAGAACTTCTAGAGTTATCTACTAGAGCCATCCCACCTTCGTGAACAAAGAATATTAATGTTATGTAGATACTAGAATTCCAGATGGTATATCTCTCCACATAGTAAAAGCAAAAATAGTTTCCAGTCTGAATTACTTTTTTTAAATTAAGAAAAAAATAGGAAAATAAGAGAACAAATTAAGGCACAAATTCTCTCTTGCACCAAAATATGCTTAGTACAGGGAGCTTTAGCTGGCTCCCTGATGGCTCCTCTCTCCCCTATACTAAATATACCTTGGTGCAACAGAGAATCGGTCCCTTTAATTTTGTTCTTTGGGCTTTGAGGGCTTGATAAAAACAGGGGTGTGTGTCTTTTATTGTAGTAAACTGGAATGAATGTAAATTCAAGTACATCAGTGATGTACTTTAAAATGTCACCAGGCTTTAAAAAAGATGACACAAAAATTCTACTTCAACTTCCATAGCTTTGGTTTCCATTTTGCCTTTGGCAGTGTCTTCTACAGAAGATAATTAGGGCCATGTGTGAGCCATCTACATCACTCATGTTGACTTTCTTCCTCCTGAGAGATGTACCCTTACCCTTTGGCTTAGCCATTTGGTGCCTAGGAGACTAGCACTCTGTCACAAACATTGACACAAATAAATAATGATGAAGTCCTGAAGTAAGCAGAAGCTATTAATAAAAATGATCTTAAGTGGTCTGATCTGGATGCATCTCACCAGTCTGCTTCAAACACAAAACCTAGCAATTGTATTAGCATTCAGTTTTTCCCTTTACAGCACCATTTATCTAAGGATCTCAAAGAACTTAACAGACATGAACTAAAGTCTCCTAAAGCCCTACCGTCTAACCTTTTGGGGGTGGTGGTGGTGGTAATTATTACAATCATTTCAAAGATAAGTAAATTGAGACACAGACAGCATATGGACATTTTAAAACCGTTCTGCCCAAATCAGTATTTAGGCATCTAAATAAATGGGTAGCTTTGCAGAGGTGGTGGGCACTTGAAGTTCCAATTGACTTCAGATGCACATAGACCTCATGAAAACACTTGCTAGGATTAGGATCTCCACTGTAGTGCAGAGAGCACACACCCCAGAGGAAGTCAGGAGGAGCTCTTCGCAAATCCTGGTGCCAAGGAGACATTAATCATCTCTTCCATGCACAGGAGGGATATCAGACATCTGCTTTGTTCTACCTCTTCTTGTCACCTTTCATGCTGAATAGTCGGGAGAACAATAAGTACCTTGGAACAAGAGCTGGGCGGTGTTTTTCAATGGAAACTTTTTTTGAGCTAAATCAGTGCCGACTTGGGACAACCAAAAGATTTTGTGAATTTGTGTCTATTTGCCAAATTGTCAGTTTGGAAAAAAAAATCCAAGAACTCAATGTTTTGTTCAAACTGAACCCAGAAGCAGTTGTTTGTTTCCTCTCTGATTTGCCAGATTTCATTTTCCGGTTGGCCCAAAACTATTTTTCAGAATTGCCAGGGAATACTCAAAATCACACAACTCTGCTCAGGACATCTCTGTACCTCCGCTCCAAAGCAGCTCTAACTTGGCCAGGGGAAGGGGGATGATCCACCTCTTTAACTGCTTCCCTTCCTAAAAATTTTAGAAGTCCAAATGATGGGATTATTTCCCCAGTTCTCCTAACTTCATGCAGGATTGACTAGATCCTGTCTGCCACAGCCTATTACTGCCAAACTCTGGTTAGCACAGTAGCTAAGGTGGGGCTAAAGGCAGACTTACACCCACTTTGCCATTCTGGGCGAGCCTGGTCCCCTAGGGTGAATGTGGAGGGTTGCTGGGAGGTAAGAGTTGCAAACTCGGGATTGTGCTGACTTATATTTGGCTGCCAACAGCTCCAAGGGGTTGTTCTGGCAGCTGAGAATAGTACAGTGAACAAACCCCTTTCATTTGGCCATGACTCCTCTTTGCTCTATGCTAGCGATGCTGATGGGGGTCGCAGAGAGCCATCATCCCAGGGATTTTCCATAAACCAGGATGTTCTCTGGGGACAAGATGCACTGACTTTACAGCCCATGGGAGAGCATAAAGGTGCTGTAGGGCAAGGGAGAGTGAGGCCAAGAGTCTTTTGGGGGATTACCAGAATATGGTTACCAGACTGAGTTGTTAATCTCTGATATCTCTTCCAAGGACAAAGCTATACACTATCAAATGATAGTCAGATATGAAAAGGAGGAACATAGAAAGAGCATATGGAGGGTGGGGGGAGGAATAGAGGCTCCAGCTATGGTTAGTACTCCCTCCTCACTTTCCATTCAGCAGCACACGGAGACCTAAATTTGAAAATATCAAGAATGGAAAAAATGCCAATGGTATCAGCAGCCAGTTGGGTCGTCCTGTCTCAGGGCAGTCCTGATAATAAATGAATGGAAGGAAAGGCAAGCAAAAGCATGTTACTATAAAACTACCCTTTAATATTTTGCAGATCATCTAGGATTAAGCCTGTCGAAAGCCAGATATAAGAATTATTCTCTTCTCCGGCCGAGATAAGGTACTTGTTTTGTGGAATTACCAGTAATGGCAAAAGGAAAAGGAATCTAACTATCAGCTTCCTTTCATTTAAACCACAATCCACTAAAATAAAGGTGTGATCGGTTGTTGATACACCTTTGCGAATTTGCTGGAAGAAACAAGATGTTTGTCTTTCTATTCCTTTTCATTCTTGATCGGCGATTCACTATTTCAAAGTCCTGAAAGGAAGATCAGTGGTGCGGCATTCTTTGTAGGGTTTTGAAGTAAAAGGACTTCTGGCTGGAGGCTGCAGTTTTGCTTTGCATCTAAGATGGATGCTTGATAGCAACTCTGGTGGAAAGGATGGCTTAGATCACAAGGGAATGGAAGTTATTGTCGGACTGTTCGGCATTGTACAGTTTATAACATGAGTTGCATGAATTTCAGTCTGGTTATCAGAAGACACCTATCCACATCACAAAACCACTATCACCACCAGCACTGATTAGTACCTTTTACAGCAGTCTGAATTAGAACAATCTAAGGCAAGAACTGTCCTTTATTAGATATTTGTACAGTGTCTAGAACAGTGTGACCCTGACCTGGTTGTGGGTTCCACCACAATATAACAGAACACAATTTGACAAAAGGAAAATTTGAAGAAAAACAAAATTCATGATCCTCCCGACCCCACAGACTTTCCTCAAAGAGCTTTTGTCTATTTATAGGACCCGAGGGAGTGAATGAACATGGAGACTGAATTGCCAGCTCACCCCTGAAGGCTGTCCCTCCAGATCAGTTAAGGCATATCCAAAGGCTGCTCTGGAGAGGCCTACATTACTACTGATCTAGCTGTATAGCACATGTTCTAGGGTGAAGTTTAGGACTTCACTGTTCAGGGATGTCAGTCTAACACTTTTCACAATTACTAAGGCAAAACTTTTCAAACTCGAGTTTAAAGTTAGGTACCTACATATTTAATGTGCTTAAATATGTAGTTTTAGGTGTTCAGGTTTGAAAGTTTTTTAAGTTGAAGCAAACTTTCCCCAGATCACATACAAGCAAGTCACACTGGTAGGAAGAGAAACTGAGTTTTACCATCAAGTCCTCTGCTGTAATCTTATTCCATCTGAGAATAGTTAGGGAGATGGTTGAAATTTCCCAGATTTTAAGTTTTCAAAGATTTTTGAGGAAAATTCCATTTGATGAAAAATAACCAAAGAAACTTATGAAAAACATTGTTTGAAAAGTTTTGATTTTTTTTAAATTGGAATATTTGTGAAATTAAACAAAACCACCGATTACAAATTTCCTGTGATTTTTTTTTTTGATCAGTTCTGAGCTCTGGCCTATCTCAGAGGCTTCATATAACAGTTGTGGCTTGGTGGGAGAAACTAGGGCATGAAGTTATGTTTTGCCTGAATGAAATGTGGCAATCTTTAACAAGAAAGGCACCCAAATATATTTGCTGATAGACTCACTGATATTAAAGCAAGGAGGGGTCATAATGCTTATCTAATATAACCTCTACCATAACACAGGGCAAATAACTTCACCCAGTGCTGTCTGCATCACGCCCATAATTTCTGTGTGACCTAATATACTACTTTTAGAAAAATATTCAGTCTTGACTTAAACTTCAAGTGATGGAGAATTCATCACATCACTCGGTAAGCTGTTCCAGTGGTGGTTATGTGACAGTTGCAGCCTACATTTCCATACTAAACAAGTTCCAAAGATCTTAGTTTAAGTATTCAAACCTTTTGAGGTTTGCCCCATGTCAAAAAAGTCAGTTTGCTTTTCCATTCACCTTTGTTTGTAGCATATGGTTGCTGAAAAATTCTATCAAGATACACATCTTAATAGATTATTTTTAAACAAATCTCAGTTCTGTAACATTGAGCTCTTGTATACAAAGTGCAGTTTCAGGAGATCTAAAAAAAGACATGGTGAAATTGGAGCCTGCAACCCTTTAATAAACAAAGCATCAGAGTGTCTGATTTGGGATGTAAGTTAATAAGATCACAAGGAAAATAGTTCCATGAATGCTGACAGTTCCACCCACATGATCCTCATTAACAGAGCAGAGGCTGACATGTGCAAACCCATTCATAATCATCACTGCACTCTACAAGACTGGAATAATCTTTGGTGCCTCAAAAGAGGACGTTAATCTTCCTGGATGTTTTTGATACCACACACTAGAGATTTTGAGCTGCTAAATCATGTTGCATTTAAGTTTTACGTTTTTGTGAAGGGCACATCAAAATATATTAAAGGAAAATAAAAGTGTCAGAACATCATAAAGACATTACTAGATACTTTTATTAATGTAAAAGTGTATATGGGGGGAAAGCAGATCTTTTATTCATGTGGAAAGCTAATTTAGCTCTGATTTATTTATTTAACTTTAATTTTGGCTTCCATGGAAAACAAATCTTATGCAAAATACATAAACTACTGGGGAAACTGCTCAGTTCACACTAAGTTAACTTCATTTCATTTTTCTGGATACACATAAAAAAACAAAGCCTTTCTTGAATGGTTAATGGAAATTCAAGAATAGATTCACAATCAGAGGTTACTTAACAAGACTTACAAAATTAGCATGCTGTGCTTAGATCTACAAGAATGCCATGCCTAAAGGAAAGAGATAGCAATATTTTAATTAAAATTGGAAATGTCTACCAATTTTTCAAATTTAGACTAGAATAGATTATTAAAAGATGAATCAAGGAGTGCATTCTAGTAAAGGTATAGGACAAATCTTGTTTAGTCCAAAACCCTCCAGGAGATGCAGTAATTTTCTCTTATCCATCAGTGAATTATAGTAAATAGAGATAAATAAAACCTACTTGGTTATCTAAATCATCTTCCTGCCAATGCAAGATTGTTCTCTACAATGCTTTGTCTAGTCTGCTTTTCAGTGACTCAAATTATGTGCTTTCCACAAAACACCAGAGAAACTATTTTATAGTTAATAAATCATATGTGGCCTCATTTAGATCAATTCAGTTACAGTGTACAGTGTAAATTAGGGCAAAATTTGACCAACTGTTAGGAATTCTCCCCAATTTTTTTTCTCCTTTGCTTAATTTTATTTAATTACTCCTAGTTATACCTTCTTGAATCACTGCCAAACAATTCCTCTCCCTGCACTTGCTGATTGTTATAGTCTGTTAATCACAGCTTAGCCGAGCTGTATGTATTCTGTCACTTTACTTTCCTTCAAAGTCAGCCCTCCTAGTCCTTTAATCATTTGTTTTTGTCAAATTCCACTGTGAAATATAACCAAGGGAGAAAATTTCCTTTGTGTAGCTCTTCTGCTCATTTAGCGCTTATGTTTTGACTTTGCTGGTTGTAAGCTGGGGTAGTACGTTATATGGAAAGAAAGCTCAGAAAAGGCCTAACCAAGTGAGCAAATTCTTCTCCACATGTTCTTTGAGCTTTCCAGACCAAACCTACAAATTTCCCCTGCTCATCATTTTATTAATTCTGCTTGGAAAATCTCCTCATTCACCTTCCTGTAGACCTGACTAGATCCCCCTTTCTGAAGTAACGCTCCTTATCAGCTGATGTAAATTGACAATGTCACAGCAGTGGAGGTATGCTGATTTACACCAGGTGAGGATCTGACCCTCAAGCTCTCTCCTTTTCTGCTATGACCCCAAGCTTGAATAACTTCAGTTTAACTGGTGACATCCCTGTTTCACTGGCTTGCTAAACCTACCGTTAAGGGGTACAGCTAGAGCTAGTCCAATTATTCATCGCTGATAAACATGCCCAACAAATTTAACCCTTCTTTCTCCTAAAGGATTATCTGCAAACACTTCATAATTTTTACATATTTGATCCTTAGTGATTAGTTTGTATGCACACATTTTAGCTTATGAATGTTTTGGCTGAGGAAGAATCCCTTTTTCAAGCTCATGAAGTTGCTCATTTTTGCAATTGTTTGGTGGGAGCTTAGTGCAAATAAAAACAAGCTTTGTGATGTTTGTTTACTGTGAACTGGCTTTCAAATAAAAACTCAACTAAATGATCCTGAGTTTGAGTGTATCACTCAAGTGAATCAGTGGATTTTTCCTCACAAGAATTTTTCCTAACTACTCTTTTGCTCCATTCACATTCTAGGCACTGCCTTGGAAACCATTTTGTTCTCTCATTTTAGGGCTTTATAAATCCAACATGAGTCTAACTATTGAGTAGAGGGTCTGGGCCAAGATTCAGTGACCGATGTTCCACTTAAGTGTGTAAATATTAGGAAAAATGCCTCAGTGTTTCTCAGTGGAGGGCAGTGGGAGATTTCAAATTGTTAAACTTTTAGCTCATGCAGAAACAGTAACAGTTATGCTGCTGGTGTGCAGAGCTGGGATTTCCGAATATAGCACTATGCAAAATGTATTAGCTCTTAGCAACAGACATTCCAGACAGGCAAGCGCCAGGGAGTTAATGCATGTGAGAGACTAAATAAGGCACTTCAGCTATAAGTTGTTAATTACCATCTAACTTTTTTTAATTATAAGCTTTTAAAACATGGTGCCTCTAAGCCTCCTTTAGTCTTAGTACTTGTTTCTATGTGTGCCTTAAATCTTCCTCCTTTCTCCAAAATGACATATTATGCCTCTGTTGCTGACCTACTGTGGTGAAATTATGATAATAAGATGGCGTCTTGCATGGAATGCCTCTCCTACATGCAAATGAGTGGAGAGCTGCTCTTAAGGTTGTGGTACCTTCCCCTCATCTTGGATCTGGGGGCAGAGTGTCATAATAGATAATCAGCTGAATATGATTTCTTAGTATGATGCTGTGGCCCAAAGTTCTAGTCTCCACAATTCAAGAAGGATGTTGATAAATTGGAAAGGGTTCAGGGAAGAGCCACAAGAATTATTAAAAGAATGGAAAACATGCCTTATAAATGGTACTCAGAGCTTAATCTGTTTGGTTTAACAAAGAGAAGGATAAGGGGCCACCTGATTACAGTCTATTGGTACGTAAAAGAGGAACAGAAATTTAATAGAGGGCTCCTCAATCTGGGAGACAAAATATAACAAGATCCAGTGGCTGGAAGTTGAAGCAAGACAAATTCAGACTGGAAATAAGGTGCAATTTTTTAACAGTGAAAGTAAGTAACTATTGGGAAAACTTTCCAAGTATTGTGGTGAAGTCACCATCATTGGAAATTCTTAAATCAACATTGGATGTTTTTCTAAAAGATATGCTGAAGTTCAAATAGGAATTAATTCAGGAAGTTCATATGGCCTGTGGTATAGAAGAGGTCAAACTCAACCACAATGAATCCTTCTGGCCTTATAAAATGATAAATAATCACAATGGAAGCTGTGTTTTTCAAAGCTTATGTGAAGGGATACACCTGCCATAAAACAGGCTAAGATATTCGTCTTGGAATTCATTTTCTGTGTATGCAACCCACTAAACTTTGATACACAGGTAACCAATATAATTCCATTTAACTGCAGGAATAGTGAGTGGGGTCAGTCTCTTGACAGTGGAGCTTCCATGTTTGGATAACGATAAATATGCAGATGCAGACAGTAATGGATGCCCATACTCTGAGTTGTTCCAGTTTGGAATAAAAGACACCCCAATATGGTAAAGCTGCTCAGACTAAAAGAAAATAAAAATCTTTAAGTTTAAAGGAGGACAGTTTGAGGGTTAAATAAGACTCTTCATAAATTTATATGCAATCTCATTATAGCAAACACTATGCAAAACAAAAAAGCTGGTGGATCCTGATCAGGGCATATCAGTGCAAAGAATCTTTTTTCTTGTCCATTCCAAAACTTTATTTGGGGAATTGGACTGAGGCAATGACATATCCCAAATGAGTAACTTCTTGATCTCCAGCTCCTACTACCTGTAGTTCTTCCACTGGATGCAATTCTGTGTGCCAAATGTTCTTTGTAATTATGCAGGTTATCTGGGAACCTGTATTTATTAAGCATTTGCATGCCACTTTCTCAATGAACATCAGGTTGTGACATGGTTCTCCCATCAGTTCACTTAGCACCTCCTTCCATTTGGTTGTCTTGTTGGTCACCCCTTCAATCTTAGCTCCAATCTTACAATTCTAGTTGGCATCTAAGACTTTGGAGCTTTGTGCAGTGGGAGTAGCCCTCTTCTAGAAACTAACTTCTTTTGTACTAATTCAGCGTTGAGTGGCTCAGTGCATGTAGTACTGGAATGATCCTCCTTACCACAGTTTTAACAGAAGAACCATGAATTGTTTGCAATGGATTCCTCAGCACCTGGGGTGTCTTCTGAAATTTCAGAGATCTGTCGGGGTTTGGTGGGTGCTGCTTCAGAGTGGCAGGTCCTTCCATTAACTTAGCTATGGCTTCTTAAGTTGAACATGGTTTTTCATCTTTCTTGACTCTCCTGCAGCCTAACATGAGCTACACTCAGCTTTTGGATATGACATGAGCTGCTAAGGTTAGACTGTGGTTTTCTTAGTTACTTAAGCCTTCTTTGCTCTTTCACTTCTTTCTCTTCTTCAGATTGGTGGATTTTGTACAGCAGTTAAGAATATGACATTTTGGAAACAGCAGTAATATCCAAATGGCCTCTCAGATGGAGCTGTGTAATCAAAGACTCATGCCAACATCCATGAAGAAATTGTTTCATTGGCTGTTGTCAAGGTTCCTTCCCCACTCTGAACGCTAGGGTATAGATGTGGGGACCTGCATGAAAAAACTCCCTAAGCTTATTTTTACCAGCTTAGGTTAAAACTTCCTCAAGGTACAAACTATTTTACTTTTTGTCCCTGGACTTTAGATGCTTGGTGGTGGCAGCAATAATAAATATAACAGGGAAAGAGCCCACTTGGAAACGTCTTTCCCCCCAAGGCCTACACCCCCTTTCCTGGGGAAGGCTTGATAAAAATCCTCACCAATTTGTATAGGTGAACCCAGGCCCAAACCCTTGGATCTTAAGAACAATGATAAAACAATCAGGTTCTTAAAAAGAATTTTAATTGAAGTAAAAGAATCACCTCTGTAAAATCAGGATGGTAAATACCTTACAGGGTAATCAGATTCAAAACACAGAGAATCCCTCTAGGCTAAACCTTAAGTTACAAAAAGATACAAAAACAGGAATATACATTCCATTCAGCACAACTTATTTTATCAGCCATTTAAACAAAACAGAATCTAACGCATATCGAACTAGACTGCGTATTAACTCTTTACAGAAGTTCTGACCTGAATTCCTGGTCTGGTCCTGGCAAAAGCAACACCCAGACAGAGAACCCTTTGTTCCCACCCAGCTTTGAAAGTATCTTGTCTCCTCATTGGTCATTTTGGTCAGGTGCCAGCGAGGTTGTCTTAGCTTCTTAACCCTTTACAGGTGAAAGGGGTTTTCCTCTGGCCAGGAGGGATTTAAAGGTGTTTACCCTTCCCTTTATATTTATGACAGCTGTACATTAGGGTTTTCTGGTATCCGTCTTCTGCTCCATTACCTTTCTCCAACAACTGTTTAATCTTTCCAAATACTTAGAGGATTTTTCCATGGACTTTAAAAGGTTGCTAGGATTTGTGCATACAATTCATCCCTGCTTTAACAGAGCCATACTTCTGTTCCATCTGTCAAACATTCTTCTGCAGTAGCAGATTTCCCACCATTGAAAGTTCCATTCAAGGGTGGAGATAACAAGCTTTCTATTAACTTTTTTTCTTCCCTTGTAAGACAATTCATGATCTAATAGCTGTTGTACTAACAGCTTTCAGGTATCAAAATCTATCTCCCCACTGGGTTGTGGGGAACACCTGATAAATTCTTCAGTTTGTAGGATGTCTGATGGTAGGAGGCAACACCCTACATAGTAAAACATGTAGTAAAAACTATCGATTTATGTACCCCTTCTGAAATAGTGAATGTGGGAGTAGGATACGTTTGAATGTCTGGGGAGGACAATGTACACTTCTTTCAAAAAGAATATTGGTCTGAAGAATATGGAAGTGAAGCATTACCTGTCTGGTTACTAGTAATTGCTCTATCCTCTAGAATCGCTCTTCCTGCTAAAGAGCTGTTTTTTGGATACCTGTCACCAGGAGTACTATGGGAATTTTCATTCAATTTAAGGGGAGTCACATTCCATTTACTGTACAGTTTAAATTGTTCACATTCTTTCCCTAATGGTTACTGCCCCATACTTGCTCAAAGCATGGGTCAATTCCTCATCTGTAATAGTAGGGTAAGTCCCCTCAATCCAATTGAGTGGTCTGGATCAAGCTGATAAAGCTTGTAAAGTTCCTTGGTCACAAAATATACAGTCTAAATTCCTTTTAGGCAACTCCAGGAAATTCAATTAACAATTACAGTCTTCAACCACAGGATAGTGCTGTCCCTGTTTGGGTGCCATAATTTTTAAACTTTGTTACCCACTAAACTTTAATTACACAAATACCCACTATAATTCCATTTCACTGCAGGAATAGTGAGCGGGTTCAGTCTGTTCTGACAGTGGAATTCCTACCTCTGGATAATAAACACAAGATAAATATGCAAATGTCAACAGTCATGGAATCCCGTACCCTGAGTTGCTCCAGTTTGAAATGTAGTAAGCCTGCTCAGACTTTTAAAAAAAATCTTTAAATTTACAAGAGGACATTTTGAGGGTTAACTAAGACTCCTCATAAGTCTATATACAGACTTACTACCTCAGTACAGGAAATACTATGCAAACAAAAATATCAAACGTACAAATGTATTCAGTATCAAAAGGTACTACTACAAATCCTATGCATTTAAAGTATGTGCCACTGATTTAGCATTAATATCACCATGCTGCCCTGAGCTGAACAAGCAGCAAGCACCTAGTTCTTTGAATAGGCTGGTATGCTTCTCCTTGGGGTTATCATCTTGCTGCAATTAATAAAAGCAGGCCTGTGAGCATCAGTTCTCATGGCAGAGATATTCACACTCCTTCTGGCATGGCTGTCTCCCTCTGGGTCTGGCTGAGCTAACTGAAAAGTTTGGCACCTTTTTCTCTTTTTATTTAGGAATGGAATTGGTCCCCACTCTTGGTGATACTTTGCTGAGCATGCTCCAAGTGTTTGTGAATCTTTTTCTTTCATTTATGTGCATTTACTTTTATTTACTAGCTGGAGTCAGTGGACAGCTACTCCAAAGTCTGACTACTACAGTTCAAAGGAACAGCAACAGGTGCATGGGTTACATTAACACAAGTAGCACTGGATTTTTGAATACTTATAATTAATTGATCATATGAATAAACTAAATATAAGTAAATAAGCATGTTTGCAATGGCACATTTTAGTAGATGTGTGCTGCTTGGAGTGTCTAATATGGGAATGGAGAGATTCATGGGATGAGAAACTGGTGTCAGCCAAAAAAGTGGCACCTCTTGAAAACTATCCAGAAATATAGAGGCACCTTAGAGACTAACCAATTTATTTGAGCATAAGCTTTCGTGAGCTACAGCTCACTTCATAGGATGCATCTGATGAAGTGAGCTGTAGCTCACGAAAGCTTATACTCAAATAAATTGGTTAGTCTCCAAGGTGCCACAAGTACTCCTTTTCTTTTTGTGAATACAGACTAACACGGCTGCTACTCTGAAACCTATCCAGAAATAGGAAAGACCAGCCCAGAAAACACATAGCAAGAATGCTTTGAAGAGATAGGAAAGTGTTAATGCCATTGTACAAGGTTCTGGTAAGGCATCATCTGGAATACTGCATACGATTCTGGTCACCTGTGTTCAAGTAAAATGAACTTACATTGGAACAGGTGCAGAGAGTAGCTAATACGATCAGGGGAGTGGAGGGCCTATCTTATGAAAGGAGACTAAAATATCTTGGCTTGTTTAGCCTAGCAAAAAGAAGACTAAAAGGAGATAGGATTGTGCTCTATAAATAGATCGGGGTAAACACAAGGGAGGCAGAAGAGATATTTAAAGTAAAGGACAATGTTGGTACAAGAACAAATGGAGATAATCTAGTGATGCATAAATTGAGGCTGGAAAATAGAAGGTTACTAACCATCAGAGGAGTGAGGCTCTGGAACAGTCTTCCAATAGATGGAAGATGATAAATTGATGAACAGAGACTTACATGACAGGTTGCCTGAAATAGAAGATGTTGTGTCCTAACTAATTAGGAGCTTCTGGAATGAATCACACAGAAGCTGTAGATAGGTTTACATTGGTTTAATCCTGTAGTTCACAGAACACGCTGCAGATTTGCTGTTTCTAGCTAACCATACTTTCCAATCAAAAACCAAAACCCGGAATGGATTACTGTGACCTAACTGCTATAAAAACATTTAATTTGACCCCAAATATTTTTTACTTTTTGATTCACCAAAAAAACCCAAAACAAAAGCAATTTTCATGTTGATCTCAATTTGCTGTATACAATGAGCTAGATGCATAGAATTGGCAGTTTGTCACCAGTGCTGTTTCAGGGAGGACTGTGCAAAATGGCTGTGAACACACTTTTTTGACTTCCTGATCCAAAGGCTGCTGTGTGTTTTGGAGGTTGATAAAAAGTGGAAGCTGGGTCAAATGACAAAGGATGAATATTAAAAAAAAAAAATAAACACAAGTATGTAGGGACAAAATAAGAAAGGCCATGGCACAAAACAAAATTACACTAGCCAGAGACATAAAGGGTAAAAAGAAAACATTCTACAAATACATTAGAAGCAAGAGGAAGACCAAGGACAGGGAAGGTCCATTAGTCAATAAGTGGGGGAAAGCAATAACAGAAAATGTGGACCTGGCAGAAGTGTTAATTACATTTTGGTTTTGGTTTTCACCAGAAAGGTTAGTAGCAACTGGACATCTAACATAGTGAATGCCAGTGACAATGTGGTAGGATCAGAGGCTAAAATAGGGAAAGAACAAGTTAAAAATAACTTAGACAAGTTAAATGCCTTCAAGTCACCGGGGCCTGACGAAATACATCCTAGAATACCCAAGGAGCTGACTGACGAGATATCTGAGACATGCAATCATTAAGGTAGGGGTTAGGCCCCTCAGTGTGAGGGGAGCATCCCACTAGCCAGTTTTGCATATTTGCATTGTTCACTGTTCCCTCAAAATTTAAATAGTTAATGGTCGATTTTCCTTTCAGTTAGAAGAGTGTTCCCAACAGAATGATTTCATTGTTTTTAACACTATATTTCTGGAGTCTACCCATTTGGCATGTGCTGTTCCTAAGCTATTAGGCTGCATGCTCTGTTGAAAGTGTTTTGAATTCCCTCTAAGACCAGAATCATCACAGGGCTATAAACACCTAAAAACAGGTTTATGATGAAAACCCTGACAGTCTTCACTATTAATGACACCCTAATAAACAGTGTCTTATGTGAGACTCCAAATCAACCCAATTACATGGGAAATTGCTGCTTTAAACTGGATATGTAATCATGCGAAACAGCTCAAAATTATAGAGAACACTTGAGCACCAAATGTTTGTTGTTTTGGTATTTCACCAAGAGATAAGCTTGCTGATTTTGTGTTAACCTATTCATAAGGTAAGTTCTTGAAATATAGATCATGTTTAATTTGACTTGCTGCTTATTCAGAGTGCTGCTGTTTCATGCAGTTTATCTGTGAATTTCGAAAGAGGAAAGGGTTACTAAAAGCCACAGGAGAAGAGCATTACTTTTATAACCAGCGATTAAAGGGGTCTAGAGGGAGAGTGAATAGTGGGAGGTCAAGGAAGCATCACCTGCCACACTCACATTCAAGTATTTCCAATTTTCTGATGGCTTTTTCCTGAGAGACTTAGCTATATTACATCTGCTCTCAAGCCTCAAATCAGGACAGCATTCCTATTCAGGAAAAGCACTTAAATATGTGCTGGAAGTTAAGAAAATGTTTATTTAAGCACATGCTGAAGTGATATCCTGAAGAGGGACCTCAGTTACCCCACCATCAAGGCAATGACTCCACTGAAGCCAAAGGAGTTACTCCAGATCGACACTAGTATAACAGAGCAAAATCTAAGAGGGAGACATCAGGGCATGGGGGTTTATCTAGTGCTCCCACGGTGATCATTCACCAAGGCAAACAACAGAAGGCTCATGGGCTGCTGTACAAAGAACCTCTGTAAACTTAGCTTAGCAGCAAAAAATAAATAACGGGATCGACATGACCACTGTACTATCCTTGTTACTGCACTTTGCTTGATTCAATTTTTGTCTTCAGAAATCTATTATGTGTATGTGTCCCCTGCCTAACAGCTGTCTTTGCAACCAAATTCAATCACTTTATTCCTGTTTCATATACTGTGATGAATAAATTAGATCATTGCTAGGAAACAGTACAAGTAAGGCACTGGGGGCTCGAGCCAATACTCATTTAAGCCAATGGAAAGAGTCCTATTGATGTCTGTGGACATTAGGCCATGCCTTCAGTTTGTGAATACGAAGTTTTTCCCATTTTACTGCAGCAGGTCCACAGGGGTATAATTCTGTGTTACAGCAGGCTCCACCATAACTCTCAATATAAACTAGAGATTTATTCTCACAATGTGTTACAAACCCTTTGGTGGCTGAATTATTGCTGTTCTGACCTTTCCTGTGCTAAAAATAAAGAAGCAATGCAATGGTTTAAACCTTTTATTTTTTTCCTTGGGAAAACTGGCAGACAGCTTACTAGGAAATCATCATGGAAGTGAAAATCAGGAGAGCCAAGGCTGTATGAATTATGGCTTTCGGAAGAAATTCTAGAAGATAACATGCTAGGTTATTTGGAAATGACAGACCTCATTCTCCACTGCCTTGCACCTTGTGCAATCATTTCCACTCACACAAAATAGTGCAAACGGATTTGGTAGCATTTTGCATCATCCTTGTACAGGTACAAATGACTACATAAAGGTGAAAAGCAGACAAGAATCATATTCAAAATTACTTGGTTTTTAAACCCGCTTTTTCTATTCTAAACCCAAAGGTACATTCAGATAGAAAGAAGACCAACTCCACAACAATTTCTATGGAACATCAAAGATTATGAAGATAGAGAATGCCTTACTGGAACTAACAATGATCAATCCTATCAACTCTGAGTAAAATTAGATGGCCTTAGAGGAAGAACTTAACTTTACCACCATGTTTCTAATTGTGTAATACTATAAAATGAAGGGAAATTTCATTCTGACCTCTGCTGATGACTACCTTTTACTCTAAACCATGTGGTTTGATAGCTCTTAATTTTATTCTGACCAGTGGTAACAGCTGAGGTGGCTGTAATCCATATATAAGCATGCATGAATTTAATCCTTTAAAACTATTTCTACCACCTTTCTATTGAGAATTACTTTACTGCATGAACAAAAACAAATTGAAAAGGAATTATGCATGATGTAAGGTATTGTTCAGCGCCTTTTCAAATTTTGCCACATGTCTGTTTGTCTCAATATTCTGCAGCAATGAGTTCTAAAGATTAATTAAATTGTGTAAAATGCATTGACATATCTGTTTTAAATCAGTTACCTTATACATTTCAACCCATGCCCCTTTGTCCTGTGGGAAAGTATAATCAGGAGTGTTGCAGCCAATCTAGGGGAATTCTTTATTAGATCCCAATATCTTCTTTTTAAAAGAGATACGTTTGGTAAACGTAATATTGTTCACATAGTATACTTAGATATCTGTAAGGCATTCAATTTGCTCCTTTTCAAGGGCAAACATTTTCAAAGGTAACTGAAGGAGTTGGAGGTCCAACACCCTCTGTCCCCTTAAAATGTTGGCCAGTATAGATTGCCCAAATGCTGTTCATTTCCACCAAGCAACCACACTGAGGTTGATGTGGTGGGATGGATGTAACAGGGAGGAATTTGGTCCTTCTTGTCTGAAAGCAGTCTCACCGGTATGCCTCTGATCATATTACCTGCCTTTCTGTGGACCTGTTCTATTTCTGCAATGTCTCTCTTTTGAGACACTGAATGAGGTCCAAATAAAGTGGGTAGATTTCAAGGGAAAAAACAAAAGGTGTTATGGTAAACACATTGAAAAGATCAAAGGGATTTCAAAGTAGAGTGATAATGAGAGCACAATAATATAAATGTGAAGGAATAGCAACTAAGATCTATTAATCAAGGATTCAGCAAAAGTAGCAAAGTAAAGGGGGGAATTATCGGACATCTCCTGAATTTCTGTCCGTACATTCAAGAACAAAAGAAAAATCAGGAGCAATCTTTAATGAAGCATTTAAGAAAGCACAGATTTAAAAAAAAAAAAGCAATAAGTACAATTGAAAATAAGAACTGAAGAGTAATCGTAGTGGAATAGTTATCACAGGTCAAGAGATTTGTCATGATGAGGCATGCTCTGGGACGTCTCAGTGCAATCCAGAATCCAGCTGACCACACAACTGCCAGAGCATACAAGATTTCGATGCACCAGCTTACCTGAAGGCAAGTAAAGCCTCTGAACGAACAACTGAGAATACAGACAAAAGGAGATCTATGCAAGGTGTGTCTATTCAGAGAGGATTAATATAAAATGTTCTTTATGCTCATGTCCCATAGCAATGGGCATGGCATAAAAACCACACACAGAGAGATAAGAGATTAAGTAGGCCTGACAAAACTGCCATAGTAGTTGGTTATGTGATTCAGAATATGGTCCCTGCCTTAGGGAATGCTAGATGACGTAGAACTGAACTGGATAATTGTACATTGGTTCATAGATTTTTAAGTCAGAAGACATTAGTATGGTCAAGTCTGACCTCCTGTATAACACAGGCCAATGTCTGCATCAAGCCCACAACTTATGTTTGGACTATGGTATATGTTTTAGAAAGATATCCATCCTTGACCTAAAGACTGCAAATGATAGAGAATCAACCAAGTCCACGATTATGTACTAGAACTCCTAAATCCTTTTCAGGGTCACTTCTTTCTAGGATATGGTCCTCTATAACTATGACCTACATTGTTTGCTCCTAAATATGTGCATTTGGCCATATTAAAGATGTATGTTGTTCAAATGAGCCCCCTCCCTTTATCAAGTGACCCAGATTGGTTTCGATAAGTGGCCTGTACCCATCATCATTTACCACCCCACCAATCTGTGGATCATCTGCAAATTTGACCAGTAATGATTTTATATTTTCTTCCAGATCACTGATAAAATTATCCAGAAGAGTCTTGTGAATTGGCACAGAGATGCATTTGCTCCAACCCCTCAGACAGAGACAAACACCTACAAGATCTCTGTCAAGCTTTCTTACAACTACAATACCCACCTGCGGAAGTAAAGAAACAGATTGATAGAGCCAGAAGAGTTCCCAGAAGTTACCTACTACAGGTCAGGCCTAACAAAGAAAATAACAGAACGCCACTAGCCGTCACCTTCAGCCCCCAACTAAAACCCCTCCAACGCATTATTAAGGATCTACAACCTATCCTAAAGGATGACCCAACACTCTCAGAAATCTTGGGAGACAGGCCAGTCCTTGCCTACAGACAGCCCCGCAACCTGAAGCAAATACTCACCAACAACCACATACCACACAACAGAACCACTAACCCAGGAACTTATCCTTGCAACAAAGCCCGTTGCCAATTGTGCCCACATATCTATTCAGGGGACACCATCACAGGGCCTAATAACATCAGCCACACTATCAGAGGCTCGTTCACCTGCACATCCACCAATGTGATTTATGCCATCATGTGCCAGCAATTCCCCTCTGCCATGTACATTGGTCAAACTGGACAGTCTCTACGTAAAAGAATAAATGGACACAAATCAGATGTCAAGAATTATAACATTCTTAAACCAGTCGGAGAACACTTCAATCTCTCTGGTCACGCAATCACAGACAGGAAGGTCGCTATCTTAAAACAAAAAAACTTCAAATCCAGACTCCAGCGAGAAACTGCTGAATTGGAATTCATTTGCAAATTGGATACTATTAATTTAGGCTTAAATAGAGACTGGGAGTGGCTAAGTCATTATGCAAGGTAGCCTATTTCCTCTTGTTTTTTCCTACCCCCCCCCCCCAGATGTTCTGGTTTAACTTGGATTTAAACTTGGAGAGTGGTCAGTTTGGATGAGCTATTGCCAGCAGGAGAGTGAGTTTGTGTGTGTATGGGGGTGGGTTTTTGGAGGGGGGTGAGGGAGTGAGAGAACCTGGATTTGTGCAGGAAATGGCCTAACTTCATTATCATGCACATTGTGTAAAGAGTTGTCACTTTGGATGGGCTATCACCAGCAGGAGAGTGAATTTGTGTGGGGGGGTGGAGGGTGAGAAAACCTGGATTTGTGCTGGAAATGGCCTAACCTGAAGATTACTTTAGATAAGCTATTACTAGCAGGACAGTGGGGTGGGAGGAGGTATTGTTTCATATTCTCTGTGTATATATAAAGTCTGCTGCAGTTTCCACGGTATGCATCTGATGAAGTGAGCTGTAGCTCACGAAAGCTCATGCTCAAATAAATTGGTTAGTCTCTAAGGTGCCACAAGTACTCCTTTTCTTTTTTAGAAAATTAAGGGGATTCATTCCATCTATCCCCTCCTTTTTCTCTTACTACCCTCCCTTCAATGTACAGTCTTTTCTTTAGTCTTTCTGAATACCTAGTAGGCTCCCAATAAAACCCTACCCACAATAAAGTGCGGGGGGGAAGAAGCAAAATAAACTTTTTGGACTTAACAGTGTTTGCAAACCATCACATTGTTCATTCTCTTTGTATGTTATATTTCCCCTCCATAGTTGGCTACCATGACCATTTAGATTATAAACTCTTTGCGGGAGGCACCATCTCTTAGGGCTTGTCTATACAGTACAGTAGAAGTATAAATTCTAGAGTGCATAGAGCTCTGTGCTCTCACTGGACCATGCAGACCTTGCTGGCATGCACTAAAAGTTCCCTGGTGCATGTTATTGCAGTACTGTCTGAAACGGGACTATATTAATGTGTATTACGAATTTTTAGTGCATGCCAGCGGAGTCCACACAGGCCAGTCAGTGTGCAACACTAGTGAGCACTACAATTTACACCCCTCTAGCATCAGTACTCTGTTTGCACAACACTGAGCTGGGATCTGTAGGCATTAATGTAATCCAAACAAACAATTAATAGGAATCCCAGACTGGGAGGGGATTCCATGGATGGGTGGAAAGATGGAGTTTTTAAAGAGTACCAGTGAGATGAAGGGGGGCTTTAGTCAAACTTTGATGAGCTTAAATAGTTTGGTGTCTTTTTTTCCCTATATACAAATACAGAACATTTAAAATATTAAGTTGAATTAGATTAATAGTGGAGTAGTCACTTTTAAAGCACCTGGTTCACTCAGTCACACAATCTTAGTTGTAACGGTGATCTGTACGTTATGGTTCCTCTGCATCATGCCATTGACACAAATAAGCCATAAATCTGCCTAATGGTCTAGTTAACTACTATGGTTTATTTGGTTAGGATCCAATCCAATGTCCACTAACTCAATGGAAGTCTCCCCATTAACCTCAATGAGCACTAGATCTATCCGGTCCTTAGTGTGTATGGTGCCTTCAGCACAGTGTAAAATACAAAAATATATGAAGTCTCTGCTCTGAAGAGCTTAAAACATGAAAGACCCATGGAAAGGAGAGGTCACAATGGAAAATTCATAGAAGATTGTAATGTAAGGTTTCATTCTATTATTATTATTAGCATTGTATATATCATCATCTCACAACTTGTAGGTGCCCCAGAAGGAGTGAGTCATTAGAAGAGATCTGAATGAGGAGAAGATGATGGATTTGTGAAGTGGGATCAGGAGGTCACTACAGGCATAGAGAGCTACATAGCAGAAAATAAGGTGTTAGAAGCATACAATAAAGAGTTGGGTGTTGCATACTACTCGCATACTACTGATTAGGGCATTATAAGAACAGATTGAACATGTCTCCAGAGTCTACCTGACTCCCAGACTAAAGAGCTGTTCCTTTGGATTCCTAGTTTATGTTCTTAAATGGCTATTAGCCAAAATGGTCAGGGACACAACCCTAAATCTCCAACTGCCAGAAAATGGGACTGGATGACAGATCACTCAAAATTACCCTGTTCTGCTCATTCCCGCGGAAACATCTGGTTCTGGCTCCTGTTAGAGGCAGGATACTGGGCTACATGCACCATTGGTCTGACCCAATATGGCCATCCTTATCTAGAAAGATTCCTCCAAGCTTAAAAAAACCACACTGCAGATTTTAAAAAAATATGTTTGAATATGCCAACGTGCTTACTGAATGTGATACAGAAAACAGTTAATATTTGGGAACCAGGTCAGAAAATCTTGGTGAAATATGATAATGAAATTGCAGAGTCTTACTGAGGAAAGCATAAATGGTTTGATCATGTTTTGGCTAATGTACAATCTATCATATCATAATCAGCTAAAATAATCAGACTATGTTTAATCCTGAAATGGATTCAATTTAGTCTTCTCTAATCACACACTTACTTTCCAGACATAGAATGCAGCTGGAGAGCCAAATGGCATGGTGTCATTTGTGCCTTACGAAAGTGGACTCAAACAAGTTTTTTCTCTGGGTGCATCCTGGATGGTTGAACCACATCCAAAAAATTAGTTATCTAAATTTGTTTGAGAAAATCATCATCTTTGATGACAATTATTCAACTAAGCACTAAAATGGGCAATCCTTCAAAAGAGCTGGTCAGATCATTGAAGGGTAAGGTAGTATATCTTACACTCACAGTGGAGGAAAAATAGATATACTGTAGGCATCAGTTCAATTCTGTAATACAGTTTAGTCATTTTTATAACTGTTGATCCATTGAAAAGTCATTGCCATTGGCAGTGTCTCATCAGCTTAGGTAAACATACTTCACAGATCGCACAAAAATGTAATAACCCACTCTAAGTTACTAGTTGACAAGCAATATAAGCAGCTTGCTCGAACTAGATACATAAGGGGTAAATATTCTTTAACAGTGATGTTTCATTGCATTTTACTAACATGTGTACAACCTTAGCTGCTGATAAAGAAGCCATGCTGAACGACATTGTATCATAGATTAAAGAAATACGGTTTTCATCTATTGTCCCAGGGATGGTTAACTGCAGCTAGTATAAGATAGACCACATAAAATGGGCAAGGGACAATGGACAATGTCTCAGCAGACCTTTGCTCTACAAGAACCCTGTGACAAAGATTCAACAATGTCCAGACTACACAAAATTCCACTTCATTCATTCTTTCTGCATGGAATTCACACCATCGGGGAAGTAAATTATTTACTATCATAGAGCGGAATACTAAAGCTGTGGTGCTGGAACACACAGATCTGTAAGGAAATAAAGAAACACTCTAGTTGCAATGCAAATGTATAGTGCGCTTCTTTCTAAAACAAGTGTAACTGATAGACTGAGGTTGGCATTTTGAAAAGAGCTCAAGGTATTTATGTGCCCAGTTCCCATTCAAATTCAGATGGGGTGCCTAATTCATTTAGGTTCCTTTAACATTCCCAGTACAACAGCACATTGGTATAGTGGATGATCAAAAGGAGCAACTTAGGCATTAATTCAACAGAAATAATAATCTATATGCATATATATCTGTCTCATATTAAATTCATAAAGAAGATTAATGTAAAATTCACAGAGTCACAGCATTCAAGTCAACAGCTTCTGATCTGCAACATTGGGTGGTGCACAAAGACACTGGGCTCCTGCCGACAGCATCCATGCAAATTTATGACTTTTGAGAACAACAAATTCACTGCATAGTGAATTAAAGAAACATCTGTAATAGCTCAGTTGTTGAAGAGCATAACTGCATCATGTTTCCAACAGTGGTACATGTTTCCAGGAGAGATGCAATGTGGTCGATTGGCTAGGGCATGGTTCTATTCCCCTGTTTCCCAATGATTGGCTGTGTAATACTGGAGAAGTAACTTTGCTTCTCCAACTACAGAACGTGAATATTTGTACTTACCGATCTTAGATTCCTGTAAGGCACTTGGCTTGGTACCATATAACATTTGAATAAGAAATTAAAATGATAAAAAAATCAACCTGTCACACATTAAATTGATTGAAAATTGCCTAATTAATATATCGTAACTGTAAAAGGGGAATCATCACTGAATGTTTCTAGTGGATCCCACAAGAATCAGTTCTTGGCTCTATGCTATGTAACATTTTTATCAATGACCTGGAAGAAAACATGAAATCATCACTGATAAAGCTAGCAGATGACACACAGATTGGGGCAGTGGTAAAAGAATGAAGAGGACAGTTCACTGATTCAGAGAGATCTGAATTGCTTTGTAAACTAGACACAAGAAAACAATTAGCATTTCAGTATAGCCAAATGTAAGGTCCTCTATCTAGGATCAAAGAATGTGAGCTGTGCTTATAGGGTAGATATCAGTAGAACATAAGCTCCCAGTTCAATGTTGTGTCCAAACGGGCTAATGCAACGTTGAAAATACAAACAAACAGGAATATAAAGTAGGAGTGGGCATGTTGTATTATCTCTGCATCTGGCACTGGTGTGGCCTATACCGGACTACTCTGTCCAGGTCTGGTGTCCACAATTCAAGAAGGATGTTGATAAATGGGAAAGGGTTCAGAGAAGATCCACAAGAATGACTGAAGAATTAGAAACATGTTTTATAGAGACAGATTCAAGGAGCTCACTATATTCAGCTCATCAAATGGAATATGACTTAGGGGTGACTTAATCACAATCTATAAGTGCCTACAGGGGGAGCAGATATTTTACAATAGAATGCTTTTCAATCTAGCATAGAATGCTATAACAATTTATCAAGGGTTCTGATGGAGTCTCCATCACTAGAAATTTTAAAATCAAAATTTGATATTTTTCTAAAGAATAATCTCTATTTCAAACAGGATTTAATTCAGGGAAGTCCTATGACCCATATGATTAGAGCCTTACGCAGATACAAAATTTGGATCCACATCCACAATAATTAACTTGTATCTGACCCGTGATCTGCATTCCACCTTTTATATGCATCCACCTGCACCAGCACCCTTTAGAGCAGTGGTTCTCAACTGGGTGTCCATGGCCCTTTAGGGGGCCATGAGCCAGTTTCAGGGGGTCCATGGGGCTAAGGCCCTGAGCCCTGGCATCCCCCATGGGGCTAAAGCCCTGAGCCTCAAGCCCCCGTGCTCCCCACAGGACTAGAGGCTCCTGCGGGGCTAAAGCCTGGACCCCAGAGCCCAAGCTCCCTCCCCTGGGGATCCAGGCTTTAGCCCAGTGGTGGGGGCTGGGGTTCAGAGCTCCATGCTTCAGCCCTGCCAGGGGTGCTGGGGCTCTGGGCTTTAGCGCCATGGAGGGTGCTGGTGCTTGGCGTTCCAGGCTTCTGCCCCACAGGGCCCTGGCACCCCCTGAAACTGGCTCACAGCCCCACAAGGGACTGCAGACTCCCTGGTTGAGAGCTGCTGCTCAAGAGCCCTGTGTGAATAAAAAAAAATGTGGATCCACATCCGATGCACAAAGATGGTAAACAATACAACTGCATCCACGGATGCAGATATCCACAGACTTAAAGCAGATATCCGCAGATTTGCAGGGCTCTACATGATGCAGGAGATCAGAATAGATGACTGCAATTGTCCCTTCCAGTGTTATAAACTGTGACTTTTTAAAGCTCTTTGGATCAAAGGGCATGGTGTAAGTGCTACGTATTATTATTACACACCCACAACAGTCAATATATCACAATGCAGTTCTTTTGCCTGATTCACCATTGGACTAGTCAAGTTCCACCTCATTGTAATTTCATTGATTTCAACTGAGTTACATTTGTTTAAAGCTGGACATCCAAAGTGGTGAATCAGGACCCGCTTGTGGAAAGATGTTCCTCAAATCCAGAGGATGAAATACTAGGGCCTGAGTTATACAGTGTTCCAACTAGATGCTGCAATGATCACTTCTTGCTTTCCAGTATATGAAGTGGTACTCCTATTTAATAGAGTAACACCATTGTATTGCCCTTCAATTTAGAATATTTCACATGCTTTTGGTCCAGTGAGGTCAACTATCTAAGACAAAGGGCATATGCAGATTTCATGTAAATACAATGTATATAAAATACAATGCAGTAGACAAAAGAGAAACCACAGACATGATATGCATGCATATCGCTAGTTCAGGTTCTCAAATAAAGTATGCCTTCTGGACAGAAACAATTAGTTGCTCCACATTATTTCAAGTGTTCTAAAGTAAAACTAGTAAACTATGTGAAGGACATGCCAAGATATACATAACACCTCACTGTTTTTCTTTTGGTAACTACACAGATAACTCATTAGCCTTTGCTGGGCATGGTGTGTCACTTCTCATTCTACAAAGCCTGACTAATTTAAGTTAAAAGAGCTCTGAGATGAAAGGTCATCTGACAATAGCCCATCTCCAGAGCTTTACAGCGTTCAGGTAAAGATACTGTCATACAGAGAAATTTAACCATCTGTCAATAACCTGACTGGCAGCTTTTTGTATGATGTCCTGTGGGATTAGATATTTTAATTTCAAACATATATACCTATATCTTTGGATATTAAAGGTGTACTGCCCACACTGTACAGTTACGGAGCTGATAACTCCACATGATAAACTTTGAAAAACTATCTGTCTTTTTCCTCCTGTGTTCTTTTTCTTATTAAGGATATTTGCATGAAAATGGGATCTGTGGTTTCTTAAGAGTTTATGCTTAATCCCTCTAGGCTCTTTCTCCAAATATCTCTCTAAGATTTCAATTTCTAAAGTACATTAATAGCAAAATTAGCTGCCAGTTGCTTTACTACAGGATTTCTGCTCTTCCAGAAGTTTGCTTTAGTATTTTGGAGGCAAGGGAAATCATTGTTAATAGGCCATAAATTCTGTTCCATTAGAGAGGAACAAAGGAATACACAGCAGGAAGAAGTCTGAAAGCTGCACCCCCAATTGAGAGACAGTGTGGTCTTATGGATAGGGTGGTGGCCTGTAATCAGGGGACACAGATCTAACACTGACTGTAAGACCTTAAGTAAGTCACTCCTTTTATGCAACTGCATATATGCCATCTAAAATATATCTTCAGTGATTTGCCAGAAGGGGAGTTAAGGGCACAACCAAAGTTAGAATTCAGGGATTTCCAGCTGCCTATGCAGAACATTGGGCAGCTCCTTTCTGCACCATTGCTTTTAATAAACATGAATATCATATGGAATTAAAACATCCATATTTTGGGTGTGATAAATGTAACTAACTGGTCAGGCTATGTTGCATCCCCACCTCCTTCACCCCCAATCATGAGAGGATGTTTGTCTGCTTCAGTCCCCCATACTAATCATTGCTTATTAGGTCAAGCTGACAGACTTATGCTTCTAGTTTTGGAGGTCCATGGTTAAAGTCCTGGAGTTGGCCAAGATGGCTACCATCACAATAATATGAGTAGAATCAATTGGCCCAAACTGCCCTATATAGGGATGTGATGGGTGCGACTCACCATGCTAGAGTCTCCTGCTGGTCATCTTGCAGATCAACTCCACAGGTCAGTACACTGACTCCCAGTGGTGTCTCACCTGCCATCACTTCTGCACCTGTGTCATTCCAGGGACCACAGCATCCTCTTCAGGACACAGCCCTCTGGCTGTGCCAGACTCTGTCCTCCCCCATTCCAGGGGCAGGAGCACAGTCCAATGGTTCAGCCACTTCCTCAGTGGTGAGTTGGGAGGTGAACCCAGGCCTGCCCACTACCCTGGGTCCCGGTCCAGGGACTCTGTACGTGGCAGCCATCTGCTGCCTCCCCTCCAACATCTCAGTACCTTTCCCTAGGCCACTTTCCTGCAGCCCTAGCAGCTTCTTCACCCTGACCTCAGGACTTCAGCATGCCAGTCCTAGCAGCTGGCCAGGAACTCACTCTCACTCCCCTGATCTTGCCCAGCACTGCTCTGTCTAGGGTGCTAGCTTTCTTCCTCCTACAAGGCAGCCAGCCCTCCCTCCTTGAGCTCTAGGGAGCAACTGAACCCACTCTCCTCTGCAGCTCTCCTTATATGGTCCTGCCCAGCCCTGATTGGCTGCTCCTTGAAGCCTCTCTCCTATTGGCTGCTTTCTGTGCAGCCTCCCTAGGGCTCCATTAACCACTTACAGGCCAAAGTGTGGCAGATGCCCCATCACAATTGATCATTTTAAAAACTGAAAACAATTATTTTAAAATAAAAGTAAATAAAGAACATTTGCCACACACCTTCGACCACCATACCACTTTTACCTAATAATAATAATTATACTGATTTGTATCAATAATCAGCATTGTTATCTTAGAATATATCTCCATTTGAATTAAAAGAGAGCTCCAAACACTAGGGATTTGAAATGTTTATGTGTTCACTAGTTACTGCAAGTTAAGAAACACATTTAAAATGTGACTAAATGCACTTACTAAGCACGGAGCAAAGCTGGACTGATTCTGTCCTTGTGACACACACAAAACTTCTACTTATGTCTACTCATTCACAACCCTAAGTTACTGGAGAAAATCCTCTACTATCAGAAATGTGTGTCAGAAGGTGGAAGCAAATACCCTAAAACTGGATTTTGTGAACCTAAAAAGCATTGTTGTAAGAGCGTCCTTTTGTTCACTTCAAAATATGGCCACTGGTCGGAATACCCCTGCTAGAGCTCATCTCTCCAGGACTGTTGAAGGGATGTTTTGACTGCAGTACAGGGAAGTGTGCATTCCTTTCACACCTCTTCTGTGGTTGAAAAAAAATGTCAGTTTCCTTGTCCAGGACTTTTATCATCAATACCATGAATGATGTTGCAGTGAAATTAAATGTGCCAGGAGAGAGTGGCGTGATAATGATACAGCCCTAGGCTCCAGACATACCAGCTGTTCTCTGCAGGCAGATTCCTATATCCAGGCAGAGCTGGAATGAAATCCACAGGGCTGTGTGCAGGTGCAGGGATCCACCTCCAGAGAGTGGCTTCCAGGACTGGGGCCATAATGTGGTCATTCCAGGAAGTACCAAAGTCTGTAAAAAAAAATTTAAAAACTCAGCCTCCCCATCCAAACATATTGCCCTTAGGTATTCCCTTTTGCACTTGATTTCCCAACTTTAAATGCTCTCATAGCAACAGCAAGCAGGAGTTAATAGAGGGAAAGCCCTTCAACACACACATTTGTTCCCTCTCTGAACCACCGTGCTTCCTCCGGTGCACACAGATCAGAAGCTTTGATTTTAAACTCTTTAAGGGCAGGGACTGTCTTTTTCCATTGTTTGTACAGTGACTAACACAATGGGGTCCTGTTCCATGACTGGGGCTCCTAGATGCTATCACACAACAAACAATAAGTTTATGAAATTTGAAAATGTTGAGTATTTTCCCCAGCTAATAACAGCAGCAGCAGCATAATGTTGCTGGATTCCAGAGAACAAGACATAACAGAAAAGGCTGGTAACTTATCATATCAAACAAGAGAATGAGGAAAAGGAGAGAGAAACTTTACCACAGGGAAAAAAAATCTCCTTGAACTGAATCCCATTTGGCCAGCTGATGTTAGCAGACCAAATTATCTAACGGATCATTGGAAGGATGGTGGTGAATAAACAGAATAGTAAAATCATTGCCCATGTCTGGCTATTGGCTCTTCAAAGGATTATTTGCATAAAATTGTGTAGAAACTAGGAAAACATGCATAGTTAACTTAATTTATATTTTAGTATTATAAAAGGCTTAGCAGAAAAAAAATTAGTCATAAAACTGCCCCTTGAATGTGTATTTTTTTCTTCTTAAATAACGGAAAGATTAATGCTACTTAAGGATGATGAAACCAAAATTTCATGTGCAAATCTGATGAACATTTAGTAATTAGTATATGCATATGTCAGACCTCTGGAAAGTGAACACACCATATTTCATTAATTGAAACGTATGCATTTAATCTACTCTGAACTCTGGAAGTTTACATACTGTACATATGTAAATCACTTAGTAATTATCTGTTGTTGAAGGCAGTTTCTACTTGGGTAAAGTGCTTAGAAAATTGTATTTCAGAAAACCAGATTCTGTTCATCTTACTCATGTGAGTGGTCCCAGTGACTAGGCATCCCATTGATTTCAGTGGGACTAGAAGGATAAAGGACAGCAAGCAGGATTTGGCCTCAGGTAAGAATCCAACACCACAGACTGGTACCCATGTTAAAGTCAACAGCATACTAGCACCACACCAAGATAAAATTATATAAATCAATAGTTCTCCCTTCCCTGGAATATTTTGTTCATTTCTAATCATCCCATTTTAAAGACATAACAAAAATAATAGGGGTCCAGAGAAAAGAACTAAAGAAGCCTGGAAAGATTTCTATGGAAGAACAGATGGAAATATTTGGGTTGTTCAGTTTATAGAAGAGAGGAAAAAGACATGACATGACAGAGTGTCAAGGTTCCTCCCCCACTCTGAACTCTAGGGTACAGATGTGGGGACCTGCATGAAAAACCTCCTAAGCTTATCTTTACCAGCTTAGGTCAAAACTTCCCCAAGGTACAAAATATTCCACCCGTTGTCCTTGGACTGGCCGCTACCACCACCAAACTAATACTGGTTACTGGGGAAGAGCTGTTTGGACGCATCCTTCCCCCCAAAATACTTCCCAAAACCTTGCACCCCACTTCCTGGACAAGGTTTGGTAAAAAGCCTCACCAATTTGCCTAGGTGACTACAGACCCAGACCGTTGGATCTTAAGAACAATGAACAATCCTCCCAACACTTGCACCCCCCCTTTCCTGGGAAATGTTGGATAAAAAGCCTCACCAATTTGCATAGGTGACCACAGACCCAAACCCTTGGATCTGAGAACAATGAAAAAGCATTCAGTTTCTTACAAGAAGACTTTTAATAAAAATAGAAGTAAATAGAAATGAAGAAATCCCCCCTGTAAAATCAGGATGGTAGATATCTTACAGGGTAATTAGATTCAAAAACATAGAGAACCCCTCTAGGCAAAACCTTAAGTTACAAAAAAGATACACAGACAGAAATAGTTATTCTATTCAGCACAATTCTTTTCTCAGCCATTTAAAGAAATCATAATCTAACACATACCTAGCTAGATTACTTACTAAAAGTTCTAAGACTCCATTCCTGGTCTATCCCCGGCAAAGACAGACTACAGACAGACACAGACCCTTTGTTTCTCTCCCTCCTCCCAGCTTTTGAAAGTATCTTGTCTCCTCATTAGTCATTTTGGTCAGGTGCCAGCGAGGTTACCTTTAGCTTCTTAACCCTTTACAGGTGAGAGGAGCTTTCCCCTGGCCAGGAGGGATTTCAAAGGGGTTTACCCTTCCCTTTATATTTATGACACAGAGGTATAGAAAATAATAAATGATATATTGAAGGTCATGTGAGTGCTCCTGTTTATGCTCTCTCATAATACTTGAACAAGGGAACATTCAAAGGCAGAACGTTAAAATTGATAAAAAAAATTGGACAATTCATAGTTGCCTATGGGACACACTGACACAAGATGCTACTGAGGCAAGAGGCTAGCAGGATTCATCAAAGAGTATGTATATAAAGAGAAAGCAAAAGGTATATCAGAGATTTAAAACCACCATGCACCAGTAAATAAGCAAATCACAAACTGTCTGAGATTAGGAAGAAATTTTCTCTATGGTCAGTTTATTTCATAATAGGAGATTCTTGTATGTGAATTATAGGGATTGTTGCTCCTTCCTATGGAGTTTCTGGCACTGACCACTGTTGCGGAGCTAATACTGGACTAACTGGATCACTAATCTGAGCTGGTAAGCAGCTCCCGTGCTGAGAAAGGATTGAGTCAAACCAAATGTGAGGCTTGCAAGTCAACAACATGTGTCCATTGGGTAATTATCATATGCTTGCATGAGACTCAGTGAAGACACAAAAGATCAACAGTATTAAAACAACTTTCAAGTGAGTGAAGTGGATGATGCCTTTGTGCTGTTCCAAAAAATAATCGAGCCAAAGCTGCTGTCAGACTCAAAACCTCAAGTCATACACATCAGCTTAAGAACTTTCCGTTTCTTGCGAGTTTGTTTGCTTGACATGACATTCTGTACAGATCAGTGAGATTTTACCTAGCAAATTAAAGGCTAACATCTAACCAGGCTGTTGCAAGCAGCATAAGAATATCCCATTAAGTGTAGAAAGACAGGCACCAACTAGAGTTCTGTGAAATGTTCCCAGAGAAACCTGAAACCACAAAAAACTCACCTGAGACAGTAGGAACTTGAAACTGCAAAGAGGCTTGTGGAAAGTTTCATTAAAGTTCACAAAATTTCAAACAAACTTGGCCCTAGTTTTAAGTAAATAGCATTTTTTGTAACTTGGCCATTTAAGCTACAGCTTTGTGAGACTACACCATCCCCATAGCAATAAGAAAGGGAGAGGAATATAACAAAAGCTAAGGGTACTTACTAGTTAGAAGAGAGAAAGAGGCAATCACAGTCAGCAGTGAGTTACAAAATGGGCTTATTAAGGCTGTAGTTACTTGGCTCTGCTAAATGCAAAGGTCCAGACCCAGAAAAGCATGCTGGGGAAAAGTTCCTGTAAGAAGGAACTTACAGTAGGGAGGGAGAATTAATAGTAATCAGGCAGGCGCAATGTAAAGTAGGGATGATGCTGTTTCTCTATATTACAAATCACCAATGAATCACAGGCCATATTGTAACTGATTGCTGCTGTGTCAGACTTCATGATCATATAACCCCTTCTGGCTTAAAAATCTGTGATAAATAAGAATAGTGTAGAGATGAGAGAGTAAATAGAAGCACATGCCCTTTCTTAGAATTCAAGAACAAGGCAGTATTCAAAAAAACTGAAAGGCAACACTTTACAACTTAGAAATGGAAATACTTTTTCATACAAGACATAATTAGCCTGTAGAACTCCCTACTACAAGTGCTTTGTAGCACTAGAAAAGTAATATATTCTTATATATATATAATGAAAACACTTGCATTTACATTAGAGAGGGTTTTTAAGGATACAAACCCTAATGCTGCAGGGCAAACCCAACATCTGAGTGGATTAGGAAGAAATTCTCCCCAGAAGTGGTGTTTCTGTTATATTTGGAGCCAGCAGGGAAGGAAATAGACACAGTAGGAGCTGATTTAAAAACAGAGCTGTTTGCTGTGGTGGCTTTATTGTTCTGGCCGAAAAACAGACACCAAACAAAAAAAAAAAAAGACTCTGCACTGAGTACAGACTGCCCAGCCATTTAAAAGGACATCACATTCCTCCACACTACTTTAAAATATTTTCCAAATATATATTATATACGGACACACACACATATTATCATTTACATGGCTGACATAAAACACTATATAACCTAACTAAAAGTTGTGAGTGAACTACCTCAAACTCTTAAATTGCAAGGGATTATTCTGCCTTGAATAGCAACTCATTAGCAGAATAATTTATACATGTAGGTGAACCACTGGTTTTCTCATTCAATTGGGATAAAGTGATGATGGTGGTGTGGCATTGTCCTGAACAACAGGAACAGTTGGTGGTAAGGAATCAACTGGATCTGGTATCAAAGTTTCTTCCAACACGTCATCAAAATTAGGAGTTGTAATGGAAGGAGTTTTAATTAGAAGAACAGAGAGTCCTACTGGAATATCCCAGAATCCAGTATTTGTTAAGGCTGCAATTAGTTCATATGTTGTTTCCATAAAGTACTGTCAGATAGTTTTACCACAAACAACACAGGTCCTGTGCATTTTACAAGTTCTCCAGGTGCCCATTTCACTCTGCAACCATAGTTGCAAGTCCATACTAAATCTCTTACTTGACAAGAATGATAATGAGTCTCATGTTGATCAATCAGTTGCCCAGCTTGGGACTCGGCTACACATGAGGCAACCTCAGGATGGAGCAAGTCCAAACAGATACACAAAGATCTCTTCAAATGTTACCCGGGGTTCTTTCAACCCAAAGCTCTTGGTAACTTTTACTCTGTAATTGGTGGTGTCAAGAAATAAATCAGGGGAGACAAGGCTGTCCAACCGATAGATGGCTGGCACAAACAGGACAACACAAGAGTGCTTTCACTTAAAGCTAAACTTTACTCAGTCTCAAGCACTTATACACGTCTGCAACAGGTTAGTAAAACACCCCCAACCCTTGATAATTACCAAAGCTGAATGTGGCTCTCGAGTGGCACAACGGCAGCCCGTCTGCTAGTGGGGAACACAAAATGCATCCAGAAGGAGAGTCCAATCCTGAAGAGTCCCACTACCTCAAACTTTTCCCCCTTATTTATACATTAGTAATAGAATGACATGTCCCTTAAAGCAAACTTGTTAAGTAAGCAGTTTCAATGGTCAAGCGAGAGGTTCCTTCTGATTATCGATTAACTAGGTGTGGGTTTTTCCAGAGTTTGCAGCCTTGGGGCCCCAATAGACATTCCTGGGGCACATCCTGCTCTTCTAAGATGCATGTATCAGCAACTTCAATACAATTCTTATCAGGAAGGATGCAGGGTCAAGCTGCCCTCTCTGTGGCACCCAAAACCCCCCTCCTCTCCTGCCTTGGTTAAGCTAAGCCTGCTGACTTGGCTAATTTACAGCCTGATGACTTGGCTGCTTCTAGCAATAAGCCATAGTGGTTTCAGGCACTTTACTGGTTTGCCAAAGTCTCCCCGTACACAACAAAAGATTTACGGGTGACGCCTGGGTGGTAGCATGTGGTGGTAGCATGTGGTGTGTTCCTGTAGACCAGCAAGAAATTGTCCAATTTCTGCTGATGATTCAAAAAAGACTTCTTCGCTCTTAAGGTATACTTCAATATCTGTACAGAGTGTTCCACTAGTCTGTTTGTAGCAAAGGTATTATGGAACAGAATATATGCGTCTTTTGAATATCTCATGACCTTATCTGGCATTTCAATGGTTACCTAGTGTAGCCTTTCATGACTGTAACATTGTTACCTGTTGCGCATGCTCCAGCCCACAAAGTACATCCAGTGGGCAGCTTGACTGACAGCTTCTATTCACCAACCTTCTATTCTCCTCTCAGCCACATCTGAGCGGCAGTAAAGCCTACACCCTATGGTCCCTTCCCCTTCACAAGAGAAAACACATCATCCTTAGCAGTTTCTTGGCTGATGTCTGTGCTAGTGAGGGGTAACCTGTCCATCAAATTGAGATAAAACACTTTATCAAAAGTTTATCTGGTTTGATGGGAGCTTGGGTGTGGCAGGCATGAGAGCCCTCAACATTGCTGTGCTAAGTCTCTTTCAGAACTGAATAGTGTAGAACTGAGTTGAAAGTAACAATGCCCATGGTTGCATAAAAGGAGCAGCTAATGACTGAATTCCATTTTTTGGTTAAAAAATTGAAATTAATGGGTGGGGATCTGTCATCCAGGTAAAACATCTACCACACAGATAGATAAGGGACTTCCAAATTCTGAAGATAATGCCAAGAGCTTCTCGGTCTATTTGTACATAGTTCTTCTCAGAGGTGGTAAGTGTTTGTGAAGCAAAGGCAATTGTTTTCTCTTTTCCATTAGGAAAAAAGTAGGAAAGACCTAGGCCCACTCCATATGGTGAAGCATCACAAACCAATTGCAATGGTAGCGAGACATCAAAGTGTGTAAGAATTTCAGCTGATGCCAACAGTCTTTACCTCCTTAAATGCACACTCATGCTGTTTAGTCCATTTTTTTTCTTAATTTTATTTTATTTTTTTCCTTGTAAGAGTTCATGTGCCAATACTGTTTGCAGATTAGGCAAAATTTTATCATAATAGTTAAGCAGTCCTATGACTTAACATAATTGTGACACATTCTCTGGTATTGGTGCTTGAAAAGTGTCCTTATCTTTCTCTGGCAATTTCCTTAAGTCTGTAGAATCAATTACATTTCCAAGGTATTCAACTGAAGGTTTGAAAAACTCACATTGTCTCGATGTACTCCCAGTCCATGGTCTTCCAAACATCGCAGGACAGCATCCAAATTTTGAAAATGATCCTCTTGATCCTTTCTTGTAAGAAGGATGTCATCCAAATACCACTGAACTCTGTTCAGTCCCTTCAGGACTGGCTAATACATGGCTTTCTGGAACAGGGCAGGTGCTGGTGTTATACCAAAAGGCAATCTGTTAAAGCAAAATAAGCCTTTTGGGGTGTTGATTATGAGATATTTGTGAGGTGCCAAATCAATCTCCATTTGTAGTTATGCACTGAGAAAATCCAATTTACTGAAATAAAGTCCTCCACTAAGAGTAGCAAACAAATCTGCAATATGAGGTAGTGGATACTAGTCTCCACATAAAACTGGATTCAGTATCTATTTGAAATCTCCACAAATTTAGATGGCGCTATCCTACTTGAACTCACTGTATGAAACTGGTGACAAGACTCCAGTATTCACTAAACGGTCTATCAAATACTTCAGACCATAAGTCACAACTTCAGGCTTGTTGCTCATCTGTCCATATTCTTTTTCAAAAACTTTGTAGTCTCTGTCCAGGATTATTTGAAGGTTTCAAGTGCTTTTGTAATTGCCTTGATCTTAGTCCAATTCACCTTGAGCTTCTCAAGCCAAGATCTGTCAAGTAATGGCAGATATTTTCCTTCAGTCACATAAGGGTAAAAAATTTCATCTGGAGTATCCCTTTTGGGACTAACTTTTCGCCAGTATAAGTCTTCAAAAAGATGGCAGTTTCTTCCAAAAGAACTTGTGACAAAGTCCAGTAATATGTAGATGCAGAAGTCATGAGAAGGCAGCCCCAGTATGGAGTTCCATTCTTGTAGGAAATCCATTGATCCACGGAGTGACCCAGATGCCATCTCCGACTCCTCCTTCTGTTTACAGGTACTATGCTAGATCTTGGTCAGTGTCACTACGTTTGTCTTTTTCCACTTTATGAATTTCCAACTTCTGTCCTTTCTTAGCTTCAGTCTTCTTGGATGTATGGTTACTCTCCATTGCTGGTTGTTGTGTTGTGTGACCGGGCATGGTGATGTGTTCTTTCTTCTTGCACTTCCTGCAAATGATACAGCACTACCAGCAATCCTTCTCAGAGTGTGTAGTGTGTACACAATGGTCACACAGAAATTTCTTATATTCCCATGGTCCTCTGTCTTGCTGAGTCACAAGATGTACTCCTTGCTTCACACTAAAGTCCAGAGAATCCTTCTCTTATGAACATCGCAATAGCTAGCTCAACAGCCTTCTTGAATGTCAGCACTCATACAGTCAGTAACTTCTTTCAGATCTGGGCACGCAGGGCATCACTTAATGTTTTTCTGAACTGACAATGTTCTGACAACATCCTTACACCAGCTACAAACTGTATTACTGACTCTCCACTTCCCTGATGTCACTGGTGGAACCGATCTCATTCAGCCCTCATCGATGGGAGAGGAGAGAAATGTTCCTACATTGCTGAAGTAATTGTGGTGTACATGACATTTCTGGGCACAGTTGCAGACAATAGGTCATGCAGCAGTCCATATGCCTTCAGATCCCATCACTTGTCAGCAAGGTTGAAACTTCTTTGTCTGGAATGGAGTTGCAAGATACAAATTGCTCAAAATGTTTGGGGTATACAAGTCATGATGTGTAGTTTTCATAGAATTCACCTATACTGCCCACAAAAGTTGCCATTTAATTCCTCTCCTGTTGAATTCCACACCCTCCTGGATGTCTTCTCTTCCGAAAATATTTTTCTTTTCTTTTCTTTTCTTTTCTTTTCTTTTCTTTTCTTTTCTTTTCTTTTCTTTTCTTTTCTTTTCTTTTCTTTTCTTTTCTTTTCTTGCAGCTTTCCTCTGAAGGTTGGATTTTTTTTGTGTGTGCACTATCTGCTCTTGTTTGCCCTCTGCTGGCTGAGTGCATACATTGCAGAATCCCTCCTTTGGCAATACTTGGGCTCCTTCTCAGCCTAGCATGCCCAAGATGGTTGCTCCCTGCTCACTGCTCTGTCAATGGCAGCTCAGGTACAATCCCCTCCTTTTGTTCTATTTATCTGCCTACTCCCCATCGCTTGCTGGCTGGCTGATGCTACACCAGCAGCAAAAGCAGCATTCGGCCACCTTGAGTTTCTAGGTGAGCATCTTTACTTTTTAAAAAAATATTATTTGCTCACTTTTTCTTCTCGTGCAGGCCATGGGTGCACTGGACACATGTGGGGTAGAAGGTCCTTATTGTCAATGTTCTATTTGGACTCAGCTGTGAAAGCGATTGGGCAGGAGGAGCTGATTCAAACACATCTATCTGCTGTGGTGGCTTTATTGTTCTGGCAGCAAAACAGAAACCAAACAAAAATGCGGCTCTGCTCTGAGTACAGCCTGCCCAACTATTTAAAGAGGCAGGCATCATGGTTTCCATAATGGCTCATTTTGGGTCTTGTGCATCTTTCCCTGAAGCCTCTGGTCGTGGCCACTGTCAGAGCCAGTACTGGGCTAGCTCGGTCTGATCCAGTATGCCAGGTCCTACGTTCTCTGAGAGAGTGGCCCTTCTGATGGCTTGTGTTTCTTCCTGGAACAGACATAACAGTAGTGGCTGACAGGAATAACAATGATGGTGCTGCTGCTGACCCTAGAGTCATCGATTCCAGACTGAGGTATTTTGTGGGGTTGGGAGGCTGAGTGACTCCCTGTAGAGTGAGCAAGGAAAAAAAAAAACCATAAAATGTTACCTAATGAATGAAACACACTGTGAGCTGGCTGTTCTGTTTTTACAATATTTATAATGTAAATACAGGATGGAGCTTGGCAGGACAATTCTTCATATGAATGAAATGTACATACTGGTGAATCTACTTCAAAAATAAATTATCCTTCATTCTTATAGCCTTATTTTAAATTCTTAAATGCTTCATAATTTGACTAACAAAACCAGAGATTCTACTTCCCAGACTCTGACTTGGTAGGACACAGTTCCACTGAGATCCGCCTATAGAGGGGGAGGACTTTGACTCACTAATGAAGTCATAGAATCATAGAATATCAGGGTTGGAAGGGACCTCAGGAGGTCATCTAGTCCAACCCCCTGCTCAAAGCAGGACCAAACCCTAACTAAATCATCCCAGCCAGGGCTTTGTCAAGCCTGACCTTAAAAATATCTAAGGAAGGAGATTCCATCACCTCCCTAGGTAACGCATTCCAGTGTTTCACCACCCTCCTATTGAAAAAGTTTTTCCTAATATCCAACCTAAACCTCCCCCACTGCAACTTGAGACCATTACTCCTCGTTCTGTCATCTGCTACCACTGAGAACAGTCTAGATCCATTCTCTTTGGAAGTCAATGGGATACTTATGTTCATAGGTGCTAGAACTAGGGCTGCAGGGGGTGCTGACACACCCGTGACTTGAAGTAGTTTCCATCATATACAGGGTTAGAGTTTGGTTGAATGGTTCTCAGCACCCCCACTATACAAATTGTTCCAGCACCCCTGCTTATGTTAGTGAATGTTACTCATATACAGATGAGATGCAGAATCTTGCTCAGAAGAGATATTCTGATCTCAAATCCTTAATATTCTATATGTAAAAATGCATTTAAATGGGCTGTAGTACCATTCATCTCAAGGCAGCATATCCAGCAGTGACATTGGAAGCTGTCCATTCCCTTAAAGTCACAAGTTATAAAACTAAAAAATAAAATAAAATTGAGAGTATAGTAAGAGTGCCCTTGGTGGCAAATTAGAAATTGTTTCTAAGAATTGATGAGATATACTTACTCAACCTTTCACCTGTAGATCACTGAGCTGAACCTAGGTTAATAATGGTGTTTTTTGCTTGCTAGTTGAAATAAAGAAATCCATCTGACTTAGTCCAGCAGCCAGTGGGAAAGTATCCACCACTACTGGCAGACTTGTAACAGTCTCAGCTGAGGCCAGGGACTGAATGGTCATGGAAATTATAACTACACTTTTATTTGTATTAGATTTTCAAAAATTATTTATCAAGTTTAAATGTTCTCAAGCAGCTGTCCAATCCAATCTTCCACTGGAAGGTTTGTGTGGGGGGGGGGGGGGGGGGAAAGAAGTGAAAGATACCAATTAGCAAAAATGTCCAAAAACAAATGATTTTAAAAAAAAATCCTTTGGAAAAGTCTCCCTCAAAACAAAACAAAAATAAAAATGGAGCTGATTGGAAACTTTTTGACAATTTTTGCTGTTGTTATTGTTGAAATATGCTATTTCATCGACATGGAAACATTTATAAAAACATTGATTTTGATGAAGGTTTCAAGGGGACAATTTCTCAGGAGAGAAAGCATGTGTGACCGTTTTGATCTGAAATTTCAACACAATTCCATTTTGCAGAACTGATGTGGAATGAAAACAACTTGAAAGTTGTCATGAAATGAAACTGTCACTTTTGGGCCACCTCTACAAAAACAAGAAATAAATTTGCCCAAAGAAAGGATGAAAACTGAAATTGCCCACCTCTCTGTGTAAAATGCTGCTGCAGTGTTACACAGCCTTGCAGTTTTCTTACTGGTGAGCTAGCACAATCTGGCAGAGTTCCTGTAACAATGACAGGCATGAGTTCAGTAAGCACAGAGCTATTCCCTCCCAGCTGCTGGTTTTGCTGTAACAAAACAGTTTCTCTGCCTCCCAGTGGTAGGAAGAACTCCCTTGACTTCTTCACAGAACCGCTCCCTGGGACAGATATCCTTTCCGTATGGGAGAATCCCACACTCTAGGGGCTGTCTGCGGATGTGCGAAGAAATTCCCACTTGTCCAGCCAGAAGGGTGATCCTTCCTCTACTAATCACTAGCACCCACATGACAGAACAGCTATAGATCCTGTTTCTCCAGCATACAGTGGAAAGAATAGCCACATGCTACTGATACATCACCTTCTCCTTCCCTCCAACTGTTGCCAGCACTATTAAATGAGCAGCATACCTCAGATCACTTCTCAGGCCCAACTCTGGAATAATGTTACCAGTGGTTGGTTTGAGGGTGGTGGCTGCACAAGATGGGGGGGATTTGCACAGCCACTGTTGACGTCCCATGTACTCTGTGGGTAAGAGATGACTTTGGAGGAGCACGACAGTCACGGAAATAAATACAAAAAAGTGGCAGGTGCAGCCTTCCTGATTGCTGGTCCCAGCTCCCTCTCTGGACATTGTGACCTGGCTCACAGGGTTGCAGTGCCACTCAGGTTTGGTCTGGCCACCCCTCCATCCTGTGCCTGGAGCAGGGAGCTGGGCCCAGCTCCATAAGACAAGAGGCACTGCTGCAGGGTGAGTATGGGCTGGGTGCACTCTCCAACTCCACACCGTCAGGGCCTCCCTTCCATGCCGGTCCAGAAGAAGTGTATGTGTGCCTGATTTTGCATCCTTGGTTTCATGATTTTTGTGGGTGCAACTGAACCCATGAACACCTTACTAAAGCTCCCCAATGCAAAAATAAAACAAACCGCAAGGAGGGCACAAGTCTTTCAAATCCCTCACCTCCATGAATAGAATCTACGTGGAAAGGTTCATAGAAAGGTTCATAGATTCACAGAAACTGCAAGGCTCAAGAGATCATCAAGTTCACCTCCCTGTGCGGAGGCAGGACAAAGTAAACATAGACCATCCCTGATAAGTGTTTGTCCAACCTGTTCTTAAAGATGGCCAATGGTGGGGATTCCACAACCTCCCTTGGAAGCCTATTCCAGAGCTTAACTATCCTTGTAGTTAGATTTTCCTAATAGCTATCATAACGTTGTCTTTTTGCAGATTAAGCCCATTACTTCTTGTCCTGCCTTCAGTGGATATGAAGAACAATAAACAGTCCTCTTTATAGCAGCCCTTTACAGTTTTCAAATATGTTATCAGGTCCCATCTGATTCTTTTTTTCTCAAACTAAAAATGCCCAGTTTTTTTAACCTTTCCTCATAAATCAGGTTTTCTAAAACTTTTATCATGTTCATTGCTCTCCTCTGGACCCTTACCAATTTGTCCACATCTTTCCTACAGTGTGGTGCACGGAGTAGGACATAGTATTCCAACTGAGGGCTCCCCAGTGCCAAGTAGACCAGGACAATTATCTTCTGTGTCTTACATACAATGCTGCTGTTAATATACCCCAGAATTATATTAGCCTTTTAATAACTGCATCACATGGTCAATTCATATTCAATTTGTGATATCCCAGATCCTTTTCAACAGTACTACCACCTAGTGGATTATTCTCCATTTTATAGTTGTGTATTTGAGTTTTCCTTCGCAAGTGAAGTATTTTCCACTTGTCTTTATTGAGTTTCATCTTGTTGAATTCAGACCAGTTCTCCACGTCATCAAGGTTGTTTTGAATTCTAATGCTGTCCTCTAAAGGGCTTGCAACCCCTCCCAGGTTGATGCCATCTGCAAATTTTATAAGCGTATTTTCCACTCCATTACCCAAATCATTAATGGAAATATTGAGTAGTACTGGACCGGGGACTGATCCCTGTGGGACCCCACTAACTATACCCTCCCAGTTTGACAGCAAACCATTGATAATGACTCTTTGAATATGGTCTTTCAACTAGCTGTGCACCCATCTTATAGCAAATTCATCTAAACCACATTTCCCTAGTTTGCTTATGAGACTGTCATGAGGGACTGTGCCAAATGCCTTATTAAAAATCAAGATCTATTACATCTACTGCTTCCCCGCATCCACTAGGCCAGTAACCCTGTCAAAGTTCTTTATACTCCCCTGCCTTTATCTAATTTCAACTTGTACGAATGGTGGAAAAATATTCCTAACATTTAAATTGCAGAGCCTTGTTTTAACTGAAGTGGAGAGGATGCATATTGAAAACTTAAGCATTCTATAAAGAGTAGACATATGTGGGTGGGTGGAGAAAAAAATCTTTACTGGCAAATGTTATAGGACACCAAGTACATACTTACCTACAATTAAGTATCCTTCTTGAAGAGATGAAAACATCTTTTTTTTGACATTCTCCTCCAAACCCATCATTCTTTCCCCCTCTTCCAGCTCTGCACAAATTCTCAACAACATCTGTGGAGAAAAACTCAGTGCTATCCAGCACTATCACCCTCATTCTTCTCCATTCCTTCTTGCCCATTCCCTTCCCTCTCACTGTCCTTCCCTCAGCTTCCAGCCTTTGACCTGTTCCCTTGATCCATTCCTTTTCTGATTCCAGACATCTCTCACGCTGACTCTCATTACACTCCTTCTTCAACCACACGTTTTATTTGGCTTCTTTCACTCAGCCTCTAGATGTGCTCTTGTATCATTTCTCCTGAAGAAAAAAAAAACCCTTCCCTTCACCCCCTTGCCTTTCAGTTACTGTCTTATCTCCCTAATTCCCTTTGTGTTCAAGCTTCTTTGAGGGTAGTCTGTAAGGTGTTGAGGGTATGGGAAGGCAGGACAGTTTGCCCATGAATTCGAAATTTCTTTCCCCTTCACCTACACGACTGGGAGCAGCGAGATTGAGAAACCACTGCAATAAGCTATAGGGAGCAGTGAAAGTAGGAACAGGGTCCTGGCCCTGGACCATGAATGAGAAGATTAATCACCCTCCACTCCCCCCCAATTACAAGGAATAGTAGTGTCACTATGTTGGCCAATCAGATTGTCCAAAATAGTGATATCACTCTCAAAGGGGTACTTGCTTTTCCTGCAGTGATGCTATTAAAGATAGCAACCTCAGATACCAAACATCTCTGTAGGTGGGTATTTGAGTGGGTATCTGTAATTAGATGATCACACAATTACTCACCTGTTCTCTAATTCATCCAAGTTAAATAGATATTTCCAAAGGCAGCAGCAGGCCAAGTGTAGGTTCACAGTTGTCCAGTGGAGTATGATTTTATTTATCTCCTGCTACTGCAGTTTCCTTTCTTGTTTGGAAAAGTCACAACCAAGGTAACAAATATTAATAAAGTGGATAGTTTTCAACTCGTTCTTTAAATCCTCACAGGGCATGTAGCTTTGTAAGTGGTGATTAGCTCCCTGTAAATAATAACCTGGCAAAGCACATGGTAAAGCTTCACTATAGGGAACGCTGTAAGAGATTTGTAGGTTGCTCACTTATCTAACATCACTGGGGAATCAAAATAATAAGAGAGAAAGTGAAGAGTGCACTGTAATAAGGAATGAGTTTGACCTGATAATAATAGGAAAGGATTGCAACAGCTATGCCCAGCTGATGTGGCTTATTATTTTGCACTTAGAATCTGCACTTTCAAAAAATCTGCTCTTCCCCTTTGCCTAGGATTCATCTTTTTTAGTGCCCAAATGCTGAGCAGAGACCCTGTCAAAGCCATGGATAATGCCACATAAATAAAATAGATAAAAATAGATTGCAGGTGTCTGACCCAGGGTGTTAGAAATGTTTAACAAGGGTGGTCTTTGTCAGTTTCATTGGTAACATGTTTAGCTTTTGCAGGCAGACTGCCAACAATCTCGACAACAAAATTTATCCCCAGCGAACTCTGTGTTGGTTTTATAAACACTGCTGAAAACTATTGGTTTTTGATTCGTAATGAATATGCATCTCAGTCATATTATGTAATTCATAACATAATTCATTCAGTCATTTAAAAAAAATCTCAAAATCTATAGGGTGAAATCCTGACCCTAGTGAACTCAATGGCAAAATCCCCATCAATTTAAATGGAACCAAGATCTTATTCATGGTGTTCTAAAGAAATCTAAAGTATTGACATTTTTCTTACCTCAGAGACCTGTAGTTCCATAATCAAGCCATGCTATATTATCCTAGTTCCCTAACCTGAGAATACCTGCACTAAAAGTAAGACAAGGTGGGTGAGATTATCTTTTATTGGACTCTCTCCCTAACAGAAGTTGGTCCACTAAAAATATTACCTCACCTACCTTGTTTCGCTAATATCCTGGTACCCACAAAGCTACAACAACATTGTAGTCCACTAAAAGTAGCATTTCTAGACAGTATTACTGTGTCAGCCAATCAGCATCATCTAAAGTAGTGACTTCAACTCTCCAAAGGGATTGCTTTCCCTACAGCAATGGTAGTCAGGATAGTGCTACCTCTGATTGGAGTGGCTGTGTCCTTTTGCCCAACCATAGTCCCACTGAAGCCCATTGGGCTCTGCCAAAGGCAGAGGACTGCTTCACTATTCAGTGACAGAGATTTAGTACCAGTTTTTAACAACACGTGAACATATACCTGCATATAGGTGTGTGTGTGATAGATGACTATATAGGAATACTGGTAATTACATACTTTATTTTAGCATTAAGCTGAGGTGGTGTGGTCCGCAGAGAAGGATTTGTAGGCAGAGAGGAGCCAACTTTAACCTTCAGCTGTTGATTGCTGGCCTATATTTTGCAATGCCTGATAGAAGATGGTTTGTACATGTGTTTTACATGGGGTCCTTGGGCAAAATCTGAAGCTGAGTCAGCAATAGTTAGACAGAATTGCAGTTGGCTAGATAAAGGAAATAAACCATTAAACAACCAGGAGGTTTATAGGTTCCAACACAAGGTGAATTTTATTTGTTCTTTTTCCTACTGTGCAGGGATTGTTTTTGCAGGCGGTTAGGGGAGGCTTTTTACTGTTAGTAGTATCCTTCAAAAATAGTCATAAAAAAGGACCTTCCTGTATGTTTGCTCTGAAATCCTAATGAGGTGCTTGCCAGTTATTTGACATCTTATGAGTATTTCAAATAAACCATCTTCATATAATGTTAAGGTGGTCATTAACCTGACCAAGCCAATCAAAAGCCAAGTTAAATTGCTGAATCTATTCCAAACTTGCCTAGCTATATATTTTCCAGTGAAAATGCTCACTCTGACATAGGGAAGTGCTGTAACTCCTTAGGTATATATATGCCCCTCAGACTTCCCCTGTGAGGTAGGGATGAGGTACACTGGAGATTAAGTGACTTGCTGAAGGTCACATGGGAAATCTATAGCTGAGCTGGGATGTGAACAGAAATATTCTAATTCCCAGTGCGGTACCTTTTCCATCCTACTTTACTCACACAGCCAGGCCACAATGCAGGGAAATAATGGTGGAATATGAATAAAATGTCTAAAGCCAAGATTTTTAAAACCACGTGATTTTTAAAACCCATATTTAGCCATCTAATAAAAGGCCTGATTTTTAAAACTGCTGAGCACCCAGTATCTCCCATCAATTAATTAATGACTAATTAATGATTATATTTTCAAAAGTGCCTAAGGCTCAGATTTTTGAAGGTATTTAGGTTCCCAAGTGCTAAAATTACTTTGGAAAATGAGACTTAGGCCCTAAGTTGCTTAACATCTTTGAAAAATTTACTCTCCATCTTCTATGTTGACATTGCATTGAGCTGTGAAGACGGAGGCTTAGGTTAAATGCTAACCTTACAAAATCTTGTGCAATTTTTGTACCTTTTTGTGCAGCATCAAAGTTGCACTGACAGTAAATAAACGCAGAGAGAGTATTAAAAAAGAAATGAAACCTGCTAACATGTCTTCCAGAGGCCAGAATTCCAATATGTTTTACACACAAATGTCCATGTGCTTACTTCAGAGCCCCTCACCAAATAGATAAAAATGTGAGCTGAAGGACCATTGGATACTGGCCATTTCCTCAGCAAGTTTCATTACTGAATACATCTGTGGTGCTTCCCCTGAAAATTCACAGTGGTCAGTAGGTCTTAATAAACCGGTGTGTGTTTGTTTTGTAGTCAGTCTAGTGGTTACTTATGAAGGTGAGGTATTAAATAAGTAGAGGTAGTCAAAATCTCCTAGGCAACATGATTTTTACATTGTCTCAACTTCCATTCTATCCATTGCTTCCCTCCATGCTGCTGCCCCTTGCTGTCTACTCTCTCATCTCTGTTCTGTTCTCTTCTCAGCTGCTATCCCCTCCAGATTCTCCATCCCTCCTCCATGCTAAGTCCACTCCCACTTTCCCCCTACAAAACCTCTGCAATCTCCATTGCTCCCCTCTTCACTTCTCCTGCTTCCTTCACAACCCTTCTCTTACCCACACTGAAGTCCTCAGCCAGAATCACCCTTTCCCATCTTTGAGTGAAATCGTGGCCCTACTAAAGTCACTGTGGGTTTTGCCATTGACTTCAATAGAGCCAGGATTATTGGAATGGTTGGAATGGCTCACTCCTTCTGCTCTGGTCCAAACCTGTGATGCACAAGTAAGATGTCCCTCCTCCATGTGAGATATGATTATGAAAATGCTGTTAGCTCAGAACAGTGGAGTCCTATAAATGAATTACATGGGATATGGAGGACAGTCTGCCCAAGACTTCAAAGCATATATTAGGAATGTGTATACAGTATACAAACAGCAACTATTAATATACAGCACATCTCTCATTTATGATCATATAATCAGTGTACATGTAAACACACACACACACACTATGAGCCCGGTTGGGTGTAAATTGATGTAACTCCTTTGGAGTGAATGAAGCTAGGCTGATTTACACTAGCTTATGACAGATTTGATAATTTTAAATTTCTGCTTGAAGTTTGCTTTACATTTTATTTTCTGCTGATACCTCGTCACGGAAATGTCACAAGATATCAAACCAGCAGGACACATTTTGCTTTCTTTTTTTAACTAAGTGCTATAGCTATTTTTGTCCACATTTTACTTTGTTTCCCACCTTGTCCTATGTTTCCAGTTTCACCTAGAAGGGCTAATAATTCCAGACATCACTGACAGCTCTTTCTTAACCTTGTACTCACAATTCTGAACAACTCTTGACATATTGTTTCCTCAGAGCAGAGTACTGCTAAGAGTATAATGTATAAATGTAACACCCAAGGGCTGCTTTTTGGAAGTTGGACACAATCAGTGGAATTAACAGCACATATAACGTGTCAATGCTTTTTTTTTTTTATTACTCAGTGGAGTTATGCTCACATAGAACAGCTAGAGGAGTAGCTTTTACTGCAGTAGGCTTACCATCAAGTTTCCAATTTAAAGTAGTATAATATGGAAAATAAATCACTGAAAGGAAAAATGTTATGTCCGAGGTACATGGTGATGTTAAAATACCTAATACCTGCAGGTGATTAAGGATGGAAAATCTAAAAAAATATTTATTAAATGTTTAAAAATGTGCTTTTGCTATGAAATGGGATTGTTTGTGCTCTGTGTGTTTAGAATTTCCCAGCTTCCTATATGATGATATATGATTACTATTTAAGGGTATGTCTACACTGCAATAAAACACACACAGCTGGCCCAGGACAGCTGACTCAGGCTTGTGGGGCTCAGGCTGTGGAGCTTTGAAATTGCAGTGGAGATATCTGGTCTCCAGCCTGCGCCTGGACATCTTCATTGCAATTTTATAGCCCTGCAGCCCAAGCCCCGAGAGCCTGAGTCAGCTGTCCCAGGCCAGCTGTGGATGTTTTATTGCAGTGTAAACCTATCCCAAGGTACTTGCATGGACCCATTCATATAACATCTGAAAACCTCATCATCTTTGAAGTATTTATACTTATGTAGGATAAATAGGAAGTGCTAATACCCCCATTTTACATACGGGGATAACAGAGGCAGTCAGAGAGTAGTGACTTACTAATGTCATACAGAAAGCCTATAACAGAGCTGGGAAGTGAACTCAGATCTTTCAAGTCCCAGGCTTACCCCCTGACCACTGAAACATCCTTCTTTGCTTATTATTTACTTCCTAGCTGACCCAGGTGCATCATACTAATTTTATGTTCCAGCTTGCCCAGGAAATCAGATAAAAGTGCGGTTAGCTACAAGCTATGGGTAAAATATATCTATTTCTAGTATAAATAATTATGATGTAGTTACAGTTATGGCACCCAAAGAGTGCTAAGTACATCACATAGTAAACAAAGTAGAGTCCCTGTGCCAAGGAACTCATGATCTAAGGCCCTGACCTGTCAAAGGCGTAACCCACTGGTGAGTGCATGTTACAAGTCACCTTCTGTGGTTGTGTAACCCATGCCTGCTTGGTGCATTCTGTCCCTTTCTAGTGGCACCTAGACTGTCTAGCAATTAATGAGTCTGCTACAGCCTTGGCTAAGAGCCAGGTGGCTTTTAGCTCATACAGTAGAGACTCATGCACTAAGCTTCAGAGGTCTCAGGTTCAATCCCATCCACTGGTAACTGGGGTCTGTTAGTGGTACACTTGCTCTGTGGAGGATGAGTCTGTTGCAACCCAAAAAGAGGGTGCTTTAGCTCTCGAGGTCCCCACTTCAATCTAGGAAGGTGGTGAAGCAGTGGAATAGATTACCCAAGGCGGTGGTGGAATCTCCTTCCTTAGTTTTTAAGGTCAGGCTTGACAAAGCCCTGACTGGGATGATTTAGTTGGGGATTGGTCCTGCTTTGAGCAGGGGTTGGACTAGATGACCTCCTGAGGTCCTTTCCAACCCTGATATTCTATGATCTACGATTCTATGATCTATGATCCCTGGAATGGCAGAAAACACATATTCATGTGTTCAACCTCGATGAGACTATGCATAACGTTCAGCATGTACCGAAGGTTTTGCCAGGTTGGGGCCTATGGGAAAGATTATATAGAAGGCTGTTTTGTAAGTGTGTGGGATGGAGTAGGACTGTTGGCTGGTGATGGAGAGCACAAAGACTACTAGAATCCCTGCACAGCAGCAGGGCACAATTAAAGTCACTGAGTTCCCTGGAACGTAGGAACTGCTTCTTTTAGGTGTCCTCTGCAGTACAAGTGAACACAAAAGGAAGTACAAAAGGAATGGAGTACAAAAGGAATGGAGAGGAGGCAGGGCCATGACCCAAACCCCTATGCACCAGCCAGCAGAGGAACCCTAGACATACCGTGGGAAATGCTTGGCACCTCCTGAAGGATTCTACTCCAGTATGTCACAAACGGGTTTTGAGGCAGTCCGCCTCTTTGAAGCAGAATTCTCCCCACAACATTGTCTCAGACAGGGCTTCACTGCACCGTTCCTAATGTGGAACAGTGCCTGGAGCATGACTGAGCTTGCATTTTAGATATGACACAATGAGTGAGGCTGGTGAACATTCTGGTCCTACTGCTGTGCAGGGATACAAATAGTCTTTGTGCTTTCAGCCACCATCCAACAGTCCCGCTCCACCCCACACACTTACAACCTGGGACCCCTGAAGCTTAGTGCATGAGTCTCTATTGTATGAGCTAAAAGCCACCTGGCTCTTAGCTAAGACTGTAGCAAACTCATCAATTGCTAGACAGTCTAGGTGCTACTAGAAAGGGACAGAATGTCACACCAAGCAGGGTTGCAGCCGTGATACAATCAAGTGTTCGTGCCTGTGTATAAACTGTAATTAGTGCCATTTCCTGCTAGTTTTTCAAAGCACTGGAAAGGGTTGCAGTGTATGATTACTAAACAGATAAATACATTCATAAAAGTTTAAGGCCAAAAGGGGCCATCAGATTTTGTATTATGACCGCCTGTATATCACTGACCATTACTTTTCACCTTGTTTCCACTGTATTGAGCCCAATGACTAAAGTATAACTTGTAACTAAGCACTAGCACATTTTAAATGATTTTTGGGGACAGGCAATGCTTTTTAAAATTCAGAGATTAATCTTTTTATCATTTCTTATAATAATCACCAGTGATTTCTGGTTTGGAATGCAAATGTTTTCATACATACAGTTTTTAACTGGACACATTTTTCACTTTCTGTCCTAAACAGTTGAGTAGTGTGACTGTATGCATTCAAACAGCCGCTGAGTAACACTCCAGCAGTTGCTGCCTGTCAGTGTCAGGTGTGATTCCTATAGATAATCTTGAAGTTTGGGGAGCCTTTCAGATGAAAGCACTATGAAAGGTGAGATATTGTTGTGCGGCAGCTCAAAGGCCCATTTTCCTTTAAGAATAGTTGTCTGCCATGTTTTCTCTGCAGGAGCTAATATTGATACACAAGTTTGTGAGGTGCTTTGTAGTTAGGAAGCTGTTTATTATAGTGAACTGAGATTGGTGCAAGTGATGAATAAAACCCCATTTCTGCAAACTACTCCAAGAGAGCAGACCCCCACCCATGTACAGAGCCCTGATGACTTCAGTGGAGCTCCATGTGGATGTAAAGTTCCACCAGAATGGAACAGCTTGCAGGTCTGGGGCCTACATGTATTGGGTCCAACTAAGTGAGTAGTTCTGTGATTATGTGTGTGATGTGTTTTTACAATTATTATCTGTTTTCTTGCTTGGAGGCCATGCTTATCAACTACATAAAGAAACTCATGGTTATGCAAAAGAAAATTTCAGGAGGATGTCTACAATTGAAAGGTTATGAATTTGCCCCCAGGTAGTTATTCTGACTGCTAAAAGTTCATCAGAAAGGGATTTTATCTTACTCTGTGCTTTTTCTGTACTCTGAGCACAGACTACAAATAATAATTATCTCCAATATTGACTTCTGAAACATTTTAGGATTCTTAAGGGCTTGGCTCACTTAACCAATTGCATTACAACCATTGCATTCTCTTTACAGATAATAATATACTGTAACTTTGCTTTTTGGTACAACTCACTCTGGAGCATACAAGAGGAAAAGCAACTTTTGAATTAATCCTGATTACTGTACTGTACAAGAGCTGTTTCAGGAAATAAATGTGGTTGAACCATTAAATAACAGCGACTAGACTATAATTAAGTTTGACTTCCCCAGTGGAGAACCCATGCAGGGCGTATTCATAATACTTAGTTTTTATGGAGTGCTTTATTAGTCCAGGTTTTGCTTCCAGTGAAGTTAATGGCAAACTCCCATTGATTTCCTTGGGAATTGGAGCAGGCTTTCTGCTAGCATTAACTTATTAATCGTCACAACACACCACTGTGCGGAAGGTAAGCAGATAATTCGGCAGGTTTAATGGAGCACAAATACCAACTCTGAACACGCCTCTCCTACCCCAAAAGCCTGGGAAAAGTGTAAAACTACTTCTTACAGCAAAAGAAACAATGTTTCCTATATCTACTCAATTTACAGAAGGAGCCACAAATAATGTGCACTTTAAGGAATAAGAGTGAAAGGAAATTTTCTGCAGATCATCTAAACGCTCTAGTAAAAAAGCTATGTATATTTCAGTAAAAATTATGCCAGCTGATCTCATTGCACTGCTCTTATGAAAAGCCACAGATTTCCGGCACAACTAGGTCAAATAGGTCATTTTGGTCAAATAGTATTTGATGAATGGAAAAAAAAAAGAAAGATTGTTGTTGGCCACACAAAGCATTTAGAAAACAATATGATTATTTTTCAGTCTGTTCGGTCTTCCAAACATATGTTACAAAAACAAATCGCAGCCAGGCACAAATGTTGGATACTGAGTCTTGAACAACTGAAATAAGAGTTTGTGAGCAACAGTAGCTCTCCCAAGCTAACTTCAGCCAACGTGGTTGACACTTACAAATGATGATGAAGACATTTACAGAAGGTAGGATCATTTTGCACATGATTTCCAAACAGAATAAGGGCTACATTAATCAAATAATTTATTTATAAGAGATAATTTGACCAGCTCTACTCTGCGCATCCTGTTACTGTAAGCAATTTGAAACCATATTTGACAAATGCCATATTTCTATGTATGAACATGACCGATTTGTCTTTGCTTTTAACTTTCTTAGTACTAGATGTAACGAAAGATAGCAGATGGCTTTGCCTTTTAAAAGACCGTTAGTCCATTTTTCATTTGCTACCTGTAGTTATAACTTCTTCGTTTTTACCACAAACACATCATCAGACATGAACAATCTCTTCTAACACATCATTACCAGATTCCAGGGACGCACCATCTTCACTTTCTGTCTCACAAATTACCATCTTGCCTGCTGATGGAAGATTTTATCTAGCACACCATTCTACTATTCCTCCAAGGCAGAACTATGGTAGAAGTGCATTCTTTTCATTGCATTTCTGTTTGTTTTTTTTTGTAGGGATATATGTGTATCTACAAGGTTCTCATAGTTGGTCTAAATCAACTAAGAAAACTCCCAACTGCGCTCACCAGAAAATAATTAGTAAAATAATATTTTTAAATGACTAAAAAACAGTGAGTGAAGAGATGCAAATTCTAGTCGTGAGACATACCTGCAAGTAGTTCATTCTCTATTCTTTCAGTGATAATGAAATTATGAACTATCCTTGTCATTTGCCTTGAAGAATTTACATTGCCCCCTGCTTTTTCTGCAGGTATCCAAAATAGGCAAATTCATAGTATGAGGCTTCTGCCTTTGGAAGAGTCCCCACAGATTTCCACCCTAATGGATCCTTCATCCATTCCCAGTGTTTTAGGTGTAGCAGGTTATTTGTTTCATTTACTTTTAATTAGTACAATTAATCAGTCAATGATCCACATCAGTTACAAATCTACCCAGTATTTCAGGGACCCTGACAAAAGTCTCCATTCCCATTTAGAAAATCTATAAAAAGCCTGACCAATTATGTAACCAGAAGCTTACTAAACACAGGTTCTTGAAGAATGGTTCCAGAAGAGTGAGTTCTCCACTAAAATCAAAATGTTACCTGTCATGAAAGTTTAACTCCCAGCACCATCAAGCAGAATGACCTCGCAGTTAACTCCCATGTTGGGGGATAGCCAGAGAGGTGGTTTGCCCAATAATTTGGTCCTAGACCACTTAGGGACTTGCAGATCATAAGCCAAGTTCTGGTTGTGGCACAAGAATCTATGTGCCCTGTCTAATATATTGATGAAATATTTTCAAGAGTTAGGATGCGTAGGATGGGATTCACAAATGTATTTAGGCACCTAACTCCCCAGATGCCTAAATACAGAAAAAAACAAACAAACCAGTGGCAGCGAGTCTCAGAGCCCAGGTCAACTGGCTTGTGTTCACAGGGCTAGTGCTATGTGGTTAAAATTAACTGTGTGGACTTTCTGGCTTGGGCTGGAGCCTGGTCTTTGAAACCCAGTGTGGGGGAGGGAAGGTCTCAGATTCAGGGCTGCACTCTGAGCCCAGATGTCTACATGGCTATTTTTACTGCCATAGCATGAGTCCTGAAAGCCTCACTCAGCTCACCAGGGCTCTAAGACTCATTGCTGCAGGGCTTTTTTTGCTGTATAGATGTACCCATACTAACCAAATGCTGTTTTGCCTCAAAAGACACTGCTAAGTGCACTTTGCTCTAAGCACCAATGTGTGTATTGAAGACAGACCCAAACCAGAAAGAATCAATATGAATATATGGGCTGATACAATATATCTCATTCTTCACAACTGCGCCCAGTAAACAAAATCATTCCCAGAACCTTTCTTTGCAGTACTGCTGAAACAACAGCACAGTCCATTGGTTTAAAAAAAGAATTCTTCCCAGGGGTTAGCCCTTTATAATAGGTAAAATAAGAGCCAATTTAATAACACACTAAAAAAATGGAGCTATTATTGTACAGCTTTGCAGCAGCAAATGGTCCAAAAAATACAGATGCTTAGCTTTATAGTAGCCGCAATTGATATCCCAGGACATTTAAAGTAGAGTTTATGGAAATGTACAACAAACCCAGTGCCCTACGATAATTCAATTATTCATACTCATTCTGCAGTGAAAAAGGATGTAATTTCTTCTTCATCAACACGGTTTGAATAGAAAACCTTTTGTAGATAAGTTTACAACAACAAACGAGCACAGGCTTCTTCATCCCAATCCTATATTAAGAAATAACCTTCTCCAATACCTATCTGGCTTTGTTTTCTCACTGCATTGTATGTATGCAGCTATGAATCTGCTGAATCCGATGCAGTCAGAGGAGTGTGGCTTTATGCATTATCAGTATCTATGCTAGTGCTAACTATTGCTGGCATTTTCCCTCTGAACTGATATTCTCACTTACAATTGAAAGCTTGAAAATCCCCCTCACTTACAAAACCCATTGTGCAAAGTATCGAGCCCTTTATCATTGTTTGTGCTCCCCAGCACTCAGCAAAATTTTTGCAGCAGTGTTATTAGATAGTGGCGTGTATATTCCGTTCTCTTTTAAAGCTCTGAATATTGTCTCCATCTTCCTGAAAGCAAAATCCTACTTACTCTGAATTCATTTAAACGTCTTAACTGGTTTAATTTTTCAGTGTAAACATACTGGTTAGGGAAACAGCCTCTCATTTGCATCTCCTGTTTTGACATTGAACTTGCGTTGCTTTATGAACCCACAGTTTTCTTTTCCCAGTAGTTTATGACATGCTGTGTTAATTCTTTTGGAACTGATTGTGGCTGCATTCTGAAAAGATGGGTAACAGGAAACAGGTACCACTCCATTCCTCATGCAAGGGACTCCTGTGAGTTGCAGTCTGTGTGCTGACTTTGGTGCACAGATTGCATAGGTCTAGCACCACTAGTGAGATCAGTAAAATGGAAAGGGGAGGTCTCTGAGAACAGCCCTTCTTGTTAGGAACAAGATGCCTCAGACCAGCCCCCTTGTGATACTTAGGTACTTCTGGGTGCAGCGTGAGCTAGAACCTGGCTGGAAATCTATCTACATATATAGATACAATTTATCTATTTCAAGCTACAAGAATTGTTTTAGCCTTCAAAAATGTTTCCACCCAGTTCAGATTCAGTTCAAATTCTATGCAGATTTTTAGGTCAATTCTCATTTCAACTGAACTGGTTCACTCCACTTCAATCTAAACATAATTCAAAAGAATTATCCATTATCTACTGGTACATCCCATGAGGACTTTTAAATACCAGTGTGTGACATTTTGGGTATGTTCACACTAGTAAGGGTTTGTGTCGCCATCTGCCTTGTAACTCTGGGTGCCTAAATGCTCTGCTGCTGGGGCTCACAGCTTGGACACCAATAGCTGACAGACAAGTATGCAGTTCTCTCAGTGTCTGTGTGCTGTGCAGCCCTAGCTCAGCACACTGACCCCAGCAGCCTGCCTACAACACAACAGTCTCACTCTGGTCTCCACCAGCCTTGGTTACTAGTTTTAAAGTGACCCCAACACATCCCCAGTCCCAAATTCCCCCAAAATCGCTTGCCCTGAAGTGTTCAGCCTTTTCCAGGAACTCAGAGAATTAACAAGGTTCATTACTCTTTTAAGGAGACAAAAGCACAGCTTATTACTTTAAATGGAGTTAACAATCACTTCAGTTCAAGCACAGCACTAGGTTGTTCAGATTCAAAGTAAAAGTTTATTTAATAAAAAAGAGATCCGTTTTAAGTGAGTTCAAGTAAAAGAGATAAAGATAGACATCATTACAAGCAAATGAAAGTGAAAACACATCTAAAAGTCTAAAACTTTATGTAAAATACAGACTTTGTTCAGGGTAGATTTCTTACCAAACTCTCTCCTTTACAGCCATGGCTGGCTTTCTGTCCATCAGGACCTTCCATAGAAGTACAAGGTGCAGGTTTCTCTTGTCTTCAGAGCAGCCAGTGACACAACCCCTTACTGGTCTGGATATACACACAAAATGTCACACAATGGATAATCAAGTAGAAGCTCAGATAGTACAACAATAAGGAATATATAAAAATCTAGACAAATAAAACGAACTGCCAGTGATCTGGAACACACACAACCATCTGAAAATGATTGCCTGTGATTCTATATGCCACAACCAGATAAGTAACAAGGGAACAGTTATCCAATGAGTCATGTGATCAGTCATTCCATTGTCTATCTGTAATCCAGGGAATCACACAGAAAGTACCTCAGTTTGCTAAAAATGCTTATGCAATTTTTGGTGACAAATTGTTACTATATAAGCATGTTTCACCTAAGTACGGCCAATGATCAGTGGGTTCCAGTCCACAACATATGCTAATACCCTACAGAATAATAACATGTTGAAAACTGTGGTATATTATTAAATACTGGCTTTCCGTAAAAAGAGTAATTAGTTACACTTAGTGGGCCAGAACCTCAGACTTCAGTGAAGCTACACTGACTTACACCTGCTGAAGATCTGGCCCTATATTGCTAATCAGGTGGGACTGTAACACTAGTTTACAATAAATTTTCTTTGCTAACTTATTTTCTGTTTCTAGATTCAGGGGTGGCCAAACTGTGTATGGCTCGCAGAGCCCCTCACCCCCTAACATTCTCCACCTACCAGACGAGGGGTAGGGGAAGCTCAGGATCTCTTCCTTGAAGCAGGGTGGTGCAGTAGGAGCTTCTGCCCAGTGGGGAGGGGGGTCTTGGGGCTTCAGCCCTGTGGGGCAAAACTGCCAGGGCTTGGGGGCATCAGCAGGAGTAGGGCTGAAGTCCCAACCCCTGGCTCCCAGAAGGTATGCCTTGGCTCTTGAACATCTGAAGATTGTTGCATGTGACTTGGAGGGCCAGTAGGTTTGACAACTCCGTTCTACATAATGACCCTGTAATAGGTTCTGGGCTTACCAGAGGTGCTGCCTAGTGGTTAATTCATTGGATCCCAGCTCTCCCCTCTCTCTGTTGTCATTCATCAACACTCTCTCCATCAGCTGATAGTCTCCTTCCTTGCAGCCTTGCCCCAGGTTCACAATTGTCCTAGTTCCTGCGTTGTACCCCCCAACTCTGCCTGGGGTCTGTCACACTCTCCCCGTATACAGGGTTTCAAGCAGACTGCAGTCCCTGATCAGCCCCCATCTCCAGTCAGGCTCCTGACTCAGCACTCAGCCCAAGAGACAAAGCTCCCAGCTACCTATCAACTGGGTCTCCTCACAGGACCCTCTCCTAGGACCTTGGGTAGCTGCTGCTTGCAAGTTCCTCTCTTGAAGTAAGAACTTCTGCTGTGTCCTTGCTTAGGAACTTTTAAGATAGGTCTGTTCTCCTATCCAGTCTAGGCCCCCTTCTGGGCTGTCTGGCTCCCTTTTAAGCTTCTCACAGCTGGAGCAGGCTCTTCAGATGCAGGGGGGGTGGAGCCACCTGGGGACAGAACTGATGCTTACCCCCTTTGTCCCAGTGTCGGTTTTACACACCCCCTCACAGACCATGCTGGATGGATCTGTTTAGTTGGAACTACAGTTCAGTAGGCAATTGAACACCTGGAAGCTTGAAGACTTGTGGTCTGTCCCCTGGGCCCCTCCCTTTGACTGCTATGGGCGTTGGGTCAGACACTTGGTGCTGCCGTGCATGTTTCAGCTCTTACATGGGGCATGTGTGGGGCTGTCAGACTATTCCAAATGGCCCCAATCTGACAAAGGGGATACCCATCTGAGCTGTCCAGTGGGAGGCAGGCAGAGCAGATAGGCCCTGGTGTGGTGAGGACTCTAGAGAATAGAGCACCATGTTATTAACTTTTCTGCCATTGAGTAGTACAGTATTGGGGAAGAAACACAGTGTGCAGTGATTGTCTTCTAGGGAAAGGAGAGGAGAAAGTGGAAATGCAGCTAACAGCGGAAAGCCAATCAGAAAGTGCCAAAAGCTATCACACTTGTGATTGGTTAGTGGATGCCTTCTGGCCTGGGTGTTCAAGCAGACAAACCCATCTGCTCTGAGTCAGATTTCAGGAATACAGGAAAAGGCATCTCACTGCATCACTTTCCGTTGCCTCATTAGGCTACACAACAAAACTAAAAGCAAGCTGAGCCCGGACGACAGCGCTTGGCATTTTGGACCTGGCAAGGTGTTCTGTAAATATTTACAGAACACCTTGCCAGGTCCAAAATGCCAAGCGCTGTCGTCCGGGCTCAGCTTGCTTTTAGTTTTGTTGTGGGCAATGTTGAAAGGCCAGCAAGGTCCTTCCACAATGGTAACACGCAATTTAGTGTCAGTTCTGAAAGGAGGACTATTTTTTGTTGAACTACATAAGCAACCTGAAAGCAAATTCACGCCAGGGTACACTGTTTTTAGGAACACTCTGGCCATGCATCTACTCACTCCTTATTATGTGCACTACACCGCCACAATATTTTAGGGTATTGACAGAAATCAGTTTGTTTCTTGTCACTGGAAACGGAACACTTTTTTCTTCTTAATAAAGACTTCCTAATAGCACATCAACATGTCACATTATGGTGTTGGATCCCGTGCTACCGTGATCAGCACTTGTTATCATCAAAGGATACTTGTTATTAAAGCAGCAATGTTCACTGTAGCTATCTGATGTAAAAGCAGGCATCAAAGGGAAATGCATAAAATCATAGCATCCAGCACACAGTCATCATAAAGCCAGTGGGGAACCTGCTATTAACCGCTTGAGTTTTATAGGCTAGATTATATCCAGCTTTGTGTGAGTGGGAGCAAGATGCCCTCCCCTTCACAAGCAGGGAGAGGTACAATTGCAGAGGTGCTAAACTGCCAGGGTGGGTGGGGTAGCACCATGGCCTCTCATTACTACACTGGTGCACTGAGAAGAACTCTCCCCACCCACGCTGCGAAGGGAAGTGTACGCTATATTCCTTTCAAAGGGTGCAATAGTGGCCAAGTGCCCCCTGTGTACCCAAAGGCCTGATGACCGCCAGAACCTCTGTGAGCTTCCTCCTCCAAAAGCAGTCAGGGAATGAGTTCCTCCGACACCCTTTTTGCAAAGATGACTTAAGTAGCAATTGAGGATTTTCCTGGTGTGCCCTACACCAGCTCCTCTGGCCTGCCCCAGATCCTGGGGATTGGGGCCCAGGAGGCAGGGAAGGAGCATGTTAACATTGGATCAGGTGTGATGGGGGAATAAAGCAAATGCATTTTTGGTGATCCTGCCTGGCACAGTGGTTCCTTGGGAGACTTTATCCACTAACACAAGTTGAAGCAGCCTTGACTTCAGTGGGACTATTAGTGTTTAAAGCTAACCACATGGTTAAGAGTTTTGCTGGATCATGGACTATGTACTCAACGCAGTCATTTAAAATCAGTTACATGTTTGGGGATTTTTTAAAGTCCAAACCAATATATCTCATCATTTCTCACTAACCTTCTCTCTTCTCCTAGACTCCCTACTCTGATTTCTTTCTACTCTTTTTTCTTCCTTATCCCATTAGCTCTTTTGCTTCTCTGCTCTCCCTCCTTCTGCCTTGCTCTTCTCTGCACTTTGTGTTCACTTAAGGCCAAAAATCCTTCTCCAACCTTCTCAGGGACATGACAGCGACTAAGTAGCTCCGGTGCCCAGAAACACAACAGGATCGGGAGAGGTGTCCATGTAGTGACTGCCCTTGCGTGCAGGGGCGAGCACTATATTTTTAAAATGACTTTCTCTGAATCCTCTTCTATTTTTTCCACATTGCCTTCTTCTCTTTTACCATTAATATGTCCAGTAACTTTACCATATCATGCCACACTTTTCCTTTTCAGCAGTTAAGAAGGCAGAGCTTAATACTGGCTCAGCGGTGGGGGAAGGGCCAACCTTGCCAGGCTAACCATCTGTCTGCCACTGATTCAAGAGTGAATCCCCCTATTAATCACAGAATCTGTGATCTTTTCCTGCATAGAGCATTTCATCAAAAGGCAAGGATTCTCTGATTTCCTCACTTCTGATTCTTTTTACTCTATTCTGACATGACTACCATGAATAGCGATGCCCTTCGGGACTTCCGGTTACTTACAGTTCTCATTTCTAATGGTACAGAGAAAATCCAAATGCAGTCTTTGAAATACAATGTGAGTTATAAGTAGAATCCCTTCCAATTAAGCTGTTTCACTTATCTCACTGTATTTGTAGCCATTCATATCTTGAATGCTTCTCTTTAGGTTTAGGTCTTTAAAATTAAAAAAAAAAAATCCCTTAACTCTATGTTTTAAATTGTAAGTGCATTTAGCTTATATATATATATATATTTCCATGAAGTCCATTTCTTATTTCAAAGCTAAATGCACTTATAATTTAAAATATAGAGTATATATTTAAAATATATATTATAAAAGTAAATCCACTGTGTCATTTTAATACTCTTAGTCCCCTCTTTTCCATTTGAGTTTACTGAAACTACATTTCCTATACTAGAGTAATAATGATTTCCAGCCCTGCAACAGCGATCTTTAATTTAATTACCATCAAGTGATGATCACTGTAGTATTTAAAATCCTTGCATCCTCCTAGGAGCTTTTCTCTGCAGTTCCTGTGATGTGCTTCAGCACTTCCAAAGTTTTTACACTGAGATGAAGCTTCAGTCTGTTCTTATCTTTCCCCAGAAATAAAGGCATTCATTTTAACTCATTTTTTAACGCTTGTAAATAAATTAACTTAAATCATTGGTTCAAATCCCAGCTTGCTGTGCACTTGTTATGAAATTAGCACAAAAATACATCCTGCAGCTGTTATTTATGGCTGATGATGGCTTCCTTTATTTTGTTACTCTCTAAAAGAGGCTACTCCAGAGGTCCTTGATACAGAAGCAGTGCAACTGGGTAGCTCCAAGGGCACACACACAGTATATGTGGCCATTCAAAAAAAGTCATGGTTCCCTCAGAGTATAGGGTTGGTGCCAGTCATGACATCGATGCACATTAAAGCTGCTTTTGCCATGTATATTATATTTAAGCGTGAAGGGATTAGATTTTTATCTGAAAATGTCTGTAAATGTCAATTTCACTGTACACACACAAACCGATGGAAAATATTTCCATCCATAATAATCAAAATTTACAGATAGTCAAAGTAATAAAAATGCTTCTTGAGAACTTATTAGAGTTAGATTCAAGGGTATTTGCTTTGTATATTTTGACATGTGATGTTGACAATTTGTGTTTTAGCATTTATAAAGCTTAAACTTTTTGAATCTCAGTGTCTACTGTCATTAAATATTGGGACCAACATGGCTAAAACAGCACAGCAAACATAAATAATTATTCTCTGACCCGCACATTGCCTGACTCCCCCCCAATTTCCCACAACGCTGAACATTTAAAATGACAAAAGATAAGAAGTGCTTAAATCCCATAGTTTTTCACATTAAATTCAGATACCTTAAATTCAGCTATGCAGTTGTTCTACATGCAAACCATTTACTTCTCTGAGAGTGATTTGTTTGCAACCCCACAATGAACATGGAGGATAACTGGAAACAAGTTCTTAGGAAAAAGGTGTGTAGGCCGTAAAGTAAGATGCCTCCCCATTTCCTAACAACCAAGCAATTCTCATGAAATCAAAGAGCAACGAATTACTGGCATCTAGAGGGTGGGTTTCATTTTTTTTTCAGTTGCTTGAGATCATTAAGAATCTTAGCCCTGGTCTACACTGGGGGGGAGAGGGGCGGGGGGGGGGGGATTGAGCTAAATTACGCAACTTCAGCTACGTTATTCACATAGCTGAAGTTGATGTACTTAGATCGACTTACCCGTGGTGTCTTCACTGCTGCCTCTCCCCTGTCAACTCTGCCTGCGCCTCTCATGGAGTTGGAGTACAGGAGTCAACGGGAGTCAACGTGTCTAGACTGGATGCGATAAATCGATCCCCGCTGGATTGATCGCTGCCCGCCGATCCAGCGGGTAATGAAGACATACCCTTAGAAGTAAGGAAAGAGTCCCATTGACTTAAATGGCTTTAAATCCAGTCCTATTTGTAGAATGCCCTAGGCATCCTTATACTTGGTATAGGGAATACTACAAGCATTGAAGTAACTTTAGTTATCCAAGGCAAAAGTGGGAACTTTGGTGTGACAGCTGTGTCCCAGGCAGTGTGCAAAAGAGGAGACTACTGACCCAGTAACAGACATACTGACCTAATGGTCACCAGCTGTGGAAGCAAAAACATCAGTTCTGAAATGGATTTTATAAAACTGAGTGTAAGGATAGCTGAAGACCTTTCTTATTACCTAATTGTGTGAGTTAGACTCAGACTTGGGCAGACTCAGTTTGCTTCTGTGAAAGGCTGTTTCCACAATGCAAGGTACTCTGTGTACTAGAGGCGCCTAGAAAGAACTTTGATTCAAAAGCCTGTCCTCTATTTGATTTATTCACAGTTCATCTGCTACACAGAGCACAGTCAGCACTCCTGGTGGAACTGATATTGAGAGAATATTGCATCTTGCAGTCCTTGTTGAATGTTTCACTTAGAAAAAACCCGAGAACTTGGAAGATTTCCCAAATTATGCATCTGTGCCTTTTAATTTGTAACTCAAAGGAATGGGCAGACCAGGCAACTAGAGAAGATTAACACATTGATGAGCAAAAGGTAGTCTCTCTTTCTCTCATGAGCTCTCTCTGTAGGAAACATCTAAGTGATTACCTTAGATATAGCAAACCTCTGGCAAAGTTAGACAGAAAATCAGGGCCTGAGCCAAAGGCCATTAAATTCAATGGAAATCCACATTCTGCTTTTGGTGAGTTTTGGATGGGGCTCAATATTCAAACACCTGGCACAGTAGCATGTGTACCAATCCCTATTTACCTAGCTGAACATGCCATATGTAAGTTGCCTAATTTTGGGAAGTCTTAGAATTGGGATTAATTAGAAATGGAGGGAGAGAGAATGACGGATCATCATTTCCTTTTTTTGCAAGATAGCACAGAAGGAAAAGTGATAGTGTAGGGTATAGATATTCAGGCCTGTCTGTAAAGGCCTATACTTTAAGAATTTAGGTATATGTTTATCATTTAGCTAGTTCTACAGGTATAAAAGAAAGAATCAAAATCACTGTCTGCCTGTGTATGGGCCTTCTCTCACTGTGACAGTCTGAGGCCCTGTTCTTAAGCTAAGGCCTTTGGCAAAGCAGTGGGAGCAGCCATAAGCTGGAAAGCGTATGGTCACTTCCTCACACATTTCAAACCAGTCAGATTGAAATAAAGTAATCTGGGGCTTTTAGAAAGGTGATCTGATCTGTCACCTCCAGAGAAAGGGAAGAGCCTAGAAGATGTAAAATGAAATTTAGTTTGATAGTTTTCTGTTTTGTAAGAACTCACTTACCAATAGACATAGTTGGGAAACCCTTATGTCTTTATAGATGTAGTTGTGAAATCCTCACCTCTGTATTGTTTTGTCATTACAGTTCCCACTTTGCTATTGTTTATTTGCATGGTCTCTGTCTGGTTCTGTGATTGTTTCTGTCTATTGTATAATTAATTTTGCTGTGTGTAAACTAATTAAGGTGGTGGGATATAATTGGTTAGCTAATCATGTTACAATATGTTAGGATTGGTTAGGTAAATTTCAGTAAAATGATTGGTTAAGGTATAGCTGAGAATATTACTGTATAAATTAGGGGCAAACAGGAAGTAAGTTGAGATTCGAAAATAAGGAACTTGGATTTAAGCTTGCTGGAAGTTCTTCCCAATAAACATTGAATTGTTTGCACCTTCGGGTATTGTTGCTCTCTGTTCATGCGAGAAGGACCTGGGAACTGGGAGAGTGAAGGAGTAAGCCTGGCAAAAGATGATCTAAAACTGGAAATCTTTAGCATTAATGCTGTGCAGCTAGGACCACCTATGCACTTCCCGGCCAAAAAAGGAACACATGGAATTGGCACAGTGATGAGTTATGGATATTGGTCATATCAGAGGCTGCAATGGTGCTTGCAGTAGCCAGGGATGTTAAAGGATTTACCCATAATGGAGAGCTATGTTGCGAAGGAGGCCATTAAATAAGTCAGAGTCCTTTTCTCAGATAGATACAATTTGTGTAGCTGTTGCAACATTACTGAATAATTTTAAAGCTTTTTCACAGTTTGTGTATGTTTTGCTGTGTTTCCCCAAGATATCTTGAGAATCATTGGATACCTATTGACATATTTTATTTCATGGGCTCTCTAAATTTATTAGCATTAAAAAGCTGTTCTTTTTTGCAGTTTTGTGAGAGGGAACTCTTAGAAAATTAGAGCTTTGCCATTCTTAGGTATTCACTGTACTCCTGAGAACTCAGAATTGTTCGACAAGACTATTCCCTTTCTGTAATTTTTTTCTGGGAAAAAATACTGTGTCTTCCAATATTAGTTCAATATTTTAAATATGGGAGAATGTGGAGAACCCACTTTTTAAAATCTCACCAGAATGGAGCCTTCTTCTGCATCTTGGTTTCCAATACTATGCAAAACGTTCCTGTGGCTTCTGTTCTCAGTGTCGTCCATTAAGTTCCTCCATGATACAGCTCAAAAAACTGAATGAGTAAGAGGTTTTTTCAGCTTGGGGCTGAACCGGAAAATCTAAAAAAAGAAGAAAAGACTAGGCTGATAGGGAAAAATTGACGTAAATGACTTCTCTTCCATCAGTCTGAGTATAGTATGTTTAAGGTTACAAAAATCCATTACAGAGATACTGTATATCCAGAGCTGACACAACAACAAATAAGAGGCCAGCCAAGATTTTCAGAAGCAACTAGAAATTTAGGTGCCCAAATGAAATCACCCTTAAAAGACCTGACTTTCAGGGGGTGGATGCTCAAAACTAGACTTGGTCTAATTTTTTTCACCAAAACATTTTTTCAACTAAAAGTGTTCCACATTTTCCTCAGGGGGTGGTGGTCAAAGCTGTTAAAAGCAGCTACTGATTTTCTATACTTGAACTTTTGAGTACCTAACTTGATACACCATAAAGGGAATTGATTTTCAGAAAGTAGTGAATTAGGCTGGTTGAAAAATGCCAATTTTTTTCACGGGACCTTTGAATTTTTTAATGTATTGCGCAATGTTTTGTTTTTCAACAAAAACTGGGAAACTGAATCTTTTCTTTAAAAATGTTCATTTTCATTAAAAATATTCATTTCTGGCAAAGATTTTACCTGGAAACTGAAAATATTTACCAAAATTGTTTTGGGAAACCAAACAAAATTTCAGATTGTTATTGTTGTTAAACTAATAGTTATTTACAGGAAATTTTTAAGAAAAAAGAAAGAAAGAAAGAAAAATTCCCATGAAAACAACTAGCATTTTTTGACTAGCTGTACTCAGCACTTCTTTTGAAAAAGGGTTTCCTTCATTGTGTCTCAGACTGGGAACCCAAAAGTGAAGGCACCCCCAAATCACTTGTTGTTCTGAAAATCTTTGCCACCATATCAAGAATTTTTGGGCTTGTCTACACACAAACGTTGTACTGGTTGTAAATCAGTGTAATAAAACTGATTTAGTTAAATTGAGGCAAATCCTCTATAAGGATACTGCTGTATCAGTTTAAAACTAGCTATGGTACAAGCTAACCAGATATAAGCCAGATTTAAATCACAACTTTACATAAACCAGTTCAGCTTTGTGCATAGACCAATCCTTTAAAGAAAAGTTTAGATGTTATCAAAGCATAAACGCAGTGACTTGCTAGACTAGTGCTATATTCAGATATAAGCAACTGAAAGCTAGATGCTTGGACTGGACGAAAGGGGATGGATCACTTGATGATTGCCCTGTTCTGTTGATTCCCTTTAAAGCATGTAGCATTAGCCACTGTTGGAAGACAGGATACTGGGCTAGATGGACCATTGTTCTGACCTAGTATGGGCATTCTTATGTTCTTATATCCTTAAATAGAGGTTGCCGAATTTTCAGAGGTGCTGAATAACTCCATCTTGATAGATTTCCACTCCATCGTATGGAGTGGAAATCTATCAACTGCATGAAAAAACTTGCACAGATACAGACAGACATCATCTTCCTTTCCAAATGCAAACAGATGGACATCGTACCAAAAGGACTGAAGGTAAAAAATCCATTACAATCTACATACCACACAGACTATGCTGACAGCTTGTGCCACACGCTCTCAAAGAAACTGCGGAATCACCTGATCAACATCCTCTACAGCAAACAGGGAAAGATTAAGAATGAGCTCTCAAAAATGGATACTCTCATAAAAAACCAGCCTTCCACACAAACTTCCTCGTGGCTGGATTTTACTAAAACTAGACAAGCCATTTACAACGCACACTTTGCTTCTCTACAAAAGAAAAAGGACACTAAACTTTCTAAACTACTACATGCTACAAGGGGCCACAGCAATGGTTCCCTCAACCCACCTAGCAATATTGTTAACCTATCCAACTATACTCTCAGCCCAGCAGAAGCAGCTGTTCTATCTCGGGGCCTCTCCTTCTGCCCCTCCACCCCCACGAACATGATACAGTTCTGTGGTGACCTAGAATCCTATTTTCGACGTCTCCGACTCAAGGAATATTTCCAAAATACCTCTGAACAACATAGTAATCCACAGAGACCTCCCTACCAACACTACAGAAAGAAGGATTCTAGGTGGACTCCTCCTGAAGGTCGAAACAGCAGACTGGACTTCTACATAGAGTGCTTCCGCCGACGTGCACGGGCTGAAATTGTGGAAAAGCAGCATCACTTGCCCCATAACCTCAGCCATGCGGAACGCAATGCCATCCACAGCCTCAGAAACAACTCTGACATCATAATCAAAAAGGCTGACAAAGGAGGTGCTGTTGTCATCATGAATAGGTCGGAATATGAACAAGAGGCTGCTCGGCAGCTCTACAACACGAGTTTCTACAAGCCATTACCCTATGATCCCACTGAGAGTTACCAAAAGCAACTACAGCATTTGCTCAAGAAACTTCCTGAAAAAGCACAAGATCAAATCCGCACAGACACACCCTTGGAACCCCGACCTGGGATATTCTATCTACTACCCAAGATCCATAAACCTGGAACTCCTGGGCGCCCCATCATTTCAGGCATTGGCACCCTGACAGCAGGATTGTCTGGCTATGTAGACTCCCTCCTCAGGCCCTACGCTACCAGCACTCCCAGCTACCTTCGAGACACCACTGACTTCCTGAGGAAACTTCAATCCATCGGTGATCTTCCTGATAACACCATCCTGGCCACTATGGATGTAGAAGCCCTCTACACCAACATTCCACACAAAGATGGACTACAAGCCGTCAGGAACACTATCCCCGATAATGTCACTTTGTCGCTGAACTTTGTGACTTTGTCCTTACCCATAACTATTTCACATTTGGGGACAATGTATACCTTCAGATCAGCGGCACTGCTATGGGTACCCGCATGGCCCCACAGTATGCCAACATTTTTATGGCTGATTTAGAACAACGCTTCCTCAGCTCTCGTCCCCTAAAGCCCCTACTCTACTTGCGCTATATTGATGACATCTTCATCATCTGGACCCATGGAAAAGAAGCCCTTGAGGAATTCCACCATGATTTCAACAATTTCCATCCCACCACCAACCTCAGCCTGGTCCAGTCCACACAAGAGATCCACTTCCTGGACACTACAGTGCTAATAAACAATGGTCACATAAACACCACCCTATACCGGAAACCTACTGACCGCTATTCCTACCTGCATGCCTCCAGCTTTCACCCTGACCACACCACACGATCCATCATCTACAGCCAAGCTCTGCGATACAACCGCATTTGCTCCAACCCCTCAGACAGAGACAAACACCTACAAGATCTCTGTCAAGCTTTCTTACAAATACAATACCCACCTGCGGAAGTAAAGAAACAGATTGATAGAGCCAGAAGAGTTCCAAGAAGTTACCTACTACAGGACAGGCCTAACAAAGAAAATAACAGAACGCCACTAGCCGTCACCTTCAGCCCCCAACTAAAACCCCTCCAACGCATTATTAAGGATCTACAACCTATCCTAAAGGATGACCCAACACTCTCACAAATCTTGGGAGACAGGCCAGTCCTTGCCTACAGACAGCCCCGCAACCTGAAGCAAATACTCACCAACAACCACATACCACACAACAGAACCACTAACCCAGGAACTTATCCTTGCAACAAAGCCCGTTGCCAATTGTGCCCACATATCTATTCAGGGGACACCATCACAGGGCCTAATAACATCAGCCACACTATCAGAGGCTCGTTCACCTGCACATCCACCAATGTGATTTATGCCATCATGTGCCAGCAATGCCCCTCTGCCATGTACATTGGTCAAACTGGACAGTCTCTACGTAAAAGAATAAATGGACACAAATCAGATGTCAAGAATTATAACATTCATAAACCAGTCGGAGAACACTTCAATCTCTCTGGTCACGCAATCACAGACATGAAGGTCGCTATCTTAAAACAAAAAAACTTCAAATCCAGACTCCAGCGAGAAACTGCTGAATTGGAATTCATTTGCAAATTGGATACTATTAATTTAGGCTTAAAAAGAGACTGGGAGTGGCTAAGTCATTATGCAAGGTAGCCTATTTCCTCTTGTTTTTTCCTACCCCCCCCCCCCCAGATGTTCTGGTTTAACTTGGATTTAAACTTGGAGAGTGGTCAGTTTGGATGAGCTATTACCAGCAGGAGAGTGAGTCTGTGTGTGTATGGGGGTGGGTTTTTGGAGGGGGGTGAGGGAGTGAGAGAACCTGGATTTGTGCAGGAAATGGCCTAACTTCATTATCATGCACATTGTGTAAAGAGTTGTCACTTTGGATGGGCTATCACCAGCAGGAGAGTGAATTTGTGTGGGGGGGTGGAGGGTGAGAAAACCTGGATTTGTGCTGGAAATGGCCTAACCTGATGATTACTTTAGATAAGCTATTACCAGCAGGACAGTGGGGTGGGAGGAGGTATTGTTTCATATTCTCTGTGTATATATAAAGTCTGCTGCAGTTTCCACGGTATGCATCTGATGAAGTGAACTGTAGCTCACGAAAGCTCATGCTCAAATAAATTGGTTAGTCTCTAAGGTGCCACAAGTACTCCTTTTCTTTTTCCATCTTCTACTGAGATCAATAGGAGTTGCAGTTACTTAGCCGCTTTGAAAATCTTACCGCTGTTTATTTAGGAGTCTAAATATGGATTTAAGAGTCAAATTTAGGCATGCAGATTTGAATATTTGACCATAATCTTTGACAGGCACAAATGTAATTACTATTATAGTAAAATGAATAGGGATTATGTAAAAGTGGTATAATAAATTAATAAATAGTGAACAATTTGGTGAATTGGTTCTTTTCGCTGTTCAAAACTATTTGTGAACAGACCAGAACTTTATAAATGTGCTCACCTTTTAAAATTGTTTAAGGACTGTTTTGTGTTAACACATTTCAAACTATGGATACTTGCAATCTATTCAATGCTAGTACTATTTCTGTGTTTGATAGTCACAATTACAGTTGGTCAAAAAATGGAATTTCTATCCTGCAGGAAATTTTGTTTTGTCCAAAATCAGGATGAAAATTCAAATCTACAAATATTTTGCAAAACAAAGTAATCCAAACTATTTAATTTTGCCCATATGAAAATACTTAATTTCAGTACAGTTGCAACTTTTCATTTTGAATTTATCATTAATATAATTACTCAGAATGATAGGCCAAAATGAAACAACTTGATCTTATCAAAACAAAACAATTCAATAATTTCCTGTTGAAGATTTGGATGTAATTGATATGTTCCTGCAAAATGTTTCAGATGGAATACTGTTCATTTGGAAAAATTTCAACCTATTGCATTTATTATTTCAGCTGTAAGATTGGTTACCTAAGTTAGGCACTGAAATATTTGAAAAAACATTTTCTTACTATTCTCAGAGGTCTAGAGTTATGTGCAGGCATCAAGAACGTGCCTCCCTACATATGTTAAGGCAAGATCCTCAGGTGGTGTCAATTGGCAGAGCGCCACTGAAATCTATGGAGCTGTGGTGATTGATGTCATCTAGTCCAACCTCCTGCTCAAAGCAGGACCAACACCAACTAAATCATCCCAGCCGGGGCTTTGTCAAGCCAGGCCTTAAAAACCTCTAAGGATCAAGATTCCACCACCGCCCTAGGTTACCCATTCCAGTGCTTCACCATCCTCCTAGTGAAACAGCGTTTCCTAATATCCAACCTAGACCTCCCCAAGTTTAATCTCATGAGTTAAGGTTCTGTGGTTTTAGAGAAGGAGTAACTGAATTCTATCCTAGCTGACACACTGAAATTGTTAGGTGCTATAGTCTGATGTATAGTGACAACTGTGAAGGTTCTAGGTGGTTTGAATTTGTTGCAACATAATGTATGTGAAGCAATGAAAAGAAAATATAGTGTCATTTAAGAACCATTCAAAATCATGTGAAACAGATTCCTGTGTAGCACAACTTGAGAGAAAGTTTTACATGTAAATGAACTATGGTAGAGATGGTGGAAGATGCAAAATATTATGATTAGCATATCACGATGATAAATGCATGGCATGCTGGTCTTTATAAGCTTATAGAAATATCAACATTAAAGTTTAAAGTTTCTATTCTCCTTGCAGGTCTTTTATTTACCCTTTAGTCAGAAAAATCTGACATCTCAGACATACTTGGCAGCAACTTAAAGGGAAAGAAGGTAAAGAAATGAAGCTATTAATTAAAAAAATGGTTGCTGTAACTACAAACCATATTGCCATGCAGAAATACAAATTAAGCATTATGAGATAAAATAAATAATTAGGAATACTTTTCAAGTGTCTCAATAACCAACCTCCTGTAAAAATAACAACAACAGTCTTTAAATCCTGGAAGTACAATCTCCTTCTGAATTATGGTATGAAGTGAAATGAATTTTGTAGGATCTGTTCCAGTGCAGGAAACAGCAAGTGGCTCAAACCTTGGTGGTATAATTCAGCTCAAGTGTCAGCACCTGATCAAGAAGGCTGCAGAATTGAGTTGCTTTCAGAGAAGATTATTTATTGAGCGTTGGGAGTTGAGAATTTTTAAAAATACAGCTAGTCCCTTGACCTTTGTTAGCACAGATATATTTCCCATTCTGTAAAATGATTGTGCCAGGCTGGTGACTTAGCAGTATCAGCACGGTGTTTTGCTGTGCAGGAGAGGTGCTTAGAGCTCTCATTCCGGAGTCAGTGAAGCCTGAGTGCTTGCAGAGGTAATGCAATTGGTATCAATAAAGAAAGGCAATGACTACGCAGTACAATGTGTTCTCCCCTGCAATCTGAGCCACATAGTCACATTAGTCTTACTGTAGGAATGAGATGGCTTTCCCCTCCCCCACACCTCCCTTGTCCTTGTAGCTGAAGGTGGTCTTTATTCAAGACCCAGTTTAGGAGCTGAATGCTTAGACACAGCAGGAGGTGACTGAACACAATGGTCAAGAGGGCAAAATCTCTGGGGTGCCACTCTGGCTCCATTAAAATCAATGACAAAAGTCCCATTGACTTCAATGGGCCAGGAGTTCACCTCTAGTTTCAATTGATTTTTGACCTGAACAGGAGCGAAGGGTGCACTCCGATCAATCCTTCCCCTGTCCCGCGCTCCCCACCCCCACGACGTGCACAGTTAGGTGGGCTGGCAAAGCTACTCCAGAAGCAATGCTTTCTACACACACCCGCACCACTCAAAGTGGCCCCAGACCACCTTTAATTAAGAGAGCAACATGCCAATTAGTACAGTACATTAAACAGAACTGGAGCTTTGGTTCATCCCCTAGGCCTTCCAAACATGTGCTCTGGTTGGTGAGCTCATGAAGCAGATGTGACAGCTCATGCTGACAGGCAAGGCAGCCTTTTATTGATTGCCTATGCATTCCATTACCTAAACTGCAGAACCAGTGAAGGGGAAGCAATTTAAAGGAAAAGTTCACTTCAAGCTGCTCTGGATCTTTTTTCAGAGGAGCCATGGACTCAAAGGGAAACATCTTGTTCCAGGAGCACTTGGAGATTGTGTCTCCAGACCTCCTCCTTTTTAAATGCTCAATAAGCTCAAGAGGGCAGTTAGTGTCAACGGAGATTTGGGCATTTACCAGTCAAGCTTCTTTAGGGGGAAAGATGGGTTCAAAAACCCGAGACTGTAAAATAGTATTTTAATAAAAAGGTTTTTAAATGGTTTAACTTCAAGATACATACGATTAGAAGTATACATCAATATTGATATGGCAGCAGATTGATACTGCTGCTAAGAAACCCCCCTGTAACAATGACCACTGCTATCCGCAACACACAGGGAACCTGTGGAACCCTTTGCCAGAGGATGTTGTGAAGGCCAAGACTATAACAGGGTTCAAAAAAGAACTGGATAAGTTCATGGAGGATAGGTCCATTAATGGCTATTAGCCAGGATGGGCAAGGATGGTGTCCCTAGCCTCTGTTTGCCAGAACCTGGGAATGATGATAGGGAATGGATCACTTGATGATTACCTGGCTGCTACTATTACTCTGCCTGGCTACTCTGCTGCTATTACTACATAGTGTCTCAGGAAGATTTAGAAGAACAATCAGGAGTAATACAACATGGCCTACAGCTATAGCGTTGTATGTGGGCTGGCCATATGAATTCAACCTTTCAATGAACTTGTCATTTGCTGGCTAAGGGAAATGACCGTATACCAGTTAAAATAAGAAAGCAGATCTGTCTGCACTAGTCACAATATGTTCAGAACTCATAATACAATGTATTATTAAACATGAAATAGGATGAGTAGTAGAGATGCTAAAGATATTTTCTTTAAGGTAAATGTTTATAGGTGCATAATATATCCTTGAAAATGTAATGGAACTGTTTCAAGTCCCAGTGAAGATAGAAGGTAATTATTTACAGCTGCATATTCATGCATGAGGACTGCATAGAGCACAGCATATATTAAAATGTCATCCAGGTAATATGGCCAATCAGGTGAAACAAGCTTAAATGCAATGCATAAAACCTTTTTGAATCTCTGAAATACACTTTGTCCAAGCTTCCATCAGAAAGCATTACATTTTTGCTCTCCACTCCAGCCCACCACTGCCACACATCCTCTTTGTTAAGGCACTCAGTGGTATGGTGATTAACGTCTGATGAAATATGTCAAAAGCAGACAAACAGGAAAAATCTGCAGAGAACTCTTGCTCTCTGTACCTGTCTATACTAGGATTTTATAATACGTTTGTCACAGTAGTATCTGAACACCTTCCATGTAAAACATTTCTGGAATTTCCCACAGAATTCTGGGTGCTGACTATCTCTCTTTAAAACTACTTTTACTGCTCATGTTCAGGGCTAAGAAGATGGATGATCTTGCAGTTAAGGTCCGAGGCTGGGACTTAGAATATCTGGGTTCAATCCCAGCTCTGCCACAGACTTCCTGAACAGTGCTGGGGAAGTCACTTAAAATAAAGTAAGTCACACCAAAATAAGGGTGGCATTTACCAGGGGGACTTAGATGAAGTGTTGCAGAACCTCATGTCTAGGCACCCTGCTGCCTAATCTTTTTAAAACTTGGACATAGTGAATTTCAGAGATTCAAGAAGGTTTATATGCATTATGTTTAACATTGTTTCATCTGATTTGCCATATTACCCATATGCCATTTTAATTTATGCTATGCTGTATGGAGTCCTTGTGCGTGACTATGCAGCTGTAAATAATTATCTTCTATCTTCACTGGGACTTGAAACAGTTGCATTGCACTTTCAAAGATATATTATACACCTATAAAAAGTTACTTTAAAGAAAATATCTTTAGCATCTTCCTATTTCATGTTTAATAGCACAAATCTTTCACCGCCCTGAGTTAGGTGCCTGGGCCCACTATGCAATGCATGGGGAGAGTTAGGTGCTAATAAAAGTGGTTCACAGAAGCCAGCACACTGAGCAGGGAGTCACCTAGGCTAGCCAGGAGTAAATTCTTGAGAGTGGCATAGCCTATGATCCATCCTCAAAGGAAGCTAGGTGTCTAACTCAAGGCCAAAGGAGGCTCCTCCTTCCACTTGGGATTCACAGCTATGAAGCATGTCTTGGAATTGGACACCTTTTTAAAGAGATGCCAAGGAGCATGTGGTGTTGTCACCATCCCCTTTTACTCAACAGTTAGTGTACTCACCTAGGTCTCCCATGACCAAGTTCAACTCCCCACTCTGCCTGAGAGGAGCAGGAACTGAACTTAGGATTCCTATTTCCCAGCTGAATGTACTAACCACTGGGCTATGGGACATTGTGGGCTAGGTCTCTTATCATCTCCCTGTTCAAGTTGTTCCCTTTTGTATAAACTACTTAAATATCCATTACTCAAGACAGATTGACTCTGTAGCCCAGTGGTTGGGGAATTCACCTGGGATGTGGGAGACTTGAGCTTAAGTCTCCACTCCAATCAATATTTAAGACTTAGTACAAAGTGGAACAGCTTCAACAGGAGAGGTTGAGACTGCCTTTCGCTTTCCCTTTCCCATAGACGATACCCCACAGTTCAGCAGATAGGTGCTTCCCGAGGAGGTAAAAGACCTGGGTTCAAATTTCTTCTCCACGTATGAAACATCCATTCAAATGAACTACAAATCAGGATGTAAGTTGCTGCTGTAAGTAGTATTATCCCCATATTTTCAAATGGGGAAACTGAGGCACAGTGAGACTTAGTGATTTATAGAACGTCACACAGTGAGTGTGTAGTAGAACTAGGATCAGCACTCAGGATTTGTAGCTCCCAGCCCCAAGCTTATTGTACTAGCTTATGCTGAGTCTCTTTTTAATATACCCTTTAATAATTTAATGTTTGCACAATGCTTTGAAAAATGTAAGAACTCCATATAACTTAAGTGCTAAGTGCTCTCAGTATGTCCCAAAATACAGCTAAAATAAACTAATCCATATATAAAATCATATTGTTTCAAATACTCTAACCTCAAATAATTAAAACAAGTGGGAGCACGATAATTAGCTACTTTCATCCATCAAAACCTCTTTGAGAAAAAACAGTGCGGTTGCACATTTCACCAAGAGGTGCTGCTAGCAATTTCTACACTGACTGCTATCCTGAATTGTAACCCTGCCAATATTTTGGCCGAGATTTCTGTCTCTATTTCTTCATATCCCTTGGGATTCACTCTCTCGACTAACTTTGCAGAGGAAATGAGAAACCTACCCTTATTTGTCTTATAGCTCATGAACAAAAAAGCATGTCCACTGACTTAGAACAGGATCTTTTCTTTTAGGTCATATTTAATAGGTTTTCAGATATTACAAAACTGTAGTGTTAATGATGGTGAATTATTTTAAAGGCATTTGAAGCTTCTTAATTCATTACAGCCATGTTACCATAACCTTTTCATTTTCTACAGCGTCTACCCCTTGGCTAGCTGGTGAAGAAATAGAATTTGCTTGACCCTTTGCTATACATTTTTCATTCCCAATTTGTTTGTTCTTCCTTTCATATCCTGTTAAGTTCCCGAAAGGCTTTTGTATCTCAGAGTGAGAGGAGGTTGCTGGGGGTTTATTTGCACCCATGAATACAACTACTTGACCATTTGCGACATAAATTCAAACCATCCTTTTGTAGATTTTATTCACATCGAAATGTCCAAACAGATTGTTAATTAAAGACTGTGAATGTAAGGGCTATATTGAGAAATAATAATATCATACCTGTATCTGACATCTCCAAAAATGTTACATTTTGGAATAAGAAATTAGTTATTATAATTGAGTATACTATCATTTTTCCCATGTTGTTCCAAATGTTTTGTTGGGTTTGGAGCAGAGGGAAAGCATTCTACTGATAAAAGCCCTTAAAGAATAAGGCTTCCTACAATTGCATTTGTATTATCCACCATTTTTGTATTTTCCAGAAGTGTTCCCATTCAGTCTTTCCATCACTGTTCCCCACTTTTGAGGCATGTTTGAAAATTTTTGGACAGGAAATAGATATTAATTCATTAGCCTCCATCCCAACACAGGGGGGAACCTTGACTTCAAACTCCAGGAGGTATCATAGCAAAGATCTCCTCAGCCACCAAAGTTTGCCCCCCAAAAAAGATAAGAGTCCAATTTGCTCGGCACTGGTAAAGTGACAAAGGGGAAATAGTTGCTATCCCTGCTGTCCTGGAACTAGCCAGCAGATGCAGAGATCTACTGGCCCTGACCTTTACCCAGCGCCCTTCCACCTAAATCTCTCTCCATGCTGCCCACATATACTGTGCCCCCTTATGTGTGCAGTCCCCTACATCCTACAATTCTTCACAGAGGAGTCACAGCAGTTCTAATAATAGAATCATTGTAGATTAGAGTTGGATGAGACCTCAGGAGGTCATCTAGTCCAACCCCCTGCTCATGCATTCCGGTCCCTGAGAATCCGCAACATTTCTGAAAGATGGTATTGAAAACTAGAGGTGTGGTCCAAGCCAAAGCCCAGGTTCTCTGAACCTAAACTCACTGGAGTAAAGTGCAATACTCCCATTAACTTCAATGGGCTTCAGATCAGGTCCAGTAGCCTTCCCTGTATAAGCAGCATAGAAAAGTTATCAAGGACAGAGAAATTTAAAGCTGTCAAGGCAACAATAAAGTGACTATACAGCTGTGACTGGAGACACAGGCTGGTAACTAAACCTTAGAGGATGTTCAATGCTCACAAAATGAACCAGGTTTGCACTGGTCCATTTAACTCAGTTTGACCTTCCTCTCCACTTGTATAAATGAAAGGGCAAAACTTCTACACTGCTTACCTTTCATACAATCTCATTAACTTCAGCGGCAGATGTGAGTGCTCATCAACTTTGGAAAACTGGACACTTTTATCTAGGTGCCTAAATATGGATTTAGGTGCATACGTTTGGACAGCAATGACCAGATCCTTGTTTGGTGTAAATCTTCATATCTTAGTACCATCGACTGAGAATAATAGAATCATAGGACTGGAAGGGACCTCGAGAGATCTTCTAGTCCAGTCCCCTGCATTGAAGGCAGGGTTAAATGTTATCTAAACCATCTCTTTGTCTACCCTGCTCTTAAATACCTCCAATAATGGAGATTCCACAACCCCCTGGGCAATTTATTCCAGTGCTTAACCACCCTGACAGTTAGGAAGTTTTTCCTAATGTCCAATCTGAACTGCTCTTGATTTAAACGCATTGATTCTTGTCCTATCCTCAGATGTTAAAGAGAACATTTTTTTCCCTTCTCCTTGTAACAACCTTTTATGTAATTAAAAACTGTTATGTCCCCACTCAGTCTTCTCTTCCCCCAACTACCATCTTCCCTTATGGTCATGTTTTCTAGAACTTTAATAATTTTTGTTGCTCTCCTTTGGACTTTCTCCAATTTGTCTACATCTTTCCTGAAATATGGCACCCAGCACTGGACACAGTACTCCAGTTGAGGCCTAATCAGTGTGGAGTAGAGCAGCAGAATTACTTCTTGTGCCTTGCCTATGACACTCCTGCTAATACATACCAGAATTATGTTTGCTTTTTTTGCAACAGTGTTACACTGTCAACTCATATTTAGCTTGTGATCCACTATGACCCAGATCCCTTTCCACAGTACTCCTTCCTAGACAGTCATTTCCCATTTGTATGTGAGCAACTTCCTAAGTGAAGTACTTTGCATTTGTCCTTGTTGAATTTCATCCTATTTACTTCAGACCATTTCTCCAGTTTGTCCAGATTATTTTGAATTTTAATCCTATCCTCCAAAGCACTTGCAACCCCTCCTAGCTTGGTATCGTCTGCGAACTTTATAAGTGTACTCTCTATGCCATTATCTAAATCATTGATGAAGATATTAAACAGAACCAGGCCGAGAAAATGATCCCTGCAGGACCCCACTTGATATGCCCTTCCAGCTTGACAATGAATCACTGATAACTACTCTCTGGAAGCGATTTTCCAACCAGCTATGTACCCACCTTATGGTAGCTTCATCTAGGTTGTATTTCCCTATTGGAGTAACACCTGCTTACGCCACCTGACAATTTAATCTTGAGTTTGAAAAGATTGTCTTTTTTGTAGGTTCTCCTACCTTCGAGGAGTCCATTGCCTTGAAGCAAATGCTGAATGAACACTTGCAGCTGATTCCTCCTCTTGGCATTGAAAAAAACAAATCCATTATTAATTAGGACTTGATTTTATACTGTATAAATATTTGAGCATCACTACATGACTGGGTGCATGTACAGATACAAAACCCCCATGACTTTTGAGTTAATGACCATTGAAATGAGTACTTCCAAAAAAAAAAAAAACCACCGCAATGAATCTCACTTCACCTTTCCAAACATCAAACATACTGCTTAGCCTTATAACATACTGTGAATTTTAATATACTTGGGCTATATCAGACCAATGAAAGGATTTAATTGCAGAGTCAAAGGAATGAAAATCTACCTGAATTTTTGCCATGTGTGATTTTTTTTTTTCAAGGATGGCTTATAGGTCAGTTAGGTGGTATTTGCTTGCAGTACAATCTACCTCCACACATCCTCACTTTGGATAAAGGAAGATACAAAAGCACTAAAATAAAGGCTGTTTACAGGTTATTTCTCTCTGATCTCTCTAAGTATTTTGACCATGCTCATCAGCATAGTATCAAAGCATCATAGTATCTCAATGCCTAAGTTTTGGACAACATGTTAATTCTACTGGAAATCTCACAAGGGCTTAATTTTACCAGACTATCAGAACAAAGCTCTGATAAGTGTCTTTGGATAAGGATTTCAAAACCAAACCTCTAAACATTTTAGATTCCTAGTACATAAGAAAGCCTATCACTCTGTCTATGGAACAATGCACAATACCTAGAGCTTTGAATGACTAGCACTGTATTGTAGAGATGGCCTTTAAACTAAATTTAAATATAGTACATGCCCATCAGAATGAAAAATGCCCTGTTTGAGTCATAAGCATTTCCTTTCTGTAATGAATCCCTACAAAATAATTGCGTACTACAGGAGTTATTGCCTGCCAGGTTTTTAATACCCTTTTCTTAGTTCAGCTTCACAGAGCCAAACAGCTGATTCACTGCAATCTTGCCCACTTAGTCTCTTCTATAATATTAATTCAATCATCATCTCCACCAGGCTTCAACTCATAGGAACTTCTTGATCCTTATGGCTGTTTGGAACATCCATTCAGTGTTTGATCCTTTTTTTATAGCACATCATAGAGCTAGTCAAAAATGTTTCCAGCAGAAATTTTCTGTCACAAAATGCTGATTTGATGGAATATAAACATTCTCTGGGAATATGGTGATTCTGTTGAAACTTTTGACAGAAACCAGGCAGCCAAGCTGACCTGCTCACCAGCCAGCAAAGTTTCTTACAATCCTGCCTAGCCCTCCAAGGTCTCCTGCTTTCCCTGCAGCTTGCCTGGTGAATTGCAGTGCTCATCAGCCAGTTCTCTAGGCTGTCCACCTAGCACATGGTTGGGCTGCCCAGCTCCAAAGCTCCTCATGTGACTAGGTCCCCAGCTCCCTTGGCTGTTAAGCCAACCAGGTAGCTGGGTCCCCAGCTGGCCAGATCTCTGAGTTGCCCACCTCATGGGAAGCCTGGGGAACCTTGGATCATATTTTGTTTTGGAAACACACAAACGTTTCAGTTATCAGAACATTTTTGTGTTTCCAAACAATATTGAGGATTTTCTGTTCTGCAAAGAAATTCAGATTTTGGTCAATTCATCCTGATTTGGATGAAAAAAATTCCACTCCCCCGCCAAATTCATGGTACAGAAATTCCATTTCCCAGTCAGCTCTAGATGTTGATTTTAGGTTCACTTATTTAGCTCCTTCCAGTGCAATGAATGTATATTAAAAACATGTTATAATTTTTTTATTTCTCCCTTTTGCAGAGTTTTTTCCCCCAATTACAGCTTGTTTGCATCCGTCACCAAATAGGTTCATAATTTCGTGTCCTCTTTCACTGCTTCAACAAATTGCCTTAGCCATTTAATCTCTTCTTTGTTCCTCACTATAAATTTAATCTCTATTTTGAGCCTACAAAGATTTCCCCAGAGTAGCAGCAAAAATGGTATTATGAATACTCATACATTGCTAGATCTCCAAATGTTAACATAGAACTGGCTATTGTCATAGTCTAGCACTGATCTTTAAAATCTAAGGCACTGGGTCTGTTTTCCTTATGAACCTTGTTTAAAGCCTAATATATTAATTACATCAGATCATACTGTGGAATTGGAACTTAGACTTTTTAATAGACTCTTTCCCAGTTGATCTAGGGTTACCATTCATCCGGGTTTTCCCTGACAGAGCCTATTTTTTGAGCTTCCTTTCTCTGTCTGGGAAGATTTCAAATAATAGGAAAGGTCTGGGGTTTTGCAGAGCAGATAAGCTGCAGCTCAGAAAGAGTCCCGATTGGTCTGCTTCCCAACTGGTACCTCTCCTGCATCTGCAGCGGATTGGTCCATTTCCCTGCAAGCCACAGCTGCCAGATCCTGCCCACCGAGGCCCCAGTTCCCAGCCCTAGGGAGGCAGTCCTTCAGGGAGGTGCTGAGTGATGTCTGTCACTTGCACCAGCTGCCCTGCCACTGTGATAGGGAGCAACACTGCCCCCCACCTCCAGTTAGTAACCCTGCTGCAGGTACCCCCTCCAGCATGATCAACTGTACTCCCCCTCCAGCTCCTCTTTCTCACCTCCCAAGCTGCCCCACCTTCCAGCAATATATATCAGGTAGTCACTGAAGGTGACAGGGCAAGGAAGAAGAGAAGAGAGGTTAGTCCTATAGGAAAAGGGGAAGAGTTAATGGAGATTACACCAAATATGAGCCCCAGGAGGATACAGGATGGGTTAAAAAGGATTACAAGGGAGAATGGGAATGGAAAGAACTTGCAGCCAGAGGGAACAGGGGATAGACTGGAGAATAGCACAGTCACTAGGAAAAGGCAGGTCTATGTGATTGGGGACTCTTTACTGAGAAGAATAGATAGGCCTGTAACCAGAGCTGATCCAGAAAATAGGAGGGTGTGCTGTCTTCCGGGTGCTAAGATACGGGATGTAGACCTGAGGTTGAAAAGGATTCTAAAGGGAGCGGGAAAGAATCCCCTAATTATCCTTCATGTGGGAACAAATGATACGGCTAGATTCTCGCTGGAAAGTATTAAGGGAGACTATGCTAGGCTGGGGAGGACGCTTAAGGAAATTGAGGCTCAGGTGATCTTTAGTGGGATTCTGCCTGTTCCTAGAGAAGGGCAACAAAGGTGTGACAAGATTATGACTATCAATAGATGGCTTAGGCAGTGGTGCTATAAGGAGGGCTTTGGGATGTATGGCCATTGGGAGGCATTCATGGATAGAGGACAGTTCTCTCGGGATGGACTTCATCTGAGTAGGGAAGGAAATAGACTTCTAGGATGGAGGCTGGCACAACTGATTAAGAGAGCTTTAAACTAGGAATTTGGGGGAGATGGTTGGGAGATGTCCAGGTAATCTCCACGCCAGAATTAAGCATAGAGTGGAAAGAAAATGAAGTAAGAGTGGATACAGCTGTAGGTAGGAGGAAGGGCAGTGTAGATACAAGTCTAATAGGTTATACTGGTAGTAAAATAACCGTGCCTAATAGGGTACAGAATGTGAGTGAGGCTAAACAGCAAAAATTAAGATGTTTGTACACTAATGCAAGGAGCCTAGGTAACAAAATGGAGGAACTAGAGTTACTGGTGCAGGAAGTGAAACCAGATATTATAGGTATAACAGAGACCTGGTGGAATAGTAGTCATGACTGGGCTACAGGTATTGAAGGGTATGTGCTGTTTAGGAAAGACCGAAATAAAGGTAAAGGTGGTGGAGTAGCACTGTATATCAATGATGAGATAGAATGTAAAGAAATAAGAAGCGATGAAATGGATATGACTGAGTCTGTCTGGGCAAAAATTAAATTGGGGAAGAAAACTATTAGAGCCTCCCCTGGGATAGTGCTTGGGGTGTGCTATAGACCGCCGGGATCTAATTTGGATATGGATAGAGCCCTTTTTAATGTTTTTAATAAAGTAAATACTAATGGAAACTGTGTGATCATGGGAGACTTTAACTTCCCAGATATAGACTGGAGGACGAGTGCTAGTAATAATAATAGGGCTCAGATTTTCCTAGATGCGATAGCTGATGGATTCCTTCAGCAAGTAGTTGCTGAACCGACTAGAGGGGATGCTATTTTAGATTTGGTCTTGGTGAGTAATGAGGACCTCATAGAGGAAATGGTTGTAGGGGATAATCTTGGCTCAAGTGATCATGAGCTAATTCAGTTCAAACTGAATGGAAGGATTAACAAAAATAAATCTGCAACTGAGGTTTTTGATTTCAAAAGGGCTGACTTTCAAAAATTAAGGAAATTAGTTAGGGAAGTGGATTGGACTGAAGAATTTATGGGTTTAAAGGTAGAGGAGGCCTGGGATTATTTTAAATTAAAGCTGCAGAAGCTATCGGAAGCCTGCATCCCAAGAAAGGGGAAAAAATTCATAGGCAGGAGTTGTAGACCAAGCTGGATGAGCAAGCATCTTAGAGAGGTAATTAAGAAAAAGCAGAAAGCGTATAGGGAGTGGAAGAAGGGAGGGATCAGTAAGGCAAGCTACCTTATTGAGGTCAGAATATGTAGGGATAAAGTGAGACAGGCTAAAAGTCAAGTAGAGTTGGACCTTGCAAAGGGAATTAAAACCAATAGTAAAAGGTTCTATAGTCATATAAATAGGAAGAAAACAAAGAAAGAAGAAGTGGGACCGCTAAAAACTGAGGATGGAGTGGAGGTCAAGGATAATCTAGGCATGGCCCAATATCTAAACAAATACTTTGCCTCAGTCTTTAATAAGACTAAAGAGGATCTTAGGGATAATGGTAGCATGATAAATGGGAATGAGGATATGGAGGTAGACATCACCATATCTGAGGTAGAAGCGAAACTCAAACAGCTTAATGGGACTAAATCGGGGGGCCCAGATAATCTTCATCCAAGAATATTAAAAGCATTGGCACAAGAAATTGAAAGCCCATTAGCAAGAATGTTTAATGAATCTGTAAACTCAGGGGTTGTACCGTATGATTGGAGGATTGCTAACATAGTTCCTATTTTTAAGAAAGGGAAAAAAAGTGATCCAAGTAATTATAGGCCTGTTAGTTTGACATCTGTAGTATGCAAGGTCTTGGAAAAAATTTTGAAGGAGAAGGTAGTTAAGGACATTGAAGTCAATGGTAAATGGGACAAAATACAACATGGTTTTACAAAAGGTAGATCGTGCCAAACCAACCTGATCTCCTTCTTTGAGAAAGTAACAGATTTTTTAGATAAAGGAAACGCAGTGGATCTAATTTACTTAGATTTTAGTAAGGCGTTTGATACGGTGCCACATGGGGAATTATTAGTTAAATTGGATAAGATGGGCATCAATAGGAATATTGAAAGGTGGATAGGGAATTGGTTAAAGGGGAGACTACAACGGGTCCTACTGAAAGGTGAACTGTCAAGTTGGAGGGAGGTTACCAGTGGAGTTCCTCAGGGATCGGTTTTGGGACCAATCTTATTTAATCTTTTTATTACTGACCTGGGCACAAAAAGTGGGAGTGTGCTAATAAAGTTTGCAGATGATACAAAGCTGGGAGGTATTGCTAATTTAGAGAAGGACAGGGATACCCTACAGGAGGATCTGGATGACCTTGTAAACTGGAGTAATAGGAATAGGATGAAATTTAATAGTGAGAAGTGTAAGGTCATGCATTTAGGGATTAATAACAAGAATTTTAGTTATAAGCTAGGGACGCATCAACTAGAAGTAACGGAGGAGGAAAAGGACCTTGGAGTATTGGTTGATCATAGGATGACTATGAGCTGCCAATGTGATATGGCTGTGAAAAAAGCTAATGTCGTCTTGGGATGCATCAGGAGAGGTATTTCCAGTAGGGATAAGGAGGTTTTAGTACCGTTATATAAGGCACTGGTGAGACCTCACCTGGAGTACTGTGTGCAGTTCTGGTCTCCCATGTTTAAGAAGGATGAATTCAAACTGGAACAGGTACAGAGAAGGGCTACTAGGATGATCCGAGGAATGGAAAACTTGTCTTATGAAAGGAGACTCAGGGAGCTTGGCTTGTTTAGCCTAACTAAAAGAAGGCTGAGGGGAGATATGATTGCTCTCTATAAATATATCAGAGGGATAAATACCAGAGAGGGAGAGGAATTATTTAAACTCAGTACCAATGTGGACACAAGAACAAATGGATATAAACTGGCCACTAGGAAATTTAGATTAGAAATTAGACGAAGGTTTCTAACCATCAGAGGAGTGAAGTTTTGGAATAGCCTTCCGAGGGAAGTAGTGGGGGCAAAAGATCTATCTTGCTTTAAGATTAAACTCGATAAGTTTATGGAGGAGATGGTATGATGGGATAACATGGTTTTGGTAATTAAATATTCATGGTAAATAGGCCCAATGGCCTGTGATGGGTTTTAGATGGGGTAAGATCCAAGTTACCTGGGAAAGAATTTTCTGTAGTATCTGGCTGATGAATCTTGCCCATATGCTCAGGGTTTAGCTGATCGCCATATTTGGGGTCGGGAAGGAATTTTCCTCCAGGGCAGATTGGAAGAGGCCCTGGAGGTTTTTCGCCTTCCTCTGTAGCATGGGGCACGGGTCACTTGCTGGAGGATTCTCTGCTCCTTGAGGTCTTTAAACTACAATTTGAGGACTTCAATAGCACAGATATAGGTGTGAGGTTTTTTTTGTAGGAGTGGTGGGTGAAATTCTGTGGCCTGCGTTGTGCAGGAGGTCAGACTAGATGATCATAATGGTCCCTTCTGACCTAAATATCTATGAATCTATGAATCTATGAATCAATGTCCTCTTTATGGGAACCTGCAATATGGTAACCCTAAATTGATTTGCATTATATGCTAGGGAGGGGGTCTGGTCTGCTTGTGAACCAGAAGAATGAGTGGATAGGATAATCCATGTCGTCCTAATTGCCCATTACCATGAGTCATTCTCAGAAAGCAGAAGCAGTGCTGGCAATCTCTTTTCAAACAACCCTTCATTTGGGCTGCCCTGCATGCCCCCTAGAGAAGAGAAGGGAAAGTGTGATTTCCCCACCACCCTGTTGAAGATCACCACTTTCAGGAGAATTCTGGAAGCCAAAATGGCTTTCCCACCTGAAATATGCAGGCCACAAGTTAAGTGCCTAAGTGTCCCTGAAAGTTAACTCCTGTTTTTCTTCCTCTCTCATCTATTATTATCATCATCATCATCACAAGTCTGTTAGTCAGTGTGCACCTACAGAAAAAATAAAAGTCCCTGCCCCAAAGAGCTTACAATGATGAGAGACAACAGGTGACTACAATAAACAAGTGGGGAGAAGGTAACAGTTTAATCATGTGTAGTTTAACAAAGACCAGTCACAGCACACCCACTGTCTAGTCATGTTCACTTGCTCATGACCTCCCAACAAGTCAGTTCAACATTAAAATGCACCTTCCGATGGAGGCACTTTGTCTCATGAGAGTTGCAGTTCAGGTGCCTAAGGGCCAGGCTTCTTGGCCAGACTAGATCTCTCGTGATGCACCTATAGCCATGTTACCTCCACGAGGCAACACACCTGTCCATCAGAGGGGAGACAGTTTTGTATCAAAATGGGACCTTTCAAAATTTTTCATGAACAAACAAAGAGAGAGCCCTATTCCAGAACAGCCAACAGCCCTGTGGTTTAGGCACTCACATGGGACACGTTAGACCCTGGCAAGGAAAAGACTTTAACCTGGGTCTCTGACACAGGAGGTGAGCACCCTGACCACCAAGCTGAGATTCTCTTTCTCTCTTTAGGTTTGAGAAATCTTCCCAGATAAATTTTTGTCAAAACTGATACATGTCTGAAAATTTTTTTGGTTTCAATGAAAAAATTCTTAGCCAGCTGCAGAGGGCAGAATCTTAGCAGCCAAACAAAGCAACCACATGTTGATCTGCAGCACTAATAAGTAAATAATATGTAGCGGTTATTTTGTCAAAGGAAATAATGAAGATATACTAAGATAAAAATATTTCTGCTTCTCATTATGGCTTCACTAATCAAAATAAATGATAATACCTGATTCCTGTGTGCAGAATGGAAACACATATTAATGCAAAGCTATTTGATTTCGGAACTAACAAATGCTTATTTGCAATGAAAATAATTTATGGATACAGTTACAAGGATGTAACTGCTAATGTTTCCTGGCTTCGGTAAGTGTATAGTTTTTTCATTTCAAGACTGAATCCGCTGGGCCAAGTCAGGGCCACAAGTGCAGCAAAATTATTGCTCTTCCACTGCATGAGAGTAAAGGAAATCAGAATACATGGAGCTTTGCACAGGCTGATTGCACATTGTAGAGCATAGAGCAGAAGGTCCCTCTATCTTAGTTCACAGGTATGAGTGTGGACTGGAAAAAAGGGAAGGAGCATTGCTAATGGAGCATCACCACACAGATTTATCAGCCAAACAGCCGGAGTGGGAGGAAAGCAATAGCAACATAGTCTTGTGGCTAAGGCACTGGAGTGATATGAGTTCAAGAGATACGAGTTCAATTCTTGGCTATGCTAGACTTCCTCTGTGACCTTATAGAGGCCATTCTCTCTCTGTGACTCAGTCCCTTTCCTGTAAAATGGGGATGACACTTTCCTATTGTGCAGGGGTGTTATGAGGAAATGGGGACTATAGAAATACCTAGATAGATAGAAGGGGAGAGGCTATAGCTCTGGAGGCTACCCTGAGGTGCATTCTTCACTGTCAATTAACTCTGCTAGATAGAAAACGGATGAAAAGCTCATTGAAAGCGATGCAGGTAGTGAGAGAAAGAGAAGGAAAAAGCAAAGAGCCCTCACTGCCAACAAAGGGAACAAAACAAAGGAAGCTTGCTGCACAGTGAGGAACGAAACTGAAAAAGACAACAGCAAAAATTCTTCAGCTGTTGCATTAGTGCTGCCAGTTGACTTCAAACTTCTGTTGATGAGATACAGGCTTGTATAAGCAGTGCCAAAGGTTGGATGTATTTACTATTGACATCAATTTAAATCAGATAGAAAAATGTTTTTGTGACTTAAGGTTTGATAACAGCTTTCATTAAATGCCAAATAACTGGAAGACATGTTCATGGAAAAGAGACAAACCGATTAAGATAAAGCAGAGAAAAAGGTGTGATATTTGATGGGAATTTAAGATTTTTAATTTCCATTAGCATGGTGACTTGAAAGACACACTAAGGTTATAAATAGACCTGGTCAGAAAAGAGAATTTCCATTCCATAGGAAATTCTGAAATTTCAAAAAAATCAGAATGAAAAGTTTTAAAATTTTGAATTTTCCCATGGAATAGAAATTCTGAAAAAAATCAATTTGGAACTATTGAAAAGTCTTGTTTTGATAGTTGAAACATTTCAATATAAAATAAAAGAAATAATTATATTATATGAGTAAATATTAATCATATTAAAATAAAGTCATTGTGATTTTGACAAAATTGCATTTTTAGATGGAAAACTTTTGTATTAAAAGTTTTTTGACCAGCTCAGATTATAAGTGGGTGCTCTTCAAGTGGCTTTTTTAAATAGCTCAGATTAATACTATCCTGCAGTTACTGAATTTGATAATCCAAATAAAACTATATCTACACTAGGGGCATGATTCCCCAGCTTCTGCACACATATGTCCTGTCCCTTTTAAACGTTTGAGCACTCCTCACTACCCAATGAAACTGAGGCTTTATGAGTTAGTTGCAGTTTTGCAGCCCGAATAATGAAGTCTAGCATAGCGGACAAGTATGTTTCTATCAGCACCCTCTGTCTCCTTCTCTGCTGGGTCCAAATACAACAATACTCATGCTAGCTCTCATCTAGCGAGCACAAGTACAAATAGCAATGTAGTTTCAGTAACCCTGGCAGCAGCAGCAGCAGATGTATGCCTGAGCTATGCTGAGTACCTACCCACCAGTTTGAGGACTCTAAAGAAGTGTGTCCCTAACAGAAAGCTTCTTATAGGGTATGTCTTGACAGCAGGTATATCAAGACAGCTACATGTGAGTCACTGCTTTCGGGTTAGCCTCGTTCGAGTAAGAGCAGCTATGCTGTAAAATAACACTTGAACTTTTCTGTCCATATTAGCTCTACACTCACATCTGCAAAAAGAAAAGGAGGACGTGTGGCACCTTAGAGACTAACACATTTATTTGAGCATAAGCTTTCGTGAGCTACAGCTCACTTCATCGGATGCATTCAGTGGAAAATATAGTGGGGAGATTTATATACACAGAGAACATGAAACAATGGGTGTTACCATACACACTGTAAGGAGAGTGATCAGGTAAGGTGAGCTATTACCAGCAGGAGAGTGGGGGGGGGAAATCTTTTGTAGTGATAATCAAGGTGGGCCATTTCCAGCAGTTGACACAGACTCACATCTGTGCGGATCCAAGACTTCTGGGGCTACATCCAATGGTTCTTTGCACTGCAGTAACCTAAACTTCTCTATGAATTCTTTCCCAGTGAATTATGGGAAACTTATCTGTCTTTTCTGGACACATGGGAGGAATTCTGGAAGGCATGGGCAGATTAATGGCACTCAAGTGGAGTTAGTCTGTGTCTACATTGCAGTGGTCATGTTAGCAAAACTAGTCAGCTGCTAACTTGGGCTTCAGTTTATACCCCTGATGGGCCAACCAGTTAAAATTAAAAACATCAACATACTTGAGTGAAAGCATTTTGGGTGTGGACAGGACTCAAGGTAGGGGTAACACTCCAATTATAGGTTTCAGAGTAGCAGCCGTGTTAGTCTGTATTCGCAAAAAGAAAAGGAGTACTTGTGGAACCGAGACTAACCAATTTATTTGAGCATAAGCTTTCATGAGCTACAGCTCACTTCATCGGATGCATAAAGTGGAAAATACAGTGAGGAGATTTATATACACACAGACCATGAAAAAATGGGTGTTTATCATACACATTGTAAGGAGAGTGATCACTTAAGATGAGCTATTACCAGCAGGAGAGTGGGGTGGGGGAGAGAAAACCTTTTGAAGTGATAATCAAAGTGGGCCATTTCCAGCACATTTCCAGGAGTTAACAAGAATGTCTGAGGAACGGGGGGGGGGGGGGTAGGGGGGGTAGGGGAATAAACAAGGGGAAATAGGCTTGAATAGAGACTGGGAGTGGTTGAGTCATTATACAAAGAAAAATTATTTGAGGTGCCACAAGTACTCCTTTTCTTTTTACTCAAATTATAAACTTGAGTTAATTTTGCAGTGAAGATAAGTCCGTAGAAAGTATAATCTCTGTTGGATGCTCTCCACAAGGGAGACATGCCAGGAAAAATTGTAGCCAAACTCTTACACTGTTTTATTGCCTGGTTGTTTGTTGAATGAATTATTCAATATTAATGACTTTCTGTTTTCATGTTTGTCCAAGTCATGGCATACCCTAAGGCTTGGAGAGAATCTTTATGTGATGAACAGAGGCATAGTATCCTTGAATGTACATCACAAGGAACAATTTCAATGCTTCGGCTATCCTAATATTTGTTTTGATAGACTAATTTTAATTATTTGGGGATAAAATCACTTGGTACTCAACACCCTAGTCTCATGCATAAATTGCCCCTTTCACACCAACAATACTCACTCCCATACAAGTCACTTGAGGCTAGATTCACAAAGGGACTTAGGGGCCTAACTGCCACTTTAGGAGTCTAAGTCCCAGAGTCAGGTCCTACAGGTATTCACAAAACACCTGATCAGCTGCCACTAAACCCTCTAGGTGCCTAAATTGCTTGGCACCTATGTTTTTGTTGTAGAAGTTCCCTAGGCACCTATGTTTCTGGCTCTGAGCATGTACACTGTTTTTCCACTCTTGACATCCAGATGTTTAAGCCACAGTCTGATCCATGAAGATAGGCATTCCTCTGCTTAACTCACCTGCAGGGTCCAATCCGGTAGGCGTGTTATAAGCTCTTCTGCTGGACTGGGCCCTTATGGGAGAGCTCACACAAAATCGTAGTAGGGGAAGGGGAAGAAAGAGGGTGATGTCCCTCATCACTTTTAGTTGAAGGGTTCTGGTACTAACCTGAGAGACGTTAGGTCCCTGTTCAAATCCCTGCTCTCCTTCAGGCGGAGAGATACTCGAATGGGAGGGTATCCTACATCCTGGGTGAGTACCTAAACGATGGGGCTAAATGTAACAAGGGACATCCTCTTTCTCTCCACCATCTCCATTCCCCTACCCCCTGGATTCTTGCAAAAAAACCCCCATGTCATAGACATCTAACTCCAAAAGAGTTTTTCGCTGAGAATCCCAAATGGAGATAGGTGCTGTTCTTCTAGTGGGAGGAGGGGCTCAGGACACACCCCTCTCCTTGGCACCTCCCATTGGCTAGCTTCTGCAGGGAGGCACCTAGCATGCTGGCTTTGTGAATCCCATTCTTAGATGCCTCTCTCCATTCCTTTGATAGGAAGCCTCAGCACCTAAGTCCTACGCAACACTAAAAAGCTAGGTGGATCCAGATATGGCACTCTGGGGGGGCAAAAAATCCACACCGCTGAGCGTATAATTAAGCCCACCTAACCCCCAGTGTAGACAGCATTAGGCTGATGGACGAACTGTTCCATCGACCTACCACCTGCGGGGAGGTAGATTCCTTATGCTGACGGAGACCCTTCCCATTGTCGGGGATGGTGTCTATGCTGAAGTGCTACTGCGGCACAATGCCAGTGCTGCAGCTGTGCCCTTGTAGCGTTTCAAGTGTAGACAAGCCCTACCTCAGGTTTTGGGAAACTCAGTGATTTTCTAGGCTTCCAAAAGTCCCTTTGTGAATCTAGTCCTTGATACCAATTTTTACAGGAACAATAGCAGTATACTCACACACACGGAGCATCAAAGTCCCTTGCTTCCTCTAGAGGGGATTCCTCCCTATCACCAGTTCCAATGTGGCCTGTTAAGGCAGATAAATATGCTACCTTTTTCCACAGTATAATGCAGATGTTCAAGACAATATACAGTGATTGCTACCTACAGATAATACATTTTGCAAAACATATAAAAAGCAGCAGATAATTTGCAAGTAATTGGACTGTTTTGTGAATGCTTTGCAATACCAAAATATACTGAACTTTGTATTTGGTAAATACTATTTAGCCAGCTCTAATAAAACTACTGCTTCTGCCTCAGTTTTGTTCTTTTCAAACCCTCTTTCTTCCTCAGACCTCTGCATACGCTTGGCCAGGATTTCACCAGATAGGTTTAGCAAATACCCTGACAAAATAAAACCGTGTCTTTCTTGTGCAAATGCAAAATTCATTAATTCAACATTCGGTCTTGACAACATTCTGTTTTTTTTCATTACCTGGTTTAATAGCTAATGCTCATTGAAACACAGTCATCTTGGAATGGGTCTAAATATTTCATAACCTTGATTTAATTGCTGTCATATTCAATAGCTTCTTTATCCAGGGGTTGCTCTTTGTTTAAGAACTCTATTGGCTTTTTACTATCAATATAAAACTTTCTAGACATCATTAATTCTAGATTTTAAGGGTGAATGAATCCCCTACAACTTTCCTTCTGATGGTTGTTAATTTCAAACCCGCAGTTATTCCTCCTGCAAAGCTTAGATTCAATTCAGCCTTAACAAACCAAAACAATTGTCAAGGAAACCCACTTATCTGGTTTTATTTTTATGTTAAAATCACAAAGTTCTCATGTGTGGTATCTATTGCCATAGGCATTTTCAGCACATGTAGCTGAGTAAAGTGGTACATGACAAGATCCATGATCCAATGACAAAAGAACATAATACAGTATTGTGCTGTCAGAGGTGTAATCAATGTTGATGCTTTCCTCCTGGATAGCTTTTGGCCCATTCCTATCACAAGCTCTTTACTGAAATCAGATTTCCAACTGGCAACATATCTAAAGCTATCTATAATTCCCAGGTGCAGTGCTGCAGTGGACTTTAAATGCCTTTATATCACAAGAAAAGGCACTTAAATTAACATATTTCTAAGCAATAAGATTTACTGTACTTAGCATTTAAGTTTTTGAATACCTTGAAAAAACCTTTAAAATGCCCTCTCTTTTACAACATAAAGGAAGTTTATTTAACAAAATCACTGCTCAAGGAAGCGATAGATACTGTAGATTTACTTTGGAATAGGCTATAACTGCATGACATAGTGATTCTGTTTCATTACCGTTTGTTCTAAATGTGTTGCTAAACTGTGCTACATGACCCTGCATTTCATGTTTTACCCTAAAACTAAGTGGACCATCCAAGTGGGAATCAAAATAATACTTTCAAGCTTTCCAAAGCTTCACTGAACTGTTAGCAATTATCATAGACCTGACTTTCTATCGCCTTTAGTTTTGTGCCTCTATACATGGCCAAATCAAGCAGTTATCTCCCAACAGCCGCATAGCCCACTGTGCATTATTTCATCCTTACTGTATCTGCCAGCTCACACAGCTATCAGTCACCACAGTAAACACACATCAGACAATTTATATCTGAACTAGCATCTGGCTTGGACTGGATTTTGTTTGTTAAAACTTGAAACCTTTCAGGGGGATACAAGAAAGAATGAGGGCACCTGTAAATTAAATAAGCCAACTTCATACATTTTTTCTTGAATATGAAGTAGAATCTGGTACACCTATGAACTTTCCATTATGTCATATTTTAGAAACTTTTTAAAAATTGATTTTCAGGTTTAGTACAGCTGGTCAGGAATTTTCTGATTAAACTATCGGTTAGAAAATACTGATTCTTCAAAACCAAAACTGCTCCAACAAAAGGATTGCTCTGTGAAAAATCTCCCAATTTTTGGAAAAAAATGTTTTAAAATATTTAAAACTTTTAAAACTATAAATTAATTTCAAAAGGGTCAAAATCAAAATGAAACGTTTTAAAATTATTGAAACAAAATGCTTTGATTTACCAGATCTATTTTTCATTTGCTGGTTTGCGATATTTTTAAAAATTTTCTTCCCAATTCAGGATGTGAAGAAATTTCAAAATCTTGAAAACTCTCCTGGGATATGAAAAGCATTTCCCATCCCACTCTAACTCATAGCAATAAATGGTAAATGCATGGGTGCGTGCACACACACAAAAGGTCAATGCTGCTATAATAATGAACTGCTGAACAACACAATAGTCAGAGTTTCAGTAAAATAACCATAGTTTTAAAATTTTTTGGGGCAGGTTCCACCTCTTTGTTCTGTAATCGTACAGCACCTGATCCTGGTCCATAATTAGGTCTCCAATCAATCAATCAATGGCACCATCGCTGGTCACGGGGTATGGGGTATGCACCAATGAGTTCTTTGATGGCTGCTAAGTCCAATGCACGAGTGACAGTCCCGTCCACAGGTAGGGCACACCCATGCACTAGCAATTCTCTGAATCCGAGCAGCAGATTCTTTCCTCCTCTGACTCCAGTCATCACAAAGTTTGATCCAATCTGCCTTGCAACACGTCGCTCCATTTACAAGCTGACTCCACCAACCATAGTGGCATTCTGCACTCCTTTCCCAATCATCCACAGAGATTCCAAAGTCACCTTTGCAAGCATCCCGACATCTGTGCAGTGGTCTGCCTCTATTTCTAGACCCTTTGCAAGCTTCAGAGTACAGCACACTCTTCGGGATCCTGTAATCTGTCATTTGCTTGATATGTCCAAGCCACCTGAGTCTTTTCTTACTAATCAATGTTCCCATGAATGACATACCAGCACGATTTAACACTTACACATCTGTCACCCTGCATTGCTATCTTATTCAAAGAATTTTATGCAAGCATCTGATATGAAAGCTGTTTAGTCTTTTGGTATGTTTGGTGTAAGTCGTTCTTGTTTCTGAGCCATATAGAAGAGTGGTCTTTTGCAAGACAGAGCCTGGAACAATGACAAACGGTCAACTAAAGTGAAAATCCATATTTATGAGATGTGTTTTATCCAAAGTTCCTGACTGCTTTGTCAGTTCTGCTAGTGAACTCAGCCGCAAGATTTACATTGCTGGTAACAATAAAGACAAGGTAGCAAAAGTGCTCAACAACATCCAAATGAATACCATCTAAGGTAATATCTGGACCTGGTTCTGAAGAGCCTTAGTGCATGTTAACAGTATTTTTCAAGCTTACTGCTAGCCCAAAGATTTTGCATGGATCAGAAAACTTGGTAATAAGATGTTGGAGGGCATCAACACTGCAAGTCACAAGGGCCACATCATCTGCAAACAACAGGTCCCCTATGATAATCTTTTTCACCTTCATCTTAGCTCTGAACCTTGCAATGTTAAACAAACCTCTATCATGTCTAGCATTATTTGAACAACCTTACAAGCCTCTCTTAGGCTATTGAGCAAATCAGTAGTAGGACTAGACTTGTAGGTGATCAGGGCAGATCTTTTCTTCTCAATGAATGGCAGCAGTATCTCCCAGTGGTCTACGAACCATTTAACATTTTTCTTAGTACTCTTTCCAAAGCTCTTGATTGCCACATTGTACACGCTTGTCTTCAGGACTTCCCGTGCATCTGAAACAGTTTAATTCATTCTGGCTGTCATTACTACTTCATTTAAAAGCCATTTCTTGACAGGGTCACTGATTTGGCACAAGTCAATAGGATGTTGTACGACAGTTTTATTATGGTGGATCTTCTTAGCTTGAAATTTTACATTGCAGCAAACAAGTGTTGTCTGTGTAACAGTCTGCACTTTGGAAGGATCGTGTATGCAAGATATCTTTCAAAAATCTTGTCAGTACCAAATCCAGCTGATGCCAGTGCTTGGTCCTCAGGTGTCTCCATGATGTTCTTCTTCTGCTGTTACCAGCAAAGAAGGTGTAGGTCACTGATAAATCTTGAATGATGGAGAGCTTGAGAACCCTGTGACCATTGTCATTCATACTTCCAATGCCATGCCTACCTAGAATCCCATGCCAGATCTCAGCATTGGACCCAACTCTTGCATTGATGTCTCCAAGTACTAGGATGGTTTTCCTTCCATGGAATCCTGCTGATCAGTTCTTCCAGATGTTGGTAAAAGCTATTCTTCTCCTTTTCATTAACCTGCAGAGTTGCAGCATAGACACTGACGAGGTTGATGAACCCTTTCTGTAGACTAACACACAGTGTCATGATATGTGTGGCCACTTCAATCTGAGCTTCACATGATGACATAATTTCATTTGATTGTTAAACCTACACCATACTCTCTTTACTCCTCCAGGCTTGCCATGGTGTAGTCCTTCTCCCATATGAAACTTGTGTCTGAAAGCTACATTTCTAAAAGAGCTACAATATCAATTCAAAACTTGCAAGTTTGTTACTTAACACAGCTGTTTCCCTCAAAACTGAATTCAGATCAAAGTCGTATCCAGGTGTCAAAGTCTGAATATTCCAGCAAGGAATTCTGTTTATAAATACACTTCAGCCAGGATGTAAATAATGAGTCAGGGCTTGTTTGACCCACCTGTTCTAGGGCCATTCCATCACACGGCAAGCAGGCCATCCCTGAACAGGGCTGCTTGGAAATCTTAGTAGCTGCCCCAGGGCCTTTATGCATCTCTCAGATCCCTGTGATCATCTTGCCAAGACCTTCAGTGCACATGTGTAGGGAAAGTTTTGAAGGAACAGAGGCTGCCATAGGCCTGTGGTCCCCCCATTAGACCACTGAGCCAGAATCCAAAGGCCAGAGCGAGTTTGGATGTTCAGTGACAGAGAGGGTGTAGCTTCTGCCAGACAGCAACCTAGATAGAGCTGCTAACTGCCTCTCACTTCTGTGTGAGTGCCTTTTCTGTCGGGGTGGGATCCCTTAGCCTTTCTTCAACCAAGAAGTATCCACTAGGCAGTGGAGGATGCAGTTTAACATCATGACCAGGACATGCTATCACAATATAGTTAATAAATAATAATAGTGTTATTCACGATACGGTATGCCAAAAGACTAAGCAGTCCACCTCTCATTTAGGGCTGTATACTCTTATGTTGGCAAAATATGCCAGTTTATTGAAACTTTTGTGATATTTCAACAAAGAACGAATACTATTCTAAAACAAACACTATAGATGTTGTTAAAATTGCCAGTCATCTCAGTAGAAGTTTCTGGAGCTTTCTGAGAAACAATTAAAGTAAATATTACTTTCAAAACTTGCCAGAACTATCGGGTGTGTGTATACACACACACATTCACCCACTTAACCAACCCGCCAGGTATTTGCAATCATATATATATATATGTACATAGTACTGTAACACTAAACTGAAGTATGACTTTGGCCTAAAGTGCACAGTGTATCATAGATTTAAAAAATAAAGCAAATAAAACTATTAAAATTTCAAAGGCAAGGGGGAGGGGAGCAAAACATTTGAATGAATCCTAAGTGGTCAGCCTCAAGAGGCACCCAGAATTTTCTCTCTGAGGAATTTCTCCTAGCTATTTTCTCTCTCTTTTTTTCTCTCGCTTTCTCTTTTTACTTTTCAGCTGACAAGTAGAAGACTTGCTGGCCCAGAATATAAATGCTTTGTTTTGGTGTAAAAACCTCAGCTTATCTGGGTAAGTGTCGCTTTTTGGAAAATATTGCACTGATATTTCTTGTTGGCCTTGAGTGATTTGTTAAATGTACCTCAGGGACCTTTCAACCGTGACACTAATACATTTATATTTATTTATACATATATTATTTAAAAAAAATCACCAACTTTTTCCTTGCTATTTTAAAAATTTTTGTACAACAAAATGTTCAATTAGCCCCTCTTCCAGTTTGAATTCATCTGTCTTGAACACAGGTGACCAGAATTGTACACAGTATTTCAAATGAGATCTTACCAGTGCCTTGTACAATGGCATTAATACTTCCCTATCTCTACTGGAAATGCCTTACCTAATACATCCTAGGATCACATTTGCCTTTTTCACAGCCACATCCCATTGTTGGCTCATGTCATCCAGTGATCAGCCCACAAATCCACGTCTCTCTTCTCTTTAGTTACTTCCAAATGATGAGACCACGGTTTATAGCTGAAATTCTGATTATTAGACCCCAAAGTGCTTGACCTTGCACTTTGTACTACTAAATTTCATCCCATTTCTGTTACTACAGTCTTTAAGGTGACACAGTTCTTCCTGTATAATATTGTTCCAATCCTCCTTTGTACTGACAATGGCTCCCTGCTTGGTGTCAGCAAATTTTGTTAGCACACTGCTATTGTTTCATGCCAAGGTCATTAAAAGATATGAAATAAGATCGGTCAAGAGATTGAACCTCGAGGAACTCCACTAGTAACCTCCCTCCAGTTCAATAATTCATCTTTCAGCACAACTTCTTGTCCTCTCCCTTTGAGCCAGTTCTTTACCAACCTTATAATTCTTGTATTAGTCCCCCTTTTCTCTAAGTTAACTAATAATTTTCTATGTGGTACCATGTCAAACACTTTTCTGCAGTCCAAGTATAGTAGCTCTACTGTTTTTCCCTTATCTCAAAAGTCAGTTATGTTCTCAAATAATGATATCAAATTTGTTTTGCCTGATCTACCCTTGGCAAACCCATATTGAATTACATCCCTTTTTCCATTTACCTTCATTAATTTAATGAATCTTTTCTTCAAAACTTGTTCTAAAGCCTTGTGTAATACTGATGTCAGACTAACAGATCTGTAATAGCACAGATCACTTTTTTCCCTTTCTTAAATATAGGTAAAACATTAGCTATTCTCCAGTCATACTGTACCACCTCCAAAATCCTTGCTACTGGACTAGCTTTCAGTATTCTGGGATGGAAATTATCCAGTCTCTCTGATATGAGCACCAACTAGCTCTTTATGTTTTTCTTCCACTTCAGATCTGGTAATTTCCATTTTTATACACCCATTTTCCTCAGCTATCTAGCCTTTCTGGCTATGGTCTATATCAGTGATACACAGACTGAGGCTTGCAAGGCTCAAGTGGCTGTTTAGTGTGTCTCATGAGGCTCTTTCCACCACATGATATTAAAACACTGTGTGATTAGATTATTAACCAATCAGAATGCTTTGGCTATGTTATTAACCAATTGTAGTTGATCAAATAATAATAGTTGGCTCCCGAACCACTCAGATCTGAGTATCACTGTTCTTTATTATCATCCTTATTGAGAAATGAGGCAAAGTATTCATTTAGTTTTTGGGCCACACATAGATTATCTTTAATCTCCTTCCCATCCTCCCTGCACAGCAGCCCAAGTTCATCTTTATTCTTTTTTTATATAACTAAATAAAAATAATTTTATTTTTTAAAATTTCTTTGGCAAGATCTAAATCTGCTTAACTTTTAGCAATTCTCACTTTATTCATACATTTTCTAACTTCTGCATGTAGCTTTCTTTGTTGATCAATCCCTTTTTCCATTCCCTGTAGGCACTCTGCTTACTCCTAATAATCATTTTGAGGTAGTTATTCATCCATCTGGGTCTGGAGCCTTTCCTGCCAATGTTTTCCCCTTTTCTGGGATACAAATACAAGCCTTCTCAACATTTAAATCCTTGAGCATTTCAGTTCAATTGACTTTTTTAACTAATTCTCTTAATTTACGAAAGCTTGCCCTTTTGAAATAAATAAACCATCATTGCCAACTTGGTTTTGATTATCTAGCCATTTAATTTAAATTGAATCAACTCGTTATCACTCAGACCAAGGTTCTTTCCAACAACCAGCTCTTCCATAATGTCTGCTTATCAAAACCAAGTCTAAAATTGCATCACCTCTTGCTGGTTCTGTGACTGATGAAGAAAACTGTCATCTAACATGTCCAGGAATAACTGGCTCCTACCATTCTTAGTGGAATTTATTCTCCAATCTATATCTGCGGAGTTAAAGTCTCCCATTATGACAAAATTTCTGGTAGTATTTATTTCTCTAATAATATTAACAAAATCCCTGCCCATATCTGAGTCTGACCCTGAAGATCTATAGCAGACCTCAAAGCATTATCCCAATAGAATCTCTTTCACAACCCTTCCCCAAAGTGACTTTGACCCAAACACATTATGTTTTATCCATACCATGATTTCTAATGTCTTTAGTTTACTGCACCGGTGATGTACTCTACCCCAGGGTCTTTAATGTTATTTCTGTATTTCTTAAACAGCTACATAGTCTATGTACCTTCAATACCTGCATCGCCGTCATGAGTGCTATTTCACCCTGTTTCTGTAATCACTATAATATCAAGATTGGCATTCTTTTTGTTCCTCCATTTTAATGCCTAGATTCTTTGCATTCATATGCAAGCATCTCAGTTGTTTCCCTTCCAGTTTTCTAGCTGGATAGGTTTACTGTATCACTTATTTCACTACCATTCCAATCAGTATGGATACTTTCTTTCTCTTTGCTGTCCATATGTTTACCTTCTGGTGTTGCTTTATCCCTCATGATACCAGAGATTTCACAAGTCTCTCCCCACCTTCTCTCCTCATCTCATAGTTTAAAGCCTTTCTCATCCATCACGCTAGCATTGAACTGGGAAGTTTAATACCCTGGATACTCAAGAGGAGTCCATCAGCTGCGATAAGTCTTCTTTCTGTGAATGCCTCCCAATGGTCTAGCATCTTAAAACTGTCTTCATAGCATTATCCCTGATCTGCATTATCTTGTCACACCTTTGCCTTCCTTCTGTAGAGACTGGAAGCAGCCCACTGAAAATCACATGAACTTCCACTTGGACTGTCATTCCCGGGCTAAGATAGTCAGCCTTGATCCGCTCCAGGGTGAGTCTTATAGTGTCATTCATCCTGACGTGCAGCACAACCCACAGGTTTTCCCTGCTCCCATCAGGGTGGCCCAGGGGACAGTACATTCGAGCTTTGATACACTGGTTTCCCAGTGCCTCTTTCTTGAGGGGAAGCTAAATGGAGATAGCGGGGAAATGGTTTTGATGTCCTGTGAACATTTTTCCTTTTGTAACATTGATCGTCATTAAATTCTCACTGAAGCCAATGCAAAGTCTGCCACTGACTTCGATAGTGTGGGATCAGGCATATTATGACAAACATATTTGATAAAGAGCCATAAGATTAGTCTTTCAAAGCTCGGAATTCCACTGTTTTCCAGGTTGTAATCCACACTAATGTGCATATGTGCATGCATGTGCATTTTGCAGGGACAGTGACTGACGATGGCACTGGGGGAACACGTCTCATACTGTTGTTTGTTAAACGAGTTGGCGAAAGCATTTAAAACGAAAGAGAAAGTTGGATTTTACCATCGATTTGTAGGAGAAGTGACATACTATCATTATTAGGGAAGCATCATTTTCCCTCCCCATTCTCAACACTGCTTTCACCTTTACAGGGATTAAAACAGAGCACACATCCTCAGCAGGATTCATCACAGAAATAATGGAATGGAGAAATGTCAGATTTTAACATCACTTACTCCCCATACAACTCCACTTCAGTCAGTTTGAGATGGTTATGACTGAGGGCACAGTTTGGCCCAATTTACTCTGTTTATTTGGTTTTATTTTTAATACATAATACAGGACAGTCTAATGAACTGATCAAGAATATTTAATTAGTATTAATAAAATAAGTATATATACTATGTAGCATAAATATCATTTGAGGTAGGGCTGCCCGGAGAGATGTTGAACCAATGGGAGTTAAGAGTGCTGAGATCTTTGCAGGAAGCAGTCACAGATCATAGTATCAGTAACAGCTATGAGCTTTGGCATGGCGATACAAGTAACTTGACCCATTGTATTCCTACAGTGGGGCACATATGGGGCCTCAAAACTGTGTTACACCAGGGAATGAAGGTGGGTCTGTGACTATAAAAATCACTCAAGGATATTGCACAGTTGTTTTCATCTCCCCTGTTGGTCTGCACAGAGTTTATATGAACATCTGAAAAAAAATTGTGTTTTTAATATGCTTTGTTTTTGAAGCTGAAACATTTCACAGAAACTTATTGATTTTGATGAAGTTTTTGATGGGAAGGTTTATGCGGTTCAGGCTGTACTCTCACATCACTTAGAGAGTTTCGACACTAATCTGTTTTAATTAAAAAAATTGAAACATTTTGCTTTTGTTTCAAAATGGAACAAAAACAAACTCGAAAGTTATCAGTCTAAAGCAAGCTCATCTCTGCAGCCTCCTTTTGGCATCTAGCAGGGACTGACGTTCTCAACAGCAGTGCTCATAGATATCCATCACTGTTTTCCTTCACTAGGAGGGTGGTGAAGCACTGGAATGGGTTACCTAGGGTGGGGGTGGAATCTCCATCCTCAGAGGTTTTTAAGGCCCGGCGTGACAAAGCCCTGGCTGGGATGATTTAGTTGGTGTTGGTCCTGCTTTGAGCAGGGAGTTGGACTAGATGAGCTCCTGAGGTCTCTTCCAACCCTAATATTCTATGATTCTATCACTTACTCTATCTGCGACCTTGCTTTAAAAAAAAATATTGAGTATGATGTCATTTTTCTGAGCCAGCAATAATCATGTTGAATTACAGTACAGTGATGCAAGCAAATCTGATCTTTTTTAACAATATCACATGCGTGTAATGTCACTTTTCATACATCTTATTTAATGATGAGGATTTAAAGTACAGTTTTAAAATAAATCCTACAAAAGATATGTTTATGTTCTGTATCTTTACTATTGTGCAAGCCCACAGACAGATTGCCATGGACTTCAGTAGGCTCTGGATCAGATCCTTAATATGCCGTTTAGGTTATCACTTTAAATAAAACGATTTGGTAATGAAAAAATCTTTGTTAGAATTTAGTCTTGAATTTGGCTAAGGCCAAAATGGGTGCCTGAAGTCAGGCTCACTCTGAAATCCATACTAAGGCATCTACAATAGTGGCCAGATTTTCTAAAGCACTGAAAAAAACAGTAGATCCCATTGACTTTACTGAGAGTTGCTGGAAGTTCAGTTATTCCATTATATATAGGTTCTTATGCTGCCCTCAACACCATCTTATCGAATGGCCTTCTGAACACTTTAAAAAAAACAACATATATTAGATGTCAAATATGGAAGGCCCCCCTTTTTTAAAAAGTCTTGGCCCAGATACAGAGTGCTAATTTCCTCATTACTCTAGCTTTAACAGAGTAATTACTAACACTTGAAAGAACTATTGCTGATAGGTAAATTGGTTTAAAAATAATTAGAGCAAACTTCTTCAGCTTTGCTAACTATCTAAATGATAACATTTTCCCTTTAAGAATAATTATTAGACGCTTAGTGTACTTTTTAGCACAGCACATCATTTTAAATCTTATGCTAATTGAGGTAATTATTGCCACAATTTTAAGCATACACTGTGATTCATTTCCAACATTTCCCTCAGGTTTGACAGGAATGCCTACACGTAGGCATGCAAACTGGCATGGCATTCCATGGGGGAGGTCACACGGAAAGATATTAAAATAAGCACATCACAGAAATAATGCCTAGGGACAGATCTTGCACTGGAAATGCGGTCTGCCCAGCTGAATTATAGCTTGGATGTTAGGGAAATAGGCAAGGTTTTTGTTCCCTCCCCCCACCCTCCAGTTCCAACTCCAGACCTGGCTGTCAGATTCAGTATTTTAAGGGCAGGGGTGAAAACTGGTGCATTAGTCACCTTTCAGGAGCAAAGATTGAGACTGTCTGTGTGTGCACACATGAAAGCAATAGATTTGCAGGAAGCTATGATAGCAAGATTGAATTGTTGTATTAGAAAGCAGTTATGAGCATTAGATCAGGAAAAGGAATTGTCTCGAAAGAAGTTTTGAGAATAATCGGGCAGTAAATTGGGGGCATTTAGTAGAGGTGGACGGCAGGAGAGAGCCAGGAGGAGGGAAGGCTGGAATTGGAAGTGCCTAGATTTTCAGGCTTGTTGCTGTCAATTAAGATTTCTAAATTTAATGTAATGTTTGAACTGACATGCAAATCACAGGAAATTGACTTTGGCTGGAGTTTTTCACTAGTCATAGAGGCTTTAGCAGTGCTTTTGGAGGTGAAGATGGTGTAGCAACCACAATCCATTTAGCAAGGCAGTGGAAAACTGGTTTGCATACACTGAGAGGAGTATGAGACCATTTAAATTCAGAGAAGGTTTGACAGAATAAATAGCATGAAAATGAATCATGTTCATCTCTGAACCAAATGTAATGTCACTCATCACTCAAAACACTCTAGTGGAAGAAAAGCTTTGTAATGAATGATTAATAAAAACAACAACAGATAAACTAAACTTACTCCAGGCTGCTTAAAAGTCTTCCCAAATGTTTGTGTGAACAGCAATAGCAAATGGTCAGGAAGAGGCTTTGCATGCTGTATACGCGGCAAATGAAACCGATCTTGGTCCCTCACTAATATAACAAAACAAATACATTTAAATAGCTATGGCTCCAGCAGATACTTAGTTGATGTTAGCTTTCTAAAACTGCATTCCTCTTTCCTCTTATTGAACTGGAATTGAGATGGGCTGAATTAACATTGTATTTGTTGGATATATAGTTGCTAGGAGCCCTTTTCTGACCATTTGTTTTTGCAGGAAAATAAAATCAGTGTTAAATTATTTTCCTTTTTTTACAATTTTGCAAACTGCTCTCAGCTCTCCATGTATTACAATAGCTCTTCTGGATGATGGCTCAATAGGGTCTATCCTTCAAGATACCGAGAACTCTAACCCTAATCCAGAAAAGCATATGCTTAATTTTAAGCATGTACATTGTCCCATTGCATGTAAGTATGTGTGTTACTGGATTGAGGGCAGAATGCTTTGCACTTTGCAAGATAGAACCCTAAAACTGCTGCGGCATCAGGAACCTTCAGAATACACCATCAGCCATAGCTGAGCACTTGGAAACACCAGCAAAAGTTCCCATAATTCAGGCCTGATCTCACTCCCATTGAAGTTAATGGCAAAACTCGCATTAACGTCAAAGACCGCAAGATAAACTTCATACTGAGTACATATGTAACTAAGGCATTTAAAGTACCCCACCTACAATTTTGCCCTAAAGTCCCTTAATTCTACATTTGCCTATCAACTCATAGACCTTAAATACTCACAAATAGTCACAGAATTATTGAGCAAATCATGAAATAAGTAAGATAAAAAAGTGAACTGGTAAAACAATAAATACAATTATAAACATATCAATAAAGAGAAAAGAGAGCCTTTTTTTGTCATCCTCATAATACAAACGAAGTGCAGACTGCAAATATACACCAAACATATATCATCAATAGGCTTGGCAGAATTAATTTTTTTATATATATAATTTTGATGGATAATATTGATGTTCATGTTTAAGTATTTTTAAAGATTTGTATTGCTTTAAATTTTCATGATTGCAGGAAATGATGGAAGATCAGATAATTATCTAATGACAGTATGCACAGAGATTCAAAAAGCTAAAGCGTCATAAAACACAAATTGTCAACATCACATGTCAAAATATACAAAGTAAATATCCTTAAATCAACAAGTTGTACCTGTTATTATTAATTCACTAGTCCATTTGTAACAAGCCTTCTTTTGACTAATAAATTCTCAAGCAGCATTTCTCTTACTTTGTCTAGATGTAAATTTTGGCATGGAAATATTTTTTCATTGGTCTGTGTTTGTATGGTGAAATCAACATTTCCTGACATTTACCAATAACAATCTAATCCTTCCAAGTCTAATAATTAATAATCAGGGCTACAGCAAAGATGCCAATAACAGTGTGTGGTGTGACTCACTTTATATGGAGAAATCTTTCATCTCTAGGCCAAAAGGATCACTGTAAATCTAAATCCGAGCCTGCAGAAGATGAGGTACGCTGCACCTACTAATATCTCTCCAGCATTAGGGGACATACTGTAATCCTGCTGAAGGTTTTGTCCTTTGAATAAAACATTAAATCAAGGTCTTGTCTACTTTGTAGTCATTATAGATAATGACATGACTAAAAGGAGAGTAATAATGATTAGAAATCCCCAAAGACTATTGAACTCCTGCTTGTCAGTCATACATACTAGATAATGAAAGACCAGAGTATCAAAGAGGAGTGGTTTTGTTTGTTTTGTTCTTTGTAGTAAATACTTCATTCTAGCCAAACCCTAAATCTGTAGAGGCAATGTGCTCTAATGGTTGGATTTTCAAAACCATCTAAACGACCTAGGAGCACAGGTGCCAATCACTTTCAATGGAACATGTGCTCCTACATCATTTAGGTGCATTTGAAAAATCTCACCTTAAAGGAATGAGCACAAGACTAAGCAACTGGAGCTTGAAAATTATAATCCCATCTCTTGCTGACTCACCAACAGCCAGGGTGTGGGCCCCTTACTCCCACTGATAAACAGTTAGGCCTGGATCCACAAAAGGGATTTAGGCTTTGTGACTCCAGGGTCACAATTCTGAACTTTTAGGTGCCTAGAAAAATCACAGGAACAATACTGCAATACCCAAACCCTGGCTTCCTAAACAATGAATGAGGAGACATGGGGCCCTTAGAATGTGATCCACAGAGCCAGCACATGAGGTGGAGAGCTCCCTAAACGAGCCAATGGGAGATGCCAACAACAAGGGTCTGTGCTAAACCCCACTCTTCCCTCAGAGTTCAGTGCCTAAATCTGGGCACTGTGACAGGGTGCTATCAATAGCACTCCGATCACTGCCCAGTTGACAGCGATTACACACTTTCTGGTGGGGGATTGTGAGCTCCTGGGTGATAATCAGTGGCTTAACAAGGTAATTGGGAAGAATATAAGGAGAGGAAACAGGAAGCAAAGGGAGCTGATGAGAGAGCTCAAGAAGAGCCAAGAAGGAAGCTCAGAGGCTGAGGCTGGGCTGGGGAGTGAGGGCTGCAGGGAAGCCTGTCCGTGCTATAAGCCTGTGTTGCATATTGTTGTGATGTAAGAGGGAAATAAATGCACACCTTAGTAGAGGATAAATGGTCAGTTGTGTGTTTGTAACTGTGAGACCCTCTGAACTGGCCAGGCATCAAGGTTCACCGGGGAGTGACACAAAGCAAGATAACAGACCCTCTGACAACTTTTTGTATTTCCTCCATTCTAGTCTCGTCTATTTAAAAAAAAAAAAACAAACAACAACCTCTACAAAATGTATTCCACTTTTCCTATCATGTATGTATCCCATTGCTTCTTTGCATAACTATTTCCTTTGTGGTCACAATGGTTTAAAATATGACAAAATACAAATATTTTTCACCAGCATAATTACAGGAACTATTTGATGGTAAATTGTAATAAAACAGAGCCAGGCCCACAACTAATACAAATACATCAGCATCCCTACTTATAAAAAATATTCTTAGTACTTACATAAAAGATCTAGTAAATTCCCCACATATAAATATGTTCAGGAAAAAAGTTACAGCAATCATTAAAGGCATTCTTGGCACAAATGTTTGTCTCTCCCTTGAGATCAGTAAATTATACTATAAAGAAAAGATATTGGAAGCAACAAGGCAGTAAAGAAAACATTGTATGATGATCTGACAGCACTTATATCTCGAATGATTAGGGAGTGAAGTGATTAAAATGGGGGAAAGAAAATTTTGTTCTGTGTAGTATTTACATTTATCTTAAACAGTATTGTGCTGAGACCAATAGGAAGAATGTTTCAGCTCCTTTTTTTTTTGTAGAGCTCATGTTTGCCAGAAGCTGGGAATGGGCGACAAGGGATGGATCACTTGATCATTACCTGTTCTGTTCATTCCCTCTGGGGCACCTGGCATTGGCCACTGTCGGAAGATAGGATACTGGGCTAGATGGACCTTTGGTCTGACCCAGTATGGCTTATGTTCTTAAATGAAATGAGCAGAATAGTGGAAGATATTTTTTTTCCAACAGGCGTTTTCAAAAACAGGGCTAACATCTATTGCAAGACTAGTCCCAAAGGAGCTGCATCTTCTTCAGCTCATCCAGAGTGAATTTATTTCATCCAGAAGCTTTTCTGTAGCAAGCATTAGCAAAAGCGAACTGATAGCATTCCTCCAAGCACTGGTATGAATTTACTCTTAGGAGTACTAAGCAGATTAGTGGAAGGCTGATGCTGTTGTTTTTATGATCACTATAAAAAATGAACAGATGTTAGGAATGGTTAATGCAAAACGTTTGTGGAGCTGAGCTGCAATGTGTGTGTCTTTCACACCATCGTGTTGATATATACGTTACAACTACAAACTTGAAAAGCAAATGTGCAAAATCATGAGAAAATTAGGGAAACACCATAAACCAAAATGAGACGTGAGGCCCAAGTTCAGCAAGGGACTTAAGTATGTGCCTAAGTACAACCCTGTTCAGTAAAGCACTTTTAAAAAACAGGGACAAGCAAGGTCTTTCTGGTCTGACTCTAGAATTTGGACAAAGGGGGACAGAAATACAGCACATAGCAATCAGCTCCCAGCTGCACACACTCCACTACTTCCCATTCCCAAGCTAGCCTTCCACATGCTGAAACCATGTGTTTACAGCCTTTGGGCTCTCTACGAGGTGGCAAAGGATGAGTCACAACCAGTCTACTGATTGTGTGTTAAGCAAAACAAAAACACAACTTTGGAGGATGATGTCTTTCGCACCCTGATCCTAGGGAGCATGGTGGTGGCAGTGGAGGGGGGAAGAGGGTGGATCTCCTACAGCATTTGCTGCACTGAGCTTCAGGGGAATTTCCCCTGCCTTCTGAATGTTATTTCACCTCCATGGTTGGGTTCACTCTGATGCTTGCCCCTTTTTGCTCACCTTGAGCTCCAGATCAGTCAAGGAGGCAAATTTGAGTCATGCCATTATGAAGTCCACTATCTTGTCTGAAGTTGGGTGACCTGAACAAGGAACCTGTTCATTATTAGCTGTTCATTGTTCTTGTGGTGTGTGTGCCCTGAGTCACAGGACATTGTCTGCTCCCTGACTGGATTATGGAAACATTCTACAAAGGAAAATAGCAAACAACAAAAGTCATCATTCCAGTCCCTTCCTACCCCCCAATTACTCATAAATGCTAAAGTGCATGAATTTTTCATGATTTGCAAGCAGTTTTACAAATAACTGTTAGTTGACAGAATACTCTTGAATGCTGAATCAAACTTAACACTTTTCACGAAAACATTCACAAATCAGCACCTTACTATTCTACTAGTTCGCACAGATATTTCATTATTTTCAGACCTAGCTTTCTTCATTTTCCCCTCTTGATTGTTTCCCCCTCCCTGCCCCCATCTTTCTTGGTAATTTCCTGATCTCACTCTCTTCCCCAAAACACACTAACTTTTGGCATTGTGTTCTCTGGATTAATACTTACATGGGATTGACAGTATTACACTCTGCATCAAGTATATGCATTTCAGGTCAAACTCAGTTCTTTTCTAAAAGAGCAAAGAAAACTGTAATTAAGTTATTTAACTGGAACATGGTGGACAGCATTAATACCTAATGTAACTCCATTGGTTTCAGTAAAATGAATTTAGCTCAATCCATTTTCTAAGGAATGATGTATTTGTTTTTCAGTGTAACAAATTACACATGTAACCAATACATTTTGATGACCCCAAAATACTGGACAGACACTGTAAATGGACACACAATAACATTCATTGGTTACTTTGTAAAGATTTTGATAAATTTTGCTGCAGATATCCTTAAAGCAGTGAAAACACATTCTCAATCATGAAATGGCAATGTCTCTTCCTGTCTTTTTATTCCCACCCACCAGAAATATAAAGGAAACACAAGAAATACAACACACCAAAACAATGATAAGTAAATAAAATAGCATAAAGTGGGATTTTCCAAAATGCCTTGCTGATTTAGGAACATAAGTCCTCTTGAAAAAAATCAGTAGAACTTGTACTCTTAAATCTAGAAACTTCTGAAAATCCCACCCACAAACTTGTCAGAAAGGGAAAAACAAACCACAGATTTTAAAACGTGAACCATAAACAATACATAGTTTATAATCAGGTCAGGTAAACTGGGAAGCAAAAAGAAGCAACTACATCCAAAGAATCTGAATAGATGAATTACTGAATGTGTATTAATGAATTGGTCAGCTTCACCGTTCAGGAAGTTAAAGCCAGACATAGTCAAAATAGAAATAAGAGACTCATTTTTTTTACCATTGAGGGTGATTAGCCATCAAAAAGTACCAAGGGAAGTGATGGATTCTCCATCTCTTTAAGTCTTCAGAACAAGACAGGATGCCTTACTGGAAGATATGCTTTAGTAAAATGCAAGTTACTGAGCTCAGCACAGGAGTACCTGGATGAAATGTTATGGCCTGCCTTATGCAAAAGGTCAGACTAGAGGATCTAATGGTCCCTTCTGGCCTTAAACACCATGAATCTATTAACCATTGTCTGGCAGTGTATATAATAACCATATTCTTCCCTTTTTTTTTTCTGGAGGTGGGGAGAAGGAGAATATCCTATCTGAGGGAGTAGATTAAGGATGGGCAATAGGAGTCTTTCACATCTAGGTCGCTAATTTAAAATCAAACCAACATTTGTAGCTTTCCACTTGCAGGAGGAGCAAATACTTGACCCACTATGATAAGGACTATCATAAAATAAGAGAGGAGACAATCTGAAATAATGTAGCCCTCCTTGATTTCTGCTGCACATGCAGAATTTGCTGTAATCTCAAATTTATGATACAGTTTTATATGTTAATAATCTGTAACCATAAAAAGAGAGAATACAGTTCTATGAATGACAGAAGTAAATATGAAACTAAAGTGATTGATATCCATTCTAATCAAGTACAATTCTATGTATTGATCTCCTTCAGTTTTTGTGTGTCTTCTAACCTTAAATTATAGTATCTGAGCACATTGAAACATATATCTGGGTTGATAAATATCAAAAATTGTTACTAGCTGATTGTTTGATAGCCTATGTGGAATATCTCACAAGGATAGGTGTGTGAACACCCATTCCTCAGGCACTGAAGTATGGGTTTAACTGCACATTGTGAGCAATTCCATCTATGTCAGTAGGAGGTGGATGAAAAGGATGACCAAAACTATTTGCAGATTTGGATCATGTTTGGGAAATAGCTTCAGCCAAAAAAAAAAAAAAAAAAAAAAAAAGGGGAAAAATGTTTTGTTTTGACATTTTCTAAACAAAACATTTTGACTTTGTGGATCAAAATGACATTTGTTTTGAAATTTAGACAATTTGTTTATTTTATTTTTTTTAAAGTTACCTCCACCCCACCCAAAAAAACCCCACAATGAAAAAACAACAACAAACATTTCTTTTGTGTCAAATAAAATGTTAGACCAGAAATGACTTTTTTTTTTCAGTTTTTCTTTCAGTTGAGAACAAAAAAATTTGTTTCAGTTCCAATTACCGGAATATTATTTCAGAACATTTGGTTCAGGCACGCAACTGGACAATGAATTATTTGCTCAACTCTAAATGGGAGTGTTCAGTGTGTTAAATTAAGCGCATGTGCAAGTCATTGCAGAAAGAGGGCCCAAGGAATGAGGAGGGAGCTGCAGCACACCAGAGCTGGCTGGAATTTTGAAAATGGCAAACAACAAATCCCTCCTCCCCAAAACCAATGCCACATTTCTGCATTTTTTGCACCCTACTTTTTCTAACCAGCTGTACTCTACAGATCTGTTTTTCTTTATGAGCATTTGTAACGGCCACGGTTCCACCAGGTTTACTATGCCACCGACCTTTACGCAGCATCTCCGGGACACTCCCCTTCTTAGTTCTAGGCCTGGGCCCACTTTTTACAAGGATGAGCCCTGCTACCCGGAAACTGGGTCTCTGGCTTCAGCATCTGTTTCTCACCTACTCCAAATTAACACAAATCCCTGTAGGATACTTAACCCTCTTGGGAGCTATCCAAGGAACAGATGTTTGCAGTATCACAGGACAGCCTTTTCAAGCCAGCATATATTAGGCAGCTGGAATATAGTATTCTAGAGTCCTTAGATTAGCATGGAAATGCAAAGTTTACCTGCAAGTTTTTGTCTTCCTCTGTAGCATGGGGCACGGGTCACTTGCTGGAGGATTCTCTGCTCCTTGAAGTCTTTAAACTACGATTTGAGGACTTCAATAGCACAGATATAGGTGTGAGGTTTTTTGCAGGAGTGGTGGGTGAAATTCTGTGGCCTGCATTGTGCAGGAGGTCAGACTAGATGATCATAATGGTCCCTTCTGACCTAAATATCTATGAATCTATGTCTATGCTGCCGGTCCAACACAAATGTCCAGGGATCCAATCTCCCACAATACTGGGCAGCAGAAATCTTTTTACTGTCTGTTCACTGATAGACTTTGTTTCAAGCTCCAGTCACACTGAATTCATGTGAGCTGCCTTCCAGCTCCTGGGCTCAGGTAGGTGGGGAGTTGAGGGAAGTCCTCTTGGCCTAAAAGTCATTAAAAGTTTATGCTCTGGTTTTCCATTCTGTCTCCAAGGCAGATCCATCCCTATGCTGACAGTTCATTCATGCCAACCCAGACATGCCTGCTGTGTGGAAAACCCATCTCTTATTCCCCTATCACAGAGAAGAAATTAACCCTTTGAAACTCAGTAGGTAACAATAGAGTCAGTGCGGAAAACTGAATCACATATTTTTCATAAAAATGCAGAAGTTTCCCATGTTCTCCACACAAATCATCTAGACTGTACTCCAAACAATCGCATTAGCATTGTATCCCATACATAAGTATGTTCTAGAACTATCTAGCAAGCTTCCAGTGTGAGTCACATCAACTCAGTTTCAGTCCACTTCCTAGCAGACACGGACAAAATCCCAAAACATACCCTCCCTTGTATGGAGGTGGAACTGTCCTCTAACCTCCAGCTAACAATCAAAGGACATTGGCAGGATAAAGGCAAGGTCATTGCCCAAGTTGTACCTGTTCTATTCTTTTTAATTTAAAAAAATGGTCTCACCCACTTGTAAACGTAACATACCAAGTAGATGTGCAGGGGATTGACAAACAACTGATTATAAAAGCCACTGTTAACCCTAACTTTGACATAGCTCCAAAATGACCAGTGCAAAGACTCAGTATTAATATTACTTTAATCTTGTTTTCTGTCTACATATAACTCCGTGCTGTGGTTTGTTTCTGACACTGATCTGTCCGTTGTGCTTTGTGGAATGGAACTAATGCTTTTGAGTCTTGCACTCACGCTCCTTTTCTTTTTTTTATCCCAGTAAAAATTATTGTAATGACTGTAACCACAGTGTTATGAGCAAAACTCCTCTGTTTTTCATATCTGCCTCCCCCTCAAGAAGTGAAAGTGGGAGATGGTTCTATTTTATGGGTAATCATTCTTGCTGAAAGAGCTACCTTGAGGGATACAAAGAGGTCAACAGAAAGTCTGCTTCTGCCTGTATGTGCAGCAATCGGTGTTGAACAAGAGATGACCAGGAGAATACCAAGTTGAAGGGTGGCGAATAGGAGATAAAACAAATATCCATTTTAAAGGGTTTATCATCTCTCCCCTTTTTTTCTCATTAACGGTGCAAGAAGAACACAAACAGAAAAAAAATAGGGCAAATCTGTGTTCTCAAATAGAAATATAGTGTAATTAGAGTAATACACAAGGCTTAATCAAGACCTTTATTACAGTATAAACCAGGAATGTGGATTTTACTTAATGGAGATGGTCACTTGTATGGCATTCTATGGAAATAGAATACTGTGCCTGAAGAAAGAAATTAGATTTGCTTACTCACAACTACACCAGGGAGTTTGAAGTGAGGATGGATAAAATGGATCAGACAAAATGAGAACAGGGCTCAACAATGATCTGAATTGTATGGTGACCCAAACTGAGCAAGACTCTTATTAAGCCGCCTCCTAATCAGTACCCATGATCTGATTTGGTAGTTACAGATCTTATTACCTTTACTGATAGTGTCTGGTCTCCACAGAATGTTGGTATCTGTTTGTTTAGCAGACTTTGTTAGAGTGGTTGATATGTCCTCTTCTTGCATGCTTTAAGGTTTCCCTGTGGTCAGATATGTAACTCATTTTGTCTCTGATTCAGCAAAAGTACTTATCCACATGGTTGTGTTCCAAGGGTGTCACTGGATACAGCCCATTAGAGCACTTTAAGTTAAACACATGCTTTGCCAAAACAGGGTATCTGATACCACATGTGTTCAGGGAATTCTAGTGTCTACAACTTTCAAGACAGCGTTTGACCCAACAGAATGGTAGAATGTTCAGCACTGCATCAGAGAATTTGTGGAACTTCAGAAAGTGGGGGGTTCTGCTGAATCCAGGAACCATAAAGATTTGAGGTGGAAAAGACCTACTCATGTAACACTTTAATTCATCCTCTTGAGTACTGGTAACCCAGTGTAGGATTATCCCCTATCTTCCAGTGGTTGGTCCAGTCTATATTGTCACTGTCTGAAGCAATGGGTCTGACATCTTCCCTTGTATGCAGTGTTGTTGAAACCCAGTCTAATAGATTGTGTTGATAAATGGTCATTTTTAAAAAATGCATCCCATTATTTCTAACCCCTTGGACCAGAAAATCCCCCTGCTTTTCAGGTGATTATGCATTGATTATGCATTGGTAGATTGGCATACCCTCTTTTAGTTGTTCCTTAGTTGAACTACTATATAAAAATGTGTAGTTAATTTAATTGCAATTGGTAAAGCAATACAGCTTCTTGCAGAGACTGGACTGAGTCAAGCACAGATGGGAAAGATGTAGAGAGGGAAATGTGAAGAACCGGAGAGGAGAAAAACAATGACCTAAAGTCAGTTGATCTAAACCATATTCACAGAGAATGGTTGAGTGAGTTGTGGGGTATAACCTTTCCTAAGGTACAATACCTAAGCCTATCTTTTTGCTTCAAATAGTTTGCTGAATAAATGGCATATATTAAAAAAATATTCTGGATTCAATCCTTGGGATTCAGCCAGCTTTGCTAGAGCAAATGTTAATGAACCTTGATGCTTAAGCGATCCTCATTATCATTAGATTTGACATAATCCTCAAAGTAGGACAAACATCCCAAAAAAGCACAGATTTCAAAAAGTCAGAATTTCATGGGATGTGGAATGAATTGAATGTTGATGATGAGGCACAGTTGCTATAGTTACTGTAGTTAGAAATACAATTTTAAAGTGTGAGAAAACATACAGATATAGTGGCAAACAGCTGTGAATGATGGGGCTGTAGTTCTATGTAGGGGTTGAAATGAGTGATTTTATAAAACCACAAGGAAAAAGCTCAAGTAGTTTATTTATGCATTGAGACTATAAAATGGAATTATAACTCTATAGTTCAAAAGGGTCCTAATTTTTATTTGACCTAGCTTTAAAAATAATTTTCCCCCTAGACGATTTTTCCCCCTCTCCTGCATTCTTTCTATCCATCATCTCATTTCTTCTTCCTTCTTCTCTGAAGCATTCAGCAAAGCTCAGGTGACTTCTACTGTAAAAGTCACCCAGAGCGGCGTACATTCGAAGCACCACTTTAAGGCAATTAAATGCAAGGGAAGGAGGCGAGAGAAATGATTTCATGCATTTCAATAATTCTCAGGTCTGAGGTCCCTTCTTTGAATGATCACTTCTTCCATGACTACGTTACAGTAGGTCAGATCCTCAGGCGGTGTAGATCAGGGTAGTTGTACTTAGGATTTGACCTTGGCTATTCAAATGTGAAATTGAGATAAGATTTACTTGGTGAACCTCTGTAAACATTTTAAACAATCATTTCATACCTCAAGTCAAATAATCATTTTATTAAAAATGTAGTTTAGCCCAGTTAACAGAATCTACTTTTTAATTATGTTATGTGCCCAAAGCCACAAAGGGAATCAGTGTCAGTGCTGGGAAAAGAACTCAAGAGTTCCTGGCATCCAGCTCTACTTGATCACCCACCCTCTCAGAGAAGGTCTGGAATGGGAAACTGATACTTGCAAGCCAGCTCATGTTGCTCCATATTGTAGCTTCCCCTTCCGACAAGACCTGCTGTTGTAGCACTCTGCTTCAGTTTCCCCCACCTCAACCTCTTGGCCAGGGACTTTGCAAACTCCTCAGGGCTCAGGTAAAAATGTCTTCCCACTCAAAGGCAAAGCCCTCAGAATCCAAATCTGACAGTGGCCAACTAGACTAGAAGTCAAAACCAGAGGCCATTGTGGGTGGTGGTGGTGACCTGTGATATATAGGTGTCAGACTAGATGTTCTACTGATCCCTTCTGATCTTAAACTCTGTGATTATCTTCTGACAGGTTTCAGAGTAGCAGCCGTGTTAGTCTGTATCCACAAAAAGAACAGGAGGCCTTGTGGCACCTTTGAGACTAACACATTTATTAGAGCATAAGCTTTCATGGGCTACAGCCCACTTAATCGGATGCATAGAATGGAACATATAGTAAGAGGATATATATACATACAGAAAATATGAAAAAGTGGAAGTTGCCAGACCAACTCTAAGAGGCTAATTAATTAAAATGAACTATTATCAGCAGGAGGAAAAAAAAACTTTTGCAGTGATAATCAAGATGGCCCATTTCAAACAGTTGACAAGAGGTGTGAGGATTCTTAACATGGGGAAATAGATTCAATTAGTGCAATGACCCAGCCACTCCCAATCTCTATTGAAGCCTGAGTTAATGGTATCTAGTTTGCAAATCAATTCAAGTTCAGCAGTTTCTCGTTAGAGTCTGTTTTTGAAGTTTTTCTGTTGCAAAAATTGCTACCTTTAGGTCTGTTACTGAGTGACCAGAGAGGTTGAAGTGTTCTCCTACTGGTTTTTGAATGTTATGATTCCCGATGTTAGATTTGTGTCCATTTATTCTTTTGCGTAGAGACTGTCCAGTTTGGCCAATGTACATGGCAGAGGGGCATTGCTGGCACATAATAGCATATATCACATTGGTAAATGTGCAGGTGAACGAGCCCTTGATGGTGTGGCTGATGCGGTTGGATCCTATGATGGTGTCACTTGAATAGATATGCGGACACAGTTGGCATCAGGCTTTGATGCAAGGATAGGTTCCCTGGGTTAGTGTTTTTGGTGTGTGGTGTGTGGTTGCTGGTGAGTATTTGCTTCAGGTTAGGGGACTGTCTGTAAGCAAGGACTGATCTATCTCCCAAGATCTGTGAGAGTAAGGGATCGTCTTTCAGAATAGGTTGTAGATCCTTGATAATGTGCTGGAGAGGTTTTAGTTGGGGGCTGAAGGTGACAGCTAGTGGCGTTCTGTTATTTTCTTTGTTGGGCCTGTCCTGTAGTAGGACACCCTCAAGGCTCCTTGTTCATGTTGACTTTCAGCAATGGTCTATCTCACCATGTCTTCACTAAACATAAGCAAGTGTAATTTCAGCCCCCTTCCTGGGCACCTTTCTGCATACTCCCTGCCCCTCCTCCCCTCCCTCTTTTCACTGAACACTGACTCCCAGGGCTTTCTCCGCAGAGGCACTTTGTATGAACAGATTCACACAGCATCCCTCCTCCCCCCAGGACTCCCTGTGCTCTTCCCATGCAAGCTCTCTCTAAGAAACACTGTCCCTTCCTCAGCTGCATCTGACTAATGAACAGGCAGGCTGTCTGGACCAGACCTCCAGCCCTTAAAAGGGGAAGACCGCCCTGTTACAGTTACCAGATTAGGTTGGTAGTGGTTGAAGTCATTACCCTCTTATAATTATTTGATGGCCTTTATAAAAGGATTTGGTGGTCTGAGTCTAGTTCTTAATTTTTAAATTGCAGGTTTGTTCAGTTTGTACAGTACCTAGCACAATGGAGTACTGGTCCATGACTGGGGCTGCTAGGAGCTCTGTTAATGATTCTCTTATAACAGCAATAAAGTAACTTAGGTGATCCAGCCCTGGATGGGACTACTCACATTCTTAAATGCACGCGCTAAAGCCCTTTGTTGGATCAGTGTCTTAAGTGCACATACAAAAGTGACAACAGAAGGGTGTGAATGTATATTTCATAAGGAAGGCAAATCCCCAGGTTCTAGTATCAGGAGTTACAGTCACAGGCCAGTTTATAGAATCAGAGAAACGTAAAGCTGGAAGGGACCTGGAAACATCATCAGTTCCAGCCCCCTGTGCTGAGACAGGACCAAATGAACCTACACCATCCCCGACAGGTATTTGTCCAACCTATTCTTAAAAACATCCTTTGATGGGGATTCCACAACCGCCCTTGGAAGCTTGTTCCAGAGCTTAGCTACTCTCACAGTTAGGGAGTTTTTCCTTAATATCTAACCAGTTCAATTAGGCCCATTCAGAAGCATGGTCTAGTAGGCTGATTACAGGAGTGAGGACCAGATTCTCAAAGTTGTTTAGGCACCTAATTCCCATTGCCATCAATTATAGTTAGGTGCCAAAATACCCTTGAGGACCTGGGTCTGGGAACCAAGAACACAATATTCTAAGCCTGGCTGTCATTGATTTGCACTGTGACTTGCACGAACTACTACTCTTCCGGCTTCAGTTTTCCATGTGTAAAAGAGAGATAATACTTCTGTAAGTCACAGGGCCATTGTGAGTATTAAGGAGTCAGTGACTGTATAGCAACATATGGGCCTGGTGCTACAAGGTGCTGCGTGTCCCCCTGCAAGATGCTCCACTCCCATTATCATTAAAGGTGCTCAGCACATCAGAGCAGATGCTCAGTGCCTTGCAAGTGGGGGCCCTATCAAGGCTAAGCATTATTATTCTCACCTCCAGGATGTAGAGATTTTGAAGCCTTCTTTACTTTGCAGTACTTATCTATTTACTGCCAGTCATCAGCCTGAGCTTTTTGCAGGACACTAAATCAGCAGCTCAAAATGCTCTCTGGAGCTTTTGCTGCCAGAGGTGCTGACTGAATGCATTAGGAAAGTCTGACTGTCTCAGCAGAGGTAGGAAGGATTAACACAGACATCTGTTTCCCCACTAGTGCTACATTCATGAATGCCAGCCGCACAAATATGTCAGGCGTGCTACGAGGGACGAAGAACATTCACATCCTGAAGAAGGAGGGATGCATAAGTTATAGGCTAAATAAAGTCAGGGCGAGTGACAGAATAACTCTGAAAGTCTCAGCTAGCAATAAAAGGATGCACAGATGCAGTAGACAACTGTTCAATGAAAACACCCTGCCATCTTAGAACCAAATTTGTACATATAATATTTGTATGTCTTTACTAGAGAAATGTGAGATTTGAATTCAGATTTATGGTGAAAGAGTATGGCAAATATCAGCTGCTGTCAATCATTTTCAAAATGGCTCTTCAAGAGACAAGACATTGTTAAAAATCTGCATCTCAGATTCCTATAGAAAAGCATTCAAACTGAAGAAGCTTCTGGATCTATCTGTAGTCTTACTCAATTCAGAGCTGAAAAGTAGCTATGAAAATGCTAGGTCAAACCCACTGTAGAGATAGCCTAGTAAACCATAAACCAATTAAATTATTTTTTTTTTGTTATGGTGGAAGTTTTGGAAACTATTTTAAGTGATCAAATATGGAAATATATGGAAAAGCACATTTTGATTTAGGATATTGCAGCTTGAGTTTTGAAAAATAAATAGTCTCATTTTATTAATTTATTCCAAATCTTTGAGTTTATCATTGGATCAGATTTCCTGTGGTGAGACTTACTTAGAAAGTAGAGAAAGATGCTTCAGTAAAGAGCTAGATATAAATACCTAAAACAGACACGCAATATTTGTCTGCAGACTTCAAAAGGAGAGGCAGAAAGTGACCAGGGTTGAAATGAAACCCACCTATAGTGTTGATTTCACTCACAGGGGAGGGTTCTACCCTGCTGGTGTAAACATTCCATTTGACTACTGCTCTTCTAAAAGCAGGAAGTTCAAAGTATTCTCTGTGCATAATTAAGCATCTCTATGCTGGAAGACATCAGAAGGAAGAGGAGCGAGGCTGAACTTGGAATCCAGTCTGTTCAGCTTTTATTTCCCCCCCCCCCCCCCGTAATGGTGTTCACTCACTGCAAAAGCACCTCCCCTTGTTCAGGTGTGGCATAGCATGCCCACATGAAGAAGACAGCAGCTAAAGTTAAGACGTGCAACAATCTTCTTAGCAAACTGGCAGGTTCATCATGGGGTGCTCGTGCTCATGCTTCAACTCTGCGGACGTCACACACCAAACTGGTGGATATGCAGTTACATGCTGCCATGTGTATCATCTCCGGCACCCTGCATACGACTCCACTCCCAGGGCTCCCAGTTCTGAGCAATATTGCTCCTCCTCATATTAGACGAGAGGTGGCCACTGGCAAGTTACTGGAGAAAGTACACGCCAACTCAAGCGTGCTGCTGCACATTGACCCTTTTAAACCACCAGCTGCACGTTTGCCGTCACGTAGCCCATCACGGTCTCATCCACCATGCCAGGATGTTAGGGCAGAAACACTCTGGCGAGAGGAATGGATATCTGTTAGAATTCCCAACCAGTCCCTCGTCGCTGACCCCACGATTAGCTCATCTGGCTTTCACCTGCCCCGTCGCCAATGGTCCCTGTTGAACAGGTTCTGGACCAGGCAAGGTCTCTGTGCAGCCAATCGCTGGGGCCTTTGTGACAGCCCGTTGTGTAGCTGCAGCACAATGCAGATGCACGCTGTCGAGGAATGCCTGCTGACTAGGTTCAGCGGCGGCCTAGAAGACCTGCATCACGCCACTGAAGATGCCATCACTTGGCTAGACAACTATGCACACGTGAAATAAATAATAATAAATAGCAGCCTTCTCCCATATGGTGCCCCAGCCAATGGTCACTCCATCACGGCTGTGGTCTCCCATCCCATGGTTCACAGTGTTCTGTCTCTGCGACTCAGTCCTCTGACTAGGTCACTATATAGTCCCCTTTCTGGGGTATCAAAGTCTTGTTAGGCCAGCTGTCCAGATGGCACCGCCGATAGTCCTGTGCCACTTCCCAGTGGCTGGTAAGGGAATGGAAGTCACCCCTCCATGCAGGGCTGGCTCTAGGATTTTTGCAGCCCCAAACAAAAAAAAAAATTGGCCGCCCCTGCTTTCTTTTCATTCCCAACCTCGCCCCTTCCCAACCCCTTCCCCAAATCCCTGGCCCCACCTCCTCCCCCGGCGTGTCGGATTCCCCCCCGCATTGCTTCCTGTGGCTCCCCCAGCTCACCACGACTCCGCCTGCTCCCCTGAACACGCCGCCGGTCCACTTCTCCCCCCTCCCTCTCAGGTGGGGGAGAGGCAACGCGTTCAGGGGAGCAGGCGGAGCTGAGGTGAGTGAGGGTGGGGGGAGCGCAGGAAGTAATGGGGTGGGGTAGAGGAATCGCTCCCTGCCCCAGCTCGCCTCCGCTCCACCACCGCCGCCTCCCCCGAGCATGCTGCCGCTCGGCTTCTCCTCCCTCCCTCCCTCCCAGGCTTGCTGTGCCAAACAGCTGTTTCACGCACAGCAAGCCTGGGAAGGAGGCGGGAGAAGCTGAGCGGTGGCGGCACGCTCAGGGCAGCAGGTGGAGGCGAGCTGGGGCGGCGGGGGCACATTTCTAGGGGCAGCATGGCCTGCGCCCGAATGCCGCCCCAAGCACCTGCTTGTTTTGCTGGTGCCTAGAGCCAGCCCTGCCTCCATGTGGAGTTCCAGTCCAGGGATACAATAACCAGCAGTGAAGGTCTACACAGTCCCCCTCCTTGCTGTGGTTTCCCCTGGGCTTCTCTGGCTTCCCCAATTCCTCTGGGTTTGACCCTCCTTCCCTGGCTAGGAGCTGAGGGCTTATTCTCCCCTCCCTCCCAGGTTTCCTCCTTCTCTCCACTCTGCTCCCCTAGAGTGACTACAGAGTCTCTCCCTCTCCAGCCCCTGCTGCTTTCTTATAATCCTTTCCCAGCTGGGCTTCATCTGCAATTAGTATTTATAAACCTCTGGGCCTCCTGTCAAGTGAAACTGAGATTATTTGGTCATTTCTGGATCACCTGAACCCTATCAGGGCTGGTGTGGGGTGAACACCCCCATCACATTCCCCAGTGCCAGAGGATAAAACAGCTGTTAATGCTTCACGTAAAAAAATGGAATGATCTAATAGAATCATAGAATCATAGAATATCAGGGTTGGAAGGGACCTCAGGAGGTCATCTAGTCCAACCCTCTGCTCAAAGCAGGACCAATCCCCAACTAAATCATCCCAGCCAGGGCTTTGTCAAGCCTGACCTTAAAAACTTCTAAGGAAGAAGATTCCACCACCTCCCTAGGTAACGCATTCCAGTGCTTCACCACCCTCCTAGTGAACAAGTTTTTCCTAATATCCAACCTAAACCTCCCCCACTGCAACTTGAGACCATTACTCCTCGTTCTGTCATGCAGTAAATATGGCAATAAATATGGGAAAATACAGTTTCATGGTTTTCACATATTGTTTGCCACTTAAAACTATATAACACTTAAATTTATGTTTCATTTTAAGCATGAGAATAGTCCCATGGATTACACATGTGCTTAAAATTAAGTATGTGCTTGAATGGCCCCTTCTGGCCTTTGAATCTATAAATTAGGGTGGGCAAGAATTTTCACAGAGACTAGTGAGTTGGGGTAGCCTAATTTTGGGGATCTCTGAAATTAGACTCTTTAAAGGGCTCTGATTTTCAGAGGGCAGGTGGACAGAACTTTCTGAGAATCAGGACCTTTTAAGGTGTTTCAAATTGAGCAACCCAAATTTCAGGCACTCCAGATCACTAATCACTTTTGAAAGTGCTTAACATTAAGCATGTGATTAAATTTAATCCAATGCAACAAAGCACTTAGGTCCAGGTTTTTAATGGTATTTAGCTGCCTAAAGATGTAGATAGGTGTCTAATGCCCATTGATTTGGGAATTAGGCACCCAGGTGCTTTTGAAAATCCGACTATTGAGTACTTGCTTAAGTGTCTTCTGAAATCAAGGCCTAAGGTATGATTCTGTTCCTATTGAAATCAATATGCATTTTGGCCCACATCCTCAAAGTATTTAGGCACTTAACTGGGCCTTTCCCACTAATTTCAAGAGGAGCAGGAGCATGTTCTAAGTCAACCTGGTGTTTTAGGTATCTTGAGAGTTTAATTGGAAAGACCTTTGTTAATGTGGTTCTTTTTATAGATTTGGTGAACCCAATATGGCCCTGATCCAAATCCACACAAGTCAGTAATGTTACATATTTGACCACATTTGATAGCTGAATGGTTCATTTTGTAACTATTTATTCTACCAGGTGAAATACTTTGGCACAGGACAGAGACAGTCACATATACATACAGCGATCTACATCTCTATATCTATATTTTTGTATAGACAGATAGATATAGCTCAGCAAGTGAATGAATTACTCTATGGAAAAAACAATGGAAATTGTAATAAAAGTACAAAGTTTACAAGATTTGAAATCAATACCTTTGAAATATGAAACAAAAACTTTATCCATTAGATAACACAGGCTTAATTTAATTTTTGTGGGACTTTAGTGGTATTGTGCTATGGCCACTTGAGGGAACCTATTCTATTAAAACAATAGAAACATATTGAGAGTGATTACACATTTAATTTAAAAGATGAATAGCTGAACTATATGAGTCAAAGTGTTTCATAGTTCATACTAAGATCTGCACACCTGAAATGGACCATGTATATTGGTTCAACAAAAATATGAAACCCCCTAAAACTGGCTATATATTTATCCTTACAAAAATGTACATTGTGACGTAATCTGATTAAAATATGGTATAGATCATTGTTGCAATCGCTGTTATATATTTTCAACAAATCTTGTACAAATGTGGCATGTAAGATGTACATGAAAAGATTATGATTTGCTGGTTATGATTATGCTATTTGTGTGCATGTATCATTTTTGTATCTGAAGGTATAAGTACTGGCTCTATACCTAGATTTCAAATGTTTGCTCCTGGGGTAACTCCAGCACATCTTGGAGGGACTATTCAAATTGAGTGGCCCATCAAAAGAATATTTAACTGACAATGAACCATGGGAGATGCCTATTACACTTAATGGAATTTCCTGGTGTGACTCGGCGAAATGCAGGGACAAGCGACTTGTCCATGTGACTCCAACCACCATCTTGTTACTATACTTTTCCACAGTAAGAACAATTGGATTTTCTCCACATGGCAAAAGCTATAAAAGGCCTTGGAAACCCCTCCATTTTGCCTCTATCCTGCTCCAGCCTCTGGACTATCAATTTATACTAATGGGAGCATTCTAAGCAATGGATTGAGGACCTTCCAATGATTTGGAATCAGCCAGAGACTTGACTTAAGCCAGAAGTTTATTCTATCACTGCTACAAGCCTGAACCAAGAACTTTGCATTTATTGTATGTATTTGAGTCCTTTAACCAATTTTAACTCTCACCTTTTTTTTCCTTTTTTTCTCTTTTTTTTAATGAATAAACCTTTAGATTTTAGATATTAATGGATTGGCATCAGCATGCTTTTTGGTAAGATCTAAGTTATACATTGACCTGAGCATGTGGCTGGTCCTTTGGGATCAGACAAACCTTTTATTTGAAGAGATTGATTTTAAAAAAACACTCATCTCTAAATCCAGTGGTTTTGGTGGTGATATAAGAACTGGAATGCCTAAGGAAACTTCTTTTATGACTTCTTGTTAGCCAGTGTGGTGAAACAGAAGTTAACTTTTGTTGCTGGTTTGGTATATCTTATGCAAGAATAACCACCAGTTTTGGTTGTGTTTGCCCTATTTCTCAAGTGTTTGTCCTGAATTTGGCATCCTCGGTCGTGACCCACTGAGGCATGCACATACATATTAAAGTACTTTTGTACATGAAGTTAGAAGGAGTGGGTCTGCACAAAACTACCAAAAGAATAAAGCTCCACATATTCATATATACGTCTTAGAGTCACTATCAACTTTAGGGTTGGTCAACTAGTTTACTTCCTGCACAAATGTGACTCACCATCTGGTGTGCCACCTTATGGCTGAGTGCACCATAGCAAACTCTTCTACTTTAGTGCCCCCCGCTGACAGCTGCTACTTCTTGTGACTCAGCCCTCTGGACGGTCACATATAATTCTATCCCTTCTGCAGGAACCAATAATCCAAGAAACTACCGTCCATCAACCTCATGTTGGGATTTCGGTTTGATTCTGGACTCACTAGTTCTCACCCCTAATATCCGGGGTTTCAACAGTCCTTATCCATTGTCGAGGGGGTTCCACTCCACCTTCCTCCCGGGTTGGTAGGGGAACCCAGGCCCTCCCTCTCCACTGGGTTCCACTTCCAGGATCCTTGAATAGGCTCTCAAGGCCTGACTACACAGACCCTCTTCTGCCTCCCTGGACCACTTCCTACCTTGCCCTGTCTTAGACCTTTCCCTTGTATGTCAGAGATGGGGATGCAACCGTGCATATGCCAGAGACTTGGGAGTAGCTCTGTGTACATCAGACACTGGATGGATCCCTGAGTATGTCAGAGAATGGAAAACACTACTGAATGTGTCAGATATAAGGATGTATCCCTGCATATGTCAGAGACAGTGATGGATCCTTGAGTATGCCAGAGATTGGGGAAAAACACTGAGTATGTCAGAGAAGTGGGTGGATATGTCACATTCACAGATCGAGACAGATCCTTGTGTATATGCTTGAAGTATTGATACTATATAGATACAATATAATTTCAAGTCTATACTTGAAATTAGATGAAGGTTTCTAGCCATCAGAGGAGTGAAATTCTGAAACATCTTTTCAAGGGGAACAATGGGGACAAGACAGAAGGATGGAAAGAGCTCCTTCTATGCCAGAGGTGGGGAAAAAGCATTGAGTATGTCAGAGACATGGAAAGATCCACGTTTAAGTCACAGATCAGAATGGACTCTGCATATTCAATACAGGGATGGTGTCCTGTGTATGTTACATATGGGGATGGAGCCCTGCATATTTCAGAGATGGGAATGGAGCACTGCATGTGTCAGAATTCAGACCTTCTGGCACCAGCAATCCCTGTATCTCTCTATGGAGCCCTGCAACGAATCCAGCCAAGCCAGACTCCTGTGGGAGGCTTGTTCTGATTGCTTAACGGTACAAAGCTCTTAGTATTTTCATTGACATTAGGCAGCCTTTTATAAAGAGTCAGGATTATTAGTCAACTAGAACACACCATGGGGAGGCCTTAGGTTAGTATAGAAAAGCAAAGGTTATGATTAATTGCTATAAACACAGGACTTATCAGTGAAAGTTACAGAGGAGGAGAAAGACCTGGGTGTATTGGTTGATCAGAGGATGACTATGAGCTGGCAATGTGATGTGGCCATGAAAAAGACCAATACAGTCCCAGGATGCATCAGGTGAGGTATTTCCAGTAGAGATCAAGAAGTCTTAGTATCATTATACAAGGCACCGGTGAGACCTCATCTGGAATACTGTGTGCAATTCTGGTCTCCCATGTTTAAGAAAGATTAATTCAAAGTGGAACAGGTGGGGTGAAGGATTACTAGGATGATCGGAGGAATGGAAATCCTACCTTATGAGAGGAGACTCAAAGAACTTGGCTTGTTTAGCTTAACAAAAAATGGCTGAGGGGAAGATATAATTGCTCTCTATAATACATCAGAGGGATAAATACCAGGGAGGGACAGAAGTTATTTAAGCACCGATGTGGACACAGGAACAAATGGATATAGTATAGTTTTAAGTATAGATATGCTTGAAGTATTGATACTATATAGATACAATATAATTTCAAGTCTATACTTGAAATTAGATGAAGGTTTCTAGCCATCAGAGGAGTGAAATTCTGAAACAGCTCTTTTCAAGGGGAACAGTGGGGACAAGAAACCTAACTGCTTCAGAACTGATCTTGATAAGTTTATGGAGGGGATGGTAAGATGAGGCTGCCTACAATGGCATGTAGTCGATCTGTGACTGCTAGCAACAAATATCACCAACAGCCAGTGATGGGACAGTAGATGGGGAGGTCTCTGAGTTACTACAGAGTATTCCTTCCCAGGTTTCTGGCTGGTGGGTCTTGCTGACATGCTCAGGGTCTAACTGATTGCCATATTTGGGGTTGGGAAGCAATTTTCTCTCATGTCAAATTGGCAGAAACCTTGGCGGGGTGGGGGGGGTTGCCTTCCTTTGCAGCACTGAAAAAAGTTTGGAAACAACCAAGCCCAGCCTTGATAAGGGGGGCTGGGGTGTCCATTCATAGATTCATAGATATTAAGGTCAGAAGGGACCATCATGATCATCTAGTCCGACCTCCTGCACAATGCAGGCCACAGAATCTCACTCACCCACTCCTGCGATAAACCTCTCACCTATGTCTGAGCTATTGAAGTCCTCAAATCATTGTTTAAAGACTTCAAGGTGCAGAGAATCCTCCAGCAAGTGACCCATGCCCCATGCTACAGAAGAAGGCAAAAAAACCCCAGGGCCTCTGCCAATCTGCCCTGGAGGAAAATTCCTTCCCGACCCCAAATATGGCCATCAGCTGTACCCTGAGCATATGGGAAGACTCACCAGCCAGATACCCAGGAAAGAATTCTCTGTAGTAACTCAGATCCCACCCCATCTAACATCCCATCACAGGCCATTGGGCTTATTTACCATGAATATTTAAAGATCAATGAATTGCCAAAATCATGTTATACCATCATATCATCTCCTCCATAAACTTATCGAGTTTAATCTTGAAGCCAGATAAGTCTTTTGTCCCCACTGCTTCCCTTGGAAGGCTATTCCAGAACTTCACTCCTCTGATGATTAGAAACCTTCCTCTAATTTCAAGTCTAAACTTCCCAATGGCCAGTTTATATCCATTTGTTCTTGTGTCCACATTGGTACTGAGCTTAAATAATTCCTCTCCCTCCCTGGTATTTATCCCTCTGATATATTTATAAAGAGCAATCATATCTCCCCTCAACCTTCTTTTGGTTAGGCTAAACAAGCCAAGTTCCTTGATTCTCCTTTCATAACACAAATTTTCCATTCCTTGGATCATCCTAGTAGCCCTTCTCTGTACCTGTTCCAGTTTGAATTCATCCTTCTTAAACATGGGAGACCAGAACTGCACACAGTATTCCGCGTGAGGTCTCACCAGTGCCTTGTATAATGGTAGTAACACCTCCTTATCTCTACTGGAAATACCTTGCCTGATGCATCCCAAGACCATATTAGCTTTTTTCACAGCCATACCACATTAGCGACTCATAGTCATCCTGTGATCAATCAATACTCCAAAGTCCTCCTCCTCCTCCATTACTTCTAATTGATGCATCCCCAGCTTATAACGAAAATTCTTGTTATTAAATCCTAAATGCATGGCCTTACACTTCTCACTATCAAATTTCATCCTATTACTCCAGTTTACAAGGTCATCTAGATCCTCTTGTATGATATCCCAGTCCTTCTCTAAATTGGCAATACCTCCCAGCTCTGTAACATCTGCAGACTTTATTAGCACACTCCCACTTTTTGTGCCGAGGTCAGTAATAAAAAGATTAAATAAGATGGGTCCCAAAACTGATCCCTGAGGAACTCCACTGGTAACCTCCCTCCAGCCTGACAGTTCACCTTTCAGTATGACCCACTGTAGTCTCCCTTTTAACCAATTCCTTATCCACCTTTCAATTTTCATATTGATCCCCATCTTTTCCAATTTAACTAATAATTCTCCATGTGGCACTGTATCAAAGGCCTTACTGAAATCTAGGTAAATTAGATCCACTGCTCCATTCCACAGGCTGCTCCTCAGTTCTTACTGAAGCATGTCCAAGGCACAGCAAGCCCTCACTGTACTGGCAAGTCCAGGTTTGCCTGCACATCCCATGGAATCCCTAATGAATACTCCCACAGTGGGTTCTCGTAGACTCTGGGTCTGTGGACAACTTTGTAGATGTTGATACAGCACAAGCCTTGGGCATCCCAGAGCATCAAAAAATGGCCTTTGACCTCATAAAGTCTGTAGATGGCTCACTCCTGTCCTCAGGCCTGGTGATGGTGCCTGGAAGTTATCCAGGACCATCAAGAAATCTTACGATTCTGTCAGAGAACACAGATCTCAAACTCTGGTCCATGGGGCACTTAGGAGCTAGTATGCTCTAACCTGTCTGCTCTGGGATCTGATTGGCAGAACCCTGGGGGGGGTCCTGCTTGGTTCACAACATCTATATAAATCCAGCACAGGGACAGGAAGTTGTCCATGCAACTGGGATCTCCCTGCTTTGGAGTGCTTCTTCTGCAATACCTGCTCCTGTTATTTGCCACTGATCTCTTGGTGACCTGACCCCGCCTGCCTCATGACACTTGATTCCCGGTTTGTTCTCTGTGCTTAAACTCTGAGCTCTTGGTATCAGACCTGACCTGATTCCTGACTCCTGCCCTGACCACTAAGTCAGACTGTCCACACCCCAGTTATGACTGGTTCTGAGCAATCCACTCAGCACTCTTCCCCATAATTCTCAGCATCTCGTGGCTAGCCATTCATGACCCGCACATCCTTTGGCATGAGTGGAAATTCAGTTTCTGCTCTGAATTCTGTCACCAAGTTTTCCAGTGTTCACCACTGGCTTCAAGAGCCACACCTCCAGCCTGGGTCCTGGTTACCAGAATGCGGCCCAGCTGGAACCACCATCAGAGCTGACTCCTGCTCTTCCCACCAAGTATTGTGACTACACAGATATCTGTGAGAAGAAAAACATGGACATCCTACCACTGCACCGTGACTATGATTGTCCAATGGAGCTACAGCCTAGAGTCAAGATACCTTTCAGGCGCATTTGTGGCCTGTTGGAGCCAGAGCTCACAGCCCTTCAATCATGTCTTCAGGAGAATCTGCCTAAAGGATTTATCTGTCCCTCCATCTCTCCTGCCAAGGCCCCGGTTCTTTTCATTAAAAAGAAAGTTGGTACCCTGTGTTTTTGTGTGTGGATGACAGGGCCCTCAGCCAAGTAACCCTTAAAAACCAGTACCTTCTCTCACTCCTTCTGGAATTGTTGGAATTCTTTTGATCAACCCAGGTGTCTACCAACCCTGACCTGAGAGGAACATAAACCTGGTGTGGATCTGTGCAGGGATGAATGGGAAATGGCTTTTTGAAACCAAATAGTTGGTCTTCTAAACACCCCAGAAACATTCCAGCACTTCTTGAACAAGGTAGATTGTGACATTCTAGGCCAATATGCCATAGTCTCTCTTAGTGATATACTCATCTTCTCATGATCCCTGAGAAGCATACTCAAAACACATCTAGTCAGTCCTGGGTCAGCTCAGCCGACATGACCTATACAAAGCTCAAAGTTCAGCTTCGATCAGTGTTCCATGGAATCCTTGGGTTGCATCTTATTCTTTCAGGGCTTCTGAATGGACCTGAGAAGGTGCTCACTGTTTGGATCTGAGCAGTCCCCTGATATTAAGGATTAGTAACGCTTCTTGGGGTTCACAATTTTTTATAGGTGCTACTTTCCAGAATGAATAGCCCCATTGGCAGCACTCCTTTTCAAACACACCTTCACTTGGTCTCCAGAGGACCAAAGGGCATTCAACTAACACAAGATGGCCTTCACTAGTGCGCCAATCCTGATCCATCCTGAACCTTTGTTGTCGAGACTGATGCAAAGTAAGAGTTGTGATTGAGGCAATACTTTCCCCATCTCTGACCTAGGCAAGACACCATATCTATATCTTATATATGCATGGCTCTGTCCAGATCTGTGTCAACACATGGATCCATTCAATTCTCTGACATACTCAGGACTTTGTTCCCATTTCTGACCTACACAGGGATACATCTGTGACCATGAATTCCTTGGTGCCAACTGGCACAGGGCATAGTGGATACATAGGGTTTTACAGGGATCCCCTGTTTGGGATGTATGCATAACAGTTCACCAAAGGGTGGTATGTGAGGTTTCTACCAAGAGCCAGTTGCCCACTGGTGATTATAATGGTTGTGAAATGTATGTACAGATAATATTTAAAGAATTATGTATCTATGCTGAAAATTATGTTCTTAAGGTCTTGGACCTAAGGCAGGTCACCAGGAGGTGACATACCTTGAAGATGTTCCTTTCTGACAAGAGGTAACTGACACCTATCTGGCCATTTGGGTATTGTATGTCTAGTTGCATACTGAGACAGTTCGCAAAAATCTACAAGAGAAAAAAAGTCTACAGGAAGAAACAAAGAGCAGGGAAGTGCCCTGTTTCTGTATACAACAAAAGGATTGATCTGGTATATCTTCAAGTGCAAAGCGACACACTGAGTCCTTCACTTAGGAGACAGATTGACTGCAGGCCTCATGATTGGAGGGTCACAGCCAGCCTGGCTGTAAAGTACTGCGAGGGTTTTAGGTGAGGAATGCTCTACAAGCCATGTTAATTGTTAATTAAGTCTAGGGTCTAGAATGTGTTCTGGTGTTGTTTTATATGTAACCATTTGTTTCCAATACTTCTACTTGAATCTCTAGCCTTTGTAAATAAACTTACACTTGATTTCACTATAAACATATCTAGGTGCTGTAAGCAGAGCAGTGATCTGAGGTGAAACAGCAGCAAATCAGTGAATATGGTGAGTGTCAAATGTCCCCTCTATAACCTGTGAACTCAGTTTAGTGCCATAGCCATATAAGCATTGTCTGAAGGAAGAGAGATTTAACCCAACTTTAGGATGATTCACCTGTGTTCATTCCATTTGTTTCTGTTCGCTGACTACCTCAGAAGTGGAGAAACTTTAAAGTGACCTGGCCAGCGGGTCCTAGTCAGAGGAAAAGGCAGACTATCACAGCACCTAAGTGACCATCAGCTGGAGGTACCCAATGGGGAGACAGCAGAGACAGTAGTGGTGAATCAGCCTCTTCACGGTATGTCAAAGATGGAGCCCTGCATGTGTCATAGCTGGGGAAAGAATAAGTTATATGTTACTGAATATGTTAGAGATAGCAATGGATCCCTGCTTTTGTCAGATAGAGAATCTATGCATATGCCAGAGATGGGGATGAAGCCCTGTGTATTTACAGATGGAAATGGAGCCTTTCATACCTCAGTGATGGGGATGGAGTCCTACGTATGTCAGACGTAGTGATATACCCCTGCATAGGTCACTGACAGGGATGGAGCCCCGCATGGCTCAGAGATAAGTAAAGAAGCCTGCATATGCCATATTCAGGTATGTAGCTCTGCATAGGTCAGAGCTAGGGATGGATACCTGTTTATGATATTGGTAAGAATGGAGGTCTGCGTATGTCAGAGGTAGGGATTGTCCCTGCGTATATTAGAGGAGATGGGGATGGAGTGCTGTGTGTATCAGAGATGGGGAAAAAACACTGCATATGTCACAGAGAGAGTTGGGGCTCTGCGTATCAGACTTTGAGATGGAGCCCAGCATATATCAGATTTATAAAGCCCTTTATTTTCGGTTATTATTTTATTTAATTTTCCCTGGGAATTTATTGGTGTGTATTACTACAACAACAAACAGATGAAAATTGGTGGAAAAAACTTATTTTTTCTTGATAATTATCAGGATTTATTTCAGTGGACAGAAGGGCAGGGGAGGAAGTATTAAGTAGATTAATGCTTTGATCAATGGAATTCAGCGTGGTTTGCTGCAGAATTAAAACAGAACTCAAAACACAATGCCACCTCTGAGTTTAAGAAAACAAGATCTCTCTAATCCTCAAATAATACTTTTCATTTCAATAAACAGTTTACTTTTGTAGACATAGAACTATTAGGCTATAAATATTTACATTTAATAACTGGGCCCTACCATTTGCAGTGCATACACTCAATTTCATCTTTTTCTCCTGTTTATGTTTTTAACCTTTGACTACTTCCTTGTGCATCAGACATATTCTGATGCAGATTTTCGGTTTTTTCACATTTTAGTGTGTCAGATGCCATGTGCTCTACAAAGTCCAGCTTTCTCCTGAAACATTCAGAGGAATAATACAGTCCATTTGTTCCTTTAGAGAGACTAAACCAAATGGCTTGCCACAGTAACTGGAGTTCACATTCACTTTAATTCACACACAGCACTGTTGGTTCAGCCCAACCGTAAAACCGAATTAACAACAAAAGAAGATAGGATTTTAAGTGAGTTCAAGTATACGAGAGAAAGTTAGGAAATGAAAATACACAGCTGAAAGCCTAAAACTTAACTAGCAAGTTATGGGCTTTGTTCAAGATGACTTTTCTCATCCACAGTCGTCCATCAAGTTGGTGGCTGAACCTCCCCTCAGTCAGGATCTCCTCCAGAAGCCCAAGGTGCTGGTTCCTTTGTCTTCTGAAGTGAAGAAATAACTTGTTGTTTTCTGCCCCTTTCTATTACAATGCAGTGAACCTTTGCAATGGATTCTTCTGAAGGTTACCCCTCAAAGTGCAGTTTATTCGAGCTGTGAGGAAGGTGACATGAAGTCTGCTGGTGAAGGAAGATCCATGATCTTTCTTCCTCTGCTAGTGTTTGCTAAAGTGCAACTTGTTCTTTTTCCTGCAATACACCCCTTATTAGTTTGATGGCACAGTTTGCTGTTTATATGTAAATTGATGTAACTCCACATTCCTTTGTTTAGGACAGACTTGTTGAATAACATCCCTGGGCATGCCTGGTTTAAACACATTTCAGTCATAATCTCAGCATGTATCCATAACTCTTTATACACACTACATATCTACATAAAAAAAATAATGTTCAGTGAGTTGTTGGCTTTTCAAATGATACCTCACAAGACATATTTTGGACAAAGATTATTACAATACTGGGTGTGAATACAACCCTGAAGACTTGGACTCTCAAGCTTGTTAATAGACGCACACTGATCAGGAACATTACACCCTACATGCTTATGTTTTGCACTGAGCTATTGCAGATGGCTGCAGCTGATGCTGATATCCCCCACCAATTCTGCTGCACCCCGGAAGTCTGACAAGTGCTAATCATCTCCCAAGATAATCCAAAGGTTATCCACAGTGGATCAGTATCTGAGGCATTTAATCCATGCACTTCCCTGCCTCCTGGGTTTCTCTGTGTGGGGAATGATAGAGTAAATGGCCCATGTGTTCCATCCTCCTCCTCATTTGTCAGATCAAACCACAAAAATAACTCTTAACATAGCCAAATGGTCCTGATTTGAATTCTTTCCTGGAAAGTAAAGGGACTCCCCACTCCAACTGAAAGAAAAAAGTGTAGTCATTATTAAAGAGAAAAGACAGAGGTAGCACTTTTGCAGATGAGGCTGGTAATTTAGAATGTGACTGGGTAGAAAAAGCAGTGTCCTGTTACTTCTCATCCAGATCCAAAGGGATAGTCATACTCTTCCATAAAGCGCTGGCAATAAGTCTCTCAGCTGATGGGTGCAGAGTTTTAATCCTTAAAGTCACCCTGGATCTGAACTGATCATCACTAATCTAGATGGGCCTAACTTTGCTCCCAAAATGTTTCTTAGTTTAAACCCCCTCCCACTAAATTACATTAAATTGCTGACTCTGATTATGCCCCTGTAAAACTCTTCAAATAGGAACAGATGAGGCTAAGATGCAGTCATGTAGATAGAAATTTAGTTTATTGTATCCCCATTTCAAAATGTTGCATTGCAGGGTGGGACACCCACCAAAACCTGCTTACTGACATTCACCGTGGCACTGCAGCTACATGTTTTTGGTGTTAAGATTTCCTGCGCTGTATCCCTGAGTTCTTAGCACCAGCCCTATGGGAACTGCTATAAGCACCGATCTGTGGTATATTATGGGAGAACATGTTGTGTGGAAGTGAATTTAGCCTGACATCACAGTTAGCTGGGAAGTCAGACAGAGTCAGTGAGCTGATGGATAGTACTTCAGGAGCATTCCTGAAATGTAGGAGGCAGCAGGACAAGGACAGTTCATTCATGGCAGATGGGACAGACATGATCAATGCTGCTTTTGGCATGGAATCCCTTGGGTGGACCAGCATTTCTGGTACAGAGAACTAGCATGGTGTGGTGCGATCACACCATCATGCAGATCTGAGATGGCCAGCAGTGGCTTCAGAACTTCTGCACAAGGAAGCAGACCTCGATGGAGTTTGTGAGGAGCTTGCCCTGCGTCTCTAGTAGCACAGCATTTGACCAAGGGAGGACTTACTGGTCGAAGAAACAGGTTGAGATTGCCCTCTGAAAGCCGGCTATCCCAGACTGCTGCAGCTCTGCTGAAAACCAGTTTGTCATCAACTGTTGGGAGTTGTGGAGGTCTATGAAGCATTTCGTGTGGTTTACTTCTGGGTGCTGGGAATAAGAAATGTGCCTGAAATATTGATGGCAAATGGGGTTCCCCAACTGCACTGGGGCCATAAATGGAACATGTGCCTGAAGGTTGCCCACCAGAGGGAGCAAGTAAATATGTAAACCGCAAGGTTCTACTGCCTGGTTATGCAGGGATTAGTGGACCAGAGGGGCAGGTTTATGAACACTGGCACTGGAAGTACAGGAAAAAGGTGTGACACATGAGGGTGCTGAGGAGATCTGCTTGCTGGAAAAGCCTCCTAATAACATTGTTATGAATTGGATGTTGGTGCCCACTAAGCTTTTGCGGGACCCTGCCTACCAACTCCTACCAAGGCTCATGAAACTGTACCCTGACATCAAGGGGCCCTGGCAATCGGTGGTTCAGTTACTCACTTAGCAGTTGCAAGATGGCTGTAGTGTGTGCTTTTGGAAGGCTGAAGCACTGCCTAAAAATGCATTTAAATACCAATGTGATCAGTGTTGTCCACATGATTGTGGCCTGCTGCACCCTGCACAATATCTGTGAAGCTAAAGGCAACTATTTTTGCAGGGAGCAGGCTCAGGATAACTGGTTTCCAAGAAGCCAAAGAGCACCCATCAAAATGGTAGTCAAGGGAAAAAAGAATGCCGACATTCTAGCAGCACAGGGTAATGAGTAGGAGATGTATAGCTGTGTGTGGGCACGGGGGATAGGGAGCTGTTTTCATCAGTTTTTCTTCTGCTTGTACTATACAAATGAAAACTGTTACTTTGATACAGGCTGTATGTGATTTTAGGTTGCATGTGCTTGGCATGCTTTTAAGTGCTTATGTGCTTGTCAGATTTTGTGACTACCACAAAGCTTTGTGGATCTTCCTCTTCCTTTGCAAGCACACACAAAGACACCTCCTCCAAAAAGAACAATGTATTCAACAATGAATGAAAGGAAGCCAAGAAAAAAACATGTAGCACAATCACTGAAAGGGAAACAGATGCTGTGTTACTCATCTAGCAGAAATGGAAACTTTGGAATGGCATAGACCAACCCCTGAAACCTCTGGGCTCAGTCTAAGAAGACTTGGCATGAAAAGGATATGGAAAAAACAACACACTTTCAGAAAAAATGTAATCACACTGCTTCTCTTAAGGGAAAATGATTGAAGAGGACATTGTAAATTTAAGTTAGAGGTGAATTGTCAGAGGTGGAGATGGAACCCTGTCGGTCAGAAATGAGGATATATCCTTGCTTTGTGCCAGGTTGTTAATGTGTCTGCTTGTATCAGTGACAAGGAGGGGACAATTTATATATCAATGCAGGGATGGAGCTCTGTTTATGTCACAGATGGGGATTGAGGTTTTGCATGTGTGTGTGAGTGGTTGTTAGGAGTCCTGCATAGCTCAAAGATGAGGATTGTTCCCTGTGTATTTCAGAGGTTACAATCCAGCTTTCATTTATATATATAAATATTCTGCATATTTCAAAAAATATGTATATGTCTCTGCTTATGATTCCCATAAAACCCTAGCTATATCAGTGACAGAGATATAGTTTTTGCTCTGCCTGTGTATCTCAGAACTCTGACTAAGTAGGAGATAGGAACAGGGGCCTATCAATGCCAGAGACAGACATGGAGCCTAGCTATGTGTGCTTTTCATGCAGCCCTACTTATATCAGGGATGAATGTGGAGTTTTGTATATTTGGGATAGAGCTCTGCCTACACTAGAGATGTCTGTCTATGCAGCCCTGCATGCATCAAAGACAGGGATGGAACTTCAGCTGGGCTATGGGAGACCCAGGTACAAGTCCTTGCTCTGAAAATCACTCGTACACCTAGGGCTCTTCCCCTCACTGTCATGGAGCTGTACATAGGTCAGAGATTAGGGTAGAGCACTGGGTATGGGAGTGATTGTCAGAGCAGGGACTTGAACCTGAGTTTCAGATTCAAGTCCCCAGATGAGCACTCTAACTCCTGGGGGATTGGCTATTCGGGGTGAGTCTCTATTGTGTTTTGAGAGAAAATTCTATCCTTGACCTGGGAAACCTTCCCAACAAAATGTTGGTTTTGATGAAAAAACCTACTGCTGGTTGGGAATTTAACAATGTTAAAGGTAGGTAAGACTGAAAAGTTGCTCTGTGGATATGTCAGACATGGGGAAGGAGCTTTGATGTTCAAATATGGACATGGTGTTCTGACTGTGTCAAATATGAGGATTATTCTCTTCTTGTATGAAGAGTTTTCCTGGAGCTTGGTGTCTGAGCTGAGGGGGTGGAGCCCTAACTATATTAAATGCAAAACATATCCTTGTGAAACAATAAAGGTTGCTCTCACACACAAATATGAGAAGTTAGCCACCTAAGAATACATACTTTCTACTCCTTCTACTCGTTTTCCCACGTGCATGGATGTCAGTCACCTACTCCAACCCACCCATGCCACAGAACACACATAACTACCATGGCACCCTAGGGATGTCATCTATGCAATTTTATATAGGTTATTAAACTGTACTCATCACTGTAGTAGCTGAGCATCTTCCAGTAGTGCATTAAGCAACACGACTACACATCTGTCATGTGTTTGTTGTCATCCTTCCAGTACCTCCTCTACCAAACTACCCTTTCCAAATAAGGGAAAGTACCCCTTAGTCTTCTTTTCTGAGCATACCCTTCACCATGATGCTGTATCTCAGCACAATCAGTTTTGTATGTTTGGTATACCAGTGTGGTGTATTTGAGGGAAGTGATTAAATCTTCATTATGTAGAGAGTTTGCTGTTTAAAATGTTCTGACCCTGAAATGACAAGGGCCAATTTAAAAAAAGACTGGTGCTAAGTAGCCAGAACTACAAAATATCATGGTAGGTTGTTTATTTTAAATAGTAAATAAGAAAAGGAATAAACAAATGATTAATAATATTCTTACATACCAAACAGAGGTATCTATGTTACACCAAAGACTGGTCAAAACATTTAATGTAGATATTGAAAAGCCAGAATGTAGCAATAATCTTCAAAGTAACACAACAAAAGAGTGGTATTGGGAAGTGAATGTCCACAAAGTCTTGTTAAGTGCTTGATTAGAAGAACTGTACACAGACAGCTGATCCATTCTCAAATTAAAAAGAATAAAAGGATTGCAAACAGTGTCTGATACTGAGAGATTAAAGATATATAAAGTTTTTTCATCTTGACGGTATGGAGCCCAATTTAAAGGGTTGGAAAACATGATTCCAATACCTTTATATTGCCATATAATGAACTGATTTTACAAAAAAACCCCCAAAACCCTAGACAATGTCTGGAGAGCAGGATACTTCAATATGGACATTTTTTCCTAACACAGTGATGTTGCTAACTTCAACCTGAAATGGAAGTGTCACTAAATACAGCAGAAAACCATGGGTATCAAAAGGCCTTGTCTGAAGCATAAGGTAGAACTTACATCTTGAGTCCATATCTTAAGCAATAAGGACTTAAAAAGCACGTTAGTGTCTCAGGTTTATGTCACATTCAGAGAAATGCACCTCCAGCTGGACAATATCATATACTGGGATGAACCAAGAAAGTGTTTCAATCTTGACTAAGATGGAAAACTGTTAATTACTGCATCACACTCACCACTTCCTGAAGGAAGTAGGTTTCACCTGCAGGTCTTTCATTTTAGCACTGACCAGACATAATCCTGCTTGATAAGAGGCCAAGACCCTCATCCTCTAGATCAGAGCCTCATTAACCTCCTAACTTTCTGATGTAGCCAGTCTATACAAATCTATACTGCATTACTGATGTGCTTGACAGTGATGTTAACCAAGTGATTAAATGGGATGTCTCCACAAACAATTCTGACTCTATGTTATACTGATGTTATAGCTTTTAATTATATATTACTTGAAAGGTGCTCCTTAAAAATGTATAAATTTGTTACATTGCTAGCATGGGAATATGTTCACTGCAATATCTATAATAAAGGAAGTTTCATATGTTAGGCATAAATGACCTTGTCTTAAGTGAAGGTAGACCATTATATAAATTGTGAGTCATTCGTGTTTTATCAGCAAAAGGACCCAAAATTTAATTGTAAGGCAAATTAAAAATAGTGCTTTTAATATATGTATATTACTGCACTTTTGGTCACCTTTCATACAAATATAATTTCCATCTGATTAAATAATATCCATACTAGTCTAAAAACTGAATGAACAGCTATAAAAGACAGTTGCTGAAAAAGGCTATTTCCTCTAACACAATTCTCGATTTCAGACTTGTTAAAGGTGCTATAAAAAGCAGTACTTAAATTAATTTTCATTTATCAGTAATTTATATATGCAACCTGTTAGAAATAAAACTTTCTGATAGCTCCCATAAAAGTTGAATTAGTAACAGATAGCACTACACTAATGTCTGCAATTTAATGTACTTTCTTAATTGGATACTACTACACCAGTGGACATTTTGAAATATACAGAATTCAGATTAAGCTGGCAAAATTTCAGAATCAGCTGCATAAGTTCAGTGTTCAGTTTTAGCAAATTGTATAACAGACAAAACTGAGACTTAAAGAGCTAACACACACAGGAGAACTTTAAAAAAATATTACATTTCACCAACCTCTTTTGTCTCCATTTTAACACTGATAAGATAGACATTTGAGAGAATTCTGACCCTATTGGTTATGGGTTATATTCCCAATTAACACTATGACTTGGGACAAGTCACTTAACCTCTCTGTAGCTCAGTTTTACAATCTCTGAAGAGGGAATGACAATATTTACTTACCTTTGAAAGCTAATTCAGAACCTTGGAATTAAGCTTCTTTGTAAGTGCAAAGTTCTTATTATTCGCTATTTGTAATGCTGCTGAGTATTTTCATTGGAAATGATTTGTGATCTCACAAACTGAGGACTGTAATATCACTGAGTGAATAAGGGAGCTGGAGCAAGCACATCAAACTGAGAAAAACTCATGTTTAGCCAAAATTATTTTGATATTGTAATTGACAGTGATAGAAAGGAAATACAGAGTCCATGCCATTCAATTGAAGATTAGCAAGTTACATATTTCTTACACTTTAAAATGAGTTTCAGCTTGAATTGTGTAATTGCATCCTTTGCTGTGTTTAATTGACTTAGAAATAAGAACCATACCATGCTAGATTTTGCTGAATAACAATGTAACAGTGACCAGATCTAATATAAAAGCTATCCTGCACTGGCAACAAGATAATCTAATAAATCTTTCCAGTCTCTAGTTTTTATGATGTATCCAGCAGAGACATTGGTAAAAAGAAACAACATACAAGCAACAATCAAAGGAGGTAGATAGTGAAGGTGTAGCTTTTAAACAAAAACTGGAGATACAGAAAACAAAAATCTGCAGAAGAATTTCTGACCAGTACAGAATTCAAACAGACTGAACTAGCAGACAACTACTTTTTGCCAACTAGAGGAGAAAACTGGAGCTTTAAGGATTGTGGGAACTGCATGTCAATACTGCATCTTAAGTCTTGGAACACTGTGTGGCAGAGTTCAAAAAAGGTGATTACCATTTGCACTTGGAGCTGGGTTGGAAATTGAACTGAAGAATGAAGAATGAACACACAAGACCTCCTCACTGCATTAAACTCCATAGTTTTGTTTCTATATTTTCTTGGTATTGTACAATTCAGATGAAAGAAAAGACAAATTTAAAAGGCATGTTTGATTGGATTTCAAGAGACATTTTTCCATTAGATGTTTTTGTGGTAGGATCTGGGTCTCTGTTTCCATCATCCAGAATAGAGCTGTTTTTTGTTGTTGTGGTTTTTGTTTCAGTGGCAGTTTGAAAAAGTCAGTTTGGGACAAATCAAATCTTAATTTTTGGTGATTTGAGAAAGTCTGTGTTGAGAGTGTTCTAGAGCAGGGATTTGAAGCTGGGACTCCTACATCCCAGATGAGTGTTCTTGGGCTAAGGACTATAGGGTGCGATTGGGGAGAAGGAAGAAACAGCATCAGGAAAAAAATGCAGATTTGTGTGAATAGAAACAATGTGTGAATTCAGGATGATTTTGATGAATTGTCTATGTTGGAATAAATTGGAAATATCAAAATGAAGCATTTCAGCATTTGCTCAATGACATTTTGATTTTTGTTTAACACAGACAATATAAACAACAAGGACTCTGGTGGCACCTTAAAGACTAACAGATTTATTTGGGCATAAGCTTTGGTGGGTAAAACACCCACTTCTTCAGATGCATGGAGTGAAAATTACAGATGCAGACATTATTATACTGACACATGAAGAGAAGGGAGTTACCTCACAAGTGGAGAGCCCGGGTTGCCTGGGCCAATTCGATCAATATAGAACTTCCCCTATTGTAATTTCATTTTTAAAAACATTTTAAAGTATTTTAAAACCCTCAAAGATTAAACGTTTTGATCATCATGAAACAAAATGTTTCTGGTGTTCTCTTCTAGTGACAATTTTGAGTTGACCTGATTGCTTTTTCAGATCTGCACCCAAAACGAAATATTCAGTTATTCCTGCAGTCCCAGGTAACAATACTGTCACATTCTGGGGTGCAGTTCAGCCTAGTGAGGTTGTGTCACTGCTTGTACTATAACCCTTGCTCCTTAAAATGCTGCTACTATAGATCCCTGTCTGGATGCTCCCAGACAGTTTACAAGCATGCACTTAGTGTCTGTGTGTTAAGCAACTCGGACTCCAGCATCCTGCTTGTTACACCAGCCTTGATTACTACTAGGTAAGTGACCCAACATACCCCAGTCCTAAATTTCCCCAAAACCGTCTGCCCTGAAATGTCCAGCCCTCTTCTGAATGTTAAAATGAGTAATAAGGTCCATTGTTCCTTTAAAGAGACAAAGGGACAAAAAAATAGTTGCTTTAACTAGAGTTAATAATCACTTTATGTCAAACACTGTCCTTGGTTGATTTAGAATAAAACTAAAACAAGTTTATTTATTCAGAATTGTATCCTTCTCAAAGTTCAGTGCCCCTACAGTGAGGAGAGGTGCCATGGACTCTGATGGAGAAGGTTCCATGCTCATTTCTTCCTGACTGGGGCTTTCTGAAATACAAACTGACATGTCCCTGCAGCCTCTAACATGCCAATGAACGGCCAATGGAATGTGTCTGTGATTGCATCTGGATGGAGGCTTTGGCCTTTCCTTTGTCCGGAAAAAAAAACTGTTTTTCCTTTGTTCGGAAAAAAAAACCCAGACTTGTCTGTGACAAGAACATTTTAGGCCCATATTTTCTTCACATTTGTACAGTCTGTTGGGCATTTACTGTACATATACCATGCAGGAACATTAATGATCAGTCTTATTGGTTTTCTAATATCATTTTTCACAGTGACACCTATTAAATACAGATTATGTCATAAGTGAATTGGGGTACATACAACTGGTCCAGCCAGCGGAAACTCACTATTTCAAACCATTGAGCGCCCCCTTGCTCTGTGGCACTGAGATGCTCTTCAACTCACAACTTTATATTTACACTTTTGAACATTAACTAGCTAATCCTAACCAGCCTTTTGAAATAGGTAAATAAGTAGTATCGTCTCCATTTGATAATGGGAGAACTGAGGCAGAAGGGCTGATTTCCCAAAGCCACAGTGGAAATCAATGTAAAAAATGGGATTGCCATTTAGGAGATCCTCACCATGAGACTTGTGCTCACTCTTCTGTCTCTCTAGACCACACCACTCTCTCTTTTTCCCAGTTGTAAATGGAGTTAATAGATGTTGAAACAATTCCCACCTCATTTAACTAGAAATTATGGGCTAGATTTACTGGGTGAAATTTTATGATCTGTATTTTTTTGCAGGAGGTCAGTCTAGATAATTTTAATGGTTCCTTCTGGCCTTAACATCCAGGAACTTACAAGCCTCTCTGAGAGACATGATTCCATAAAGAGGCTGCACCAAATACACTGACTTCATCACTGAGGCAGGGGAGGAGGGAATTCTAACAACTGAGTACAGAGAATAGAGAAAACCTTGTTTTATTCAGAGGCAGGGCAGTGAGGTGAAAATTTAGAAGTCTCATAGTTGGATGGGCAAGTGATGATGGACATGGTACCGTGGTTTGGGAAATGATACTGTGGCAGACAGACACGAGTAATGAAACTGTATCTCATACACAGCTTCAACAGAAAATGAGGGTGAAATCCTGGCCCTATTGAAATCAATGGGAATTTTGCCATTGTCTTTAATGGGGCCAGAATTTTATGCTGTGAGGTTATGTACAACATTGACCGCCTTTCTTAGGATTTTTCAAAGGAAGGAAAATTAAACCGTGACCGTTTTCTTATTCATTTTTCTAAACCTGCAAAATTATTTTGCTAAATGGCTCTGTCAATGAAAGAAGGCATCTACAATTTGTTAAATAATCCCATTGCACAATATGAACAAGAAGAGTAATTCAGAAAAGTATAATGCAATTGGATTCTTTATCTTTGATGCTGTTTCAGTAGATTAAATAATTAACATATAGAGACATTGTTCACCATGGGTGGCTTAGAGGATAAAGTGTTGGACTTGATTTTGATCCAAGACTTAACTCAGCTGCATCCTTCAGGGACTGTCATTTGGATAATAAAAACTACCGGAAAGAAACAAACCCAATAGCTCAGACAAAACAGAGAACTTATCAAATAGTGAAACTAGTGTCTATAGCCTAGAAAAATTATGTTTCTATGTTATGTGTACTGTGGGAGTGCCCACAGGTAGCTGTCAGGGATCAAGACCCTATTGCGCTAGGTACTGTAGATATCTATAACAAAAAGACAGCACTTGCCCACAAAGAGCTTCCAATCTAGAGTAATATTATTACTCACAGATTGTACAATGTATCCAGTATAATGCTAACTCCATACAGACTGTACAAATGATTGACAAGAGACAGACTTGTAGTATGAGGTTATATTCAGCATATTATCTCCCATGTGAGTGCCCAAACTATCAAGGATTCAAATTCCCCACTAGCTTTTTAATACATCCAGCTAGCATGTGCACTGCACTGAGTTTCCCCAATAGATGGTGCTGCTGGGATCTCACACACATGCACAAATATCCACGCATTACTGGACTCCCATCCATCCCCTCCACCTGCTTGCTATTTACATAAAATCAAATCCTTAGTGGATACACTAGATAAAAAGTAACATTCTTCTGCTGACAGTGACAAAAGCCTCAGCACGTCAAGGACTCCAAATAATGTCACATTACACCATCTTAAAGAAAACCAAAGACTGTGTATGGATTTGTATGTAAATTTCAGACTGCACCTGAGGCGGAAAGAAAAAGTCAGCTCAACATTTCAGTTTTGTGGGAGCCTGTAACAAGGGTGCCAGGGAAGGGTTTTAGAAACTAGGAAACATGGTGGCCATGCTTGGAATAACCATGCTAAAAGGTCCAATTCTGGTTTAGGAAAGAGGTCCTATAGATTTACATGGGCGGAGGTTTTTTTCACAATGGCTGCAGGACTGGTCCCAGAGTGCAGGAACAATGTATGGCCAAACTGAGGCTTTTACTCTTGTACTTGGAATGGAGAAGGCATAAGATACCTCCTGCTTTTGCCCTGGTGCAAGGGTCAATACAATCACAGTTCCTTTTTGTGGCAGCCTTAAGTCATCCTAACCCCATCTCCACCCTGGCCAGAGCAACATGAGGTGCACTATGGTGTGACTGCCATTAGGAACCTGATCCACTCTCACTGAGGTCAATGGGACCTGAGTCATGCCCCAAGTCAGTAAAGCTTGGTGCAGTGGACAGACTCCCCTTGTGCACTTGGAAGCTACAGGAGGCTTTGTGCCAACGGTAGAACAGAACACTTCGCTATGTCCACTGATAGCCTCATATTTGCTTCTCCCAGTCCTTTTTGTGCACTGAAATCAGTGGTGTGTGATCAGTTACAACTTTGTAGCTGAGACCACAGAGAAAATCATGTAACTTAAACCAGCCTGGGGCAAGACATATCCTTGTTTTCTGCATATATAATTTTCTCTGCCACCCTCAATAGGATTCTTATATTTTGTTTCAAGTAGCCTCCACAATATGCAAAGCACAGGATGAGCATAGAGGAAAGCAATCTCACTGCCTTGAAGACCTTACTCCCTTAAAAAGACAATGATGAAAGACAGGGGGCATAGCTACATTACAGTCTGAGCTTGGGTAGACTCACTCATGCTAGTTTTACCGATGGTAACATGGCTGAAGTAGCAGTGTAGATGTGGCAGCATGGGGCTTCAGCGACATGAATAGGTCCCCAAGGATATCAGTGCCCTAGGGGAGTCCATGGATGAAGCAGTACAGGGTTCACCAGGCTGCTATTTTTAGCCATACTAGCATGGGTAATAATGGTAGTGTGGGTATGTCTACCAGAGCTACAGTTACCCCTCAGATTGCATCCCTACCCTTCATCTTGCTTGTTAAGAGCCACAACAGACATGGATCGTTGTCAATGGAAAAAAGACTGGTCATATCATTAAACTCAAGGCAAACTCTACAGACAACCATCCAGTCCTCTGAGGCTAAAGCCATACTGCTTGCAGCCCTCCTTTGGAGACATCTTTGGAGAGTTCCCTTTCTTGCAATGAGGTAAAGAATTTAAGCATGAGCTTCCTACATCAGTCCATTCTGAAAAGCATTGAACTCTTTTTCATACCTTGACATCCATTATCATTCTGCATCCTTGAGTGGCTATTCTATGGCAGGTGAGTTGTTTGCGCTTTACATAGCAGTATCGGTTTACAGACATACTTGCACATTCTTTAGGAGCCCGTAATTTCATGGTTCATTATTGTCTGAATCTTCGAGACTAATCCCAGCCTGATGAATCTAAGTATGGAGTTCCAGTTGTTTGAAAAAAATCACCTGACCTCTTTTACTTGAATGATGTAACTTCTCACACATTCTGTCATGGCTAATGACAACTGCTGTCGCCTCAGAGCTCTCCCTGTTGTCTCTCAGATTAAGGTTGTGGAACTGTTCAGGTGCAGTGTATTATCTGAAGTGATGTATTATTATCAGGACCCTCCACAACCATTCCATTCGAATAATGGAGGAAAGATGGGTTTGTGCTTGGAGTAGGACTTGGAATATCTGGATTCAATCTGGGACTCTCCAATAGACGTCTCCTGAGACCTTGGGTAAGCCACCTTATCTTTGTGCCTCGGGTCCTCATCCGTAAAATGATGTGATACCTCCATTCTCCCACCTATTTTATGCCTTGTCTATTTAGGTGTAAGCACAGGGCCTGTCACTTAGGTGTTTGTACAGTGTATACAGGACACAATGGGACCCCCAGGTGCTTTCATAAACCAATAATGATAGTGGAGTTTATTAGTAGTATCGATCATTGCACAAGTATTTAAATACAGTAACGATCAGTCTTTCTTCCCAGCAGACTAAAGTAAATTGTTCAATTTGATCTAAGAAGGTTTTGCTTTTTTAATTATTTTTATTTCTTAATTTCTCTGAGAAGTGTAATTGAGAGAAATAGTCATTCTTAGTGGTCCATAATCTAGTTATAGCTCCTATTCTTCTCCTGTATACTATATCTATACTGCTCAAATGTTTGGGCCAATTTTCAAACATTGATGCTGCAGTTCCCATTAACCTCAGTTCCTGTAGCAGCGTGCTCATTGCCTCTGAAAAATTATGCATCATTCACTTTGCATTTATATTCCCTGTTGCAATGCACATGCCTCTGTCTTGATTCTTTTGCAGTAAGCCACAGAATGTGTTTTTATTAACACTTTCAAACTGCCCTGGAGGCTCGAGTACATGCTTCCCTGTATTGCCAGCTACAGAAGACACACACTGCTGAAAGAACTCAAGAGAAGATTCTATGCAAGAACACTAAGCTACAAACAACTTGGAGGATGGGAGCAGTGGTACATAAAAGGTTGATTAATACCATGTCAGCAAAACGTTACTGAAGAAAAGATGCTCATTTATTAGACAACCATTTAAAAGCTCTTCAACAGAAAGATGGCATCTTACCCTGCAGAAAAGCATAGCTTGTTGGTAGAGAACAGAACATAAAATTTATATTCTATGCAGATGCTATAGGCTGTATCCTCAGAAAGAATGGATGTTTTTCTAAGGAAAAGAAGGTGATGATTTAATCATTTGAGGTCATTATGGATTGTGGCTCACAGATAGGTTGACCGCTGCTGCAGGAAATTGACCAATATATTTATACATCTCTGTCAGAAACGATACTCTTGCTTGAATTTGTCCCCTGCTGTTACTCTCTGCTAAAGCGTTGCCTGCCTGAAGAGTACCAAAAAGATCAGTTATGCACTTGGGTGAGCTAAAAAAAACCCCAAACAATTCATGTGCAGTTCAGGGCTCACATGCTTGGCTGTTACAGTAAAACCAATATGCATAAGGGAGACCTCCAGGACTTTCAAAATAATGTTCTCTATTCATAAATTATTTACTTTCTGAGCAAGGAAGTTTCTCCTTAGATTCAAGGGGTGGACATTGTTTAGCTTTAATTCCTTCCCTCTTGTTTTTCAAGCATCTCTTATACTCAGTGGACCTGTTCTTTAGCTGGACCTCAACCTAGGGCAGGGCGAGATAGCAGAGCTGCCTCCTGTCCAGAATAATAAAGGCAGAGAAGGACAGAGACAATAAGACTCTTCCTCCCCTATTCAATGGAGCTGCGGTCAGCTGCCTGAGAAAGCAGAATTTTTTCGCATTTTCAGTTTCTTGCAGACTTCCATTAAATCAGTTGAATACCAAGCCTTATTCCCCACATTAGGACTGAGTCTGTTCTGTGCATCACTCATTAATAAATAAATAAAGCAGAAGGAAAAAGAGCCTGATCTGTTCTCCTCACCAATACACACACCCTTGCGAGCCTGAGTGGAGAAATGCCTGAGAGAAAAGAAAAGTTCCAGCAGTCAGAATGTGCGTGAGACTCTGCCCTTTATTTTCACTTACAGATGTTTTGAGGTCCTATCAAACATGGCAACCAATAGCTTCTCCTCCTCCCCTGCATGCTAAAGATTCCAAACATTAGTTAAGCTGCATACTGCCAGAAATAACATTTCTAAAAGGTGCAGCCAGGATGTGCATAGTCATGTCTAAACTTAAATTAATCAAGGTGTGATTTATATCCCCGTCCCTTCCATCTATCTCTTTGGTATCTGTAAGTATGTAAGACCTCTGGATCAGGGATCACCTCATATCTATATTTATACCGTACTCAGCCCATTGGGGTCCCTTAGCATAATAGAAATATTTACTGATACAGCTAGCCAAAAAATTTCCCATGGAGTGCATTTCCATCTGAAAATGCTGTCTCACCAAAATCAAATCTACCTGTTGGAATACAATCAATTTTGGCAACATTTCCTTTTAAAAAAAAATTTAAAAAGTGTTTACATAAGGGTGAAATGTTCCATTTTGACCTTATCGGAACAAAATGTTTTGATTTTTCATTTTTAAAATGAATAGAAAGTTGTTTCAAAAGTCAAAATTGGAGTAAAACACATTCTATTAAAGTGGAACATTCCAACTGACCCAAAATAAACAAAGTGACCCAGAATGAAAACAAGTTTCATCTCTGAGTTCCAAGTTGCAATCAGCTCTGTTTTCTAGATAATAGAACTGTACTGCACTAGTAAGGTGCATTTTACCACTTGAGCACGTTAAGTTGATCTCCTGCAAAATGGACAACAGTCCGGGCAATCACAGCTTGAGAAATATTTATGTTCCTCCCTACCACACACATAAGCACACTCAAAATGTCACTTTTCTCCACAGATGGCTCAGATCACTGCCTAGTAAATGGATTTCCTGGCCCAGCCCACCCTTTCTCCCTGGTTTACAGATCAGTTTCATGCTGGGCTTCTTCCCTGTGTCATATTTTACTTTAGCCTCTTCTAACTTTTTGCATATCTGTATTTCTCAATGAGATTCAGCACATCCTGGTTCTGACCACTAAATCCCCCTGTATCACAGACTAGGCTCATAAATGGGAGGACTACACAGGGTTTAGGACCTCAAAGTTTAATTTTTTTTTCCATTTTACAATGGGGTGGCAGATGCTCATGCTTGCACCCTGAACGCAGTAGGGAATCAGAGATATCATAATCATTTTGACAGCTCCACACCATAGTTTTGGGTTACCTGTACAATGGATGGCCATGCCATTGTCCGTCCATAACAAAATTCCTGGAGTTATAGCTGTATAGCAAGCTGAGGGGAGCAACAGAGCCCAGGGATAACTGTGCAACAAACACTCAGTCCAAACACATTTCTGTACTGGCCCATTTATGTTTAAGCCACTTTTCAGCTTCAGGAATTGGTCAGTCTTTTGTATTAAAACTGCTTGTGTCAGCTACAACCAACTCCTTTGTTCTGGGGGATTTTACAGGGTAGGGCTTCTCCCCAGCTTCCAAACACACTGACCCACTAAGTCTCCTTTAATTAGGTTTTTTCCCCTCCCAAACCTAAGCAAACCAAACAAAGAGTTCCTAAGTTCACCCTTCTCAGCCAAATCCCTTCTTCTTCTGGAATAGGGGCCCCAGGGCTGCATGCCTGAGCTCCTGGCCCCTTACTCCAGGGCTCCACCACAGCAATTAGTAGCAGAGGTGGTGCTAGCCCCTCGGGGGCCCTTTTTTGCTCCCCCCAACCACGTACTAAAAAAGGCAAATAGGGGGCTCCTTGAATGGCTTGGTGCTCCAAACAATTGTATAGGCCTGGTCTACATCACAGTTAGGTCAATGTAAGCTGCCTTATGTCGACCTAATTATGTCAGTGCGCACACTACAGCCTTGTCCCACCGATGTAAGTGCCCTACTACACCGACATAATAATTCCACCTCCCTGAGAGGCATATGTCAGTGTAGTTAGGGCAAGGCAGTGTCTGTGTAAACACTGTGTTACTTACATCAGCTGTTGGCTGACATCCAGCTCTGAAATTGACAAGAAAGTCGGGCAGCTACCCCAGGCTCCGGGCTGGGAGGTGAGAAGCTAGGGAGGAAGCCAATTCACATCTCTATGCCTGGGATTAACTACTGACCTATGTAAGTCTATTTTAATTTTTTGGTCAATTCCTATTTAAATCAAGAAAAATACCACTTTGTTTTCACAAATAAGACTTACATACATTTAGTGTCTAGGCAGCAGGGTGATGGTTTATTCCAAAGTGATAAGGTGGATAGATATGTCTAACAAACATGGTATCCTGTTCTTCTCCATGCCTTATATACCTACTTTAAATTGTTAAATCACTTTTTCAATGGATTGACAAAAATTGCATCAAACCACTTGTTAAAATTAAAATACTCTTTCCCAAATAAAAAATTATCATGATTTCAAGCTTTATTTAAAAAGAAATATTTTCAACTGGGCTCTATCCTTGGCCACTTCTGCCTATACACTAAATGTAGAGGGGAAAAGAAATCTCAAAACACAAATTTAACAATCATTTCTGTGTGGCTCACAGATCTGTCTGTCTGCTGAGGACCTGTCTCCTTCTCTCCAAACTAAAATCTTAGCTTGTCTTTTTGTTATCTCCTTGTGGATTTCCAGCAATCAGCTTAAATACAACATGGCTATAACAGAGTCCGGTCTTTGGCTCAAAGCGTCTCTCATCCCTCCTTTCTTTGCTGCAGAGGACACCACTATCAGGACAAAAAATCAAGACCTCTCTCTCTCTCTCTCTCATGAACATTTTTGAGACCAGCTCACCCTCACAAAAGTGAATAGCACAGTGGTTCGGGCACTCACATGGGACACCCAGGTTTAAGTCCCTGCTCCAAATCAGAGACTTGAACCTGGTTCTCCCACATCAGTGCCCTAACCACGTGTCACAAATTATCAGGATCAGTACTACACACCAGCTTTTAAACAGTCTCTTGGTGGAACCCCTTCAGTGTGCCAGACCCCCAGGGGGTTTCACTCTTCCTTCAGGGTAGGCCATACAGTCTCACCAACTCAGAGACTAACCCTCTGGGCTCCATTACTCCTGCTTCACACTATGAGCTCTGCCCTGTGAGTCCAACTGAAAGAGACTTCTGCTCAGAAACTTGTACACTCTTCAGGGACTAGTGCAGCCCAGCAAGCTAAATTTGTAGTGACACCAAGCAGCATTTTCAAAACAGTAGGATTTATTAGTCAACTGGAGAACAGCATTGGAAGCATTCCATCTTAGGTCTGTCTCTCTCTGACCTCTTTGTTGGTCCCTCCCAGGTGAGAGCATCCATCCTCTTCCAGAAGCCCACATTTATCCCCTGCCAGTCATGTTACAGTCCTTCATCTCCAAACAGGGCCCTACTGAGTTCACAACCCCAGCTGTCAGAGCTTCCTGATGTTGAGTGTTGATTGTTCAGTCACTGGGACTTCCATTGTCTCTTTGGAACCTCTGTTGACCTGGGTTGGTTTCAACCAGTTCCTTAATGACCCATTTATTGTGGCCCAGACAGCAAGGTGACACCCAGGAAGGTGACATGTCCCCAAAAGCAGACTTAACCCCATTTCCCGCATTGGGTAGCAATGCAAAACTGAGGCCTACATAGGATTCATAAAAATGTTACAGACAATCCCCATTTAGTGTAAATAATCATTGGACCAGAGAGAGACCGACTCCAAGCCAGATGGTGTGACAAAGTAAAAATAGGTCCAACAGGAGAGACTGTGATTGATTCTGTTGCCCAGTGATTGGAGCACTCACCATGTTCAAGTCCCTACCCACTGCCTGATTTACATCAGTGCTCTAAACACCTGGCTATTGGCTAATCTGAGGTCTTACTTTCTCCCTGATTTTTACCAGAAATTCCATCCTGGACCTAAGAAATTGTCCCAACAAAAGCTTCATCAAAACTGATACATTTCCAGAAAGTCTGAATTTCTGACAAATAGACATTTACCAGTGAAAACCATTTCATTAAACAATTCCTGACCTGGTCTAGTTAGCAGCCCATATCCTATTGTAATTTAGAGCGTTTTAAATGCCTCTGTCCCTTAGTCACCTTTGAGAATCCCAGCATACCAGGATAAGTATCTAATTGTACGTACAATTACAAAATCTGTCACACTCCTTTTTTTCTTTTATCCCCTTTATTGGCTCATAATTTCCTCATCTTCTTCCTCTTTGAATCTGAGAGGTGAAAGAAGAGAAACAGAAAGGAGGACTTTGAGTCTAATCTTGTTTACAAACCCTTTGAGTCTAATCTTGTTTACAAACCACTTCGGCAAGCATTCCAAACAGCCTGACCTGGCACATTCAGACATTTGAGGACCAATCAGATCAATTTCCGTACGGAAATGTGTTCCATTTAATGAGCATGACTGGGGATCACAGAACATTTAAGTGAGGTCTCAGTCTACCACTAAAAATGACAGTGCCAGCATTGATCATGTACCTTAGCTGAGATCAGTGGAGTGGTCCCCATTTATACTAGCAGAGAATTTGGCCCCATGTGTCTGTATGAAGGTGCGATTATATTCCAGAAAAGGTATACATAGTCTTCTGAATGTGGATTAGAAAAACAATCAAATGAAGGGCATGAGTTTCAGAGAGGCTGAGTAGCTACCGCCCAGTTGAACTTAATAAGATCTACAACTGAATCTTTCATTGCCTAAGTGCCTATTAGCACTGTGCCAGTGACATCAAAGCACCTTAATGATACAACTACTTATTGTTTCTTGAGCAGTGATTTTTGGGACCAAAATTTATTCCTATAGGCACTGGTGTCAATCTGGATTAACTCCATTGTCATCAGTGGTGTTACTCCAGGTTTACACTTCTATAAATGGGTATAGAAACAGTTCCATTGAATCAGCCTTCCCCCCTTCCATGAGTGCTTGCTGCTGACAAAACAAGCAATTTCAGAAAAATCCAAGTTTAGGATTGTCTTAGAGTCATAGCAGAGAAAGGGTATAGCAATTAATGAGTTCTAACAAGCTAAGGAGGCTTGACCATCTATTCCAAAGTCTGCTATCCTGCATTTTTCCAACTGTTCTCTCCATTCAGATTATAGGTTCACAACTCTGGCCTGGATCCCTGGCTGACCTTGAGGACTGTACAGCACTACTCAGAACTAGGATGTGATTTTATTCCATCTGTGCACTCCCCCTTCCCTGCACCAACTGTGTGCCATTCTGTAACTAATGCCTGTTATCAGTAGCCCCAAGGGACCAACATGGAAGATAAGGGATCTTCAGAGCACAGGGAAAACCTACCTATGCCTCCCATCCCAGCCCAACTGAGGAATAACACAGGAGATACTACTTGAACTCAACACAACTGGAGGATTCCTGTACAATGGGGCTCCACCCCACCAGCTTTGGGCCATGGTGCAATGCAAAGAAGTCACAGTGCAATCCAGGATTTTGGCCAGTCTCCACAATGGCTATGTAACTGACAATGGGAAAGATTCTACTCCCATATACACCAGAGTTAGTTGAGAAGAACTCTGCTAAAAAGTCACTGGTTTACATCAGTGAACATCTGGATGAAAGCAAGAGTAGAATTGGGCCCAATTTTTGTCATCCTCTGTTAGATCCTTAGATTCAGTCTTAAAAGCTTTCAATTGCTCTTATTATTTAGGCTGAACAAAGCAATTTATTGAGTATGTGATAAAGATTCTCTTAAGGAACAGGGCATCAGATGCTGGTGGTTGACCCTGTGAGTGGACATGTACATGAAGGAGAGAGCCTTCAGAAGAAAAGCTCTGTTATCATGGGCTTTTTATATCCTCAGTAGGCAAATCCTGTACCTTTATCAAAAAATTCTCCAGTCTAGTTTACTGACAAAGTAGTGTTGTGTGTGTGTCCGTACCCTGGTTGGGCCAGGAGTGCCTCCAAAATAGCACCCACATCTACCTGTGCAGATTACACATGGGGGGCAAGGAAGAGGGGGATGTGTGCGGGATGAGAATGGTGAGAGGTAAAACATGCCCCTAAGTGACAAGTCTTGAAAGTGATATGCTGGAGTAACTTCTTAGGCACTCCCCAAAGCTCTTGTTAAAAATGTAGCACCAAACTGAAGGGCCAAGTAATACGAGTCCCTGGTCTCTGGTAGGAACACTCCCCTCCCCACCCATCCCTTCTCTGACTACTGCTATATCATCCCTGCCAAAGCTGACTTATCCCAGGAGCTCATAAAAGTACTTCTGAAGTGCAAATGGAATGGACTAGACTGCATCAAATGTCAGGCAAGTAACAACATTTTCCTTGGGAAGATACTCCCTGCACCTCTGCTTACAATGAGAAAGGGAAGTGCCAGAGATATTGCAATCCTCTTCCCCTGTTACCTACACAGACCTAGACACCTGGCTGAACTCTACAGTCCTTCTCTAATCTATTCAATGCTACTTCAGTGGTTCTGGCTGCTGCAGCCATTGCACTTCTAGCTCTGACAATTATAGCTGTGCTCAAATCCTAAACTTTGGCAAACACTCCTGATAGCCAGAGCATTCCAGGGAGCCCAGAGTCTCAGGACAAAAGGCTAAGCTAGAGAATTCTGATTCAACCTTCAATCATTTTACTTGATACTAGTCAGATGCTGTGCTGCATTATCAATATACTCTGCCGAGTTTTCAGGAACCACATATGAACTTAATTTAAGTGTGTCTGCCAAGTTTGTTTCCTTAGTATGAGTGTTTTTGCTTAAATAAAATTCAAATCAATAGAGTTCTCAATATGTTACCCCCCTCCTACCTGCAAACACACACAGATCTGCTGCATGGGGGTTAGCACAAGCTAGGGAGAAGAGCAGGACAAGAAATGGTTCTTGTCCTGCAAGAGATTTTGATTTTGAAATTTTTCTATCTTAGAATGGGACAAACAGTCAAAATCTCAAATTTTTGTGAACCGACAATTAGAAAAAGAATTTTGGATTGGGTAAATTAGAACATTTCATTTCAAACATTTCAAAACTTTTCATTTTGATTTTGACCTTTTAAAAACAAACAAACAAAAAAACCCCACAACGTTGGCACAAAAGATATTTTGAGTCAAAAACTAAAGGTTTTCATTTTAAAAAAATGTCAACACAGGGCATCAACGTGTTTCAAAATTGCTAAAAAATATTAATTGGGAGATGCATTGACACTGATTCTTCCTTGTCAGGAGTTGTGGTTGTAACAAATCAACATTTTCCCATGAAAATCATTTAGTCAGAAAATTTCTGATTAGCTGTAGGGTTTATCAGATGCTGAGGAGGAAGTTTGGGGGTAGCTCCAATTCAGATAATGGGCAGCAGATCCATGAGCCATACCCAGAATGCCTGTGTCCACAACAGTGGCAAGAATGCTCAACGTCAATATCACAGACATTAAAGGAACCAGGATGATGGTGCAACAACTGCCCCTTCCTGGCTGCAGCTTTTCTTCTTTGCATAAGCAAGAGACTGAATTTGTCCCTAGCTGCTTGCCTCTTCTTCTTTTTTTTTTTTTATTGAAGTGAGAGGATGCTGTATCAGCATGTGGTCTGCAAATGGAACAAAGCGATTTCTTTAAATTTACCCTGCAAATACATTTTAGCTAGGTTTATTTATGGCCAAAATTGTCCACCCACTTTCCCATAACTGATGACCTTTCTGGAGATTATAATAAATAACTGTCCTTTAGCATTTATTGTGCTTCCCAGTACAATTGCTGCTCAGGGAGAAAATCTGTCAGCTCCTGTCCCACTGAAAGTCACTCCTTTTATGCATTGTCTTCAATGGTCTTCTGACTTTTTAAATTTTGGTTTACAGCTTTATATCTTTTTTTTTTAACATCTCCTTGTGTGTAGAAGCTACTGTTCTGTATTACAGACTCTGTTTTCCTCAGGCTCCTCTGAAGGTGCCTTAATTCAGACCTTCATCTCTCATTCTCCCCATCTTTTTAATCTTCCTTAAGATTCAAGCAAGGTTTCAGCTTATTTGATAGATACGCATAAAGGCATGCATAGAGACTGAGCTTGCCTAGTAAATGATGATGTCTGTAAAGGGGTCATACACAACTACTTGCATAAACATGATGAACTGCAAAAGAAATATTGAAGGAGTGGTAGCTGGAAGGAAGGAGGCGCACGCCATTTCAACACTGAAGTGAGGGGCAGAATCACGAGGCTTGCTGAACATAATGGGAATCTTCTGTTATTAGAAGGAAAAAAGGGGTCAAATGTGTCGTGGTTGTTTGGAGGCCTGAAATTTTAATATGGTCTATCCAGCAGAGAAAGAGAGACATACCCTGTTCTTTCTTTATAGGAGATATTTTTCTATATGCCCCATTTCAAGAGTCATGATTTCTAATGTCAATACATTGCAGTAAAAGACTTGGAATAACAGTAGTGTAGTGTACAAAAAGGCAATTTTTTTCCAGTCTACAATCGGAGATGTCCTGGCCTACATGACGACTGAGATACAGAGAGAATTAGGGTTCTAGTGAATAGGCATGGAGAGAAAATTAGACATAGGGTAAAGATTTCAAAAGTGCCCAATTGACTTAAGAGTGCAAGCGTACGCCTACACTGCAGTCAGAGGTGTGACTGAAGCATGCGGAGACATACCTATGCTTTGAGCAGGGGGTTGGACTAGATGACCTCCTGAGGTCTCTTCCAATCCGAATCTTCTATGATAAATAGCAGCAAAGCATCAGCACAGGTTATATAAGCACAATGGAGACTTAGAATATGCACCAGTACTAGCCCACACTGAAGCTCCTTCCATGGTGTCATCATTGCTATTTTAGCCATGCTAGCTAGATAAGAGCTGGTGCAGGCATGCCAACTCATGCTGTACCTCCAGTCTCCCTAAATCCCACCTTCAACAAAAAAGGTGTCTTAGTTCCTCCGTCTCATTGAACCTTAATGGGATTTAGGTGCTTTTGGAAATTTTACCCAGGGTGAAGAATGCAGGTCTGACTCATATCTCACTTACAGCAGAGTAAATCAGGAATAACTACTGCTGCACAATGGGTGGAAATGAGCTCAGGTTCACACCCATTGTCATCAAGCTATGTGTATTCACTGGAAAACTGATTCTTTGCTGGACCTTGGTCATTATAAAGTCCAGGCCTTATGAAAGCGAAATCCAGTCTCATCTCTTCCTATATGCCCTTCTGTACTGGCTATTCAAGTTGTATTTCAGTAGTATGTCGAGTTTCAAGCATCTCTGTGTATCTCTGAATAGGGACGTATGACACATGCTAAATTATTTTCATGTTTCGATGACGGAGGTGCTCCTGGTGTATTTTTTTATTTTGTCTTGAGACCATTTTTTTTTCAAAGTGATGCTGAAACATAATTCTTCTCACAAAGGATTAAAGAAAAGTCTATCGGTCTCCCTGTCATTAGAAGTACAAAATGATGGTTTAGGATGAATTTCAATCTGAAAGAAAGTCACCACACAATAGATAGTTAAGCAAAATATTTTTGGCAAGATAAAAAGTTCTGCACTTTTTGTAACATTTAATCCTAACAATAAATAATGACTAATAATAGTGACTTTACTATTATAATTTGAGCCTAATCCTGCGCTCATGGAAGTTATTAGATGCTTTGAAATGGACTTCAATGGGGAACAAGAGTAGGCCCTGTATCTTACATTTGCAGAGCACATTTCACCCGAAGGATCCCAAATGCATGCACACAGCAGCTCTGAAATGTATCCCTTTATAGGGCAGAGGATGGCAGCCCGGTGGAGAGCTGCAGCACTGTACGTTGTGCAATAGTGTGAGGAAGGCCATTTTTGTCCATTAAAATGGAGTAAACTCCTACTCTTACAGCATGTATCCGTGGATCGCTAATAGCACCTTCCCCTGCCCCAGTTCTAACTAGAGCACAAATGGAAGTGCCAAAGTGCCATTGGAAATCTCGTTCCTGAAGTATTTCCAGACCATGTTTGCAAACCTGTTCAGAAAAGCTTCTGATAAACATCCAAAATTTCTGAGGTTTCCCTGCCCTGGCTGGGCAATGATTGGTGGAATTCTGCTGCTGTCTAGGCCTGATACTAATGGAGGATAATAAGGATGCTATTAGTAAGTTCCTCTACTATTTTTCCTTGCTCATAAGCACTCTGCCTTTCCCTCATTATATTTTATTACTCCACATTTCACTGCATGTGGATGCTAAGAGGGAAACCGTTCGGTCATAAATAGTAAAAATGCAGAAGTCTGAAAAGACGACAACATAAGCAATGGGGAGAGTTATGTTGTGTGAACAGGCCACAAGCTTCAGATTGTTCAACTTATTACCAACAACAGCTGTGCTGAAAAAATGAAAACTAAGATATGAAAAGGCAAATGGTCCTTCCACAGATGGTCTCTGAAAATCTGGGAACAATTAGAAGAACTGATACTGGGTTACTAAAAAGGAGCATTGTTTTCATCCCACACCTTCAACCATTGCCTCCTTGATTTGTATATTTTGTATTATATTGCATATGTGATTCTGGCAGTTATGTTATGACTTTCTCTCTGACCAAAGGGACAGTAAACACCTTCCCTCTGTACTACTAGCTTGCAGGAAACATTCGTCATTTGCTTCTGCATGGCAGAAGATAAGGTGAAGGGGCTCACTAGCCCAAGCAACAATATTAACTTTTCAAAGGGGACAAATATCACTATAGTAAGGAGTGCTGCCAGAACTCGGGCTTCCTGGAGACCAGCTAACACTGAGCTGGCTGTACTGGTGGAGAGCTACAGGAATAATAAGTACTCCGCCTTAAAATACTCCTGAAGGTATTATAATTTACATAGGTACAATTCTAGCCACCTCTGTTCGAGGACTGTACCTCTCCTATTCAAGCAGAGGCATACCTCTAAGGACTGGTCTACGTAATACAATTTTTGTACTGCTATAGCTAGATCAGTTTAGAAACCAACATAACTAAACCATAGAACCCTCTAGTGTGGATGCAGTTCTACTGATATCAAAGGGTATGTCTAGACCTCAATCAGACACCCATGGCTGGCCCATGCTCACAAGGCTCAGGCTGCAGAGCTGTGTAATTCCCGTGTAGACTTCCGGGCTCAGGCTAGAGCCTGGGCTCTAGGACAATGCGGGGTGGGAGGGACCCAGAGCTGAGCCAGCCACTGCAATTATATTTCCAATGAAATAGTTTTCCCCGTCACGTACAATTGAGATTTTAAACTTTTTCTGTTTTGCATTAGGACAAAAGACCATTTGAAGTTTTTCTGGGAAAAAATGGTATACGAGACACCCCACAATAGCCAATAGCCTGGTGGTTAAGGCACTCACCTGAGATGGGGGAGAATGGCAGAGCAGGGATTGGTAGCATTTGAAGGTCAATTGTCTGATCAAATAGTTCAGTAGCTTTCCTTTTATATCTTCATATGAAATTCTAATTATTTTATGTTTAGACTCTGGAATAGAATTCTACAGCAAAGGGAGAGATTGCACTGCAAGTCCTGTGGCTGCTGAATCATGGACCACGCAGAGCCCTTGATAAAAACTACACAGTCCAGAGTAAGGCCCCAAACCACTTGCTATTGGAATCCATAACAAAAAATCAACACCTCTCCCAAAAAACCTTTTCACTTTAATGGGCCAGAATAGGTCCACATTCTGTATCACTAGAACAGCGTCAGATTTCATAGTGCTAAGTAGTCCACACCACCTAAGATGGTGTCATGTGGTGAAGGGAAATATTTCACATTTGTTACTGTCAATATTTGTTACTAGTGGATGGAAGGGGAACTTCATAAGTGTTTGAAAACTTTCAAAAAGCACAGACAAATGATTTTTGCTGAGATAGGAGAAGTAGGAAACTTCTTAATCAATAATTCAATTTGCTATTTCAAAGAATTAATCCTTTTCCTAGTGACTTTTTCCTCTGTCACTCATACAGACTCAGAATAGTACTGCAGACTACATGCAATTTGCTGGTACAGCAAGACAGGAATTCTGCTTTGCTCCTCAAAATCATAATGTTGGAGCTGATGCAGGGACCAGCTGCAGATTCAGTCCTTAGTGCAAATTAGAGGAGCCTCCTGGCTGTTGGAAATTGTGCTTGCCAATGCATGGCCCCAAGAGGGCATGCTAGCAGCTGAGGATTTCAGGAGTGCAGTGGTGCTCTGTCCACAAGTTCTTTCCCCCCTCCTACACTGGGAGATGGCATTGAGATATAGTTGATGCCTCTGCACTTCCCAGTCATTTCTATCATGGAAAGGGAATTTCCACATAGCCAGTTAAGCCGGCTTTCCAGTTGCTTTGACATTGTAGAACAACACAGCGGGGAGTCTGCTACTGGAACCCCAACAGAAGTGAATGTGGTGAGACACTTTACAGATGAAAAGGGAGGCCAAACATACATGAAAACAGTGGAAGATGAAGTGGGTGGTCCTCATGTCACAATCCTCATACAAGTGCAGTATAAGCTTATCTGTAACATCCTATATGTGAGAGAAGGAAATGGCCTATGTAGTTGTCCATATCTGCACCTCTGCCCCCTTTTGAGAGGAATGAGAGAACATGACATGAAAAACTTTGTGTTCTCCCAACAACACTGAGGATTGCAAGAAAGATGTGGAGAGGACTGGCTGGGAACAGATTTTGCAGCTAAAAGCCCGCATCCCAGCAATCATTAGCTAATTACAAGAAGCTGTCTGTCTCCAGCAGAACACGACTACTTTCCCTTGCAAGCAGTCAGTATTCTTTGTGTGCAATAATATGGAGCCACTACAGAAATATACTTAATCCCCTGTGGCATTTTTGTCAAGTCTTTCCCTCTTTATGGAGACACATTTATGGATCTGTTATTAGAAAAAAGAGGTGCTTGCAGCTAAATTGCAGGGTCTTTAGTTTCCTCAGACCCTAATGTAAACCCCCCCCCCCAGCCATTACACCAACATTTAAATACATGCATGAATAAAACATTGTAGATTTTTAGCCATTCCAATTTCACCATATACAAGAGTTAAACCATATTGCCTCAGTTATCAATCTGATATCTAAATATCACTGTAACAGAGATAAGAGAAAATAAAATCTGGGATTTTTTTTTTTTACTTGTTTATTTTGTATTTCACTGGTGTCCTTCTCCCTTGTTTGTTTGGGTTTTTCACACAGCAGCTGCGGAATGAGACATTTACAAATAAAAGGAATGTGTGGTCATAAAACCCACAGAAACTAGCAAGAGGCAGTAGTAGCAAACTGCTATAAGTGAGGGGCAGTCAGGGGGCTAAGGCACTACCCTTGAAACTAGGAAAGCATAGTTCAATTCCAGCCTGAGCCACAGATTTCTAGGTGATTTGGCTGGGTTTCTCTGCTTCAGCTCCCCAAATTTAAAATGTGAATAAGTCTACTTCCTTTCTCTCCTCTTTTTGTCTGTCTTCAGGGCAGGGAATGACTTTGGGTATGTCATCACTTTGACCTGGAGGCATACATTACAGTACGAGAAGACGTACCCATGCTAGTGCTGATCGAGCTGGAGAAAATAGAAGTGTAGCCATAGCAGCACAAGTGTCGGGAGGGACTAGACACCCATGTACCATCTAGGACATTTGGGTATGGATTGTCCTTGGGGCAGCTGGCCCCTCCTGCCACTGTGGCTACACTTCTATTTTTAGCATGATTGTTCAATCAGAGCTAGCATGTGTATGTCTCCTGGAGCTGGAAATTGTACCTCCTGTTTGAAATGTAGATGTACCCTCAGACAGTGGGCACACACCTAGCACAGTACAACATCTTGTACATGCTACTCTCATACCAATAAGTCATTTTTTTTTATTAACTAAAGTTTGTGGGCAATGTCCCTTTAACTACAAGCACAATTTAGTATTAATGTCAGCACTGCACATGCAGCATTCTTATTTTATTCTCTCATCTCCCTGAAACTCATCCTATTTCCAGTGTTATTCTGACTGTAATTCTTATACCTTTTATTTGTCTTAGTCTCACTTTTCTCAGCCCTGTGTGTTAAATATTTATGGCTTTTTGGCCTCCAGTATGATTCATAATTATCACTACTTCTGCTCTCACAGAATGTAAAAACAAACCTGCATGGATATTATATGGCATTGATAAAGTCTAAAGCAGTGACTTGACACTCAAGAGGGGAAAGCAAAAGTGGCAAGGCATTATTCTAAACCTTCATTACCTCAATCAGCACCCTAGAGAAGAACTGGAAAGGAGGCTTTGTACACATCACTGTCATAGCTGCTGTTTGCTAGCAGTAGGGCCAGCTGGAAAAAAACAAGAACTCCATTTCATAGAAATATTTAGAGGTTTCAGAATTTGATTTTGTTCTGATGCAGAACAAAACCGAGACTTTTTCCACCAACAGTTTCCGGAAAGAAGTGAGGCTATAGAAAACTCAGCAGGGATATGGGATACCTAGGTTCAACTGCCTGCTCTGCATCACACAGAGCAGGGTCTTCAACCTGGGTCTCCCACATCACAGGTAAATGCCTTAACCATTGGTCAAGGAGGAAGAGGGAGGCAGGTCCTTCTGCTGAGAGAGGTGGTGGATAGAGACCTTAGAGGGCTTTCCTGGAGCAGATCAGAGTGGGCTGAAAGGTGCAGTTATACCAAAATGAGAATGCCCTCTCTGGCCTCAAGCTTTCACCGCTCTCTGGGCAGGGATCCACATCCCTCTCCCTTCTGAACAAGGGTTAAAGCTATGGCTCCCCTGCAATTCACTGTAATTCTCCCCAATAGGTCTGGCCAGAAGCCCAGCCCCTCTGCTTTACTTTCTCTTCAAGGGCTATGGCCAGGAAGCCTGAGCGATTATAATTAACCCACCAACTCTATCAAAGCAGAGTACATTTAAGGACAGAAGCATTTAGAAAAAAACAAATAATAAAAGGATCTAAACACTTTACCAGTAGCCCCCTTCTCTCTCTCTCTCTCTCTCTCTCTTATCAGTCTTGGAGGGACTCAGGCACGTTCTAGCGGGGTTGGTTTTCCCCACGAACAAATGTCAGTCATTCATTGAGTCAAAATGAACCCTCTCCCCTTGTCAGGTTAAAGTCAGACTTTTATACCAAAAGCCCTTTCTGTGTCAGGTACTGCTCTGAATCAATGTATGCACATCATCCCAGGGGGTGGTTCTTCTCTGGAGTGGTTTACAGTCCCAGGGTCTGCCACAGTCATCCTCCCCCTAGTGTTACTAATCTCTGGAGAAGTTGTGATAACACTCCACCATAGAGTGGAATACAATCCCTAGCTGACAATGATCCATATATTTAATACAAAAGTCCCCAGAGATCCTGCATATGGTTACAATATCGGTCACACTGCTCAGCTCAGCCTTCTCTACTAATTGCCTGTCTTTGTTGTCTCTCTCATCCCTCTGGGAGAAAAATACCTTGCATTGTTTCAACTAGCTAAACAGCTTATTTTGAATGAAAAAAGGCTATTAGTGGCTAAATGGCCTTCTAAAAAATAATTTATTTTTTTTTTGGTTATATTTTCCACAAAATTATCAAATTTGTTATTGATTTTTTTCCCTTTACTCAAAACTGGGTTTTTGGTAAATGAAAAGTGTTTATGTTTTCAAATTTAAAAATATTTGGAAAGGTTTTGAAAAAAAATGGATCCACTTGACCCTGAGAAGCTAGAACTTTGATTTTTTTTTTTCCTCCAAAAAATCTTATATTTTTCCCCGCCAGCTCTGGTGTCAAATAGGCACTTAGCTTTCACCTCTCTTATCAGCCACTAAGCTTGGCTCAGAATGAGCCTCAAGAACCCAGCTGTTGTGTGGCCTTCCAGAGTTTCCTTTGAGGGCTGCTTCTGAAGGGGTGGGGGGCGCAGGGTTTCAAAGTTCACCCCAGGGTAAGCCAAAAGCCCTGTACAAGCCACCCATTCTTTTTCAAATTACTTGGTATATGTCACCTCCACAGTGCATACATGTATGTTCTAAAAATAATGCCAGTAGATACCAAAGATATAGCAATATTAACTGCCATCAGGTAGATTACCTGTTATAGAAATAGTTCCGGCAGCTGCTTTTTATTTTTTTGTCATCACTCTCTGACTCCTTTGAAAAATGAACTTACAGTACTTTCTTTAAGATCAATGGAGAATTCTGCTTAGGAAAAAAAATGGACAGGATATGGCCCGTAGATATCATTGGTCTGGTTTTTATTTATACCAAGCCCACTTATGCCCTTCTGGCAGTATAAAGGGGCCTTAAAATGGGGGTCAATGTAATTTATGCCTATTTTCATTGCCAGAGGAAGTATAATGTGGTACTGGCATAAACAAGAATTAGGCTCTAATATGCAAACAGTAAAAAATGAGAGTATGCAAGATACTAGAATGGTTTATTGGTGTGGGCATACTTGCCAGCTTGAAAAAAAGATATCTTTCCCAGCTGAAGAACAATTTACATGTATTTAGGGTTACTTTTTCTGACTACTTACAAGTTTAAGAACAAATATTGTTATAATTTGTAGTCACACTGAATAATATATGCAAACATTTTCTTGGTTTTATGCTGTAGCCATTTGTGAGTGTCTGTATTTTTAGATGCTTTTTTTCTTCCTCCATTATTACAACAATGTCAACATGGGTGCAGGAAGAAGACTTCCATATAAAGCCATAAAACTAGAGCTCTCCTACTTCATGATGGGAAGGCTCTACTGAGGAAGTGGGGCTCTGGCTTTCAGAATTGCTGGTGGGAGCATGTAGATGAGCAAAATGCAAGCTACAAAAGAGCCTTTAAATTGGAAATTCTACGTACTTTTAAAATTCACCATTAAAAAACAAACAAAAAACCCAATAATTTTTACATCCTGTTTGTGTAAATTTTGTTTGAACTGATTTTATCGGTCTTTCTAGAAGGCGATTTTTTTTCTTTTTCACTATTTACCATATATGCGTAAGCCTGGTTCATTTTGTTAGCAGCAGGAAGCTTATTTACATTTCATTAGTTTTACTTATTGTTATATTTTATTGGAAAATCACATGCAGGGGTGGTGGTGGTGGGAAAATAGAGGGGAAGAAAGCATGAAGGTTGAAAGAGGGGAGCACTTTCCACAAATCTTGGTTGTATAGGCAGGAAGGATGGTTTTATGTTTAGGCTCTGGACTAGGACTCAGGAGATGCAGGTTTAAGTCCTGGCTCTGTCTCAGACTATTTGCTAACCCTGGGCAGGTTGCTTCATCAGTATTGTCACCTTCAAAAGTCATGAGTCAGCTCCATGAGACTGGCCCCTGAAGCAAGATTTTATTTATTTAAAGGACTATATTGTGGGTTTTGGTCTAAGTTCTGATTTTTGAACTCCCCTGTAGAGATTCCAGAGACCCAGGACACTATGGTCAAGGTGAACGTGTCTTTATTTGCTGTTTCCATAGACTTAGCTCCTTCTTATATATGGCCACTCTGAATAGCAGCTCTAAATGTTCAAAACTAGCATCACAGTTATTGTCTTGCCAACTCTCACAAATGTCTAGGGTGTGTGATTTTGGTCCCTGCTGCAACAGCCTTTGCTGGAGGACCCAACGGCGATAAAATTCCACATTTGTATAAAATACTGCCTAGTGGCAGAAAGCTTCCAGCTTCTCCCCCAGCCCCTCCCCACAAATTCCAATTGATTAATTCCATGCCCCACCACACTGCCACATCTGCCCTTCCACAGTTTAGCAACGAGCAGCCCCCTCCAGCTCCACATCAACAGCATCACCAACTCTCTCAAGTTAATCATGAGTCATGGGACTATTGCTTCTGCTGGAGATGCTGTCCCAATGACATTAGAAGCTCCTGATTTTCAGGGACGGACTCAGGAGCAGAGCTCTGGGAAAAAGGCTGCAGGGCTCACTGGGCCCCACCTTTGTGTATAGATTGGCTCTGTCTCAATTGTGGCAGACAGAATTTTTGGGCAGTATCAAGCAGGGGGTGGGGCAGGGAGTTAAGAGAAAGCTGCTGCCCCAGACCCAGAAGTACGAGCAGAACTTTCCCACCTCCTGTTGTTTCAGTACTTCTCCTCTGCCCCAGACACAGCAGCAGCTTTCACAGCTCCAGCTCCCCCCTCACCTAAATTCTGCTGGCCTGGGATTTCTGTTCCTGGAACCCAGAAGCTGCTCTTCCCTGGACAGTAAAAGGCAGGAGAGTGGCTGGAGTCAGAAAGTCCTGTGGCTAGCATCTCAGACAGAGGAGAAGTCCCGGGGCTGGATGAAGGAAGGATAATTGCTAATGTGTATATTTTAAATTATTTGGATAGTTATACATTTGTAGTCATTATTAAATAGTTTATATGGTTGATCTAAATTCTACAAAGACACTAGAATGATTTAACATTATTTTTGACATTCTTAGAATATGAACATTTTAAAATTCCATTCTCAGGATGATAAATGGAGTCAGACTGAACTCTAGAAATCTGTGCTTGGTTCAGGTCTTTCAAGCAGTTAGCAAGTTGGTTGATGGTGAAAAGACTCTTACAAATAAAGATCTTTGCAGCTCACTGTAGGAATCTCAATTTAAGTTGTTTGACTAAACAATGTAGTTAAAATCATTAAAACGTAAGAGATTCTGTGTAACTTGACTGCTTCCAAATGTATGGGTCAGAATATAACCTGGGCACTGCCAAGGTGCAGGGGCAACTACACTAAAATAAACTTAATAGGATTGGCACAGGAACTGGGCTGTTTGAAATTATCATGTTGCTCTGAAACCAAGATGGCAGGGATTCTGTGGGAACATGACCAAGCATTTCACAGAAGATAGCGGCAAAAGTACTGCATGTATTGAATGAGTAAACCAAGGTTATTCTTCTTATTATTATTAACTATTATTATTATTAATGACACATTGTTAACTGTCTATAATATACATGTTGTAAAACTGCTTTTAAGGAAGTATGGAAGCAACAATTGTAGGACACATTCTATACAAACTAGAACAGCTTTAAGTAATATGCAGTGAGAAAACTTGTCCTCTTATTATTGCAGAAAAGTTAAAAATTTGGTACAAAACAGATGACACCAGTTGGAACAGGATAAAAAAACAAAACAAAACAAAAAAGGGTCCAATACCAAAAAATTAAATGTGAAACCACAGCAACCCATACGGTGTGGAGGAAGTTGGTTTCCCCTCCTCAAATACTGTTGCAAGTCAATGAAAAGTCTGGAAAGCCCTAGCCTTGTACTGCTGTTTGCACCTGGCTCACTTACATGTGCAGGTGTAATGTCTTACCGACAGAGATTCCAGCTAAGATAAAGTAAATGGGTCAGTAAGCGAAAAGACAGAATGTCTAAGCTAGCCTAATGTCTCAGATAAGAGGGAGGACAACCAGAGAACTCTACTGCAAACAAAACAGCAATGAACAAGTCAAGTCAGGAATGAAAAGATTAGTTAACAAGTAGGTTGAGCATGAACAGAGCATGCTGTACAGCAGGGGATGGGCAAACTACAGACCACGGGCCGGATTCAGCCTGTGAACCTTTTTAAGCCAGCCCCTGAGCCTAGGGCGCTGGGGTCGGGGGCCAGACCACGTGTCTTGGTAGAAAAACATCCAATCTGGATTTTAAAGTTGTCAGCAATGGAGAATCCACCATAACCCTTGGTAAGTTGTGCCAAGTTAATTATTCTCACTGTTAAAGATTTACACCTTATTTTCCACCTGACATGCCAGACAAGTGAGGATGTACACAAGGGGTCTAATTCTGCAAGATTTGCACTCCCAGGAGCAGTAATACCACTCCTGTTTGGCTCTTCAAGAGAGCAGCAACCCTCTAGTGGCCTTTTAACACCCTAACGTGGGGCAGGCTTTATTAACATGCAAATAAAATTATTCAAAACCAAAATACAGTCTTGTAGTCTGTGTCAAATACCTTCTGTAACCAGAGTCCCGAACACAGGATCCCCAGCTTCACGAGGGCTCTTCTCCACCACTCCCCTTTAGTCAAACCCCATACAGGTAACAAAGATACAGTGAATCCCCCTTCTGGGATTTACCTTCTGCTGCTACTTCATTCCTTCCCAGGCTGCAGCCTTCTTCCTACCTTTCAACCAGAGTGATGCCTCTAAGAGGCTTTTCCCCTCCTTGAGTAACATCTTTTCCTTTGTCTAGAAGCAGCCCCTGATTGCAAACCTCTTCTCCCAGAAGGGTCCTACCTTCCCCTTCTCTGGGCTTCAGGCAGTTGCTCCCAGGACACCCCTGCTGTTGTTATTTCCTTCATCTCCCACAGGCTTCCTTAGCTGTGTTCTGCCTCAGGGAACTTCAACCCTGTTCATAAGAGTGGCCATACTGGGTCAGACCAAAGGTCCATCTAGCCCAGTATCCTGTCTTCTGACAGTGGCCAATGTCAGGTGCACCAGAGGGAATGAATAGAACGGGTAATCATCCAGTGATCCATCCCCTGTCACCCATTCCCAGTTTCTGGAAAACAGAGGCTAGGGACACCATCCCTGCCCATCCTGGCTAATAGCCATTGATGGACCTATTCTCCATGAATTTATCTAGTTCCTTTTTGAAAGAAAAGTTCAGATCTCAGGAACTCTCTCATTGGGTACCCTCTTAACAATCCTCCTGGGTTTTCTGTGGCCCTGGTGCCTTCAACCCCCCCGCACTTGGGAAACACTTAAGTGGTCACAAAAATAGTGAAGTGGAGCTATTGGAACTGGCCAACTTGTGCCATGCCTCTTGGTCCTTAAAGGGACAGGCCAACCTGTTACAGCCATCCACTCCATCACAGGTGATATGCAATGTAAGCCTTTATCTTCTCTGGGTGGTTTCATATATTCCCCGAGTGCATCCTGCTCTCAACAATCTTCCACTTATCGGTCATTTCCCTTTGAGGTTGCCAACCCCTATGATTCAATCCTATGACTATGGAAAGCATGTAAAATGCAAACAATTTACTGAGTGAATGTCTATTTTGTCCAAGATCTATCTATTGGTCCCAACACTACCCAATGGAAGCATATACCATCAGCTGTCCCCCTTTATAACAGCTGTATGCAATCAGGATTAGATTGCATGAGGAGAGCATATTACAACAGTGATCTCCCCTGGGTATAGTTCAAGGTATTGATTATTATACATTAAATCCCTAAATAATCTAGGACACTATTATCTCCGAGACTGCTCCCTATGCCCCATTGCATTAGATAAAATCAACAGGAGCACACTAGTTTTTGGACTTCAGGGTAGCATTTATGTTGTCCACTAGTAAAGCATTCTCCATATGGGATCTTCTGCTTTGGAATGGACACCTCCTGGCACTCTTCCAGATGCCTATGTCTCAGTAGGGGTTAGAGCACAAATACGTCTTTTGATCTGGTTCTCCTCTCCCTGTGGGTGTTGACATCCTCTTGGTCATCAGTCTCTCTCAGTGACTATTCCCTCTGTTTTGACTTTGGTGGGCATATGTGAGTATTTTTGGATAGTGTGGGATGATGCAAAGCCATAATATATCCCATAATTTAGGCCTATTATGTTATATGGCCACCAGCTCTGGCACTATGGCAATGGATGCCTTTTATTTGTGCAATCAGTTAAGTGGATCCAGTATTATTAATGAGTCCTTTGTACGGTGGAGTTTATTATCCGGTTATCATGGCTCAGAAGAAAATGAAATCAAAGGAGATTAATGGAAAATACAAAAATCTTGCCACAAGAAGAATGGAGGAAGGAAATGGCTTGATTGTAAGCACTCTCTTGCTCCTGGGTTCCTTGCAATACAATACCACTCATTAAGGATTTAATAAGCAGAGAAAAGCCCCAGATGTGTGGGTAACCAATTTTTTGTATTTGATGATCATGCGTAATGATCCCCCCCCCACCCCCAATTAAAGACAGGACTAACATGGACTGGTGAAAGAAAAGTGGTGTAACAGACTAATTTTGACCTTGTTATATTTCTAGACAAGGCAGATCAGAAACATGCCCTAGTTTCTGATTTGGAGAAGGTTCCATACAAGGAACCACCCCCCAGGCTTGTATTTCTGACTGCACTGAATCTGTCATTCCTTTGCAGCCTTTCAAACGTGAATTAGCAGACATGCATGTGCAGAAACTAGCGTTAAGCAAACTGTTGTGGATAAAATAATACAGACCCCTGAAACCCTTTGGAAATTTAGAAATATGTGGCTGAGTGACTTTAGCCTCCTCCTCTCAGGGGGGAGGGGGGGGCTGAGATGTCTGAAACCACTCCCCACAACTCCTCTGGGTGCTCCTTTGTCTTCCGTGCAGTTACTTACACTGTTGTAACAAAGGAGGGCAACCAGAGCAAGTGGCCAGCTAGTCACACCCAACACTCAGAGAGTAACTGGTTATTGGCCAGCCAGTAGAACCACTTTGCCTTCAGCCCTCTAATTGGTATGATACGCTGGTTTTTTTTGTTTGTTTGTTTTGTTTTTTGTTTTTTTCCTTTTCTCTCCCTGCTAACTAGTGAGTGCTATCAGTCAGTTTCTATTTCTTACCTCTTCTTGAGTCTTCTGGGGCAGGACAGGAGGGCTCCTATCTGCATCAGGTAGTTTGGAGTCAGATAATAGGTTTGTTATTCAATGAGAACCAGAATCTACTGTTTGGTCACATTATGCACTGATATATGATAGCACTTGAAGCATGAAAAAAGCTAGGAGCAATGGACTATTCTAAGATCCCTGATCTCACCAGTTACATGGCTAGGTATATGTTAGCTATGTTTAAATAACTTGCATTTTGGCATATTAGGTGACCATAACGGTCTATCACACAGTACCATGGCCGAGGCTACTTCACCAGTTTAACCTGTGACAGATATGTCAGTTTCCTGCATATCCTTGGGCGACCTTATTGAATTAAGTCTGAGTATCTTTGAAGTCCATTGTATTAAATGCAAAGATTATGTATTTTTGTAGGTTGGGATTGTGTGTAAACTCTCTAGGTGGGGGAGATGAGATGTGAGGCATAGGGGTTCAAAGGACTATATTGTGTGCCAGACAAGAATGGACTTTTGGGACAATAAGTGTGAAGTGGATTCCTGGGAAATACTTGAGGAGGGGTTAATGCAAATTCTGGCCCACAGAAATAAGGTCTCCCAAAGATATGCAGGAGATTGCCATGTCTGTCACAAAAACCAGCACCACTTTTCTTGTCCTTTTAACTTCTCCAGCTGTACGTACAGAAATAGGTAACAGACGCCTTCTGTTTTAAAATTAATGCAATCTTTTGAATCTTTAGACTTGTCATAAATATAAAGGGAAGGGTAAACCCCTTTGAAATCCCTCCTGGCCAGAGGAAAGCTCCTCTCACCTGTAAAGGGTTAAGAAGCTAAAGGTAACCTAGCTGTCACCTGACCAAAATGACCAATGAGGAGACAAGATACTTTCAAAAGCTGGGAGGAGGGAGAGAAGCAAAGGGTCTGTGTGTCTGTCTATATTCTGTCTTGGCCGGGGATAGACCAGGAATGGAGTCTTAGAACTTTTAGTAAGTAATCTAGCTAGGTATGTGTTAGATTATGATTTCTTTAAATGGCTGAGAAAAGAACTGTGCTGAATAGAATAACTATTTCTGTCTGTGTATCTTTTTTGTAACTTAAGGTTTTGCCTAGAGGGGTTCTCTATATTTTGAATCTAATTACCCTGTAAGGTATCTACCATCCTGATTTTACAGGGGGGATTTCTTTATTTCTATTTACTTCTATTTTTATTAAAAGTCTTCTTGTAAGAAAACTGAATGCTTTTTCATTGATCTCAGATCCAAGGGTTTGGGTCTGTGGTCACCTATGCAAATTGGTGAGGCTTTTTATCCAACATTTCCCAGGAAAGGGGGGGTGCAAGTGTTGGGAGGATTGTTCATTGTTCTTAAGATCCAAGGGTCTGGGTCTGTAGTCACCTAGGCAAATTGGTGAGGCTTTTTACCAAACCTTGTCCAGGAAGTGGGGTGCAAGGTTTTGGGAAGTATTTTGGGGGGAAAGATGTGTCCAAACAGCTCTTCCCCAGTAACCAGTATTAGTTTGGTGGTGGTAGTGGCCAATCCAAGGACAAAGGGTGGAATATTTTGTACCTTGGGGAAGTTTTGACCTAAGCTGGTAAAGATAAGCTTAGGAGGTTTTTCATGCAGGTCCCCACATCTGTACCCTAGAGTTCAGAGTGGGGGAGGAACCTTGACAAGACTTTTCTATTACTGGGTGCAGACTACAGACTGCACCATCTAATTAGCAAAAGTTGTTCTACAGGAATGTTGCCATTTAAGAAACTAACAATAAGTAACTAGAGCAAAAAAGAATCAGGGGCATATAATTCAGAACAACAACAAAAAAACCAAAAGAACAGCAGTTTCATTACCAAAAGTGATATTGTTTAATTTGAATTTATTCCATTATTCAAATAAGATGGCTTAAAATTAACTTGAGCTGTTGGTTTCTGTGGAAACAGGGTCAGAACACTATAGGTAGTCAGCATGCAGCCATCAGCTGAGAGGGAGAGCTCTCACTTGCAGATTTCAGTTGCTGGTTGCCTGCTGAGATACCTATACAAGTGTCAGTTTCCAAAAGCAATCCACTGTGTTTCCGGTTGGCGGGCGGGGGAGGAAATTGTGCAAGGGAGGGAGAGGACACAATTAAATATAACCCATCTAAGTTTGATTTATATAGCTTTAAAAACACAGCTTTTCCAAACATTTTAAAATTAAATTTTACAAAGCATCAACACATGTCAACTATATGATTTGGTCATTATCATATGCTTTATTCCCCAGCATTGCACTGTAGTGTCTGCATGCTCTACCAAGTTAGACATGTTCACAATCGGAAGTAAAGGTGGTTGTTGTGTGTCAGTAGAGTCCCCCTGCCATAACTGATCACACTTTCTTTACAAGAATTCTACCCCTTAGGACCAAGATATTTAAAAGTAACTGGTGATTTTTTTGTGCCTTGATTTTCATGTGACGACCTTGTGATACTCTTAAAGGGACCAGATTTTCAAAGGGTGGGTGATCGTGCTCAACGCTTACTGAAAATCCGGTCTCATGTTGGGGCAAAAATGGGGGATCCCCAAATCTCTAGTCACTTTGGGGGCTAAGAAGTGGGGAAATGAAGAAAGTAGAATGTCAGGAAATGATCGTTTAAGGATTCCAGTCAGTTCCTCAGAACCATATAATTTTTCATCACTCACTAGCCTCCACCGACAACATCCTCCTGGCCCTCCACATTTCCCACCTTTACCTATATTCCCCAACTCCATCGCTGGAGCTGAATCACAAACTATTTTAAACTTTGCTCTGCACACATGTGGAAAGAGCTCTCTGGCTCAGTGTGGCCTGAGTCACAACCACAGATGACAGGAAAGGGGAAGAAAACAAAGAAAAGAAGAAAGACAGGCTGCATCTTGTCCCTTTAGTGCACACGCACGTCTGGCAAGAGGGCTTCTGCTCTGTGGCTCTATGGACGGTAGTCAGGAGCAGAGATTTCTTCAGCTCGGTCCAAAAAGGAAAGCACTGTACCAAACAAAAGCAGGCCCCACAGGAGTGAGCAGGCTGGGCAAGCATATCCTCTTCCTCTTTGCCTCCCCCACCTTCTGTATGGGATGTTATTAACTAATCCAGCCCCTGGATAGGGGCTTGTTTTATTTGCAAATAACGGTTTTATTTTCATTTTAAATCTATACTTTTCCGATCTTCTGGGCTGACACAATAGTGCTATACATAGAAAGCAGCAGCATACATTACAAAGAGATCTAGTTGCCTATGGTTTATTCTTCTCCCCCCAACACCCACTCTATCCTTTAATATTCAGAGACCTCCCTTACTCAGGAGCTTGTCAGCCTGTTTGCTTTGAGACATTACTATTTAATCTCTGCCTTATGTCTTTGACTTTTACTCCCAATGGGATTTTTGAATATTGCTGACTTTCAAGTCCCTGCCTCCTTTAAATTCATCTTGAGTGCCACTACGCCTGCTGCTCCTCTTTGCCCTTTCATGTTTCTCTTTGGCACTCCTGAGCAAAAGGGTGAATGGCTCACAGGAAGTACAAGATGGAGAGATGATACAAGGTGTGACTAGGGTTCAGATAGCCCTATGTTGCTCTGTAACCTTTCTTTATACATTTCTCATCTATTCCCTGCAGAATTTATGTAGCTAGGCTTGGGTGTATTTCACATGATATTCAAACCTTCTGAGATGTAACAGGAGGTAGCAGTAAAAAGCAAAAAGAAAAGGAGTACTTGTGGCACCTTAGAGACTAACCAATTTATTTGAGCATAAGCTTTCGTGAGCTACAGCTCACTTCATCGGTTGCATCCGATGAAGTGAGCTGTAGCTCACGAAAGATTATGCTCAAATAAATTGGTTAGTCTCTAAGGTGCCACAAGTACTCCTTTTCTTTTTGCGAATACAGACTAACACGGCTGTTACTCTGAAACCAGTAAAAAGCAGGAAGCTGCACCAAAAATGGGCAGCTCGTGGCAAAACTGAAAGGGAATTTCATTACCAGCTAACTCCCATGGTATTTGATATCTTTCTTAAAGCCCCAGTTCTTGGAATTCCATGAAAACATGAGAATCTGGACATTCATTTCAAGAAATTACGGTTCTAGCTCTGAAGGTCTCAGAGGACAGATTGAAAACGTGACTTCACATGTGTGACAGACTCAAAAATTAAATAAGTTTCAAAATCCTCTTGACTTTTAAGCCAATCTCATGTTTTTAGGGGGCATGTTTCATGATTTTTGAACATTTAAGGGTAGCTACACTGTTCCACTCTAGGAATATAGAACTCTAAGGCAGTAATGGCACAGGGAGTACATCAGAAGGAAGGAAGGATGATGGCCTTGTGATTAATGCTTTGGATGGGCTGCAGGAGATCTGTGTTTTCTTATCTGCACCACAATTACCGTCATCTTGGACAAGCCTTGGACACTTAAGCCTTGATTATGCACAGGCATTTATGCACTTCAGTGGGACTGCTTATGGGAGCAAAGTTACACATGTGCATAAATGTTTGAATGATCAGCACCTGAATATGTCTGTGCGTTTGCCTATCTCTACACTACAGATCCAATGCCAGCATGGCTATACAGGCATAGCCCCCTAACATAGATATAAAGCATATGCTGCCAACGTAGGAACACCACCTCCCTGAACATTAGCTATGCTGACAGAACACATTTCTGGTGGCAGAGTTGCATCTACACTGAGGGTTTTGTCAGCCTAGTGCTGTTGCTAGAGTGTGTGGCTTTTTTACACTTGTGACTGACATACCTATGCCACTATATGTTTTATGTACAAATAGGCCTCTGTTCCCCTACTGCGAATGGGGATAACTTCCTTTCTCAAAGGGGTATTGTGAGGATAAATTCATTTACGTTCGTGATGGGCTGAGGTTCTTCTGTGATGAGATCTGTCTAAGTATCTCTATATAAGAATCTACATAGATAGGATCAGCCAGAGTATGAATTAAGGACTCTGCCTGGCAGTGGAACTCTTCCTGTGTTATCATTATGAAATACAGAGTATGTATTATTTACATGGTGCAAAGATCACACAATACGGTAAAGTGTCCAAAGTTTGGTGTTCCAGTTTATTTGGGAGAATCTGGGTAAGTAAGTATCTTGGTACTCAAAGCTTGGGAATGCTAGTCAAACAAAGTATGACAGTCTAATGGAGTGTGGTAAAACACAAGATAAAACAAAAAACTTTTGCCAGAGGGTGGCAGCAGTTTATTAAATGGACACTTTATTGGAAGTCAAATCAGAAATGGTTTGGTTTGATCAGGATTTTAGTACTTATTAGGAATTCAAAATAATCGTGCAGCTATATTTCTATAGCATTAACTTGTTGGGCATGTCGGCTACCTTCCTTTCAGGCAAAATAAAGGAGCAATTAAACCCTTCTTTGTTTAGTGATATCTAAAACAATAGAAACCACCATCCAAAGAATAGACTGAATGCAAATGCAGGGGACTGGGTATTGACGTACAGCAGGCAAAGAGGGGAGCAGAATGCTAAAGAAACAGCAAGAGAAGCAGTTATGACATGAGAAAAAGCCAAGAGAAAGCTTTTTGGGCAGAGTGCTGGCTGGAAAGGCGATCTTGAAATTGTGAGTGAGGAAACTGACTACTGGTAAATTTCTACTGTGGTCAGAGAAGCAGGACACAGTGTACATTCATTGTCAATAAATAGGATTGTATGAAAGAACTACTTGACTCAATTTTCAATTTCTCCCCCTAATCAAAACAACCCACAAGACCCTGAATATGATAATGCCAAAAAGGAGTAACACTATCCTTAAAGCTAATATGAGATGAGTCAGGGGAGGTCCTGCTTTGAGCAGGGGGTTGGACTAGATGACTTCCTGAGGTCCCTTCCAACCCTGATATTCTATGATTCTATGATAAACTCTATACCAGAGTTACTGAATTTTCTTATTTCTGTTTAGCCAATCTGGGGTGATATGGAAGGGGGGGGTTCAGCTGTTGTGACCTGCACTGGATGTGCCATGTTTGTCTTTCTTCCACAGGACAGAAGCGACTTTGTCTGTACAAAGTGCAAGCTGGTCTCCATATTGGAAGAGAAGATTGAAGGTCTGGAGCAACATATAACGACCCTGCGTTGCATACGAGAAACGGAGGATTTTCTGGACAAAAGTCAGGATATGCTTCTACGGGCACAAAGCTCTAACGATTTAGAGCAGGTTGCACAGTGGAGCCAAGAGGCCAGTAAAGAAGCTTGGCAACATGTGACCTCCAGAAGAAGAAGGGGGAATGTCCGGATTCCAGCAACGCGGACACAGGTAACTAACCGCTTTCATGTTCTCTCCACAGGTACCATTGCAGAGAGTGTACCAGATGATATGTCTGGGGGGAGAAAGCAGAAGGAGACTCCACTGGTTGGAAGGCATGAGATGCACTGTCCTGAAATGGGGGGTTCCACGACCACCACTCCCAAGAGAAGGAGGTGGGTGGTGGTGGTCGGGGCCTCTCTCCTCCGGGAGACTGAGTCATCTATCTGCCGCCCTGACCGGGAAAACTGAGAAGTCTGCTGCTTGCCAGGGGCTAAGATTCGCGATGTGACGGAGAGACTGCTGAGACTCATCAAGCCCTCGGATCGCTACCCCTTCCTGCTTCTCCACGTGGGCACCAATGATACTGCCAAGAATGACCTTGAGCGGATCACTGCAGACTACGTGGCTCTGGGAAGAAGGATAAAGGAGTTTGAGGCGCAAGTGGTGTTCTCGTCCATCCTCCCCGTGGAAGGAAAAGGCCTGAGTAGGGACCGTCGAATCGTGGAAGTCAACGAATGGCTACGCAGGTGGTGTCGGAGAGAAGGCTTTGGATTCTTTGACCATGGGATGGTGTTCCATGAAGGAGGAGTGCTGGGCAGAGACGGGCTCCACTTTACGAAGAGAGGGAAGAGCAACTTTGCAAGCAGGCTGGCTAACCTAGTGAGGAGGGCTTTAAACTTCTGCCCTTCTGCCCATCAGAGTTGGCAGCAACAAGGGTTGGGTTCAATATCTAGGGGATCCATGCCAATAACACAATGCAAACTGGCTCGAGCCCCCACCCAGTGACCTGGGACAAATATATACCACCCTCGCTGGGCGCCTCCAAGAGGCAATACTTCCCCTCTCGCAAGCACATAGTCTGAGTGTAGCAAAAAGCCTTTTAATAACAGAGAGAAACAATGTGGCATTATGTTGGGGAAACACCATCAACAGGATTCATAACACAACCCATGAGCAAAAAACCCACCCCAAGCAAATTGGGGCATGCCCCTTTCCCTTTGGTTCTTGAGTCCGGCAACCCCAAATCACCCAAAGTCCCAAAAGTCCAATGACCCAAAAGTCTCTGTCCCTGGTCAGGGCAGCCCCAGAGTTCGAAAGTTTATCTGTGGAGCTTTACCTCCCAACCTGGGTGGAGATGGGACGGGGGTAAGAGGCACCTTACATGATCTGAAGCTGACCGCCCCACAGCTCCATAGGCCTCCGCTCCACTCCACTCCACTCTGCCAGCTGCCCCACGAACTCCTTCGCTGAGCTCCGCGTCCCACCAGCAGCTCCCGCCGTCCTACGCACTGCTCCACCAGCCTGTCCACAAGGCACTCCAGCCGTCCTGCAAACTGCTCCACAATATATCTTCACGCTCCCCCACTACTTAACACAATGCTCAGTGATTTCAGCTCTTAGTCAGTTCAGCTCTTTGGTGAATTCAGCTTGTAGTAGGGAAGCCTCAGTACTGGTGCACTATTAGCCTAAAGTGAGCACAGCAGCCTGTAACTAGACTCCTAATGGAATCAAAATTAGCTCTGACATTCCACAGTGGAGACAGGAGAAAGTGCAATTAGCATGTAAGGACCTCACCAACGGGCCCATGCTACCAAGTATTGATACTTGTCCCCAGCATCTCTCCATTCACAGAGTTTTAACACCCATGACCCTTGCCTAGTGAGTGCTACTTAGTTGATGGTGAGTCCCTCCATCATAACAAAAGGCCAAGTACAGTTCCAAGCACAGTTCCCATAATCAGCGTAATAACAATTTATTTTTCCTGCCCCAATAACAGAGACACTGGGGATCCCACAGCAGCTAAAGTGACCATTTGGGCAGCTATGGCCTCATTCTAGGTGGGGTGGGTGTGCCTATGCAAATGAGATCAGCCCCTGAAGTTCTTTTCCACAACTTGCCACACCTCACCACCAGATGTCAGGGTGGAGCTCATCCTGACACTGCTTACACTAGGTTCACTGGGGGAAGGAGACCAAAGCCCTGAGGTAAGTGGGAAAGCGGGATACCAAGAGGAAGCACAGGCAGGAATGTCTGTGAGGGGAGGGCTCCTGCCTCTTATTGAGAATGTGGGGCAATCAGCAGGTTATCTCAAGTGCTTATATACGAATGCACAAAGCCTTGGAAACAAGCAGGGTGAACTGGAGGTCCCGGTGATGTCAAGGAATTATGACGTAATTGGAATAACAGAGACTTGGTGGGACAACTCACATGACTGGAGTACTGTCATGGATGGTTATAAACTGTTCAGGAAGGACAGGCAGGGCAGAAAAGGTGGGGAAGTAGCACTGTATGTAAGGGAGCAGTATGACTGCTCAGAGCTCCGGTACGAAACTGCAGAAAAACCTGAGTGTCTCTGGATTAAGTTTAGAAGTGTGAGCAACAAGAGTGATGTAGTGGTGGGAGTCTGCTATAGACCACCGGACCAGGGGGATGAGGTGGATGAGGCTTTCTTCCGGCAACTCACAAAAGCTACTAGATCGCATGCCCTGGTTCTCGTGGGTGACTTTAATTTTCCTAATATCTGCTGGGAGAGCAATACAGCAGTGCATAGACAATCCAGGGAGTTTTTGGAAAGCGTAGGGGACAATTTCCTGGTGCAAGTGCTAGAGGAGCCAACTAGGGGGGGCGCTTTTCTTGACCTGCTGCTCACAAACCGAGAAGAATTAGTGGGGGAAGCAAAAGTGGATGGGAATCTGGGAGGCAGTGACCATGAGTTGGTTGAGTTCAGGATCCTGCCACATGGAAGAAAGGTAAGCAGCAGGATACGGACCCTGGACTTCAGGAAAGCAGACTTCGACTCCCTCAGGGAACGGATGGGTAGGATCCCCTGGGGGACTAACATGAAGGGGAAAGGAGTCCAGGAGAGCTGGCTGTATTTCAAGGAATCCCTGTTGAGGTTTCAGGGACAAACCATCCCGATGAGTCGAAAGAATAGTAAATATGGCAGGCGACCAGCTTGGCTTAATGGTGAAATCCTAGCGGATCTTAAACATAAAAAAGAAGCTTACAAGAAGTGGAAGGTTGGACATATGACCAGGGAAGAGTATAAAAATGTTGCTCGGGCATGTAGGAATGAAATCAGGAGGGCCAAATCGCACCTGGAGCTGCAGCTAGCGAGTGATGTCAAGAGTAACAAGAAGGGTTTCTTCAGGTATGTTGGCAACAAGAAGAAAGCCAAGGAAAGTGTGGGCCCCTTACTGAATGAGGGAGGCAACCTAGTGACAGAGGATGTGGAAAAAGCTAATGTACTCAATGCTCTTTTTGCCTCTGTCTTCACGAACAAGGTCAGCTCCCAGACTGCTGTGCCGTGCATCACAACATGGGGAATAGATGGCCAGCCCTCTGTGGAGAAAGAGGTGGTTAGGGACTATTTAGAAAAGCTGGACGTGCACAAGTCCATGGGGCCGGACGAGTTGCATCCGAGAGTGCTAAAGGAATTGGCGGCTGTGATTGCAGAGCCATTGGCCATTATCTTTGAAAACTCGTGGCGAACGGGGGAAGTCCCAGATGACTGGAAAAAGGCTAATGTAGTGCCAATCTTTAAAAAAGGGAAGAAGGAGGATCCTGGGAACTACAGGCCAGTCAGCCTCACCTCAGTCTCCAGAAAAATCATGGAGCAGGACCTCAAAGAATCAATCCTGAAGCACTTACATGAGAGGAAAGTGATCAGGAACAGTCAGCATGGATTCACCAAGGGAAGGTCATGCCTGACTAATCTAATCGCCTTCTATGATGAGATTACTGGTTCTGTGGATGAAGGGAAAGCAGTGGATGTATTGTTTCATGACTTTAGCAAAGCTTTTGACACGGTCTCCCACAGTATTCTTGTCAGCAAGTTAAAGAAGTACGGGCTGGATGAATGCACTATAAGGTGGGTAGAAAGTTGGCTAGATTGTCGGGCTCAACGGGTAGTGATCAATGGTTCCATGTCTAGTTGGCAGCCGGTGTCAAGTGGAGTGCCCCAAGGGTCGGTCCTGGGGCCGGTTTTGTTCAATATCTTCATAAATGATCTGGAGGATGGTGTGGATTGCACTCTCAGCAAATTTGCGGATGATACTAAACTGGGAGGAGTGGTAGATACGCTGGAGGGCAGGGATAGGATACAGAGGGACCTAGACAAATTGGAGGATTGGGCCAAAAGAAATCTGATGAGGTTCAATAAGGATAAGTGCAGGGTCCTACACTTAGGATGGAAGAACCCAATGCACAGCTACAGACTAGGGACCGAATGGCTAGGCAGCAGTTCTGCGGAAAAGGACCTAGGGGTGACAGTGGACGAGAAGCTGGATAGGAGTCAGCAGTGTGCCCTTGTTGCCAAGAAGGCCAATGGCATTTTGGGATGTATAAGTAGGGGCATAGCGAGCAGATCGAGGGAGGTGATCGTCCCCCTCTATTCGACATTGGTGAGGCCTCATCTGGAGTACTGTGTCCAGTTTTGGGCCCCACACTACAAGATAAATTGGAGAGAGTCCAGCGAAGGGCAACAAAAATGATTAGGGGTCTGGAACACATGACTTATGAGGAGAGGCTGAGGGAACTGGGATTGTTTAGTCTGCAGAAGAGAAAAATGAGGGGGGATTTGATAGCTGCTTTCAACTACCTGAGAGGTGGTTCCATAGAGGATGGTTCTAGACTATTCTCAGTGGTAGAAGAGGACAGGACAAGGAGTAATGGTCTCAAGTTGCAGTGGGGAGGTTTAGGTTGGATATTAGGAAAAACTTTTTCACTAGGAGGTTGGTGAAACACTGGAATGCGTTACCTAGGGAGGTGGTAGAATCTCCTTCCTTAGAAGTTTTTAAGGTCAGGCTTGACAAAGCCCTGGCTGGGATGATTTAATTGGGGATTGGTCCTGCTTTGAGCAGGGGGTTGGACTAGATGACCTCCTGAGGTCCCTTCCAACCCTGATATTCTATGATTAACCAAGGCACTGATCCCGTAAACAATACTGCACAGCCAGAGCTCTGTGCCCATCACAGCCAGTTCCAAGGTAAGATCTCAAATACACTACAGTCCATCCTACAGCCTCTCTGAGTTCTACCTGGCTCTCCCTCAAACCTGGCATTGAGAAGAATTTTGTCTGAATTTTTGTGTTGAAATGGTGTTCTGACAGAAGATACTATTGTTTGGTCAAAGTAGAAATGTTTTGAAAGAATATATGTTGATTTTGAGAAAATTTCATTTCAGAAAAAAAGAAAAAAAAGCATTTTAATTATATTGAAACACCCAATTTCAGCATTTTCAGAATGGAATGTTGAAGTTTTTCATTTCAAAACAACTTTTTGAAACAAATGTGTGTGTGTGTGTGTAGTAATGAGGTGCACTCCATCCCTTCCCTGATACGCCAAAATCCTCTCATCCTCTGTCCTGAAGTGGCAACTTTGTTGAATTTATTTACATTCCCATCACCAATACAGTCTTATGCTGTAAATTATTAATTGTGTTTCTTACCCCTTTTCTATAAGGTCAGGGAAGAATAGCAGGGAAGAATCTCATCCTTGAGATTTCAGATCAAATTGGCTTAGCTAACAAAGGTTCTCCTATTTGTCCTGTGTCATATTTTATTCCCCTCAGCTGATGTGTAATTGGTTCATTAGCCCTCCCAGATTTATCAGCTAATTAGCTGTATATTCCCCAATCTGCCTTTTCCAGGGGAACTGATTGATGCCTAAGTGATCAAAGTCCTGGGCCACCTGTTAGTTTCCAGCCCTCTCTCATATATATATATATATATATATAGTCTAAATCAAAACAAAATGTTTCTATTGACCCCAAATAAAATACTTTTAGAATTTGTTTTGTGAGAAATTAAAAAAAAATGGTTTTGTTCCATTTTGGAACAGAAAAACTTTGAAACAGTGGAGTATCTTGGGGAATGGAAAGTATGGTTCCTCCCCAGCCCCATGTGGGCATGTGTAAAAATGTGTGTGTGTGTGTGTGTAGGAGTGGATAAATGTAATGGGATAAGGGGGTGGCTGGTGTAAATTTTTAGCTCTAGAGCTATAGTGTTATTTAAAGTCTTAATACATTCTGGGCAGGAGAGACATGCCCTGTGAATAACTGGAAAGTCCATTAAATTACAACTACCTCTATGCAGAGAAAAGACCCTAGTTACCCATTTTAAAACTACTTTAAATAAATAACAAATAATTACCAGAATACATAAATATTTTTTTTTAAAATTACTGATATTTTGCACTTCTAGATCGGAGGCTATCAAAGCACTTCAGAAACATTGCTGAATTCATCCTCGCAATTGCTGTTATATACCATTATGTATTATTACCTCCTCGCTTTGAGGGGATTGAGGCAGTAAGAGGTCAGTATGTGACCTGTTCAAGAGAAAAAATAAATTGTTCTGGAGTAAATAGAATAATATTACTAAATAATTTACCTGTCTAACTTTTTTTCTGTCAGCTGATGACAAAATGCAGGATGACCTAATATGGTGTATGTTCTTCAGCCAGTTCTATACAGGGCAGAGGTGGGAACAGATCTCAGATCTCTTGGCTAGAAGGCCATCCTTTTAGGGCTGGGAGCAGTACTTTTTGCAGCTCCTCCTTATAAGCTGCTCCAACTTTTGCTCAAAACTGAGATTCTGACATAGATGGAACTTTAACCTCCCCGATAAGGAAAAAGATTGTACAAAAATACAATCCAACATGTAAACAAACTTAGCCAGTGCATAAATATGGACTCTGATAAAATAAGTAGAAAGTACAAACAGTTTATAAATTAATCAGAATATATATTTGCATAAAAATGCTTTGGGAATCACTGAGAGCTCTGAAAACTTCTCCAGACAGATCTTCTCTGCTAATGCCAGTGCTCGCTCTCTCACTCAGTGCAGAGCATTTCCTGAGTATTCATGCTTCCCTTATAATACTTTTGTTCCTAAGCTTCCCTTACCTTTCTCCAGGCAGCAGGGGTGCTGCAACAATTTGTATAGTGGCACCTTAGAGACTAACCAATTTATTTGAGCATAAGCTTTTGTGAGCTACAGCTCACTTCGTCGGAAGCTTATGCTCAAATAAATTGGTTAGTCTCTAAGGTGCCACAATTACTCCTTTTCTTTTTGCGAATACAGACTAACACGGCTGTTACTCTGGAATTTGTATAGTGGGGCTGCTGAGAGCCATTGAACCAAGCTGTAAAACCTGTATATAATGGAAATCACTTCAAGCCAAGGGTGAGGCAGAACCCCTAGTTCCAGTACCTATGCCAGGCAGCCTTTCCCTGCTTGAGTACCTAAGCTTTCAGCCTCATGACTAATTTTTAAGTTCGCTCTGTACCAGAGTGGACACCTCCCAGCTGCATCCCATAAGACAAGCTGCAGGCAGTCATGCTGGGCTCTTAAGGAAACTATCCTAAACACACAGGGAATCCTCCTTTGAAAGCAAATTCATTCTATGAGATTCTTGGAAAAGCTCCTAAAAATCTTATCCTGAAACCCCAGTGAGTCTCATATCTACCTTCTCCTTATTCCATCATTGAAAAAGGTGGATGAAAAATGTGGCACATCTGCAGTTGAGATGGACAGGGATAATACTACAGGAAGAGGGGATATACATTAAATGTATTCTGCAAGAAATGCAAAGAGCATGAAATCACCATGAGGCAGGGATGCAATATGCACTGTCCTCATGGTTTGTGGGGAGAGAGATACAGATGGAAATCAAGCATTAAAGAGAGAATTCACACTCCAGGATGGAAAAGAGAATGCAAAGTGTGGCTCTGCTGGGGACAAAACTGACAGCCTGGCTTTCTAACATGCTGAGTATTCATCATCGATAAAGGCAACAAAATGCAGCTAAATTCAGCATCACACCTTATTGTGGATTTTCTTTCTCTCCATCCACAGCATCTGATGCACAGCATCTGTCTGTTTTTTCCCCCCTGAACATATGTGGTAAATCCAAGTCTAACCTCTCTAACTAGTGAACCATATGACTGTGAAAAGCCAAGTCTCCTGGAGGTCTTCCACCAATGGCTGACATGAAACAAACTGCATTGTTTGTATCAGTGCTAACTTGGAAATGCTTTTGAATTTACTAGGGATGTGGTAATTTCCTGAATCAAACTCTTCAGACACAAAGCTGTAAATCTGGTCAGATTGGATAAAAATTATTACACTCCTGGATACTTAACATGTTGCTTGGATTCTGCCACCTTCTCAGAGTCCTCTTCCTTTCCTCACTCATTCATTGCAGCTCCTGCTACCCTTCTGAGGCTCTCTCTGAACCCCTAGATCCCTTTCCTCCTCCTCTCACACACAAATTTACTTCCATTGCTGTCCAAGATACCCAGAATCCTTTGGCTTACTTCAGTGGCCCATTTTGCTGAACTGAAGAGAAGAGAGACGTATAGGAACTGCTTGGCGCTAATCTTGTCTTTGAGTTCCCTCATGAGCCTTTGGATTCCTTGCATAATTCTTTGCAACTGTGAGCTCTGACGGTTATTTCATTTCTATAGCTTTACTATTTCATCTCTCTTTTTCACTGTGTCCTCCTGCCTACCCCTGTAACACTTTAAACTGCACTATCAGGCTGAGGTGCACCAACAGAAATCACTAGAGGCTGCCAATAATGCAAATCACTCTTATCAGGTAGATTGGAGGGGAAATGGCGCTACCTTGCTGTGGCTCTCCTGAATCAGAGCCAAAGCACTGGGATGGTGATTTCAGTCCCCCACTATCACAGCAAAGTAGCTCTCTTGAGTGACCTAGGGCCCTGATCCTCTAATTGGCTTTGCTTGCATAGAGCTCCTTTACGTTAATAGGGCTCTGCAAGGGTGCTGGAGCCCACCCACAAGGAGTCAGCTGCAGGACGTAGTGTGTATTCTGACTTTTGTGTATCTCTTTCTAAAGCTCAGAAATCTAACACTTTGTTCTTCTGTTATTGGATAACTATGGGCTATTATTTACCAAGGAATGCCATGACACGGCCAGCAATCAGGTGGCCACCAAAAACTTCAGTGGTGCAATAAGATCTCCAATGATGGACACAAACTGAATATCTATCCAGTCGACCTTAAGGATCTAGCCAGAGACTGATCTGGGTGGTGCTCGATATGCAGGAAAGCTATGTCCCATTGGGATTTGCCATGATGATGGTGATGATTGAATCTACCTCTCTACACACACATAGAAACATTCACACATGCTAATACTGCATTTATGGACAGGATAGAGGTAGATGGAGACTTAACAATCCAGCTTCTAACAGGGCCAAGAGTGATTATTGACTCTTTAAAATATTAAAATTGTAAAGCAAAAAATAAAAGGCTAAAACAAAAATACCAGAGTAATAGCCACAGAAATCATCTGCTTGATGATCATCAGAAGTGTGATATTGTTATTTACTCTTTTCCTCCTGTGTCCTTCATATTATGGTCTGAACATTTTAATAAACAGAACCCTAAATAAATAAAATGTTGCAATATTTTAGCTGCTAAACACCTAATGGAATAATGTGCTTATAAAAAGTCTGACAGCGGAACTGTAACTGAATGGATTTGAAACCCATTAAGAAAGATTTACTTTGATTGAATATCCTTGTTTCTTTGGAGAAAGGAGCTAGAGGAAGGGCTGCAGTACTGATAGCACTATTCCCCCAGGCAATTGGGAAATAGCCAAAGACACAACTTTCTAAGTGATAGAGACCAATGGGACATCATTAGGGGATTTGTACTATAGCATCACTGTGGAGGAGTCATTCCAAAATTAGAGAATCAAAATCAATGGGGAAAAAAAGCAATTTCAGGAGTGTGTTGGGGGACTAGAATTGGTATTCAGTTTATAGCACCTTCCTTGGTTGCACTGCTCTTACACACTTTAGTACTAGGACATCTTATTCAATTTGAACATACTTTTATGGCATTACCCCAATAATATGCCCCTTGGGGTTTCTTTTTTACAATTGTAAGAGACTTGCCTTGTGATTCCCCCCAACACACCCACAGGACAATACTGGCAACCTTTTCACGCCACATGCCTTGAGACAGTGCAATGAATATGTTCTAAACACCACTGTACCTCTGGTAAACCCTCTCAAGCTTTCAGTGCCAGAATCCCAATTGGTGTAATTCAATATAGCTCAAATGCATTGAATGCAATCAATTTACCCTAGTTGAGGATTAAATCTATAAAATAGCTTTCATTTGGATTGGATTAGAAGGGGGGTCAAAACATTCAGCGAATGTACAGCATTTCCTTCAGATGCTTACTCTTACGGAGTTTGATTTTATTACTAGCCCTTTGGATTGTGTGTTTTCATTATGTTTGTTTAAGGAAGTTATATTGTTTACAATATTTGGTCTCTGTTTGAATTGCTTACACGTTTGAGATTAAATTGCTTGGGCTACATTGGGCCAAATTAAATAAATGCACAAACAAAACAAATGAATAAATAAAATGTATAAATGGGAAGTGGTTTGGGGAGACTTGGCAGGTGCTGTACCTTGTGTTACACAAATTAAGTACAGAGATCTGGAAGTTAATTAAAAATGTTGATTGGTGTGACTAAGAATTATAATTATAGAAATTGTTTGTGGATGCCCTGGAAATGAAGGTTTACCAAAGAGTTTTCTTCTGTTCTTTTACATTTTCAAGGATATTCTTTGCATTGTAGCATGACTATCTCCTGTACAGAAGCAACTATGTTAGATAGCAAATTTTAACTAGCAAGAGCAGATGAACTTGGAGTTTATTTTATCCTGTCCGTTTTTTAAAAAGCCATAGAAATAGTCAAAGAAGTTAAAGACCATCCAGTCTATTTTCTGAGAGACAATGCAGTATATTTGAGCATAAGCTTTCGTGAGCTACAGCTCACTTCATCGGATGCATCACGAAAGCTCATGCTCAAATAAATTGGTTAGTCTCTAAGGTGCCACAAGTACTCCTTTTCTTTTTGCGAATACAGACTAACACGGCTGTTACTCTGAAATGCAGTATAGTTAGTATGTAAGGTATGTAAGTGTTCTAGGTGATTAAGGGACATGGATATTTATGGTCTGATCCAGCACATAGGGCCAAGTTCTCCACTGACTTATATTCCTGGCAACAGGGTTGAATTAAGTATATAAATTAACTATATTGTGGTTCTTACTGGTGTATGAACATTGGTTTAAAGAAGTCCTTAACCGAAGCTCTTTTGGTCACAACTATGGATAAATTGTTGGTGTGCCAACACACACAACAAATATTTCCAGGTGAACAACTTCTTTGGAGAGCTCATCTTTAGTGTCATAGCCAATTCGCTTCTTAAACTGGATTCAGGTCTTTGTTCTAAGAGCATCTTTCCCTGTCAGTGGTCTCAGATGCTCCCTGACCAGCTAGCAAAATATGGCAGGTGGCTTGTAACCAGTCAGAGAGCAATACCCTCTCAAAGGCTGCTCCAGGGCTTGTTTCAACCTAGTTTTCCCAGATCATGTCTGGTAATCTAACAATCAAGGTTTTACCATTGCAAGCCAAAGCCTGCTCCATAACCTTCATGCTAACATAAGCCGATACATTATTAGCCACAGGAACAAGCTGGGATACCATAATAATGGACATGTACCCCGGTTATTCCTTTTCCCAGTCAATGGCAAAGTATGTTCCAGGTACATAGAGAATGATTTAGAGCCCAATGAGGTCAACGAGGCTCAGATCCAGGTACTTAATGCCAGATTTAGGTGCCTAAGTCTCAGGCTTAGGTGCTTAAGTCCCAATTTTGGCTCCATTGCAATGCAAAAACCTCCCACCAAGCCCTATAGGCACCTAAAGTCACCTGACACCTAAGTTTTCAGGGTAAAAGTTCCCTGAGAGCCTATGTTTCTGCCTCTGGGCATGTGTACTCCTGCCTCCCTCAAGGTGTCCAGATGTCTATCTCCTGCCTAAGCCCCAGAGCAATTCACAAACCAGGGGAAGATGGGCATTTGTCTGCCTAAGTCATGTGCAGGCTTCAATCCCATAGGTGTGCTCAGAGGCTGCCAACATGATCAGGACCTTCCTGGCCCCACTATCTCTCAGGAAAGGGTTCCAACAAGACTTCCTCAATCTCTCTTGTTGAAACTGTTCCACTGTGGAGCCCAGGCACCTGAGTTAGGTTTGTGTATCGCAGTGTTGTTCCTATGATTTCCTAACTTTTACGTGCCATGATGCTGAGTGTCACAGCACCAAAGTCCCTGTGTGGATCTGGGCCTGAGTCTTTCCACTGACTTCAATGAGCTGTGGAGCAAGCCCATAAGCATCAGAGGATTATTGTTTAACATATAATTCCTCTAAAGTAGAAACCCATGGCAATACTTGCAGCCTGTATTTTATCACAGGTATCACTATAATCTTATGCCAGCATCATGGTTAATTATGAAATTGGAAAGGAGCAACTTGACAAAACCTTGCTATTTAACTGAAATCCCCAGGGTTTGTATTTTTTAATATGCAGATAAATTAATAGAGATGCACCCTGAACCAAAACCTGTGATCTGAATACCCTTTGGAATTTGGGGAGATTCAGAAAACAAACCAGATCAGAATCCTAAAGGACCATCTGAACTAATTAAACATGTTGAATTATTCCTCTATGCACCCCCAGTTTTTAAAAACACAAATAATCGGGGGGAGGGGGGAGGGGAATATATTTCTCGGTTAGACAGCTTCCGCTGATGTATGGAGTGTTTCTTAAATGCTTGCCTTGTCATCTGCCCTGGTGCCAGGGAACATTATCAAGTGTAATTCTTACAGGATTTACTATGATGAGATAGTCCCCATGATTGCCCTTTTAGAAAATATAAAGCTCCCTAACGTAAATCAGTCTTACTGCAGGTAATATGCTCATCGTAGTAATCCTGTTCTGGCTGAATGGAATTCTTCACATAATTCATCCCGGCAGTAATTGTACAAGCATGAATGAGACACCAGGTTTGAAGATTCTAAAGCAAAATGTAATTCTGACCTTGTGCAGTTGTGACTAAAGAGGCAGCAATGCTACAATGTTAAGACCCATACAAATCATTTCTGGTTTTTTGTTTATTGTTGTTTTTTTAACGTCTTAACAAAATGACACTCGTGCTAACAAGCTGTCCAAGAAGATCATTTGTTCTGGCGATAAATTACAAAGGAACAATAACCCTGGTGCATTCTTAATTCTTTATCATGTAGGAGTAAATTTGTTATTAGAAGGATAGAATGAAGGATTCTGTTTGCCTGTAACATAAACATAGGCTTCTAAAGGACTAAAGCATCACTAAGTGCCATCCTTATTCAAAGACATTAATTTGCGTCAGTAATTGTTACAGAATAGGAACAATCATTCATTGCACAAAAATGTTTTGGCATAAGAATAATGTGATTTACAAATGTGCTTATAGCACAGTATTTGAATGGGTAAAGAAAAATTAAACTGATAGGAATCTAATTAAATGGGACCGTTAGAAGAAGGTTTCAAAATATGCTCAGTAAGTATCTTAAAGAAAACATGAGGAGCTGATACTAAAGAGCATTTTTATCCTTCTGCAACCTCATCAAGTATCAGGTTGTTAATTCAGAGTACAACACGGCTATCCTAGTTATGTGTCTTTGTCCAACAAGCAGAGTGCTTGCTTCATTGAAGTAAAAATCCCGATCTGAAAACAATATTATAATCCATTTAGAAATATCATTGTTAAGGGGCTTATTCCTTCACCCACTTACTTCTCTGGTCCTTCTCACATGAACAGAGAGCAACAATACCCGAAGTCCAAAGGTGCAAACAATTCAATGTTTATTGGGGTGAACTTCCAGCAAGCATGATTCCAGTTTCCTTCCTTAGTGTCCCCCTTCCCAGCTCTGACACCACAGAGCCTTACACCTGTATCCTTGTTCCCATTCCTGCCCTGAGCCAAACATGATTCCAATTTTCTCCCCCATTCCCTGTTCCCATTTCCCCCTTTAGCAAAACCTGATTCCAATTTCCCCACCCCCATTCCCTGTTCCCATTTCCCCTCCCCACACCCACCCACACACTTCCTGATTGACTGCAGAATATATAGTACAACTTGAGTTCTGCTTAGCTATACCTTAACCAATCATTTTCCTGAAATTTAACTAACCAATCCTAACATATTGTAACATGATTATGTAACCAATTATATCCCACCACCTTAATTAGTTTACACCCAGCAAAATTAATTATACAGCTGACAGAAATAATCACAGAACCAGACAGAGATTATACAGACAAACAATAGCAAAGTGGGAACTATAATGACAAAACAATACAGAAGTGATGATTTCACATCCCAGCTATTGATAAGTGAGTTCTTGCCAGATAGGATGCTATCATACTAAGTTTCCTTTTACAGCTTCTAGGCACTTCCCTTTCTCTGGAGGTGATAAGCATTATTAGGACAGGAGTGTATTCCTAACAGCCCAATAGCACCTTCTTTCAATGTGACTAGTTTGGATGTGACCTGTCACTTCCCAGCTTACGGCTGCCTCTGCTGCTTAGCCAAAGGCCTTAGCCTAAGAACAGGGCCTCAGACTGTCATAGTAAGAGAAGGACCTTATGCTGGCAGACAGTGATTTTGATTCTTTCTTTTATACCTTTAACTAGCCAAGTGATAAGAATACACCTAAATTCTTAAAGTACAGGCCTTTGCAGACAGGCCTGAATATCTATATCCTAACAATCATAAGAACATAAGAATGGCCATACTGGGTCAGACCAAAGGTCCATCCAGCCCAGTATCCTGTCTACCAACAGTGGCCAATGCCAGGTGCCCCAGAGGGAGTGAACCTAACAGGTAATGATCAAGTGATCTCTCTCCTGCCATCCATCTCCAACCTCTGACAAACAGAGGCTAGGGACACCATTCCTTGCCCATCCTGGCTAATAGCCATTAATGGACTTAACCTCCATGAATTTATCCAGTTCTCTTTTAAACCCTGTTATAGTCCTAGTCTTCACAACCTCCTCAGGCAAGGAGTTCCACAGGTTCACTAATCATCTAATCTCTAACCTCTGGCCATAGAGCCATAGCTGGTATGAACAGGGCGGTGCTATAGCAGGGCTCTTTATTATTGGATAGTGTCTTAAAAGACAGAAGTCAAACTAAAAACAGTGTAGAGTATTATCTGTTAGTACCAATTAGCATTCTGGGAATGAAAATATTGCTTGTGCAAATATGGCATTCTGACTGTACAAGTTCTTTCCTAAAAGTACTTCATTAATAGTCATCCCTGTCAGAAAAAGGCATCAAATCCACAATGGGAAGGCAGTGTTGTTTCGAGCTAGCATGAATCAAACATCCATACACATGACCTGCGGGACTCCAGCTGTCTATGTCCCCTTTGTTCAGAAAAATTTGAAAAGTGTTTGGGACCTTTTTGCTGCTTTATCTAATTCATGAAAAAGAGGGTGAGAGAGCTTCTCTCTCTTTTAATTTACAAATGCCAGGTCTTCCCTCTTTTTCACTGGGGGACTCTCTGGATAACTACTAGATCATGGCCTCACAAAAGCCTGAAACCTGAGAAACTGAGAGAAGAGATGTTTAATCCAGAAGCTTTAGAAACTGAAGTCTTTTTATTTTGTTTTGTTTTCTGATTCTGTTAAAGTCTCTTTAGCCCAGACTTGTAAAAAACACTTACGAACAAATACTCTTTAGCCCGGACTTTTAACAAAAGTCTTTGCATCAGATTCACAGTCCCACCTCTTTCACTAAGGACCGAGAAAGATCCCACTCCAGTTTTCCAAGGAACCCTCCAGCAACAACAAAAGTCAGGAGTTGATATTCCTGATACCTTTAAGCTTCAATAGAGCATTAAATAAAACAGAGCCAGCCCCATCTTAAAAAAAATGTTGAGCCTGTCTTTACAAAGCTTGCAGGTGCTATAAAGGGCACAAGCAAAACAACTTGCATACTTTGAAGCTTACCTTTTAATGTAGGCACTTTTCCAAATGAGTGTATCCCAACACCAGTTAAGTATTTTAGCTTGGCGAAAAATTCCTAGATGATCATGCTGTTTGCCAAATGAATGTTAGCCATGTCACTGACTGGAAGTTGCTCAAGTACTACAGTGGTGAGGGCCATATAAGGGCCTACATAGAATTACATCAGATTTTGCTCTTTGAAAACTGTCACCAAAACCAGTGGTGTTGTAGCTGTGTTGGTCCCAGGAAATTAGCAAGACTAGGTGACCTGCAAAAGAGCTCTGTATAAGCTTGAAATTTTGTCTCTCACCAACAGAAGTTGGTCCAATAAAAGATATTAATTCACCCACTTTGTCTCACCAAAACCAGTGTAATTGTTTTATTCATTCTGTGAAGATACTAACCAAACAGTTCTAGTGAATAGTACTTGTTCAAGTTTCAGAGTAGCAGCCGTGTTATCTGTATTCGCAAAAAGAAACGGAGTACTTGTGGCACCTTAGAGACTAACCAATTTATTTGAACATAAGCTTTCATGAGGTACAGCTCACTTCATCGGATGCATTCAGTGGAAAATACAGTGGGGAGATTTATATACATAGAGAACATGAAACAATGGGTGTTAGCATACACACTGTAAGGAGAGTGATCACTTAAGGTGAGCTATTACCAGCAGGAGAGCGGGGGGAGGGAATGGGGGGAACCTTTTGTAGTGATAATCAAGGTGGGCCATTTCCAGCAGTTGACAAGAACGTCTGAGGAACAGTGGGGGTGGGGGTGGGGGTAATAAACATGGGGAAATAGTTTTACTTTGTGTAATGACCCATCCACTCCCAGTCTCTATTCAAGCCTAAGTTAATTGTATCCAGTTTGGAAATTAATTCCAATTCAGCAGTCTCTCCTTGGAGTCTGGGATCATTACACAAAGTAAAACTATTTCCCCATGTTTATTACCCCCACCCCCACCCCCACTGTTCCTCAGACGTTCTTGTCAATTGCTGGAAATGGCCCACCTTGATTATCACTACAAAAGGCTCCACCCCCGCCCCGCTGGTAACAGCTCACCTTAAGTGATCACTCTTGTTACAGTGTGTATGCTAACACCCATTGTTTCATGTTCTCTATGTATATAAATCTCCCCACTGTATTTTCCACTGAATGCATCTGATGAAGTGAGCTGTAGCTCACGAAAGCTTATGCTCAAATAAATTGGTTAGTCTCTAAGGTGCCACAAGTACTCCTTTTCTTTTTGCGAGTACTTGTTCAGTAGATTATCTGTGAGTGGCTTCTTGCAAGTATTCAATATTTGCAATTTAATCTGTTTCAGTTTTGAGTGGACCCATAGATCACCTAGTACTGTGTCTATTCCCTGATTGGATGAGCACAACTCTCATTAGGTATTTGGATCTAATTTGAACATCAAAATTCATTCTGCTCTATTGAGTATCTCCTGGGAGAAAGCCAGACTTATATGCATGCATGTGAAATTCTAATTGTTGGAGGGCAGTATTTCTTTTAGTGACCAAAATGTCTATTTTGTTCTTCATCAAGACTTTGATTCAAACATTGCTATATTTTTCTACTCATATTTAGCCACAATCAGATGTGGTGTTAGAGGACACTATTTTATTGGCTAGTGCTAGTGAATTTGTACCCAATTATACCAGGTCTGAATGTACATGTGCAAAAGATGAAGAGCAATTGGTCAGTCAGTGGTATAGAAACATAAAACTGCTAGTTGCAATGTCTCTCTTCTCGCTGGACTGATGAAAGTTCTAGAAAAGAAGAAATAAAGTGTTTTGATACCAGTTAAAGTGAGCAAAATACAGGCAAGCAGAGTGAACACTTTGATCCACTTAAGATTGGGTAAAAAAATTAGAATGCAACTGGAGTAGTAAATGGTTTAGGATCCTGCACAATCAATATTTAATCCAAAATATAGCCCGTATATCTGTAATCAATACTCTGTTCATCACTGAATTATTTTAACTAGGCCTAAGACAAATACAGTCATTAAGGGACATTTCAAACCTGCTCACAACTGCCTGACTCAAGGTAACTAACTGAACTCAGATATTCCTGGGGTATTTCTGTTGAGGGTCAATCTTTGCTTTAATTCTATCTTTGTGTTATTATTCAGTCTTAGTTTTGTTACTTTTTATTCCCTCATGCCAAGGTCCCTCTGAAACATACAACTTTGTCTTGTCTTTGAAGACTTCATAACTGTTTTTCTGTAGTTTCCACAGTAATCTGAATTATTGCCAATATGCAGCATATTATTAGATCCTATTATCATATTCTTCATCCAGAACTTAGTCTTTCTATACCAAATATTGATTTTCTAATTTAAAAGTAAATCCTTACTAAAGAAGAGTAGCCTTGGCAATACTCTTTCTCGGGCATATCACTCCAGTGGTGACTAGCACCATCTGTATAATGGACATTGACCCTTGTCCTGCAACTGGCTCTGTTTGTGTAGAGCTCTGCCCACACAAAGACGGCAGGATTTGAACTGTGTTTAGCAGTAGAGGGGGACAGGATAGACATGCAAAACATCCACCCTGGGACCACATGTTAGTTAGTGGACAAGGCTTTCAAAAAGCCTCTTATATCTGGTACTAAGGCTCACTCTGATTACCAGTCTCAGCAGAAACGGTGAGATTTTCAAAGGTCATGAAAATTAAACTCCCCAAATCCCTTAAGGGAGTCAGTCCACAGTAAAGCATTGCAATATTGGCAGGGCAGTATGGGGACCTTGCAATCCCATTCCCCATGCTGTACCTGTTCTGTAGGTAAATACACTCAGCCTCCAGGACTTACGTCTCTCTCTCTCTCTCTCTTTCTGACACACACACACAATGCATTTGTAAAAGCCACAATCCATACGGTTTCAGTTAACATATACGCTGTAGCCACTTCCAGCATAAAGAACCCACTTAGTATTAATTATAAAATACAAGGATTTTAATTGCTTGATTTTGATCTAACCATCAACCATAACTTAGATCTAAAATGATATAATGTTCATCATTCTTCTCGACTTTCATTTACTGTGAAGAAATGGTAAAATGTTTTCATGCATTTATTTCATTATTCTTGGATGCCACAAATTATCCAAGCATTTTGTCGATACTCTGCTGCCATAAGATTGGCCATAAAATCTTGAAATGCATTAAAGGGCTTTAATAAAAATGAAAATGTATCTGTACATGTGAGCTTTAGTCAATTATATTTTATTTTAATTGTAAGATGGGCTAGCTGAGCCTTGCATGTTCTTTGAAACATAAAAGTAAATCAGGATTTTTATGCTATAACTGTGACCCTTCCAAGAAGTTTGGGCAACCACTAGGCATTTGTTGTCACAGTGAGAAGTGTGATCCTCAAAAGTTTTACTTCCAAAAATGCTGAGGCATTAGAAACATTAGAGCCAGTCCAGAGGTCTTTATTCATTTCTCTTGGGCCATCCCTACACCACAAACTTATGTTGACTCAAGTTACGTGGGCATACAACTGCTGCAGTTAGTACATTGCTTGTGCACATGCATACTTGGCTCCTTTTGTCGGCAGTGCGTGTATTCCACTGTCCAGCACATGTTTGGGAAATTTTGGCAATGCATGATTGGGCCAAAAAGAGTCGTGCAGGGATGACTGGGAGCAAGGAGTCAACTTCCCAGTTTGCATGTGTTTCCATCCCATAATGTTGTCTGTATCCCATAACTGTTGTGCATTTGTTCAAAATCCCAGAAACCTGTGCCGCCCTCCTTGCTGTCTGCCATTTCTGACAGAAACATGGGGCCTTGCACAGCTGTGAACTATTGTCAGAGTGTTGCAAGCACAGAACAAAAAATTCTGGAGTATTTCCAAGAAGTGCTGCAAGAAGAACCGAATGAGTGAGGAATATAATGATTCCTTGGAGGACCGATAGCTGTGGGACACAGCAAGGACCAATTCAAGGTTGTTGGTGGCATTCACAGAGCAGCTGCAGATGGTGGACTGCCACTTCTGGACCGGAGAAACAAGCACTGACTGGTGGGATTGCATCGTAATGCAGGTTTGGGATGATGAGCAGTGGCTGCAGAACTTTTAGATGTTCAAGGCTGCATTCCTGGGTCTGTGCATCGAGCTCACCTCAGCCCTCCAGGACTGGGACACCAAATGAGAGCTGCACTGACAGTGGAGAAGCAAGTGGTGATCACACTGTGGAGACTTGCAATGCCAGATTGCTACCAATCAGTCAGGAATCAATCTGAGAGTCAGGAAATTCACCGCAGCGACTATTGTGATACAAATGTGCAGGGCCATTAATGGACTCCAGCTACACAAGACTGTGATTCTTGGCAATATGCAGGACATAATGCATGGATTTGCAGCAATGGGGTTCCTGAACTGCATTTGTCAAGGCTAATTCCCCACTCTGGCACTTTGAGTGCAGAAGGTGGGGGCCCGCAAGGATTCTAAAAATTAATACTGGCCATTCCAGGCTGGTATTAAACTCCCAAGCTTCTCTCTGACCTTGGAAGGGTAGATGTTGCTACCCCTCAAATACAAAAAAACCTGTTGAACCCAGGAAGGCGCACTTGTGAATGCCTCCCTATGGGGTACCAGCAAGCCCTTTCACACCCCTCCGGGGAAGAGCTGAGAAAGAAAACAAAGGAAATCAGCGGTTGCCACCAGCTAATTAAACAACATATGTACCTCTGAGGACACAATAACCCTACACTTATCCTTGTTGAACCTCATCAGATTTCTTTTGGCCCAATCCTCCAATTTGTCTAGGTCCCTCTGTATCCTATCCCTACCTGCCACCGTATCTACCACTCCTCCTAGTTTAGTATCATCCGCAAATTTGCTGAGAGTGCAATCCACACCATGCTCCAGATCATTTATGAAGATATTGAACAAAACTGGCCCCAGGACCGACCTTGGGGCACTCCACTTGATACCAGCTGCCATCTAGACATGGAGCCATTGATCACTACCCGTTGAGCCTGACAATCTAGCCAACTTTCTACCCACCTTATAGTGCATTCATCCAGCCCATACTTCTTTAACTTGCTGACAAGAATACTGTGGGAGACTGTGTCAAAAGCTTTGCTAAAGTCAAGAAACAACACATCCACTGCTTTCCCTTCATCCACAGAACCAGTAATCTCATCATAGAAGGCGATTAGATTAGTCAGGCATGACTTGCCCTTGGTGAATCTATGCTGACTGTTCCTGATCACTTTCCTCTCCTCTAAGTGCTTCCGAATGGATTCCTTGAGGACCTGCTCCATGATTTTTCTGGGGACTGAGGTGAGGCTGACTGGCCTGTAGTTCCCAGGATCCTCCTTCTTCCCTTTTTTAAAGATGGGCACTACATTAGCCTTTTTCCAGTTGTCCGGGACTTCCCCCGATCGCCATGAGTTTTCAAAGATAATGGCCAATGGCTCTGCAATCACAGCTGCCAACTGCTTTAGCACTCTCAGATGCAACGCATCCAGCCCCATGGACTTGTGCATGTCCAGCTTTTCTAAATAGTCCCTAACCACTTCTTTGTCCACAGAGGGCTGGCCACCTACTCCCCATGCTGTGTTGCCCAGCGCAGCAGTCTGGGAGCTGACCTTGTTTGTGAAGACAGAGGCAAAAAAAGCATTGAGTACATTAGCTTTTTCCACATCCTCTGTCACTAAGTTGCCTCCCTCATTCAGTAAGGGGCCCACACTTTCCTTGGCTTTCTTCTTGTTGCCAACATACCTGAAGAAATGCTTCTTGTTACTCTTAACATCTCTTGCTAGCTGCACCTCCAGGTGCGATTTGGCCCTCCTGATTTTATTCCTACATGCCCAAGCAACATTTTTATACTCTTCCCTGGTCATTTGTCTAATCTTCCACTTCTTGTAAGCTTCTTTTTTATGTTTAAGATCCGCAAGGATTTCACTGTTAAGCCAAGCTGGTCGCCTGCCATATTTACTATTTTTTCGACACATCGGGATGGTTTGTCCCTGTAACCTCAATAGGGATTCTTTGAAATACAGCCAACTCTCCTGGATTCCTTTCCCCCTCATGTTATTCCCCCAGGGGATCCTACCCATCCGTTCCCTGAGGGAGTCAAAGTCTGCTTTCCTGAAGTCCAGGGTCCGTATTCTGCTGCTTACCTTTCTTCCCTGCGTCAGGATCCTGAACTCGACCAACTCATGGTCACTGCCTCCCAGATTCCCATCCACTTTTGCTTCCCCCACTAATTCTTCCCATTGGCTCTTTGGCCAGGTGCTCACTCACTTACTTTTACCTATGCATGCATTCAGACTTATTAACCCTTTACAGGTAAAGCAAGTAGAGAACAGTTAGAAAGCGGGATTTTATAGCTAACTAGCTGGCTAGGTGTCCATAAAAGGAAGCTATCCCCCCTTCATTTATCACAGCATTGGAGTGAAAGACAGCATGCACACCCCTATTTTGGCACCAAGCCACTTTGCCACTAAGTATGTTAACAGAAAGAACTACTTTTCTGAGGTTATGCAAACATTGGTGGGTCACTGTGAATGCTTCACTGACATCAGTGTGGGCTGATCAAGCAAAGTGCATGATGCTGGCATCTTAAAGAAGATAGGACTGCTCAGAAAGCTACAAGTAGGTAATTTCCCTACTGGTGAATTACCACTGAGAATGTTGAAATGCCAATAGTGATCCTCAGGGACCTGCCCTAGCCCTTGTTCCCCTGGATCATGAGGTCGTGCAATGGCCATCTCAACAGCACCAGGGAATCACAGAATATTAGGGTTATAAGAGACCTCAGGAGGTCATCTAGTCCAACCCCCTGCTCAAAGCAGGATCAACCCCAACTAAATCATCCCAGCCAAGGCTTTGTCAAGCCAGGCCTTAAAAACCTCTAAGGATGGAGATTCCACCCCTTCCCTAGCTAACCCATTCCAGTGCTTCACCACCCTTCTAGTGAAACAGTTTTTCCTAATATCCAACCTAGACCTCCCCCACTGCAACTTGAGACATTTACTCCTTGTTCTGTCATCTGCCACCACTGAGAACAGCTTAGCTCCATCCTCTTTGGAACCCCACTTCAGGTACTTGAAGGCTGCTATCAAATCCCCCCTCGCTCTTCTCTTTTGCAGACTAAATAAGCCTAGTTTCCCACAGCCTCTCCTCATAAGTCATGTCCCCCAGCCCCCTAATCATTTTTGTTGCCCTCCGCTGGACTCTCTCCATTTTGTCCACATCCTTTCTGTAGTGGGGGGGCCTCACTCCAGGTGTGGCCTCACCAGTGCTAAATAGAGGGGAATAATCACTTCCTTTGATCTGCTGGCAATGCTCCTACTAATGCAGCCCAATATGCTGTTAGCCTTCTTGGCAACAAGGGCACACTGTTGACTCATATCCAGCTTCTTGTCCACTGTAATGCCCAGGTCCTTTTCTGCAGAACTGCCACTTAGCCATTTGGTCCCCAGCCTGTAGCAGTGCATGGGATTCTTCTGTCCTAAGTGCAGGAATGATTCAACCATCAGCTCAATGGGTGCAGAATGTCAGTTGAATGTGCTTTTGGTCATTTGAAAGGATGCTGTTGTTTACTTACACAATTGGACCTCAGTGAGCAAAATTATCCCCATGGTAATAGCTCTTTGCTGTGTCCTGCTTAATATCTGTGAAGCAAAAGAAGAAAAGTTTCTGGTAGGGTGGAGGTGGAGTGGCTGTCTGCTGAATTTGAACAGTCAGATATAAGGGTTATTAGAAGATATAAGGTAAAGGGAGGCTTTGAAAGGCCATTTTAACAGCGAGCCAGAGTAGCATGTTTTGTTTGTAGTGTGCTCTATCTGTCCCTACTCTTTTGTGGCACACTAGGAGCAGTGGTGATTTCTGTACATGTAGGGATATAACATTGTCAGTGCACCTATTCATTTTGTTTGCCAATGATCCTCTGAGTTGAGTGGCACTGTACAGTAACAGGTAATTCGTTGCTTTCAGAACTGCTGAGCACTTGGCAGCGTATGTTGTGAACTAATAAAGATGAATTATGTTCCAAATAATATAATTTTATTCTATAATAAAACCCATGCAATTTTACAGCAAATACACTAAAAACTTAATAAAACATAATAAATTAAGAGAACAGAACTTATGAAGGGGAAAGAACATTCATGTCCATTTCAGGTACATATACACCTACTGTGGCTATCACAGGCCAGTGTATGTGAAGTTGCGATTGTTTTTAATGTTTCCTGGGGTGGGTTGGTAGGGCTAGTGTAGTGACCTGTGATGCCAAATGGAATGTTGATGGGCGGGTTAGGGAGACACTAATATTGAGTTCTCAGTGGGCTGCAGAGCAAGGCAATCCTGGGATTGTTGAACCTGCAGGTCCATTAGAGTCTGCAGCATCTCTGTTTGCTGACTAAGAAGCCCCATTATGGCCTGGTGCAGCTCCCTGTCCTTTTCCTGCTGGGATTCCTGGGCCTTTCTCCCCTTCATTCTTTCCTTTTCTATTCCAGGCTGTTGGCAATGTTCATCCTCCAGGCTCTGCGCTCACAGTGGGATGCAGTACTGTGGATGTCATTGAATATGTCATGCCGAGTCCTCTTCTTTCTCCTCCTTATCTGGCTCAGGCATACTATGGGTGTGCAGGGGGTTACCCTGAAGGCCACAATAGCAGCAGCCGAAGATAAAACACACAGAGGTGCCGTTGTCAATGTATTCACTATAAAAAGTCAAATTTAAGATACTGAACTCATTCCCCTTGCTCCCCTGAAGTTTTAAGCACTACATTATCACTTCTGTTTGGGACAGCTTGTGCACAGTGCAGTCACTGCACCAGCCATTGTGAGTGTGGCCCTTCAGGGGGTTGGGGAAAAGATGAGGGAATTGCTCAGTTTCATGATTCTAGTAGTCTAGGACAATGGTACTGAATACTGGGGGAAACTTTTGGGAAAGTGAGAGCCTATACAGGAAGGATGGGCTTCACCTAAACCAAAAATTGAACCAGATTGCTGGCACTTAAAATTAAAAAGGGCATAGATCAGATTTTAAACTAAGGGCTGGGGGAAAGCCGACAGGTGTGGAGGAGTATGTGGTTCAGACAGAGGTATCCCTTAGGGGAGGATCTATTAATGGAGAGTCTCTGTGTCCTAGTAAGGAGGAGAGAATGGCAGATGATAAAATACAGGTAGGATCTGATGAGAAAAGGTCAAATATAACGAAGTCCCATTCAATTACATCATGTAATGGCAGACTGCTAAAAAGTGACACTTTTTAAAGTGCTTATATACCAGTGCTAGAAGTCTAAAAAATAATAATAACTAGGGTGAACTAGAGTGCCTCATATTAAATTAAGATATTGATATGATGAGCATCACAGAAACTTGGTGGAATGAGGGTAATAAATGGGACACAGTAATACCAGGGTACAAAATATATCAGAAGGACAGAACAAGTCATGCTGGTGGAGGTGTGGCACTATATGTGAAAGAATGTGTAGAATCAAATGAAGTAAAATTCTTAAATGAACCAAACTGTACTATAGAATCTCTATGGATAGCAATTCCATGCTTTAATAATAAGAATAGTCCATTAGGGATATATTACCAACAACCTGACCAGGATGGTGATACTGAGTGTGAAATGCTCAGAGAGATTAGAGAGACTATTAAAGTAAAAAACTCAATAATAATGGGAGATTTCAACTATCCCCATATTGACTGGTTACATGTCTCCTCAGGACGGGATGCAGAGATAAAGTTTCCCTGAAGAGGAGAGGAAATTCTTGGTTTAGTCCTAAGTGGAGCACAGGATCTTGTCCAAGAGGTGAATATAGCTGGACTGCTTGGTAATAAGGACCATAATATAATTAAATGTAACATCCCTGTGGCAGACAAAACACCACAGCAGCCCAACACTGTAGCACTTAATTTCAGAAAGGGAAACTAGACAAAAATGAGGAGGTTAGTTAAACAGAAATTAAAAGGTACAGTGCCAAAAGTGAAATCCCTGCAAGTTGTATGGAAACTTTTTAAAGACACCATAATAGAGGCTCAATATCCCAAATTAAAAAACATAGTAAGAGACCAAAAAAAGCGCCACCGGGGCTAAACAACAAACTAAAAGAAGAAGAGGCAAAAAGGCATCCTTTAAAAAGTGAAAGTTAAATCCTAGTGAGGAAAATAGAAAGGAGAATAAACTCTGTCAAATAAAGTGTAAAAATATCATTAGGAAGACCCAAAAAGAATCTGAGGAACAGCTAGCCAAAGACTCAAAAAGTAATAGCAATTTTTTTTAAAAGTACGTTAGAAGCAGGAAACCTGCTAAACAACCAGTTTAATATTTATATATACATATATATAAAACAATGGGGTCTAAATTAGCTGTTACCACTCAAGAAAGAGATCTTGGAGTCATTGTGGATAGTTCTCTGAAAACATCCACTCCATGTGCAGTGGCAGCCAAAAAAGTGAACAGAATGTTGAGATCATTAAGAAAAGGATAAATAATAAGACAGAAAATAGCATATCACCTCTATACAAATCCATAGTATGCCCACCTCTTGAATACCACATACAGATGTGGTCGCTCCATCTCAAAAAAGATATATTGGAATTGGAAAAGGTTAAGAAAAAGGGCAACAAAAATAATTAGGAGTACGGAATAACTTCCGTATGAGGAGAGATTAAGCAGGTTTAAAGCAAACATACGGAAGTATTTCTTCACACAACTCACAGTCAACCTGTGAAACTCTTTGCCAGAGGATGTTGTGAAGGCCAAGACTATAACAGGGTTCAAAAAAGAACTAGATAAGTTCTAGTTGGAGGATAGGTTCATCAATGGCTATTGATGGTGTCCCTAGCCTCTGTTTGCCAGAAGCTGGGAATGGGCGACAGGGGATTAATCACTTGATGGTTACGTTCTGTTCATTCCCTCTGGGGCACCTGGCATTGGCCACTGTCGGAAGACTGGATACTGGGCTAGATGGATCTTTCATCTGACCCAGTGTGGCCGTTCTTATGTTCTTATGGCACCAGTTTCCACAGGCAGTGGTGATTTCAGCTGATATCTCACTCCTGAGGGTAACATAGGCAGAGAGAGCACAGCAGCTGGGGGTTTCCCAAAGCCACCCGAGCCTGTATGCTGCTACCCTGTGTACTGTAATGGTGCCTGCTGAAGTTATCTTTGAGCAGCAGGGAAAAGTGTCCTGCCATGGAGGAAGAAATAAGGCAACCCTCCCTAGAAATCTTCAGCAGAGGATTGCAGAGTACCTCCATGGAAGTTTCATGAAAGATTCAAGAGACATCCCTGTGCACATAAACAAACTGCTCTACCTTCTCCCTGCCCTCCTCAACCCAACTCTAAAGGGGAAAGAAAAGCAGATAGTAACTCTACCTCTCTTGGTTGTACCACTACCTCTTCTAGCCTGACTAAATTAATGAAATGTCAAAAGATGGTGTCCTGCTACATTGTGGGTGCCGTCACTATAATAGAAAATTTATCTATTCACTTACCAGAGGTTCTTTCCTCTGCATCAGGTTTGGCCATGCTGGACTGGTGGAACTGGCTTGACTGTGGCGGAGTCAAAAACAGGTCCTGGCTCGCTGTGCAGCTGGATCCCCCGGTCACCTGTCCCCCATACTCCTCCTCCTCTTTCTCATCCACCAACTCCTCCTACTCACTGTCATGGCAGCAGCTTGTGACTCAGGCTCCTCTGAGGCATCCATAGAGTGTTGGGATGGGGGAGGTCTCTGCCGCGGATGGCATACAGCTCTTTGTAAAAGTGGCATGTCTGCAGCTCAGCACCAGATAGATTGTTGGCCTCCTTGGCCTTCTGGTATGCTGTGATGGGGTGTACAAACCCCACACTGAGCAACAAGCGGTTAAGGAACTGCTCTGGATTCAGTCAGCCCCACCCTGCCATATCTGTAGCAAATGCACCAATTGGAGGAGGAGTTAAAAGGCAGGGGAGCAGCTCATTTTGTGGAAGACCTACCAGTAGCTCCAGGAGAGACGAGGTGAAGGAAGACAGACTCTCTCCCTCAGTGACTGCCCTAAGGTCCCTCCCTGAGGGAAGGGAAGGGAAGGGAAGGCCTGCTGCAGAGACAGCCTGAGACGGAAGCATTCCCCTTTCAGACAAACTCTGGACTTGATTGATCCTCTTTATTTATTTTTTTGTTTGGACTACCCCAGCAGGGGAAAGCCCTAGCACTGAGCTGGCCCAAGTGGCTGGGCCATACCACAAGAGGAGGCAAGTGCCACCTGAGAGGGAAGAAGAATGACGTCGCTACACGTAGCCACTAGGAGATGCCTTGTGGAGAGCAGACAACCCTTACACCACCTTAACCCAGTCAGCAACCCTGGGACAATCGCAGGGGAGGGTGATAGGAAATGGGCCAGGGAGGACAGCCTTAAGCAACCCTGGCTCACAGATCATTGATAGCACTCAGAGGGCCCTGAGTTGGAGCCCGGTGGAGCGAGGGGGTCTGGGCTCTCCTACCAACAACCCCCCTGCATGTCAGAGGCCTAAGCCCTGACTACTAGGCAGTGCTCCCCTAGCAACCAACCATGAGTAAGGGCTGTCACATATGCCTGCCTTAGTTCCTTGGCTTTCATGTGGCACTGCTGCTGGTCCCTGTTGTACCCCTTCTTCTGTATCCCATGAGCACTCGGCTCATAGATGTTGATGTTGCTACAGCTGGATCAGCTCTGTGCCTGCACAGCCTCTTCTCCCACAGGCCCAGGAGCACATCTGGTGCGTGCAGCTGGCACTCAACAATGGAGAGCTGTTCAGTGTACTCACCAAGCTGGGAATCAGGAAAAGGAATTTCAAAAATTCACAGTGTCTCAAAGGGAAGCAGGGGGCTGCTGGTCTCCATAACCCTTGGGCTGTGGAGTTCAGAATGGCGACCAGAGCGGTCAGCAAAGGGCATTGTGGGAGAGCTGCTGGAGGACAGGTAGGGTCAACATTACTGAAAATCATACTGTATCTCATGAAGATGCTGGCATCATACTCACATTCAATTAGACTTTACTCCAAGTGTATTTATTTACAGGCTTTCCTTTGCTCTCTCTCCATCCTACACCCTCAGTGTAGCATGAGTGCTCTAGACACATTAATGAGCTCATCCCCACAAATTTTAGAGATGGGGACTGACATGCACATGGCATGTCTACTCTTTGTGCTGGGTAGGTGATTCTCATCCCAAGGAGATGTACTCATGCTACCTCCCAACGAGCTAGCATGCTAAAAATAATATATTCGTAGCAGTGAGATGGGCTAGCCACCCTGCATAAATGCCTAGGGCCTCAGACGTCCACGTATTCAGGGCAGCAAGGCTTTCTGGCAGCTCGTGCTACCACAGCAACATTCTATTTTTACCATGCTAGCTCAATGAGAGCTAGCATGGGTATGTCTCCTCCAGTGGAATCGCACCCCAAGCTCAGACATAGAGCTTGGGAGCTATAGACATAGGAGTAGTGAGTTGCTCAAGATCACCAAGGAAGTATGTGGCAGAGGCAGGAACAGAACATAGATCTCCTGATTCTCAGTCACAGAACAGAGACAGAAACAGGGGCAGGGGCAGCAACAGCACAGTGCCTTAGCTTTGACCTGGATGGCTGACTGCTAGGGGATCAGAGAATAACTTATTCTCACTTACATATGCAGTCCTGAATCTGTTTTTATGTGTGTGCGCCTAGACCAATGGGGGCCCATATCCTTAATTAATACAAAATACAAATAATAATAATAATCATCATCATCATGTCTGAGACTATCAACTGCCCACTTCATCTTGAATGATCTCTTGCAATGTGTTAACACCTTATGCTAAACAATTTGTTCCACCTTATAGTTACCTATGACACTCTGAGTACCTTTCCCTGACCCAAAGAAGAGCTCTGTGGTAAATTTGAAAGCTTGTCTCTTTCACCAACAGCAGTAGGTCCAGTGAAAGATATTACTTCATCCACCTGGTTTCTCTAATATCCTGGGACCAACACAGCTACAACAAGACAGCACACTGCCAAGAAATCATATAATTGTAGGACTGGACGGGACTTCAAGAGGTCATCTAGTCCAGTCCCCTGCACTCATGGCAGGACTATGTATTATCTAGGCCATCCCTATACGTGTTTGTCTAATCTGCTCTTTAAAATCTGCAATGATGGAGATTCCACAACCTTCCTGGACAATTTATTCCAGTGCTTAACCACCCTGACAGGAAGTTTTTCTTAATGTCCAACCTAAACAGCACTTGCTGCAATTTAAGCCAATTGTTTTTTGTCCTGTCCTCAGAGGTTAAGGAGAATATTTTTCTTCCTTCCTCCTGTAACAACCTTTTTGTACTTCAAAACTGTTATCATGTCCCCTCTCAGTCTTCTCTTCTCCAGACTAAACAAACCCAGTTTTTTCAATCTTCCCTCAGAGGTCACGTTTTCTAGACTTTTAATCATTTTTGTTGCTCTTCCCTGGATTTTCTCCAATTTCTCCACCTCTTTCCTCAAATGTGGCACCCAGAACTGGTCACAATACTCCAGTTGAGGCCTAATCAGCGTGGAGTAGAGCGGAAGAATTACTTCTCGTGTCTTGCTTACAACAATCCTGCTAATACATCCAGCTGATGATGTTTGCTTTTTTTGCAATAGTGTTACACTGTCGACTCATATTTAGCTTGTGATCCAGTATGACCCCAGATCCCTCTCTGTAGTACTCCTTCCTAAGCAGTCATTTCCCGTTTTGTATTCATCAGTTAATGCTGATATGAATGGTGGCAGCACTATGACTCAAAGTTTCTATGACAGTAAAACTCTACTAATTATTGCTAACACTCCAAAACACATTGATGAGTGAAGTCAAGATTAGCTCAATCAGATTAGCTCAGGGAATTTCAAAACCTACCCTTTTAGTTTATTAGGAAACAAGACATGCAGATAATGAAGTTTCTATATATGTGTCTAGAAAGAAACAAAACCATTTCATGTGCTGCTGCCATCCATATGTAACCTCTTTCAAGGCCACCATCGAACCCTGAATTATCCTTGACTGAGCACTTACAATGAAAACAGCTTCAAGTTTGTGGCTTAATGAATGACAAATCAGTTCTGGTTAAGGAAGAGAAGTAACCTGTCCAATTGCTGTTCATGACTACATTCAGACTGCATAAGGTTCAGCATAAAGCAGCAACAACAGTGCTTTATTACAAAGGAAAGGAGGACTTGTGGCACCTTAGAGACTAACCAATTTTTTGAGCATAAGCTTTCGTGAGCTACAGCCCACTTCATACATAAAGCTTACGCTCAAATAAATTGGTTAGTCTCTAAGGTGCACAAGTACTCCTTTTCTTTTTGCGAATACAGACTAGCACGGCTGTTACTCTGAAACCAGAGCTTTATTAGTATGCTATAAAAGTTTCTGCTTTTGGGTGAGATGAAACTCCCCATCACCCAGCACTATTAGCAATAGCATCCATACCTACGTTTCCTCCAACACTCTGTGCCATAAGGAATGAGATGAAGAGGTATCTACCTGAAACAGAGTCCCTCTGCTTGGCCTTCTGCTGCTGGAATGCTTCAATGACTCAAGATCATTTTCCCACAACCACCTCTTCCTCCAGTTCCTCAGGCTGAACTGCTATCCATTTCATAGGGAAACAAACCCTCAATCTGCAGCAGATTGATCTGTGGGAAATGGGGTTTTAAAAAAAGTCTGAGTTTTTTCCCCTCCCTTGTTTTGTTTCCCCCTTGGCAGGGGATGACATGGTTGTGTATAAAACACTACTAAACTGGGATCCGTTTCAAGAGTTGCGCACACAGTGAAGTGTTTAAAATATGCTTTCTTATTTAGTCTGTTTTCAAACCATTCAAAGCATAAACATTTAAAGCATAAACCTCTTGCAAGTGCACAGTAAAAATATTGCACTGCACATTCCAGTTGAGATCAATTTAAATTTGCACACAATACTACCATTGTAAATCTATACCTGTTGAGACATACTGCCTATTGTACATTCAAAAGAAAAATGAGTTCCTATTGGGCAGGTATCAGCATGAGGGAGGGGCTAAATATTACATGAGCCTACAGAGTTAACTACCTGCCCATCCCTGGAGCTTTCTCTTCCTTTCTGAATTAAAGCCCACTGGTTGGGCCATTTTTATTTTTTTTCGTGGTTGTTGCTTGTGTTGCACATGTTCCAAGATGCTTTTTGTGAAAGAAATCAACCCAAAATGATTTCAAGAGATCATGTCAGAAGAGATTTAAACCCCTATATGTGTGGTTAATAGCCAGATTCTAATGAGCATAATATTCATTCATTTTAAATCATGATTTTTGTGAATAAAGAGTTAAACTAACCTCTTCCTAGCATAAAAATAGTGCATGTATTTTATTTCTCCTGACATCCGATCTTCCTTTTAGGTGAGTGGGGTTGGGGTGTATGGCAAAGGACTTAAACAAGATAATCTGTTGCTAGCTGAGCTTTAAAATCAATAGGTTTTAGTGGTTAAGAGAAAAAACACAACCCTTTATCAGACATTCTTATGTGATTTTTTTTAAAAAATGGATGTAGTCAAGATGTATTATATATTATTATTACTTATTAACATATTATTACAACTGAAAAAGTGTTTTTCTTCCTCACTCTGAATTTCTTCAATAATTACCATAGGCTTACACTTACTGTTAGATCCCACTTCTGTGTGGAAATTATCCATTGGACTGATGTTTTGAAAACTCTCAAATTTGTTACACTGCAATGGCAATAAAAAATAGTTGTAAGAAACATGAAGTAGATGCTGGTAAATTCCTCAGTGAAATGCACAAAATACTAAAATAACAATAAGAGTTAAAAGTTATATATATCATATATATTTCATTTTCTTCTCCATCTCTTTCTATTTTATCTTTGGCTTAGTACTGAGACATCTGAAAGTGTCATTTGGGAAAAAGTCACACAAAGAAAGTGCACGGTCTGTTTAGATCCTAAAAGGCTTACTTAAAAATGAATCTAGGGATATATATACAGCCTTTGTAGCTTATTATCCAAAAAGGTAATCAAATAAAGCAATGTTAAAGTCAGACACTGGCCATAAAATACCCATCCTGCCTGAACAGTAAGATAATGGACTCCAGGGAAGCAGGACAATAGAAAAATAAAATGATTACTATAATTCTCTTAGCCTTATCTATATTGTCCGATAAAGCATGATAAAAGCACATGTTGCAAGGTGAAGCTCAGTTTAATGTCTGACATGATTATCTTCACCAGTTTGTAGCCCTTTTCCATTAGATTGATCTTTTATTCTCAATCATTTGTATAGATGCCCATAAACTCCTTCTACTCTGACAGCATCCTATAATTTAAAGATGACCTGTAATGGATGAAGTAAGGGGGAAAATATCTAGAGTGCTGATAGCAGGTCAAAGCCAAATCAAACCACTTTCTGAAATCTTATGCCATGGCTCTGCTGGAGAGGAAGAAAAGTTGTTTTGCTTCCATAAAAGCTCTGCAAAGTCTCAAGTCCTGTTGTGGTTTGTTTAATTTGGGCTTTCCCCACTCAGTCACGTAGTCTAACTTTCCTTGATGTATGGAATATTTGTGTTTCTCTGCAGATAGAATCATAGAAGATTAGGGTTGGAAGAGACCCCCAGGAGGTCATCTAGTCCAACCCCCTGCTCAAAGCAAATCAATCAGATCTGAAGTGAGCTAATGCCCTCTGAGGAAATAGAATGTACTCCCAAAGGGACCAACACTAGGTTTTCTCTGCTTGAGTTTCCATGAAAGTCACCATGTAGTATACGGGAGATATTTGCATTGTTTTTTTATTAATATTGTGAGTATTTCTATTAGTTTGAGATGATGGTGGGACTTGTGCCATGGAACACCAAGAGTTAATTCCTGCTATTGCTCTCCTCACCCCTGTGGGAGCCAGGAAATGTCTAACTCAGTTGCCAGTACTTAACAGATAACACAGTGAATACACTACTGGAAGTTTGCCTCCAATCCCCCTGGTGAGAAGCATGAACTTGACCAACCAAGTTAAGGGATCCCAGGACAGACAGAAGGAAGGATTAGTTTAGGTAAGATAATGTGCATATAGGTCTATTGTTGTTTTAACCCCTTTCCACCCTATTTTTATGCTCCTATGGATAAATAAATAATCCTTTGTGTTAAGGTGGCTGTTCGGTGTCACTGCATTTTCATGCTGACGACAGGCCCCCAAAGGGAAGTTCATAGCAGGGGCCAAAACCCAATAAAATCTTTTGGTAAATGCGTTCTGTGAGCTGGGAACCTCCTCTCAGAGTGGGGATGAATTGCAGGATTTCACTCTGAGAGAAGTACAGGTGCAGGGCCTGTGGCAATACTGTGGGGGTGGGGGTGGGGTAAAAGGTACAGTGCACCCTGAACCATGACAGTCACTTACTAAAATTCTGCAGGACCTGGGAGCGCTGTGGGTTGCAACCTCTGACTTAGACCCATGTTATTCTTTGTTGGTGAAGACCATCAATAAGACCAATTAGTTCTAGCTGCTAGCTTCTTTTAAGGAAGCAATCATAAGGCATCTGCTCAAGAAATTATCTTTGACAACAATTGTCTTGCTAATGATGTACCTTTATTAAGTACTAGAAGGCTGCGTGGTTTGTTGCTTCTGTAGGCTAAGCTCATTGCACATACAAGGGCTCCATGCATCCCTCCATTCTCCACCACAAGCTGTTTGTGTGTCACCATCCCAAATCCTTCTATTTCAGGGAGTCCCTGAAATACACCACATGCTCCCTCATGCCAGGGTGTTTGTACATCCCATTTCCACCATAACATTCTCCCCTCCCTGTCAGGTGCTCAGTGTACCTTTCCATTCCCCCTCTCCCTCCATAATCTTCTTTTTCTCTATTCCCCCCATGCCAGGGTCTATGTGTCCCCCATTCCAACCTCCTCCACGTAAGGAAATGTGGGTTACAGGGTCTTTGGTATATTGATGATAATCATCCCTATCTCTCCATCTCATCCTACCCAATTATCCAGTGAATAATACAGTAAATATTTATAAACGAAAATAGGCTTAGTCACTCACTATTTTCTAACAATGCGTAAAGGTTGAATTTATGTACTTGTGATGAATGCCAGTGCATCTACCAATAGAGTCTATAATCTTCCTGAATTTATAAATCCCAAGATACTTCCCAGAGCTTACTTATGCTTACATAGATCCCTTGTGAAATAAAGTCATAGAACACTCACAACTCTAAATGATATTCCCAGGTGAATGCCTTTCAATGGTACTGCTGCTTTTTGAGACAAACTAGGAGAAATGTCATCTTAATGCTCCAGAAAATTGGGATTGGTCCTGCTTTGAGCAGGGGGTTGGACTAGATGACCTCCTGAGGTCCCTTCCAACCCTGACATTCTATGATTCTATGACTCTATGAAAATCAGTTAGCTGAGAGAGCACATTCTGATTAACAGTGAGACTAGGTCTCTGCAGAGAAATTAAAATGATGAGGTGGCATAAGCTATGTTTTATGGAGAAAGAAGCTCTCCCTAGTGCTGAGATGGCCTTGTGTTGCAGTAATGTTCTGGCATGACTAAGTATTTGGGCAAGGGCACAGGTTTTAATTTTAATTTCCCATAAATTGTTGGGTATTTCCTTCACATACTTATCTGTACATTTCAAATGTGCCTATCATCATAACAGACCATTTTCTCCTCTCTTTTCTTGGTTAAGTGTTATGGATGTAGTTCTCTATGCATGATCTCTAATATATATATAGATAGGATATAGTCCAAACTTACCCCTTCTGGGGCTTGTCTTTATTTTTAACTTAAATAACAACAAAAAGCAAACACTGGCCTAAGCTCTCTCCTCAAGCTTAGATCTTCCTAAGTTTTTCCCCTGCATGACCTCATCTGTCTACCCTCTGTCATAGAAAAATGGTCCAACAGCTTTTATAGCCTCTTTAGAATAAATGTCAGGACTCAGCAAAACTATCTCTGCATCACTACATAGTTCAAGAACCTGACATCAGAAATGACTTAATAGAATAGCCCCACATACCCAACTCGTGTCCTGCAATGTGCCACCCAGTTAAAAGAACTTTTGGAGGACAGTACCTTGGCAAAAGTAAAGTCACACCAGCCACATTTAAGTCTCTTATGGGAAAGGCCTTTACAAAGAGGTCTGTTTGCGCTGCACTCTATAAACCCTAAAAGAAATGAGACACGAACACACCCCATTCTTCAGTGGTAGGATATGCCACAGCTGAGGGGCCTGTTGGAGGACTCACTGCATTCTGTGGCTTGACTGGACAGAACTAATAAAAAAAAAGAATCCTAAATTATCCGCCCTTCCTGCTTAGTCTCATCTTATTGAGCCATAATTCCTGAAGACAATCAGGCAAACTTATACCTCAAAACTTTGAGTCATTCTCAAATCAAGCTCTTTCCCCTCTGATTGATATCCTTCTCTTATATCCACTGTAGGAAAGTTAGTGTGTCTAGATTAATCAAGGAAAATGCTCAGTGGAGTATATCTGACATCTGTGGTAAGATAGGTATGCAGTGAACTAGGTGGAGTCAGGTACTCCATTCTGGTTATGTAGGTTGAATAGAACGCCTAAGAGATAAAAGAGGCAGCACCATTGTCCATTATTTGTATCATGCAGCACCGTCAATGTGCTAGATGCAGGACAGTCACAAGTATCACAGTAAACTGCTCCAAAAAGTTTTCTGTCTAAAAAGTAAGACAAAACAGAAAGAGAAATAGAGGGTAAAGGAAAAGGGAACAGCAATAAAAAAAAGGGGGGGGTGGTGCTTCATGATGATTGGCCATGGACTGATAACACAAAGTCTAACAACACAAAGGTGTTTCCTTGCTTTTTATAAACTGTGATATGAACTATCCTATGTTACTACCACATGTCCTGAACTTGTCCACAAGGCCACTATCACCTCCTCATTCAAATTCCCCCTGTATATGAGTGAATTACTTTCAAGCCCAGAGAGGAGCCATAAGGAAGAATTTGAATGCAGCCTTGTGGGATAAACTCAGAAAGCACATTTCCTATATAGAGAGTGACATGGAAAGACGATGGATGGAACAAGAGGCTGGGGGAGGATGTCTTATGAATTCTAATACCACTAATTTAGTGTGTAACCTTGAGTTGAGGTTAAATCATTTAAAAACAAAACTTTTTAAATGACCTTTGATTTGGGGGGCTTCTGTTCTTGGGTTTCCATACCGAAACACCTTCACCACTCAAAAACGGAAGTATCTAAAGTTGGTGGATACTTATGACTAGGGCTGATGGGGAAAATTTTGACAGTTTTCCTGTTCCACAATTATATATTATATATATATATATACACACACACAAAATTCACAAAATTTTCAAGATTTCAAATTTTCAAAAATATATAGCTGAATTGGGATGAAAATTTGAAATCTTGAAAATTTTGTGAATTTTGTGTGTGTATTATTGTGGGATAGGAAAACTGTTTCCTGCTTAGCTCTCATTGCAAACATTTAGACCTTAATCTCTCCTTATTTTCTTGCCACTTCCTCCCCAGCAAAATGTGGGTAACAATACATAAAATATCTCATGGTTCTGGTATGAAAAACCCAAGAACTTCTGCAAAGGCTTTGTTCTCATGTATCAAACTGTATCTGATGAGGCATGTGACATCTTCAGCCAAAATTAAAATTCCGCCATACATTTAAGGTTAAAATACTTCGTCCATGAAAAAAAAAAACATGATTCAAAAAGTATTCTCACATTCTTTTCTGATTAGAATTTGCTGAATATTTTTTAAAAACATAACCATCTGATTTGCTCATATTTTCACGTAGAAATATAATTTTCATATTCTATTTGCTATGATGTTTTCATTATTCTCTAGTTTTGAAAAGTTTCAAGACTCTAATGAGGGAGCAGAAACAATGCTGTGTGACTTGGGTGATCAGTTACACACTGCAAAAAAGGAATAATAAATACTCAGAGCAGATAATAAGCAAACAACTCATAGGCTGATAATTATTCAAACTATTCAGGTGCTACTTATGAGTAATGGATATTTTGCATAAATCCAGGTGAATTCACAAGCTATTTGTGAACTGAAAAAGGGGCTAAATTTGAAACAAATTTGTTTGCAACAAATAATTTGACCGGGTATATTTCCAGCTGCAGACTCAAACGTTTTCCAGTGTTTCTAAATCCAACTGGAGCAGAAATTTCACAACATGTATTGTTGCCAGCTTTCTATCCTTATTCTAAATGAGACATTGGGTAAATCTGGCTAACCACACAAATTATAGGTTGCTTATCTGAGCAGAACTTTTGTGGCTTGCCCATCACAATTACTAACATACAGTCCATGAGTTTTATGTGTCACATTCAAGCATATACCATGCATAGCATACTTAGCTTTGTTTCTCTTCTTGTTTTTGAGCGTGCCAAGTTTGTATTTTCTTACCTTCTTAAAAGGAATACTGTCGGCAGAAGATTAAAAAAAAAAAAAAAAAAAAGGCTTGCCAGGCTGATATGCTTCAAATCAGGGTATTTATCGCCAGTTCTGTTAATGCAAATAGTAGAGTACAAACTAAAAGCAAAACATTAAAAAGCACACATATGCAATTATGCCTAGAGTCTTGTAAAATATGACGTTATTAATAATAATCCAAATGTACAATTTGCTGTGTGACTTATGCCAAGTGGTTATGCCAAGTGGTCATTTTATATCTGTAGTCTCTGAATTTCTGTGCTGAAATTTGTGACTGAATATTTCTATGGTAACCTCCGATGAGGGAATGGAAAGACGCCATAGGGAGAAAGAAAGGGACAATATTACAAGAAAGAAAAAATACATGAAACAGAGTAAGACAGGCAATGAAGGAGCAAAAGGAACTGCAAATAATTGTTAGAGGAGACTTGATAGTCACAAATATTATTTGAATCAAAGCTGCAAATTCACTTTGATGGCACTTGCCACCCCTTTTATTATCCATGAACATTTAGGTGACAAAGTTTAATTTGCAAAATAAGTCATGGGGAAAAATGTAGCATGCACACTTTTGTTGGTGTACACGTGAGTATGCCCACCGCAAGCGTGCATGCAGCCCTTTAGAAAGCACCTGAAAATCCATTCTCATCTTGAAGTACATTGGTAAGAAAGTAGCCATCATTTCCCACTCCATAGGGAGATGGATTCAAACCTAGCTTCACATCCAGACACCCATGAACTTAGGAAGTGTTTGGAATCTCGACAGGACTCCAGGGCTGAGCATTGTAGTTATACCCTCAAGATTGGTGGAGGTTCATTGTGTCCTCCTGCAGCTCCTTCCCCAGGAAGGAGGGTCTGTGAAGCAACAGATTCCCTGACTTCCTCCCACTCACTTCTTGTACATTGCCAGGCCTCCTGTGATTGCTGAGCACTGTGCAGCAAAGGAGTGTGCATGTCCTATACCACCCACTCCTGCCTTGCTCATCAGGTCCATACAAGGCCCACATTCCAGCCCTGAAGACAGGAGTAAGATTTGCTTCCTGCTATGGAAATACAAGGCAAATGCTGTCAGCATCCAAAAAGAGGGTAGATCTTTTTGTGCCAGTCAGTTGTTTCTTGCATATGGCCCGTACTGTGCCTTCCATTAGTTGCTGCTTCTTTCCATGCATGCATGAATTACTATATATCATCTTTGGTTCTCTTTTCATCTATGCTTCTAGTTTTGGGAGACATTCAGGAGGTGTCACATAGGTTTTCACACATAACCCTTTATACAGCAACATTCTCAAGCAAGGCAGATTCTAACACTAGCAAGACCATCTTTTTAGTCATATACTCCAATTAGCACTTTTAGATCCAATGTATTTTTTTCCACTGTTAATTAACTTGACTTTTATTATTCTACTGCTCAGAAAAGGAATCTATCGTTTGCAAAGCAAGGATGCCTGTGACAGAATTCTCCTTGCTCCTGAAGGCAGTGTGAGTCAGGGATATGTTAATATGAGCAAAGGAATCAGGCCTTCAGTCAGATGGAGCTGACAAGTCATCAACCACACTACCTGACTACAGTAAGGATGACTTGTTTTTTCATTAACTTGTATAGAAAAACTGAATGAGAAGGAGTTTTATGGATGATTGAGAAATTTTGGACTGATCATTTTTCATCAAAAAATGCCAATTGGTTGAAATGTTAATTATTTGCAAAACAGGGCTGGCTCAAGGAATTTCCCAACTCAAAACGGTGTGGAGAAAAAAAAGTTTTGCAATTGTCAAAATGCTTTGGTTTGACATTTTAAAGAAAAAAAATCTGGTTTTCTGGTTCTAAATGACATTTTGTGTTTAAATGTAAGCTAATTTGAATGAGAAACATTTTTTTATGTTTTTTTTTTGTAAAGAAGACAAATCAAAAGAAAACTATTTGATTGACTCAAACAAACAAACAAACAAACAAACAAAGAGGGGTTTTGGTAGCAAATATTCTCCTGATTTTGAATTTTGATGAATGACTTTAGAATTGACTCAGGATCTGACATTACTGTCATCTCAGGGCTGTTCTTCACTATGGGGAGATGGATGCAGCAGGGATTGGTTTAGTGAGTCTAGTGAAGACCCACTAAATCGACAGCAGAGCGCTCTCCGGTTGACCCCAGTGCTCCAGCTCTTCGAGAAGGGTAAGGGAAGTTGACCAGACAGCATCTCCCATCGACACAGCACAGTGAAGACACCGGGGTAAGCTGACCTAAACGACATCAACTCCAGCTACGTGAATAACAAAGCTGGAGTAGCATAATTTAGGTCAATTTACCCCCATAGTGAAGACAAGCCCTATGAAGGAACTTATTATCACTTTCAATCCCTCCAAAAGCTGAAGTCACCTGACACAGCTCTGACTAGCCCTGGAGGTATTCTGAATTGCATGGGCCAGTTCACCATGGAAACAACTTACAAAGACAGAAGCTATGCATTCAGAGTGTATGTGATCAAAGGACCATAATCCAACAGCCTTCTCAGCTACAGTGTGGCAGCCAGCATGCGCCTAGTGAGAAAAGTAGAAGAACTCAATGGGACATTTGATGATATTGGACTTTTGAAAGGAGATCCAGTAGAACTCAACTTGAGAAACAACCATACAGTGTACAAATAACCCTGCCAGAGAGAATTTGGAAGAGACTAGCTGCAGATTTATACGAATTCAGAGGACATCTCTGCCTGGTTATAGTGGATTATTTTTCCAGGTATATGGAAGCAATATACTTGAAAAATGTAACATGTCACCGTGTTATCGAGAAACTGAAGTGCACTTTTGCTCACTTCAGTATTCCAGAACAACTAGTGATGGAGCACAATTCACTGCAGCAGAATTTAAGTTATTCTGAATGAAATGTGATTTTGATCATATTATTAAGAGTTCACATTACTCACAAGCAAATATAGAGGCTGAGAGCTGTACAGACAGCCAAGAAAATCCTACAGCTGAAAGATTCATTCCTTGCTCTTCTGAGTTTCAGATCAACACCCATAGTGGCTACTGGATATAGTCCAGAACAACTCCTGATGGGAAGACAACTCAAAACTACTGTTACAACTTTGGAAAACAAAGTCTCTGAAGTGGCCAGACAAGAACAGAGTAGCCAAATCAGGTAAAAAGGCTAAAAGAGCTTACGAACACTTTTACAACAGACATTACTCAATTAGGTTTCAGTGTTAGTCTGTATCAGCAAAACCCCTCCCCCACAAAAACAAAAACAACGAGGAGTCCTTGTGGCACCTTAGAGACTAACAAATTTATTTGGGCATAAGCTTTTGTTGGCTAGAACCCACTTCATCAGATGTATGAAGTAAAGGATACAGGATCAGGTATAAATACTTGAAAGGATGTGGGTTGCTTTACCAAGTGTTAGGTCAGTCTAATGAGATAAATCAATTAAATCAAATACCAAGGGAGGAAAAATAACTTTTGAAGTGGTAAGAGAGTGGCCCATTACACACAGTTGACAAGAAGGAGTGAGTATTTTCCACTCCATGCATCTAATTAAGTGGGTTCTAGCCCACAAAACTTATGCCCAAATAAATTTGTTAGTCTCTAAGGTGCCACAAGGACTCCTCGTTGTTTTTGTCTCATCATATTTAACACTTTTTCATGTCGTGTTGTTAAAAATATTATAAACAAAACCAGCCAAGACAAAGTGTGACGAACTATACATCTGTATTACAGAATGGCTTCTGTTTATTGAAGAGCAGAATACCAAATTGCAGCATAGCATTTAATTACTAACAGATTTGAATAACTTCGGGGCAAGGTGCCAAATATCCACATGTGTTTCACAACAATTACATACAACTGCTATGCCAGCACTAATGCCAGCAACCTCAAAGTGATTGTTTAAATTGGAGACAATACCAGCTGGAAGCAAACCCAGGAATTTCCTCAGGGCATAATCATGTTATTTCATGCCAGTCTGGAAGGTAAATAATGTAACATATTTACAGGGTAAATTTGCAGAAGGGTTGAGTTACAAACTGTTTATTTTTGCACCGACAGTAGAATCTCGATTTTACAAACACCAATCTTACAAATGATCAGTTATACAAACTGTTTTTCCAGAAGGAAAAAAAAAATAAAATCACATAACAAAAGTGATGTGGATGAAGAACAACTTGACATTCCTTCACAGTGCAATGCCTTCAGTGCATTGCAGATTGCTTTGCATTAGTTAGGCAGACAAGAAGAAAGTGATGCAGTGCACCATACTATAAATTCTGCACTGTGCCTACTGTCACTTAGAGATATTCAATTTTAGGAACATCTTAATTTTAGGAACTCCTCAATCCTGAATTAATTCATAAAATGGGGGTTCTACTGTACATGGGATGTGGGTAGCCTATGCAGGGAACAGTGGGTCACTTTACAGCCTCATACTTCCCTCTGCATGCTCACTGGAAAGACCATGGTCTGGCTCATAATAATGAAATAACTTTATTGGTTATAGCTACAAGAATTCTAAACAGGTACTTATGCTGTGTTTAATTTCAACAAATCAAGACAGATTGCTTCCACATAGGTGATAGGAATTTGAGGAATATATACATATGCAAGTGTTTGATTATCTGTATATCTCTTATGATGACTTTCAGGCATATTGCTAGTACAGACTCAGAATGCAATCCTGTAGCAGCCAAAACCATAAAATAGATTATTCATACCTCTTTTGATGATTTTTTGTTTGTTGCATTCAGCCATTGTGGAGGATGAAAAAACATATTTGAAAAAGGTCATGCAGGATGTTGTGTATGTATTTCATAATAAAGCATGTTGTTTTGGTAATCATGTCATGGATTTCTTTTTTTCATATACACATTAATTTGTTTTGAACCATACTAGGAGTAAGGGATTAGTTTTTACAGTACTCAGGCAAAGTTGTGATTTGCCTGATGCTTAGCAGAAGTGCCACAAAATTAAAGTGGTGTTAAGTTGTACAAATTAATGTATTTTCGGAAACTCATAAACCTGGTAAGGAGCTGGAAGCTAGTATGTGAGAATGGATCTGTAGACTTTGTATCTAGTGCTGCTGAGTCAGTGATACAGAATCACAATGTGTGATGTTGCAAGCATTTGTGTCATACACACTTTGTAAATGAGTCATCAGCAAAGTCCTTAATTAAAGTTCAGTGACAAAGTCATCAAACAAACTTCTGGCAACAAGCGATAGCATATACTCAACTTTGAGATCACACTTCTTTCATTATTAACAATAAAATAATTATGTTTATTACAGCAGTGCCTAAGGGCCAAACCAGAATGGAGCTCCATTGTGCTAGGCACGGCACAAACACAGAATAGTAGATGGTCTCTACCTCAAGAAGCTTACAGACTAAATAGACAAGACAGACATAGGGTGGGAAAGGTGTCTAACACACAAGCAGAGAGAACAATGTGATGGCAGCAAATGGCATATTTATTCCATGATTTTTTCAAGACAGCTTTAGTCAGGAGACGATCAGCTAAATGGTAAGAAAGGGGAAGGGGAGGGAAGGGAATGAGCAGCCCAGAGAATCAAACACAAATTTAACTCAATGGTGCTTTACCCAACTGAAACTTGAGTGAGAAGTTGGGTGGGCAGAATGTAATTATTCATGCTGGAATTTTACTATGAGGCAGGATTCAGACTGTATAGCCCTGCCTAAAGTCTGGAAAGGCCTTACGTTATATGAGTTATAAAAATGAACAATATCCCTTCACAATTTCTGCCAGTAGACTGGAGAGATAATTACCATCCTACCACATTTTTTAGTGGAAGAAATGGATGTTTCTGCCTACAAGCAGAATGTAATATCTCAGGGAGAGAAACAAAGAGCCATTTAATACACAGAGGTTGAGCAGGTGAGAGAATATCGTGTAGTACCAGGGAGAAAAAAAGCCAAGCCACAAATAAACCTCTCACAACATTTAGATTCCTTAAGACAAATGGCTAAAGGAAAACTTGAGATTTACCATCCAATCTTTCATAGGTAAATAACTCTCTCTTAGAATATACAGAAAAGATCCCCCATTGTGAAATGATATCAATAAATCAACTACTGAAGTTAGAATGTACTTGTGCATCTGATTGGCCCTGACCTCAATTTATGAAACCATCTTCCAACCTAATAACAAATTAGAAGAGAGAAAAATCACTTAGATTCAAGAGGAGAAGTAAAGTTCTGGGCTGGGTTTAAGCCAGCTGAAGTCTATATTTAAAAAAACAACAACACCTATTTGGAGGCTTGTTTTCTCTCCAACAATAATTTGTCTCATAGGCAAGTACAGATTCAAAGTTTACAAAGAAAACATAGGGCCAGATTCTGCCTTGCAGTGCTTTTGTGCCACACAGCAGGCAGAATCTGTCTCTAACAAGCCCCAGGGAGAATCATTCACTGTAAGAGTAATCTGCCAGTGGGGTAACACAGCTCTAGTGGGTTTCACACTAGCTTTCTCCCTACTAGCAATGCAGCGGGGAAGAGGGGAAGTAGTAAAGTTAAGGGGACATGGCTAAAATAATCCTGTGCTACACCAGCACTTGGCTGGATTGTCAACCATGGAGGTTGTCTGCAGATGGAGTTACTTGCCCCTGATATGGCGCAGGAAGCTCAGCCCTACATGTAGGGTTCCATCAGAATCAGAGTGCTCAAATGACCTTTACACCACCTTTGGTCACACATCCCCAACCTGACAGCCACTTATGTTCCTCCACTGCCCATGAGGGCCAAGGTGCATAACTTCAACTCTCCTGGCCAGAAAGTGATGAGCCCTTGCAGGGTGCATAGAGGAAAGAGGTTACAAGGGCTAGTCACAATCTGGCCAGTTATAGTTGCAGTCACTGTATTCAGGGACGTGCAGGAATTGCTCTTTTTGAGCAACCTCATAGCACTGTAGCCCACCCCCTCCATACTGGTACACAGAAAGCCTGAACATATTAAGGGATTCAACCCCTGAGACATACAGTCATAGAGTTAAGGCCAGAAGGGACCACCAGATCATCTGGCCTGACCGCCTGTATATCACAGCCTACATAATCCTTTTATGAGATCTCTGCATCATCCTGAACACAGGCAAGTGCCATAGAGGCACAATTAGTCCCTCTGTACCTCAGTTTACCCATCTATAAATTGTAATATATTTATATTCAGGACTATTGTGAAGGTTAATATTTGTAAAGTGCATTGGGATCCACAGATGAATAGTGCTTTCTCAGTGTGTAGCATTAGCAGCAGCCGCTGCCTGTCAATTACAAAGTGATAGAGTCTAGGTCATGGATGCAAAGCCGACCCAGATTCTGGTGATAGCATTTTTCAAAACAAATGAAGTCAGTTTAAAATAAGAAATAACAAGCAAAAGCAAAATTTAAAAAAAGGGCTTGTGCTTTTTTTTTTTTTCCTCTTCAGCAAACCCTGTTTTGTTACATTTTGTTACCTACTATTTCATTTCTGTGTCTGGTTATTCCAGTCATGTTTCATTAGTTTATTGACATAGCAGAACATAATATTACTAGTACAACTGGATGTGTCAGATCAAAAATATGGTTCATCAGCCTGGGAAATAAAACATATTTTTTTCTTTCATGAGAAATACTATTTTGAAAGAAGAAAGAAACACAATAAACATTTGATTATGCACATTTTAACATTATATTTAAAACATTAAATTGACAACCCCTATTATAACCAGTATGTGCAAAACTTACCTCTACCCAAACAAGGTTTCTGATTTGTTAGCAATAAGGGAAATACCCATAGAGCAGGTTGGCAGGTTGCCCATGTTTGGAAGTACATGACTTAAATCTGATCCATTCAGCAGGTCTCTATTCAACTTCTATTAAATTTTGGGGTAACTTTACCTTTGCCCCCCTCCAGGGTCTGCTTGAGGAATGCGCTCTCTGGTCTCAGGCCTTTAGTAGTCACCTCTATCTGGGCAAGAAACACAACCCTCTGCCTGTTGATTCACTGTGATTCTCCCCAGCAGTTCTGACCAAGAGTCTAGCATACCACTCCATTGACACAGCTAATGCTAACCCAATTAAAGTCCAACCTTACCGGGTGTCTCCTTAACCTAAAACTGCTATAGAATGGGAGATCCAGATATGCTATAGATGGGTGTAATCCGCCCCTCTGGCAGTGCACGGGCATCTCCAGTGGTGCTAGTTCCCAAACCAGATGGAGAGATACGTTTTTGCATGGACTACCATAAGCTAAATGCTGTAACTCGCCCAGACAACTATCCAATGCCACGCATAGATGAACTATTAGAGAAACTGTGATGGGCCCAGTTCATCTCTACCTTGGACTTAACCAAGGTGTATTGGTAGGTACCACTAGATGAATCCGCCAAGGAAAGGCCAGCCTTCACCACACATGTCGGGCTGTATGAATTTAATGTACTCCCTTTTGGGCTGTGGAATGCACCCGCCACCTTCCAGAGACTTGTAGATGATCTCCTAGCGGGATTAGGAGAATATGCAGTCGCCTACCTTGACGATGTGGCCATATTTTCGGATACCTGGGCAGAACACCTAGAAGTCTACAAAAAGTCTTCAAGCACATAAGGGAGGCAGGACCAACGTCTAGTCCCTGTGTTTGCTTCCTCTCCAAGGGCTATGGCCAGGAAATGCTGGTGAATACACGTGACCACACAGCAATACCAAAGCAGAGAAAACATAAAAAGGTCTAAACACACACTAAATGCACCAGAAGTCACTCAGAAGTCCTGTGGGGACTCCAGTAGGTACTTGACTTTCCAACCCTTTCATCGGGTTTGGCCTCTCTTTGAACAAAAGGTCATGTTTGTTTGTTGAATTATATCAAAAGCCCTTTATTTGTCTCCTTGGGCCTCAGCTACTGCTCCAAATCAATATATACACACCACCACCCCAGAGGGTGGCACTTCTTTGGAGTTGTTTACAGTCTCAGGGACTGCCTAATTACAATGGCACTCCTAGACAAACATGATGGCTGTAATAGAAATACAGAGAATTAGCCACCCTTCAAAGACGGTCTGTACTAAACAGGTACTAGGTATTCCAATAGCTAGTACGCAAGTTGCATTTACCTTTGTAACTGTATTATTGCATATGTTAAATGATCTGCTATATATAGCAGTTTGTATGAAAGATGATGTTAAAAAAATTACAGTATTGTTTAAATTTGCTTCCTGGGTATATTTCTAAACGAAGTAGTGTTGGTCTTAAGAATGTGTCTGAGCAATATTTTGAGGGCACTGCCACAGACAATCCTAATTATGTCTCTTGAGCTCTCTCTCTCACAGCTCTTTAGAAACAACTGATATTGAGGCGAAACTTATTTAGGGGTTATTTGTTTTCTCCTTTCACCTTAATCCTCCTCTAAATAGAATGTGTTTAGGATGCATTTCCCCTTTGTATTTCTTACACACATGCACACTGACTGTTCCATTTCTTTTTTTTTTGGAAAGTCTCTCTCCAACCAACACACAGAATTATTGTCCTTTCCCCCTGCATCTTGTGAAAGAAAACTTGGCTTTTCCTTGCTTTGCCAGATATAAGTAATTGTTGGGGTTTCATTTTCTGCCTACTGGGATAAGCATTACAGAAACAAACTCCAAGCTGAATCTACGTTAGTTATTAAGCAAAGGGTTTGGGGAAGGAGGGCAGGTCTACTTGTCTCACTCACTGTATTGAAAGAACAGAAGGGTAAAGACGAGAGAATTGCACCAAAACCAGGAAGAGACAGGTCTACATGATTGGGGACTCCCTACTAAGAAAAACAGACAGGCCTGTCACCAGAGTTGATCCAGAGAACAGAAGGGTGTGCTGTCTGCCAGGACCTAAGATAAGAGATATGGACCTGAGGCTGAAAAGGATCCTACTAGGAGCAGGCAAGAATCCACTAATTGTCCTTCACATGGGAAGAAATTATATGGATAGATTGTCATTGGGATGCATCAAGGAAGGCTGCACCAGGCTGAGGAAGATGCTTAAAGAAATGGGGGCTCAGCTGATCTTCAGTGGAATTATACCTGTCCCTAGAGGAGGAGAGCAAAGATGAGACAAGATTATGATGATCAACAGATGCTCAGGCAGTGGTGCTATAAGGAGGGCTTTGGGATGTTCAACTAGTGGGAGGAATTTGGGAGTGTTGTGGGGGTGGGGGTGAGGTGTTCTGGGTTTGTTTTGGTGTTTGTTTGGGTCTTTTCTTCCCCCTTGACAGGAATTTAGTGGAAAAGCTATAACAGGCAGAGGCAGCAGGGGTTGTGGATGAAGCCGTGGAAGAGACAATGAAGATGACCAGATGTGGAAGCTGCAGGATGTACATGATCCTAGAGCAGCGACCTGAAAAGAGATTCATATTTATGAAGTGCCGCTTGATAGAGCTGATGGAAGAGAAGATCCAAGGCTTGAAGACACAGGTGGAAACTATGGCTGAGTTTCAAAGGAGATTTGAGCAGATGATGGAGCAGAGGCAAGCAGAGGCTGAAGGGAAAAGTCAAGACTTGCAGATGCAAGCTGGACTGAAGAACTTGGAAGGAGACTGCTGAGTGAGGACAGTGGCCAATGGACGCATGTGACTACAAGAACCAGGCAGTTGTTTCCAAAGAGCTGTGAGAGATAGCTCAAGAAACATAATTAGAATTGTCCAGAAACAATCCAGGAAGCAAACCTAAACAATACTGTAATGTGTATGTGAGTAACGTTATCCAAGTGTGTTGGAAAGACTGAGCCCTTAAACCCCATTTTGGCTGGTGAATCATTCACGAAATTCTGATATTTTTTCGTGAATATGTTTGTCATGCTCAAATATTTACTGAATACAGTGCATGAATAATTTTGGGGATATATGTTATTGCTTTGGCTCATGATTGTTAATTATTTGTGGCATATGACAGGTTACCTAAGTCACACAGTATTGTTTCTACTCCCTACCTGGATAAGTGAAATTTTCTAAATAAATGAATAACATTTATAAGTGAATAAGAGATTCAGTGTTGGATCTCCAGTGTGGTCTGGTAGAATGAGTACAGGACTACGAGACAGAAGGTCCTAAAATCTAATTTGCCCTGCCACTGTCTCGCTGGGTAATTATGGGCAAAAAAATTAATTTCCTTGTTTTGGCTTTCCCATTTGCAAGGTGTTTCTCTCTTTAAGTCTTGCCCATCTGTTAAATCTGAATTCTAATACTTACCTATCTGCCTCGCAGTGTGTTGTAAGGATTAATTAGCTAATGACTGTAAAGTGTTTTGAACATGCAAACTAATAGATAAATACTAAATGGTGTTATTATTATTTACTATTCTCTCATGTCCATCTGAATTTCTTCAAGTCTCATTGGCCTGAAAATTTCATGAGAGCAGATTTCAAGTATTTCAGAAATGTTGTGGGGATACTATCTCCTGCGGTAGGTACACCGGTTTCTGACAGAGCTCAAGGTTTTGCAGGGTTTGTTTTCCAAACGCGCACACACACTTTAAAAAACAATGGCAAAAAGTGACCAAACACTTTCTCAATCAAAAAATGCTTTAGATTTGGTTCAAATAATGTTTTATCAGTTACTTAGAGAGGCTATGGAATCCCCATTATTGGAGTTTCTTAAGAACAGGTTAGACAAACATTTGCCAGGGCTGGTCTAGGTATACTTAATCCTGTGAGGATGGATGGATTAGATGATCTCTTGAGGTCTCTTCTAGCCCTACATTTCTATGACTTTATATTTTGTAAAGTCCATTTCTTTTCTCTTTTATTTCCAGTGTAAACTGCTCTGTTCATCCCTGATAAGTAATACAGCATCATGATCTAATTCACAGGCTTGAGTTTTCCCTAATCTCTAAGCCAATCATCTCAGGCACTGGCACCCTCACAGCAGGATTGTCTGGCTATGTAGACTCCCTCCTCAGGCCCTACGCTACCAGCACTCCCAGCTACCTTTGAGACACCACTGACTTCCTGAGGAAACTACAATCCATCGGTGATCTTCCTGATAACACCATCCTGGCCACTATGGATGTAGAAGCCCTCTACACCAACATTCCACACAAAGATGGACTACAAGCCGTCAAGAACACTATCCCCGATAATGTCACGGCTAACCTGGTGGCTGAACTTTGTGACTTTGTCCTTACCCATAACTATTTTACATTTGGGGACAATGTATACCTTCAGATCAGCGGCACTGCTATGGGTACCCGCATGGCCCCACAGTATGCCAACATTTTTATGGCTGACTTAGAACAACGCTTCCTCAGCTCTCGTCCCCTAACGCCCCTACTCTACTTGCGCTATATTGATGACATCTTCATCATCTGGACCCATGGAAAAGAAGCCCTTGAGGAATTCCACCATGATTTCAACAATTTCCATCCCACCATCAACCTCAGCCTGGTCCAGTCCACACAAGAGATCCACTTCCTGGACACTACAGTGCTAATAAACAATGGTCACATAAACACCACCCTATACCGGAAACCTACTGATCACTATTCCTAGCTACATGCCTCCAGCTTTCACCCTGACCACACCACACGATCCATCGTCCACAGCCAAGCTCTGCGATACAACCGCATTTGCTCCAACCCCTCAGACAGAGACAAACACCTATAAGATCTCTATCAAGCATTCTTACAACTACAATACCCGCCTGCGGAAGTGAAGAAACAGATTGATAGAGCCAGAAGAGTTCCCAGAAGTCACCTACTACAGGACAGGCCTAACAAAGAAAATAACAGAATGCCACTAGCCATCACCTTCAGCCCCCAACTAAAACCCCTCCAACGCATTATTAGGGATGTACAACCTATCCTGAAGGATGACCGAACACTCTCACAAATCTTGGGAGACAGGCCAGTCCTTGCCTACAGACAGCCCCCCAACCTGACGCAAATACTCACCAGCAACCACATACCATACAACAAAACCACTAACCCAGGAACCTATCCTTGCAACAAAGCCCGTTGCCAACTGTGCCCACATATCTATTCCCACCATCACAGGGCCTAATAACATCAGCCACACTATCAGAGGCTCGTTCACCTGCACATCCACCAATGTGATATATGCCATCATATGCCAGCAATGCCCCTCTGCCATGTACACTGGTCAAACTGGACAGTCTCTACGTAAAAGAATAAATGGACACAAATCAGATGTCAAGAATTATAACATTCATAAACCAGTGGGAGAACACTTCAATCTCTCTGGTCACTCGATCTCAGACCTAAAGGTCGCAATATTAAAACAAAAAAACTTCAAATCCAGACTCCAGCGAGAAACTGTTGAATTGGAATTCATTTGCAAATTGGATACAATTAACTTAGCCTTGAATAGAGACTGGGAGTGGCTAAGTCATTATGCAAGGTAACCTATTTCCCCTTGTTTTTTCCTACCCTCCCCCCCCCCAGACGTTCATGTTAAACCCTGGATTTGTCCTGGAAATGGCCCACCTTGATTATCATACACATTGTAAGGAGAGTGGTCACTTTAGATGAGCTATTACCAGAAGGAGAGTGGGTTTGTGTGTGTGGGGGGGGGTGAGAAAACCTGGATTTGTGCTGGAAATGGCCCAACTTGATTATCATACACATTGTAAGGAGAGTGATCACTTTAGATAAGCTATTACCAGCAGGAGAGTGGGGTGGGAGGAGGTATTTTTTCATGCTTTGTGTGTATATAAAAAGATCTTCTACACTTTCCACAATATGCATCCCATGAAGTGAGCTGTAGCTCATGAAAGCTTATGCTCAAATAAATTGGTTAGTCTCTAAGGTGCCACAAGTACTCCTTTTCTTTTTGCGAATACAGACTAACACGGCTGTTACTCTGAAACCTCTCATGGCTTCTATTTATCTAATAGCCAGACTGATTTAGATATCTTGATAAGACAAAGTACAGTATCTTAGGTACCCTGAAAGTTAACTTACGTCACCGCTGTAGTTAGTGGGACTGTAAGAGACATTTCTCTGTAAGGGATTTTAAAGAAATTGCTAAAGGTTCGAAATATTTGGAATTACATATCCTGGCTTTAGGCCAAGACACTATATAATTGAACTTGGATCCTTTACTGGAAGTAATTAGGCCTAATTTGCATAAGTAAGCTCATTTTAACAACTATCTGGGGGAACATAAAGCTAATTAAGACTAATGACTCTTATAATATTGTCTCTTACCCACTTAGTATACCCATGCAATATTTCCTCCAAACCAATAGACTATTAGAGGAATGCCATTAGAGAAAAATAGATTTTTACTCTCCATACCTTCCATCATGTAAAGGTGAGTAGGTCCCAAGTCTCCTAAAGACTCTAAGTTCTCATTAATATCAGAGGATACTCCTGTTTGAACATGTATCCGTAAAGAATTTACACAAATTGTAAGTCTCTCTCTGGACCATAGTTGCATTATAGTATTTCTTATGCCCAGCCTCTGACAATCCAAAACATCAGTCATAATTTGTCTTCACTGGTCAGTACATCTAAATTTAACTGATTTAGATCCTGTACACACTGCGTAAAATGAAGCATGTGTGTAAATCTTTGGAGGATGAGAGCTTTATTAACCAACAAAAAAACACTTTGGGCAACTCTTTAAACAGATGCTGAAATCTGTTCTGACATCTTTTTAGACAAATAAGATTACAACATTAGACCAGTTTTGTCAAGATGAAGTCCTTCATTTTTCATAGTTGTTGCTACTAGAGCTATGTGCAAGAGAGAGGATACTTTATCATGAATTATTTTGTCATTTACATCCAAGTTTTTTTGTGAACCAGAAAGATCTGGCAGAGGAGTGGAGTTTTGTTTTTTTTAGAATTTCCACAAAACAGCCCCATTCCCATGAAAAATATGTGAAACCCACATTTGAATGGTTTCAGGAGAAATTGTTTGTTGAGGAAATGCAATTTTTAATTTCAACATATCAAAAATTGTGGATTTGAATAAAATTGGCTTATTTCCAGTTAGAGCCAATTGGAAAATGCAAAATTTCACTGGTTTTTTTAAATGAAATTTTAGAGTTAAAAAAAAGACAACAAGAATGTTGCTATTTTTTTCAATGTTTATTCTGAAATTTTCACACACCTCTAGTCACTGGTCTAATGGCTGTGCTTATTTGAACTTTGTGAGTCTCAGTGGTGTCAATGGAAGCTGCACAAAGTGTGAATCAGAGCAGGTTTTGATTCACACAAACCAAGATATATTATATTCCATGTAATTTAGAGGGAACACCTACTTCAATCAACTTTATAGCATTATTTGAAATAGCTGTACACAGCCCTGATCCTCCGAACACTTCCACACATGCTTAACTTTACACATAGGCATAAAGTAAAGTCTGTGCATAGCTGTTTGCAGGCTACAGGCTCAAGTAACTTTAGGTAGCTGAAGTCATAGAATCATAGAATATCAGCATTGGAAGGGACCTCAGGAGGTCATCTAGTCCAACCCCCTGCTCCAAGCTGGACCAATCCCCAATTTTTGCCCCAGATCCCAAACGGGCCCCTCAAGGATTGAGCTCACAACCCTGAGTTTAGCGGGCCAATGCTCAAACCACTGAGCTGTCCCTCCCCTTGAAAAGGAAGGGTCAAATGGCATCTAGGACCCTTAAACAGGGCACACACCACCAGACACAAGTATCTGTCCCCACCCTCTCTCCTGAATTCACTACAAAAAAAAAAAAAAAAAAAGGAGGTGGGTATATATTAACACAAGTAAGCTAAGTCCAGTTAAAATCCTAGTGAAGAAAAGGCAGTTTGTAGTTTTCCCACAAGTTAGCAGGTCAAATTAAGGACTATTTTCAGAGCCTGGCTAACTCAAGTTAAGAACACAACTTTTTTCGTAATGAAGACAGGCTTCAGCCAGCTCATCTCATTGTACTATGTCTCTAATAGCTGCACAGATAGATACATAGGATGTCTCTGGAGTAGAGAACCTGACCGTAATTAGAAACCCTTCATTTTCAGAATCATAGAAATGTAGGACTGGAAGGATCTCAGTAGGTCATCTAGTTCAATCCCCTGCACTAAATACAGACTAACCATGACCTAGACCAGTGGTGGCCAACCTTTTTACACTGGAGGGCCACATAAGCGTAAGCACAACCTTGTGTGGGCCAAAACAGATTCTACATATTTGAATAGGATTTCATCTGGCAGCGGGAGTTGACACCCCTGATCTAGACCATCCCTGACAGATGTTTGTCTAACATGTTCTTAAAAACCTCCAATGATGGAGATTCCATAACCTCCCTCAATAATTAGTTGCAGTGCTTAACCACCCTTACAGTTAGGAAGTTTTTCCTAACGTTTAACGTAAATATCCCTTCCTGCAATTTAAGTCCATTACTTGTTGTCCTGTTCTCAGTGGAGAAGAAGAACAATTTTTCAATCTCATCTTTATAATGAACTTTTATGAAGACTGTTATCATGTCCCCCCTCTGTCTTCGCTTCTCCAGACTAGACTAACCCAGCTTTTTCAATCTTTCTTCATAGGACATGTTTTCTAGACCTTTAATCAATTTTGGTGCTCTCTCCTGGACTTTCTCCAATTTGTCTACATCTCTCCCAAATTGTTGTGTCCAGAACTAGACACAGTACTCCAGTTGAGGCCTTATCGGTGCTGAGTAAAGTGCAAGAATTACTTTTCATGTCTTTGCTTACAACACTCCTACTAATACTAATTTGCTATTTTTGCAACAATATTACCTTGTTGACTCATATTTAGTTTGTGATTCGCTATAACCCCCAGATCTTTTTCTGCTGTACTCCTTCCTAGGCAGTCATTTCCCATTGTGTATTTGTGAAATTGCTTATTCCTTCCGAAGATTAATATGTTGCATTTGTCCTTATTTGTACATTTTATCCTCACAACCTTTTGTCCTGTGGTTGTGAAGGCTGACTGTGAAGGGAAAATAAAAACATTTTCCTACAAGTCCCTTAGTATAGAAACGAAAAGGACAGACTTAATAAATGTCTGTCATTTGGTGCTTTCTGATGCATTCCTTGTTTTTCAGCAGTACAGCTGTGATCCAAGTTGAAAGTGATCCTTGGCAGGGCTGGTTTTATCAGCAGCTGGAGAGGAGGTGGTAAACTCCTCCAAATTAACCTCCAGTCCAATTACTAGATTTAATCAGTGAATGGACATTTTCTAAGGCTTATCCTCATGAATCCTTAGAAGGGCTTGATTTAGCTTGGAGTGTGGGGAAAGGACAATACTTCCATTTTTCAGTTGGGATCATAAAATCTAGGCCTTGATCCAAAGTCCATTGAAACCAAAGGGAGTTTTTCCATTGACTTCAACAGTCTTTGGATCAGGTCCTTAGAGGAAACTACGTTCTCTCCAACTACACTGCTAAAATAATGTAACCAATCCTTTGCCTCCAAGGAGCTCACAGGGTTTATATAAATCCATGTTGGTGGAGGGGAGAGATTCTGCTGCTCCAAAAACACAGTCCCTGTCACTTGTACTAACAGTCATTCACTATTAGCAGAATCAGGCCTTTGGAACATGTAGCAAAGAAGGGCTACGAGGATGATCAGAGGAATGGAAAACCTACCTTATGAGAGGAGACTCAAAAGAGCGTGGCTTGTTTAACCTAGTCAAAAGAAGGTTGAGGGGAGATATGATTGCTCTCTATAAATATATCAGAGGGATAAATACAAGGGAGATAGAGGAGTTATTTAAGTTAAGTGCCAAAGTGGACACAAGAACAAATGGATATAAACTGGCCATCAACAAGTTTAGGCTTGAAACTAGATGAAGGTTTCTAACCATCAGAGGAGTAAAGTTCTGGAACAGACTTTCAGGGGGAGCTGTGGGCAGGGGCGGCAGGTTTGTAGAAATTTTGGTGGTGCCCAGAACATCAAGAACCTGCCTCCCCCTCTGCAAACTCCCCCCTCCACCTGCCTAAGGCTCTGGGAGGGAGTTTGGGTGGGTGAGGGGGCCTGGGGTGCAGGCTCTGGGACGGAGTTTGGGTGCAGATGGGGTGAGAGATCAGGCTCTGGGAGGGAGTTTATGTACCAGGTGCAGGGTCTGGGCTGGGGCAGGGGGTGGGGGTGGAGGAGGGTGTGAGGGGTTCAAGTTCTGGGAGGGAGTTTGGGGACAAGAAGCGGTGCAGGGGGTGGGGGTGCAGGAGGAAATTTGGAGCCGGAGGGTGTGTGTGGGGAGGGGTTGTGGGTGCAGGCTCTGGAAGTGGAGTTCAGTGCTTACCTGGGGCACCCCTCTGGCAGCGGCTCCTAGGTGGGCCAGGCCGGCGGGTGTCTCTGCGTGCTGCTGTCCCCAGGCACCGCCCCCGCTGCTTCCCATTGGCCGCAGGGGCCTTCAGGGCAGGGCTCAGCCCCTTCCTCCATGGACTGCAAGGACGGGCCAGCAGCCACATGGAACAAGTGCACAGGAAGCCGCTCATCCCCGCTGCACTGTCGGGTGGTGGCAGGAGCACTCAGGCTGCTTTAAAATCACCAGGGGGCAGCAGGCAGGGCCAGGGGATGTGTGGGGTGGGGGGTGGGCAGGTGGGAAACTTTGCTGGAGCCGGGCCCTCAGGCCTGGAATATTCCTGGTGCCTGGGCACCACGGGCCCATAGAACTTGCCGCCCATGGCCATGGGGGGAATAAACCTAACGTTTATGGGACTGCCTACAATGGCATGTGGCCCATCAGTGATTGCCAGTAGCAAAAATCCCCAACTGCTGGAGACAGGACACTAATGGGGAGGTCTCTGAGTTACTAAAAATAATTCTTTCCCAGGTTTCCACCTTGTGAGTCTTGCCCATATGCTCAGGGTCTAACTGATTTGGGGTTGGAAAGGAATTTCCTCCTGGGTCAGACTGGCCGATATCCTGGGGGAGGGGCGGGGAAGGGGGAGAAGGGGGTTGCCTTCCTCTGCAGCATTGGGCACGGGTCATGTGCAGGTTTAAACCACTGTAAATGGTGGATTCTTTGTAACTTGAAGCCTTTAATGTCCTCATGATTTGAAGACTTCAGTAACTCAGCCAGAGGTTAGGGGTCTATTACAGGAGTAGGTGGGTGCGAGAGGTTCTGTGGCCTTCAATATGCGGGAGGTCAGACTAGATGATCATGATGATCCCTTCGGACCTTAAAAACTATGAGTCTATGAGTTCTGATTCCATCCAAGGAAGAGCCATGGTGCCAGTACACAGCAGCCAGTAAATTATGGTAATTTAGAAATACTTTACTTTGATCTTCTTTAGTCACTCATTTTTTCCCTATCGCTTTAGGGCTTCAAACTGATCAGCGGTTGGGTCTGGAAGAAATTTTTTCTCCATGACATAATACTGCTCAATTAAGTGCTTTATGGGGGATTTTACATGAACCTTTTAAGCAACCTCCACTGGCCATTGTCAGAAAAAAGCTATCAGGCTAGAAAGATCACTGGTCTATTCTGATAGGATTATAGAAATTTATATGTTCCCATTATCTGCATATATTTTATTATTTTTCCCCATACCAACTGTAAGAACAACATTGTCTCCAGTCATGACAATTCAGCTGTGTCTATTCCTGGAATATTGTTTCTGCATCTGTAACTATTTTTTTAAATGTCAAACTAAATAATAAGTATAAATATATCTAAATTTTGATAAATATCTGACTCTGAGGAAAGGAAAAGATGCCAGCTAATAATAAGTATGGTGATAAATACAGTGTCAGAAGCATACACATGTTCTCATGAGCTATCCTATTCATTTCATTGCAGGTCTACAGAGTACTATAAATGTAGGTTTAGAAAGCACAGGAATCTGAATTTCCTGACACAGATGATGCATTGAGAGCAAAATTCTCTCAGGAAGAAAAATAGCCCAATTTTGGTGGTTTCCAAATTGGTTGTGACATTAGAGCACATTTCTGATTGCCGCGAATGGCCCATTCCACCTTTTGTTATAGGGTGCAACTTCAGTGGGATCCGTCGCTATGGAATTGATGACGGAATTGGATCCTAAATGCTGTTAGAATTTAGTACCATTTTTTGCACACAAATTCAATGACTATTAGAATATTTTTGATTTGTTGATACCTTGTTTATAACAGAATAATGTGTGTGCAGTGTTTATACCCAGACCTGAAGAAGAGCTCTGTGTAAGCTTGAAAGCTCGTCTCTCTCACCAACAGACGTTGGTCCAATAAAAGATATTACCTCACTCACCTTGTCTCTCTAGACTAAATGTGTGTCAGTGTACTGTATGAGATATTGTAATAATAACTAATATGTCAACAGAATCTTTCACTTAGGAATTTAGTTAGGTAGAATGGAATCTTCTGACTTAGAATACGGCCAGGGGACTTGAATCAATATCCTTCCTCTTATTAAACAACATAAATCAGGAACTGGATCTGATGATACGTCTCATCTGAAAGATGGCAGTCCAGGATGGCAACATAGTGTTCTGCAATTGGGGCAATAGTGACTCAGAGGGTGACTGAGGGTTGCTATGCCCTGTACAAAATTATAAGGGGTTATTAAACCCTGATCTGCCACTTCAGTGGAGAGCCTGAACCACTCAGATTTACAGTAATAGGGTTTAGGAGGCTTGCGTTTTGATTTTACAAAGCAGGCCAGAGAACATCAGCTTTCTACCAACTCTCCCTCACTTTTCTGCTCCCCTAGAAGTGTCCCCTAAGCCCCCCAGCTGTCAGTCTCTCCCAGTCAGGCAGAGACACCGATGGAGCTGCTCACTAGTTAGCAGCAGCACTGCATGTCTACACTGGCTGGTGCGGTTTCCATTCAGTCCTTCAGCATACCTGACTATCCAGTTCCCACCTGCCTCTCCCTTCCAAGCTCCCTATTGCCACTAACTCTTTCTTCTACCCTACATGATTGATTACTCTCTTGTGGTTCCTTGCTCCAGTCTGCTCTGGGTCCCCCCTTTCAGCTTCAGTCCCACTATGGCTGCTTTTCTCTTGTCCACACAATATCTCTGGGTCATAGAATATCAGAGTTGGAAGGGACCTCAGGAGGTCATTTAGTCCAACCACCGGCTCAAAGCAGGACCAATCCCCAATTTTTGCCCCAGATTCCTACATGGCCCCCTCAAGGATTGAACTCACAACCCTGGGTTTAGCAGACCAATGCTCAAACCACTGAGCTATCCCTCCCCCCCAAAAATGGAGAACTCTGTGTCCCATAACTAGCCCTGTAAGCCACAGACCCCCTGGATGTGTGGTTATTTATACTTCCCTGATCTGGGCCTGTTCTCCCTTCTGAATTGCTCTTCCCACACTGCCACTACCAAGTGGAGCTGTCTTTGATCTTCCTTCTTTAATTCCCTCCTAGCTGCAGCTAATTTCACCATCACCATCACCCTCTCTGCGTTAATTGTTCAAAAATCTAACTCAGAAATAAGGAGTTAAGTCCCCGTACCCACCAATTAATATTATAGCAGTATCTCTCCTAGTTCTTTAAAGATAGAGGCCTATCACAAAGCATAAAGGCCTTGACAGATTCCAAGAAAACTTAATTTCTTCAAGTAAATTCTTCAAGAATTTGTCCCCGCTTTGGTTGTTCTTAAAGGTGGATTAAAAGGAAACACTAACCTCTGTGAAACGAATTCAAGTTATCACATATTACAGAATATATTTATCAAAATGCCTTTGTTGCAGAAGTATATGCCGGCCATTAGTTCGTCTAAGTTGCATTTGTATCACTACAAGTGCTCTGCAGTTATTATAAATCTCTCTGCAAAGCTAAGGTACTTCTGCAAAATGAAATGAAACTAATTATTGACCTTTGTGAGGTTTATGCATTTGGCAATCAGAAGCAAGTCACCAACCTTTGCATACTCCATAAAGAGCTCCAAATATATAATTTATAATAATGATCTTGAAACTAATAGTCAATCATTTTTGCATAGCAGCATCCAAAGGACACGTCTAGCAGGAGTAATGGACTGATGCCAATGAAAGATTAATAGATGTTTACAGAATACCTCTGCATTATAGAATATACATTTACATATATTTAGGGGCAAGCCCTGTCCTTTTCCTCTGATGTGGAGGGCCCTGAGAGAGTGGAAACAGTGGGGTTCTACTGTCCAAAGGCAGGATTTGGACGGCTGTGTGGGTGGGTCCATGTCCACTGCGTAACACAGAGCTTAGTTCTGTGGCAGCTCTCTGTGAGCTAGAGTATACAGGGTGAGACTAGAGAACCTGCCACTGCATGGATGCTTCCACTTCACGTCACCCAGAGTGCATTAGGGTTGTGGTTGTTAGCTCAGGCTCAGGGCAGCATTAGGGTCTGCAGGACAGCTTCGCAGACACTCTGCTGCTGAGCGGGGGAAGGGGGAGGGTTGAGGGATGATTCCTCTCCACATAAATGTCCAGTGCATAGCTCAATGTTCAGGCTGTGCTCAGATTAGGAAGATTTGGACCATATTGCACAAAATATCTTGAATTAAAAAGTAAGAGTCAGGTGCCCTGCTTCACATATGCTGATGGAGCAGAGTGGAAGCCAGTGGAAATTAGAAGGGGGAAGGGAAGCTCTCAAAGTGGAAGCTGTCCCATTGTATGTCCCGCTCTTCCCTGTGCAAGCCTGCTGAAGTCTCTGTGCAGGACTTCTGTGTGCTTAGTGCTTTGTGAGTCAGGAGAGGATCCTTTAGGGTGGCTTTAGGAATGGGACAGGGTGCCATAACCCAACATGACTACTGGATACTGCTGACAGGAGTACTGCTGAGAAGTGGGAGATAAAGCTCTTTTAATTAGCAATCTATATTGAAGGGGAGGACAGCATAGATGTTGGTTAGCAGAGGATCATGGACAATGAGAAGCCTCTCCACAGGGAGCCTTTGCTGGGGCCATCAAAGAGGGGAGGGAAACCAAAAAGCTGTGAGAAGAAACAGTCTCTCAGCAGATGGGCACTTTTGTGACATGTAGTGTGACATAAATCACATCCTCTGATTCCACTGCAACCCACCCACTTGCCCTGTGGGTATCATTTATTGTAATGCAAGGGGAATCTCATTCAGTTTCCTGGGGTTTCTGGCACCTGCATGTTTTATGAAAGGAAGGGGCAATAGGGACCAAGGATGGTGCATTTAGTAGCTACCTTTCCAATTTCCTTTGTAAGACTGTCTCTAGTTTGCCTGAAATATAGTGCTTTTATGTGTCTAAATTTTCTATTGACATTTTGTGTTGTCAGTGTTCATCTATGCAGATGATAAAAGTATATGCACTTGATTAAATGTCTTTGTTATTATATGTTTCCCGCTAGGTCCTGATTGTATCCTTTTTCCCCTTTACTGCAGCATCTCAGTTACTGGAAGTCCTCCAGTGATCTATTTGGTTATTTTCATATGGAAATAGCTAAATCTCAGAGACACACTTCATTCTTGTTCAGCTCTTTGCTCAAGTGCCCCATCAGAGACCAATGTGTGTTTGCTAAGATTTCCTGCACTTTGAAACCTGGCACTTACGGTCTGGGCTTTTGAGATCTTCATTAAAATAATAATGTTTTATTGATCCCATGATTACTTTATTTACCTTCCTGTTTCCTGTTTTTAATTACAACAATTGAAAAACTGTCTGAAGTGTTTCATTTGTCAGACTAAATAGCGCCAGCTGTTTGGAGTGAAATCGTTCAGAAGATGCATGGGTTACACTTCATTTACATGAAGAGTGCAGTCCAGTATTTTCCTACTGAATACTTCAAACAGGCAGAGTTTGTATATTAGCAATTAGTTTCTTACAACTCAAAACATTAATGAAATCAATGTTCAGAAAGATGTAAATCAAATTTAATTGGAGAGCCACTTTTTATTTCTTATGTCTCACATCTCTGTTTCCTCTTACTTCTCTCTCTTTAACAGCAGAACACAAGACGACTAAATGACTAGAAAATGAGTAGAAAAAGGTTTGTTCAAATACAGCTGTTTGAAACACTGAAGGGATGTGGTGGGTGTCACAGTTTCAAGTGCAATCACAAGGCCACAAATATGAGTAAGGGGACACAAGGACTCCCCTTACACCTCTGCATGAATGACCTGCATTTCCAGAAACCGTGCATGAGGGAGAGCAGCTGTATCTGAGTTGTTACTCCCATTCTTCTGCAGGGTGACAGGCAGGGAAAGGGAGGGAGGGAGTCTGGCTTCTAACTTCCCCTCCACCAGACCAGCCAGTATAAAGAGAAGATGGCCAAGGGGTTAAGGTGCAGTGCTATGTCTCAGCTGACCTGGATTCAGTTCTGGCCCTGTCACAGACTCCCTGTTTGACTTGGACTTAATTCTGAATGCACAAAAGGAGTTAGGCATCTGAGTCCCAGTTTTAGGCATCATTGTGATGTACAAAACCCTGTAGGAACCAAAACTCACTCAGCTCCTATGGTTTTTGCAATAAAAGTTCCCTAGGCACCTCTGCTACAGCCTCTGTGCTTACTGCTGCCTCTCTCTAGGGGTCTGCATGCCTATCTCCCAACTAAGCCCCAAAGTGATTCACAAACCAGGGGAAGGCAGGCATTTGGCCACCAACGTTGTGTCTGGGGTCTGATATGGAAGGCATGCTCAGAGGCTGCCTACCAGATCAGGCCCCTCAGACAAGTTCCAACAAAACAGCTGTGGAGAGAGGAAAAGTGTCTTTGGGGCGAGAGTGAGCGAGAGAGCAAGCGAGTGCACAGTCATGCATGAGAACGTAGTCTGTAGTCTGGTCGTTAGAGCACTCAGGATGGGAGACTAGGGTCAAGTCCCCCTGCTACAATGACTCTTAAATTATTTAGCCAGAGTGCAACATCAGGAGTGACTGAGGCAGCCTCCCATTACAATGTTCCATAGACCAATGGTGGGGGCACTCCCCTAGGATGTAGAAGTCCCCCCCTACTGAGATGGAGAAGGGATTTGAAGTGATCTCCTGTCATTAGGTGAGTACCCTAACCACTGGGATAAAAATTATGAAGGACACCCTGCTCTTCCTTTTCTCCCTACCCCTGCAGCTTCTTGCAGAAAGAGCATAAACAGCTCACTCCAAAGAGGGTTCCTGGCTGTGAAGTTCAAGCAGAGATAGGTGCCTCCCTGCAGCCTGGGTTTAGTTGTCTATCTCCGTGAGAGCAGTGGGGCTGAACACACTCTCATGGGCATCTCCTGTTGGCTAGCTGAGCCTGCTCCCTGCCTGGCATGCTGGCATTTGTGAGTCTCCCTATTCATTGTATTGGAGCTTAAACAGCTAACTAAAATCTCAGGCTTTGCAAGTCACAGTGATTTTCTAGGCACCTAAAAGTTAGGTACTGTGACGCTTAGGGTCACAAGGCCTGACTCCTTTTGTGCATCCAAGCCTCCTGGCCCCGGTTGTGAAATAAGGATAATAGCTCTTCCCTCCATCACAAGGGTGTCATGAAGATAAACAAAGGAAGGTGGAGAGGTGCTCCGTTATTGTGGTGATGGAGCCCATTTAAGTACAATTGATCTGTCAATAGATAGATTGCCAATGCAGAATGGGAAGTGATCTCTGCCAGCAAAAGTAGAGATTATGTCCCTCCTGGAGCAAATATGAAACAGGAACCAGATCCACAATGCTGCACACTGGAAGTTTCCTCTGCCTACATGCCAGTCGATAATCTTGGAGCAAAAAGCCAGTACAGGGAGCGGTTATGAGACAGCACCACCCTCTCACCTGGGATCTGAGCAGAGGGGCAGGGCAAGTATAGGGCCCTGCTGCTAGTCAGTTGGAGCAGCTGTACAGCAGCTTTGCACTTCAGGTTACATGAGCACAGCCCCATCAGTGCTCTAGTTTACTCCAGCCAATTCACATCTCCTTTCTCTACTGCCTCAGAGTTTTGCTAACCATGCCCCTTTCTGGATTAGACACACCTCCTCTGGAGTCACCATGAAAGAGTGAAACCCTTCCAAGAGCTGCAATCACAAGGGGCTGTTTCTCAACAACCTCACTTTAAAAATCGCTACCAGTGGTAGAACTGGGAAATATAATTGACTAGGCCCACAACCCTCACTTCTAACAAGCAGGAAAAAAACAGGTAGAGGGCTTGGGAGGGAAGCTGATTTGGAAAGCTTTTTTTGTTTTCCTTCACTCTCTCCAAATACAGCCACAGGAATTCCATTGCAAGACATGTCCGCATCATCAATTGCTTCATATGTGCAGGCTGCTTAAGGGATATTAACTTAATCTTCACACTACCGTTTCTCAGAAAAATAAAACAGATGGTTTTCCAAATCAGTGAATATTTTGGAAAATATTGCAGAAAAGGATTAGAGAACATGCAATAAATAATCAAATAATCAGGTTTTGCCTGGATTCCTCATTCATGCAGCCATGCATTAATACTGGAATACCTGAAATAAGTGAAAGAGACAATGTGGGTGAGATCAGATCTTCTACTGGACCAACTTCTGTTTGTGAAAGACACACGCTTTCGAGCTACATAGAACTCATCTTCAGGTCTGGGAAAGATATTCAGGGTATGTTTATGCTGCAGTTAAAAACCCATTGCTGGCGCATGCCAGCTGACTCGGGCTTGCAGGGCTCAGGCTGGAGCTTGGGCTCTAACATCCTGCAAGGGGTAGGGAAGGGTCCCAGAGCTTGGGCTGGAGCCCGAGCCTAAACATCTGCACTGCAGTTTAACAGCCTATTAGCCCCAACCCTGTGAGCCTAACACAGTGGGCACAGACAAGCTGTGAGTGTCTAATTGCAGGGTAGACATACCCCTGGAGTGTTACAGCTAAATACAAGGTGGAACAGATTGTTTAGCATAAGTTCTTACCATACTCTAAAGGACCATTCAGGGCGAAGTGGCCTATTAACACCTCTCCAGTCATAATTCAAAAAAGGGGAGTTAATGGGTTATAGATTGTTGTAATAAGCCATAAATCCAATGTCTCTATTTAGACCATGGTTTGTAGTGTGTAGCAAAGTTATGAATTTAATTTCCCAGGCTCATCTTTTAAAGGTGTTTTTCAGGATTCCTTTGAGGATGAGGCTTGAGAGTGACCGTTTTGTGAAAAGTATTCACCCATGGATGAGAGTGTTTTTGTCTTTTTATCATTTTTCTGTGTGAGTTCATTCAAGAGCATAGTTATTGGTTTCACCCCATAGTTGTTATTGGGGCATTTAGTGAACTGGATGAGGTATACCACTTGATATAACCAGAATGCATAGGGCCTCTGGATCCTGAAAGGTGTGTTGTGTGGGGGTATAGCAGTGGAGAGATGTCTGTAGGTTTTGCATCTTTTGTTATGGCAGGGTCTGGTGCTGTTTTGAGTTGATGTGTCCTGGTCTGTGGGTAGCTCATTTCTGACGATGAGCTGGGTGAATCTGTGGTTTGTTTGAAGGCCAGAGGAGAATTTATGGCTTATTACAATAATCTGTAACCCAGTAACAACCCCTGTCCTTGTTTGTCTTATGTCTGGATTGGTGTTAATGGGCCACTTTATCTTAAATGGTCTCTTAGAATATGGGTCAACTATTTATACTAAACAATTTGTTATATCATATTTAGTTGTGACACTCTGAATACCTTTCCCAGACCTGAAGAAGAGCTGTGCATAAACTCAAAAGCTTGTCTCTCTCACCAGCAGAAATTGGTCCAATAAAAATATTGCCCCATCCACTTTGCCTCTATAATATCCTGGGACCAACATGGCAACTACATCACTTCAAATATGTGAAAACATTTCATATTTAAAAGCATATGGTTGATATCCCCAACATACTGTGATAGATCTGCAACTCCCATCAGCCCCCAATTGATGCATCTCCTGGCCAGGTAAGGAGAAAGGTCCTCAACCAGGAAGGGCTAGCAGCGGCTGAATGGCTTGCCAGGAGCTGCAGGGAAGCTAGATGCAGAGGCTGCATGGACAGCAAGGAGCTGTAGGGAAACTGGAGGAAAAAAAACATCCCCAAGAACCATGTGCAGAGCTGAGTGTGGAACTGGCTGTGACTGCCAGATATTACAGCCTAATGCAGATCTGTGCAGGGCTTGTGGGAGAGCAGCAGCTGGGCAGGGAGCCAGTGCAGAATGTCCCTCCCACGAGAGAGACACTAACTGAGTCTGTTCTGGAAACCTGCAAGCTCCTATTTCCTTGGAATAAAGACTTGACGGGAGAAGGCACCACAGGCACTAGGTCTGAAGAATCCTGATTCTTGCTTGGACAGCCCCAGGGACCCAAACTGCTATTGCTCACTTTGATCTAAAAGAACAAGGAGTACTTGTGGCACCTTAGAAACTAACAAATTTCAGAGTGCTAGTCGTTGTTAGTCTGTATCAGCAGAAAGAACGAGGAGTAAGAAGAACTAGGAGTACTTGCTCACTTTGAACTGTAACTGTTTAAACCTGAGGTTGAAAATACCCTAGGTACTTTCTCTTCCCTGACAGCCCTAGTAAAATAACCATTCCCTTTGCCATGTGCCCGAGTGTTATTGGGACTCACCAGGACGAGCTGCTGAAGCACCTACGGTGCTTTCCTTTGAGTTGAAATATACCTGGCTCATGACTGCCACCCGAGGGGGTTGATGTACTGAGCAGCCCCAATAATTATAATATCTTAATGGCTTAAGTCACAACTTATCAGCGTTAAGAAAGTTTGGAGTCTTCTGTGTGCCTTCATTTCTGACATTATTATTTTTTATGAAAGGTAGGCTCCCTAGACTCAACCCATTAATGACAATTATGCATGGGTTTCCTCCATCCCTTTCAATCAGCTAAGTATGTTCACATCAATGTTGAAATAGGAAATTAGTTTTATAGTACAGAGGTAATGATATGATAATTGTTTCTTATGAGTATGTAACCTTGAAAAGACAATTGAGGAAGCTGCATGTTCTTAAAACCAATATTGTGTCAAAGTTTTCCTGGCTAACATTGCTGTTATTTTATATAATAGGATATTTCCTCTGTTTAAGAAAATTTTCTCATGCCATTATATCAGTTCCATAATATCCATGAATACTTTCAGTTTATTGCATGTTTTTAGTTGCACAACTCCGATTGATTTTACCTTTAGTATACAGCATATGCCAATTTTGTATCGAGCAATAAATTACAGTACTGTTGTTTGTTTTCCTCATAATTCTACCATTTTGTTTCCTTTTAACAATGCTACTTAAAAATTATTATTATTATTTTTTTTTGTAAAATCGCTATAGTACATTCATCTAGTTAAGAATCTAAGTGGAAGTTACTTAATGGTTAAAAAACCCAAAGTCTGGGCCAGCTAATGATCTGTGAATGCAAATGCTCATCTCACAAATTGGAGTTATAGAGTCATTGATTTCAATGCTAGAAGGGACCAATGTGATGATCTAGAACAGTGTTGGGCAACCTGCGGCCTGTGGGCCACATGCAGCTGGTCAGGGTAATCCGCTGCCAGGCTGCCAGACAGTTTGTTTACATTTGCACGGCCGCCTGCAGCTCCCAGTGGCTGCAGTTCGCTGTTCCCAGCCAATGGAGCTGAGGGAAGCAGTGGCCAGCATGTCCCTGTGGCCCACGCCGCTTCCTGCAGCTCCCATTGGCTGGGAACGGCGAACTGTGGCCACTGGGAACTGCGGGCAGCCGTGCAAATGTAAACAAATTGTCTGGTGGCCCACCAGCGGATTAACCTGACAGGCTGTGTGTGGCCTGCAGGCTGCAGGTTGCCCACCACTGATCTAGAGACTGGCCTCCTGTATAACACAGAACTTTTCTGAAAAAATTCCTAGAGTACATCAAGGGTATGATACAGCCCAAAGTTTGTTTTGAAACCTTGAAAGATATGTTCAGAAAAATAAGTAAATACATAGTATAAGGGCTTGGCCACTCTACAAGTTATGTTGGTATAACTCATGTCGATCAGATGTGAATGAGCCCTTGTCTGGGCAGTGCAATATTGGTGTGAAAGCGTCTCCCACCAACACAGCTACAGCCTCTCATGGAGGTGGTTTTATTATGCTGACAGGAGAGCTCTCTCCCACTGGCATACAGCGTCTTCACCAGATGCGCTACTGTAGTGCTTCGAGTGTAGACTAGCCCTAAGTCTCTCATATGGAACATTGGTGGAGTGAGTCTAGAGGATTTCAAAGGGACCTAAGAGACGTAGACACCCAACTCTCACTGGACATTAAAAAGAGGGGAAAAAAAACAATGATTATTTTCCCCATGTAGAACTCGGGTTCCTACAATGGACAAAATGGTAGCCTCTGAGGTAAGAATATTAAATAGTCTTGTCCGTACAAATGTTTGTAATATTTGTCTTCCATTCAAAAAGTTATTCTTCCTCAGCAAGTTGGAACGAACAAGAGTTAAAGTCTATCAAGTAGCTCTACCTGTGTATTCTCTACGTATTTTCTATAATAAGTCTGGGGAAGATTACGTATGCCTGCAAATACCGATACAACCTTATCTATTTGTGTAAAGCAAAACTGACTTTTAAGGATGACCACAGCAAGCACTTTTTCGACTCAAATTTCCAGTAGCTTTTGAGTGCAAAGAGACTGTGCAGCTTCTTCATCACACAGCCTTATGAATTCTAACAATGTATAATGTCAGGTTTCAGAGTAGCAGCCATATTAGTCTGTATCCGCAAAAAGAAAAGGAGGACTTGTGGCACCTTAGAGACTAACACATTTATTTGAGCATCAGCTTTCGTGAGCTACAGCTCAGAAAGCTTATGCTCAAATAAATTTGTTCGTCTCTAAGGTGCCACAAGTCCTCCCTTTCTTTTTAATGTATAATGTTGCAGTGAGACATGCTAGATTATTAACATGACAGAAATTAGTTTTGTTCATACGGTCTGCTCTTTCAAGTAATTCTGTTGCAGCTCAATGAAATTCTGCTCCCCATCAATTTCAGCCGTAATTGTGGAAGATATTGAAATGAGCTGGGATGAAAAGGTTCACTGTCAATTTCTTTTAAGGCAAGAATAAATTAATCCCTTCTGTCAAAGACAAAGCATGCTATATGGTTCTCAGTGCCCAGTTCAATGTGTTTAACTTTCTGGAATGCATAAAGGGTTAATTACTTTGAACTCTAAATATAAAATATGTAATGATAGTCAGGGAACTAAAAGAGACAAGTAAACAGACTTTAAGAAACAGTAGCATTATTACTGGATTTTGTACGAAAGGCATGAACAGTTCTTATCCTGCAGACGGTGTAACCAGAGAATGCATGCCGTATTTTCGATTACAAGCTCCTTTGTCTTGTAGCATTGAATCCATATGCTAACAAACAGTAGAAAAGTTTGTAGACTTTACGATGTTATCTCAAAGATAGAGGCAGTCTCTAAAACATGCTACTTTAGGGCCAGATCTTGCCCCTTTGTTCCAGGGGCTAGTCTTTTCTTCTCTATTTTATCACTCAGGTACTGGCACCCTCGTACCTTGCAGTAGTCACTGGCTGAGCTAATATAGTGAAAAAGAGTCTCCATGCAATGTAGTCCCAGGATATTCGAGAAACAAGGTTGGTGAGGTAACATCTTTTATTGGACCAACTTCTGTTGGGGAGAAAGACGAGCTTTCAAGCCACACAGAGCTCTTCTTCTCTGTGTGGCACAAAAGCTCGTCCCTTTCACCAAGAGAAGTTAGTCCCTGTGTCTCTGAAAAGGAGCCTGGCAGTTATAGAAACTATTTTTCATATCCACACCAAGAGCAAGACTTATTTTAATTAGGGAGGGGCAAATCCACTTGATTAAGACATTAACCCCTCAAACCTTGGCCCACAACTCATAATGACTATTAAGGTTTCAGTGAGCTTGGTCACTTCTCTCATAGTTGTCTTTTGGCTCTGGGTGTGGCTGAAGACAAGGGTGCAGTCCAAGACTGAAAGTGAAACATTTAGAGTCCAGAACCAGTATTACAAACGACAATGTAATGCTAGAGAAAATAGAAGATTGGATTTAGGCTGAAATTTTCAATTGTCCCTAAGGAAAGACAACTCCTTAGGCTTTGAAAATCTTAGTTAAATTATTGCCCCAGTGTTTGTATAACAATGCAGTATAATTATATAATAACAAAACAATATATAGTGCTTTGCATCCATGAATCTCAATGTCTTTTAAAGATGGATGAGCATTGCTATCCTAATTTTACACATGGGGAAACTGAGGTACTGAAAGGTTAAGGCCCATAATTTCAAAAATGGTCTGTAGTTGTGGATGTTCCATTTTAAATGTTTAAGTATCTCAAGAAAAGGATGACAATGAGTGGCCAATTTTTGGGAAAAAAACCCCTAATGTGTCATGTTTAAAATCACGCAGTGAGATAAAGTTACAGCCAAGACCAGATCCCAATCTGGAGTCAGATCAACTGGACCACACTGCCTGCCTACAGATATAAGCTGCTGATGCATTTGCAGAGGTGATGAGCACCTGAAAGTTCCATTGACTTCAATGGAAACTGGGGTGCTTAGCATTTTTGCAAATGAGGAATACACATAGGTAAACGGGTGGGAAAGTCTCAAAGTCATTAACTGATGGTGCTGAAGTAGAGCTGTGTGAATAATTGATTTTTTGGTGTGCTGACAAGTTTGAAAAAAATTCTGTGGAAAAAATTGTTTCACGCTGACTTGAAACAAGGTTTTTGGCAAACCAAAAATTAAAATTCATGTTGGCCCACTAGAACAATACATTTTATTTTGATTTTGAGGTGTTCTTTATTATTTTTTAATCACATATTTTGAAATGTTAACAAAATGTAAGGACATTTCAAAATGAAAAGTGATTTTGAATTAAAAAAAACGTTTCATTCAGAAAAAAAGTCAAAACCTTTCATTTTGACTTTTCAGAATTTTGCCTTTTTTTTTTACATAAACAATTTGCCTTAAAGAAACAGAAAAAAATCACAAAATGTTTCAGTGCAGCCAAATCAGCATTTTTCATCAAAAGGAAGTTTGACCAAAAATATTTCACCCAGCACTATGGTGAAGTCCACAATTCTTTAAGGCATTGTCTGCACTCGCTCTTTTGTCGGCAAAACTTTTGTCGATCAGGGGTGTGAAAAAAACACACCCCTGACCAACATAAGTTTCCCCACAAAAGCGCCGGTGGGGACAGCACTATGTCAGTGGGAGATGCTCTCCAGCAATGCAGCTGCAACAGTACAGCTGTGCCACTGTAAGGTCTGTAGTGTAGACATAGCCTAACTCTCACTCCTTTCAGATGGTTGATTCTGCCTGCCAGCAGTTAGAGTAATCTGCTTTTATTCCTTGTGACCATCATCTGTCTTCTTCCCCATCAATCTATTCTACACTCTAACTGTCCACGGCTGAGCATGTTAACAGCAATTTATTTTGATATTGGTGTTGATGATAGAGGAGGAGAGAGAGGGTCAGTTGGTTCCCATCTTCTTCCCTGAATCGTGCCACCTAAGTCCATCTAAAAATGGAGCATCTCCTAGCTACAACTGACTTCTGTCTGAGTTCAATCAACTAGTGTGTCCCTGTATTAAAGAGGGTTTTCAGTAAAGAATGAATTAGATTTTTGTCCTGGTGACGATGATCATTTTGCAAAGCTGGTGGAAGCAGCCCTTTTAATTCGATGATTTTATGCTCTTGCGGCAATTCATGCTACAAAGGTTTATGAGTTCTGGAAAAGTGTCCCCCTTACTACAAATAGATTCTTTCTTTTATAATGTCTAAGGAATATTAAACCCTTTTTGCAATGCAAAACACTCTTGTCAAATAGCAACAACTGAATACAAAAATCATCAAATGTAACAGACACTTTTTTTTTCTTTTTTAACCCATTAACTTTGGAGGGCCACATTCATCCCTGGTGTAATTATCCTGAACTCAGTGAAATCATCCCAGAAGTGTATTTGACAAAATAGCTTACTTGTATAACTCACAGGACTTTTATTCTTGCTTATTGTCAGCTCTCCCTCTCTAGCACCCCTTGGGGAGAGGATGGGTGCTGTTCTTTTCTCAAAGTCCGGGGCATAGCCCTTTGGCTGTGCTGTCCAAGGCGTTGGCCCCCTTCTGAGGTGAATTTAACTTCGTTCCAAACAAAAAGTCAGTATGCTTCCACAGCCCAAAAAAAGCAAAAGCCCTATGCCTTTTGGAAGCCAAAAAGAAAAGTACCGGCCCTTCTGCTTTCTGAGAGGGCCTGGGTAGCCGAGGCTCTCGGTCCGTTTCCCTGGTCAGTAATCTGTTTCCAGGGGTGAAAGGCTCTGGGCTGTATTCCTGACCCTTCAGAGTGTCAACCTGTACCTAGCAGGGATCCTCTCTTTTAGGGACCTCTCCATCTCCAGGATTGACAAGCCTCGTAAGTACACTAAGTTGAGGCTGACTGCGCCCAAAGAAGTTATTTAACCCTTTCCTAACTGAGGTGGGGATCTGCCCTACCATATGTCCCATAACTCACAGGAAAAAAGTTGGTGAAGTCTGAGATAGTCAGCACCCAAGTATTCTAATGAAAAAGGTACTGGATGAGAAACAGAAAACAAGCATCTTGGTTATTGGGCTAACAGAAGTTTAGGATAGACCATTTACTGATTAGCAGTGGTAGTAATTTCTTAACATCAGTTAGTCTTAAGGAACAATATACAGTCTAACAGAGGAGGGGACTTTATGAGAGAGACTGTTTTGTAAGGGACCATCTTGCTGTTATTATATCATGTTATTAAACCAGGACAGCAGAAAATGCCATTGTCCTAATACGCTATCATCCCTTGTTAGCCCACGTGTGAGAGCGATGCTCACATCAGTTGGAAGGCTGGAAGGGGATTACAGGGGAAGGTGAGGCAGTGCAAGTAGCTAGTTAGTGTACCTGCAGCACTCTTCGTTTGCAACGTTTCAATTCATTTGTATGTCAACTGATTTCTGTGGTATTATCGAGGTCCTGTGTACCTTTTGTCAAAAAGACAACTGTCACACACTATTGAAAGACTGACAGTTTCTGGACACACAACTATATAAAGGACAGAAATGCCAGTGCTAAAATAACTAGTAATACTGCCAGTTAGCACAGTAATAAACTGCAGAAAGTGAGAATGGAATCTTTCACTAATGCTGACCACAGTATTCTTAACTAGTGTTTGCATCTCCCATGTTCATGATTATTTTCTTGTAACCCTTCTGCCTGGTGGAGCCAGAAGCAACAAGGTTCGAGTTCAGTATCTAGGGGTTTCTTTTCAACAATACCACACAAAACCAGCTCGAGCCCCCACCTAGTAACCTGGGACAATTACACACCACCCCCTGGGCACCTCTAAGAGGCAATACTTCCTCTCTCACAAGCACATAGTCTGAGTAGCAAAAACTTTTTTACAAAAGGAGGGAAATAACTCAGCGTTAATTTGGGAAAACACCGCAACTAGGATTCATAAACATAAACCATGAGCAAAAGACCCATCCCCAAGTAAGTTGGGCCGTGTCCTTTTCCCCTCAGGTTCCTAAGTCCAGCAACCCAAAAGTCCCTTTAACATGCCCATCCCTTTTCTGCACCCCACTCACAGTTACTGTCCTTGGCCAGTGCAGCCCCAGAGTTCAGAGGTTCATTCGCAGAGTTCACCTCCCACCCTGGGTAGAAGGGGGAGGTGAGGAGGCCCTTTACACTCTCCGCTGCTTAGGCATTTGCTAGTCACCCCAGCAGCCAATTGCCGCGCCTCTCTACAGGGCTCTACTCTGGCCCTCTACGTCAGCCGCCCTGCTGGCCACGCCTCACCGTCAGCCATCCTGCTGGCCACACCTCTTCATCAGCCACCCAACTGGCCACTCACCAGACTAGGGACCGAATGGCTAGGCAGCAGTTCTGCGGAAAAGGACCTAGGGGTGACAGTGGACGAGAAGCTGGATAGGAGTCAGCAGTGTGCCCTTGTTGCCAAGAAGGCCAATGGCATTTTGGGATGTATAAGTAGGGGCATAGCGAGCAGATCGAGGTACGTGATCGTCCCCCTCTATTCGACATTGGTGAGGCCTCATCTGGAGTACTGTGTCCAGTTTTGGGCCCCACACTACAAGAAGGATGTGGATAAATTGGAGAGAGTCCAGCGAAGGGCAACAAAAATGATTAGGGGTCTGGAACACATGAGTTATGAGGAGAGGCTGAGGGAACTGGGATTGTTTAGTCTGTGGAAGAGAAGAATGAGGGGGGATTTGATAGCTGCTTTCAACTACCTGGGAGGTAGTTCGAGAGAATGGTTCTACACTATTCTCAGTGGTGGAAGAGGACAGGACAAGGAGTAATGGTCTCAAGTTGCAGTGGGGGAGGTTTAGGTTGGATATTAGGAAAAACTTTTTCACTAGGAGGGTGGTGAAACACTGGAATGCGTTGCCTAGGGAGGTGGTGGAATCTCCTTCCTTAGAAGTTTTTAAGGTCAGGCTTGACAAAGCCCTGGCTGGGATGATTTAATTGGGGATGGGTCCTGCTTTTGAGCAGGGTGTTGGACTAGATGACCTCCTGAGGTCCCTTCCAACCCTGATATTCTATGATTCTATGATTCTATGTCTTCAGGGCCCACCACTTAACACACAGCTCTTCGTGATTTCAGCTGTTAGTGGGGGAGCCTCACTGCTGGTGCACCTGGGCAGTCTCTTGCAATAGAGACACTGTCCCAAAACAGGTCTAATACTTAGACCTAAGTATCAGTGATTTCAGTTCTGCAGCATGTAACAAGACTCTCAATTGAGTCTAAATCAGCTCTTTTATTATTCCACAGAAAGAGAAAGGGTCAAATGGTGTCTAGAACCCTTAAACAGGGTCCACACCACCTGGTACAAGTACCTGTCTCCACCATCTCTCAATTCATTGGGCTTTGGAACCCATGTCTCCTGCCTAGCGAGTTCCATTCAGTTGAGGATCAGTACTTCCATCGAGATATGCCAGGTACAGTTCTGCTGCCCTCGGTTCACACAACAAGGATAACAACCCTTTATTACTCCTGCCCCAATAAACTGGGGATCCAAAAAGACTGGGGATCCAACACCAGCCACAAGTGATCATTTGGGTAAGCAATCCCATCATACTGAGCACCTAGGCAGGATGGGTGTGCCCATGCAAACAAGATCAGCTCCTGAAGTCCTTTCCCACAGCTCACCACTAGATGTCAGGGGAGAGTTCATTCAGACTCTGCTTACATTCCTATTACAATCCCTCCGCCGTGACTACAGTGGTCACACTTTAAATGTTTCTTTGGTTAGGGAAGAATATAATAATTTAAGAAATACACACTAAAAATGTGTACTATGGCTGAAATCTTGTAATCCCTTTCAAAATCAAAGAAACGTTTCCAACTGTTACGTGTTCATGAATGCCATCTATATCATGAGCCAGATTTTATATTATTCATACACTAATCTCTATCTCATACGTGTGTGCATGCAATATACATATACAGACACACAGATAGGTCCATTGAGTATCAAATTGAGAGACATCAGCTGTTTCATGTAAAGTATATTATATACAATAGTATTTTATGTGCAAGAGCTGATATCTCCAGTGCTATTAGAGCGTCACCATCGGAGCAGTTTGGGCCAGACTAAAGAATCTAAGGCAAGGATATTTCTCTCTCACTCAAACAGAGAACACAATGACATTCTAATAGCACAAGCAACAGGAGCAGCTGCTGCACATAGTCACATATTAACAAGCACAGATACAGTAGATGGAATAACTTATTTGAAAGTCTTTGGGAGTAAAGAGCAGAACTAAGCCATTTGAAATATCCTGTGCTTGCATTGGCTCCATAACCAAATCCATACAAATTAAGAAGTTTGTGATATAGAATATCTGAGGAGCCAAGAGTTGTTATCTGCATATGAAACTCTACAATGCTAGAAGGTGATTTGCTTAGGGTGATCAAACATGTTATATTAAACAACAACAAAAGGCTGCCCTGCTACAGCCCTCCTCCTTTACAGATGTGGAGTTTGCATGCTAGGAAGATAGAAATTACTGTACAAATCAATAAAAGTTCAGATAGAAAGGAGGTGTCAATGGGGAAATAATCTGTAGCTTCAAAACCCAAGGTAGCAATTATCTTTATGACAGGTTTCAGAGTAGCAGCCATGTTAGTCTGTATTTGCAAAAAGAAAAGGAGTACTTGTGGCACCTTAGAGACTAACAAATTTATTTGAGCATAAGCTTTCGTGAGCTACAGCTCACTTCATCGGATGCATCACGAAAGCTTATGCTCAAATAAATTTGTTAGTCTCTAAGAATTATCTTTATAACACCTTCACTATACAAGGCTTTGCAGTTTTCAAGGTCTTTTCCCCTTTCTTTCCCTCCTGTGTCCAATATGAGTTTGAATTCTTACATATTCATCTGTGTATATTTCCTTTACTTTTTCCTCACTGCTAGTATTTTTTTTTAAATATGCAAGTCAAAAGGGACAAACTTTTTTATCCAAAAAAGGTCCCTTTTTTCAAGGCACCTGTTTTAATTTATTTCCAAGTCAGCTGAGAATATTTAAGATTATTTGCAGCTGCTCAGAGAACATGAAATAAACTCTGCTCTGATGTGTAAGGGAATGGAAAGAAAGCCCAGGGAGACTGTTTCCCATGCCCATGTGATGGAGAGGATCAGTCGAGTTACCCTGAAATAATGCAGTAGTGAATTATATCCCATGTACCTAGAGGTGCATATCTGTCCTCAGAGCTAGATAGTGTGAATGCTGCAGCTTTTAGGCTACTCTGAGAGGGATTTATGCAGTGGTGCTGGAACAGTTTTTGTAGTGGGGGTGCTGAGAGCCATTGAACCAAACTGTAAACACCTTATATGATGGAAACCACTACAAGCTGCTGCACCCCCAGCATACCTAGTTACGGCACCTATGGATTTATCCCCGTTAGCTATCTGTTAGTTGCTATGCATGGCCGTTGTGCTGCATAACTAATACCTGCAACTGCCACCATTAAGAATAAGTGCATTTTGCTCCCTCATAGAGAAGCAAAATAGTGTTTTCCACCACACATTCCTTCAAACCACCAGAAAAATAAATCCTTTACTGGGCAACTGAAATCAATTTGCAGAGGATACACTGGGCAGCATCTCTGTTTCTATTGATTGAAATAGATAAGGCCGGATTTTGCCCTCTTTTGTGATTCTCTACATGTATTCACACAGCCAGATTAAAAAGGGCATAGTATCTATTTATGTAGGCTGAAAACATGCCTTATTTTAAGATTGTTGCAGTCTGGCTAGAATGTAATCTGTGGAATTCTAAATAATTCTTTAACAAGTTCTCCTCTCTACTTAAAAAGGACGCAGATCATATTTCAATGTACGAAGTCACCTGACAGTATTTTTGCTGTGCAGTCAGCTAGCGGGAACACAAGTTAACTAAAAGAATCCTACTGACGGAGCTGTTCAGACGTTGGTGATTAAATCTTCACGGAAGTTAACAATAAATAAGGAACTTAGCAAAGAAATGAGTCATGGTGGCTTGCGCTCCATGAGAAAGGAAACAATTAGGGACCTTGGGTTTTTTTCACATTTCTCTATAGCATGGGGCATAGTTCACTCGCTGGGACATCGGAGCATCTCATTTAATCAATTCCCTGCCACTGCAGGGGCCTTGGGTATTCTTGGTTTTCTGTTCTCTACCTGTGACGCGCAGTTAGTTTCCTGGTAACTGAAATGTTTTGGTTTAACTAGAGTCTTTGGGCTTAGTGTGCCAGTATCTGAGTGGGGTTTAATAGCTTGCGGTGTGAAGACGTTCAGTTTGCGTGGTTGGGTGGTCCCTTCTGACCTTAAAGTCTATGAAATTATTAAATTAAAAATGGCAAAACTAGTTGGGAATAAAATGCCATAATGTTTTCAAGCCACTAAATTTGACATCCTAAGTTATTTCAAAAAGTAGAGAGTGACATTTTAAAAAAAAATTATGAAATAATAAAGTATAGCCAAGAGTGCCCCTTACTTGACTCTGATTCAACAAAATACTTAAGTAAATGCTTAACTTTCTGAATGTGCTTAAGTGCCATTAAGTCCAAACTGGGGCCTACATGCATGTAAAAATTAAATTAAATTAAATGTTTACATGTTCATTTTTCTCAAACCATGTATGTAAAATATGAAAAATAGCACTTATTTACCTTGCTACCTTATTAATTAAAAGTAATAGCTGAACCCATATTAATTGCATAGTAGGAAAGTACTGCTCTGAAAATTATATAGTGTATGTCAAATTTCAGCTTACTATGATTTTTAATATCCAAATTTTAAACCCTTTGAAAGGTTTTCATAGAAACACAGGAATTACAACAACAGATTGTAACAATTGTCATTCCATGCTGTCTCTAGAAGTAACATATATTTGATGCTACAAAACAATGAAACACCGCTATGTATCCATGCTCACAGATAATTAATCTTAGAACAGAATTGCTCAAAGATGACATTTTCTGCTTAGCACCTTTAAAGATGCAAAATAATATACCCCAACAAAGTCTCTTGAACAAGGCATTAAGTATAGAGTAAAACTGGGGAAAGAATCAATTTTATGTGTATTATAGTTGTGCTTTTGACAGTTTTCTGATTGCCGCCTAGTTCTAATAAAGAAAAAGAGATAAAAAGACATAGCTAAAAAAACTAAACTTCACTACTGACTGAATGGTTTAGAGACACTCGATGAGCTAGCAAACCATAATGATTATTACCTTACTGACTGTGTCCTATGCTCTGATTGGTGGAAATGATCATTAATCACTGGGGATCAATTGATTTTTCCAATGCAGGCACTCAACTGTGCTGTGTCTTCCAACTCCGATAACACATTATTGCCGCTATATGTTATGGGGAATGGTTCATAATAGCAGTAACCTTCTCAAAATCAGTCATTACTACAGTTAACTAGATGGTTACAGTGTCTCTTTTCCTTGACATCACACTGGAAGTTTAAAACAAAACAGAAAAATAGATAGCAGTAACCAAAGTATTTTACAATAAATCTACTTTATTAAAGATTCAGCTTCATAAATAAAATGCAGGTAATAAAACACTGGAGATGTAATTATCATTTATAATATTTTTAGAAAATATTTTTTCCCATGAAAGTTACTTTGTGATGGATCTTTATACTCCAGTATCAAGGTGCAGAAAGCATTAACAGATGTCATCAAAAAAACCTGTGGATTGATATTATTCACACCACTATAGCAGATATTCATTCAATAAGACTAAATGTAATTTTGGAGACCTTGGGCCAAAATCTTAAAAGATATTTAGGTGCCTAAAGATGGAGATAGGCACCTAGTGGTATTCACAAAAGCACATAAGCGCCTAACTCACATTGCAATCAGTGAGAATTGGAAGCAAAGGCAATTCTGAAAATCCCACTACATGCCAATCTACATCTTTATGTGCCTAAATACTTTTAAAATCTGTCCCCTTATTCTCTTCTCAGGATAGAAATGTAAAGTGAATTCACTGTATTTTAGGATTGTGAGATCTTTGGTTATGTCATTCGTTATTAGGCACTGATCTCAAATAACTGTCTGACACCGATTGTACTAAAGCAGGGGTGGGCAAACTATGGCCTGGGGGCCGAATCCAGCCCTTCAGACATTTAATCCGGTCCTCAAGCTCCCACCAGCGAGCGGGGTCCAGAGCTTGTCCTGCTCCGACGCTCCAGCCAGGGCGTGGGGTTAGGGTCTTACCCCACTCCATGCGTGCCATGGCTCTGTGCAGCTCCCAGAAGCAGCAGCATATCCACCCTATGTCTCCTATGCGTAGAGGCAGCCAGGGGGCTCTGCACACTGCCCCCACCCCAAACATCGCCCCAGCAGCTCCCATTGGCCGGGACTACTGTTCTGCTTTAAATCTAATGTACTATTTTTGTCTGCAGCTAGGGAAGTGCTCCTGAAGCTGCAGTGGAAATGCTCTGTGTTCTTGCAGCATTTTGTTTTTACTGAGTGGTTATATGATGGGATGCAAAACCAAACCATATATTACAAGGAGAAATCACTGAGACTGTTTATTTCCCAGCTATTTGCACAAAGCTGTTATAAAATTATTAATAAATAGCTCCATTTTCATATACACTATTCTTATAATATAGACCATTTGCTTTTGTAAACATGCCAGAAAGGCTTGGGTGAAGGGTAATTCACAGCTTCAATATTCTCCACTAATTGAACAAGGATGAAAAAGGGAGAGCGCTAATAAGAACTGATTTCAAATTCTGCTCACTTGAGGGAGTGAAAATGGATCATCTCCCAAGAGGAAATATTGAAACTGCATTAAATGGACAAAACCTGTAATATCCCATGTCTCATAGGAGAGACAGGAGTCTAATAAACTGCAAAGCATTTCCCTGTTGAGTCAGAGCACCAGGAGAAAGGAACAAATTTTAATGAAATGACTTGTCTGCAAATGTGCAAGATAATGGTTAGCTTTCCATAGTACTTCAGTTATACTCTTTCTTCCCTTATCTGCTGTGAATAGAGGGTTAGGCTGGTTGTTTGCTCACCCCTACTCATTTTGACTGAGACAAAATCAGGTTCTGTAGAATAATATTATTTTCTTCAAGAATTTGCTGCTTTGTTTCCTTTAGAGCAATCCCATTCTTTCTGAACACAGGCCTTTCTTTGATCTAAGAAATTTTTGTGACAAAGTGGGATCATTTTCCTTACACAAAGTTTTAAGAGCCACTGAGAGCTCTGATTGTACACAAATCTTACAAGAAACTATTGGTTTGGTACTAATTAATAAAAGGGTGTTTCTTGTATTAAGTAGGAGAACAGCTACTGAAGGATCCCAAGACATCCAAAGAAGAACACAGATGAAGGCCACCACACATAGCAAAAAGGAGTTTTCTGCTTCCCTTCCTGGCACTCCTTGTGATGCCTACAGACCTTATTATTAGCTGGAGTTGAAACCTTTCTTAAAACCATTTTAATGTGTTTCCCTCTTCTTCTATTTGAGGCTTCTTTCCCCTCCATCCCGCCCCCCCCCCAGTTAATCCTTTCATTCAAAACTGGTTTAAACCAGATTTGCAATGCTGGATGAGAAATCACCTGCTACCTGTTGATTATTTCAAAATGGATTAATCTCTTCACAGTTATTTCATAGACAAAATTATTTTAAGAGCTAAACCAAATTGGTAGAATAGTGCACAATGCACAGACAACTGCTGTTTTACTTATGCTAATGCTTCAAATTAAGGCCAGTTTGTCACACTTTTATCTAGTACTTGGAGATAAATAAAAAAACTGATTGTTAGTACCTATAGAAGACACTGTTCCACTTTCTTCATGTGCAATATGGAACAACAAGCTTTGATTTTTGCTTTGATTGCCTATATTTTAATTTTATTCTTACTTAGAAACAATACCTTTCCTTTTTGACCTTGAATTCACATTTAGAAACCAAGTCTTCAGAGCTGTTCTGAAGTCATCTTATAAAAGTGACTTTTTGAGGAAAACAGTCTTTCTGCAATGTCTTTTTGTTTGTTAGAGGTTGTGCTGGCATTCATCTGGATGCGGTACCATAGTATTAACATTTAACACCTTCTAGGGGAATTTGCTATCTGTGAAAAGCCTTTGTGTAAATCTGAGAAAATGCCCCGTTTTGTAATTGTCTTCCAGATGCTTTATAATTTACACTTTTTCTATAAATTCCTTAGTACAGAAAGTTCTGCTGATTCACATGGTAGACACTCAATGGGGAATTTTCAAAGAAGTGCAAGCAGCTCTCACCAACATCAGCCCTAATCATACGGCTAGACCCCAGCAAAACACAAAATCCCTGCACAACAGTTTGAAAATGTAGCCCTTTCAGGTGCAACCATCTGCTGTTTTGAATGAGCTTTGTTCAATTTGTCTAGAGGAGATTAATTATTGCATTTCTGAGCCATTCCCTCCCATTCCACTGCATCTTTCCTTGTTTCACAGGATCTTAACTGGTGTTTATCATAAAATAACAAACCAGTTTCTTGAGATTAGGAAATTAAGAGGGGAGAACAAATCTGGTCTCAGTCTAGGTATCAATGGACAGATATCGATATCACAAAATCTACACCCAGAGTTGGTCTAAACTGGTCTCCTGCTGCCTCCTTTTGCTAGCAGGACAAGGAGTGAATTAACATTGAGAATAAATTATTCATTCCTTTCTCAACAGAGAGATTTCAATTCTGTACTCAGTTACCCTGATGTAAATCCTCCTCTCATTTACACAAGCGTAATCTGGTAGCAATTTCATTAGAACCAATGCAGCTAGACCAGTGTAAATAATATCAAAATCAAGCCCCTTGGCTTCCAATTTATATCAGGGTCTATTGTGTGGAGTTACTTCAGAATTATGTTGCTATAACTGAAAACAGAATTTATAGAGTGGTGTAGTATTTTGTGAAGTCTTCTTACAGACACTATGCTTTTTCTCAGTGTATTTCACTGCATGCATTTCACACACAAAGTTAGTCACAAGATCAGGACAAGGTAACACTATTTGAACACTGGAGATCCATTAGTTCCTATGCCTGCAAATGAAAAAATGACAACCAGTGCTACTGAAAGTCTGAATGAAAGAATTAATCATTTTCAAACCCTCTCACAATGCCATTCACTCTAGATCTTTGTATCTCGCCACTGGCTCCCCCTTCTCTGTTACATCAAACACAAATTATTTGCCTTCACTTTCAAGAACCGTCATGACCTGTTGCCACCAAATCTTATCATCTCTTGTACAATGTCTTCCAGTTTCCCTTCTGCTAGAATTCATTGCCCATTTTGTAAAATTTCCACCTAAAAACTTTGCTCATTCTCCCATGTTGCTCCTTGTACCTGGAAGGAGTTTGTTGAAAAGCCACATCATTGTCCCCTTTCAACCCCCTCCTTAAAACTCTTCTTTGTTGGGATTCTTAAAACAAACAAAAAAAAAGCAATGGTTAGACAGACAATTTGCTTGGCCACTTTTTCCATGCTGTCAAGGTTCCTTCCCCACTCTGAACTCTAGGGTACAGATGTGGGGACCTGCATGAAAGACCCCTGCCCCAAGCTTATTCTTACCAGCTTAGGTTAAAAACTTCCCCAAGGTACAAACTTTGCCTTGTCCTTGAACCGTATGCTGCCACCACCAAGCGTGTTAAACAGAGAACAGGGAAAGAGCCCACTTGGAAACATCTTCCCCCAAAATATCCCCCCAAGCCCTACACCCCTTTTCCTGAGGAAGTCTTGATAAAAATCCTCACCAATTTGTACAGGTGAACAGAGACACAAACCCTTGGATCTTAAGAACAATGAAAAAGCAATCAGGTTCTTAAAAGAAGAATTTTAATTAAAGAAAAGGTAAAAGAATCACCTCTGTAAAATCAGGATGGCAAATACCTTACAGAGTAATCAGATTCAAAACAGAGAGAATCCCTCTAGGCAAAACCTTAAGTTACAAAAAAACACAAAAACAGGAATATACATTCCATTCAGCACAGCTTATTTTACCAGCCATTAAACAAAAGGAAATCTAACGATTTCTAGCTAGATTACTTACTAACTAACAGAAGTTCTGAGACTGCATTCCTGATCTGTTCCTGGCAAAAGCATCACACAGACAGACAGACCCTTTGTCCACCCCCCCCCTCTCGATTTGAAAGTATCTTGTCTCCTCATTGGTCATTTTGGTCAGGTGCCAGTGAGGTTATCTTAGCTTCTTAACCCTTTACAGGTGAAAGGGTTTTGCTCTGGCCAGGAGGGATTTTATAGCACTCTATACGGAAAGGTGGTTACCCTTCCCTTTATTTTTATGACACATGCAGACCAATATCATCTTGTTTTCTTGTGCTCCCCATGTCTGTTGGTCTTATCCACCTGTTTATAGTTATACGCTCAGTCTGTAAGCTCTCCAAAGCAGAGACTGTCTGTTACATTTTTGTACAGTTCTTAGCAAACATATTACTGTGATCAGCAAAAATAATTATATGTTTGTAAAAAGAATGGAATGATCATGGAAGCTGTGGTATCTATGACATCTATGGAAGGCTTCATGTGCTCTCAGAAAATGCCAGACAAATCATCTGCCCTCAGGATTGTTGATTAGCTGATGACAAATTGTTTCAATGATGCAGTTGTTTCTAGCTGTTTCGCTGGTTTAGTTAGCACTCTTAGTCAGGCAGGGGACTATTCTGTGAGTGGAGATCTGTGAGAATAGGCTGAACTGGTCTCTTGTATTTAAAGAACACCCTAGCTCTTCCACTTTCACTAACTTCCAGCCCCAGAGTGTGTAACTTGAACTCCCTTACACATCAGTGGAGTGGATATAAACAGGCTTCAGGCAGGATGGGTGAAAATAAGGAAGTCAGTCCAACTGTGATAAGGTTTAACTTACCCTACATTACGCATCAGCCTGGAAACTGCCCCTTTCTATACAATATCTTTCAATTTGCATTTCCATTGTCTCTGTCACCATACTATCCAGGCTCTGTTCAGATCAGAACGATTTACACCAAAGTGGCGAGCTAATCTCTCTTTAAAGAGCCCTTGGTACTTTGTAACATTTAGTGCAAAAACGGCATATCAGACTTTCATAGAACTGATTTAGTTAGGCATAGAGGGCTAACTAGAACTTAACTTTATATACAGCCCTGAGTGAGGGGTAGCGCATAAGTGTCAAGCATGAAGTAGCCTCAGAAGGTACTGTAACTCAGAAACAAAAGATACATTTCTGAGTAGCAATACTTTTCCCACTTTCCTTGATCCAAGCTGTGAGAGGTGGGTAATTTACTGATGGCCTATACCAGCAGTAAATTGCTATGTCCCCTCACTCTGGGCTGGCTCAGTTACTCTGACCAGGCAGTGGGGGGTAAAGCCAAATTCTGCTCATTCCTCACTCAAATCTTCAGCCACCTGCTCCAGGAAGAGGGAACAAGGCAAACTGCTTTGCTTTCTATCATGTGCCTAGATGCACATTCTAGGTCGCCTGTGTAGTGGAATAAGAGGATTTTTGCTAGTCAGTCTAGCTCACTGTGCGCAGGTGTTGGGCAAGGATTCCAGCACAGAACTCAGCTATTACACTTCAGCTATGACCTGCAAAAGCTCTGCTGTTTCCAGTTTTGGGCCTTATAAAAAAATCATTTTAATATGTCCTTCCTGCTAGAGAACTGATTTATGTAAATATTCACCAGGTGCAGGCTTTTGGCACATTCCAGTTACATCCCCAATTGGTATTTGATAAAAGTCTAGTGACAGACAGAATCCAAAATGTGCAATTTCTACTTGGACAGACATAGCAACATAGTGCTGTGAGGTGAACAATTCTAGTTCAGCCTTTAAATTTAAAAATCACAGACCATACCACAATTTCCGTGTCAAAGCGATAACAAAGCATGCTCAGCGTTTATGAGTAGCTGAGGAAAAGTTGACCTTACACAAAATGGTCTACAATGGGAGAACAAATGCCATTTTGTTGCCTTCCATCATCCTGTTAAAACACAATATAATTTTGCTTAGAAAGCATCCTATCATTGAAACATCCCAAGGGGCTGGAATTTAGAAAGGGATTAGATGTGAGCTCAGCCAAAAGCAATATTAAATAAGAAAGTCCTAATCTTATTAAAAAAACACATTTAGAACAAGTCATAGGTCAGGGAGATCCAGAGGGGGGTGGATCTCCTGTTTTCTGTGGACCTCTGTGTATGAGTGGGATGTCAGAAAGCACACTTAACTCCTCTTTGGACTGCGAAGTTGAGCTGCCTGTGGGAGGGTTTTCAGATGTGCCAATTGTTCATTAGGTGCCCTAAAATGGAGGCTCAACTTAAGCATGTGATGTTGGTTTCTTAATTGTCCTCATTGCCAAATACAGAGTCAGTCCTGCTTTTGCAATTAAGGTGCAGGTTTTCAGAAAAACCAGGGCCAAATTTCCACCTCAGTTACAATAGGGTAAGTGAGCAGTCTTGCCAGTGAGCTTTATTCTTGGCGTTGTTATAGTCTACCTTGGGCAAGTCACCTTTTTCTCTTTGTGTCTCAGTGCCTAAAATGGGAATAATACTTATTTAATAGAATTGTTGTGAGGCTAAATTAACTGTTTGTTAATCCAGCTGAGATCTTTGCTTGGGAGGCAGCATAAAATTGAAAAGTATTATGATTTCACTGTTGTATTTTCCAACCTGAAGTTACACAGTTTAGCATTCTAAAAGGATGTTGAATTTAATTTGTACTAAATTCAATGTCCCCTTAGAATATATATCAGAATACACCCATCTTACATTTGCAAAATCCTGTAAAATCTCTTTTGGATTCTCTGCTAAGTCCCGTTAACTATTTTTAAGGCCTGATTCTGCCACCCTTTACCGTGAGCACTATTCAGAGACACTATTTATGGAATAAAGATACTAGGCAGTGTAAGGGTGACAGAATCCGAGTATGTTGTTCTGAATGCAAATATTAGTGGTAATGTGAGGAATATGTGTCTGAACCTGAATAGCATGATAATAAAAGACATTTGATTTGGCTTCCATCCCGAGAAAGCATTAAGGACTGCAGCATCTGGGGTCATATAAGTCAGTAGCATGAAACATGTCATACATTTTCTTCTTCAGCTGTGACATGTCACCTAGTCTGTGTCTTTCCCCTGGCAACATTGGTCGGTAGGTTTTATTTCAACAAAGTACAACAGTCTATTTTAAATTAGCAATTTCTGTTTTTCCTTGGGTTCTCTCCCACACTGTTTGAAAATAAACTAGAAAGTATTTGTAACTGTTTTAGTCATCACAGAAGCCTGACATTTCAAAAGATAATGTCAAATTAATTTCCTTATACATTTTAGAGCTCACTCATGCTGGATGGTGTTTCTCTTTTATGAATTTCAGTGTCCAGGTCTGAGCCACATAAACAGTTTCCCCAAAACTGCCTGAAACACATAAGAATAGTACCACATCTGTTCTAAACAGGCAAAATAATTGTAACAGAACTGAAACCCTCTGGGGGATTGTTCACATCCTCCGTGCTAATATTCTCAATGGAACCTAAATGTTATACTCGTATCGTGGAACATATTATGCTGACCTCCTAATTAAAACTGACATTCCCACATCTCTTCCATGTTTTTGAAATTCTATTTGTCTGTCCCAAGGCACTACCATTCTTCTGCTAATTACTGAGCTATGACTAAAGCTAAACCTATGACTTCAGTAGAACTACATGAGAGAATGCATGTCACTGTGGGATAGGGGCCTGGGCAAGCAGGACAGTTTTATTTGGAACTCTCTCTTTTGGCTCAGAGAAGCTCCCTTGCTAACAGCTAAATCTTTCCATGACATCTGAGGATTGAGTTTAGATAAGCAGCAAAAATGGAGACTGGTTTCAGTTGCAATGTCACCTGGACGTGTCTAGCCTCCATATATGGATTCATACTGGTTGCACATCAAAGACAGGTTGGGTAAACTGGATCGTCTAACGGGGTTGGGGTTTGGCTGAAAAGAGGTGTTTATACCCCAGTTCGGTCCTACTGTGAATTTTTCTTTCCAGATATTGAACGCAACCACCACGACCTGTATTCAATGTCTTGGGTGGGATGACTCGTGAGAAGGAGTTTCTTCATATGTGAAGCTGCCACGGGGATGGCCAGAAATTTGAGAAATAAAGAGATTCTTTTCACACGTGATGGGGAAGGAACACACAACTGTTTAATCGTGAAAAGCAACATGACAAAATATTTTAGGAGAAAAAGGGAAGGAGAAAGCTAAATGAAACTACGAAAGGGTAGTGTAAATGTACTTATGCAGATTATAATTATGCTGAATGGAATTTGATCAGGGGTTGTCAGTGCTGCTTCCCACCTATAACTTAATGACCGCACATTTAGGATCTATTTTCACTCTCATCCATAAAGGATGGCTCCGTCCATCCTGTTGAGGTATTCATTCCGTGCTGGCTCAAAAGAAAGAGTCCTCCATATTGTACTACTAACATCACTCTGATGCACCAGGATGAAATCTTGGCCCCACTGAAGTCAATGGCAAAAATCCCATTAACTTCTATGGACCAGGTTTTCACTCCCTGTTTCTTTATTTATAAGTCTTTCATCCAAGAACAGGCCAAGCTCCGTTTTGCAGGAGAGATCTGATAAGATCACAGGCTAAAAGGTTGTAGTAGCAGATCCCTTTATGATTAAACAGAAATCTAGTAGGCTAATATTGTCCTCAAAATGACATAACTCAACACTTCTTTATTAAAGTTTTCATATTCTAATAAAGTTAATTTAAAACAGCAACAGGCTTTCATGTGACCTTGGTTGACTGCCTAAAAGCAGAAGTAATATAGTATCATCTAAACTTTCATGCTGAACTAATAATGTATTGAAAACTAATTTGATATGAATCAGTTCAAAATTCACTTTTAATATTTAATTCATAGGGATCAATCTGCCTGCTCCTTTTCTGTGGTGTGGCAAGTTGCAATAACGTCAAACCTTACTTGCAACATTAAGTTTAACACTTAAAATGCTGTGCCCTTGTGGAACTATCAAGACAGACATTTGTTTTTGTGCACTATGAGTCTTTTCACTGAGCTGAAGCAATGGCTTGGAGAAATAAATATGTAAAACCCTGTGTCAAGCCAGGTAGTAACATGTATTTTTTTTATTCCAGTAAAGCCACAAAATGGTAGGTCTATGAGTTTGAAAAGTTTGGTAAGTAACCTAGAGTAACTTCTCCCCTCCTCATCACACACAATCCTGGAAAAAAATAAGGATGATTTCAGACACTGTCTCTATGTTAAGGGGTTTGGTGATTATTTTAATTGTAATTAGTTGTCTCACATATAAATGATTGACTTAAGTCTGCTTTATTTAACTTGTAGAGAAATGTATTTGTATATATGATGTGCCCCATTTAGAAGGATTTTTTGTGCTTCTCCTGTAGGCATGATTTTAATTTTTTGCAAACAGATTAATCTATCTACATGACTAAGTGCATAGGCATGTAAATACCTTTGACGGGAGCTGAATTCCTCTTCTGTGATTGTACATTAAAACTCAACGACTGCAACTAATAAAGACTGATGGCAAAGTCAGAGTTTCTGAATCACCTAATGAGCTTATTGGTACATTTTAAACAATTCAGCTGGCAAAACTTTTTTTAACATACATATTGGGATATTTCAGCTCACAAACAGTAATGTCAATGTTTACATTTGCAATTAAATCTGCTTGAAATATACAAGTTTTATTGTACAACTGCTGTCTTATTCTTGATTGAGTCTGGGGAGGGGGGTTTGGCTATAACTGTTCAACAAAAGAGTTGAGATGAAGGGAAAACTTGTTTAAGGACATGATTAATAAGAAATACATCCACAAAAAATCTTACACAGGCTTTATGTGATTTTTTGCTGCAGGTTCATTATGCAGGAGTTGTGGTGCAATAGTAGAAATATATTGGCTGATTCTTAAAAGAGGTGAGCAGCTCCCATTGACTCCAGTGGAAATTAGGTTTACTCAGTACCTTTGAAGATCAACCCAACAGAAACACCTATCAGCACGTGGGATGTTGTTGAAGCAAACATCATGTTGTGAAGGATGTCTAACAGGAAGCATAATTTGATCTAGCCCTTTAGCACATAGGTATACAATAAAGTTTCAGGTCTATGCCAAATCCACCTACTTCTTTTGTCCTTTTCAAACAGCAGCATGCAGAGATTCAAACAATTGTTTGCTGTCTCTTTAGTGATTTGTGCACGTCAACATCCACAAGTGTGATTATACTTAAAAACTTTTTTGATCTAGCAATAAAGCAAGAAATCTTGCAATGACAAATCATTAATTGCATCAGGTCATGCTGCATGGCATAATGTAATATAATGGAGTAATTTTTGTGAAGTAGAATGCAGTTTTTCTAAATACATTATCAATTGTTATTTTTTAAAAACAAGGCATTTTCTCAAAACCACGGGATTTCCCCCCTAACTGTCATTTATGTCTTTGAAAATCTCCCCTGGATTCTTTTTCTAACTCAAGCAGGATTTATTCATAAATATACATGCAATTCAGCACTTGAGTCCAAATCTTTTCTGTCCACTCAGAAACCAAGACACATGTTTAAAATTCATTTTTCACAGAGGTATGCAAGATGTTTAATGCCCAGTCTAAACCCTGCTTTTGGGTTTTGTTACAAATTCAAACTCAACACAGGTGCAATCATCTTTTGAGTGAAAGTGGACTGTCGTAGTATCATAGCAATACCATGTCAAAGATGTACTTTTGCATGATTTTGACACACCGAGTTTCTACTACATTAACATTTGGAGTTTGGGGGTTCAATTGAAAACATAAATCAAAGTGAAATTCACGGGCTCTGAACCCACCCTGATTAAAACCAATCAAAATATTTTCCCAAATCACCATGAACAGAAACAGCTGTGTTTGCAAACAGCAAGCCAATTTTGGTCACCAATATATAGAATGGATGTAGAGAAATTGGAAAGGATCCAGAAGTGAGCAACAAAGATGATTAAAGGCTGAAATATAAGCCACATGAGCAAAGGCTGAAGGAACTGGGTATGTTTAGTTTGGAAAAGAGGAGATTAAGGGGGGACATGATAGTGGTCTTCAAATACTTGAAAGGCTGCCATAAAAAAGATGGAGAACATTTGTTCTCTCTTGCTATAGAAGGCAGGCCAAGAGGCAATGGATTCAAACTACAGCATAGCAGATTTAGATTAAACCTCAGGAGAAACTTCCTAACTGTAAGAATAGTAGAACAATGGCACAGACTGCCTCAAGAGGTTGTGGAAACTCCTTCACTGGAGGTTTTCAAAAGGAGGCAGGATAGCCATCTGTCTTGCATGGTTTAAGGCTTGTCTTCACTACTGGGGGTAAACTGACCTAAATTACACTACTCCAGCTCCGTGAATAACGTAGCTGGAGTTGACGTAGCTTAGGTCTACTTACCGCGGTGTCTTCACTGTGCTGTGTCGACAGGAAATGCTCTCCGGTCGACTTACCTTGCTGTACTTGGAGAGCTGGAGTACAGGAGCTGACTGGAGAGCGCTCTGCTGTCGATTTAGCGGGTCTCCTCTAGACTCGCTAAATTGACCCCTTCTACATCGATTGCAGCAGCGACGATCTCCCCAGTAGACAAGCCCTTAGATACAACAAATTCTTCATCTTGGCAGGGGGTTAGACTAGATGACCCTTGTGGCTCCTTCTAACCCTCTTATTCTAAGTCATGCAAACTCTGCTTTCTTCTCAGTCCCAACTATGGCTCTGTAGGTATGTTTATATGGTCATTCAAAGTGTTTAAGGCCAAAAGGGACCACCAGATCATCTAGTCTGACTTCCTGTATATCACAGCCACCACCACCACACAACACTAGCGCATCATGCCCAACAACCTGATTTAAATGAAAATATTACAGTCCTCGAGAAACTAAACTGTTGTGCCACAAGCAGAGAACAGGAGAGATTGAGGTGCCCCAATGCCTAAAGCCCTTTCAATGACGGGATAGATTAAGTGAGATGATCCTGGCAAGTGACCCATATACCCCATGCTGCAAAAGAAGTTAGAGGGATATGACTCAGTTGCTGATAGTTGTATGATTATTATAGAACTCTCTCAAGTTCACCAACAGCAACACAGCCATCTTCCAGGGCTAGTAAAATCTGCAGTAACTTTACTCTTTTATGAGCCATTGAAAAAACATTGAATGGGAGAATTAAACTTGCCATCAAAGAAAGTAGCATACACCTTTATTCCTAGCTTATGTTTTAGAATATGATTTCTTTTTTTATTAAAATGATATTACATTTTCAGTAACTGATCTCACAATACACACATTCCAGATAAAGTGATTACCTATAAAAGGTAAGGGTTTCAGAAGCAAGGGAAAACAAATTAGAAGTAGATTAAAATTCCCTCTTTTTCTCAGATAAGAATATAAACCATTATCCCAGGATACTGCTACATGCTTAATGAATCATTTATATGTGATTACTGCTGACAGTAATCTATTTCCTTAAAATCAAGAGGAAAAGAAATATCTCAAGGTTTTGGGGGTTTGTTTGTTTTTCCCCTAGTTGCTATGTTCTCCTTTCTATCTGTGACTCTTATACCGGATATTCCACCAGTCCAATATTCTACATTAGACCATGAATGAAATCCTGGTCCCACTGAAGTCAACTGGAGTTTTGCTGTTGATTTCAATGTAGTCAGGATTTCACCCATCTCATTCTGGATCCAATCCTATTTTCATGAAATCAAAAGCAACACTATCATTGATGGTTAATGGGAGCAGATCTGGATTCTGTTCTATTTTGCATTGTTCCCACATGACTTCAAGTAGGATTCTATGCTCAGACAAGTACAGAAACTGAATTAAACAAAAAGACCCAGAAGTTATTTCAAGGTTTTTGAAATATAGTATGGTATAATATTCTTGTTCTGCATTTATAAGGTATTTATGCCTGCAAGCAAGAAAACATAACTACAACATTAACTCCACTCAAAATCAATAACTCCCCCTCCAACACACAATACATGGAACAGCCATCCACAAATGGCAGCTACAAAGGAAACAAGGAAAGGAAACAAGAAAGTGTTGAGCTTGAACTGGAAAGATGCTTCATTTGTATCATTTATGAAAATTAAAATTTTAAAAGGAATATGAGGAAAAGGATGTGCCAATGGAAGGATTCAAAAGCAGAGGTGATGTGGTCAAAACAAAAGGGCAAGGAAGTTGATTTTAACAGGTGCATCTTAAACAGACTGGAGGTAGTGATGTAGGGACACTGAGACCAAAACAGAGGAAATTGCAGTCATCAACTCACCAATGAGTGGATGAGGACCATTTAATGTTGTTATTTATTTATATACCAGTAGCACCAAGAAGTCGCTACTCCAGAGTCAAGGCCCTATTGTGCTAGCCACTGTGTAAATATATAAGAATAAAAAGACAGTCCTTGCATCAAAGAATTTACAATCTAAATAGTTGATATATACACCACAGTGCTTAGAATCATTGATGTTTCAGTTTGGTGACTGAACCAAAAAATCTGAAAAAACAAAACAACCCTCCTCCCCACCATTTTGGGTTGACCCGAAATACATCCAAAACTATTTGCGAAATTTGTTCCGAATTCATGAGCCATTTCAGTTGACCCAAAAATGCTTTTTTGATGAATAAGCCAAACATCCAAAACATTTTGTCCAGCTCTAATTCCATTTCCATTGCTGAAAAAGAATGTCTATTTTTGTCTTTTTTAGATTGTGAAATATTGGGGTCAGGGACTCTCTTGTCCTTTATGTGTACATCACCTAGCACATGACAACTTTTGGTGAATATGAAGAGGCAAAAGCATTCCATGGTTGTTGGTACTCATGTAGAGATTATACCTTACAATTATTTCTGACAAAAGATATAAAGTTCTCGGTCTATTCTTAAATACCTTTTGTCTTTCCAGCAAAAATCAGGGATCCAAAAACAGCACACAAAAAAGGAACGTAGGAGAGAGAATCAGAATACTGCTCAGATTTGTTCCAAATATTAGATTTGTTTGTTTGTTTTAAAGCAAAACAAAAGACAAGAACATGCCATACTTAGGCCACGTCTACGCTACAAAGTTTTGCCGATGCAAGTTATGTTGGCATACCTAGAATATTGCTTTTGTGTATGTGTAACCCTTCTGCCAAGAGGAGCCAGCAGCAACCAGGACCAGGTTCAGTATCTAGGGGTTCCTTTCCATCAACACAACACAGAACCAGCTTGAGCCCCCACCCAGTAACCTGGGAAAATTACACACCACCCCACACGTCTCTGAAAGGCAATAATTCCCCCACTCACAAGCACAGAGTTTGAGTGTAGAAAAGAAACTTTTAATGGAAGGAGGGAAGTCAACCGACATTAAATTAGAGAAAATGCCACAAGCGGGATTCTTAACCATAAAACTGTGAGCAGGACACCCGCCCCAGAGTCCACAGGGCAGTGCCTTCCACCTCATGTTTTTGAGTTCCACAACCAAAAGTTCCTTTTCTGTTCCCCTCTCTGCTCCCTCACCATACCCCACTCAGAGTGGCTGTCCTTCGTCAGAGAGGACCCTCTCACCCGGGGAAGAAGACGCCTTGCTTACTCTGCCATCTGAGAACTTCCTTTGGCTGGCCACCCTGCCAGCTGCTGCTCCTCACTGTCTGGCCGCCCTGCTACTCATCTGCACTGGCTGTCCCACCAGCCACAGTTCCTCACTGCCTTGTCAGCTGCTCTTTCTGTTCACCACCTCATCAGCCATTCATTCACCAGCCAACTGTCAGTCACATTCTGTGGCCACCTGCCTCTCTGCTGTGACCTCTGCACATCAGTCTTTTAGTAATTTTCATGTCTTTGTAGGCTGGGCAAAAGCACTGCCCCATCTCAAGTGATTTCAGCTCTGATCGAGCATTCATTAGGAGCAATAAAGAGGCTTATAATGAAGCATATTTAGCTCTTTCTATGAACAGTGGGGAGGAACAGATTAAATCAGTCCAGGGAGGACCCTTAGGGAGGGTCCACCCCTCCTGGCAGGGACACCTGTCCCTACCCCTGTTACTTTCACAGGGGCCTGGCATTCAAGCCTCTCGCTTTCAGCCAGGTGCTCATGACAAGCACTTCTTGCTCCGTCCTTGCAAGCACTACAAAGCGGGTCATGCCCATGTACTTCAATGCCCCCACTAATAGCTCAGACATCTCCTTTTTAAGTGCTCTCAGTTTTTCTATAGGATTCAGTACAAAACATATGGATCATCAAGGTATTTAGGTACTGGTCTCCAGCCAGTCATCTGCAGTAATCCGCGAATACTTGAAAGAGACTGGAGTTGGTCCCTATCAGGGTTGGGGCATATTAAGGCAGCAGTGTCTACCTCTTCTCTTACCCCAGCAACCTCCTCTGGAAATTCCAGGTACACTATGACATTCCCTTGGTCAGGGAATTCATCCATGCTGAGGCCACACAGGCCAAGGCCTGCCAGTGGCTTTATAAGCAGGTGCCTTGCCATCCATTGGTAGAATGACTGAAATATAATCATCACTTGAGATCCAGTGCCAAGCACTGCTTTACATTCTGCCATTTCAATCCTCACCATGACCTCTGCCCGAGGCCCTATCAGTCCTGATGAGATCCCAGCTAGACAGTCTTTTCCAGGGGAGACTTCAAGTCCTGTGGGCCTGGGTGCCCCCCCCACCCCGTCCCCAGACCCTTTGGCAGTTCCTTGACCCCTCCCAACTGGTCCTCAACTTTCCATACACTAAGGGTATGTCTAAACTACCTGATGGATCAGCGGGCAGCAATCAATCCAGCGAGGGTCAATTTATCATGTCCAGTCTAGGGTAGTCTAGACGTGATAAATCGACCCCCAAGTACTCTCCAGTTGACTCCTGTACTCCAACGCAGTGAAAGGGGCAGGCGGAGTCGATGGGGGAGCAGCAGCAGTTGACTCACCATAGCGAAGACACTGCAGTGAGTACGTCTAAGTACGTCGACTTCAGCTACATTATTCACGTAGCTGAAGTTGCGTAACTTAGATCGATACCCCGTCCCTAGTGTAGACCAGGACTTAGGAGGGATTTTCTTCATTATGACACTTGGCCTCACTGTGTCCATCCAGACCACACTGATAGCAGAAAAATTGTCCTTTCCCTTTCATTTAGGTGGGATGGTGGCTCTAAATGCTGACTTCTCCATCTCCACAGCCAGAGGCTCTTATGCCTGGAAGTCTTACTTACTTTGCAGCTCAGATATCTGTTCTGTTAGGACCTGCACTTGTTGGGCAAGTTCCTCTCTGGGGCTCAACATCAGTGCACTGGCTGTCCTCAGGGGTGCTGTGCTGGCTGGCTCAGACGGTTGGGCTTCCCAAAACTCACTGGCAGCCTGCCTTTCTTCCTCCTCTCTGACCTCTTTTATCAGCTGGGAGTAACTTGGGGGACATTCCGTTGGTCTCTTAACCAGAGATGAAGTAGAACTGGGTTCTGATATGGAGTTCCTCTTAATATTTTGAGCCAGTCTGGTCTGATCCATCTGCTCAGCAGTCACAGCTCCCCTGTTGACAGCTCTCTGAAGCAGCCTGATCAGCCTCTATATATAGGCTGAAACCATCTCGCCCCTTTGCTATCAAGAATTAAGGAACTTATAATAACTGTCCTCAGAGCACCCTACATTCCCAAAGGTGTGATCGAGGGCCTCTAGGCAGCCCTTCACACTGACCCCAGGGTTAGTGAGCCTCAGGGTCCGAATCACATCTAATGCGGGGCCCCTGAGGCTCTTTACTAGACATCTTCATTTTTCTGCCTCTGGTACCTTCCACTCCTGGTACATCTCACTCCTGTAGTGATATGTTCTAACTGGGGTTCAAACTCCTCTTCCCCAGGTATTGGGATGGGACCCCCAGCAAATAATCTTAACTTATGATAGGAGCTTGACATAGCATGGGACAACACAACCTATTCCACTGCTTGCCCCGGTGCTTTTGCCCAATCATCAGCCCAGGCTGCAATCCCTGAGCTAGGGGCTGCTGAGTCAGGGCCCAACAAACCTGACATATTAGTCATTATACAAATAGTGATTTCCTCAAAATAAACCCAATTGTTTTCCCAACTTAGTGAATCACTTGAGATGTGCTTGCAAAGGATACTGACCCAGGGTCCCGGATGAGCACCTCAAAATGTAACCCTTCTTCCCGGTGGAGCGGCAGCAACCAGGGCTGGGTTCAGAATCTAGGGGTTCCTTTCCATCGACACAACACAGAACCGACTCGAGCCCCACCCAATAACCTGGGAAAATTACACACCACCCCTGGGCGCCTCTGAGGCCACTACTTCCCCTCTTGCAAGCATAGAGTTTGAGTGTACAAAAGAAACTTTTAATGAAAGGAGGGAAGTCATCCAACATTAATTAGGGAAAATGCCACAAACAGGATTCATAATTATAAAACTGTGAGCAGGGCACCCACACCACAGTGTGTGGGGCAGTGCCTTCCACCTCATGTTCTTGAGTTCTACAACCAAAAGTTCCTTTTCTGTGCCCTTCTCTGCTCCCTCACCATACCTCACTCAGAGTGGTTGTCCTTGGTCAGCGAGGACCCAGGGTTCAGACAGAGCCGCATCTGTGTGAGTTCACCTCCCACCCGGAGAAGAAGGCACCTCGCTGGCTCCGCCATGTGAGCACTTGCTTTGGCCGGCTGCCCTGCCAGCTGCTGCTCCTCACTGCTGGCTGCCCCGTGAGCCACGGTTCCTTGTTGCCTCACCAGCCACTAGTTTTGCTCACTGCCTCATCAGCCACTCGTTCACCAGCCAACTGTTAGTCACCTTCTGTTGCCACGTGCCTCTCTGCTGTGACCTCTACACATCAGTCTTAATAATTTTCAGCTCTTTGCATGCTGGACAGAAACACTGCCCCATCTAGAGTGATTTCAGCTCTCAGTGATTTCTAGCTTTTAGCAGGCTGGGCAGAAGCACTACACCTTCAGAACTGATTTCAGCTCTGATTGAGCATCTAAAATAACAAAGAGGCTCCTAATGAAGTCTATTTAGGCATTTCTTTGAACAGTGGAGAGGAACAGGTTAAAACAATTGGGGAAGGACCCATGGGGGGGGTCCATGCCTCCTGGTTGGGACATCTGTCCCCACCCCTCTTACTTTCACAGGGCCCTGGCATTTGAGTCACTGGCTTAATGAGGTTCCTTCAGCTGATGGTGACCCCCTCAGTTAGGGCAGGTAAAGCACAGTTCTGCTCCCCTTTATCCATACAATACTGACAACATTGGTAACAGCATTTCACTACCCCTGCATTCAGTATTAAAGTGATTTGTAACCCAACACCACTCAAAGTTGATTATTTTGAGCAATACGCCACTCTATCTGCTGGATATCTAAGCAGAGTAGGTGTGTTCATGTTAATACAGTTTGCTCTTGAAGTTTCTCCCCCTCCCAGCTTGCTGTCAGGGAAGAATTCATTCAGACCCTGCTCACATCTGCATACTTGGCTCTTTGAGTTTAATGAGGAGTTTTTGTGTCGATGCACAGAGTGGTGCAAATAGGTAGGTATTCCAGTGTGGAACCCACCACAATGAGTAGTTTTGGCAATGAACGGTGGAGTAGAAATGACACACTTGGGTGACAGGGAGTAATGGGTCAACTTCCCATAATGCAATGTTCTCCAACCCATAATATCTCTATCCCATGATTTTCATGACTATTTTCAGTTTCCCACAAACCCAGGTGGGACTAGTCACTGTCCACCAGCTCTGATAGAAGCACGGAGCCTGCACAGATCAGCACTATTGTCATGAGCATTGCAAGCACAGGATGCATGATCCTCCAGTATTTGCTGAGCTGACAGAACCCTCACAAGAAACATGATGATTTCCTGGTGGTCTTTCTACTGTGGGACATAGTGAGAAACAATTCAAGGTTATTAGTGGTGACTTAACTTTGTAGTGTAGACCAGGCCTTCCCCTACTACTGCCTTTCTTCAGCGTCATGACTTAGTCACTAAATTAAGTCTATTTCAGTTATAGGTATATTCCATATAGCTGAAGGAAAAAAGTGTAAAAGTTCACATAAAAACAGAAAACCTCAGAAAGTCCTGTTCTTAGGGAGCTGCCTGTTGTTTAAAGCATTTCTCCTGACAGCAGAGTCTCAGCAGGTTCCATTTGTTCTCTTTGATTGCATCGCCCTAGGGAATCTATTTGATATTTTACTATATAGGCAGGTAAATAGTCATATGAAAACCTAGTTTTCTTTAGGCTGAGCCTTGCTCTCAGATGTCCTAGTATAAAGTCAGAATAACTGACTCTTACATGAATTCAGTGAAGCTAATCTGGCTTTACACTGGTGTAGATGAAAGCAGAGCTTGGTAACCCTTTGCTTTTAAGAAGCGATGCTGTATCATATACAGTATAATTTGCACGTTTATCCCAGCAATCGTCTACCTTTCTCAAATAAATATTTGCATATAAATTGCTTTGAAGAATATATTACCAACTAGGAATGGGAGAAGGAATCTGAATACATTTTAAACCCACCCGAGGTTTTTAGGGTTTTGAAAGTTCCTCACCAAATGAATCTCTTGATAAGATCAGTGTTCATGAACATGACTCTTTTTAACAACCAGCAGCTCCAGCACTTCAAGATGCCATCATTACTGCACTGGAGCAATAAAATATCATTTTGAGTGGTGTGCTTAGCAAGTCAGGTTTCCTTCCTCTCATGCCGAGCAGCATGCATATTTAAATGTAACAGTTATTGACAGGTAAATATTCGCTGCAAAAAGCAGGATGTTGCTGGCAGCATGAGCACTGCTGCAAAAGAGCGTAACGGTCATTTGGGGGCATATAGAACAAGGGGAAAAGTTGAGAAGTGAAATTTGGTCCTGCAGGAGTCGGCAAAGAAATAACTATGAGCAGTATGTGGGATACAAGAACCACCACTCATCCAGACAGCAGTCTGAGTGTTATGGGGGGGAGGTGTCCCCACTCCCAAAGAGTTTGTGACCCAATAACTCATAGCATAGCCGGGAGAAGAGTGTCCCATCTTACTACAAAACAGCCCAGTATAGGCAAGTGCTCCATATAATCCATTATGGCCACACAACAGGTCTGACAACACTAATTTCAAAACTCATGGGTTTGTTTGTTTGTTTGTTTGTTTGTTAATCTTGGGTTCTTTTTATTTGGCACCTGACTGAGTCCTTAGGGTGCCCAGTTTTCAAGTTACGCATTGCCCAGAGGCTCTATAAACTTAACTTTGATTTCAATCGAAGCTGAGATAAGGAGTTGGGACTTCATGAAGAAACACCAAGTACTGCAAGATTTGAGATAAAATCATTAGTGTTGCCAATAATGATTACCCAGTCAGTCCTGAGGCACATTCAAACCCTGCACTGTAATACTTTGCATATCTTTGGCTCTTGCCAGTCAGGTCAATGGTAGTGGTTATGCTTTGAGATAACTTGAAACTCAGAGAGAATGCTGACTCATACCACATGATGTAGCTCTGAATTAAGACATGAAACTAAAACACCCTATTCAGGCTGGTCCCCTGACTATGTGGACTTAACATCAGTGGGAGTATTAGACTTCAAAGAAAAAGAATTCAGAAGAAAAAAGACAAACTGTCAATTACTAGTAAATGAAGAAATCAGGGCTGCACTCAAGGACACAATGTGGAAGAGGCCCCCCACCAGTGTGTTAGATTCCTCCCCCAATCTTAGTTTGTTGTCCCATTCTTTTAGCTCTTTTTGTCCCTCCCCAAGATTTAACTACTCCCACCAACTTCCCTTCTTTATAACTGGGTCCCCACTTCTTCTCTATTTATCTTGGATGCAGTAAAAGAACCTGCATAGAACACAACAAATCACCATGGTATCTCCTTTCCACTACTGCACTTTTTTTCCCCTAGCATCATTCCCAATGGGTTTAGGTGACCTTATCCTCCCCCAGTCCATCAGTTTTCAGATTGCCTGGTAGATTCCCTGTCTTGTCACTTCCTACCCCTCCCCCCCTTTTAAATCTTACTTATATAGGATCTAGCTAGATATTTACACTATGCTCATCACCATTTCATTTTAGCAGATGGTATGAGACCCAGAGGGTCTCAAACCCAAGCCTGCAGAGTCACCAGGTAGCAACCACTTCTACTCTGCCACCCAGCAACAGCTATAAGCAACTTGCCTTCCCTTACCCATTACCCACTGTGGACACAGACTACAGAAGTCCCGTCACAAAGAGTTCAACAGACAGCAGCCTGATGGTGTCTGATTGGCTCCCCACCCTATAGAAACCCAACGAAGTGTCACTGTGAATCACTAGCTAGCTGCCATGATCGCCTTGCTTTCTCTGTTCTTGAATTCCCAGTAATGACCTCAGATCTGACTTGGTCATAGACTCCTGCTTGAACCCTGAAATTCCCACATGAACTCTCAAATCTGGTATTGAGCCGTGGCCTGATCTGTGACCTATCTCTGGCACTGCCCTTTGGCCTGACCCTCATCTTGACCCTGAGCCTGACTCTTAAACCTGATTGACTTTGAATCCTGGCAATTGTTCCTGCCTACCAAGCTCCAGTCGCTAGTCCCACCTACCTTAGTTCAGGACCCTGGTAATTTGCCTGGACTGCTCTAACGCATGGAAAAGGCTGGCGCTGCGGGACATGGAGATGCGGACCCCCTACCCAGCATGTTCTGAAGGGAACTCAGTGCATCTTAATGGGTTTCCAGCCCCCAGAAGGAACCTGCCATATTGCAGGCACAAGTGGTGCAGCTCATGTCTGAAAACCAAGCCCTGTGCATGCAGAGCACCCAGCTATTTGATGAAATCGCTGTGCTACAGATCCATATGATGCAGTATGCCACTGAGACAGGGACAGAGCAAGAGCAGGCAGCCTGACTGTCAGATGAGAACGCGGCACTCCAAGCACACAGTCTATGACCGTGCACCCTGACCTCAAGCTATTCCCCTCCATTCCCTCTCCCGGAGCATTTCAATGGAGACTGACAAAAATGTAGGCATTTTCCAACCAGCGTCACCTGCTGTTCCTGATTTGCCCCATTTCTACCCCACTGGCCAAAGTAGGACTTGTAATCAGTCTCCTGACAGGAGTGGTGCTGGATTAGGCTTTGTCACAAATGGACTGACAGAGTCTGACACTCTCAGACTGGAACTCCTCCATTCAGGCCTTCTCTATTTCTGATGACTCCCACTGTGCTTGTTTGGCCAAAGTAGCTCTGTAAAAACTATGGCAAGGATGGGGACTGGGCACCTCCTACACTGTCTACATTAGGCAACTTGTCTCCAATATGGGGTGGAATGAAGCATCCCAGCTCTACAAATTCTGGTGGGGCCTATGAGAGGAAATCAAAGATAACCTAGCTCATGGGAAACTTCAACCTGCCTAGATTCCTTCATTGAACTTGCTATACACTGATAACAGGCTGTGTGAACAAAGATTGAGGATTGTGCTGCCATCTAACCAACAGTCCCCAGTACCCATATCCAGTCCCAGAACCTATGCATCATAAAGTGGGGCATGGTCACATGACCTCTGAGGGGAGGAAGTGCCACCAAAGCCAGGGTGTTTGCTTCTACTCTGGCTAATCTGGCCATGCCCTTTCTGACTGCTTTTCACAGGCCCTCACACAGAAAAAGTCAGGAAACAACCCTCAGGGAGACCATTTTGGGCAGACCCCAGGACATCCATTGCACATGCAGCCCATCATTTCTCACCAAAGCATGTCCAAGGCACAGCAAGACTTTATTGCATTTACAAATCCACCTTGGCCTCCACATTCCAGGGAAACCCCAACAAGTGACCTCCCAGTGGAAGGTCATGGACTCTGGAGCTGTAGGCAATTTTATAGACACCAATATGGAAGAGGTCTTGGGCACCCTACTAGAGCAAAAAACGGTGCCCAGCCTCATCAAGACTATAAATGGCTTGCTCCTATCCTCAGGCCTGGTGACACTGGAAATTTTATCCCTGGAAGTTCATATGCAGGACCATAGAGAGATCCACTCACCTCATTTCTCCATAATTCTCAGTGTCTTGTGGCTGGCTACTCATGACCTGCACATCCTTTGGTATGAAAAGAAAGTCACTTTCTGTTCTGAATTCTGTCAGCAATTCTGCACCACTGAGTGGACAAGATACTGGGCTAGATGGATCTTTGGTCTGACCCAGTATGGTCATTCTTATGTTCAACACACACCCCTACAGCCCAAATCCCCTCACTACCCAGAAGCCTTCAGGTACAGGCTGTGGCCAGCTGGGACCACCAGGAGAACTGACTCCTGCCCTTCCCACCAAGTGCATTGATTACATGGATTTCTTTGAAAAGAAGAATGCCTACACTCTATCACCCCACCATGACCATGATTGCCCAATGGAGCTGCAATCTGGGACCAAGATACCTTTTGACCATGGTTATGCAATGTTGGAGCCGGAGTTGATCACACTACTCTCTCATCTCTAAAAGCACTTGGCCAAGGGATTTATCCAGTGCTTAATTTGTAGTGAAAGAGGTGTCAGGGCTCAAGCAATTTTTTTTTCTTTCATAACTGATGCGGCAAGCCCAAAGGTACCATTGCTATGAACTGTCAAGCCTAGAGGTGCCGGTGCTGAGTCCTGGCAAGCCCCGGCACAAATTAAGCACTGGATTTATCCATCCCTTCACTTTCCCTGCTGGAGCCGCCATTTCTTTTCACTAAAAAAGAAAGATGGTATCCTATGTTTGTGTGTGGATGACTGGGTAACCATCAGAAACAGATGCCCTCTCCCACTCACTCTGGAATTGTTGGATCATGTATGATCAGCCTAGGTGTTTACCAAGCTCGACCTCTGAGAAGCCTACAATCTGGTGTGGTTCCATGCAGGGGGATGAATGGATAAAGGCCTTTCAAACCAGTACGGCCACTATGAGTACTTGGTAAGACCAAATTAAATTACCAACATCCCAGCAACATTGCTGCACTTCATGAATGAGGAGTTTCATGACACCCTAGATCAATATATTGTCGAGGTAGGTTATGACATATTTGTGTTCTCTGAAAGCCCTGAGCAGCACATTCAACATGTTCAGTCAGTCCAATATCAGCTATGATAGCACAGCCTATACACAAAGCCCAAGAAGTACAACTCCATAGACTTCAAGTTATGTCCTGTCCCCTTGTTCAGACCTGGGTGGCATCAAGGAACTGTAATGCTTCCTGGGGTTTGCTAATTTTTATAGGTACTTTATTCCTACGTATTGGGACTAGACAGTCCCAGCACTTCTCCAGAAGCATGCCTCCTTCACCTAGTCTCTGCAGACTTAACAAGCATTTGACCAACTCAAGTTGGCCTTCACCAGTGCTCCAATGCTAATCCATCGTGACACAATGCAGGCTTTTGCTGTTGAGACAGATTCATCCTGTATTGCAATATGCACAGTCTTTTCCCAAAGACGTGGCCCTCAACTATTCTCCTGTGAGCTATGCACTTCCACCTGGAAGCTGCGTGCAAAGCCTCTTGGGACTTTAATGTCTGCAGAAACACCACATAAGTCCTGGGCAGCCATTACCCCTCATTTTATAATTGACATTCCTGTGTTTCATGTATCCTCACAGTGGAAGATCAATTTAAATGGCCCACTTTGCCCGCATCATGCATCTGCCTTCCACAAAAGAAATGTCCCAGCATCTTGTGATACATGTCATCCACCTTCATGGACTCCTGAAACAGATCATGTCTGATCAAGGTCCACAAATTTGTGTCATGATTTTGGCATGGAACAATATGGTTTCTTGGGGTCCACACTTATATGTCCTTTGCTTACCATTCCCAAATGGATGGCCAGTCAGAGAGTAAGTCGGGTTTCAGAGTAATACCTGAGATGCTTTACAAATTACCACCAGAATAATTGGTCTGCCCTTCTGCCCCAAGCAGAGTTCCCCTATAACAATGTAGACCATTTTACATGAACTTTGGGTGCCACCTGCTGTCTCCACCCAACTGTATCCACCATCTCTCTGAACACTGCCGCTGCCAACTAGGTTCAGCAAATCCACGAGGTCCAACATCTTGAAAATGCCAAGGACTACAAGCAATGCACAGAACATCAGCCTGGGGAAGACCCTCTATTTGCTTTGGGACAGAAGATGTGGCTTTCCACACAATAATTTCACATGAAATGGCTCTATTACAAACTGGATCACTGGTATCACAGCCCATAATCGATCAGCCAGATGAGTACTCGGCTCCAACTACCCAGATCCTTCAAGGAACACCCACTGTTTCATGTTTCTCTCCTGAAGTCATATATCAGCAGCCCCTTTGCACTTTAATCACAACCACTTCTCCCCCAGTGCAGGTCCAGGGTTATGACAAGTATGAGGTCCATGAGCTACTTGACTCAAAATGGCTTCCACTGATACTTGATGGACTGGAAGGGCTATGGATCAGCAGAGCAATCCTGGCAACCAGCTTCCCTAGTCTATGCCCCTGACCTTGTGGCAGTCTTCCAAGTGGCCTAACCAGACAAACCTGGGTTGGGAGAGGTAAATGCAAGACCCACTAGGTCTGCAAACAACTCTGCAGTGCCACCTATAACCAACTCGTGCTCCCCTACCCATGACTTGCTGCAGACACAAGCCACAGAATCTCAAGAAGTTCAACAGACAGCAGCCTTATGGCAGCTGATCAGCTCACCACCCCTAAAAACTCAAGGAAATGTCCAGGTAACAATGCAGATCGCTAGCTAACTGTCACAATAACCTGTATTCTCTGTTCCTGAACTCCCAATAGTGACCTCAGCTCTGACTTGGACCTTGACTCCCGCTTGAAGCCTGGAACACCTACACGGACCCTGATACCCAGAACTGACTCTTGGCCTGATCCCTGAACTGTTGCCAGCTCTGCTTAACTTCACTCTGGGCCTGACTCTTGACCCTGATACTGATTCTGATTCAGCCTACTGATGTCCAGCCACTAGTCTTCCCTACCTTTAGCCAGGACCTAACACCTGGTTCTTCACTTTCTCATTCCACCCAGCCCCTGTGTCTTCGACTTATGAATGAGTCAATCCCCTCTGCCTTTCTCTCTCTATCTCCCCAACACCAGGAGATCCAAAGCCAAGGGAAGAGTTTTCTTCTCTCCACACTCTGCATTGTGCATGCTGTTCTCTGTCCCTGTTAGCTTACATAGTATAGAGAGGAGGCACTGAGGGTAGCATTGCTAAGCCCAGGCCACCTCCTAGCCATTGGCCCAGAGAAACATTCATCCTCCCCTGGCAACAAAGAAGGTTTTCCCTATTAAGGCTCAGAAAGTTGGGAAGCAAAGAGTATGTCCACAAACTCAGATAGGGTTTGAAATGTGAAAAAAAAGGCACTCTCCCCTCCACAAGGCAAGTCCACTACAACCACAACCACCAAACTCCACAACCCCTCCCTTTAACAGCCACTTAGAGTATCTACAGAGATAACACATATGGATAAGATTGATAACATCACATGTCTTATCATCACTCTTGCGTGACTCAAACCCTCTTGTGCACACATGCACAGTGTGCTTCCATGTTGATGGGCAGACAGCTGCTGTATTTTCAACAGTTTTGATCTGTTATCGCTTAAACTGCAGAAGTGGGAACACTGCAGCATCTTTAGCTTGTCACAGAAACTTTTAACATTCGATATCCCAGTCCACTGTGATAATAATGCAAATCTTTAGACCCATGTAAAAAAAAAAAAGAACAAAACAAAACCGGCAGATTAAATTAATTTTCTGGCAACTGGCAAATCCATACAAAAAAACCCACAAAAAAATGGCCAGGCCAGTCAAATACTGGCTAGGTGGTAAGCGTACTCCCAAGTCCCTACACAAGGGCAATATAGAGTCACACCATCCCTGTGGGGGAGACTGGGTAGATCATGCCTCAAGCAGGCATGCTGTCTCCCAGGGCTTCTCTGTGCGCACATGGGGAGTGGAGTTCAGTCTGTCCTAGTCATTAGGATGGAGTAGACAGCCCCTGTCTGCGCAGGGGGAAGGAGGAGGCTGGGCCATGACCCTTGTCAGGTATTTGAATGTATTGAGCAGCGTTCAATCTGTTTGTGTAAATTTGCACTTACAGTTTCTCAAGCAATTGCTTGTTGAATCTGCTGTTATATAGAGGGTTACTATGTTTGTCTTTTTTTCTCTATGCAATAGAGAGCCAACACGTGTCTTTGTTTATAATGAGGGATTTGTGCTGTCCACAATACACAACAATTGGCAACGAGAATGGGAATCTCAAGAACCTTCGAAACATCAGAGTAGCTAAACAACTGGTGACACTGCTTGCAGTTCCCATGGGGAAGAGGAATCTGCTCACAACTGTGATACTCTTGTTGCCGGCACCCAGTGCTGAGAGGCACAACAACAGCAGGGGTTGGTTCGCTATCCAGTGTGCTTCACCCAATAATCACAACGGGGTGGAGAAGCAGAAAAGTTTATTTGAAGCTTCAAAAAACTACAGGGAGAATAGAATCTCAAATCCTGCACACAGAGCAGGAAGTCACACAGGCTTTTCTACATCCTTTCTTCAGCATACTTATCCAATAGCAAGCTGCCCTAAGTATCCATATAGCCAGCCAATCCAGTTACCAGCTAGTTCCCTTGTTTTTTGTATCATTTGTTAAACTATACATAAAGCTGCTTTATTCAGCATTTTCCTTCCATATCTGCCCTGTTTGGCCTTGTTTAGTTTCAGGCAGTCTGACTCTGCAACATATTGTTGCAGATCCTCAGCATAACTGTTGCGAGTGCCTCCACGCGGGCGGGGGAAAGGGGGCAAGGACACTTGGGCCTAGTGCGAGGGGGCTTCATCAACACTTGTGGTCTTCCATCCCCTCGAGTTACCTAGTGGCCATACCCCAGTGTCCCCAACACTCTGAACTACTAAATATAACAGCAGTGAGGCGAAATGGCAGGCTATATTGGAAAAAAGGAGGCCTTTGACAGTGCCATGGTGAACTGGCCCACATGTATAGAGGCTGGAGCAGTATTTTGAAGTAAATGAAATTCCCCCAGGAAAACATGTATCAGTTTTACTGGGAGGGCAAACATAGAGCTTAGGACAGTCTGAACCCCCTAGAGAAGCCAGCCAGAAAAAACTTTTAAAAGATAGTACCAATTGTTCAGCAGCACTTGTCAGAGCGGCTCCTGACTATAGCAGAAAGCTTCAGGTTTCACAAGCAGAATCAGTTTGAAGGTGAATCCATTTCCTCCTTTGCAACAGAGTTAAAAAGATTATCAGAACACTGCGCTTTTAAGGATGAGCTTAACGAGGCCCTAAGAAACAGATGTGTGTGTGTGTGGATTGCTTAATGAAAACAGACTGAAGAGGATCTTAACTGAGGAAAATCTTCCCTTTAAAGGCGTAGTAGAAATGGGAGTAGTGATGGAAACTGCAGCAAGGGATACAATAGAATTGCATACCAGCACTAAAAACAGGTAAAGGAATAAATAAACTATCTGTAACTCAAGGCAAGAGCCAGTCCACTCAGCAGACACGTTATCAGTGTGGAAAGGGGTTCTACGCTCCTTCTGATTGATGATTTAAAGATGCATATTGCAGAAGCTGTAATAATAAAGGTCATATGCAATTGGTTTGTTGAAATAAGGAAGAGACCAACATAAAGTATAGAAAAAGGAACATCAATGTACACTGTGTAGACAGAGGCAATAATGACACAGACGGTGAGAGTGTAGTAGCCAGCCTGGATATATAGAGTGTGAGCAAAAATGACAATTCAGTGGTGGGGAAAATGATCAAAAGGGAATTGGACACAGGCTCCGTGATCTCTGTTGTCTCACATTAAAGAATACTAAAAACTTACATGGGAGAAAAATAGTACCAATTGAAGTGATGCAAGTGAATGGAGAATAATAAGCAGGTGTTTATTTGATTTATTTGTTGTTGAGAAAGGGAGACTGGCCATTGGAGGCCGTGAATGGTTAAGCAAGGTTCCTCTGGATTGGAAATGATGATGGAGTCACTTTCAGCTGACTCCACTAGAACAGTCAAACAATAGATGGGAGGGATACCACGTCAGGCATCAGGAGTATTCAAGGAGGCCATAGGAACTTTAAAACACATGAAAGTTTAAATGATCCTAGATGAGAAGGCATAGCCCAAGTTTCACAAAGCTTGATCTGTCCCTTACAGTGTCTGCTCAAAGGTAGATGCAGAATTGGAATGTCTGGAAAGGGAGGGCATACTTTCAAACGTGGCTTGTAGCAAATGGAGAAGTCGTACTGTTCCAAGTGGAAAAAAAGATGTGATGCAGTAAGGGTGTGTGGAGAGATTTTAAGGTCACTGCAAACCATGTACTAAAAGTTGAAAAATACCCCTTGCCTTGAATTGAATGTATTTTTGCTTCACTGGCAGGGGGACAATGACTCAACAAAATTGATTTGTCACAGACCTACCTACAGATGGAAGCTGAAAAAGAGTCTAAGGCATACCTCACAATCAAAGCATGCACAAAATGGTCTGTACCAGTACAATGGGCTAGTGTTTGGTATTGCTTCAGCTCCTGCTGCATGTCAATGGACCAAGTTTTGCAATGAGAACAGTGTTATTTGGATTACATTACTGTGACTGGTGGAAATGATGAAGAAATCTGGACACCCTGAAAAGGGTATTAAAACATCTAGAATAATACAGGTTACGAGCTAATCAGATAAAATGTGAATTTTTCAAGGACTCAGCAGCTTATTGTGGGCACGTTAACGATGCACAAGGTCTTCATAAATCTCAGGAGAAGATTAAAGCAGTCCTGGAAGCTCCACAATCAAAAGATGTGTCACAACTTAGATCATTTCTAGGGTTTATCAGCTACTATAGCCCATTTGTACCAAACCAGGCAACTGCATTGCATCTGCTGAACTGTTTACTGCAGATTGGTCAAAAGTGGGTTTGGTCACGTGAGTGTCAGAACCTTTCCTGGACGTAAAACAATTGGTCACAGAAAGTGTACTTACACACTTTAACCCAACTTTTCCTACCAAGTTAGCATGTGATGCTTCCTCACATGGAGTGGGGATAGTTATCGCGCAGTGCCAGATGGCAGTGAGAGACCCACATGCCTCCAGAGCTCTCACAGTGGCAGAATGTAACTATGCATAAATAGACAAGGCAGCCTTAAATCTGGTATGTGCTCTGAAGAAATTCAACCAGTGTGTATATGCGAGAAAATTTACACTGCTTATAGACCACCAATCCCTAGTAGCAGGACTTTATCCGAGGGAGGGAGATTCTGTAACAATAGCTGCATATATGAAAGGCAGGGCTCTCTTCTTAGCTGGTTATGTCTGAATTCCAAAGAAGAAAAACATATGCAAAATCAAATGCAAATGGGGTCTCCTGCCTGCCCATGTTAGTTGAAGGACAACCTGGAATAGAGACAGAATCTATTGAATGTGTCAGTTGGTTTCAGATTGAGGGTGCCCCAGTGACTTGTAGTTTGATCAAGGAAGAAACCAAGAAGGGCCCCACACTAGCTCAGGTTTATGAAGCCACTCTGAAGGCTGGAAATATACTGACAGCCCTAATCTGGCATCCTTTCAGGAATGCAAAAGTGAGATTACCATACATCAAGGGTGTGTCATGTGGGGAATTCATATTTTTATACTTAGTAAACTGCACACAAGAGTATTGGAACAGCTCCAGGCACCTTGCTAAGGAATGTTCAGGATGCCAGCAGGTGCACCACATGCCTAAACCAGTGCCATTACACCTTTGGGAATGGTCATCAGCTCCCTGGCAATGTCTGCTTATTGATTTTTCAGACTGTTTTCAGGAATGAGGTATCTAGTAGTGGTGGATGCCCATTCCAAATGGCCAGAAGGTTTTTGGCATGAGAACCACCACAGCTTCATGGACATTGACGTTTGTTTGCAAGAACTGGGCTGCCAGAAAAAGTGTGAGTGACAGTGGTCCACAGTTTACTTCAGAAGAGTTTCAGTGATTCATAATTAAAAGTGGCTATTTCAGTAACGTATCACTCAGCCACACGTGGCTTGGTTGAAAGGTTTGTATAAACTTTTAAGCAAGTCCTGCTATCCATGACAGATGAGAAGGGAGTCATTACAGCAGAAGCCATCATGCTTCTGGTTAGCACATCAAATTATGGTACATATCATGAAAAACCAAACACCTGCAATGCTGTTTAGGGGCCAAAATTTCAGGTCACACCTGGACTTAAAACCAGATCTACATTTACAAGTCAGAAATCCTCAAATAAGTCACCCTATGGCAAGAGGGACCAGTGCACTTCATCACATACAAGTGGATCAAACAGTGCTGGCATGTGATTATCAGAGACCCCGTATATGGTTTCTAGCAATCCTTTGTGCACAAACAGGTCCTTTTTCCTATACAGTAAAAGGGGCACCCTTTGTGTTGTGGCATGGCCACGGGAGACTGTTCAAAATGCTGGCAGACACTATCCAGAAAAAAAACGCAAGCCACCTGAAAGACTTGACTTGTAACTGGACCTTGGGTTGCGCCCCCATAAGTACTTCTGAAGTTGTTGTGCCCACTTTATTTCATGGGGGGACGTATTTGCACTTATTGAGCAGGGTGTTGAATCTGTTTATGTCAACTTGCCGTTAGTTTCTCAAGAAAACGTATGTAACTTGCCTATGTTGAACCAGCTGTTATATAGTGGTTATCATACTTTTCTTTTTTTCTCTATGCAAAAGAGTCAGCCAGCGATCGTGCGTCCAGCTGTATGCACGTCTGTTTATAAACAGGGATTTGTGCTATGTCCACCATAAACAGCTACCTGCCTTCTGCCCACCTCCTTTTCAGCATCTGGCTCCCCTGGGGGAGAGCAGGAGTGAGCAGTCCTCCTCAGAGGTTGCAATTTGGAATGGCCCCAGTCCACCCATTCAAGGGGCACTCACAGTCTGGCCCTCAGTGTTGTTACCACCAGCAGGCAGAAAGAATCAGTCATTGCACCCCAGGGTGGTATAAAGAACCCTGCAGAATGAAACTGCAGCACACGTTTGAAAAAAGTGACTCCATGGGAATGAGAAGAAAGAGACATATCATTAGACAGACAGAGGGGGCCTGTTCTATAAAATCCTGTATGCTTTTTTTAAAATGTAATTTATCTATCTATGAAGCTGCACGCAAAAATAAGTTGCAGCCAAAAGACCTTTAATTAGGGCATTCCACTAGAATCCCACACTGGGAGCAGGCTTCTGCTGTATCTCTAAGCTATGGATCAATATTAGGGGGGTAGTTGCTCTACTGAGAGATGTTATCCTTCAGATAAGATATTAAAGTGATGTCCCATCTGCTTCTTTCTGGTAGTTGTTTGAGATGATAAAGACCTCACGGTACTAGCTGGGGAAAAGAGGGAATATCTCTGCTGTCCAGCTGGCAAAGTCAACCTTTGTTAAATATTATCACCACAAATTAATTGGCCATGTTACAAAATGTTCATGAATATGCAGCCCATGAGACGTTATGCGGGGCAGAATGGCGACAATTTTTGCCTATCCATTATTCCTGCACTAAAGCTGTTTAATTGTAACATTAAATATATCAAGTCAGACACTCCCAAATGACATCCAGATGTGAAAAGGTTATTGTGTCAGAGTTCAGAAACACTAAGCACCTTTGGGCGGGGCGGGGGGGAGGCTACTTATTTAGGCTTCCAAATGTGGATGTATGTGCCTAACTTTGGGCACCCAAGTTTGAGAATATTCTGCTTTTTACCTATGTGCAATATCAGTGCTTACATCACCATGATTTTAACATCTCAGTCCAGCACTGATGAAGTAAAAAGACATGACCCACAGATTTAACTTTTACCTCCTCTCCCTCTAGCATTTCCTCTAGTTAGTTTTAAACTGGGGGAGAGAGCCCAGCCCGTGGAAGTCTTTCTCCACCCTCATCCCAAGGTTACTCTGACTACAACCCCTTGGAGGCCAAGCTGCCCATTCTTTTGACTGTGCTGGCTTCCTGTAAATCCAGCCAGTGGGTGTTAGGTGACTTCCATGAAACCTCCAATCACACTTAATACCATTTTTTTCTGCTGGGACCAGTGCAGGTCCTGAAAGAGGTGTGTGTGTGTGTGTGTGTGTGTGTGTGTGTGTGTGTGTGTGTGTGTGTGTGTGTGTGTGTGTGAGAGAGAGAGAGAGAGAGAGAGAGAGAGAGAGAGAGAGAGAGAGAGCTGCAAAGTGATAAGAACAGATTTCTTGCTGGAAAGAAATTTGGCAGTTAACATAAGATGACTGGGTGTAGAAAGGATTAGCTGCATTTCAATATTCTTAAATCAAAGGGACCCTTCAGTGGAAACTGTATAGGAAGGAGAAGGATCTTGAAAAATATTTGTGTTCAACTGTCAGGCCAATAAAGTAATTTGGAATGGAGAAGGTTATACCAGACAGACACTTCTTTGGGGATAGGAGATATCTAATAAACAGCTTGGTAGGAAAATTCCAGTCTGGGTCTCATATTTTCACTCCTGTATAGAAAGCAATGAGAGCTGGAGTCAAGATTCAGTAGAAACAGTTTGTTTAAATTCCTGTCCCCAACCCTCTTAACAGCCTGCTATTAAAAAAAATCAGAAGCCAAAGGAAAGGCTCCATTAAATATACCTGAAGAATTGAAGATTAGATGCTTAATTATAAACTTTTGTAATTTTGAGGGTTAAAGAAAAAGCATTATTATTTTAATGCAGGTTTTAGGTGTATACCAGCAGTGTAGTTATTTTCTTATACAAACTGTACAGTACAGTGAAGATGGTGCAAGTGTAGTTATACTGCATGTAAGGTGTAGACTTCATTATTGAAGCAAAAATGTTTAATATATTATTATATTTTTTGGTTATTACAAACAAGTCTTTGCCTTTACTGAATTTTAAGAGATAGATAAACACTTTTATACACATGATGCTTAGCGAATGACACGGCTCACATGCTTATATTTTTGCTTGGTTATTTAATTAAATGAAATTAAGGACATTCCTGGAAAATCTCTGGTTTCTGTCAACCAGTGACAAGAACCAAAAAATGCCAAAAAGGATTACTTGTAGTGAAACAAAAAAACATATTTATTACCTCCAAGCATGTTTACACAGACTGTGGAATGCAGCTTTATAACTTCAGGTTTGCTTTAATGTTCTATATTATTTTCTTTTACACTATGTTTGAAAGACATACATAAGTGTTAGTTATTGATTCATGCCTTCTATAGACTATTAGGTAAAATATTTACAATTGCACATTGTAAATACACTAAAAAAACGGTGAGCTGTAAATCCAGGAAGCATTTGGTCAAATCCAGAGAAAGAACAAGACACTTCCTCCCTCTAAAACACACGAGTTTCTTATAGACATGATCTTTATCAAGAAAACAAATTTCTTATGATATTTTTGTTTTAGAAAGAGACCTGGTTGTGTCAGACAATGCAAGGATATTCTTTACTTAGGATATCTCAAAGAGGTTGTTTAGATGCATTAGAACTCTAAATTAAGACAGAAGTCATTACCCCCCATCTTCAATGAAAGAAAAACCCTTAGTTTTAAACCCACAAAGAATTAAAGAAACTGAATTTCTGAAACTGATTGCAGTTATAAACTGTAAAGCTTTCATTCTTTAAGCTTGAAGGAGAATATTTATGGTTAGAAAATGTTTAACAGAGGATATTGGTTACTTCTAACTCATGTTTTTTCTTAAAGGTAAACAACGTTGTTCTTCAAATGATTAAGATGACATAAGCTTGCTTTGAGATATTTATTTGTAAATCAGCTGTATTTAAATGCAAGCCTTTCGCATAATATCTCTGTGATATTGTTGTGTGAATAGTAAGATGTTTTATGTGCAAATATAGCAATCTCATTTGATGCTCTAAATGGTTACTAATATAGGAAGTCATTTGACTGTAGGACTATAATTAATTCTCCAGTTAATATAAAGTAATCTGATAATGCTTAAACTCCTTACTTAACTCAGAAACAACAAGGAGTCTGGTGGCATCTTAAAGACTAACAGATTTATTTGAGCATAAGCTTTTGTGGGTAAAAAAAACCACTTCTTCAGATGCATGGAGTGAAAATTACAGATGTAGACATAAATATACTGACACATGAAGAAAAGGGAGTTACCCCACAAGTGGAGAACCAGTGTTGACAGGGCCAATTCGATCAGGGTGGATGTAGTCCACTCCCAATAACAGATGAGGAGGTGTCAATTCCAGGAGAGGCAGAGCTGCTTTTGTAATGAGCCAGCCACTTCCAGTCCCTATTCAAGCCCAAATTAATGGTGTTAAATTTGCAAATGAATTTTAGTTCTGCTGTTTCTCTTTGAAGTCTGTTTCTGAAGTTTTCTTGTTCAAGTATAGCTACTTTCAAATTTATTGTAGAATGTCCAGGAAGATTGAAGTGTTCTCCTACTGGCCCCTGCGTGTTACCATTCCTGATGTCCGATTTGTGTCCATTTATTCTTTTACGTAGGGACTGTCCCGTTTGGCCAATGTACATGGCAGAGGAGCACTGCTGGCATATGATGGCTTATATAAAATTAATAGACGTGCAGGTGAATGATCCTCTGATGGTGTGGCTGATGGGGTCGGGTCCTCAGATGGTGTTGCTAGAGTAGATATGGGGACAGAGTAGGCAACGGGGTTTGTTCCAGGGATTGGTTCCTGGGTTAGTGTTTCTGTGGTGTGGTGTGTAGTTGCTGGTGAGTATTTGCTTCAGGTTGTGGGGCTCTCTGTAAGCAAGGACTGGCCTTGACTTACCAAACTCCAGAATCACTACTCCAATGATTACAGAAAATGGTGTGTGTGTGTGTTGTGTGTGTGTGATACATCTAAATGTAAAGCCTCTTTAAGAATCATTTGTTTTAAAAGATTATTTTGAAATAAAACATCGACTCCTGTTAAATCTTGATGAGCTAAAAGAGGATATTTCAGAAGATGAACTGAATAAATAAAAAGTTAAAACTTTCTTTGAGATGTTCTCACCACAAAGACAAAAGCAATATAACCCATAAAGTTGAATTACAACCTGCTGTATATGTATTAGCAGATAGCATATTCATGAGCTGAAGATGCACCATGCCCATCCCATGAAAGTGCTGTGCCTGTGAAAGGTGGCTGATAGTTCAATCTAGCCAGGTTCCTGATAGAGATGTCCCTTCTACCTTCAGCAATTCTAGGAAAATATAAGAGTATACACTTCTCTGAACAGACACACTCAGGTCTAGAGTCACAAGAGTAGTGAGGCGTTGTGATGCTAACTTTTAGCTACTGAGAAAAAAATCAGAGGAACACACTGATTCAAAGCCTACGTTAGGTACCTAGGCTCCCTGTACAGTGAATGGGAAGAGAAGTGCCTTAAAATGCAACCCATAAAAGCCAGCATGCTAAGGAACTGCCTAAGCTAGCCAATGGGAGATGTCATGGGGAGGGTTGTGTGCTAAGCCCCACTTGGAGATAGGCATCTCTCTCCGTTAGCAATTCTCAGCTGTGAACCCTCACTTGGAATTAGTTGCCTAAAGGTATTTTTTTAAGAAGTCAGGAGTGGGGGTGAGGGGGAGAGTAGACCCTCCATTATAACTTTATCCCAGTGGTTAGGGCTCTCACCAGGAATGTGTGAGACCCCCCCGCCCCCCAGTGCGAGCCACCCTCCACCTGATGAGGAAACGGATTTGAACTCGGATCTGCCACCTCTCTGGAGGTTGCCCTAACCCAGGGATCAGCAACCTTTGGCACGTGGCCCATCAGGGAAAGCTGCTGGCGGGCCGGGCCGGTTTGTTTATCAGCAGCGTCCTCAGGTTCGGCCGATCACAGATCCCACTGGCCACAGTTCACCGCTCCAGGCCAATGGGCGCTGCGGGAAGCGGCATGGGCTGAGGGATGTACTGCAAAAAACTTAGGTGCCAAGTGAGTTTAGGCACCTCCAGGGTTCAACAGAGTTTTGTGAATCCCCGTGGAGTCCCAAATAGGGATTTAAGTGTGTAAACCCAGATTAAGCATTGAAATTTTGGGGTTAGATGCCTAAGTATTTTTGTGAATCTACCTCAAAGACCAGCACTGCTGCTGCAACATGATGAACTCACCAAGACTCCAGCATCAGTAGTGAGATGGAGTTTGCAGAATTACTGCTGGGGGATTAATTTATTTTTGCTTGTAATAATTTTAATGGGATATTGAAATGCTATTGTAATTTAAGGCATCAACAGTTTCTCTTGTTAACAATCAGATTGTTTAGATTGTGTACTCCTGGTAAACAACAAGAAAAAAAGGAATTTAATTTAAATTTAAGATTCTTAATATTCGTTAATTTGTGTCTGAAGACTGCTCCTTGAATGGCTTCTTTTAAATAACCCGTTTAAATATTGTCTTTGGTTTCATATGGTTTAGTTAAGATACTTACATTTGCGCATTTATAAAAACGTATGTTATTATCTAGGATAAACCAAACAGGATTCACAAACCCTTAACATTCCTTTTGCCATGTGTAAGTTGTTTTAGTGCTCCTTGATACACTGAGACAGGACTCACGACTAGTTTTGAGAATAAATATAATTTGATTTTACTCTTACCTAGAGATGAGTGTCATTGTCCCCCACTTTACATGTAATCCTTGATAAAAGAGAGAAATTTCCAGAGAGAGAGAGAAAAAAAATTGCATATGAAGTAACTGTTGTTTACTACTTGTATTCTGTTTTGTTTTTTTCTTTCTATTTCCCCCTCTTTATTTTCCTTTCTTTAAGAATAAAATAATCATTGTGATTATTTTGCTTGTCTTAATCATGGTGTTCCTAGCATAATTTATGGGACATAATGCTGGGGGAGACCCATCCCTGAGCTGACATTAAGGGCATGTCTACACTGCAGTTAAGAACCTGCCACTGGCCTGTGCCAGCTGACTCGGGCTAACGGGGTGTTTGTTTGCTGAGTAGACGTTTGGTAGCAAGCTGGAGCCCAAGCTCTAGAACCCTGCAAGGTGGGAGGGTCCCAGAGCACAGGCTTCAGCCCAAGCCCGAATGTCTCCACCACAATTAAATAGCCCCTTAGCTGAGTTGGCTGGCCCATGGCAGCTGTGGGTTTTTTTAATTGCAGTGTAGACATATCCTAAGAGAGACAACCATGGAGAACTGGCTGACTGCTTCTTTTCTCTCTCCAATACAAAAAATTGAGTACTTTTGAGATAAAGTTACTTGGCAACAAACACCTGAAAAACACCATGTATGCATCATTAGAATAAAGACCTAGAAAGCTGGCTAGAAAATGAGGAGCAATAATGATTAATTCAAGTGCTCTCTGTATACCCCTTTAGCAAATCTCTATTGCAGCTCTGTAAATGTGACCTCAGTAACATCTATGCTCTCTTTATCACCAGTTAATGCTGGTAGACTTTCATGCTGTCACACTATCAGTTTAGCATCATTATCAATGGTCCTGACCACCAACTTATTATCCCAACTTGAACCAGTCCCGACAAGCCTGCAGTTCATAATCTACTCTATGTATGCGAAAGCACTCACATTTATTGTCACAGCAATACTGTATGTTAGATATCCCTTGTGCTGTACTAACTACCCATTAGTAGTTTCTTGAATTGGTCACAGTGACAAGTTTGCCATGTTATTCACAGATAAGACAGATCAGCTCCAGGCAGGGCTCATTACTTATTTATTATTTGGTTTATTCAGTACCAGGAATTTTACAGAGGCATACAAAATAGACATTCACTGACCCCAAGATCTTAAAGCCTAAGGATATATTTACAGCAGTGATACTCAGATCCCAGTGCTTCAGGAACCAAATTAGTGAACAACATTACCCAAAAGAGTCAGAGTAATGTAAATTCATTGTTTCATTTACTATAGTATTATTCATATTTAAACAGTATGACCGTATTTAGTATATATATACCATATACCGTATATAGTGTGTGTGTATATATATATATATTATTGTCACAGCAAATAGGTTAATAACAGTGCAAGCTGATAACTTAATTGGTTAAAACATAGTAAAAACATCCTGGGTGGTTAATAATTAAATCACAGAGTGTTTTAATATCATGTGCCGCAAAGAGCTGCAAGAGACACATTAAAGAGCCAGGTTTCAGAGTAACAGCCGTGTTAGTCTGTATTCGCAAAAAGAAAAGGAGTACTTGTGGCACCTTGGAGACTAACCAATTTATTTGAGCATAAGCTTTCGTGAGCTACAGCTCACTTCATTGGATGCATGCTGTGGAAAGTGTAGAAGATCTTTTTATACACACAAAGCATGAAAAAATACCTCCTCCCACCCCACTCTCCTGCTGGTAATAGCTTATCTAAAGTGATCACTCTCCTTACAATGTGTATGATAATCAAGTTGGGCCATTTCCAGCACAAATCCAGGTTTTCTCATCCCCCCTCCCCCCTGCCACACACACACAAGCCCACTCTCCTGCTGGTAATAGCTTACCTAAAGTGATCACTCTCCTTACAATGTGTATGATAATCAAGGTGGGCCATTTCCAGCAAAAATCCAGGGTTTAACAACAACGTCTGGGGGGGTGGGGGTGGGTAGGAAAAAACAAGGGGAAATAGGTTACCTGGAGAGTGATCACTTTAGATAAGCTATTACCAGCAGGAGAGCATGGTGGGAGGAAGTATTTTTTCATGCTTTGTGTCTATAAAAAGATCTTCTACACTTTCCACAGTATGCATCCTATGAAGTGAGCTGTAGCTCACGAAAGCTTATGCTCAAATAAATTGGTTAGTCTCTAAGGTGCCACAAGTACTCCTTTTCTTTTTGCGAATACAGACTAACACGGCTGTTACTCTGAAACCTGTCATTATGCAAGGCACTGCATTTAGCTGTATGGAGTGGAAATCTATCAACTGCATGAAAAAACTTGTACAGATACAGACAGACATCATCTTCCTTTCCAAATGCAAACAGATGGACATCGTACCAAAAGGACTGAAGGTAAAAAATCCATTACAATCTACATACCACACAGACTATGCTGACAGCTTGTGCCACACGCTCTCAAAGAAACTGCAGAATCACCTGATCAACATCCTCTACAGCAAACAGGGAAAGATTAAGAATGAGCTCTCAAAAATGGATACTCTCATAAAAAACCAACCTTCCACACAAACTTCCTCGTGGCTGGACTTTACTAAAGCTAGACAAGCCATATGCAACACACACTTTGCTTCTCTACAAAAGAAAAAGGACACTAAACTTTCTAAACTACTACATGCCACAAAGGGCCACAGCAATGGTTCCCTCAACCCACCCAGCAATATTGTTAACCTATCCAACTATACTCTTAGCCCAGCAGAAGCAGCTGTCCTATCTCGGGGCCTCTCCTTCTGCCCCTCCACCCCCACGAACATGATACAGTTCTGTGGTGACCTAGAATCCTATTTTCGACGTCTCCGACTCAAGGAATATTTCCAACATACCTCTGAACAACATACTAATCCACAGAGACCTCCCTACCAACACTACAAAAAGAAGGATTCTAGGTGGACTCCTCCTGAAGGTCGAAACAACAGACTCGACTTCTACATAGAGTGCTTCTGCCGATGTGCACGGGCTGAAATTGTGGAAAAGCAGCATCACTTGCCTCATAACCTCACCCGTGCGGAACACAATGCCATCCACAGCCTCAGAAACAACTCTGACATCATAATCAAAAAGGCTGACAAAGGAGGTGCTGTTGTCATCATGAATAGGTCGGAATATGAACAAGAGGCTGCTCGGCAGCTCTCCAACACCACTTTCTACAAGCCATTACCCTCTGATCCCACTGAGAGTTACCAAAAGAAACTACAGCATTTGCTCAAGAAACTCCCTGAAAAAGCACAAGATCAAATCCACACAGACACACCCATGGAACCCCAACCTGGGATATTCTATCTACTACCCAAGATCCATAAACCTGGAAATCCTGGGCGCCCCATCATCTCAGGCATTGGCACCCTGACAGCAGGATTATCTGGCTAGGTAGACTCCCTCCTCAGGCCCTACGCTACCAGCACTCCCAGCTACCTTCGAGACACCACTGACTTCCTGAGGAAACTACAATCCGTCGGTGATCTTCCTGATAACACCATCCTGGCCACTATGGATGTAGAAGCCCTCTACACCAACATTCCACACAAAGATGGACTACAAGCCGTCAAGAACACTATCCCCGATAATGTCACGGCTAACCTGGTGGCTGAACTTTGTGACTTTGTCCTTACCCATAACTATTTTACATTTGGGGACAATGTATACTTTCAGATCAGCGGCACTGCTATGGGTACCCGCATGGCCCCACAGTATGCCAACATTTTTATGGCTGACTTAGAACAACGCTTCCTCAGCTCTCGTCCCCTACCACTCCTACTCTACTTGCGCTATATTGATGACATCTTCATCATCTGGACCCATGGAAAAGAAGCCCTTGAGGAAATCCACCATGATTTCAACAATTTCCATCCCACCATCAACCTCAGCCTGGTCCAGTCCACACAAGAGATCCACTTCCTGGACACTACAGTGCTAATAAGTGATGGTCACATAAACACCACCCTATACTGACCACCCTATACTGACCGCTATTCCTACCTACATGCCTCCAGCTTTCACCCTGACCACACCACACGATCCATCGTCTACAGCCAAGCTCTGCGATACAACCGCATTTGCTCCAACCCCTCAGACAGAGACAAACACCTATAAGATCTCTATCAAGCATTCTTACAACTACAATACCCACCTGCGGAAGTGAAGAAACAGATTGATAGAGCCAGAAGAGTTCCCAGAAGTCACCTACTACAGGACAGGCCTAACAAAGAAAACAACAGAACGCCACTAGCCATCACCTTCAGCCCCCAACTAAAACCTCTCCAACGCATCATCAAGGATCTACAACCTATCCTGAAGGACGACCCAACACTCTCTCAAATCTTGGGAGACAGGCCAGTCCTTGCCTACAGACAGCCCCCCAACCTGACGCAAATACTCACCAGCAACCACATACCACACAACAGAACCACTAACCCAGGAACCTATCCTTGCAACAAAGCCCGTTGCCAACTGTGCACACATATCTATTCAGGGGACACCATCACAGGGCCTAATAACATCAGCCACACTATCAGAGGCTCGTTCACCTGCACATCCACCAATGTGATATATTCCATCATGTGCCAGCAACGCCCCTCTGCCATGAACATTGGTCAAACTGGACAGTCTCTACGTAAAAGAATAAATGGACACAAAACAGATGTCAAGAATTATAACATTCATAAACCAGTTGGAGAACACTTCAATCTCTCTGGTCACGCAATTACAGACATGAAAGTTGCTATATTACAACAAAAAAACTTCACATCCAGACTCTAGCAGGAAACTGTTGAATTGGAATTCATTTGCAAATTGGATACAATTAACTCAGCCTTGAATAGAGACTGTGAGTGACTAAGTCATTATGCAAGGTAACCTATTTCCCCTTGTTTTTTCCTACCCTCCACCCTCAGACGTTCTTGTTAAACCCTGGATTTGTGCTGGAAATGGCCCACCTTGATTATCATACACATTGTAAGGAGAGTGATCACTTTAGATAAGCTATTACCAGCAGGAGAGTGGGGTGGGAGGTGATATTTTTTTCATGCTTTGTGTGTTTAAAAAGATCTTCTACACTTTCCACAGTATGCATCCGATGAAGTGAGCTCTAGCTCACGAAAGCTCATGCTCAAATAAATTGGTTCGTCTCTAAGGTGCCACAAGTCCTCCTGTTCTTTTTATTAAAGAGCCAGCTTATGAGTGGTAGTCTGAGTATCACTGATCTTCAGTGCCAAAAAGGTATGTTCTTGGGTTACCCAACTCAGGTTAAACCAGCAATGAAGACACAGGTTAGCAGTTTGAGTTAAAGCCTTTCATTTCCAGGTAAGCAAGCTCACTTTTGGATGGTATCAAATATAATTCACAACAATAATACAGAGGTAAACGTCTAGAACAGCTCACTTTGAGAAAAAAATGCCAAAAAACGTCTGTTTGCCCATCCTCAGTCATTGTCTAGAATATAGCTACTTTATTGGGTGATTCCTAGTGTTCTTGGAGACAGATGGGACAACGCCTTCCACCCTAAACTGATTGTCAGCACATCCCTCTGTAAATCAACTTACATTTTAAAGAAATGTGTAACCTTCTCATCTGTTCCAAATCCAGGATTTCAGTCCTTAAATCTTTTGGCACTGGTTAGAGTGTGAATGTACAAGCCCCATTGTAACAGCACAAAGGAATAAGACCAAATTACCTGATGTTTCTGGTGTTTGTCTTAGATCTGTCTGAAACTAAAGAATCTCTTTCAGGAAATTGCATGTGAAAAACATCTTCACTCCTTTTCAGTTTGATTCACTGTAATTCTAATGCCTTTCTTCCCTTTCTGTACAGAGTTCACCATTATTATAATTTGTGTTACAATAGCACCGAGAGGCCCATTGAGCTGTAGCTCACGAAAGCTTATGCTCAAATAAATTTGTTAGTCTCTAAAGTGCCACAAGTACTCCTTTTCTTTTTGAGAATACAGACTAACACGGCTGCTACTCTGAAACACCTCGTAAGAAGCATCCCCTGCCCTGAAGCTCTTAAAATCCAAGTAAACAAGACAGACAAATAGTGGGAGGTGACAGAGGCACAGGGAGGTGAAGTGACTTGCCTGAAGTCACATAATAGGTCAGTAGCCAAGCCAGGAGAAGATTCCAGATCTCCTCTCTCCCAATCCAGTGCCCTATCCACTGCACCATACTGCCTCCCTATACAGAAAATGGACAGTAAAGAGAAGTGTCAGTGATGAACAAATGCAGCTCATTAGAGATCAAGGCAACTAGCCCTTTGGATCTCCCTGCTGACTTGAGGACATATCCCAGGCTAAGAAGGGTTCAGGGTACAGCCTGCTATTATTACTCCTGGGGGAATTATTTGCCACTGTGCATGTGCAGAATTTATGTTCCCCACAGATTTCTTTGCTTCCCTGCACAAAAAATAATTTTCTGATGGGGAAGCAAAGGGAAGCCACAAGAGCGGTCATGTGATCCTCCACAGCAGTATGTTTCAGGTGCCCAGGGCAGCCAGTAGAGAGATAAATCACTGTGGGGCAGGAGGTGGGATTGGGGAAGACCTGGCTGGTGGATCCTACCCTATGCCAGACTCAGCTGCTAATCCCAGCTGGGCTGATGAGGATGGGACTTCCTCATCCCCTGCACGGCATCCGGGGCCAGGTCAGACCCACCCTCAGATTTCTCCCCTGGCTGCAGAAAGCTCTGCAAACTCCCCCTCCCCGCTTCCTGCACCCATCGTTCCTCAGCTGCATGGGGAGGGATCCCTGTACAGAGAGCTGTTCCCCCATCTCCCAACCTCCATGCTTCCAGATCCCCTCACACCAAGACCCTCCTGCCGAGCCTCACCCCCCTGCACTCAGAACCCTCACAATGAGCCCCATTCGCTCTGGACCATCCCAATGAGCCACCCACACTGATATCCACACTGGATCCTGCCTTGCTGAACCTGCATGTCCAAACCTGGTGCAACTGGCATGGAGGGGCAGGGCTCTGGGGTGTTTCTAAGGCAGGCCCAGTCCTTGAGCTATGTCAGCGTTGGGTGCAGCCTCACCGCTGAGTCCGTGTCCTGGGGAGGGGGGACCTGCACAGTGATCTCCCACCTCTGTGCAGCAAGTGGTCTGTGCTCCCCAGTGCCATCCTGGAGCCTCCACATTTATTTGCCAAATAAAATTTGCAGAATTTTAAAATATTGTGCTCAGAATTTTATTTTTTTTGGCACAGAATGCCCTCAAACATATATTATACTGGAGGTTTAGGTCTGGGTATGAGAACCTATGGCCAGGTTGTGATCTCATTTACACCTGTGCAAGTCCATTGACAGAGATGTAGAAGTGGTGCAAGTCTGATCTGAATCAAAACTCTAATGTTAATTTGGCCTTGACTCCAGGTTGGTCTCCTCAAGCATCTGGACTTAATCACAAGTTTCCAGTGAACTTATTCTATCCAGTTGGATTTACCTTAGGATTTGCAGAGGAGATCCAAGGTCTTCTGAGCTTCCTGAGACCCATCAAATGCCGTTCTGCCCCTTTCCCTCTTGGTTGCTAAAGCAAGCACCATGGCTACAAAGTTAGTACTAACAGTTATTATTGATACCTCATTTAGGGCCCAGTCCAATGCTCACTGAAGTCATTGGCCTTGAATTTGAGGTAGCACTGCCCAGCGGACTGCCCTGGAGCTAGGAATGCTGGGAGCCTGGCTGGATGGCTGCTTCAGAGCTGGGGACTCTGGGAACTGTGGGCTGTTGCAGAGCTGGGTGGGCAAGCTGGCTACAATCCATATGGGTTTTGAAACCTGCCTAGTGGGAGGACTCCACTGGAAACTGCCTGGTTTCTGTCAGCATTTCATCAAGTGGCATATTCCCATAGAACATTTTGAGTTGAGCAAGTTGGAATTTGCTGATGGAAAAATGCTCCCCAGAAAAAGTTCATGTTTAGTTCTATAAATGAGCATGAAAAGGCAATAGTTAAATAGGCCTACTGGTACGTCCAGTAGCTGAGAGACATTTGAAAATGGTGTTTGGTGTTCTCTAGCTGTCATTGATTGTTATCTGTGCTCAGCACTATATAAGACATAGTCCTAGCCCCAAGGAGTTTATAATCTAAACAGGCTGATGTGGCAATATAAAACAATGACCAGGACATGCAAAGTAGGGCTCTTCATTGGAGTTGTTTGGATGGATTTAACAGGCAAGTCTAGATTATGCACCTTTAAATCAGCCAATAAGCTTGTTTAGTAAATGTTTTGAAAATGCAAAGTGGTAGTATAAATATCAATAAGGTATCCAATGCCAAGAAAGGGGTTAAAGCTGTTTAAAAATATAAAGCTGAATCAGAGAGTAATTTTAGCTGTTAGTCTCTGTATGCAAGCCAGAATTGTCCTGCTTTGCTGTTACAATCATTCTGTTCAAAGCAGATTAAGGAAATTTACTACTCTCTGGTCTATGATTCACTCATTTTCTCTTAAAAGAAATAACAGCCTACTATATGCGTCCAAATGCACTTGCCACTTGGATGAAGTGCACCCCCCAGTAAATAGTGTAAAGAGACCCTATCACCCTTGTACATACTAATCTGGTAATTGGATTGATCTGTTCTGTTTAATATGACAAGGAAGCCACTGCTCTCACTGTCTCCTGAGATTACATCTTCTCTATTTTACATGTTTGTTAAAAGTGAGGATCCAGATTCCTGCTATTTTTACATTATGAAATTCCAGTTAGCTCTGATTATGTACATAGTGCCCATGTGATACCTTTGAGTATTGCTCAACCCCTCTCCCTTTTCTGCTCTACAGATTTTTTTCACCTGTTAGATGATAAAGATGGAAAACAATGATTTTAATGTATATTTTAATTATGGCATAAGAGCAACAGAAGTTCTGTTGTTCCATTTTGCAATAAACATGTTTCCTCACTGGGATAGAGTACTCAGCCTTGAAGTTTATTCACTGAGGAACTGGCTTATTTCCTCTCAAAACAGTGCAACATTGCCATTATCTCTTAATTATGAATGTTTTATTTAATTTAAAAATCTTTTAATGTGACACTAATACAAACTCCAGGATAAATATTTTTCGTTTCCACTGGGACATATCTGCCACTTAACAACTGAAACCACAGAAGTAATTTACATTCTACGGGTTCATGTTCATTGTTCAACCTATTGAATAAATGGAAGTATGTTTTAAAAAAACCTGTTTAAAGATTAATCACCGTTAGGATGCAAGGGAGACAATACTAGTTTCAGTAGCTCATGCATTCCTTTGGCATGGAATTACTAAAGACAGCTGTTCCTCCAAAAGCCAGCAAAGGTAGGACAGATGGATAGGCAGAGGGGTGGTAAACTCCTCTGAGGGTTTTATCAGCTGCTTCCCATTTTCTGAAAGGTGTCTGATAATTTAGTGTGCAGCATGATTTAGATGAAGCAGCAAGACTAGTTTGACACAATAGCTCGATTTGGTTTTTAAATATTTGTACTGACTCCTCATCCCTTCCTCTTTTGCAAATGGAAGGAAATCAGCTCAGCAGATGTATTTTACTCCATTTGGAAAGGATGAAAATGCTGCCACCCTCTTCCTCCTTGTCACCCATAAAAGCCCCCACAACTGGAGCAACATGAGGTTGAGGCAGGGTGTGCTTTCAGAGCCAAGACTGGAGAGCAGCTTGTCTCTTACAGTGTTACTCCCTGCTGGGATGGAAGTCATTGGAACCCAAGGAGGAGTAATGTTGTTTCAAGCAACATTTTCTGCTAGATTCTCTTTGCAGCTATCCATGTATCCATTAAGGGGGAGGGGGAGTGGAGACAGGCAGGTGGAGACATACAGCAAATGTTGGGATGGCATCTGCAGAAGTTGTGCTGCCTGTAGAAAGGAGGTGCCAGAGAAGCACATGCCGGGCCATGAGACTGTAACCTGACACACACTGGGGCAGACCCTCATCTGGTTTAGATTGGCATAGCTCTATTCACGTCCATGGTTCTTTATCAGTTTATACCAGCATATTTGGCTACGACCCTCTGCGAAAAACCTCCACCCCACATGAGGTAATGATTATCTGGGAATGCCCCAAAATTAACATTGTGATTTAATAGCAACCCTGTCCCTTCTACAGGATCTATGGGGGGATGGATGATCTTGCCCCAATTTGTCTGTTGCAATCAGAACTACCATATCCACTGCAAGAATGCCTTTTGCGATAAGGTCTCTGAAAGAAGATCAAGGTTTTCAATACAAAATTATGGCAGCTACTGATAAAAAATCTTCAAGCAAGAAGACTTACAGCATAACAGAACTCCATGATTCCAGGAGAGAGTAAAAGGATATTGTAGATACAATATAGATTTTTTCCACCTATGGTATGTAGCTAGATGAAATTGTGACTGGGAGGACTGCTCCATTCACTGTCTTCTTGCTATAGTTGTGTGTGTGTGTTCGTTCCACCTCTTACTCACTCAGTGATCACAAAGTCACCTTAGTTACTGTGTACAGGGAATGAAAACTGTATAGAGGAAGCATAAACTACAAAGCACACACAATAGAACATATATGTATACAGTGCATTGTCAATGAGCTAACTCACACAGGGTTTCAATCAGTGGTGCACATAAAAACCATTTCTTACTAGTACGGGGGCGGGCACCAGCTAAGGGAGGCACGTGACCTCCCCCACGTGATCCTCTATGTGACTCCTCACCACTCCACCCCAGCCCGTGGCCCCCACGCTCTCCCCATCCCCTCCCCACATTCATCCCATGTTACCTCAGCTGAGGAGGGCCTCTGTCCTCCTGCTGTGCTGGAGACTTCGGGGCAGGACTCCCCCGGGAACTGCAGCAGGGAAAAGAGCAGAACCCCCAGCCCTGCCCCCTGCTCTTCCACGGAGCTGTGTCTCTTGTCTGTATACCAGAGCAGCAGCCATACTGGAGGACAGGGCTGGGGCAGGCGATTAGGCTGGGGTGGTACAGCCACCAGAGGAGCTGCCAGCATTCTGCTCCTTTCCCTGCTGCTGCCCCTCCCAGTGGGGAAAGGAGCAGAAGCCCCAGCCCCACCCCGCAGCCCTCTCCTCTGGCGGGACTGCTGCTGTGGGACACAGATCAGTGCCTCTATATCCTGGGAAATTTCCCAAAATCTGGGAATTTTTGAGTAAAATGTTTCAACTTGGGAAATTGGGAATTTTCATGCCAAACCTAAATAATCCTGGGAAAATTTCATAAAAAGTAAAAGACTTTCCAAATCTCAAAAATCCTGGGAAGTTTTCATAAAAAGTAATAAGTAAAATATTTGCGCTTCTTTTAAATTTCCCTCAAAATGCGTTCAGTTCGATCAGTGAATATTTGTCATGTGATTTTCATAATCGGGCTCTGCTGCTCTCCTATTGGTGGTGCTTCAATGTACTATATCATGACGGCACAAGTGAAGTGACAAGTGCGCACACATGCACTCACAACAAACCAACCTCAGCAACAGCTGGCTGGCGGGTAATGAGGAGATGGTTATCAAATTTATCTTCTAGGTTAGGTTTCTTCCAATAATTAAATATATTGCAATACTTACTGATTATGATTAGTTTCTTGATCTGTCATTAATTCTCTAAAATTTTGTATTCTGTGCTTGCAGTTGCTCAGAGAATGTGGACCAGAGCGTTCGGCTGTTCATAAATTTGTAACAGCACCTTCCTCCAGGCAAATATTAAATATCATTGCCTACTGTCTTATGTAATAATATATAATATGTTCCCTTCTTTGATTTAAATATAAATTGAAATATATATTATACTAATTATCACATTCCATTATTTCAGAGATCTCTTTCCATTTTTTATCTAATGTAAAAAATGAATAAAGAGACCGGTAAGGCTGGTGGGAAGAGGAAGAGGACTGCAGGAGCAGACAAAGATCTGTCCACACTGAAACGAAAACAACGGGATAGCACCCCCGACAGAGTACTGAAGACTCAGGGTGAACTTCCACCAAAAGAGAAGCCATCTACTTTCCAAAAAGCCTTTCAAGACTCATGGCTTCAAGAAGGTAAATACAAAGACTGGCTGCAGAAAGTAGAAAAAAAAAGTTTTTTAGCTTATTGCAAATGTTGTTGTGATATAAAAATCCAGGCAGGTACTAGTAAGTTAGATCCGCACGCTAATGGTAAAAAAACATAAACAAAATGTTGAGACAGTATCTAATAAAAAGAAAATTGATGATATGTTTAATAAACAAGATTGTGAAATTAAAAAAAGCACAAAAAATTGAAGAGCAAGTTAAAAATACAGAGATTAGAATGGCCTGTTACTTTGCTGAACACAACGTCAGTATTCCATCTGCAGAACACTTGGCTGAAGAAATTAAAGAATGTTTCCCTGATTCCAAAATTGCTGAGGCTGTAACATTAAAGAAAGATAAACGTAATGCTATAATTGGCAATGTTTTGGCACAAACTGAGACTGAGGAACTTGTAGAAAAATCGAAAGTTAATGAATTTAGTGTATTTGTGGATGAATCAACTTCAAGGAATAAATATCTCGCAGTTGTTGTGCAGTATGCTAATCGATCCAATGGCAAAATTACCCCCAATTGTTAGAATTATTAGAACTTGACACCAAAAAGTGCACTGCAGAGAGGATTTACACTACTTTTAAAGAGTCTATGATGGAGAAAAATATTCCTTTGAATAATATTTTAGGTGTCGCCTGTGATGGAGCCAGAGTAATGATAGGGCCAAAGAACTCATTTTTCCCTAAACTGAGAGAGGATGTTCCACACGCAGTTTTAGTCAGGTGCATTTCCCACACCTCAGCTCTGATCTCTAGTTCTGCTGCAAGTGGTTTTACCTAATTTTGTGGAGCAATTTATATCAGATATGACTGACTATCCTGCACATGGTGTAAAAAAGAAAGAAGAAATTCGGGAGATGGTGGAATATTTTCTAGAGATCAAATTAGGAATGTTAAAACCAAGTGTAACCAGATGGTTAGCTTTACACCCATGTGTTAATAGAGTTTTGATCTTACGGGATGCCCTATTTAACTATATTCAACTTGAATGTATTGGTTGCAAAAGCCCTAAAGCAAAATATATTTATGATGTAGTGTGCAATCCAGAACTTAGAGCTTATTTGTTCTTTTTGAAATATGTTTTGGATTATATGAACAAACTCAATGCTCTTTTCCAAAGTGCAAGACCGCTGATTCATGGCATCAAACCAGAATTTGTGAATTTTTTTAAGCTTATAGCAGCAAATTACTTAAAGCCAAATTTACTGAATGAAGAACTATTTAAAAATGTTCACATCCCTCAAATTTTGTAGCACATCTGTCATAAATATAAAGGGAAGGGTAAACCCCTTTGAAATCCCTCCTGGCCAGGGGAAAACTCCTCTCACCTGTAAAGGGTTAAGAAGCTAAAGGTAACCTCGCTGGCACCTGACCAAAATGACCAATGAGGAGACAAGATACTTTCAAAAGCTGGGAGGAGGGAGAGAAACAAAGGGTCTGTGTGTCTGTCTGTAGTCTGTCTTTGCCGGGGATAGACCAGGAATGGAGTCTTAGAACTTTTAGTAAGTAATCTAGCTAGGTATGTGTTAGATTATGATTTCTTTAAATGGCTGGGAAAAGAATTGTGCTGAATAGAATAACTATTTCTGTCTGTGTATCTTTTTTGTAACTTAAGGTTTTGCCTAGAGGGGTTCTCTATGTTTTTGAATCTAATTACCCTGTAAGATATCTACCATCCTGATTTTACAGGGGGAATTTCTTTATTTCTATTTACTTCTGTTTTTATTAAAAGTCTTCTTGTAAGAAAACTGAATGCTTTTTCATTGTTCTCAGATCCAAAGGTTTGGGTCTGTGGTCACCTATGCAAATTGTTGAGGCTTTTTATCCAACATTTCCCAGAAAAGGGGGGGTGCAAGTGTTGGGAGGATTGTTCATTGTTCTTAAGATCCAAGGGTCTGGGTCTGTAGTCACCTAGGCAAATTGGTGAGGCTTTTTACCAAACCTTGTCCAGGAAGTGGGGTGCAAGGTTTTGGGAAGTATTTTGGGGGGGAAAGACGCGTCCAAACAGCTCTTCCCCAGTAACCAGTATTAGTTTGGTGGTGGTAGCGGCCAATCCAAGGACAACGGGTGGAATATTTTGTACCTTGGGGAAGTTTTGACCTAAGCTGGTAAAGATAAGCTTAGGAGGTTTTTCATGCAGGTCCCCACATCTGTACCCTAGAGTTCAGAGTGGGGGAGGAACCTTGACAACATCCCTCAAATTTTTAAAAAACTGAAGACATTTACACTGTCCCAGAATGCGAAAACTACTTAAAATCTATTGCTCCAAACTTAGCTTTGAATGTCAGAAAGAATATCCTACACTATTACATTACTTGCTGTGAAGAAATGCAGCACAGACTGCCACTTGATTCTGTTGTTTTCACAGAAGTTCAATTTTTAGATCCTGCAATATGCCTTAATGGCAATGTTGCCAAAGAGGGGAAAAGATATCACTAAACTTTGTGCCATATTTAAGGTTGATTTCAATGCTGCTCAGAGTGAACTCAGAGCCCTGCCATTATCTCTTGAATTAAGTCAAACTGCAATTTTAAAAAGCAAATCAATTGATGAAATGTGGTAAGAGATTTCACAAATCAAAGATTATTCAGGTCAATTCATGTTTGCAAATATAACTGAACTGGCTAAAAAGGTTTTCACATTACCGGATTCAAATGCAGCATGTGACATTTTTTCCATGGTAACTGGCATAAAAACCAAACAAAGAAACTGTATGACAACCAAAACACTCAATTCTAGTGTAGTTATAAGGTCAGCTTTGAAAGCAAAGCAAGAGAAATGTTCTAATTTTGTAATTACTATTAAGCACTTGTATTTACATTGTAAAAATATGTACAGTAAAAATGACAGTGATAAAACTAGTAAAAATATTAATGATGGTACTTATGTTCCTAGTGATGACTCAGAAAATGGATAAAACTCAGATTATAATAATAAGGAAAATTATATAAAAGAGTGCTATTTGTTATGCTTGCTTTTTTATCTTATTTTATAATCCTATGTTTACTTTTTATTTTTTCAAAGTAACTGATGTATAGTACACTGCAGGGCACAAGCTGTACTTATTAATACTTTTGTTTTTAAAATAGTGAAATTTGTGTAAAATACATTGTTTTCTATCATTTCAATTCTACTCATGTGTTAAATATTTTATTTACTGTATAAGTAACATAAGTTTAAAATTGAAAAACATGCCTATGTATAAAATTATAATAAATGTGAAATATCTCAAACGAATAAGAATAATTTGGATATACTATATAGTTATTAGAAACACACATATTACGTTCCTTTGAGTTTTTGAAATAAAAATCTTTATCTGGGAATTTTTCACCAGATTTGGGAAATTTTTAGCCCTAGGTTGGGAAAAGTTGGCATCACGATATAGAAGCACTGTCACAGATGGAGATGCAGCTCCGTGGAAAGGCAGGGGGCAGGACTGGGAGTTCTGCTCCTTTCCCTGCTGGGAGGGGCAGCGGGGAAAGGAGCAGAACCCCCACCCCTCTTCTCCAGGTGGGGCTGCTGCTGTGTCCTTCCGGCTATAACTAGCTTGCCGGTACAGTGTACCGGAGTGTACCGGCCTACTTGCAATGCTAGTTTCAATTTTACCCAACTGTGACTTTCTTTAGGGAACAAACAATATTTCAACTAAGTACACAATACAGAGGCAGCAATGCGCGCTATAGCCCAGACAAACTGACCGCCCCCAGTCCAGTCATGGGTTGCTTTCCAGTGTCTCCCCACAGGAATTGTGATAACAAGAGAGATAATCCTGCCTCTTAGTATTCCCTGTGTAGCATTACACAGTGTCTGGGGGGGAGCAGTATTACCAAGCAGGCCCAACAAAATCATAAGATTATTTTTAAAAAATGAGAATTATGATTTTCAAAATTAATAAATGTTTGGATTTTTTTTTTATTTGTCTGCTGCTTTTTGAGGCTTCTTGGTGCACTTGGTCATGTTTCTCAGCTTCTCCCTGCAAACAGGAGACCTGGAAATATATTTAAAAATAAAGTTGATCTTCTCACAGATTTACTTGACTCCAGGAGCTGGGGATTTAAGAAAAAACACAAATATCACAAGACTAGCGATTTAAAAACAAAGAGTTGGCAACAGTCAAAAAGTAAAAGCTGGCCTTTGGAAAAGAGGGAAAAATTACATTACACAGAATGTTGCCACCCTAAAAGTTCAAAAACTTGAAGGCAAAGAAAAAGAACCCTACATTATAAAAGATATGTTGGTTTAAAAAAATTCATGGGCGGGGGCGAGAGGGGGACTGACTCAAATTTTGAGTGCTTGCGGTTGATAATACTGCGCACAGTGAGTGAAAGTTCCCAAGTGCCTTGTGATACAAATGGTGGTTAATCTAGCATAAAATGAAGAACCCAGAGTAAAAGAAGACTGTGCAAGAAAGAAGAGAAGAACACCAGATGGCCTAGCCAAAGAAAATTCAGCAGTGTAAACTGCAAGGGAAACAAATCCCGAAGGTTGATACAAATAAATGTGCACAGTAGGGAAGACAGAAGTCTGGAGAAACTTCAGTCAGAAAACACACTATCAATGCAAAGCTTTGAGTTTAGTGCTAGTGTCCCAGTTGATTTTCAACAGGGTTTTGGTTTTTTTAAAGATTTGTTTCCCCCATGTTTATTTTGAGATTTGCAAACGAGTATATCAATAATCATGAAATAAATGATACAGTGTAGGATTTACAGGCCTGATTTTACTATTAGACTAGTTTTATATGAATATTCTACCTGATTTACACCAATGTGAAAGGAGAATTGGGCCAGATGCCTTGTTGTTCCAGCATATGCTTTTTTTCTACTTCAAACGTCCTGGCTTCAGGCATGCTCTTTAAATTTAAGCTCTAGCTACTGAAATATTGTAAGATAGCGGCTTCTAGGGACACACCAGCTGCTCAGGATTTAGGGTATGATCCTGCTACTACTGAATGTGATGGCTAAGCTTCCATTGACTTAAATGGAAACATGATAAAGAACAGTGACCCAGATTTGTAAAAGCAGCTAATGATTTGGAGTACCTCAGTTTTTGGATGTCCAACTCAAGCAATGTTGAAGAGACCCTTTTAGACTTGCCAGGCTGGATACCCCAAGAAAGGAAGCCCCCACAAAGTCACTAGTCTCTTTAAAAAAACTCAACCACAGAAGTATGACTCCAGCAATTGGGGATCATTCTTGCTGAAGATGGATATAGGTTCTTAATGCTAGATGTAAATTTTTGGGGCTAGGTAGGTAAAAGGCTGTCCTTGTGAAAAATAGGAGCAAGAGCTGATAGGAATCAACTGTTTCAGAACTCACTGTGAGAAGAATTAAAAAATCTGCTAGGAGAATAAAATCTACCTCACTTCAGTTAAGTCAAACTAAAAATAGAAGACGACAAAACCCTGCATATTGTATCAAGGAAATATAGAGGCACAACGAAGACAAACACAGAAAACATGGATGGGTACAAAAGTCTTGAGAAATGGGGCAAATCATTAAAAAGCTAAATGAGGAAATATATTAGAAGAACAAAGTGTGAAAAATTACTGTTGGATCACTGAAGAAACCTGACCTGATTCACCTCAGCTTTTTACACTGTTGTTGTATCTTTTCAATTAATAGTAAACAGTTTAGAGTATACACAGTACTTTGAACAAAGCGGGACAGATGGGATCAATTAAGGATAACAGAAGAAATTATGGGGGAAAATAGAAAGTTAAGGGGTCAATCCTGTAATATTAAAATAAATAGGAAGTTTGTTATTAATTTCAATGGAAGCGGGATCAGGACCTTGTTTTGTATTAATAGGAAAAGGTGGATATTTGTCTAAATAAAAAAGCAAATTAACAAGTGCAAAAATATTCACTCAAGGAGTAAACAAACACCTAAACTGGTATTACAGTTAGAAGCTTTCAGCATCTGTGAGGGACCAGGACCAACAGCCAGAGCATCCAGTAGACACTAAAATTGAAGAATATCTGACATTAGATATAATTTTTTAAAGCTACTGAATTGCTGAAAGGTCCATTATGGCTGGAAAGTAGCCAATGTACTACCGTTAGCTACAAGAAAAAGCATAGGAACACAGTGGGATATTACACACCAGCTAATTTAGCTTCATTTTTTTTAAAATCGCTATAAGCTATATTTAGAGATCAAAAAGGTCTGAGGAACATATACACAGTAAAACGCAAGTCAACTAAAGACAGCCAGCACAATTCAGAAGAGGAATAGCCTCTCTGAGCAGAAGGTTGGAACTTTCACAGTTACATCTGTTCGGGTATGTGAAGCAGATACAGTGAGTATAATGGAGGTAGATTCTCAGAAAGTATTTACATCGGAAATTAATACTGTGTGTAGTAGTGCGGTGAGAGATTTTACCTCAATTGCCTGAAATGCCTTATAATACTCTAAATGGAAGGTTTGCAGAAAAAACCTCGGGATGGGTTTAAATTCATGAGAATTGTATCTTGCTTAACTGGACATAAAAAGAGTGGTGATAGTGTCAGGACTCTTTGGGATGCTTAGAGTTGTGATTAATTTTAAGAATAAAGCCTTAATTAAAGAGACATTAATAATAGTTTAAATGAGAAAATTCAGTAATGGCAGCCATAGGGCAATGTAATTCTACTTCCTGTGGAGAATGACTAAGCAAAACTCCACAGAAATTCATTGGAACCCATAGGAATACATGGGGCTTCCAGACAGGAAGTAGCTAGGGCTCATCTACAGGTCAACGAAGAAAAACCCCACAGGAATACATAGGAGCCCTTAGTGATGTATAGAGATGATGCAATCAGGGGGTAGGATTGCACCACTTCCAGATGATGTAATAGAGGCACAGCATTGCATTATTTCCAGTGGGGAATGACTCAGTAGCCTCATAGAAGTCTATGGAGGGGGAGGAGCTACCTATCAAAGGCGGAGCTAAGAAAAGTTGGAGGCTGGTTGGCTGAGCTTGGGAGAGTAAATCATATGTAAAGGTGACAACTAGCAGGTTAAACCTTATAGTGGGATTGGGGACCTGGAAGAGAGAAGAAGATACAAGGCACCTGCAAGGAAGAAGATACTTGCGCAGAAGAAGCCACCTGAGAAGCATCAGCAGAACCCTGCAAAGCAGAAAGCTGCTTAAAAAGCAACCATTACAGCAGCAGTAGCAGCAGCCCACCCAGAGTTCTGAGGTTGCCCAGGGCAATGGCTGCTTCTGCTACCTGGCCAGCAGGAGGCCACTGCAGCATCTACCCAGCTGGCTTCCATCTCTCCCACCTGAGGAGCTGCTATTACCTCAGGAGCAGGTGGCCGCCACACACTACAGCCAGCAGCCCACATCATTGGCAAGTGGAGGACAACGCTTCCAAAGTGTATCTGACAGAGCAGATGGTCTCAGATGAAATTAAAGGAAGCACTTTGTAAGTTAACCGTCCTTTTCACTTTTATTCCTAGAATATATGGGTTTTGTCTGTAAATAAAGCTGGATGCCTGTGGTCTGAATGACATCATAGAATCATAGAATATTGGGGTTGGAAGAGACCTCAGGAGGTCATCTAGTCTAATCCCCTGCTCAAAGCAGGACTAACCCCAACAAAATCATCCCAGCCAAGGCTTTGTCAAGCCAGGCCTTAAAAACCTCTAAGGATGGAGATTCCACCATCTCCCTAGGTAACCCATTCCAGTGCTTCACCACCCTCCTAGTGAAATAGTGTTTCCTAATATCCAACCTAGACCTCCCCCACTGCAACTTGAGACCATTGCTTCTTGTTCTGTCATCTGCCACTACTGAGAACAGCCAAGATCCATCCTCTTTGGAATTCCCTTTCAGGTAATTGAAGGCTGCTATCAAATCCCCCCTCACTCTTCTTTTCTGTAGACTAAATAACCCCAAAAAGAAAAGGAGTACTTGTGGCACCTTAGAGACTAACCAATTTATTTGAGCATGAGCTTTCGTGAGCTACAGCTCACTTCATCGGATGCATACTGTGGAAACATATAAATAACCCCAGTCCCTCAGCCTCTTCTCGTAAATTATTTGCCCCAGCCCCCAATCATTTCTGTTGCCTTCTGCTAGACTCTCCAATTTGTCCACATCCCTTCTCTAGCGGGGGGACCAAAACTGGATGCAATACTCCAGATGTGGCCTCACCAATGCTGAATAGAGGGGAAACATTCCTTGATCTGATGGCAATGCTTCTACTAATACAGCCCAATATGTCCTTGGCCTTCTTGGCAACAAGGGCACGCTGCTGACTCACATCCAGCTTCTCATCCACTGTAATTCCCATGTCCTTTTCTGCAGAACTGCTGCTTAGCCAGTTGGTCCCCAGCCTGTAGTGGTGCATGGGATTCTTCCGTCCTAAGTGCAGGACTCTGCACATGTCCTTGTTGAACCTCATCAGATTTCTTTTGGCCCAATCCTCCAATTTGTCTAGGTCACTGTGGACCCTATCCCTACCCTCCAGCGTATCTACCTCTCCTCCCAGTTTAGTGTAATCTGCGAACTTGTTGAAGGTGCAATTAATCCCGTCATCCAGATCATTAATAAAGATGTTGAATAAAACCGTCCCCAGGACCGACCCCTGGGACACTCCGCTTGATACCGGCTGCCAACTAGACATTGAGCTGTTGATCACTACCCATTGAGCCTGACAATCTAGCCAGCTTTCTGTCCACCTTATAGTCCATTCATCCAATCCATACTTGCTGGCAAGAATACTGTGGAAGACTATATCAAAAGCTTTGCTAAAGTCAAGATATATAACATCCACTGCTTTCCCCATATCCACAGAGCCAGTTATCTCATCATAGACGGCAATCAGGTTGGTCAGGCATGACTTGCCCTTGGTGAATCCATGCTGACTGTTCCAGATCACCTTCCTCTCCTCCAAGTGCTTCAAAATGGATTCCTTGAGGACCTGTTCCATGATTTTGCTGGGGACTGAGTGAGGCTGACCGGTCTGTAGTTCCCCAGGTTCTCTTTTTTAAATATGGGCACTATATTTGCCTTTTTCCAATCGTCCCAGACCTCCTCCGATCACCACGAATTTTCAAAGATAATGGCCAATGGCTTAGCAATCACATCAGCCATCTCCCTCAGCACCCTTGGATGCATTAGATCTGGACCCATGGACTTGTGCATGTCCAGCTTTTCTAAATAGATCTTCCCCTACCCATCTAGTAACCAGCTGGTCAGTACTTACTGGATGTTTAGCTTTAAGTATTTAATATTGAATGTTTAATTGATATGTTAAGTAAATAATTATATGCTATAGAGTTAGTTGAAATTATTTTAGTGTTGTGTCTTTATTTGCTGTGCCAGTTCATTCTTTTATACTGTAACCCTTATCTATCTACCTTATTAACTTATTTTACTATAACCACTCATTTCTAAATAAATATTATTTCTGTTTTTGAAGATTTACTGCTTACTTGTCTATTCTTGATTGGAGGGCTGTATCTGTGTTCTTTCAACGGAAAGCAAGCTATCTGCAGCTTTCCTTGGCAATTCCTGTAGGGCAGGCCACCACCTTGGTTACTAGGTTAGATAATTAAAAAGAAAAAGTTTGAAATTAAAGGCATTGGTTTAATATAATTGGATTCAAATCTTCTGGAAACAGTGAAGCCCTCTGAGGACAGGATGGTCTAGCTGTTAGCAGTATCACCTCTTAGTGTGAAAGCCTTTCAATCCAGTTCCTCACTGGAAGATAGATTTAACTTCACCTTGAGTTTGAAATGTCATTGCCTTTTTCTTATTAGATGAGGGTAGTATTGGAAAGTGTCTTATGCCCCTCCTTCAGCAGGGAGCAGTTGGTAGGGGAACCACTCCACCAGGCTCTGACCCAGCACCCTATGAAAGTCAGCGGCATCTAGCACCCTGGAGTGACCTTGAAGTTACGCTCCCTGGGTCACTTCCTACCAACTGTCTATCCCACATGGGTTCAAGTCCAATATAAGGTAACAAAAAAGAAAAGACAACTAAACCTTCAGCCCCAACTGGGCTCAGCATGCTATCCTAGTCCCCACAGGGAGGCTTCTTCAACACCCTTGTCCAGGAGCCCTCATGGTAGGTCTGTCCTCTTTCCCCAGCGTCCTCCAGCTGAGCTGAGTTGCTTCCTTTTAAGCATCCTCTCCGGTTGGAGTGTGCTCTGCAGGTCTGGAGAAGTGGGGCTATCTGTGCCTAATGCGCAAGGAACAAAGCCACAGAATAGGAAGTTTTGGCTCAGTGGATTAAGACCAAGATACAACATACCTAGAGCAAAGCACCAATGAAAAGCAATGGATGTATAAAGATTAGACATATGAAGGAGCAATTGGGGATATTTCACATGCAGGATTGTTCCTTATATTATATTTTCCAATACTTGGTCCAGTCTAATTTTAAATTATTTTATAATCAGGATTCCAGCACTTTGCTTGGAAAATTATTCCGTAGTCTGTTGGGCCTCACTGTTAAGAAATCACTTTTCTGATATTCAGCTTTAATTTTAGTTTAATTTCACCCCATTATTCCTTACTAAATTATAATCCCTTCTATCACAATAAATTACTCCTCTGTCCCCTTGGGTTTTATGCCCTTTAAGTACCTTTTGAAGCTACTGGTTCTTTTATAGTTGATACAACTTACTTTGAAGATGCTATCAAAAGTAAAAGGATGAAGAACATATTCAAATGTAAAAAGAATGAGTGCATATGAGCTCCTGAATGAAAGGATAGTAAATGCAGCTTGATACAGATAAGTGTGAAATAATGAATGCCAGAACAGAGAATAGCAGCAAAATGGAATAGCTGGGTTAATCCTTCTGTCACAGAAGTTAGAGTTTTGCAATGTAATCTCTAATCCCAGAGTTGAATAATCACCTCATATCAAGGTTTGAATATTTACATTTTGGAGAAATTAATAAATAAATTAAAAGAGACTTTCTGGTGACCTCCAATAATTAAATAGTTTTGAAGATTTTAAGGTTTTCAAAGGCATGAACAATGAACCAATAAAATCTGAGTATCAATCAATGCTTTTTAACAAGACGATATAAGGCAATGTAATTGCAACAAAGTGCATCAATGAATTCTAGAGAATAAAAGTGAGATGCATGCTGGAAGATGCAATAATAAATGACAGGTGAACAAAGCAGAGAGAGACAAACACAAAGGACTGACGATAGTAGCTATCCCCTCAGTGCCTTATAATGCTCCTGCTAATAAAGTGAAGAAATTCAGTGCTTTCCATCATGCATTTTCCTGTTTAATTAATTATTTTTACTTTTATTTTTTGTGTGATAGAGGAGTTTCCAGAGGACATAGTCAGCTTGACATGAATGTGAAAGAGAAACTTATTTATATGTGAAGTAAATTGGCAGATTAAATATTTAATGCATATATAGTGTGTTACTTCTTCAAAGAACTAGACACACAAGGGTCCTGATCCAGAGCCTACTGAAGGCAATGGGAGTCTTTCCATTGACAGTGCAGTTCTTCTCTGAACTGTAACTGTAAATGGCACATCCTTGCTACAGAGTGTGTGTTCACTGCCATCTCAGAGTCCCTAAAAATAGCTTTTATTACATTTTACTTCTGTTAGCCTTGAAGCATCAATAAAGTAATCTGGGTTCTATTCTGCCACTTGCAACACCACAAGAAGTGTTAACTAATTTCCTATTGCAGAGCCAGCTTCTGCCTTATTCACACCTGTGTAGCCCCACTGAAGAAACAGGGGTTGAACAGGTGTAAGAGAAGGCAGAATTTGGCTCACAGTCTTTATTAGTGGTTCTGATGTACACCGTGGGAAGCATACAGTTTGATATCCAAATGCTTGCTTTCCAGCACTGGCAGTTAGAAACGTGGCCTAATTTTCAACCTCATCTTAGTTGTAAACTTGAACAAATTTGATATTTGGTTACTGAAGCAAAATGAACATTAATCTCTGATGCCATTTTTACAGTTACTTTTCAAAGTAGAATCTTGCATTAACTAATTAATCACAGACCAATGAATCAAAGCCATCCACTGTATTTACAGAGCACCTATCACTGTAGTATGTAGGTGCCAATTACAGCTGGCCAAAAATTTTCCATTGAAACTTTGACAGAAAATTGCATTTTCAACTAAATGAAACTTTTCATGAAAAGTATCTGCTTCCTGTGGAAAAGTTCAGTATTTTGTCAAACATCAGAATGCCTGAAACCAAAATATTTTGATCCCAAAATGCTGCCAGGGTGCTTCATAAGTGTAATTGGGACCCTCAGGCTCTCTGTCTCCTCTACAAGCCAAGCTCTCCAGCTGACCTTCATCTCACCAGATGCACTGCAGCCATGCAACTGCAATGATTTACCACCTCTCCTCACCAAGGGAGACTGTGGTGCATCATCATGGGGAACGTAGTCTGTAGCTCACGAAAGCTCATGCTCAAATAAACTGGTTAGTCTCTAAGGTGCCACAAGTACTCCTTTTCTTTTAGTCCAACCAGAGAGTCTGTAAATGTCAAGAGTGAGCTCCTTCACTGATTTAGTTTTGGGGATGGGCGGGCACAAGCTCACCCACATCTGAAGGTCCCTCTACCAGCCTAAGGGGAAGAGCTACTGAGGATCAAGCAAATCTGGGGGACAACTAGTATCAAACAGGGACAGGAGTGAGGGTCACAGGGTCATAAACAGGGAACCTGACGGGGATACTGAGGAATGATCTTCTTCACCTATTGAAGTCCCAGCATCTGAACATCTGGCATCTGTCCTCTGACTCCAGCTCCGACCCTCAGTTTGAGTCCTGATTCCTGCTCCAACTCATAGGCCTGGCCATGCCTCAGTGGGATAGTAGGAATGAGGCACCTAAACAACAACTCCCACAAGGCAACATTTTTTGACTAGCTCTAGTGCCAGTATCCAGCCTTTTATCCAGAATAGTTTATTATTCTCTCTACTTGCTCAGGGCAAGGTCATGTTACAGTATAATGCCACTGAGCAATTAGTGTGAAGTCATAAGGAGCTCCTCCTTTGCATGTCTGATATAACAGCTGTCCATAATTGCAGTCCCTGGTCCTGTGCAAGCGTTGCTTCCCAGCCTCACAGAGTAATGTGCCAAAAAAAAGGTTGGCGTAGGAGGGGGGAAAAGAATAGGTGAAGCCATGGCCCTGCCCTCCCCCCACTACATGCCAGCCGCAGAACTCGGTGGTGGTGAGGGGAATCTACTGTAACCCTTCGAAAGGTGTTGCAAATTACTGTCCCCTCTTTCACAACAAGAGGCTAGGGGAGGAATTCTGCCTCGCTTAAGCAGAATGTCTCCAGATGCTCCCCTGGGACTGTATTCCTACCCACCACCCCTTACCATGTCTGTGCCTTCAATGCACATTATAGCCCTTAATGTTTTTTAAAAAAATACTTGAGTTGTGACTGTGAAATTATAAGATTGCCTGCACAAGAATCCAAATTCTCTGGATGCATGTTGTTTTGGAAATGGGAGTGCTTCTGCACATAAGTATTTCTGCCTTTTGATTCCTGTGTGCAAAGAGCAGGAAAGAACACTGCACCTTTAAACTGTCGGAATCAGTGCAGTGGGGGTAAAAGCTGGAGTTGGTCTTAAAACATGAAGGATGATGTACAGACTAACAGTCTATTCTAATGAGTGAATGTATTTACCTTGAAATGATCTGTGCTTTTTCACAAATTTATGTTTGGGTGAGATGCAATATTCAGAATGGCAGTATCAATATGCATGTGTAATGGGTATTTTCAGTGTCGTGCATTATATGATTTGCACTCTCAAACAGTTTCAAATAACAGTTGACTCTGGTATTCTGGAAGCGTGCCAAGTAGATGAATACTCCTTTGATTTACTATTTGTACATATATTTTTGCACCTGCCATAATTAACCTGTCAATGTACCTCTACCTGCTAAAAAAAATCCCTGATGTTTGATGATGCAAACAAGCCATAACAATAACATCTAAAAAATGTAGAGAGCAAGGGCCTGATTCTGCTCTCTGGAAGTTTTGCCACAAACTTCAAAGGGAGCACGCTTGTGACCTAGTACTGGTGTCCTTTCATATTTGTAACCTAATTCTCACTAATGGACATAAAGCAGTGCAATTTTTAGTCCATTTGTCTTGTTTGATTTTCTAGCTGGACTATCAATCCATGTAGTAGAAGAATAAAATAAAACTGATGCTTCTGTTACAAATCACTTAAATAAACAATTAGATTTCACTGGAGGGAAACTATTGAACAGAAAATGAGTTTCATTTTTATGTTTGTTCAGGCTCTGATTTTAAGTAAGCCTATAAATCCTGATATCAGAAAAGTATGAAACTCTGTGTCTGAAATGAGATCTCTGGATCTTGTTAATTAAGCCTTCTGCCATAGATGTACCCATGGCACAGAGGACATGAAATAAAGCAGTGCCCTAGAATTAACTATTGTGAGCAAGCTGAGGTGACTGCAGAGTATGTGTCCACAGTTATTATAATATTTGTCCTTTTAAAATATTACAGCACCTTAATCAGTGAAAGGGAAAATGCTTCCCCCACCACCAGCCTCAGAAATGGAGAGGTGTTATCTGGGCCAACAGAGGAAAGAAAACTCTTGGCCCCTTTAAGGATTGCAACACCCTTCCTCCCCCACCCCCATTCAGCTTCTAGCTTGAGGGAGAGGGTTCTGTGGCTAATTGGTTAGACAGAAAGGTGCAGCATAAACCTGTTGGCTCCCATCCACTTAACTGGAGCATTTAAGCCCTTCCCCCTGCTCAGCAGTGCTAATCTGTTCTGGGAGGTAAAGCTCCCCTCCCCTTGTCTGGATTAGAATAGGTATACCAGCAATGGTGCTGGGACCAGGTTAACTGAGTGGTGGAGGTGTAATGAATACCAGGTGGTATGAATTGCAGAAGGATAACCTGCACTGGATGAAGTATTGCCAGATAGTTCTCAGATATTACTTAATAAAATTGCAGCCTACTTAAACTGCATTCCTGGTGTCTTGTGCTGGACATCGCAGGAAAGAGGACAATAAGGACCAGAAAATAACCCTATTAGAACATTTTGTTAGAGTTTTGTTGTCATCATATACAACTTTAGCCAGATCTTCAGCAGATATAACGTGATGTAACTCCATTCATTTCAACCTGAGAGGCAACTACCCTAATTTACTTTGTGAGGTCTGGACCATTGGGAAGGAAGGAAATTAAATAAAGCTTGATGAGCATAGACACAGTTTAAGTATCTCATAAACGACTTATTCCCACTGATTTAAGAATCTGTAATAAACATTATCATCTATATAGAAGCATTAAAGTTCTGATAAATAACAGAAGGTCCAACTTCAGAACCTTTATCAAAATTACATTTTTAAAACCCTCCTTTGACTTTTGATCTGAGAGACCAGTAAGCCTTCCCCGTTATGATAATCCAATGTATATATAGTTTTCAATCCTTGATACAGACTTAGTTTAGATGCAAAGAGGTCTGCGGCAGAAAAAAACAGTTATAAATGCAGCCCCTGAGCAAGAACAATTTCATATTCCTCACTTGATTGGCCCTAGAAACATGTAGGAATATAAGAATTTTCCTGCTATTTAAAGATGTTTCCTCTTTTAGTCTCCTGTAAAGCCTTCATTATGCATTCCCTCTCAAAGGGGGAGAAAAATGTAGCAGTACCAGAGAACTAGGTTGATTCTTTGGAAGATTTTGGAATTCTCTTTATTAGGTGTTATAAAACTCATGGCTATCTGGAGAGGAAGCTTAAAATCTTTCAGCGAGTTTAACAATAAAGTGACAGTTAATTAGCTCCTCCCTTCCAGGTATCAAGGAAACACCACCATATATGCATATTTGGATAAGTTAAAGCTCAAGCTTTCTCTTTGTCTATACTAATGCAGCATTTCCCAAACTGTGGGTCATGACCAAAAGGGTATGCTCTGCCCGCCAGGCAGCGGCAGCTCCTCTTGGTGCCAGGGGACACCTTGAGCCCACTCAGAAGGACGAGGCTATTTAGATAGGAAAGAAGAAGCAGCGACACTGTTCACAGTCATGTCTCAGGGTACATGGCGCCAACTGCAGAGCGGCTAGTCCCTGCTACTCATAGCAGAAACCAAGGACTGGTGGTGCTGAAATGGCAGAGAGCTGCAATACAGAGGAAGGATGTTAGGAGGAGGGAACCTGTGCAACCACTGCTGCTGGGGCAGGGGTACCTGGTCATGTACACATGCCTGCTCCAAGCTGCAATGGCAAACCCCTTCTGGGGAACTCAGAGGGTGGAGAGAGCAAAGCTGGATGTGGGAGAGGACTGAAAAATTGCTCCACCCCAATCTAATTGGTGCCACTCTCTCTGGGAGTTATGTTAAAGGTGAGCCCAATGGCGGCACATAATGAAAAAGTTTGGGAAGCACTGTACTAAAAAAAGTTAGGAATGATCTGGATTCTGGCCACTGTTTCTATATTTTACTCTTCTACATGCGGGGCTGAAACTTTCCTCGTCCATTTCTAAAGAAGTTATTTTAATCCCAGCATGATAGGGCTCTATCAGGCATTCGCTGTCCCCTGCTAAAGGCATCGGCACCCAGGTACACGCCACGCAAGGAAAATTCACTCAAATTGGTGACAAACAAGCCAGTCCTCCACAGGCCTAGAAAGGCCAAGAGAAAATAATGACCAATCATGGCCAAGTGCCAAAACATGGCCCTCTCACTTTTGAAAGTGAATGGCCTGGCCCATCTACTTTTCACCACAGGCAAGGCTCTCTGCCCCTCCTCTTCCCTCTGAGGCCCCACCTTCCGGCCAGGCCAGAAGCTGGAGCCAGGCCTGGGTAATGTGAGAACATAAGAACAAAGGCCCATCTAGCCCAGTCTCCTGTCTTCCGACAGTGGCCATGCCAGGTGTCCCAGATGGAATGAACAGAAAAGGTAATCACCAAGTGATCCATCCCGTCACCTATTCCCAGCTTCTGGCAAACAGAGGCTAGGGACACCATCCCTCTCCATCTTGGCTAATAGCCATCCATGGACCTATCCTCCATAAATGTATCTATTTCTTTTTTGAACCCTGTTATAATCTTTGCCTTCACAACATTCTCTGGCAAGGAGTTCCACAAGTTCACTGTGTGTTGTGTGAAAAAATAATTCCTATTGTTTGTTTTAAACCTGCTGCCTATTATTTCATTTGGTGATCCCTAGTTCCTGTGTTATGAAAAGGTGTAAATAACACTTTCTTATTTACTTTCTCCATACAAGTCATGATTTTATAGACCTATATCATATCCCCCCATTAGTCATCTCTTTTCCAAGCTGAAAAGTTCCAGTTTTATTAATCTCTCCTGACATGGAAGCCATTCCATACCCATAATCATTTTTGTTGCCCTTTTCTGAAACTTTTCCGATTCCAATATATCTTTTTTGAGATGGGGCAACCACATTTGCATGCTCTATTCAACATGTGGGTGTACCATGGATTTATATAGAGGCAATATGATATTTTCTGTCTTATTATCTATCCCTTTCTTAATGATGCCCATCATTCTGTTTGCTTTTTTGACTGCTGCTGCAAATTGAGTGGATGTTTTCAGAGAACTATCCATAATGACTCCAAGATTTCTTTCTTGAGTGGTAACAGCTAATTTAGACCCCATCACTTTATATGTATAGTTGGGATTATGTTTTCCAATGTGCAATACTTTGCATTTATCAAAATTGAATTTCATCTGCCATTTTGTTGCCCAGTCAACCAGTTTTGAGAGATCCTTTTGTAGCTCTTCAAAGTCTGCCTGGGACTTAACTATCTTGGGTAGTTTTGTATTATTTGCAAATTGTGCCACCTCACTCTTTCCCCCTTTTTCCAGATCATTTATGAATATGTTGAATAGGACTGGTCCCAATACAGACCCCTGGCCTCATGTCCCCCCCACACACACTTTTAGGATGAATCTGTCGCCCCTGACCTAAGCATTTGCTTTTTGAAGGGATCCCTACCCCCTTTGTTTAAAGGTGTAGACAGCTGAATCCTGAGTTGCTCCTTTGTTACTTGATTGCTTAGAGACTGATGTCCATCTTACAGCACAGGCTTCCCAGCTACAAATGGGCCACCAAACCTCACAAACTAAGGTGGGTAATGGCTGCAGTACCCCATATGATTGTGAAGGGTGCACTGCAAAGCCACATAGTCTATCTTACTTTTAGTGTCAGTGTCCTGTCTGGACTCAAAAGAATCAAATCTCACCTCAGGTGGGTCTAAGTTCTTTGTAGGAAGCTTGGCCTGTATCAGATAAGTGGGTCGACCAGAGCCCAGGTACCCCTTCATGGGCTTGAAAAGCCATTGCAGCTGAGGACCACGTGAAAGAAAGGGGGTGAGGACCTGAGTCAGGCTGGGCTGAAGATTCTTTTGTTTTGTGCTTTTGTTGGACTTTGTCTAAAGGGCTCTGTTATTCTGGAAAGCGGATGGATGGGAGCCCCAGATCATACCGATGGCTTGAGTAGGTCAAAGAATGCCATGGAGAAGCTAAGGTTGAGTTGCTGCTGCTGAGGGGGCACTCAGGGAGGGTGAGCCTTGTACAGGTATTCCGATACAAAGTCCACTGGCTATATTCTATTACCAGCTGCCAGAAATATATTATCCCAATGGAAAGGTTTCATCGCAGCACTACCTGTGCAATCCAATTCATGAGCAAGCCCTATCACAGATGTGTAAAAATGCATCTGCCAATGCAGCATTGTTTCCTACAGTATATATTCTTCTGTAGTTTACTTTTTAAAATCCAGTGCAATGGGTCTTCTATCAGTTCTCTTCAGAAATAATTACACAGCTTAATACGCCTTTGAGTCAAAGTTTTTCCCAGTTATTCAGCCTATATTTTTCCTGTTTATAATTCCATCTCATCATTCCCATTTATCTAGGCCAAGCAATTGACATGGAGAGCAATCTATGCTCCAGCCTCCAGTAAATGTGTGCTCCTTTTCAGAAAGCTCTTCCGCAAAACAGTATGGGAAAGCTGGACATTATCTCAGTGTAGTATGATGAAGCTATAAAAGTTATAATGGCCCTGTTGCTTAGTGATTTTTTTTCTCCTCATACGTTTATTTTATTTTTTTTATAAAGAGATGCTAGGCTTACTAACTTCCAGGTACACTCTTATTTTCTATAAGTTTATTACTAATCTTCCCATTTGTCTATAATTTTCAAATATAGTTGTTGGTTTAGGAAGTGGTGTTTTTTTTTTGGTTTTTTTTTTACAGCTGTTTGAAAGTTTTTGAATTTTGATATTTGAAATTTTGAATATCTAAAGAAATAGGGAAAACTTCAATAGATTAATGAAAATTTCACTATTTCTTCCAACCAACTACAGAGATAAGTTTAAAAAAATGGTTTAACCTAATTTTTTTCTAAAATTAAACACCCCCTCATTCTCGGATTAGCTCTTTTTGTTATATGAATTCTAAACTGCAAAGGGAATTACCTATCTGGAACAGCTGATTCATATAAATTCATATTTTCTAAATATCCCTTTAGTTGCTTTCTAATAAGAGCTAATACACATGAATAGTACCATAGAATCTACTCTATAAAAATTTGTCAATGAAACCATTCATGGATTTATAGTTACTTGCATGCCAAAATATTCACAGGAGCAGGGCCTAACTGTTCAAACTTCTTTTCCATATTTCTTCTGTTCAGGGGTGGTATTTCCATTTGAATTAGATATCACCCAGTAAGAAAATATTTGTTCCCTAGGGGCTGCACCTGGATGCATGGGAAATCCCAGGGTATATGCCAGTGGGAATTTTAGCTCCTGGGAGGGCCACCTAAAGTGAACAGGTCAAAGAGTAGGGACCGGGTGAAAAGCAGTCCATGCTCCTCAAGGTAAAGCAATAAGCCTATCAACAAAAGTGAACTTACAGAAACACAAGGTAGTCATTCTGATAACCAGGGACGACAGAGGCTTGTTTGTGGTTTAAGAGGCATTTAATGATATGGGAAGAATTCAGAACAAAGCATTAGCAAAAACCCAACTAGTCTTTAATGGGTTCCTTACAATTTCAGCAGCATCTTCATATGTCAAAATGGAAAGCACAAAAGATATCAACTTTAAATAATTAATGTGTAAATCAATCATTGCAATCCAAAGGTAAAAAGAGTGGTGTTGGTACCCAAACTCTTTAGATTAAGTCTGATAGCATTTCAGTTTCCATAAGGCTTTTATCCTGCTTTTATCTGTCCTTTTACTAGTTTAGATACATTCATTTCTAGGCTGGTCTTAAATTAGACACTTAAATTAATGCATCGTCAATTTGTTGTTATGGCAGAATAAAATTAAGTAGGAAACATGGATGTGGAGAAATGACAACATACTCTTTTAGATGCCTTTCCATTACAAAAATACACTTTGCCATTCCCCAAGTAAATGTAATGACATCCACAAAACAGTATTGGTGAAGCCCATTAACAAGATGTTCTCTTTAAAACTAAATTGTTTTTCAAAAACAAATTATATTATTGAGTATGACTGAGTGTACACCTATTACTTTTGCAACCACTTTAGATAAGAGGAATACAGGAACAAAACATAATAGCACCAGTTAGTATTGCCCACATGCTCAAGCCCTTGTTTCCCTGATAGGTAGGTTTAATGTTCTTGGGATAAAAATAATCATAAAAAAAAACATTAAAGCACTGACAGTGTTTAAACATGAATTTAATTCAGCTGTAAAGAAAAATTCAAATAGAAATTTTACAGACATATACTTAAAAAGGGGAACAACAAGAGATCAAATACTCAGCATGCCTCATTTTTCAAATGCTGTTTCATACATGACCTGCTTAGCTTATTAGACTAGGAGACCTGTTTGCTCATTTCAAATGCCTCCGTGCAACACCGCTATAATACATGTTTTGGACTTTGCATTTCAGATGTTAATGCTGAGTTTGCCTTTGAATTACCGCTGATTCCTGTTTATCAAACTTCTTTGTGCTTCACAATTATCTATAGAAATCAGACAGGGAAATCTAGCGCTAGCAGGCAGCTTGCTTCCTTAAATTACCATTTACAAATTTTTCAAAGTTTATTAATAATTCCTTGCATTTTTTATGTTTTTCAACCCAAGCACTTTACAAACATTAATTAAGCCTGCAAACATCCTTGAATATTAGAAAAATAAGGTTTCCTGTGCAATTGTTTGACCCTTAGTTAAAGGACACCTGTACTGGGCAGCTAGTTTTTGTCTTTATAGTCCTTTGTGTGGTTATTTATTGTACGTCTCACTCTATAGCATCAGGTGCTTATACAGTTCTGTCTTTTACAATATACATTTGGGCTGGATTAGGCTTGTCCCTATACAAGTCGGGGGAGAGAGAGCTAAATAATCTCTGAACTCCTCCACAGGAGCCATTGAGCTGCAATGTGATTGGTAGCATAACCATTGTTGTAACATAGTACCGGTGGAGAGGGAGTAGGATGAGATGGGGGCATGACCCTACATTCTGCCTAGGTTCACGGGGTATGTATATGTGCACATGCTACCCATGCAGAGTGACAGAACTCCCACTGCAGTGCAGAGTTCCTAGTAGAGCTGTTTGAATAATGGATTTTTTTGGTTCACCGACATTCAGAAAAATTCTTTTTGGGTCAACCCAAAACTGAAATTTAAAATTTTTCGATGCATCAAAAAGTCAAAACTGTCTGTCAGGCTAAACATTTTATTCAACATACATTCCATTTTCACTGAGTAGGTTAAGATTTTGCTTTTAAAAAAAATCTAAATGAAACATGGTTTTGAACTGAAAAATCAAAATGCTTAATTTCAAAAATGTCAAAACAAAAAACTTTGCCAACTTTTTCAGAATTTTCTTTTTTCAGCCCCCTACGTGAGTAGTTTGAAACTGACATGAGTTTACAAAATGTTCCGATGTTGCCAAATCTGCATTTTTTCATAGTAAAAAAGTTTTGGCACAACAATTCATCCAGCTCTAATTCTCCGGTGTCACAAACAGGGGGCATTCTGGCTTATTCCTTCACGGGCAATTGTTGAATTGCAGCCTCTCTGCTCCACACTTTGACCACGATTGTGCTTCTAAGGCACAAGCTAACCCCTAAAAGGTACAATAAGAGCTTGTCTTCAGTGCAGTGCTGGTATCAAGGTATAATTTGTGTGTTGCCCCTAACTCAACTCCTATGCACACACAATCTCCAGTTTGAGCTTCATGGTGCTTTAAACTTGAAAAGGTTGGCCCAGCAAAGGGTGTCAGTTGATGCTTGCATGCTGCTGATGCTCTAGCTAGTGGGGACTCATCTACTCTATGCTGCTAATACAATCACTCTGTGCAGCTTGAGTGCTGGTTTCCATGTGATTAAAGCTGATCGGAAAAATACTGACAAGGCAAATTCTTGTTGGAATTTGTCAGTTTGTCCAAATTGAAATATTTCTAGGAAACGATTTGATTTTGACAAACTTCTTATGGACCCCAGGCAGGGATCTGACAACCCTTGCCTTTGTAGGTGTCCGCTAGCTCTCCTGCTTGGATCCCCTACAGCTCACTGAACAAGGAGATTTGAATCTTGGGAGCTGCTGTTTCCATGGGGCAGGCTATGAAGAACCCAGCGTTTCTCCAGGAAATGGGTCCTCAGGAGCCTGCCAGGCTGTCTGCCCTGGAGCTGGTGACTCTGGAAGCCCTAGCAAGTGTGGACTGAAACTGACACTCTTGTCAGTTTCACACCTACTCACCACCAAATAGGAGCATATATTGTTTCGGAAATGCCACATTTGTGTGTTTACAAAACAAAATGTGGTGGGATTTCAGTGCTGTGGTAGCTGTGAACATTTAGAATGACCACTATGGGGAATAGATTAAGGAGGTAAAAGTCTGTGTAAAAGGAAAATAAAGTCAGTCTTGCATTAACTTCCACTGTGGTGTGCTGGATCTCTGTAACCTCTACATGGGATCAAATAAAGATTCCACATATCACAGGACACCCCTGCAGAAAGGTGGGAAGGAAAACAGACAAGTCCTCCAGCTCAGCCAGAACAGCTGAAAATCTGCACAGAGCTAGCAGCAGAATAGGCAGAGAAGAGGCCTGAAAACTCAAAGCCCAGAGAAAACTGTTATGTTCAGTTCAGACTACAGCAGGGAGTGAGGATAGGAAAGTAAGAGTTACTGAAACTCAGGCTTTGCCCACAGCAACTCCACTTTACCTCCATTAAAGGCCACCGCACCTCATTCCACACAAAGACAAAAAAGAAACCTATAATTTGGTAAAACAGTAGGGATGGCTACATCTCACCCAGACTTTTTCCAAGTACCACCCCATCAGTGATGGCCACTGTGGGGAAGCAGATTACAGCGATTACATCAAGCTTCCAGTATGGATCCACTATGAGAGGAGAAACAATACAATGTGACCTGCAGCAGAGGATGATAGCCTTTCCAGAAGGCTCACAGCTGCTCAGATGAAAGAATTCAATACAGCTAAAGAAAAACTGGCTAAACATTTCATGCCATGTCACAATGTGATGTTTGAGCAAGCAAGAGTCCACAGCTCAAAAAACATTCCATACCCATGTTTCTGGTCCTGCTCCTGCTCTCAGCCCCTTCCTTGCTCCTGGACTTCATTCCTGACTCTTGTTCCTGGTTTCCACTACTGTCTTCCTCCTCTGGCTCCTGCTTCTGCCCCTGCTCCATCTGATGCTCTTGACCCTTGGCTCTCAGCTCAGTCTTGCTCTCTGAATTTGGTATTCAGTGTCTGCTCATGGCTCTGACCCTTTAAGCTCTGGCTCTCTCCCTGGACTTGGGAACTTGGCTCCTGATTCACATGTTGGCTACTAGGCCTGGTCATCTCTGTTCCAAACATTAGTCCAGCCTCCCACTCTGTCCATTAGGCAAGACCTTCCCAATGGCTGGTTCCTAACAAATACTACATTAAACTTACACCAAATGCAGAGCCATTTGTTCTATTGACACCTAGGGGAGTCTTCTTCCCTTTACTGTCCAGGGTGAAAGCAGAGCTCAGCCATATGGAGCACATGGGGTTTTCTGTTGTGGAAATGACACCTAGCTGAATGGGGTGCAGACATGGCAGTGGTCCCAAAACCCAATGACAAAGTTCAGATCTGTACAGACCTTGCAAAGCTCAATGAAATTGTCTTTAGAGAACAACATGAACTCCCATGTGTTGAACCCACTTAGTGAACCCATTTTTTCCCTCCAAATTCGATGTCCAGTCCAGGTTTTGGCAGATACCACATGTTGCAGAATCTGTACTACTAATGAAATTCATTACACGTTTTTGAAGGTTTGTATTTAATAGTCTACCATTTGACATATCATCTGCTCCTGAACTCTTCCAAAAGAAAATGTCACAACTCTTGGAGAGTCTAGAAAGGTTCTCTCTACTGAATGGATGATATTATTATGTACAGATCAACTCAAGCCCACATGAACAAAGTCTTTTCTGAGTCCTGGAAAGGGATCACCAAGATACAGAGCAAAGAGAGTCTTTGTAGAAGGAAATAAAGTTAGTCTTGCATTCACCACAAACAAGGTGTACTGGATCTCTATAATGTCTACAAAACTAGTGGTTTTGGCTTTTTGTCCTGATATGGGACAAAAGTATTTCCAAAAAAACCTTTCATAAAACTAAAATTTGGCTTCCTGCCTAAGTGTGACAGCTCTTACTTGAGCTAGATGAAGGCAAGAGGCATTAACTCCTCAGCCAACACTGCAGTGAATACAAGCCTGAAGTTGGCTAATTTTCTGTTTGGTAGTGCAAGGTGGTACAATGTTGATTACAGTAGCACCTAAAAAGTTCCAATTGGTGATCAAGGCCCCATTATGGTAGGCACAGTAAAAACATGGAGTTAAGAGACTGTTCCTAATTCACAGAGATTAGCCGTACATTTTCAAGAGACTTGATTTTTTTTTGTCTCTCTCAATTTGAGTGCCCAAATTAAGACATCTTAAAACGGCCTGATTTTCAGAGAGTAGATGATCAGCCCTTTCTGAAAGTCAGGCCCCCTTGGATGTGCCTCAAGTTAGGCACCCAAAATTCAAAGTTCCTTTTGAAAACTTACATCTTGGTTAATGTCAGGGCACAACAGGTAGATGAAACAAACAAAGAGGGAGGGCTGAGGTGAAGGATGAGGTAGCAATACTGCAACTGCTTTTGCATAGACTGGTAGTGTACACAATGTAGCTCACCACTATCAGCTGAGAGTAAACTCCTCCCTCTAACCCTGGTAACATATTTGTGTTTAGCAACACAGCTAGTTATCGGCACATTTCTATCGGTTTCTGGTTGGGATATAGAGCTCTTGCCATAGTTTTATGAGTAGTAACGTTCGAATGCTTTGGTGCTCTGACTTTTTTTTACATTCAAAGTTCATCAAGTTAATTTGTTGACCTGCAGGAGATGTAGCGCCTCTGTAGAATAGCAGAAGACGTTACTTCTTCCATATCAGGCTTTTTAATAGTTGGTTAGAGATTACTTCCAGTGCTTGTTGCTGAGGAAGTGTCATTTTCCAATCTGTAAGTCTGTTACTGCACTGGGATGACAGTGTCAGTGTTTTTATTGCTGGTTTTCCATCTCCCATAGATTATTATTACTGGTCCTTTTTTTTATTTAAATTCTTCACACAGCATTACACATAGGCAGTTGCTTCTATATACTGAAGAAAGTTCACGGATCTAGAGTAGTGCATACTGAGAGAGGATACATGGCTAAATGCTCTCAGGTTGGAGTAATTTTTTGTCTTCTAAATTTTAGACAAGTAAGTTCAAACTTTTTCAATAACTGAGGCAGAAAATCTTCAATGTGAATGAACTTCCACGGGGATAAGAATGAGATGAGCCAGAAAGACTGGAAAGGATATTTCTTGCTATAAATAGTGAAAAGTTTTAATATTCAGTTACAAACGGACCATCTATCTACCAGTAGTTTATTTTCCACTTCATCTCTGAATTATTGTTTTCTTCTAAACAAGCCAGCATTTTAACACTATATGTACATTTACAAGGCTACCTTAATATTTAATATTGTGATGCCTACAAAATCCTTGACATCAGTTAAGCAGTTAGTGAGCTGGGACTACTACTTATCATACTGACCAATACTGTGGCATTGCTTCCTTGTACTCCTCTGTCGGCATCCGTTGTCTCTTGTCTCATACTGTAAACTCTTCAGGACAGGGAACATCTTTTTGTTCTCTTTGTACAGTGCCTAGCACAGAGGGATCATGGTCCATAACTGTGGCTTCTAGGCACTATTGCAATTCAAATAATCAATTATAATAATGATAATTAAAAAAAAGTTTAAGTCAAGAGGAGGAGACTAACACTTGTGTAACACTGTACAGGGTAATTTTTAGATCAGTATTTTTACTTATTCTATGCAGAATAAGACAATGAAATTTTAAATTATGCTAATATATTACGCCAATAGCAAATACAATAGATAACTTGTCTGAAGTTTAAGATGTCCTCAGTGTATAGTGGAAGCATGACAGACATATGCAGGCAGCTGCAATCACATAATTGAAAAGAAAATCATTAGACCAAGGAATTTGATCCAGCAATGCTTACACAGGCAAAACTGCAGTTGATGTTGGTGATTCTGCCAGTAGGAGGAATAGAGCCAAAGCCTGGACATGGTATTTTGGTGTTTCTACCTGCAATATACAATGTACTATGGCAAAATACAGTTTTCCCAGATGAAAACATTGTGTCCCATGTGAAACCTCCCTCTCTTTCCTAATGAAAAAAAGTTACTTGTGGCCCAGGCTTTGATGGATTACAAAATTCCAAGCACAGAGAATCCATCTCAATTGTTCCAAGTTATAAATTTACCCACATAGCAGATCATGAGCCCTTGGGAGCTAATGGAGCGTTTTGCAGACCCTGGTGGTTGGTGGGCTACATGGGATATAGTTGTCTCATAGTACAGATTGTGAAACCTCCTGAGACCATCTAAAATCTAAGGACAGACTTTCTGTGCTGTCATCAAAAATAGCATTTTTACTCTGAGCAGTCTTATTGACTTTCACAGAACTACTTCTGCAATAACTTCACTCATTCTAAAATTCTGGACCCCTAATCATTTTTGTTGCCCTTCGCTGGACTCTCTCCAATTTATCCACATCCTTCTTGTAGTGTGGGGCCCAAAACTGGACACAGTACTCCAGATGAGGCCTCACCAATGTTGAATAGAGGGGGACGATCACGTCCCTCGATCTGCTCGCTATGCCCCTACTTATACATCCCAAAATGCCATTGGCCTTCTTGGCAACAAGGGCACACTGCTGACTCATATCCAGCTTCTCGTCCACTGTCACCCCTAGGTCCTTTTCCGCAGAACTGCTGCCTAGCCATTCGGTCCCTAGTCTGTAGCGGTGCATTGGATTCTTCCGTCCTAAGTGCAGGACCCTGCACTTATCCTTATTGAACCTCATCAGATTTCTTTTGGCCCAATCCTCCAATTTGTCTAGGTCCCTCTGTATCCTATCCCTACCTGCCACCGTATCTACCACTCCTCCTAGTTTAGTATCATCTGCAAATTTGCTGAGAGTGCAATCCACACCATGCTCCAGATCATTTATGAAGATATTGAACAAAACTGGCCCCAGGACCGACCTTGGGGCACTCCACTTGATACCGGCTGCCATCTAGACATGGAGCCATTGATCACTACCCGTTGAGCCTGACAATCTAGCCAACTTTCTGCCCACCTTATAGTGCATTCATCCAGCCCATACTTCTTTAACTTGCTGACAAGAATACTGTGGGAGACTGTGTCAAAAGCTTTGCTAAAGTCAAGAAACAACACATCCACTGCTTTCCCTTCATCCACAGAACCAGTAATCTCATCATAGAAGGCGATTAGATTAGTCAGGCATGACTTGCCCTTGGTGAATCTATGCTGACTGTTCCTGATCACTTTCCTCTCCTCTAAGTGCTTCCGAATGGATTCCTTGAGGACCTGCTCCATGATTTTTCTGGGGACTGAGGTGAGGCTGACTGGCCTGTAGTTCCCAGGATCCTCCTTCTTCCCTTTTTTAAAGATGGGCACTACATTAGCCTTTTTCCAGTCATCCGGGACTTCCCCGGTTTGCCACGAGTTTTCAAAGATAATGGCCAATGGCTCTTATCATTTTCACTTGCTGTGGCCCATGCAGTACGAGGAAGTCCCTCACGCTACTGCTCAAGTGGGTCCACAGTCCTGGATCATCTAGACTTAAAGGAACTAAACTCAGCAGCAGCTGTTTCTTGCACCTCCACCACACTCTTCTCTGATCTACACTTTTCTTCAGAAATGTGCATGGTTACATCCATTTGAGAAGGAGATATGGATGCTGCAGTAGCTGCCAGGTCACCTGCACTCTGACTAACTGGAAGATCAGGCATCTCCTCACAACTCACATCCTCACTGGCAGTCTTGCACCTGAGGGGGCACCTCAGTTCGTCTCATGGCAAGGCCAGCCCTGTCTGGTAGTGTTATATAGCCACTTTGCACTCTATTTGCACAGGTACAGTTGAATACACAAGGAAGTGGAGAGTGGAGAATTGGGCCCAGTATGTCGTTCATGTAATTTGAAAATAAAGAGTAGACATACTGTTTAAGAATAAAACTGAGTCAGTATTACAATTACAATTATAGAGATGTGATGAAGGTAGATGGACCTTTCCTAGACATGCTAAACAGGACTTCTTTGCTGATTATAAACATTTATACTCCAATTTTTTAAAAAAATTCTTGACAAATTCAAAGCTCAAAACATAAAAAAATAGGCAAAACTTGAGCTCAACACTTGGCTTACTGGATAAGTCACATAGAAAACTGATTAAATGAAGCTACCAGATTGTACTTAAGTCCACAAGGTTTCATGCACCACATGATGGGTAATACATGAGAGGACGCCATTCTTGTCAAACAAAATTGGCTCTTTAGTAAAGCAGCTATCTGCAGAGCTGATCCAGTAGCAGTTTAGAATTGCTAGCCATGTGTACATGTACCAACTTCCTGGTGTATCCTCCAAACTGTTCCCTCTACAACCTGTGCATTTTCCTCCAAGTTGCTTTCCTTACATAAGGTACACAAGGGACAAATCCTCCTGGATAGAGTGCTGTGCAGATTTTGGGAGGGGGACTTCTTCTGCAAGCAGAATCCTCCTTCTGCCAGCACTGAGTAGTAGCAGAGCTGCTGTTGCATTAAAGTATTTTGTGGCCCTTATGAGGCTGCTGCCTTTGTTCTGTATGCAGAGTTTCCATTGCAGGACAAATTTCAGGGGACTTCAATATGACTGGGAATTTGGTTCCTAATTAAAGGTGTAGGGCTTCATTATGTCTGTGTTACATTATCTTTAGCTAGTGTAACCTAGGCATGGTATCCCTAGTAATGGAAAGGCCACCTGGAGAGTGGTAGCACTGCTCCTCTCTAAAGGACCTGCTCTAGTCAGGAGGGGTCATGGTCAGAACAGCAGGGGGACATGCATTCAGTGTGTCCACCAACGTGGGTACTGGTACACAACCTATCCTCCTCAGTCTGGGTGAATCCCTTACTGCACAGTGGATCAAAGAGGTGCGGTTTATGCCTTGGTGCATCAGCATGGGTGAATCAAGCACATAGGAGTAGTTAACATGGACACTGGAACATTCTCTCAAGTGGGAATATACATTTCATTGGGAGTTCACATTGCACATTCCTGTCTGGATTATTTTCTTAATCTCATTATCAATAATAATATAGTATTAAATGGCTATGCTTCAGTAATATTGGTAATAGCTATAGGTTAGTATTTCCATTGGTCCCCAAGACAGACTCATTTCCTTACTGCTACAGAATGTTAAGTTTATGAAACCCATAGAAGAATTTTCTTGTTTTAGCCAAACGAATCTTTCATCTGAATGAACATATATACCTTTAAGGCAATAATTAGCCTGCCACCATACAAGGGGAAAAAAAGACAGGCTTGGAATATCATCACTCTAAAAATCAGAAACAAGTCTTGGAACTAAATTTGCAAGGCTACAAAATATGAAAAGTACTTTCTCAGTGAAAATTTGAACTCAATTATTAAACAATTAAGCCAAAAATGAATTGTTCCCATCAAGACAGAATTAATTTGAATGTAGTGGGGAAATTGTGGGTAGGTAGGGGGGACTTATCTTACAGATTCAAACCAATGTGTACTGCCTTTACTATTTCTGCAATCACCATGAAGAAGTTATCTTTATTACTAAAGCACAACAAATGAGTCACCTATTATTCAAAAGATAAGATTCCACTGGAAAATGACCATATTGGCATGTGTGTTGCCTCTAAGAGGATCCCAAACCACTTTAAAATAAATAAGCCATTTTACAGATGGTAAACTAAGTCAAAGAGGTTAAATGACAAAACAGCATTGACCAAGGTTACACAATAAATCCAGATATCCTGATTCCAACTCTGCACTTTTGATTCACCAACTGCTGATTTGTTGTCAGCCATTAAAACTGCCTCACAAATGCTGCTGGAGTTGCTGAGATAGTCCCACCCACCAAGCAGAGGGCACTTCTGATGGATGATGAAGATTTGCTAGTAGCTCTTATTCTGCTGGAGCTGCTGAGCCCTTTGATTTACCTTTGAAGCATCCTCCTCCCCCACTCTTTCTCCCACTGTCTGTCTCTGCTAGTAACCTGTGCATTCAAATATTGTGTGTGGTGAAGGTAAGCCTATATTTACATTAGTTTCTGGAAGTGCTTTGTATGGATATATGTGATGCTGTATATAAGAAAAGTGACCATGTATATCACTGTTGATACCACTGTTACACAAAAAACATAAATCTTGTACAACGTATGCCACATAAAGTATCAGTAGAAAAGTTTGAATTGCTAAGTATTATTATCCTGTTTATATTCATGTATCATCTTTGTGTCTGAAGTTATGACTATTGGTTATGTATCTATATCTCAAACATGTGTTGTATGCCTGGGTGACACCCCCCTGATAGATTTACATCAGGGCTAGGCAGCTGTGTGTTGATGGCCAATTAAGGACACTCCACTCTCACAATGAGCCATTTAAAAAACCTATCCCACCCAGCAGGCTCTTCCTGTGGAAGCCTCAGACAGCAAGGCACCAATGGCTGCCCCTGTGATTCAGCAAACCATGTAAGGACATGTGACCTAAGACTCCATCTTTTACCAGTAACTTTCCATATTCATATGACCTTGGACTCCATCTTGGGGCAATAACTTTCCACACACATGGGTTATGGGCTTTGTTTGGGACAGTAAATTTCCATGCTTATGGCAGAGGATATAAAAGACACCTAAGACATCTCCATTTTGCCTAATTCCTGCTCCAATTCTCTGCACTGTGGATTTACAACTAAAAGGAGAATTTTGAACGATGGACTGAAGACCTTCCAATCTTTTGGAAGTGACCAGAGAGCCTTTTGCAAGCCAGAAGTCTATTCCATCACTACAACAACCTGATATAAGGACTTTTCGATCATTTGTATGTATATAATGTATTAACCAGTTATAACTCTATTTTCTTAATAAAATCTTTAGTTAGTTTACTAAGGATTGGCTGAAATACATATTGATGTGGGGGTTAGTGTCTGATCCTCTGGAATTAGTAGAACCTCACAGATGGTGAACTGGGTGTTCAGTAACCTCTCACCATATTAGACCTGTTTGTCTGATGGGAGCCAAGGGCTGGAATGCCTAAAGGGGACTGTGTTTAGCTTCTGGTTAACCGGTCTGGTACTGCAGAAGCTCTTTTTTTTTTACTGGCTTTGTCAAGGTTCCTCCCCCACTCTGAACTCTAGGGTACAGATGTGGGGACCTGCATGAAGAACCTCCTAAGCTTATCTTTACCAGCTTAGGTCAAAACTTCCCCAAGGTACAAAATATTCCACCCGTCATCCTTGGATTGGCTGCTACCACCAAACTAATACTGGTTACTGGGGAAGAGCTGTTTGGACGCGTCTTTCCCCCAAAAATACTTCCCAAAACCTTGCACCCCACTTCCTGGACAAGGTTTGGTAAAAAGCCTCACCAATTTGCCTAGGTGACTACAGACCCAGACCCTTGGATCTTAAGAACAATGAACAATCCTCCCAACACTTGAACCCCCCCTTTCCTGGGAAATGTTGGATAAAAAGCCTCACCAATTTGCATAGGTGACCACAGACCCAAACCCTTGGATCTGAGAACAATGAAAAAGCATTCAGTTTCTTACAAGAAGACTTTTAATAAAAATAGAAGTAAATAGAAATGAAGAAATCCCCCCTGTAAAATCAGGATGGTAGATATCTTACAGGGTAATTAGATTCAAAAACATAGAGAACCCCTCTAGGCAAAACCTTAAGTTACAAAAAAGATACACAGACAGAAATAGTTATTCTATTCAGTGCAATTCTTTTCTCAGCCATTTAAAGAAATCATAATCTAACACATACCTAGCTAGATTACTTACTAAAAGTTCTAAGACTCCATTCCTGGTCTATCCCCGGCAGAAAAACCAGCATATAGACAGACACACAGACCCTTTTCAGAGTAACAGCCGTGTTAGTCTGTATTCGCAAAAAGAAAAGGAGTACTTGTGGCACCTTAGAGACTAACCAATTTATTTGAGCATGAGCTTTCGTGAGCTACAGCTCACTTCATCAGATGCATACCGTGGAAACTGCAGCAGACTTTATATATACACAGACCCTTTGTTTCTCTCCCTCCTCCCAGCTTTTGAAAGTATCTTGTCTCCTCATTGGTCATTTTGGTCAGGTGCCAGCGAGGTTACCTTTAGCTTCTTAACCCTTTACAGGTGAGAGGAGCTTTCCCCTGGCCAGGAGGGATTTCAAAGGGGTTTACCCTTCCTTTTATATTTATGACAGGCTTGGTGAGTCTAATTACAGAAGAAACCACCAGTTTTGGGGGATTGCCTGTCCTGATTCCTGAAGTCTGCTCTGAGTGTGGCATTCGCAGGCACCCGGGAACAGCATACAACACTAATATCTGTAAGCATAAAGATACACATGTAATATAAAATTATAATACTACTTAGCTCTTCTCTAGCCAGTTTTAATTTATGGATCTCATAGGAAACTGAGGCAAAAAATGACATCAGTGGGTGAGCTGAGAACAGGCCCTAGGTTTTTTGATTCCCAGTTCAGTACTTTAGGCTGCCAGTTATTTGGCTATCTTTGAGTTTATATTAAACTTTTATGCTGACTATCCCCTCACACATTATGTTGTTTTTATGGCTTAATGAGGGCATTTACCCCATTCTCAATAATAAGAATGTTCACAGTGCCTTCAGAGCAGAGACATAAGAATTGGATAGGGTCTCTCTATAGTTTTAGAAACTCCCCTAATACCACTGGTGTTGCTGGCTAGTATTATGAGGCCTATGTATGACCCACACTTGCTCTCAGTGCTGGAGAGTCCGAGAAGACCTCAGTAACTACAAAGCCAAATATTATGTCAAAAGTTTCATTAAGAGAGACACTTAGAGCCACTGACCAGTGCTAGCCCTCCAGATCCTTGAAGGGCCAGCTTGCTTTATTACACAATGATTGGTAGTAACTGAAATGTATAACCAGATCATGGTTTTGTCATCTCTGTGGAAGCAGTTGGTGACCTCAGATTCCTGAATTAGTAACAGTAGTATAACTCATAACAAGAAAGAAAAATCAGTACAACTCTAGTAACTTTTGTTTCCTCAGCTTTCCTAAGGGGGCCAAAGTAGATTTCCTAAGTTTTCTCCAGGGTTATATTCCAGAAATGATGATAATATGTTAGGTATGTTTCTGAAGATAATTTTAAAGATGTAAATGCATCCAGAGACTTGGACAATAGGCACATTTGTCTCCACCTAGTTTTTCCTCTTCATTTAATTGTTCACTTCTGTAGCTCCTCTTTCTCCTCGGTATATTAGTTGTGTCATCTGGGGTATGTGTACACTGCAATCAGAGGTGTGATTACAGCATGCATAGACATACCCAAACTAACTTTGATTTAACTAGCTCGAACAATATCAGTAAAATCGCAGCAGCATGGGCAGCAGCACAAGCTAGCCACTCAAGTATATACCCAGGGTCCCAGATGGTCTTATAACAGCTTGTGCTGCTGTATCTTCACTGCTATTGTAATTCATGCTAGTTGGATCAAAGCTAGGTTGTGTATGTCTGTACATGCTGCAGTCACATCTCAGATTGTAGACATACTCTAAAGGGTTAACTGTCTTTATTAGTGCTTAAGAGTTGGCCATGTTGATGGCTTCTTTGAGAGATGGCTGTGTTCCTGAGATCACTGCAAAATGCCAGAGAGTTCAGAAGAGATGAATCGTGGAGCAACAAGACAGGAGCTTCCCTCTGTTAATAAGGAAGGAATTGAACTTCTCTGCAGGAGTTTTGGAAAATAACTCGGCTGATTTTTGGTTGGTAAAGAGGTTTGAATTCTCTGCAAGGAGCTCCTAAACCTGCCTTCAGAAACCTGATGGCAGAGGATTTGAATCCTGCTCCTAAAGAATCTCAGGTATTTCTGACCCTGCAAATCTAGACAATAGTTCCTTCATGCTAGACGGCCGTACCTGAACTCAGATAGTTTTGTGATTTCAACACACACTGAATCTGAGACAAAAGCTATAATTTTCCTCCTTTCTCATTTGTTACATTTATGATCTGAAAGTACAAAACATCATAATTTTCAGGAATATTGCAAGCAAGGGCAAGATTCTACGATTTACTGAAAGCCTTTTGTAGGGGATAATACAGAGACGCTCCACCCAGAGGTGAATGTCAGACGCAATATCTCCCAGGGTTCCTGGGTGGGCATGGCACATACTCTGCACTATTCACTAGAATGGCACAGTGTGCTTTCCCTGGTAAGCCAGTTCCACCCTGTGGATACGTGCAAGGATGTAAGACCATGGCTGCACCTCCTCCTGTTCCTTCCTGCCTCTTTCTGGAGCAAGGGATGAACAAATCATGTTCACAGTTGCTGCTAGCATGACTGACCCTTTCACAGACCTGTGCTTATTGTACCCACCCATCTTTCATGACCCCCTGTGCACGTGCCAGTCATTATCTTGCCCTAAATGGTGCATTAGGTGGCTATAGATTCTAAGTCATGTATATGTTCACAGGCAGCCAGGTATAGACCAGTGTTTAAGCTTCTCAACCTGCCTTATTGGAAGTAATATTTTCATGACCTCCTTATATTTATTGTAAGAGTAAAACATTTATCAGTGAGTGAATCATTTATCTTTGTGTGTGTGTGTGTGTGTGTCAAGAGACTGGCAGAGAATACTTGACCTTGAAGGGTAAGGGTGTACAGGGAATGAGATTTTCTCTGCTTTAGATTATAATAAAGGTGTTTAACATGTTAGCCCCCTACCTGCCCTGGTGACTGTGACCCACCTGGGTGTTGCAATCTACTCGCTGAAAAACAATGGTCTAAAGAAATTAGTACAAGGCTGGAGCTAGTAGCCCCTCAGTGTCTCAGTTTCCCCATCTGAGAAAGGGATATTGTGATGATGTAGTATCAACCCACTCTACAAAGAGGAAAGAGGTTATTTACTATTTGGTTAGCACTGAGGAAGTTAATGGCACTGTACAATACACCAAAATAAAGATTGTCCCTGCCTACCCTGAAGTACTTAAAATCTAAAAGTTAGACACACCACAGGGTACACTGGGAAATCCAGAGGCGGAGTAGCTTAGTGTGGTTGTATTCCTCTTCATGTAGGCCAAGCTATAAACTAACTTTTGGTGGGACTTGGTGAAGAAATAGGTTTTCACAAAGGATTTGAAGAAGATAGTACTGAGATAGTTAAATTGCTTGAGATGAGACAGCATGGAAAGATACATGGAGATGGCAGTGGGGGAAACATATGAAGAAAGTGATGAGTGGTATCAATGAAGGTGGGGGTTAGAAAGGTCTCAGTTTATATCTGTAAATGCCTAGTGCCTTTGGGGCATATACAAATAATAATTAATGTGACCACACCAGGGATTCTGTGTTGAATTCTGGACAGGAATTAAATGAACAACAAAGATGTGCCCAGACCTGCAGCACATACTCAAGTGAGTAGTTTTGCCATATATGTTAATGGTGCTAATTTCCTTGAATAAAGAAGGGCTGCAGTATCAGGCCCATAGCTTGAAAGCCTGAAGGAACGACTGATGGGGAGACTAACAGAGTGAAATGTTCATAGGTTGTAAATAGCAACAAAGGGAGCATAATCATCTACAAGTATTCGATGGGAAAATGGCTAGTGCAAATATAAATGATTCGGGTTGGTACAATGTGCTATAATGGGATGAAATTAAGGAAAGGAAATATCTTCTTAATACCAGGAAAACTACTTGACAGTGAGATATTGGATTATGTAAAAGTCTCCCAAGGGAAGTGTTTAAAGCCCCATCACTAGAGACATTTATAATGAGAATAGACAAAGCACTACAAGATATAGTGTAGGGAACAATCATGCACTTGTCCCAAGGGGATGAACTAGATGACCTAGTAGATCTTCTCTATTTCTAATTTCTTTTATTTAGAGTCCAGGGAGCTGTAGAAGGTAAAGTACATGCATGTCAATGACTTCTACAAGATTTCTGCTTGTGTGCAAGATAAAGTTCAGGGTTAAAAAGGAAGTCATGCAAATAGAGAAAAGATTTTTTTTTTAACCTAATATATAGATTTAGGTCTTTGAAACATTCAGGAGGAAGAATGTATGTGGTGACCTAAAGAGGAGTGAAAGTAAACACAGCTAGTTCATACAGAGGGATGAGAAAATGTTAAAAGGGATGAAGAGCCCCCGTCATCTGTGATAAATTGATGTACAATATTAAAGTTACCAGTGAGATGGTCCAGAGAAAAAAAGATATGATTAGATGATCCAGAAAGGAACCTGGAGGGTTAGTGGGTGAGTAAGGGGAAGATATAAGGGCCATGATCCTTAGCTGGTTAAAATCAATACTGCTCCACTTAAGTGAATAGAAGAACCCCAATAAGAACGAGCTGAGGATCTCACCTAAAGCTTTTATTTAAAAAAAAAGAATGTTTAAATAAAATGCCATAAATCTGAGTATCAGTGATTATATAAACACAAATAACCCTGCATCATGACACCAGGGCACATTTCTAGGCTAAGCCCATACAGTAATAACATTGTATATAAGTGGCAGTGAGAAGGGAAACACCTCCTAAAGCATAGCTGTAAAATCTTATCTTTAGTCTGCAAAGTACAAATTCAGCTGTCATTAATTATTTGGAAAAACTATAGTAAGTGATATATTTCTAGGTGTGACAACTTGTTCTTCAGGGTCCAAGACAAACTACAGTGCAGACTCAAATGGGGTGCAAAAGTCCAGGAAGTTTCTTGAGACAGTTCCTTTCCTCCTGGCAGAGATTCTCCTTTACAGTCTCATTAGTCCCTGCAGTTCGATGTCAGATAACACAGACAGCCTATGATGCTGTATGATTGAACCATGACCATTTATATCATTAATATTGCCACAATTATTAGATTGTGACTATTGATAGACAATTGCAACACATCTTGTACAAAATATATCATGTAAGGTGTCAATGGAAAAGTTTGATTTGCTAAGTATAATTATCCTGTTTATACACATGTATCATCACTGTATCTGAAATTGTGAATATTGACTATGTACTGTGTAGAGAGGCTAGCCGGGGCTCAGCTCTCTCCTGGGCGGCAGGGAACCACACTGCCTCACTCCCTTTGGGAATAGCTCTTGTGGGGAATTAGTCCGGCCGCAGGAGTCTTCCTCTACGGCCTTGGTGCAGGTACAAATAAACACAGTGAGCCCAGGCCCTGGGTCAGGGCAGGGCACTGGTGAGTCAGGTGCTCAGGCCCTCAGGCAGGGGCTGAGCAACAACAGTATAGAAACAGTAGACCGAGGCCCTAGGTTCCAAAGGGCCTGGGAGAGGGGGAGACTGCCACCCACAAGTTGGGTGGCATGGGGGACGCAGGCCCTCCCACTCCATTGCATCCCAGCCCGGGGCCCTAGCAGCAGCAGAAGACCTGCTGCTGAGTCAGTGGGGATCCTGGCCACAACACACTGACATGGGTTCTGGCAGTGCTGCAGCCAGACTAGGGTCGCCTGCCCCCGGGCTACTTCCAGACTCCTCCTCTTGAGGTACCTGGGTTAGGGTGATGTCCTCAGGAGGGTCCAGCACCATGGGTTCCTCGGGATAGCTGGCCAGGGGTAGACTCGGCAACTCTTTCTGGTAGTTGGTGCAGGGCAGGCTCAGCAACTCCTCTGGGTAGCTGGCGCGGGGCTGGCCGGGCCAGTCCTCAGGTTTTCTGCAGGCCACTGGGCTTTCCCACTCAGGCTTTGCTCCCTGGCAGCTGCTTCCCCAGTGAGCCCTGAGGTCAGGCCTTTATACTTCCGGTGCAGCGTCTGACCCCTTGGGGGGCGGGCTCAGAGTTCCCTGGCTCCGCCCACTCTGGTGTCTGGAGGGACTCTTCTCTCTTCGGGGCGGCAGGGAACCACACCGCCTCACTACATACTGGCATCCTACATATGTGCTGTATTCCTGAGTAACATCCAGCAGCTAAAATCTACACTAAAGCAAGACAGCACACTGCGAATGAACTATTCAAGTTGATGGCCCATTAAAGAACACCTAACTCTCATAATGGGCCATAAAGAAATTTGTCCCCACCCTTTGAGCCTTCCTGTATACATCTTAGCCAAAATATGGGTAATGACTGCTCCTATGAGTCATCAAGGCATGCAAGGGCATGTGACTTGCTCATGTGACCCTGGACTCCATCTTGTGCCTGTAATTTTCCACAGACTAAGACTGAGAGCATTCCCTCAACATGGGAGAAGGTATAAAAAACTCTGGAAACACTGACACTAAAAGGAGCATATTGACTATGGACTGAGAACCTCCCAATCTTTGGGAAGTTACCAGACATTTTACAAGCCAACAGTCTGTGACATCACTGCTACAAACCCGATCCAAGAACTTTGCAATGATTTGTATGTACATGATTTCATTGACCATTTTAACTTTCTTCTCTTTCTTTTCTCTTATAAATAAACCTTTAGATATTAGATACGAGAGGATTGGCAACAGCGTGATTATGGGTAAGATCTGAGTTATACATTGACCTGGCTATGTGGTTTACCTCTTGGGATTAGAGAACTGGTTCTCAAACTTTTTTTTTGCAGACCACTTGAAAATTACTGAGGGTCTCGGCAGACACTTAATGATCTTTCAAATGTTGTTTGTACCGTTAGCTAACTATTGTAAAGCGCTTTGGATAAAAGTTATATATATATAACTTAATAATTAACATTTTTGTTCTACAAATAAATGCACACAACTTATTTTAATATATGTAGTCTTACCTTTCGAATGTGATGGATGTGCCCCTCTCTCCCGCACTGTGGCAGCCCCCAAGCTGGGGCTGGGAAGGAGTGGGTCTTTCCCTCTCTCCCCTGCCACAGCAGCCCCCGCGATAGAAGGAGAGGGGTCTCTCCCCTGCCACAGCAGCCATAGAGATGAGGCTGGGAAAGAAGGCTGTCTCCCCCGGCAGCCACAACCCTGGAGCTGGGGAAAGTCGCCTCTTTCTCTGGCCGCCATGGCCCTGCACTTCCCAAATTCCTCCCACCCCCTCTTCTCACCCCACTGCCCCCTCCCACCTGCCCCCTATTCCCCGCAAGGCCACCACCTCACTTTACATGTGCATCTTCTTCAGGGTCCAGGCACCTAATTAATGGAGCCACGCCTGTACAGTTCCACTAATTAGGTGGGTGGCCCTTCATTCTTTCATGTTCAGCTGCCCAGGCATGACCTTAGAGGGAACTATCCATGGACCACCTGAATGGAGGTCTTGTAAATCAATATGTAAACCAATGTGGTGAGACAGAAGTTTACTTTTGTTATTGGCTTGGTATATTTTATGATAGAATAACCACCAGTTCAGGGGAGAGAATGCACTATTTCTCAAGGGTTGTCCTGAATCTGGTATTCTCATCTGTGAACTACTGAGGCACAGTAACACAGCCCAATAGTCCTCTTTGTATTCAAGCAAAACCAAACTTAATAGTCTTGGGCCAAGCCTACCTTTCTCTTGAGGGCTCTGCAGAGGTTCTGGGCTGTCCTTTCCTCCTTCCTGGTCAATTCACTAGTGAGCTGTCCTCCCCTTTTAAGGGACCCTTCATTACCAGACAGTGAGTGCAGGTGTAGTGGGGCCCACAGCAGCAGCACTAGGTGCTATCCAGCATCAATGGTGCTGATCTGTCACCATTAGCTGAAGCAGGGAAAAGATCGAGATTTGGGCTCATATAAATTAGTGAAATTGTAGTGGTGACAGTGAAACATAATGATAAGGTGCATAACAATATGTAATTCAGTAATTATAAAGATTTAAATAGTTAATAAAGATTGTTTTAAGTGATCACAGTTAGGGAAAACCCTCTAGGTCAGTGGTTCTCAAAGCCGGTGTGCCGCTTGTTCAGGGAAAAACCCTGACGGGCCAGGCCGGTTTGTTTACCTGCTGCATCCACAGGTTCAGCTGATCACGGCTCCCACTGGCCATGGTTTGCCACTCCAGGCTTGCCACATCCCTCGGCCTGCGCCACTTCCCACAGCCCCCATTGGCCTGGAGCAGCAAACCGCAGCCAGTGGGAGCTGCAATCAGCTGAACCTGTGGAAGCAGCAGGTAAACAAACTGGCCTGGCCTGCCAGGGGCTTTCCCTGAACAAGCAGCGGACCGGCTTTGAGAACCACTGCTCTAGGGGTGGGCCATCTCCTGTTACATACCAAAACAGACCAAACTAGGTTATTAGGGTAGGAAGGCCATTGTAGGGCGCCTTAGGTCTGAATTTTGGGGTAACATAGAATTCTCCCTGGCTGCCTCCCATACAAAAATTGAAAGAGGGAAATTCCAGTTGATGATTGGGGCAACTCCCTCACAGCACACAAGAGGAGGGGGGAACAGTTAGTCCCAGTGGCAGAGTTCCATTCCAATACATTCATTTAGCATATTTTTTCATAGTCTGATTAAAACGTTTGACCAACCCATCTGTGTAGGGTTGGGACGAGGAGATCCAAATGGATTTCATTTTTAACATGCCATACCTACTTCATAAGCCATGACAAAGCAGGTTCCCTGATCTGGAAAGGTCTCCTGAAGCACCAGGACCTATGAGAAAACTTATATCAGTTTAGTCATGATGGTCTTTGCGTTAGTCAAATGTAAGCCAGCTAGGTACCAAATAACATAATTCAAGATAACCAATATATAGCAATATTCCACTGCACTTTTCTTGATGGGTTTTACCTGGTCATCCCCTAGCCTCTCAAAGGAACAATCTACCTATCTTCAAGGACCTTTGTGACCAAGCTGGTAAATTTTTGCCCCTTCATTACTTGATAGCAAGTGTAAGTGTATTAGGATGGGGCTGATTGTGCCTACAGCAGCTTGTTAACTCTTGCTGGCTTAGTGTGGGTCGGAATACCCCATCACACTAAGCAATTATTGTATTTCTCAGGGGTTGTTGTTAAGCATAATGCCTAAGGGTGAGAGACTGTAATCATCCTAGAAATGAAGTGCTTGGAGCATATTACTGTTATTATGAAATGGAAATTATAAGGGAAAGAGTCTTGCCTGCACATCCTTTGGATGTTACTGACATGGATGTGACAAAATTGACAGCCATTTTCTGAAAGCCTCATTTGTGTCAATTTCTAAGGTCATTTCTTAATGGAAGAAACAATCTGCAGTGTTAGCTTCTCAAACTTTACTCGGAAAAGCTTTTCACACTACATACATCATTCTGTGTTTTTTATTTGCAACTTTTATATGAGCTGTCTGATAGATATTCATTGACAGTAGAGAGTCCTCTGGACTAACACAATAGGTTGGATCTTCCCCAAACTTTGGGGAAGTTATTTCTGAATCTGAATCCAAAATTATAGTTTGAGTCCATCTACAGCTGTAATATAGGTATGAACTTAAGATTCCAGGAATTAATGGCCTGATTCTCCTCTGTGTACCCAGTGAACAGGGCACTCTTGACATCAAAAGGTGTGAGCCCCCCCTCCCCCTATATGATATATCATATCATAGAGAATCAGGGTTGGAAGGGACCTCAGGAGATCAAAAACTCCACGGCCCATCTGTCCCACAACAACTGGTTTTCTGCATATAAAAGCCAGGGCCAGTGTTAGGGTGGAGCAAGCAGGGCACAGGGCCCCCGCAAAGCTAAGTTGCTCAGGCTTTAGCTTCAGCTCTGGGTGGTGGTGCTCAGGGCCCTGGGCTTCAGTCCCATGCAGTGGGGCTTCAGCTTTCTGCCCTGGGCTCCAGTGAGTCTAACTCTGGTCCTGCTTGGATGACCCCCTGAAACCTGCTCGCGGCCCCCCATGGAGCCCCAGACCTCTGGTTGAGAAGCATTGCATTAGAAGATGGAGGGGGAGGGTGTTCCTGCCCAGCAGGTTGACAATCACAAATCTCAAAGAGAAAGCCATTAGAAACTGTCACTTTTCATCAGGATTCACACTGAATCCATGAGACCCCCACAAACAGCATGATTTTACTGCAAATCCATAGACTGGCCTGGAAATTCTTCAGAAGTTCTCTCCAATTATTTTTGAACCCTGGCAAACTGTACTCTGAATTTAAAATAAATAACAAAGTCTGAAGTTAGGTAGCTTATGTATAGTTTTACTGTGAAGAATTAACACTACTCTACTGATTAATCTTAATAAATTAACTATCATTTGGTTTAATGTTTGACTGATTCCTTGATCCTGAATACTCCTTCCTCTCAAGGGAGGGCTGTGCAGTCCTGTATTTCTCAGAGTGATCATTAGCATCCTACCAATTTCACGGCCATGAAAAATGTGTCATGGTCCGTGAAATAAGCCCTTCCCCATGAAATCTGATCTCCCCCTTGCTGCTGGGAGCCCCAGTGAGGGGGCTCCTAGCTGGAAGTCCAGGCTGGGCTGGGGAGGGAGAAGAGTTGTCCTTCCCCTGCATGGTCGCTCTCACTCTCAGGAGGAGATCAGATGCACATCAGAATGCCTCGCCCTGCTGCAGGAAGCTCCATCCCCAGAGGTTCCTGCAGCTGGAGGAGATTTGTGGAGGTGGGTCCAATATCCCCCTGCTCCTGGGAGTGCCCCAGCTAGGGGAGCTCCTAGCTGTGAGTCCCTGCTGGGCTGAGGAGGGACAGGATTTGTCCTTCATTTGCATGACAGCTCTGGTGGGGAGTGGGAGATCAGACCCACTTCTGGGTACCTTTTGGGTTGGGACTCCAATGGTTACAGCACCATGAAATTATAGATGTAAATAGCTGAAAACGTGAAATTGGCCAATTTTAAATCCCTCTGGCCATGAAATTGATCAAAATGGACTGTGAATTTGGTAGGGCCCTAGTGATCATATATGGCACTGTACCCGTAAATAAGAGAGGACAGGCAGGGAGAAAAAGACAGGAATCTGGAAAAGCAGCAGCAAGAAAAGAGACAGGAATGACTGGACTAAGAGCTGCAGATAGGGAAGGAGCATGACAGTGACAAGTTATGTGATATGCCTAAAGGTATAATCTGGACCAATGACACATAACTGTGGCTATAAATAACTGGAATTTGGCTTGCATTACTTTGCCACATCAGTTTAATCTGACACTAAAGTGATTGTCACCCACTCAAAGCCAGGCCCCCAGGTATGAGGAGAATAGAAGGAAAGAAATTGTGACATATTGTTATTCAGAGGCTGCACAAAGAGCAAACTTTCTGTCTCTATCTGCTAATTACATCTAGTCTCAGAGGACAATTCTTCTGAAGATGAGAAATAACCATCCCTTGTTGTGTGCCTAGAGGTGGGTTATTGCTATAAGTAGTGCAGTTGACTGTGTGATGAATTCTCCCCATGACTAAGGAATAGGACTGAGGAATAGCCTTTAAGGAATAGCTTTTTAAGGACAAGTCAGAGTGATACTCAGTGGAACATTCCACAGCAAGGCCCTAATTCTGGAAAGCACTTAAAAATGTACTTAAGTCTGTCCCTATTGAGGATAGCATTTAAGCACTTGCTTAACTTCAGGCACATGTTTAAGTCCCATCTGTACAGTTACAGATAGTGAAAACATGCTTTGTTTTGACTTCAGAGGGACTCAGGCATGTGCCCAAAGTGAAACACATGCTTAAATGCTACCCTGAATCTGGGTGCCTTCCTGGCATAGGATCTGAGTGAGAAGAGCTGTTGAGATAAATTGTATTTATGCCCACTCTGAGGTCCCTTTACATTACCAGAATAGTTTGTAATGGGGCCTGACTGGAAATGAAAATAAGGTCCTGTGTTTTAATGGGAGAAACAAATATAGAAATGAGATGGTCTGGGGAGTCAGCACAAGAAACAAACATTTAGTGAGATTGATGTGAACAATGAGCTGATGTGACTCATTTCTGCCTCAACCCCCCAAACTCCCATCTGTCTTCAACAGATTTTCCTCAGGCCCCAAGAAACATACAGACATCTACGTAGTTTCAAGGGTCTTCTGGGAATCCTTTTCCACCCTCAGAAGACTCCTCAAGGGGCTGTTACCAGAAAAAATGGATTTTGGGATGCTGCTGTAATAATGCTTGCCTATCGCCCTGTTGGTCTGTTCTTCCCAAGGTAAAAGTTTCCAGAGTTGTTAAGGAAAACAGTAAAGGACACGCATATAAACTTCTGATAAAGTAATTGATACAGGCAGTATTCTTTCCAAACAAAATATCTTTTATTAATGTAACTAATAATCCCTAATGCAGTGGATCCTAAAATTCCTAAACAAAACACAAAATCCCTGAGACACAAATCCCTTATTGTAAATTAAAGAGCATTCAAACTGCAAGAGCATATAATTCAAATGAAAAGTGATTTGTTACATGTGGCCAGTTTGTCGCAAATCGCTAACAGTTCTTAAATTGCTCTAAAGTTTACATAGATATGTTGGAATTAACAACAGAATGTTATGCATTCTTATAAACAGACACACATGCTAACCCTATTATCTATCCTACTACATACTATGCTATAATTAAAAGTATAACAGGATTATTTTATAAATCTGTTGGTATCCCTTTTAAAATCACTGTTGTTGCTTTACACATTTTTTAGTATTTTTCTTTAATCGCTGTTGCTATTCAGCTCCTGGTCAGTCAGCTTTGCTCCATTCTAGTTTTTGTCTCTCTCTCTCTGCAGCAGCTTTTGACTTCTTTCCAGGAGCTTTTCTTTGGCTCCTCTTGCTGACTTTTGTCTTCTCCCAATCGTCTCTCTCGTTCTCAGGATCAGACTCCAAAACTGTCAACTGGTAGCTGGCTTTTTATGCTATGTTGTGGCTCTCTTCTAATATACCTTTCTATTTCAAGAAGCAATTACCTCACTCGCACATGACCAGTATCAACCATTACTTTCCTGCTCAGTTAGCTGATCTCTCTGTCACCCCTTACTGCACATGCTCAGTAGTCACGAATCTTGCACATGTTCACTGTTGTCATTTACCTCAGAGCTGTGATTCTGCCCCCCCCCCCCCCCACACACACACATACATGCCTGACTCTTTGCCAGGGCACCATTTTAGAAATTGTGGGTTTTCACTGAGCATGCTCAGAATCAGCAGCGTTCATCTCAGTAGGGAGTGATTGTTTTCTTATTCAGAATAGAGGTCAGACAGACAAAGTGGAGACTGGAGAATTCCTCGTATTACAGGCCCACCACATAGGGTCAGTTATTCTCCCACTAGGTTCTTCAAATGTACAGGAGGCATCCTAACCCCACAACAGGGCAAATGAAAATGTGCTGTGTCAAACTACATTGGCTTCATATATGTGTAGGGGATGATAGTGATACCTAGTCCTTGGCTAGCTAGGATACCCCATGACAGTGATACTCAAATCTCAGTGTTTCAGGAGCCAAATTAATGATCAACATTATCCCAAATAGCCAGTGTAGTGTGAATTATTGTTTCATTTATTTTATATACCGTATATACTCGATCATAAGCCGGTTCATTTATAAGCCAACCCCCCTGAAGATGGATAAATAAAAATGGAAAATGTTTATGACCTATTCATAAGCCGACCCTCTAATTGAGGGGACAGCAAACTTTGGCTCCCAGGCCATTAGTATAAGCCGCTGGTGGGTCGAGATGGTAAACCTTAGCAAACAAAGTGTCCCGGGGCACCAGCTGCTTACCCTGACAGTCCGGGACAGCAACTGGTCGGGACATTTTTTGGGGGGGGAGAAGCTGAGTAACCCCTGTGACCACCCCCCACATGACCCCACCCCTAGCCCGAGACCCCACACTCTCACCATCCCATCCCTTCCCACCTTATCTGGGGATGGTCAGGGGAGGATGTCTCTGGCCTGGCTGGAGCTGGACCCGATCGAGGTAAGCTCTAGCAGCGGGCGGCAAAGCGTCCTTCACCTCCTGAAGTACGCATCGGGGGGTACGAGGTCTGGAGAGTCCCATGCGCCGAGCGAGCGTTAGGGGATCCAGCCAGTCTCGCCGGTCATGGTCCAGGAGGTCTCCGACTCTTGTGACTTTTGCCAGGATCAAGCTCTGGCGCACCGAGCAGGACTCCACCACTTGCACACGGAGCTGGGGGTTGTGTAGCAGGGGCTCCGTGAGGAGATCTGCCCCCTCGGTGGCTGCCACGGACCTGCTCATTAAAAACAGTTTCCAAGTCTGGAGGAGGTCCTGGTAGAAGACCGGCAGCCCGGAGAGGTCTCGCGGAAGACCTCCCAGACAGAGATAAAAGAGCTGCCGGTCATATCGGAGCCCTCGGATGTGGCGAAGGATGGCGTGCGCCAGTATGCTCCACACCGAACTGCCTGCACCATAAAGGAGCCTCTGTAGGGCCTGGAGGTGGAAAACGCGGACCTGAGTGTGCAGACACTTCAGGCCCTGTCCTCTTTCCTTCAGGGGTAGATGAAGAAACCCTTCAGGGGCCCAGTGCACCCCTGACCAAAAGAACCCCAGAATCGATGTCCAGAGGTTGGTCAGGAAACCTGGGGCCGGGACCAGGGTGTTGAGCCAGTACCAGAGCATGGACAGGACTAGTTGATTAAGCACCAGCGCTCTCCCTCGGAGGGAGAGACATTGGAGTAGTCCCGTCCATTTCCTGAGCCGCTCTATCACCCTGCCCTCTAAGTTTTCCCAGTTCTCTGGCGGAGAGGGATGAGTGGCAGAAAGGTAAAGGCCGAGGTAGAGCAGCTGACCCGTGCTCCACCAGATGGTCTGAAGCACAGGTGGGAAGGAGCTCGCCTGCCGCCAGTCTCCTACCGCCAAGCCAGAGCTCTTGACCAAGTTGACCCGGGCGGAGGAGGCTGCCGAATAGATGGCCTGGCAAGCCTCCACCTGCGCCAAGTTTCCCAGGTCCTGGACCACGAGGAGGACGTCATCAGCATACACCGACAAGACCAGCCGCAGCTCTGGCTCCCGCAGCACCAACCCTGTCAACCTCCTGCGGAGGAGACAGAGGAAGGGCTCGATCACCAGAGTGTACAGCTGGCCCAAGAGGAGGCACCCCTGTTGTACTCCTCATCCGAAGTTGACCAGTTCGGTCAGGGTCCAGTTGAGCTTAACCAGACACTCTGCGGAAGCATACAGCACCCGGAGAAAACCCACAAACTGGGGTCCGAAGCCAAACGCCAGCAGAGTGCTCAGGAGGTACCCGTGGTCCACCCTATTGAAAGTCTTCTCCTGATCTAGGTATAGGAGGGTGAACGACAGACCGTCTCTACGCCCGAGTTCCAAAAGGTCCCGAACCAGAAATAGGTTAACAAAGATACTGAGGTCCCGGACGGTGTAGGTCTGGTCTGGGTGGATCACATCCACCAGCACAGACCCTAGCCGCAGCGAGATTGCTTTCGCTACGATTTTGTAGTCCGTGCTCAGGAGCGAGACGGGATGCCAATTTCGTAAATCACGGAGGTCCCCCTTCTTTGGCAGTAGGGCAAGCACAGATCACCTGCATGAAAGAGGGAGGACCCCACTCTGCAGAGATTCGGCCGAGACTGTGACTAGGTCTGGGCCGAGGACGTCCCAAAACACGCGGTAGAACTCCACAGTCAGCCCATCCATGCCTGGAGACTTATTAGTGGGCATATGACGGGGGGCTTCCAAGAACTTGGCCAGAGTGAGAGGCAACTCTAGCTGGTCTCGGTCACTCGCGCTGACCATAGGGAGCTCCTCCCAGAGCACTCTGCAAGTGCCAGGGTTGGTCGGATCCGGGGAGAAAAGACTTGCGTAGAAGGCTCGGGCCCTCCCACACATCTCCACTAGTTCCGTGAGGGGGGTGCCATCTTCTGCCAGGAGGGAGGTGACGTGTTTCTTGGGCCCCCTCGTTTTCTCCAGGGCATAGAAGAAGCAGGAGCCGTGATCCATCTCCCGAAGGAGGCAGATGCGGGATCAAACAAAGGCGCCCCGGGCCCAATAGTCCTCGAGGGCCCGGAGCCCCTCCCGCTTCTCCTGGCACACTCCCACAAAGGAGTGGCTCCTCGGGGCTGGCAGCCAGACACCTCTCCAGTTCTAAGACCTCCTGTTCCAACTGCTCTATCGCTGCATTTCTCCATCGGCTGGTGCCCCGGGTGCAGTAGTGGCAGAAAAGCCTGGCGCATACCTTCCCCAGGACCCACCATCACCGCGCCGAGGGAAAGGCACGCCGCTGCCCTCGCCAGGCCAGCCAGAATTCCCGGAAGGATGTCACGAAGCCCTCATCCTCCAATAGGCTGTCATGGTGGCTAGATGATGGTCAGAAAATGGGGCCAGCCGAATGCTGGAGGAGTGGGCTCGTGAGAGATGGAAGCGTGATAAATAAATGCGGTCCAACTGGGAGTGGCTCGACCGATGGGCTTCCACCTGGACAAAGGTGAATGTGGAAGTGTCATCTGGGTGGTGGTCGTGCCAGATGTCCACTAGGGAGTGATGTTCGACTATCTCCCGGAGGGTGTCTGCGGCGGCCGGGCTCTGCTCGGTCCCTGAGCAGTCCTGTTCCTCGAGGGTGGTATTAAAGTCCCGTCCCAGGACCAGGCACTCGTGAGAATCTAAGGTGCCGAGGAAGGCGGACTCCCGCTGGTAGAATTGCAGCCGCTCCGGGCCCGATGTCAGGGCATAGACGTTAATGAGGTTAACCACGAGCCCCTCCATACGGACCTGGAGATGCAGCAGGTGACCCGGCATGGCCTCGGCAACCCCTAGCACCTCGGGCCGTAGGTCGGGGGAGATCAGGGTTGCCACTCCAGCCTGTCGAACCGTGGCATGGCTAAAGTAGACCCTGTCCCCCCACTCCAGCCATCAACTGTCTTTGGCAGTTTTCAGAGGATGTCTGTGGCTCCTGCAACAAGGTACAACTTGCTCTCCAGCGATGGGGGGACTTTTCTCAAGTCCTCTGGGCCACAAGGGCCCTCATGGGGCAAGGTAAAGGGACAGGGGGCGGCAATAACATAAAAAGAAAAGAAAGGGGGGAGAGCATCTGGCCCAGTCAGGGGGGAAGGCGAAAGCAGGGGCAAAAAGCAAGGAAAGCCCAGGCCAGAGGGCAGCAGCAGGAGAGCAGGCTAAGTAGGTCTCTTTTCCCTGGGTAAGGGAACCGGGAAGTTTTTTTTTTTAATTCCTGATTCTTTATGAGGTTTTCATTAAATATTGTGAAAAAGAGAAAAGTTACATACATTACATAAATCAATACAAATATACATATTTATCCAATGTGACAGGGTCGGGCCAGATGGCTACAGGAGAGTAACAGAAGGCAGATATATTAGCCCCAGGCTAAGTAGGTCCCTTTTCCCTGGGTAAGAGAACCGGGCAGGTTCCAGAACAGTCAGGAACCTTCTGGAGACAATTAAGACAGACTGATTAGAACATCTGCAGCCAAGCAAGAAGCTGCTAGAATCAATTAAGGCAGGCTAATCAGGGCACCTGGGTTTTAAAAAGGAGCTCACTTCAGTTTGTAGTGTGCGTGTGAGGAGCTGGGAGCAAGAGGTACTAGGAGCTGAGAGTGAGAATGTGGACTGTTGGAGGACTGAGGAGTACAAGCATTATGAGACACCAGGAGGAAGGTCCTATGGTGAGGATAAAGAAGGTGTTGGGAGGAGGCCATGGGGAAGTAGCAGGGAGTTGTAGCTGTTGCACAGCTGTTCCAGGAGGCACTCTAGACTGCTGCATTCCACAGGGCCCTCGGCTGGAACCTGGAGTAGAGGGAGGGCCCAGGTTCCCCCCCAAATCCTCCCAACTGCTGGTCAGACACAGGAGGAGTCAACCTGGACTGCGAATTCAGAAAAATGGCCAAGCTGAGGGCTGCCATGAAGCTCCAAGGTGAGCAAATCCACCAATAAGCGCAAGACCCACCAAGGTAGAGCAGGAACTTTGTCACTATATATATATATATATTTCTCACAGCAAAATGACTGGCCAAGTATTCTACAATTGGTTAATAATTAAATCACACAGTATTTTAATATCATGTGCTGCAAAGAGTTGCAGGAGACACATTAGAGAGCCTCTGCAGCTCTTGAGCCTCAGTCTGACCATCACTGCTCCAGGATATTCTGTGGCAACTGTCCACTACCTGACAGATCCATTTCAGAGGATTTTAAAATGCTCACTGGTCATGCAAAGTTACAGAGCCACTGCGGAAGAAACAGGATTGTTTAATGCTTTCAGGGTCTCTTTTGGGAAATAGGGGAGGGAGTGGCACTGCCTAGCATGCTTTCAAGAGGCTGATAAACCCAAAGTACCTCTGGCAATCCTAGAGGAGGTTGAAAATGGCAAAGTAGACCTAGGAGAATGTGGGAGAAGAGTTGGTCTTCCTGAACCTGTTCAAAGAGTGGTGAGAGATGAAGTATTCCCAGGGGTAGCCATGAGGGATGGGGTTAGGAAGAATCTGGGAGTTCAGATTCAATACAACCATCCTTCAGCATTCAGACTGTTGTAATTTCAAGGGAGAAAGGAAGGTTGCAGTAAAATGTGGATTGGCCATTTAGATGACTAACCAGTTACACCTCCTAGATTTACAGTTTATAAGGGATATAAAGCCAGATCCTTTGAGATATAAGGCAAACATTAACTGCTTGGTGGTAGGAAGAAACTTCCCTCATAGGTATACAGTAATTGTCCACAGAGAGTAATGCTATAGTAGTTGACCATTATGTAATGTTTTATGGCTTCCTTTAAAGCATCCATATACATCATTGCCATGACAGGATATTGGACTATGTGGACCATTGGTGTCACAAGTTACGACAGGTCCTACGTGCCCATACATTAGGAGTACTGTACTATTATCATGTGATCTTAGTCCAATTAACTCCAACCACATATTCAATATCAAATCTCTAACAAAAGCTTATGACCAATGTGATTGTGATGTTTGGAAACACAAGGCAGACATTCAATAAAATAAGAAACCTATCATGCATGTTTTCCCAGATATATCTAGGTCCATCTAGAAGTTGGGGAAAGAGCGGCTCAGGTTGGGAGCTGACTTGTTATAGTTCCTATTTTCATGTTAAAATGTGTACAATTAAACCTAGTAAACAACATATTTTGTTTTGGTTTTTATTATGAATATGTTAGAACTTTCTTGAATGTGTTAATTAATTTACTTGATGAAAATTAAATGGTACTAAGGGGACATTCTATTATATTAAAAGGTGGGAAATCACAACTGATCAAAGGAAATTTTTCACACATCGTGTGATTAAACTGTAGAACGTGTTACAGGAGTCACTGAAACCATGAATTTAACATGATCCAAAAAGGGATTGAACAGTCATATGAATATCAAAAATATCCTGAGTTATCTTAATTAACAACAACAAACAATTCAGAAGGGAGATTAAACTCATGCTTCAGGGATTAACCCATTCTTTAGCTATTAGAGGTCAGGTGAGACCTGATGATTGTGGGGCTGGGGAGGCATAATTATCCCACATCTGCCTGCTGTGGGTTTTTTATACCTTCCTCTGATACTAGCCACTGTTGATGACAAGATACTAGTTTAGATGGACCTTGATTCTGATCCAGTGTAGCAATGTTTCTGTTCCTGGGATTTATTAAAGAATTCATTAATCCTTGAACTGAGTAAAATGTATGTGTAATGCTGGCAGATCAGGTGCCAGCTCATACCAAGACCCCAGTCCTCACTGGAAATGCACAGCTGGAAACAAGTCTGGCTTACCTGTGGGCTGGTATAGTTAAAATGAGAGGAAAGGTGATTAGGAACAGTCAGCATGGATTCACCAAGGGAAGGTCATGCCTGACTAATCTAGTCGCCTTCTATGATGAGATTACTGGTTCTGTGGATGAAGGGAAAGCAGTGGATGTATTGTTTCTTGACTTTAGCAAAGCTTTTGACACGGTCTCCCACAGTATTCTTGTCAGCAAGTTAAAGAAGTACGGGCTGGATGAATGCACTATAAGGTGGGTAGAAAGTTGGCTAGATTGTCGGGCTCAACGGGTAGTGATCAATGGCTCCATGTCTAGTTGGCAGCCGGTGTCAAGTGGAGAGCCCCAGGGGTTGGTCCTGGGGCTGGTTTTGTTCAATATCTCCATAAATGATCTGGAGGATGGTGTGGATTGCACTCTCAGCAAATTTGCGGATGATACTAAACTGGGAGGAGTGGTTGATACGCTGGAGGGCAGGGATAGGATACAGAGGGACCTAGACAAATTGGAGGATTGGGCCAAAAGAAATCTGATGAGGTTCAATAAGGATAAGTGCAGGGTCCTGCACTTAGGACGGAAGAACCCAATGCACAGCTACAGACTAGGGACCGAATGGCTAGGCAGCAGTTCTGCGGAAAAGGACCTAGGGGTGACAGTGGACGAGAAGCTGGATAGGAGTCAGCAGTGTGCCCTTTGTTGCCAAGAAGGCCAATGGCATTTTGGGATGTATAAGTAGGGGCATAGCGAGCAGATCGAGGGACATGATCGTTCCCCTCTATTTGACATTGGTGAGGCCTCATCTAGAATCATAGAATCATAGAATATCAGGGTTGGAAGGGACCGCTGAAGGTCATCTAGTCCAGCCCCCTGCTCGAAGCAGGACCAATTCCCAGTTAAATCATCCAAGCCAGGGCTTTGTCAAGCCTGACCTTAAAAACCTCTAAGGAAGGAGATTCTACCACCTCCCTAGGTAACGCATTCCAGTGTTTCACCACCCTCCTAGTGAAGAAGTTTTTCCTAATATCCAATCTAAACCTCCTCCACTGCAACTTGAGACCATTACTCCTCGTTCTGTCATCTGCTACCATTGAGAACAGTCTAGAGCCATCCTCTTTGGAACCCCCTTTCAGGTAGTTGAAAGCAGCTATCAAATCCCCCCTCATTCTTCTCTTCTGCAGGCTAAACAATCCCAGCTCCCTCAGCCTCTCCTCATAAGTCATGTGTTCTAGACCCCTAATCATTTTTGTTGCCCTTCGCTGGACTCTCTCCAATCTATCCACATCCTTCTTGTAGTGTGGGGCCCAAAACTGGACACAGTACTCCAGATGAGGTCTCACCAATGTCGAATAGAGGGGAATGATCACGTCCCTCGATCTGCTCGCTATGCCCCTACTTATACATCCCAAAATGCCATTGGCCTTCTTGGCAACAAGGGCACACTGCTGACTCATATCCAGCTTCTCGTCCACTGTCACCCCTAGGTCCTTTTCCGCAGAACTGCTGCCTAGCCATTCGGTCCCTAGTCTGTAGCGGTGCATTGGATTCTTCCGTCCTAAGTGCAGGACCCTGCACTTATCCTTATTGAACCTCATCAGATTTCTTTTGGCCCAATCCTCCAATTTGTCTAGGTCCTTCTGTATCCTATCCCTCCCCTCCAGCGTATCTACCACTCCTCCCAGTTTAGTATCATCCGCAAATTTGCTGAGAGTGCAATCCACACCATCCTCCAGATCATTTATGAAGATATTGAACAAAACCGGCCCCAGGACCGACCCTTGGGGCACTCCACTTGATACCGGCTGCCAACTAGACATGGAGCCATTGATCACTACCCGTTGAGCCCGACAATCTAGCCAACTTTCTACCCACCTTATAGTGCATTCATCCAGCCCATACTTCCTTAACTTGCTGACAAGAATACTGTGGGAGACAGTGTCAAAAGCTTTGCTAAAGTCAAGAAACAATACATCCACTGCTTTCCCTTCATCCACAGAACCAGTAATCTCATCATAAAAGGCGATTAGATTAGTCAGGCATGACCTTCCCTTGGTGAATCCATGCTGGCTGTTCCTGATCACTTTCCTCTCATGCAAGTGCATCAGGATTGATTCTTTGAGGACCTGCTCCATGATTTTTCCAGGGACTGAGGTGAGGCTGACTGGCCTGTAGTTCCCAGGATCCTCCTTCTTCCCCTTTTTAAAGATTGGCACTACATTAGCCTTTTTCCAGTCATCCGGGACTTCCCCGGTTCGCCACGAGTTTTCAAAGATAATGGCCAATGGCTGTGCAATCACAGCCGCCAATTCCTTCAGCACTCTCGGATGCAACTCGTCCGGCCCCATGGACTTGTGCACGTCCAGCTTTTCTAAATAGTCCCTAACCACCTCTATCTCCACAGAGGGCTGGCCATCTCTTCCCCATTTTGTGATGCCCAGCGCAGCAGTCTGGGAGCTGACCTTGTTAGTGAAAACAGAGGCAAAAAAAGCATTGAGTACATTAGCTTTTTCCACATCCTCTGTCACTAGGTTGCCTCCCTCATTCAGTAAGGGGCCCACACTTTCCTTGGCTTTCTTCTTGTTGCCAACATACCTGAAAAAACCCTTCTTGTTACTCTTGACATCTCTCGCTAGCTGCAGCTCCAGGTGCGATTTGGCCCTCCTGATTTCATTCCTACATGCCCAAGCAATATTTTTATACTCTTCCCTGGTCATATGTCCAACCTTCCACTTCTTGTAAGCTTCTTTTTTATGTTTAAGATCCGCTAGGATTTCACCATTAAGCCAAGCCGGTCGCCTGCCATATTTACTATTCTTTCGACTCATCGGGATGGTTTGTCCCTGTAACCTCAACAGGGATTCCTTGAAATACAGCCAGCTCTCCTGGACTCCTTTCCCCTTCAAGTTAGTCCCCCAGGGGATCCTGGCCATCCGTTCCCTGAGGGAGTCGAAGTCTGCTTTCCTGAAGTCCAGGGTCCGTATCCTGCTGCTTACCTTTCTTCCCTGCATCAGGATCCTGAACTCAACCAACTCATGGTCACTGCCTCCCAGATTCCCATCCACTTTTGCTTCCCCCACTAATTCTACCCGGTTTGTGAGTAGCAGGTCAAGAAAAGTGCCCCCCCTAGTTGGCTCCTCTAGCACTTGCACCAGGAAATTGTCCCCTACGCTTTCCAAAAACTTCCTGGATTGTCTATGCACCGCAGTATTGCTCTCCCAGCAGATATCAGGAAAATTAAAGTCACCCATGAGAATCAGGGCATGCGATCTAGTAGCTTCCATGAGCTGCCGGAAGAAAGCCTCATCTACCTCATCTCCCTGGTCCGGTGGTCTATAGCAGACTCCCACCACTACATCACTCTTGTTGCACACACTTCTAAACTTAATCCAGAGACACTCAGGTTTTTCTACAGTTTCGTACCGGAGCTCTGAGCAGTCATACTGCTCCCTTACATACAGTGCTACTCCCCCACCTTTTCTGCCCTGCCTGTCCTTCCTGAACAGTTTATAACCATCCATGACAGTACTCCAGTCATGTGAGTTATCCCACCAAGTCTCTGTGATTCCAATCACATCATAGTTCCTTGACATCACCAGGACCTCCAGTTCTCCCTGCTTGTTTCCAAGGCTTTGTGCATTCGTATATAAGCACTTGAGATAACCTGTTGATTGCTCCTCATTCCCAGTATGAGGCAGGAGCCCTCCCCTCACAGACATTTCTGCCTGTGCTTCCTCCCGGTATCCCGCTTTCCCACTTACCTCAGGGCTTTGGTCTCCTTCCCCCGGTGAACCTAGTTTAAAGCCCTCCTCACTAGGTTAGCCAGCCTGCTGGCAAAGATGCTCTTCCCTCTCTTTGTAAGATGGAGCCCGTCTCTGCCCAGCACTCCTCCTTCATGGAACACCATCCCATGGTCAAAGAATCCAAAGCCTTCTCTCCGACACCACCTGCGTAGCCATTCGCTGACTTCAACGATTCGACGGTCCCTACCCAGGCCTTTTCCTTCCACGGGGAGGATGGACGAGAACACCACTTGCGCCTCCAACTCCTTTATCCTTCTTCCCAGAGCCACGTAGTCCGCAGTGATCTGCTCAAGGTCATTCTTGGCAGTATCATTGGTGCCCACGTGGAGAAGCAGGAAGGGGTAGCGATCCGAGGGCTTGATGAGTCTCGGCAGTCTCTCCGTCACATCGCGAATCTTAGCCCCCGGCAAGCAGCAGACTTCTCGGTTTTCCCGGTCAGGGCGGCAGATAGATGACTCAGTCCCCCGGAGGAGAGAGTCCCCGACCACCACCACCCGCCTTCTCCTCTTGGGAGTGGTGGTCGTGGAACCCCCAACCTCAGGACATCGCATCTCATGCCTTCCAACCAGCGGAGTCTCCTTCTGCTTTCTCGCCCCAGACATATCATCTGGTCCACTCTCCGCAACGGTACCTGCGGAGAGAACATGAAAGCGGTTAGTTACCTGTGTCTGTGTTACTGGAACCCGGACATTCCGCTTACCTCTTCTGGAGGTCACATGTTGCCAAGCTTCTTCACTGGCCTCTTGGCTCCTCTGTGCAACCTGCTCTATATCTTTAGAGCTTTGTGCCCCTAGAAGCCTATCCTGAGTTTTGTCCAGAAAATCCTCCGTTTCTCGTATGCAACGCAGGGTCGTTATCTGTTGCTCCAGACCTTCAATCTTCTCTTCCAATATGGAGACCAGCTTGCACTTTGTACAGACAAAGTCGCTTCTGTCCTGTGGAAGAAAGACAAACATGGCACATCCAGTGCAGGTCACAACAGCTGAACCCCCCCCTTCCATATCACCTTCCTACTACGAGCTTCCTCAGAGCAGTTTGCAAGACATAAGCCTCACTGGGCTCACTCCAGGCGAACTCCCAGGCAAACTCCTGCTGTGAGCTGCTCTGCTGGTTCGCCGCCGCTCAGCTGGTTCGCGAAGCTCTGGCTATTTTTAAACAGCCAGGCTTCCCTGACGCAAACAAACAGACATCCTAATGCCCGCCCCCTGCAGGCTAGCACCAATCAGACACTCACTCAGGCTCTCACACTGCCCTCCCAGTGTGGAGTACTGTGTCCAGTTTTGGGCCCCACACTACAAGAAGGATGTGGATAAATTGGAGAGAGTCCAGCGAAGGGCAACAAAAATGATTAGGGGTCTGGAACACATGACTTATGAGGAGAGGCTGAGGGAACTGGGATTGTTTAGTCTGCAGAAGAGAAGAATGAGAGGGGATTTGATAGCTGCTTTCAACTACCTGAGACATGGTTCCAGAGAGGATGGTTCTAAACTATTCTCAGTGGTAGAAGAGGACAGGACAAGGAGTAATGGTCTCAAGTTGCAGTGGGGGAGGTTTAGGTTGGATATTAGGAAAAACTTCTTCACTAGGAGGGTGGTGAAACACTGGAATGTGTTACCTAGGGAGGTGGTAGAATCTCCTTCCTTAGAAGTTTTTAAGGTCAGGCTTGACAAAGCCTTGGCTGGGATGATTTAATTGGGGATTGGTCCTGCTTTGAGCAGGGGGTTGGACTAGATGACCTCCTGAGGTCCCTTCCAACCCTGATATTCTATGATTCTATGATTCTAAATAGACACAAGTGTTATAAGAATGTGTTTAGTGGTTAGACTTTATAGAATGCTTGTAGGATGCTGCTGCTACTTATCTGTATCTCACAGTATTCATTTATATTGAGTGTTTGCTTTGTAACTCACCAAACAGGAAACAAAGCATTGATTAAGGTAAAGTGCTCATTCTGCACACAAGGTGTCCCACTGAAGGCATATAAGGCATTATGTAGTGTTGAAGGACAGAGACCTTGTTGATTGCATTCCTTACTCTCTCCAGCCCTGTGCAGTGAACTCATCCAATCAGCTTAAATTCTGGATTAAAGGGGATAAAAATTCCTGACAAGGAGAAACTGGAATCTTCATGCTGTCTGGACTCTGAGGGGCAAAGATTCCTCAATATAAGCAAGAGACTCCCATGCTGTTTGGCATGGGTCAGCCCTACAGGACATTTAGAGCTGCTTATTACAGAAGTTTATAATATCTTTTAAAATCTAAGACTGTAACTTGTGTTTGTGTGTGAATGTTTCCTGTTTTAACTTTGTAAATAACTCATTTCTTTTCTTAGTTAATAAATTTTCAGTTAGTTTATTACAGGATTAGCTACAGTTGTTTTTGGTTTGAGATCTGAGTACAAATGACCCTGGGAAAGTGACTGGTCCTTGGGGACTGGGAGTAACCTGAGTATTGAGGTATAAAGTGACCATCTTTCACACAGCCCAGCTTGCCTGGGTGGCAAGTTAGACTGGAATGCCTAAGGGGACTGTCTGTGTCTCCATGGTAAGATTGTTATCGTGCTTTAGGAGTTCACAATTGTTACTGGGTTGGTGAAATCTAATTATAGAATTTACAACTAGTTTGGGGGTTTCTGCTCTGCTTTTTGACAGTCTGCCCTAAGATTGGCACTCACGGTTGTGAACCACTAAAGACAGTGCGACAGTATGACACTGCTGGTTATCATTTTGACATGCCATAGTATTTAAAAGGGTTTCACTTTATTTTCAATTTAACTACTTCTATAATATTTGCTGACAGCTTGGTTAATGATCTGACTACATGATCAGACAGATTAATGAAAAAAAATCTTGTTGAGGAATACTTGATGGTTCTTCATTTGACTTTCTAATTAATTTAGTATTTTTTAATTTGGGGTAAAATTTAAAGTACTGCATCTCCTGTTTTGTGTGTTGTCAAAATGCACTCTATATGTCAAGTACATTATGCTATCAGAATTGTGTTTTTTAAATTTCTCTTCGCTATCTTTATGGTACACTGAATATACAAAGTAATTAGATAGGGTGTTATTTAATAAGCTCACAGTACTTTGCCTAATTTTAAAGAAAAAGGTTTCATTTTGGGCTAGAATAAATAAAAAGCCAATTGACAAGCTCTGAGTTCCCTTTCAATTGTTTAAAATTACAAAAACCAAATGCAATACAATCATCTCATCCTTCTACCAAACTGTGGCACATACTACCACTTTCATACATTGGCCTATACCTCCATCTACTTATCCCTCTTCAAAGGCCAGGTGAAAGCAAATGATATTATTTGACCAGATCCTCTGCTGCTGTAAATGAGACATGGACTTAATAGAGCTATATTGATTTACATTAACTTAAGATCTCATCCATTATTCTTCATCTGTGAACTTGCCTCTCTTTCACATTTATAAACTGACATATTGGAATAAAATGACTACATAAGAATTTTCTCTCACTACTTAGGACAAGATAATGACTTCTTGGAAATTTACAATGGAAGAGATCAGTTAGTTCATCAAATCATCTTCCATTGCCAGATTGTTCCCCGGTGGTACATGTTCAATCCAGTAGCAAATGTCCCATGCAAAGAGATTTCACTACTTCTCTTAAGATGCAGTTTCAGAGCTTAATACATCTTGTGATGGGTTGGATCACACAAACCCACTTGGGGACTGTCACCTGACGTACTGAAACTACCCCTGAGCCTGTTTCCCCTGGCAGCTTAGGACTTCAGTGCCCTGCCTGGTTTGAGCCAGACATGCTAGCCTGCTACAAACAGACCCAGGTCTGAACTACATCCCACAAACTGCAGGCTTAACTGAAAACATCTTAAGAAGTGTTCCTGACTCCAACACTCAGATGCCCAACTCCCAATGGGGTCCAAACTCCAAAAAATTCCGTTTTACCCTGTATAAAGCATATACAGGGTAAACTCATAAAATGTTCACCCTCTACAACACCGATACAGAGATATACACAGCAGTTTCCCCCCCACCCGCCCCCATGTATTATTAATTAATCCAGAGTATGTATTAAGTAAAAAGTGATCTTATTAAATACAAAAAGTAGGATTTAAGTGGTTCCAAGTAATAACAAACAGAACAAAGTGAATTACCAAGCAAAATAAAATAAAACATGCAAGTCTAAGTCTAGTACAGTAAGAAAACTGAATAAAGATAAAATCTCACCCTCAGATTGTTCAATTAGCTTCTATCACAGACTGGACGCCTTCCTAGGCTGGGCACAGTCCTTTCCCCTGGTACAGACCTTGTTTCAGCTTAGGTGGTAGCTAGGGGCTTTCTCATGATTGCAGTCCCTTTTGTTCTGTTCCACAAGGCAGGAATCCTTTGTTCCCCTCTCAGTTCCCACCCCTCCTTCTAAATGGAAAAGCACCAGGTTTAAGATGGATTTCAAGACCAGGTCACATGTCCTGTGAGACCCCAAGCCTTCATTCCTCCCAGCCTGACTCACAGGAAGGCCTGCAAGCAAACAGAGGCTCCCATCAACCAGGACAATCGACTGTGGATGGTATCAAGATTCCAAACCACCATTAATGGCCCACACTTTGCATAACTATAATTGGACCTCAGAGTTATATTTCATATTTCTAGTGTCAGATAAAAGAGTGATACGTTTATACAAATAGTATGACCACATTCAGTAGATTATAAGCTTTGTAATGATACCTTACAAGAGACCTTTTGCATGAAGCATATTCCAGTTACATTATATTCATACTCATTAGCATATTTTCATAAAATCATACAGAGTGTAACGTCACACACTTCATTAGCAAAAACATCCTGGCTGCATTTATTCTTTCTTAATTTGATTCCATAACACAGGGATAAAATTAGGTGTAATCACATCACATATACCAGTTTGTCAATATCTTTCTGACATTGTGGTGCCCATAACTTCATGCAGAATTTCAGGTGTATTAATATCAACTCCCTTCTCAGTGATGTCTCTATGTAGGTCATGTCACAAGGCAATTTGCAGTCCAATTTGCAGTTTCTCCTACACTCCGCTTTTCTTCAGCATTCCTGATTTCCAGATTTCAGCTTCCAGTCGAATATTTGTGGATTATTTCTTTCCCAAACTATATTCACTGTCATTTTTTTCCAAACTGAATCTCATGCTGATGTTTTCTGAATATATTTCCAGCTTCCCTGGGTCATTTTGTTTGATTTTTCTCTCCTAACAAAGCCCTTTCTCCCTCTCCCCCACATGGTAAAACCCAGGGAAAGGGAAAATTTGTGAGACTCCCCTTGCTTCCCCGTAAAAGAGTCTACTCACTGCAGGCATGCCTCTTCGAGGCTGGGCATAGTGTAGAGGCTTTCCTCCACCTTTGGCACCCCCTGCCAATAGCTACTTGGGCCCTGCAGTGGTCTGTCTCTTCCTGTGGCTTGGCCATGCAGCCAGGTCACTTTTAGTCTGCTCTTTCTGTGAAAACTTGTATCCAACACACCATTCGTCTGGCAGCATCACATTGGAGGTTCAACCCAACTTCAGGCTTCTGGGCCTGCCAGCCCTTATCTTCTATGTGGGCTGGTAGGGGAACCCAGGCCCACCCTTTACTCTGGGCTCGAGCCCAGGGACTCTATGAAGAGTGTGAGGTCTGTTTGTTCAGAGCCTCTGCTGTATTTTTCTGGGCTGCTTCCTACCATGGCCTGCAGCAGGTCTTTCTCACAGCCTCTTCCTTGCCTGACTCTTCTGCAGGTCCCAAAACAAAAGGAATCCAAACTAGCTGAGGAACAAAAGAAACAAAAAGGTCTTCACCAGGCCTACCTACCCAAGGCAGCTTTGACACTTAGGAGTCTCTCATTAGGCTCCAGCCCCAGCTGATCCTTCCTTCCAGGCAGCCTTAAGGAGGTCTCTAATTCACTCACAGAGCTAGCTCAAGGTGTCTACCCTCCCTCTTAGTCAGCAACCACTGATCTGGAATTTTCCTCTTTTATCTCTTCCCTCCAGGGTTGACATCTTGCACAGTGTAACTGGATGGGGCTAACTGGCCTTACAGACCTAGATTAACCCCTTCCTGGTCAGTGTGGGGTCTGTATACCCCATCACACACCCACATGGTTCTTTTGGTAGGTAGACTTTGCTTCCTCCCCCACTTTTCAATTCCTGCAGAATAGGTGGTTATTGGGACTGCCCAGAAATCGCATGGATACTGGGGATTAGCAGAAGTATGGGTTCATCTGGGACCCAATAAACAATAGTCCAAGACCAGTTCACCCTTCTGTCTTCAGTCCCCACACATAAGGTACATCTACACAGCAAAAAAAAATACCCATGCCAGCAAATCTCAGACCCCAGGTGTATAGACTCGGTCTTGTGCTCTGATGCTAAAAATAGCTATGTAGACATTCCAGTTTGGGCTGATCTTCAGCTCTGAACTCCCCGCACACCCTTCAGGCTTCAGAGCCCAAGATCCAGCCTGAGCTGAAACATACATGCAGATTTTCAGCACCATAGCATGAGCCTCATGCGACCCCATCTGCAAACCTGGCCTCTGAGACTTGCTGCTGCATGGGGTAGTGGGGTTTGCTATGTAGATGTACCCATAGATCCCCAGACCAATAATGCTATGTAGGAAGGAAATCCAACAAAATATCAATTCACATGTGAATTTCGGTTGCACGATACCTCACTACTATTTGAGATTTTTAAAAATGTAGGGCCCAATTCTTTGGCCCCACTCCTGTGTACACTTATGCATTTGGGTAAGAGGAGGTCTACACTTAAGATGCTGCATCGGCAGAGTTGCACTGATGCAGCTATGCCACCGTAGCACTTAAATGAAGACCCTCCTCTGCCAAGGGGAGAGGTTTTCCTGTCAGCGTAGTTAATCCACCTCCCCAAGAGGCAGTAGCTATGCTGAAGGGAGAAGCTCTCCCACCAATATAGCACTGTCTACACAGGGGCCGGGGGATTAGGTCAGTATAACTGCGTCGCTCAGGGGTGTGGATTTTTCACATCCCTGAGCGATGTAGTTATACTGGTAGTATAGTCCGTAGTGTAGACCTGGCCTAACTTTACACACTGAAATCAAAAGGGATCGCTCCTGGTTTTACAGTTATTCACCTATGAAAGTGTTCACATTACTGGGCTACAAGAAGTCCTACTGAAATCAATGGAAGTATTTGCAAAGTATGGTACTGCTCCACGAGAGCAAGGGTGGCAGAAACAAGCCCTTTGGATTAGTTGAACATGTTGTTAATGGGCTGTTAATTCCCTTTTCCACAGATGTTAGAATTTAGAGCCAGTCTACAGTGACAACACTAAAGCATTGCTGAGGCAGCGCTTTAACGTGCCTTGTGTGGTCGCGGTGCAGCGGTGGGAGAGAGCACTCTAAAAAAAACCCACCTCAACGAGGGACATAGCTCCCAGCACTGAGAGCACGGCTCCCAGTGCTGGTGCCCTGTCTACACTGGAGCTTTACAGCGCTGCAACTTGCTGCACTCTGGGGGTGTTTTTTCACACCCCTGAGCAAGAAAATTACAGCACTGTTAATTGCCAGGGTAAACAAACCCTTACTGCTGAGGAACTCTTCCTGATTAAGAGCGTCCCCTTGACTTTCCCATACTACTTTGAGGTCTTTTACTCACTAAAGATTATAATCAGACTGTATTAGATGCATTTTGCTTTTGAACCTTATTCAGAGTTTGTTCCACACTGTAAAAAACAGCAGACCCCTTCCCCCCCCCAACATTCCTCCCTACTCACCTTGCTTAATTCCTAAACCTCTAGTGTTTTAATACCAAGAAAAGTATTTTTAAAAGTTGTAAATTGACTTCTGATGTTATTGCTTGGCTAAACTCCCATGCTGATATCACTGTATGAAAATCAATTCATCTGTGTCATTTTGGATTCCTTTGTCATTTACTTCCGAAAATTAGATATTGCTTCCAATGTGTCTAATCCCAAGATCATTTTAATGATTCTTTGCTTATCTACTTGTAACATAGGCATATTTTGTCAAATGCCTTGGTATCTCTTAGATGACAAAACTGATTTTTATTTTTTTTTGCATTCTAAAAGAGCTTTTGAAAACAAACGGGGGAAGATCCCTGACAGATGTGCTCAGGAAAGCCTGCTGCAAGAAACTGGAGAGATGTTTTAAAGCCTAGGGGTTAAAGTTGGCATTTTGCAACATAACAGCTTCTGAAGAAGTAGGATCTTTGAACGGATGTGAAATAAATAATTGTGATTGGTGTAAGAGGACAAAGACACCTTTTCAGGCATGATAGAACACCCAAGCTGAGGGCAGATAAAAGGAAACTTAAAACCCAATTCTGCAAGCACCACGAGGTACAGTGCTTACAACTGTGACTAGTACAACTGGGCTCATTTGGGCCTTAAAGCTGGTCTACACTGAAAACTTACATTGACATAGCTACGCCTGTTGAAGGAGTGAAAAATCCACACCCATAAGACGTAGCTATGCCGACCTAACCCTCAATGTAGACTACACTGGAACTACGTCTACACTTGCAGATATAGAGTGCTGGGAGTTAAACCAGCCCTTGGAGACAGCAACAGGGAAAGCACTGCTGTGAGTTCACACTGTGCTCCTTGGGACTGTGGAGCATGTCCACATTAGCAGCTCTTGCAACGCCACAGAGAGCAGTGCATTGTGGTAGCTATCCCAGTGTGCAAGTGGCTGCAGCTTGCTTTGGAAGGGGTTTGCAATGCGTAATGGGGCAGGCACAGCATCACATGATGCAGGTTTCCCAATCCCATTGTTCCATGGGCATCCTACTAGATTGCCTGCTGCTTTTCAAATGAGGCATTAGGGAGTGTGACAGGGAGTGTGTTGTTTGTATGTGGGGGGAGAGACAGTGTGTTTTGGGGGGCAGAGTGTGTCAGCATGCTATCTTGTAAGTTCAAACAGTGGCAGGGGGAAGGGGGAAACCCGACATCAGCTCCCCCCCCGCCCCCCCCCTCTCTCTCATACACACACACACACACGTCTGCCTCTGCAGCAGGAGCATGCCACAGTAACGGTTTGCTTTGTGTCCCGGAGCAGATAAGCATGCAGGCTGTTAGAAACAGGGAGCTTTGTAAGGGGATATCCACATGCCTGCAGCCGAGTTCAAAACCAATGACCAGAGTGGCCACTTGACTTCAGGGGATTATGGGACGTTTCCGGAGGCCAGTCACAATAATGCAACACGTTGTCCACACTGACACCCCGACGTTTCAGCCGGGGCGCAGCACGCTCTCTGCTTCTCACGGAGGTAGATTACCAGGAGTGCTCCAGGTGCAGAGTCCAGGCACTCTACGTGCCTTGCTAGTGTGAACATCTCAGGAGGTATGGCGCCTGAGGCTGATTTAATGCGCTCCAACTTGTAAGTGTAGACAAGTTGTAGATAAGTGTAGACAAGGCCTGAGCTGATGGAAGAATTCTTCCTTCGACCTAACTACTGCCTCTGCAACTGCACCACTATAGTGCTTCAAGTGTACATGTAACCTTTGGGTGGGCTAGAGTTCACTTCACTGCCCTTTCCCAGTGCCTAAAAAAACCCAATTCCCATAGAAAAGCAGCTGGAGACCCAGAATTCAGTCACTAAGGATCTCCAAAAAGGATTGCACAGGGTCAACCTCCTCACATTCAAGTCCCCCCAAAAACAAAAGGAATGAACGTAATTAAGTACAAACTTTATAAAATCTTATGATAAAGAAACATAATAAAAACTAATTTTTTACAACATAACATGGCTACTTCATAATCCACATGCATTAATCTTCACAGTTATATATAAACACAAATAAAGAAAACAAATTAAATCTAAGCATGTCAGTCCCCACAGAAACATAGTGAGAAGAAGCTCAGAGTTCCCAAAAGCCCTGGTTGAGTTCACCTGAATCTCACTTAGAGTCTTTGATCTCCAAATCTATACAGTCCGCTGAGTCAAAAGCGACTTCTTCCCTTCACTTGCCTGTAGGAATCTTCAGCTGGAATCCGTGCAGACTCTTCTTCCTCTGCTGAAATCATTGTTAGCCAGTCAGCTAACTGATTAACCAACCACACAATTAAGTGCATAGACTTAAAAAAAACTGTTACAAAACTGAGAATAACAAAATATAAATGACTCTTTCCCCATTATCACATTTAAGGAAAAGTTGGTGAATCAGATTAGTTGAGACAATTTAACTAAAACAGTTTGGCTAAAAATAAAACAACATTCAAAGTATACAGTTAAAATAAAATAAATTAATTTTCTCTTCCAATTTTGCCTTTTATAATTAACACTGGCCATGCTTCCCTTTTGTAGGGTTAATGATATCACTAACCTGCTGAAAAATGCTTCAGGAACAGGCTCCTTTCTATTCCTGGAGCTCAACTTCTCCCAGGGCACATAGCCTTTTGCAAAGCAGCAGCCTTGACTGCTTGCCCTCATTAAGTCTGACCCCAGCAACAGCCAGGGAACTTATTGGAGTATTACCAAAACTACCATACCCAATTCCAGAAACTTCTGCATGTGGAGCGATAAATCTGCCTGGCAACAATGACTTAGACACAACACACTCCTATCCCCCCAATAGATCTCTTAAAGAGATATCTCCCTATTAGGCAAGTGGGTTACCTACACATCACCTTTGAGGCACAGGTTAGGTGCATATATTCATAGATTCATAGATGCTAAGGTCAGAAGGGACCATTATGATCATCTAGTCCAACCTCCTGCACAACACAGACCACAGAATCTCACCTACCCACTCCTGCAAAAAACCTCTCACCTATGTCTGAGCTATTGAAGTCCTCAAATCATGGTTTAAAGACTTCAAGGTGCAGAGAATCCTCCAGCAAGTGACCCATGCCCCATGCTACAGAGGAAGGCAAAAAAAACCCAGGGCCTCTGCCAATCTGCCCTGGAGGAAAATTCCTTCCTGACCCCAAATATGGCCATCAGCTGAACCCTGAGCACATGGGAAGACTCACCAGCCATATACCCAGGAAAGAATTCTCTGTAGTAACTCAGATCCCACCTCATCTAACATCCCATCACATGCCATTGGGCCTATTTACCATGAATATTTAAAGATCAATGAATTGCCAAAATCATGTTATCCCATCATATCATCTCCTCCATAAACTTATTGAGTTTAATCTTGAAGCCAGATAAGTCTTTTGTCCCCACTGCTTCCCTTGGAAGGCTACTCCAGAACTTCACTCCTCTGGTGGTGAGAAACCTTCCTCTAATTTCAAGTCTAAACTTCCCAATGGCCAGTTTATATCCATTTGTTCTTGTGTCCACATTGGTACTGAGCTTAAATAATTCCTCTCCCTCCCTGGTATTTATCCCTCTGATATATTTATAGAGAGCAATCATATCTCCCTTCAACCTTCTTTTGGTTAGGCTAAACAAGCCAAGCTCCTTGAGTCTCCTTTCATAAGACAGGTTTTCCGTTCCCCGGATCATCCTAGTAGCCCTTCTCTGTACCTGTTCCAGTTTGAATTCATCCTTCTTAAACATGGGAGACCAGAACTGCACACAGTATTCCAGGTGAGGTCTCACCAGTGCCTTGTATAATGGTACTAACACCTCCTTATATCTACTGGAAATACCTCGCCTGATGCATCCCAAGACCGCATTAGCTTTTTTCACAGTCATATCACATTGGCGGCTCATAGTCATCCTATGATCAACCAATACTCCAAGGTCCTTCTTCACCTCTGTTACTTCTAATTGATGCGTCCCCAGCTTATAACTAAAATTCTTGTTATTAAATCCTAAATGCATGGCCTTACACTTCTCACTATCAAATTTCATCCTATTACTCCAGTTTACAAGGTCATCTAGATCCTCTTGTATGATATCCCAGTCCTTCTCTAAATTGGCAATAGCTCCCAGCTTTGTATCATCCGCAAACTTTATTAGCACACTCCCACTTTTTGTGCTGAGGTCAGTAATAAAAAAGATTAAATAAGATTGGTCCCAAAACTGATCCCTGAGGAACTCCACTGCTAACCTCCCTCCAGCCTGACAGTTCAACTTTCAGTAGGACCTGCTGTAGTCTCCCTGTTAACCAATTCCTTATCCACCTTTCAATTTTCATATTGATCCCCATCTTTTCCAATTTAACTAATAATTCCCCATGTGGCACGGTATCAAATGCCTTACTGAAATCTAGGTAAATTAGATCCACTGTGTTTCCTTTGTCTAAAAAATCTGTTCTTTCTCAAAAAGGAGATCAGGTTGGTTTGGCACAATCTATCTTTTGTAAAACCATGTTGTATTTTGTCCCATTTACCATTGACTTCAATGTCCTTAACTACTTTCTCCTTCAAAATTTTTTCCAAGACCTTGCATACTACAGATGTCAAACTAACAGGCCTATAATTACCCGGATCACTTGTTTCCCCTTTCTTAAAAATAAGAACTATGTTAGCAATTCTCCAATCATACGGCACAACCCCTGAGTTTACAGATTCATTAAAAATTCTTGCTAATGGGCTTGCAATTTCATGTGCCAATTCCTTTAATATTCTTGGATGAAGATTATCTGGGCCCCCCGATTTAGTCCCATTAAGCTGTTTGAGTTTCGCTTCTACCTCAACTATGGTAATGTCTACCTCCATATCCTCATTCCCATTTGTCATGCTACCATTATCCCTAAGATCCTCTTTAGTCTTATTAAAGACTGAGGCAAAGTATTTGTTTAGATATTTGGACATGCCTAGATTATCCTTGACCTCTACTCCATCCTCAGTGTTTAGTGGTCCCACTTCTTCTTTCTTTGTTTTCTTCTTATTTATATGGCTATAGAACCTTTTCACTATTGGTTTTAATTCCCTTTGCAAGGTCCAACTCTATTTGACTTTTAGCCTGTCTCACTTTATCCCTACACGTTCTGACCTCAATAAGGTAGCTTTCCTTGCTGATCCCTCCCATCTTCCACTCCCTGTATGCTTTCGGCTTTTTCTTGATCACCTCTCTGTGATTCTTGCTCATTCAGCTTTGTCTACAACTACTGCCTATGAATTTTTTCCATTTCTTAGGATCCAGGCTTCCGATAGCTTCTGCAGCTTTGATTTAAAGTAATCCCAGACCTCCTCTGCCTTTAGATCCATAAATTCTTCAGTCCAATCCACTTCCCTAACTAATTTCCTTAATTTTTTAAAGTCAGCCCTTTTGAAATCAAAAACCCTAGTTGCAGATTTATTTTTGTTAATTCTTCCGTTCAGTTTGAACTGAATTAGCTCATGATCACTTGAACCAAGATTATCCCCTACAACCATTTCTTCTATGAGATCCTCACTACTCACCAAAACCAAATCTAAAATGGCATCCCCTCTAGTTGGTTCAGCAACTACTTGCTGAAGGAATCCATCAACTATCGCATCTAGGAAAATCTGAGCCCTATTATTATTACTGGCATTCGTCCTCCAGTCTATATCTGGGAAGGTAAAGTCTCCCATGATCACGCACTTTCCATTAGTATATACTTCATTAAAAAGGGCTCTATCCATATCCAAATTAGATCCCGGAGGTCTATAGTACACCCCAAACACTATCCCAATGGAGGCTCTAATAGTTTTCTTCCCCAACCTAATTTTTGCCCAGATGGTGCAGAACAAAGCAGTATCACTCCTGGGAGCTCCAGGAGGACTTCTACCTAAGAATAATTATCCTGAGCCCAGGTGAAGGGCACAAACTGCTGCACCCCTTCAGGGTGTGCAGCATATTGCTCCTGCACATCACATCAGCTCCACTGTCAAGAGCATAATGCAGAGTGTGGCTATGGACCCAGTTTCTCCTGGTACCTCCCCACCTTTGGAATATCTCATGCTCCAGATGGTGCATAGAGGGAGAAGCCCCTATGCTCCTGACCTCCAGGCATAAATAAAAATAAAAGACTACACATAACTGGGTCAATGACAGAGGGAAATTATTTTAGCCGTAGTTGTTGAATGGAGTTGAGGGGTGCGATGGCGCAAACAGGAGGCCAGCAAAGAGGTGGCTGCAGTAATCAAGGCAATGATATTTAACAGACCTCGCAAGTTAGTTGTCAGCCTGAAACATTTTGTTTACCTTTAAAAAACAACAACAAGAAAATCATAACTGAATGATTCACAGGGACTTTCTGCCCTGCATATGTGGTGGTTAATTGCTGAGGAAAGCTTTATAACTCATGCAGTCATGGTCAGTCTTATGAAAGCTTTTTATTCAGTGTTTGGTGAACTACTTCTAAAAAGCCTGGATGCAATGAGAATTAATGATTCTTGATGGAACTGGTTTAGATCTCATTTGATAGACAGGAAATCTGTTCTGACTAGGAACTTGCATCCAGATAATCTTCTGTCACACTTGTTAGAGGATTGCCTCAAATTTAGTGCTAGAATTACTACTGTTCTATTCTTCTTCATTCTATGTAACTAACTGTTCTTCTTACATTCTATGTAACTAACCAGAAGGATAGGCACAGTCACTTTTATGTTTGATGGTGCATCTTTTATTGTAAGTTTTCTTTTGTAAAAACTTTTATGAGAATTTTGTAATCCAAATGTAAAAGGTAATTCAGATAGCTAGATTTAATGTGCCTTTCATAGTATTATACATAAACTGGGATGCCTTCTAAGAGCTTCTTTTCATCAGTATAAGAGCACAATGAAGTAAAACAGGGTGCTTCTGGCATTTCCTACTCCAAGCAAAATGAACCTGAGTACCCAGCTAAAGCTGAAAATAGCGGAACTAAGTGAACCCAGATATCTTGGTGTTTGTGTTACTGTTTACATTTTTCCTGGGTTTATTGAAAGTCTCAGGGAGCCACCTTTGGGACCAAAAGAGTGATAGAGCAAAGTAAATGGAATTTAGGCTCCTAGGTTATTTTTGAAAATGGGATTTAGGGTCTTAAGTCACTCAGGCATTTTTGAACATTTTCCCTTTGTCTTTTCACAGCTCTCCACCATCCTGGCACTGCATTGCTAAAGGGCCAGACCTCCGATTATTTCTGTCTGATAAATGTCTGCTGAAGCATTAAAAAAGCTGATGAAAAAAATAATAAAAATAATAATCTGTCCCTACATAGCATCTTTCATCTGAAGAGATCAAAGCTGTTAAACAGACATTCATTAAGACTTGCGGTTCACAGAGATTATTATATCAATTTTATTTTATTCTACAGAGATTCTTATCCTGCACTCATCCAATAGTGCATTAAGGAATATGACTAACATCTGTCCTGTGTTTTCCTTCTCATCCTCTCCCAAAAGCGTGTGCAGTGGAGTGTTTTGTTGTGGATTTTATATATATATACACATGTGTGTGTGTGTGTGTGTGTGTTTACATCTATTGCTTATGCTACAGAAAGCCAGGCCAAAGAAACGCACCTTGAAATAGAAGGTGAGAGGTTTATGCTAGTCCTTAGTTCCCACAGGAGACCATTCTACAGCATTAAGTCAGCTCCTAAGAATGCTTCCAGTCCTGCACAGATAAGCATTACCCCATTGTACAAAGTTCCATTTGCCAGAGGAACAAATCTGTTCATGATAATCTTCACCCTGAAGTTTTAGGTGATCTTTTAGATACTGGGCCCCGGCTACAATGGAATGCTCGCGCAGATCCATCTAACCTGCTCTCCAGCCAGGATCGTTCCAGGGGCAGTCCTGCATACAGCTGCTCCAGATGACTAGAGATTCACAGATGTTAATTAGCTGGTGGGGAGTACAGCAGCTACATTCCAGTTGAGGCAAATTTGCTAAAGTCACTTGCCCTGTAGGAGTGAGTATAGTGGAGACCTTAGGAAATGAGTGTGTTTGGGTCTGCTCATTGACAGTTTAATTTCCCTGCCTTTACTTTTTCTCTGTTAGAGGAGTATCTGTGCTCCTGCAAACGCTTACTCATGTGAGTTGTCCTATTGCTTTCGGCAGGACTATGAATATGAATCAGGACTACTCACATGAGAGAAAGGCTTTGATCATTGCACCCCACCCTGTCATGAGTTTTGGTAGGCAATCTGCATCAACAGGGCACAGCAGGTGTTAGGGTCCTTGGCACATAGCTTGTAGCAGAGGACACTCTCCTGCTATTGGGGTACAGCCCTTCTTTCAGCCTAGCCACATCTCCTTCCCATCCCGCCTTGCTCCATTTGGGGCAGCTGGGGCCCCAAGGGTGGGACAACAGTGCCGGTGCTCAGGAGGTAGAAGGGCTACAAATGTGACTAGCCCATAATCTGGGGGACATGAATCAGAGGAGGCTTCTTTCCTCCCTTGCACACTGATGCCAGGCCCAGCCACATCTTCGTAGATGGCAGAATTTGGCCTTTGACAACATTATTATTGCAAACCTTTAGAAATAAATGGACTCTGATCAGTGCATTGGAAAACCAAGTGTAAATTTATAAATAGCATGGAAGGAAGGATGTTTTTTCCAGTGACAAATTGACTCATCACATTAAAAGGATGAATAATTTGCAAAATATTATTTGTTATGTAGTTAAGGCCTCCTTTTTTGATGAAGGCCTTAACTACATTACAAATAACATTTTGTGAATTATTCAAACAGAATGTTGAGCATCTCACTTACTTTTCACCAGTTACGCTATTTGTTTAACATTCTGCATTTCTTTCTCTGTGTGGTTGTGAATACCCACCTGCTGAAGTGAAGAAACAGACTGACAGAGCCAGAAGAGTACCCAGAAGTCACCTACTACAGGACAGGCCCAACAAAGAAAATAACAGAATGCCACTAGCCATCACCTTCAGCCCCCAACTAAAACCTCTCCAACGCATCATCAAGGATCTACAACTTATCCTGAAAGACGACCCATCACTCTCACAGATCTTGGGAGACAGGCCAGTCTTTGCTAACAGACAGCCCCCCCAAACTGAAGCAAATACTCACCAGCAACCACATACCACACAACAGAACCACTAACCCAGGAATCTATCCTTGCAACAAAGCCCGTTGCCAACTGTGTCCACATATCTATTCAGGGGACACCATCATAGGGCCTAATCACATCAGCCACACAATCAGAGGCTCGTTCACCTGCACATCTACCAATGTGATATATGCCATCAGGTGCCAGCAATGCCCCTCTGCCATGTACATTGATCAAACTGGACAGTCTCTACGTAAAAGAATATGTGGACACAAACCAGATGTCAAGAATTATAACATTCATAAACCAGTCGGAGAACACTTCAATCTCTCTGGTCACTCGATTACAGACCTAAAAGTTGCAATATTACAATAAAAAGACTTCAAAAACAGACTCCAACGAGAGACTGCTGAATTGGAATTAATTTGCAAACAGGATACAATGAACTTAGGCTTGAATAGAGACTGGAAGTGGATGGGTCATTACACAAAGTAAAACTATTTCCCCATTTTATTCCCTGACCCCCCACTGTTCCTCAGACATTCTTGTCAACTGCTGGAAATGGCCCACCTTGATTATCACTACAAAAGGTTTTCTTCCCCCCACACCCCCTGCTCTCCTGCTGGTATTAGCTCATCTTAAGTGATCACTCTCCTTACAGTGTGTATGATAACACCCATTGTTTCATGTTCTCTGTGTATATGAATCTCCCCATTGTATTTTCCACTGAATGTATCTGATGAAGTGAGCTGTAGCTCACGAAAGCGTATGCTCAAATAAATTTGTTAGTCTCTAAGGTGCCACAAGTACTTCTTTTCTTTTTGTGAATACAGACTAACACGGCTGCTACTCTGAAATAAGTGGTCAGTGTAATTTTTGTTCATCACCACTTTCAACACCTCTTCAGTATCAGGCTCTTACACACCACACAATCTGGTGCTGTTTGGTTTGCAAAGCCAGATCAGGTAAGACTACAGCATTAAGTACTTAGGCCCCTCTGAACAGAAGTAGTTCATTCCAAATCTTAACTTCTCAGTTTGTTGTGCTCACTTTCAGTCCCTCCCACGGGGTCTTCTGACATACTTCCTCCTTTCTGTTATTCCCACTCTCTAACTTCCTCTTCCCTTGCTATTTTATGCATTTCTGTACTTTCAACACTAGGTGTTATGCTACATAAACTCTGAAAGGAAATGATCATTTGTTTAAAAGTGAAAAAAAACAACAACCTGTTTCATTGGATTTTTTTTCGTGGAAGCTTTTCCTTTATGGAAAAGGTAACCATTGGATTGAGTGGTTGAAGGAATGTTATAAAGTCATGTCTACTGTTACAGAAGTGTCCTATAGATAGAATAGGGATAAATCCAATAGGCATTCATAGAAATTAGTCCAAATTGATTGCATTGAATAAAATAGAACATTCTTTCTTTACATCCTTTGAGTTATCCTTTGGAATTCTACAGCAGAAATATAATTTCCTACTTTATTCTATAGGGCATTTCAAAAGTTCTATACAAAGTTTATACACATCTAGTAAATTCATAGGTTTTGTGACTGTTTTAAGAAAACCTAGATTCAAGACACAATTTGACCTGGCTACATGTCTCTTTAAATTTAAAAACATCAACATATACATCATATTATATCATACAAAACACTTATATTTATGTATGTAAGTTTAGAATAAAATCACTCACAAAATGCATCAAACTATCTTAGTGCAAAAGGAATGCACATTCCTACAAACTTTACTGCAAACCTTGTCATCAATTGAACCGGCACATGGAAGGGCAAATATGGACAACACACACACAGTGAAGATTCTCTGGGCCACAGAACCATTTTGAAATGGTGCAGTGGGCCCTGTCCACTGCTGCCATCATTGGTTCCAGAATCAGCTGCAATAGGTATCTGAGGCTGAGCATCCAGATCAATAGGTAGGTTCCCAAGCCAAGCTTTTTACTTGGACTTTGCATGTGGAGTCAGGTTTTGGTCATTACTCACTACGACCAAGGCAACAGAAGTTACTTCTGAGAAATAACATATTCAGATAAGACTTCAGAGGACCAAGCTGAAATTCCAAACTCCAGGCCAAAGAAAAACGTAATTTATATGGGCAAATAACAAAGTGTTTAAAGAAATTGAACTGTTTCGGGGGGCGGGGGGGGGGATCATTAATATATGCAGCACCTAACTGCAAGTTAACTGCTAATGTTCTTAATTTGGAATTAAACGTGAATTTTATAACTTTTTCTCAAAGTTTAGCACTAATTTATTGCTCATCAAATACTTCTGAAATACCACAAAGTCAGTTTGCAAAGGTGATTCAATTTCATGCAGTGTTGGGCCAAGTCTATTATATAGTGTTATCTGCATATAGATGACATCTGGTATCCAGGTTGTAACTACCCTTGTTAATATCATGGACATAAAATGTGAAAAAACAATGGGCCCCTAACTGAGCCTTGCAGAAGTTCCTTTTAGATAATTCCTGATTATCCATTCCCATGGTAAATCAGCTAAAGTCCATTTGATGGCTATTATAATTGACTATCCACTTCCTAGCACATTCTTCCAAGCCCATGGACATCAGTTAATAATGAATATAGAACAATTATGGACTAAAATGCCTTTTTTAAAAATCTGCAAGGATCATTCTACTCTTCATGCAGAACTAATAAGAGATGGATTCTGAGAAATCTGAATGCAGGCCAATCAACCCTTTTACAAATAGCTCAGCCCTGGCCTCTGCTCAGCCATGAGGCTCATGTTCAGCTTGAAGAATTCTAGGCTGAAAGGAAAATAATTTCTTCCAAGGTCATAACCTCTGGTGCTGGGCTCTGTGACCCAATATAAATGAAAGGCTCCCCAGCAGGCACAAGAGGTGAAACTGAAGTGTGGGATTGTTGGGGACAGAGAGGGAGAGATTGAGGGCTGCCTAGCAGCTGGCTCTTAAGGATCCACATCTGAAGAGGGAGAAAATAAAATATAGCAGATGGCAGTAGAGGCTCCACAGCAGAGAGGCAGAAATGAATTTTGATGAGACAGGAGCACTTAGTCACTCAGTTCTCTCTTTAACTGAAACAGAAACATTCTGGTTGTTTCTCAGAAAATCTCCAAGGATCATCGCCTAACTTTCATGCAAGTCCTAACTCTCTAAGAGAATCACTAGTTATTTAAGACTCAGCTTTCATGTCCCAGTAGCTAATACATACTCAAAGCAAGGCCTATGGAGCTTTCACATGCATCCAGCAGCTGCACTTGGGCCTCTCTTTAGCCTTAATTTGGTGGTGCGGACTGCCAAAGAGCAAGGAGGAGTGTGTGAGTTAAAATTATTGTAATGCAGAGGTATGAGACTAGTTGAAATTAAAAAAACAAAACAAAACAAACAAACCAAAAACTGAAGCAGCATTTAAACTCCATAATTCAACAGAGAGGTTTCATGTCATGATAAAGAGATTTTATGGCTATTTATTTTTGCTTTACACATTATGCAAATAAATATGAAAATTAGGTGTGGCATTTGTGTTTCAGGAAAGTTGTCACTGAGCCCTTTGATGTTGGCAGAATTTGGGCACTTCACTAAAGAATCTTAATTCTAGCTAAGTACACCGAGAATGACCAGTGGGCAGTGACACCCTGCCCCACTGATATCAGTGGGAAATCTCCTACTGACTTTTAAGTGTAGCCTGGATTTCACCTTGGAGCTAAAATAATTTCTTAATTATCCACTTACTTTCACTTGGTAATCCAGCTCCATGTTTATAAATCAACCTAACAGCTTTTCCTTTAGCACCTTGTTAAGAATGCAAAAACACTGCCAGTTAAATAATCAGCAGTTTTGTACTTTATTTTTGCAATGAAAGCGAACATTTTAAAAGTAGGTGTTATGTGTTCCAGTCAGTAACAGACCCAGAGACCTTTGTTTATTGACAGCAATTCACTTTCAGGATAAAAAGTGACAGTAACTCAGAGGTAATCCAAGGATTTTGCTTCCTCTTAACTCTTAATCTCCTAGAAGGTGTATTTTTATCACAAAAGCACCAAAAATGCTGTTTCAAAATACAGTGAGGAATTCTCAGGTGATAGGATCAAGTCAATTTTTATTCTGGTTTATAATACATCAGATAAATCCATGTTAAATGCTCAAGTGTCAAAACATTTAAAATTCTGACAGTAGTCTTTGTTATTGTTATTGTTCTCCTTCTTTTTAGAGAACAATAACAATAATTTGGCTCTGAGAGAGTTTTGCCAAAGAGCCAGGCTATTTTTTAAGACAATTTATAAAGAACAATAGAATCAGCATTGCAAGCTGTTTTTATGGTGTTTGAGAAGTGTTTTAAAGTTTAAAAACAGTTATTTAACTCAGCTTCAGTTCCAAATGAAGAATATAAGCAATTAACCCAAGGTTTGGTTCTGCATATTTATTTATTGATTTTGATTTCTGAAATATAACGAGTAGAAGAGTCCATCCAAAACTCTGGATTCCCCTTTTAAATATTTAAAATGTACAATATGTTAAACCTACGTTCAATGGCTTTAAACCACTGCCAGATGCCTGTACCGTTATAACCCAATCCAAGCTGCCATTCATATGACAAATGAACTGATACAATTCTTAAATAATAAACTTGTCCAAATGTCATCCTATTTCCTCCCCAAATGCCTGTGAAAAATCATCATTTTTCACAGCATGTAGAGAAAGTTGACAAATCCCATCATCGGTGGGAAAAGTGCAGCCATGCCTTAAATCGAGGGGTGTTCAAAGAATAGCTTGCAGGCAGCTGTGTCTCTTGAAAAAGGCTCAAGTTCAAATTCCTCTGTTGCTCGTTACGGTGGACATTGGTGCAGGGAGAGAGGTAAGTCTGGAATTCCACCTTAGAGTCCAGCTGGTTGAAAAACTCAAAGAAACATTTTGTCCCCCCATAAAAAAGACAAACAAAAAGATTTTGTTAGCAATTTTGTCGTTCCAAATATTTTGTGGGAAATTTCTAAATGAAAATGTCATTTCAATTTAAACAAGAAATTTTCTTTCATTTAGTTTCAGAAAAGGGACGCCTCATTTTTTCTCTGTCCCTGAGGAAAAGGGTTTCTTGGCTTGTTTGTTTTTAAATGTTGTGTAAAGGAAATTAAAAATGAAAATTCAAAAATAGAATTTTTTTCAAAAAACAAACCTGAAGGTATAACTATATGTGCCATTTACCCCACCCCTCCACCCCTGCCAACCACAGAAGCATGAGTCTGAAGGCAAATAGAGAGCAAGTAAGCTTGCCTGCCTGAGAGAGTTAAGTACACGGCTCATCTGTGGCATGGCCCTATACCCATACCAGTGTGCAGTGCGGGTGGAGATAAGGGGCGCATGTACCAGGTCTTGAGTTTCAACAGTCTTTCTCCAGGGAATGGCTGAGAGGCGATGGATCACTTGATGATTACCTGTTCTGTTCATTGGCCACTGGTGGAAGACAGGATACTGGGCTAGATGGACCTTTGGTCTGACCCAGTATGGCCGTTTTTATGTTCTTATGACACTGGGTGTTTTTCTGAAAGCAGTCACTTGAACCACTGACCACACCCAGTGCTGATCAATGTGTGGTCAGAGTACACCATTCTCCACAACTTTGCCTGGAGTGGCAGGAACATATACTGTACTGGGAGATTTCATGGAGGCTGGAGCAGGTAGGCCTTCAGTGGACTCTGTCCCAGTGCCAGGAAAGCATCAAGCATTTGAGACACCTGTACTGGAGGGCAAAAGAACAGTCAGTCCAGGAAGGTTCATCGTACATGCCCCTTCTACAAGGAGCTTGACCAGGTGTTGTCAAAGACTCCCAGTTCAGAGCCTGAAATGGCTCATGATCCCCTCTTCAAACCCACTGGACTCATTGTCTGACAGAAAGCTGATGAGGGCCAGGAGGCTATGGGGACCATGATGTATGCCCAAGAAGAGCCAGAGGACAAGGAGCATGTGATTCTGCACATCTACCTGTAGGATCCCCTTGAAGATGGACCCCCGATAAACCCGAGGAGGACCCAGAACTGCACCAGGACCAGAACTATGGGCTGGTAAGTTACAATGGACTCCCACCCTCCCCACCAGTGTCCCTATGACACTTTTGGGATTAACCAAGAGGTACAGGGTGAATCACTACTGCCTTCCTACAGAGCAAGGGAACCTTGATTGTGCGCACCAGGGGAAACTCACCCCAAACTACCAGTGGCTGGTAACTTAAGCACCTCAGGCTCTGCAAGTCTTCCTCTTCCCCTCTTCAGACCAGCCCAGTCCCTCAACTTTTGGACACCCACAATGCACACAGATTCACTGCTTCCATGGAAGCAATGTCTCCCTGTTCGCTAGCTTCACCTCAGTTCAACACACTCCTCAGCACACAGCTTAGCTGTGTCTATAGTAAAACCAAATAAACTTCTATTTGGAAAAGCTTAAAATAAAGATTCAAAGAGAAGCCAGTATAAGGATCAGAAATATATGGTTACAGATAAAAGAATAATGTAAAATAAGATCTAGAGCTTATGCTTTTTAACAAATTCCTTTCCTGTCTAATAAGGTATTTCTCACCCAATAGTCAGTCCATACCGCACTTGTCCAGTCGAGAGAGCTGGGATCCAGTTTTCACGAGACACTCTGGCATAGCTTTGCCTCTGCAGAGGATACAATCTTGTACCCTCTTTTCCCTATTATACAGTTCCAAGCCTTTTCTCTACTTTCATCACCAGAGTATTTGTTAACATCAATTTTCCCTGTTTGGTTGCCCTATTCATGGTCTTTTTCTTGGGCTCTTTTGTGCTTGATAAAGGTCCAAGCCCACACCTTCTCTAGACTGTAAACCCTTGGCTGGGCTGGGTTGAAAGATACCCTTTGTTCTCACTCCTGACTGAATTAGCAGCTCTGAGAATCACCCCACCCCAAGTGACGAGTTTCATCTCCAGCAGCTTTGGAACATAATCTTCTACATATGCCATAACTCTTAAAATATGTTCCATACCTACATCCTCAATAATCATGACAACCAGCAAGTTCTTAGCTTCTGATGGAGAGCACATATGGCCCCCTTCGGTAAAATAGCATGAAGACACATCTAGGCAAGCCCCTGAGTATAGACTTATAATGGTGTATCTGGGTCACAATCCCCTCTTGTTATTGTGCTAAACTCCCAATTTTAAGATCAAGTGTATTTGGTGCACTTTGCACTGACTTTTCCTCCCTGGGTAATATGCCATACTTTGCTATGCCTCTGTGTGTTTAAACTGCAGCGCTGAAGCCAGAGCTTGATCTCACCCAACCCCCTTATCAAACTCTTCCAACTTTCCCACACTCCCATCCAGTCCCCACTCCACCCCAGAATGGTCCGCAAGGAAGACAGAGTTATATATCAATGATTGTATTCATTTCTGAATCACTATTATGCCTTTGGCTAAAACCTGTCTCTTAAAAATAGATGATTAACAAAACATCATTGGGCCCCTGTCTCTATTCATTTCTCAGCAGTTAGGCAACAATGGTCCAGGGGCTGTGTGGACTGGCATCAAGGAGAGGGGAGGATGGAAGTGTCCCAATTGGGGAGGGGACAGTTGTAGAAAATGTATACTTGGTGATCTGAAGTTAGCAACAGCTGTCTTTTGTCCCTTGGAATGATTACACAGTTCCAGTGCTTTTCCCACCCCTCTGATCTTACCATCCCCTTACAAAGGGAGCCACACAGAATATGGGTGGTGAAATGTGTGGGGAGGAGGGAAAGATCTGGAAATGGGGAGGGAACAGAACACAATTGTAGAATGTTTTGGATGTATGAGAAAAAGTTAGTCACAGCATTTTGTTCTACTTGGAAGACTGCTAAATATTTACCAACCCTCTCTCTCGTGTTTGGCCTTTGCTTGCACTGAGTCAGGGGATATGGGGGTGGGAGAAGGCTGCAATCTGGAGGTCAAATAAACACAGGGTGGTGTCCCTTTGTGGGGGAGAAGTGAGGGGCTTGTGGTGCTGATCTGAAACTTCTGGGAACCAAATGAAGTTGTGGTGTGTCTCTTCCTTTCCCTGTCCATTTCACTGTTGTGAGGCAGGCACAGAAGCAATATTTTCTGGTGATGCTCAGAGGGTGGAGGTTGGGCACTGTTTGTGGTTTGCTTCTATCTTTTCATAGAAATGCAAGCTGAGAATAGTCAGTTTCCAGTTGAATTGCCTCCCAATCCTGTAAGCATATTTCAGGAACTTTCTGGTGTAGCAGAAACTCCAGCTATGTCTTGAGGTTCAACAGCTGTGCAAATCTGCTTGGTCCATCTTCACAGCTGATTGACCCTATCCAGTCAGCAATATGTAGAGGGGTGACTGTTAGCAGAAACATCTGTATGACAGATTCCACGGTACTGGAAAGCCACTTCCCTTTTGCATTCAGGTACCTTGAAAACTGCCATTTTGACAAAATGTTGGCCAAACTTTAAAGAAGAAAGTGCAAACTGGTACCTTGGCCCCGGAAGGAAATACCAATGTCCCCTCTCCCCTTGAGACAGAACGAACATTTTAAGTATTTTAAAATGTTAGTGCAGTTTTTTTAAAACCATTACTAGCCTCTGCTCCTTCCTCACGGGTTGCAAAAGTGGTCCAAGAACCAAGGATAATCTAACAGCTGCATTCTTGGAATGCTGAAAAATAGTAAAACTGTGGCCTTCTACAGCAAAATTATATTATGTGGGGGGATTTTTCAGCTTCTTCCAAAGGAAAAAAAATATATAATGCTACTGTTGTATTCCAATTGTCAGGACCTTTGTCTCCTGAGAGTGAAACCATTCTGCAGGGAAGGCAGGAGCAGCACTCCAGAGGCAGCAGAGGCAGACAAAGAAGGACCCTGGAGGAGTTGTTCATTGGGTTAGAAAGGAGAAACCAGGAGCTGTTTCCTCAGGACCAGGGAGGAGTGGGCTTTTCAGCAGGAGGAGAGACTGATGAACCTGTTCATGGACCAGGAGGCATATCTTAGGGAACTGGAGCATTCTGTAATTGAGAGTCTCATAGACCTGGCAGCCAAAAAGGGAGTGCACCTTCTGGCAAGGCCACAGAACTAGTCTATCAGCAACCGCCACCTCCTCCTCAGGAATCGCAGGTCTCAAACCCAGGTCTGTGAGTCCCCAGACTGCAACCACCACCTCACAGGTCTCTGGAACCAGCATGGGAGTGGGCTAGTGGAATTTTGGCCCACAAAGCTCCTCATTGGAGCAGATGTCCAAACCCACTGACTGGCTCGGATGCACTGCTTAAGCCAGAAGGAGGCACAGGAACTTGTTTGAGCAACTGAGTGAACTCATAATCTGCTGCTGGACTGGACTCTGACTCCAGTTTGACCCTGGTACTACTCCCTGACTCTGGTTTTATCTTTGGTACTGCTATCTGACTCTGACTCTAGCTTGACTCTTGGCACTGTTCCCTGATTCCAGCATGACTCTTAATGCATCTGTCTGACTCTGACCCCAATGCTGACCTTTGGCATGACTTCTGATGCTGATTCTGGTTCAACATTTGATGTGACTTCTGACCCTGACTCCAGCTCCAACCCTTGGCACGATCCCAATTCCAACTCCAGATCTGCTGTCTGACTCCAGCTCTGACCATTAGGCCTGACTGCCCTTACCCCAGTCCCTGTACTCCTCCTTTGCTGGCTGCCACCTACAGTGCTTCTGAGCCAGAAGATCCTGTTTCAAGGACCCCATCCCCATGAGTGAACCAGGAGAACACAGAGCCTGAAGGACCCACAGGACTTTACTCTGCTCTGGCATCAAAATGCCTGACAGGAGGGGAATGATGGATCTGCAGGAGTCCTGGAACCTCACCAAATGCCCACCTCGCAAATCCCATGCAGGAGATTCCCCAGTTTCCTCTTAGACTCATTTCCCTGCATCATTCCTCCCCTTGTCAGGAAGAAGGCAAAGAGATAAGTGCAGAGACTGTAATATTTGGCCAGTGATCCTAGCTGCCTTCCCTTAATTTTTTAAAGATTTGTTGCCGACCTTTCTTTTTAAAAAAAAAAAAATCAATTTCACATTCCATCTAATTTTTTTTAATAAACGTTGTACTTCCCTTGACTTGTGTGGGGTCTCTCTTTCCTACCTATGATTAACTGAAGATGTTATAAAATTTGGATTGAACCCTGCAATTCATAGCACATGAAATTGAATTTCCACCCACCCACGGTCAGAAATATCCAATAATAAATGGAAGGGTTGGGGAAAAGTGTAGTTAGTGCTACAGAAAGCATCACTATTTTTCAAAGCAGCATAACTCTAAAACACAAAAAAAGGGTAGATGAATATCTTTATCGCTTAGTTTACATGCAGAAAATTAAAACACAGTTCCAGTAACAATACAGGCAATGGCAGCATCTGTCATTTCCCAATAATTAAACAACCCCTACTTCCCCTTCAAACCTTGGCCAGTTTCAACTTTAGTAGGGATTACTGTTGCATAACACCGGCTAAGTGCAACTAGCACCACTGACAATGAAAAGTTAAAAAAAAATGGAGCATAACCCCCCCCCACCCAAAGCAAACTTTGATAGAATGGTTAATAGAGATTGAGTATTTCCACTAACAGGTTTGTAAATGTGTGATTAGTAAAGACAAAAGCATTGCACAATAACCTCATTACAACTTGACTGCCAGCCTGCACAGCACAAACCCAACTGTAAGGTGATAACTGAGTGGAGGTGCCCTGTTATCATTGTCTTTAATGTGACACTAATGAATGGCTAATGACTATCAGTCACAGGGGAACAAAACACTCAGAAAAGCTGGAAAAGCACATTAAGGAACACTGGCACAAAATGGTGGGGTTTGTGGGGGTTTGGTGAAGGTGTCATTTGGTACAAGCAGTTGTCATCTTCTGCCACCCTGCTGTGCCAAGATGTGTGCATATGTGGCATCCCTGATTTCCCTTGCCTGCTAGGAACCAGGACCAGAGTGCACATGGATAGGAGCTGGCTGCCTGTACAGTGTTTGTAAACCAGACTCATCCTGACCCCACTCAGGATGAAATCACTCCCCTTTACCCTCACAAACGTTATGGAGTAAGCAGCAAGAGATGATTACATGAAGAGTGTTTGTCACATTGGATCTAGATGGGTATGTAGGTAACGCCAACGAGCTTTCAGACTACCAAATGCACACTCCATGATCATTCTCCAGCTACTGAGCTTGTAATTGAATTCACAGTTTCATGAGCAAAGTTAGGAGTAAGTATGTGGGGTCCCCCAAAATAACAATCAGTACAGACATACCGTAGAGAACCATATCATTTCTGGGGAATAAAGTCCCTTCTTCCCCTTCCAGTATAATCCTGATCTCCTCAGCGCTTTGGTGTCATGTATCTTCGCAGCATTCCATTTATTTATATTCATGACTCTGTTGTCCACGAAGCGCAGCAGAATAATTGAATAATAGCCTTTTCGGTTCACATACTCACTTGCCCCTTGCGATGGGCAAAGTATTGGGACATGAGTGCTATTGATGACCCCTGCACAGTTCACAAACCCCAGCTATTAGATCTGAAACTTTTCTTATGGCAACTGCTTATAAGTAGATCACAGTGTTACTTGCCTCACAAATCTGCACAACCACAAACCTGACAGTGATCTTTCCAATCTCAAAGTGGTTTTCAACTGGACCTATAGCTGTTGGCATAGCCAGCTTCCATGAGACAATAGCAACCCACTTCTGAACCAATATGGATTCCCTGAACTGAGTGTTCTAGCGCTGGAGGTTTGGTGAAAGCTCCTCTCACAGCTCCATGAAGGCCTGTTTCTTCATTTGGAAGTTCTGAAACCATTATTTTTCATTCCAGGTTTCCAAAATGATATAATCCCACCAGACCATTCTAGTTGTCCGGCACCAGAAACAACAGCCCACCCAAGGCCATACCATGGCAATACTGGCATTCACATAACTGTACCATGAGAGCTAAATGAATTGTGATTGACCCTCAAGGTCAGCCATCTTCAACATGTCAGATTATGCTGCTCAAATCCAGAATCTTGCCAATTGCCTACTCCACTGCATAACTGTTCGTGCAGGAACAGATCATCATACCAGTGCTCCATATCTTCTACCCGGTTTTCCAAAGAATAACAGTGAGGGACAACATGACCAGGAAGTGTGAGTGGCAAATGTGTGAAGGCTGAAGACAGAACCAACAAAACACAAGAAAGCTATTTCTGGAGTGGTTCCTTGTGATGCACAGAACACACTGCATAACAGCGGCAGTATGGAGGCAGGTATAGGCCCATATACAGCATTATACCTATGGTCAGCACAACATATGTTGATTTGGCACAGGTATGGGGAGCATGCATGATCCAGTAGTTGAGTATGCACCCAAATGTAGACATAGCTGAACATTGCAATTTGAAATGGAGTGGGGGAAAAAAAAAACCCCGTTATTTTGTTTTGATATTTCTCATTTAAACAAGAAAAAACATTGATTAGAAAGATCATGTTCCTGCGGAAAACAATATTTTTGACAAAATCCCAATTTGCAGAAGGATTATTAATTTTTATTATTATTATTATTTTGGTCAATTTTTTTTGCTAGCTCTACCTGGATGACCTCTAGCAATTAGCACTGCTCACTGAACATCAGTCAGGTACTCCCAATATAAAGTACTGTACTCACCAAGTAGAGTATCATATTCTGAATTAGCTTCAGCCACTGAATAGCCTCATGTTGTAGTTCCAAACTACGTGCATGGGAGTAAACTAATCTTGTTGTGACAACACAGATAAAAACAGTTCGGCCCATACTTGCCTTTCCAAGCATAGCTAGAAGAATAGGCTCTTCAGTACAACTGCTTCCACAGAAACGTAGGGACTAATAGCCACTCACCATCAATTAGAATAATGAATACAACTTTTTTCACCCAGTTTCTCCCCTAACCTAACATTAGGTTTGACTCATCCTTCTGGATCCAGTTACCCTGGTCCAAGTGAGGTACCTTATCCAATTTTCCAGTAGACACTGGAACATCCATGGCTGGGTGGTTTCTGCTGAATTTTGCTCATTCAAACTCCAAGAGACAAAGTAAAACTCAGGAGATATGAACCCTCCTGAAGCAAAATTGAAAAGAAATAATTTGCATGACTTCCTATAACAGAAAGCACTGAAATTCTTCATTCAGTTCCCACACAGAACTTGAACTGAAACTCACAGGGGTATATTGGGAGTTGATTCTCTGCTAAAGGTGATGTATTATGGATACTGGATTAAACCAAGGTATTTTCTGCACATCGTTAAAGAGAAGCAGGTAACCATGTGTAACGATGCTGCCTCTGGCAGGATACAACTGAGAGTATCAATTCAGGACAAATTTGTTAGAACAGAGCAGTTACAACTGGGTTTCCTTTATTGTTAAGGCACCAAACTAGCCAACAGAAAGGACTTCGGTCTCACCCCACTGGCTAACCATAAGTTATACAAGCAATATATGTATGTCCCACGTTATGGGGATGAATGGTTATGAAAACCAGTACCCCAGTAAAAGAAAAAAGGTTCTCCTGATCCCAAAGGATCAAGCCTCAGACCCAGGTCAATATATAAGTCAGATCTTACCCACAAATCACGCTGTTGCCAGTCCTTTAGAATCTAACATCTAAAGGTTTATTCATAAAAAGAAATATAGATGAGAGTTAAAATTGGTTAAATTGAATCAATTACATACAGTAATGGCAAAATTCATAGTTCAGGCTTGTAGCAGTAACAGAATAAACTGCAGGCTCAAATCAAGTCTCTCAAATACATCCACAGCTTGCATGGGTCATTCAGTCCTTTGTTCAGCGCTTCAGTTTGTAACAAAGTTCCTCCAGAGGTAAGAAGCAGGATTGAAGACAAAATGTAGAGGGTTCCAGGGCCTTTTACATTCTCTCTCTTGTGGGCAGAAACCCCTTGGTTCTCCTGTGCAAAATCACAGCAACAGATGGAGTTTGGAGTCACATGGGCAAGTCACATGTCCATGCATGACTCAGTTCTATACAGGCCGACACCATTGTTTACATGTTAGTTTGAATGTTCCCAGGAAAGCTCAGATGTGGACTGGCGTTTCCCAAAGTTCATTGTCAGTTAACTGTTTCTTAATTGGGCACTTACTGAGAATAGTTCTTTCTCAAGGAGCTGACCAAATGCTTCACTGAGGCTACTTAGAATCAAAATACATTGAGATATAAGTACATAGCCAATATTCATAACTTCAACTACAAAAATGATACACACATACAGATAGCATAATCATAACCAGCAAATCATTTCTTCTTTATAGACACCTCACACGACAACCTTTGTACAATATTTGCTGCAAATATATAACAGTGGTTGCAACAATAATCTATACGGTCAGAGTTTATGTTAATAACGTCACACCATAGAACTTTATTCTATTCTTTGAGGTAGGCACTGCTTTTAATTGTATTGGGAATTGATACAGTTCTTCACCATTTCATTGTTCCTTCTGATGAATTAATTAATTATTAATCATGATGATGATTGGTTGATGACTGATGATGATGATGAAGAAGCCCTAGTCATGGACTAGGACCCCATTGTGCTAGGCATTGCACAAACACAGAAGAAAAAGACATTCCCAGTCCAAAGAGCTTACAATCTAAGTACACAACGAAAAACAAACATAGACTGATGGGGGAGTGCAAGAAAACAATTAGATAATTTGAGTTTTAAGGAGGGATCTGAAAGGGGAATAGTGAAGTGGCTTTGCAGATGTTTATGGGGACTCTTACGAAGCATGAGGGGCTTTTAGTTATTTCTTGAGTTTGCAGTGAGAAGTGTCTGCATTGGTCTGGCAGTGTTTTAAATGAAAAGTCCCCTTGCTGTTTCTGTCTTTAAATTTAAGGGATTAAAAAGAATCTGATGTTTTTAAACTACAGCTTCTGGATCCATCTAAATCACTTAATCTTATTATTTACCTCTTTATCCTTGTTTTTTTCCTCTCCTCGGGAAATCAGTGTCATGACACCCCTTTTGCAAACCAAATCCAAATCAAAGACTGACTGCTGAGCTTTCATGCACAAAGGAGGGATTTGCTTTCTTTCCTTCTGAAGAGCGAACAGCAAAAAGAAAGGGGAGGGATAACAGTCATAGTCCTCAAGTGAGTTTACTTTTACCAGGGGATACCTCTGAATTTACATCATGCAGTACACACTGACGGGAAGCAACGCTTACACCAGAACCCCCAAATTAGATGTTGGCTTAAAAGTAAAATATTTACATTACTTGAGGGGCTAGATCCTCAGCTGGTGTAAATCACCATAGCTCCACTGACTTGAAAAGAGCTATGTTTGTTTACACCAGTTGAGGCTCTATTAAAATGCACAGTCAGGATGGGATTTTCAAAAGTGCTTGGCACTGAATGAACTTCGCTCCCAGTGAGAGGTCTATCATTTACTTCAATGAGAGCGGCATTAGGTCACCACTGCGCCCAGCCCATTGCATCTAATGGTCTCTTTTGGCCTTACAAAATCTATGAATCTATTAGCACTTTTGAAAACCCCGCCTACAATTTATTTTATTTTATTTTATTTTGGAAACAGGAAATTCATTGAAATCGACTTTTCCCGACCAACAGTTTTGGTTTCAGTGAATCAGTATTTTCTGATGATAAACGTTTCATCAAAACATTCCCAGCCAGTTCTAGAACTAATTAACAACACTGACACTTAAATGATCATAATAGGAGACCTGAGTTAACACCTCCAAGAGGTGGATGGGGCAGTTCACACCTCTCAGAGCTATGGGTTCAGAGTCAGAGGTGTGTCAAAGTGCAATGTGGAACTTTTTGTGCATGGTGACAGAGTCCATGCTGCCAGTCAGGCAGGCTAGTGCGCTGTACATTCACATCCTGACTTGCCATGTACACAAGCCCTGAGATTCTGGAGAACATGATTGTATTGCAATCCCGCACCAGGGACTGTTTTAAAACTGGACTTTTATTAAATGCAATATGACGAACGCAGCTCACATAAGTTCCACTGCTGCTAGGTCCACCCCACTGCACGGGCAACCCAAACTCACTTAGAATCAGTCGGTCATTTGCTGTGGGGTGGGGCTTTATCATAGGTTTGTAGGTTCCATTATATCTTCCACTTCCCTCCCACCGCCCAGACTTTGCAGGATAATATAATCACATGTATACTATACGAGGACACAATTTTGCCCCCTCTTCCCAAGTTTTTCTGAAATGATACCTCTGCCTAGAGCCCCCTTTTGACCTCTTCAGTAGAGCTCCAATCCTAAAAGGGATAGGGCCTGTCCCGCTTTCTCTGAAAGGTTCCTGCCACATACTCTGTTACCAGGTAAGAAGGCTGCACCATGCACTTTCTGATCTTAGTGTTTTTTACCATGAGTAGCAGATATTTGAGAACATTCTGATACCAGTCCACAAACTTCTTTCATGTGCTGTTTCCATTCCTCAATGTAATCTTTATGGTCCCGAAGGGCAGAATCAGAGTTTGTAGTGGGTCCCAGCTTTCTAGACTGGACAAGTGCTGTTTAGCATAGATTTGGGTGAGAAATACCTTAATAAACAGGAAAGTAACTTATTAACTAGTATAGGCTATAGTTTGCCTCTTATGTTTTCCTTGTGCTTGTAACCTTCGGTTTCCAAATCCTTTTACTTGCTTTTATTTGAATCTTTATCTTAAGTTCCTTTAAATACACTTTAATATGGTTTTACTACATCTCTCTAAGTGCCTTGTGCTAAGGAGACTTTTGAACTAAAGTGAACTGGGGTGCACTTTTTCCATGGAGGGAGTGGATTAGTGTACATTACGCGGATCCAGAAGGTAGAGTGCTGGGCACTCCAGTGTAACAAAGTGAGGTATGTAAATTGCTAGTCTGCAATGGAAAGCAGAGGGAGGGGCTCACAGAAGCCAGAGCGGAGCACCTGCTGGTGGCTGGGGAGTGTTTCCCTGGTGGGCTACTGTTAGCAGGTGTTAGTGATTCATCCCAGACACCTCAGGTAACTCTGAAAACGTTACAGTGAGGGTGAGAACACCTATGAAAATCAGATTGTGTTGTATCTCAGTTTATGTACAATTCTTAGTGTCCATAAACTATGAGACTTATCCTCTTATGAAGAATAAAAGGGCCTTGTGGGAGAGTTAGCAGCAACAGAGTATTAACTGTAATATCCCCCTTTTGTTGTGTTGCTTTGTTGTATTGATTCTGCAACCAACCTGTGCATCACCTCTTCCTTCACCTTTCCCCACTCTAAAATGGGAATAATGATATTTACCTCCTTTATAAGGCACTTTGATATCTATGGAGAAAAGCACTACATAAAACTAGGTGTTATTGTAATGAGAGGGTTAGTAGGACCACTTATGTGAGTGGGGACTACTCATGTGAAAAAGGCTTGCAGGATTGTTCCTTTGGGGTAAGTTTGTGCTCTTTCTTTGACTTTAAGTTGTGTAAATGAAACCACAGCCTTCACATTCTAATAATGATGTGACACAGGGTAAAAGTAGTGGAAGGGTGTGAGGGCAAGCCAATGTTAATGCATTTATCAGATGAGTATCTTCCACCAAATCTTTAATCTACCTAACAATGTTATCAATTAGTAGAGAATATTGATTAGGTAAATCAATACAATTCTTGTTTAACAATTCAGATTCACTATCTAGTCATGCCCTGATAAAGACATCCTGCTGGTACTCACTTTCCCAAAATACACATATTCCAAACAAAAAGGAAGGCAAGTTGTTTTAACATAATATTTTTGAGTGAGATAAGTAAACAGATACTGTGTGTGTTTGTCACTCATTCAAACTCAGACAGTATACCCATTCTTCAATCTTTCATTTAACTTTTCTCTGCCCTTTCTTGACCCTGTGGTATTATTTTTCATTTCAGCCTCTGTAAATTGTATTCTCTAAGCTCATGAACTTCAGAATTAGTCTTTGATACTTCCAAATCATGCCTTTTATTTTTATCTTGTCAGTTCAAGGACAAACAGCAAGCACAAAGAATAGCCTGTTTCCCCCCAGTAACAGCAGCAGGTTCGCCTTTGTGTAAGCATGTGAATTACTAAGATAGCCATTGGTTAAAGTATTTTAGTGTCAAACTTGGTGCTATACAAGAAGACTCCAAATGATTAGTGTACAAAATACAAACGTGCTTCTCAGTATCACCTCTAGATCTTTCTCTCAGCATTACTGCTTCCCAAGTTTTTTACTTCAATTGAATATTTGTACTTTGGATTCCCTGCACCCCCCACCACCACCACACACACACACAATACTGAGCTCACATATTTCCAAACTGAACAGAATTTTAATATTTCTTGCCTTATGTTTCTAGTATAGCCAACTCTCGCTATTTTTGCAAGCCACAAGATTTCACTGGTACTGGAGTCAGTCTCATGATGACTCTGCCTGGGGGAAACCTGCCCTCTGATTGGCTGCTTGCCCCATTTCCTGGGGAAGAGCAGCCTATCAGGGCTGTTGTCAGAAGCAGACTGAGTTCTCTTCCCACAGAAGGGGGACCATTCTCACAGAAGGGGAGAGGAGAGGAGGTGGCAGAAAAAGCCCAGCAGCTCTGCTTCCTCCTCCTCTTTATCCCTGTTCCCTTCTGAACAGAAGAGAGTGGATTTCTTGCTCCTCCCCCCGCAACACCTGGTCTGGAAAGGGGACCGTGAAGAGAGGCAGTATAACCAACCTCAAAAGACCAAAAATCATGTGTCAGATCCCAAAATCATGAGACTGTCTCAAAAAACCCCCAAAAAAACTCTGGATTTTTTTTCCGAAATATTACATTGTGCGGGGTTTTGGTCTGTTCTTTGATTTTTGAACTTCCCCTGGTCCCCCCGTGTGTGTTTGTGTGAGACATGTAGGGTTTCCCATTCTCCCAAACCTATTGTGTGAGGTGACTTTGCTCCCTGTTGCAGGCACTCTCAGCCAACATCTGCCCAGCAATTAGTCCTGTCTCCCAGTTCCCCCATCACTTTATTCCCCTTGCCCCACCCCATCTGTTCAGCTTCCCCATCAGTTCAGTCCTGAGCCCCAACCCCCAAATCACCTCCGCACCTCCTGGGGTTCTTCACACCCTCTTCCAGCTCTGGGGGGCTGCAGCAGAGTTCCCTCTCCCCCTTTCAGGCTGGGTGGGTTAGCTCTAGGGGCTCATCACATCCTGCTGCTCACAGTGGGCAGTGGGGAGGAGCAGAGTTACCATGCAGTGCCTGTTGCTCACAGGAGGGGAGGAGAAAAGGAGCTGCCCCAAGTGGCTGGGATCTTTCTGTCACTTCTTTCCCCCATCACCTGTTGTGAGAATGGCTTCCCATTGCTGCAGGGATGAGGAGAAGGAGAGCTCTCCCTGCAGCAGCCCTGTTTGGTTGCTCTGCCCCAGGAACTGGGCAAGTGGGGCAGGCAGGGCTCAAAATCACCAGAGGGCTGGAGCTTCTCCCATCATGTCCAGGTGGCTGAGGTCCCATCACTCACGAAAAAAAATTGCAAGACCTGGCAATGCTGGAGCAGCCCCCGCAGGCCTGAGAGAGGAATGAAGAACCCCAGCAGCTGTAGGAGGAGCAGAGGTCAGTCTGGGGTGGTGGGGGGGGAACAGAAGTGATGTGGGGCTGAGAACTCCTGCAGTGGGGACCAAAATCACATTACTACACACATACACACAACTCTATTGTTCAACCAAATGCCTCCCAGGGCTTTCAGTCTGGAAGCCTAGATCCTGCCCTATTACCAGGGCTCACCATGGGATCTTGTTCTATCCCAGTGATTGCTCTGTATTTCTCCTGGCCCCTTGCCAGACTTTACTGCTCAGAAGAGGATCCCCCAGGCCAGTTATCCCTCTGGATTTCCTATGCAACCCTGCCAATCTCTCCACTCTTGAATGGCAAAAAAATTAGCAGCCTCCTTCTAATCTGTGCTTCCTTTCTTTATAGTCACCATCCAAGTTCTTCCCCTGATGACCTCTTTTTTTTTTCCTTTTTTTTAAGGCCTGATCTACCTGCTAGGTGCAGCCATATGGGTAAGCAAACCTTTCAGAGCCAGGATAGTGTATAAACCCCATCACAATATTTAAACAAACAAACAAAAAAGGGTTTTCATGATTTTGGGGACAATCACATGATTTTGGGGTAATTCTGCATTAGACCTCATTCAGATGGACAAACATGGACTGATGACTGATCTGGTTTGTTGGTTTGTCACGACCTAATTTCATTTGCTATGAGCTAACAGAATATGGTCCCAAACAGTCCTAGATATATGCAGTGCTTTGAAATGACTGATTTCCAGTGCTGAAGAGAGTCATGAGCGAAACTGAGTAGGAGGAGAAATTTAAACAACAATGTGAATGATAATTAGGAATTATTTAAAACTGATTTATTAGATTAAAATAAATCCCAATTCCTCAGTCTTCTAAAAAGGCTTCTTTGATTTATAAACGAACAAACAAATAAATAAATCAATCAATCCTGATTATGAGGTGAAGTGAAAGCAACCATGAAAAACAATTGGAGAGAGAGAGTGAGATGACACAAAAAAACTTTTATTCACATAAAATTATATTAAAATTATTTAAAATGTTATAAAATTACAATATATTCACGAGGAGATATCAGTGAAACAAAGCAAAACTCATCTTAAGTGAACATTAAGGGATCACTAAAGAATCATCATCACCAGGTTCACTCAATATATTGTTCACACATCAAGTCAACTGAAAAGTATCCAGGTTACAAGTCAATTTACAAACAATGTACTCAATCCACAGCTGGGCCACAATCGGTGTGCAGAACAGCCCTAGCATGTCACACTGCTCTAGCCTGGCCATTGTTTCTGGTGAGATTTCAAAACGGCTAGATTTGCCTGACCCAACAAAAAGTTAGCCAGGCAAGAAACCAGCCAAATGTGAGAATTATCTCTCACTTCAAGAACAAACAGTTCCAAACCGCTGAAAAGCTGGTGCTGCAAAAAAACCACCACCACCACCAACAACAAAAAGAAAGAATGAAATCGGGGCAATGTAGGAAAAAATGAAACACTGTGTCTGAAGCTGAACAGAAGGGGCACTGGCCAGATGCCTCAGGGGTAATATGGTGCATGAAATAATTGGTTGCCATGGTGCTATGCAGATCCTCTAGTGCTTAGGAAGAGGAGATTTGTACAATGTCCTCCAAGCCAGGGACATGAAGTCACCCAGGGACAGGGCCGGACTCCAGGCTGTATCAGGGAGATCACAGAGGGTGGCTTAATGCTGCTCCTTGACACACATGCCGTAGAGCTGCTTCTTGGTCATGGTTGCAAAAGGAACATTCACAAAACCCTTCCAGGACAACAATCTGCCTGGTTACAGAAGGATCTCAACCACAGAAGGGGAGACAATTAGTGAGGGGAACACAGAATTCTACCCTGGAAGAACAATCCCTGCAAAAACTTTCTGCAAATACTGAGAAGCCTGATGAGGAAGCACCACTGGAATTCGGCGAAGACCTTATCTAAAAAATGCAGAACGGATTCTGGTCTGAACAGCAAGATCTGTCACTGACTTCCAGCCTGACCAACTAGGAAGAAGCAGGTGGGACAGCACGGTCAACTCAGCCTGAGTAAAGGTAGAAAACACACTCCTGGAAGAGAGAGATTCAGCAGGAAAAAGTGAGTTAAAGAGCAGAAGCTTTTCCAAGAGCCATAAATGGGAAAATGCCTGGTCTGGCCACGCACTTCACAGAAGTCACCAGGCATTAAAAAGTCCATTATAGAATGGAGGCAAATCTAGACTGTGTAATCGGCAAGGTGCTAACCAAAATAGGTGAGAGTCAAAGCCCCTCCCCCAGCACAAAGGAGGAGAGAGAGAGCAAAGAACTTCCAGGCTTGCAGGGAGTCGAAGTATAGAAAACACTGAACAGACTGGAGGTGAAAGGCTGCCACCCTGCTGACTAAAACAATGAGCCCCTGCCCCGCTTCATATAATGGCAAGAACAGCAAACCAGGGCACAACCCTGGGTAACTATTTTTTAAAATGGTCAATATGCCTCTGAATCCAGTCCAAAAGACCCCGGAGAGAGTCCTTACTCACTAGCCAATGCCACAACATTGTTGGCAATCAAAACCCGTCCCCCAAAAGAAAGTCCAGAAAGGAGCCAGCACCATTCCTGCACATGGCCTTGCACCTTATCCTCATCCCCCTCCCAGTTCCTTAGCACATATTGTTCAGATCCAAAAAAGATCCCCACCACCTTAATCCCAGAGGTGCCCCATTACAATTGTTGGGGCAACAAAGGGGGAGCGCTAAACTGCCATGAACCCAGTAAGATTGAATTGCTATTATCCCAGTTAATGCAAGCAGAAGATGCCTGTTCATACACTTGTAAAGAAGTGTAAAGTGCCTGCATGTAACTGTCAGACATGATAAAACCTGAGGTATCATCAGCATAGACAGACACATTAACTGGGAAAAGCAACCGGTACCCTGGCACAGAAAGGCCAGACAGACGGGTTTTGAGGATGTGCAGGAATGGTTCCAAACTAAGAGCCTAAAGCATCCCAGACAGAGGACACCCTCAACGAATGCCTCAGCTGCTGCTTCTCAGTTCAAAGACCTCCATTAATTTTTAGGACACTAAAAACATTATGCTACAATAAAGAAGTATATTAACAGAACACTGACACAATCACAAATGATTCTAATGTTTTAGGGTTTTTTTTGTAATCACTGTGGCCCAGGAGTGAGCCTTCTCCTGGTCCATTCAAACAAGCCCCACATCCAGATTACAAAGTTTGCCAGTAGTAAAATCATCACAAATTGTAACAAATGATCAAAACATACAGTGGTTAGGAATCTAATGTTTGATTCAGTTGAATCAAAGAATCCAGACAGTCCTTCAGCCAGTTAGCTAAGGACTTGGATAAAATCTTATAAATCTTATCTTATAAATCTTATCTTATTTCTTATATGAGAAATAGGTCTCCAATTCCGTACATCACAGAGGTCCTCTTTTCTGTTCAGCAGGATGATCACTGCCCTGCAGCAAATGAGGGGCAGTTCTTTCTCCTGGTTACACTCAAGCACCACTGGAAAAAGGTCAGAACCACTGAGATGCCAGAAATGCTTGTAAAATTCAGATGGCAGCTCATCAATACCTAGCGGCCTTGCCTGTAGAGAGCTGCTGGACGGCAACCGAGAGCTCCTGCAGTGACAGTGGAGTGTCCAGGCACTGCTGTTTCTCACCATCATATGCAGTAAAATCCCAGGTGCAGATCCTCCATTGTCAGCACATCATATGCCTCAGGCGAGTACAGAGTACTGTTAAAAGAAACAGCTGCTTTCCAGATCTCAGCCAGGTCAGACATCGGACAATCCAGCAGCCATAGACAAAAATTCTGCCAGTGGTCCATAGACTTTTTCTCTAACCTGAAAGAGCAGCTTATAGGACAGTCAGTTTCACAGAGCTGAGTAATATGGGACCCAGCCAGGCCTCCTTGTACTTCTTTTCCAACAAGCACCTCAGGGGTCAGTACTTCTCAGGTAAGGTTTGGTGAATCTACACTGGGTTTACTACTTCAAGGTTGTCATGAAGGCCCAGATATCTTGTTCCAGGGCAATGCCGGCCTTATTCAAGGACCGTATGGCAATCTGAGTATATTGCTGGCAAAAGAGTTGGATCTGGACCTTTCTTAACATCCCACCACCGTCTCAGGGACTCATGGCCTGGACTGTCGCCCACGCTCCCAAAACACAGCAAACGTCTGAGTGAAATTCCAGTCCAGTAATAATTTGGTATTAAAGGGCCGGGGGAAGCTCAGGCATGAAGAGGGAGAGACACACTGACAGAGGCATAATAATAATAAGACAAGTGAGTGGGAGACATGGAAGACCAAACAAATATATTCACACTGGCTTTCATGGTGTAAAATTGATCTAGTCTAGCCCCTGAGATCTGGTTGGGAGTAGCCTTCAGCCAAGAGTGCTGCTTAGCAGTGGGGTGAGAGCTGTTTCAAATTAATACATGGGCCCACAGGGCCCAAGCCCCAGGGGACATGCCCCCTGATTCTCCTCTTCCCCACAAGGCCCCACCCTCTGCTCCTCTTCCTCCTGTCTAAAGCAATCTACAGTTCAGGAAAAACTTGAACAAAAGACTCCTTGATTCAGAGTCTCCCTTGTACCAAACACAAACTACTCCTGGGCCAGAAAAATCACTATAGATTTATTCAGTTGAGGGGCTGATTTTATATTAGCATAGCCAATAACCTTACCTACATTCAGCAACACTTCCACCATGGTGCAGGAGACAGCAGTCACATATCAAACACTGTGCTTGTGGGTCAGATCACTAAATCCATCTGAGGAGGACCCCATGGAGAAACCCTCCCACCCCATCTGCCAAGGAAAAGATCACATGACATAATCTTTAATTAAAGATTAATTTTTAATTCCTTGCATCTCCAGGACAATCCTGGAGGGTTGGCAACTGTAGAGACAAGAGGTATAAGGCTCATTGGGCCCAAAGTCAGTGACCAAAGAGCTGACACAGGGACACTGAAGTATTTGTTGATGGGACTTTTGTTACCCTGGAACAGGGGATTATAAGTGACCTGACCAGAGGACTGAGTCATGAGAAGGAGCCAGCCACCACAGGGTCGGAGCAGCTATTGACAGGGATGCCAGATGAAAGCCTACTGTCAGTGGAAACTATCTGGCTGGTAGGGTGAAAGATAATAAAGAAGGAATACTTTAAATATATCAGGAACAAACAAAATCCTAACAATGTTATAGGTCCAAAATGATATAAGGATGGCAAAATTTTCAGTTATGATGCAGAAAAGACAGAAGTAATGATTAAAAAAAAACCTTACATCCAATAATATTAATATTAAAATAAACAGGCTGAGGAGTTCTCTGAAGCACAAATGTTGATTTTTAACAAATATTGGAAAGTTTAAGAGGACTGGAAAAAATCTACTGCTATGCCAATACTTAAAAAGAAGAAACAGGATGAGTTGGGAAACTATAGATTTATTACTCTGACACTGATCTGAGGCAAAAAGAAAAGGAGTACTTGTGGCACCTTAGAGACTAAATTGGTTAGTCTCTAAGGTTCCACAAGTCCTCCTTTTCTTTTTGCGAATACAGACTAACATGGCATACAGACTAACATCTGAAACCTGATCTGAGGCAAAATCTTGGTAAGGCTGAATTGGAATGGAATGGGCAAAGAATTAAAAGAAGGCACAAATTAAGCACGGGCAATGCTGTTGCCAGCAGTAGCGCAGAAGTAATGGTGGGATGGTATGGCAACCCTTACTTCTGCGTAATTTGTGTGGGGCTTAGCCCCAGCACCTTTCCTTACAAATTAAGCACTGGCTGGTGGGCTGCCTACTGAGTATCACTGTTCTAGACCTTTCATCATTTTTGTTGCTCTCCTCTAGACTTTCTCCAATTTGGCCACATCTTTCCCAAAGTGTTGTGCCCGGAACTGGGCACAGGACTCCAGCTGAGGGCTTACCAGTGCTGAATAGAGCGGTCTCATGTCTTGCTTGCAACACTCCTGATAATACAACACAGAATGATTTTCACTTTTTTTGCAACAGTATTATGTTGTTGACTCATATTTAGTTTGCGATCCACTATAACCCCCAGATCTTTTTCTGCATTACTCCTTCTGAGGTAGTCATTTCCCATTTTGTATTATTATTCCTTCTGAAATTTACTACTTTGCTTTTGTCCTTTTTGAATTTCCTGTTATTTATTTCAGACCATTTCTCCAGTTTGCCAAGTTCATTTTGAATTCTAATCCTGTCCTCCAAAGCACTTGCAACCCCTTGCCTCAGCTTGGTATCATCCACAAACTTTATAAGTGTACTCTCTATGCCATTATCCAAATCATTTATGAAGATATGGAATACAACTAGACCCAGGACAAATCCTGTGGGATCCCACTCATTATGCCCTTCCAGCTTGACTGTGAACAATTGATAATGACTCTCTGAGTATCGTTTTCCAACCCATTGTGCATCCACCTTATAGTAAGTTTGTCTAGGCTCTATTTCTCTAGTTTGTTTATGAAACAGTCATATGAGACAGTATCAAAAGCCTTATTGAAATTATCTTTCTAGGTGCCAAAGTTCAGATGACTGGTCTATAATTCCTTGGGTTGTCCTTATTCCCCTTTTTGTAGGTAGGTACTATATCTGATCTTTTCTAATCCTCCGGCGACTTTGCTCTCCCCCACAAGTTCTCAAAGATAATTGCTAAAGGTTGAGAGATCTCTTCTGCCATTTCCTTAAATATTCTAGGATGTATTTCTTCTGGCCCTGCCAACTTGAAGACCTCTAACTTGTCAAATAATTCTTTACTTGTTCTTTTCCTATCCTACCCTCAGAATCTTCCCCATTTACAATGGTGTTCACTATGTTAGTTGCCCGATTACTGCTAAACTTCCCCACCTTTTCTAAATAATCTAACAGTCTACTGTGGAGATGGAGGCAGAATATGGGCACAAGAGGGACAGAATGAATGGGAATTACAATCATGCCTGTGGCTTGAGTCTTTTAAACAAGAATAGTAGTATTAGTTCGAATAAACATCTTTTTCTTGCTTTCTATTACACTTTGTGGGATTCTTCTATATCTCCACCTCAGGAAAAAAAAATCTGATTGCTGGCTGGTACAGTAGCTATTAAATACAAATATTTCACCAAATATGCACAGTTTTATGTGTGCTACTCCTTAACCATCTGTAGTGCAGGCTACATGCCAATTCCTTTATGCCTGGAGTGCTGACAGGGGAATCCATTCAAGAGAGACAGTCTAAAGCAAAGCTAGGAAAGGAAGCCAGAAATAATGGAGCCCAGAAATCACCTGCGTAGTGTTGGAGAAGTAGCTTCTCTTATTGAGGGGGAACTAATAAAGGCAGGATGGAGGAAATAATTACCTAAAAAATGAGAGCAACCAGAGCTCAGACACCTAGCGAGAAGGGTTTTCCTTTAAATTAGAGCTTGTCAGGACTATTTGGCAAAATATTTTTAACAAAAAAATACTGATTTGTCAAGGATCAAACAATATCCTGGAACGGGTCAAATTCTCAACCTGAAAGAATATTGACAAAATGTTTTGAAATGTTTTAGTTTCACATTTTCAAAATGAAAAATTTCAGTTAAAAATTTCTGGTTCAAAATTATATTTTTCCAACATTTAAGTTAATTATACACAAACTATTTTTAAAAAGGTAAAAACCAAAACATAATGTTTAAAAATTATTGAAACTAAGTATTTTGATTGACCCAAACCAAGTTTCCCCCCGCCCCAAATTTTCAGTTTCATAGAATCCTAGAATATCAGGGTTGGAAGAGACCTCAGGAAGTCATCTAGTCCAACCCCCTGCTCAAAGCAGGACTAACACCAATTAAATCATCCTAGCCAGAGCTTTGTCAAGCGGACCTTAAAAACCTCTAAGGATTGAGATTATGAACCATTCTGAGATTTTTTAGTGTTCTATAAGAAAAAAGGATTTTCAGAATTGTTATATGTGATAAATAGAGCTGCTTCAAAATGGATTTTCCATCTCATGCAAAAATTTGAGCTCAAAAAAGAATCATCCTCAATGTGAACAAAAAGCCAAACTTTCATTTCTTTCCCTGCAACAGGATTTTCCCCAAATTTAGTTTCAGTTCCATCAAAATGTTTTATTTCAGTAAATTTGAAATGTTTGCTTTTGATGTTGACCTGTAAATTTCTAATCCAAAAGTCATTTCAAAATGAAAAAATCAGAACTGTAACTCGAAAAATGTCAACACTGGTCATTTTGGCGTTTTCAAAACTTTCCGTTTGTTTTGACACAAATTTCACTGAAAGCAATTCAATTTCATTGACAAAATTGGTCTAAGTGAAACAGTATTTTCTGATGAAAAACTGTTTTGATGAAAAATGTCCAGCCACCCCTAGTGATAAAATACAGTGTGCTTGTTGTTGTCAATTTTGAGTAAAAACACACTGGTAATCAAAAGTTACATATGGAGAGCAGGAGGGAGTCAGCCATTGACCAAGACCAGCAAGGTCTGACTCAGAGATGCATCTCTGGGGAATACTGGTATTTAATGTTGATTGACGTTATTGACGTGATTGATGTTACCAAATTGACAAGAGTATTGTGGTCATCCTTAAGTAAGGGGGTTACTGAGCTTTAGCAAATCCCTGCAACATTTATGTGGATTCCTTGGCAGACATTGTCCTTAATTCATTACAGCAACCTCTGAACAACATACTAATCCACAGAGGTCTCCCTACCAACACTACAGAAAGAAGGATTCTAGGTGGACTCCTCCTGAAGGTCGAAACAGCAGACTGGACTTCTACATAGAGTGCTTCCGCTGACGTGCACAGGCTGAAATTGTGGAAAAGCAGCATCACTTGCCCCATAACCTCAGCCATGCGGAACGTAATGCCATCCACAGCCTCAGAAACAACTCTGACATCATAATCAAAAAGGCTGACAAAGGAGGTGCTGTTGTCATCATGAATAGGTCGGAATATGAACAAGAGGCTGCTCAGCAGCTCTCCAACACGAGTTTCTACAAGCCATTACCCTATGATCCCACTGAGAGTTACCAAAAGCAACTACAGCATATGCTCAAGAAACTTCCTGAAAAAGCACAAGATCAAATCCGCACAGACACACCCCTGGAACCCCGACCTGGGATATTCTATCTACTACCCAAGATCCATAAACCTGGAACTCCTGGGCGCCCCATCATTTCAGGCATTGGCACCCTGACAGCAGGATTGTCTGGCTATGTAGACTCCCTCCTCAGGCCCTATGCTACCAGCACTCCCAGCTACCTTCGAGACACCACTGACTTCCTGAGGAAACTACAATCCATCGGTGATCTTCCTGATAACACCATCCTGGCCACTATGGATGTAGAAGCCCTCTACACCAACATTCCACACAAAGATGGACTACAAGCCGTCAGGAACACTATCCCCGATAATGTCACGGCTAACCTGGTGGCTGAACTTTGTGACTTTGTCCTTACCCATAACTATTTCACATTTGGGGACAATGTATACCTTCAGATCAGCGGCACTGCTATGGGTACCCGCATGGCCCCACAGTATGCCAACATTTTTATGGCTGATTTAGAACAACGCTTCCTCAGCTCTCGTCCCCTAAAGCCCCTACTCTACTTGCGCTATATTGATGACATCTTCATCATCTGGACCCATGGAAAAGAAGCCCTTGAGGAATTCCACCATGATTTCAACAATTTCCATCCCACCACCAACCTCAGCCTGGTCCAGTCCACACAAGAGATCCACTTCCTGGACACTACAGTGCTAATAAACAATGGTCACATAAACACCACCCTATACCGGAAACCTACTGACCGCTATTCCTACCTGCATGCCTCCAGCTTTCACCCTGACCACACCACACGATCCATCGTCTACAGCCAAGCTCTGCGATACAACCGCATTTGCTCCAACCCCTCAGACAGAGACAAACACCTACAAGATATCTGTCAAGCTTTCTTACAACTACAGTACCCACCTGCGGAAGTAAAGAAACAGATTGATAGAGCCAGAAGAGTTCCCAGAAGTTACCTACTACAGGACAGGCCTAACAAAGAAAATAACAGAACGTCACTAGCCGTCACCTTCAGCCCCCAACTAAAACCCCTCCAACGCATTATTAAGGATCTACAACCTATCCTAAAGGATGACCCAACACTCTCACAAATCTTGGGAGACAGGCCAGTCCTTGCCTACAGACAGCCCCGCAACCTGAAGCAAATACTCACCAACAACCACATACCACACAACAGAACCACTAACCCAGGAACTTATCCTTGCAACAAAGCCCGTTGCCAATTGTGCCCACATATCTATTCAGGGGACACCATCACAGGGCCTAATAACATCAGCCACACTATCAGAGGCTCGTTCACCTGCACATCCACCAATGTGATTTATGCCATCATGTGCCAGCAATGCCCCTCTGCCATGTACATTGGTCAAACTGGACAGTCTCTACGTAAAAGAATAAATGGACACAAATCAGATGTCAAGAATTATAACATTCATAAACCAGTCGGAGAACACTTCAATCTCTCTGGTCACGCAATCACAGACATGAAGGTCGCTATCTTAAAACAAAAAAACTTCAAATCCAGACTCCAGCGAGAAACTGCTGAATTGGAATTCATTTGCAAATTGGATACTATTAATTTAGGCTTAAATAGAGACTGGGAGTGGCTAAGTCATTATGCAAGGTAGCCTATTTCCTCTTGTTTTTTCCTACCCCCCCCCCCCCCAGATGTTCTGGTTAAACTTGGATTTAAACTTGGAGAGTGGTCAGTTTGGACGAGCTATTACCAGCAGGAGAGTGAGTCTGTGTGTGTATGGGGGTGGGTCTTTGGAGGGGGGTGAGGGAGTGAGAGAACCTGGATTTGTGCAGGAAATGGCCTAACTTCATTATCATGCACATTGTGTAAAGAGTTGTCACTTTGGATGGGCTATCACCAGCAGGAGAGTGAATTTGTGTGGGGGGGTGGAGGGTGAGAAAACCTGGATTTGTGCTGGAAATGGCCTAACCTGACAATTACTTTAGATAAGCTATTACCAGCAGGACAGTGGGGTGGGAGGAGGTATTGTTTCATATTCTCTGTGTATATATAAAGTCTGCTGCAGTTTCCACAGTATGCATCTGATGAAGTGAGCTGTAGCTCACGAAAGCTCATGCTCAAATAAATTGGTTAGTCTCTAAGGTGCCACAAGTACTCCATTTCTATTTGAATGCAGTGTTTCATGCCTGGTAATAAGTGCAAAATCACATCAACCGAATACAGGCCATTTATTTAAATCAGAGGTGATAAAGAAAGCTAACACTGAATTATCTAATGAAAAAGTGTTAAACAAAAAAAGGTTACCTAATCCTGATTAGGTCATGAGTTAATGACCTAGGAGTATTCACTGAATTAGCTTTCCAAATTTATCATCCCATCCATTAGGTAAAATCGCAGAAAGTCAAGCTAGAGGGGATAAGGGAAAGCAGAATAGACTTTGTGTATTCAGGTGGGATCCACAAAGGCACTTAAGCACCTAAGTCCCATTTTTAGGTGCCTATGTCACGTTTTTAGGCACCACTGTGATCCAGAAAACTCACTGAGCTGCTTCCTAACCTGGTAGGCACCTAAAGTTGCTCAGCACCTAAGCTTTTGCAATAAAAGTTTGAAGGAAACCTATATTTCTGCCTCTGAGCATGTGCACTGCTGCCTCACTCTAGGCTCTAGGATGCCTCTCTCCCACCCAGCCCCCAGTGTGATTCATGAATGAGTTGAAAAATCAGAGTTCAACTACCTAAGTCCTGTGTGGGGCCCAATACTATAGGTGTGCTGAGAGGCCACCTAACTGCACAAAGTAGAGGAGGAGGACCTCTTTCACACCTTTTACCCTAAAGGTTAGGGGACTGACCCAGGATGTGGGACACCTGCAGTTCAAATCTCCCCTCCACCTGATGAGGTGAAGGGATTTACCCACCTTTCAGGTGAGTGTCCTAACCACTAGGCTACAGAGAAATTCAAACTCTTCTTCTGGCCCAGCTAATATTTAATTATTCAATTATTGAATTAAAGTGGATCAACTTCAATAGGAGAAATTGAGGGAGACCCACAACAGAATTTTCCATAGCCCAGTGGTTAGGGCACACACCTGTGAGCTGGAAAATCCCCATTTAAGCCCTTTCTTCTCCACAGGAAGAGAGAGGGAACTTAAACCAGGAGTATCCCACATCCCGGGTGAGTACCCTAACTACTAGATGAAAGTTTATGAGGGAGCACCTCCTCCTTTCCTCCCCTACGGCTGTTTTGTGTTGTTAGGCCTCTGAGAATACCTACTGGCTCAGGACTTAGGCAGGTGAGTGCCCATCTTTCCCTGGTTCATGAATCACAAAGAGAGATAGAATCTTCCCTCCAGTCCAGACTTAGGCACTGAACTCGGAAAGGGGCAAGGCTGAGCACATGCCCTCTCTCATTGACATCTCCCATTGGAGAATTTAGGCAGCTCCCCACCTAGCGTGCTGGCTTTGTGGATTGTATTGTAAACAGAGGAGAAAGTAAGCCTCGGCGTACCGGCAAGAGCCAGTACACATCCGACCGTACCAGCAGGAGGCAGCTTTCCCAGGCCGACAATTTAAAAGGGCCCTGGGCTCCCAGCAGGAGCCAGAGCCCCGTGCCCATTAAATTGATGCTAGAGCCCCAGGGCTCACGGCTGCCGCCACTACCCCAGAGCTCCGGCAGCGGGGCTCTGCTAGTGATTTAAAGGGCCATGGGCTCCGGCTGCTGCTGGGAGCCCCGGGCCTTTTAAATCACCGCCAGAGCCCCAGGGCTCCCAGCTGCTGCTACCACTACCATGGAGCTCTGGCGGCGATTTAAAGGGCCCAGGGCTCCAGCTGCGGTAGTGGCAGCCGGGAGCCCAGGGCCCTTTAAATCACTGCTGGAGCGCCAGGGCTCCCAGCCACCGCCACTGCTACTATGGGGCTTTAGCGGTGATTTAAAGGGCCCAGGGCTCCTGGCTGCCGCTACTGCAGCTGGAGCCCTGGGCCCTTTAAATCGTCACCAGAGCCCCAGGGTAGTGGCCGTGGCCGGGAGCCCTCGGACTCCAGCGTCGATTTAAAAGGCCTGAGGATTTAAAGGCCCTGCGTTTCCACCTGAGACCCCGCCCACTTGCTCAGGACCCTGGCCCTGTGTACCGGTAAGTCCCTTAAGTTACTTTCACCCCGATTGTAAATTGCCTCTCACTTCCCATTCATTGTATAGGAATCTAGACCCTTGCCTAACTCAAGTTTTGTAGGTCACAGTGTCGTTTCTGTGATTTTCTAGGCACCTAGAAGTTAGGTGTCGTAACCATCATAATGCCTAAGTCCCATTTGTGGATCTGAGCCTTAGTATCTAACAAATTATATCTTCATAAATGATATTCAGTATCTTCCTAAATAATTTGGATAATGGCATAGAGAGTAAACTTATAAAGTTTGTGGCCTACACCCAGTTGGGAAGGGTTGCAAGTGCTTTGGAGGCCAGGATTAGAATTCAAACTGTTCTTGACTAACTGGAGAAATGGTCTGAAATAATTAAGATGAAATTCAAGAAGGAAAAATGCAAAGTACTCCACTTCAGAGGAATTAATCAGTTGGACAAATATAAAATGGGAAATAACTACCTGGGAAAGAGTAGTGCAGAAAAGGATATGGGGGGTATAGTGGATCACAATCTAAATATGAGTCAACAATGTAATACTGTTGCATATAAAGCAAACATCTTTCTGAGACTATTATCAGGAGTTTTGTAAGCAAGAAACAAGAAGTAATTCTTCCACTCTACTCAGTCTCAACTGATAAGGCCTCAACTGGAGTACTGTGTCCGGTTCTGGGCACAACACTTTGGGAAAAATATGGAAAAATTGGAGCAAGTCCAGAGAAGAGCAATAAAAACAATTAAAGGTTCAAAAAATGGGACCTTTGAGGAAAGATTTTAAAAACTGTGTTTGTTTAGTCTGGGGAAGAGAAGACTGAGGGGGGACATGATAACTGTCTTCAAATATGTAAAAGGTTGTTATAAAGAGGAGGGTGGTTATGGAGAACAATTTAAGAAGTAATGTGCTGAAATTCCAGCAAGGGAGATTTAGGTGAAAATTTCTTAACTGTGAGGTTGGAGGTATTTAAGAAGAGGTTAGGCAAACACCTGCTAGGGACAGTCTAGATAATACTTAACCCTGCCTCAGTACAGGGGACTGGACTAGAGCACCTACGAGATCCCTTCTATTTCTATGAAACTAAGTGTTAGAAAAAAAGAGTCTCATTTATGTCCCATAAAATGTACATGCTCATTTGATATGACTTAAACTGTAAACAGCCATTTCACAGAGTGCCTGGGTCAAGACAACAGAATTTATATTTTTCATTGTCATTTATATAGGGGCATATTGGAGGTGTGTATGGCCCTAAAAAGCAAATTAAAAATGACAAGGGGACAAAAATGCCAAACTGACATACGCTGGAGGTCTCATGCTGCCAGTACTAAAACATCCTTGGAATTACTAAATATCATAAACCACAATTTCCTAACACCACAATTGTTGCATCCAGAATGGGGGGATTCTATATTAGACCTCATGTTGACGGATAATGTAGAACGGATCACAAAACTAAAAATTGATGGCTGTTTAGGTACAAGTGAGCATGACGATCACATTTATAATGTATAAATAGAATAAAGTCTGGAGCAGTAATATATATAGTTGGTTCTTGATAAGAAAGCCCCCCATTTAACAAAGCTGAAAAAATTAAAAGCCAAATCTGCTGGCAGGAAGAATTCAAACAAAAAAAATGTTAATTATAATTGGAAATTGTTTAAGAACACTAAACTAGAAATCAAACAGCGACAATCAAGGAAGAAGGTTTTATTGGTTGACAAGCCAACCTGTGTGTGTGTGTGTGTGTATGTGTGTATATATATATATATATATATATATAAAAATCAAAAGCTTAGAACTGTAGAAAATTGATAACGGGAAGCAAAGGGACAGAAGAAGAAATCTATGGCTAGCAGAGTTGAGAAAAATACGAAGAAATTTTTAAGGATATTAGGAATAAAAAGAATCACAACACTGGTATTGATCCATTATTAGATGCAATTGGTAGAATTTTCAATCATAATGCAGAAAAGACAGACGTGTTCAATCAATATTTGGAAAAAAGCAGGAGTAGTCATGTCATATAATGACGGTAACACTCTTTCCATTCAACTAGTATCTTAGAAGGATGTTAAATAGCCGTTAGTAAAGTTAGACATTTTAAAATCAGCAGGTCTGGATCGCTTCCATCCAAGAGTTTTAAAAGAGCAGGCAGAGAAGCTTGATGTCCCATTAATGTTGATTTTCAGTAAGTCTTGAAATACTGGCCAAGTTCCAGAAGACTGGAAGAAAAGTGATATTGTGCCAATATTCAAAAAAGGTAAATGGAATGACTGAGGTAATTATAGGCCTGTCAATTTGACATTGATCCCAGGGAAGTTAATGAAGCCATTGAAAAGGGATTTGATTACTAAAGAATTAAAGGAGGGTAATATAATTAATGCCAATTAACATGGATTTATGGAAAAGAGATCCTTTCAAACTAACTTGATTTTTTTAAATGAAATTACAAGTTTGGTTGATAAAGATAATTGCATTGATGTAATATATTTAGACTTCTGTACGGTATTTGATTTGGTACCACACAACATTTTGATTAAAAAACTAGATCAATATAAAATTAACATGACACACAGTTACATACTATACCACAAAATAGCACCCTGTAACCCCCACATTCACCACTTGCATAATGGTTGTGATATTTTGTACAAAGAACACCTTGTAAGGTATCCTATGAAAAGTCATGATTTGCTGAAACTCATTGTTCTGTCAAAATATGTATATCCTCATTGCAAATGGAGTTATAAGATTTTGCTTTATGATTGTAATTGAAATATGTTATGAGTCTGGGATACACCTACAGCTAGCTCTACAGTGGCAACAAAGAGGATTACCCACTCCCAGATGGGAGTTAAGCAACCATCACTAGCCATTGACCAGCTGAGGAATTGTAAAGAAAAGATTTACAATTCAATAAGAGGCAGTTGCTCAAGCTCTACAAAATGGGGATTGCTTAACTCCGTGAGTTGGCCAGTTATCGGGACATGTGACGCTTGACTCCATGTTTGATCCAGTATTTTTCCAGGGATGTCAACTGAAAGTATAAAGTAAGGGACAATTGCATGAGTCCACCGCTCTTCTCCCCTCCCCCCCACCCTCCCCACCCCGCACAACCTACTGTGAAGGCAACAAGAATGTTTGGAAGAATAGACTTGGAACTGGGGAGATTGGCCCCAGGCTCAGTAGGGAATTCAGCCTGTATGTTAAGAACTGTGACCTGCTAACAATGCCTAGTGGGGTGAAAAAAACTGCTTGATTAAAATTTTGCTTAGTCTGATAAAGTTTAAGATTTAAACTGTGATTTTACCTTTTATTTCTTATGTAACCAACTCTGACTTCTATGCCTAACACTTACAATTATTTAAAACCTTCCTGTAGTTAATAAACTTATGTTAATGTATTATATTTACTAGAGAGTTTGTCTAAGTGCTTGGGGAATCAACTCAGATTGCAAAGGCTGGTGCATGTCCACTATCTTTTGATGAAGTGCTGAACTAATTACTGAGGTTGCATTGTTGAAGAAGGTCTTGAGCAGTGTAAGATGGCACATTTCTGGGGTACAAGGCTAGGACTGGGGGGATTTTCTGGTATCTCCCTGTGCATAATTCATGAGAGGCTGTGAGAGCCTGCATGCAATTTAGCTGGGTGTGTCTCTACATGTTGATGGCAGAATGATCACAGCACCTGGAAGGGTTTGCTGCTTGTCACTAACATAACATTGGGAGAGACATCCCAGGCTGGAGAATTAAGGGGGCACAGTGGTCCCACAGTTCTAAGGTGTACCCCAGGAGTCTGTCGCATACACATTAAATGGATTAAAAGCTGGCTAACTGATAGGTCTCAAAATGTAATTGTAGATGGGGAATCATCATCAGACAGGGGTGTTTCTAGGAACTGGGATTATTTAGTCTGCAGAAGAGAAGAGTGAGGGGGGATTTGATAGCTGCTTTCAATTACCTGAAAGGGGGTTCCAAAGAGGATGGATCTAGACTGTTCTCAGTGGTGGCAGATGACAGAACAAGGAGTAATGGTCTCAAGTTGCAGTGGGGGAGGTTTAGGTTGGATATTAGGAAAAACGTTTTCACGAGGAGGGTGTTGAAGCACTGGAATGGGTTACCTAAGGAGGTGGTGGATTCTCCTTCCTTAGAGGTTTTTAAGGTCAGGCTTGACAAAGCCCTGGCTGGGATGATTTAGTTGGGGATTGGTCCTGCTTTGAGCAGGGGGTTGGACTAGATGACCTCCTGAGGTCCCTTCCAACCCTGATATTCTAGGATTCTATGATTCTAGTGGGGCCCTGCAGGGAATTGTTCTTGGTCCTCTGCTAGTTAACATTTGTACCAATGACGTGGAAGAAAACATAAAATCATCAATGATAAAGTTTGTAGATGACACAAATATTGGGGGAGTGGTAAATAATGAAGATGAGAGATCACTGATAAAAAGTGATCTGGATTGCTTAGTAAACTGGGCATAACCAAACAATATGCATTTTACAATGGCTAAAAGTAAATCTATGTATCTGGGAACAAAGAATGCACGTAATACTAGCATGATGGGGACTCTATCCTGGGAAGCAGTGACTCTGAAAAAGATTTGGTGGGGGAACAGAGTGATAATTAGCTGAACATGAGTTTCCAGTGTGGCACTGTGGCCAAAAGGGCTAATGTGAACCTTGAATGCAAAAAACAGGGGAATCTGAAGTAGGAATAGAGCAGTTATTTTACCTCTGTATTTGGCACTGATGCAACTGCTTCTGGAATACTGTGCCCAGTTCCTGTGTTCACAATTCAAGAAGGATGTTGAAACTTTGGACAGGGAAAAGAGCCATGAGAATCATTGAAGGGTTAGAAAAATGCATTATAGTGATAGACTGAAGGAGTTCGATCTATTTGGCTTAAGAAAGAGAAGGTGAAGGGGTGACTTGAGTACAGTCCATAAATACCTATGTGGGAAACAAATGTTTCACAATGTGCTCTTCAATCTAACAGAGAAGGTTCTGACATGTTCCAATGGCTGGAAGATGAAGCTGTACAAATTCAGAGTAGAAATAAGGTGTACATTTTTAAGTGGTCATAAATATAAAGGGAAGGGTAAACATCTTTAAATCCCTCCTGGCCAGAGGAAAAACCCTTCCACCTGTAAAGGGTTAAGAAGATAATACAATCTCACTGGCACCTGACCAAAAATGACCAATGAGGAGACAAGATACTTTCAAACCTGGGGGGGACAAAGGGTTCTCTCTATATGTGTGTTGTTTTTGCCGGGACCAGAGCAGGAATGCAGGTCAGAACTCCTGTAAAAATTCAGTAAGCAACCTAGTTAGATATGCGTTAGATTCTGTTTTGTGTAAATGGCTGATAAAATAAGTTGTGCTGAAGGGAATGTATATTCCTGTTTTTGTGTCTTTTTGTAACTTAAGGTTTAGCCTAGAGGGATTCTCTATGTTTTGAATCTGATTACCCTGTAAAGTATTTACCATCCTGATTTTACAGAGGTGATTCTTTTACTTTTTCTTCAAACAAAATTCTTCTTTTAAGAACCAGATTGCTTTTTCATTCTTCTTAAGATCCAAAGGTTTGGGTCTGTGTTCACCTATGCAAATTGGTGAGGATTTTTGTCAAGCCTTCCCCAGGAAAGGGGGTGTAGGGCTTGGGGGGAAAGACGTTTCCAAGTGGGCTCTTTCCCTGTTATATTTCTTAGACGCTTGGTGGTGGCAGCAATAAAGTCCAGGGACAAAAGGTAAAATAGTTTGTACCTTGGGGAAGTTTTAACCTAAACTGGTAAAAATAAGCTTAGGGGGTTTTTCATGCAGGTCCCCACATCTATACCCTAGAGTTCAGAAGGAACTTTGACAGTGATGTTAATCAACAGTTGGTGCAAGTTATCAATGGTCACAGGCAATTTTTAAACCAAGATTTTTTTCAAATGATATGCTCTTGGAATTATTTTGTAGAAGTTCTATGGCCTCCATTACACAGGAAGTCAGATTAGGTGATCACAATGGTCCCTTCTGGCCTTAGAATCTATTAATCAAATTCTCCTTTGACCTGCACCCTTGAATAGTAATTTATGTCAATGCAAACTGTATAAAACACTACTTTTCTGATTTAGCATCATTTTGCACCCACTTTGCAAAGGGTGTTAATGACTACACCAGGCGCAGGGCTGCAGAGAAACAGACCCAAAGCTCCTGCTTCTTGGAAATGACAATCTAAGGGCCTGTTCTCACTGGAGCAAATCGGAAACCTTCCACTGACTTCACCTGAAGTAGGTACAGGTTCAGAATTAGAGCAGGAGCACTCCGGAAATGAGAGCATTTAACATGTTATCATTGGAAGGTCTCCTAGAATAAATGTATTTAAAAGAAAGATTTGAAAGATGAGCGAAAGTTTGAGTAGCCCAAAAGGTCAGGAGAGAGCTCTCTCCAATATAAGTGGCACTGTAGGGCAAAAGGTGGTTTGGAAGTATAAGCACAGGGGTTGGAGGCAATTGGTCATGCATTCTAATCTTTGCTCTTTCATTAATTTAATCTGTGGCCACGGTCACATTTCACTTGTCATCTTGGCTTTTCTATCTATAAAACGGGGATAATAATATATATCCACCTGTATCAGTGGGGTGTCACGAGGATTTAGTGAGTGAATGTGTGTGCTTTGAATATATAAAGCACTATATACAAATTAAATCTTGGGATGGCAGACGCTATGAAGAGGAGAGTGCGAGAAATATATAAAGTAGGGAACTAGGTGGGAGGCTTTTGCAGAGGGAAGGAAGAGAAAGGGTCACAAGTAGAATGGAGATGTAAACAGCAAAGTTATGCAGATCCTGAAAGATGTGAATGAATACCACAGCTCAGACTTGCTATGAAAAATAAGCAGAAGACAGTGACAAAATAGGATTCAAATAGATAGTGATATGGTATGAATGGTGAGAGGGGAAGGTAGGTACAATTGAATTGAAATACAGTTCTGCCTTGTTTTGGACAATCATCTTCTATTACTCTTACATCACTTAATTCAACTTTCAAACCCCTAGTTTTGCCCTCATGAAAGGGAAAATGACTGAAATTGGCATGTCGATAAAGCAGAAATGTATTCCCTGAAATGTCATTTATGGAAGTGTGATTTGTGTGAGAAAGCACTCCAGAAATGATATTGAACAATGGAGATTAAGCAAAGACTTATTTTCGGCTATGCCTGCTATTATTAAATTGTCTACAGTGTCAATATTGATTTAATTATGATTATTTATTTTATTCATTTATTCATTATAGAATTTAGCTTTTGTATTGCTTTTCCTTTTTAAAAATCTGGGGTTATTTGAATAATGATCCAAATCTGTTTTAATATGTACTTTAAAATATCACATAGAAAGAAGAAGGTCTCTTCTGACCTTACAGACTTTAATTACAATTCCTAATGTCTGCTATATACCTTCTGTCACTGCACTGCCTTATTCAATAAATATTTGATTCATTGCACCTTTTTCTGGGATTTTTTACTACATATTAAAATCTTAGTGCTCAGTGCAGCCCACTTTCATTTAGAATGTTGAGAGATCATTATTTAAAAGAATTATACTTAAAAAAAACCTATGCCCAAGTCTAAGCCATTTTCATACTCTCAATACTCAGCAAAATAAAACCCAGGTTTGAGTGGGAAACTGGCAGACACCTTTATCCCTCTCCCTGACAAATTTTCAATTTCTATCCTGAGCCTTTTTAATGGAGCTGGTCAGGAATTTTTCTATTAAGCTTTTTCTAGGGGAAAATGCTGCTTTGTCACAGGAAAGGGTGAGTTTCAATGAATTTCTTGTTTCAAACACATTTTGGGGGGGAAAAAGTTTCAAAATTGTCAAAACATCCCATTTCAACACCTTAAAAATGAAAAAAAAATCCCTTTTCATTTTGAAATGACTTTTCATTTTTAGATGTAAGCTAACTATTGCTAAAAAAAAATACAATAAATCAAAATGAAATGTTTTGATTAACCTGAACCAATGTTTTTCACATTGTTCGTTCACAAAAAAATTAAGATTTCAGCTTTTTTTCTTGATTCAGGACAGCATTTTTTTTTTTCAAAATGTCAAATATTTTCCTATGATGGGAAAATAATTTTTCACCAGCTTTACATTTTGATGCTAAAACTATTTAGAACTAGCTACAATTATTGCATTGTTGCACTCTCCTAATCTCAAAACTGGCTGAACTGTATTTTACCCAAGGTTTTCAAAAATGTTACCCTGAGGTAAAGACCAAACATGGAACATATCTTCCTGATAGATGAAAGCTGGAGAAAGCAATGAACAAAAAATGGCACTTTGAATGGAAACGCTTAGTCAAACCTTAAATGTAGCTTTTACTATCACTATAGCTGGTGTATATTTGTCACTATAGGACTACAAGGTGCTTTGCAAACTTATAGGAAGACAAGCTCCCTTCTAGAAAGAGCTTATAGTTATATTTGCACAGATACAAAGCATGAAAAACAGCATGTAACTGAGAATGAGATAGAAGGAGCACTAAAAAAGAGGATATGGCAGAAGTGAGGGAAAGGAACAGGAGGTAGGAGTAAACAAGAACACAGATGTAGCCACAGTAGAGTTGTACAGGGCTTTGGTCATAAGATTTAGTTGTTTTAGAGAATTCATTTGCAAGCAAATGGGTAATCTATTCCAAAAGACAGACAAACGTAAAAATAACTAGAAGAATATTTATAGTGCAAAACAGAACAAAGCATAGCTCATGGGTTGTTGCTGTCTTATATAAATCAGGCAACATGTGTCCCTTTCAACCTCCATATGAAAGTTGTTTAGATAGTAAACACTCTTTTGGTCCTAATATTTTGCTAGCAGAAGTGATTGTCTATTCTGGCTCAGTGGGGAAGCTGGCAAACCACATACAGCCATGCACACACATATTTTTAAAAGGAAATAAGAAAAACTCTATAAATAAGAGTGAAAAGTACAATAAAATTGCAATATGAGAAGGAAGCAGCAATCCCCAAAGCAAATCCCCTCAAAACGTATGCTGACAATTGTGCTTACTTTATTCCATGCAACAAACGGAATGTTACTGAAAGAGAACAAATCCATGGCTCAGATGAACTTCTCTGTGAGAAGAACGTGTCATGGCAGGACACAAAAGGATAATAAGCCAGCCAAATCCTTGCAAAAAAGAAGAAATATAGTAGAAAAATGCTTTAAAATAGCTTGCTTCATCTACATTCCAGCAGCTAAACACACACATATTCACACAGAACCTTTGAAACTGAACAAAATGGATGAACAAACAGCCTGAATCACTGATAAAAAGACTGCTACGAAATTTTAACCCTCCTTCTACAGAATGATGGAACCCCCCAGCTGATGTAGCTGGAAATATAATGAACCCTATTTTCTCCTTGCTTTGATCTTTCTCTATATTGTACAGTTTGTTACCTTTTTGTATAACAATGAGATTCTCTTTTTTGCAGTGCTGAAGGTAAAGAAAGTTCCTTTCAAGTGATAACCTCAGATTCACTTGAAAGATTTGTTACATTTACTTTCTACTTTGTCATCTTGAAATGGAGCATGTTTTATATTCAGATTATTTAGGTGATTGAATCAAAAGGTGTACAAAAGAAAAAGAAGCTTGTATATTCTCAATTAAATGTATGTATTCTTTTTGGAAGATGTTTTGAATGACAGTAACAATGATAACAAAAGGTCACCTTATGAATGCTTAATTATTAAACAGTGTCAGATTTTGGGCTTGGAACCAGGTGAGTTGGGGATTTGTAACAATGGGAGAGACCCCTCCCCCATATTACTATTTTGAATTCGACACCATTGCAATTGATACTATCTGTGGGATGAGTTGGTCTTGGTTTAACTTCTTATGGAAGATGTCCACCTCACAAAACTGCATTGGCCGTTTGAACTGAGGCACCGAGGATTGAATGGACCCAGACAAAGAGCGTATCAATATATGTATCAAGTTAGATGGAGATGGGCAAAATTCATCCCGGTAAAACTCCACTGAAGACTATTAGAATTACACTAGCGACAAACTTGCCTCTCCTTACTTACATCTGAAAAAGTAATACCTCAATCCAGCATGTGTGGACATTCCCCATTCCACCTTGTTATATACCTTTGTTCATGTACATTAAGGCTAAATTGCAGCATTGTAATATGATTGTTTGGAAATGTAACCCACACACCTCCTGGGTGTGGTGTTCTGTCCCATCTAGTGGCACCGAGACCACTTAGCGAGAGAGATAAAATTAGTCTGCTCTGCTCTACAGCGTTAGCTAACAGGCAGTTGGCTTTTAGCTCACACAGTAGTGGCTCATGCACTAAGCACCAGAGGTCCCCGGTTCAATCCTGCCCACCGACGACTGAGGGCTGTTGCCATTACAGTAACAGTGTTGTTACAGAGCATAAGCATGTTATCAGTTTCGATGTTAACTGGTGTACTAAGGAACATGTGATGGTTGTCCTTGGAATGGGCTTCCTCTTGCAAGGTATGGCACATTCAGAACCTGATCCAGCATGTCCCATTGCATCATACAAATGTGCACTGAGAGAAAACAGAAAGGAGGCACAACTAGAGAGCAAACAACTTTGATCAAAAATTCTTAGCAAATAGTAGCAGAGATTTTTTTAACAGTACTCCCCCAGCTGTCATGTCTGAGTGCCAAGAGAGGCTCCTCATGCTTTATTTCAGACATCAATAGACATGTATGAAATACTGGAAATCTCACAAGAAAGCCCAATCACATGACATCTTCAATCCACGTTTGCAGTGTGGCCAGAGCCGAGCGGCTCCAAGAGTTTAGTTACGTTTTCTATTAGCATCCAAACTCGTGCTGATCTGAACCATTCCACACCATGCTATCTAGTTAACAATTCTGAGAACCAACAAAATCTATCATAAGAAAACAAAAATGAATGTGAAGTCTCATGATAGTTGTTGGTAAGTGTTGCTTTTCAAGTAAAAAAAATTCTACCAGATCGTTGCCAGCAATGCAGAATATTTAAATGCTTCTTCCAAAAAAAAGTATCTTTAGACTTTATTGGAGTAGGTTTGGAATCATTTCAGTAAGATAACCAAATTGATATGCTGCAATATAAAATACCACAGCCTTTCTAGTGACACATCTGTGGGACTGTTACAGGTACTATATGTTTCCCAGTACATGAGCAAAGCAAAAAGAGTACCTAGGGGATTTCTCATGTCACTACTGAACAACATGATCTCATTTACTGTGTACAGTACCTATTCTTAGTCTGAGCTTCATAGGTGCCATGAATAGCCCACAAAGATTTGAGCATTTTTGGATTACATGTACAGGATTAAGGGCTCAATCCTGTATGGGGCTGGAAAGCGGTGCTGTGCGGAAGTGCTCCAAATCTGTAGTGTCAATGAGCATGTCTTAGTAAAAGTTTATACAGGAATAAAAGAAGGGAGTTTGAAACTTATCTTTCCCTTTCAGTTGTTTCTATAAATCCAATGATATATCTGTCTGTCCTTATCAGAACCTGCTGCCATTTTGTGGCCTTAAGGAGGTGCACTCTCCAGGCTCACAGAATGCATGACCCGGATGAGGAGGAGAAAGAAGACAGCTAGTGAGGACATGTTTTGCGTGATGCTGCAAGCCAGTTCTACATAGAACCACAAACAAAGGGTCTGGTGGGTCAACATGGCAGATAGCCTGGAGAAAAAAGAGTGGACAGGAGAAAGGCCCAGGAAAAGGAGAGGGAGATGCACCAGAACATAATGGGTCTTCTCAGGCAGCAAACACAGATGCTGCAGACTCTGGTTGACCTTCAGGTCCAAAAATCTCAGACTCCTCATGCTTTACTAACAGTGCCTTATACCTTCCCAACATTCCACGTGGCATCAGAGGCCACATCCATAGCCCGACCACTCCATGCCAAGGGAAAGCAAACAAAACCACAGCTTCACATACGCTGACCTGTGAGAACCATAGCTGGTGTCTGTGTAGCAATGATGGACTATGTTTGTGAACTGAAATGAACAGAAATGTTTGCTGCCTTTCCAAACGCAAAGTGTCATTATGTTAATTTATGCTTAAAGTTTGTATTGCATTGCCTGGGGTTGGTTTTGTTTGGTTGTTCTTTTTGGTTTTTTGCACATTGTTTTTCTCACTGTTTTTGTCATTCAACAAGTTTCTATATTTTGAAAATAAAATTATCTTTATTTGTTCAAGAACACATTGTGGCATGCACAGCGGTACTCAAAGCACACACTACTTGCAAATGTAGACCACCACAGAACTCATAGGTTCAATAAAACACCAAGTCACATTTACAAATATACAGCAAGAACCACTTAAATCATGGCTTCTGTAAAACACACCTTAATAGTTATTAATGTACTGCAAGACCCTTGCAGCACCCAAACTTCAGCCTCATAGAAACCTACTGTGGCTGACTTTTAAAGTGCTCTTTCAAAGCCTCCCTCAAACACATAGTTCCCCATTGAGCTCTTATAATGGTCCTTGTGTCTGGCTGTTCAAACTCAGCAAACAGCTGCTCTACCCCCATCCTGGTGGCTTTTTTTTTTTCCTTACAGATATTGTGCAGGACACAACAAGCAGTTACAACTATGGGGATATTTTTCTCACTAAGATCCAGTTTCAGTTTTGTAAGTATACACTGCCAGTAACCCTTCAATCTGTCAACAGTCATTTTGCATATGTTAAGCTGGTAGCCGAATCTTTCCTTGGTGCTGTTGAGGTGGCCAGGCATGGGCTTCATGAGCCAAGTTCCCTATAATCACCATTGACATTTTGATATTGTCAGTGGTAATCCTCTGGTCAGGAAAGTCTGTGCTTGTAGCTTTCTGAACAGTTAAGCTTTCTTAAAGACGAAAGCCTCATGCACCTTCTCTGACCAGCCCACACTGATATTGGTGATACACCAATGCTTGCAAAACCACAGAAAGAACCTTCAGATATCCACCCCAATCACATTGCCAAACTCATCCATTTCATCCTTACCCGTAAGAATTTTACATTCAACAAAGACTTTGTAACCATAGCTGTTCCCATGATTTGGACAAGGATGGCTCCCTAATATGACAACCTCTTCATGGGCCACCTTGAAGAATAATTTCTGGACAAATTCACCATGAAACCAATGATATACCGGAGATATATTGATGATATTTTCATCCTCTGGAAAGATAATTTAAGCTTCAACAATGAAACCCTATAGACAGCTATATCCAAAAACCCATGAATCTTCACCTCAACCTTCACAGATCCAATAACCACCCCAAACACACTGAGAAATCTGTTATCCACAGGCAGGCACTCAGATACCATGCAATATGCGCTGAGGATAAATCTGGGCTATACTCCTTAAAACACTCAGATCTGCCTTCACCAAACAAGGACACTCCACCAGAGAAGTAGATCAAATCATGAAACAGGCCACTCAAATACTCAGAGGCAACCTGCTCCGATATAGAAATAAAACCTGCTCTGATCACATACCCCTACTTGTCACCTACCACCTCACACAGAATCCCATATGGGGTATCAAACAACAACAACCCATATGGTTCTTCTGGTGGGTCTGCAAATACAGGAGGATTGTGTGTCCTATATTGGTAATGTTCCTCAGAACACAGCAGAGCTCTGTGGTCTCTATGCTTCTGTCAGAGATTGCAGACACTAAAAAGTGCCATGCAGGTTTGTGGGATTTTTTTTTAAAAAAAGGTGTGAAAATGATGAGATATGGGTGTCAGTATGTGAGAGAGAAAATTGCATGCTGGGAACTTGAACCCTAACTTCTAGAGGTCCCTGCACGACTCAATTCTACCCAGCAAGACATTGTGAACAATTTCTCAAAAGCATTGCATCAGCTGGCAGTGAATGGCACATGGGATAGCTACTCCTTGTGCACAACACTTTACATCCACCCAAACACTTCTGGTGAGTATACACTGCACCAGCACAAACAGCTAAGTATGTGTGTGCACAAGCAATATACTAACTTCAGCAGCTGCACTCTGATGTAATTTGCATAAATCAAAGTTTGTAATGTAGACATGGTCTAAGATAAGGAGTCAAATCATAAAGGGTATTATAAGTCAAACCAACACCTCAACTTGCACTTGGAAACAAATGCAAAGATTGTGAACTTTTTGGAGTACTCCTGCTTCATGGTGGGAGCATGATACAAAACTCTGTAAACAGGACACCAAATAGTGCAGTTCCTGAAGTTTCCAAACAGTCTTCCCAAGGATTGCCTCAACTAGAGTCTATTGCAATAGTCAAAAGCATGGATTACTGTGGCAAGGTCCAGATATGAAAGTAAGAGCTGCATGGCACTTTACTCAGCACAATAGTAGACATTTTTACAAGTATGACTCTGCACAACCCACATATGCCCCAGTGCAGCCATCATTATTATTATTTATTCATTTTGCACTGTAATATTACCTAGCGTTTTGCACAGTAGAATAAGGTATGGGTGCTGCTCAGAAGAGGTTACAATCTGATAACCTAATGTGCAATCAATCAGTTCCCCATGCTCCTGTTTTCACAGGTCCAACATAAGCACTGCAATGGGTAAGCAGGAGAGCTGGCTGGAAAACAACAATTCCATTCCAATTTGTTTGTGAAAAAACACGAGACAGAGAGACATTACAATAGCCAATAGCCCATTGCATTCATCTGAGATGTGGGAGATGTGTCCCTGTTCTGAATCAGAGTTAGGATTTGAACTTGGTCTCCCACATCCCCACTGAGTGCCCTCATTACCTGACTATAGAGTCACTATCTTTTTCTCTGAAATGCCATCCTGGACCTGAGAAACCATCCTGACAACATTTTCATCAAAACCAATATATTTTATGAAACATTCTGATTTTGACAAAATGGCATTTTTGGACAGAAAAAGGTTCTGTTGGAAATTTTTCAGCCAGCCCTAGTGAATAGCAAGCAAAGGCCTCGTGGTCTAAAGAAGCAAGATGGTCCATGAAGAGTGAGCATAATCAGATTATGGGGGGAGATTATCAAATCACAAATTTCAATTAAATGCTTTACTCCCATTCATAAGGAGTTGGGTGCCTAACTTCCAGTTGTGCCTTTGAAAATCTCTGTCTAAGAGATCTGTCTAGTGTGACACACCAAGCCTGTGGCAGAAGCATAGATAGAACCCAGTTTTCCTGGTTCCAAATTTCTTGTTGTTAACTAGGAGGCCAATAATTGTGAGATACTAGTATGAATAATGTTGATCACCTTTGTTATTCTCAGATTTAATACAAGTGATAGATTACAGCATAAAAGGCACATGCAATAGTTATTCTCTACAGAGAGGCAAGATATGGAAAATAGTTTTTAATGTGCTCATGGTAATAATTGTGCTTTCTATGAATATCGCAAACAATCTGTAAAAAATCAGATCAGGTCTTAGTGATCGTAATTTATAGTGGATAGTCCACATGAAAATAAAGGGATCATTGTTAAAAGTTTAGCTACTCTTCATAAAGTATCATTGGCAGAATTTTCAATCAAACCAAGGCTCCATAAAACCATAGAACTCTTCACTATGTTTCTTTGGGACTAAGTGGCATGGACACTCTTAGGCCCCAAACCTGAAAGTGACAGTGCTGCAACCTCACAGAGCCCTATTGATAGGGTGGCCAGATAGCAACTGTGAAAAAACAGGACGGGGGTGGGCGGTAATAGGTCCCTATATAAGAAAAAAGTCCCCCAAAACAGGACAAAAAATGGGACATCTAGTCACCCTACCTAGTGACATCAGTGGTGTTCTCTGTGGGTATAGCAGCGTGCACATACACAGTCACTTAGAGGATCGAGGCCTTAGTCTTCCATCTCTGAAGACCTGGAGTCAAATAATAGCTTAACATTAAAAAGAATTAAACTTAGTGGTAGCTTCTGTTTGTTCATATCACAAAACTACCACTCAACAGACTCTGCCAAAGGAGAGACTGGAATAATAGATCAGGACTGAGCTGTATGGTGAATTACAGATAAATGCTTTCCCAGTGCCTAGCCTCACAGTTCCTAGAAATAAAGCCAGAGCTCCAAGTCCTTCATTGTCAAGAGCACTAAATTCTGCCTTTTTTAAAAAAAAGAACATTGTAATACTTTTTAATTTCCTGCTAAAATCATATCATGCACAGAGCGACAGGATTGCTTATCAACTGAGCCAGTGTCCCAAGGTGATGTTTTCAGCCTGATGGTAAACTGGTGACGCTAGCACAACACATTTTGCTGAATTAAGACATCCATTTCAGTCTAGGTGGTGGGTCATCATCTAGTGTAAATTAGCACAGCTCCACTGAAGTCAATGTTGCTACAGACATTTATACTAGTTGAGGATGTAGCTCAAGATTTTACAGCATTTGGAAAATCAACTGCGTTACACTGAGCTCTCTGAGAATCAGGCAGACTCCAACAGCACTAACTATTTTGATCTTGTTTCATACTAACTTGGAATTTTTGTCTGAAACACCAACCAGAGGATGTTGTGAAGGCCAAGACTATAACAGGGTTCAAAAAAGAACTACATAAATTCATGGAGGATAGGTCCATCAATGGCTATTAGCCAGGATGGGCAGGGATAGTATCCCTAGCCCCTGTTTGCCAGAAGCTGGGAATGGGCAATGGGGATGGATCACTTGATGATTACCTGTTCTGTTCATTCCCTGTGGGGCAACTGGCATTGGCTACTGTCGAAAGACAGGATACTGGGCTAGATGGACCTTTGGTATGACCCATTAGGACCAGTCTTATGTAAGTATCCAATTTCTTTCCCCCTGTCTCTTTCCAATCCTCATCCATATTTTTTCTTCAGTCCCTCTCTGGGGCCCCCAATTCCCACCCACCCTTCCAGCTTCCATCTGTATTTCCTACCCAGGAGGCTGAGGTTGGGTGCTGCTGCTCTCCCCCAGTTCTCTCTCTAGGACTCTCCAGTATTTGTCTTCACCCCAGTCTCCTCAGTACTCTGCCCCATTTTACCTCCACCGATTCTCTGCCTCCCACCCTGCAGTTTTATTTTTCCTGTTTTAGGGTTACAGTTAGGGTTTCACCAAGGGGTAGGGTTAGGGTTTCTTAGGGCTTCACCAAGTCCCCTGAGGTCCTGCTTTGAACTTAACAGGCAAAAGTGGTGTTACTGACCTGTACAGGATAGAATGGTGGTGGTTGCTCTAGTTCCCACTTATCCTTCATCCACCCTCATCCTTCATAGCTATGCTATGCAATGGAGAGGGTTAGCTTGTCAAACAGCCTCCTCTCATTTCTGCTGTGTCTTTTCCTAATGGCTGTAATCCTTTACTCTCTCCTGCCCCACCAAATCCCTTCATAGCCTGCTTGCCAACAGATCAGCTACTTGACTTCATTCCTAAACCTGACATCAGCCCTATCCCTCTCTCCCAAGTGATTCTGCTACCTCTCAGGGTATGTCTTCACTGCAAAGTGAAGGTGTACTTGTAGCATGGGTATGTCTCCTTTAATCTAGCTAACCTGGGTAACAGCAGTAATGAAGATATGGTGCACAAGTTTGTACCTCCCAGGGACGCTGGGTACGTACTCGGGTTGCTAGCCTGTGCAGCCATGCTACATGTGCTACGATTTTCTCCTTCGTGTGCAGTGGAGACATACCTTCCAGGCAAAGCCGAAAGTAAGAGTCAAGACCTTCCCATAGGAAAAAGCCAATGTGAGTAAACATATCCATTAAAGTAGTTAAAATGGGATTTGTCTGATTAAGCTGATTTAAGCGGATTATGGACTGGCTGCTGAGCTATTGCTTGCCACCCGCACTGTCTTTGCTTTATCATAACAGTGTAACATCTCGATGCAAGTCGTTCGCTGGGAAGCTTTGCAATGGTGCTGACTCCAGTAATGAGTGGTGCGGCAGTGTAGTCAAGTTAAGTATTACAAACAATTTTCATTTGAATCTTGTAACTCTTTGAATTGGGCCTGACACTAAAAAGTATCCCCATCTTTTCAAATAATCTTCTGAAACTTGCTGAATGCCACTCTTCACATACTCATATTTAGGGTCAGGAAGGAATTTTCCCCAGAGACTCTGTGGGTGGGGGAGAGGGGTTATATTTCCTCTGCTGCACGGGGCGTGGATCACTTGCTGGTTTAAACCAGAGTTAATGTCGGATTCTATGTAACTTGACATCTTTAAATCAAATTTTGAGGATTTCAGTAACTCAGCCAGAACTTATGGGTCTATTACACTGGTGGGTGGGTGAGGTTCTGTGGCCTGCAATGGGCAAGAAGTCAAACTAGAGGATCACAACAATCCCTTCTGACCTTAAAGCTTATGAGCCTGTAGAGTTTTCTGACCACTGCTTAGTCCGAGTTGAAATCTGGGAGTATGAAGTAGTGACCTTTGGCAAGGGTTATTAGAAGCTAAATACTTGTTTACTTAATAATGCAGTGGCAGTTAGAAAGCTTAAAGGCATCTTTATGGAATGAGAAACAGTTCAGGAGTTTTATACATCTGAGATGGAATGGTGGGAACTGACAAATAAGAGACTGGTGATCTCACTTATGTTCCTTTTCAGGACATCTGTATACAAATTCCTGTTCAAATCCCTTCTCCCCCTCAGATGAAGGGGAGACTTGAACTAGGGCTCTCCCACATCCCAGGTGAATACCCTAACCACTGGGCTGAAAGTTAGGAGGGAGGTACCTCATCCAATGCCAAAAGAGGTTTGCAGCTGAGAATCCCAGTGGAGGGAGGCACATCCTTATAGCCAGGATTTAGGCACCTATCTCCAAGAGACGGACAAGGCTTAGCATACCCCTTGGTTTGGCATCAACTATTACCTAGCTTAGGCAAGGAGCCACATAGCATGCTGGCTTTTAGGAATTCTGTTCTGAGGCATCTCTCTCTCCCTATTTGCAATGCCTACGTTGTAAATCTAGCCCCAAAGATACTTGCCGGACAGACTATAAGCTCCCTGGGGAAGGTCTTCTTAGTTGTATCTTCAGTGCCTGCCACAAAGGGGTCTGACTTTGAATGGGGCTTCTAGCAACTTCAGTAACGATAATAATTTGCCTGAAATGCAAAACTGAAGCAAACTCTGGTCATGACAATAGAAGAAATGAGTTTAGAGCTTTCTGCTTTGTTGGTTCAGATGTGTTCAATTAGTCTTGCCCCACTACCTCCATGCTGGGTGCTTGACTTAAGGTGAAGGAAACCCAGCTGGAGAGAACAGGCTAGAGAGGGGAACACAAGGTTGTGAGGAGCCAAAGGGCTCTGAAGGCCTGGGAATGGCTTCTCAGGAAAGAAAAGTGAGCACCTCAAAAAAGCCTAATGAGGGGCTGAGGAGAGAGATAGAAAGGAGCATGGAAAGGGTGAAAGCTGGACCCAGTGGGTGGGCAGAAGAGTGGTTGAGTTAGAGATGAGAAGGTAGACCCCTTGGGAAAAGGAGCTGGGCCAAAGATTTTGCGTTTTGTTTGTTTTGGACTTAGAGACCCTGGTAGGGGTGGACTCTTGTTAATGACTTAGCTGGAGGGTCAATCTACTGCACAGACCACCAAAGTCCAGACGAAGAAGACACAGAAAGGCTGCAACCCCAGGTCTTGGCATGAGGAGGTGCACTGGGATGGAGAGTCAATTTTTTTCTGAACAAAAGTTTTGATTTAAAAAAATGAATTTTTGCAGTCTTTGCTGAACTTTCACTCAGGCAAATGTCCATTGCAATAGATAGGAATTTTACCTGAGTAAAAACTGAGGGCCAGACTAAGTTCACAATCTATTCTGCGTGAGAGATGGCAATAGCTTCACGGGCCTTGGGGTAGACTCAGTCATAATTTCCCCCTCCCCACTTTGCTCAGGGAAGGGAAGGAATAACTTAATCTCTTTTCATGGAGCAGCAGCTAACTACAGCCTGTATATCCAGCCAACTAATTTGAGTTGTGAGGTAGAAACAAGGCTGCTCCCACTTTCTGCCTCTCTCCACATTTTCCTGCTCACAGAGTGGAATCTTGGGTGTACAGTTGTGAACTTGAGTGATGTATCAGCTTTACAGGGTCTCTCCACATACAGGTGAATTTCTTGCAGAAAGTGCTGACTGCACTAGCCTCTTCCACCAGCGAAGAACAACATTTGTCCTACATTATGAGGAGTGCCATGTGGCAGACTAGGAGTTTGCAATTAGGGGTCCTTAGATTGAATGACAGATCTGATTCCCTGTGCCAAAGTAGTAAAAAGTAGTGTTCAGAGTTCAATAAGCAGAAACCTCATAATTTGATACCTCATCTTGCCAATTAAATGATAAATCACTTTGGTCTTATCATCTTGGCCAGATAAACAGTTTCCTAGGGCTAATGAGGCTCATTGTATAAAAATTGACAATATTCTCTTGCTTTTTTAATTAAAAGAAATAAACATATGGTATGGGATGTTATGTTACCATCTTCTGTTTTTATTTATTTTGAGAAATTTGTGCAGTGCAGTGTACAGCTAATGATTAAAAGGTGAACAAATAAATACAGTTTTTTCTTGTTTGGGCACAGTGTATCTTTCTTAATGATATGTTAGGGCTTTAACTGCACGGTACATTAAAAAAAATCCTACATCACATACAACATGCCATGCATTAGGAGTATGTGTACAACAAGCTGTGAAAATTACAAAACCATAACAGTAGCATCTTCTGCCCTGAATGAGGTAAGGGTCCTGTGGGAGAGAAGTTGATGTAATTAAATAAATATGCAGAGAAGGACAAGATTAAGGCTGCGTGGATTCTTAATTCTGGTATTTGTGAACTTTTGAGCACTTCACTTTGCAGCCTTACTATAGTTGTTCTAATGTAATTTTTCAACCGGAATATATTTGTTAAACACGTATGATATGCTGTAATACAAAGAGGAATTTCTTATATACCATATATAACACGTGCAGTCTTAAGACTTGCCTTGATTAAGTCTTGGTTTGTAAAAAATCAAGCAAACTTGAGCCCAGCTATCCTTTGGCCTCCAAACTATGTTGTTCATTAACTCGGGGCTGTGTCTTACTCTGAGAAGCTGTCCTGAAATTTTCAGTACAATTGTCAGCATAGTATTAATCCAAGATATTGTATCAACTCCAAATATGCATAGCTCAAAACCAACTCAGCTGATTAATTTGTAGATCTCATTAAATTTTTATAAACTTGTGAATAGTTAGTTTGTTTTATGACTGCTTTTTTAATGATTGTCCAACAGCACCTAGAAATGCTCAATCTGTTTAGTTTCTCTTATCTAAAAGATCATGAGGTAACTTGATAATGGTGTGTACAAGTACATTCAAGGGGAAACACTTTCCAAGCAGCATAAGAACCAATGACTAGAAGCTGAAGCCAGACAAATTCAAATTAGAAATAAGGCTCAAAATTCTAATAGTGAGGGCGATTAACCATTGGAACAAGCTATCAAGATGAATTCTGCATGTCTCCAAATCAAGACTGGATGCCACTCTGAAAGATATACTGTCAAGGTTCCTTCCCCACTCTGAACTCTAGGCTACAGATGTGGGGACCTGCATGAAAAACCCCTAAGCTTATTTTTACCAGCTTAGGTTAAAACTTCCCCAAGGTACAAACTATTTTACCTTTTGCCCCTGGATTTTATTGCTGCCACCACCAAGCGTCTAACAAATATATAACAGGGAAAGAGCCCACTTGGAAACGTCTTTCCCCCAAAAATCCTCCCAAACCCTACACCCCCTTTCCTGGGGAAGGCTTGATAAAAATCCTCACCAATTTGCATAGGTGAGCACAGACCCAAACCCTTCGATCTTAAGAACAGTGAAAAAAGCAATCAGGTTCTTAAAAGAAGAATTTTAATTGAAGAAAAAGTAAAAGAATCACCTCTGTAAAATCAGGATGGTAAATACCTTACAGGGTAATCAGATTCAAAACATAGAGAATCCCTCTAGGCTAAACCTTAAGCTACAAAAAGACACAAAAACAGGAATAAACATTCCATTCAGCACAACTTATTGTATCAGCCATTTAAACAAAACAGAATCTAACGCATATCTAACTAGGTTGCTTACTGAATTTTTACAGGAGTTCTGACCTGCATTCCTGCTCTGGTCCCGGCAAAAGCAACACACAGACAGAGAGAAACCTTTGTTTCCCACCCCCCTCCAGCTTTGAAAGTATCTTGTCTCCTCATTGGTCATTTTGGTCGGGTGCCAGCGAGGTTATCTTTAGCTTCTTAACCTTTTACAGGTGAAAGGGTTTTTTCCCTCTGGCCAGGAGAGATTTAAAGGTGGTTAGCCTTCCCTTTATATTTATGACATATGCTTTAGTCAAATAAGTTGCAGGGCCCAATACAGGTATAATAGAATGAATTCTATGGCCTGTGTTTTACAGGAGTCAAAGTTGATGATCTGATGGTCCCTTTGCCCTTGAAACCTATGAACCTAGAACAAAGAGTAGGTGTTCCTTTTTTAAAGCTCTGTGAATAAATCTAAATATGTCATGGGGCTGGTATACCCTATCACCCTTTGCAGAGGGGGAAAGTGGTTATAGTCCCGTGACTGAGTACAAATGACCACTCTTAACCTTAGGGCAGTATGGTCTAATAGCCAAGGCCAATATGGCTGCCCTCCTCCCCAGGGTTGCATAGCCTAGTGCCCAGGGGGAAGTGGGCCACCACCCAGGGGTGGGTGGCAGCTGGGGTAGTGGAACCTGGGCCCTCCCTGCCCCACTGGGTCCCAACCCTGGGCCCTGATAGGAGCAAATAGATTTGCCATCAGGCCAGCCGGGATCCATCTGAAACATGCTGCCTTCGTCCTGGTTCCACAACTGAATCAATATCTAGTTCCCCTGGGTTACTTTCTACCCTGTTTCCCAGCAATGCTGTCCACTGGTCCCTTGGGCCTCTGGGATCACTGGCTTGTGAAGCTCCCAACGACTCCATCCGCTCTTGGGCTTCTGTGAGCAGCCAGATACCTGCCTGGATCTCAGCATGCTTGGACCCTGCGATCTGACGTTCCCACAGCTCCCAGGAAGAAGCCTGCAGTGTGCATCCTCTCTCCTCAGCAGTCAGTCCTGCCTGAGTCCCTTTTATACTGAGGCCCCAGTTGGAGCATACCCAGGGGTGAAAGTAACTGAAAGGAGCCCCGGACCCTTTAAAGTGCAGCCGGAGCACTGCCGCTGCTACCCCGGGGCTCCAGCAGCGGGCCTCTGGTGGCGCTTTAAAGGTCCCAGGGGCTCCAGCTGCTCCGGGGAGCCCTGGGGGCGCTTTAAAGTGCCAGCCTGGGGAAGCTGGTCCTGTCTGGGACAGCATACCATACTTTCACCTCTGAGCATACCCAGTAGTGGCAAGGGGGCATGGCTTCCTCTGCCCACAAAATGGGATTAACCCCTTCTTGTCCAGTATGGTGCTGGTACACCTGGTCACAGAATACAGTAACTGCTTAGGCCAGTGACAAAATAAGTCTCTTGTCACTCTTTTTTTCCTATCAGCATGGCAAAGCCCACACAGCTAAGAATGAGTAAGTTGGATTCTACTTCATCAAGTAGACATAGTCTGGAAGTTTGGCTCAGGGGCACCTGTGCAAACAGATTGAGAAATTAAACTGCACGTGCCGCACTGAAGGCCAGATTTTGCCTGCAGAAACCAATTATCAGAGGCATACAGGATGGTAAGAAACTGGTTTGACTCTCAGCTTTAGGCTCAGATTGCATGGCTGGCAGGGAGGAAGAAAAAATGTTACTTGTAAACTGAGCACATTTCATGCAAAAGTCATTGAGTCCTAGTCAAATGGAATCCTAATTAGGTCAGTTTTACAGAGTGGAACCACATTTTAAAAGGTCATGTCTGTATCTTTCAGTCTTTGGGATAGTTAATTGTATGTTTTATTGTTATGCATTTTGCATCCAGCTCTTTATTTGCTGAACCAACCATAGAAAAGTTTAAGAGTAGGTAACAAATCTGATTATGCAAATACTCTAATACGGACTCATCTTTCAATTATTAATTATTATTAATGGAGATATTTGCTTCTGCACTTATTTCTAAAATTTAAAGTAATGTTTGTACTGTATTGCCATGAGGTAGAAAGGACTCCTGCTGTGCATCTTGAAGAATTTCTCAAGCTTTTACCAAATGTTGTTCAGCAGCCCTGAAAGTATGTTCAATTAGCTAACACTTGTGATTGACCCTCCTTGCATCCCTACTGGGATTTTTGATAGAACAGTATAAGAATAAAGCCAAATAAACTGGACAATTAGTGAGCTATTGCCTTTGCTTCTGCAGCCAAAGGGGCCCAGAGCTACCTGGGATGTGTTAAAGGTAGGGGACTCCCTAACACATAGCTCCCAGAAACCCTAAACCCATGTGAGCCCCACTGTTAGCAGTCCACAGCGTGAAGGCTTTTCATGTTAGGGAGTGGTCTGGGTTGGATGGTGATATGGTCAAAGTTGACATCAGCTTTGTAAGGCACTGTGCCCCTCCTAGTCCATGGGAATCATTGATTAGGATTGTGTTGATCGTGTCTCCATTACGTTACATGTTGTACTTAGTGCACCAAAATACGCCCCCACCCCCACCCTGGGGAGTTTAGGGAGCAGCTTCTATCGGAGGAATTACATACCAGGAATTGTGGTGCCATGGAGGCTAAGCAGTCTGGCCTAGTTATTATTGGTAGTAAATATCTATTATAGTAATGCCCAGAAGCTTGTTAGGATTGGGATCCCATTGTGCTGTGCTCTGTATATACACAGAAAAGGGAAACCCCTGCCCTGAAGTTCTTGTAAGCTAAAGGAAATAAATTGTAAATCCCCAAGGAAGTTTTTTTGCAGATTTCAGGTGCCAGGCCACACATCTCTACAGTCCTGTAGTTCAGAAGTGGCTAAGTCATGAGCAAGTTTGTAGTGCCGCCCAAAAAGTAATATCATTCTGCAATACATCCCCGGCATCAAATATGTACCTTATTCTATATAAAACCTCATTGATCCTGTTGCTTGCCTCCAATCTCCTTCTCAGGATACATTTTAACCATGCAAATGGACATAGAATGTGTTTGTAGGTAGCTGAACAGTTGCATAGTATAATGACAGGGTGAGAGTCTCGGTCTCCCTAATGATTCAGTTCCTATAGGAGAGGTTGGAAAATGCCTGCCAGAGTGGTGAAATGTTGCTTTTGTTTTAAGATAACTTGGTTTCATTTATTGTGGAACTCTTAAGAGCTTGCACCATTTTGAAAGAATCTTCTATTTCTATTGGAATTCCTATTAGATAGCTGAAGAATACAAGGGATAGAGTCTTTCCAAACAGTAGAACTTAAGTGTGCCGACTGTAGCTTAGATGTGGTGGTAGCAGTTCTGCGGAAAAGGACCTAGGGGTTACAGTGGACGAGAAGCTGGATATGAGTCAACAGTGTGCCCTTGTTGCCAAGAAGGCCAATGGCATTTTGGGATGTATAAGTAGGGGCATAGCCAGCAGATCGAGGGACGTGATCGTTCCCCTCTATTCGACATTGGTGAGGCCTCATCTGGAGTACTGTGTCCAGTTTTGGGCCCCACAGTACAAGAAGGATGTGGATAAATTGGAGAGAGTCCAGCGAAGGGCAACAAAAATGATTAGGGGTCTAGAACACATGACTTATGAGGAGAGGCTGAGGGAGCTGGGATTGTTTAGCCTGCAGAAGAGAAGAATGAGGGGGATTTGATAGCTGCTTTCAACTACCTGAAAGGGGGTTCCAAAGAGGATGGCTCTAGACTGTTCTCAATGGTAGCAGATGACAGAACGAGGAGTAATGGTCTCAAGTTTCAGTGGGGGAGGTTTAGATTGGATATTAGGAAAAACTTTTTCACTAAGAGGGTGGTGAAACACTGGAATGCATTACCTAGGGAGGTGGTAGAATCTCCTTCGTTAGAGGTTTTTAAGGTCAGGCTTGACAAAGCCCTGGCTGGGATGATTTAACTGGGAATTGGTCCTGCTTCGAGCAGGGGGTTGGACTAGATGACCTTCAGGGGTCCCTTCCAACCCTGATACTCTATGATTCTATGATTCTAGGAGGGGAAAAGCTGGATGATTTGTGCATAAAGATAAATGACACTCCTGTTCCTCAATGTTTCCTATAAACCTAGCACTCATGTGAAGGAAGAGTTGCTTACACTATGAGTAAAATCCTGACCCCAGTGAATTAATGGTAAAACTCCAATTGCATTCACCTGCCTGGGTTTCATGTATGAGTCTCATTCTCCCACCTCATTTACTCCAGGCATAATTCCATTGACTTCAGTGCAGTTACTCCTGATTTACAGCTATAAGTGAGATCAAAGTAAGGCCTATTCTCTGTCCAGTGTGGCTGATGCTGGGCACCCAGGTTTAGCTCTGCTCTCCTGATTTTTCTCAGACAGTGAAGAATAGTGGAAACAAGCTAAAGGAGCTTGCTTTATTGCTTTGCTAATTCTCCTTGCTAATCTGCAAATCTGATCATTATCGCATAAAGCTCTGTTGTTTCACTCCATTTCTCAGCAAAGACCTGATAACACAGAGCTGTAGGTAAGTTTCATATTACAAGTTCATTACTTCTATTAAGTAACATACATTATATTTATCAGCACACTAGGAATAATAATACCTCGCTCTTATATAGTTCTTTCCATCAGGAGGTCTCAAAGGGCTTTACAAAGGAGGTCTGTATCATTATCCCCGTTTTACAGATGGGGAAACTGAGGCCAACAGCAGAGCCAGGAATAGAAGTCCTGTCTTCTGAGTCTCAGGCCAGTGCCTGGAAATAGAATCCTAAATAGTGAAAACTGAACTACACTTGTCAAAATAAATAGTAATATGATAACTGTATGGAATTGTCAAGCTCAGCTGCTTTTTTGGCTAACCTGTACTATGTGGTGATCCAAATTATCTCCCAGTCATTACTACAAATATAGAGCCAGGTTGTCCCTATTAATACTTGATGCTAAGAAAGGCACAAAGAAAGCCATTTGCCATGGACAATAACAATGAATGTTCAGTCTTACCAAACCAATAAACAATGCTACATATTCTTGGGCATCATATTTGCTATTATGTACCTGTATAAATGGATAAAGCATTCCTGTAATAATCTCTGGCCTTTATGTGTCTGGAAAATGAAAGAAGAACTTGAACAGTGTGCCCTTGTTGCCAAGAAGGCTAACGGCATTTTGGGCTGTATAAGCGGGAGCATTGCCAACAGATAGAAGGACATGATCATTCCCCTCTATTTGGCACTGGTGAGGCCTCATCTGGAGTCCTGTGTCCAGTTTTGGACCCCACACTACAAGAAGGATGTGGAAAAATTGGAAAGAGTCCAGCGGAGGGCAACAAAAATGATTAGGGGGGCTGGAGCACATGATTTATGAGGAGAGGCTGAGGGAACTGGGATTATTTAGTCTGCAGAAGAGAAGAATGAGGGGGGATTTGATAGTTGCTTTCAACTACCTGAAAGGTGGTTCCAAAGAGGATGGATCTAGACTGTTCTCAGTGGTAGCAGATGACAGAACAAGGAGTAATAGTCTCAAGTTGCAGTGGGGTAGGTTTAGGTTGGAGATTAGGAAAAACTTTTTCACTAGGAGGGTGGTGAAACACTGGAATGCGTTACCTAGGGAGGTGGTGGAATCTCCTTCCTTAGAGGTTTTTAAGGTCAGGCTTGACAAAGCCCTGGCTGGGATGATTTAGTTGGGGATTAGGTCCTGCTTTGAGCAGGAGGTTGGACTAGATGACCTCCTGAGGTCCCTTCCAACCTTGATATTCTATACTCCTCTGGGATGTCACCCATTCTCCAGGAGTTCTCAAAGATAATTGTTAATGGTTCCAAGTTTATCTCAGTTAGTTCCTTAAGTACCCTACGTCTTGCCCTCCTCTTCTCTCTCAAAGCTCAGGATCAGTAATTCTCTGTACATGGGGGTGCAAAGTGACCTCTCCCTTGGATCCTAGAGACATATATCACCTCAAAGGAACAGAAGAGGCAAGGCCAGTGTGCTTTGGTCTACAGAGTTAGTTAGGTTCTTAAGGGGCAACAGGCTGCTATGTCCCTAAGGTGTAACTTGCTCTCATTGCACTCTTGGGAACTCAAGGAGGATTTGATCTTTCTGAGAGACTGTGAGCTACTTGTGTAAAAATACAAGTGAATGAATGTTTGCATCACAATTCATTAAAAAGCCTGCTCTCATTCATAATATTTTAACTCATCTAAGCAGGGACAGAGCAATACAATGTGCCTTGAGTGACCAACCACAATGTGAATAGTGAATTATAGCTTGCATATGCTCAGCACATCCATCTCAGTGATTAGCTCCTGGACAGTCTACAGGCTGAAATTTGTACATATATAAAAGAAAAATCTATCAAGTGAACAAATATGTAAATCTCAAAGTCTGCCTGCAGATAACCCACAAACTAGCGAATGTACTGAATTTATTAAATTCTTTGTGGACAGCAAATAGTTTGTCCAGCTCTTATTTTTTTGAGCAGTCAGGGAACGTATGTTCCTTCTTAAGCCTGCCAGTCAAATCAAGTTCTTTTTTGTGTATTTATTAAGGCCTCAATTTAGAGTTGAGCACATGCTTGAGTGCTTTGCTGAATTGGGATATGAACTTCTACTTGGTTACAATACTGCAACTCTAATTGCTGTATATTGTGCCTGGTTAGGATACCCAGATGTTTTCCTCATTTTCATCTCATTCTGTCTAAAATCGCTAAAGAAAGTACACACACACACACACACACACACACACACTTTCAGACCAAAACTAGGCCCCAACTGATAGCACACAAGTAGAGTGCACCACAGAATCTGGAGCCTGTGAATGTATCCTGAACAATCCAGGGACACAGACAAACCTGGATAGTTGTTAGCGTAATTGCATGACCTACCTCTAGGAGGACAGAATTCATATCTTCTAGCTTTACAGACACTGATTCCCAACATAAACAGATCACTCAGGTTTATATAAATTTTCCTGCTCAAAGAGTGTGGTCAAGTGTCTTTCCCAGGGTCTGGATGGAACTGGGGAATGGATGAAATCAAGTTAATCGTGACTCAATCCTGATAAGACTGGAGATGATTAAGGTGGGTTGAAGGAAGCTACCACAAAAGTTAGCTGAGGCTGTTGCGGGCAAGGAGAACCCCTGTACTGCAAGGTGAAACCACACAGTCATCAGAATGGAGGACTCTCAGCCCGCAGGATTTAAATCCTATTCTACGGGTGATGGTCTTTTGCCCAGATAGATGGTCATATCAGATGTCACTTCTACCTCTGAGCATTTATTGGGGATGTGTCCTTCCATATGCTGCTCCTTCTCCTTACACATGTGAAAACTGAGTGATGTGAGACTCAAATTGCACCTCTTGGAGCAATCCATGAAGATGGCCTCCAACTCAGGGGAGGAAACATCATCCAAGATGAAACCAAGGAGACTTTGTTCAGCTAGTGCTTCAGCAACTAGGCACACCTCCCATTCCAGTGTGGAGAAGAGATCAAAAGTACAGCTAAATTGGTATCAGCACATGGAATCCCTGCACAAGCACCTCCTTGGCACTGAGCACATCAGTGCTGACTTCATCAAGATCGACCCTGGGAGGTACCTGACTTGGTACCGCATGACTCTTTGATTAAAAAACTAGAACATAAAATTAACATGGTACACATTAAATGGATTAAAAGTTGGCTTAGTGGTAGGTCCGAAAATATGTCTGCATCAGGAACTCTTTACTGACCTGAAAATTAAAAAGGAATCCTACCAAAAAGTGGGAACATGGACACATTGCTAAGGAGGAGTACAAAAGAATAGTTCAAGCATGCAGGGACAAAATCAGAAAGGCTAAGGCACAGCATGAGTTACCCTTACCTAGGGAAGTAAAACACAATAAGAAGAGATTCTTTAAATGCATTAGGAACAAGAGAAAGATTAACAAAAGTGTAGGTCCTCTACCTAGTGGGGAAGGAGAGCTAGTAACTGATGACATCAAAAAAGCTGAGTGTTTAATGCCTATTTTGCTTCACTAAAAAGGTTAATGGTGACCAGATTCTAAACACAATTAATATTAACAAGGGGGTAGGAAGGTAAGCCAAAATGGGGAAAGAACAGGTTAAAGAATATTTAGATAAGCTTGCTGTATTCAAGTTGTCAGGGCTTGATGAAATTCATCCTAGGATACTTAAGCAATTAGCTGAAGCAATCTCAGGACCATTAACAATTATCTTTATAGTGAATCACAAACGGAATGAGTAAACAATGTGATGCAACTGCAAAAACAGCTAATATCATTCAGGGCTGTCTATTGTCAGGAGTGTCATATGTAAGACACAGGAGATAATTATCCTGCTCCACCCAGCACTGGTGAGGCCTCAGTTGGAGAACTGTGTCCAATTCTGGGTACCACACTTGAGGAAGGAGAGGAGAGAGTCTAGAGGACAGCAACAAAAATAATAAAAAAAATTAGAAAATCTGACCTCAGAGGAAAGATTAAAACTGGGCATGTTTAGTTGTGAGAAAAAGGAGACTGAGGAGGGAAGCCTGATAAGTCTTCAAATATGTTAAAGTCTGTTATAAAGACGACTGTGATCAATTGTTCCTCATATTTACTGAAGGTAGGACAAGAAGTAATGGCCTTAATCTGCAGCAAGGGAGATTTAGGCTAGATATTAAGAAAAAACGTTCTAATTATAACAGAAGTTATGCTCTGGAATAGGCTTCCTAGGAACATTGTGGAATTCCCACAATATGCAGGACCCACAGGTGGCTGGACTTGGTGACTTCTTGAGATCCCCTCCAGCCCAACTTTTCAATGATTCTATGAAAATTTAATTATAAATGGAAAGTCATCATTGAACAAGAATGTTTCTAGTGGGGTCCGACAGGGGATCGGTTCTTGACCACACACTATTTAACATTTTTATTAATAAAATCATCACTGATACATGTTGCAGGTGACAAATTGGAGAAGTGGTAAATAATGAAGCCAAAAGGTCACTGATACAGCGTGATCTGGATCTCTTGATAAGCTGGGCACAAACAATGTGTGTTGAAATATGGCTAAATATAAATGTATTCATTTAGGAACAGAGATTGTAAGCAATTCTTACAGGATGTGGGACTCTACCTTGGGAAGCAGTGATTCTAGAAAAGATTGGGATGGTGATGGGTTATAATCAGCTGAAAGTGAGCTCCCAATATGACACTGTGGCCAAAAGTGCTAAAGCAATCTTGGAGGCATAAACAGAGGAATCTCAAGTAGGAGTAGGGAAGTTATTTTACCTCTGTATTTTGCACTGGTGCAAATGCTGCTGGAACACTGTGTCCAGTTCTGGTGTCCGCAATTCAAGAAGGAGGTTGAGGCTGATAAATTAGAGAGGGTTCAGAGATGAGCCACAAGAATGATTATGGGATTTGAAAATATGCCTTATATTGGAAGACTCAAGCAGCTTAACAAACAGAAGGTTAAGAGGTGACTTGATTACAGTATATAAGTACCTACCTGGGGAACAAATATTTAATAATGGTCTCTTCAAACTAGCAGAGAAAGGCATAGCATGATCTAATGCTGGAAGTTGAAACTAGACAAAGTCTAGACAAACTAGACTGGAAAGAAGGTGTAAAATTTTAACTTTGAGAATAATTAACCATTGGAACAACTTACCAAGGGGTCGTGGTGGATTCTTCCTCACAAGCAATTTTTAAATCAGTGTTGGATATTTTTCTAAAATGTATGCTCTCAGAATCATTTTGGGGATGTTCTACAAGCTATGTTATACAAGAGGTCAAACTAGATCACAAATGATCCTTTCTGGTCTTGGGATCTATGAATCTGACCTGGAAGAGGAGCCAGGTGAGCTGGCAGAAAAAGTCTAGGTTATGCTTCACTATTCAACATACTGAGTTCTACAGCACACATAAGAATTGCCCTGCCAATCAATATGAGCTAATTGGACCCTGCAAAGGTCCTTTGGCATACCCTGGCCTTGTTCTTCTGATCTTGAAGAGAGCAGAGAAAAGAACCCAACTCCCAGCCAAGGGATTTTAGCAATTCTATCCACACTTTATACCACAGGCCCTCTGATCCATCAAAGGGACCCCAAAAAAAAAGGATCTGAAGAAACCAGACCATTTAGCAGAAATGCCTACTCTTCAGCCTCCCTTCAGTTCTACATCACAAATTATCAAGCTTCTTTTGTGAAGCCTTCTGATGGGAGAGAGGTTGACCCCATTCCTTTCCCCACTAATGTAGGAATGAGGTAGGAGGAACTGAAGAATGCCATTAGAGAGGGACAAATGATAGTCAAAGCAGCATTTCAGGCAGTGATAGATAATCGGACACAGCCACCTGTGCATAGACATGACTTTTATGAAGTGTTGAGCTTCCTAGCTGTAGCATCTGGCATCCCTAAAATGGTCCAAGTGACCATCAAAAACCTACCATTATGAGGCTGTGGACCTGTTTAGGACTGATGAGACACTCCATTCCCTAAAGGCCTTCAGGTTTATGTTGAGATCTTTGGGAATTTACACTACTATTCTATATAAAAAATCATTCCAGTACCAGCCCCTCCAAAGCAAAGAACACCCACCATCCTGAGTGGCCACTCAGGAAGTGACCCCTTTATTCCAGAAGGTGTCAGTTATCCTCATTTTCCATAGCACACCAACCTCCCTCACAAAGTCAGCAGGTTTGACAAGACAGCTGAACCCAAGATCCCACAGCCAACCTGCGGAAAGCACCTCACCACTTCCATTGGGTTTGGGCTAAAATTTCAGCCAAGTGGATGCATAATAATTCACTCCACCCAATTATTTTCTTTGCTTTCTATATGCACCCCTTCCTTGTTCCTCTCCAGGGACCCTTCTTACGGGGCACTTTTACAAAAAAACAGCCTTGTTACTGCTCCTAGGCGCCTTAGACATTCCTCAGGAATATAGGAGTAAGGGTTTTTACTCCCATTGTTTTCCTTATTTCTAAGAAGAAAAGGTGTCTTTGTCCTATCCTAGATCTGAGGAACTCAATTAAATATGCTGCCACAGATTCAGGATGGTAACACCTTGCTTCCATTATTCCATCCCTTTAGGCTCAAGGCTGGAAGTCCAGGCCATTATCAATACAATGTACTGCCCTGTGAGCTCTCTATGGCACTGGGAGTCTTCATCAAGTGCCTCACTGCCCTGATGGTGTAGCTTTAAAACAAAAAGATACTTATGTCTACCCTTATTTATACGATTGGCTGATCAGAGATAGATATTATTGGGAAACTCTGACAAGCCTCAACTATGCCCTATCACAGATCACCCAGCTGGGCCTCCTGGTGAACTACAAGAAGTCATCTCTCACTCCAGCACAGTGGATAGAGTTAATTGGAGCCAGGATAGAGACAGTGACAGCAAGGGCATACTTACCTCAGGATTGCTCTTGATTCAGATAAGTGGGATAATTGCAGGCCTGATCGTTACAGCATGGACTTGCCTCGGGTTAGGCCATATGTCTGCATGTACATACATGTGGCCATTTCCCAGACTTCTTCTGAGGCCCCTAACCTTTGGTTCAGGTCAATTTACTGCCCAACAAAAAATCAACAGAACAAGTCAGTCTTAATTCAGTGTCAAATCCCTGGGGTGCAGTCCTGGTTGTTACTCCACGACAGCACAAAAGGAATACCATTGGAGACCCCATCATCATCTGGAACATTGGCCATGGACACCTCTTGGATGAGATGGGTGCCCTGATGACCATCAACAGATATATGGGACATGATTCCTGGAGAGCATGAGTTATACATAAACATCTTGGAATTTCAGGCCATCAGACTGGCATGTGCGGTGTTCCTACAGGTTCTCTGGTACTCTGTAGTACAGATACTGATAGACAACCCATTGGTGATGTACTACATAAACAAAGATGCTCTTCTCCCCTGTGTAGGGACAATGAAGCTGGATCTGGCGCTGCCTGTACAGCACAACCTGATAGCTGTGCATCTCCTGGGAACCAGCAACAATTTGGCCAATTCCCTGAGAAAGCAATCCACCACCAACGACAAATGGTCACTATTGTTGTCAAGCAGAGTAGATATCCCACCATTGGGGAAAATCTGGTAATAGATCTGTTTGCTACCAGAAAGAACAGGAAGTGCACAAAATTCTGTCCAAGAATGGGCATGAGCCTGGATCCTTACCAGATGCCTTTCTGCTAAAGTGGAATCCAGGGCTGCTGTATGCCTTCCCACTAATCTCCAGATGGATTGCTAAAACCAGACAAGACCAGACTGTGCCAGGTTCTTCTCTATAGATCCCTACTGGCTGAGACAGTTCTAGCTGACACACTTGCTGCACATGTCTGCACATCCCCCAATAAGTCTTCCTGACCTGCTGTCACAGAACCAGGGATGAGTATGTCATCTGCACCCAGTGTCCCTACCCAAGAGGCCCTTTTTCCGTGGGTGTGAGGTTTCTCCGCTCCATCACACCCCGGCTTTAATACAGTGACAAGACTAAATATTTCAGCCTGTCCCAATGCCTGTTGGCAATAGCTGGATGCTCTAAAGACATATTTCATCCCAAAGACAGACTAAATGGATAACTCAGTGTATCACACTGCGCTTCCAGCTGGCAGATATACCTCCCACACTGACAATCAAGGCTCTCTCTACCAGAGCTCAAGGATTACCCTTGGCCTGTTTCCATAATGTGCTTATAGCTGAAATCTGCACGGCTGCTTGCTACATGGAGCAATCTGCTCATGTTTGTAAACCATTGCAATGGACCTGGCTGTTATCTCTCAGGCCAGATGCACTAGAGAAGCTCCAATCTCTGTTTGCCTGGTTCAGCTGCCACTCCTCATTCCCGCCATCCCAAAGAGGATACTGCTTGCCTGTAACTGACAGTCGGATCCATAGTGATACCAGAATCAGAGAAGAAAGAATAGTTACTTGCCCAACAGTAACTTGTTCTTCGAGATGAAATCAGTGTGGGGCGTATGTCCTGCCATCCATCTCTGCTTTTGAAGTCCTCAACTAACATGGGTTTCGAATTAAGAGAGAACTGAGGGAGGGTTGCAGCCTGTCTCCCTGTCATGCTCTCACATGGGAGCATGAGGAGGCACCGGGCATATGCCCAACCCCAGCCGACAGCTATTCAAGAGATTCCAAACTCACATGCACGAGGCACATGCACACCTGCAGTGGGATCCACACTGAAATGACAGATCAGATAAAGAAAACGGCAAGGGCTGAAAAGCAGCAACTGAATAAATCATGTAGCTTATTAAGTGGTAATATAATGAAATCTGGGACAAAACATGGAGAAAACTCACTCTCAAATTTCATTTAGGGCCTGGTCCAACATTAAAGGAAGATGGCTCAGGCCCTTAGTGAGCTACATGGCAAAGTCCAGAAGATGGAGCTGGACGTTACAGTGGATAGAAATCCAAAACAATCTCTGTAGTTGCAAGAATAAGAAAGCAAACAAAAATTGTGGAATATTATGGAATATTAACTCTTTTCCGTTATATCAAAATGGAAAAAATAAGGAAGAGTACTGTATTCACTGAGATTTTTATGCTACTTTCTTTTAAAATGTCTCAAAGATAGCAAATCTGAAACTACAAAGCTTTGGTGTGTTCATATGAGTAGGGATACTGAACACAGATAATTAAATTATTGCAGCACTGTCAGAGTGAACAAGTTGGGCTGCCCAAATGAAACAGGTGTTGCTTTTCTGATGGCTCCTCAAATAGGTAAGAAAAATTGAAGTGGTTTCAGGCAACTGACTCACTAATTTCATTGTCAGCAAAATGCAGCTTTGATTGCTGAAGATGAGGCTTGGCTTAGAGAAAACTAGTTGTGTGGGAGCTGAAAGTCAAAGGGTAAATATAACTTATTGCAGAAAGTATTCCTGAGTTGAATCCTACCCATATTATCATGAGTGATCACACTTCCATCAGGAAGAAGGTTGGGGAAAGAACTAGGCTGTGTGGGTGTTGTGGCAAAATCAATGGAATTACCAAAGGAGAAGTTACAGAAATAGGTGTACGTTACTTGATTTCTATTATATTCTTCTTTAGTTTGAAAGAAGTTATAAACACGCTAAAAGTTGCTTTGATGGGAGATTGGCAGAGTCAGGGATTGGCAGTAGGAGATGAAGGGTTGCCCCAACAGAGCCTCATGTCTTATCCTAATCAGGTTGATAACAAACAAATGTGGTTTCCCTGTTTGTCGGCAGTTAGTCAGTGTCCAGTTCCTAGTGGACAAGTTTGCACCATGGTTAACAGCTTAACCAGAGAGACAAGAGGCAAGGACTGAACTGGCAGGTGGACTGAATTATTCCCTCTCCCAGTGATGGTCCCTTAAGGTCAAAATTAAGCATGTGGCAGAAAAATGTGAACAAAGTCACCACTAATGGCACCAGTGCTGTTAATATTTTCATATCAGGCTATATATTGGACTTCAGTTTTTAGAGCTGTCAGTCTTTCACCAAAACCATTATTTTCATTTTTTAAAGTCTTCTTATGCCTCTAAATGTTATGGTCCCTGGGTAGGCTGCCTGTGCTCAGACTCCTTTTCCAGTTCCCTGAGTGCACCAGTCTCCTGTAGCCTCCTCCACTTTTATTTGGAATGGGGCCAGGCAGCCCAACCACTCCCTGACTAGTTCTCTGAACTGCACCCTTCTGGTAGCCAGCTGTGATACCCAGCAGGCCCAGTGGGGCTGGCACTTACAAGAGTTTCCTTCCAGCTGCTTGTGGACGGTAACAGTGTCCAGGGACACAGAAGCAGTTTCTCCAAAACAAAGTCTGATTTATTTTGCCCAAAAGGTATGCAGCGCTTACAGGTAGATTTAAAATAACAAAGAAACCTATATACATATTATTTTACCCATGCTTGGCATTCCCCATTAGTCCCTCCATAAGCCTGATTTAGTCTTGGTGCCCTCCTATCAAGGTTCCTCCCCCACTCTGAACTCTAGGGTACAGATGTGGGGACCTGCATGAAAAACCTCCTAAGCTTATCTTTACCAGCTTAGGTCAAAACTTCCCCAAGGTACAAAATATTCCACCCGTTGTCCTTGGACTGGCCGCTACCACCACCAAACTAATACTGGTTACTGGGGAAGAGCTGTTTGGACGCGTCCTTCCCCCCAAAATACTTCCCAAAACCTTGCACCCCACTTCCTGGACAAGGTTTGGTAAAAAGCCTCACCAATTTGCCTAGGTGACTACAGACCCAGACCCTTGGATCTTAAGAACAATGAACAATCCTCCCAACACTTGCACCCCCCCTTTCCTGGGAAATGTTGGATAAAAAGCCTCACCAATTTGCATAGGTGACCACAGACCCAAACCCTTGGATCTGAGAACAATGAAAAAGCATTCAGTTTTTTACAAGAAGACTTTTAATAAAAAATAGAAGTAAATAGAAATAAAGAAATTCCCCCTGTAAAATCAGGATGGTAGATATCTTACAGGGTAATTAGATTAAAAAACATAGAGAACCCCTCTAGGCAAAACCTTAAGTTACAAAAAAGATACACAGACAGAAATAGTTATTCTATTCAGCACAATTCTTTTCTCAGCCATTTAAAGAAATCATAATCTAACACATACCTAGCTAGATTACTTACTAAAAGTTCTAAGACTCCATTCCTGGTCTATCCCCGGCCAAGACCCAGCATAAGACAGACACAGACCCTTTGTTTCTCTCCCTCCTCCCAGCTTTTGAAAGTATCTTGTCTCCTCATTGGTCATTTTGGTCAGGTGCCAGCGAGGTTACCTTTAGCTTCTTAACCCTTTACAGGTGAGAGGAGCTTTCCCCTGGCCAGGAGGGATTTCAAAGGGGTTTACCCTTCCCTTTATATTTATGACACCTCCATTCTCTTTGGGACTAGGTTGTAGCCTGCTTGCTGTAGACTCTGGCTGTCAGTCAGTATCAGTGTCAGTCCACAATAGTCTCTGTGTGTACCTGTGTGAGACAGCCTCATGGCTGGCTGATCACCCCTTCCCACCTTCACCTTTCTACCAAGGGCATCTATGTAACCAGTCAGGGTATTCTGAGCTTCTAGGATCTCAATTTGGTAAACATCCCTGTCAGGAGGGTTGGGGCTGATGAGTTTCTCTTCCAAACTATGGACCTGGCTATTACATTTGAGGAGAGGCTCCTTATCTGGGCCATTGTTTTATCTTCAGTGCCTGATTCCTATTTAACAACACCTTTTGAGCTAACTATGCATTCAGGCAACACAACACAACACTGACACACTGAGCGGCATATGGTACTTATGAAAACTAATACAAATATTTCCCAGTTCTACACATTAACCATCTTCACTGGCTTTCTTTAGACACTTTCAATCTGAAGAGGCAACATCCTGTCATGGGTTAAAATCTATTTTAAACTATGGGAAACAGAGCTCTAGTGAATGGCTATATTGAAAGGCCGAATTCTTCGCTGCTGTCAATTGGCATAGCTCCCTAATTCCAGTATAGCTGTGCAAACTGACACCAGCGGAGAATCTGGCCCAATATTTCCTTTGTGGTTAGTTTTGTTAGTTGTTGCTGTTGTACCACTCTTCCCCCTTCTTCCAGCGTTCTCTTATTTCTGTTCCCTGCCCTACTAATATACTCCCTCTTTCTCAGTTTCCATATTCCTGCACCAGACATCTGTTGTTCCTCCACCCCAAAATGCCCCCCAAACAAACCAACCCCCCACCCTCATTGTGTTTTAAATTTCATAGTGTCTCTTCATATCATTGTGAAGTTTGCAGACAGCTGCCAATTTTATAAAAATCGATGAAGCTGGTTGAAATTTGGCATGCACGATTTTGTTTCTTAATAAGACTTCAGTTCTGCCCCCCAAAAAATGTAAACTGAGCAAAAAGCAGCAAGTTGTGATTGATTAGTGTTGAGGATGGATTTGAAATATCTTGTTTATCTAATTGTTCATTATCCTGTTCTCAGCGGAAGCAAAAACAACAAAAAAAGCATCTTGGTTAAATTGGTTCTAAGTGTGGAAACTAGTTACTAAGAACTTTAGGGAATACTCTTTAAGAAGACAGCACACAGAGAGAGACATACACAATACCAAAAAATGCTAAAAACCCAAGAAATTCAAAATTAAACTTACTCTTAAACATTTGATAGTATGGAAAGGTAGTTTCTGCATGGCAGTGATCAAGAGACTGTACAGCAATCTGTGAGAAAGCTTCATATTTAAGCAGTGATATCTTGTGCCTTCTTTGCATTGTATATTGATTTTAATTTTCACATCCCTAATACAACAATTAATCCTCATGGTGTCTATCCAACAGGAAGGTATCTAGGAGTATACTGACCCCTGCACTGGGTAAGGCAACTCACATCTTTTCATATGCTGTGTATTTATATGTCCCTACTGTATTTTCCACTCCATGCATCCGATGAAGTGGGTTTTAGACCACGAAAGCTTATGCCCAAATAAATTTCTTAGTCTCTAAGGTGCCACAAAGACTCTTTGTTGGGTTTTTTTAGGAGTATACAGGCAGAGCTGGACTTTTTTTCTCCCCCACTGAATGGTAAATTTGCTGAAAAATGCATTAGCTCAGTGAGAGAGTGGGAATGATTTTACAGCCTGGTGATGAAGGCACTCACATGGGAGGTAGGAGATCCATCTCCATTTCCCTGCTCCAATGACTATATAATTATTTTTCACACGAGAACATCTCCAACAACGGAGCCCTATCTCAGAGTGTCCTGTAGCCCAGTGACTCAGGACCTTCTTGCAATGTGGGAGACCCATATTCAAGCCCCTCTGTTACAACAGGTAAAGGAAAGAATTGAACCCCCATCTCTATCATCCCAGGTGAGTGCCCTACCCACAGGGCTAGAATTTTTTTGGGAGTGTCCTTCTCCTCCAGCTGTTTTGTGAAGCTAGCCCTTTAAAAATGCCCAGAAACAAATGTTTCATGTGGAACAAAACATTTAGTTCAATCCCAAACAAACTTTTAGTATTTCCCAAAAGTTATTGGAATTTTCAAATTTGGTTTGCCCCAAACCATTTTTTAAACAGATTTTTAACTGCCAGTGAACCAGAAAATCAACAATTTGTCCCTTTCTATATATAAGCCATATCACTGTAGCTAACAGAGAACACTTTGCTTTTCCCCATATCTGGTCATTGTCAATATCAAAGTAATCTACAGAGGTGATGTTTAGCAATTGAAGCTCCATCAGGCTTGAAATTTACTATTTTCCCATTTTTGCACTGAACCTCTGAAATCTTGTTTCATGTCTGAACAGTGAATCTCCTCCTGGTCAGGAGCATGGCTTGACTGGAGGATTTATAAATCCCCAGAGAAGTTCATCAGCTTTATCAAGCTATCCTACCTGTTTTCTGAAGAATCCAATTTACAGTGATAAAATTCCTATGTTTCATCTTCCTGCCCCACCAATGGGTAAACTAATTTCCTACATAATGGAAATATTTGTGACAGCTTAAATGTGATGCTGGACTAATGAATTGAACTGGGCTTATTTCAAACCTCATTCCCACAAGAAAGATGGTTGTGACCTAGGAATTGTTTTCATAGCTGCCAGCCATTTTCAAATGAGTATTTGGCTTAGTTCAAAAAAAGGAACAATTTTTGTAGTGCCTCATCAGTGTCTAAAGTACCAACATTAGGATTGCTTTATATTCCCTTCTTTTAACACTTTGAAAATATTGCATTTTGCAGCATTCCAGCTGGCTGAAATTCAGAAGCTCACAGTATTCACATTTGGAATCTGTACTGATGGGTTTTGGGGGCATGACAGGTTTGAGATTTTTTCCCCATGTGTCTATGCAACTGATGACATACTTCACAAGATAATTCAGATTTGTCATTGCATATTGCCAGTTCTTGAAAGTGTCAGTCCCAGTGTTATGCATGAATGTACGCAAAGATGAGCAGGGTGAGCAGGTTTGCTATTGTGAATACATGTATTGGGGAATTATATGCATGGAAAGAAATATTTACTAAGAGGAAAATTATGTTCACTTTTAGCAAGGTGAGAGTTACCCTGCTGAATCTACCACTGGCACAATCAAAGGCTGGCTGGGGAATGATTAAACTAGGAAAAATACAAAATAAATGAGATTTAATTAATCCTTTCCACATGCTAAAATATAGTGGTGTGTCTCTTCCCTGCATTACTATACGGTGATGGTATAGCCTTAAAAAATTAAAGTCCCCACATGTAATAGACAGATGAAGCAAAATGTGAAGAAGGCAGCAGTCCCGACAACTTCAGAGCTTTGCTTAATACTTGACATGTCCCTTCCTAAAGTCAATGAATTTTTAAAAAATGCAGCAAAAGTTTGCAACTAAGTTCTGGAAGGTTTTGCTAAATTTCCAGTTCCACCATGGACATTTTGTACTAACACTTAATACATGCATATATATATATATATATATATATATATGTATATATATATTTGTATACAACACTTAATACATGCTTCATTTTAAGCAGGCAAGTAGGTCCCTTTGCAAGTGAAATCCTGATCCCATTGAAGTCTATGGCAAAATTTCTATGGATTTCAATGAAGTGAGGAATGATTTTCATACTGAAATCTAAGCACATGCTTAAGGTGTGGGTGAGGAGGGTGTTTGCTTTGTTTTGTTTTGTTTCTGGATTGGGGCCTTACCATTCATCTAACTGGCTGTTATATGTCTTGACTTCAGCTGCCTCAGACCAATGCAAATGAATGTAGATTATGGCCCTGTTTCTTGAAATACATTTTTGTTGTTGTTGTAACTGCCTTTCTGTTGTTGGGCATCCCTTAGGTTTATATCACCATGACGACTGACTCCTGTAAAGCATATTCACCAAGCCTGATCCAGAGCTCATTAAAGTCAATGGGAATCTTTCAAAGTGATACACAGGAATTTGGGGGCATCCTTAACCATATGACAATGCTACTGAGTGCATTTCGGACATCTGAGAAGAATGATTAGATACAAATACAACAGAAAGATCACAATTTCTGGAAGACCTTTCCAAAAGGTTGCACACACAACCCATAGTTGACTTTTAATGGAATAAGAGTTCATTCTCTGTGAATAAGCACAGGATTACTGAACACAACATTAATTTAAAGATGCTGTGCAAAGGAGGACTGTCAGTACTGGCCAAATTCTTCCCATTCTATGCCTGAAGAGATCTCTAAACATGTTCAAAATGAGAATCTACCATTATTTATTCCTGGGGGAATTCTGTGCCACTGCGCAATGCAGAATTTGCACAGAATTAATGTTCTGCACAAAATTTCAGTTTTCCCTACAGAATTGGTGCGGCAGAGCTGCTGGACATCACTAGGGGCCACTGGAACCAGCAGAGCCCAGCTCTCCAGCTCACAAATACAGCACACTATCAGGGGGAGGAGAAAGGAGTCGGGGAGCTGGAGGGTTCCGGGCAGCTGTGGTTCCCCACATATCCTGAAGGAAGGAGGCAGTGTGCAGGAAACTCAGTACAAGCCTAGCATCCAGCATCAGGTTGTTTCTCTCTCTGGGTTCTGGGAGGTAGAGAGTGCAGGTGTCTGAGCTGTGAGGGTGCCCTACAGCTGTGCTTTGGGAGGGAGGGGGTGTGGGTGTATGACTATGGAGGGGCATAGTTTTCCACCAAGACGTGGCCAGCTGTCATGTTTGACCCACCCAGACTGAGATACCCAACAAAAGCATAACATAGAAAGAGGAACTGGGTTGTCATAGGGGTTTCTTTAACTCTCTACTCCCAGGGGAATCTTTTTTGTTGTCTGTATTGTTACAGACATACTTGCTGATAGGTATATTGAAATAAATTACCAGAATAATTTAAACTGATGTGATTATATTGTGTTATTTTGACAAATAAATATGCAAAAATTTGCAGAATTTTAAAATATGGTGTGTGGAATGTTTAATTTTTTGATGCAGAATGCCCACAGGAGTAATTATTGTTCCATACTATTGAAAAACATATGTGGATTATGAGATGTGTACTCAAGATTTTATTAGGGGGATTTTCATTTAAAATAAACCTCCCATGAAGTTTTCACCATCTTAGTGCAGCTCTTGTTCAAAATACAAGCTGAAAACCCATTTCTGTGGATGTTAGTTTTTGTCCTTAGTGTTGTAAAGCATTTTTATTGATCCTTTATTCAATCCTGCTATTGTAAAGGGTCATGCTAGATGGGAATTGTACTTTATAAATAAATAATAATATTGAAAAAGGCAGCTCTTCTGCAAAGGAGTTCCCAGAGGGGAGCAGACTGACATTTTAACCAGTATGGCCTTTATCAAAGATGTAAGAGCTATCCGAGAGAAAACCAACTTACTGTGTATACCACAGGGTCTGTGATCATCACAGAAACCAGGAAACTGCATTCTAGCATAGATCAGTATTACTTTTGTTCAGTCCCGCATTGTTTATAATGGTAGTTTCTGTTCAGGTCCAACCAGTCATCGTCTAAATTTATTCTAGCAGTGTGAAGTTGTTGGCCTACATGCTCCCTTCTTTTAGGAATCACAGAGGGGTCGAACATTCTAATTCTAAGGAAATGGAAGCTGGGTGGACACACAAAAGGGTAACATGCTGTGCGGGATATTTTACTTCCCAGACAGAGCTGCTACTGTCCCTGTTGCACAGATTTAGTGTGGCCACAGGCTTCATGGAAAAGGGAGGAGAGATGATGGAGAGGGAGTAGAAATCAGGAAGCAACCACTCTAAGCAACATGTTCTCTGCCTGTGGAGAATAAGATCTCTTAACAAGAATAGTATTAGTTAATGTGGCTTCCATTAGCAGTAACTTCTCAGCTATATGCTGTAACCACATGAAAGGGATAACAGACACCTTGTCTGCCTTAGCCGTGGCACCTAGGATACACGTAGCTACGCACCACAGTGAAAAGCAGGCTGTATCCACACTGGGGTGTGCAGCTATGTATGGCAGTGAAAGGCTCTGTCACGAGGGAGGCAATGGAGAAAGTCTCTTGCAGCAGGGAGTTGTAGGAGCTTTTCCCTGCTGCCTTCTCCCTGCAAGAGCTTTTCACTGTGGCATAGAAAGGCTCCGGCAGCTCCCCATTGCTGGAGCTTTTTCCTGCGATGGAGAGTCTGCCGCAGCAGGGAGGCAGCAGGATGCTATGGGTTTGTCTTCACTGCAGTTAGATACCTGTGACTAAGACCCTGCAAGGTAGGAGGGTCCCAGAACTCGGGTCACAGTCATATGGAGCCATTTCATATTTTGCTAGGAGGCAGAGGGGGGGCAACTTTAACCATGATTCCAGTGGCTATTTAGGCACTTGAAAATGCTAGGGTTTTGTTCGGTGGTTGTTTGTTTTTGTTTTTGTTTTTTTTTTGCAGATAATAATTTAGAAATTAGCTGATGGGGCACTGTATCTTATTCCTATATAAAAAAGGAATTAAATAAATTTTAGACCCACTAAGCTCCAATACTAACATGTTCTCACATCTTATGTCAAGTCACTTAAGGGACACTGGTTAGGTTTAAAATTTTAATGTATATTCTTACTTTGTTACTAACTCTTGATTATAACAATTGAAACAATGTAGAAAAATCTAGATTATTCTCTATCATTTTTTTGCAGTTCACCAAGCTTGGAATAGATCATTTAACTTTGGAAACATCCTACTAGGGCAAGGCCCTGTGAGTCGTTACTGCATCCGCCTGGGGCTCTAGGGAGGTGTTACCCAGAGGTGAAAGTAAACCGGTACAGTATGGTACAGCGTACTGGTAAGAAAGTGCTGACTGTACTGGCTGGGCAGCTGATGTGTGTGTGAGGGAAGCGGGGGGGGGGCAAAAGGGGCAGCTGCCCCAGGGTTCTGGTGGCAATTTAAAGGGCCTGGGGCTCCTGGCCACTGCTGCCTACCGCGCCAGCAGCCGGAGCCCTGGACCCTTTAAATTGCCATCAAAGCCCCAGGCGGCGCGGGCTGGGCAGCACTGAAGGGCTGGCTGGGGGATTTGGCCCTGTATGAACTTCTGCCTGAGGCCCCACCCCTCCCAGGGGCCCAAAACTGCCCCCCCACCTTGCCCAGGACCCCGGCCGCCCTGCATAGTGGTAAGTCATTTAAGTTCCTTTGATCCCTGGTGTTACCCCACTACAAATAATAGATTAGAAACTGTCCTTAAACAGGACTGAAACTAACACTTTCAAGTCAATTTCAGAGTATTGCCAATCCCAAATGTTCAAAAATCATGGATCAGGCTCACCAGAAATCATAAGATTGGCTTTAAAATCATGAGATTATGTAAAAATAATAGATCTGGTGTTTTTTTTATTTGCCTTCTTCTTTTTGAACCTTCAGGGGTTACCTGGGGTCACATTTTGAAGCTTTCTCCATAGCCACAAGGGCTAGAAACTTCATTTTTCTTTAAGAACGAAGGCTGAAATCATCACATATCACTACAGTGATTGAGCTGCAGTTCCTACAGGAGAATATTTAAAGCCAAACACCACGAAAATTCCAGATTTTAAAGTTGAGAAAAAAAACAAGACTTCTGAGGTATATCAAGGCCACTGGAGGCACAAAAGGAAAATAAACAGACACAGGAGCTCTGGGCAGGTCTTCCTCTTGAAAGAAAGTTGAAGGGTCAAATCTTCTAATCCTTAATCAGGTAAAACTTATTGCCATCAACGCCTCCACTCATAGATATTAACATGTGCTCAATAACTACACTTCATACTTAAATATCTGAACCATCTTATCTGGGGCTACACATTTTATACACATTTGCTCAGGGACTACATTTTCTGGCATATTCTGAACAGTGCTGAGCTCACAGATGGTGCCCAGTGAATAATACAAATCATGACAATAATTGTCGACTTCATGCACTCTGTGGATGCAATTTCTGTTCTTGTGGAATTGGCCTGGATACAGCTGAAACCCTAAGAATTTGAGGCATAAACACATCTGATACTTATACAACGCTTTCTCATTCCTTCCTTTTCTCAAACTCAGAACAAAAAATGACAAAACAAAGTGGTTTTCAGTTAAAATGTAAAATTGCACAATAGCCATTGTTGTACAACCCAGCCTGGGGCAGAACCTGCCATTCCTTGGAGGGTTAAGTGACCGCCTCTCATCTGACTGTCATTCTCTCTTTCTTCATCCTTCCTGACCTCTGTGCTGCTTTTCATGCTGTCAACCATGACATCCTTCCCAACTGCCTGGGACCATCTGCTGGAGTCTGAAAGAACTGTCCACCTTGGTTTTGCTCCCATCTATCAGAGTCCTCTTTTTTTGCAGCACGCAGAAAGGCTGGTCTGCTGGATAGGGAGCTAGCCCTGAAAGACCTGGGTACTTCTCCCCACATGGACTTTCTGTATGACTTCATGCCGGTGCCTTAAGGACAGAGTTTCAAAACCTTGTAGGCACCCAAAGATGCAGCTAGGCATCTAGTGGGGTTTACAAAGCACCTAATCTTCTAGCTGTTTTTGAAAAATCCCACTAGGTGCCTAAATACTTTTGAAACTCTGGCCTTTAGTCTATGTGTGCCTCAGTGACCCATCTGTACAATGGGGATAACACCACCGCTCTACCTCACTGAGGGGCTGTGAAGAGAAATAGATTAGACATTGTGAGGGGCCACATAAGTACCACAGGTAGAATGGGAACTTCTCTATACCGCTGCTATCCCTTCCCTTGGTTTTGGTCTCTTCTTATCACCTACACCCCCAAATCTCTGCCTTTTCTGAACGTAACCTTGGTTCAGAGGGCTTAGCTGGATTTCTTCTGAATCCCTGTGTTCTCTCTATAACAACCCCTCCTCTCTCCCCCCCTCCCCTTCCAGGGATTCCTGTTTTATGGGCTCCAGTACCAGATTCTTAATAAGAAAAGGAGTACTTGTGGCACCTTAGAGACTAACACACGTATTTGAGCATAAGCTTTTGTGAACTACAGCTCACTTCATCAGATGCATTCAGTGGATGGAATGCATCTGATGAAGTGAGCTGTAGCTCACGAAAGCTTATGCTCAAATAAATTGGTTAGTCTCTAAGGTGCCACAAGTACTCCTTTTCTTTTTGCGAATACAAACTAATAGGGCTATTACTCTGAAACCAGATTCTTAATGTAATTATAGCCCTTTCTTATCTTAATCACCCTGCCACTGTTTGTAAACAAAATACTGACAACCTGCCCCAAGGGCACAAGCTGGGAGCCTCATTTCTCCTCTGCAGAATTTACATTTCACACTCATGCTCTGCTGTAGTTAAGAGCTACTCCTGGGAGCACACCTCCAGTACAAATTTTTTTTTGGGGGGGAGCCTCTCCCTAGCCCCATAAATGGTGCCCCTGTGCAGCCTAATCCTGAATATGTACACTGCAATTAAACAGCCCCTTAGCCTGAGCCCCATGAGATTGAGTCGGCTGGCACAGGCCAGCTTCAGGTGTCTGATTGCAGCATAGACATACTCAATACTGCTAAAAATAGCAGTGTAGATAGAGGAGGCACGGCTTGGGCATGTAGAGAGCTATGTAGGGTATAGACCTTAAGGTTCTAGTGTGTCTTTACTAGCCTAAGAAGTGCCTCCTTGTCGATACTGCTATTTATTACCCACGCTCGGGGATGTGCAGTGTATGTATTCTATGTGCTGCTGTAGGTGTAGACATAGCCGGAGACAAGTAGTATTAGCAGATCCAAATGTTCAAATACCATGGTTCTGTCTCCCCACCCCCAAAATCATCAGATTAGATTAATCATGAAGTAGTGGGGTTTCTTTGTTTTGTTTAAGTGATTGTTAGGTTATTTTTATTTGTCTTCTTGTTTTTGAGCCTTTAGGATTCACTTATTTCACGATTTTAAGCTATTATTATTTTTGGAATTCTAATCCTGTCCTCTAAAGTGTTTGCAACCCCTCTCAGTTTGGTACCATCCACAAACTTTATAAGCATTCTCCCCACTCTAGTATGCAAGTCATTAATGAAAATATTGGATAGTACTGGGCCCAGGACTGATCCCTGCAGGAGACCCCTAGATACATCCTCCCAGTCTGACAGCAAACCATTGATAACTACTCTCTGAGTATAAAGGAAAGGAGTACTTGTGGCACCTTAGAGACTAACAAATTTATTTGAGCATAAGCTTTCATGAGCTACAGCTCACTTCATCGGATGCATTCAGTGGAAAATACCATGGTTCTGTTATGCATCCACCTTATAGTAATTCCATCTAGAACAATTTCCCTAGTCTTCTTATAGGAATGCCATGTGGGACTGGGTCAAAAGCTGCTTCCCCTCTATCCATTATGTTAGTAACCTGGTCAAGGTATGAAATTAGGTTGGTTTGGCATGATTTGTTCCTGACAAATCCATGCTGGCTATTCCTTATAATCCTTTTATCCTGCAAATGCTTACACATACTGGAATAATTTTTCAACTATCTTTCCTAATATTGAAGTTAGGCTAACTGAGCTACAATTCCTCTTTGTTTTGCTTTTTAAAGACAGGTATGATGTTTGCCCTTCTCTAGGGGGGAGGGATAGCTCAGTGGTTTGAGCATTGGCCTGCTAAACCCAGGGTTGTAAATTCAATCCTTGAGGGGGCTGTTTAGGGATCTGGGGGAAAAATTGGGGATTGGTCCTGCTTTGAACAGGGGATTGGACTAGATGACCTCTTGAGGTCCCTTCCAACCTTGATATTCTATACTCCTCTGGGACCTCACCCATTCTCCAGGAGTTCTCAAAGATAATTGTTAATGGTTCCAAGTTTGTCTCAGTTAGTTCCCTAAGTACCCTACGATGAATTTCATAAGGCCCTGCCAACTTGAATACATTTAACTTACCTAAATATTCTTTAACTTATTCTTTCACTATTTTGGCTTGCATTCCCCCTTGTTGTTAATATTAATTGTAAAAAGAAAAGGAGTACTTGTGGCACCTTAGAGACTAACAAATTTATTTGAGCATAAGCTTTCGTGAGCTACAGCTCACTTCATCGGATGCATTTTTGGGCGGGGGAGAGATTTATATCTCTGGAACCCCTGGGTCATATGATCCCCACATTTCGGCCACATCCTGCACCCTTTTGAGACACATTTCAAAAGAATCCTGCCAAACTTGTTGATTTTAGAAGACCTTAAAAGGTCATCTTTTAAACAGAAGTTGTGATGCACCACTATAATCAAATACAGTTTGACTCTCCATTAATTACACTGAATAAGAAATCCAGAAGTATTTTTTCTTGTTGAATTAAGCTTATACTTTCTGAAAGAGTTGAGCCACCATAGTAGTCAAGAGTTCAGACTAGATGATCATGCCACTTCCTTCTGTCCTTAAAATCTAAACAGTCATTGCCTCACCAATTTCAGAAAAAAAATCAAATAAAAATTTTAGAGTGTAATTTTTCACCTGCAAACTCTGCTAAAATCAGTTGTTAAAAAAAATCAAAATAAAAGTTCCCATATTTTTAATCTATGCCAACTCCCCAGTCAGGTAAAGCAGTTTTTAGTGAGCACTTGAATAGCTGCTAAGGACAGCCAAAATTAACTTTTTTCTTTTAAAAAGGCTGGTAAGCCACATAGCCTAGCTATAAATAGAAATATTTCAATTTTCATAACTAAATAGGCCAATGGTTCAATATAATATAGTCTTGTGTCTCTAGTGGTAGCCTATACTAAAGAAGCTGGGTTGTGCCTCTGTCCCAGAGAGTTTTCTGTCTGTGAGTAGTCCAAACTTTTCAGTGCCATGGGTCAGATGATAGTTTTGGGACATCATTCTGGGCCACATACAGCCATATAATTCCAGATTCTAAAATCAGATCTTTTTTTTTTTTTTTTTTTTAAGATCTAGCCATTAAGGCGTTAATGGGGTTAAGAAGTAACGTGATTAAATAAAACAAGAGAATAGCTCATCTCTTATTTAAGCTTCAGTGACATATCCAGGCAGTCCCAGAAACTTTTCAAATTGTACGCATGCCCTCCCCTCCCCTCCATGACTGAGGGAGGAGACTCTGGCAGCAGTCTCACTGCAGTCAGTGCACATGCTCAGACCATTCGGTGTGTGCAGTGGTAAACAGTCCCTCTCTCCTTCTTGGGGCAATGGGTGCCAGCTGTACTGACCACCATAAAGAAGGCAGAGACAGGGGGCCACAAGGCTCTGAGGCTGCAGAACAGCTGCTGCCTTTCCTCCTGGCCAGGCCTGACACAGCCACGGAGGCAGCCCTGCAGTCAGCGGCCTGTCACCCACACAGGAGGTAATGGGTTGGGGTGCCTGCATCCCAACCCAATGGGGGAGCCCCCTTCCTCGATCCCCTGCCCCAGGCAGGGCAGCTGAGGGAAGGGAGGCTGCAGCCCAGATGCCAGGGTTTTCCATGAGAAATGGGGGTATGGGGGACCCAAAGGCTGCATAGTACTAGCTCTTCTGTCATCTCCAGGCACCTGTGGGCCAGTCAGACTCGTCCTGCGGGTCAGATCCATCCCTCAGGCTGTCAGTTGGAGGCCAGACAGACTCATGCCATTAGTTGGACCACCCTTAGAGAGATAAAATTCCCTGGAGAAGTCTGAAACATGGAAATAGAGTAATACCTGCAAATAAATAAATGATGCCATGAGTGCAGGGGACTACACAAGATGACCTCTCAAGGTCCCTTCCAGTCATAAAAGATTCTATGATTTCTAGGATAGTAAGCACTGAGGCCATCAAGGTGTAACTATGAATACAATAAAATAGTGTTACAAAATCTAAGGCTCTTGTCTGCTCATCTCTCTCTCAAGGAGGAAATAATCCCAGTCAGAAATCCCAATTCTTTTTTCTGTCTATGAAAGCTATTTGAAAATGACAGCCAAAATTAAACAAACCATTAGCAGATGATCCTTTTCTTATGTATCCTGGTGAAGGAGGCTAGATTCTAACACGATGGGTCTAATGCAGCAAATAATTTATGGTCTGCATATTCTATAAGCCTTCCATTTCCTCTGATGTTCTATCAAGAGATACACAGGCTATTTATTAGTTAATTTTTTATGACATAATGAAACCTTAAGATCTGGATTTTGTAAACTCCAATTAATTTAGCAGATGGGATGTCATTTTCTTATTTGTTCCCAGTGTGGTTTATTTTTCATTTTGTGGCAGGATATTCAGTTGTGCTGTATTAACTACACTATAATTCCTCCAGCTAGCAGTAGAGACAGTATTTGGTCTGACTTCATTTGGTCAAGATGTTACCCAAGATGCTTTTATTCCCTATTTTGACACAAGTAATGGTGGCTAATACAAGCATTATCTTCTCTTGTAGATGATTATTATTATTTAGTAAGTGCTGATAGTGTGCTCTACGCAGTATGTGAGTAGAACCATGGTCTCTGCCCCACAGAAGATGGAGGCCATAGGCATCATTTTCCACTTGGTGCACCGTGTGCAAGGGGCTGGGATAATACATAGTCCCTATGCTCTCTTGCAGGCCCATGTCATCCCAAAGGGGGCAGGTAAAGATGGGAAGAAAGGCAACGACTTAGGTGAGCAGGTTGCAGCTTTTTAAGAGAATGTGGGTTTTATTCCACCTAAAAGACAGTCTATAGCTCTTCTGCATTGTCTGTATCAAAGCTCTTACCTAGGTGAAACTACAGGTGTCTGAGCGTGCTCCTTGCTTCTGTCTGCATCTCAGCACAACACCAAGCTCCTGCTGTGCTAGACAAATTCTCCACTACTTCCTACTTAGGGTTTGGGCAAAATGTCATGATTGCTGATGTTGACTTTCTGGTGAAGAACCAGGTACTTTGACCCATATACTATTTCAGTATCCTTTACATATGGTTTTTGAACTAAACTGACTGAAAACATTAATATGCCATCCCGGGTGAAAATTATGCCTCAGATACATACCATGAAGCCCATGGGAATTGTGAGTACATGAGACAAGGCAGAAATTATTCTTCTGTTTGGTGAAAGTAAATCTATAAGGGGCCTGCCTATTCAATCCACTCCTTTCAGGATTCTTTTCTTGTCTCATATCACATCCCTGTATGCAATATGCTACCTCAGTTAAGATCGTATCAGTGGGCCATTTACAGGGTTGATATCATCTTGTAGGCCTCACAGCTCTGTCTTGAGATTTACTCAGTTGGATTTAAATCCTTCTAAAATTGAAGGTTTTATTAAAGAAGGGGGGGGGCACAGAGCACCTATTTGTGGTCTTTTTAGTAAATATACACTGTATTTCTTTATTTTTGTATTTGTCTATCTCCCTTGGGTCAATGTGTCCATGTGGATGGGCCGATGAAGATACAAATGCATACATACAAACAACAAAACAAAAAAACCTATTATAACCCACTTGTCCTAGGGATTTCCTTGACATTATGATTTCTGAAATCTCATATCAGGGAATGCGAGGCATTCACTAATTTTTTTTTAAACTTTCTGTACTATTAGATGAACAAAGCATAATAATTACATACACAGAGAAGAAACATAATAGGAGCATGTGAACCAAACAAGCATTGATGATCACTGTATACAGGAGTTTAATTATTTGCAGGGTCTATAGGAAAGTGTCACTCCAATCACAGGCACTTTGGAACTTGACCATTTTCTATTGCAAAAATAGCTTCAAATAATGAATAGCTTCCATAACTAAATAGAACAATCAGATAATGATTTCTCTGCTGTAGGTAATGGCTGGTTGGACAGCACTTTCAGTTCCTTTCCAGGGAAATAAAATGTACTGAAGCAAAAGGAAAACTCAATCATCATAGAAATGGATATGGGTTGGGGGTGGAGAATTCTTCCAGAAACCTAATTAGGTGTATTTGTCAAACAATAATAAATGTATCAATAATGTTATGTGCCAGTTGCCCTTGATGGTCCCATGCTTCCATATCATTTTTGACAGACCCAGACCAGTGGGGTACAGGAGTCTGGGAGAAGGCAAATATACCGGCCACTGGATGAATAGTTTTGTGTTCCCTGAGTGACCAGAGCAGGGGCTGTGCTAGAGCAATCAGGAACCTGCTAGAACCAATTAAGACAGGCAAGCTAATGAAGACACCTGGAGCCAATTAAGAACATACTAGAATCAATTATGGCAGGCAGACTAATCAGGACACCTGGTTTAAAAAGGACCTCCTATCAGTTAATGAGGGGCATACAAGGAGCAGGGAGTGAGAAGGTATGTTGCTGGAGAACTAAGGAGTACAAGCGTGATCAGGCTTCAGGAGGAAGATCCTGCGGTGAGGATTGTAAAGGGGCTAAGGTGGGGCTTAGCCCTCAGTGGGGAGCCACACTGGTTCACTACACACAGATAGCTTTAGGGAATTTGTCCAGCCACTGGGGTCTCCCTCAGCAGCCCTTGCGGTAACTGGACTGAGCACTGTAGGTCTGGGCTCTGAGTCAGGGTGGGGGAACAAACAGTCTCTAGCTCAGACCCTCAGGCAGGGGCTGAGCAACACAGCATGAGCGAATTAGCCCAGGCCTCCAAAGACCTGGAAGAGGGTGAGACTGCCACCCACAAGTTAGGGGGTGCAGGCCCACCCACTCCACTGCATCCCAGCCCAGGGCCCTAGCAGCGGCCAATGACCTGCTGCTGGGTCAGTGGCAATCCTGACTGCAACACACTGACATGGGTTCTGGCAGAGTTACAGCCAGACTAGGGTAGGCTGTCCCTGGGCTACTTCCTAACTCCCCTCCTTCTGGTACTTGGGTCCTGGCAGCGTTCTCTAGGGGGTCCAGCACCATGGGTTCCTTGGGGCAGCGGACAAGCGGCAGGTCTGGTAACTCCCCTGGATAGCTGGCGCAGGACAGGTCTGGTAACTCCCCTGGATAGCTGGCGCAGGGCAGGTCTAGCCAGTCTTGACGTGGACCTGGGGCTGTGGGGTTTTCCCAGTCAGGGGCTAGGCTGGCTATGTCTGGCATCCCTGGCGGCTGGCCCTTGAGTGAGCTCTGAGGGCCCCCCTTTATACTTCCAGGTCGCTGCTTGTCCCTCTGAGGGGTGGGCTCAGAGCTTCCTGGCTCTGCCCACTCTGGTGTCTGGAGGGGCTTGACCCTCTCCAGGGCGGTGGGGAGCCACACCGCCTTGCTGTATGGATAAAGGAGTAACCCAGGGAGTTGTAGCTGTAGCTATCTCGCAGCTGATACAGGAGACGTAGACAGCTGCTATCCATAGGTCCCTGGGCTGGAACCCAGTGTAGAGGGTGGGCCCGGGTTCCTCCCAACTCCTGATCGGACACAGGAGGCGTTGACCTGGTCTCTGAGCAACACCAGAAGGGAAGGTCTAATTTAGAAAGGGATGTGGCCTGACTCCAACGAACTAGGTGGGACAACAGAGACTGCGGAGATTGTTCTCCATTTCCCCCATGCTGGCCAGTGATGAGGTTAGCTGAGTGACCCACAGGTTTGAGCCTCTAGCAGAAGCGGCCAAACTTTGAGGGCTGCCGAGAACCTCTGAGGTGAGCAAATCCGCCAAAAAGCGCAGGACCCACCATGGCAGAGGAGGAACTTTGTCACACATTCTAAAGGGTGTTTTTTTATAATCCAAGCCCCTAGAGACTTTTTTTAGCAGCTTGTATGAGTGATGATGGAGATTCTTGCTGTCAGAACTAGATAAGAAATTTTTTTTTAATCATAGGTTAGTCCTGGGATCGGCAACCTTTGGCATGTGGCCCATTAGGGAAATCCACTGGCGGGCCGGGACAGTTTGTTTACCCATGCAGTTTTCTTACTCCTCTGCATGGGTGTGCAGTCCAACAAGCTACCCCAATATGAGTTTTAAGGACACAAATGGGGCAAGCTATTTAGAATCTTTCACTCTCAATGGATTGTTGTTTTCACTGTTGTCACCATAAAATAGTATTAAATCATGAGACATTTAAGACTTTTTTTTAGAAAGTCTTCTTCAGTCTCTGATTTTGAGCTCCTTTGCTATTCAGTGTACTACTGCTAATTATAGTGAATTCCTTTGGCATTCATTGTAATAGCACTAATTATAATGCAATTGTTTGGTATTCATTATAACAGCGCCAATCATAAAGGATTCATTTGACATTTATGAGGACATCACATGTATTTCCTCAGCACACAATTGTAATTTAGCATCTCTAAAGTGTTACTTAATAGAAACATAAAGTCAAACACTACTCATATTTTTAAAAAGAAAAAGTATGTACTCACTATCGCTGCGGGGATAAAGAATTTAACCAAATTGTTTGGGAGGAAATTAGTTGGTCAGACTGCCCAAGTAAGAAACCATGGATTATTTTGGCTTGTGCTTCTTTTACTATCACCAGATGGTAAACAGACTTTCGATATTGGTTGTAATCATCAGTATTTGAGTTTTATATAGATATAATAGCAACATTTCTGACTTGCTACCATACACATATGTATATCCATTTATACATGTTTAGCAGTAATTTAGAGGTCTGGTGACTGCACACTGTTCATTGACAAACATCTGCGATGTGTGTCCATAGTCAGACATTAGAGAGAAGTTGGTTGGATTTTCCTAGTTTAAATAGCTAATTTCATAGGGAATTCTCTCTTCTGTCTCCTCTCTAAAAATGTAAGATATGAAATAGGGGTCAATCATCAGTTGAGGTACATCTGTGTAACTCAGTCGCTTCTCTATGTAGCCTCTCTTAGCTGAGAATCTGGCCAGGATGATGATTGATTACTTACTAAAAAGAAAAGGAGTACTTGTGGCACCTTAGAGACTAACCAATTTATTTGAGCATGAGCTTTCGTGAGCTACAGCTCACTTCATCAGATACATACCGTGGAAACTGCAGCAGACTTTATATATACACAGAGAATATGAAACAATACCTCCTCCCACCCCACTGTCCTGCTGGTAATAGCTTATCTAAAGTAATCGTCAGGTTAGGCCATTTCCAGCACAAATCCAGGTTTTCTCACCCTCCACCCCCCCACACAAATTCACTCTCCTGCTGGTGATAGCCCATCCAAGGTGACAACTCTTTACACAATGTGCATGATAATGAAGTTAGGCCATTTCCTGCACAAATCCAGGTTCTCTCACTCCCTCACCCCCCTCCAAAAACCCACCCCCATACACACACAGACTCACTCTCCTGCTGGTAATAGCTCGTCCAAACTGACCACTCTCCAAGTTTAAATCCAAGTTAAACCAGAACATCTGGGGGGGGGGGGGGAGGAAAAAACAAGAGGAAATAGGCTACCTTGCATAATGACTTAGCCACTCCCAGTCTCTATTTAAGCCTAAATTAATAGTATCCAATTTGCAAATGAATTCCAATTCAGCAGTTTCTCGCTGGAGTCTGGATTTGAAGTTTTTTTGTTTTAAGATAGCAACCTTCATGTCTGTGATTGCGTGACCAGAGAGATTGAAGTGTTCTCCGACTGGTTTATGAATGTTATAATTCTTGACATCTGATTTGTGTCCATTTATTCTTTTACGTAGAGACTGTCCAGTTTGACCAATGTACATGGCAGAGGGGCATTGCTGGCACATGATGGCATAAATCACATTGGTGGATGTGCAGGTGAACGAGCCTCTGATAGTGTGGCTGATGTTATTAGGCCCTGTGATGGTGTCCCCTGAATAGATATGTGGGCACAATTGGCAACGGGCTTTGTTGCAAGGATAAGTTCCTGGGTTAGTGGTTCTGTTGTGTGGTATGTGGTTGTTGGTGAGTCTTTGCTTCAGGTTGCGGGGCTGTCTGTAGGCAAGGACTGGCCTGTCTCCCAAGATTTGTGAGAGTGTTGGGTCATCCTTTAGGATAGGTTGTAGATCCTTAATAATGCGTTGGAGGGGTTTTAGTTGGGGGCTGAAGGTGACGGCTAGTGGCGTTCTGTTATTTTCTTTGTTAGGCCTGTCCTGTAGTAGGTAACTTCTGGGAACTCTTCTGGCTCTATCAATCTGTTTCTTTACTTCCGCAGGTGGGTATTGTAGTTGTAAGAAAGCTTGACAGAGATCTTGTAGGTGTTTGTCTCTGTCTGAGGGGTTGGAGCAAATGCGGTTGTATCGCAGAGCTTGGCTGTAGACGATGGATCGTGTGGTGTGGTCAGGGTGAAAGCTGGAGGCATGCAGGTAGGAATAGCGGTCAGTAGGTTTCCGGTATAGGGTGGTGTTTATGTGACCATTGTTTATTAGCACTGTAGTGTCCAGGAAGTGGATCTCTTGTGTGGACTGGACCAGGCTGAGGTTGATGGTGGGATGGAAATTGTTGAAATCATGGTGGAATTCCTCAAGGGCTTCTTTTCCATGGGTCCAGATGATGAGGATGTCATCAATATAGCGCAAGTAGAGTAGGGGCTTTAGGGGACGAGAGCTGAGGAAGCGTTGTTCTAAGTCAGCCATAAAAATGTTGGCATACTGTGGGGCCATGCGGGTACCCATAGCAGTGCCGCTGATCTGAAGGTATACATTGTCCCCAAATGTGAAATAGTTATGGGTAAGGACAAAGTCACAAAGTTCAGCCACCAGGTTAGCCGTGACATTATCGGGGATAGTGTTCCTGACGGCTTGTAGTCCATCTTTGTGTGGAATGTTGGTGTAGAGGGCTTCTACATCCATAGTGGCCAGGATGGTGTTATCAGGAAGATCACCGATGGATTGAAGTTTCCTCAGGAAGTCAGTGGTGTCTCGAAGGTAGCTGGGAGTGCTGGTAGCGTAGGGCCTGAGGAGGGAGTCTACATAGCCAGACAATCCTGCTGTCAGGGTGCCAATGCCTGAGATGATGGGGCGCCCAGGATTTCCAGGTTTATGGATCTTGGGTAGTAGATAGAATATCCCAGGTCGGGGTTCCAGGGGTGTGTCTGTGCGGATTTGATCTTGTGCTTTTTCAGGAAGTTTCTTGAGCAAATGCTGTAGTTGCTTTTGGTAACTCTCAGTGGGATCATAGGGTAATGGCTTGTAGAAACTCGTGTTGGAGAGCTGCCGAGCAGCCTCTTGTTCATATTCCGACCTATTCATGATGACAACAGCACCTCCCTTGTCAGCCTTTTTGATTATGATGTCAGAGTTGTTTCTGAGGCTGTGGATGGCATTGCGTTCCGCATGGCTGAGGTTATGGGGCAAGTGATGCTGCTTTTCCACAATTTCAGCCCGTGCACGTCGGCGGAAGCACTCTATGTAGAAATCCAGTCTGCTGTTTCGACCTTCAGGAGGAGTCCACCTAGAATCCTTCTTTCTGTAGTGTTGGTAGGGAGACCTCTGTGGATTAGTATGTTGTTCAGAGGTATTTTGGAAATATTCCTTGAGTCGGAGACGTCGAAAATAGGATTCTAGGTCACCACAGAACTGTATCATGTTCATGGGGGTGGAGGGGCAGAAGGAGAGGCCCCGAGATAGAACAGCTGCTTCTGCTGGGCTGAGAGTATAGTTGGATAGGTTAACAATATTGCTAGGTGGGTTGAGGGAACCATTGCTGTGGCCCCTTGTAGCATGTAGTAGTTTAGAAAGTTTAGTGTCCTTTTTCTTTTGTAGAGAAGCAAAGTGTGCATTGTAAATGGCTTGTCTAGTTTTAGTAAAATCCAGCCATGAGGAAGTTTGTGTGGAAGGTTGGTTTTTTATGAGAGTATCCATTTTTGAGAGCTCATTCTTAATCTTTCCCTGTTTGCTGTAGAGGATGTTGATCAGGTGATTCCGCAGTTTCTTTGAGAGCGTGTGGCACAAGCTGTCAGCATAGTCTGTGTGGTATGTAGATTGTAATGGATTTTTTACCTTCAGTCCTTTTGGTACGATGTCCATCTGTTTGCATTTGGAAAGGAAGATGATGTCTGTCTGTATCTGTGCAAGTTTTTTCATGCAGTTGATAGATTTCCACTCCATACGGCTAAATGCAGTGCCTTGCATAATGACAGGTTTCAGACTGGGAGTGGCTAAGTCATTATGCAAGGTAGCCTATTTCCTCTTGTTTTTTCCTCCCCCCCCCCCCCCCCCAGATGTTCTGGTTTAACTTGGATTTAAACTTGGAGAGTGGTCAGTTTGGACGAGCTATTACCAGCAGGAGAGTGAGTCTGTGTGTGTATGGGGGTGGGTTTTTGGAGGGGGGTGAGGGAGTGAGAGAACCTGGATTTGTGCAGGAAATGGCCTAACTTCATTATCATGCACATTGTGTAAAGAGTTGTCACCTTGGATGGGCTATCACCAGCAGGAGAGTGAATTTGTGTGGGGGGGTGGAGGGTGAGAACCTGGATTTGTGCTGGAAATGGCCTAACCTGACGATTACTTTAGATAAGCTATTACCAGCAGGACAGTGGGGTGGGAGGAGGTATTGTTTCATATTCTCTGTGTATATATAAAGTCTGCTGCAGTTTCCACGGTATGTATCTGATGAAGTGAGCTGTAGCTCACGAAAGCTCATGCTCAAATAAATTGGTTAGTCTCTAAGGTGCCACAAGTACTCCTTTTCTTTTTGCGAATACAGACTAACACGGCTGTTACTCTGAAACCTGATTACTTACTGTTTTACATAATTGTCGAGCATCAGCAAAGAACATGGCAGCACATCACCATGGTTATGCTATCAAAGTTCTTATGGTACTTGCTGAAAACACCTCCCTTTCAGCCCATGATGTTAGGTTCCATCTAAGGTGACCAAATAACAAGTGTGAAACTGGGACACCACTTTTTTTTTCTAGAGCAGGGGTTCTAGTTGCATAAATAAGACCAAGCCCCTAATATCAAGACGGCCCCAATAATATCAGGACAGCTGGTCACCCTAGTTCCAGTGTCCATTTGTTAAATCTTCAGACAAGCATCTTTGTGCTTTCTCCCATGCTGCCTCCTCACACTTGGGAGAATTTCCCCAAACATCTGCAAAACTAACTAATTATCCTCCTTCAAAACCCTCCTTAATTTTGCTCTGAGGCCTAAATAGAACTTGACAATGGCTAGGCTGCTGGTAGGCTGAGACCACATGTTAATCAATATAGTCTCATTGTTTCTTGTACTCCCCCATCTGTCAGCATCCATCTGTTGTCTCTTATCTTATACTTAGATTGTAAGCCCTTTGAAGTAGGGTTTGTCTATTTGTTCTGTGTATGAACAGCACCTAACACAATTGGGTCTTGGTCCATGACTGGGGCTTTTCCCTGCTACGATAAAACAATTTATAATAAAAGCTGGCAATACTTGCAATATTCCCTAGCTACTTAAAAACTCCTCTCCAACCCTAACATCATACAGAGAACTACACTCTTTCCCCACCAAAAGAAATAATAAATAAAGATCCCAGTCCCATCATCTTTTCCTGCCCCCCAACCAACACCCTAGACTGCAGGGAAAAAAATAGTTTGCATTATGCCCTTCCAAAAGTATCCATCCATTAGTTAAATGATTTTCTTGGAGATATCTCAAAGTTAACTGACTCATTGTATGTAGAACACGTATGGTTTTTAATTGGTGGGGGAGGGAAGGGTACTTTAGGTTCCAGAGAGATTCTTACTGCAAAAATAGAGCCTACCTGCTTATTCCTGTTAATTGTTTTACTTTAGGCAATATTTCCAAGGTTATCTTGGCAAGGAAAACTGCTACAGGCTTGAACTATTGTAGCCTGGGGTTCAGAATAGTTATTGTAGGGTAGTCCCCAAACATGTATTCAGGCTGGGGAGTTTTGCCTGGTCCCTAGGGGCCACATTGGGTAAGTTAATAAAGAAGCACTGGTTGAGATCAGATCTGGTCTGTTGCGTTCCTTACATACCTTGAATGGCTGTAACAGGAAGTGAGATTCTCCTTTACAGGGCTCAAAGATTGGGTGTCCTAGCAAAGAGCTCGTGTGAGCACCCTGCAGGTTGGTACATAGCGAATAACTGTTAACTGTAAAGGTTGATTCTTAATGGAGCTTGCCAATAGTGTCCTGAGTACAAGTAAACAAGGTAATGAATCGGTATTGATTATATTTATTATACTGGTAGTACAGGAGGTTCACATTTCTGGCTTGTTACCACAAAGCTCTATGTCAGAAATTGACCTGAGTGACAAGAATTGGATGTGAATCAAATTTCTCTGTAGGCTGAGGGTGGGCTCTGGTAAGTCTAACTGGGTCTCGTTAAAATAGGTTCAAATTGCAAAGATCACTTCCAGAACTAGATTCTCTTCTGAACTTCTCCAAAGCCTGGTGATAAGAAGCTGAACCTGGTGTTCATCTTTGAGCCTGTGATGGGTGGTACAGGCCATTTGGGGCTCCAGAACAGGCTTTTACAAACTGATGCAACGTTGGCTCCGTTTCCTTAAAAAGGGAAGAGTTTTGGGGTGTGGGGAGGTGGCTATATTAGCTGAGTTATTAACAAAAAGGGATCCTCAAGGAAGTTGAGAGAAGACCTGTATTGAGTCTGACCAAAAGCAGCTGTGGTGAATTGCTAACAGAGAGGCTTATGGGTGGGCCTTTGAAAGAGAGGGAAGACTGCCAAGAGAACTTGTTCTATTTCACCACAAAACTTGGGATGATCTGAGAACCAAGCCCTAAACTCTTGCTGGTAAGTTGTGGCATTTATCAGTTTGTGTGTACTCTCAGCTGAGGCTGCAATCCAGAGACAGTGTGCAGGGGCGTTGGCGCTTTATTTCCTTTGTTTCAGGCATATCTAAATGCAAAGAAGCTCTCCTGAAAAGGAGGATTTCTTCTTTTTGTTTGACACAAGGGAGCCTCTAGTAGTGTCTGAGGCCCTCTAGTTTGGCCCCAGTTCCAGGTCCTTTCTCTGAACATACTGTTCAAAGCAGTTTTGTAACTCTCAGCAATTGTTTAAAGGTGACTGGATATTTGTTTATCTATTAAATAGAGCTCATGCCAACCAGTGTTCCAAATGCAATCACTTTTAAATTCTTCCAGATGTGTCTGTCACCAGCATGAGCTCAGATGTGTGCCCCTCATTTTATGGGTGCCCGGCTTGAGACACTAAGGCTGATACCTTACAGTTGCAACTGAAGTCACTGGGAGCTGTGCTTTGAACATATAAAGTGCTGTATAATGCTAGTACTCTGAAAAATCAGGCCCTAGCATCTCTGATTGGGTACCCAAAACAAGAGGATATTTTTGACCTTAATCTCTGTGCATACATTCTCCATCTGTAAGATGGGGATAATACCCACTCATCCTTCAGAGGTTGTGTGAAAATCAATTCATAAATGCTTGTGAAGCACTCAGATACTCACATGATGACTGCCATAGAAAATTCCATGAGGAAACTAGTAATTCTGTTTTCAGAACAGGGTTTGAATAACATGGCATAAATGAGGCATGGGGTCACACATCAAATGAAGAGGATAAAAAGAAATATTTAACAGAGGACTTCTTTCCTGAACACCATCCATCTTGCACACTGGATAAGGCAGGGATCCTGTAGAAAATATTGTATGTGATCATATAATTAAAGACTATACCATAACATATATGCACCATGGGCTAAATTAAGGCTTCACAGTCACCCTTAATTCTGCCACTTCCTAACTTTTGAGTGCTTGACTTTGCAACTTTCATATTCTGTCTAAGTTTATTTATAGAGGGCTTAACACAATGGGGCCTTCTCCTTGACTGGGGCCTCTGGGCATTAGGTGCTTCAGAACACTACTTCCTATTTCTAACAGATCTGCCACTATCTTTTATCTACAATAAAAACAGTGGACCTAAACAGGTTATCTTAGGTTGGCAGAATTGGCTTAGTACACTGAAAAACTTTTATTCTCTTACAGCCTCTTTTTTGTTAGTAAAGCTTCTGGTTTCACATTCTCCAGTGTTAGCACTTATTAGGTAAGACAGTGGGAGAGAAGAACTAAACACAGTCCTATAAACAAGCAATACAGTTGGCTATATAAGGTTAAAGGGGCATAAGGAAAATTGGGCATAATTAAAAATCAGGACATTTACTTAAGTGGCTCAAAAGAGATGTAGATGTCCATTAAAAGATACTTCAAGAAGTTTAAAAAACCCTCTCCTTATCTCCATTTTTGCACTGACTCCTTTAATAGTCTTTTTCTTTGATTGTCATGGATTTAATCATGACTAGGTCATCAAGTCTGACTTCCTAATAACAGTGGCCTTAGAAAATCATCCAATGATTTTGATATCCGTCCCATAACTTCTGTTTGAGTGATAATTTTTTTTAGAAACATATCCAGTCTTGATTTAAAGGCTCCAAATGATGGAAAATTCATCCTGTCCCTATGTAAATTGTTCCAGTAATTAATTGCCCTCGTTGTTGAATTACTTATTTCTAGTCTGAATTTATCTAGCTTCAGCGCTCAGCCATTGGATCTTGTTATGCCTTTTTCCACTAGATTAAAAAGCCCTCTGTCAGAAATCTCATTAGTCTATAAGTAACAATATGGGCATCAAGTCACCTCTCAGCCTTCTTTTGAATCAATGAAGTACACAGAGAGTCTTAAGCCTCAGTAGAAGGCATGTCTTCCAGAAATCTAATTCCTGTAGCACTTTTATTAAACTTTCCAATTTTTCAACATCCCTCTTTAAAATGTGGATACCAGAACAGGACACAGTATTCCAGAGTGGTGTCACTAATTCTGTATGTAGAGGTAATGCCACCTTGTTTCTCCTACTAGGTATTTCCTTGCTTACACATTGAAAGATCATGTTTGCCCCCTTAGCTACAGCATTGCACTAGGAGCTCATGTTCATTGGTCAAACTGGACAGTCTCTACGTAAAAGAATAAATGGACACAAATCAGATGTCAAGAATTATAACATTCATAAACCAGTCGGAGAACACTTCAATCTCTCTGGTCACGCAATCACAGACATGAAGGTCACTATCTTACAACAAAAAAAACTTCAAATCCAGACTCCAGCAAGAAACTGATGAATTGGAATTCATTTGCAAATTGGAGACTATTAATTTAGGCTTAAATAGAGACTGGGAGTGGCTATTTCCCCTTGTTTTTCCTACCCCCCCACCCCCAGACGTTCTGGTTAAACTTGGATTTATGCTGGAAATGGCCCACCTTGATTATCATACACATTGTAAGGAGAGTGATCACTTTAGATAAGCTATTACCAGCAGGAGAGTGGGGTGGGAGGAGGTATTGTTTCATGGTCTCTGTGTATATAATGTCTTCTGCAGTTTCCACAGTATGCATCCGATGAAGTGAGCTGTAGCTCACAAAAGCTTATGCTCAAATAAATTGGTTAGTCTCTAAGGTGCCACAAGTACTCCTTTTCTTTTTGCGAATACAGACTAACACAGCTGTTACTCTGAAACCTGTCATTTATCTATGATTACCCTGAAGTCATATGCAGGGTGTGATGCTGTCTAGCAGATTGCCAGTTCAGGCCAGAGGAAGAGGGCAATTCACTTGTGTGTGAATACCAAAGGAATGCTAAAAGGTCATGGTATGTTAAAGACCATTCACTTGTTAGAATAGGTCAAAAGGAGATGTTGATGGTATTGTTTTCATCTATCACATTACATGTAGTTACATTGTGGATACCCTGTACTTAATTAACCCTATAGCAAATGTGTATTTACTTGATGCTTAAACTTCATGGAAACTAATGAAAGATTGTTTGGATTGCTGTAACTAAATGGATTTGGTATGTATCTGTAATAGGAGTGCTCATCAAACAGGATTGGAGCCTTAGATCTGTAAATGAGGAAGCATGTTAACTTCAAAGTATGGGTCATTGTTTTTGACAATGGAAAATCCCCAGACCCAGTCTCCATTTAGTCAACAGAGGAAAAGCCCATGCTATAATGGGCTTGCCAGATTGCCTTCTGGGGAAGACAGCTATAAGAATGGATCCTGTAACTCTGGACTGATGAATTCTGACAGGGTGGAATACTGAGCAATTGGCCAGAGATCCCTAGAGCTATTCTAGGTAATCCTGTGAGATTTATGAAAAACTAACAGATTACTACCTCTCTGATATCCTATTGGATTTACAAATTTTGATTCACCTGTTAATGTATTTTACCTGCATTAACCTCTAACTCATTTCTTTTTCGTAGCTAATAAACCTTTAGTTAGTTTAATAAAGAAATTGGCTGTCAGTGTTGTATCTGTTATGAGATCCAGAGTATCCGTTGACCCTTGGGAGTGAGAGTAACCTAATGTGAGGTGACTTTTGGTTTTAATAACTGTTTATGATAAAGTCCAGTTTGTCTGGGTGGTAAAGAGGGGCTGGAGAGCCGAAGGGGACTGTCTGTGGCTCCATGGTAAGACTAATATAGTAATACATGAATGCACAGTTGTTGGCTTCTCATTATAGAATATACCACTAGTTTGGGGTGTCTGCCCTGGTTCTGATCATCTGACCTGTGATTGGCAATCTCAGTAGTAAGCCATACCAGACAGTATGACACAGGGTCAATGCATTCCAGAAGAAAGTCCCACATCTTGTATGTATGTAAACTACATTTTCTGTTGCTACATATGACCTCGTAGTTGGCTGTATTAAATGCATCTAACTCATCGGAGCCCCTTTTACCAAGTGATCCAGACTGATCTGTATAACTGACCTGTCCTCATTATTTATCATTTCACCAATTTTCGTTTTCCCTACAAATTTCTCAAGCAATCATTTTATAGCTTTTTCCAGATCATTGACAAAGATATTCAATAGCACTGGGCCAAGAGCAGATCCCTGTGGGACACTACTAAAACCACTCCCATTACGGTGATGCTTCCTAATTTGCAACTATTGTTCAGGCCAATATGTTTGTAATTCATACTAAATGGATTAAACACTTTTTTTTTGCATAGTGCTAATTTTTATCAGAATGGCATGCAGGACCACATAAAATGCTTTATAGAAGCCTAAGTATGTTATGGTAACAGTTACCTTTATCAGGCTTCTGATCTCATCCCAAAATGATATCCAGTTGATTTGACAATACCTATTTTCCATAAAATCATGTTGATTGACATTAATTTTGCCACTGACTGCATCCTAGATCAGCCTCTCCATGACTTTGCTTGGGATCAATCTCAAACTAACCAGCCTATAGTTACCTGGATCATTCAGTTTACCTTGTTTAAATTTGGTGTTTTCTCTGTATTAACCTCCTTTCCTTCCACTCCTCTAATACCAGGCTCCACCATGCTTCATTGTGTAATCTCACCTCTGTGGGTTTATTTTTCCACCTTGTCCATTCCTGCCATCTGCATCCTCCTTCCCACAGCTCTCTACACGTCAACAGTTCTACATTTCACTTCAAATCTCAGCTAAAAACCTTCTAATTTTGCCCTTACTCTGCTATTTTTTTCCCTCTGAGATGGTGGTGGTGTTCAACTCAGCAAGGTTCTTTGGGATACACTTGTATTGTATATTGCTGCTAGAGTTCATAATATACAGTACACTTATCTGCACACCAGGAACCGATTTAGTTGTAGGGATTATTCATGAAGTCTGCTTTTGGGAAGCCAGGAAGAGTGCAAGTCAACAGAATTCCTGTTATATATGCATTAGATATTTTTGGCCTGTTAGGCCAAGTTGTAGCCTGTCCTTTTTCCTCTAAGCTTCAATCTTCCATTTTCTGGACTTCAACTCCACCTTGTGAGTCTCTTCTAGAGGAGGAAAGAGGTGGATTGATATTTAATTGAGGGTTGTAGTACTCAGGATCACTCTTGTAGAGTAATTCCATAATACAAGGAACACAAGTTGTTGCTTTTCCATTACATGTTGACCTCTTCCTCTGATTAGGTTCTGCCAATCATGGAACCACGGCCTGGGATATTTTAGATTTTTTTTTTCAAGTCCTGGATTGTCATGGTTTCTTTTTGATTAGAATAAGCTTCCAAGGCCAAAATCTTATCTTACTGAAATCACAGGGATGCAAGTAATGTGCAGACACAATCTGGCTTTTCAACGTTAGTATCCTGCTGTAATTATCTATGCACAAATAATTGTTCATAGTTTGTGCATTTGGGGGGGAAGGGGAGCACACAAAAAAACCACAAGTTGACTAACTGTAACTCCATTTCTAGAAAGCCAGAATTTTGTTCTATTTTTTTTCTGATGTCAGATATAATTGGTCCCTTACTTAGTGTAGGATCATGAGAACCTTACTGGGAAATGTGTGTGTATATATGCTGATATTAAAATAACTCCAGCTCACTGCCTAGCTTTAGATTTCCCCAACCCCAGAGATCTTTGTTAGCTGGCACAGCATTAAAAGTATAGCTTCAGGTCTGTCTCCTACTTAAAAAGACTTGCATAAAGAAGGATCTTTTACATGATTTAGTTTAGACTAAGCAAGTCAATTTTTTGGTAAACATCAATACTGGTATTTAAATGAACTGACATCACTAACATTTTTTACACTCTCATAGACATGGCCTGAAAAAAAAAAACACCTTCATGAATTGATTGGAAATATGTGATACGAGGGTGTGAGGGTTTTGCTTGTGGCAAAAAGAAGATAATTCCAATGCATATTGAAATGACATTGGTTTTAGGTAAACAAATTTTATTCAGATACAGAGTGCTTGGGGGAGGGGGGAACTAGAGTGCTCATACTGTTCTTGCATACAGTTATTTAATCAGATTCTGATTTTAATTACAATGGTGCAAATCCAAAGTAGTTCTATTGAATTTGACTTGGTGATTCAAAGATATTGGACCAATATTGGAAAACCTAGCATTTCCTGTATAAAAAGTCTCCTCTCATTCCTCTTGCCTGTAGACATTAAGAGGAGTGAATACCATAGGCTGGGGATCAACCTGTAATTTAAGTTTTCTTACATGCATTGCTCTTATAGAAACAATACAGTATATATTGTAGGAGCAATTAATATTAGAGCTGGTATTAAAACAATTATTTGTAAATATTTCTCAGACGTGGCCAGTTAATTGTGCTATTGTTCATAGTTTGTGCATTTTGACCAGTCATCTAGTGGGTATATTTCCAGTGGGGTCCACAGGGATTGGTTCTTGGACCTACGCTATTTAACATTTTTATCAATGACCTGGAAGAAAGCAGTCATCACTGATAAAGTTTGCAGATGACCCCACAGTTGGGGGGAGTGGTAAATAATGAAGAGGACAAGTCACTGATTCAGAGCAATTTGGATCACTTGGTAAACTGGGTGCAAACAAACAATATGCATTTTAATACCGCTAAATGCAAATGTATACATTTAGGAACAAAGAATGTAGGTCAACCTTACAGGAGGGGGCACTCTATCGTGTGAAGTAGCGACCTGAAAAAAAACTTGGGTTTCATGGTAGATAATCAGTTGAACATGAGCTCCCAATATGATACTGTGAGCAAAAGAGCTAATGCTATCCTGGGATGCATAAACAGGGAAATCTTGAGTAGGAGTAGAGGGGTTATTTTACCTCTGTTTGGCATTAGTATGACCACTGCCTTAATAGTGTGTCCAGTTCTGGTTCCCACAATTCAAAAAGGATGTTGATAAACTGGAGAGAATTCAGAGAAGCACATGAAAATGATTAAAGGATTAGAAAACTTGGCTTATAGTGAGAGACTCAAGGAACTCTCTCTATTTAGCTTAACAAAGCAAAGGTTAAGAGGGTGACTTGATTAGTGTCTAAATATCATCCACATGGGGAGCAAACACTTAATAATTGGCATCAAGCAGAGAAAGGTATTACTCTAGCCAATGGCTGGAAGCTGAAGCTAGACAAATGCAGACTAGAAACAAGGTGTAAAGTTTTGACAGTGAGGCTAATTAACCATTGGAACAATTTACCAAGGTTTGGTGGATTCTCCTTCACTGGAAATTTCTAATCAAGATTGGCCATCTTTTAAAAATATGCTCTATGGAATCATGTGGGGAAGTTCTATGGCCTTTGTTTTATACAGGAGGTCAGACTAAATGATCACAATGGCCCCTTCTGGCCTTGGAATCCATTAATTTGTGAAAATGAGCAAGTCTCTCAATTGCACGTGTGTTAGTCCCAGCTACAGGAATCATGACATTGCATGACAATGTCTTTTTTTAATTTAATTTCAAGCCCTAATGATTACAAAGAAACTCAAACGTGAAGCAAGTGCACCCTAAAGGTTCAAACCAGAAAGGAACTAAATCTTGCTATTAAGTGTTGGGTTCTTTATTTTTTTGAACCAGCCAGATTGTGAGGGGACAGTTAATGTTTTCTGAACATTTGAAGTTGGCAATAATGAGTCCACAAGTCCCAAAAAGCTTAATCACAAATGGTTGGTCCAAAACCTCATACTATGGATTATTCCCTATGTGTAAGGGGACTGTTGCCCCCTTACTAACATTCAGTGGGGGTGTTTTGGTTGGCTAGCCCCCAGTTCTAAAAGGGGAAGGGTCTATGGGAAACCAGGACCCTGAGACTGAGAGTCCCCAGGAACAATGAAGGGAGGCCAATGCTCCAGGTCATCCTGAATGACAGGGCAGGCAGGCTAATCAGAGAGTCAGGAGGCTAGGGAGGTCCCATCCTCCTTGTGAGCTAGATTTGCCTGGGTCAGACAGAGTGGGGCCAAGCTAAAGAGAAAGCTGGGGCTCAAGCTGAGCTAGGGAGCAGAGCTGTGCCAGATCCAGAGAGCAGACCCTGTCCTGGGAGCAGAGCTGCAGCCCCAAAGCCAGAGGCACAGCCCAGAGAGAGCAGACTCTCCCTGGGAGGAGAACTGCAGCAACCAGAGCCAGAGGGGCCAGAAAAGCAGCCCAGGAATCTGGAGGCAGAGCAGCAGCAGTGCAGAGACAGAGTGGTGGAGCTGGGGCTGGAGCGGTCTGGAGATGGGTGCGGTGAGCAGCTGGGGAGACCAAGGGAGACCCTGGGCAGCAGGCCCAGCATAGGGAGATGCCTCAGCCAAGAGGCTCTGCAGGCCAGGCTTGGATCATAACCCCAACAGGGCAGGGGCAACACTGGGAAGAAGGGTCCTACCACTTTGAGCCTGGAGTGTGTGGCCACCACCAGAGCAAGTGTCCAATCCACAGCATCCCTGCAGCACAGCCAGGGCCTGAGAAGGAGGCCTGGGACTTACAAGGAACAGACTGTGAACTGCCCTGACATTCCAGAGACACTGTTTGTGATGTTCCCTGCCACAGAGCGGGTTGATGTGTTTCCTTTAACCTTTCCCATTTTTCCTTTTTAAAATTAATTGTTGATTTAAAAAACTTGCTTTTGCCATAATTTGTATATAATGGTCAGAGAAGTTCCCAGTGCAGAGAGAGTACCCCAGAGTGGGGACACCCTAGCCCCTGTCCTAGGTGACCACAGCAGGGTTGGGGGGTCAAGCCCCCCAAGAATCCTGGGCCCAGCCTTGTTGGGGTTACGAGGACTCTGCCAGACAGGAGAGTGGAAGGGGAGCCCTCAAGGGCAGGGAGGCCACTGGGTAAAGGAAGCAAGGACTCAGATTCTTTCGCTAGTCCACTTCACCAGGGTAGTGCAGAAGCCAGGAAAGTTTCCCACAATATCAGACTATTCCAGGCCTTTGCGTAGGTGTGAATTTCACTCATATGTAAGAGGGGGAACAAGACTTGGGTTGTATTTTAAGGCCTTAAGTGATACATAAGTCATGTTTCAGCCCTCTGTACAGGGGTTATTGTATTGTCCTCCCGCTACTGTAGTCACTTGGATACTACACTGATGTGTGCTAATATAAGCACTGGATAGCCTTAATCTTTTATCCAGCCAGGGAGCAAAATCAAGACCATTCATGTTCATCCAGAGATCTGAGTTTGACTCTCTCTCAATTTTCACTTTGTTGAACAGAAGATTCAGGCAGCCAACTTATGCTGTCTACCTTGAACAAGAGATAACATCGCTTTTAATGTAGGATATTACAGCTCTTTCCTCCCAGTCATTTTTGGGACAGGATACACAGCTTTCAGTTGCAACAAGCCTACACCATAGGACTAGTGAACTAGACTAATACAATTGGATGTAAATTCAACATGCTATAGATATTGTGAACACGAGTGAATGCTTCCACTGATCATTAAAAAGTAACCATAATAGTTCCTCAATGTCTTGTCAACATCAGAGCAATATTCTGAAAAATTGTTTTTAATAGCATACCACTGGCGATAGAAGTATCAGATAAAAGGGTCTAATATGACAGATAAATGCTGGATGAGCTTGGTCTTAAAATGTTTTTTTTTTAATTCTCTATTGCATTGGAGTCTGATTCATGGTTTTGTTTTGTATTAGATTTTAGTTTTTAGTCTCTGTTTCTAAAATGGAAATCTTCTTTTCTCCCCCCCCACTCATTGTCTCTTGGATCTGTTCCAGCAGCCTGTCCTGTGGTCTTCTGCAATTGCAGATAGTGATAAAGACCCCTTTCAAGAGGACAAAGTATCTGTTCTCTGGATATAATTGCTACCAACATCAATGGAAGTTTATCTTCTTGGTACAAGTTTGGATTAGAATAGGGACAGAGCCATAAAGTTTAAATTTAGATCCACCTCTTCTAAAGTTCCAGGATGTTCACATGTCTGGTTCAGGGGCAGCTGCAAACAATGACACCAGATTGGAGGGCAGAAGTGGAATGTGTGAGTGGGTGGAATGGTCAGCTTCTTCCCTAAGAAGGGAGAGGAGGAATCTTGCATCCTCTTCAGTGGGAAAATATCAGTAGGAAACCAAGTTTTAAATTAGGCTTCTCTTACCTGATTTGCCTGAACACAGGATCATAGAATATCAGGGTTGGAAGGGACCTCAGGAGGTCATCTAGTCCAACCCCCTGCTCAAAGCAGGACCGATCCCCGACTAAATCATCCGAGCCAGGGCTTTGTCAAGCCTGACCATAAAAACCTCTAGGGAAGGAGATTCCACCACCTCCCTAGGTAACGCATTCCAGTGTTTCACCACCCTCCTAGTGAAAAAGCTTTTCCTAATATCCAACCTAAATCTCCCCCACTGCAACTTGAGACCATTACTCCTTCTGTCATCTGCTACCGCTGAGAACAGTCTAGATCCATCCTCTTTGGAACCCCCTTTCAGGTAGTTGAAAGCAGCTATCAAATCCCCCCTCATTCTTCTCTTCTGCAGACTAAACAATCCCAGTTCCCTCAGCCTCTCCTCATAAGTCATGTGTTCCAGTCCCCTAATCATTTTTGTTGCCCTCCACTGGACTCTTTCCAATTTTTCCACATCCTTCTTGTAGCGTGGGGCCCAAAACTGGACACAGTACTCCAGATGAGGCCTCACCAATGTCAAATAGAGGGGAGTGATCACATCCCTCCATCTGCTGGCTATGCCAATATTATACATCCCAAAATGCCATTGGCCTTATTGGCAACAAGGGCACACTGTTGACTCATATCCAACTTATCGTCCACTGTCACCCCTAGGTCCTTTTCCGCAGAACTGCCGCCTAGCCATTCAGTCCCTAGTCTGTAGCGGTGCATTGGATTCTTCCATCCTAAGTGCAGGGCTCTGCACTTGTCCTTGTTGAACCCCATCAGATTTCTTTTGGCCCAATCCTCCAATTTGTCTGGGTCCCTCTGTATCCTATCCCTACCCTCCAGCGTATCTACCACTCCTCCCAGTTTAGTGTCATCTGCAAACTTGCTGAGGGTGCAATCCACACCATCCTCCAGATCATTTATAAAGATATTGAACAAAACCGGCCCCAGGACCAACCCCTGGGGCACTCCACTTGATACCGGCTGCCAACTAGACATGGAGCCATTGATCACTACCCATTCAGCCCGACCATCTAGCCAGCTTTCTATCCACCTTATAGTCCATTCATCCAGCCCATACTTCTTTAACTTGCTGGCAAGAATACTGTGGGAGACCGTGTCAAAAGCTTTGCTAAAGTCAAGGAACAACATGTCCACTGCTTTCCCTTCATCCACAGAGCCAGTTATCTCGTCATAGAAGGCAATTAGTTAGTCAGGCATGACTTGCCCTTGGTGAATCTATGCTGACTGTTCCTGATCACTTTCCTCTCCTCTAAGTGCTTCAGAATTGATTCCTTGGGGACCTGCTCCATGATTTTTCCAGGGACTGAGGTGAGCTTGACTGGCCTGTAGTTCCCAGGATCCTCCTTCCCTTTTTTAAAGATGGGCACTACATTAGCCTTTTTCCAGTCATCTGGGACCTCCCCCGATCACCATGAGTTTTGAAAGATAATGGCCAATGGCTCTGCAATCACATCCGCCAGCTCCTTTAGCACTCTCGGATGCAACTCATCTGGCCCATGGACTTGTGCTCATCCAGCTCTTCTAAATAGTCCCAAACCACCTCTTTCTCCACAGAGGGCTGGTCACCTTCTCCACATGCTGTGCTGCCCACTGCAGTAGTCTGGGAGCTGACCTTGTTTGTGAAGACAGAGGCAAAAAGAGCATTGAGTACATTAGCTTTTTCTACATCCCCTGTCACTAGGTTGCCTCCCTCATCAGTAAGGAGCCCACACTTTCCTTGACCACCACCTTGTTGCTAACATACATGAAGAAACCCTTCTTGTTACTCTTAACATCTCTTGCTGGTTGTAACTCCAGGTGTGATTTGGCCTTCCTGATTTCACTCCTGCAAGCCCAAGCAATATTTTTATACTCATCCCTGGTCATTTGTCCAATCTTCCACTTCTTGTAAGCTTCTTTCTTGTGTTTTAAGAGCAGCAAGGATTTCACTATTAAGCCAAGCTGGTCGTCTGCCATATTTACTATTCTTTCTACACATCGGGATGGTTTGTCCCTGTAACCCTTAATAAGGATTCTTAAAAATATAACCAGCTCTCCTGGACTCCTTTCCCCCTCATGTTGTTCTCCCAGGGGATTTTGCCCATCAGTTCCCTGAGGGAGTCAAAGTCTGCTTTTCTGAAGTCCAGGGTCTGTATTCTGCTGCTCTCCTTTCTTCCTTGTGTTAGGATCCTGAACTCAACCATTTCATGGTCACTGCCTCCCAGATTCCCATCCACTTTTGCTTCCCCTACTAATTCTTCCTGGTTTGTGAGCAGCAGATCAAGAAGAGCTCTGCCCCTAGTTGGTTCCTCCAGCACTTGCACCACGAAATTGTCCCCTACATTTTCCAAAAACTTCCTGGATTGCCTGTGCACCGCTGTATTGCTCTCCCAGCAGATATCAGGGTGATTGAAGTCTCCCATGAGAACCAGGGCCTGTGATCTAGTAACTTCTGCAAGTTGCTGGAAGAAAGCCTCGTCCACCTCATCCCCCTGGTCTGGTAGTCTATAGCAGACTCACACCACGACATCATTTTTGTTGCTCACACTTCTAAACTTAATCCAGAGACACTCACTCAGGTTTTTCTGCAGTTTCATACTTGAGCTCTGAGCAGTCATACTGCTCCCTTACATACAGTGCAACTCCCCCACCTTTTCTGCCCTTCCTGTCCTTCCTGAACAGCTTATATCCATCCATGACAGTACTCCAGTCATGTGAGTTATCCCACCAAGTCTCTGTTGTTCCAGTCACATCATAATTCCTTGACAGTGTCAGGACTTCCAGTTCTCCCTGCTTGTTTCCCAGGCTTCGTGCATTTGTATATAGGCACTTGAGGTAACCTGCTGATCACCCCTCTTTCTCAGTATGAGGCAGGCGCCCTCCCCTCTCACATGCTTCTGCTCATGCCTCCTCCCGGTATCCCACTTCCCCACTTACCTCAGGGCTTTGGTCTCCTTCCCCCGGTGAACCTAGTTTAAAGCCCTCCTCACTACGTTAGCCAGCCTGCTTGCGAAGATGTTCTTCCCTCTCTTCGTTAGGTGGAGCCCATCTCTGCCTAGCACTCCTTCTTGGAACACCATCCCATGGTCAAAGAATCCAAAGCCTTCTCTCCGACACCACCTGCGTAGCCTTTCGTTGACTTCCACGATTCGACAGTCTCTACCCAGGCCTTTTCCTTCCATGGGAAGGATGGACGAAAACACCACTTGCACCTCAAACTCCTTTATCCTTCTTCCCAGAGCCACTTAGTCCACAGTGATCCACTCAAGGTCATTCTTGGCAGTATCATTGGTATCCACATGAAGAAGCAGGAAGGGGTAGCGATCTGAGGGCTTGATGAGTCTCGGCAGTCTCTCCGTCACATCGTGAATCTTAACTCCTGGCAAGCAGCAGACTTCTCGGTTTTCCCGGTCGGGGTGGCAGATAGATGACTCAGTCCCCCTGAGGAGAGAGTCCCCTACCACCACCACCTGCCTCCTTCTCTTGGGAGCAGTGGTCGTGGAACCCCCAACCGTAGGATAGTGCATTTCATGCCTTCCAATCAGCGGAGTCTCTCTGCTCCCTTCCCTCAGACGTATCATCTGGTCCACTCTCCGCATTAGTACCTGTGGAGAGAACATGAAAACTGTTACTTACCTGTATCTGCCCTGCTGGTACATGGACATTCCCCTTTTTTTTTCTTCTGGAGGTCACATGATGCCAAATTTCTTCACCATCCTTCTGTCCCAGATGTGCAGCCTGCTCTGAATCTTCAGAACCTTGTGCCCGTAGAAGCCTATCCTGACATCCGTCCAGGAAATCTTCAGTTTCTCTTATGCAACGCAGGGTTGATACCTGTTGCTCCAGACCTTGAACCTTCTCTTCCAGTATGGAGACCAGCTTGCACTTTGTACAGACAAAGTCGCATCTGTCCTGTGGAAGAGAGATAAACATAGCACATCCAGTGCAGGTCACAACAGCTGAACACCCCCCATCCATATTACCTTCCTTCTACAAGCTTCCTCAAGAGTTGTAGTAATTACTTAGAGAATCCAGCAAGATGTAAGCCTCAGTGGGCTCTCCCCAGGTGAACTCCCAGGCTAACTCCTTTTGTTAGCTGCTCCGCTGTTCGCTGCTCAGCTGGTTTGCAACTGACTGATGCATGTGGCAGATGTATGCTATCAATGTATATAATCTCTGCTTTCTTCCTCTAGTGCCTGGAGTACAAAATCCTTGCTGAGAACTACTTGAGCTTTTCCTCTACCACAAGTGTTAAAGCCTCCTTTATTTTAGAGCAGATGACTGTGGGTACTTGCCTTGCCCTGATTGCATCTGGCTACCTCATAACCATGGTATTTATCTAGGTACTACATACAGCTTTACACCAATAAGTCAACCTTCTCATAAAAAGGAATCCTAAGGCAAGCATAAGCTTTTAATAAAGCATATCACTCTTGGCTAATTCATTTCTCCTTTAATAAGTTTGCCTAGCCTCTAGATTTATCAACAACTTAAAAACTAAGTGAATTCGGGCATGAAGAAATAACTCTAGCTGGATTTCAACTGTTTATCTGCCAAAATATGCACACAGGTGAGTAATGTTTTGTAAAGGTCTTTGGTTTTGAGTCTCTCCTTTTCAACAAAAGTCATTACAGGCCAGTAAGTAACCTGTCTGGATAAAGATTCCCAGGTCTGTACTATAGCAAGGATAGGAAGCAGGAAACCATTTGGGAATTCCAAGAAAACATTAGTGTATCTTACTGGAAATGTTAGTATACAGGATTAACTCTTAAGAGTTTACACAACTTTCTGCAAGTCAATGATAAAATGTCTCTGTAAAAGCACATGAACAAGTACATCATCTAATGAAATACATGCTATAGAATGCAAGCTTTCTGCTTATGGCAATATATTCATTGCTTGAGGAAACTATTTGGCCTAATGTGTTGATCACTATAGGACTTCAGCATCTTGAATAGCTTTAAAAAGACAAGTTTGTCTTAAATATGATGATTATTAACACAAACACTAATAGGCTCTGTAACAGCAAATGGTGCTTAGTGGCATTACATACTTGAGTGTGGAGATTAAGCGCTGCATGAACATATCAGGGTACTGAGGAAGACCATATTTGTGGATGATACTGGAAATAAATTCTTATGGGAAACCTAACTTTTTTTCATTCAGGCACAATAATGGTAAATGCAGTGCACCTTTTAGATTTTTGTGGATCTAGAATTCAAAGTAACGTTCAGGGGACCTATAAATATGAGAAAACAAATCTTTGGGATCTGTCCTCAAGGAATGAGCAGAGCCATTGTAGTGCTCAATTAGTTTCTGCTGTGCCTTGAAGGTAAACTAGTACCATGTGACTTAATGGCCAAATGATTCAGAGTGTCGTCCTCAGTTTAGTTATTTATGGCCATGAACAATCAGTCACCCATGCTCCTCGTACTTGATGGTGCAGGTTAGCTGCTGAAATTTGTCCACTACCACCTATTCAATATATTTTTTTTCCTCAACCAGGAGGAGGTAGAACATGAACATACAGTTAATGTCTTTGGCAACAAGGGTTAGGTTTTGGGGACTGGATGAATTATTATGAGATTTAGTTCGTCTTGGTGACTGCTTTCTATGAAACACTGATGGCATTTGAAAGGCAGTGAAATCTCTTCTAAATTTCAATATAGCTTGTTACTTTGACGCCAGAAGAAACAGCGACTGGTAGCAAATCAGTCTCCTTTAGACTACTTTACAATTCAGTCCTTTCATGTGACATTCTATCACTCGCTGGCATTTTTTCTTGACATCTTCACACTTAATAGATACTAGAAACTGTCAAGGTTCCTTCCCCACTCTGAACTCTAGGGTACAGATGTGGGGACCTGCATGAAAAACCTCCTAAGCTTATCTTTACCAGCTTAGGTCAAAACTTCCCCAAGGTACAAAATATTCCACCCGTTGTCCTTGAATTGGCCGCTACCACCACCAAACTAATACTGGTTACTGGGGAAGAGCTGTTTGGACGCGTCTTTCCCCCCAAAATACTTCCCAAAACCTTGCACCCCACTTCCTGGACAAGGTTTGGTAAAAAGCCTCACCAATTTGCCTAGGTGACTACAGACCCAGACCCTTGGATCTTAAGAACAATGAAAAAGCATTCAGTTTTCTTACAAGACTTTTAATAAAACTAGAAGTAAATAGAAATAAAGAAATCCCCCCTGTAAAATCAGGATGGTAGATACCTTACAGGGTAATTAGATTCAAAACATAGAGAACCCCTCTAGGCAAAACCTTAAGTTACAAAAAAGATACACAGACAGAAATAGTTATTCTATTCAGCACAATTCTTTTCTCAGCCATTTACAGAAATCATAATCTAACACTTACCTAGCTAGATTACTTACTAAAAGTTCTAAGACTCCATTCCTGGTCTATCCCCAGCAAAGACAGAATATAGACAGACACACAGAATCTTTGTTTCTCTCCCTCCTCCCAGCTTTTGAAAGTATCTTGTCTCCTCATTGGTCATTTTGGTCAGGTGCCAGCAAGGTTACCTTTAGCTTCTTAACCCTTTACAGGTTTCCTCTGGCCAGGAGGGATTTCCTTTATATTTCCCTTTATATTTATGACAGAAACAAACCCCAATATAAACATAATTTGACATAATTAATCCTCATTTTATGTATTCTCTCACCATGTTCTTTCACCCCACTACAGCGAAGAAAATAGCACCGCAAAGCTGACATTGACCTGCCTAATTTTTTTCCCTTATGCTTTTGCTCTGCCCTTTCACTTCTGATGCAATGTTAACTCATATCGATGCTACTGTAAACTCTTCAGATAAAAGACAAGGTCCCCATCATGTAAAAGTTAATCCACGCCCATGGCATGACATACCTAATGAGAACAATGTAAGTTCTCATTATAAGGACACATGTGTTTACCTCTAAACAATCATGTGTAATGTCGTCTTTTTCCTTAACCTATGCTCGGTCTCTTTTAATGTGTACCAATAAGACATCAAGGAGATGAGTCTTTTCAAATCAAACAGATTTATGCATGCAGGCCTCTCCTATATACAGTGGAAAGGAAAAAGTCTGGTACCATAGTTGACCTGCAGGAGGAGTTAATGAAGTTTAGTTGACAGCCATCCTGACTGCCAGCTAAACTCTTACAATTGGGAACACACAAAATTAAGACTCCATAAGACACTAGTAAATATACAACTCAGAAGCATCTTGCATTGGTATATTGATGGAATTAGATGACTTAGTACATCTCTTCCATCTCTCACTTCTCTGAATCTGTTTGATATCAACCTCACTGAAAGGTCTCCGCTCCTATCTCAGTCCCCAGAGAATGTAGTTCTTGATATAAGCCTACAGTTTGAGGTGGAGGTATAAATACCAACCTGAGGAGACAACCTATGCTAGCTCTCATCAGGCACAAAAAATCCAGTAAGTGTAGCTGCACGAGGCGCTAGTCGCCCTGTGTACATATGACGCATCTTGGATATGTATGTATGTGGGGCAGCTAGCCACCCTTGCTAATAGCAGTGTTTTGGCTCCACTATTTTCAGCATGCTTGCCCAATCAGAGCTAGCACTGTGTGTCTCCTCAAGCTGGAATTTAAACCTCCAGCTTGAAGTATGGATATACTCTTGAAAATGTACCTTGGGTACATATGGATACTGTAAGGCAAAGCTGACTAATGCTTTATCACTTAATGAATGTGACAGGCTGCATATATAAAGGCTGAAATCTTCGCAGGCCTCTTTGGAAGAAGTATGATTTATCATCAGACTGGAAACAGTGACACTCGAAATGAAGAATAATCATAAACCTTATAGGTCTCTAGTTCTTTGTTTCCACACTAGGCCAAGAACACTTAATTTTCTGGCACTGCTCTTCTTGCACACATGCTGATTCTGTTCTTACATCATTGGATTGGGAATTTCTCTTAAAAGAGAGCCATATGCTTGGATGTCTGTGACACCTAGACCTTAGGTGCCCTGCTGCAAAGGGAAATCCACAGCCATGGAACCCAAGCTCCTATACAATGCAGGGGGACAGTTAGGTACCCAAAGAATGGGAGTCACAAAAGACAGCAAACTGAGCAGGGAGCAACCTAAGCTAGCTAGTAGGAAATGCTGAGAAGGGTATGGCCTAAAACCCATCTCTCAAGGGGAAGTAGGCACCTGATGTGAAGTGCTTCCTTCCACGTCAGTATAATAAATCTATAGCTCAGCAGTTATACCACTCACCCATGATTTGGGAAACCTGGGTTCAAGCAGACTGGGGATTTGAACGAAGATCTCCCACATCCTGGGTGAGTGGTCTAACCAGAAGGCCATCGGATAAAAATGGTGTTTAATTTACTAGGAGTGTCCTGAGCATGCTTTCTGGAGTGGGAGCCTCTTGTCTGAGGATCTCACTGGAGTTTAGGTATGAGCTGTGCATTGGGACTAAGGCAACTCTTAAAACTTAAGCACCGAAGGTGTGATTCACGAAGCAATGGAGGCAACTAAGTTCCTGTGTGCAGCACCACTGTGATCCACAAAACTCCCACCTGGCTTCCGCCTATCCCTGTAGGCACCTAATTTACTGTTGTAAAAGTTCCCTAGGCACTGCCTAAGATTTAGACCTTGGGTTTGCACACTGCTGCCTCTCCTGTAGGCACCAGGGCACCTATCTCCACCTAAGCCCCAAAGCCATTCACAAACCCAGGAGAAGATAAGCATTTATCACCCAAGTTGCATGCAGGGCGTGACTTAGTAGGCATGCTAAGAGGCTAGCTACTGGATTGGCTCCCATTCAAAATCCAGCTGGAGGAGATGGATGAAATGGTCCAAGTACTACGTTCAAGAAGTCAACCTACCTGGTTCTACAGCTTCTGGTTTACTTTTGGGTGTTAGTAAAAATGGATACTGATTTGTTGATCCATATGTTTTGGGCTATAGATACCAGAGATATCATTCTTGTCTGTGTGCCATTAGGTCAGTTCAGCTTAGCAGTTTAGCTGATGTGCCTTCATTTTCTCAGTTCTTAAATCTAGGTGATGGGAGCAGGGTGTTATTCCAACAAATTACCCTTGACTCTGGAATTTACTTCCCTGCCCTTGTTGGGACAGAGCCTCAGTTTGTCTGACCTCCAGGCCAGGGTATGAAGCCCATATGCTTGATTAAAATTTGTCCTTTGATCAGGTGATGGTGGAATATAGTTACTGTATGCTTTCAATGTGTGTCAGTCAGGGAGGGAAATTTGGGGGAAGTTGACTTGGTTTTAGGATGGAGCTGAGTATTTATCAACTACACTTGGGTATATGCATGTAGAGACATGTCATGGGCCTATTTGGAAAAAAAAATGTAAAAAAAAATATATAGGGAATTGCTTTTCCTACTACTGACATTCACCCATCTCTCATATGGGGATGTTTTTAAGAGCATCCCTGTGCTATTGTTGCCCCAGTTGGCCTGAATAGTTAGTTATTTCCATTAACAGGAGACAGTTTTCTTGCTCACAATTCCCATTTTTCCAGTCAGTACTCTGCCCAGCAGTTTTCTTGGCTTATTCACAGGGCCATGCTGTCGGTGATTCTCTTTCAGTCTCCTGCTTTCTCTTGGCGCTTTTGCTACTCCTGCTGTCTGCTCTCTGGTTTCTGTTTTCATTCGCACATGGATGGCTGCACCCAAATCAGTTCTGAGCTCATGCATTTGCATTCATTGTAGTCTTCCATTGTTTCAGATGTCACTAAAAAGGGGGGCATTTAATTGTTCCTCATTTTAACTTAAATGGAAGGTGGCTAGTACAGCGGTGGTTTTTTTTTTTTTTCTGGCAGTTCTGAAAAATCAAGTTTTATTTTGTTCAATCTGAAGCCCATTTCTCCTTTTCTTTTCAATTCTCAGTGACTCAAGTCAGAAAACAATTTGGGGTTGAACAAAATGTTTGGCTCAACCTGAAATGAGAACATCATTTTTGGTCCTCTTGAACTTTTTGTATAAAAGCGAAGGAAATGAAGGGCTAGATTCACAAGTGACATTCACAAAACTAAGGAAGACAAGGGAAACTGCCATCCTGCCCCTTATAGCCAACAATCCAGTGCTTAGGACAATCCCCTAGGATACTGGAGACCTGCATTGAAGCCCCTACTATAGAGGAGGGATTTGAACACAGGTCTCTGGAATTAAAAGTGAAGGCCCTAATCACCAGGCTACTGTCTATTGAGGGACTGCCTTGGCTCAATCTCTCCTTTTTGAAGCTATTCCACTTTTTACAAATTAATATTCATTTGGCCAGAGAGTGAGAATTATTCTGTTGCATTGTAGTTAAAGCATTGACCTGGTGGGATCCAGATTCCAATCCCATTTTTGTATAAAAATACTTCAATAGTAATTTGAGCAGGAACAGCTTCAATAGGAAAGCTTGATTGTCCCAGGTCAGGTATCGCAATCACCCAGTGGGTAGGGTAGGCACGTGAATATGACTCTTCTGTTGGTCAGATGAAAACCCTAACCCCTGGGCTATTGGGTATGACCGGGAATGGGGTAGAGGTAAGGAGGGGATGGTAGCAGCACCACCACCTCCTTGGTTTTGTGAATGGCACTTAAGTCCCCTTGTGAATCTAGCTTAAAAAAATCAAAATGGTTAGTTTCAGAAATGTCATAATGGACCATTCCAATATTTCTGAAGTTCTTTGATTGAAACAATTAGATCAAATGAATATCAAGTCATGAAATGTTGACAACTGGAATCCGTTTTTTGGCGGGGAGTGGGGGGGCAGAAAAAATGGTTGAATAGCTCAGACACCCACCCTCCAGTGTAGAACTATTATGAAAATTTAAGTCTGTGTTTTTGCATCAAGTATTTTAAATGCTAAATTAATAATGGACAGGCATAGAGGCTCTTATGTTTTGGACCATCAAAAACTTTACATCTGATAGTGTCAAGTCCACCCTCTGTGAACTGGACTGTGTAACTTTACAATGTATCCCTGCACTAGGGGAAGTGTAGAACTGAACTGCTTTAGCTTATTGCACACGCTTCACTGTCCTTATAGCCACTGCATGATTCCCTTTGTGCAATGTCTGTCTGGAGGTGCATGCACGCAGCTAGGGCTACTTGCATGGCACTTGTGAAGGTGGGATTGGTGGGAGGATTCTTATTAGTGTAGGGGAGGACAGCCCTCTGCCAGAGTGATTCTGTGTTCACTTTGACCATTCGCTCTGGTGAGAGAGTCTTCATATTCAAAAGGCCATTGCTGGATTACGACAGCAAAATGAGGTAAATGCTCTCAAAAGGAGAAATACTTAGAGTGGTTGTTGTTGGCCAGGGCAGGCTTGTGGCACGGCATTTAACACCCTGAATGGTTAGATGTATGAGGCTGTTTCCTTTGGTCCCAGTCTAGTAAATTAACTTGGAGACTGAGCAAAAGGTCACAGCTAAGGTCAGTTGCTTGTCTTGTAATAGGATCCAATAAAACATTTTTATTAATATTCTGCCTACTTCCCTGTTGCTAAAACATCTCAACTACAGCAGGCCTAATAGCTTCAGTATAATGCTGCAGATGCTGTTGATTCATCTTTCAAGTACAGCTTGTTCAACTCATTTGCACAGGAGTGGCAAATTAGTAATGCTCCACTACAGTAGTTTACTATTGGTATTTAATGTACTAGTTCCCCTACAGTGGTTTAGTGAAACTTTCAGATAATGCTCAACAATATTGTTGCTTATGCAAATATCAATCACTTTGCATCTGTTACACACTTCAGCATATAATTTCAATAGAAGTGATTTATAGAAGTGCCATAATGGTCTGTTTAAAATCTACTGAAGTGACCTTATTTTTCTCCTGTTTTTTAATGATGAAACTCATTGTACTAGGGACAAAAACAGCCGTGCTAATGCATATTCACATGAACTGATAAAATATCTGTATGATTATGTGACTGGCTTTATTATCATCAAATTACTAGAGATTGTGATGTCCAGTGGCTGCAGAGTGAGTAAGGATCATAGATGTGCCTGAGCTACAAAGGTCTTTCTATGGATTGGAACTTGTCCAGAGTTCAAGGCTGTTCAGAAAGAGGGTAGTTGCTTGCCTCTACTCTAATAAAAACTAGTTCAACTCCTGTTAGGGGTATAAAGTAGCCCATCTTTGGCTTATGTTCAGACTTCATCTGTCATGCAGTAATAGTTTGATCATGATCACAAACCTGTCCATGAAAGCCATTTGAATTGTGGGGTTTCTTTTTATTGCTTTACCTGAAAATCTGTCAGCTCCCACAGGCTGATCTTTGTGGTTTGTTCCAGTCTTGTTAGGATAGCTAGCATGATTAGTTTCATGCCATTTTTCTTATGTCTCAGATTACATTAAACTACCCCATGTGGGCAGGAAAGTCAGTCCAGCTCAGCAAGAGCCATTTTAATTGGGGAAGTAGTAACTGGTTAGGTTATCAATGAGTCCACAGGAAACAGACATGAATAGGCACAATCTGGAACATGCATTCAGAGTATCTGGCTGAATACTCATGGTGAACATGTCACAGCTGAGCCGTAGTTCAGATACCATCTTTAACAGCATTTAAGCAATTTAATTTAATAAGTATGCTAAATTTGTGACCATTTGCAATATAGAGGCTGGCCAGCTCTGACTTTTAACCATGAAGATCAGTACATGAATAGACAATCTGTTGGCTGTAACTAACTCTCTTAATTTAGAAGTACAATTAAGCTGTAAACTATAATAAAGAGCTGATGTTGATACATTATCCTGACTTGATATCTTGCCTTTATTGTAAAGGGAAAACAGTTGTATCAAACAGTGAGAGAGGTCTCAAGAAAACTCTAAAAGAAAAGATTGGAAAAATACTGTATTTTCAATAATTAAACTGAATCCTCACTGTTCAAAGCCTGCTTCCCAGCCAACACTCTGCTCAAAGAGCAAACCAAAGAAAAGTTCCTCATACTTTCCCAACTCCACATCTTGGACAAACCTAGCACATCAAATACTTGCTCTTTTGCACATTGTGTCTATATTTCTAATTAGTTTTTTCTGGGAAGTGGGCAACTCATGCCTATGTGTAAAAGGCTGCAAATATTCTCAAAATAGAGCTCCTTTTCTTTTGTAGTTCAATTAGAAAATGATTTTCCTCTTATACCCCTTTTTGATGGTCTAAATGGCTCTCCAAGGAATCTTGCATGCTCCCTAGCACTACACTTTGTAAGAAGAAATTCACAGTTCAAACTTACTTGATAACTTAATGTATCAAAGTCAGCAATTCGAAGTGTGTCTACAGAATATATATACAGCATACATATGGGTTCAACTCTAATAACCTCAGTGACTTGAAAGCAGGTTAACTGGTATGATAGCCTATCTTTGCAAGTATGTTCAGCTAGGACATTCTTGTTGCCAGCTTCTTCCTAAGATTATCAGTAACATCTTCCTCAGCAGAAAGTTCTTCCTTCTGGAACTTCCTTTCTCTGATCTGTAGATGCCTTGGTGTGCTGCTCTTCAGAACAGTAGATCATTTCCCTGGAAATCTCAATATTTCCCCTGATCCAGCAAAGCACTGCAGCATGTATGTAGTCCCATTGAAGTTAATGAGATTGCTTCTGTGCTTAGATTTATGCATATACTTAAGTGGCTTACTGAATTGTGGTAATATGAGGTCAGTTTGATTATGGAGGCTCTCCTAGGTACAGCAGTTGTTTTTAGAGCTGCCTAGGGTTAGCTTATGTATAACGTTGTGCCTTTATCTTTTATAAATAGAATGGAGATTTTTACATTATACTTAAGACAAGCAACTGGTAATACTCTGCCACTAGTTTACTGGTCTTTCAAATGGTGGTACCTCTTCTCTTCTTTGGAAGAGAATTAAGGACTTGAATTCCAGGTTTGAAAGATATTTTTGCTACACTAGCAGCCAGAGCCATTCATGACTCACCTCACAAGCCATTCTGCTTGGAGCTTTTTATGCACTTAGATTGCTGATTTAAGAAGCAGAGTAGCTGGGGGAGGAAATTACTTAATCTATTCAAGAAAAATTTTTTGTTAGAAGTTTGAAGGAAACTTCACATTGTGATTGGCACTTTCCCTGTTTGATTTGAATGCTCCGTATTTTAGAAAAACCTTGCTTCCTCATTTAAATCTCACTTTGTCTCCATTTTTAGAAAGCAATTAAACTTCTCTGTGAAGGTGTTAATTTTTTTAAAGTAGCCCTTTGACCCCATTTTCCTTTTTTGTCTGTGCATCCAATGCCTTCAGACTTGTTTAACTGTGGGATTTTTTGTTTGGTTTTTTAAGAATGGTGAATGTTTAAGTATTAGTGTATTCAGGAATGTTCTGATGTGCCATGACTTCAGCTTCTTGATCAGAATGCGAGAAGAGATTTAGAAGCAAAAATATATTATGTGCTTGCTTCTGGGTGTTGCCATATGCCTGTTTATCCTTAATGAGCCATAACATCACCATCTAAAATAGTAGAGAATTAAACTCAGGTTTTAAATCTTGTCTTTCATATTCAGTGAAACAATGTTTTCTATAAAAGTTATGGGGAGTGTAATGACTGGGTAAGGAAAGAGTTCACATACGCTCTGGAAAATATAATGGAACTTGTCTTTACCACCAGGGGGAAAATGTTGGCCAAGACGCCTGCATTAATCCAGGCTATTTTTGAAAAGTGCCACAAGATCTTTAACTTCCATAAAGGCCAAATGGAAGATGAGTTTAAAATACCCCCCTGGAGTTCTGTCTAGTACTGTTCTGCATTGGACTTCTCAAAGGGAAATAAAATAGGTTGGGTATATGCAGTGATTAAACTCATTTCAGATTCCAAACCATGCTCTAGAGGAGGGCTTGGCAACTTTTCAGAAGTGGTGTGCCAAGTCTTTATTTATTCACTGGCACGCGAAATCTGAAATTAGAGTAATACATTTTAATGTTTTTAGAAGGTCTTTCTATAAGTCTATAATAACTAAACGATCATTTGTAAAGTAAATACTGTTTTTAAAATGTTTAAGAAGCTTCATTTAAAATTAAATTAAAATGCAGAGGCCCCCGGACCAGTGGCCAGGACCCAGGCAGTGTGAGCGCAACTGAAAATCAGCTAGTGTGCCGCAGGTTACCTACCCCTGCTCTAGAGCAGTGTTTCTCAATGACCGGTTCATGGATTGGCACCAGTTGATGAGATCTCCCTGACAGTTTAGGAAGATAGCAAGCCAGTCCCTGGTATCAAAGTTGAGAACACGGAGCTAGAGCATCCCCTCCAGCAGGGAATCCCACGGAGGAGGGAAAGAGAAATCTGTGATCCTGTGACTTTGTCACAAATGTCCCATCAGGTGAGATGCATAGTGGCTATCAAGAGGGCTTCACAAACACTCAGGTCCTGTAAATCTATAGGGAAGACAAGCTCGATTAAGTGCAGTGTGGCAAATGGAAGGCTGCTCTGTTGGTCTCCATTCTCTCTGGCATGACAGAATCCACAGTAACAGCATGGACTCCTCATATGACTTCTAAAAGTGGGTCAGGGGAAAAAGTGATTTCACAACAAAATTAAAATTTATACTTAATTTTCCAGAATTTAAATTTTTATGGAAAAGCTGGTTTTATACTGGGAAAGATTGGGAGAATAAAAAAAAATTCCCACTGAAACAACTTTTCCAAAAAACTGACTTTTGGGGGTTAAAGTTTATGAAGAAAGAAATTTGAACCAAAATAAGAACTTTTTTTTTAGTTAAGCAGCCAACAAAATTCATTGGGCAAACAATTTGACTTAAACATTTCTAGTTAGCCCTGACTTTTGACATTGCTGATGGTCTGTAAATGGGCACTCTCCTCTTGAGCAGCTCCTAGCAGCTGGGTCCTTTTCTTACCTATGGTCCCTTCCTGCAGGCTGCCAGCCAACACTGGTAGGCCTTCAGTGGTTTGGCCCTCTGGTCCCAAGGAACCCCTTCCAGGGCTTTTAAAGAGTTCAATAAATCAACAGTCTATTTGCCATCACTAGGTTCTTCAGCCCTGGGTCTGGGCCCTTTAAACTCAGCCTTTTGCTCAGGCTCCCAGCAAAGCCTTATCCACTTCTTGGGGCTTATACCACCCTAGCTGTGGCTGGTAGGGGAACCCAGGCACTTTCAATGCTCCAGATTCCAACCCAGGGACCGTATTAACAGAAGCCACATAGTGCTTAACTTTAATCCTTTGCTGCTATTTCCTTGAGCCTCTTCCTACTAGATCCTTTTGTCTCTAACCTTATCTTAGGGCTAGTGTCCTGAGGTCCTTCTCTCTCTGCACTCCCAGCTACATAAGTTCAGCCAGCCATTTGTCTGATTGTCTGGCTCATTTCCTTTGGCTGGAAAGGAGCAGCCTTCTTCACTCCTCTGATCCCAGACATAACTGAACTACTAAGCCCCTGCAGCTCCTTTTATCTGAGCATGCTGGGCTCTGATTGGCTGTAGTTAGCCCTTCTTGCCCTTCGAGGGCCAGGTCTCTCTAGCTTTCCAGATGGCTGATCCAGAGAGACCTCTCTAGTATAGCCTTTTATTTAAAGTGAATTTTGTAATGTGGTATTACACCACCATGGGTTCAGCTCTGGCAGCTACAGTTTCAAACTTAACAGAGCGAAAGTCACCTCTGGTTTAGCGTTAGTCTATAGGAACAGATAAAGACCATGGGTAGTGACCACGCAGACATTCACACGTACAAGGTCTATGTTTGTTTGTTTTTTACAAGTTTTAATAAAATGATAAAGTTATGATTACCTAAGCATACAGAAATTCTATACAGACCTATGCACAAGTTACAAATATAGTTGTACTCATACATTTAACAATAGTGTTAGGGTCTGATGGGTCTCTCATGGCTTGATCACAGTAGAGGGATGGTTCCTGCTGGAGTTTCCCATAGGGAGCTCAATTTTCCTGTTCTGGGCATCCCCTTTTTATGTGATTCTGTCTATACATTCTGCAGATGTCCCATAAAGGTGTCAACCCTCTTTTCTTTTATTGGTCTGTGTCCCCTGGAAACTTAATGGACCCCAATTTTCTATAGGCTATGTAGTTCCTTTTTTTTTCTCATTAGCACTGACGCACACAACCTGTATCCTGTGGTTAAGGCACATGTCAGAAACAGATGCACCTTTTACAGTATTTTTATGATCTAATATTAATCTTCTGGGTAATTTTTCACAATATTACCATTTGGTAGCCCTTTTCCCATAACCTTAGGGCATCTGGCTATTTTCTGGTCACTTATGTCATCATTTCTTGTCTCCAAGGCCTAAAATCACTAAGCTAAACTCTTGCAGGCCTCAATCTACAGGTTTTTGTATTTCAGCTCATCCTACTCATGTCTAATATTTAGTTCCTCTAAATAGTGATCAATCTTCTACTTTGTTAATCCTACAAATTAACTCTAATATATGTAATATAACATTGATTAATCATAACTATAAAATAAATGCACAATAATCTAAAATCATTGCCTACACTAGGCAGACCTGGAGGACCCACCTTTGCTGCTTTTTTCCCCTCACACCTCCTCTTCCTGGTGTTGGGTGTGGCAGAGAAGCAGAGCCACCACCCATCTCATGTTGCTTCCCCACTGTCTCCTCTCACAACTTCCCTGTGGAGCTGGCTCTCCAGAGAGCCTTTTGCTGGAGAAGGGAATGGAAAAAGATGATACCAAACCTTGGCTTCCCCTCTTCAAGTGCTGTGGAAGAAATGCCAGAAGAGATCTTGCATCTCTTCACTCTAGAAGCAGAAGAAATTTGTCTGTAATTATCTCCTCTGAATCTAGATTTTGAATAATGAAGCTTCTGCCCCCAAGATTCTCATCTCATGTAGACTGTAACTTTTTTTAATTGCAAAGGATTCAAAGTAACAAACCGCATTGAATCATATTTACCTTCAAAATTTAAATATACAAAAAAATCATGGGTGGAAGAACAAAGAGTATTGTGCATCAGTTCTGGAGTGTATAAATATAAATGTATATCACTTAGGATTAGATAATATAGATACATAACATCAAATTTAAAGCAATGAAATGTACAATCAGTTTTGCATTCATTTTTCTTTCAGCTTCCTTTTCCAATTTCTGTTCAATTTTCCATGGGTAGGCATTTTGAAATCTAGCAAATGATGGAACTTCTACTTATCAAACTTCATATAACTGTACAAGTGAGAAATAAGAATGATGATGATCCAAAGTTAAGACCTAATCCAACAGGTACTGAATGACAAAACTGTTGACTTCAGTGAGGCAAGATTTGATCTTGAATGTACAAATAGCTGATCAAGGGAAACTGCCCAACTTGTTCACCTATCTCTTCTCAAGCATCATGCTGGCAGGGCATGTTATTTTGTTTTAATTATGAAGGGCTACAGAGTACTCTTACCCTGCTGTTACATTCATGGCATACAAACAGAGGCTAAATAAAAGCATAAAATACTCTTGCTGCAAGGTTGCAACTTAACACTACTTTAATTCCTAGAATTCAGAACACACAATCCAAAAACAGAGTGAGACAAAGCAATCTGCTTCCTAAATCGAGACACTATTTACAACTGATGTGGCAACTTCCTGCCGTATCCTTGGGAGACCTTATTGAATTAAACTTAAGTATCTTTGAGGCATTACATCCTTGGTCAGGAGGAGGTGAGACACAGGTCTCTAGCCAAAAAGGTGATGGCTGGGAGCCAGAAATCTAAAGTGGGTGCCCTTAGTGCAGGGGTGGGCAAACTTTTTGGCCTGAGGGCCACATCTGCGAATAGAAATTGTATGGCAGGACATGAATGCTCACAAAATTGGGGTCGGGGTGAGGGCTCTGGCTGGGGGTGCAGACTCTGGGGTGGGTCCAGAAATGAGGAGTTCAGGGTACAGCAGGGGGCTCCAGGCTGGGACGGGGAGGTAGAGTGCGGTGTGGGGGGGGGAGTGAGGGCTCTGGCTGGGGAAGAGAGGTTTGGGGTATAGGAGGGTGCTCTGGGCTGGGAGGGGAACTAGGGTTGGGCTGCAGGGTGGTGGCTCAGGGCGCAGGCTCCAGGCGGTACTTACCTCAAGCAGAACCTGGAAGTAGGGGCATGTCTCCCGTCCAGCTCCTATGCAGAGGTGTGGCTAGGTAGCTCTGCTGCATGCTGCCCCATCCACAGGCACTGCCCCCGCAGCTCCCATTGGCCATGGTTCCTGGCTAGAATTCAGAACACACAATCCAAAAACAGAGTGAGACAAAGCAATCTGCTTCCTAAAGCTCCCATTGGCCATGGTTCCTGGCTAATGGGAGCTGCAGGGGCAGGGCTTGGGCTGGGAGTAGCACGCGGAGCCCCCTGGCTGCCCCTACACATGCTGCTGCTTCCAGGAGCTGTGCGGAGCAGCCTCCAACCCTGCTCCCTGGCTGGAGTACCAGAGCGGGGCAAGCCCCAGACCCCTCTCCCCTGCAGGAGCTTGAGGGCTGGATCCAAATGGCCGGTGGGCTGGATCCGGCCGGTGGGCTGGATCCGGCCGGTGGGCTGTAGTTTGCCCACTCCTGCCTTAGTGGAACACAGAATGGGAATACAAGTGCAGTTGCCTTGAAACTGTAATATATACAGTGGCACTGTGTGCAGGATCTATGACAGTGTGAATTGTCAAATGTACAAACAGCAGTGATTAGCAAATACCGTTGAAGGGAAAAGTACAGAGAAAAATGCATCCGTCCCTTTCAGGAAAGGAATAGCAAAAAGAGATTTGGGGAAACGGAGTTTTGTGCAGCTGAAGAAAAAGCAGCTGTTTAATTTATGCAGGGAAAAGCAACTCAAAAACTGAGGAGCAGACAAAGGCACAGTAAGTCAGCTTGTTATACTTGAAGGACCAGAAAAAGAATGATGGTCCAGCATCACAGGGATCATCTAGTCCCCTGGAAAAGAGCCCAGCAGGCACTGGAAATCTTGGAGCCAACTTCCTGGAGCGAAACGGAGAAGAGGCTGACAAAGGCAGCATAGGTGCACGTCGAGACTGGGTGCACTGTCCAGACTGGATGTATCACTGCAACAGGAATAGTTGACACATCTGCAGGTAAACCAAGAGAGAATACATCTGGAGAAGGACAGACTGCATCTGGAAACCCAGCTGCTTGAAGACTGAGAGGGACAGCACCAGCACAACTGAAGATAGGAGGAGGACTGTCAACATCAGCTCAAGATGGGGAAACTGTACCAGCAAAACCTTAATCCAGTAAGTGGAGTCAGACCCTGTGCATCTGTCTTGCTTATGGGTAGCATAGACTCCAATATGTTTACTCCCTTTTAGGGAAGGGGATGACATGGGTGTGTTTTTCTAAATGGTTTTGAAATGGGGTATGAACTGAACCAGATGTAGAAGGAGGACATGGTACGGTATCAGGCTCCGTTGCTGTCAGGGATAAAAGCCTTGTACATTTTCACCCATCTGGACAGAAAGGACTAACAAGCTTTGTTGCAAAAATTTAAACTGACCCCCTGAAGCATATAGGTGAAAGCTTTGAGGAGTTCAGAAAAAAAGGGGATATGATCTGTGCTAAGGTTTCATAAAAAATGGAGGGGTTACATAAAAACTAGGGAACTGGTTGACGGCAGTTACCATGCTCAGTGGGCCCTATGAATTAATTGGTATAGAACAAATGTTTAAACTCTCCCAGCCTGGACTAAAATCATGGTTAATAGACAAAGATCCTAGAGATGTAACTATAGCTCAGAGACGGGCAAATGCTTATGTGGATAGTTGGCTTGGGTTTGATAGAAAATCTAATCTGGAAGGAAGAGGATCAGAGTACAGGAATCAGGCCCAAGTCAAGACACACGCCCATTGGGGTTTCTCAAAAGTGGTTTCCCTCCTCAAGTTGGGTGGGGAAAACAGTGTTCTATATGTGGCCAGTGGGGTCTTTTGCCCAGGATTGCACAATCTGTTTTAAAAGCAGAAGGGGTGAATCAGACTCCTTCAGTTAACTCCAGACATGCAAGGGACTGAGTGAACAAAAGTCAAATGAAGAAGCTGAAAGGAAGGTGTGAGGTGTATTCCCCCTGCCCTGCCCCCTCCCCCCAATTCAAGAAAAATCAAGTTACCTTCCCATTATATGCAAACAAATACCTGAGCTGGGCTGGGGAAGCTTCACACTCCATAGGCATGGAGTCATACAGACCTGAAGGGAAAGTCTGTCCTGAAGCCTGGGCAGGGAACTAAGCTGTCTACCCATCCTTATCAGGGAACCAGAGAGCATGGTGACAGCAATGTCTCCAGCCAAAAATAGGGACAATGAGGCAGCTATGTTGTGCTGCCAGAGCTGGAACACACACCCAAGGCCAAAGGCAGGAAATGCCCAAGTAAAGTATATGACCACTGCTTGGAAGATGACAGTGGTAACTACAGCTTGGAAGCAGGGGCAACTTCTTCCCACAGTTTGACTGCCTCATGGTCTGTGAAAATGTAAAATAATCTGAGCTGTGTGGAAGAGGAAAGTCTCCTGACTTTTTTTCTTTCCATATATGGCGAACAAAAGGCCACCCTAATGGTTTGGGGGAATCAATACTCCTCCCCCCTCCTTCAGAGAAGGTGAGGTTAGGTCACTGATGTTCCCTGGCCCCAACCTCTGAAGAGGTAGGGCAGGGAAGGGAATTTTGGCTGTGGGGGAGATTTGAAGAATCTTCCTTGCCTGACCCTGCTGCTGTTAGCTGCTTCACAGAGGTGGCTCTGCCTTACTTCTCCCTTTTGATCCAAAGACTTGCTGCTTGTGATACTTCTGGGGGACCTCAACCCACTGCCAGGGTAACTGACACCTTAGGGGGCAAAGGGGCATGTCACACAGTCCTTAGAAACCAGATGGAAGTCGGGAGTGGGAGCACCAGGTCTCAAGTTCACAGCCAAATGTTTTGGAGTGGCAAGGTTCAGAGGGGGAGTGTGAGAGCTCACTTCAAATCCACCCATAGGTCCTTAAAAAAAATATCCAGGATGGTTGTCAAACGATTCAATGGATTTATTAATGATGTATGATGGCTTGTTAGCAGCAAGTTTATTATATGAATATTTGAAATGTGAAACTAGTAAATGTATTGGCTGTCATGCCACACAGGGAATAAACATGTGGGCTCCCCTAGGATGCCAGTCCAACACCCTAGTGACACCCATTTCTTCAGGGGGGAGATATGGCAGGAAGATACCATATCTGTCACATCCTTGGAAGTTCGTATTGAATTAAGTTTAGGTATGTTTGGGGTCCATTCCTCCTGGAACCAAAAACAGTGGGTGGTGACTAAGGCAAATCAGCCAGGATGTTAATCCCCCAACCCCCACCACCACGTACCACCTCCAGATTCTCACATATACTACTTGAAGCTGGATTCACCAGAGACCAACAGACAAAGAAAGAACTTTTGAATAATAACCTGAGTTTAAACTGACTCAGGATATGTCTACACAGCAAATAAACCACGCGGCTCACCTGTGTCAGCTGACTCCAGCGTGGCTGTGTAGCCCAGGCTCCAGGACTGTCTAACCTCGCAGAGTTGTAGAGCTTAGGCTCCAGCCTGAGTCCAGAAATCTACACAGCAATGAAAGTGCCCCGCAGCCTGAGTCCCATGAGCCCAAGTTGGCTGGCACGGGCCAGTCGCAGGGTGTAGTTGCTGTGTAGACATAGACATACCCAATGGACCTTCTTTCCGGTCCAGCAAATAGACATGACCTGCTATCCAAGAGTGAGGGGGGGGCAATACTTACATAAAGGTCAGAGACTTTGATCTACTGTGGTCCTATAAGACTGATGGGTGACCTCTGGTAAGCTGTTAGCATGTATATAGGAACATTTTTTATTTTATGATTTCTCTTGAACGCTTTTACCTGAAGAATAAATGTGTTTACTTAGAAAGACCTGTGTGGTAACTGCTGTCAATTACACGGTTCTTAGTTCTTGGAGAGAATACACAGCTCAAGGACTGGCTTCTTTACACAGTCTGGCTTGCCGGGGCTATTGCAGTATAGATCAGGGAACTGTACAGCCTTAAAACCCCTGGTTAGCAGGGAGTGACGCAGCTCTCAACCCAGGAGTTGTGATGGCTGGAAGCCGGAAACTTTTAAGTGGGTGACCTCGAGGAACTCTGGAGGGGGAATACAGATGCAGTTTCCATGAAATTTGTGATGCAACCCACCCCAACTTACTAAAGGCTGGCTTTCTTCCAACTGACTGCTGCTCGACCCAGATCTCACACTTCCGACAGAGCTCCCTAGCTTGCAAGTAGGCCCAGGGAAAAGCTCCTGAAATTTAAAATGACAGCCTACAACTTTAACAATATTTTTAATTGAAAGGTGGGGGAGTAGCACTGTATGTAAGGGAGCAGTTTGACTGCTCAGAGCTTCGGTATGAAACTGCAGAAAAACCTGAGTGTGTCTGGATTAAGTTTAGAAGTGTGAGCAACAAGGGTGATGTAATGGTGGGAGTCTGCTATAGACCACCGGACCAGGTGGATGAGGCTTTCTTCTGGCAACTCGCAGAAGCTACTAGATCACACACCGTGGTTCTCATGGGTGACTTTAATCTTCTTGATATCTGCTGGGAGAGCACTACAGTGGTGCATAGATAATCCAGGAAGTTTTTGGAAAATGTAGGGGACAATTTTCTGGTGCAAGTGCTAGAGGAGCCAAGTAGGGTGGGAGGTTTCCTTGACCTGCTGCTCACAAACCGGGAAGAATTAGTGGGGGAAGCAAAAGTGGATGGGAATCTGGGAGGCAGTGACCATGAGTTGGTAGAGTTCAGGATCCTGACACAGGGAAGAAAGGTAAGCAGCAAAATACGGACCCTGGTCTTCAGGAAAGCAGATTTCGACCCCCTCAGGGAACTGATGGGTAGGATCCCCTGGGGGAATAACATGAAGGGGAAAGGAGTCCAGGAGAGCTGGCTGTATTTCAAGGAATCCGTATTGAGGTTACAGGGACAAACCATCCCGATGTGTCGAAAGAATAGTAAATATGGCTTAACGGTGAAATCCTTGTGGATCTTAAACATAAAGAAGCTTACAAGAAGTGGAAGACTGGACAAATGACCAGGGAAGAGTATAAAAATATTGCTCAGGCATGTAGGAATGAAATCAGGAGGGCCAAATAGCACTAGCTAGCAAGAGATGGTAAGAGTAACAGGAAGGGTTTCTTCAGGTATGTTGGCAACAAGAAGAAAACCAAGGAAAGTGTGGGCCCCTTACTGAATGAGGGAGGCAACCTCGTGACAGAGGATGTGGAAAAAGATAATGTACTCAATGCTTTTTTTGCCTCTGTCTTCACGAACAAGGTCAGCTTCCAGACTGCTGCGCTGGGCATCACAGCATGGGGAGTAGGTGGCCAGCCCTCTGTGGAGAAAGAGGTGGTTAGGGACTGTTTAGAAAAGCTGGATGTGCACAAGTCCATGGGGCCGGACGCGTTGCATCCGAGAGTGCTAAAGGAATTGGCGGCTGTGATTGCAGAGCCATTGGCCATTATCTTTTAAAAACTCATGGCGAACGGGGGAAGTCCCAGATGACTGGAAAAAGGCTAATGTAGTGCCCATCTTTAAAAAAGGGAAGGAGGAGGATCCTGGGAAGTACAGGCCAGTCAGTCGCACTTCAGTCCCTGGAAAAATCATGGAGCAGGTCCTCAAGGAATCAGTCCTGAAGCACTTACACGAGAGGAAAATGATCAGGAATAGTCAGCATGGATTCACCAAGGGAAGGTCATGCCTGACTAATCTAATCACCTTCTATGATATTACTGGTTCTGTGGATGAAGGGAAAGCAGTGGATGTATTGTTTCTTGACTTTAGCAAAGCTTTTGACACGGTCTCCCACAGTATTCTTGTCAGCAAGTTAAAGAAGTATGGGCTGGATGAATGCACTATAAGGTGGGTAGAAAGTTGGCTAGATTGTCGGGCTCAACGGGTAGTGATCAATGGCTCCATGTCTAGTTGGCAGCCGGTATCAAGTGGAGTGCCCCAAGGGTCGGTCCTGGGGCCGGTTTTGTTCAATATCTTCATAAATGATCTGGAGGATGGTGTGGATTGCACTCAACAAATTTGCGGATGATACTAAACTAGGAGGAGTGGTAGATACGCTGGAGGGCAGGGATAGGATACAGAGGAACCTAGACAAATTGGAGGATTGGGCCAAAAGAAATCTGATGAGGTTCAATAAGGATAAGTGCAGAGTCCTGCACTTAAGATGGAAGAACCCAATGCACCGCTACAGACTAGGGACTGAATGGCTAGGCAGCAGTTCTGCGGAAAAGGACCTAGGGGTTACAGTGGACGAGAAGCTGGATATGAGTCAACAGTGTGCCCTTGTTGCCAAGAAGGCAAATGGCATTTTGGGATGTATAAGTATTGGCATAGCGAGCAGATTGAGGGACGTGATCACTCCCCTCTATTCAACATTGGTGAGGCCTCATCTGGAGTACTGTGTCCAGTTTTGGGCCCCACACCACAAGAAGGATGTGGATAAATTTGGAGAGAGTCCAGCGAAGGGCAACAAAAATGATTAGGGGTCTGGAACACATGACTTATGAGGAGAGGCTGAGGGAACTGGGATTGTTTAGTGTGCAGAAGAGAAGAATGAGGGGGGATTTGATAGCTGCTTTCAACTACCTGAAAGGGGGTTCCAAAGAGGATGGATCTAGACTGTTCTCGGTGGTAGAAGATGACAGGACAAGGAGTAATGGTCTCAAGTTGCAGTGGGGGAGGTTTAGGTTGGATATTAGGGAAAAAAAATCACTAGTAGGGTGGTGAAACACTAGAATGCGTTACCTAGGGAGGTGGTAGAATCTCCTTCCCTAGAAGTTTTTAAGGTCAGGCTTGACAAAGCCCTGGCTGGGATGATTTAATTGGGGATTGGTCCTGCTTTGAGCAGGGGGTTGGACTAGATGACCTCCTGAGGTCCCTTCCAACCCTGATATTCTATGAATACACCACACCTGCTCTGAGCAGAGAATGGATTGTGATGCAATCACAATTGCTTCCCTTACTGGGGATGGGAAAGAATATATTACTTTACCATTTCTTGTGGAGCAGCTTCCTCTACTCTCCCCAATATGCCTGGTTGTCTACTCTGGCAGGGGAGAGGAAGGCAAATCAGGGGAGAACCCCATCATGCGGGTGCAGCATTTTTCAACAAAAGGAGTTTTTCAGCCAGTATAGTGACGGTTTCCCTGAATGATATTGGCTACGCCAACAGAAGCACTCTTCTGTCAGCATAGCTGCGTCTACACTGGAAGGTTTGCTGGCATAGCTGCTTTAGCTCAGAGGTTTTTTTTCTCGCCTCTGACCAACATAACTATGCTGACAAAACTTTGTAGTGTAGACCAGGCCTAAAAAAGCATGCAAGATAGTAAAATAGCACTTTTTTATTCACTACACTCTCAAACCTTGTAGTCTAGACTGGTAGGCCACACTGGTTCTTATGGCTTCAGTGTCAGTGTGTGACGAGAAAGTCCATTAAGTCTCTATGACTTACAGGGAGGGCACCCAGTGCCTATTAGAACACTATTCTCTACAGCAGAATTTACATATGCACTTTGACAATCGCAGTAGCATTAAAAAGGAGGTGTTGGGATCAGAGCTATGAATACAGAAAAGGCAGATGAGAAGAAAATAAAATGCAAATGTATGATGGGTCAGGAGGTAAAGATGTGCTGCCAGGAATGAAAAGGTTCTTGTCTGTCTGAATTACACACCTTTGGGATGGAGTCAACTTACTGAATGAGAAATGGTGTGTCATCAAACTTGTGAACTGCTGAATTTTGGACCCCATCCATGAACCAACCTGAGGGGTAGAGTATAACAAGGTCAATGCTGTAGACAATATTGTATTCCCAAGGCTTTAAAAAACTTGCCTCTGTAGTTTCACTGTCTAACTCTGTAGGAGTCAGTAAGGGGACTGTACTTTTTGGTCAGAGTAGGTATTATCCAGTGTTGTTGAGTCATGTTGGTCCCAGGATATTAGAGATCAGATGAGTGAGGAAATATCTTGTATTGGACCAACTTCTGTTGGTGAGAGAGACAAGATGTTGAGCTACACAGAGCTCTTCTTCAGAATAGGTATGAGTTAACTGGTATGTGAATAATCATTAGGGCTGGCTGGAAAATAAGAATACAGTTCCCCAAAAAGTATCTTTTTTTGACAGTTGGGTTTTGTTCCACACCAGAATGAAATCAAGACCTTTTCATATTTTTTTTTTTTTGAGAGTGTGTGGGTTTCTGCTGCCCAGAATAGTCCTGTGGTTGGGGGTCTCATTTGGGATGTGGGAGACGCAGGTTCAAGTTGCTGTTCTGCTGAATTTGGAGCAGAGGTTTGAATTCGGGTTTCCCACATCCCAGGTGAATGCCCTAGCTACTTGGCTGTTCTCTGGTGAGGGGTTCTGATTTTGACCAGAAATTCCATCCTGGACCTGAAACCTTTCCATCAAAACCAAAACACTTTCCTGAAAAGTTTTGGTTTTGACAAATCCGCCTTTTCCTGACCGGTTTAGGTAATCATGTAAGTGAGAAGTTGTACTTCTAGCATAGCCACTCACATATTAAAATTTATGTAATTCTATAGGTATTTGCTTTAGTGCTGACAGTGTGTTCAGACGCTATCTTTCTCCACTACAGCACTGCTATTTTAAATGCTGTTAAGTGCCTGAGCATGCTCAATGTAAACCATGTTTCCAGAAGCTTGAGTGGTCTCTGGGCTGAGTGTTTGTGTGGTTAATAAAAAGGCCAAGCTCTTTCTGCAATCAGTCAACTTCCTGAATGCTAAACTTTGCAGTCTAGGGGGAAATCATTTTATTTCTCTGAAGCTCTTCACCCCCATTTTAAAGATAACACTTGCTCTGTAAGCTGCTTTGGGAAGAAATGCACTGATATTTTACAAGTGATAGATATTAATAATTCTCTTCTGTGTGCCTATAAAAAGTGGTTAGTAAGAAGTGAAATACTTTTGGAGGCTAAATTATTTTTTTGCATGGTTTATCTATGTACAGTTGCTTTCTCTCATAGCTTTTTCTATTCTATGTAGGTGTAACACCGACAGACCGTGATTGTCAGTGCGTGGGATCGAACTGGGGACCTCTGTAGTTTAGCGCATGAGCCTCTACAGAATGAGCTAAAAGCCAACTGTTTGTTAGCTAAGGCTGTAGAGCAGACTCCTTTCATCTCTCTTTAAGGGGGTCTCAGTGCCACTAGTGAGACACAACACCACACCCAGAAGGTGTTGGTTACACATTTATTCTGTGTTCATCACATAGTATCTGAGCACCTTCTAAGGGTAGGAAAAACTTTTTCACTAAGAGGGTGGTGAAACACTGGAATGCGTTGCCTAGGGAGGTGGTGGAATCTCCTTCCTTGGAAGTTTTTAAGGTCAGGCTTGACAAAGCCCTGGCTGGGATGATTTAACTGGGAATTGGTCCTGCTTCGAGCAGGGGGTTGGACTAGATGACCTTCAGGGGTCCCTTCCAACCCTGATATTCTATGATTCTATGATCACTACCCGCCAGATTGGCGGGTAGTGATCAATCTATCAGGGATCGATTTAGCGCATCTCATCTAGAGACGATAAATTGATCCCCGATCGCTCTGCCGTCGACTCCTGTACTCCACCGCAGTGAGAGGCAGAAGCGGAGTCGATGGGGGAGCGGTGGCAGTCAACCCTGTGCCGTGAGGACATGAGGTAAGTCGACCTAAGATACGTCGACTTCAGCTACACTATTCTCGTAACTGAAGTTGCATATCTTAGGTCAATTCCCCCCCCCCTCCTGGCCCCCATGCAGACCAGGCCTAAGTCACATTTCAATGCACATTTCAATGCACTATCTGTTACATGTTGATTGTTCCCTCATCCTCTCCTCAGTGGAACAAGTGTGTAGAACAGTGTCTTGGTTTAGTAAGGTTTTTTGTGGTGTGTGTGTGTGGGGGGGGGGGGTATTTAAAATACGTTACTATGTATTTATGTAGAAGACAAGATCAAAATATATTTTTATGCTTGACATGGAAGGTGGTGAGGTTTGTGATGGTCTTTAGCTCCTGGGGGAGTTCATTCCAGTGTCTAACCAGCCCACTTAGAAAATTCTGTCTCCAGCACAGATGAGCCTTACCCTTATTGTAAGAGAGTTCATTGTGTCAGAGGAGTCAAGGTCTTCACCCTGGAACTCTGGGTGGTCTTTTAGACATCCTAGGCCCAAGGCATGGAGTACTTTAGAGACAAGGACAGAGACCTCTAACACCCCTTAATATTATCTCAAAGCCAGTGTACAGAGCTGAGGACAGGTTTGATATGTTTGTGCTAGCAGGGCTTCATCAGAGAGATTTCCAGTTGGGGGAAAGCATTCAGCAAGATGTCTGTTGGCTGAAAGCACCCTGCTGGAGTGGAGGGAAAGGAGAAGCTCCCAGTGACAGTGGCAGCAGCAGCACTAGCAGATGGAAGGGTACTGAGGGATAGACTGGGTGCATCTTGTCTTTTTAATATAACAATTATTACTAAGCCTACATATAGCAAAGGTTCTGCTGAAGAAGATGATTTTAATAAAGTTAAAATGAAATGGAAGTAAATGGTACAATGATAGTTTGTGTCTCAATATTACTGCGCAAAGTCCACAGCCTAAATATGTCATGTGTTTTCAAGCATTAGTAAGTGAAAGTATGAGGCCAGGGAAACAACAGACTTTTAGAAACCAAACTCCCCAAAATCATAATTGAGCTGTGACATTTCCCTCTCTCCCACTTTGGAAATAAGAATTAAAATGGCAAAAAAAAAATTGTATCTCACGAGGCAACTGTTTCTCAGAAACCTTAGAAGCATTTTATTTTGTGGACATGCAAAGTGCAAACAAGCACACGCCTTTCTATTTCCAGCAGCAATGGACACGTGTAGAATTATGACAGGGGAACAAGCAGCTATGATACCAAAAGACATTGCTGTGTCAACAATAGCATCTGTTGATGCACTGATGACCTTCCAGAAAACATCCAGGACTAGTTGACAGAAGAAGTTAAGAGTCAGTATTTAGCAATGCAGATTGATCGATCCACGGACATAACCAATATGGCTCAGCTTCTGTTATAAGAAAAGGAGCACTTGTGGCACCTTAGAGACTAACCAATTTGTTTGAGCATAAGCTTTCGTGAGCTACAGCTCACTTCATCGGATGCTGTAGCTCACGAAAGCTTATGCTCAAATTGGTTAGTCTCTAAGGTGCCACAAGTACTCCTTTTCCTTTTACGAATACAGACTAACACGGCTGCTACTCTGAAACCTTCTGTTGTGAGATTTGTCACAATACATGAAATAGTTGAACTTTTACTTGTTTGCCAGGATAGAATCCCCATCTTATAAGTATAGCCTACATTCTTTTTTCTTAGATGTATACATTTACACTTAGCTATATTAAAACACATGTGGTTTGCTTGCACCCAGTTTACCAAGTGATCCAGCTCACTCTGCATCAGTGACCTATCCTCTTCATTATTACCACCACACCAATTTTGATATAATCTGGAAAATATATAAATGATTATTTTAGGTTTCCTTCCAGGTCAATGATAAAAATGTTAAATAGCATTGTAGAGAACTAATCCCTGTGGGACCCCACTAGACACATATCCACTTCATGATTCCCCATCTACAGTTCTATTTTGAAAACTATCAGCCACTTTTTAAATCCTTTAATGTGCACCATGTTGTTTTTCTATCATTCTAAGCTTTCAAAATCAAAATGTTATGTGGTACCAAGTCAAATGCCTTACAGAAGTATAATTTTATTACATCAACACTATTATCTTTATCAAACCAAATGTGTAAACACACCGACATCAATAGGTAGTTAGACAGTCTATTTTGCATAAACGTACGTTGATTGGCATTAATTTTATTACCCTCCTTTAATTCTTTGACAAAGTCCCTTATTAGCAGCTCAATTATCATGTCCAGGATCAATGTCAGCTTGACAGACCTATAATTACCCAGGTCATCCTATTTATCCTTCTCAATATTGGCTCAACAATAGCTTTTCCTCCAGTCTTATGTATCTTCCCCAGTGTTCCAAGACTTATGGAAAATCAACATTGACAGCCCAGTGACCTCCTCAGCCAGCTCTTTTAAATTCTTGGATGTAAGTTATCTGGACCTGCTGATTTTAAAATGTCTGACTTCATCAGTTTCTATTTAACATCCTTTGGAGATACTAGTGGAATGGAAAGAGCATTATCACCATATTAGGAGACCATATCTTTGATTTCCCCAAATTCAGAACAGAATATTTATTGAACATTTCTGCCTTTTCTGCATTGTTAACAATTCTACCGTTTCCATCTAATGCCATTTTTTTAGGATTCTTTTTGTTCCTAATACACTAAATTAAAAATCCTTCCCTTTTTCCTTAATTCTGGTGGCCATATACTTCTTATGTCCCTTTGTTTCCCTTATCAATTTTCTAAAATTCCTAGCTTCCGATTTATATTCGTTACTATCAACTTCCCCTTTCTTCCATTTGTTTGTAAAAATCTCTTCCCTTCCTTCATCACTAACCCAGGTTGGCTTTTTAACCCATATAGTCACTTTCCTGAATTTTGGGATTGTTTCTAGTTAAGTCACACTTTTATGACTGAATTCTTTCTCCCAGCTGATTTGGCTCATAATTGTTTTCAGCTTTGTGAAACTGGCCCTTTTAAAGCACCGTGTGTGTGTGTGTGTGTGTGTGTGTGTGTCTGGTCTGCACTTTGTTCTGTTTGAACATTATAAATAAGTTGCAATCACTTGTCCTTAAGTTATCATTAACTTTTAATTCTGTCATCAGTTCTTTTATCTGTCAAGATCAGATCTAACAGAGAATGCCTCCATGTTGGATGCATCACTCTTTGAGTTAAGGAATTGTCACATAATATTTAGAAATTTCTGGTATGGTTTTAATACCGGCAGCATGAGACCTCCAGGACATGGTACCAAAACTGAACTCTCCCAAGAGCAGCTTTTTTTCCCTACACGTTGCAGAGAAGAGTGTAAGAAGCTGGTCATCCTGTTGCCTAGTGTGATTTGATGGTCTGTAGAAGACTCCAACTAATACCCCAAATTGTGCTTTTATAAATTAGGACATTTATAAAATATATATACTTGCGCCCCCCCCCAGGGCTGCGGGGGGGGGGGGGGAAGTGGGGCAATTTGTCCTGGGCCCCGCAGAGGCCCCCACGAGAATATAGTACTTTTTTTTTTTTTTAATGGAAGGGCCAGTGGCGTAGAGTAGCGAACAGGGGGAGTGATCACAAAAAAGGAGCCACCTGCTGCGGTGCTTTTACTCCCCCGGCGGTGCTTTTACTGACGGGGCGTTGAACTTAACATTGCAAGATGGAATACAAATATACTCGGTTCAAGAGAGAATCAGAGGCTTCATGAAGTAGCTTTGTCCTTGAAGATGCCACACTAAAAAGTTTGTTAACAAGATGTTTTCAGTGCTTCAGACATTTTTAAGAGAACAGCGTGAAAGTGATCAAAACAATTAAAGACCAAATATTAACTCATTTGTCTGCACTGTATTCCCAGTTTGATGAATATTTTCCTGGAGTTGAATGTGACTCTCCAGATACCAATTGGCTTCAAAACCCATTCTTGGTACCTGTCAATTCCATTCCAACCTTAAATAGCTCAAGAAAATCTTAAATTGTTGAATGATCACACACACCTAAAGATCATTTTTTTTTCAAATCTAACAAAACAGAAATTCTGAATTCCTATTAAAGGCACGTGCGAAGAGCTCTGTGATGAAGCAATGAAAATATGGCTTCCATTTGCATCCAGTTATCTCTCTGAGTCTCGATTTCAAGCAATGATTTATAGAAATGATTTCTATGTTTATTTTTCAAACTTGGAAAACTACTTACGTCTGGCACTAGAAGAGATTCAACCAAATATGGTGCAGTTGCAACAGGCACATTTATCTCACTAAAACCTTGTCCAAGCATGCTAAAAGAAATCCATATTTCAAAATTGTAAAAAAAAAAAAAAAGGATTAGATTGAATTATATAATTAAACAAACTGTATGCAGTTGAATTAAGTTGCAAAAATGTCAACTCTAGTGTCACCCTTGAATTTAGTGTCCTGAAATCTTGAATCTAGTGTCTGGAGGTTTTTGTTTTGTTTTTTAATGGTATTTGGTCGTGGGAAGCCACCAAGTTTTAAAATACAGGGAGCTGCAGGACTAAAGTTTGGGAACCATAGATTTACACCAATTCAAAATGGGTGTTCAATGCTATTCTGATTTGGTTGTGGGTTTTAGTCTCACTTTGTACAAGTAAGTGTGAATGAACAAGGTGCAAGGCACTGGAGTATCAGAGGCTGCTTTTTCATAAGACTGGTTAGTTTTGTGTTTTGTTTTTTTACAGGCATATATTTTCACCATGAAAAGTAATCTCTGGCTGAAAGATGGAAGCTGAAATAAAGGGGGGAATGTAAGATTTCTTTCTACTATGTTGTCTATCTCTAAGAAACATTAAATAAATCAGGATGTACTTCAGGATTTAAAACCCAGTGAAAGCCTAAAGCCTTTGGTAGCATTCATAATGTCAGTTTAAATGCAAACCACTCTGACTCTGCAGGCAGTCCTTTTGAAGTTGTTGAATCTTGAGGAGAACCCAGAACTCTTGTAAAAGCTGTCTTTCCAATTAAGCAATTTTTTATCTAACAAGTCAAGTTTAAAGGCTTATAAACTTGGCTCCAGTTAGGGTTTTTTTGGCTGGGTTTTCTAAGGTAACTGTTTGAAATATAGGACCAAATTCTACACTGGTGTAAACAGCTCACACTCTACTGAAGTAAATGGGACTGCAGCTCTACTGGCACCAGTAGAGAATTTGTCCTCTAGGTGTTTTTCTAAGCTGTATTCTTCTTTCTTGTTTACATTTGTGCTCTAAAGGCAGCTCACACTAACAATGTTTGTTTGTGTCAAGGGAGCTACTGCAGGATACTGTGAGTGTGTGTGTGTGTGTGTGTATATATATACACACACATATTCTCAAACTTTACTTGTACCTGAGAATTCATCAGTTTTTGTTTACATTTTTACTCTATGAGCAAGTGACACTAATAATGTCTGTGTCAAAGAAACTCAAGCAGGGTACAGGGTGTGTTCTCAAAAAACCTTACTTGTACCTGAGAATTTATAAGCTTCTTTAATTTTGTTTCAGTAGGAACACTTCGGTACCTTTCAAACAAAACACTTTATAACTATTCCTTAATCCTGACAATATCCTTGTCAATAAGGTGCTTCATATGTGATAAAATTGAGGCACAGAGAGGTTAAGGGTGCCTTTCCCAAGATCACAAGTAAATGGAAAGCTGGGATTATAACCCAGGAATTTTAAATAACTGCACTGGCGTGGAGCTATTCTATATCAGACAATTTAAAGGGGTGTGTCCTTTGTGCTTTATAGAAAGTGTGTTAAGAATTGATCACCTTGGTAGAAAGAACAAGGGAAACAAGGGAGCAAAACAAGCACCTTGGACCAAAGGCGGCATACAGATCATTAATGAGAAGTTACCCTGCACTTGGCGTCAAGCAAAGATTAATGCCATTCTTAAGCTGGGCAAAGTCCCCTATAATGTGTTGAGTTACTACCCAATACCCTTGCTGTCAGTGTGTTTTCAAGGTGATTTTAGTGTTTGGTTCTCTAATGAATCACTCCAGATTCGGGTGATGTTTTGCAGGTCAAGCAGATAGGGTTCAGGAAAGGATGCAGCACCTGTGAACATGTTGTGGCCTTGTCCATCTCAGAAATTGACAAGGTCTTGAATGATGATATGATGCTCATGGCAGACTATTGTATTTCATGGCACCTGCAGCCGAGCTTTCCCAACATGGCTTCATCTGCATAATGCAAGTGCAAGCCATGACTTAAACATTTTACTCAATGGCCAATGCCTGCAGCATGATCCAAACCCGGTTTACCTCTGTGTGATATTGGACAGGTCATTAACATACCGCAAGCACTTGAGGCCAAAAGTCAGCACTCTGAACGGCCTGCTCAGAAAATTGGCCAGTTCAACTTGGAGTGTGAACACCTGGAAGCTTAGAACATCAGCCCTTGCCCTCTGCTATCAACCACAGAGTACTATACTTCTCTCTGATGTCACTTATCTCGCACAAGGCTGGTTGATGTAGAGCTTAAGAAATCTATGCATATTGTTATCAGGACTTTACGGCCAACTCCGTTGCCATGGCTTCTGATACTTAGTAATGTAGCACCACCCCATATTTGCTGTGAGAAGGCCTCTGTCATGCTGCTGGCCAAGATCCATGAGAATAGCAACCTGCCTTTGTACACACGCATCTTCAACCACCCACCAGCTTGCCTATCTTCCAGATGCCGTTTATGGTCATTTAGGTCACCACAGGATATGAGAGTGGAATCTTCTTGGTGCAACGAGTGGTTGGCAATAAGTCGTTAATCACTCTCTTGTCACTGACCCAACCATCTGTCAACCAGGTTTTGATCTGCCAAGGCACCTATTGTCATTTTTGAATCAGTTTTGAATAGGACAGCCAATCTCTTTAAATGTTTTTTCTAATGACCCAGGATGCAGATGTGGTCAACTTCAGACTGTCACATCTTTGAGCGTCCACTGACTTATTTTGACAGTGGGCTACCGACTCTCCACGTGGCTCATGATGATGCCATCCAAAGACTGGGAACATTGTGTATACGTTTAATAAAGAACAGATTCAAGTGAGTATTGAGTAAGGATGATGGTTACAGATAAAAAGTATAAAACTCTGAGATTGATCATAACTTTGACAGACTAACCTCCCATGTCTCAAATTAGTTTCCCACTCTGAGACCTCTTGCAGAGCTTGATGGTTTTTTCAGTGATATCAAGATCCAGATTTTCTTGACCGCCCTCTCCCTCCCCCCATGCCCTTCAGTGGGTTTCCTCAGGAAATGCAAAGCAAAAGGTTCTCCTCCTTCTCCTTATATATCCCAAAATTTATTGTCTTTGTTTCCAGAGTCCAGATGAGCCCTGGGGTTCAGACTCCAATGTACTCTTCCCTGTTGGTTTCATCTCCCCTGGTCAACCTGTTTTTTCCTGTTGACTTTAATATGCTAAGGTGGTTTCTTTTGTGTTTGGTTCTACAGTGCTTAATTTACAGTAAAGACAAGACTTGGTGAATAGACATGCTTCTGTCTGGCAGAAGACCTGTTTGTGTACTCTGCCTTCTTACAGACTTGAAAACATAATTTCAGTTTATATACACTGTTCCTTATATAGTATCCGTACATACCTTTCACCACAATATTAATTACCATCCTGTCACCAGCTTTCATTTGATACCTCACACAACATTCTACATTGATAAATACTAGGACACCAGTATGTGAGGTGTAATGAGTTTGTCAAGTCTGGCAGGAGTTGCTGACAGAGCAGTGAGCTCTATGCCAGTTGACACTGAGGGTTCTTAAGGTCACAACAAGGAAGTACAATGACCTCGTAGTAATGCAATTGCTGAAATTCTGTGGCCTGCATTATACAGGAAGTCAGACTAGATCTGTAAAATGGAGTTAATAGCACCTCCCAGAGATATTGTGAGAATAAGTATATTCATGATTGTGAGATGCTCAGATACTATGGTAATGAGTCCATGCTAGTACCTAAAATAGAGCTATTGGTCCTTTTCTGGACTTATGTTGCTATTTTAACAGTGCAACACTCTAAACACTTAGGAAGTTTGATAAATTATCATAGCTTTAGAAGTAGGAGAGAATAAATATACAACAGTAAGAAGTTAGGATATCTATAAATGGGATGCTAAAAACGCAGGTGTTAAGGTAGCAGAGCACCTTGATGCTACCTGGTTCCAGGATGCAAAGGGTTACTCTGAAATAAGTCATGACTGCTATGAAAAGTAAGTAAGGAAGGATTTGAGGTGGTTCAATGTGGAACACGTGTGATGTTCTTGTTTATGAACGAAGGCTGTGAATGCTGCTCATTCATGAAGTGCAAACTGTTTTCCTCTGTGGTAGGAAAAAGGTAGACCTAAACACCAGGTGAAGGAAGCCAAACTGAACAGACACTAAAAGGAAGAATCATCAGCTGAACAAAAGCAGGTTGACACCCCAGGGGGTGGAGAAATGCAAAATAGTAATAGTGGCATAAGAAAAGGTTAGAAGCTGTAGGAAGAGCAGAAGGGAACAGCTTATGCAGCCGTTTAACACTAATAACCACAATAGGTGTCCTATCCTGTCAAAATCAGATTAAAACTACATGGTGGAAAAGGGAAGTAACTAGAATAATTCAAAAGTGCCAGGGCAGGTACCTTGTCAGAATAGCGAACAAGGTTGAAGATCTTAATTTCACAGACAAGATTCACCAACATTTTCATAAATACCTAGTCTTGTCTGTGAATATTCCTAGACAATTTGTAGATAATAGGATCCTAAAGAAATGCTTATGTTTGTTTACCTAGCTGTGAGGTGGGCATAAGTGACTTGTTCAAGGGAGAACATTAACAGTAACAGAAGTGGGACAGGATTCCTACTATTCCAGTCTATCCACTCTGCTATACTACACCATGTTTGCTAAATTTCAGCTGAAATGGAAGTCTTAGAGTGGAAACCCTTAAATTATATAAAAAAAAAAAAACAAAAAAAACAATTAAAAAATCCTGTGCTATGTTGGAGATTGAACACTGAAAGATAAATGTTGCATACAGACAGCTTATAGTACTTACACTGACATACTCGGCTATAACTAAGTTTTCACTGTACCGTCAAATGTGAAGATAAATGTTGTACCAGAACTGTGATATTATATAGTCTATGCAATCTGATCATGTAAAAAAGAAAGTCAAGTTGGAAAAACAAAATAATCAGTCAAAAAATAATAATAAACAAAGCTGTATTTGAGTTAAACAAGAACCATGGGTCAAACTCATTTTTTGTGTAAAATCCACTGGTGTTTAAATTAGGGACAAATTCATTTTGTGGAATTAATTGGACCCCCAAATATTGTTCCAGTAGTTGGTCCTGTCAACTACTCCCTTCATTATGGTATATAGTGGTAAGGCTATTTTCACTCCGAGTTCTAATCTCTGCTCTGATTGATTTACTCTTTGGCCTTGGATTTAGGCAGAATGTTCGTTTTTTTTTTGTTTTTTTTTTTTACAGTTGAAGAAAAAAAAAGTGTACCATGTTTACCTACTTAATGGGGATATTGTCAGGATTGATTAGTTAGGGTTTGTAAATGGCTTTGACGATTAAAAGTATGATACAAAGCAAGAGCTGCTATCATTTCTAATGTGTCTTACTCATAATGGCCCCAAGTCAGCAAAGTTCTTAGTCACATGCCTAATGTTATGCATATGAGAATTCACATAGACTTCTGTGGGATTTGTCACATGTTTGAATGCTTTGCTGGATTGGGGTCAATATTAGATCTGATTAAGATTTTCTGTGGGAAAATTTCAATTTTGGGGCTTACAAATCCAGTTTTGATGGAAAATTTTCTACAAGCCCTAGGCCATATGTTCTATTATATAATTTCTCACCTATTCATTTACGACAAAGTGCTAAAAACTTCATAAGTAACATATTTTGAAAGAAATTTCTTTTTTTTTAATGGAGTATTTTGCTGTAGACACATTGTATGTGTTTGCGCTTTATTAGACTCTAGGTTTTCTTCTAAAATCTACCATAATTGAAGATTATGACAACTTGAGAGTAACTACTGTGCTTTAGCTCTTAAGTAGTTATCCAATAGGTAGAATGAATTGGATTGAAATAGAAAACTATAGAAATAAAAAATCAGAGGACAATGACAGCAACAGCACTAGCTTTAATGAAACAGTGCATTTAATGCAGCTTTACTCTGAATGTGAGGGAAATGCTTGTGGTATAATGCATTTATACCTACATATTCCATAGAAGTGGAACATGGCTTACTTCTATTCCTGTTTTAATTGCATTCCTGAGAGGAAAATATACTGAAGAACAAAAGGGGGAAAATATTAAGGGGCAGAGGCATCAGTGATTGGCAGTCCAATAGTGTAAAAGATTAAACCTAGTAATGAAAGAGAATAGGGAACAATATGAATAGAAACGAAACCAGGGTTCAGTATATCATCTTTGCTGTAAATCTATTGAATTTTTATTTTTTATCTCCCTTTTATTTGTAAAAGAGAACGCCAGGGAATATTGCTGAGAAATAACCTACTTTGAGAGCAGCTGCAGATATTTGGTAACTTATTGCATTATTAATCCCAACAAAAAGCTTTTTATACCTGTGGATTTTCCCCCCATATACTTCAAAAGCTATTCAAATAAATAAATGTAAAATAAATCTACTCTTCTCCCACTCCCACAGAGTGAGTGATATCAGTGGTGAGACAGGGCTGCCTGATCTTGGAGAAGACAGCAAAAACATTTGTCTTCATAATCTCCCTCAATCCCACAACCAGATAGACTTTGGGAAAACATGCTTCTGACATTAGTCCCTAAAAGGTCCCAAACATTTAATTTTTTTCACACGGTAGAGAATCTGAATCTGGGCTGAGCAGAAATTGAGCACAGCAGTGCATATATAGGGGTATGCTGGGGTCTATGAAGCCCCACACTGGGCTGACAAGGTTAAAGGACAATACTAGGCCCAGGTAACTCCACCCCTCCAGACCTGCAGAGCATGCTCCAACTGGAGAGGAAGCTTAAAAGGGAGCAACCCAACTGAGTCCTAGGGAGGCTGGGGAAGAAGATAGCCCTACCTTGAGAGCTCCTCGACCAGGATACTAAAGAAGCCTCTCAGTGGGGAGTAGGACTGCATGCTGAGCGCAGTTAGGGCTGAAGGTTTTGGTCTCATTTCTTTTTCTTTTGTTACCTTGAATTGGACTTGTACCCATGGGGGGGAGGGAGATGGTAGGAAGTGATCCAGAGGGCGCTCCAGGGTGCCGGACGTTGCTGAATCTCATAGGCCCTTAGGTTGGAGCTAGGGTTGTCAACCCTCCTGGTTTTGCTGGGAGTTTCCTGGAATCAAGCCCTATCTCCCAGAGGCTACTGCAACCAAACTGGGAGATTTTGGGCACTAACAGTCAGGCAGGTCAGCGGGGCTAAGGCAGGCTTCCTGCCTGCCCTCACTTCATGCCACTCCCGGAAGTGGCCAGCACCCTTCCTGGGGCCCCTGGGAGGCCTCCATGCGCTGCCCCTGCCCTGAGCGCTGACGCTGCCCACCCCACCCCGCCCCCCACTTAGGAGCTGCTGTCAGAGGGATGTGCCAGTCACTTTCGGGAGCTGCCTGAGGTAAGCGCCACTCCCTCTCACACCCTCTCCTGCACTCCAACTCCCTGCCCCAGACTCAGCCTGGAGCCACCTCCTACACTCCGAACCCTTCAGCCCCAGCCTGGTGAAACTGAGTGAGGCTGGTGGAGAGTGAGCAACAGAAGCCCCGGAAAGGGTGGGGGACTGGAGTGAGCAGGGGGGCCTCAGAAGGGGCAGGGCCTTGGGGAAGGGGGTGGGGTAAAGGTTTTTAGGTTTGTGTTATTAGACAGTTAGCAACCCTAGTTGGAGCCTGGTGGAGTGGGAGGGCCTGAGCTCCCCTACCAACCACTTCAGGAGGGGCATAAGCCACATTCCAAATTCAGTTCCCCTCTGAGAAGAAAAAGCAAAGACATTGAAACGCAAGGGGAAGCTAAAGCCATCCTCAGGGGAGGAACTGTACAGAAAGGCTTTCCTGCTGAGAGGTGGTGCTGGGTGCACTCCCCACTGGGCCACATGGCCCTCTGAGGGCTCTATTACAATAGGGTTGTAAGGCAGTTGCTTATGGCTCCCTAGTTTTTTCCCCAGCCCAGATTAGAGGAGTGTAAGGGCTGGCTGCTCTAATTTGCACATGTTGGCCTTGGTCTCCATTGGACCAGCTCACAGCAAGTGATAGCTCTGGATCCCATTGCATTATGGCTATTCTTCCTCTTCACCCTCAAGATGCCTCTTTGCATGCCTCTTATACCAGGTGTTGTGGAGATGAAATGTATGAGATGGCTATTCTTGCTCTGCCCTCTGGAGACTCCTTCCACACCTAGGCAGTCCTTACATGTGGAGTTACAGGAAGGTTCCAGTCCCTTTGATTCATCTGAATGCACAAAGGGCACAGAGTGAGCTAGAGAATCTGGATCTCTGAGTATGTGAAAGAGAAATCAGCTTCTGTCATACGCTTAGTCATGGCTACAGAGTAAACTGTTCCTTTGGACATTTTTTTCAATACCTCTCAAACTCACCTATTAAGCGACAGGCCTGGCTCCCGGCACCTCCCTTTGGGTATCTCAGACTGGATCTCTGGCCTTATCCCCTCTCTTTCCCAGCCATGTTAACAAGACAGTGCCAAATGTGTTTTGATACCTCTAAGAATTTCCTTTCAGGAGCCTGTGGCTGCATACATTTGTAGTGACACAGAAAGAGCATCTTCAAAACAAAGCATTATTTTAAGTCTCCATGGCACAAAGAACAAAGGCATATGCCTGGCTATTACCTACACTTTTGTAAATTCTTGTCCTGTTTGCAACATCTGTCTGGGTCAGTCTGACAGCTTTTTACTGTCACCATCAGCTGTCCCTACTAGCTCACCCAAGCCCCCTCCCTTTTCTAGGGTCTTTGAGGTTGTAGTTCCCCTTGGATCGCAGAATCTTGCTTTGAGGAAGAGTAAACTGTTCTAGCCTGGATGGAGTCAGATAGTTTCTTCCCCATTGGTGGCCCACCCTTTGTTTTCTCAATGAGCCTCATCTTCATTGTTTTTGTTTCTTGTGGCTTCCCCCTTTACAGTCTCCTCTGGTTTTACTCCAGGCAGTCACACAGTTTAATATCAAACAGACAACTTGAGGGCATATTAGACCCTAAGCATCACATAGTCACACCCCACACACTATTGTAGTAATCATTGTACAAAATTTGCCATGTGAGATCATTTGAAAGCTAATAATTCTCCCTGATCAACCGTATTCTTGTGTGATGTATGCATGTAGTGTGTATTAAGAGTTATGGATATATGTTGGGATTATGACTAAAGTGTGTTTTAAGACAGGTTTGTAAGGGATCATTGATAAACAGGTCTGCCCTAGACAAAGGAATGTGTATTTGCTTCTCTGACCATCCTGGTCATCGGGTAGAGGCAATGGAAGCCTATTTATTTTACAGATCAGGTAAACAAAACTAACAAGTGGGGGAGGAGATGACCTGGCATCTTTACCTCAGCAGAAGAGAGAAAGTTGATCTAGGTTTTACTTTTCAAAGAATATTTTGCAAAAGTTTACTGGTCTATAAAGATGGGGAGCGGGTGCTGAACCTCAGGTGTTGAGCAGTTCAATCAAGTGATTGTATATAATATTACTGTATTATAGAAGTGTACAGAGTGAGATTATTTTATGAAAGCCTGTGACACATTGGTGATTGATTATCCTTGTAAAATGTATGTATTCTGGATAGTCATTGATATTAGGCTTTAAAGTCTGTGTCCAAACAAAGAGAGAAACGGGTCTCTCTTAGACAGGAGAGAACATCACCTGTCTCCAATGAAATTAAGCAAGGTCTGACCAAAAAACAATGGAAGCTCTATTTACATGTAAGGGGATGTGAAGTTCACAGGAAGGGAAGAACAGCATGTGGCTATCCTCTCTCTTGAAACCAGGTAATTGAACTTTGAAAGATATAAGCAAGAACAGAAGCCATCTTTGGCATCCATCAACCAACAGACACAAGGGATCAGAGCTCTTGTAAGCTGAGAAAGTTGGGTACTTCAGACCTTCCCCCCACCTCTTAGTTGAAGTTTCTGGGAACTGAATGTAGATGAGTGAGGAACCTGCTTAGGCAAAGATCTTTCACCTAGGAAGATGAGGGGACCCAGCATCTTTTTTACTTCTGTGAAAGGTCCTGACTGAGGAAAAGTGAGCCTAGTCTGGGAAGAATGACTGGTGAGAGAAACCATCTGAACAGAACTTGTATCTTGCTAGATTGTTTTAGACTTCTAGATGTTTGTTTTCACTTTTATTTCTAACTTTATTCCTTTGGCTTGGCATCACTTAACCTATGTCTGGTTAATACATTTGTTGTATTTTTACTGTAAGCCAACTCAGTGCTCTGTTTGCAGGGAAGGGTGTATTTACCCCAGTTAAGTTAATAATCTGGGATCTGCTTTTGTCTTCAGAGAAATGATACGGTCAGTTTTTTCCTCTAAACTGTCCTGCAGATGACTGGATCAAGCAGAGCACATGGTTTTGGGAAAATTCAGAACTGTGAATGTGTTGGGGTCCCTTTGCTAGTTATAACCAAGGCTGCTGGAAGCTTCTGTGGTGCTGTAGACAGGCTGCTGGGGATCAAAGTTGCTGAATCAGAGCTATCCATCACACAAACGCTTGAAGAATGCAGGTTCTATCCTATAGGCTGCCTATAAGCATCCCAGGCTGGGAGTTACAGCAACAAAGCATTGTGGGACACCCAGTGTTGCAGAGCAAGTACTGACAAACCCTTTACTTGTCTGGATTGCACCCCAAACTGTAAAAGCATATAATATTTATATACAAAAATATACCTAATGCCCTCACTCTCCACATCCTCACAGAAAGAGAAGTTGCTGCTTACAGTCAGAATGTAGTTGCTTGATATAAAAGTTCTATGAAGAGAGATTCATGGGGAGGAAGGGAGAATGGAGTGGGCACAGTAGGAACAAAACTTGGAGGAACGTCTGATACTGTTATGCAAATGGATAAGAATGAAGCTGGATGGGAAAATTCTACTAATTTGTACAAGTGACTGCCATATAACTCAGCAGAGCCCATGAGGACCATCTTGTTGCAGACTTCTCTTAATATGGCAGAGATGAGTACAAAATGCTATTTTCTTCTGTTTGGTGTGGGATGGAAGTAAAATGAATTCACTCACAATGTATCCCTGGAGGTTGGAATTCAGACTTGGAAAACTGTGGTCCATGGCACTGTTTCAGGAAAGCCACAGTGATGAGACCTTTTATCGTCAGACCCAGGCGTCACAGGTCCTAGAAATGAGAAGTAGAGCTTCTACAACTGTAGGAAAATAGTAGATGGCTACAAGGTAGGTTACTCATCTTCACATAGGACAAATGCTATTCCTTCTTAAGGCCTTATGGTCATTCTGTGATACTCATAATTATTTTTTTTTATGACCTACCCAGGGTAGGACCATGACACTCTGTCAGGTTTGTTCCTGGTGCCTTATTAGAGAACCATGACTTCACGCATCCTTTGATATGATGACATGCAAAGACTGGGACTGTAGAATTATTAATAACTGCCGGAGGTAGCAGCCTACCAGCTTTCATGCAATCAGTAGGGGATGCTCTGAAGTCACAGGCTGAATGCAGGACCCCTATGGGACAACCATAGGTTTATTAGGGATAGACACTTGACAGCAATATACAAAAAGAGCGACAAATATTCTAGTTCAGCTGCTCAGAGAATAAACCTTGGCACTTCAATCTCTAGACGGAGAGAGACTCTTTTGATAGGTTCAAATGGACAATGTTGACTACACTGGGAATAGGCTAGGAATTTATGAAATGGGTGAAAGCTCTTTTACTGCTATTCAGACTGCAGTGTGAATGAATGACTAGGTCTAAAACATTTGCACTCTTGTACCTCTTGAAATATTAATCTGTCATCTAGAATGATCCTCCGAGAAGATGCCAACGTTCTTGGATAGGACTGTGGTAAACCCACCTGCAAGAATTAGACAGGGGGATTAGTGTTAAACACAGAATGGAACACTTACATTGTGCTAATTGATAAGTCAGTAACTGCATGGTTAGAATTGAAATGTACGTTAGTTGGGGCTGTCCATCTTTCAAGTGACAAATTTTTAATCAAGAAATGACCTTTTTGAAAGTTTTGATTTATTTTGAGGGGTTCTTTTGGTTTTGGTTTTGTGTTGTTTTTTGTTTTTTTCCAAAAAGTTGTTGACCCTGTCAAATCTTTCATGGAAAAATGTCATCCTTTTTGATATTTTAAAAATGTTTATAAAAATTACAAAAATATCTGAATGGCGATTGGCAGCTCTAGTTTACTAATCCCTCCCCCCCCCAAGTTCTTTTACTTTTTAAAAAAAAATTGCAAACAATCTTAATCCAGTGATTCTGCAATAAATATTTTGAAACAAAAATGTTTGAAGCTTTACAGGAAAGCAATCTGGGATTTTTTGTTTTTGACCAGTTCTAACTCTTCTAAAATCAGCTACTTCTAAACAATCACATAGAGGTAAGGATGGCAGCTCTCCCGAGAAGGTGTTTTAAAATCTAATGAAAAACAAGTAAACGAACAAAATACATGAGAATCACTGCCAAAAACAGACTAAAGTGGGAGACGACGAAAGCCATTACCTCATCTCATTGCAACAGCCAGGTGGCTAGTGAACTACTCAGCATAAATAATATGAAGATAAGAACCAAATATGCATTGAAATACTACTTAGTTAAAGATGACTCAGTCTGTTCTCCAATAATCTCTTGAATTCCTGGGAACAGTTTGGCTCTGCTGGCTTATCCTCTGTAGCCATGTGACACGATTCTATCCTCAGTTATATTTGTTGTCCTCACAGAAATATATAAATAGCATATGAGTGTGTAATACTGGGATAATGGCATCCTTCAAGTACAATGCTACTGTACTACAATATGTGCTATATATTGGGAGAAGCAGAAAATTAGCCTTCCTAATTCTGCTACATACTACAATGACAGTGATGAACAGTATTTATTTTGAGCACTAAAACTGATGTATAGACACTTAATCGGCCAACGGCCATTCACAGAACACTTTTTCTCTTTCTAATTTTCAGCCTTAATCATTTTGACCTTGCATTCCAATGTACTACTTTGCTCTAGAATGTACATGTACTGCATAACATAGAAAAAGATTATTGTGCATCTCTATGGATATATAGGAACAGCTGTAATTTGGCCCTGTACTAAATAGAGTAAGAAGACACAGAGAGCCTCTCCTCTCCAGAATGCTAGTTACAGTCTGGCTGAGGAAGTTAGGTCGGAAGTTCCAAGTACTTTCTGCAATGCATATTTCGTCAGGGAAATTACCAGGGTAAGGAATGGTCGTTTCCTTAGTCCAGACCACCAGTAGCAGCCTCACAACATTGCAGAGAGCAGTGCGGTCTACATCTTAAAACAATAGCAAGAACCATCATGCTTCTGCTAGTGCAAAAGAGATGTGATATCATGCATATGCCTTATGCTACCTTCCTTAGTGCTCAGACAATCCTTTGAACTGATCCTGAGCTGTAACGATAGTCTTTAATTTCTCTTGGTAAAACACCAGCAAAAGAAAATGGCAACTTTGTAAAGCTGCTTCATCTGTATAGGAAGAGTGAAAAATATTAGCAGGCATTTTTTTTCCCCACCAGGTGAATAGCACATTTTAATGATGGCATTAAAATGACATTTTTAATGTCTGAAAGAATAATAAAAGCCAAAACTGTTTGGTTTTCTGATTTCTTATCTGAATTAGTTTTTGACCATTGGGTTATTATAGTGATTTGTTGTTATGCATTCTTATTGTGTTCAGGTGCCAGTAATGCTGAGAAAATGCATCCTGTCTACTTACAATGAGCAGGCTCATTGTTCTGTAATGTGGCTCTTGTTGTTTTTGCCTTTTGCCAGTTGAAAGTGTGAAATTTTACACATCTAAGGGAGGCTGAAAGGAACTTTGGTGTGACACTAACTAAACAGCACTAAGTTTTAATGCCCATTACATCAACCATTATTACTGCAACAGCGCAAAAACATAGAACCCTTTTTATTTTTGATTATTTCAGTAGTTCCTAGATGCCTCAACCAAGAGTGGGGTTCCATTGTGCTACCCTAAAGAGCTCCAGAGTCTAGTGGAGAAAAGCATTTCAGGAACCAATGGCTTTAACTTCCATGATTTCAACAATTTCCATCCCACCATCAACCTCAGCCTGGACCAGTCCACACAAGAGACCCACTTCCTGGACACTACAGTGCTAATAAGCGATGGTCACATAAACACCACCCTAAACCGGAAACCTACGGACCGCTACGCCTACCTACATGCCTCCAGCTTTCATCCAGACCACACCACATGATCCATTGTCTACAGCCACGCTCTACGATACAACCGCATTTGCTCCAACCCCTCAGACAGAGACAAACACCGACAAGATCTCTATCAAGCATTCTTACAACTACAGTAGCGACCTGCTGAAGTGAAGAAACAGATTGACAGAGCCAGAAGAGTACCCAGAAGTCACCTACTACAGGACAGGCCCAACAAAGAAAATAACAGAACGCCACTAGCCATCACCTTCAGCCCCCAACTAAAACCTCTCCAACGCATCAAAAAGGATCTACAACTTATCCTGAAGGACGACCCATCACTCTCACAGATCTTGGGAGACAGGCCAGTCCTTGCTTACAGACAGCCCCCCAACCTGAAGCAAATACCAGAAACCACACAACAGAACCAGGAACCTATCCTTGCAACAAAGCCGTTGCCAACTGTGCCCACATATCATTCAGGGGACACCATCATAGGGCCTAATCACATCAGCCACACTACCAGAGGCTCATTCACCCGCACATCTACCAATGTGATATGTGCCAGCAATGCCTCTCTGCCATGTACATTGGCCAAATGGGACAGTCTCTACGTAAAAGAATAAATGGAAGCAAATCAGACGTCAAGAGTTAGAACATTCAAAGACCAGTCGGAGAACACCTCAATCTCTTTGGTCACTCGATTACAGACCTAAAAGTGGCAATTCTTCAACAACAAAAAACTTCAAAAACACAGACTCCAAGGAGAGTGTGCTGAACAGGAATTAATTTGCAAACTGGATACAATTAACTTAGGCTTGAATAAAGACTGGGAGTGAATCGGTCATTACACAAAGTAAAACTATTTCCCCATATTTATCCCGCCTCCACCCATAGCGTTCCTCAGACGTTCTTGTCAACTGCTGGAAATGGCCCATTTTGATTATCACTACAAAAGGTCTTTTTCCCCCTGCTCTCCTGCTGGTAATAGCTCACCTTACCTGATCACTCTCATTACAGTGTGTATGGTAACACCCATTGTTTCATGTTCTCTGTGTATATAAATTTTTCCACTGAATGCATCCAGTGAAGTGAGCTGTAGCTCACGAAAGCTTATGCTCAAATTTTAGTCTCTAAGTTGCCACAAGTCCTCCTTTTCTTTTTGCGGATACAGACTAACACAGCTGCTACTCTGAAACCTGTCATTAAAATTAGAGGTAAGGAATACATTTAAGTGTCAAATGCATAACTACAAAATGGGGAATAACTGGCTAGGTGGTAGTACTGTTGAAAAGAATCTGAGGTTATCGTAGATCACAAATTGAATAGTAGTCGTCAACATGATGCAGTTGCAAAAAAAGGATAATATCATTCTGGTGTGCACTAACAGGATTGTTGTAATTGTCCCTCTCTCATCGGCACTGGTGAGGCCTCCGCTGCAGTACTGTGCCGAAAATCTGGGTGTGCCACACTTCAGGAAAGACGTGGACAATGTGGGGAGAGTCTAGAGGAGAGTAACAAAACTGCAAAATGTGTTAGAAAATCTGACCTATGAGAAAAGTTTAAAAAAATCTGTATGTTTTTAGTTTTGAGGAAAGAAGACTGAGGGGAGAGCTGATGACAGTCTTCAGTCCTTTTTTATTACAACCCTTAATATATTTGATCAACTGATCATGTCTACTGAAGATAGGACAAGATGTAATGGGTTTAATTTGCAGCAATGGAGATTTAGGTTAGATAAAACTTTCGAACTATTAGGGTACTTAAGCTCTGGAATAGGCTTCCCAGGGAGGTTGTGGAATGCCCATCATTGGAGATTTTTTAAGAACAGGTTGGACAAACACCTGTCAGGTATGTTCTATATTTACTTGGTCCTGCCTTAGCCCAGGGGGGCTGGACTTGGGGACTTGTCAAGGTCCCTTCCAGCCCTACATTTCTGTGACACTACTGAAGGAAGTTGTGGATTCTCTGTCTCTTGATCTCAAGACTGGATGCCTTTCTGGAAGATGCGCTTCAGTCAAACACAAGTTATTGGGCTCAATATATGGGTACCTGGGTGAGCTTCTGTGGTCTGGTATTTTATACAAAACATCAGATTAAATGATTCAGAGATTTTTAAACCAGAAGACACCACTGTGATCTAGTCTCATCTCTTGCATAACACAGCCCATAGGACTTCTGTTACTTTGTGTTTGAACTAATGCATATTTTTTTTTAGAGAAAACCCTATTTTGATTTTAAAAATTGCCAGTGATGGAGAATTCACCATTTTAGTTGTTCAAGTTGTTAATTATCCTCAGTGTTAAAAAAAATATGCTTTTATTTCAAATCTGAATCTATCCACCTTCAGCTTCTAGCCTCTGGATCTTGTTATACCTTTGTCTAGTATAGTGAAGAATCCTCTATTATCAAATTTCTGTTCCCCTGGTAGGAACTTAGACTGTGATCAAGTCACCCCTTCATCTTCTGTTTGATCAGCTAAATAGATAAATTCAGGAAACTCAATCACTATAAGGGATGTTTTCCAATCCTTTAATCATTCCCGTGTCTCTTCTGTGAATTTTTTCTAATTCATCAATATCTTTCTCGAACTGGACACAGTATTTCAGCAGTGCTTGCACCAGTACCAAATATAGAGGTAATATAACCTCTCTCCTTCTCTGTACTGCCCCAGTTTATGCATCCGTGGATCACATTAGCTCTTTTGTCCAGTGTTGCACTGGGAGCTCGTCTTCAGCTGATTATATATCATGAACCCCAAGCCATTTTAAGAGTCACTGCTTTCCAGGATTTAGTCCCCCGTCCTGTAAATATGGCCTAAATTCTTTGTTCATAAATGTATGATTCCACATCTGTTTACTTGTGACATGACTACCAAGCAAACCAGATCTCTTTGTATCAGTGACTGGTCTTGATTATTCACCACTCCACAAATCTTTGTTTATCTTCAAACTTTCAGTGATTTTTTTTTTCCAGGTCACTGATGGAAATGTTAATGAGCATAGAGCCAAGAACCAATTCCTCTGGGACTCCTCTAGATATACATCCACTCTATGATGATTCCCCTTCTATGTTTTCAGACTTGTCAACTATTTTAATGTGTGCCATCTTGATTTTATATCATTCTACTTTCTTAATCTAAATGGCATGTGATACCAAGTCAAATTCCTTTCAAGAGTCAAAGGTAATAACGATGAAATATACTCAATCAACCAAACTTGTAATCTCATCAAAAATATATCAAGTTAATTTGACAGGATCTATTCTCCATAAAGCCATCTCAATTGGCGATAATTATTTTAGCCTCTATTAATTCTTTATTAAGTCCCATATCAGGCATTTCAATATTTTGCCCAAGATTGATATCAGGCTGACAGGCCTGTATTACCTGAGTCATCTGGTTTACCATTTTGAAATACTGGCACAAGGTTAGCTTTCTTTCAGTGCTGTAGAACTACCATGTTGTTCTAGGACTAATTGAAAATCAACATTCATGTTTCAGAGAGCAGGCTGCTCTTTTAAAGCTCTCTTATGCAAGCTATCCATACCCACTGAATTTAAAATGTCTGACTTTAGTAGCTGCTATTAACTTCCTTCTTAATGTTGGAATGGAAATTTGTCTTGGTATATATGAATACATCATCTGACTTTCCCCAAATACAGAATAGAAAGATTTATTGAACATTTCTTCATTTTATTATTGACAAGTTTACCATTTCCAGCTACTAATGAACCAATATTAGATAGGATTCCTTTTGTTCCTAATATACTTAAAATATTGTCCTTAATTCTGCTGGCCATTGATTTCTCCTTCTGTCCTTTTGTTTTTTATCAACTTTCATAATGCCTAGCTTCTAATTTACGTTCATTGATGTCAAATTGTCAGCTACAGTCATTGTCACTCTCTCTGGCTCAGTGCATATTTCATTATTTGTACGCAGTGGAATAGTTTCAACTGGAGAAATTGAGTGACCCACAGCAGTCTATAGTCCAGTGATTAGGACACTCACCTGAGGTGTGGGGAAATCTAAGGTCAAATCCCTGCACCCCATCATGCAGAAGAGGCACTGAACCTGGGTTTCACTCATCTTGGGTGAGCACTCTGATCACTGGGCTAAAGGTGATAAGGGAGGCCTTCCCCTAGCTGTGCTGTGTGGGTTTAGACATGCTCTGAGAACACCTACTGGGGCAGGCTGCATAGGCGAGATAGCCAGGGAAACCCTACTGGGAGGATCCCACTGGGGCTTATGAGCCCCCTTGCTTACATTGTGGTGGCTGTGTGCATGATCATAAGCAGAAACTTAGGGGCCCTATGGAATTTTGATAGTTGAAACTTGGGCATCTAGGGATTTTAGGGACCTCCATGGTTAAGAAGCAGCTGAGCAGGAGTTTTGAGGATCTGTCATGCCTGAATATGGGACTTAACTAGGATAAGTCATTTAGGCACTTAACCCAGTGAGTCTGTAGCAGAAGGAATCGAACTTGGGCTCCTGAGTCCCCCAAGGCTATCCTTCCTCTCAGAGCCTGAGTTCAGTCCCTTGCATATATGGAAGGGAGGAAATGTTTTTGCAAATATGATGCTTTGAAGTGTACATATTGTAGCATGTATTTTAAAAGTGCTTCAATTCACTTTGAAGCATAAACATATGGTGGTTGTTTGCAAAAATGAGATCTATGTATTTGTATGGCTTTCATACTTGTAGTAGGTGATCCATGATCTCTACAACATTCTGGGGATGCACAGGGTTTAACTGATGGACATATGTAGGGTTGGGAAGGAATTTTCCTCCAGGTCAAATTGGCAGTGACATTGTTTTGTTTGTTCACCTTCCTCTGCAGCGTGGGGTGTGAATCACTTGCCAGGATTATCTGGATATACCTCACTTCCTCTTTACTTGCCATTGCAGTTGCCTTGGGAACTGGTGCATCTCAGTCCCTCCTGTTATGCGCCTTTGGTGCATAAGAGTCTAGTATCCTGTGAGTTGCAATATGATGATCTAATTTGGTTTGTTGGGTTTTAGTGTGCAGGTGCTGGGTAGAATTGGTGGCCTGTGATATATACAGGAGGTCAGACTAGATGATCTTGTGCTCACTTCTGGCCTTAAGCTCTAGGATTCTATTATAACAGTGGACTTTTGTTTAAAGAAACATACAGTAATATAGGTTTCAGAGTAGCAGCCGTGTTAGTCTGTATCTGCAAAAAGAACAGGAGTACTTGTGGCACCTTAGAGACTAACAAATTTATTTGAGCATAAGTTTTCGTGAGCTACAGCTCACTTCATCAGATAAATAGAATGGAACATATAGTAAGATAGATCTATACATACAGATAAGTTGGAAGTTACCATACAAACTGTGAGGCTAATTAGTTAAGATGAGCTATTATCAGCAGGAGAAAAAAAAACTTCTGTAGTGATAATCAAGATGGCCCATTTACACAGTTGACAAGAGTGTGTGAGGATACTTAACTTAAGGAAATAGATTCAATTTGTGTAATGACCCAGCCACTCCCAGTCTCTATTCAAACCCAAGTTAATGGTATCTAGTTTGTTTATTAATTCAAGCTCAGCAGTTTCTCGTTAGTCTGTTTTTTTTTAAGCTTTTTTGTTGCCAAATTACCACCCTTAAATCTTTTACCGAGTGGCCACAGAGGTTGAAGTGTTCTCCTACCGGTTTTTAAATATTATGATTCCTGATGTCAGATTTGTGTCCATTTATTCTTTTGCGTAGAGACTGTCCGGTTTGACCAATGTACATGGCAGAGGGGCATTGCTGGCACATGATGGCATATATCACATTGGTAGATGTGCAGGTAAATGAGCCCCTGATGGCATGGCTAATGTGATTAGGTGCTATGATGGTGTCACTTGAATAAATATGTGGACAGAGTTGGCATCGGGCTTTGTTGCAAGGATAGGTTCCTGGGTTAGTGTTTTTTGGTGTGTGGTTGCTAGAGAGTATTTGCTCCAGGTTGGGGGGCTATCTGTAAGCAAGGACTGGCCTATCTCCCAAGATCTGTGAGAGTGAAGGATCATTTTTCAGGATAGGTTGTAAATCTTTGATGCACTGGAAATGTTTTAGTTGGGGGCTGAAGGTGATGACTAGTGGCGTTCTGTTATTTTCTTTGTTGGGCCTGTCCTGTAGTAGGTGACTTCTGGGTACTCTTCTGGCTCTGTCAGTCTGTTTCTTCTCTTCAGCAGGTGGCTATTGTAGTTGTAAGAATGCTTGATAGAGATCTTTTTGGTGTTTGTCTCTGTCTGAGGGATTGGAGCAAATGCGGTTGTATCTTAGAGCTTGGCTGTAGACAATGGATCATGTCGTGTGTCCTGGATGAAAGCTGGAAGCATGTAGGTAAGTATAGTGGTCAGTAGGTTACCAGTATAGGGTGGTGGTTATGTGACCATTGCTTATTAGCACAGTAGTGTCCAGGAAATGGACCGCTCATGTGGATTGGTCTAGGCCGAGGTTGATGGTGGGATGGAAATTGTTGAAATCATGGTGGAATTCCTCAAGGGCTTCTTTTCCATGGGTCCGGATGATGACCCTCTGAAGGCTACATTGATGACATGCTCATCACTGGAAACCACAGGGCTAATGCCATTGGAGTAATCACACGTAGCACCTGATAAGTTCTGTGATCAATGGTGTCAGAAAACTTTGGGAGGAAGGAACGTGGGACATCCATCCTAAAGCCTTACAGAACTTTTTTTTTAAAAAATTCTTTAACAATGCTTAAGTGTTCACCATAAAGCAGACCAAAACAGAGCAGTTAAAGTATAACAAAAACATTGTTCAATGATGCTCTTAAAGCGCATTAAAACTCTCCTCAGCACAAAACCATGGCCAGAGATGTTAACCTTGCGGGTGAAGCCCAATCTATAGATTATACATTGATTATAATGATTACTTAAGAATCCCCAGTTATCACTGAGGGTTGATAGGTTCTTGTGCCAAGATCAGGTCCAGTATGATTCAAATTATTATATATTTGGGGACCCCGATGTGCACAGTTGCAACACTCACACTATAGGAACTCCTCTATTTAAAAATGGGTTATTAATACATTTAGCACAGTCACAAACACCCCAAACTCAATAAGGTAGACAGAAACCACAGAATGGATATCTGCACATCCGTATACTCACTCCATCCCTTGAAGGACAACCTGAAATTTTAGCCATCATCTGCCTCATCAACATAACCTTCCCCCTCATCATCAGTGGCCATCATTCTGGCATCCCCTAAGGACTACATCTCCTTCCATTGCCCCTAGACTGGGATGAAACTTTTATAATATGATATGCTGACACCATGTTTGATGCATATTCAGTAGGAGTATTTTTCCCTTTTCCTTATTTGGCCCTCCCCTAATTTTCAGCTTTCAGTTAGTACAGTGATGTGGGTTGCAAGGGAATTAACCTATCTGAGGGTCTTGCAATAGAAGTATGTAGCAATGCTCTATTGAGCTTTTTCAGCAGCACCATACCATCACAATTGTATCTGTTGCATGGTCGCAAGTCACCTACTGGCTTCCCATTGTTCCATGGTGTATGACCACAAGCATCACAAATGCCCCTGGCCTGCTAGGAAGCAGGAGATATGTGCACATAGGTGGGATCTGGATGTACAGGCTTTGAGAAACAGGTCTATCGTGCTTGCTCACTGTGGAAGTATTCCCCTTTAGCTTCATATATATTGTTCAAGGCAGAGCACACTGTGATAATCTGAACTGTGTTGGTCACATTGGCATCCAGATAGGTCCAGCGGCATCACCAGTGGGCTTTCAGCTGCCCAAACGTGCACTCAGTCTCTTGTTGAATTCCCCCTTCCTTGGGTTGGCAATGTCATAATATGGCTTTATGAGCCACGATGGGAAGGGTTACCCAAAATAAATGTCAGCACAGAAAAACTGTACATAACTCAGTCATTTCAGAGGAATAAAATTCTTTCTTCCCCCCCCTCCTGAGCACGCTGATGTCATGGACCTTTCCTGTGTGTCCAGTGTTCATGAACCCGTCCCTCTGGTTCACTAAACCTTGGCGAACCAGCAAATAGTAACATTTTCTGTTCAAAAATTCACTGGCCCCTTTGGGTGGGCAAAGTATAGGGATATGTGTTCTGTTGATGGTCCCTGCACAGTTCGGAAACCCTATTCTCTGAAATCCCACAATAATTTCAGCAATTTGAGTTATGGAAACCATTCGTGGGTAGATCAGTCTTGGTAGCCTGGAAAACCTGTACAACCACTGTCCCAATAGATGACTTTCCAACCTTGAAGTGGTTTGGAACTGACCACTTGCTGTCAGGTATTGCCAGCCTCCAAGGGCGATAGCCACCTGCTTCTTCACTGCTAGGGTTGCCAAAAGCAAGTGGTCTGGAGCTGAAGGGTTGGTGGAAGCTACTCACATGACTCAATGAACATCTGTTTCCTCCTTCTGAAATTCTGAAGCCCCTGGTTGTCATCTCAGATTTCTGAGATGATGTGGTCCAACCACACGGGGCTGGCTCTCCAGGACCAGAAGTGATGGCCCACCCATAGACATACCATTGCAAGCCCAACATTCAACAAATCTGTTCCAGAGGACTCCAGTGGATTTTCATTTTTCCTTCTGGCTCAGCAGTCTTCACCATCTCAATTTTTTCTGGACCAATTCCATCTGGTATCTGAACATTTTATCCAGTGAGAAGTAGCAGAACCACACCATAATACACTTGCTCCGTGTCTCCAGAACAAAAAGAAAAGGAGTACTTGTGGCACCTTTAGAGACTAACAAATTTATTTGAGCATAAGCTTTCGTGAGTAGAGCTCACGAAAGCTTATGTTCAAATAAATTTGTTAGTCTCTAAAGGTGCCACAAGTACTCCTTTTCTTTTTGCGAATACAGACTAACAAGGCTGCTACTCTGAAACCTGTCCCCAGAACAGTTTGGCAAAAGTTAGAGGTGACTGGGAGCTCCGTCACGAAATGTGTGAAAGCAGTGTATGGTACCAGCGACAATCAGCAAGGCGCTTCCCAGAATGTTTTCTGCAGTACACAGGTCTCTGAGATACCAACCCTGAAATAGTAGTGCTACCATCATGTACCAAAAAGGAGTAGTGTGGATGTAGGTATGTGCCTGTGCATAGCATGTACCCATGCCCAGAGTGGCATATAACTATGGGGTACATGTCCTAGCAGTATAAGGACAAGTACCCAGGGAAGCACACAAATGTAAACATATCCTAAGTATCTATTTGTCCTCTGCATTTTAATTTTTCCATAATCACAAACTCCCATATTCTTGAATCATTCCTGTTCTGCTGGACTATTTTTGTTTTTTCCAGTAAAAGGTGATCAATAGTTAAGAAGCTATTAGTAGATGAGAGATTAATTCTGCACTTCCTATTCTGTGAACATTTCCCCAAGGAAGCCCCTAGAGGATTACCTAATGATCATTTTGGTAATAAATATCCAACAATTTGTGATACTTGGTCACAGATTGCATCTCAATACTTTCTAAAGACTACATATCCATCCTGTACACATAAAATCTCCTCCTTCACCACAGTTCTCCCACATTTATCCCCATTCTAACCATTCATCTGTCCATCCTGACTTATATGAGGCACCACTGAAACAGTATCTTAAATAAATTTTATTTTATTGAGCTTGCCGATCCTCTTTTCCAGATCAAACCCCATTCTTCTGGGGTAATTTGCCTATCCAGGTCCTTTATCCAGTGTGTTTTAGGTGGACACTTTTTGTTAGGAAAGTTGTCTGAAAATATTGATATAAATTAAGGTTGGATGGTTTGTTTCGCAATTGACCAAATGCCATCAATTCTATTAAAGTTAGCTTTCGGTATAAAACAGGCATTGTGTTTCTCAACTTTCTAGAAAAACTTTACTTGAAAGTATGGGTATCATGGAAGAGTAGGCCATGTTAAAGTTCATTTTGATCTCTAAAGAAGTTAGAAAAGTTTCTTTACTGAATAACTGGCCAACTATTTTATTCAATGGCTCTTCCAATCTTGAAAGCGCTCTGGTTCATGATTTGGGTTAAGATCTGGATTATTTACAGTGGGTGTCATTGGCGAGGGGAAAATAATTTATATAGTCTCTAGTTTTATCTCAAACCGATATACAGTAGCTTTTTACTAAAGGATATGTGTAAATTTCTTGAAGGTGTGATTTTTTTTTTTTTATTAAGCCATGGTAGCCTAGCAATGTTTACACTACCAGAATTTTCTTGTTCAATAGAGACTAAGTATTTGGCTGGATTGCAGTAACCCCAATCTACTACTGTTTTGAGCTGGCTGTCTTGATAGCTCTATAGAATATTTGGAACCGCTAGTCTCTTGGTCTTTTCTTATTCCGTATAAATTCTAATGAATGTTTTCTGTGTGCTGCTAGGGTTTCATTTGGGATGATTACAGGAAGATTGTGAAACAAAGACATTCTTGGCAAAATGTTCCTTTTGACTGTGGCTATTCTTCCCAATCAAGAAATTGCATGTTTCCCCCAGCACTCCAGATCTTTCTTCATTTGCTGATGTAGGGGTTTGGCACTTAAATCATACCACTCTTCCAGGTTGTTTGAATCTTACAGAGTTAGTTGCCCAGTTGTACCCAAATGTTTTCTGGTGGAGTGACTTTTCAGAATCTGGCAAATTTATAGCTAACCTTTCAGACTTGGTATCCAGACACTTTTTTCCAAAGTCTCAGATTTCTTTAGAAATTATTTTTAGGGAAATATTCAGTTTAGATAAAAACAATATTGCATCATCTGCATATAAAGCTATTTTCACATGGACATGTGACTTGCTCATGTGACTCCAAAACTCGATCTTGTAGCTGAGATTCTACATGGGGGAGGGACTGTCTACCCACAAGAGAAAGTCTTTTTAAACCCCTGGGAGACCCCTCCAGTTTGTCTTCAGCTGGCTCAAGAGACAGCCTCTCCACCCCCAAAGGATACCTGGAAGAAACTGGAACAAAGGACAGTAACCACAGGGTGTAAGTGATTGCTGGACCCAGACTAGAAGGAGACTAGTCTGTAAAAGAAGCTTACTGGAACATCTCTGAGCCTGACTTCAGTACCGGGCAAACTGGTTGAAACTAAAATAAAGAATATTGTCAGGCATATAGATATGACCTATAGACATATAGATGGACATAATTTTGTTGAGGAAGAGTCAACATGGTTTTAGTAAAGGGAAATCATGCCTCACCAATCTACTAGAATTCTTTGCAGGGGTCAACATGTGGACCAAGGGGATCTAGTGGATATAGTGTACTTAGATTTCAGAAAGCCTTTGACAAGGTCCCTCACCAAAGGCTCTTAAGCAAAGTAAGCTGTCATGGGATAAGAGGGAAGGTGCTCTCAGGATTGGTAACTGGTTAGAAGACTGGAAACAAAGGGTAGGTATAAATGGTCAGCTTTCAGAATGGAAAGAAGTAAATAGTGGTGTCCCCCAGGGGTCTGTACATATTCAACATATTCATAAATGATCTGGGAAAAGGGGTAAACAGTGAGGTGGCAAAATTTGCAGATGATACAAAATTACTAAAGATAGTTAAGACCTAGGCAGACGCTGAAGAGCTACAAAAGAATCTCTCAAAACTGGGTGACTGGGCAACAAAATGGCAGATAAAATTTAATGTTGATAAATGCAAAGTAATGCACATTGGAAAGCATAATCCCAACTATATATATAAAATGATGGGGTCTAAATTAGCTGTTACCACTCAAGAAAGAGATCTTGGAGTCATTATGGATAGTTCTCTGAAAGCATCCACTCAATGTGCAGCAGCAGTCGAAAAAGCAAACAGAATGCTGGGAATAATTAAGAAAGGGATAGGTAATAAGACAGAAAATATCATGTTGCCTCTTTATAAATCCATGGTATGCCCACATCTTAAATACTGTATGCAGATGTGGTTGCCCCGTATCAAGAAAGATATATTTGAAAGGGAAAAGGTTCAGAAAAGGGCAACAAAAATGATTAGGGGTATGGAACGGCTTCCGTATGAGAAGAGATTAATAAAACTGGGACTTTTCAGCTTGGAAAAGAGACGCTAAGGGGAGCTATGATAGAGGTCTATAAAATATGACTGGTGTAGAGAAAGTAGATAAGGAACTGTCGTTTACTACTTCTCATAACACAAGAACTAGGGCTCACCAAATGAAATTAATAGGCATAAGGTTTTAAACAAATGAACTATTTCTTCACACAATGCACTGTCAACCTGTGGAACTCCTTGCCAGAGGATATTGTGAAGGCCAAGACCATAACAGGGTTCAAAAAAGAACTAGATAAAGTCATGGAGGATAGGTCCATCAATGGCTATTAGCCAGGATGGGCAGGAATGGTGTCCCTAGCCTCAGTTTGACAGAAGCTGGGAATGAGTGACGGGGATGGATCACTTGATGATCACCTGTTCATTCCCTCTGGGGCATCTGGTACTGGCCACTGTCAGAAGACAGGATACTAGGCTAGATGGACCTTTGGTCTGACCCAGTATGGCAGTTATGTTCTTATAAAAACTGAGATGATAGACTGCATTTGGCTAGCTAGTATTTTTGCTAAAATGGTTGTCATGATTCAACAGTGATATGGATCTATTGGGGCTGCATAAGTTAAAGCACTTTCCAACTTTAGGGAGAACAACCACAGTAGCTTTCATAGATTACAGATGTTCCTCCCCTAACACAATAGTATCGGAGGTACCTCTCAAGGGACCTACTAATATCTCTTTAAATACCTGTAAAATTCAGTTGCAAACCCATAAGGTACTGGAGTTTTATCACTTTTCATACATCCTATTGCCTGTAGTTTTCTTTATCCACTTTGCTTATTTTTGGCAAGCCTGCTATGTCCATATATTTTTGAGTAACTTCAGTGCTTGGAGTATTGTAAGTATTTTATAATACGCCGCAAAAGTAGCGTGTATTTCACAAGGTGGGTAACTAGCGTTTGCTGATTGTTTGTTTTTATTTGGAGCAATAACATGTTGCCCTTGATTCCTTTTAAGCTTTCGGACCAATAACCTATCACTTTAATTTATTTTTGATAAAACATCTGCTTTTATACCTTAAGGGGGGTATCTGTCATCAACATATTTAATTTCCCACTAATAACTAATAGTTATACTTTTTTGAACCTGAATTTTTATGAATGTCTTATAACTTTTATCTCTCCTGTTCTAGCTCATTTTTTCCTGAGCTTTTCAGTTGAGAGGCTGTTTATCAACTGCCCCCTAAATACTACTTTACCTGCTTCCCAAAGAAGATTGTCAGTATCGTTTATTTGCACGTATTGAGCAAGTTCCTCTTCAGTTGCTGCAACAGATCTTTATCTTAGAGAAGCAAGAAGTTCATCTCCCAAAAAAGTGACCTTTGGGACCCATCCCAGCTATTAAATATTGCTTCCAACAGTGCGTGATCTGACCATGCAATGGTGCCAACGTCTGCAGATCTTGTCAGTTTCATTAAGACTTTAGAGATTAACATTAAATCTATTCTATATATAACTGATGAGAGTGTGAATGAAATGTGCAATCTCTTTTCCCTGGATGCAGTTCTCTCCAGCAATCTGAGAGACTGAATTATTGGCACAGAGAAGTCAATGCTGCACCTGCTTCCCTATCTCCCTTGTCTTTTTAAATCAGATCTGTCCCAGGATCAGCATGCAATTGACATCTCCAAGTGTAATTTTCCCTTCCCAAAAGTTTTTTAAATAAATCCTTAAATGTGTTTTTGTTTTTTTGTTTTTCCCTTTTGATTGGGCGTGTACACTAAGCCCACTGTTATTAAGCCTTGACATTTATTGCCACATTATCACCTGATTTCAGGCAGGAAATTAGAAGAAGGTTTCTAACCATCCCAATAGGAGTTGTGGGGGAAAACAACTTAATTAGTTTTAAGAGAGAGATGGATACACTTATGACTGCAACTATATGATAAGGTTATTTATGATGGAAAGGGGCAGGGCTCAACAGCCATAGGGCTCACCACCAGATTGTTTTATGTTCCTAAAAGCTGATGATTCAGGGCTTCATCCAGCCACTTGCTGGGGATCACGAATGGATTCCCTCACACCGTCAATGTATTTTTTTTTTAATCTTCTTCCTCTGAAGTATCAGGGATGTCCACTGCTGGAGATGAAATGTGGACAGGGAGGGTCATAGCTCTAAGGTGGCACCAAGCATTTTCTCTCCCAGATGCTTGGCTGACTGGTTCATAATCATGTGCTCAGGGTCTAAATGATCACCACATGTGGGATCGGGAAGGCATATTCCCCCAGGTCAGATTGGCAGTGTCCTTGGGTTTTTTTAACCATCCTCTGTACCATGTGTTTGTGGGTTACTTGCCAGGATTATTGGTGTATATCTCACTTAATCATTTCCTTGTCTTTGTGGGGGCCTCGGTCTTTGGTGCACTATAGTCTCTGCCTGTGGCACATAATACACTAGTCTCCTGTGGGCTGTAATACTTTGGTCTAATTTCCTTTGTTGGTTTTATTGTGTGGATGCTGGGTGGTGTTGGGGGCCTGTGATACACAGGTCAGACTGAATAATCTGGTGGGCCCAGTTCTGGGCTTAAACTCTATGATTCTATTTCCCCTGACAACAGAAACTCATTCATTTACTCCTCTAGCAACACTATGGCTCATTGGCACCAGGTGCAAATTCATTTTTACAAGGATCAGTCCCCCAACATTTGTCCTGGAAAGGAAGCTTTAACACTCATGTATAATTGTCCCTGCTGTGTTGAAGACCTATTTGGAGTATATACTAAGGGTACAACTTAGAAATTCAGCAGCCACATGCATGACTGCTGGCTTCCATCCCTACGGTCCCGGCCAATACACATACTATAGTCAACATTTGAAGACATACCACAGCTGTCCAGCAGCTGAGATGACACGTTCTGCATACCCATTACAATTGGAAACGGCATAAGCAGGCACTCGTGTTCATTGCACAGGACATGAGACTGAAGTCTTACAAACTCTTCCACTCATTGTAAAATCATAGTCTGAGAAAATGAGCACAGAAGCCAGTGCAGTTATATTGTTCCTGCTCTCCTGTTCCCTTCTGGTGCTGCTTCTCTGAACCATTTACTAAATGCCAACACCACTTTCTCTGCAGGCACAAAGCTGATCCACATTGACCATAACTGGCTTAGAAGATCTGACAGGATCCCACCATAATGTGATATAGCTATTTTTGTTATCCTGTATTAATTTTCTACCTTTTTGGGGGGGCAAAAATCCCTCAGGTTTTGGACCCCATTTTTTTAAGGTTCTGTACAAACACATAAGATACTAGAAGAGCTTAGTCTAATTTAGGACAAGTGTGACACATAGGAGAGAAGTAGGGGTGGAAGGCAAGAACACAAGTAGTAAGATTGTGATTACAATTGTGTGCACAGCTTGATGATCATGAATCTCTGAAGAATTTTTATATGATAATCAAAGAATTGCTGTTGCTGACTGCCCCAACAATGGGCTGTCACTGAATTCCTCAAGGTAACGATTGGTTGTATGTGGGTGACTTATTTTAGCCATTGCAGTATAAATAGGTCACAGTGGAACAGCTTCAGTTGGAGAGATGGAAGGGGACCCACATCAGAATAATGCACAGATCAGTGATTAGAACATGCTTCTGAGAGGTTGGAGACCCCTCTTCAAAAGCTTTCTCCCCCTCAGGCAGAGGGGAATGAAACCTGGGTCTCCCACATCCCAGGTGAGTTCTCTAATCACTAGGCTAACGTTTATAAGGTGGATGGCAGCACATCCTCCTCTGGACAGATTTTGAATGGGACCCAATCTGGTAAGTGGCATTTGAGCATACCTACAAGATTGGGCTCAGCAGGCAAGATGGGCAAGTGAGCACCTGCCTTCCCTTATTTTGTGGATCACTCTAGGATTAGGAGGGAGATAGGGGTCTGGACGCCTAAAGTGAGGCGCCCAGACATAGACACTTAAGTGCCTAGGGAAATTTTACTCTGAAAACTTATGGACCAAGTACAAGTTAGGAGGAACTAGAAAGGGAGTTTTGTGGATCACAGTGGTGCCTAAAATGGGAACTTAGGCACTTAAGTCCAGGGTTTTGGTGCCTACGTGCCTTTGTGGATCAGGGCCATAGAGAGTAAGGTCAAAAGTATCCAATAATTTTGTGTGCCAAATCTAAGATTACTAGGACTTGATTTGTTTTTGAGTACTTAGCATTATACAACACTTTATATGTTCAAAGCATAGCTCCCATTTAGTTTGTTCGCAGTTGTGAGTACTCAGCACTTCTGCAAATCAAATCCCAGGGTCTGAAGTCAAGCATGCAGAAAATAAGGAACACACAATTAGCGACCACCTGTGGAAAGTTTGCTTTAAGTGACTTGTGTGGCATCACAGAGGAACTCTCTGTGGAAATCTAGGGATAGAATCCAGTTCTCCAGGGCAGCATTCAGCTGCTTTAATGAGATCATTCTTTATCTTCCTGTAATATCCTGCCTCATTCACTACAAGTCTTCCAACTTCAGCATCAAATGAGGCAGAAGTTCTACAGACAACAGCCAGTGCAATGAATAAGGTGGGGTTCCATTAAAAAAAAAAGTACACAATCATGTATTTAAAGTCTGTATTGTAATTAGGTTTGGCAGAATTTGAATTAAAACATAAGAATGGCCATACTGGGTCTGACCAATGGTCCATCTAGCCCAGTATCCTGTCTTCCCACAGTGGCCGGTCCGGCTAGATGCTTCACAGGGAGTGAACGGAAGAGGGCAATATATCAAGTGTTCCTTCCTCTGTCATCCAGTTCCAGTGTCTGGCAGTTAGAGACTTAGGGACATCCAGAGCAAGGGGAACTGCTGACCATCTTGGCTAATAGCCACTGTTGGACCTATCCTTCATGAACTGATTTAATTCTTTTTTTGAACCCGGTTATACTTTTACTGGCAATGAGTTTGACAGGTTTATTATATGTTGTGTGAAGAAATACATCTGTTGTCTTTTAAAAAACCTGATGCCTATTAATTTCATTGGGTGACCCCTGATTCTTGTGTTATGTGAAGTGGTAAATAACACTTTTCCACCACACCATTCATGATTTTATAGACCTCTGTCATATCCATTTATTGTCTCTTTTCTAAACTGAACAGTCCCAGCTGTTCCATACCCGTAATCCTTTTTGTTGCCTTTCTCTGTTCTTTTTACAATTCTAATATTTTTTATTTAGCTGGAGCAACCAGAACTGCACACATTATTGAAGGTTGGGCATACCACACATTTACATAGTGGCATTATGATATTTTCTGTCTTATTATCTATCCATTTCCTAATGGTTGCTAACACCGTTAGCTGCTTTGACTACTATGTCACATTGAGCAGATATTTTCAGAGACCTAGCCACAATGACTCCAAGATCTTTCTTGAATGGTAACAACTAATTCAGAACCCATAGTTTTGTATATAGAATTGGGATTATGTTTTCCAGTGTGCCTTTCTTTGCATTTATCAACATTGAATTTCAACTACCATTTTGTTGCGCCGTCACTCAGTTTTGTGACAGGTTTCAGAGTAACAGCCGTGTTCGTCTGTATTCGCAAAAAGAAAAGGAGGACTTGTGGCACCTTAGAGACTAACCAATGTATTTGAGCATGAGCTTTCGTGAGCTACAGCTCACTTCATCGGATGCATACCGTGGAAACTGCAGCAGACTTTATATACACACAGAGATTACGAAACAATACCTCCTCCCACCCCACTGTCCTGCTGGTAATAGCTTATCTAAAGTGATCATCAAGTTGAGCCATTTCCAGCACAAATCCAGGTTTTCTCACCCTCCACCCCCCCACACACAAACTCACTCTGCTGGTAATAGCTCATCCAAAGTGACCACTCTCCCTACAATGTGCATGATAATCAAGGTGCGCCATGTCCAGCACAAATCCAGGCTTTCTCACCCCCGCCCCTTTTTCCCGGGGACGGGGACACACACACTCACAGACACTCTCCTTCCCTCTCCCTCCCTCCCTCCCGCTGGCAATAGCTCATCCAAACTGACCACTCTCCAAGTTTAAATCCAAGTTTAACCAGAACGTCTGGGGAGGGGGGGAGAGGTAGGAAAAAACAAGGGGAAATAGGCTACCTTGCATAATGACTTAGCCACTCCCAGTCTCTATTTAAGCCTAAATTAATAGTATCCAATTTGCAAATGAATTCCAATTCAGCAGTTTCTCGCTGGAGTCTGGATTTGAAGTTTTTTTGTTTTAAGATAGCGACCTTCATGTCTGTGATTGCGTGACCAGAGAGATTGAAGTGTTCTCCGACTGGTTTATGAATGTTATAATTCTTGACATCTGATTTGTGTCCATTTATTCTTTTACGTAGAGACTGTCCAGTTTGACCAATGTAAATGGCAGAGGGGCATTGCTGGCACATGATGGCATATATCACATTGGTGGATGTGCAGGTGAATGAGCCTCTGATAGTGTGGCTGATGTTATTAGGCCCTGTGATGGTGTCCCCTGAATAGATATGTGGGCACAGTTGGCAACGGGCTTTGTTGCAAGGATAAGTTCCTGGGTTAGTGGTTCTGTTGTGTGGTATGTGGTTGTTGGTGAGTATTTGCTTCAGGTTGCGGGGCTGTCTGCAGGCAAGGACTGGCCTGTCTCCCAAGATTTGTGAGAGTGTTGGGTCATCCTTTAGGATAGGTTGTAGATCCTTAATAATGCTTTGGAGGGGTTTTAGTTGGGGGCTGAAGGTGACGGCTAGTGGCGTTCTGTTATTTTCTTTGTTGGGCCTGTCCTGTAGTAGGTGACTTCGGGGAACTCTTCTGGCTCTATCAATCTGTTTCTTCACTTCCGCAGGTGGGTATTGTAGTTGTAAGAAAGCTTGACAGAGATCTTGTAGGTGTTTGTCTCTGTCTGAGGGATTGGAGCAAATGTGGTTGTATCGCAGAGCTTGGCTGTAGATGTCATCAATATAGCGCAAGTAGAGTAGGGGCTTTAGGGGACGAGAGCTGAGGAAGGTGTAGAGGGCTTCTACATCCATAGTGGCCAGGATGGTGTTATCAGGAAGATCACCGATGGATTGAAGTTTCTTCAGGAAGTCAGTGGTGTCTCGAAGGTAGCTGGGAGTGCTGGTAGCGTAGGGCCTGAGGAGGGAGTCTACATAGCCAGACAATCCTGCTGTCAGGGTGCCAATGCCTGAGATGACGGGGCGTCCAGGATTTCCAGGTTTATGGATCTTGGGTAGTAGATAGAATATCCCAGGTTGGGGTTCCAGGGGTGTGTCTGTACAGGATTGTCTGGCTATGTATACTCCCTCCTCAGGCCGTACGCTACCAGCACTCCCAGCTACCTTCGAGACACCACTGACTTCCTGAAGAAACTTCAATCCATCGGTGATCTTCCTGATAACACCATCCTGGCCACTATGGATGTAGAAGCCCTCTACACCAACATTCCACACAAAGATGGACAAGCCGTCAAGAACACTATCCCCGATAATGTCACGGCTAACCTGGTGGCTGAACTTTGTGACTTTGTCCTTACCCATAACTATTTTACATTTGGGGACAATGTATACCTTCAGATCAGCAGCACTGCTATGGGTACCCACATGGCCCCACAGTATGCCAACATTTTTATGGCTGATTTAGAACAACGCTTCCTCAGCTCTCGTCCCCTAAAGCCCCTACTCTACTTGCGCTATATTGATGACATCTACAGCCAAGCTCTGCGATACAACCACATTTGCTCCAATCCCTCAGACAGAGACAAACACCTACAAGATCTCTGTCAAGCTTTCTTACAACTACAATACCCACCTGCGGAAGTGAAGAAACAGATTGATAGAGCCAGAAGAGTTCCCCGAAGTCACCTACTACAGGACAGGCCCAACAAAGAAAATAACAGAACGCCACTAGCCGTCACCTTCAGCCCCCAACTAAAACCCCTCCAAAGCATTATTAAGGATCTACAACCTATCCTAAAGGATGACCCAACACTCTCACAAATCTTGGGAGACAGGCCAGTCCTTGCCTGCAGACAGCCCCGCAACCTGAAGCAAATACTCACCAACAACCACATACCACACAACAGAACCACTAACCCAGGAACTTATCCTTGCAACAAAGCCCGTTGCCAACTGTGCCCACATATCTATTCAGGGGACACCATCACAGGGCCTAATAACATCAGCCACACTATCAGAGGCTCATTCACCTGCACATCCACCAATGTGATATATGCCATCATGTGCCAGCAATGCCCCTCTGCCATTTACATTGGTCAAACTGGACAGTCTCTACGTAAAAGAATAAATGGACACAAATCAGATGTCAAGAATTATAACATTCATAAACCAGTCGGAGAACACTTCAATCTCTCTGGTCACGCAATCACAGACATGAAGGTCGCTATCTTAAAACAAAAAAACTTCAAATCCAGACTCCAGCGAGAAACTGCTGAATTGGAATTCATTTGCAAATTGGATACTATTAATTTAGGCTTAAATAGAGACTGGGAGTGGCTAAGTCATTATGCAAGGTAGCCTATTTCCCCTTGTTTTTTCCTACCTCTCCCCCCCCCCCCAGACGTTCTGGTTAAACTTGGATTTAAACTTGGAGAGTGGTCAGTTTGGATGAGCTATTGCCAGCAGGAGAGTGAGTTTGTGTGTGTGTGTGTCCCCGGGAAAAAGGGGGGGTGTGAAAGAGCCTGGATTTGTGCTGGACATGGCCCACCTTGATTACCATGCACATTGTAGGGAGAGTGGTCACTTTGGATGGGCTATTACCAGCAGGAGAGTGAGTTTGTGTGTGGGGGGGTGGAGGGTGAGAACCTGGATTTGTGCTGGAAATGGCTCAACTTGATGATCACTTTAGATAAGCTATTACCAGCAGGACAGTGGGGTGGGAGGAGGTATTGTTTCATAATCTCTGTGTGTATATAAAGTCTGCTGCAGTTTCCACGGTATGCATCCGATGAAGTGAGCTGTAGCTCACGAAAGCTCATGCTCAAATACATTGGTTAGTCTCTAAGGTGCCACAAGTACTCCTTTTCAGTTTTGTGAAACTCTTCATAACTCTTCATAGTCTGGTTTGGAGTTAACTATCTTGAGTTATTTTGTATCATCTGCAAACTTTTTCACCTCACTATTTACCCCTTTTTCCAGATCATTTATGAATGTCCTAGTACAGATATTGGGGGACCCCAGAATTTACCCTTCTCCTCTGGAAAAACTGACCATTCATTCCTACCCTTTGTTTCCTAACTTTTAATCAGTTATCAATCCATGAGAGGACCTTTCCCCTTATCCCATGACTGCCTACTTTGCTACAAAGCTTTTGGTGAGAGACCTTGTCCAAGACTTTCTGAAAGTACAAGGACACTGATATCCCCTGGATCACCCATGTCCACATGTTTGTTAACCCTCTCAAGGAATTCTAATGGGTGAGATTCCCCTTTACAAAAGCCACGTTGACATATTGTGTTCATCTATTTCTTTGATAATGTGTTCTTTACTGTTGTTTCTATCAATGTGCCTGGTACTGAAGTTAGGCTTACTGGCCTCTAGTTGCCAGGTTCACTTTTGGAGCCATTTTTTAATAATTGGCTTTACACTGGCTATCCACAGGTAATCTGATACAGAGGCTGATTTAATTGATCTTTTACATACTCCAGTTGGTAGTTCTCTAATGTCATATGAGTTCCTTCAGAACTCTTGAGTGAATACAATCTTGTCCTGTATTTTCTGTATTTTTATAATGTTGATGGATGATGATGATCAATATATATTTTAAAATATTTTTCTATTTAAATGTTCACAGTTGTGGAAAATTATGGGGGGGGGGTGAGACAATTATTTAATGACAGTAGAGATTGAGGTTCAAAAAACTAAAGCTTTATAACTGTTAAGACACACATGTTCAAAATGGAATGTGAACATATATGAAATAGATACATCAAATGCTAACAAATTTTCAAGCAGCATTTTTCTTATTTTGCCTGTCTGTAAATTTCAGTTATTGATAGAAATATTTTCATCAGTTTGTGTGTGCACAGTGAATTCAATATTTATTGATATTTACTAATAGGGCTGGAGGGATTAGATTTCTAATAATAATGAATATGTAGAAAGGGGCCAAATTAACTTATAAAGTGGTGAGTAAAATACAAGTAATATATTTATAATTTACCTTTTTATATTACACTAATAAGTTATTCTCCAAAAAATCAGTATAATAATACAAAATATGATGCAAAACCATCTTTTTCAGAGTGTTTTACCCAGCCCTTACAAAACATGAAACTATATTTTAGTTATGAAACATCTACTGCTGCAAATTACCCCGTATTTTAGGAAGAGCATAACTTTCAGATTTACAATCAGAAAATCTATTATAACCCCAAGTATTGCATCTCTAAACACTGTAATGCAAGTGATTTAACTCTATTGATCACATGGTACCAACTGTATTCTCTTGGCTTTTAATGGGCAAAGTTACAATGAAATCAGATTATATATGTTTCCTGTGACATACCTATAGATATACAGTACACGTACACTAGGCACTTTGAGAACTCGTTATCTTGTAAATATATCAAATAAATTATGACACAAATTTGACATATAATGAGAAAAACTTTGCACTTCTACAGTGTCTTCCTTCCAGAAGCTTTTTGGACACTAATGAATCAAGCCTCACCACAGCATTTTGAGAGACTTTACATAATATCCCCATTTTATAGACATGGTAACTTAGGCAGTGAGTAAGTGATCCAAGGTCACACAGGTACTTTGTGACAGAGCACAGAAGTGTCAGGAGAGCGGGGGCAGAGGAAGGAGGGACAAGACTCTCCAGGCCAAGATTTTCAAAACTAGGCTAAAGTTATGCCCCTGTTCCCTATTAAGGAATCTTCCTGATTTTTCAGAATTACTGAATACTCACTGAGATCACTGGGTGCGCAGTACATCTGCAAATCAGAAGGGATCCTAAATATGATTTTAGTGGCCCAACTTCAGGGTCCTTTTTCTTGAGAATTTTGGCTTCTGATTCCCAGTCACATGCATTAACTGCATGGCTAGCATTCCTCTCTAACAGAACATAATTAGTTCCATTAGTTAAAGCTTGTTATAGTGATTTTACTTAGATGCCACAAAATGCCACACAGAAGGAAAAAAAAAAAACATGAAAAAATTGTGACGAGTAAAGCCAACTTGCCCCGTTTATTAAGGCTACCTGATATCAATTACCTACCTAATTTTTTGTTTACTGTCTGTTATCTGAATAAATCTCTGGTCTGCTAAGGGTACTTGTATAGGCAATGCAAAGGGGCCTTAAAGTGGCCTAAGAAGATTGGTGGAAAAATTCCCCCCCATCCCCAAACCCCTAACACAAGCATTAAGCTACTCAAGGTAGCAGAATGCCTTCTGTACCAGCTACATCCCTTGGCGTAAGGGGAAGGAGGGAGCATTCCAGGACCAGGGTGCAGCTAGAACAGGGAAGGTTGGGAGCATGGTAGACCAGAACTCTGCTACTATCCTCCACTGCTATATCCTCAGTCTGTGCAGCCTTAACTTGTTCCAGGGCCAGGTCGTCCGGAAGCAGAATTACAACCTCTACACTCTAGTATGTCTGAATTGGGCCTTAGGTGTGTAACGTATTAACACTGCCTGCTGGGATATACCCCCACTTACCTCAACAATGGTAGTGCCCACCAGCCACCCATATGTCTCTGTAACACAAGTGAAAGAGAAGACCATTTCTTGGTCTGATGCGGGCACAAATATAATAGTTTGTTTCTCAATGAACACAAAATACTTGTAAAAGGAAAACTTACAGACAGGTGAAGGAGATAGAGTACTACCTCATGCTATTGAACGCACGCGTGCACACACCCACACCCACACCCAACACCATCACCAATCCTCCATCCAAAAATAAATCTCTTACCTAATTAAATTATTCTCCAAAAGAGGGGGGGTCAAAGAGAATTATTTTAATTATCCCTTCTGTAAAGCCTAAGAGGCACTGAGATGCTGCATTGATGGGGATCATATAAATACATAGATAAACAGACAAAAAGAAGAGTGGTAAACTTATCATGATGGTGTTATCTTAAGTAACTATTAATATGGGAGATTCATGTAGCAATTCATTCTAAAAACGAACATGTAATGTTTATATATACAAAGGATGAATTAGCCACACTTCTGTGTCTGATATGCTCTGCTCTGATACAGAATCAGGATGAGAATGCTGTGGACCTGGTCAGTGCACTGCATCTCTTAAGTCACACAGTAGAAGTTCATGCATTTAGCTTCCAAGATCCCTGCTGCTGATGCCCCTGTGTGAGTCGTCATTACAAGGGGTGGCCCCTATGGGGATTTCAGGCAATTCAGCTGGGAAGTCTCTGAAGCTTGGAGATGTACTTCCCTGCTCAGGTGCAGTATGTAACCCCCTGCTTGCTCAGAGTGGTGCTCTGTCCCTTTTTAGTGGTGGCTAGACCAGCTGGCGATTGATGAGCCTGCTACAGCTTTGGCTAAGAGATACATATCTTTCAGCTCAAACTGTAGAGGCTCATGCATTTAGTTCCAGAGCTCCCCGATTTGATCCCTGCTGCTGATGCCCCTTTGTGGGTTGGCATTACAGAATCAAAACCCATAGAACTTGATTATTGACCACTCAACATTTCTGATTTTTGTGTTTTTTTTCATTGCAAAGGGGGTGAGGGCCTTTGGATTTATTTTCACTATGTTATGCAGAATATCATTTTTTAAAACAAAGATTTGCACAGTTTGGTGATATTGTGCTTAACCTTTCAACATTTGCTTAAGCAGGTTATGTCTATTGAAGTTTGAGAATAAAGTCCTCAATCTTCAGTCTGTACTTTTTACATGCTGATTATTCTAGGCCTGTTTTACCCTGATTTACACTATTTCTACACCGGTCTTACTCCACTGACTTTAATGGAGCAACTCCAGCTGTAAGGTTACATCTACACTGGCAATTGGACATGGGTCATAGAATCACAGAATATCAGGATTGGAAGGGACCTCAGGAGGTCATCTAGTCCAACCCCCTGCTCAAAGCAGGACCAATCCCCAATTTTTGCCCCAAATCCCTATATGCCCCCCTCAAGGATTGAACTCCCAACCCTGGGTTTAGCAGGCCAATGCTCAAACCACTGAGCTATCCCTCCCCCCCAAAAAACAACAAAACTAAATGACTCACCTGGGTCTCACTAGCCATCTGTGGCAGAGTAAGGAATTGAACCTGGGTTTCCTGAGTCCCAGGCTAGCACCTTAACCACTGGACCACTCTGCTAGCCAGAACCACCCCTGCCATCACATGTAACCCCTGAAAGCATAGGTTTCAAGGCATGTATGGGGCAGGAGCACTAGCAGACTTCCGGGGTGTGGGTACCATGCTAGTGTGCAGTGTGGATGAGGCTAAGGGGCGTGTCCCGAGTTCAGTAGTTCTCCAGCCCTTTTCCCACAATGAACAGAACCCTTTCTTGCCTGATCCTTACCCAAATTTAGAAAGGTCCCTATTTTCCCATTGTCACTGGTGGTAGCAATTTGCGCTGACCACCTCAGAACATTTTTCCACTGCTCTCCTTTCACCAACACATGTGAATAATGGAACATGCTCCAAGAGCAGCTGCCTGGTCAGCCAAGCACAGCGATGCTCATTATCTTATGGTCGAAGTTCATTGTCCTCCATGACTTCTCCCGAAGCACCGGGAATGTACACATGTATCTGGAAGTTTTGGGGAGGCTAACACAAGAGGGCATTTGCCATACACTGCTCCGTGGCCAGGAATGGATAAAGCACCTGAGGCTCCAGTACCTGAAGGCAAAATACTCTAGCAATCACTCCAGGAGTGGACCTCCAACATGGCCATTCTTCAAGGAGATGATTGGGTATTCTCCAGGGCCTGAGGTGACACACAGTTCCTTCCTCAATCCCATTAGCCTCATCATCTGATGGGATGCTGATGAAACCAGGGCATGGAGGCAGGAGGGACCACAGAGGAGCTGGCCATGGAAAACCAGGAGGAAGAGAAGCACATTATCCTTCACCCATATGCAGAGGAACTGGTTCAGCAAGCCCCTCCTAATGAGCCAGAGGAGGATGTCAATGCTCAGCAGCAACCAGAACCAAGGCTGATTAAATTAAAAACCCACCCTCCCCATTATCAATCCCTCTCTCTGTCTCGGGCTGCATGCAGGGCTGGAATGCTACCTCCCTCCAGTAGTCCCCAACCAAGACACACCTGTAAATGTAACACTTTATTGAATTACCACTAATCACTATAAAGCTTTTGGCAGAAGTTTATAGAGCAAATGATCAGTGAAGTATGTTATTGCCCCTGGATTTGAGCGAGTGGCCAAAAGACTGACAGGGAAGGAGGGGGTGGAAAGATCCTGTTTGGGGGAAGGACATTTGTACAAGATTAATGGTTCTCCAAAGTTACAGCTGGTTCTCCAACGTTAGTTACAATTACAATTACAAACTTTTACTATATTAATCCCGCTACTCACTTCCTTACAAATGGGAGATGCATGGAAAGGGGTCATTTTAGTCTTAAGGCCAGTTATGTATGGGAAGGAGAATGGGAGCCTTTGGTTCTCCAAGGAATGGCACAGTGCAAATGTTTTCAAGCATTCTTATGCCCTGGTGTCCATCATCTCCCCATTTGGAGCCATGTCGCACAAGCCAGGAGAATGGGGGGTGGTGAAGGATCTGCTTTGGTGGCCACACAAACAGAATGTGGTGTCCCTATGTAGTGGGGAGGCAAGTGGCTTGCAGTATTGATCAGAAAGTTCATGGAACACTGTACAGTTGTGATGTGACTCTTTCTTTCCCTGTTCCTTTCTGCACTTTCAGAAGATGAAGGGGCCAGATTTTCTGACAGTGAAGGGGCTGGTTTGCAGATGGGTGGATATTTGCAGCGGTTGGATTCTCCTCAGTGGCATGCAGGCTCCATCTGCTAGTTTAGAATATAGTATATTTCCATTTGGATTGCCTCCCAGTCCTGAAAGCATAAGTCAGCAAATTTCTGTTGCAGCAGAAACTCCAGATGGTTCTTAAGGTTCAGCTGCAGCGCAAATATGCTTGGTCCGCCTTTCTAGTTTGCCCAATCCTTCCATTCTGCAACACAAACTGGGGTGGCAAGTAGCACAAACATTTCTCTGGCACAGATTGCCAAAGCCCCACCACAGGACTCTGTTTTCCAATCTAGTACTTTCAAAATGGGTATATTCTCTAAATAATGGCCATTTTAGAAGGAAGAAAGAAAGAAAAAGAAAGAAAGAAAGATGTTGCCCCTGAAGCAAAGGCTCCCCTCAGCCCTGTGATCCAAGCATAATGTTTGAGACATTAAATTTGTGAAAACATTAGTTGATACTGCCTGCCATTTTCAACTGGTGCTTCTTCCTTGGGGATTGCAAAAGTTGTCTGAGAAACAAGGATAATGAAACCATCATATTCCTGAAAAGCTGAGATGTATCAATATTGTGTCCCTCCACAGCAAATTCATGTTAGGTGGGGGCAATTCTTGCTCTCCGATGCAAGGTAAAATATAATGCTGTTCTTGTGACTGAAATGGTAGGACCTTTGCCTGAGGAGACTGCTCCCATTCTGCCTGGAAGCCAGGAGCAGCAGCCCAGGGACAGTAGGGGCAAATGGAGAAGGACACTGGAGGACCTTCACACCGGGATGGACAGGAGTCGGGGGCAGTTCTACCTTTGGAGAAAATGTTCCTCCTGCTCAATAGACCATTCCTCCCTTTCCCCTGTAAAGTAGGAGTCAATAATGATCCGATTCCTGGAGCAAGACTCATGGTGCTTGGAATGGGAGCTTGCCCCAAAGGGCTGCATGGGAACTGGCACCAGCTCTTTCTCCATCTACTTTTCCTCCAGCAGCTGAAGCTCACTGTGCTGCTGAGGTAGAGGACCAAACCCCATCCAATGATGGGGTGGGGAGTGTACAACACCCTGCACTATCAACCGAAACCCCTACCGGGCCGTTCTTGTGTTCTTATGGTCCTACACTGCAACTTGAGACCATTGCTCCTGGTTCTGTTATCCGCCACCACTGAGAACAGCCTAGTTCCATCCTCCTTGGAATCCCCCTTCAGGTTGTTGAAGGCTGCTATCATATCCCTCGGCGGGCAGCGATCGATCCAGCAGGGATCGATTTATCATGTCTAGTCTAGACACAATAAGTCAACCCCCAAGCACGCTCGAGAGGCGCAGGCAGAGTCGACGGGGGAGCACCGCAATGGTGGAGACACCACAGTAAGTTGATCTAGGTATGTCAACTTCAGCAATGTTATTCATGTAGCTGAAGTTGCGTAACTTAGATCGATCCCCCACCCCCAGTGTAGACCAGGGCTAAATAAGCTCAGTACCCTCAGCTTGTAAGTCCTCATAAGTCATGTGTCCCAGCCCCCTAATCATTTTCATTGCCCTCCGCTGGACTCTCTCCAATTCATCCACATCCTTTCTGTAGTGGGGGACCCAAAACACAGTACTCCAGATGTGGCCTCACCAGTGCCGAACAGAGGGGAATAATCACTTCCCTTGATCTGCTGGCTATGCTCCTACTAATGCAGCCCAATATGCCCTTAGCCTTCTTGGCAACAAGGGCACATTGCTGATTCATATCCAGCTTCTCGTCCACTGGAATTCACAGTTCCTTTTCTGTAGAACCGCTGCTTAGCCAGTCGGTCACCAGCCTGTGGCAGTGCATGGGATTTGTCTAGGTCATCTGGACCTTACCCCTGCCCTCCAGCATATCTACCTTCCCCCCAGCTTCATGTCTTCTGCAAACTTGCTGAGGGTTCAATCCATCCCATCCTCCAGATCATTAATGAAGATGTTGAACAAAACCAGCCCCACAACCGACCCCTGGGGCACTCTGCTTGATACCAGCTGCCAACTAGACATTGATCACTACCCGCTGAGCCCGACTGGGACCCAGTTTCTGAAGTGCCACCAGACTCCTTGTTGTTCTGGTAAATAGAGCGATTTTACAATTATATTACTGGACAATGTTTCTCTAAACAAACAGAGAAGCTCCTTGATTTAATGATTAAGGTTTTATTTCTGATGTTTACATGGAGGAGATTTGTAAACCTGTTAAAAACATTCTAAGTAAATAGGAAAAAAATGTTCAAAAATGTGAAAGTGAAGGAGGGCGGGGGTTGCAAGAAGAGGTGATCAAATGGACACAGGCAAAAGGAGAAATTAGTTAGAGTTTGATTCTGAGTGAGGAGAAGGGCAAATGAGTTCGGTTAAAATGGGACCTCATAAGTTTGAAAATATTTGGTTTAGCTTTTTAGAAACCTTTGAATTCCTAGTGGATGAAAACTAAAATGTCTCTCTCCTTTCCCTTCCCTTCCCTTCTCTTCCTACCTCTCTCTTTTTCTTGTTCTTTTGTCTTTTTTGTGGTTTCCCCTTATTTCTAGGGAAAGAAATCAATAAAATATAAATAAAAAAGTCACATCTCTTCCTTTAGTTTAAGGGGGCAACACTTGCAACTGCATAGCCTGAAGTATTTCTTTTGACCAGTGAGCATGTAAGCCAATCAGATGGATTAGGATCTGAGAGTAAATCATTTAAATAATTTTGGAGCTATCCATGCATCTTATTGTGACTCCTGTGTGTAATTACGAGAACAAGGCCTCTAGTGCTTTTTTTTTTTTTTAAGTGGATCTATGATTTCATTTCCAGTGAATGGGCTGATGCTAACCTCTAAGTCATCTGTCCTGTCTTTGTAAGATGATCTTAGCTGGGGTCTCAAAATGAGTATAAATGTAAGAGAGTTTCCAAGATGTACACAGCTCATCTGTGCACCAAAACACGTGTAATGGTCACAGAAATAAATTTGTCTCCAACTAGAACAAACAGCTAAGAAAATTTTGGTCGATATATTATGACAGCTGTAAACTGTAACTCTCTAACCCAGGCAGATAGGTAACAGAATGGAGGAAAATAGCACCATTATGTTTCATTTAAAAAAAAACAACAGCAACCCATAATTGGGGGCATTATACATAATTAGTTGCAATGATTCCAAGCTGCCACAAGATGGCAAGAGACAGAGTGGGATCACAGATAAGGCTTGATTTAAAAGGGAGTTAGTAAAATTATCCTGCAGCCCCACTGGATTTTTGTTATAAAGGAGAAGACACTGGCTTAGTCAACAATTGTTGTGTGATGGTTATTGATTTGAATGGATGGTTTTGTCTTAAAGCCAACCCCTGTCAACAATAAACGCATGGGCCGCTTAAAGAAATCGCTTGGCTGGGGCAATGGCAGGCAGAACTATGCTAGCGGGCAGACTTAGCGAAAGGAATGATGAATAGAGATGGCAAGAACCTTGCAAGAAAATAACTTTTAGTTTTACAAGTACGTGAATCATGCAAGGAATGAAACAAGTGGCTGCATTGAAATCTTCATTGTCTGCATTACTCTTATTTTCTTTAGCACAAGAAACATGCCTGCAGCCTGGGGATTAGAATAGAAGACCCCAAAGGCAATAGTGTGTAGCTGGGAGAGGGGCAATTGGAATCCTTCTGTAAAATGGGGAATTCAAAATTTGATAACGAGAGCTATCATGTTTCTTATAGAGAGAGGGCATGTTAGTTAAAACGTATTCAGATACCTAGCCTCATTTTGCTATAGCTTTAACTGAACTGAAGGAATTTATCCTGAAAGCATTAACGTAAGGTCTACATCTGTTGTAAATCCTCATATCAGAAAAGATAGTCTTTACCACATTTTTAGTGTCACTTGCCAGATGTTTTGGAACAAATATTAAGATGCTTGACATGAAAGTCGTATTATTTATATTGCCTTTGAAAGTATTCCATCGTAAGGCTGTGTCTTGTTAAAATGTGTACTATGCAGGCAATTCCCTGAATAGCCAAGGTAGAGTCAGGTTCATGTCATCTGTATTTTATTAAAGTTGTTCAATAAATGCTTTCCCATAACTTTGATACATACTCAAACCTAACCTGTAGCAATATTTATATTCCAGAGCATGTGGATACTGCATTTACAAATATTATTTTGCTTTTTCACTACATGTTTCACCTTGTCATTGCATAGCACTCGACCATGTCATTACAATGGCAGGTCAGAGACTACCTAAAAAAATATTTCTTAGCCAAGGAACCCAGAGGAAACACAATAACGATAGTTTGCAAGCCAATGCCAGCATATAATATCACATTGTCTTATGCACACACTGCTTGCAGCAGAGCTAAATGGAGGATATGAATTTGTAATGGCATCATACTCTTGAAACCCTCATCCAGCTTGACATGGGTGTATGGAAGAAGCCAAACAAGTTACCAAATATAACTTTTATTGGATCTATGAATAAGAGGGCACATCTTTCATTGGCTTAATCATCCATCTGCAGTCCAATAGGAGACATACCTATCAAATGATCACTTATCAGCTGATGAACTACGAATAAATCCTTTTGATGGCTGACACAAAATAACTTACCAGAATTTGCTTTTAACTAAGTTCCCAGCAAGCTAGATTTTTTTCCCTAATCAACAGTTTTACTTTAAATTATTTTCTCTGTTAAAAAAAATATGGAGAATGACAAATTCTTATCTTCTCAGTCATCTTGGTATCAGCACATTTTCAGTAATTGTCTCTTTTTCTCTACTTTCCTCTAATGTAGAAAGACCTCAAGATGTCAATAAAAAAAGGAGTACTTCTGGCACCTTAGAGACTAACCAATTTATTTGAGCATAAGCTTTCGTGAGCTACAGCTCACTTCATCGGATGCATACTGTGGAAAATACAGAAGATGTTTGTTTTTATACACACAAATCATGAAAAAAGGGGTGTTTATCACTACAAAAAGTTTTCTCTCCCCCCACCCCACTCTCCTGCTGGTAATAGCTTATCTAAAGTGATCACTCTCCTTACAATGTGTATGATAATCAAGGTGGGCCATTTCCAGCACAAATCCAGGGTTTAACAAGAATGTCTGAGGGACCGTAGGGGGTGGGGTGGACGGAAGAAATAAACAAGGGGAAATAGGTTACTTTTTATAACGAATCAACCATTTCCAGTCTCTATTCAAGCCTAAGTTAATTGTATCCAATTTGCAAATTAATTCCAATTCAGCAGTCTCTCGTTGGAGTCTATTTTCAAAGTTTTTTTGTTGAAGGATAGTCACTTTGAGATCAGAAATCGAATGACCAGAGAGATCAAAGTGTTCTCCGACTGGTTTATGAACGTTATACTTCTTGACATCTGATTTGTGTCCATTTATTCTTTTACATAGAGACTGTCCAGTTTGCCCAATGTACATGGCAGAGAGGCATTGCTGGCACATGATGGCATATGTCACATTGGTAGATGTGCAGGTGAACGAGCCTCTGATAGTGTGGCTGATGTTATTAGGCCCTGAGCCATTTACAATACACACTTTGCTTCTCTACAAAAGAAAAAGGACACTAAACTTTCTAAACTACTACATGCCACAAGGGGCCACAGCAATGGTTCCCTCAACCCACCCAGCAATATTGTTAACCTATCCAGCAGAAGCAGCTGTCCTATCTTGGCGCCTCTCCTTCTGCCCCTCCACCCCCACGAACATGATACAGTTGTGTGGTGACCTAGAATCCTATTTTCGACGTGTCCGACTCAAGGAATATTTCCAACACACCTCTGAACAACATACTAACGCACAGAGAGCTTCCTACCAAGATTACAAAAAGAAGGATTCTAGGTGGACTCCTCCTGAAGGTCAAGACAGCAGACTGGACTTCTACATAGAGTGCTTCCGCCGACGTGCACGGGCTGAAATTGTGGAAAAGCAGCATCACTTGCCCCACAACCTCAGCCGTGCAGAACACAATGCCATCCACAGCCTCAAAAACCCCTCTGACATCATAATCAAAAAGGCTGACAAAGGAGGTGCTGTTGTCATCATGAATAGGTCGGAATATGAACAAGAGGCTGCTCGGCAGCTCTCCAACACCACTTTCTACAAGCCATTACCCTCTGATCCCACTGAGAGTTACCAAAAGAAACTACAGCATTTGCTCAAGAAACTCCCTGAAAAAGCACAAGATCAAATCCGCACAGACACACCCCTGGAACCGCGACCTGGGATATTCTATCTACTACCCAAGATCCATAAACCTGGAAAGCCTGGGCGCCCCATCATCTCAGGCATTGGCAACCTGACAGCAGGATTGTCTGGCTATGTAGACTCCTCCTCAGGCCCTACGCTACCAGCACTCCCAGCTACCTTCGAGACACCATTGACTTCCTGAGGAAACTACAATTGATCGGTGATCTTCCTGATAACACCATCCTGGCCACTATGGATGTAGAAGCCCTCTACACCAACATCCCACACAAAGATGGACTACAAGCAGTCAAGAATCATTATCCCCGATAATGTCACTGCTAACCTGGTGGCTGAAATTTGTGACTTTGTCCTTACTCATAACTATTTTACATTTGGGGACAAGGTATACCTTCAAATCAGCAGCACTGCTATGGGTACCCGCACGGCCCCACAGCATGCCAACATTTTTATGACTGACTTAGAACAACGCTTCCTCAGCTCTCGTCCCCCAACGCCCCTACTCGCACTATATTGATGACATCTTTATCATCTGGACCCATGGAAAAGAAGCCCTTGAGGAATTCCACCATGATTTCAACAATTTCCATCCCACCATCAAACTCGGCTTGGTCCAGTCCACACAAGAGATCCGCTTCCTGGACAGTACAGTGCTAATAAACGATGGTCACATAAACACCACCCTATATCGGAAACCTACTGACCGCTATTCCTACCTACATGCCTCCAGCTTTCACCCTGACCACACCACACGATCCACCGTCTACAGCCAAGCTCTGCGATACAACCGCATTTGCTCCAATCCCTCAGACAGAGACAAACACCTACAAGATCTCTATCAAGCATTCTTACAACTACAACACCCACCTGCGGAAGTGAAGAAACAGATTGATAGAGCCAGAAGAGTTCCCAGAAGTCACCTACTACAGGACAGGCCTAACAAAGAAAATAACAGAACACCACTAGCTGTCACCTTCAGCCCCCAACTAAAACCCCTCCAATGCATCATCAAGGATCTACAACCTATCCTGAAGGACGTCCCAACACTCTCTCAAATCTTGGGAGACAGGCCAGTCCTTGCCTACAGACAGCCCCCCAACCTGAAGCGAATACTCGCCAGCAACCACATACCACACAACAGAACCACTAACCCAGGAACCTATCCTTGCAACAAAGCCCGTTGCCAACTGTGCCCACATATCTATTCAGGGGACACCATCACAGGGCCTAATAACTTCAGCCACACTCTCAGAGGCTCGTTCACCTGCACATCTACCAATGTGATATATGCCATCATGTGCCAGCAATGCCCCTCTGCCATGTACATTGGGCAAACTGGACAGTCTCTATGTAAAAGAATAAATGGACACAAATCAGATGTCAAGAATTATAACATTCATAAACCAGTCGGAGAACATTTCAATCTCTCTGGTCACTCGATTTCTGATCTCAAAGTGACTATCCTTCAACAAAAAAACTTCGAAAACAGACTCCAACGAGAGACTGCTGAATTGGAATTAATTTGCAAATTGGATACAATTAACTTAGGCTTGAATAGAGACTGGGAATGGTTGATTCATTATAAAAAGTAACCTATTTCCCCTTGTTTATTCCTTCCCACCCCCCCTCCCCCCCACACTTTTCCTCAGATGTTCTTGTTAAACCCTGGATTTGTGCTGGAAATGGCCCACCTTGATTATCATACACATTGTAAGTAGAGTGATCACTTTAGATAAGCTATTACTAGCAGGAGTGTGGGGTGCGGGGAGAGAAAACCTTTTGTAGTGATAAACACGCATTTTTTTCATGGTCTGTATGTATAAAAACATCTTCTGTATTTTCCACAGTATGCATCCGATGAAGTGAGCTGTAGCTCACGAAAGCTTATGCTCAAATAAATTGGTTAGTCTCTAAGGTGCCACAAGTACTCCTTTTCTTTTTGCGAATACAGACTAACATGGCTGTTACTCTGAAACCTGTCAAGATGTCAATGAATTTTATCTATTGGATATACAAGAAGGTCTTGTCACCTTTTTAACTGACTATATGTCAAATGAATTTCACTCACTCCCTAGTAAAGCCACTTTGTATAGTTCAAATATTTGCTAATTTAGGCTGTCTTTCATATTTAGTTCAGTGTTCACTGATTCTAATTGACAATCCATTAAATGCTCTTTGAATTGTTTATTTTTTCTGATCTCATGCTGGCTGACATTTGCTCTCGCTATAAGGAGAGGAACACGGTTGTTTTGTTTTGTTTTGTTTTTTTCAAACTGTAGCAGGAAGCCAAGCAAGAGCAGGCTTGGGAAAGGTTCTAGGCAGAAACACTACAGTGAAACAGAGTGAGATGTAGAAGAACATTAGGATTAATAGTGATTTGCATATTCTAATAAAATTTCTTCCTTAGTGTTAGAAGAAGATGTAATTGACTCTTTCTGTAATTCTTTCCCACTTTTCATATGATATTGGCTAAGCATGTGGTGGCTTAATTTCCTTATTTTGAGGAATTCCATGATTGAATTTGGTGGCTGGAGGCAGTTATAAAATTACAGGCATTTAGAAGCTAGTATCTGCCTGCTGAAGTTAGATGTCAGGCTGTGGTCTGTTTCTGTTCTTTTTTAATCCATTCCATTATAACAAAAACTGCCAAAGAAAATCAGAATGTCTAGTTCACAAGAAATTAATATATTTTGAAATTTGGTTTCAGTCTGATTTGGAAGAACCCCATTGTTTTAAATGTCATGCAAAGAGAATTTTCCTAAAAAATTTATTCCAGAAATCTAGTTTCCAACACAAAATGTGCTCAGTGAGACCATAGCAGCTGCTGAGTGTAGTTGACATGAATCTTGTCAATTTCACTGCTGCTAGTCCCTGGTGGGCAGCTGTGAAACTGACAAGACATGTGTCAACTTAATTCAGCAGCTGCCAGGGCTTTCAGGATCTGTAGCTCTGGGAGCAGCCCCGTTATGTGGAATGCCTGTGGCTGAGGACCCCAGGACTTCCAGATTGCTAGGACAGCTGGCTCTTCAGGCTGCCTGACTCTCAGAGCAGCTGGCTCACTGGCTGCAGGAGTCAGGTAGCCCAGGCATCTGGAAGCCCTGGAGTTGTCACCACAGCAGAACTTGTGTAGATACTGGAAGTCTATCCCAGAGTACCAGATGCCTAGTTTTGTAGGAGAGAGTCTGGAAGTCATGAGAATCCATACTCAAGCCAGGGTTCTCAAGGCTTCCAGGTTCCCCGCTGCAGAGACAGAAGCAGAGACCTGGTTAGAGCCTGAGCTTCCAGGCTCTGGACTTTGCAACAGGGACCCTGGAAGCCATGGGGTTCCTGGTACTGGGGCTCTTAACGTGGCTGGGCAGCCTGCCAGCTCCTGTGGTAGGACAGGAGGCAGGATTCCATAAGTACCTTGCCTGTGGTTCATCAAAAATTTATCAAAATCAATAGGTTTCCACAACACATTTTTCAACCAGCTCTGCTTATAACATAGCAGTCCCATTGACTAGAGGATTGTTTCTTCTCCTGTAGAGACAATCTCCTGGGAATTCAAGCAAGCTTCTAAAGGGCTGCTTCATAGAGTGGGTCCTCCCTCCCAGACATGTGAGCAGCCTACTCCAAAAACAAATACAAATCCACTCTGTCTTCAAAATGTGCCCCAACCCACCACCCTTCTTTCAGGGATACAATCAAATTTAAACAAATTTTCATCCTTTCCTAAACTACAAATAGGAGAACGTCATTTGTGCCTTACTTCAGTCTGGCCTCTCTCCTATTATACTGCCACTAACTGATGTTGGCCTCCTGATAGAAAATGTTAGGTCCTGGCCAACAAGAAATGCCAGTCAACACCAGATGGATTATTGGGGAACATTAAAGAGGACAAAAGACTTTGTTGCTCTGATCTGTTCCCACCCTCCCCCAAGAAGATGAGTCATGCAAGTGAATTCCTCCCTCCAGAAGAGTTTGCAGCTCAGAACACCTGGGGGAAAGGGAATAAAAACCCCTAACAAGAAAGAATTTATATCTATGCTGCTTGGACTCTGGGGGTAGGGGCAAGGCTTTCTAGGCATAAGCAAGAGAACTGCAGTGTTTCACCTGAGTTAGCCCTAAAGGACACACAGAGCTTGCTTATTATAGAAGCTTCTATGATTTGGGACACTTAAGATTGCAACTCATTTGTGTGTATATGTTTACCTACTTTAACCTTGTAAATAACTCATTTCCTTTGTCTATTAATAAATCTGTAGATCGTTTATTATAGGGTTACAAGCATTGTCTTTGATGCGAGATCTAAGGTGCAGTTGACCTGGGTGAAATAACTCATACTTTGGGGCTGGGAGTAAATATTGCTAAATATTGCTGTGATTCTTGGTGTAAGGGATCAGCTGTCAAAACCATAGGCTTACCTATGTGGCAAGATAAATTGGAGTACCCAAGGGGACTGTGACTCCATGTTAAAAGAAAAGGAGTACTTGTGGCACCTTAGAGACTAACCAATTTATTTGAGCATAAGCTTTTGTGAGCTACAGCTCACTTCATCGGATGCATACTGTGGAAAATACAGAAGATGTTTGTTTTTATACACACAAATCATGAAAAAAGGGGTGTTTATCACTACAAAAGGTTTTCTCTCCCTCCACCCCACTCTCCTGCTGGTAATAGCTTATGTAAAGTGATCACTCTCCTTACAAAGTGTATGATAATCAAGGTGAGCCATTTCCAGCACAAATCCAGGTTTTCTCCCCCTTCCCCCCCCCCCCCCCCCCCACACACAAACCCATTCTCCTGTTGGTAAAACCTTGGAGTGATCCTAAATTAGAATCGCTCTGCCCCCTTGTTGCTTTGGATGCATTACTTTACTGGACTAACAGAGTGCTGTCCCCATCTTCAGGCATGTCCACACAAGCATCTAGAACTCTAAAATTAAGAGGAATGCACACTCAGAAGTGAGGTCACTGGTAGCAATATAAATGTAGTAAGTTGGATAATTTTTATTTACTACTATAAACTGCATTTATGAATTGATTAATGAAGTGTCCCCTACTGTCTTAAAGTAGTTGTAACATTTTAATTAGGGCTGTCAAGCGATTAAAAAAATTAATCATGATTAATTGTGTGATTAATTGCACCGTTAAACAATAGAATACCATTTATTTTAAATATTTTTGTACATTTTCAAATATATTGATTTCAATAACACAGAATACAAAGTGTACAGTGCTCACTTTATATTTGTATTACAAATATTTACACTATAAAAAAAAAAAGAAACAGTATTCTTCAATTCACCTAATACAAGTACTGTAGTGCAATCTCCTTATCGTGAAAGTTGAATTTACAAATGTAGAATTATGTACAAAAAAAAAAACTGCATTCAAAAATAAAACCATGTAAAACTTTAGGCCCTTCAAGTCCACTCAGTCCTACTTCTTGGTCAGCCAGTCACTCAGACAAACAAGGTTGATTACAATTTTCAGGAGATGGTGCTGCCTGCTTCTTGTTTACAATGTCACCCTAAAGTGAGAACAGGCATTTGCATGGCACTGTGGAAACCGGCATTGCAAGATATTTACGTGCCAGATGTGCTAAAGATTCATATGTCCCTTCATGCTTCAACCACCATTCCAGAGGACATGCTTCCATGCTGATGACGGGTTCTGCTTGATAACAATCCAAAGCAAAGCGGACCGATGCATGTTCACTTTCATCATCTGAGTCAGATGCTACCAGCAGAAGGTTGACTTTTTTTTTTTTTTTTGGTGGTTTGGGTTCACCTCATACAAGTACTGAAGTGCAATCTCATTATCATGAAAGTGTAACTTACAAATGCAGACTTGTTTTTTGGTTACATAGCTGCACTCAAAACCAAAACAGTGTAAAACTTTAGAGCCTACAAGCCTGCACGTTTTTGAGTGCAGTTATGTAACCAAAAAACAAGTCTGCATTTGTAAGTTACACATGTAATTGAAGCACTATTTTTTAACAAGCATCATCAGCATGGAAGCATGTCCTCTGGAATGGTGGCCAAAGCATGGAAGGAGCATACGAATGTTTAGCATATCTGGCATGTAAATATCTTGCACTGCCAGCTACAAAAGTGCCATGCAAACGCCTGTTCTCACCTTCAGGTGACATAAATAAGAAGCAGGCAGCAGTATCTCCCCTCAATGTAAACACACTTGTTTGTCTTAGCAATTGGCAGAATAAGAAGTAGGACTGAGTGGACTTGTAGGCTCTAAAGTTTTTACACTGTTTTGTTTTTGAGTGCAGTTATGTAACCAAAAAACAAGTCTGCATTTGTAAGTTACACTTTCATGATAAAAAGATTGCACTTCAGCATTTGTATGAGGTGAATTGAAAAATACTGTTTCTTTTATCATTTTTACAATACATATATCTGTAATAAAAAATAATAGTATAAAGTGAGCACTGTGCACTTTGTACTCTGTGTTGTAATTGAAATCAATATTGAAAATGTAGAAAAACATCCAAAAATATTTAATAAGTTTCAATGGGTATTCTATTGTTATAAGTGTGATTAATCGTGATTACTTTTTTTAATCACGATTATTTTTTTTGAGTTCACTGTGATTAACTGACAGCCCTAATTTTAATTAATCTCTGTCTGTTATACCATGTTTTTCTAAGTTGTTAAATAAAGGTATATTAACTCTAACCTGAGAGTATATTGTTTATCTAGAGTTTATACTTGGTACTTTGGAGTTAGCCCCAGTGCATAGATTAGTTCACATTTATTCTTGGAGGCTTCCAAGGCACACCAGTGAGTATGTACAGGGAGCAGCCAGATGGAGGTACTGCCAAGATTAATTTCCTTATAAGTGAAATGACTGCAGCAGAGAGGTGGACGGAGGATTCCTGTCTATTCAACATCACCATTGGGATACTCAGGATCTCCTTTACTGTTGACAATATCAGGAATCCAGGAACACAGGTGAGCGGTGCCTGCTCCTGAGTAAACCAGGCAGAAGAGGTAGTGATGGTGGGGGGTTATGTTAATAACGTATAACAATAACAATGGCCCAACTTTGGCCACTTCCGTTAGAGAAACATGCAGCTGGTATTGAGAATGCCCAGAGAAGGATCCAGTTGGATTTATCTATGATGAGAGACTCCATCAGATAATCCATTAAAAGACTCCAATTTCTTTAGCCTAGAAAAGAGACATGTGGAACCTAACTTGATTTGAACAGTTCAAAATTTAGAAAGGTGTAAAAGTGAAAGTTGATCAATCCCTCCCTTTTGCCCAATTCCTAACTACAAGAAGGAGGTAACAGTGACTGAAAATTGAGGTCAGCAAAGTTAGAAAAAATAAGAGGGCATGCTTTTCTTGTCATATAGGCCGTGTGTGGAATTCAGTGCTGTATGTGTTAGTGAGATATGTATAGTGTATAGAGTAGGAAAAGGGCAGGATAATTTGTGGCTGAGTAGGAAGGCATATGCAAGCAGTGACCTTCCAAATTCATGCTTTATGGATTGCATACATTAATCATCTGCAGGGGTCAAAGTGTTCCCTCTCCCCACTTACAGCATTGCACCAGAGACCTGGAGTATCAAGCAGGCGAGTGATCTCATCTTCTGCAGAAGCATCATGTATTGGCCCACTAAAGAGGAAGGACACCAAAGATCACAAGTCAGACGAGGGAAGAGAATAAATGTGAGTTTTAATCATATTGATGCCTTTTATCTTTCCTAGGCTTTCATTGGCAGCATTTGGAATAATTCAGTGAATCAGTTCAAACTTTGTCTAGTTTTTTTGAAAGCTTTTAGTAAGTTTTCATAAATTGTGAGAGGCAACCACGACTCTCATTAGCATTTGCACTGGCAGACTTAGCAGAAAGGCCAGAGACTGAGGGCTCAGTCCTGAAAGACAATTACTCTGTCCTTGATGTGGCAAAGCACTTACGCATGTGCTTAACTTTAAACACTTGGTCCCAGTGTAATCAGTGGAACAACTCATATTGATTAAATGTTGTGCTGTATCAGGGACAGAATGTTCAACACTCCGCAGAACTGAATCCTGAGCAAGCTTGAAGATCGAACTCTGAACCATTTCACTCCTAGAAGTAGTCCTTCTAGATTATGAAGGACATATATAAGAATGGGAAAGCTTGCATGCAGTGCCCTTTCTGCTTCTGCAGGAATTATCAAAAATAGAATTTTAGTGTTAAAATGTCCCTCTACACTTTCTTTTAGTTTATGTATTCATTCATTAACTGGACTATTTGGCTTTCCTACCATAGATTATGAATAACCTAGGCCAAAGCCAACACTTCAGATCCCTAGATATGGAAAAAGAAAAGGAGGACTTGTGGCACCTTAGAGACTAACCAATTTATTTGAGCATAAGCTTTTGTGAGCTACAGCTCACTTCATCGGATGCATTCAGTGGAAAATACAGTGGGGAGATTTATATACATAGAGAACATGAAACAATCGGTGTTACCATACACACTGTAACAAGAGTGATCAGGTAAGGTGAGCTATTACCAGCAGGAGAGCGGGGGTGGGGAACCTTTTGTAGTGATAATCAAGGTGGGCCATTTCCAGCAGTTGACAAGAAAGTCTGAGGAACAGTTTGGGGCAGGGAGGAGATAAACTCTGGTTACAGCGTGTATGGTAACACCCATTGTTTCATGTTCTCTATGTATATAAATCTCCCCACTGTATTTTCCACTGCATGCATCCAATGAAGTGAGCTGTAGCTCATGAAAGCTTATGCTCAAATAAATTTGTTCGTTTCTAAGGTGCCACAAGTCCTCCTTTTCTTTTTGCGAATACAGACTAACACGGCTGCTACTCTGAAACCAGATATGGAATTATCCCTATAATTTTTATTCTAAATTTCAGAAGTGGAAAGGGTTGGTCAAACGGAGCCAGATAGTGTGAGAAAAGCTGCTCCCTCAGTTTCTTGACACAAACTAGCAAAATCTTTACGAGAATAGCTGATCTTGAGATGTCCAGCATCCAATATGATAGACATCTTACAAAATCATTCCAGCTGCAAGAGTTTGTCATTTTGGAGCACAGGAACTGTTTGCATAATTTTGGCACCAGTAATCTACACCAGGGCCTAATTTAATCCTCAATGACAAACCTTTTGCCTAAACCTAGTTCAAATCTAAATTCTATCTCCCCACCCTATATGTTCTTCAATAGTTACTAGTGAGAGGGGTTGGGGTAGATATAAGAGGAGTTAATACTGAGAGTCTATTGGGAGTATTTGATCTCCCCTAAAAACAATAAAACGTAACTGGAATTAGAATCTGTAATGCTTCTCACTGGGGATAAACTTGTCTTTACAGATCAAATTTCAACATATGAAATATAAATTTCTTTATATCTGAAATGCAAATAAGTTAATAATTTAAGCTCTATCATGGCATGGAAAAAGGATGTTTTGAATTCTTATTTCAGGAGCTGTAAATAGAGCTTTGTCTTCTGGTCTTTGTCCCATCTATGTGGTTTTGGCTTTTCAAGTCTTTCTCTATTCCAGTCTGTCTTGAAGCGGTTCCTTGGAAATGCCACGGCTAATCAAATCCTTTTGTAGGACATCCATCCATCTAGTTTGTGTCTTGCAACCTTCCTCTTACACTCCACTTCTAAGTGTAACATCCTGTTTCCTATATAATCCATTCACATGCCCAAACCATCTAAGCCTGGATTCCATCAGCTTTTCTATAACTGGTACCACCTTCATACTTCCTCTTATTTGTTTACTGTGACTCTAACACAGCTACCACTCTGAAACCTACAATCTACCAGAGTAACCCCAACCATCCATCTTAACATTTACACTGTATTCATGATCGGCTCCTGTCTCATCCTCAGTGACCAGCATTTGGAGTTACACAAAAATGCAGACCTAATTACCATTGTGTACATCTTACTTTTCAATGTGGTAGGCATTCTCACAAATAGAGCTTTGACAAACCTTTATTCTGATATTGATTCATAATGGTTCCTGCTCACATTTGTTTGGTTTTTTTTAACATTTGTTAAAATGCTTACATTTGTGTTTGTTTTGCCTTTAATTTTTGAAGAACCCAATCCCTGAAGTGAAACTCAACCAAAATAAACATGTTTGACTTGGTTTGGTGTCAAAAACAACTTGTAACAATCACATTTCTCCATGGTTCCCATTCAGAATAATCATTTGGCCTTGCTCAGGTTCATGAAGCTGGCCTATAATTCAGGTTACTAGGCACTTAAAAAGTATGATGATAAGTGGTATAAATACATAGCTAGATGGAGAGGTTTGTAATAAAATCCCATTATTGGCAAACTTGTAGCTGTTGTGACCGTACAAAGTGATATGTATCACTCATAACATGTAACCCTTTTTATTAAAATTAAATCTTTGATACAAGATTACCCTGGCAACATGTTTGTGCTTCTTCAGTCATGACAGACTCTTTGTTGTAGTGAGTCCAAGGTACAGCATGGCGGGATCTGTACTAACTAATTTCTGCCCTACAGTCTCTGGACCTGATTCTCCATTGCCTTGCCTCTGGTGTAGTCGCTTTCACCTGTGCAAACTGGGCATAAAACATGGCCATTCAGATCTAGTAGCAGCTTGCACTCCCTGTGTTTAGTTTGCACAAGGGTAAACGACTATTGCCAGCACTGGAAAATTAGTGCCTGCATATTCTGTGCTGAATAATATAGGGACATATCCACAGCTAGTGTAAATCACTGTAGGTCCATTAAGCTTGTCATATTAAATTAACAGGATGCAAAAAACCCTAGGTTTTTTTTAATCTTTCCTCCAATGTTTAATAGATGTGCTGTTTTAGGAATGTCCCTCTGCTTTTAAAAAGGAGTACAATGTCTGCAATGTTCTAACAATACAAACATAGCAGACATCCTCTACAAGGGGGAGGGAGAGAAATAAACTTGTACAAATATATGCATCTGCTTATATACCCACGGTTTGCACAATGATGACATTATACTAAAATAAATACAGGAAGTGAGGGTCTCGGTGGGGAATAACACAACAATAACCATTGCCATATATGGTCTTCTTTTAACTTCTTGTATTACTTAACATTGTCTTAGCTTACAACAGCACATTTGCTACAATATTGAGGTGGATTACTTTTAGCAGTTTACTAAGTTACTAAAAAAGATACCAATAAATGTTGCAGAAAATTTGTTGCTGTCATTTTACAAAGGACTAACAACATGGAAATCATCATTTCATGTTGCTATCTTTTACACACACAAAATCCCGAGATGCTTGTTTCTTAATTGTGGTTTTAATTTTGCTTTTTTAATGCAAATATTATATGCCATAGCAGGAGGCAGACAAAAGCAGTTATCAGAGGAGTGTCTAGTACCAAAAAATAGATGAATCACTAGAATAAAGATCTAAGGGAAGGCAAGAGAGCCTTATAAAGCGAAGCCAGGTATACAAACTTTTCCTGCTGGCCTTTTTGTGAAAGGAGAAATTAAATGATTGCACTTGAAATGAGGCATTAAGTGACCAAACGGTGCTTCCTGGGGTAAAATGAGAGAAACTCTCAAAGCAAACTGTATGAATTATAAGACGTTAATCAGATTCACATTTTTTGCCATTACAAGTGAAGAAAATATTCCTGGGCTTTGTGGCTAATTTTCAAAGTTCCATCCATGGATTTAGTCACAGGACCATGAAAAGAATTTAGCCATTTAACAAGTATGGTCTACTTGTCAGTGGACAGGTGTCCTTTTGCAAAACTCACATAATAGTTGGCATCACTTGGTGATTTCTTGACCTCCCTGCTAGGATTGATGACACGTTGAATAGGGATAGAGGTCAAACCAGCCTCTCTTCTTTAGAGATGTCAGGTTAAGGTTGGAGAATATTGGCAGGCTAGGATGGGAGAGCTATGCTGCTGTTATACATGCTGCCTACCGTTAGATCTGTGGTAGAGTGATCTGGATTTGCTTCACAAGCATAGCTGTGAATTGCAAAATAAAACTTTTTCCCATTTCTCCAAGAATTTCTGAACTGGGTCAAAAGGAAAACATCATTTCTGAGCACAAACGCATCACTTTTTGCAGTGATGGGGTTTGTTTTTTTTCCTGGGGGGGTAGGACTTTTCAAAGCTGAAAAGTCACTGCAATAAGGAGAAGGAAGTTCTAGTGATTAGTCCCCTCGCTTAGGACTTCAGAGATCTGGCTTCAGTTCCCTGCTCCACCACAGATTCCCTTTGCAACCATGGGCAAATCACTTAGTCCCTCTGTACTGCAGTTTACCATGTGTAAAATGTGGTTAATAGTACTTCCAACCTGTGAGAAGTGAAGAGTATAAATGCATTATGAGGTGTTCAGATACTAGTGTAAGGGGATGGGACAGACCATATAAGTACCTAATTGCTTAATTTTCTCCTCTGGCTTCTTACTCTGGAGCAGCTACAAGCTGAAGAACGCATCTGGTAAGGATTTTAGACCCTGCAGCATTAGAGCCAAAGAGAATAAAATCCTATCATATCAGTGAAGAACGGTCTCTCTGGCCTGACATTCCTAATGGGTTCTTCTTCCCAGCAGGCAGAATCACAGCCACAACGACTTACACCCTCCTTCTCATCAGGAATTTGGGCACCTCCAGGGGGACTAAGTGGTTAGATGGTACAAATCTTGTTGTAAGTACTGTTCAGAAGAGCTGTGTCAGAAAATGGATTTTCCATCTCAAACGGTTTGAAAAACAGTGTACCTCCCATGGAAATGAAAAGCTAAAACTTTAAATTTTCATGAAACGAAATGCTGAAAAAAATTGCTTGGGGACAATTGTAACATTTCCATTTTGACCCTTTTTAGTTAGATAAAAAAGCAAATTTCAAACCACAAAGTCTCTATGAAGCAAAAAAACATTAAACTTTGCATTCCAAAAGTGTCAAAACCAGACAATTTCTTTTAAATGAAATTGTCAAAATGATTAACATTTTTAGGAAATTGTGTTTCATCGAAACAGCATTTTCAAACGGAAGACTGTTTTGAGGGAAATGTTTCAACAGCTCTACTATTCAGTTTCATCAGCCCTTTGCGTATAATGCCTACAACTCATACTTTATTTGACCCACTCCTCCCACTGAATATACATTTTCCTAGTGCCCCAAATTGAAGGTAAATCTTCAAACCCTGTGATGTTGTTTTTCACTAGTTTTGTTCATAATGAATGTCTTTTTTGCACAGCTCTGTAAATCCAGAGCACATTCATATGTCAAGTCAACCGTTGGTTTGATTCCTTCAAGTCATTTATCTTTTTGTTGCATTTCCCAAAATCCATGCATTACTGTATATGCCTGGGGTTTCTGAGTGGAATCAATAGTATTACCATGCAACTTATATTTGATAATCACTGCTTTTGTGAATCGGTGGAATCTTCAAAGCTAGCTACTGACAATTACTGTGATAAAGAACCATTTCCAACAAGTCCTCACACAATGCTTTAGTGGTAATCGCTGAGGCAGCACTGGCAGTGACCTTAAATTGGAAATTGGTACAAGCACTATTGAATGGAACATATGTCAAACTTAGCTGCAGCTAGTTGGGCACATATACTAGTTCATACCTAATTTAGAGACCTAAAGTACCCTTCCAAATCATGCAGTTTGCACATGCACTTGGTCATGCTGGTGCTTATCAAGCAGTTTGTCAATATAAATACCTGATTTGCATAATGCAGTAGCCTCAAGTTAGATAGTATGTGGACGCTGCCTGGACCTTAGCTCTCGCGGACATTCATGAGATCAAAAGGTTGTTTAAAATAATAATCTGGGTTTTCCCATCTCGCTCTCTGTCTCTTTCTGTTTCCTCCTTCCCTCTTCTGATTTTGTCAGTGAACAAGAGAGCCAGTGGAGGCAGGAGGGGCAATTGAAGAAGAATTGAAATTTTTGATTTCTCTTCCAAATCAGACCATCTTGAACAATTTCAATGGAAATCTTCAGTTCAGGAAAAAATGCCATTTTTCATTGAAAAGAATTTCAAAGTGGGGAAAAAAAAACAACCCACTGACCAGTTCCAAAAGGCACTTTGCCTTTAGTGGAGTCTTTAGAGACCAAAATCTGTAATTTAGATGCTTATAGAGCAGATCTAGAGACTTTCTTTTATACGTGGGAAAACAGGCAGGATCCAATGTAGAGATAACTGACATCAGAGTTTGAGGAAGAACATTCTAATCATATGATATTTGTGGCTAGGCTCTTTGTGGTCTTCTCTCTAACGTCTATTTTACCACAAATAATTTGGGCAGTTGATGGGGCACAAACAAATTTAAAGAGACAGTAACTTTCTTCTAATCTAGTACGCTGTCATTTGTGCAAATTCAGCTAGGAAGAGCCATTGTTATCAGCTCTTTTGTCTACAGCATATCAAACCCACTTCCAAGGGCAATTTCAATTAATTGTTTCCAGTTGCAAGTAGTGACCATGAAGGGGAAAAAAAAGCCCTTCAACATTCACTGCTAGTGCTACTATGCACCACCTACTGACTGAGAACTTCTCCGTCTCACGAGAATACACCAAGCAGATATCGACTTTTACAAGGGTATCTGATATTTCAAGACTTTATATGATAGTGTGTAAAAGTTGTCAGATTTGAAAGCCTTTGTGGTATAAAGTAGAAGACAGTTTTGTTCCTTACCCCACACACAAGGAGCAACCATACTGTTTAAGTTTGGCTAACTTTTTTTATTTTAAAATTAAGGAAGACAAAATTAGAATAAACAACTATGTAGCATTTTTAGGGAGCATGGTGTGTGTGTCTCATTCTTTAGGAACAGTTATCTTGAAATGAAATGGTTCTCCAAAATGGAGGGTCTTGTAACAGTCAGCCTGCTTTAAAAATGTAAAGGTGCAGGGGACAGAAATCAGGAGTTACACAACTACTTATGACATCAGTACAAATGAATGTAGGGTTCATGCATTGGGCTTAAACAGTGTCAGTGACTTGAGGCCCAAGTTCAGTTTTTAAATATTGTGTAATGCCAAAGGTTATGAAAAGCACATCCTGCTTCACAGATATACTGAATTATGAACCATAGCTTCCACTTCTCATTGTAATATCTGAATTAGTCTGAGCAATGAATGGTTGGCACTCGGAATCCTCTAAAACAAATCTATTGGCTAAAGTATTAAGGCAACCAGGTAGTAAATACACAGCTTTTGTCAGTGAATGTTCCACCAAAAATAGCATTTGTCTTGTAGATTAGTTAACTAAAAATATTTACATATGTATTGGACAAATTATTTTAGAGGAGAAAGTTATCTGTAGTGTCTGTCTCATGTATACACTCTATATCTGACCTCTCAGTCTTCATCCTCATGTATACACCTGCCATTTTTTCCACTACCTCTTACCCTTTTCAGAACTCCAGTAAAGTCCAGAAAGAGTCTATTTCAATATTCTGGACCTGGTTCTGATGTGGGTGAAACCAGACAGCCACTATGCTCTTGAATGAAGTCACACCAAAAAGTGATACGAAAATACACCATATCACCTATGGGCAAACCCCTTCCACAAAACGATCACTCCATATCTGACCTCTCAGTCTTCATCCTCAAAGCCTTCAAAAGATGAGACTGGGAACTTAAATTTATATCTCTTCTAGATACCAAAAGACTTAAAGACCCTGGATTTATGGGTCATTAAATCTCATTACTAACCCTCCTTTTTCCTACGTCTGCCCACTTCACCTTTGAAAGGTCTCTTGCAACATGTGTTAACTCTTTAGATAAATACAAAGTGGAACAGATGTGACACTGAGTACCATTCCCAGACCTGAAGAAGAGCTCAAAAGCTTGTCTCTCTCATCACCAGAAGTTGGTCCAATAAAAGATATTACCTCACCCACTTTCTCTTTGTATATGCATGCAGTTTAAAATCTCAATCCTGACAAGTGCTAAATGCCCTTAACTTGCAATGGGCACTGGTATTCGAGCTTTCAGCCCCTTTTAGGACAAGCCCCACATGAGCATAATATTTGGCATATAATATTTAGGAAGAAGCTTCTTTAAGAACAGGGCTATTAAAGTTATAGCACTAGGTGTGTCCGCGTAGGTAGGGTAATGGGAATAACATTATTGGGAATAATTTGCAGACACTAAAAAATAAATCCCATGAACCCAGCAAATGAATTAACTGTAATTTCCTTTAAGCTAGTTAAAGGCTGCAGAGCACTTTGCTCTAACTTCAAGCAGGTAATTCACAGTATGCAAATGAATTACACAGGTGCACTATGAGTAGAATATATGCCTTTGTCTGCAAAAGTACTTGTCAGCAGTTTAGGAGCCATTCAAGAAAGGAGAACAGTGACACTCGCACAACAAGCCTGAGATAAAATTCTGCAAGTGAATCAACTATAACCATCACTTTAAATTTTCAAACTTGGCTGCTTAGAGTTCAAAGGCACTTAAATCCATATTTAGATGCAGTGCAAAATGAGAGGATCTTTTGTGAGTGCTCAGCACCCACAGCTCTCAAGGACTTCAAGGAGAGTTGTGGATGCTCAGCACTTCTGAAAATCATACTACTTAGCGTTAGGTGCCAAAATATGATTTAGATGTATAAATTTAGGGTCAAGAGCTTGGACTTTCAAAGGAGCTTAAAGTGAGTATGTACCCAAATTCCACTGAACTGAAGCAAGATCTTGTCACCCCATTGCCTTAGGCTCCTTTGGAAAACCCCAGTCAGTGTTTTCCTATGTCTCTATTTAGGGACCTAGGATGGACTTTTCAGCAGAGCCTCAGTAAGTGGGGTAGACCTGGGTGGGGAAAGGTAATTCTGTTTTGCAAAGGCTCTTGAAGTTTTTTGTTGTTTTTTTAAGATTTGGAACAAAACCAAAGACATTATAATTCTCCATGGAAGGGAACGGAACCCTGACTCCAGGGCAGTCTCTCTGGTGGCCTGCCATGGAACCACAAACCCTGGAAGCTCTGGAGTCCCCAACTCTGAGCCAGTCCATGTGTCAGGCTGTGCTGGAGCCACAGACCATGGGAACCCAAGCTGCCACGGACCTGGCAGGAAACCCGGCCTGTGTTCCTTTGGAACTTCGTCAGACTCAAACTATCACCACAAAACATTTTGATTTAGACAAATTGTCTCGGAGCACAAGTCCCACTAAGAGTATGTCTACACTGACAAAAAAATGGTGGCATTACATCCCAGACCCTGGATCAGCTGACTTGGGCTTGCCAGGCCTGGTTCAGATGGCTAAATATAACAATGAGACTTTGGGGTTTGGGCTGGAGCCTGGGCTCTGAGATCCTGTCCCCCCTCACGCCCTTGTGTGCTGTAGGTCTTTTATTGCAGTGTAGACATACCTTGAAAGTCATCTTGAAAAATCTCATCCTTAAGTAGCCTGATTTTCAAGTGCTGAGCACACAGCAGTTACTGTTGAAGCTAATGTGGGAAAACTAGTGCAACTGACATCAGTCAGGCCCAGTACTAGATTAATTTTAGACATAAATATAAATAAAATATATAGTGATTCCCTGTCTTTTCCCCTTAACCATTACCGAATCCAACTGCTTCAATCTGAGGCTTTCCAAAGGTATTTGTCTTGACAAGTTTCAAAGTTGAGTATGCTTTAATCTTCAAAACGAAGGGTGGGGGTGATGCTGCAGGAAATATCCAGACAGATATGTCTACCAAGGACTCAAATGAATAGAACCCGTGGGCTTTGGAGTTTGTCCAAGGGCTTCCTGCCCTCCGCTTTATTGCAACTAATCTAACAAAGTGGTTTCTGGTCTTCTTCAAAACTGGATTTTACCCAACACTTTGTTAGAAGTAACAAGGGCAATAGAATGGGGAAATGGTTGACACCATTCACTAGAGAATAGAGAAATACATCTGAATTTATACAAAGATTTGGTTTGCTATCCTGATTAATAAAAACATGAAATGGAGCCTGAAGAAAATAGGACAGATTAATTTCTTCTACTACTACTACTTATGAGCTAAAGCACGTGTGGATTGCTCACCCAGGAACCACAGGTGTTCTTTGGAAGGGAGACCAGGGAGTTGATGTTTAGCTACTAGAACACTAATTAATCTCTGGGGGCTAAAAAGTATAGGTTTGAAATCTCCTTTCCTCAGCTGCAAGGGAATGTGTTTGAAGGGAGACTCATTATCATACTTATGCACATTTATTTGTTCTTCGTTTAAGGCTCTGTTCTGGACCTTTTTGCTATTATCACAGTTTTTATCCTTTTACTGGTAGGATCCAATTCAGCAAAATCTGAAGCACATGCCTAAATCCTCTTGACTGAAATGGGACTTAAACATATGCTTAACTTCACATTAGTTTTAAACACATGCATAGGTCAGGGAGACCTTATGTATTTTAAGTCAGGACATCTAAATACAGTACAAAGGTCTGTTCTATACTCTGTGCTAATCTCCACATAGATTATTTGGGAACACTCTTCCCATGTACTAAGAAGCTTTTGTTTCCTCCTTTAAATCTATCCTTAAAATCCATTTCTTACTTATCACCTTCATACACAGGTCCTCTTGCTGACTAAGCTCCTGAGCCATCTTGCACATAAATAATTGTCTCTGCTTGATATTTAGCAGCTGTCCAAAAAGTAAACAAAGTATTATGATTAATAAGGAATGGGATAGAAAATATAATAATGCTATTAAAACAAATAGATATATCATCAGCTGGAACAGTGTGTTCAGGTCTAGTCACCCTATCAAAGAGATCATGGGGGTGGGGAAGGACATAGGGAATAACAATGATTAGATAAATGAAAAGATAGCCCGATAAAGAGATTAAAAAGTCTGGGACTGTTTACTTTAGAGAGGACATGAATAGAAGAGAACATAATGCAGGCATATAAAATAGTGTATACGGTAGAAAAGGTGGATCAGATGTTCCAGTTTACCCTTTCTGACCCTGAAAAATACGTCAACATTCAATGAAAGTGAAGGCAGCAAATTTAGAACTAATAACAGGAATTCCCCCCCAAAACAATTAATAATATATCTGTGGAACTCACACTCAAGATGCCATTGAAGCCAAGAGCTTTGTAGGATTGAAAAACAAGGATTAAAAAATGATTGATACATACTCTCAAGCATCAGGGCATACGCCAAAAACTAATTGACAAAAGGCCCAAATTGGGGCCCAAACTGGAGTGAAACCAAATTTCAAAACATCTAGATTCATCACAGAATTGAACTACCTTTCACTGCAAAACTCTAGGCAGTATGTAATCCTAAGGAATTACATTCCCATTGACTCCAAGAGGATATGCATGGTATCCTAGCCCAGCCCAGCCCTGCCTGCATAGTCTTGTGATGTTTCTGCTTATGATACTCAAATTACAACCACTTTCATATGCCTTGTGCCATTTTACACACTTGGAAGGTAGAACAAGGAGGGCGGAGGAACCTGCAGACCAATATATGGATAATCGTACTAATTCTTCTCAGTCCCTGCCAAACAGAAGTACAGTGTGGTTATAAAAGAGCAGCTATTACCTAAAACATTGTTATTTTTGTTACCCCACTTGCATGTTTGTCCTATGCATCAGTTATGTCTTGGGTTTTTAGATTGTAACTTTTCTTGGGTAGAGATTGTCATGTTACTACGTGCTAAGTGCTGTATACACAGTGGAACCCCAACCTGGCTGGGGTCTCCAGGTGCTTCCAAAATAATATCTACCTGTTGCTATGGCACCAGAGTCTTGAAAGGGACTCTTTCTGGGAGATAAAGACCTTTGTGTGGAACAAGATTTTGTACTCCATCATAAATGTGGTGTACTCTCCGTTCGCAAAGGAATAGAGAACTCTACTGCTGAGAGTAGTGTGGGATTTTGCTTGTAATCTCCATAGGAAACAGAAATGGGGAAGCAAAACAACAACAACAAGAAAAGCGGGTGGAAAAAGAAGGCATGTACTTGATATTGATGGACAGCTTATTTTCGCCCAATCCATTGCAGAAATTGGTCAAGAACAGTTCATCTGTGAGCAGATATGACCTCCTGTAATACTGCCAAAGTCAAATAGACTGCTAGTGAATTGCTGAGCAAATAACCATCATGTGAGTTAAAAGTGCCTGGGGTCAGTTTTTATTGAAGCACCCAATTTCTCTAGGATTTCAAACAAAATTACACACGAATGGCCTTATTAGGTCAGACAAATGGATCATCTATCCCAGTATCATCTCTTATGACAGTGGCCGGTGCAAGATGCTTCAAGAAGGAATGAACAGTATAGGACAATTAGTGATCTACCCCCAGTTGTCCAGTCCCAGTTTCTGGCAGTCAGATGTTTTGGGACATGGGGTTGTATCCCTGACCATCCTGGCTAATAGCCATTGATGGACCTATCCTCCAGTAACTTATCTAATTCTTTTTTTGGACCCAGTTATACTTTTGGCCTTCACAACATGCCCTGGCGACAAGTTCTACAGGTTGACTGCATTGTGTGAAGAAGTACTTCCTTTTGTTTGTTTTAAACCCTCTGCCTATTAATTTCACTGGCTGAACTCTACTTCTTGTGTAACGTGAAAGGGTAAATAATACTTCCTTATTCACTTTCTCCACTACACTCATGATTTTATACATCTCTATGATAAACCCCTTTCATCATCTCTTTTCTAAGTTGAACAGTCCCAGTCTTTTTAACCTCTCCTCCTATGGAACCTGTTCCATATCCCTCATCATTTTTGTTGCTCTTCTCTGTACTTTTTCAAATTATAATATTTTTAATTTGTCACCTAAAAAGAATGCCACACGTGTGGCAATCTCCCTCACATCCCCTGCAGTAAAGACCGATGTATAAAATTCATTTAGCATTGGTTAGAAGGATAAAGTGAGAATACGTGTTCTGTAACTTGCACAATTCAATTACTTCTGCCTTTCTCCTTCTCTTTCACTTTTTTAAAAAAATATTATTTTGGATATACACATGTAATTTGCATCATGAAAAGTTTCCTGACATGCAACAAACTTTAGGAGAAATAATAGACATGAATTAATTTGAATAGGAATGCTATATGACACCACTTCTTAAATTCAAAAGTAGCGCAAATATAATCTATGCATACTAAAGTCAAAGCACTGAATGGGTTCCATAAGTTGGTTATTTTAGGTATTTCCAAGATTGTCATCATCTGTTCTATTCATTTTCTTATACCAGTGTCAATGTGTACTGTCTGAGTACCTGCTATTGAAGAATGAGATGGATGAATAAGATTTTAAAAGAAAACTTAAAACAAAGAGGGGATGGATGGTCTTGAGCGATGACATGGGAATGAGACTCAAAGACTTCCTGTCTTTGAGCTAGTCACTTATTCCCTCTGTGTTTCAGTTTTCCATCTTTGAAATGAGAATAATAATATATTCTTTCCACCTTTTGTCTCTTTTGTCTATAAGCCTATCATGACGGAGACTGTGTCACACTAAATGTTTGTACAGCAGCTGGGCATGATGTGACCCATTCTTGTTTGGGACTTCTAGGCACTACTATAATACAAGTAAATAATAATGTGCATAACAAAATATAGAAGTGCACATTTGAAGTAGAAATTACAGGGAGATATAAAATTCTATTTAAATGAGCAACTGGAGAGAGAATGAATTGATCTTTAACTATTCATGGTAAATAGGCCCAATGGCCTGTGATGGGATGTTAGATGAGGTGGGATCTGAGTTACTACAGAGAATTCTTTCCTGGGTATCTGGCTGGTGAATCTTGTCCACATGCTCAGGGTTCAGCTGATCGCTATATTTGGGGTCGGGAAGGAATTTTCCTCAAGGGCAGATTGGAGGAGGCCCTGAGAGTTTTTCGCCTTCCTCTGCAGCGTGGGGCACGGGTCACTTGCTGGGGATTCTCTTCACCGTGAAGTCTTTAAACCACAATTTGAGGACTTCAATAGCTCAGACATAGGTGAGAGGTTTATTGCAGGAGTGGGTGGGTGAGATTCTCTGGCCTGCATTGTGCAGGAGGTCAGACTAGATGATCATAATGGTCCCTTCTGACCTTAATGTCTATGAGTCTATGAGAGAATATCAACCAACTCAATAACAATTATCCTGATATTTTGAGGGTCTTTGGTGTAGAAAAAGAGATTGAGAAATGGCCTACAGATACAGGCTATATCTCTGACCCTACTGCATAAGGCAGGAATTATTGAATGATTCGCATTAACTCATCTTACCTGTCATCAATGTGATAAGCTTCATTACATGCCTGTGACATATACCTTTCAAGTCTGTTGATCTCACACATATATATGAGTGCAGAAAGAGCTTGAGAAGAAGCTTCTAGCTGAATGAAATCGAGAGATGTTTGCTTTCTCTCTCTAATGATGAGTTGTCCTTGCTTTGCTGGGGTTAGAGCATTCTCTACGGACAGTCTGCTGCAGTTGAATGTGTGAAACATGCCAGCACATTTGCGGTGGCACTAGAATTTCAGGCTGGAGGGTTGTTAAATAATTTAAACGTGACAAAGTTTTAGCTTGAGTTGCTGCTTGAGCCAGGATGCAGGTGCAGTATCTCCCCAAAGAGATAAGACAAACATTTTGTTCCCCTTACAGCCTAAAAAGATCTAAAAGACATAATTAGGCTATAGCTTTTTAAGAGAGAGAAATCAGAGCAGTGTGGTGCCGTTTGTTTGACATATGGTTGGTAGGCAGCTAGTTTGAGGGCAGTTTCTTAAGTGGTTTAGTGTTAATGATGTTTCTGAGTTTTCCAAGGTGCCCAAGATTGGCACTGGTCATGAAAAGAAATAAACGTAAATAAAAACTCTTTCAAAATAGACCATCAATACTGGATCTTTTTCTCACTTGTTGGCTCAGAATAGTGAAATCTCCAGGCGTACCTGAGATTGCATGCAAGTTTTCTATTTTTCTTTTAATTATTCAATATTTGTCATTGGAAGTTATCAATTATTGATCTTATTAATTTGGCTGCATTGCTTCAGGCTGCTTTCTTCTTAGACTGGTAGAGGTGCTTCTCTTACTAGTTAGAGAAATCTCAAATTATGTATCAGGAAACCAGACTGGCAGCTCAGAGAGCTTGAGACTTTCTACAATACAATCCGTTCTGGTTAAGGGTTTGAACTTACAGTTAAACTCATATTACTTAGTTAAACTCATATTGATTTAAATTTTGAATAAGAAACACTGCAGAATGAAACCCTGATCCTGAAATCATTTACATACTCATCAGTTAATTTCATGCCAGAAAAATGCATGGGCCTACTCACGTGTATAAGCATTGGCAGGATCAGAACCTATAGACTATGCAGCACTGAAAGTCAATTCAGTTTCAGATCTGTTTGGAAAAAAATGCAAAATCTCAACAGCACAACATTCTGCCAAGGCCCCCTTGAGGATTCTAGCAGCTATGACAGCCTTCCTGTCTTATCTTGATACAGTACCTTGAACTGAATATTGTGCATATTCTGGCATGAAATGAACTCTGGGGTGCCCTGGAGAAATTTCCCCATTACTAATTTAAATGTTTAACACATTTACCACTTTTCTCTAAATTTTGCAGCACACTTCAGTGAAAGTGCTGCATGCAATGCTTGAAATAGTCTCCACAATAGCTGTAGCTGTGTAGTGTTTGCCTCAAAAACTGGAAGCTTTGCCCTACCTCCAGCTTCTTGCCCTAGTTTGTTACTATTTTCTCAGCTGAAAAACTTTCTCAGAAATGTTGTATTTTATTATTTATCTCACAAGGGAGCTACCAACACATACCTGGGAAACTATCCCACGTCCTAATAGATGTCCTATCGACTGATAGTTATATGGCCTCATTAGCACAGTATCTGAGCTTTCCACACGTTCCCTGTGACACAGGGAAGTATTAGTAGGCCATTTTACGGGGGGGAACCGGGGCATTGATGCCCAGATCCTGAAAGGTATTTAGGCTCCTAACATCCTCTGAAATCCCTTGAAGTTAGGAGCTTAAGTACTTTTGTGGAGCGGGGCCTCACACAAGAAATCTCTGGCTGAGCAGGAACTAGAAGCTACGTCTCCCAGGTCTCAGGCTAATGCCATAACTTCTAGGCCATCCATCCTCTCATTGTCAGGAAGCTTTTCCTGAAATTCATCCTAATTTTTCCTTTTTCTTAATCTCAGCTCATTTCTCCTAATTAAGTCCCCAGGTAATACGTTAAAGTCTATTACTGCAAGCTGCTCTGCTCATGTGGACTCCATATGACCCCATTGACTTCACTGGGCTTTGATCGGGCACAGATGTTGGCCTATACAGATTATCTCACAGGTTAACTGCATAATAATTCCTCTCCATTTTTGGCATTTATACTCTTCAAATATTTGTAGACAACAGCTATATCCTTCACTCACTGTCACTTAGCCAAGCTATGTGTGTTTAGCTGTTCTAATATTGGCATATGCTAGGCACTCCAGCTCCACAAGGATGACTTTTCTTGCTTTCTTTGAACTCTTTCTGATTCTCATCCCTACATCCCACCTTTTCTCTGTTACTGTTATACCCAGGAAGTATTGCAATATCTCAAGTATGATAACACCATAACTATTATGCATGATACACAGCATACACACCTCAAAATGATATATTATTTTGGGGCAGCCATATTGCATTGTAAACACATGGCTATTTTTCTGTCCACGGCCACATCCCATATGTTGCTTTCCTCATTGCTGCTTCCTGAATTTGTCCAGGCCATTGAGTATATGTCTTTTGATTTCTTGCCTGGAGTTTTTCCAATTTGAATTCTCCCTCCCCCCACTGGCGGGCATGTTTCTAAATTAATACTGCTTTTCCATCCATTCTTGTGCTTGAAAGAATTTTCCATTTATTCTTACCTGTGAGTCTCATCAGTGTTTACTTCTGACTAATTCTCCTGCGAGTTTCTTCTCCCAGTCGATGTGGCACCATGCTTGACAATCTCAACTATGGCACTACCATATCAGTAAGTATCAGGAAATATGCTTCAGTTACTTAAGCTCCAGCCAGCCCTGTATCTGTGATGTGCAGAGTTGTTGAAGCCATGTTGGCCTCAGGATATTAGAGAGACAGGATAGGTGAGGTAATCTCTTTTATTGGACCAACTTCTGTTGATGAACGAGACAAGCTTTCAAGCTTACACAGAGCTCTGTATCTTGTCTTGCACCAGCAGAAGTGGATCCAATAGAATATATGACTCACCACTGCATCACACTGCTTTGTGTTCACTTAGGTGAGAGCACAGAGAAACAGTTACCCCAGTCCTCCTACGCCATCAGTGCTTCCTCTTCCCTCTCTCCTAACAAAAAAGAACAAAAGATGAGGGGAGGGGAGAGTGAGGAGAGCGAAGAAGGTAGAATCAAGAGAGCAGTAGCAAGAAGAGGGAGTTCTGTGCTGCCCACTCCCTGACCTCAATGACCTGAATTCTAGAGTCAGTTCTTCTCCATGTTCCTGAAGATCTGTTATTAGCTATCCAGTGAGCAACCCATTTCATTCTGAGCTCTTGCTGGTCTTGAGACCCACCAATCTCTCTTCCCCCACTGATTGATTGCAGAGCCCTTCAGAGCAGCACTTTCCCCTGCTCTGCCAGTTCATGTGGCTCAAGTGCTACAGCTTGCTCTACAGCAGGGACAACCTATCAGGTGAGCCCCAATTAGTGGAATTCGTCTTCAATTTGCCCTCTGTGGTTTGGGGCAGGTTGGGCTTCATTTCCACCTCAAACTTTGCACTCCCCCCCATATTTCCATCGTCTCCCCTATTTTCCTTCTCCTACCACTGCCTGTTGGCTGGTGGGTCTCAGCATAAATGTACTCCTGATCAGGGCCAGTCTCCTTTACCTCCCAGCTGTTGCAGAGCTTGGTCTTGGCGCTTTCCTATCCTCGATCTCTCTTCTGGGTACCACTGCCTATCACAGGCTGATTTTACGTTAGGGCTTCTTTACCAGGCCCAGCTGCAGAAATGTCTGTGTCCTCTGCTCCAATCTTAGGTCCCCACCATCCACCAGTCTCTGCTTCCTCTCAAGGAAGCACAGTGACTCTCTTTCCACACCACCAGTACCAGAGCCAGCCTCATGCATTGTTTGCTCCTTAGAGAAGAAGGGAGACCGTTGTGATTTGCAACTGCAGGAGGACTACAACCTAGACTAGCTGTCTGATATGCACCTAGACACTAACTAGGAATCTCTCACAGAAGAGGACCTGCCCTATGCCTCTGAAAGCTAGAGGCCTTCATATGCAGAACTGTGGCTACCTCAGGGCTTGGAGCCCAGATATCACACTTGAATACACATGGGTTTATACTTTTTCTTGTAATTTTTATAGTGCTTTCCCCCTTCATACAAGAAAATCCTGATTCAAATAAAGTCTAAGGACAGTCTGCTGCTCTATCAGCAATATGTGGAATAGAGGCCAGGGGATAGCTCAATAGCAAATGAAAAGACAAAACCATAAAATTAATACCTGAAATTAAAATAAAATGAGTTTTCCTTTATCTTGGAGAGCATCTCCTTGAGACATTCTGCTCTAAATATTTTGAAAAATAATAAGCCCCTCAACCTTAGCATTATACCCAAACTGTGTCTGGAAGTTAAGACATTGACACATAAAACTGCGCACTGCTTAGCAATTAAGTACAAATCTCCTTCCATCCCATATCAAGACTGGCTGAAGCAGGGCCGGCTCTAGGTTTTTTGCCGCCCCAAGGGCAAAAAAATAAAAGAAAAGAGAGCTGGAGTGCCGCCGAAGCAAAAAAAATCCCTGGAGTGCTGCTGAAGCAAAAAAAAAAAAAAAAAAAGGAAAAGAAGAAGAAAAGGGCCAGAGTGCCGCCCCAAGCGCGTGGTTGGTTTGTTGGTGCCTAGAGCCGGCCCTGGGCAGAAGATGTCAGCAGCCTTCGGGATGTGTGTCTAAAATCTGTCAAGACTCTTCAGAAAACCTGTGCCAACTTCACCAGTGTTGCCTAATGCAGTATGTATTAGGAAATATTACTTTAGTATATTGTCTGCCTTTTGGGTAGTTGGAGCCCTGAAAGGAAGAATAATAGAATGGTCCAGGGTTGTTGTTTTTTTTCCAGTTAGATCCGCAAAACTTTTTTGCTACGGTCCCCCTGACATAGCTGGCTTCCAGCCACTGTGAATGTACCACGAGGCACAGGGCAAGCCTGAGGTAGCTGGGGAAGGGTTAGTGAGTTCATTTGCCCCAAATTTGACTGACTCACTTTGTAGCTGAAGCATATGATGCTTTCAGGTCTTGTCTCACCCACTTTCGCCAACCAACCTGGTTCAGAAGGGGAGACTATGTGTTTGAGTTGGGGGTCTGTGCATAGTTCCAAAGTTTCAAAAAGTTTTGCAGGAGATGATTGTCCAGATAAACTGGAAGTTGGGAATCTAGCAGGCTCACTGCTCTTAGGTATTAGCGTGGGGTTTGTTTGTTTTTTTGATGGTTTTGTTTTAGAACAAATACTGACACCTGATTAGCCATAGCACCTCTGTGAAGAGGGAATTATCAACTTGGGATGCAATTTTCTTGAAAATGTCATGCTATTTTTCTTCAAAATGTATCAACCAGCTCTGATGGTTGTTATGCCTCTCTTAAAGATGAGGAAACTTGAGGCAGAGATAGTGTGATTTCAATAATGTATTATTTGTATTGTGGTAGCACCTAGGAACCCTACTCAGGAACCAGCATCCCATTGTGCTAGGTGCTGTGCAAATGTAACACCGACAGACCCTGATCATAGGAGGGTGGGATCAAACCTGGAACCTCTGGATCTTAAATGCATGAGCCTCCACTGCATGAGCTAAAAGCCGCATGGCTCTTAGCTAAGGCTGTAGAACAGACTCATTAATCTCTCTCTAAGTAGTCTCGGTGCCATTAGATGGGACAGAACACCACACCCAGGAGGTGTGTGGGATACATAAATACAGAAAAGAAAGACAGGCACTGCCCCAAAGCATTTACAATCTAAAGAGTGCCACAGAGGGAGTTTGCATCAGAGTTTAGATTAAAATTCAAGACCCCTTTGTTCTCTGTCAGTTTTGTTCCTAGTCCACTAGATCACTCTGCTTCTGGTAGTAGCTAGAGTTCATACTAGCAGCTCAGTACAGGTATTGACTTAGCTGAAGGCAACTAGCTGGAGGGAAGTTGCAATGAGTCTTGTGGCAGTCTAGGTAATGCTGCTGCCCCAAACCACAAACTGATCTGGTAGTGCCCTGAAAATGGAGGGGCTTGTGGCCATGGTTTCCATGGAGTCCAAGAAGGCTTGGTTGTTGGAGTCCATGGTTGTCAGGAACAGAGGAAAGTTGCAGAGCACAAGAGATAGCTGAGCAATGATTGAGGGTGGAGACAGCTTGGGATGAGCGATGTCATTTAAAACCCCCCCACAACAAATACACACACAACCAAATCAACCAACCAAAAAACAAAAGCCAAACAAAAACCTTGACAACAAATGATCACCTTTCATCCGTAGCAAGCAGTTTACATTGTGATTTTAGTGCCAGGAAAAGGCCTAGAAACTTTCTACTTTTCTTAGAGAAAAACAAAAAGCTGATCTGGGTTTCTCAGTCCTCAGAACAGTAGCTCTTTCTTTCTCTCTGCTACCAATAGTGACTTTTTGTATGACCTTGGGCAAGTAAATCATACGAGCTTAGAAACTGCCTCACTGAGTCAGGCCCAGGCTCTATCTAATCCAGTATCCCATCTCTGACAGTGGCCAGGGCTAGGTGTAAACGAAGGCTGGTATATCTTTCTCAGATTACATTAACTCTTACAGTGCCTTCCCTTCCTGATAAAAGTACCTGTGTAGGTGGGGACAGGAGATGCCAAGAGCATGATCGGCTGCAGGAAATCCTGGCAAGGTTTCAGTGTCAGAGCAGGGGCATGCTGAGTTCTGTAAGAGGAAACCGCTGCTCAGTCTACAGGGGGAAGGGCAAGTATCAAACCACTAGACAATTTGGGGAATATTCTGCAAGATTCCTTTCTCCCTGCAGCGTTCCCTCCTGTGGAGTTTTCCCTAAGGGAGGGATGTTCAGGCCCAGATGGGGCTTTTATATAGCTCTTTTCACCCAAAAATCTCGGAGTACTTTAGGGAAGAAATCAGTATTATCATCATCACCAGAAGCGACTTCCCAAGGTCACACCTCAGGCCAGTGACAGAGCCAGGAGTCAAACCCAGGTCTCCTGAGTGCTAGGCCATTGCTCTATCCACTAGATCATACTGCCTCCCCATAACTGTGATTGTTTCCTTATTTAGCTTCTGTGTCAGAGCTGCTCCTTTTAGAACTCAGGGTCCTTGGTTTAATTATCATCTGGGATATAGTCATCACAGATGTCCTATGGAAGTAAAACATATGTTCAGAACAGCAGTGCCTATATTGGTAAGCATACACCCTTAGGACCCTACATTTCACATTCCACTGACGTTTGCTACAGCACAGTAGTCACTGCAGTAAACTTCATGGCCCTGGAGAGAGTATGTTACAATAGAATGTTTCTGCTAAATAATGGTCTTTGGCTTCAAAATAAATGCTGAGACAAAGCTGTAATAGTTTCCAAACCTCTCCTCCTCTGGCTATGTTCTATGCAGCAGTGGGGGAAAAAAAAAAAACTTGCAAAGGTTGTGAAAAGCTTCAGATAAGCCCCTCTCGCCTGCTCCCCCGAATGTAGGTCTTGTGACCCCAATTTCTCACTGTGAAACAACACTGTCATACTGGGAGTGGTGGGGAGGTTTTCTGGAATTCTGATTGTTGTCCACAGGCAGGTAAAACTTCAAATTGTGTTGGACAAGAAGAAAACATGAGTGTCCCATTTTTCAGGCTGTTCCCACAAATAAATTAAAATGAAATACTGTTGCTGCTGTGATTGTCTAGAGGCATTTCTCTAAATGCTATGTATTCTATTTTAGACAGTTGTGACAGGGTTTCTCATTTCTTACTCCCTTGTTTATAGTGTGTCTGGCTCCCTCTTGGTCTTGTATGTTTCATTTTGTCCTTGATTTAATATAAATTAAAATGCCAAAGCTACCAGCAATCTGAGACTGTCTCAGAACTGACACTATGTAATGCTTGATTTCAAAGTCCTATTAAAATAAAGAATATTATGGATGATGTCCATTTGGCTTGGACCCTAGATATGTTTATACAGAATAGCATTTATCTGTGCCTCTACTGGTTGTTGCCTACTGTTGTCTGATCTTGTGTAGCTCTGACTGTCTATGACTATTTTGTTTACTGGTTTGAAAGGAGACCAGAACAATAGTCCACTAGGGTGGGAAGGCATTGACACCAGGGTCATCCATTTATCTGCAGCTGGAATTTGCTGGGTGTATGTTTGTATGAATTACGTTATGCTATAACACCACTTGGCCTTAACTTTATAGGATAATCTTCTCCTTAGCCAGCGGATTTGCAGAGATACTGAACACTCAACTCTTGATCACCTGGTGTTGAAGGAGCTCAGCCCTCTACAAATCTATTCCTAGCATCACTTGCCAACCGTTGCAGCGTCAGAGGCTAGGCCAGGATCAGAATCCGGGAGCCACAATACTTGGGGTCAGATTGTCATGTTCAGAAGAGCTCAGGGCCTGGTTTTCAAGTGCTCAGAACCCACAATTGAAGCTCACTCTTCCAAGGTGTTCAGCTCCTATTGTAAATGCATAAGCTCAGATTTTCAACAGAACTCCACATCCAGCACAGTGATTTATTTTGAATATCTGCCCACTTATTTTGGTGCCTAAATGAGAGCTGAGCTCTTCCAAAAATCGGGGCCTTTGTGCAGGCCACACACATGTGGGAGGACTCCCAACTTCTTGGTAAATACCTACCCATGATACAGCACTTGATGTTCACAGAGTGCTTCATAGACATTAGTTAATCTTCACAACAGCCCTGTGAGATAGGTAATTGTGACTAGTATTATTCCCACTTTACAGGGAGGGAGATTATGTAGCCTAAGGCTACATAGCAAATCCATGCTAGAAGCAGGATTAGAACTAAGGCACGCCTGATTGCTAGCCCAGTGCTCAAGTCTGCACGCTGCCTCATTTTGGAGAGTAAGGCCTCCAGCCTTCCATTTGCAAGTCCTTAAACAGCGCGGCTGTAGTGGCCTCTTTCCTCACCCAGAATTCTTAGGGGGGCTTCTTGTGACCAATTCCCCAATCCCATGGGGAACTCTCTTTGTGAAGGAGTTACTGGGCCAAACTGTGCATTGTGCAAGCCCAGGCTCCAAGGCATTGCAAGAGGATAGAAGAGCAGAACTCGGGCCATTATTTCATCTCATGCTTCTCTCACCAGTACGGGTTTCTGTTTAATTGTTTGTGAAAGCAGCAGTTATTTTTAAAAGTGTTTAAAGAAAGGGAGGTGTTTTGTTTCCAAACTGGGGAAATTGGGGGTTGAACTAGATGACCTCCTGAGGTCCCTTCGAACCCTGATATTCTATGATTCTCTGAAGCCAGCAAGAGCAAAATAAATGAAGAACTGAGTCAAAAGGGTTGTCTGTGTAGCAGCAGAGGGAAGAAGGATTTGCCCTTTTAAAAAAGCTGCGGGCTCAGAGGGTGGATGGAACACAAAACAGAACTTTAGCTGTCTGAGGTTTTCTAATGAAAAAGACAGGGCTGCAAAGAGTTGATTTGGAGCATAAATCTTGTCGGATAGATTGCAGGTAAAACAATCTTCCCATGCCTCAGTTTTTGAGGGCATGCTGTAGGTGACCTCTAAATCCTTAGTCAGCACCAAACCACACTCCAGGAAAATAAAAACTGGCACCTGTGATCAGGCTAGTTCTTCACTAACTGGTGAAGTCTCCTAACTCCTAGGTCTCCTAACTGGTGCCACTGACCTCTTAGTGATCTCTTTGAATGGTCTTACTCATGGCTAGTACAGAGGCCAAGGGCTTCCTATACCCAAATGATCTTGCTTATGAATCTGACCCTGGATCTGGTTGAAGGCTCACTGGGCCTTTAATTTGTTAAGAGTGGCTTCCTTTAAAAAAAATCATTTTAAGATACTCCCCCTTCATCTACTGACCAGAATAAAAGCTTCTCCAGTAAGATCCACTGTGAGCTGTGCAATTCTTAGGAGAATAAGCAGAATGATTTTTAGATAGGGAGTCATGACTTCAATAGGAGCTGCAGTATCATGCAGGATAGGGCTTTATGTTCTATATTTTGCAGTTCTCCAGAAAGTAAATGTGGGAGACAGGGTTCTTTTCTTTCTCTGCTTTTTTGCTAATAAAAAGCAACTTGGTAAAGAAGAGTAGCCCTTCTGACAAATCGGAAGAAAAAACACACACGCAGTGCCCCAAAGGGGCTATCGTCAGAAATTCAAATAATAAACAAACAAGATGACCAGCAAACCCATGAAATAGTGCTTCCGTGGCTAAATGGGAAAAAGACAAAATGTTAGAGTAGCCTATGGTGTGAAGGACCACTGAGAAACACTACAACCTTCATATAGACTGTCTTTCAGTTTAAGGTACTTACATAGCCTGAGCTCCTCACCATCTTTAATCCTTGCAAACATCTTGTTGGATAGGAAAATGCTATTATCCCCCTTTTATAGCCTTGGACTTGAGGTGCAAAGAGACGAAGTGACTTGCCCAAGGACAGAGAGGACATTGGTAGCAAAGCAGGGAATTGAACCCAGGTCCCAGGCTAGTGTCCTACCCATTGGACCATGCTTCCTCCCTTTTCAGGGCTCCTGAACATCAGGCCTTTGGTTTCTAACACCTTCTTAAAGGACACTGACACAATTCAAATTAACACATCATGACCCATCTGTTGCCAAAATTTGCATAACATTTTACCCAGAATTGATAATAAATAACCCAGTTCCTCGATTACTCCTCCCCTCCTTTTGCACGTTTCTTTAAAAGGCAGCTGACACCTAATGGAAAATGTCGAAGATAAGCCTACTAGGAAATAATTTCCTAGCATATTTTCTCTTCCCTTCTTTGCTCTAAAGGGTATTTGTATACAGTAGGGGGGGGAAATCTGTTATCTGTTGAATGTCTTCATTGTTACAGCTCCCAGGGGAGCGCTGCTGTTCACAAAGAGAGATTGGGGAGATCTTAAATTTGGAACTTCTCTCCCAAGGAGGCATAGGCATAGCCAGTTGGGGGTGGAGGGAACTGCTGTTAACAGTTAGCAGTTTTCAACCCCTCCTCTGCCCCCTTCCAACCTGCGGCTTTGTCCGCATGCCTGGAGTGAGCCACTTACTGTTAATTTTCCAACAAAATCAGATTATTTTTTATTTCAGGAGCAACTAATTTGATTTATTTCAGTGGGATTAAGTCACTGTTTTTCACTTATTTGGTGTGCTCTGAGCCATTGCAAAGTCATGGTGCAGGGAGGGGAGAACTCAGCTTTCTCTCCTAAAGCATATCTTGGGGGTCCCTTGTCGATATGCCCTGGTCTGTCCCCTAGCCACTGGTTTTGACATTCTTCAGTCAATCACCACAAGAGGGACTAGAATGCCCAGAATATATAAACAGAATAGCCCCAACAGGGAACATGGTAAACATGACCAAAATTAGATTATTTTAATCAAATGGTTCCACAGTTTATTGGATGGCTGTGCAATTGTGGAGGTGATATCTGTGCAGATATCATTCATTCCCTGCCCCCCACCCATCTCTCCAGAAGTTTTCCTCCCCTTTCCCACCTCCACCACTTTTTTCTTAAATTACTCTGATTCCCACTATAGTGAAGGTAGTTCTCCCTCCACTTGCCCTTACCCCACACCCACCAGTTCCCCTCTATTTTATTTTGAAGGGTGTCAGAGCCAATATTCCCTCCCAATTTTGCCTTTAGCCTATCTATTACCAGACCTGAAGAAGGTCTCTAAGTAAGCTTGTCTGTCTCATTAGCAGAAATTGGTCCAATAACCACTTTCTCTTGCCATTACCAGACAATTCACTTGTTGCTGTATTTGACTTCTCCGAGTTCCCCTGAGTCTGGGAGGGAGCAGAAGGTATCCTGCTCATAATATATAGTAGCACTACAGAGGCATTCAAGTGGCACTGGTGATCTTCACTCCTCTCCATGGCCTTAGATAAAGGGTCCACAGTAATACTGGCTCCCTTCCACAGACAACCCTGTAGAAGTTCTGGCTTATTGCTTTAGGAAAGAACCTTGGGGTAATACAGATGACAATCAAAAGTCTAATGAGGTTCAAAATAGAATTAAATACGTTCATGGAGGATAGTTCCATCAATGGCTATTAGCCAAAAAAAGCCTCAGACTGGCAGATGCTGGGACTGGACAACAGGGGATGGATTACTCAATAATTACTGTGTTCTGTTTATTCCCTCTGAAGCATCTGGCACTGCCCAGTGTTGGAAGACAGCATAGTGGGCTAGATGGAGCATTGGTCTGACCCAGCATGGCCATTCTTATATTCTTAGAACCTTGTATAGATACAGGTTTCAGAATAACAGCCGTGTTAGTCTGTATTCGCAAAAAGAAAAGGAGTACTTGCGGCACCTTAGAGACTAACCAATTTATTTGAGCATAAGCTTTCGTGAGCTACAGCTCACTTCATCGGATGCATCCGATGAAGTGAGCTGTAGTTCACGAAAGCTTATGCTCAAATAAATTGGTTAGTCTCTAAGGTGCCACAAGTACTCCTTTTCTTGTACAGATGCAAAGCTCTTCTTAAGATGTGGCTTAGGAATTCTTTGTAGTTGGAGTGCGGGGGGGATACTATGGAAAGCTTTGTTCATATATCATTTTGCCAGAATATCCCCTGTGTAAACAGTAGCCAAGCTCACTGCCGACAGACGCAGGTGCAGATCAGTGTGAAATCAATAGTTGCACATGCTTATGCCAGCAGCAAATTTGTCTAGTGACTTTTAAGTCTTTGAGACAATCAGTGTTTGGCAGTTGGTCATCAGCGGATTTAGGGGCTTTAGACATGGAGAAGGCTGATTAACCCCAGTTGAGCTACAAAATTAGAGCTTATCTTGGGTCCTCCATTTAGGCTGCTTTGATGCCTCAAATGTGGATTGTTCAGTCTTGGTGGGCAGGAAGCTGTTCCTCAGTGGGGAGGAGGGGGACAGACAGAATGCTAAGGGTGTTCCTGGAAGGCTACACCTCTAGGTCCCCACAATCCTGGAAACTTTACTCCCAAGGATCTCCCATGGGATGTTGGCAGGCAAGAGCTGGCAGGTTCCCCTGTGTCCTGGCTTGAGGCCAGTGTTTGATGTGGATAGGATTGTTTTTCTCAATTGAATAGCGTGATCATTTTTCTTTAGTTTCAGAGACCTTGGGAGGTCCCTGGAGTGGTGGAATTAGGTACGGCTCCTAATCCCTGAACATTATAGGTAAAATAAAGCATTGGTAGGGAAAGCTACAAAATTAGCCCTCAGCACTTGGGATGTCTATGGGAGAAGAGGACCATGGACTATAACAGACAGTCTAGGTGGCAATGGGAGGGTCAGACTGGTGCCTTTATTTCTAACCGAAGAAAGTCACATTCCTGAAGTGGGAACCAGTGGTGTGCGGATGTTGGAGACAGATTTCTGGTGGAACTTCCTTTGGTTCACCTGTCACAGACAGCTCAGGCTGAAGACAAAGCAGCCTGCCCGACTCACAGCAGCCCCTTCCTTCATATGGGAGAGTGGGTGGATCTAGCAGGAGACAATGCACCAAAGGTAATGATGGGGGAACTTTGTCACATATCCGTTACTGCAGACTTCAGCGTGCATGTTTGTGGTGGTAGGGGGCAGGAAAGTGGTGGGGAGAAGATCAGTGAATAAGGTAAAGAGGACCCTGACATTCTGTTAGGTTCAAGCTTTAGCTCTCCCTACATCTTAAGATAGGTAAATAATGGAGAAAGTTATTCACAAATAATTTAAAAGAGTAAGTAAATCCCTATTATTGTTTCACTCCCCAACAGATAAATTCTCTGGTGTAGCAGTGGCTGCTGGTACATGCCACCTTGTGTCTGTGTATTGTTACATTAGGTGTTAATCAGTACAGGCTCCACCTAAAGTCATAATCTTAGCTTTGTGATTTCACAATTGTTTTTAATGGTAACAGTGGATTATGACATTGAACGCGTATCAGAAGCCGGGGAAATTTAAAGGAACACCATGCCTGTGTCTTTAATGATAAGGAACCAGGAGAGTGAAATGCAGATAACAGGGCACAAGCATTTTAATTACAAATAAGTCTGCCTACTTCTTTTCAAACTTTCTATGAGTGTCAGCTGTCTTATTTTCTGGGAGCCACCTGTCTATCACTCTCCAGTTCTCAGCACTCCTCACTTTCTGCTGTAAGGTTTCCCTTCAGTTTTCTCCATCCCCACAGACCCTGGGAGTAAGGGACAAGGTTCTAGAACAAAGCAGGACTCCTTGCATAGCAGCTTCTCTGCTGCTCTTAAAATGGAGAGGGTTTTTTTTTTTCACTTAAAGAATTTCAATGGTTATGAAAGGATTAAGAAACCAGAGGAGGGCAGGGTGTGAGGGAATACCAATCACTGAGATTAATGGCAAAACTCCCATTGGTTTCAATAGGTAAGAATTTTTTCTCTTGCAACCAAAATCTTTATCCATAGAGCATGGGCAGCCACAGTACAAGTTTCCTATGTTACCTCATGCATATATCTTAACTCTGAATTGGAGGTACATGTATAGGGATAAACTAGGTCAAGTACCATGCCCGTTCAATCAGGGCCAGTTCTCAAGACTGTCACCCCTGGCTGCTGGCTTCCAGGAAGGGCCATACTGCTGCACAGCTTTTTGGGCGGGCTCCTCTGCTTGGGAATTCCCCCAAAACATTTTCCACCCCTGGCTGGCAAAACAGCTAGGGCTGCTCCTACATTCAGTCCTTAACCTCTCTGCTAGAAGGGCCAACAGACTGTCTATTAGTGCTGAGGAGGGTGGTTATGTGGGTGCTTGAATGAGACTTCCTTATTCATTTCACACACTCAGAACCAGCTTGGCGCAGCTGTACGGTAAGGATCCCTATCTATTATAAATCCCCTGAGCAATCGAGTCCCTCAAATCAAAGTGTTAAAGTGTCATAAAGGGCAAGAAAAAAAAACATAACAAAACAATGACATGCAGTGAAGAGGAACAGAATTGATGGATACTATTTTAATAAGTTATTTGCACATGATATAATCATAAGTCATTATAACCTCCTATCAAAGGATGCACCTGTCCTGTAGCTACCCCTGCTGGAAAAGGGTGGCTGTGCAACACCCTTTCTCAGTTTCCCCTTCTGTTTGGGGCTCTTAAAAAGTCCACATCATCCATATAGTCCAAATATTTCCCTTCTGCTGTCCCGTTTATTAAGTTCTGAACAGTCTTTCAAAATAGACCTCAAACCTACAGTCCTGACCCCAGTTTCAAACTGGGCCCAGACCCTCCTCCTTGAGGGTCTGTATTCCTGCAGGTGGTTGTGGTTTGGCCCTCTCTACAAGCCTCCCCAGTGGTGTCTTTCCCCTGCTGAATCAGGGCCTTTCAGGAGCCTTTTTACTCTCTGCAACATCTGCAGGCATCTGCTCAGCATCTCCCCAGGAGTTTAGGAAGGTTGCACAGGCCCCTTCTCAGGGCTGTGTTCAGCTGCTTCCTTCAGGAACCTTTTCAGCAACAGCTTTGTAGCAGTGCTCATCTCTGCCCTCTTTATAAGAGCCAGGTGCCTTCCCTTAAGCCCAGCTGGGCAGCAGCTAATCAATCAGCGGTGAACTGCACCCTGCCAATCATCTTGCAATGCCGTCTCAATTTCCTTTTGGTCCCCAAAATAATGGATTTTTTAATGCAAGTGTTTGTAAGATAGCTGTTCCATGTTCTTTGTCCTGAGACACTTAGTGTTTGTGAAGCCCTTACATTCATGAACAGATGCTCACATGAAGTCTCTGTGACTCCGGATATCTGTAAGGGACTCACAGTGTGGCTCTTAGAAACCTGGAGGTAGAACATCACCTTTTTATTCTATGAATGACCAGCTCTGTCAGCAGTATTCCCATGAATTTACATGGGCCAAAGAAAGTCTCTGGAGCATTGTGATACGGTGATGCCAGAAAAAAACTAGCAGCTAGGACTGCAGGAAAGAATGTACTGTAGGGAATGAGCCTGCACTGGTAACTGGTAGACAAAATAACCTAACAGGTCTTTTCCACCTCTGAATCATCTGTTTCATTATGATTCACTGACTCATTGTGGGATCTTTGGTGCAACAACTGGATTCTGCAGTTCCATTAGTCTCGTTTTTAAGTTTTGTAAAAGCAGAGCTTTGCTAAAAAGAATGTTTTTAAAAAACTGCTACATCCAACGTTTGTTGTCTGCTGGATTGACAAATAACATTAAAAAAACCAACACAAATGTAACATCTGTTTAAAAAGAAGATGACAGCTATGAATAAGAGGGAGCGAGAAGGGGAATCATCTTGCAGCATAACCTGCTTCAGGCTAAAATAGTAAAATTCAATTCATTTTCATACAGCATCTTTATACAAAGCTTCTCAAAACACTTTATAGCAAGAGATAAAATGACAAGATAACTTGTTACAGAAGGGGTTATTGCAGCTCTTGTACAAACAGCAGAGAAAGGACTGTGTGTCAAGATGGACTGGATTAGAAAAAAAGAAAGGTAATTTAAAAGCAGGCATAAAGTAAATATTCTTGCATAATATTACAGAAAAGAGAATTATAATAATGATGTATTATACTTATATAAAATCTTTCCTCCAAACATCTGTGTTTCAGAATATAAATCAAATTTCATAATGATGGGAGATTGGTAACTATTACACCCATTTTGCTTATGGGAAAACTGAGGTGCACACATGTTGGGTGACAAAGGCTGATACATGCAACTGATGGCACATAGGTAGCCTGCTGCATCCATCAATTGCAGTGTCAGAATTGTTGCTAGAACTATTAGAACAATATTAATCTAATTGGTGAATTTTGCCTTTGGTTTTGAATAATCTATATCAGTTTTTTGGTTTGTTTTGGTTTTGGTTTTTTCTTTGGTTGCTACTCCACAGCCAGCTGAATTCTTCTATACATTCTTGATTTATTAATTGACTGGATATTTTCACAGCATTCTGACACAGCTGAAGATCACTAAAACAAGGCAATGGCAGGGACATGAATGGAACTCAGCAGTCATGGTTCCTAGTGCACAGCTCCAGCTGCCAGGCTGCACTAATGTGCATGAAGGAAAGGTACAAACATGGAAGTTGGGCAGTCTCCGTTGGAGTCTAACACAAAGAAGAAACCTTTATCTATGTTACTGGATGTGAGGGATGATTGTCACTCTGAGGGAGGGAAAAGTTCCCATGTATTGAAACAGGTGGCAGGGGACCCTCAACTTCAGAGAGCTTCATTAGAATAGAGGAGAGGAAGCAATACTGAAAGAGCAAAAGGAGTGGCAAGGAGAAGATTGGGTAAGAAAAACAGAGAAATAAATCCATGGGAGATGGGTGTGCTGAAAACAAGGAGTGCAACTTTGAATTGGATTTTGAAAGGGCCAGATCTCCAGCTGATGAGCTAGAAGCTAGGGGTTAATGAGGTCCAGTTTCCTAGAGTCAGGGAGTAGGCCAGCGGGATCACTCATGAGCTAGATCCCCAGAAGTTTACACTATAAAGATTTAGGAACAACAACTAAATAGCATGTGCTACTAATCAGGCTGACAATAAAGCAGTTGGAGAGAAGGGAGAGTTATTAAAATCTCCATCACTAGTATTAGTAGCACTTCCATTATTGCAGGTAGATAAAAAATAAAATATAAACCACCAACAGTGGCTTCTGCTATCATTGCACTTCTGGTATAAGTTTGAAACTTGCTGGAAAAGTTAAGGAAAGCTCTCTCTCTCTCTCCTGTTTAGCATATGCCTACAAAAAGATGAGTAAAGGTAATCAGTACTGAGGAATGCCCTTATCCCAAGCCCTGTGGTTTTTAGACATAGGAACCTGTCCACAATATACTAGGTAGAAAGTATTGTGCATTAAAAGCCAAAGCTGCCCACAAACCAATATTTTCACTACAGTAGTACACAAAGGCCCCCACATTGGGTGTGGGGCTGGCTAAAAACTACAAACTGTGCTAAAAACTTTGTGCTAACAACTACAAAAATGCATGGGAAGATACAGCCCCTGTTTAGAAAATCTTTAATCTAATCTGGATTATGATCCCAGCTCATAGGGTGAAACATATTCCGTTTACTAGAAGTATGACTAAAGTCAATGCGAGTTTTGAGTGCTCAGAGCCTGTTAGGAACAAAAGCATAGAAATCAGATATGGGAGCAGATTGTTCCTACCAGATTTGCATGTGAAGGGGGTCCTCTGCACATGGATCTCCCCATTTCCATGCACATGGGAGGGTAAACTATCTACATGGCATCATCCATGAATGGTGCAGAGGGCTGTCTGCAGGTTTGGAACTCTGCCTGGTAGGGATCTGGAGCAGGGATCATGGACATTGCCTGCTGACAGCCTCATAAGATTCTACAGAAAAGTCCTTTAGTTTCAATGGACTCTTTATTAAATGTGAGTAGTGGGGGAGTCCTAGAAGCCAGCTTCATTGGAGCTATGTTGCTAAGGAGCTGGGTAGGAAAACATGGGACCCTGCTGCCCATGCTGTGTCACTGCACCTCCATGATGTGCAGTAGAAACCCCTACCTGCTCCTTCCACATGCACCTAGCCTGAATGTCCTGGGAAAACTCTATTAAGTGAGCCTGATAGAGTTTTCCTTTTTATCCCTGGGGGCCTTGTTTATAGAACTCATTGGCAGGATGGGTTTTTCCTGATACTGTATTAAGCTTACTTTTTTTTCCCTTCTTTCTCTTCCTTGCTTTACTTTCCATCTGTTCATCACTGCTGGTATCTTAGCTCATGCATACTGGGGTTCACATGTACTGGAGAGTTTGTGGTGAATACGTCCTTGCAAAAGCATCATTATCTCTTGTTTCATGCCAAGGTGTGTATTTTGAGGAACGTGGATATTCAAATGTGATTGTGAAACGTGAAGGCATTCACCATATATTCCCAGCATACTGTGTCCCTGGCACAGAATTTAGAACACGCTTGCCAAATAACCAGGCATAGTTCCAGTATACTGTGTACATTTTCAAGCTACTGTCCTAACAGAAGCTTTGGTCCCATTCCTGCAACTGACAGCATTTAGGCAGACTGGTGCACTTATATGGAACCCAGAAGTTTGCCCCACATGCCGTCCTTTAGAGGATCAAGTCCTATGACAGTAGAGACGTGAGTGATGAAAACGGTATTAATATTTACTGCAGAATATTTTTAAATATGGCAATGCAATAAACATTTATAATATAAGATGATGAATAAGTAACTATACTATGTAATTGACATCCTTGTGCCCAATGTATGAAAGCCAGAAAGAAAGAAAAGAAAGGATTAATTAATTTATTTGTTTTATGCCTTTGTTCTTGTAGGTATATTAGAAAACTAACTAACATTATTTTTAAAATACCTTAATTTTTAATATCAGAACTGGCAACAAATAATCCAGATCAGAAAAGCAATATATTTTTGAGTTTTTAAAATAAAGACGTTATCCTGACTGAAAGTAATGTATTACTAATTACACAGCTACATATTTATGCAGCCCTAGTAATAAAAATCTTTCAGTTCTTCACTTTCCCCCCAAACTCCAGTTGTAAGAATATAATTGTTTGATTCCACATTTTGTATTAATTCAGTAATTCTTTACTAGATATATTTTTAGACCTGCAGTAATTTGTTTCAGACCTGTTCTCTCTAGAATAATGTAACTGGTAATAAATTACTGACAATATTAAAAATCTGATATGTTTTATAATATAGCCATGTTAAACGTTTTGTTTAAACTTCACAATAAGATAAAAGAGGAGATATTTAATGTCTTATGACTTTATAAAACACTGTATGTGTGTAATATTGTAACATGAGTTAATATATGGTTAGAAATGACCACTGCAATTGCTCAAGCTATTTCAATAGGACTGTTCATATTAGGCACAATTTAACATGAGTAAGAATCTCTGTAACAGGGCCTTGATTTGATTGCTGTTTACTTCACAAAGGGTATAATGCAGGTGGCACTGTTCTATAACACTAGTCATATTAAGAACTAGATCATGTTCAGTTCTAATATGGCTCACAGAGGAGGAGAGGAGAGGAAGCTATTGGCAAAATATGTCCAGCCTCCACAACAGTGAAAGCCATACGCAGAAGGTTTCCACTCTACAGAACCAGGCAGTACTTTTCAAAGCATAGTATGGTGCTAACTGCATTATATCCAGTTGGCAGTGGATACAATCAAAGACCCACTTCTTCCATATTGACTCATGTTGAGTGGCACCTTGTGAATAGTTAGAACAAGGAATTGGCTCTGTCACTTTGAGCACTTCACTTACCATCCTTATGCCTCAGTTGCCTGTCTGAATGGTGGGTATAATGAACCTTCCTCCTTATCTCACAGGAGTGCTGAGAATTAATATGTTTATTTTTATTTAATGATTGAGGACTACTTCTGTGAGTAAAGATTTGTGGGATGGGTCAAGATATCTGTAGAAATGGGAAGTCCTCAGATGACTGGTGCTATTATTTTCATAATCCAGCCCTAAGAAGATCACTGAAATGGCATTGAAGATTCTAGTTGGGGACCTCAGCTTCATCGCTCGCTTCATGCTTCCGAGGTGAGGAGCATTGTAGAGTCAGTGCACTCAGCCCCTGGGCAGAAGCATGTGCCTGGAGTCGCTATCCTTTAATCTCATCTAACAGATTTGTGAAATGGCATTAACAGAATCAACTTTCTCCTGCTGTGAGTGAGGTAAGGTTCAAGGCCTTAAGGCAGTGAGAATGGAAGGAAACTAAGTGGTCCTTGGTGGCTCACAGGGGCTTGTAGAATATGTCCCTCCTACCCTTAGCCCCCTAAATGGAGAGGGGGGAAATCACTCAATAGTACAACTCCATCCCAGTTAGTAAAAATTAATGGCTAAATTTTACTAAGTCTTCTAGATGTGTGGCCTGAGTAAGGACTGCCAGTCAGGGCTGCTGAGTTGTAAGCCATCCTCTGACACTCAGTCTTTTAATCGTTGTCTCAATATTTTCATCTGTAAACCTGCTCATTGTACCTGCCTCACAGAGGTGCCATGAGAATTAATTCTGGTAGAACGCTATGGGGCAATGCTTTCCTTTGCACAAAAAAAGTGTGTGTGTGGGGGGGTGCACACATCCAGCCTCGTAGGGACTCCCTGCATGGCATTGTACAGGGATGAGTGTGGACAAAGCAAGGACAAGTTAGGAGATTCCATAGCTGCATAGACCCTTTCAATCTTTCCTCACTACAAAGGAGTGCTGGAGGGCTGTGAAGCCTATGCCAGCCATTGCAGCCTTAGGGTATCTCCACTGCAGTCCTCTTTCCCCCGCCATCTCTCCCTTCAGGATCTTTAGTGCCCATTCTAGATACTCAAGGTACTAGGGACAGTGGACTGAGTTTTCCCCTAAAATGTCACTGACCCCCAGATTAAAGATTCTTAGAAATAAAGTTGAGTATTCATCAGGATGGTTACACGTACATACATGAACACACAAAATGTAATCTAATATTACAGAAAGTGCTTTAGAAAACGGCTGAGGAGCTGTGACATGGCATCAGCAGAAATTTATTTTCTTCCTGTCATGTAAAAATATAAGCACCAATTACAGAACCACCAAGATGCCCAAGTGTATAGAAAACCATGGACCATTTTCATAAGCACAGCACAATGCCAATCTGGTCCCCAATCATAAAGTCTATTTCGTGCCTATAAAGAAGCATTATATTGGTGTAATTATGCTCTTAGTAATATTTGCAATGACTCTATGTTTATAAACAGTTACTATTTGGGATATAGTTTTTCTGTAGAAAAAACATCTAATTCGGCTAATTGCCCCTAGTTCTGCTTCTGTTAACTGTACAGATGTTAATCTTACTATCAACTGTGGCAAATTTAATTAACATTCATGTGTGGAAATTTAATTCAAAACAAATGTATATTCTGATCAGTTTGTTTTACAAGTATATTAATTACATATTTCTTTTCAATGCTGAAGTTAAACCACTATTTCTAATATCGATTAATAGACGTTTCCCAAATATGTCATTACAGGGAATTCATTGCTCTCCCAAAGAAAGGTAGAAAACCTGGTATTTGTACTATGCTAGCATCTAGAGACCCCAATTAAATCAGGCCCTCATTGTCCTGCACACTGTACAAACACAAAATAGGAGATAGTCCCTACCTCCAAGAGTGTAGAGAATAAATGGATGAAACTGAAAGTGTAGGAGAAAGAAAGTATATTTTCCTTCTTTTACAGTTGGGGAACTGAATAAACAAAGAGATTAAATTACTTCTCTAAGGTCACACACGTGGTCTGTGGCCAGGCCAGAGACTGACCAGGCTCAGCCTAGTGTCTTAATCACAAGACTGTCCTACCTCTCTCTAGCTAATCTGGATTTTATGCTTTAGACTTGAAAAGTACAGAGTGTGATGGGTTCGGTCTCAGAGATCCCCTTGGGACTGTCACATAATGTGCTGAAATTACCTGAGAGCCTCCTTTCCCTGGCAGTTTGGGACTCCAGAACCCTGTCTTGTTTAGCCAGACATGCTAGCCTGCTGCACCACAGACCCAGAGTCTGGTCCACGCCCCCAAAGGTGCCAACTTAACTGAAAACAGTTCAGCAGATTACTTGTCTCCAGCACCCAGTTCCCATTGGGATCCAAACCACAAATAAATCCATTTGACTCTGTATAAAGCTTATACATGGTAAATTCATAAATTGTCCACCCTCTATACCACTGATATAGAGATATGTGAAGCTGTTTGCTTCCCCCAGTTATTAATCACTTACTCTGGGTTTATTAATAAACAAAAGTGATTTTATTAAGTATAAAAGGTAGAATTTAAACAACAGACAGAACAAAGTGAGTCACAAAGCAAAATAAAACAAAACACGCAAGTCTAAACCTAATACATTAAGAAACTGATTATAGGTAATATCACCCTCAAAGATGTGCCAATAAGCTTCTTTCACAGACTAGACTCCTTCCTAGTCTGTGCCCAATCCTTTTCCCTGGTACAGTCCTTATTAGTTCCAGCAGACATCTCGGGTGATAAGCAGGGGTTTTCTCATGACTGGCAGCCTCTTTGGTCCTGCTCCACCCCCTTTTATAGTTTTGGCACAAGGAGGGAATCTTTTGTCTGTGCTTGTCCCCACCCCCGCCTCATCAATGGAAAAGTACAAAGATTTAGATGGATTCCAATATCATGTGACATGGTTGCATATCCCTGTAAGACCCCTAGTCTCCATTCTTCCTGGGTTGGCCTACATGTACACAGGAAGGTTTGCAGATAAATAAACCATTTACAACCAATCGTCCTAGTCAATGGGAGCCATCAAGATTCTAAACCACCATTAATGGCCCACACTTTGCACACTGACAATAGGACCTCGGTTATACTTCACATTTCTAGTTTCAGATACAAGAATGATACATGCATACAAATAGGAGGAATATATTCAGTAGTTTATAACCTCTTATGATACCTTACAAGAGACCTTTTGCATAAAGCATATTTCAGTTACATCATATTCACACTTATAAGCATATTTCCATAAAACATATGGAGTGCAACATCATACAGAGCTTTCAGTTTAGTTCTCCAGATCCGTCTGCAGGAAACTGTAGGACGTGCAGGAGACAAAGCATAGACTCTTTAGAAGAAGGTTCTCCTGGGATCCTTCAGTTCTTCTTATTTCCTGCTATCTTCCAAGTTCCATGGTGTGGTGACTTATTCTCTGGCAGGAGAGCTATACACCTTTCTCAGTGATTACTTCAAAATGGAGGTCATTACAGAATGAAGTAAAGAGCCCTTTCCCCACATACCGAACATAAATGTTTTGCAGTACTCCTAGAGTCTACCAGCTAATTTGGAGGTAATTAGGGCCCTGATTCATAGCCCACTGAAGTTAATAGGAGTCTTCCATTGACTCCAGTGACATTCATGTCAAGCCCCACATACCTGTATCAACCATAACCGTGTAGTGTATATTGTAATGCTAGCTTCCATGAATTCCTGTAGGATTTCACAGAATGTTAAAAATGCTTCTCTCTGCAAGATAATATTTTAAATAAAAAGTTTTAGGTATTTTGCTTACTTCGAGTTTGAATATTCAAAATAAATGTCACAGCTCTAACCATTAGTGATAATATGTATATTCTAGACAACATTTATTATTAAAGATTTCACAGTATAATCAAACTAGATTCAGCACTGTAATTAAAAAAAAGAAATTAAGATGTTAGGTGTGACTAATTCCTTATGTTCCACCAGAAGTTTATTTCCAATTGAAGCCACATTATAATATTGATGTGCATTATATAACCCCTGGGATGCACATGGCTTCTGGTGACATGGAATGAATCAGGTTGTACTCCAGGGTCTTAGAGGCCATTAGTTCACTAGATGTTCCATGGTTTGGATGTCTTCTCTACATTCACATATTGGTCTGTCCTTTATTGTTGATAGTGGACATGCCACAGGAGCTATGACCCTTCATGCATGTTATGATTTATTCATGTTATTAGATACATAAGAACCCCCCCACACACACATTAAAACATGGTTCTTGATGGAAATAGTGATGGTGGAGAAGATGATGTGTCCTGTAGAAAGGATAAAACTTGGTATCTATGTATCAGATTGACCATGCAATGGTGGCAGTTATCATTTCCTTTGGACATGCACACTTGATATGGAAGTAACTGACGGGAAAAAAAGTATGGAGCAGCAAGCTGGCATTTTTACATTCATTTTTCATACAATAATGACAAAGTTAATGTTAAAATCTATCAAGTACAGTAAAAAAAACATAATTAGGCAGTTTGTAACATAGATTAGGTATCTAATAGAAGCAGAATTAGCCTATCAGTGTTTTGAATGCTTGATGGAGACAATAGACGAGAATGCTTTGAAAAAGCTATTTCTGAGTTTATTATTCAAATTAGGATGCAGGCTTTCCCTAAGAAAATAAAAGCTTTGCAGGAAGCACAAAACATTTTCACTGTGCATACAGAGTAGGCAACTTTAATACTTACATATCTCTGCTGCTTTTAAAGTCTTTTATTCATACATCTGAAAATAATCTTATAGGTACTGATCACCTGCTAAATTTCATTAAACAATGCTTGGTTATAGTGTACATCTGCCAAAAAATGTCTTACTTTTCTCATCCATTGAATTCACTAAAATTGTAAACATTTAATCATCCAAAGCTTAACCCTGTTCTGGTACAAACATTGTACAGCAATACCAGCCCATGTTATGTTTAGATCTTTTTTTCTAGTGCTCTCCCTATGGTTAGGGTGCATTTCACTAATTTAAACAAACAATGCCTCATAACACAAATTGAAAGTCTACAACACAGGTATTGGATTGCTCATATAAATGTCAATTAAAATGTTCCCCTCAGTAAAGATAACCCTTCAATCACAATTTATCAACAAACCCACCATATCCCAGTCCCATTGATCTGCCTCTTTCCTAAATCCATCTAATAAAAGATGGGTTATTCAATGTGCCTGGAAGGGTAACAAATCCAGATTCTAGATGAAGAGGAGGAGCAAGTTCTAACATGAGCCCTCCCCATGGAAAATGCTTTGCCAATTTGAGCAATCTTTGTTAACCACAGCAACATTGTGCATTGTGCCAGATTCAGGAAAATACTTAAGTGCTTTGATGAACTGGACATAAATAGGAGCTCCTTGGTGCTACTGCAACATAAATGATAAATAAGAATGGAGTAGGAGTTTCTCTAGCAGCTAGATCTTTGACCATTAAGAGCTGTATATGTCAACCCCAACACCTTAAACTCCACTCCAGAATTCACTAGCCACTAATGCAAGTCATGGAACACCTGGTGTCTTATATGCTCTCTGTGTGACTCATCACTTAATAAGTGAGCCAAAACCTTCACTAGCTTCTGCTTCCAAATGGACTCAGGGTATGTCTACACTGCAGTTAAACACCCATGGCTGGCCTGTGTCAGCTGACTCGGGCTCATGGGGCTCTGACTGCAGGGCTATAAAATTACAGTGTAGACATTCAGGCTCGGGATGGAGCTTGGACTGTGGGATCCTCTTCCCTTGCAGGGTCCCCGAGCTCAGGCTCCAGCCTGACCCCGAACATCCACATCTCAGTTTTACAGCCCCATAGCCTGAATCCTGTGAGCCCAAATCAGCTGACATGGACCAGCCAGGTGTGTTTAACTGCAGTGTAGACATACCTTCCGTGTATATCACTTCATGGAGCATACTACACTAGTCTAATCTTAAAATGAGCAAAACAGATTATAACAAGATCAGCATTCAAAAGGAAAGATTCTGCTCTTCATGCCAGCACAGATGAAATAAGATCCTTTTGCACAGTCATCTACAAGCAGCTCAGTATCAAATGGAACTATTCAAAAAAAATTATTATGGTTGAGCTCCTTCAATAAACTCTAGTAGAGGACAATTTTCAAGATAAGCCAGTTTTTAGACCTAATAGCCTTTATAATATCTATTTGAAAGGACTCTGGTTAAGATTGTTTTTAAAAATCCATACTTTTGTTACTAATTGCAGCTTAGATTATTGAAAATGCTAGGATTCCATTATAGGTAGAGCTCGGGATGCCACCTATAATTCATTTGCCAGACACTTCCCATTATAAGACCCTGCTGTAAATTACTTATATCTTTTCCAAACTTCAGCTGTTTGGACTGAAATTTTCCATGTGGGTGTCTACATCAGACTGAGTTTGTTTTGGGAAGTTTCAGCTTTTCTGAGAACAAGATTAGGGAGCCATATGCTTTTCCCATGTCATGTTAAAAAAAAATCATTCAACTGTTTTGTTGAGAAGCTCTAAGGCCTCCATGCTTTGGAGCAAAGGCTTGAAATTTGGCCATGGGTGGCCTGTGTGTCGGGGGATGTGCTTTGTGTCATTGTAGTGGGGAGGAGGAACTTCAGAGGGAAGAGGTGGTTGAGGCCCCTCCCCCAGCCTAAGGAGAGGAGTTCCTGAATCCAGGGCTCAAGTAATTTCAGGGGTCAATAAATGAAAAAAAACAGGGAGCGGAGTGAGGGTCACAGGATCATAAGCAGAAAGCCAGAGGAGAACTCTGAGCAGAGAATCTTGGACAGCATCCACTGTTCCTCGAAGATGTCTAAGGAACCAGTGGAGAGACAGGGGGTAGGGGAAGAAGCAGTCTGGGAAAAGGAGCCTGGGGTGGGGGGAGGAAACTGGGAGCTAGGGAGAGGAGACAGGGATTGGTTAGGCAAAGAGACAGGGGATAGGAAAAGGGGAAGCAGGGACAATTGAGGACTCAGAACTGGGAGGTGAGGAGGGAGACTGGGATCAGTGGTAGAGCTGAGGGTGGCAAAGAATGGAGATGAAAAGCCCATGGTGGGAGAGTAAGATGCAAATGGGGAGCTGTGGCATGGAGACTGAGTGACTGGATGTCAAGATTCCTTCCCCACTCTGAACTCTAGGGTACAGATGTGGGGACCTGCATGGAAAAACCCCCTACGCTTATTTTTACCAGCTTAGGTTAAAACTTCCCCAAGGTACAAACTATTTTACCTTTTGCCCCTGGATTTTATTGCTGCCACCACCAAGCGTCTAACAAATATATAACAGGGAAAGAGCCCACTTGGAAATGTCTTTCCCCCCAAAATCCTCCCAAACCCTACATCCCCTTTCCTGGGGAAGGCTTGATAAAAATCCTCACCAATTTGCATAGGTGAACACAGACCCAAACCTTTGGATCTTAAGAACAATGAAAAAAACAATCAGGTTCTTAAAAGAAGAATTTTAATCAAAGAAAAAGTAAAAGAATCACCTCTGTAAAATCAGGATGGTAAATACCTTACAGGGTAATCAGATTCAAAACATAGAGAATCCCTCTAGGCTAAACCTTAAGTTACAAAAAGACACAAAAACAGGAATATACATTTCATTCAGCACAACTTATTTTATCAGCCATTTAAACAAAACAGAATCTAACACAAATCTAACTAGATTGCTCACTGACTTTTTACAGGAGTTCTGACCTGCATTCCTGCTCTGGTCCCGGAAAAAAAAAAAAAAAAAAAAACCACCACAGACAGAGAGAACCCTTTGTTCCCCCCCTCCAGCTTTGAAAGTATCTCGTCTCTTCATTGGTCATTTTGGTCAGGTGCCAGCAAGGTTGTCTTAGCTTCTTAACCCTTTACAGGTGAAAGGGTTTTTCCTCTGGCCAGGAGGGATTTAAAAGTGTTTACCCTTCCCTTTATATTTATGACACTGGACAAAGACTGGGACTAGGACAAGTAGCTGGCAGGAGTTGGGAAAAAAGACCAGGACTTGGACTGGAACAAGGACAGGTTGGAGGGAAGAAGGCAGAAGGGGGTCAAATTTGTAGGAACAGGGTCAAAAGGTCTATAACCATTAGAGTACACTCCCTTCCAGAACTTGAAATGGAATCCAAGGTTCCTCAGTCTCACAATTCCTTTGCTGTCAGCAAATATCTTTGAACCCCCCCCCGCCAAAAAGCATCTGGTATTGGTCTGCATGGAGAATGACAACCTACTCTAGGGAATCAGGGCTTGCAGAGCTCCCTAATGAGTGCAGCTGGCCTGTAATAGAATGCCTGATTGCTACACCCCCAGATTGGTTGGAAGGGTCAGCAGACTCGCTTTTAAACTCAGCAGCAGCAGTTCAGTAACTTCTCAAAATATTTTCCCATGGCTGTGATAGTACCTCTTGTTTCCAGTTCTACTCCTGCCTTGCCTCACTCCAGGTAACCTAGCTCTGACCATTGGCTTTGGTCCTGGTTCTGGCCTCTGGCTCTGTTTCTGAGCCTGGGCTCTGATTCCAGGCTATTGACTCCTGCTCTGACCACTAGGCATGACTGCCCATGTCCCAGTCACTGATACCTACTCTACTCGGTTACTCCATTAGCTCAAGTGGCAGACGTTTGTACTATAGACCTAAAGGTCCCAAGCATAGGAGTATGATGCCACATAAGGAAACAAAATAAGACAAAAAACCATATTCCATTAAGTTTGCTATTTTTCAGTCCTCGGAAATTACACACAAAACCATGTCAAAAGAAGCTACAAAGCCAAGCACTCAGAACACCAGAAATGCCAGATTTAAGGTTGTCTGTGCAATCTCAGTTTGGCTGCCCTGTGCACTATGATACAGTCTCTTGTTACGTGATCATATACATGTTTGTTTTCTGTTTTGGACCCCTCTAATATTAAAATAAGTATGTTGTGCTGCTAAGGGGGGAAAACGTTGACTGCTGTGATTTACTCAAACCACTAAAAACGTCAATTCAAAATGGGCTAAGGAGGCAACGTTCGGATCTAGATTAAATTTTGGCTGAACTACAGGACCTGGACATGAGTGTGAATCAGGGCTAAGATTCATATTTGATCGTACAATCTCAGGAGAGAAGTACCTGGGACATTTCTGCCATTTTGTGTTGTGGGAAACTTGAGAATGGAGACAAAAGGATTCTTTTCGTTTTGGACTCTTCTGACTCATTCTAAAAAACACATGCAGGGGTTCATATCTAGAGGTTCCAAAATGAATAACCTCACATCTTCTGCTGCACAAAGCTCACAGTGGGAAGGGATGAAGATGCTGGCTCAGGTCTACAGATATTTACCTTGGCATAGAGGAGGGGAAAACCTCGGTGGGGATTAGAAATTTTGGTACTCCTAGATGAAGTGCCCTCATCAAATAGTTAACATCTTTAAAAACCATGAATATGCTCCCCCCCCCCGACACACACCCCAACTAGGAAGTTGAATTATCAGAATTTTTAGTCATGATTATAGTAAGCATTTCCGTTCCTGACTTTGTGGCAGATTCATTGGTGTTAATAAATTATCTTGCAGCAGGCAACCCCTGGAGTTCCCTTGAAATAGATCAATTCACTTTAGTAGCATGTGTAAGCATATTGTGGTAGCTGTGATCACAGCACTAGAGTCAGACATCTTTTGCTTTAAATCCCAATAGTTTTGATTGTTGCAGATGTTATCAAGATACTAACAAAGTAAGTTATGTTCATTGGTATCAGTTACTGGTGCAGCTGTTAAGTGAATGAATTCAGTATATATTCCATTTTAATTTTAGACAAGTTTTATTTCAGCTTTGGTAGACCAGCTGTGGAGTAAGTGAAAGAATTAATGTTCTTTGGGTAACCCTAAAATAATTAAATAAATATTTTAATTAAATGTTCTGACCTTAGTTTAAGTACATGTTTTACCTTTAGGCTTTTAATATTTATTTTTCTTAAAGTAAAAGAGCTTTACATCAACTACTAGATAACAGTATTTTACTACATAACAAAACAATTTAATAGTGTACCTTCATTTGTACTTGCTATTGTCAACCCTCTGTCAATAATATTTAGTATTATATTAGATCAATGACCTCTTTAAATACCTAGAATCTGGTTTGCTTTATCAAATGGATTGGTTTCATTTTGCTCAGCATGGTAACTCTAATGAATTAAGCAGCCTGACTGCCCATGCAACTTGCCTGCTCTGAAGAGGATTCTTCATTCCAGTTCGTTGTTGCCATTTAAGCAGTTGCAAGTTCACCATTCCTAGTAATATAGGACGGAAAGGGTGAAATGTCAAAGGGAAAAATCAAATGCTGAATGTAATCCCTACAGGCTGGTAGGTAAGCCCTAAAATGTTGATTTGCTATTTTAATTGCTGGCGCTACATCAAATTCAGTTCAGGCACTTTGAATTGAATTCTGATTTCTGTCACAGTAAAAAAAGAGATTGCCGAGGGGCTCAATAGAGCAGAATTGTGATTCCCACACCCACCCTCCCCAAAGACCCCAAAGGAAAAAAAAAATCAGGATTTTATTAAGATCATGGAGGTCAATTGTTAGAGAATTCTCCTTCTGTTCCAAAACTGCATTAAAAAAAAAGAGAATAAAAAAAGCTTTCACCAATTCACTTATACACACTAACAAGTGTTCGCTTTCTAGTGGCATCACCCATGTCCCCCCTAGACTCTAAAGCCTTTTATCTTCAGTTTATTAGCTTGTTTAGCCAGCCATACTCCAAAATCCTCCCCTTTTTTGCTGTTGTGATGGAAAGCCTGATTGTTTCGAGTTTGACACCTTGCATGGATTAGGGGTTGCAGCCAGTCTCCGCTGTGTTCCTTGTGTGGGCCAATATCTTTAGGTTTCAGAGTAGCAGCCGGGTTAGTCTGTATCCACAAAAAGAAAAGGGTACTTGTGGCACCTTAGAGACTAACAAATTTATTTGAGCATCAGCTTTCGTGAGCTACAGCTTATGCTCAAATAAATTTGTTAGTCTCTAAGGTGCCACAAGTCCTCCAATATCTTTAGTCTTCTGAAACTAGAGGTCATGATGTACAGTCAGGAGTGATGGCATAATTTGCTTGTCTTGTTAACAAAATGCTGCTTTTTTTCCCCTTCAGGAAGCTACATCGGAGGAGATCACATGGTAGGGCTCAAGGTTCGTTATTTCAGTGCTAATAAAAACCTTGATTCAGAATTAGTATACTCACTAGCGGTATTACACTCCTAAGAGCATTTTTTACAAGGATGCTTCCCAGAACAAGCCTTAAATGTTAACAAGTTTGTGTTGAATTCCAGTAGGAAAAGCAGCCGTACTGCACAGTGAGGGCCAAGGGAATTCTGCCCTGATATGCCTCATTTGCTCTTACATTAACAGGACACAGGAAAATTCTTGACTTTGCTGCAACATCACTTATCTTTGGATGGCATAGTTACATCTCCCAGTATTTTGCAACATAGATTTTAATGCCCCAGTCCAGAGTGTTGGTACTCTGACCAACATTTTCAAACCCTAAATCTATATTTAACACTTAAATATACGTGGCCTGTTTTTCAGAAGAGCTACACACCTGCTGAAATCAACCAGATTGGCAGATGCTCAACACCATTGAAAACCAGGACCCCTAGCCTGTATTGAAATACCTCAGTTGAGGCACCCATGTTTGAAAGTCTTGGGCTCTGGCTTCTTCCTACTCTTCCGTACTTGCCGAGGGGACAGCAGCATCCACAGGGCTACTGTATCGACTCTCTCATGCATATAGGTGGAGAGTCGGCTCAAAGGAAGGGGTGATGCTATGGCTTCACGCTCCACAGCATGCCAGTCAGCACAGCTGAACTGGCACACCATGAGACATATGCTGCACAAGGTACAGGGCTGGTGCTGGGTACATCTCCCAGAGCAGGGAGAAGACAGGAGGTTCAGCAAGACTCTCCAAGTTACAACCAGATTTCCAGTCTGCTCCTGAGGCAACATGGTTACATGCTGCCCATTCACAGGGCTTGTGGCAAAGCCAAAGGAGACCCCTTTGACAGCAGAGGTGGGACAAGATGTGCATCAGTCTTGGGGCCTGTTTGTAGGAACCCATTGACTGGCTTTGTGCGGTTCCGAAGGGCGGCTGGCCTGAGACTTAGCAGGCAGGCAGGGGGAAAGGGGTTTGGTTTGAGGGTAAGGAAATAATTAGCATTTGTTATTCTCCGTGTGCTGTCCAAGCAGTGCTGATTTTGCATTGTCAAAGTCACACTGTCCACTCCTGTTCACAACTGAATGGTGTGACATTGCCAGCCTGTACCTACCTAATTCTTAGTGTTGGTCCACACACTGCAGGCCACCTCTGCAGTTGGTCTTTGCATAGTTTTAGAGTGTCTAGCCCTCTCTCTTCCTAAACCAGGTAGCAATGGGCACCTGCACCCAACTGACTGACAGAATTTACTCAACTTTCCCTCACTTGGTTGAGGCAGCTTAGATACGTGTATTTCAGTGCTCAATGGAGGGGAAGTGCATCTGTTTCTAAAGCCTGGCTGGGAGTCTATTTATTTTAATATACAATCTCCAGTTCAGTAACTAGCAGCTACAGCTAAGATGCCTCTTCTGAATCTTCTGCCATTTGCAGAGAGCTTAAAGAACTATCTGTTTTCAAGCTGAGGTTGGCCTCGTTTTATTCCCCCTGTAAAATTAACTGATAAAGCTTGCAGTTACATAGATTGGGGGAACTGGAAAAGCCTACACAGATATCCTAGAGAAGTCAGTGCACATGGTTGCCATTTAAATGTTACCATTTACCACACACCAGTAAGATAGTTTAGTTATCTCCTATGTTTGGAATAAACGTTAAGTCAAGTGGTTAAAAAGTTGACATTTGCCAAACACTGCAAAGCAATTTCTACAAAGACCACCTGCTCTAAATAGAGGGGAAAATTGGTTAGTTCATAATGGTGAGCATGGTATATGACTGCATATGTAGATTTGTTGATGAAAGTTTTGTTGTCGACCATGTGTGGGGTGGTCTTTTTTAAGTTCACTCTCTTTGTTTAGTTCCTCTCTGGAAACAGTTAAAGAATAGCACCATAATCAGAAGACAGTAATTCTACCATAAAATGGTAGCAACAAATCCCAGGGATAGTGCTATTTCTACTGCCAGTCCTCTGTTGGGCTGGATTAGAGGAACAGGAACGTATTTGGTTCAGCTGAAAAAGAGGAGGAGGCAAGGAATGAAAGAGAAAGTTCTGCAAGACAAATAAGACTCTGCAGATGTGCTGCATCTGACTGCTTGCCCACTGGGGACACTGAGATAAAGAGATTAAGGGTATGTCTACACTACAAAATTAGGTCGAATTTATAGAAGTCGTTTTTTTAGAAATCGGTTTTATATATTCGAGTGTGTGTGTCCCCACAGAAAATGCTCTAAGTGCATTAAGTGCATTAACTCGGCGGAGTGCTTCCACAGTACTGAGGCTAGAGTCGACTTCCGAAGCGTTGCACTGTGGGTAGCTATCCCACAGTTCCCGCAGTCTCTGCTGCCCATTGGAATTGGGCGCAGGGACTAAATTTGGAGTGACTTGATCAGGTCATTCTCTTTAGTCCTGCAGTCAGTCCTATTGAACCATCTTATGGTGAGCAGGCAGGTGATACGGATTGCTAGCAGTGCTATTGCATCATCTTCTGCCGGGCAGGCAAGAGATGAGGATGGCTAGCAGTCCTATTGTACCATCTTCTGCCGAGCAGCTCTGAGATGTGGATGGCATGCAGTCCTTCTGCACCGTCTGCTGCCAGCCAAAGATGTAAAAGATAGATGGAGTGTATCAAAACACGAAATAGACCAGATTTGTTTTGTACTCATTTGCAACCCCCCAGCTACCCCTAGTCTAGGGGACTCATTCCTCTAGGTCACACTGCAGTTACTCACAGAGAAGGTGCAGCAAGGTAAATCTAGCCATATATCAATCAGAGGCCAGACTAACCTCCTTGTTCCAATAAGAACAATAACTTAGGTGCACCATTTCTTATTGCAACGTGAAGTCTTGCCTGAAATACTCCTTGATGTAAAGCCACCCCCTTTGTTGATTTTAACTCCCTCTAAGCCGTGTCGTCAGTCGCCCCTCCCTGCGTCAGAGCAACGGCAAACAATCGTGCATCTGAGTTGAGAGTGCTGTCCAGAGCAGTCACAATGGAGCACTCTGGGATAGCTCCTGGAGGCCAATACAGTCGAATTGTGTCCACAGTACCCCAAATTCGACCCGGCAAGGCCGATTTAAGCGCTAATCCACTTGTCGGGGTGGAGTAAGGAAATCGATTTTAAGAGCCCTTTAAGTCGAAATAAAGGGCTTCATCGTGTGGTCGGGTGCAGGTTTACATCGATTTAACGCTGCTAAATTTGACCTAAAGTCCTAGTGTAGACCAGGGCTCAGACACTTACACAAAGATGGACAAACAACTAGATCAGATAAGCAAATTGACAGCTAAATTGAAGTTAGGTCTGTAATAATAAAATAAATAATAATAATAATACTATCTAGACACTGACCCAATTCGCTACAAAAAAATTTAGCATTGAATTTATGTGACATAAAACTGTAAAAATGTTGAGGATAAACAAATCTTAGAAGGGTTCTGACCTTGGGAAAGTGCAGGCAAACATGTGAACTTCTTAACAGAATGTCTTACAAGAAGTGTGCTCCTTCACTCTACAAAGAAGAAGAAACTGATATTCCCAGAAGAGTATCTATTTTGTTTATACCACTAAAGGAAGTATAAATGTGTCCCCATAAATAAGGCTCTTGAAATACTGCTAGTGTATATTTTAGCATAAGTGTAAAAAGATGGGAGTAAAATAGATGTTTAAAACAAACGGAGAATTATGTATTCCAAGAAGGAAAACAATGTAAAAAAAAGGCTTTAAAAGCAAAAATAATGCACTCTAGTCATTATAGCACATGTAGTTTAAAGCACCTGCTGAAAGATCTGATCTGTAAACTTCACAAGGGTGGATACAGGTAAGGAAACCCCTCCATTATCAGTTTTTGAAAAAGTCTTAGTATATTTTAAATACATGTCAGTGTGTTTGTTTTTTTTTTTTTTTTAAAAACACATTAAAAGTCAAATCTTTATAAATAATTCTACACTGTTGTAAATAACTACAATGTTAAAAATTAGTAAAAATATTTCTGGTTTTAACATTGACACTGGAAATATTGAGAAATGGCATCTCATGCATTATTCATAAGATCAGAATTAATACAGTCACTATTTCTGGCTCCTGATTAAATGCTGGCTTGTAACCTAGTAACACTGGAAATAATGACCAGGTGATAATGTTCTGTGAATTGAGTCAATGAAAAGAAGTTTTGATTTGTCAAATTGCAAGATCACTTGCCCATAGAAATAGTTCTAGCTAACCAGCCACAGTTATGAGAAACAATGTTATACTGGGTTTGTAAGAGAGTAAATTCAGAGAAAAAGGTCTCTAAATTATAGGTTCATTCATACTTTTTTTTCACAAGGATAGTTAATATAGCTATGGAAGAATGAGCACATTTAAGATTTTTAAAATGTCAATGTATGGGAGTTTAGCTAAGAAAATCTTCATTGATATTTCTCTACAGAATTAAATCAACAGCGATGTTGGGTTGCAGATCCTCTGCCAAAGTTTCATGCAATATACAAGACCACAAAAGTGTATAAAAATGTGTGCCACTCACCAGTGATGTCTCATCTTGATAGCCCGGTCAATATAAATTATTAAATCCATAAGAAAACCATGTTACCAGCTCTGATTTAAGACAACTACTATGCAAATCTAAAACAAAGACGGTGCCTTTACCGATTGCACAGAAAATACCTAGGTCCCAAAATAAATAAAAAGTTGTGTAGATTGTTTTGTTTTTTGTACACCAACCCCCAGCTTGAGAGAGTATTCCTCACTGAAGTGGAGTCACTGAAGCAGAGGAAAAGCTCAGAGTTAGACAACCATCATTCAGTTAATACGTAAGGAAGGGGGAAAAAAAACCCTAATTACTAGCAAGAGGCGAAAACGAAATAAAAAGTATAGAAGGGCAAGGAAGCATTAAATGTTAAAGAAGAACCTTGTGTCTTCCACAGGAGAAAAAAAAAATAAAATCAGCCTACTTCCTAAGGCTAGCCATTAAAAGCACAGAGTGGGAGTGTGCACTACATATATGGATGAGTGAGAAGAAGCAGAGGAAGGTAGGAAAGGCTCATTTTAATTAACAGAAAGGCTGCAAGATAAAGCACCCCAATCCCAGCGTTGGAAGGTATCGAGCTATCAGCTATGCTGCATGTGGCTGTGTGTGCCAGTTAGGAGCCAGTCAGCCCACCAAGCAGGGAATAAAGGAGCCAGAAGAATACAGTGCCGTGCTGCTGGAGGTAGACTGATTTGAGTCACCTGTGTCTTATAAAGGGGGTGGAGAGTTGGACTTGAGTGAGAGTCCTGCAGTTTCACATACTAATGTAAAGCATTAAAGCGAAGCATATTGCCGTTAAATACAGACACAACAGAGACCCACATGGAGAAATATATGGGGTAAGAGAGGGACCATAATTTATTTAACTAGTATTCAATTAAAATCAGATGAATCAAGGGAATTAGAGAATGAATCAGAGAGAGGGAAGGGATAGGGAGGACTGCCAGAACAATGGCACTTAAAGCTGCCAGCCGATAAATTTACTGCCGGTGTTATTTTTCCAATTACAGCCACGGTGATCTAGAAATTCAGAAAGAGTCTGGTGTCTTAAGGCTAAACCTGCTCTCTCTTTGGCTAGGGGAGGAGGACTGTTGTGAGGATCACCTTCTCGACTGCACTTGGACCCTGCACGTTGCATGCCAGGGGCTCAGGGAACCAGGAGAGAGACTGGAGCCATCACCCTGAAAACACAACCAATTAAAAATACTAATAAGGGGGGGGGGGTGGTTCTGATTAAAAACCACCCCCAGCTGATCAGTTTGTTCGGAGCTCTGGTTAGTTCTGCGGCTGCCAGGGAGGAGAAGGAGCAACAAGATGCGGGGCCAGCCAACACTTTGCAGAAGCCAGCCGCCCGCAAAATAAACCTATTACATGACAATTCAAATTCAGAGGCAAAGAAGAGGAGGAGGAGGAGGAGGAGGAGGAGGAAGCCCTGCGCGCTCAGGAGAGGGGAAGCCAAGCCCACCCCTGCAGAGTGCAATATATATTTTTAAAACCCCTTCCCCGGGCAAAGGGTACCTTACGCCCAGGGACATGCTAAATGACCCTCTTCAGCAAGAGGCAGTGAGGAGGCGCGGGGGGGTGAGAGAGACAGACACACGCTCTCCTACACTCAGCTCGCCGGGAGGACCCAGCCAGTCAGAGGCGGAGAGCGAGGGGGAAGAGCGAACACATTGGAGGAGAAATTGCTGCACAGCAAAACACCAGCCAGAGGAGGTGCTTCCCCGCTCTCCCAATATAACCACCCCGAGAGCAGGGGCGAGCAGAGCCGGCCGGAGCCCCAGCAGCAAAGTGCTGGGCTGGGGAGGGAGGGAGGCAAAAAGCTTGCCCAGGATGCCCGTAGCTGTATCGCGTCCCCAGCCCTGAGCGCCGAGGAGGCAGGGCGATCCGGAGGGCTCCCTCCGGACTGCTGGACGAGAACTCCGCGGTTGGCTTGCGCCCCGCGGGCTGAGCGCCGGGAGGGGCGGCTGCTACCGGGCTGCCTGGAGGATGGGAGACTGAGAGCCGGGGGCAGAGAGAGGCTCTCCCCGCACCCCCCGCAGCGGTAAGTGGCCCATCCCGTCGCTCTAGCCAGCCCTTGAGTCCCCCTGAGTCGACTTCTGAGTGTGCTCAAGTTATTTGTTTCCCGAGCCCTCGGTGCCTCTCCGCAGGCAGGTGGGAACCATCCCGTCATGGCGCGAATGTTGCCGGGTTTGAGGTGGGGCGTCTCTTTGGGCGAAGAGGATGAACAGGATCAGAATCCGTTCCTAACAAAAAGTTGGAGCAGGCATAGGCATGATCTGCAGCATGCCTCCCCGTCAGGCAGCTGCACGGCGAACTATGGCTGAGGATTAGTTGTTGAAGGGAGAAGGTCAGATGCATAGAGCCAGGAAATATTCTGGAAGCAGCCTACATGTGCAAATTTCTGCCGTTTGGGAGGTTTTATAGTTGAGGATGTAACCGGGGATAACCCAGTGGGTTGATCTGACCGTTCATTGTCCGACTGAAAATCTGCAGCAAGTTGAGAGGTGGGGAAGTTTAGAATGATGCTTGGCTTGGAGATAAACAACACCCTCTGAATTAGGCAGGTGCTGTCCTGAAACCTGTTCCAACAATTGTCAGCTTAAACAAAGCAAAGGGAATTACATAAAGATGCACTGATTCTTTCTCTCTTGATAAAGGCAGTGGATAAGAGGATGTTGTGGAACGTTTATGAGCAGGCTTGAAAATGAACTGAGAATGATTCCTGTAACATGCAGTAGAGTATTGTGTTTCTAAGATTTTTATCTCCAAAAGAATCAGCATCCATTAGGCCTGTTATATTTATTCAGAGTTTCACTTTTACTCCTTCTGATCACAGAAAATGCCTAAAAAGCTATTCTGACATCATTTAATGTGGCCGCATAAAAGCAAAGTTGTCTAGTCTTAGCAAACTTTCAGAAATTTGCCATAACGTTCTTAGTTATGTATGTTTACTTTTTCTTTTTTAAAATTACCACCTTCCATATTTATTTTAATATTTTTAATCAACTAACTAAGGACCTGATCTCAAGCCCTTTTAAATTCACTGGAGTCTCCTCATTGACTTCAGTAGACTTTGTAGCAGACCTTGAGGGAGCATCTCTACAAACAAATTCTCTGTTCACTGAGTCCCAAAAGCTGAGGTGAACTCCGTACAATTAAAAAATTGGGTGACATTTTAAAATTGATGATGCATGCAATTAATTATTGCTGAATTAGAGTAGAACTCACACAGAAGTACTTATGACTATCCATATTAATGCTAAATGAGTTCATCATGATTATTATCATTACAGTGAATACCAAAGGAATTAGCAATAATTAGGCTATTTTACAGTATTACCAAAATGTGTCTAGGAATTTGTAAATATCTCATACACTTTTTTATTTTTACTAGTTTTTTTCCCCCTCCACTTGGCATTCATCTGAAAACAAATGAACAAACTTTCAGTGTCTATTCTGCATCTAGAAAGGAACTTGTTTACTAATGTTGAATGAAGTACCCAGTGTAAAGGACAGAGGACTGACAACGATCAGAGGGTACTCTGAGGAAAAAATGATTTCATGTACAAAGGCTGTGTGTGCCAGTTTAGGTTTAACAAAGTAGATGAATTAAGAAATGGTAGTGAAGAAGACAAGGCATTAGAAGTCTACAGTATATGAAATGAGAAGGGGGGGGGGGGAAATCAGGAAGAAAGAATAAGGAATGGAAACAATTTTTAAAGAAACCTAAAGCTCTTCAAGTAAAATCAGAGAAAATCCAGTAATCAACAACATTCAGTTCTTTCATTCCTTATAGCGCAAATGCCCTTGCAAAGACTCAACAGAGCTAAGATACAGGTGGGAAGATAACTACAGATGAGCAGGAGAATCAGAATGAACAGTTTGATCTTGTTGCTTATTATAAGGAACTTGAAGGTCACCTTTTGTTGCCCGGGTAAAATTTCCTGGAGGGAAATGCTAATGTAGCTTGATAAATAAGAGCAGATGCAGTAAGAATGATATTAGAAATGTGGAAAACCAGGCTGGCCAAATGATATCCCAGAACTTGCTAGGAAATTTGCTAGAATGTTGCTAAGAAAGTAAGCCCAGTATTTAAGATAAGATAATAGGAACAATAAGATAATCAGCTGCTAGAAAGATGAGAGAAGCCTCACTGAGAGAAAAGAATAGAGCTAGGTAACTTTAAGAAATGTGCAACTTGGTAGAAGACTGTCCGCATAGATTCGCTAAAGGAAGTTCATGAGTTGCACATTTGCTTGAGTTCTCTGAACAAGTTGCTGACATGCTAGTCTATTGGGGAATCAGTGGGTATGATTTATGTGGGTTTCAGAAAATGTCTAGTTTTGTACTCCAGGAAATATTGATCTGCAAAGTAAATTTTGATAGTATTGGAACAGGTTCAAATGTACTTGGAGGGGGGGCTTTCAATAAAGGGTAAAGAGCTCTTGAGTGAAGATGGAGGTGAAAAGCATGGTACTGTATGTGACAATATAAAGTCCACTTTTCTTTTTCCATATGTGAAAGATGATCCATCAGACGGGGGCAAATATGCTAGCAATATGGAAAAACGAGGTGGGAGTCTAGTCCAGTTGAACAGATCAAGAAATAGAAAGTTATCTGGCTAGGTTAGTCATTGAAGCAGTTATTATAAGTGGTTAATGTAAGGCAGGGTAACAAAGTATGTATTAGTAATACACCCTGTGAGCCTGCATTGAGGCGACTGAGATGATTGTCTTGGTGACTTTGCTAAAATGGTTCTTCTGGATATTTTTTTTTTTTGTATCTAGCCTGAAACATAGATTTTTAGTCATCGGAATGCACTGCATAATTTCCCACTGTTGTTCTATTCCTCCATATGCTCCTACAAACAGCTTGCATGTTACACTTTCTGTCAGTTTCAGAACAGCTTAGATCATTTCAACCATTTCTTAGAGTTCACAACACAAAATAAAACAGTACATTGAAAACTGCCAGGCTGGCCATCCTGAGGTCCTAATTCCTGAGAACGAATGTCCAATAGGACACTTGACTGCTAGTGCTATGCTGATGAGAGTTTCAGACTTGGTGTTTTTCTTCTGCACATCGCTTCTCTGATGCTTTCTTAGGAGCTGCTCCAATGTGTACTATCAACTTCTTCTCAGCACTTTGCAACAGGAAAAGAGTCCGGTTGGAAATGGTGGCATCCCTACAGATTTTTATTTTCTGAACATTTGTGATCAATAACTCTACGTTCGAGGCCAGTACACGTTTTAAAAAGGAAAAAAAAAAAACTATTTTTTTTAGAGCTCCATAAGATAGACTTTTTGATTTTGTTTTACGTTTTGAAAAAAATTCAAAGCCTATAAAAAGATCTTAGAATAACAGTTCTATGCTTTGAGAGGGGTTGCTAGCAGCAGCGAAGTGTGTTCTTAAGTGGAAATAAACATGATTGTATTTATAACGAGTGTCTTGGGTGATTTATGGAATTATCCTAAAAATGTAGGAACACTAATCAAAAAAGTGAACTCTGTTCACACCTGGCTTCCTAGAGGGATTTTAGGATGATTTCTCTTTGTATTTTCTACAAGTCAGGAATCAAAGCTTTCAGAGTACTGACTGGATGTAAAATAAAGGAGTAGAATATTAGTAAAACCCTGATTGTGCTGTGAATTATCACCCATGCTGTAGCTGATGTTCTTGACCATCTTTAGGCAAAACTCAATCCTGTGCTGTGATACAAATGGCTGAGCCTGTGTGATGCCCCACTGTAGTTGTTTGGCAGTAGTGTGCCTGTAAAAATCATGAAGCAGAAATGAGGCCCAGTTCATGCATTCATACTCATTAGTCTTCATCATTATGGTCACTCCCTTATGTCTGTCTCAGGATCACCTTTCTAAACTTAAATCTAGAAAAAGTGCTAACTCATCTCCTCTCCCATCGCTGGAAACTGGAAACTTATAGCGTTTCTCAGAAATGTTTACTGATGTTCTTCCCATTTTCAAGATCTAATATAGAGCATCGCTTCTGACTTAATGACAGTCTTCTGTGAAATTACAGCCACCCTTAAGCCATCAACCTCATCTGTTCTGTTTTACCTCTTTGTCTCTATTTCTTAGAATAGGAGACAATAAGAAATGATCAACAAGAACACGAAAGAAACAATTTATCTCTTAGTTTTATTTCATTGCAACCATTACAAAAATAATAATAATTTGGGGAGGGGGGAAACATACACAAATTACATATGTCAGCAGAAAGTGGCATAAAAACTAAAAACACAACTCCTGTGAATGTCACCTGCAAACAGTGAAGAAAATGTTAACGAAGATGATAATATAGTGATCATAGTTAAAACTGTAGCATCTGCCAAAAGTTCCCCCACAGATTTTCACTATAATTAGAATAGGAAAACTGTAGTATCTGTCAGCAAATGTTGCCTTTTTATCAGCCATTGCTGTATTTGGTATTTATATAGCTCTTTTTATAGCTCATTTGTGGCCAGATTTTCAGAGAAAAATGGGAGCTGAGCAGTTCTGAAAATCTGGCCACAAATGCAGATGCTGAGCACTTTTGAAAATCTGGCCACTTGTTTAGGTGCCAAAGTGGGAACAGAGCTCCTCTGAAAATCTGGGCATATGCTTGAGTAGCTCTTTACAAATATGAACAAATTCATCTTCTCAATTTTTACCTCTCAGGCTTTATTGCCCTCATTTTTTACAGACACAAACTAATTTTTAAGAAAATCCCCATTTCAGATTAACCACCAAAATGTAACAAACCAAACAAAATAAAACCTAGAGGAAGCAGACTCTAAACTAAGTCAATCAACCAATTTAATGAGCCTTCCTAAATCCTGTCAAACCCAGTTTGGCAGACTACCATGAAAAATAAATTCCAAAGGCAGGGGTCTTTTTTTGAGAACACCATGCTGGTGGCTGTAAAAAGCCTTGGAACTGGTGTTATGAATGTTCTAGCCAATCATAATTTCTGTGATGGAGTTCAGGATGAGAATCAGCCCGTGACAACTGCATTCATGGTAGCGATGCCTCCTCTCCATCCAGATAGCACCCAGAAGTATGTGTGGAAAGGCACATGTTGTTAGCACACCTAGCTCGACTATGCTTCCTGCTGAAGTTTCTGTGAGGATATCGATAGTAGCCCTAATCAAAGTGCATTGCAGTCACCTAGACATGTAAAAGAGGACTGTCATTAGGTTCAAGTGCAAGAGAAGTAGCCGCCACCCCCGGCCAGTGAGAAATGATAAAAGGCATTACAAGCTATTGCTGCTAGCTGAAACACTGAGTGTTACTACGGATCCGGGGAGCATAAATGGTGACACGTTTTGGCAGATGGACATACACCCCCGATAATTGGTGTAAACACAGCATCAGCCTGCTCCTATCCATGTTCCCCTTTCTGATTAGCGTCCCATCCGTAAGGGTCCAGTCAAAACCAGTTTCTTTTCATTGACTTTATGGACTTTATGAAGTGCACTGGGGACCTGGCCCTGCAGATTTGATTTACCTAGGAAGAGATTCTACAGTGATGTGTTGTGTCAAAACCATGGATGCATGGATAGGACCGTCCCTGACAAAACACTGCAGTCACTGGTATCTGATCTGATAGAATCAGCATGAACTGAGCCCCTTACCCTGACCCATCACTAGGAGGAGATCATCAAATGTCTCTCACACACAATCACAATTCCTGCTCAGCTCAGAAACCAGATGGATAGGAATCCAGCAAATCTGTGGAATCCTGGGGATGTTGTATTTTCTACAGCCCTATTTTCTCAGTAATCTTCCTTGAAAATGTATGATTGAGGATGGAGAATAATTAGTAATGATGTTAACATCCCAAGATGCTTTCTTGACCGAGGGGGTAACTACCACCTGGAGCTGTAAAAGTCAACTTGCACTTTGACTTTTGTAATGCAGCCATTATCCCCACTAAATCACTGCATAACTTAACCACTCATCTCACAGCTATATCATCTGGCTAGTGGTTGTTTGCAGCATACACCCAGAATTTTAAGGAACAAAATGGGATGAAAATTAGCCAAATGTCTATGCATTTCTCACCTCTTATTATAACATTCTTCAGCCGTGTTGAACCAGCAGTCATCCAGGTTTATCATGTTTGCATTACTCTGATGTAAGGTCTATCTACGTAGCCTTTTATTTTTTGCTTTCTCTCCACTTTTGTTTGTGGATAAAACAAAAGAAATTCTTGCAATACAATGAAAGGGGATATTTCTGAACTGCCTGGAACTAGAAAGTACTGAAAATTTCGTGAATGATTCTATTCTCGTGGGAATTCTGGTCTACCTAGAACACAGATATTTGATTGTATTTCAGACAAGCATTAGAACTTTTGGATGCTCAGCTAGATTAATCTTCCAGTCCTTTTGAAATTCTGCACACACACCTTTTTATTCCATAGAAAGCAGTAAATCTTTTGCCACCATCTGGAATTGTATGTGTCCATAGTTGACTTTTTGGGTCAAATTCAAAAGCTACAGTAAACGGGGCCTCTAATTCTGCAGGTGCAAATTGGCAGGTGGAAATAATTCCATGTGCAATTTTCTACCTGCTGTTCAAGTCACTTTGATGTCTGAGTCACTGATAACCTAATTTACAGGTACAATCTATGTGCCCTAAACTGTGGATGCAAAATTGTACCCAAAAATTATTTACATCTGCCGTTTGCATCCAGAAAAATGGTGGCATCAGATTAAAAATCTGGCCCCTAACTCTAAATCTTTTCAAGAGTAGAACTGAAAGAAGATATTTTCACCACTGGCAAAATTGACAGTTAATTTTGATTAATTGAAAAGTGTGTTGGTTTTGTTCTTGTCCTGTTTTGTTATAGCAACAAATGCACTGTATTTTTAGCCTGCTCACTTTACTTGTATCTATTGGAGCTGAGCAGAACTATCAATTTCTGTTCTAGCACTCGCATGCAAAAAGTGACATTTTCATAAGGATTCAGAGAGCAATTTTTCTTGTTATGGTAAAACAAAAAACCTGTTTTATGAAAAGAGAAAATGCACAGATTTCACAAAAACAATTCTCACCCAAGATTAGATTTTTCTTTTGTGGAAAAAGAGATGTAAGAACAAAGATGCTTTGCTTATTCAGATCCACAAAACTGTACAAATCTCTGGAAAATTTTCTTATAAGTACCTAATAATGTTGGGGGTTTTTATGGATAAAGACGCACTGAACATTAGATGTTAGGATATAGGGCTCTAGAGGGTTAACATACAGTACGGAACGTAGAATGGAGTTCTGATTGCTGCATGGAGGAGTTTTCACAATTTCCTCTGAATTCTATGTGGAATATCTTATTTTCCCCCATTATTCCTGGTCTCCTAGAGACCTTATATTTGAGAAAGAAGAGCTATATCCCATAGCTGTGCATCACAACCATGAACATATTTCTTAAAGTTCCCCTCCCCCCGCCATCATGTTCCCATTACACCTCTGGCATTTAGGGCAGCGACAAAGCTCCTCCACTCCTGTTGGTTTCTGGCAAGTCTTTCAACGGTTCCCCAGTGGTGGCCCAGGTTTTTCAGCTCAACTTCCACAGCTCTTCGCCATGTTGTTTTTGAGCAGCCTCGTTTTCACTTGCTTTCAGGTGTCCATCTTATTGCTACTCTGGTGACGGAATCAGTTTCCATCCGAAGCACATGGACAATCCATCTCCAGTGTCTCCTCTTGCCTGCACTGTGTGAATAGGTCTTGGTTTGAGATTGTTCTGGGCCAAAATATATGGAGAATTTTTCTCAGGCCAGTTGTATTGAATGAAGACAGTTCGGACATGTCATACTTTCTCATTCCCCAGCATTCTGCACTATAAAGTAGTGTTGAAAGTACGCAACTCTGATAAATCTTGAGTTTGGTTTTTGGTGTTTGTATTATGACATGTACAGTTACTAAAATCCACTGTGTTTGGCTGAGTTAACACTGATATCACAAAGCCACGACCCAATAATTAACAGTTGAAAAGTACCTTGAGATCATATTTTCTTAGATTTTATTTTACACAGTGTGTTGTCCAGCTTTATGAAATCTCACGTAGAACAAATCTTATAAAAAATAAATATGTGAATGTCAGAGCGGTTTTTTTGTGTGTGACTCTATCGAAAGGAAAATTTTCCTTGTGATCCATCAAAAAATAATTCGGGGGGGGGGGTGGATTTTAGACATTTCAACTTCTGAGGTGAGATAAGCACTTGATTCTTTTCCCCCCACCCTCATGGCTCACAATATGTTCAGAATGTCCCATTGCAGTGTAATATATGCACTTCTGCATAGTATTGCTTACCTAAACCTCAGCTCAGGGAACTGGGAATAAGACTCATGGCTATTCTGGTGTCATAACATCCCTTTGCTGTGTGCGCACACTTTGCTGCTTGCAAATGCCTGTGTAGGATTTTCTCTTTTTCTGTACTTGGTGAAGCAGGTCAGACTTTCTATCTGTTGTTCTTTGATCAAGGAAACCAGCCTCTAGCAAGCCCTATTAAATTGTAAAAGGCATAATGGGCAAAAGTGTAACCCTTAGCTATAAGCTAGTGGATATAACCATGTCACCTTTGATAAGCTGGGAAAAGGTCTTTACTCCATTTAATAATTCCAGCGGGAGGCAGCTACACCTATACCAGGAGTCTTAATCAATCAGGTTTAATTTATGCACGTTCCTGTTGTGCTAAATTTGTCAAGTTGACATATTGGGTGAATTTAATTACTGTAAATGCACTAAGGTGGATTCTTTCTTCTCATTGCTCCTTGTGGATAAGATTAGTGCTTATTAGCAATGAGTACAAAATAGTGCAATTCTCTTGTTCTGCATAACGTAAATGAGTTGAACACTCTCACTAACACTGTATAACTTTTAGAATTGGGAAATGTCCCACGTTTAATCAAGGATAAGTGGAACCAGGAAAAGACACTTGTTTAAATTCTTGTCAGAAATCGCTGCTAGGAGTAATTAGAAATATGGGGTATGTGACACTGAGCCCTAATCATGAATTTATTATTCAACTAAAAATTGTATTGTGACAAAATCCTTGTGTGTGTCATTTGCAGTCTGTGTTCAATCCAAGTGAGGATGTTTCTAGCCAATTGGCAGCTGTCCACTCAGTAGGTCACCTGGAAGGCAATGTTTACAAGGAATACATCAATGTACCTCCTCTGATAATACATCTCCAAGATACCCAAACATAAAAAAAATTGCAAATGGCCTGTTGCTCGGAACAGGGGCATCAGTACATTTGAAGATATGTGTTTGAAGTGGACACACCTTTTGGCTAGAAGAAAGGGGTACCAACAAAACCATTTGTTATGCCCTATCAGGTTAACTAAGCGAAAGGCTGTTTTAAAGAGGGTGACCTATGGTGGAGATGGTCAATATTGTGTGATAACTACCTGCAAGAGACATTTTTATGGTCAGCTGGAGTGTGAGATCACAAAGGTATATACGTCAATTGGCCATGTGGCAATTTCCCCTGTTCCTGGTTCTGAAAATAAAACAGTTATCTCTGATCCAGAGTCTCAACATCTAACCATATGAAGCGTACCAACATTTCATGTATATATACCCCACTTGATTTAAAACTAAAACAGCTAATGAAAAGAAAACTTGATAAAACTGATAACAAAATTGATGAGGCAGAACAATCCCTTGCCAGGTTAATGTGTGGAAGTAATAACATATTAGTTATACCTCCCTGGATGGAAAGTGGGTTAAAAGGATGCACTGTTGTTTAAAATATTGCAGTTGACGTTATTTTAATTGTGTTGTGTAGTATGTATTGTAAAATCAGAAGGGATTTTAAGTAGTCCCTGAAAAGTCCCATGGGGAGGCCCAATGTCAACCTAGAGTAATGGTTACAAACACTCTTCCACCACCACCACCACATATTTAGACAGTACCAGAAGAGAGAAAAAAAAACATTGTGTACATGAGGCTTGCAGTTTTTATAGAGGAGTATCAGGAACCAGAACACCTCTGTGCAGGGATGTGAGAACTGGGGGAGCAAGGGGGACACCCTTCCCACTTTTTAACATGGGTGTAGTAGCCTCAGGAAGGTGTGGCAGGGGCTTCGCTTTCTGGTGGGGGAGGTGATCAGCTCCCCTGCCAATGGCACCAGCCTCTTCCCTGTGGTGGTGGTGGGGCTAGGTGGGCCTTAGCCCCCTCCTTTTCCATGGGGGGCAGATGGGGTACTGTTCTTGGGCACTCCAGCCCCCCTGCCCATGGCAGGTGAAGGCTCATAGCAGTCTGGGCTCACTGGAAAACTCTTACCATGACCTGGCTCTGGTTTCTGGCATAGCCAGGGGGCAGGGCCTCAGGGGGAAGAGGAGGAGCAGAGGGCAGGGCTATGGTTTTTGCACCTGTGGCCCCCAACTTCTACACAGATTCTGGCGATCCTGCCCTTACACCATCATTAGGCCTCATTCAGTCACAGCCTACCAAATCCCTGAAACCTGCCTATGGTGACTTAATAAGACCCTTTTAACAATCACCTCATCAATTGGGGGCTTGTAGCCTATAGGCATTTGCTAGGTGAGGCATAGATGTAAGTAAAGGCAAAAATGCAATAAGTATACAAGCCTCAAGTTCTGTAAGACAATAGTTTAGCTAAACTAATTAAAGTATGAGGCCCCAAAGCGTTAGCATGAGTAGCTAACCAAGAATAACCCTAGAGTTAGCAAACAGGAGCAGTTAACAGGGGAGTTTTGCGATGGAGTTTAGAGCAGGAATGTGAGAGCTACACCTGATTGCCATAAGTTCAGAGAATGTTAATAAACACCCCCACAAAAGTAAACAAACAAAACCAAATCCAAAACAACAAAAAAGATTGAGTAAAGAGAACGTAGGTAGAATTCTAGCAGCAGAGTGGGGACAGTCCAGTTTATTGCACTGAATGCAGTATGTACAATCCTGCCTTGTGCCCTGGTGATGTGCATTCAGTGAAAGGAGCTCATGGCCCTCCGAGACGGAGTACGGGCTTTGGAGATCAGAGTGGCTGAACTGCAGGAACTAAGGGAGACAGAGAGGTACATAGATGAGACTTTCTGGAACACGGTCCCACGCCCAATCTGAGAGCTGCTGTGCTATTGAAGAGGAAGAAAGTCTTGGTGAAGGAGAAAATTACAGTAGAGGAAGAGAAACAATCCCAAAGTTGGGACCCACATTCCAGATGATGTCATGGTATCATCTCTCACTGAGGATACTTCTCCAGGGCAGGGAATACTAGTTATTAATAAGAGAAAGGTAATAGTAATGGAGGATTTTATTGTTGGAAATATAGATAGCTGGGTTTGTGATGACTGGGAGAACCGCATAGTGAATTGCCTATCGGCAGCAAAGGTTGTGTGTCTCTCGAGACACGCAGACATGCTTTTGTGCAGTGTTGGAGAGTAGCCAGTGGTAGTGGTACATGTAGGTACCGGTGACATAGGGAAAGGAAGGAGAGGTCATGGAGGACAAATTTAGGCTTCTAAGTAAGAGATTGAAGTCTAGGACCTTCATGGTAGCATTCTCTGAAATGCTTCCAGTTCCACATGCAGGGCAGAACTGCAGGATCTCAATGCATGGATGAGATGAAGGTATAGGGAGGAGGGGTTTAAGTTCATTAGGAACTGGGGAACCTTTTGGGAAAGTAGGAGCCTATACAGGAAGGATTCAAAACTAGGGGTGGGGGAAAGCTGACTGTTGCAGAGGAGCACATGGAGGGTGGTGAAACACTGGAATGCATTACCTAGGGAGGTGGTAGAATCTCCTTCCCTAGAAGTTTTTAAGGTCAGGCTTGACAAAGCCCTGGCTGGGATGATTTAATTGGGGATTGGTCTTGCTTTGAGCAGGGGGTTGGACTAGATGACCTCCTGAGGTCCCTTCCAACCCTGATATTCTATGGTTCAGAATGAGACATCCCTTAGGGTATAATCTATTAATGGGGATTCTCTATACCCTTGTAGGGAGGAGAGGATGGAAGTTGATAAAGTGCAGGTAGGAACTGAAGAGAAATGGTCAAGTGAAATGTCCCATTCAATTACATCACATAATGGCAGACAGCTAAAAAGTGACAAATTGTGTAAGTGCTTGTGTACAAATGCTAGAAGTCTAAATACTAAGATGGGTGAACTTGAGTGTCTGGTATTAAATGAGGATATTGATACAATAGGCATCACAGAAACTTGGTGGAACAATGATAATCAATAGGACATGTTAATACAAAATGTATGAGAATGGCAGAGTAGTTAATGCTGGTAAGAGGGTGGCACTATAAATGAAAGAAAGCATAGAGTCAATAGAGTAAAATTCTTAAATGAATGAAACTGTACCACAGAATCTCTATGGATAGAAATGCCATGCTTGAATAATAAGAATAGAGCAGTAGGAATATACTACCGACTACCTGACCAGGATGCTGACAGTGATTATGAAATGCTCTGGGAGATTAGAGAGGTGATAAAAATAGAAAACTCAATAATAATGGGGGAGATAAAGTATCTTGACACCATAAATGGCTGCTTCATGGAGCAGCTAATCCTGGAACACACAAGGTGAAAGGCAATTCTTGATTTAGTTCTAAGTAGAGCACAGGATCTGGTCCAAGAGGTGAATATAGCTGAACTGCTTCATAGTAGCAACCATAATACAAATAAATTCAACAACCTGGTGGAAGTAAAACACCGAAGTCCACCACAGTAGCATTTAACATCAGAAAGGGGAACAACACAAACATGAGAAGGCTAGTTAAATGGAAATTAAAAGATACAGTCCCCAAAGGGAAATGCCTGCAAGTTGCATGGCAACTTTTTAAGAACACCATAATAGAGGCTCAAGTTAAATGTGTACCCCCAAATTAAAAAAAAAAAACATAGAGAACCAAAAAAGTGTCACCATGGCTAAACTTCAAAAGTAAAAGAAGCATTTAGAGGCAAAATGGCATCCTTTAAAAATTGGAAGTTAAATCCTGCTGAAGAAAATAGAAAGGAGCATAAACTCTGGCAACTCAAGTGTAAAAGAATAATAAGGCAGGCCAAAAAATAGTTTGAAGAGCAACTAGCCAAAAACTAACAGACTTTTTGTTTTTTTGAAAAAAGCATCAGAAGCCGGAAGGCTGCCAAACAATCAGTGGGGTCACTGGACAATCAAGATGCTCAAGGAGCACACAAGGAAGATAAGGCCATTGCAGATAAGCTAAATGGATTCTTTGCATCAGTCTTCTCTGCAGAGGATGTGAGGGAGATTCTGAAACCTTTACCATTCTTTGTAGGTGACATCTGAGCCACTGTCTCAGACTGGGGTGTCAATAGAAAAGGTTTTGGAACAAAGGGATAAATTAAACAGTCATAAGTCACCGTGACCAGACAGTATTCGCCCAAGAGTTCTGAAGGAACTTAAATAAGAAATTGCAGAACTACTAACTGTGGTGTGCAACCGACCATTTAAATCAGCTTCTGTACCAAGGACCAGAGGATAGCTAATGTGGCACCAATTTTTTAAAATGTCTCCAGAGGCAATCCTGGCAATTACAGCCCAATAAGCCTAATTTCTGTAGCAGGCAAATTAGTTGAAACTATAGTAAAGAACAGAATTATCAGACACATAGATGAACACAATTTGTTGGAGAGGAGACATGGTTTTTGTAAAGAGAAATCATGCCTCACCAATCTACTAGAATTCTTTGGGGTGGTCAAAAGACATGTGGACAAGGATGATCGAGTGGATATATAATGTACTTAAATTTTCAGAAAGCCTTTGACAAGGTCCCTCACCAAAGGCTCTTTAGCAAATCAAGCAGCCATGGGCTAAGAAGGTCCTGATATAGATCAGTAACTGGTTAGAAGACTGGAAACAAAGAGTAGGAATAAATGGTCACTTTTCAGAATGGAGAGATGTAAAAAGAGGTGTCCTGCAGGTGTCTGTTCTGGGCCCAGTCCTATTCAACATATTCATAAATGATCTGGAAAAAGAGGCAACAGTGAGGTCGCAATATTTTCAGACACTATCAAATTTCTCAAGATAGTTAAGTCCCAGGCAGACTGTGAAGAGCTACAAAGGGATCTCACAAAACTGGGTGACTGGGTAACAAAATGGCAGTTCAGTGTTGATAAATGCAAAGTAATGCACATTGGAAAACATAATCCCAACTATACTTTCAAAATGATGGGATCAAAATTTGCCACTCAAAGAAGAGATCTTGGAGTCATTGTGATAATTCTTTGAAAACATCTGCTCAATGTGCAGCAGCAGTCAAAAATTCCTCATAGAATGTGCAAAGGGATTATAAAAAGACAGAAAATATCATATTGCCACTGTATAAATCCATGATATGCCACATCTTGAATACTGCGTGCATTTCTGGTCACTCCATCTCAAAAAAGAGATATTAGAATTGGAAAAGGTATAGAGAAGGGCAACCAAAATGATTAAGGGTATGGAGCTGCTTCTGTCTGAGGAGAGATTAAAAAGATAGGGACTATTCATCTTAGGAAAGAGATGGCTAAGGGGATATATGATAAAGAAGTATAAAATCATATATGGTGTGGAGCAAGTGAATAAGGAAGTGTTATTTACTCCTTCACATAACACAAGAAGCAGCAATCACCCTATGAAATTAATAGGCAGTAGGTTTAAAACAAGCAAAAGGAAGTACTTCTTCACACAACATACAGTCAACCTGTGGAACTCGTTTCCAGGTTATGTTGTGAAGGCCAAAATTATAACAGGATTCAAAAGAATTAGATAAATTCATGAAGGATAGGTCCATCAATAGCTATTAGCCAAGATGCTCAGGGATGCAACCTCTGTGTGTCCCTAGCCTCTGGTTGCCAGAAGCTGGGAATGAGTGACAGGGGATGGATCACTTGATGATTTCCTGTTCTGTTCAATCCCTCTGAAGCACCTGGCATTGGCCATTGTCAGAAGACAGGATACTGGACTAGATGGACCATTAGTCTTATCCAGCATGGCCATTCTTATGTTCTTATCATAAGATAACACAGGTTAGAGTGCTGTAATGACTAAACTGCTGGTAGGTAATCACTACATGCTACTTTATACCAGCTTAGGATATTTTTAGTTAAGGACATCAGAAGATGTCTGACCACAAGAATGCTAGAAGTAGATAGTTGTATTTCTTCTAAGGAAAAGGGGACAAACCCCAACTGAATATGCATTAGGCATAATGGTGTCAGCGTAACACATTATAAAAGTTGTATCCCATCCAGTGTACTTTGTGAGGGAGAGATGTAGCTCTTGGCTCATTGCATTATTGCCTTAACTTATACTAATACCTCACTTAGCAAATATCTATCGGCTATACTCTGTAAGGTACTTAGGTGGTTCCCATCACTGTTGTATCTGAGCTTCTCACCATCTTTCTTATATTTATCATTAATCTTATTTATTCTGTGAGGTAGGTCAGTGCTATTATTGCCATTTTACAGATGCGGAACTACAGTACAGACTGACTAAGTAACATGCCCAAGGTCATGCAGGAAGTTTGTGGAGAAGTAGGGAATTGAACCTTGGTCTCCCAAGTCCTAACTTAGTGCCCTAAAAACTGGGCCTTTCTTCTTCTCTCACATGAAATAGCTTTATGCTTCTCCTCCTCATCATGTTCCCACTATGCCTCTGGCATTTAGGGTGGCGATGAAGCTCCTCCACTCCTGTCTGTTTCTCACAAGCCGTCAATGGTTCCCAAGCTGTGCCCCAGGTTTTTCAGCTCAGCTTCCACAGGTCTTCACCATGTTGTTTTCGGGCGGCCTCATTTTCGCTTCAGGTGTCCATCTTATTGCTACTCCGGTGATGGAATCCGTTTCCATCCAAGGCACATGGCCAATCCATCTCGAATACCTCCTGGCAATGATGGTGCTCATAGCCTCTTGGCTGCACTATGTCATTAGATCTTGGTTTGAGATTGTTCTGGGCCAAAAGATATGGAAGATTTTTCTGAGGCAGGTTGTATGGAATGAAGACCGTTTGGACATGACATACTTCCTCATTCCCCAGCATTCTGCACTGTAAAGTAATGTTGAAAGCTTCATGCTGAAGGGGACCTAATGTCTGAAAGAGGTATAATCAGACACAAAGAAGAGATCAGATGATGAGTGAAGATGGTATACTAAAAGGACCATTGTCATACAAACAGAGACTTCAGAAAATATGTTGCACAGTTAAAATATCAGTATACTTTTTCTCCTTGTATTTCATTTTGAATCATAACTGATTTGGTTACTGAGAATAAGATTACTTGCCTCATTATCAGTCACCTCCTATCTGAGTCACTCATTGATGTCCACAGTTCACTGTCTGTGACTTCACAATGCAACCCCCAGGAGGCAATTGAGATGTCACAAACAGTGTATTGAGACATCAGAGAATGATTCAGGGAGAAGGATGTTTACACAAAATACTAGTTAATCAGCAACAATAGGAAAGAAATGTGAAGGGAACAAAATAGGATCATTTAGCGGAATTTTGATAATTCTGTATACTTTCTGAAACATCATTACAAAACAAGCAATCTCTCTCATGGAACAAATAAAACTATTTGCCTAGGAGGAGTACTCTTTAAATACAGACTAAGCAAGAATATATAGAAAACCTTGTGCATATGTTGTACTTTAGGGCCCAATTGCATGGGTACATGGATTTCCCATTGAAGTCAATAGGAGTTTGGCACATAAGAGCACCAACAAGTTTGGAGTCTAAAGAGTCGCTTGCAACAAAGTGTTACCTGTTTAAAAAGGGTTCTCTTTGTAGCATTCACTGTCTGTCTGCAAGATGCTTCTAAGATTCCTTCTTCGTCAGTTACTAAAACTTTAGGTGTTAGGGCATTCAATGAAATAGAAAATATAATTCATGTGTGGGAATGTGGGTGCAAGTTTGCTTCTGGATTTTATCGAACTTTGGTGGAAACAAAAAAAAGTGTATTTTCTTCTTTAGAGATAGTGCTTCTACATGAGGATTGGGAGGTAATCTATGGAGGCAATGAGAATGCATCCATCTCAGTAGGCTATTTTCTGATGGCATATACATTGCTTACAAATCTCTAATCTACTTTCAACATTCTGTATAAAATGTAAATTGATGTATCAAATCAGTGTAAGAGAAAGTGTGGTCAGATGCACAGTTTATTAATTTAACAATTATGTAACAGTTTTTTTTGTGAGCTGTCTATGATTAAGGGAAAGAGTGGATGACTTTATATGTGCAGCTTTGTCGGGAACTGGATTAGAAATTCGCAAGAGGCACATTATGAGAAACCTTGTGAAAATAGTAACACATGCACTTCTAGTATTGGTAGCCCATTTAAGCATAACTAAGTGGCTTAGTGGACCCCAGGTATTTCCTTGTAATTACCTGGTATTTACCTGTAGGCAGTATAATAAGATCTGGAATATTTTGTCATTGGAAAAACTGTATGTAGCAATATGCAATGCAACTTATTTCCAATTTTGGACTTAAAAAACAAAAAGGGATTACATTACTGGTAATAAGAAAAGGAGGACTTGTGGCACCTTAGAGACTTACAAATTTGGGCATAAGCTTTCGTGCGCTCCCCACTGTATTTTCCACTGAATGCATCCGATGAAGTGAGCTGTAGCTCACGAAAGCTTCTGCTCAAATAAATTGGTTAGTCTCTAAGGTGCCACAAGTACTCCTTTTCTTTTTGCGAATACAGACTAACACGGCTGCTACTCTGAAACCTGTCATCGCTAGTAATGATCGTATGCCCATGAAGTGAATGGCAAAACTTCTACTGACTTCAACAGAGGTCCATGATCCAGTACACTTACTGGACAGTAGAATTATTCTGTTTCCTTGTAGTTTAGGTGTTTGTATATTCAGTGTGTTTTGCAGCTGTAATAGGAAGATTTCTATAAGTAACCTTACTTATAGATACAGGATCAAATTCTATTACCTTTATTCAGGCAAATCACCCATTCAGAGTGCCACTGAAATTGATAGAAACTTTGGCCGATTAAGAACTGCAGAATCCGGCACATAACACATCTCTTGTTTTGACTTGTTTTAATTTGTACAGAATTTCGTGTAATTAATTTTGATTGTTTAGATGTTTTTGCCTTTAATACTATATTTTTTTTTTGCTCATATAATTTTTTAAGTTTTATTTGCATTTTGTCTGTTTGTCTATCCTGTGGGTTGTATCAGCTCACATTAATGTATTGTTCTTAATTTGTGTGTTGTATGTGCCTGTGTTGTAATTTAGATTTTATTGTTAATCTCACACAAAAGAGAGGTGAAAAATCATGCACAGAGATAAAGAAGGATAGATAACCCATCAACACCTCTACAGCACACACATGCATCAAATAAATATATTCTTTGTAGCTGCAGTAAATCCAGTGTCCTTATGGCTACAGATGTATTAAACAAAAACAACAAATTGTGTGATGTGCCAATGACTGTCAAACCAGACCATCCTGAAGAAAAGCATTTTAATGTAAAGTTCACATTGCATTTAATAAGCTAGCTTTCTCTTCAAGGTAGCCTAATATGATGATACTTGCAATGACTGGTCATTTGGTCATATTTTTTTCTGTACTGTTTAAAATGTAGGATGAGGTGGGCCACCTGGAGAATTGTAAAGGGGCTGAGGCACAGGGAAATCAGCTGTTGAAACTGGCTATGCACACCCCCTCCCTTTTCTACAAGGTTCTGAGCTGGGCCATCTGGACAAAACTGCAGGGGTCGACGAGTAGAGAACACGGGGTGTGTTGGAGGGGGAAAAAGCAATCCTTGAAAATAATCACTCATTGAGTATTTTCACTTATGTACCATACTTATGCAGGGTGGATGAGAATTAAGGAAATTTGATAGTAATAGCAAAAAATGTGGCACAAGTATTTGATTCTGTTGTGCTGCAGACTATACAGGTCGCTCTCTACGTGGGATGTTGGTTTTGACTTTTTAATAGGAAAATGCCTTTTTCTCAAAAGTTTGTAGGAGAGAGTCAATTTCAGTACATTTCCCATTTGGAATTTTTTTTGGGGTGGGGGGAGATTGTAACTGTCAAAGCCCCCATTTTGACATTTTTTGAAATGAAAAGTTCTGGTTTAGTTCAAATTGACCTTTTTCTTTTAAAATGTTAATTTATAGTGTTAAAAAAAAAAAGAGGAAACATGAAAAAGGTCAAAATCAAAATGGAATGTTTTGATTTACTCAATCCAAAGTTTTCTTTGGATGAAAATGTGAGATTTTGACCTTTTTGTTCTGATTTGAGATGGGAAAAATTTTGAAATCTCAAATTCTTGCTTGATGGGAAAATTGTTTCCTGACCAGCTGTAAAACCACCATCTTGGCCAACACTTGGGATTCAGCTAGAGTCTGCAAGAGCTGAAAACATAAGTCTCTTATGGCTTCAGCTAAAGAGCCAGGCTCTACAGAGGGATATTATAATTGATTCACTGCTTGTGTGGATTGGGCACAGAAAGGGACACATACCAAACACTAACCAGTAGGCAATCTTGTGTCTACCACCAGTATAGCAAAATTCAGCATTTTCCCTACGAGCATCTTCCCTGAGGACTTCTTAATGCCTATTTAACTCTCCCCAGTGTAGTTAACCACTCAGAGGAAACTTCTTTCCCCAGCATCCCTTTCTAGGGTTGGCCCATTAAATTAGGAAACCCACGCAGTTATTGTCCATCCCGGGCCCCCTCTCGCCCCCATTTTCCTTTTTGATTGCTGAGAAGACACCATTTTGTCATGCAATATCTTTTTATAACTGTGATCAGACTCCCATGGCTAGGTTTTATTCCAGAGGAGTTTAAAACATCCAGAGTCAAATCCAATGCCAGCATAGGCAGACGCAGCTCCAGTGAAGTCAGTGGAGTTGTGCCCACTTTCTTTGGTGAGGCCCCCCAGCCTGGAATTTACCTCACACTGTAAACTCAAACCCTGCTAAGAAACACACTTCACCAGGGGCACTGACTGAGGAATTCCAAATTGGATTTTAAACCTGCTACCAAATGAACTCTGACTGTGCTAGCAACAAGCAGAGCTGCACAAATTTACCCATTTTTTGTTCTGTAAGTGTCTATCTGCAGCAATGATGACTTTCTGCCTAAGTATTTTATTTTTTTTTAAGTGCAAAAATGTGGATTTTCCCCCTCCCCCTTGCTGGTTCTGCTGACATAGAAAACTTTTCATAAAGCTTTATAATTAGGCTCTGGCGTCCTATGGGCCAATACAGCATTGTGGTACACTTTAGAATTCTGCAACACTCAGAAGTTTCATTTCCCAGGGAGTTGTGCTTACTTTTGTCTCAGTCCCTCCTTCGATCCACATAGGTTCACATTCTGAGTTTCACCCCTAGGATCAAGCATCACTGAGTCAAAGCTACTGATTCTCATCTTGATTTGGGACTGACCCAAAGTGGTCACTGAAATAAGCGGTAAGACTCCCATTGACTTCAATAAGCTTTGGATTAAGTCCCTTACATATAACCCATGTAGGTTCAGTCCTAATCCCTAAACTGTTGCATCCGATGAAGTGAGCTGTAGCTCACGCAAGCTCATGCTCAAATAAATTGGTCAGTCTCGACGGTGCCACAAGTCCTCCTTTTCTTTTTGTGAATCCCTAAATTGGCACTGCTACTGGTTCACTCAAAGGGCATAGGAAGCGTTGGAGAAAACAGAGCATGGTTTTAAGTACACATTGAAACCTCTGACCCAGGAGAATTTTGAGTGCTGAGAGGACTTGTAACAAAAGTAGTACGTAGCTCTAGCACACTTACATTCCTCTAAGTCTCTCTCCAGCTTTGACAGGAAGTTTTCAAATGATCAGCCATTGTGGATACTCGGTGCTTCTGATTATGTTCAGTGCAATAGGACCGTTGTATATTGCAACTGCGCAACCCCTTGTTAAAGCTAAGTATTTTCCTTCAAGATAGATTTCAAATGAATATATTATACCACATTTTAATCTGGGGACAATGCCTCTTGGAGGTTGTTCCCTCCCCGCCCCTTTGCCCGATGCTCCCTTGTGACCTTAAAGAATGTAAACTAGTAAAATTAGCTATTCCTTCCAAAAACAGTTGATGCCCTACATCTGAAATGCCATGACTGTTATGTCTCTATTTGAACTCTGTGGAAATAACCACTAACACAATTTGTTCTACCGCGTATTGACTCAGTTTGGTGAGCGGGGAGGGGGAAGATTTTTCTCTTATCCTGGGGTTTTTAAAAAAGTATCCTATCCTTTGGCACTCTTACCACCAGACAACTAGCATTTCCTGACTTTAGTTCATTTTAAAATATTTTATTAATAATGTATCTCTCAGCCTGTCTCCTTTAACGACAATAATTAGTATAGAGTAAACAAACACTTTAGGCTTCACTTTTGGAATGATATGGTGCCACTTTAAATATTTATATGCTTTGATCTGAGTGACCAATCAATTCTACTAGTGCAGGGTTGCATCTACAATCTCTGGATAATAAAACTGAGGTGATTAGCAGTGGTACATTCACTTAACTGCTTCATACCTGGAATGGCTGCAGTAGATAAAAATGGAAAGGGAACACACGTGAAAGGAAGAAAGTGAAGAGTATTTGAAAATGTAGGAGGGAGTAGAAAAGAACAGATGGAAAAAAGCAGACAGGAGAGGGAGCTGATAGAAAGCGGTTAAATGTAGCCCTGTGACTAAGTGATTAAATAAATATACATCTTGGCATCTACTGTAGGTAAATATTTCAAGCACTGGTTTCAGAGTAGCATCCGTGTTAGTCTGTATTCCCAAAAAGAAAAGGAGTACTTGTGGCACCTTAGAGACTAACCAATTTATTTGAGCATAAGCTTTAGTGAGCTACAGCTCACTTCATTGGATGCATTCAGTGGAAAATACAGTGGGGTGATTTATATACATAGAGAACATGGAACAATGAGTGTTACCATACACACTGTAACCAGAGTGATCGCTTAAGGTGAGCTATTACCAGCAGGAGAGCTGGGAGGGGGGGACCTTTTGTAGTGATAATCAAGATGGGCCATTTCCAGCAGTCGACAAGAACCTCTGAGGAACAGTGGGTAGGGGGTGGAGGGATAAACAGGGGGAAATAGTTTTACTTTGTGTAATGACCCATCCACTCCCAGTCTCTATTCAAGCCTAAGTTAATTGTATCCAGTTGGCAAATTAATTCCAATTCAGCAGTCTCTCATTAGAGTCTGTTTTTGAAGTTTTTTTGTTGTATAATTGCAACTTTTAGATCTGTAATCGAGTGACCAAAGAGATTGAAGTGTTTTCTCACTGGTTTTTGAATGTTATAATTCTTGACGTCTGACTTGTGTCCATTTATTCTTTTACGTAGAGACTGTCCAGTATGACCAATGTATGTGGCAGAGGGACACTGCTGGCACATGATGGCATATATCACATTGGTAGATGTGCAGGTGAATGAGCCTCTGATAGTGTGGCTGATGTGATTAGGCCCTATGATGGTGTCCCCTGAATAGATATGTGGACACAGTTGGCAACGGGCTTTGTTGCAAGGATAAGTTCCTGGGTTAGCGGTTCTGTGTGGTATGTGGTTGCTGGTGAGTATTTGCTTCAGGTTGAGGGCTGTCTGTAAGCAAGGACTGGCCTGTCTCCCAAGATCTGTGAGAGTGATGGGTCGTCCTTCAGGATAGGTTGTAGATCCTTGATGATGAGTTGGAGAGGTTTTAGTTGGGGGCTGAAGGTGATGGCTAGTGGCGTTCTGTTTAAATCTCAAACAATGGTATTTTTCATAATTTTTTGTGTGCTTTTTTTAAAAAAAAGAAGTCTTGAAGAGATTATATATACAATTGTCAATTAGTTTTGCAGCACACGCAGTGATATCGTGAAAATGAAATACAAATGCCTCTGTTGAATTTGATGAAGGAAAAGTGATTATGATCCCGATTCCAGAAAACACATAAGCATATGCTTAAGTCTATCTCTGTTCTGAACAGCACTTGTGCACCCACTTAACTTTCACATGTGCTTAAGTATCATTGATTAAAGTTAAGCATGTGCTTACTTGGTATCGTATAGAGGGCTTGCTTTGTTGAGATGGGTCCATCGGGAAAAGACTCTTCCCCATCACACTTGCTAATCTTTTTTAAAAGCAGTCTTGGAAGATGGTGTAACTGGTTTTTTGGAGCTTTAGTAAATTTCACAGGTTTAAAACAATTATATAGCTTTGTTAATATACTCATTTTTTCCCTTTATTTAAATGTTTTTTTTATGTCAGCAGATACCTAGTTTAGCTGTCAGGTATCAACTATATTTTACAAGTTATAAAATTTATTCTTTTTCTCTGAAAATAGACTATTTTCTCTGCTGACTTTTACCTTTTAGTTTCTCCAAGAGAGAAGGTTCCACACACAGAGTGACGTCTGCCCTCTCACTGAATTCATGACATGTTTGCAGCCCACATGGAGGTAGTGTAGTTGCATGGATGTAACGAGAGGCAGCATTTGACCTGCCAAACTTTTTACTACTTGTGATCATACTTGGATGGAAAGAGCACAGCTTGACTCTGATATTTCAGGTTGAGTTTGCAGGGTTTGCCGTGTTAAAAACACCAACAAAAACATGTAAACAGTCTACATTTGATATGGAAGCTACTGAGAAACAATGAGGATGGAACCCTTCAGTGCCATTTGTTCGCAGTTCTTTTCCAGAGTAAACTCACATTTTGATAGCATGATCTACTGCAAAATGCAATCTTCTATAGTTTAAACTGAGTGATCAAATTGACCGCCATCTGAAAGGGTGAATGGCTCCTAAAAACAAGCTCTTACATAGTTCCAGGACGTTTTTTGGGGAAAAGAATCTCCCCCCCACACACCCCCCCCGCACTCTATTGGAGTATGAGGCTCCTCTGCAGTCCCACTGAGATCGCGATTCCAAACCCTTCATTGCAGCATGATTGGAGCTGTATCGTCTCTTGAACAAACTCTATTGTGGGCGTTCATGACCATGGGCAAACTGTCCAAACAACGTCCGGCCTCTACCTTCCTCTGACAGGCTGTGCAAAACCTCAATTTTCACTTCCTGTGCACCAGCCTTTCCCTAACCATTGGAAAAACAGCTGCAGTTCTTCTATATTGGAGACCTTCCTTCCACAGCCACTCTTGTATGCTTGAATTTAACCCTAGGAGAAGATATTTTGAAATATGGATTCCCCAGCACAGTAAGTCATGCTGATGGTTGCTAACCCTAGTTCACCTAGCTTACCCAGATGATGAATCTGTATACATTCAAGATTTTTAAAGGTATCATGATGTACTCTTGGCACTAATAGCTTAGGATAAGAACAGGAAATGAATCATGTTTTTGCAATAACACAAAGCAACTTTATTTTATTATTCATTTTTGTGTAAACAATTGTGTTGGCATTTGGTCACATGCTTGTGTTACGGGGCTTATTCCTTCACCCACTTACTTCCCTGGTCCTTCTCGCATGAACAGAGAGCAACAATACCCGAAGTCCAAAGGTGCAAACAATTCGATGTTTATTGGGGTGAACTTCCAGCAAGCATGATTCTAGTTTCCTTCCTTAGTGTCCCCCTTCCCAGCTCTGACACCGCAGAGCCTTACACCTATGTCCCTGTTCCCATTCCTGCCCTTAGTCAAACATGATTCCAATTTCCCCACTCCCATTCCCTGTTCCCATTTCCCCCTTTAGCAAAACATGATTCCAATTTCCTTACCCCCATTCCCTGTTCCTATCTCCCCCTCACACCCAACCCCTCGCTTCCTGATTGATTGCAGACTATGTAGTACAACTTGAGTTCGACTTAGCTATACCTTAACCAATCATTTTCCTGAAATTTAACTAACCAATCCTAACATATTGTAACATGATTATGTAACCAATTCTATCCCACCACCTTAATTAGTTTACACCCAGCAAAATTAATTATACAGCAGACAGAAACAATCACAGAACCAGACAGAGATTGTACAGACAAACAATAGCAAAGTGGGAACTATAATGACAAAACAATACAGGAAGTGAGGATTTCACATCCCAGCTATTGATAGGTGAGTTCTTGCCGGACAGGATGCTATCAAACTAAGTTTCCTTTTATATCTTCTAGGCACTTCCCTTTCTCTGGAGGTGATAGGCATTATCAGGATAGGAGTGTATTCCTAACAGCCCAATAGCACCTTCTTTCAGTGTGGCTAGTTTGGAATGCGAGGATGTGACCTGTCGCTTCCCAGCTTATGGCTGCCTCTGCTGCTTAGCCAAAGGCCTTAGCCTAAGAACAGGGCTTCAGACTGTCACAGTAAGAGAAGGCCCTTACACCAGCAGACAGTGATTTTGATTCTTTCTTTTATACCTCTATAACTAGCCAAGTGATAAGAATTTAGGTGTACTCTTAAAATAGAGGCCTTTGCAGACAGGCCTGAATATCTATATCCTAACAGCTTGCTGTTTTATGGCAGAAGCTGTTCTATCAAAGAGGTGTCACTTCAGTCTGGGACAGATGTGGAAAATGGGTGATTTCTAGCTTTGACTTGAGAAATGTTGATATGCTAGACCTGAAGACCGGGGCTCTCTCCCCGAAATGGCAGAAGTTTGCCTGAGATAGAATTCACCAACACTTTACAATCAAAATCAGCCCCTTTCCCTCAACTCCAGCTCTTTCACTGAAACAAGGCTTGCATAATTCAGGCAAAGTAAACACAAATTAAAGGGAACACTTCCTACCACAGCATGAAGTCAGCCACAGGAGTGTAGTCACATAGGAGTTCACAGACTTGATTTTAAGAAGGGCAGGATAATTTTATAACCAATATAATAACACTTTTAGTTATGCATGCTAATAAAATAATTGGATTTCCGGCTTCACAGGATCAGCTGACTATTACAGGGGTCAGGAAGGAATTTACACCTACATGCCTCTTTACTTCCACCTAGACAGCAACAAAGACTGGTTGATGTGCAATTTGGAATTTTGTTATCTTCCTCTGAATCATTGTGCATTAGCCACTGGCTTTGAATAGCTAAAAACGATGTGTACATAATAATAAGAGACTTGCTGCATTACAGTGGTAATGAAAACGTATTTGCAGCCTGTGAAAACTGCGGGCACTTTGTCCATTTCACAAATGTCAGCAGCTCTGGACCCAGCTGCAGGAAGAAAACAATGTGTCAAAACATCAACTCTTAATATCTGAAAAGCTTTTGGGAATATGAAAAGCTATACAAGCCCAGATCAGCAGCAGGCTGCCAGATGTTGGCCTTACACTCAGAAATATGTGGTTGCTAGTTTAGTTAGTGCATTCTCCATCCTCCCATAATGGTCACTTGAGAAATCAACACAAATAATAGACCATTGTGCTTCTGCTACTAATTTGGTGTCTGCAACTCTTACCGAAAATGTAGGTGAAAATTAAAAGTGTATTATGAAATTTAGGAGATAATGACTGCAGTCAGATTGAGAGAAGACCCAGCTCACATGTGGAAAGAAACAACACAATAGGTCTCTTTGTTCTTCTGTGTGCATCCCCATGACACTTTCAGCACTGAAGTCTAAAGACATAGAGGAGCTAGTTTCTCAAAAATCATCCTGCTGGCTATTAAATCATAAGTTTACACTTCTAAAACTACCTACAGAACACATGAAATTTTCTTGATTTAGGGTGGATGGACTGAGGGGAGCATCCATTATACAGGAGAGAAGAGACAAAGCCACAGTAGCAATTTAGCCCTCTCTGTTCTTTTCATCCTTCTGTCTGCGCCCTTACAGACACACAGATTGGAAGGGGTTGGGTGGAAAGAGGAAGTGTTTATATTTGTGCCCATGCTACATAGACAGGAGGACTTCAGTGGTTTTGAACACATTTTCTCTATTAAGAAATGGCCTTCCTAAAATAAAAATATCCAAACAACCATCCAAAGACACCCCCAAAAATGACTTTCATTTTTGGGGGGATTTTTGTGAAACTTTTTGCAATATTTTGATTTGAGCTTTTTATTGAAAATGTTACCAAATTGCTTATCAAACCCCACCCCCCTGCCCCCCAAAAAACCCAAAGTTCAATGATTGGACTCATTTTTCATTTTTTTTTTATTCAGAAATTTTGAAATGGGCACTTTATTCTTCTAGGATTTTAATCTGGCATCTTTCAGATATATTAAATACATTTAAGAAAAAAATACCCAAGATTGGAGGTGTATTGTCTAAAGAAATAGAACATATTGCTGATCATTAGTCCTTTAACTTGTCAGCAAGTTAAAGAAGTATGGGCTGGATGAATGCACTATAAGGTGGGTAGAAAGCTGGCTAGATTGTCGGGCTCAACGGGTAGTGATCAATGGCTCCATGTCTAGTTGGCAGCCGGTGTCAAGTGGAGTGCCCCAGGGGTCGGTCCTGGGGCTGGTTTTGTTCAATATCTTCATAAATGATCTGGAGGATGGTGTGGATTGCACTCTCAGCAAATTCCCAGATGATACTAAACTGGGAGGAGTGGTAGGTACGGTGGCAGGTAGGGATAGGATACAGAGGGACCTAGACAAATTGGAGGATTGGGCCAAAAGAAATCTGATGAGGTTCAACAAGGATAAGTGCAGGATCCTGCACTTAAGACGGAAGAATCCAATGCACTGCTACAGACTAGGGACCGAATGGCTAGGCAGCAGTTCTGCAGAAAAGGAGCTAGGGGTTACAGTGGACGAGAAGCTGGATATGAGTCAACAGTGTGCCCTTGTTGCCAAGAAGGCTAACGGCATTTTGGGCTGTATAAGTAGGGGCATTGCCAGCAGATCGAGGGACGTGATCATTCCCCTCTATCCGACATTGGTGAGGCCTCATCTGGAGTACTGTGTCCAGTTTTGGGCCCCGCACCACAAGAAGGATGTGGAAAAATTGGAAAGTGTCCAGCGAAGGGCAACAAAAATGATTAGGGGTCTGGAACACATGACTTATGAGGAGAGGCTGAGGGAACTGGGATTGTTTAGTCCGCAGAAGAGAAGAATGAGGGGAGATTTGATAGCTGCTTTCAACTACCTGAGAGGTGGTTCCAAAGAGGATGGTTCTAGACTATTCTCAGTGGTAGAAGATGACAGAACAAGGAGTAATGGTCTCAAGTTGCAGTGGGAGAGGTTTAGGTTGGATATTAGGAAAAACTTTTTTACTAGGAAGGTGGTGAAACACTGGAATGCGTTACCTAGGGAGGTGGTAGAATCTTCTTCCTTAGAAGTTTTTAAGGTCAGGCTTGACAAAGCCCTGGCTGGGATGATTTAATTGGGGATTGGCCCTGCTTTGAGCAGGGGGTTGGACTAGATGACCTCCTGCGGTCCCTTCCAACCCTGATATTCTATGGTTCTTTACCTGTCCTTCTACATATGGTGGTAAGCTGTGATTATCTACCCCAAGCATAACTGGAAAATTAAAGCCAAGGCTTTATGTTCCAGTGACAGTACAATTCCCATTACACAGTGGACAACTTGCTCAGAATTACAATACTAACACAAATTGCATTAGGAATTTCACATTGGCATCATATATGTTAGGTCATTTAACAATATTAGAGTAATTAGAAATCACAGTAGACAAGATCAGGTAGGATATATTTAAACAGGAGGAAAGCTGAAGACCAATCATTACAGGAGAGTTGTACAGTATTTGTTAATGGAAAAACAAGACTGATAAAGTTTGGTATCAAAACTACTTGACTACAAATGATGACATTATTAAAAGTTTCTTAAACAGAAAGAAGTAGGTCAGGCTGTTACATACAAGAGAAGAGCCAAATAAATTTCAGCGGGAGAAATATTCACATGAGGAAACGCCAGAAGTAAAGTCTCAGAGTGGCACAACCTGACCCTGAGAAGGAGCCAGAATTTACCAATGTACATTGCCAAAGAGACACAGTAATACGTCAGGAGCCACCCATCAGCTCTCCTGCTCCCAGCACCTCCTGCGCACCGGCAGCCCTGCTGATCAGCGCTTCCCCATCCCTCTCCGCACCTCCCTGATCAGCTGCTTCGTGGCATGCAGGAGGCTCTCGGGGGGGGGGGGGAGGAGGAAAGAGTGAGGACACGGCAGGCTCAGGGGAGGGGCTGGGAAGCAGTGGAGTGGGTGCAGGGCCTGTGGCAGACCAGGGGTTGAGAAGTGAGCACCCCCCCCAGCACACTGGAAAGTTGGCACCTGGAGCTCCAGCCGCGGAGTCAGTGCCTGTACAAGGAGCTGCATATTAACTTCTGAAGAGCCGCATGTTGCTCCGGAGCCACAGGTTGGCCACCCCTGATCTAGCCTTTATGTGGGCGCAAAGTAGTGGGGAGGGAAGAGAATAAAAAATCTATCCCATTTCCATGGTCTGGGTCAAGGTCAGGAAGAATTATTGCACTTCCCTGCGTTCGGGATAGTATCTGCTCCCCCCTTCTCCCCCCCAAAAAAGTGGGGAGGGGCAGAAAGATGGTGTGTGCCCCACCCAAACAGTTGGGCTAATGAGCTGTTAAGCAATGTTCCAGGGGAATATTTGGCCCCCTTTAATGAGGTATAGCAGTTTCTGAATTTCTGTTACATACCTCTAGACAATTCTGTAAACTCGAGTAGGTAACAAGATAGTTAATAGCGCTGGGGGGGGGAGCCGGAAAATTCCCATCCAGTGAAAATTTTTGAGATTTAAAAAAAATATATATATTGTCATCCCAAATTGGGACAAAAATAATTTTAAAATATTATGAATTAAAAGAAAAAAGATCAGGTTAATTGCAATGTTTTGTTTTGATAAGACTGAAATGTTTCCATTTGACCATTTACAATTTTTTTGGGTTATGACAATTTTGAAACTTCTTTCAATATATATTCTTTTTAAGTTGAGAAATTCATTGAAATGGATCCTTTCTGGAAAATCTCTCAGGTTAGATAAATTGGCATGTTTGGAGGAAAACACATTTAATCAAAAATTTTCCATCCAGCTTTAATATTAAGTTCCTACACATAACAGGAAAGAAAAGCTGGGTGAAAACATGGCTGTGAAAGGAAATAGGGTTAGTGAAAAATGCAGCGCCATGTAATAGCTTTAAGAAGTAAATCAAGAGTATAATATCATAAAATTAATGTCAGTATAAGTCATAGGGTAACCCTCAGAGAATTATATGAACCGTTTTTTCAGCAGTCATACAAAAATTAATCCAGACAGACATGTTTAATGTACTCATTTTGTAGAGCATTCAATATGAGAACATGGAGGGGGAAGGAAGAAGCAGTGAAAGAAGCAAACAGCTTGCAGTACCTGACAACAGCGCTGATATATAAGGACTTCTGAATAAAAATGTATACTTAAGAATGCCTAAAACTGCCAAGTTGCGGGGGAGGGGAGTGGAGGAAGACTGTACCAGAAAAAGACTTAATAGCTTTGGCGGAAAAACTGAACTGTTTAAAATTGGTATGTCACTCTTAAACCAAACTGACACAGAGATGCTGTGGGAACATGATCAAGCATTCCAAACAGAAGATAGCAGCAAAAGTATCGCCTCCATTGAATAAAGAAAACCAAGGACTCCTTAATAAAGCTTTAACCATATATAGTATATATATAGTATATATAATATTGTAATTGCTTTTAAAATATGGCAATAAGTCAGTATGTTGTAATAATATGATATGTAGCCCCTACAGAGACTGCTGTACAGAGTAAAAGCAGCCTTAAGGAATATGAAGCAAGAAAAGTTTAAAATTCGGCACAAAAGAGTTGGTGCAAGGTAAAAAAATAACAGGGGTCCAATACCATGAAGTTAAATGTGAAACCACAGCAACCCAGACAGCATGGAAGAGAGATGTTTTCCCTCCTCAGGTGCTGTTACAAGATAATGAAAAGTCTGGAAAGCCCCAGTCTTGTACTGCTGTTTGCACCTGGGGGACACTAACATGTGCAGGTGTGATGTCCTACAGGCAGAGTTGCGAGCATGTGCATTCACTCTGGGGGAACAGCCTCCAAATTGCACAGTGCAGTTGAGATGGTGGGGCATTGTATAGTGAAAGATGCCTATGCTGATGATAAGTATTGTACGGTGGCTGAGAAGGATCAATTCCGGTATGGACCCAGGGAATACTATTTTAATTGCCCTATGTTCTGTTCCACACCTAAATTTCCTGTGGTAATAAATGAAAAATATATATTTTGTATCCAGTTTTTATAATGTAATAAAGGCAAAGTTAAAATTACAGAAGGCTGCTTCAAAGGCAAAGCAAGCTCATAATGTAGAATTACACCCTGGTGGGCTATACTGTACCAGAGGAGGTAAGCTTGCACTCCCTGGTTTGTACTTTAAGCCCACTATTAATGGTGGTTTAAATAATTACAACTGTGGTCTTGAAAATGTGTTGCTGGGGGGTAAACTTAAAAAAGCACAGAAAGACAGGAATATAATGCCAATAAAATAAATGCTAAAAGAAAAACAAACCAGTGGAATGAAGGCCTGGTTTGACATGACTTATTGGACATGGGTGAGCCCTCATTTCTTGGGAGACCGGATTAGGGAAGTAAATGGATCCACAGGCTGGAAACAGAATGTCTGTGCTAGCTAAGATAAGGGGGAATACCCAGGGAACGATTTACAATGGATGAGATAACAATGGATAAAATAAGCCTGGAATGTAAGATGAGGAAAAGCATGAAGTTGTACATGGACAAAGCATGCTGTACAGGGATTGGTTCCTATAAAGCAACCAAGCCAATTCCAAAATCTGTGATGCAATGTACAGTAAATGCTGTGTAATGAGTGGATATATCTAAAATAAGAGGCTTGCTGTATAACTTCGAATGTATGGCATGCCCTATACCCAGGGCAGGCCTTACTAGTCAGCGATTGCCCAGGGAGTCTTTGTCAAGGGGGAGCCATGCGCAGTATAGAAGTGTGTGCCGCTGGTGGGCAGAGGAACGCCTAAAGGAGGGAGCATCGCGCTTGCTCTGGCCTGCAGAGGCGGTGAACAGGGTGTACATGGGGAGCCAGGAGTGCCCAGATGGCTGTGGGAGGGCCATGGGCTCCAGCAAGATGCAGCCCCTGTACGACAGCATGGAGCCCACCTTGAGCCGCAGGCTGAGCGCCAGGTACCATGAGCTGCAACAGCAAGTGCAGCTGCGGCAGAAGCTGAGGGAACTGCAGGTGCTTCTGCCAAGAGGGTTCACGCTGTGGAGGAAGAACCCCACAGCTGGCACCAGGTGAGTGACCCGCTGACCCTGCCCTGCCTTTCTAGTGGGTGCCCCCTCTCCCAGGCACACTGACAACTAAGGGAGACTAGTGGCCTCAGTCCTACTTCCTGGAGTAGCTGCCTGGAGAGGGGAGTTCTGAGTAATTGCCCCTTTCCTCCCCTTGTGCAGAAGGGGGTCAGTTTGACTCAGTTGCTTATGCCCATGACAGTGGGCAGGAGGCTGCTGGAGGGGGGTTGGGCTCTCCTGTGAATCACCAGTGCAGGTGTCCTACTCCTATAGGTGAGCATTTCTTGAAAGAGCGCTGTGCCTTCTCCCGCTTCAGAAATAACCAGTTCTGTGTGTTCCCTCCCTGAGTATGTTATCTACAGGAAAATAGGGTTTTCTGCCTGCTTGAATGGCAGGGGCTGTGTTCAAATGCTGGCCAGGTCTGCTTTTCTTAAGATTTCAGAATGTTTCCTGTTGGGACCAAACAAGACGTTTTGAAATTTCTTGCAAGAAACCGAGTGGGGTGTAGGGAGGGAAACACCCACCCCAAAAATAGATAGTAGTCCAGTGGTTAGATTACTCAAGCCTCTTGTCTAAATCAGTGATCTAGCCATCAGCCTATTGACTATTGATGAGCTGGGTCTCTGTTCTTGACCTGAAATTCCATCCAGGACCTGAGAAACCTTTGCTGATGAAAGTTTTGAAACTAGTAAGTATCTGTGAAAAGTTTTGGCTTCAAACTATCAGCATGTTCTGACAACAATGTTTGTTGAAAAATTTCTGGCCAGTTCTGGATCTGAGGCACATAAGATATCAAAACACAGTAATTAATTAATCCTGTCCTAATTCAGTCTTTATTAATCTGTGAGATAGGGATTTATTATTTATTCCCATTTAGCAGATGGGGACATCAAAGTATAGAAAGACTAAATTATTTTCCCATGTTCACTTAGCGAGTGAGTGACAGAGCCAGAAATGTAACCAAAAATTCCCAGTCATGTGTTCCACCAATTAAACAATACTCTTCTCCGTGCCCATGGCACAATGGATGCTAATTCAAGTATAGTTATAATGCCCTAACGATACAAGTTAATACGGGTGGATGGGGAGCACCACACATGTGCAGAGGTACACTGATCAGTTTGGAGGAGGGAACTTAAATCAGCGTACTTCATTACTGTGTGTGTTTACTGATTACCTAGTATGTATTTTAAAACAAACAATATGGCTGAAGATGTGGATAAATAAGACTAGTTAGATGTACAGCTATTCCTTCAAGTCTTCAACCATATTTTTGTCTTGTTTTCTTTTAATATGGAAAACTTGCAAAAAACAATGTATGTTCTCCTGTATCAAATGGACACTGCTAAAGTGTTCCACATAGTTTTTTAGAAAGTAATTTCTAATAACCCCTTGGAAGATTTGAAACTCAAGTCTTTTTTACCTTTCTAGCTGGGTCATTTCCTCTTTTTGTGTGTGTGTATTTTTTTTTACTAAATTATAAAAACTTTTGAGATTACAGCTTTATTTCCAAAATTTTTGCTAATACTACTATATACATAAACTCAAAGAAGGGGTGCCAAAATACAAGTTCTCCCAGGGTGCCATTTTCCCTAAGGTCGGCCCTGCCCATTCCCACCCCCCTACGCTTGTGTCTGATCAATTTAGCATAGCTTTGCTGTATGCCAAATAAAGGAATCTGAGTGACGAGACTAGAGTTGAACTGAGTTTTTCAGAGAACCAAGTGGAAGAGGTCTCAGGAGAACCCCAACGTGACTGAAAATATGTTTGTTCCAAATTATAAAATTATAATGCTTTAAAAACATTTTTAAATCCTATTAAGCAGATTTTTTATTTATATTGATGAATTACTTTGACAGCTGTTTACTATCTAAAATGTTGCTGGTATCCTCTAACGACCGGACATTCTGGCTCCATTCACCAAAAGTGTCATTCAATATCTTTGCGTTAACACTAAATGTTCCATTACAGAGAATGGCTGAGTATTATGAATTTAATATTTTTTAATTAATTTCTGTAACATCAAGATCTGAGTATTATGAAGCAGGTGTTTTAGTACTAATTAAACATTGGCATGATCTGCAAATCAATTGTACCCAAACAATTAGATATGTGGAGGTTTAAAAGGTTTTAGCATTGATGCTGTGACTGTAATTCTGCAAAGCCATTTCTAGCATCTGTGAATCCATAAAAATCTTAGATCACTTCAAAAAACACCAGAATTATTTCAGCAAAAGGTGAAGTATTTTAGGTTTTTCATTTAATGTTCAAATGCCATAATGCAGCCCTGCTATCTAGAGGCAGGCAAAATATTTCAGATGAAACTTTTTTTGATGAAAAGTGAAGATTCAGCTAAACCAAAATGTTTCATAAATTTCTGTCATTCACATAATTGTTTTGGTTCGGGGGGTGGGGAGGGGAAGTCTTAATGTTCTGTTTTTGACATTTTCAAAACAATGTTTTGATTTTTTTTGTTGGAAATTAATTTTTATTTCAAAATTTTCTTCAATTTCATTTTAAAAAATTGAGTCAAATAAAAAATGAAACAAAATGTTTGACTAAAACAATTTTTGTTTGCCTTTTTTGGTTCACTGAAAAAATATTTTTAAAATCACTTTTGGCTGACTCAAAACAGGTTTTGGGGGATTTTTTTCTTGATTCAGCCAGCAAACCAAAAAATCATTTATTCGCACAGCTCTAGTCCCTACACTTTGATGAAGGAAAAACTTCCATTTAAGTCAGTGGAAGCATTTCCTGAGATGTGAGTGAGTATAATTGAGTACCTGATCTTGTTATGCAATGCACCACTTCTGTAAGGTGCTCAGCGCCTTCAAATTCCCATTGATTCACAGTAAAAGGTCTCTGGCTGTAAGTAAGGACTTCTGCCTTTGGACAGTGGGAGTTTTGCCTGATGGGAGTAACACCAGAAAATAATACATGACCATATCAAAGACCTGATGTAATGACACTTTATAGATTAGGTGACTGCAGTCTGTTTTTTCTGTCCAAAGGCCAATTGTTCTCCTTATATCTTTGTTCTGAGCTGACTGAACTTGTTTTTTTTTTTTTTTTTTGAGGAGGCAAAAAGTTATCCATAGCTCTATCTTACCGGCTTCTAGTGGGGGTGATGTTAAGGGATCTGCATGTGGGTTATGGAGAGCAAAGGAGGGGGATGGGCTAGGGCAGGGTAGCCACAAGTGGATGCTGAAGTGCTATTAAATATTTTGCTGAGCATTCTTAATGCTGGGGAAATCCCAACAACAGCCACCAGCTGAGTAAACAGGGAACTGGGTGAGTGGGGGTGGGGGGAAAGAGAGTGGAGTGTCATAAGACCTCTTTGCATACAGCCTGGTATCACTGGGAGATCTCTAAAGATTCATTGCTACCTCTGCCGCAGGAAGAGGGTAAAAACCCAAACTCCCCAAATCAAAAGATGTTAACGAGACTGTAGAGAAGAGTCACAGAATTCTCCTCTTGCAAGGCCCCTTCTTGCCAGTATTTCCAAGAGACACGGCATCAGGTCCTATGTAACTATTGTGATGAGCACTAGAGCTTGAAGGTCATAACATTAATCTGTTATAAGTCGTACAGTGACATTAAGGTAAAACCACACACATTCACAGAGGGGGATTTAAATTGAATATGTTGAAGGATCCCTTTACCAAAAACAATGAGAGTACTGAGCAATTCAATCAACCTTGATTAGAGCCTATCCTTAGGTTTCAACATACAAATTGAGTCACCAAAAATCCTGAGCCACCTGCAGCACCCATTGACTTCAGTGAGAGCCAGAAAAATGGCCCGTAGAAAAGAATACATTCCAACTTAATTTATTACAGGCACCTTTATTGCAGTGTTTAATCTAACCTACAGCATGACAGCATTTTATATTAGGATACTGTGTCTCGGCATGTGTCCTTACATCTTCATTTTATCACCGTAACTATAGATAGAGTGGGATATGAAAAAAAGATAATAGTTAAAACTTGGCACTGAGCACCTGACAGGTTTTTAAAAGCACTGATTAACCCATCCAAAGTAAATGAGTTGCTGTGGGAAGCAATGTTGGTACATCACAATGATTTTGTATCTAACATAATAACCTGTTGAGTGGTACAGCCCATCCCAGTTCTCCTCTTCTTACACATCTGCTTCATCTATACAAGCTGGATGAGACCCATTAGCTGAACTGCTGAATCATTTCTCATTGACTCTCACCTTCAGAAAGTCCGTCTCATTTGTTTTAACTATCCGGTGACTTGCTAAGGGTGAAATTCACCCCCTGCGCAGAGAGCTCGCACAAAGTCTGTTCCACTTAAGCCCTCAGCACAATTTTACTGCCTAATTATTCTGGCTTCGGTGTGAGTTTTGCCTGAGCAAGAAATGCTGAATAGGGCCCAAGGTGATATTTTTGCTTGAAGGTCAGAGTATGAAAATAAACTGTAATCTATGTGATTCTGAGGCTACTTGATATGTTCCTGGATGAAGAATTCTGTGGAGTTCATTTGGAGGCTGAAAGATACCAGGGATGCTCTGTGGCACTGTAGAAAGTAGTATGCATTCAAACTAGGGAGATCTGGCATCTATCATGCACTTATGTGAAGTTGGATAAGTCACCTAACCAATATAAGTGCATCTACACTGGAATAAAAGACCCGCGGCATGGCCATGGCTGGCCCAGGTCAGCTGTCTTGGGCTCGCCAGGCTTGGATTTGGTTTCCCAGAGTTCGGGCTTCAGCCTAAGCCTGAATGTCTGCACAGCAATTTTACAACCCCACAGCCTGAGCCCTGTGAACCCGAGTCAGCTAACCCAGGGCAGCCATGGTCCTTTAAACTCAGTTTCATGGTGCGTAAAATGGATATAATGATATTTATCCACCTTATAAAGTGTTTTGACTACCCAAGAGAGTACAGTTACGTTCCTGTTTTCCATCTATGGGCCCGGTCATGCAACCAGACTCTCTGCATATCCACTGATCCAAGAAAGAAAACAGACACAGGTGCAGCCAAAAGCATGCTGAGATGTATGCAAATGGATGTTGAGGGCTTGATCCAAAGCCCACTGAACTCAATGAATAGACTATCAATGTCTTCAAAGGACTTTAATTCAGGCTGTTAATTCTGAAAGTTAGTGCATGTTGCTGTGTCAATGCTTGGGACAAGCCCTACTTTCTATTCATAAATTCATGTAGTGTGTGAGTTTATTTGTTGATGCAGTGGTTTAGGTACAGATCTATTTTCTCTAAAGGAGCGAGACTGTGTTTGAGAAAAAAGGTCTGGCATTACTAGAATATTCTTGATAGGGTTTCTGTTATAAAGTTTGCAGATATGTTGCATGCTATTTTTATTTGGTGCTGTTATTATAGGGACTCCTGCTTTGACTTTCTGAAATATATCCACAGGGCTGAATCTACTATCTGAAAAACAGTCTATTAAAAAGAACATGAGATGTGTCTTTTTCTTTTTGTTTGTTTGTTGAAGCAATGGTTTAGATACAGAGCTATAGCTACAAACATATTTGATTTTGCATTTAATATTTTAAAGTTAATTTTTCAAAACTGTAAATCCTCCAAACTGAAATTTGATGTGTCTTTGAGATGTCTGTGGATTACATATTTATTTAACTTTATTTACCTCTGAACAAATGTAGCAATAACAACATTCATTTCAGTACTTTTTTTAGGGTTGTTTTCTTTAGGTTTCACTGTTAACACCAGATAAATTATTACTTAAATTTAAGTAAAAAAGGTTAAAAGAAAAAACAGTCATCAATATTTCTTCAAATGACAGCCCTCCATTTCTAATTTACTTGTTATAAACTATACAACCACATATATCGTGCAAAAGCACAATCCTATTTCATATTTAGTTTTTAAAAAGGTGTGTGCAAGAATAAATTATTTTCTGTGTAACCATTTGTTTTGAATAACTAACTATATTTTCTGCTTACCATGACAGGCTCATGAATGAGACAGGAATGAGCTGGCATATCTGTAATTCAGAGGCATAATAAAATCATGCATCTTTAGTGAAGACATTTTTAGAATAACACTCTTCTTTACTTTCACTTTGCCCAGAGCATTTTACAGTCAGTGCACAACCTCAGCCTCACAGCTCTAGTAAATCAAACTTGATATTGGTTTACAGATTAAATTGAAGGTGACTCAAACAAAGGGGGCCTGATTCTGAGATGCGTTCACCATGCATGACTTCTGTTGAAGGCAAATGAATTCAGGTGGGCAGAATGCATTTCTTGATCAAGCTTCAGGGACTGATCTTTGGATCAAGCCTTCCACCAATAGAGGAGACACTATGGCAAGAGATCTGTCCTGGAGAAGTTTGTCCATTGACCTGATTCACAGCAATATCATCTTGATGCAAAATCCAAGATGGTGACATCCATTGAGAGTTAGTTCCATGGCTTCTTTTATTCTTCCAAAGACCTAAAAGAAAAGATAGAAGAACCAACCTGACACCATTTGGGTTTCTTGCCTTCCTAAGCTTTGGACTGAAAAACAAGATATTAACTCTTGGTCTTCATCGTAAAAATTACTTTAGCTTAATGTATCTTATGTCCAACAAGTCAGTCTAATTCTGTTTTTATCTATAAAGTGATACTACTAAAATTCTGGGATCAATTCCTTTTGCAAAAAAAGAGGGCATATATTTAGTCATACTCAAAAAAAGTCTTTTTCTTTATTCTACAACAATCGGCTGTTTTGAATGTTTCCAGAATGAACCAGGGACTTCTTAATCACTGACAGTTTATTAACTCAGAATAATCTCTTTTTCAGATTGTTCACTTTTATCATGCAAGTATACTGTCTGCCGATAAACAGTTAAAGAAAGCAAAGCAGATAACCTCTAGCTTGCATTTATCTTGCTAGAAGATGACTATTATATAGTGCATACCAACATTTACCACGATATTGCTTAATTTTTAATGGATACAAACTTATGGAAATTCAGCAGTACAGGATGTTTTAGGAAGGGGTGTGTGTGTGATAATCTACACAGGCAAATTAATTTTGCCCAATCAACCCAGTAAACTCAAATGTTGTGGGTTCTAGAAATTGACTTGAAATCAAACACTATAAGATTTGTAATTTGGAGGATCAATTAGAAAAGAGAGGCCACTGGAAAAATATAATATGAAATCAACCCCCTGAACCCTCTTTGCTCCAATAAGGAAAACTCCCCGCCTCCCACGGGACTTTATCCATCCCTGGTAGCTCTACAACTCATGTTCCCTCTCTCAATGAAGCCCTCCTCCAATGGGGTCCACCTCAGCACTCTGATACTGTGGAAATAGACATTTTGGACAATCATAAAATAGATCAAAAGGAGAATAGTGCTCAATCCTCCACCCTCCCAATTGCCTTCCCTTTCCTAAATCACAACTACAGACTCACAGAGGAAATGAATTTCCTATTCCTTCACCTTTCTGTTAGACTAAAATAGGTATTGGCAGTCAGTGGGAGGGCACCTTAAAAAATTTCACCCACCACCACAGGGGGAGGTCCCAGGCTCCAGCCAGGAGATACCATGTCTGTCTCTGGTATTTATATAGTGCCAATAGTTGTTGTAACTAGGACTTAAAATAGAGTAAAAAAGTGGGACATCAAAGTCAAGAAAGAGGATTTTGCTCACCCCTTCCTAGTGTTCAGTCACTTTTTCTTAGAATTTTCTTGTTTAAGAAATGATCTGTGTATACATTCCATATGCAGGTCACTCTCTCATGTCATCTTAGTTTGGCTAGTATTATTCGATCACAAATAGGTATTATTGTCTCTCTTTCAACTAGCCAACCTTTATTTAGAAAACTGAGTTGTGCTGGTTTTTTTTGTGGGGGACGACGACAGTGTGAACATCTGTGTGTAGGAACAGGGAACAGATATTGGCTCAGACTACCACTGGATTGAGTTGGATACCTTGCTTCTAGCATTAGACATGGGTCCAAAGACCAGAGCTCAGATCCATTTCCAAACTTCCCACAAACTTGGAAATGTTTGGATCCAGGATTATGCTGAGGACCGGTAGAGAGAAACAGATTACTTATTAAGTGCTATGATTGGTAGCATGCTACACCACTCAAACTGATTTGCCATTCAAGTGGCACGAAAGCAATTGCTGATCAAATAGCATGGCTGAAATGACTAGTGAATGAAATCCACACTGTATCAAAAGCCAGTTGTCCTTTACATGCCTAAATCTGCTTACCTCCCTTATTTTCTTCCACATTCCTTATTTTACACAGGTTGAGCATGGAAAGTGTAAAAATCTTCTTTTAAAGGATAACAAATTCTTAGGAGTTATTTGTCTTTTCAATAAATGGTTAAGATAATCTACAGGTTTTGCCGTGGAATGAGGGGAAAAGCCTGTTTATTGTATTGCTTATTTTGTGTCCCATAAGCAGAATCTATTGTGAATCTCAGAGACAGCAAGGGGACTATACTATGCAATGGATTAGCTCCAATGATAACTACTCTTTTTATTATATAGCAGAATAAACAGTCATTAATTTAAAACCTGTTAATTGGAAGTCTGAGGACCATAACACCAGCTGTAGTAGGGATATATTTTTTCAGCATGTGATTACTTCCATAATTCTTGAGTATGGAGAACTGCTGCCAAACAGCCAAATGTTCCCAGTTAGATTCATCAACTGCTACCTCATTAAGGAGGAAAGTAGAAACCGTAGACATGGGAGGAATGTGGATTCTACAAACCATTTAATTTTAAATTCAAATCTAAAATACTTTATGAAGATAATAAGATTGAAAGATAAAGGTCTAAAAGCCCTCTCATGAAAAAAAAATACACTCAGTGTGCATTAAGCATAAATGTGCTATTGTATTTTTTCATAATATTGTACACACAAAACCCAGCACAATCGATGCAACCAGCTATACTGGGTCTCTGAAACATTGGACAGAACATTTTAATAGTGTACAGGTTTCAGGAACTGAAATGAAACCAGCAGGAAAAGAAGTGTGATTGAATCTTGACTGGCTTGTGAGACGTGATAAGATCATAGATGTGGTGAAAGTAGTTATGCAGCTAAAAAGAGATGTTGTCATTCTATTATTTTGTGTTCTTTATCTGAAAGGTAGATGATTCTCCCTGACCGGTGAGGGGGCATATGTGAGGCAGCTGCCATTTTGTGTTTCAGTTTATATGCAGCATGTTAATCACTGTACTCTCTCTTTCTCAATGGTATGAGCTCTTTCTTTGATTTTTGTTTTCTCTAATATGAAATCTAAGGCTGAAAAATATACCTGAGTCTCTGTGTACGGGGGAAAATAACACCATGAGGAAACACAGCAGTGGCTATGTTTTTGTTTTGAACTGCACTTCACAATTATTAAAAAGTAGAGCTGATCGAAAAACAGTATACCTGTCCTGTGGAAAATTCTTGTTGACATTTGATTTTGTCTCTAATCAGGATCCAGAACAAAAAGTTGTGAGAACTTTTTTGATTTGAAAATGTTTAAGCGCTTTATTTCAATGCAGAAAAGGGGCTTTTGTAAAGTTATTGCACAGTTGGAATGCACTAATGGAGTTCTTTTGATTAATTGTACCTCACATTTTGCAAGGTCCCATGGCAGTCAATGGTATTAATGTAATATCATAGGTTAGCTCACGGGTAGGCAAACTACGGCCCGCGGGCCTCATCCGGCCCGCAAGCTGTTTTAAGCTGGCCCATGTGGCTCGGCACCGCTCCGGCGCTCTGGGGGCCACACCACGCAGGTCCCGGAAGCCACAACCTGGCCCGCTCCAGCTCCTATGCACTCCAATCTGAGTTGCAGGGGGGTGCCTGCAGATAGGGCAGTGTGCAGAGCCACCTGGCCACACCTCTGGTAGGAGATGGAGAAGGGATATGCCACTGCTTCTGGGAGCCGCTTGAGGTAAGCGCCACTTGGGGCCTGCACCCCCTGAGCCTCTCCCCCTGCCCCAGCCCTGATCCCCCTCCCGCTCTCCAAACCCCTCAATCCCAGCCCAGAGCACCCTCTTGCACCCCCCCCAAAACCTCTCATCCCCAACCCCACCTCAGAGCCCGCACTCCCAGCTGTAACCTGCACCCTTTCCCGCACCCGTGCCCCAGGCTTGATCCCCTTCCATCCTCTGAACCTCTCAGTCCCAGCCCAGAGCACCCTCCTACTTCCCAAGCTCCTCATCCCCAGCCCCACCCCAAAGCCCATACCCCCTCCCGCCACCCAACCCCAATTTTGTGAGCATTCATAGCACGCCATACAATTTCTATTCCCCGATGTGGCCCGAGGGCCAAAAGGTTTGCCCACCCCTGGGTTAGATGCACACAATGGAGGCTGTTGCATTATTCTTGGTATTAGTTTTGGCAGTAAGTCTGGTTGTGTTGTCTTTCCTGTTCTTTCCCCCCCACACTCCATTTCAATTTCAGGTCCTTTTCTATCCTGTGCTCATTTAAATTCAGAGTATGAATGTGTGCTACATTCCATCTCCTACCAATCAGGCTCTATATCAAGATATCAAGGTCTATAATATTCACAGGAGCCTCTTATCTCCTTACCTTTTCAGTTTCAGGGGCTTAAAACATGCTGCCCTTAAGATCATGTAAGCGGGGAAATAGTCCCGCTCTTGTGGGGAACTTTCCTGGCTTCTGCACTACCCCGGTGAAGTGGGCTAGTGAAAGGATCCAAGTCCTCGCTTCCTTTACCCAGTGGCCTCCCTGCCCTTGAGGGCTCCTCTTCCACTCTCCTGTCTGGCAGAGTCCTCGTAACCCAACAAGGCTGGGCCCAGGATTCTTGGAGGGCTCGACCCCCAACCCTGCTGTGGTCACCTAGGACAGGGGCTAGGGAGTCCCCACCCCGGGGTACTCTCTCTGCACAGAGCACTTCTCTGACCCACTGACCATTACTTACAAGTTAAAGTAAACACAAGTTAGTTAATCAACAATTAATTTTTAAAAGAATAAGGAAAAATGGGAAAGGTTAAAGGAAACACATCAACCCGCTCTGTGGCAGGGAACATCACATACAGTGTCTCTGGAATGTCAGGGCAGTTCACAGTCTGTTCCTTGTAAGTCCCAGGCCTCCTTCTCAGGCCCCGGCTGTTCTGCAGGGATGCTGTGGGTTGGACACTCGCTCTGGTGGTGGCCACACGCTGTCAGGCTCTAAGTGGTAGGACCCTTCTTCCCAGTGTCGCCCCCGCCCTGTCGGGGTTACGATCCAAGCCTGGCCTGCAAAGCCTCTTGGCTGAGGTGTCTCCCTGTGCTGGGCCCGCTGCCCAGGGTCCCCCTTGGTCTCCCCAGCTGCTCACCGCACCCAGCTCCGGACTGCTCCAGTCCCAGCTCCACCACTCTGCCTCTGCACTGCTGCTGCTCTGCCTCCAGCTCCCTGGGCTGCTTCTCTGTCCCCTCTGGCTCTGGTTGCTACAGCTCTGCTCCCAGGACAGGTCTGCTCTGCAGGCTGCTTCTGTGACTCTGCTCCCAGCACTCACCTGCTTCCTGGGCGGCTTTTCTGGCCCCTCTGGCTCTGGTTGCTGCAGATCTGCTCCCAGGGCAAGTCTGCTCTCTTTGGGCTGTGCCTCTGGCTTTGGGGCTGCAGCTCTGCTCCCAGGACAGGGTCTGCTCTCTCTTGGCTTCTTTTCTGGCCCCTCTGGATCTGGCACAGCTCTGCTCCCCAGCTCAGCTTGGGCCCCTACTTTCTCCTTACCTCGGCCATACTCTATCTGACCCAGGCAATTCCAGCTCAAACAGAGGACGGGACTTCCCTGGCCTCCTGACTCCCTGATTAGCCTGCCCACTCTGTCATTCAGGCTGACCTGGAGCATTGAAGATATCCCCATTGTTCCTGGGGCCTGTCAGTCTCAGGGTCCTGATTCCCCATTGACCCTTCCCCCTTTTTAGTACTGGGAGCTAGCCAACCAAAACACCCCCACTGAATGTTAGTAAGGGGGCAACTGTCCCCTTACAATCAGTTATACCAACTCATTGTTAGGGTCTGAGTGATTCTTGCCCTGAAGCTCTTTGCTTTCAAACTTATTGTCATGGTCTGTATGTTTTGTGTCCTCAGGCTCTATTCTTTCAGACTGATCATGAGGGCTTGCATGAACGTTGCCTCTAGGTTGTTGCCTTTCAGTATCAATTTCAGAACTGGAGTGTCTGCTACCCTCAGATTCTCAACTTTCAGCTTCGATATTGGGGTTTAAAGGCCCACTGGCTTTAAAACACTTTCCATTTCAATGTTTTCTTGTTTCATGCTTCAGATAGATGCAGCTAGATTGCCATCTCATTGATATTGCCTCCCTTTCTTAAGTTAAGTTTCTAAAGTTTTTCAATATTCACCTGGTCATTTCAGTGTTTGTTTACATTCCTTCCGCATTTCAGTACAATAAGGATCCTCATAGAATATTTATTTTATGTGTGGTGGAAATGGTTTGCAAGTGCACCTTGTATTTTTCAAGTGAAAGAACTGTAATGGAAAAAAGTGGGGCCTTCTCTTCTGTGTGGTAATTCAAACCCATCCTTTAGGCAGGGTTTCCAGTTGGACATTCTACATCGTGCCACCGGGACTTATCCAGTTTTCCAACTCCTTATATAAATTATACTTTCCAGTTCATATTTGAGTGCTCAGTTTTATAAGTTAGCTGGTATACTATAGAACCCTTCTTAAAGGTGCAGTATTTAAGGTTGCCTCTGAATTGCTAAGAATTGATAGCAGTTGTGTGATTGTTTTGGGTAGATTCTATGTTGCCTTTAAAATACTTGGGCTCTTCCACACATCACTGAACTCTCATATGTTGCTTTCCATGAGCTTAGCTTGTTTATCCTGCAGATTTCCTATATAAGTAGTTCATCTTTTTTTAAATTCACTTTCATGCATGCTTTTTTTGGTCCCCATCTACTCAAAACTCCTAATCAGGGCCAAAATACACACTGTTGTAATGAGATAGTGGTTGTAGGGATGCTAAGACATAACTTTATCACACTCCCTTTCTTCCTGCATCTCAGCTTAACTGTTTGCTGAAGCACATGTCAGAGTTCTGCTTTTCCAGGACTTTTCTGAAAGCATTTCACACAGTTAAACCTCAGAGCTATTGTATGTAAAACCTTGAATGTAGCTGTTAATAACAGTTCCCTGTCATAGTCAAAGACAGAGCACCAGACAATTTCTTAGGAAACAAACAGCTAATGCACATTTAAAAAAAAAATGTATAGTACTTAAAATCTTTTCTAACAGTATTTGAAATAGTATGAATAACGTCTAAACAAAAGCTATTAGACAGTAAATCTATTGATGTTCCTTATACATTGTCATAAATATAAAGGGAAGGGTAACCACCTTTGTATATACAGTGCTATAAAATCCTTCCTGGCCAGAAGCAAAATCCTCTTACCTGTAAAGGGTTAAAAAGCTCAAGTAATCTAGCTGGCACCTGACCAATAAAGGGACAAGATACTTTCAAATCTGGGGATGGGGGGAGGCTTTGTCTGTCTGACTGGGTGATGCTTCTGCTCGGGACAGATCAAGAAAGCAAGCAATTTAACTCCCATAAAGTTAGTAAGTAATTTAGCTAGAAAATGCATTAGATTTTCTTTTGTTTATTGGCTTGTGAAATTCACTGTGCTGGAGGGAATATTATTCCTGTTTTTGTGTCTTTTTGTAACTTAAGTTTTTGCCTAGAGGAATTCTCAATCTCACAGGCAGTCAGACTCAAAACATAATCTTCCATTCTAATTTCACAGAGGTGCTTCTTTTACTTTTTTTTTTCTTTCTAATAAAGTTCTGTTTCTTTTAAGAGCCTGACTGATTTCACTATGATCCTAAGACTCACAGGTTTGGGTCTATGATCACTTTGTAACCAATTGGTTAGGATATTATTCTCAAGCCTCCCCAGGAAAGGGGGTGTAAGGCTTGGGGAAATATGTTGGGGGAATAGGAACTCCAAGTGGTCCTTTCCCTGATTTTTGTTAAATCACTTGGTGGTGGCAGCATACTGAATCCCAGATACAGGGAATTTTGTGTCTTGGGAAAGTTTTAACCTAAGCTGGTAGAAATAAGCTTAGGGGGTCTTTCATGTGGCTCCCCACATCTGTACCCCAGAGTTCAGAGTGGGGAAGGAACCTTGACATACATACATCCACTTCTTGTTCCTATTACATATATTTAAATGCAACATTTCAATATATTTAAACTGTTGTGTTTGTAGGTGTGTGCTAAAATACACTTCCCTCTATTCCTCTCTGAGATAAAATCTCAGTCTTTTTAGTGTGTCTGCAGTATGTAGTATGTATCACCTGGACTTTTCAGAACTCGAGTACTGATACCTCCTCAGTCCTTTCAAATGCTTTAGAACACTGTCAACAAACTGTCTGAGGGATCTCCATAGCTAGCCCTTGGCTGTTCCTCTCAGTTGCTGATGAAATAGACATCTGTAGCCAAAATCCAAAGTAGGGTGATTTGGGTGGCACTCTGGCTTTTTCTTTTTCTTTTTTCTTTTTCGCTTGGGGCAGCAAAAAACCTAGAGCCAGCCCTGGTGGGGGGTGAGCCTGTGGCTGCCCCCCCAATGTGTCCCGATATTTTGTTCTTGTCATCTGGTCACCCTAATCCAAAATGATACAGGTGTTAGGATCCAGGACTCACAGCAGACACATCTCTTGGTCCGACATGGATCAGTTGCTGAGTATGCAAGGCTGTCTTTAACTTCTATGTTGATAATCTTCCATCTCTGATTGGCTCAGTTCTCAAACGGTGAATTTGTGTGCTCCTTGCCCACAATTAAACCTTCCTATGCAGCTACAAAAACAGCTACTGAACATCTAGTAACTGCCACACACTATGTCTGAGCCCTTCTTGCTGCATTCCCCTGGCCTGCGTTCTTGATACAGAGCATTCCTTCTGAACTCCATGTTTCCTCCCCTTTTCTCTGCACCAAACAAAGTCAAATGCTGTAGTATAAAGCATGTGAGCTATACTGTTTCAGGTTTGTTTGTTTTTCTCATTAGACTCCAGTGCAGGGCTGGCCTATATACTGATTTTTGTCTGATTTTTCAGACTCGAGTCTGGAATGTAACTTAGTCTATTCAGATTCATTGCCATATCTTGAATGCTTTCTTTTCAGAAGCTTTGCTGCTTGTAACAGGTCTAGTGCTCAAAAGACTGATTATCTAATTATTTGCTCCTTGTCTAGTCAACTACAACTCTGCCAAGTGAGTGCAAGGTGTGTATGAATGCTACCATTATGAGGGGTATGTCTACACTGGAGCAGAGGTGTAATTTCCAGCTTGGGTAGATGTACCCATGCTAGCTCTGATTGAGTTATCATGTCAGAAAGAGAAGAATAGCCGTGGTGGCTTGAGCAGCAGGAGGGGCTAGCCACCTGAGTAAAATCCTCTCTGAAACCCTAGGTACATATCTGAGCAGCTGGTCAGTCTCACTGCTCATGCTGCTTCTATTTTTTAGGGTAGATCTACAGTAGTGGCAGCATATAGAGTACAGATATTACACTCCCACCTAGCAGAGGTGTAAATAGCAGAGTAGACCGTGTCAGTGACTGGGATGTGGGTGCTCATGCCTCATAGGATTGTCAGTTTTCTACTCACATAAAACCGAACACCCTTGCCCTGCCCTTCCTCCAAAGCCCTGCTCCTTCTCCTTCCCACCCCCCACTTACTTCGCCCCCTGCTTACTTCACCCCCCTCCCTCTGTCACACATTCTCCCAACCTTCACTCACTCGCTCTTTTTCACCGGGCTATTGTATATAAAACCTTGAAGGTAGCTGTTAATACCAGTTCCCTGTCATAGTCAAAGATGGAGCACCAGATAATTTCTTAGGAAACAAACAGCTAATGCACATTTTTAAAAAAATGTATAGTACTTAAAATCTTTTCTAACAGTATAGCTCAGGGAGCTTTCTAATAGTTCAGGGGGTTGCGGTGCTGGAGGGGGTGAGGGCTCAGGCTGGGGGTGCGGGCTCCAGGGTAAAGCCAGAAATGAGGGAGGTGGCTCTGGGCTAGGGAAGGGGGTTGGGGTGGGGTGTCAGAAGTGCAGGCTCCGGGCGGCACTTACCTCAAGCAGCTCCTGGAAGCAGCAGCATGTCTCCCTTCTGGCTCCTATGCGGAGGAGGGCCAGGCGGCTCTGCGTGCTGCCCTGTCCGCAGGTGCCACCTCTGCAGCTCCTGTTGGAAGTGGTTCCTGGTGAATGGGCACTGTGGAGCTGGTGCTTCGGGTGAAGACAGTGTGTGGATCCCTTTGGCTGCCCCTATGCCTAGGAGCCAGAGGGGGGGACACGCTGCTGCTTCCGGGATCCACGTGGAGCCATGGCAGGCATGGACCCTGCCTTAGCCCCACTGCGCCATCAACCATACTTTTAACGGCCCGGTCAGCAGTGCCGATCAGAGCCGCCAGAGTCCCTTTTCGACCAGGCGTTCCAGTCGAAAACTGGACACCTGGCAACCCTATGCCTCATGGTTAGAGACGGTGTCAGGTTTAGTGGTTACAGAAGGAGTCAGGAATAGGAGCCCAGAGTTGAAGTCCGAGACCAGATGCCAGACTTAAGGGACAGAGCCAAAGTCGGGAATAGGAGCCACCTACCTTGTCTCTATAGTGCAAGGCAGTGGAAAATCAGGCCCAGAGTGTTGAAGCTAGACTCCTGAGACATACCAGACGACAACAAGCAAAGACGAGCACAATATGAAACATCATCTGAATTTCACTGAGTGACCCAGCAACAGAGTACAAGAACCACCATGTGTGTCTGCAGACCGTATAGTCTACCAGAACTATTACATCTAGCAGGACCATTTACAGTCACTTCCTGGTTAATGTAATACTTTTTCCTTGAGTAGCCATCCCATCCATGAACACCCATCCAAAAGAAAATGTGTTCTACACCAACTTTAGTGTCTCTTGCAGTCTACGAGCATTTCACATGTGAACTTCAGAAGGTTTTTTTTTGTTAATATATTGATTTATTTCACAAAAGGGTATTAAAAAAGAAACACACCTGGGAACTAACAGATTATTGAGGTTTACTTTGTTTTAATTAATCTCTTTATGATTTTAATTCGCAGTGTTTTAATTTTTTAGTTTCTTCCCCATGTTCTTTCCAGTCCACTTCAGTTTACTCTTTAGGCTTATACATGTTGGATTCAGGTTCTGCCACTTCATGCCCATTCTGTTCATTAAAGTGACTAAAAGTGTTTAAAAGCCTGCTGCCTCCTGCTTTTGACCCTCTGTCAAGACCTCAGACCATGATGTACTCATATGTTGTTCTTTCTGTTCCTTTATTAATTCCACCCTACTATTTTTTATGTATTTATTTATTTTTTGACATCTAAGCTTTTGAATTCATACTGCTCTTAAATGCCTCATATTCACAGGCTTCACTCCTCTCCTCACCCCCATCTTAAAGAAATCCTCTTTTTCAATCATGTCTACCCGTTGCTTGGTTATTGGAGCAGGTAGTATGAATTGTCTGTGAGATTCACAACAGTGATCAAACATTCTGAATGGTCCTAGTGTAAAATTGTGCTAACTACATATGTGATCAGCTTTGCTCTTACATTTCTCCATTCTGTTGGGGAGACCCAGTGGTGATTATATTAGACTGCCTTAGAAAGCATTTAAAGTAATTGGTTGAAGGACTCTGCTTCTTTATCTTTCAGTGTATATGTTTTTGATTCTATAGGTCAGATCCTAAGGTAACTGCATCTCTGACCCCTTCTTGGCCTCCCTGAGGGTGCCCTGATCAGGTCTAAAGCTCTAGCCATCATCTTTCTAGGCCAGCAACCTGCATTCCTTTCTCTCCAGACTTGGGATTCAGGCTGCAATTCCTCATGCAACTCACTGTGATGACCGTAGAAAATCTGAGTTTAGTTTATCACCGGCAATCCTGTTCTCTCAGGGGCAATGACAGAGTTAGCCAGTGACCAGCCAGCCTTCATAAAAGACATTTATTTATTTATTTAGAACAAAAGCATTACAGAAAATATGTATCATGACACAATAGACAGCTTACATGCATGCTTGCCAGGCAATACTTATGCAGATAGTACATAGTTTGTAGGTCTCAAATTACTTCAAACCCTTTCAACAGGGTCTGTCCCTCTTGGTCATGGTGTCAGATCAATTCTTGGTTGAAGTGAGAGTGACCCCTCCTCTGTACCAGGTAGTGTAACCAGATGTCCCAATTCTATAGGGACAGTCCTGATATTTGGGGCTTTTTCTTATATAGGCTCCTATTACCCTCCACCCCCTGTCCCGACTTTTCACACTTGCTGTCTGTTCACCCTAGTACCAGGGTGATCAGTTTACAGTTCTCAGTTCTTTGTTTGAGGGGCATCTTAAACCAGTAAAACTCAGAACATTCAATTTTCCCCTGGGGATGGTATTTCTCTAGATATTTTTACTTTTCTAGGGATTTATATTATATCTCCACCCAGTGATTTTAGCTCCTGATAGTTCATTCAGGGTAGATGACTTACCTCAGTCACTGAACGGCTTGTCTTGTTTCAAGAAACAAATTAATCCTTTCAAACCCAGCGTGCAGCCATGTAAGGAGAGAAGGGAAACTGAATCATATCTTCCATATAAATGAATCCAAAGTTTCCCACTTCTCCTGATTTCCACTGAAGTATATTGAATAAAAGCTCAGTTTTCATTGAACTCAATGGACATATGTAAATTTACATCAGCCGAGGAATGATCAGGTGCTATGATTTTATTTTGTACATTTTAAAAATGACAAATATGCATTACAGACTCATGTACTAGGATACAAAAAAACATGCAAAGTCTGAAAAATTCAAATGAAGGAAAAAAGGCACAAGGCAAGCTTAATGCCTGTGAACCTTCTATGCTACAGCCATATTCATTGCTAAAGTGAATAACCCATGATAAGTGAAAATCAGATTACTGTGTGGGATGACATGACATAGGTCCAAAATGTATTATCCTGAAAGGACTCTTTCATATCTTTGGTATTACTAGACTTTGTAATAGTACCTGCAAGAATAATGATTTCAGTAATATTTTATCTAAATATAGTACCTCTCTTGCCAAAGGGCACCATTTGATGCCATGTGACAATACTGTGATGTAATGTGATGACTTGCACCAGAATGTTATCAACCAATGCTGCAACAGTTTTGTGAGGAGTAAGTCTGTCTTCCTGCATAAACTCACAATGCTGGAAATCAAAGCCGGGCTATTGTACCAATATACTATTCTGTGATCTATTCTTTTACTTTATACTTCTAAAATATGCTTCCTTTAATACTTTTCATGACTTACTTTTATTTCTTACTATAAAGAAGACTTTTTTTTAAATGCAGGTTGTGTAGATCTTTAGGTAAATCCATCCACTCAGTGATAAATTATAAGGTCTGACAGACGGTGTTACAGTTCTTGGAAGGAAATGTTTGTTTTGTTTTATTGTTTAGCACCAAGACAATCTAAGAGTGCAATTTGACTGTTCAGCTGGTCAACACATTGCAAAGACAATATAATTAAGTGTTCCAGAGGGCAAAAAGAATGGCAGGTAAATTGAAATAAGAAGCTATAAAGGCAGGTTATTTGAAGATCCTTAATCTATAATGGGTAAAAAGGGCTTTGAGAAGACCACTAATATAGTCTCTAACACAACTATAAATGGTTGATAGTATGAAACCACAATATTATTTGTAACACTGTCTCACTTTTCAGAAATTATAGCACTGGGGGAAGGTGTGACAATATAAAGATCACATTTACTACACGATATTAGGATAGTTATAGATGCATGACTATAAGCAGGTACTGTTGAATACCAAAACACTATGATTATTTAAGAAGCAATTAATTGCTGTTGTATAAGAAAACAACAAGGGGTGTTTAAATGGTTTTATCTCATTATCTTACTTTGCATATTTGTATGTATATCTATCCCCATTACTAACATTTCTCACTTTGCTATTATTTTATTAGATATATGCTTGTTTGTACAGGCAACATTAGGTTTGGAGTTGAATAACCAGGTGATACAGTCTTGGATCCCTAACAATTCCACCTGAGAAAAAGGTGTGATTTTTTTTTCCAGGGACTTGTGTAATTCAATAAAATTCAGCAGGACAAGTGGGTTTTTTAAGGCTTCAGGACAGAATGGCATCTCTTTCTTATTCTTGGATCTTCAGGTCCATGCCAGACTTGCTAACTTTAACTTATAAACTGAGACAATAGGAAGAATGAAAATTACTTATTAACTAGAGGTTAGCAACTAATTCACAATAACTAACATATTGAGTAAACTTCATCTCCTTTTCTGTTTGTGAATTTCCCACGGATAGATTTTATTTCCCCTAAAGTTATTTGTCATTCAGAAATTTAGAGTACAGAATGAAGCTGCCAGTCTTTTGAGAAAGGCATACTAGTAAGAGCATGTTGCAGTAAGGATCAGCACACTGTAAGGGCTACCAAATGACTTCTGCGTGAAATTCAAAGTGCTGCTTTTTCCAGTTGGTTGGAGAAATTCTGACAGAACCCATATTCCATTAGACTATCTGATTCTGTTGAAATCTAAATAAGTCATTAAATTGGGCTGTCTTTGGCAGAATGTCATTTTGTAAGAAAACAATTTTTTAAAAATTGTTAAAATAGCCTGTTCTGACATTTTTAAAAAATGAGTTGCTGTGTTAACCCCCCAGGCTGAGGGTGCGTTCACCCTCTGAGGTAGAAGGTATACTCAAACAGTTCAATGGGACCAAATCGCTGGGAGGGGGTGGGGGGGGGATAATATCCATCCAAGAATATTAAAGGAGCTGGCACATGAAATTACAAACACAAAAGCAAGGATTTTTAATTAATCTGTAAACTTGGAGGTTGTACCCTATGACTGGAGAATTGCTAATATAGTCAATGTTTTTTTAAGAAAGGGAAAAACATTATCCAGAAAATTATAGGCCTGTTAGTTTGACCTCAATTGTCTGCAAGGTCTTGGAACAAATTTTGAAAGAAAGAGCAACTAAGGTGAATGGTAATTGGGATAAAATACAACATGGTTGTACAAAAGGTAGATGATGCCAGACCAACCTGATCATCTTTGAGATGATAACTGATATTTGTAGACAAAGGAAATACAATAATTCTAATCTACCTTGATTTCAGTAAGGCATTTGATGGGAAATTCTTAGTTAAATTGGAGAAGATGGGGATTAATATGAAAATTGAAAGGTGGATAAGGAACTGGTTAAAGGAAGACTACAATGGGTAATTCTGAAAGGTGAACTGTCAGGCTGGAGGGAAGTTACTAGTGGAATTCCTCAGGGATCAGTTTTGGGACCAATCTTATTTAAAATTTTTATTACTGACCTTGGCAAAAGAAAGTGAGTGTGTGCTAATAAAATTTGCAGATGACACAAATTGCGGATGATCCAATACAGAGGAGGACTAGAATATCATACAAGAAGGTCTGGATGACCTTCTAATTGGAGTAATAGAAATGAGATGAAATTAATAGTGCAAAGTGCACTTAGGGACTAACCAGAATTTTTGCTATAAGCTGGGGATTTATCTGTAAGAAGCAATGGAGGAGGAGAAAGACCTGGGTGTATTGGTCAACCGCAGGATGACTATGAGCCATTAATGTGATGCGGCCGTAAAAAAAAGCTAGTGTTCATATCATTATAAAAGGCACTGGTGAGACCTCATCTGGAATGCTGTGTGCAGTTCTGGTCTGCCATTTTTAAGAAACATGCATTCAAACTGGAACAGGTGCAGAGGAGGACTACTAGGATGATCCAAGGAATGGAATACATACTTATGAGAGGAGACTCAAAGAGCTTGGCTTGTTTAGCCTAACCAAAAGAAGGATGAAGGGAGATAAATACCAGGGAGGGAGAGGAGTCAGTTAAGTTAAGCACCAATATGGACACAATATAAACTGGCCATCAAGAAGTTTAAGCTCAAATTAAGTGAAGGTTTCTAACCATCAGAGGAGTGACATTCTGGAACAGCTTTCCAAGGAGAGCAGTGGGGGCAAAAAACCTAACTGACTTCAAGACTGAACTTGATAAGTTTATGGAGGGGATGGTATGATGGGACTGTAGCCCATCAGCAACTGCCAGTAGCAAAAATCCCTAATGGCTAGAGATGGAACACTAGATGGAGAAGGCTCTGAGTTACATCTCCCAGGTCAGATTGGCAGAGGCCCTGCTGGGGTTTTGCCTTCCTCTGCAGCATGGGACATGGGTCACTTGCAGGTTTAACCTAGTGTAAGTGATGAATTCTCTGTAACTTGAAGTCCTTAAACCATGATTTTAGGACTTCAGTAACTCAGCCAGAAGTTAGGGGTCTATTTCAGGAGTGGGTGGGTGACGTTCTGTGGCCTGCAATGTACTGGAGGTCAGACTAGATGATCACAATGGACCCTTCTGCCCTGAAAGTCTATGACTGTCCTGGTCCGTGGGGAGCTTCTTTCTGGTGATGAGTTTGGAGAGGTTTGGCGGGGGTTGTTTGAAGACCAGAAGAGGGGGTTCAGAAAAGATTTCTTTCAGGATGGGGTCCCCATCAAGTATGGGTTGTAGCTGTTTGATGATATAGAATATGAGTTCCAGCATGCAGTCATTGGGATTTTATTTCTATACTGAAGCAGGTTCTCTTCAGTTATTTGGGTGGCCCATTCTGTGATGTAATCTACTTCTCTGGTGGAGTGTCTTTGTTTTGAAGGTGCTAAGATGTACTTTGTCCTTGGATCATATTATGTGGTATCTGAGTGCCTGTCTGTAGATGACAAATTTCTTGGTGTGTTTGGGGTGGTTACTGGACCTATGAAGGTAGGTGTAGTGATCTGGGGGTTTCTTGTATTTAGTTATCTGTAGGGTTCTATTGTTGAAGCAGTTTATGCTGTCCAGGAAGTTGATGGTAGTATGGGAGTGTTCCAGAGAGAGTTTCATGGTCAGGTGGTGGTTGTTGAAGTTGTGGTGGAAATCTATGAAGGAGTTTAAGTTGTCTGTCCAGAGGATGCAAATGTCATTGATGTATCTCAGGTATATCATTGGTTTTGTGGTGCATTTGTCCAGAAATTCTTCTTCAAGATGGCTTATGAAGAGACTGGCATAGCAGAGAGCCATCTTAGTACCCATAGGTTTGAACAAAGTATTTGTTGTTGAATGTGAAATTATTATGGGAGAGGATGAAACCGGTGAGTTTGCCAATGTGTTTGGTGGTATATCTGAGGGTTATGCATATTCTTGTAAATATTTGAGGCATGCAGCTATGCTGTCATAATGAAAGATGTTGGTGTATATTGGCTAAACAACCTCAGAGCTGTGCAGTGGTCTTAGCAGCTGTAGTAGAAGTCATTCTGAAAACTTCTGGCCATTTCAAATTGGTGTCAACTGCCACCAAAACCATATAAGCTTCTAAATGGTCCATCAAAGTCCATGTGAATACCTGTCCAAGGAGCCTGAGGCCACAACCAAGCATGTAGTCAAACTGGGCAAGGATCATGATGAATTTGCTAACAAGTAGTACAGTACTTCAGCTTCCTCTCAATGTCTTTGATCCTCTGTCATCATATGTGACTCCAGGTTATGGCCTTCTTCTGTACAATGTCAAAATGACCTTTGTGAAGAGCTTCCAAAACCTGATATTGAAGTGATATTTTTGATTGATTGCTCACATTCACTCATAAGAGGCAACCATAATTCACAGATAATTTATGTCGATATGACACAAATTGGGTAAACGGGATTCTTTTGATCCAGCATTGTACCATGAAGTACCACTCCCTTCACAAGAGAAAACATATCACGTTTAGTAATTTCTTTGTTGATATCTGTGCTAAAGATATCCATCAAATTGAGATAAAACACTTTGGACAAAGTTTCTTTTGGTTGATGAACATTTGGGCCTGGCAAACACAACAGCCCATCATCACTGCCTTGCTGAGTCTTGTTACGGACTTGAATGGTATAGGAATGAGTTGAAAGTATGAATGCCCATCATTACATACAAGCAGCAGCTAATGACAGAAATCCATGTTTCAGTCCAAAAACTGAAAATAGCAAGCTATGATCTGTCAGCAAGGTAACATGTCTACCATACAGATAGGTATGGAACTTCTGAAGTCTGAAGATAATGTTGAGAATTTCTCGCTCTGTTTGTGTATAGTTCTTCTGGGGAATAGTGAGTATTTGTGGAGCAAAGGAAGTTGATTTCTTCATTCCATTAGGAAAGATGGGGGGAGCAGAAATGCACCCACTCCATATAGTGAAGCATGACAAGCCAATTGTAATGGTAGTGAGACATCACAGTCTCTAGTAAATTTAGCTGATGTCAACAGTTTCTTTGCTTTCTTAAATGCACACTCACGCTGTTTAGTCCATTTCCATTTTTTATTTGTTTGTAAGAGTTTATGTAAAGGTGCTAATTCTGTTGCCGAATTAGGCAGAAATTTACTGTAGCAGTTATTCAGTCATAAGAATGAATGTAATTGTGACACTTTCTCTGGCAACGATGCTGCAAGAACTGCTTTGTTTTTCTCTGGTGATTTCCTTGAGCCCCTGGCACCAATTAAAGGTTTGAAAAACTCACATTTGTCTCAACATACTTTCAGTCCATGGTCTTCCAAATGTTACAAAACAGCATCCAAATTTTAATGATGATTCTCTTGATCCTTTCCTGTACAAGGATGTCATCCAAATAGCATTGAAGTCCATTCAGTCCCTTAAGGATCTCATCCATGGTTTCCTGGAACGGGGCAGGTGTCGATGTGATACAAAAAGGCAACCTGTTGTAGCAAAAAGGCCTTTTTGCATATTGATTGTGATGTATTTGTGAGACGCCAAATCAATCTCCATTTGTAGGTGTACACTAGGCAAAACCAATTTACTGAAAAGCTGCTCTCCACTAACCATACCAAACCAATCTTCCATATGAGGTAGTGGATCCTGGTCTGCACATAGCACTAGATTCAGCATCACTTTGAAATCGCCACAAATTCAGACTGAGACATCCTTCTTGATCACTGGGTTATGATGGGTGTAGCCCACTCACTCTGTGGAACCAGTGACAAATTCCAGTATTCACTAAATGGTCCAAATCAGCTCCCACCAGAGGCTTCAGAGCATAAGGCATAACTGGGCTTGTAATATTTTGGCTGCCTGTCAGATTTAACAGCAAGATTCATTGACACATTGCTCATCGCTCCAAGGACTTTTTCCAAAACTTTGGAGTGTCTGTCCAGTATTTCTTGAAGATTTCAAGGTGCTTTCCAGTTCATCTTGAGCTTCTCAAACCAATATCAAGCCAAATGATGGTGGATACTTTCCTTCAATCACATACAAGTGCAAACCAACTAGTTGTCCATCCAGTTGAACTTTCACCTGGAGTATCGCTTTTGAGGCTAACGTTTCTCCGGTATAAGTTTTCAAAGCCATGGATGATAGGTTTCAGAGTAGCAGCCGTGTTAGTCTGTATGTGCAAAAAGAAAAGGAGTACTTGTGACACCTTAGAGACTAACAAATTTATTTGAGGATAAGCTTTTGTGAGCTACAACTCACTTCATTGGATGCATGCAGTAGAAAATACAGTGGGGAGATTTTATATACACAGAGAACATGAAACAATGGGTGTTACCGTACACACTGTAACGAGAGTGATCAGGTAAGGTGAGCTATTACCAGCGGGGGGGGGGGGGGCGGGGGGAGGGAGGGAACCTTTTGTAGTGATAATCAAGGTGGGCCATTGCCAACAGTTGACAAGAACGTCTGAGGAACAGTGGGGGTGGGGGAGGATAAACATGGGGAAATAGTTTTACTTTGTGTAATGACACATCCACTCCCAGTCTTTATTCAAGCCTAAGTTAATTGTGTCCAGTTTGGAAATTAATTCCAATTCAGCAGTCTCTCTTTGGAGTCTGGTTTTGAAGGTTTTTTTGGATATTTCTTCCAAAAGAACTCGTGACAAAGTCTGGTGACAGGTAGATGCAGAAAACAATGAGATGCCAGCTGTGCTATCAAGTTCCATTCTTTTAGGGACTCTTTTGATCAAGCTTTTAGGGACACCATCTTCTGATAACATGCTAAGTCTTGGTTACTGTCACTGGGGCTCTTGTTTTTTTTCATTGTATGAATTCCCAACTTCTATCCTTTCTTAGGTTCAGTCTTCATAGGCATTTTCTCAGATGGATGGTTACTGTAGGTTGCTGATTGTTGAACTGAGTGACTGGTCATGGTTATGTCCTTTCTTCTAACACTTTTTCTGCAAATGATCTGGCATGCCAAGATACAGTCCTTCTCAAGGTGAACTTTTCCTCTTTTTTTTTTTTTTTTAAATAGTATTATTTGCTCTTCTTCTGGCAGAGGCAGCACTGGACACTTGTGGGATAGAAATCCTCTGTCACCAATGTTATATTTGGACCTAGAAGAGAAGGCAATGGTCACAGAGGGAGCTGATACATTCAGTTTTGCAGGTAGAGAAATAAAGCAAGCAGACAGCTGTGTTTCTAACAGGAAAGCGCGGCTTTGCACTGTGGTGGTGGGGTGCTCAAACGTTTAAAGGGATAAGGGATAAGACATCACAGGAAAAGGCCTTAAACTGGTGTAAATTGGCATAGCTCCATTGATGTAAATGGAGCTATACCATTTACATCAACTGAGCATCTGGTTCTTAGTCTCTAATGATGCTAAATTGGATCAAAGAAAAATATCTTTTTTAGGTGGGGGGAAAGTGTGTCATCATAAGGTGCCTATGGAGAGCCAGCACCAAGCAATGCCTAACATGACAGGTCCTGGCACATTTAACTTCTTAAAAATAAATGAGTTTGATTAGGAATTGCCAGTTTAGAAAATAAGAAAAAGGAGGAGGAAAAGAAATTAACTGATAACTGTGCCCTGAGCATTTCCTCTCTACCAGGGCATGGGAGAGACAGGGAGATAATCAGTGGGATTATAGCCAGAGACTCCTGCTTTTTAATCCCAGTGCTATCACTGATTCATTGTTGACCTTGGGTGAACCACTCATCTCTGTGTGTTTCAGTATTATTACTTCATGCTGCCCTATGAACTTGAAACAGTCTCCACATAAAAATATCCCAAGCACCACTTCTTTACTTCTCCTTCAAAGAATTGTAAAACTCACTTCTCCTGGCATGCACTGTATTTCTATAGAACAATTGCCAGTCTGTTTATGCTGTTTTTCATTCTATTCTGCTATACCAGCTCATTCCCACAAACGGGGAGAGGGGTTTTGCTACATGTTAGTCACATCCTACTGTAAAGTGCCATGTATGCTGTTGGCTAATAAAATTAATGAGAGTTAGCTGTTTAGGAAATGTGTTTCCTATCCCTTAACCATTTTTAAGTTTTCAAAAAATTGTCCTGTCTTAAATCAGGATGGAAATTTAGAATTTTGAAAATGTTTGCAAACCAAAATCTGACTTTTGGGGGGATTGAGTTGATTGAAGTTTTTTGTTTTGATAATTTCAGAATGTTTTGATTTTGACCCTTTCTATTTTTTTACATTTGTTTACCTTAAATTAACTTACATTTTGAAACAGTCTTTTCAAATTCAAAGCCTAAACCTTTTCATTTGGAAAATGTTGAAATATGATGTTTCAACAATTTTAAAATGTTTTTTTCCTGTTTTGGAATAGGAAATTTGTCAAAACTGACCCTTTCCTGCAAACAATTTTGGTTTCTAAAAAATGTTTCATCAATAAATTCCTGACCAGCAGTAATAATATAAATGCACATATTAGGAAACACAGATTTTGTATTCTACTATACTCACACTTAGATTTTAAGGTTGTAATGGACCCTTATGATCTAGTCCGACCTCATGCATAATACAAGGCATTGAATTTCATCCAGTAATTTCTGCGTCAAGTCGTTAACTTCTGGTTGAGCTAAAACATCTCTTTACATATTAAGATTACACAAACGTTACTTTTGGGTTTTTTTATTCAAACTTTTTCAGGATGAAAAATTCATATTCTGCTACACAACACAAAGTATGATAAGCAATTTACCATACAGAAATATGATTCTTGAGCAGTGTAACATTCTGAAATGTGAGGACACAAAACAATATCTGCTTTGAGTAGATATCCACTCAAGTATAGGAGGATATTTAGAGTTAGTTTCTGACAGTTCAGATATATGAATAATTCATTACCTGAACAGCATCTCCACTAACACATCAACAAACTGAAAAGGTTTGTTTTTAAGTTTCCCTTAAACATTCTTGGAAATCTTTTCTTGTTTTTTCACAACTGAAAAAGTCTGATTTGTTTTCAAATTACAAAAATAAAAGTTCTGATGCAAATCATATACCTGAACCTGTAATTTTTTGTATCTTGATGTAGAAGTCTTGGAGAAATGTGTTTCTAGTATAAGTGTATATTTACATTTTAAAACAAGCACATTAACGCAAATTCTTTGAAGACTGGAGAAATCCTATATTTAATACTAAAAAAATCTCCTAGGATTCAGACTTCAGTAACTTGATCAGCATCTTTTTAAAGCCTATTAGTTTTAATGGAAAAGGAAATATGTGCTGAGTAAGCATCTGAAATGTAAAAGATAAAAATATTAATTCAATATGCAAAATAAGTAAAAATTAAGATTAGAAGCAAGAGTTTAAGATCTACTTTGGTCCCTTCGGAAAAAGAATACTGTTAACAGCTTTCATTCAACCCAAACAAGTTTCTTAATATTTTATATATATATAGACCTAATTCCTCTTCCTGTGTCAATCACAACTTCTTAAGGAAATTTCCCCTGCAGGCAGTGGAGCAGCAATGGACCCACATCCTGGCTGCTCCTGCATTCCTAAGATTGTGGTAAATCTTGATAATTCTGTGAAGAGTCAGTTAGGGTTGCCAATTTTGGATGGATGGATGGATTCCTGGAGGTTTTATCCCATGAAATTAATCTTTAAAGATCAATATTTTAATTCCTGGAGAGTCCAGGACAATCCTGGATGGCTGGCAACCCTAGAGTCAATGGCTTATGGCTCTTTAGAACCTGTCCTCGCTCCTTCCCACCAAGTTCCACGTTGTCGTTCTGCTCACAGAGGCATTATTTCATTAGCAATGAGTGATGTGACAAGCAGGCAGAGTTGTAGGAAAGAGGTCTTTATTGAGCATGTAGAGAGGCCAGTGTTACATGCTGAGCAGCCAGCGTTTCTCTGGTAGAAGCCTGACCCTGGTTGCTTTCATGAGTCTTTGGTGTTGCACTAAACTAAGTCCCTCCTGAAATCTAACCCTTTTCTCTAATCCCACTCATCATACTGCAAGCGCTGCATAATTGGGTTCAGGGGCACAAGGAGACTGCAAAATTCCTGTTCTGATTCTCCATATGCTGCTCCTCCCCATGTAGCAGGACCACACACGTTCCATGACATCTGTAGGTCTGGAGCTTCACAGGAAAAGAGTTTTTAAAAGTAACTGACAATATTGTAACCCTGTTAGGCTCTGGCCTATGTAAAAGATTATATGCTGAGCTGCACAGTACTGAGAGGGAGGGATTGGGCCTCAAGCAATCCCTCCTGGAGCTGCCCCCAGTGCAGAGGAATGTGCCACAATATACCCATGCATCTGGCAACTTGCCATGCTTTGTGCGTGTGCAGTGGGAGAGAGGGCATGAACATCAGTCCACCTTCTTCCCAAACCATTCCTGTGCCATGTGTAGACTAGAGGAATTTGGCCTGGTAACCCTCTCATAGTCCTCCTAGCATGTCTGTAATATACCACATGGCCACCCACATAACTGCTCTAAGGGATGGATGGTTGTTACAACCATCATTTTGATTACACTTGCTTCAAGAGAGGCTAACCACAGGGCTTGGTTGGTTAGTTGATTATTTCTCAGGCTGTGGGTTGGACAGTGTAGAGGACACTGAATGTATTATGCCCCTCTGTATCCCTTATCCTGATCCAAATCTGGCATGTTACAGGATAATGCCTGTGAGAGGTGGGTGTCTGTTTTTGCTGTCCAGCCATCATGTTATAGGTGATCAAGGGGGTCTTTTGCATCCTGCTTTCATTGGGTAAAAGTCAAAGAATATTTGTACAGAGAAGTTGGTAGGCCTTTGAAGCAGATATACATACCACCTTAGAGAGCATTGGTGACTGTTTTGAGAGAGCAGGGCTGGATTAGTTAGAAAACAGATCTCATTGTTCCACTTGAATTCGTACCATTTGATGTTTTCTATCATTCAGAGATGCTTCATCTCAATGGTGTCCAATTTCTTTTCAATCTCGACATTGAGGGCCCATGTTGCAGTCCAATAGGTAGGAATACTGACCACTGAAGTGTTATGTATCCTCAGTGGATTGTGCTCCAAAAGTCCGGAGCGAGTGTACCCCTAGGTCAATGGGGTAATAGTACTCCCATAGTGCATCAGCTACTGCTGCAGTACTCAGGTGGACTATCTGTTCTACCTTCTGCACTCCACTGCACAGGGTCAAGTTGCCTGGAAGCCATTTATCCACTAAAACTAACTGATCAGCTGTGTGTTGTTTTCACAGTGGCCACCATCATCTATTTCTGTGTTGCAACATCTTCCCCTACATCTTTGCAGCTGCCTCAAATGACTGTACGCTGCTTTTCAAATGCTCCAGCAGAAATCTTTTCTTTTTTTTTTTTTTTTTTGCTGAGCAAGAATGGATCATTCACTTCAAGACTTGGGGAATTTCTAAAGAACTTTGGAATTTCTTCCATAATTTCCTTGAGCTCCCAGAAGATCTTTTTGAAATTTCCTAGAAACTGCATGGTAACTGCAAGTAGAAAATTGCTAACTTATAATGGTGCTAGCCAGTGGGCCACCTCCTTGCAGTTTAATTTTCTAGTCTAGACGAGTCTTCTGTTGTGAGTGGGGTAGCTAATGTCTCAGGAGATGTTTGCTTGGAGCAGTTCTGTGTCCAGTTTTGCAAGCCCTTGGGGAAGGTGTCATCTTTGTGTCCTCCTCAGTAATGCACTAATGTCCTGGCCCACTATAAATTTGTGCATAGTGTGCATACAAACTCAGTCCAAATTATTACTGTGCAATATATTATATTAAGAAATTATCACTTTATCAGACACCCTTGAATCCATTATTGACATGAAAATTCACAGCAGCCAGCCTGATAGGAGAGGTTCCTGAGTCCTTCATCTCTGAGATTAGAGTTTGACAGAGAGCAGAATTACCATGCTGTGGTAAATCCTGACATTTCAAAACTTGTTTTCATTCTGAATTGAATGAAAAGCCAAAAATTTGAAACATCCCCCAAGTGAAAATTCCCCCAAAATTTGATGCTGAACGATTGAATGGCTTCATTTTGATAATATTGAAGCATTTCATTTCAGCAAGGTTTTTTTTTTCATTTTCATGTCATAATATATTAAAATATATAAATATAATACATTCATTCCAAAATTAAATTGGAATGAAAAAATGGAAACGAGATGTTTATCTTAGCAAAATAAAACTTAAATGTTATCAAAACAAAAAGTCTACTTGATTCCTTTCAACTTTTTCACATTGAAAATTTCATCAGACTCTACTCATTCCCATGAAATGTGTTGATTTAGAGAAAGATGCAAAACTATTCCACAGAGAATTTTTCAACCAACGTTGTTTAAGATGAGGAGTACTTGTGGCACCTTAGAGACTAACCAGTTTATTTGAGCATGAGCTTTCGTGAGCTACAGCTCACTTCCTGTAGCTCACGAAAGCTCATGCTCAAATAAACTGGTTAGTCTCTAAGGTGCCACAAGTACTCCTTTTCTTTTTGCGAATACAGACTAACACGGCTGTTACTCTGAAACCTGTTGTTTAAGATGTTTAACAAAACTGACAGCATTGGCAAATTCTTTTTAATTTGTGATGTTGTATTTATTTAGTTCACTTTTCCCTAATTAATTAATACATTTACCTCAATCCTGGCAGCCTCTTAGGGTCTGTTACCTTACAGCAACTGTTCCTGGGCTCCACCAGATTGTTACCAATACCTCTGTGCATTACCATCAAATGACAAGGTATAACCTCTCAATAGATAAGATCCATAAAAGGAATGACTGCAGAACTTTCTTGTCCTCAATGGTATCAACAAGGTTGTATTTAACTGTAATCTTCTAATTACAGTTAGTTGATAAGTAACAAGAATATGTGGCCAGACACTCATTAATAAAAACAGTAAAAACAACGCTGCATACACAGAGAGACTGCAACAAGCTGTGCACTTCAGAACCACAGAAAATCTTTTATCCTCGAAGGTGTATTTTTACCATTCTAGATTTTTATTTTTGTTTATTTTGCAGTAGGTTTTTCTCTCTTCTCTCAAGAAGTGACCCATTTTATTTATTTATTTATTTATTTAACAGATGTTGCAGGCAAGTATTGAGTTCTGCTTAAATAGTTACAGTGTTGCCTGTAAGACCTGACAATGAGAGTGAGTAGTTTTTATCCTATGAAATCAAGAGTCTGGATTGTATTAAGTTGACAGTCTTCTGTGACAAGCACAAGGGGGAAAATAATATTTTTAAAAGAGGGGAAGATGGAGCCTTTGCCGTTGTGTGTATTTTTATAATGCACAAACTTTAACAAATCTCTCACAGTGTTGGATTTAAAATAAAAAGTTACATGACATAATACAATTTGAACTGGATCCAAATCCCATTGAACTCGGTGGGAGCCTTGCCATTGCTTTCAACGGGAGTTGGACCAGGCCCTATCAGGCTTCTGTAAACAGGAGAATTGCACTGGAATGTAGATAACAATGCTGACACATTTGGTGCCAAGATGTTTTGCATGTCAATAAATGAAATTCAGCCAGAACCGTGTCTCTAAATATTTTCCTTTCCATCTATTTATTTGACAGACTATAACTCTGAAACCTTGTTCCATGATTTTGTTAGCTTGAGTTCACCCTAAGTTTGTCGTCGGAAAAGAGTGGGGAAACAAAGGGTGCTGAATACCCTTGTAACCATCACAGTTTCATATTTGTTATTGTTATTGTTTGTAGTACAGGGCTATTCTGCTAGATTCTATACAAACGCATATGGGAAGAGCCACTGCCCTGAAGAGCTGACTATGTAACTAGACAAGCAAAGTGTGGGAAGTGCAAGAGAGAGAGAGATTAAGTGATTTGCTTTAGGTCACATAGCAGGTCACTGGCAGAGGTGGGAAGAGAATGCAGATCTTTTAACGCTTCAGTCCAGTGCCCTATCCACCAGCTCACACTGTCTCTATGCTAGAGAATAGCCCCATTGAAGAGTTGACAATTATTTCTTCCCTGATGTGATACAGCATGGCCAGAGGGCAGCAGGAGAGTGTTAGAAGGGAGCCTTGTTCCCTATAGAGGGAAGAAAGTTTGCTATAAATTAATTAAAGCACCTGAAGCCAATTAGAGCACCTGAAGCCAGTCACCTGATAAAACCCCCCTGCTTCAATCAGACAAGGGAAGGAGTTGAAACAGAGTGGACTGTGTTGGACCAGAGAGCAGTTTGGAGGGAAGCAGAGGAGAGTTTGGAGAAGTGCTGCGGTGGGCTAAGAAGACCAAGACCCTAGGTAAAGAGACACCTGGTTTGTGCAGAGGGAGGGCAGGAAGCCCCACGAGCTGAAGGGCAGGAGAGGGAAGTAGTCCAGGGGAAGGAACTGCTAGTTCAAGTGGTTTACCGCTATCCCTAGGGCCTCTGTGCTGGGACCCGGAGTAGAGGGCAGGCCCGGGTCCCTCCCTCTCCACTCCCCTCCTCTAGGACACTAGTGGGGCAGTTAATATGAGAAAGGATGCCCTGAATCCTTCCCAAGAAGAGAAAGCATGAGACCTATCAAAGTAGTGCTGGCAATTTGTCATACTGAATATAACTGGACCGTGTAGGGCATGTGAAGGCTACCCCTTTAGTCTCTCCATTTTAGCACTGGTAATGCCTGCTGGATTTTTGTCTCTTCTCTGTTGGTCGTCATTGTATTGGAGCGGACTAGGGATATGTGAACCTGTTTCAATATATTAATAATTATCTGGAACTGAAACCAGATCCTTTTTAGGGGGTCTGGAATATCCAAAAAAGTGTGTTTTTCATGACAGAAACTGTATATCCTTTTCTAATCCACAGCAGAGAATTCTCCTTTAAGGAGACTCCTTGGTCCATCACAGCCACATAAGGCCTTGGCAATCCAGTAGAGCTGAGGTTTCAGGAAACAAGAGTTGCAGGACCTACAGGAACCCAGAGCAGGTGCAGAGATCTATGCCTTCTTTGGTTCTCATGGCACCCAGCACAATAGCATTGAACAACACAGGGAAGAACCTCACTGAGTTTGCCTCTCCCTCTTCACAACTTCCTCCATCAGAGGAGGGGCAGCCTGCAGTTCTCAAAGGTGGTGGTGTTTAATTCAGTGGTTTTCAACCTTTTTTCATTTGCAGACCCCTAAAACATTTCAAATGGAGGTGTGGACCCCTTTGGAAATCTTAAACATGGGAATCCACAGACCACAGGTTGAAAACCACTGTGCTAATTGGAGGGTGGGAGGTCTCTCAATAGATACTATCTCATTTCAACCAGATATTTCAAACTCAGCAGATTACATGTGAAAAATGCAAGCTTCTGCATAGCTTTATAATTCATAAATTCAATGAATTTAATGGTTTTCTGCTGCATTTTTTGCTATTATTATTGCATGTCTCCATTTTTTGCCTTAATAAAAAGGAAAGGAAAGGCTGGACTTTCAAGGAAATAAATTCTTTCCCTCCCCTTCCCTTTTTGCAATGTTTCCAATCATTTTAGTGCTTCTTATTAAGTGGAACGCTTTGGAATTAACTATGAAACAACGTGCACATTAGTTCAACTGGAGAGATCCCAATAAATGTAAACCACAGAGAGAGCTGCAATAAAGGGGATTTCTCAGATTCCATCTACGCATTTACTGTGACACACATTCTGTAATGAAATCCCTACACAGGCCTGACAATTTTCAGCTAAGTGACCGCTTCCCCCCACCCCACCTTGTTAAACCACAGACCAAAAGAAATGGATAAAAAAAGTGAATTTTCTCAATTTGAACTTTATATGCACCACCTGTTAATAATGGCTGCTGATATAAGAGGATACATTTTCATTGAACTGAGCAAAATTATCCTTCTCTGAAGATATTAGTTACAATTTTTAGGGCACAGTCCTGCAAGATGCTGAACATTTACTTCAAGGAAGCGTTCAGTACCTCGCAAAATCAGGCCGATCAGCACACGCTGAAGCACTCTGCTGGAACTTTAAAGCGTATGAGTAATCCTGTTTTCTTCAGTTGAATTTGTGCAGCTCCACGATGGAGCAATGTTTCCAGGCAGATGGCCTGATCGTGCAGTCCTTATTCAAGAAAACTTCCACGGTAGTAACTGGAGCTTTGCGAGGGTTGCAGGGCTGGGTGCCTGAGTTATGACAGCAAGATATACATTTGCATACACAAATGTGGCAATTTCACATACAAAACCCATGCTTATGTGCAGTTACCTAATTTGCATATGCAAATATGGGTTCTGCAGCTATCACATCAGCATAAGCCTTTGAAAATTTGGCCCTGAGTACTTGGAATTCAGGAGAATTAAATAAAGAGTTTAAAAAAAAAAAAAAAGAAGACCCTGTTGTTTTCCCCCTGTAATTCTGTTTGCTTGCTTGTATGGCTGCCATGTCTGATGGTTTCCTCTGGCACTTTGTCAGAAGAGCATGTGAATATGGCCAGTATGATTTCAATGTGTGTTGGGTTCAGAAAATAACAGCACATGCGTTTTGCCACATAGCATTTACAAAGAAAGCATTTGAACATTGATTTGGGACTCAAAATTCCAGAAAAAAAGCTGAGCTTGGATATCTGTTACAATAGGTTGTCCAGTCATGCTTCCAGCTGGTTAAAGGAATGCCAACCTCAAAGCATAAATAGTGCTTAGAAGAGGTTGAACAGTTTGATATCACTTGAGTTTGAAAGTCATAGCTTCTTGTCTCAACCTTTCAATGCACTACACGTAGAAAAATTGAAAAGGGGTGATATAATTTGCAGGTATAATATTAAAAACAAGGGTTTAACAGAATATCCTGTATCACTTATGATAGACAACCATACTAATGGTTATTATACTTTCCCTCGTTTCATCAGGGATTTCTACTAGAAAAGAAAGGAAAAGAGTTGCTTTTAACCAGATGCAAATACTTGCCTGTCTCACGGAAGGATTTTTCAATGCCTGGCCTTTAGTAAAAATGTTTCAAGTTACAAAATTGTCAGATGATTTTACGTTTCTTATTTTTCTCTCATCTTTCAGTGAACACGGTTCCCTTCACCATGTAAAATTGTCAGTGTTGTGGATTATGTCAGCTTTAACCTTTGTCACGCAACTTTGGTTATAGCCTTTCATGAATGGAATTAAAAATAAAGAGGGAAGCTTCTATGTTTGTGATCAGTTCCCTAGTTTTAACAGTAGCCAAAGCTAATGCTATTGTGCAATGTTTTGTCCTTATTTTCTCAATATCTATCTCATTTCCCCCCCACACCCCAAGAAAAGACACTTTCTATCAAAAAAGTTTTGTATTTGTTAATTCTGGTTTGAAATAATGGAATTCCTGAAGTTGGTCTTTTCTAGTCTATTTAATGGCTGCAGATACTAGGCTAGATCATCATCCAGTATAAACTGCTGAAACTCAGTTGATTTCATGAGAGCTACACAGCTCAGCGTAGGAAACTATCCCACAGTATTGGGGCTCTAAAATTTTGACCTGTGCTAAAGAAAATGTCTTGCCCTGCAGACTTAATTACATTAATAACATCGATCCCTGTAATAAAGATAGAGTCTACTTGCATGATGGAGGAATGCTGAGGCTACAAGATTGTAAAATGCAAGGGCATTGATATTTTTTATAACCAGGATGTTGCCATGATAAACTTTTACAGTGGCACCATTTTAAGTGTCCTCTACCTTTTTACCTACCATTGATAAATGTCTGTAGTTCTCAGGAACAGTATTTTAGATAGGGAGAACTGTATTTTTTTAATGACATGTTTGTTGCTTCAAATGTTAGGACTACACCCTTCGGCAGGGGTTGTAAACAGCCAAGTAGCATACAAAGGTATAACGAGATCAAATGTCTGGAAGCGGAAACTAGAAAAATTCAGACTGGAAATGAGGTGCAAATTTTAACAATGTGGGTAATTAACCATTTGAACAACTTATCAAAGGTCATGGTGATTTTCCATCATTGGCAATTTTAAAATAAAGATTGGATGTTTTTCTAAAAGATGTGCTATAGTTCAGGAAGGAATTAATATAGGGAAATTTTATGGCCTGGGTTATGCAGGTCACACACGACGATCATAGGAGTCCCTTCTGGCCTTCAAATCTGTGAATCAACATTGTACTAAGAGTGCTTTTACCTATGTTGTAATGGATTAGAATTCTTAATTTTGCTAAAATGCATCTGAGCCACTAGTATGTCTCTTATGGCTGATGACGATACCCCAAAGTCTGCCAAATTGAGACTTTCCTCAAATTGTATTTTATTTAATGGAATATCTTTCTTGATACAGAACAGCAAATGCAGTTATTTTTGAAAGTAAACCAGTCTTTTCTTTCATTAATATGGGTTTTAACAGTAACTAAGCATTATGAAAGAACTCGAGCTGCAGAAAGGTTTAATCTCCATTTTCAGATTATTTAAACTAAGAAATATTTGATGTTAAATTAGTTCCATCTACATTTTCCTGCAGATTAACTGTGGTTTTGTGCAAGGCTATGAATAAAGAGAAAAACTGAGGATTAGGTAGCGTGATGAGCCAGTGCACTCTCTTTCAGCTTTAGAAAATCTGCACTCAAATGCTGCAATATTTCACCTGTGAAAATGATTGTAGGGCCAGCAATTCAGCTGGTGTAAATCAGCATAGGTCTATTGGCTTCAATCCTCAGGTGAAGTTGATGAAATTACACTGTTACTATTTTGTAGTTTTCACCAGTGCAAGGATTTGCAACTACCTGGCATGATATAAATGACTATACAAATGCAACACAATGGAGAATGGGCCGCATTCTCTGTTTGCTTTTTCCACATATGTGAGTGATGATGAGTACAATGTGACTGTGTCATAGTGGTGGTTCTTGACTCTAATAGTAACAAGCATAATGAGATCCAATAGTTGGAACTAGAAACAGGGTGCAGTTTTTTAAATAATATATATATTTGATGCCCCATTACAGATTCTGCCTCATGTAAAGTGGTATAGACTTCAATATCATCCCCAACATAGTTGGCCTAATATTGCTCTCACAAGTCTGTGGAGTAAAATAGGCATCCATCTGGTGTAAGTCAGAGGAGAATTAGGACCAGTTTTGAAGAAAGGCATAATGACAAGCAACGGCTGGAAATTAAAGCCAGACAAATTTAAATTAGAATAAGGTCCTTTTTTTTTTTTTTTTTTTTTTAACAGTGAAGGTAGTTAACTGTTGGAACAACTTACCTAAAAGATGAGTAAATTCTCCATCGTTTAAAGTCATCAAGGTTATGTCTACACAGCCTGTGGCAGCAAGCCTTTGAGCCTGGATTGACAGACTCGGGCTTGCAGAATTCATGCTACCACAGTAAAAACAGAAGTTGTGCCTTGGGCTCTGAAGCATAGGGCCGGGAAGGGGCTTCAGAGCTCAGGCTCTAGCCCGAGCAACAACTTAAAAGCACTGCCTACACAGCTATGTTTAGCACGGTAGCGTGAGCCCTGTGAGCCTGAGTCTATTGACCGGGGATTGGAGCCTCTGTATGTGCATGCATACCCTAAGTCACTGTGTAATGTTCTGAAAGAGATGCTCTCACTCAAACAGGAGTTCCGGGCTTGATGCAGAAATTATCGGGTAAGGTTCTTTGCCCTGCGTTATGCAGGTGGTCAGACTAGATGATCATATCAGTCCCTTCGACCTTGAAATCTACAAAATAACTTCACTGCCATAAATACCACTGATTAGTACATGGGACTATTCAAGTGAGTAAAGTTATTCACATGCTCAGGTGTTCGCAGAATCAAGGGATAGGCACTCATTTTGAAGTCCACTATCTTAACTTTGTCCTCACCCATAATTATTTCACATTTGGGGACAATGTATACCTGCAAATCAGCGGCACTGCTATGGGTACCCGCATGGCCCCACAGTATGCCAACGTTTTTATGGCTGACTTAGAACAACGCTTTCTTGGCTCTCGTCCCCTAATGCCCCAATCTACTTGCGCTATATTGATGACATCTCCATCATCTGGACCCATGAAAAGAAGCCCTTGAGGAATTCCACCATGATTTCAACAATTTCTATCCCACCATCAACCTCAGCCTGGACCAGTCCACCCAAGAGATCCACTTCCTGGACACTACAGTGCTAATAAGTGATGGTCACATAAACACCACCCTGTACCGGAAACCTACATGCTATACTTACCTACATGCCTCCAGCTTTCATCCAGACCACACCACACGATCCATTGTCTACAGCCAAGCTCTACAATACAACCACATTTGCTCCAACCCCTCAGACAGAGACAAACACCGACAAGATCTCTATCAAGCATTCTTACAACTACAATAGCCACCTGCTGAAGTGAAGAAACAGATTGACAGAGCCAGAAGAGTACCCAGAAGTCACCTACTACAGGACAGGCCCAACAAAGAAAATAACAGAACGCCACTAGCTGTCACCTTCAGCCCCCAACTCAAACCTCTCTAGCGCATCGTCAAGGATCTGCAACCTATCCTGAAGGATGATCCATCACTCTCACAGATCTTGGGAGATAGGCCAGTCCTTCCTTATAGACAGCACCCCCAACCTGAAGCAAATACTCACCAGCAACCACACAACAAAACCACTAATCCAGGAACCTATCCTTGCAACAAAGCCCGTTGCCAACTGTGTCCATCTATCTATTCAAGGGACACCATCATAGGGCCTAATCACATCAGCCACACTATATCAGAGGTTCATTCACCTGCACATCTACCAGTGTGATATATGCCATCATGTACCAACAATGCCTCTCTGCCATGTACATTGGCCAGACCAGACAGTCTCTACGCAAAAGAATAAATGGACACAAATCAGACGTCAAGAATTATAACATTCAAAAACCAGTTGGCGAACACTTCAATCTCTCTGGTCTCTCGATTACAGATCTAAAAGTGGCAATTCTTCAACAAAAAAACTTCAAAAATAGATTCCAACGAGAGACTGCTGAATTGGAATTAATTTGCCAACTGGACACCATTAACTTAGGCTTGAATAGAGACTGGGAGTAGATGGGTCATTACACAAAGTAAAACTATTTCCCCATGTTTATTTTCCCCCGCTACTGTTCCTCACAGGTTCTTGTCAACTGCTGGAAATGGCCCACCTTGATTATCACTACAAAAGGTTTTTCTTCTCTCCTGCTGGTAATAGCTCACTGTACCTGATCACTCTTGTTACAGTGTGTATGGTAACACCCATTGTTTCATGTTCTCTGTGTATATAAAATCTCCCCCCCCCCCCCGGGTTTTCCACTGCATGCATCCGATGAAGTGAGCTGTCGCTCACGAAAGCTTATGCTCAAATAAATGTTAGTCTCTAAGGTGCCACAAGTACTCCTTTTCTTTTTATCTTAACTGTGTAGGCAGACATTAAAATATTGTTGATCATGTTTATAACCGTCAGACAGGAAAATGGGACAAACTGGAAACCTACAGGAAAAGTACCATTTGGTGAGGGGGTTCATAAAATCAGCTTAATATGTAAGTATAAAAAAAGCAACAGAAACAAAACAGCACTAAAATCTTTCACTCAAACCAGAAAATCTCTATCAGATTAATGTACATAAGTATATCTAAGCAAATATATAACACATTTAATACTTTTACACCGGTATTGCTTGTTCTTCTGAGAGAAGGCTTCCATCACCCTTGAGTACCTCTTCTGTTTTTTCTCATGTAATGGGTATTTGAAGGAGTTGCATTAATTTAATTACTTTGAGCCCAGAGCGTGCTCTTGGTTTTTAAGCATGAAATTGTAGAGGTGGAGAGAAGGGCAACCAGGGAAGGAGTCAGAGTGGGCAGTAACTGATGAAATGGGGAAATGGTCAGAAAGCCAGGCAAGGAAAACTAACTTAGCTCCTTTGTTTTCTGTGGACTGGAAGGGGGAAGGAGGCTACAGTAATCAAAATGGGAGATGATGTGAGTCTTGATTAAAGATGTCACCATTTGGACAAAGATAAGTGTTGGTCTTTCAAATATCATAAAGGAAGTAGTGGTTAGATTTGGATATAGCCTATATCTATTGGTTGAAATAAAGGGAGGAGTGAAAGACAACTTTAGGTTGTGGGGCTAGGCAACAGAAAGGATGGTGATATTCTTAATGGAGAAAGCAGGGGCATGGAGAAGAAGTTGATGGAAGAATCAGGGGCCTGATTCTCCATTGCCCTGCATCTTGTGTAGCCAATTATAATAGTGCAAAGTAGGTGTATAATGCTACCAAATGGAATGGTACTGGTAAAAATGACTACAGGGTGTAGTAAAATGGAAAATTGGGCCCTAGTAATGGCTCACATTAAGGAGCAGGAGGAGATATCCAGAGGGACGGGGGAGATGTGGGACAGTATAGAAGATAGTAGCTGCACTTTATAAATCGATGAACTGGGACTGGGTGTGAGAAGAGAATAGAAGGCAGCCAAGGAATTAGAGACCTCTGGAACCCCAGCATAAAAAGTGAATGGGTGAGGGCCTACCACCGATGATCCTGAAGAAGTGGTCTGGGAAATACTGTAGAAGTCGATAATACCATGAAAGCCGAGTAAGAGCAGAAAAGTATCACAAGTATCAAAAGCAGCATAGAGACCAAGAGGTGAGAATGGATTAAAGGTCCCAAGAGTTGGCCAGGAAGAGGTTGATAGTTACTGTCCTGATAAGAAATCAGTTGTGACCTGTACACGTCCCATTTCTTACATTATTTTGACCCCAATTTAGGGAGAGGGATGGAGAATTTCAGGATCAAAGAGCAGAAGGGTAGCCATGTTAGTCTGTATCCACAAAAACAACTGAAGAAGTGTGGTTTTTACCCACAAAAGCTTATGCCCAAATAAATCTGTTAGTCTTTAAGGTGCCACCAGACATCTCGTTTTTGAGGATCAAGAAGCTTTCCTTCACCTGAAGATCATATACAGCTGTCACAGATACAATAAGGGAAATTGAAGGACTTATTCAGAACTACAGGATTACTTACTTCTAGGGCTACTGTTTTATACACTGCCTTTAGGGCCCAATTTGCTCCCATGAAGTCAGTGGCAAAGCTCAGACTGGCTTCAATGGGAGAAAGTGTAGGCCCTTCTTATATGCCCCTTAAGCTGTAATTTTCCACCGACAATTAGTGCCTGTAATATATTTAACAAATACATATTTCCTTCAGAGAAACATAGGTGGGAAGAGATGTGGAAAGCTGTTTGTGTGGGTGACTGCAATGTTTAACAGCAAACATGTACTAAACTATCAATTATCAATGTGTGGTCAGATATTATAGCTCAGTGGTTCTCAAACTAGGGCCGCCGCTTGTTCAGGGAAAGCTTCTGGCGGGCCGGACTGGTTTATTTACCTGCCGCGTCCGCAGGTTAGGCCAATCGTGGCTCCCACTGGCCACGGTTTGCCGCTCCAGGCCAATGGGGGCTGTGGGAAGCGGCGTGGGCCGAGGGATGTGCTGGCCACCCTTCCTGCAGCCCCCATTGGCTTGGAGCGGCGAACTGTGGCCAGTGGGAGCCACGATTGGCCGAACCTGCGGACGCGGCAGGTAAACAAACTGGCCCGGCCCGGCAGGGGCTTTCCCGGAACAAGCGGTGGCTCTGGTTTGAGAACCACTGTTATAGCATGTACCAAATAGACAATCTGAGTGGAGAAAAGTAATCAAGTGTATATTAACATCACTGATTCTTGGTCTTAATTGAAATCCTGTGGACAGTAAACACAGGCACTTTTGCTGTGCTTTCTTCCTGACAGTACTATCAATAATTTTGGCATGTTTAAAACTAATGTTTGTGTCATCCACACCCACTCAATGTGATGCTCTGTCCTCTCCCTCTTGGTAACTGGGCCATACGTTGAGGTTAATGAGCCTGCCACAACCCTGGCTAATATAGTGGGAACTTTTACTTCAGGTAGAAGCAGCACATGCTTTGAGATCCAGAGGTACCAGATTTGATCCCTGCTTTCAGCAGCCCTCCCAGGGATGGGTTACCAATGGCGTCCAATACAGGATTTTTTTTCTTTTTAATTACACGATACTACTGTATTGCCCACCTTGTCAGAACTCTGTTTATTGAACCGCTTCCTCATTCGTCTTGTATCCACTGCACTGCCTATTCTGTTATGAGAGTCAGTTCAGAGAAAGAAAAGGAGTACTTGTGGCACCTTAGAGACTAACCAGTTTATTTGAGCATGAGCTCAAATAAACTGGTTAGTCTCTAAGGTGCCACAAGTACTCCTTTTCTTTTTGCGAATACAGACTAACACGGCTGTTACTCTGAAACAGTTCAGAGAAAGACTCCGAGTTTAGTTCTCCAGTGCCTTGGGCCTTGTGTTCTACACTCAGTTTGACTTGCTTTGCACAGGCATAAATGACCACACAAGAAGCAAAACACTGGATACTCTGTACTGATTGGTTTAATGCTTCTTATTTCATGCCTTACATGAAAATGTCACCATCACTTTGTATTTGTAGGCAAGATGTATCACGGGATGAAATTCTGCTCTTACACTGTTATAAATCAAGTGTAATTAAGTTGTGTCAGTAGAGTTACAGTGGAATCAAATTGGATTAAGAGAAAAGAATTAGCCTCACAATATCACATGTGCATAGTAATAATAATAATGGTAACTATTCCTATTCTGGATTTGTCCTGTGTCTGATCATCATTGGTGTAAATCAGAATAGTTCCAATGAAGCCCATAGAGTGATGCTGATTTACACCAGCTGAGCATCTGGCCCACTAGTAGTGTATGTCGCACACTTTCAAGAAAATGGAAGTGTAGTCAAAATTGTGTCCATTGCAGCTAATAAATGTTGATTTTAATTAAAAATGCACTGATTTCAAGCATGTATTGTTAGACTCAGACTTTAATATAGCTCTGTTCTAAGACGTATCAAAATTCAAATTGTTTTTAATTGACATGAGTGGTTAGAAGAAAATGCATTAGTTTAAATTAACTTTCAGTGGTTTAGTGGAAATTCATTTGTTCGTTTGAAAAGTACCTGGTAGTTTGGTTGAATGTATCAGACTGGGGGGGGGGGGGGGGGGGAGAAAGAATGTGATCAAAAATATCTTGGTTTAAATTAAAATGCATTGATTTTGAAAAATAATTGGTTTCAGATAAAAAGCGATTGGAATTAGTGAAACTATGAATAAAAGCCTGTTCATTACCAAGCAGATACATTAGTTATAGTACAAATAGGCTGGTTCCTGGGGCCAGGACTTGGTAGTATATAATGCTTCATCTGTTTCAATGGAAAATTATGGGCCATATGTTCCACTACTTCCACTAGTAAAAAAGCTGCAGAAAGTGCGAGGAACTGAAAAATGTTACTACTAGAGCGGGTCAGAATTTTGCCTGTGGAATAGTTTTCTGTTCACAAATCTAGTTTTGTAGAAATCAAAACATTTGGATGAAATTGTCAATGGGAAAAAAATCAAAATGATTCATTCCCACTTTCTTGTTTTGATAAGGTAAAAATATTTCAGTATATCATTTTGAATCATTTTATGTTAATTTGAGTGTTGCATTAAAATTTGCTTTTAATATAAAAGTTGAAACAGTAAAGTCTAAATGCAACTTTTATTCCTCATTGAAATGAGTTGATAATACTGAATTGAATTTTTTTTAGAATTTTTGTTTCATAGGAAAATTCAAAAATTTGGCTGCTTCTGTTTTTTTGTTTTGTTTGTTTTTTTACGTTGGAATTTCCCATAGGACAGAAATTCTAGTGTCTGAATGACTCTAGTTACTACAAAACTGAGCTCTTTTGGTTAATGTATATTCCACTGCTCAATCGTGATGAGAAACGAATGTTTATTAAAAAAAAAACCATGTTGATAGGTAGGATGAAACTCACATTGGAGAGATCAGGTAAACAGCAGATACTGATCCTCGTTCTCCTCTCATTTACTTATACCAGTTTTACACTTGTCAGCACCGTAGACATTAGTGTATTACTCCTGATTTACACTGATGTGAGAGATGCATCAGAGAAACTGTGCTGGGGATGATACCAAAGTCTGCACTATTTTATATGAGGCAGAATCTGTCATGGTGGGGAGAGGGCTCAAGTATACGGAACCACAATAGCCCGTTTTATGGTGACACCCACAGGAGGGGTTGAAAACTTAATGAGGATCACCTTAAAGTTTCTCCCTAATCAGGACTGGCCTTAGGGAAAATGGTCCCTTGGGTAAACTTTCTTTTGTGTCCTTTAAGTATTGCTCCCCGAGCAGCCACTCAGCAGGCAGAATAGCAGCAGGTGGAGCGGCAGTGATGCTGATGGGAGGGTGGAGAGGGGACACGTGTGAGTGCCTGTCTCCTGCCCCACAGTCCCTTTTACCCCTCTCTCCACTTCCTGGGTGGACATGGACCTTCTGCAGCCTCTTGAACATGGCACCCTTCCCTGACCACAGCACCTTGGGCAGTCACCTGTGGCTCCCACCCATAAAGCTGGCCCTGTTCCTAATGAGACTACTGGAGAGCAGGTTCCTCCCATGGAACAGGGTCTGAGTTGAACTCCAAACCCTATGGGTCCACATGGCTCTGGTGTCCTGCTGTCTCTCCCACTCTTGGTAGCACAGTCCAGGGACTCTCCCTGGACCTGGCTATAGCTGATGCATTGTGTTCAGAAGGGCCAGAAAGAGCCTGGATTCCCCAGCAGATAGTTCTTTTGGTGTAAAGGAGTGTAGTTTAGTGTAGCTCCAGGGAAGCATTAAAGTACATTGGGAGCTGGAGAAGCCCCCAGCCAGTTCCAAGATTTGGAAGCCATAATATCTCTCCCTATCAGCTCTGCCCAGTGGACACTGGATGCATCTGCAGGATTGAGGTGATAGAGTTCTGTGAAAGATACACATGCTATATTTCTATAATTTAAACTTCAGGCAGAGGAGGGAAAAAAGAGAAGGCTCTCTCAAGGTTCCTCCCCCACTCTGAACTCTAGGGTACAGATGTGGGGACCTGCATGAAAAACCTCCTAAGCTTATCTTTACCAGCTTAGGTCAAAACTTCCCCAAGGTACAAAATATTCCACCCGTTGTCCTTGGACTGGCCGCTACCACCACCAAACTAATACTGGTTACTGGGGAAGAGCTGTTTGGACGCGTCCTTCCCCCAAAAAATACTTCCCAAAACCTTGCACCCCACTTCCTGGACAAGGTTTGGTAAAAAGCCTCACCAATTTGCCTAGGTGACTACAGACCCAGACCCTTGGATCTTAAGAACAATGAACAATCCTCCCAACACTTGCACCCCCCCTTTCCTGGGAAATGTTGGATAAAAAGCCTCACCAATTTGCCAAGGTGACCACAGACCCAAACCCTTGGATCTGAGAACAATGAAAAAGCATTCAGTTTCTTACAAGAAGACTTTTAATAAAAATAGAAGTAAATAGAAATGAAGAAATTCCCCCTGTAAAATCAGGATGGTAGATATCTTACAGGGTAATTAGATTCAAAAACATAGAGAACCCCTCTAGGCAAAACCTTAAGTTACAAAAAGGATACACAGACAGAAATAGTTATTCTATTCAGCACAATTCTTTTCTCAGCCATTTAAAGAAATCATAATCTAACACATACCTAGCTAGATTACTTACTAAAAGTTCTAAGACTCCATTCCTGGTCTATCCCCGACAAAGACCAGCATATAGACAGACACACAGACCCTTTGTTTCTCTCCCTCCTCCCAGCTTTTGAAAGTATCTTGTCTCCTCATTGGTCATTTTGGTCAGGTGCCAGCGAGGTTACCTTTAGCTTCTTAACCCTTTACAGGTGAGAGGAGCTTTCCCCTGGCCAGGAGGGATTTCAAAGGGGTTTACCCTTCCCTTTATATTTATGACACGCCCCCCAAATCTCAGCTAGGGTGAAACACTGGCTGGGATTTCTTCCTGGAGCTCTAGGAAAAACAGAGTTAATAAGACACATGCATCTCTAAATATACTACCAAGTACATAAAGACTAACAATATTTTCCACATCTCAAGGACGATTTTAACCAGTTGATTCTGGGAAACTTTCATGGGAGAGTGCATCAGCCACTTTGTTAGAAGCTCCTGAGATGTGTTGGATGTCGAAATCAAAATCTTGGAGAGCTAAACTCCACCGAAGAAGTTTTTTGTTAGTTTCCTTGACGGTGTGAAGCCATTTCAGTGCAGCATGGTCGGTTTGCAGGTGGAAACGCCGTCCCCAAAGATATGGGCCTAGCTTTTCCAGAGCGTAGACAATGGCATAACATTCTTTTTCAGTGACTGACCAGTAGCTTTCCCTCTCAGACAGTTTTTTGCTGAGAAACACTACAGGGTGGAATTCTTGATCAGGTCCTTTCTGCATTAAAACTGCTCCCACACCACGCTCGGATGCATCTGTGGTTACTAGGAACGGTTTGTCAAAGTCTGGGGCCCTTAGGACAGGGTCAGACATGAGTGTCGCTTTAAGCTTGTTAAAGGCCTTCTGACACTTTCCGGTCCACTGAACAGCATTTGGCTGTTTCTTTTTGGTTAGGTCTGTCAGTGGGGCAGCGATTTGGCTGTAGTGCGGTACAAATCGTCTGTAATAACCGGCCAAGCCTAAGAAGGATTGAACCTGTTTCTTTGACTTTGGGACAGGCCACTTTTGGATAGCATCCACTTTGGCCTGTAGGGGGCTGATAGTTCCTTGACCCACCTGGTGTCCAAGGTAAGTCACTCTGTTTAGGCCTATTTGACACTTCTTAGCCTTAACAGTTAGTCCTGCCTCCCTTATGCGCTCAAGGACTTTTTGTAGATGTTCCAGGTGGTCTGCCCAGGAATCCGAAAATATGGCCACATCATCAAGTTAGGCGACTGCATATTCTCCTAATCCCGCTAGGAGACCATCTACAAGTCTTTGGAAAGTGGTGGGTGCATTTCGCAGCCCGAAAGGGAGTACATTAAATTCATACAGCCTGAGATGTGTGATGAAGGCTGACCTTCCCTTGGCAGATTCATCTAGCGGTACCTGCCAGTTCCCCTTGGTTAAGTCCAAGGTAGAGATGAACTGGGCCCGTCCCAGTTTCTCTAATAGTTCATCTGTGCATGGCATGGGATAGTTGTCTGGGCGAGTTACAGCATTTAGCTTACGGTAGTCCACGCAAAAACATATTTCCCCATCTGGTTTGGGAACTAGAACCACTGGAGATGCCCATGCACTTTCAGAGGGGCGGATTACACCCATCTGTAACATATCCTGGATCTCCCGTTCTATAGCAGTTTTAGCTTGAGGAGACACCCGGTAAGGTTGGACCCTAATTGGGTGAGCATTACCTATGTCAATGGAGTGGTATGCCCGTTCAGTCAGTCCTGGGGTGGCTGAGAACGTTGGCGCGTAGCTAGTGCACAGCTCCTGGATCTGCTGTCGCTGCATACGCCCAAGGGTCATGGAGAGGTTCACCTCTTCCACACCACCAGCACATTTCCCTTCGTAGTAGACACCTTCAGGCCACTCAGCATCATCTTCTCCTTGGGCTGTAAACTGACAAACCTTTAATTCTCTGGAATAAAAGGGCTTTAGAGAATTAATATGGTATACCTTAGGCTTTCGGTTGGAGGTGGGGAATGCTATGAGATAATTAACAGCTCCCAGGCGCTCCTGGACCGTGAATGGCCCTTCCCATGCTGCTTCCATTTTATGGGCCTGGAGCGCCCTTAAGACCATGACCTGGTCTTTGAAGGAACGCTCTCTGGCATGTTTATCATACCAGGCTTTTTGCTCTTTTTGAGCATCCTGTAAGTTTTCTCTAGCAAGGGCTAAAGAGGTTCGGAGGGTGTTTTGTAGGTTGGTTACAAAGTCCAGAATGTTAGTTCTTGGAGAAGGTGTAAATCCCTCCCATTGCTGCTTCACCAACTGCAATGGCCCCTTAACCTCACGGCCATATACAAGTTCAAATGGGGAAAACCCTAAACTGGGATGTGGTACAGCTCTGTAGGCAAAGAGCAACTGCTGCAACACTAGGTCCCAATCATTGGAGTGCTCATTTACGAATTTACGTATCATGGCCCCCAAAGTTCCATTAAACTTCTCCACCATGCCATTTGTTTGATGGTGGTAAGGAGTGGCAACCAAGTGATTTACCCCATGAGCTTCCCAAAGGTTTTTCATAGTTCCTGCCAGGAAATTAGTCCCTGCATCTGTGAGGATGTCGGAGGGCCAACCTACCCTGGCAAAAATGTCTGCTAGTGCCTGGCATACACTTTTAGCCCTGGTGTTGCTTAGAGCTACTGCTTCCGGCCATCGGGTGGCAAAATCCATGAAAGTCAGTATGTACTGCTTTCCTCTGGGTGTCTTTTTCCGAAAAGGACCCAGAATATCCACAGCTACTCGCTGAAATGGAACTTCAATGATGGGGAGTGGCTGGAGAGGGGCTTTGACCTGGTCTTGGGGTTTTCCCACTCTTTGGCACACCTCACAAGACTGGACATAGGTAGAAACATCCTTGCCCATTCCCTCCCAGTGGAATGACCCCCCCAAACGGTCTTTGGTCCTGTTCACCCCAGCATGGCCACTAGGGTGATCGTGGGCTAAGCTCAAGAGCTTGGCCCAGTATTTAGTTGGAACTACCAACTGTCTCTGAGGATGCCAGTCTTCCTGGTGTCCCCCAGAAAGAGTTTCCTTGTATAAAAGTCCTCTTTCTACAACAAACCTGGATCGATTAGAAGAGCTGAGAGGCGGTGGGTTGCTCCGTGCCGCCGTCCAAGCTCTCTGGAGGCTTTCATCTGCTTCCTGTTCAGTCTGGAACTGTTCCCTTGATGCTGGAGACATCAGTTCCTCATTGGATTGGGGACCTAGGCTTGGTCCCTCTGGAAACGATATAGGGGATGGAGCTGTTTCTGTTGACTGTGAACCGCTCGCCGCTGGTGCACTATGTTGGGATTCAGGCTCTGGCTGAGCCTCTTGTGTTGGGTTATCGGCTGCTGCCAGTTCAGGGTCGGTGGGGCCCTCTGGTGTTGAGGTTGCAAGTACTGGATTCAGTGCTGACATGGGGTCTGGTGTTGGTTGTTCGGCTGGTTCCGGTTCTGGGACTGGTTCCGTCTGGGTCTCTTGGACTGGATCCACTACTGCTGTTGCAGACATTGGCCTGGGGTCCGGGTCCATCACCTCTGACCGGGTCCTGATAGAAGTTTCCGGAACAGAGCTAGGCCTCACGGCTTGTTTAGCCTGGCTGCGGGTGACCGTTCCCACCCTCTTGGCCTGCTTCACATGATTGGCCAAGTCTTCCTCCAACAGCATGGGGATGGGATAATCATCATAGACTGCAAAAGTCCACATTCCTGACCAGCCCTTGTACTGGACAGGCAACTTGGCTGTAGGCAAATTGAAAGAGTTGGACTTGAAGGGTTGAATTGTCACTTGGATCTCTGGGTTGATTAAATTGGGGTCCACTAAGGAAGCATGGATAGCTGACACTTGTGCTCCGGCGTCCCTCCACGCGGTGACCTTTTTCCCGCCCACACTCACAGTTTCCCTCCGCTCCAAAGGTATCTGGGAGGTATCTGGGCCTGTGGACCTCTGGTGTGATTCCGGTGCAATGAACTGTAATCTGTTGGGGTTCTTGGGGCAGTTGGCCTTTACATGCCCCAGCTCGTTACATTTAAAACATCGTCCAGCTGACAGGTCACTGGGGCGAGGAGGGTTGCTGGAGAACGGGGTGGCGGGACGATAAGGGTCTGAAGGGTTCTTTGGGAGGTAGGTGGGGCCTTGGGCGGCCCCCGGTAATAGGGTGTGGTCTGGGGTGGTCCCTTCTGGTCTCCGCTCCAGCTGCGACCAGTTTTCTTCTTCTCTGCCACCTCCACCCATCTGGCTCCAATCTCTCCTGCCTCGATTACAGTTTTGGGTTTCCCATCTAGGATGAATCTTTCTATTTCCTCAGGAACACCCTCTAAGAATTGTTCCATTTGCATTAGGAAGGGAAAATTTTCTGGAGATTCAACACTTGCTCCTGATATCCAGGCATCCCAATGTTTCACAATGTGGTAGGCATGTCGGGTAAATGACATGTCTGGTTTCCACCTTAGGGCTCTGAACCTCCGACGAGACTGCTCGGGTGTTATCCCCATTCTGACTCTCGCCTTGGATTTAAACAGTTCATACTTGTTCATGTGTTCTTTAGGCATTTCAGCTGCCACCTCAGCTAAGGGTCCACTGAGCTGTGGCCTCAGCTCTACCATGTATTGGTCAGTAGAGATGTTGTACCCAAGGCAGGCCCTTTTGAAGTTTTCTAAGAAGGCCTCAGTATCATCACCTGCCTTGTAGGTGGGGAACTTTCTGGGATGGGAAGTGGTACCTGGAGAAGGATTGCTAGGGTTTGTTGGTATATTCTGCCGGGCCTTTATCCTCTCCACCTCCTCCACATGCTTCCTCTCTTTTTCCTTCTCCTCCTCCACATGCTTCCTCTCTTCTTCCTTCTCCTCCTTCTTCAGCCGCATGAGTTCTATCTGTCTTTCATGTTCCCTTTGTTTTTCCTCAGCCTGAAATTTGGCTAATTCCAGCTGTAGTCGAGCTGCGGATTTGGTCATTCTAACCTCTCTGTTTTTAACTAACTTTACACCCGAGGTTTAGATATAAACAAACAAAACTTGGCTGTAAAATTTTGCTGTGCTGGAATAGAATACCTATTCTGATAGTGATTGTCAGCCTACAGAAAAAGACAATTCCCTTGTCTCTGCTCTGGGCCCAAATTAAAGCAAAAAACCTCCAACTACTTGGAAACCTGCTTACCCAGCCCAAAGAAAAAGCAAATGGGTAGAACACACACCCCCTATTTACTTTTAGGAAGAAAAGAAAAAAAAAACTCTGGGTTGGAAGACTGTGAATTTCCCTGCAGGAGTTAAGTACCCTGCCTCCAGGCAAAGAAAACCAGCAATTCACCAAGATAATCCCCTTTTGTCTCTGCTTGGCCACAAAGCAGAGAAAAAACAAGCTGCTTTCAGTTTCAGCTGCTTTCTGGACTTCCTTTCCAAAGGAAAAAAAAAATTCCTTTTTAAAATCTGTATTTCTAGTTCAAAAAATCTCAACTGGATCTCAAAATGATTTCAGGTTAATCCCACCACTATGCCACCATGTCAAGATTCCTCCCCCACTCTGAACTCTAGGGTACAGATGTGGGGACCTGCATGAAAAACCTCCTAAGCTTATCTTTACCAGCTTAGGTCAAAACTTCCCCAAGGTACAAAATATTCCACCCGTTGTCCTTCGACTGGCCGCTACCACCACCAAACTAATACTGGTTACTGGGGAAGAGCTGTTTGGACGCGTCCTTCCCCCCAAAATACTTCCCAAAACCTTGCACCCCACTTCCTGGACAAGGTTTGGTAAAAAGCCTCACCAATTTGCCTAGGTGACTACAGACCCAGACCCTTGGATCTTAAGAACAATGAACAATCCTCCCAACACTTGCACCCCCCCCCTTTCCTGGGAAATGTTGGATAAAAAGCCTCACCAATTTGCATAGGTGACCACAGACCCAAACCCTTGGATCTGAGAACAATGAAAAATCATTCAGTTTCTTACAAGAAGACTTTTAATAAAAAATAGAAGTAAATAGAAATAAAGAAATTCCCCCTGTAAAATCAGGATGGTAGATATCTTACAGGGTAATTAGATTCAAAAACATAGAGAACCCCTCTAGGCAAAACCTTAAGTTACAAAAAAGATACACAGACAGAAATAGTTATTCTATTCAGCACAATTCTTTTCTCAGCCATTTAAAGAAATCATAATCTAACACATACCTAGCTAGATTACTTACTAAAAGTTCTAAGACTCCATTCCTGGTCTATCCCCGACAAAGACCAGCATATAGACAGACACACAGACCCTTTGTTTCTCTCCCTCCTCCCAGCTTTTGAAAGTATCTTGTCTCCTCATTGGTCATTTTGGTCAGGTGCCAGCGAGGTTACCTTTAGCTTCTTAACCCTTTACAGGTGAGAGGAGCTTTCCCCTGGCCAGGAGGGATTTCAAAGGGGTTTACCCTTCCCTTTATATTTATGACAGGCTCTTACTGGTGTTTTAGATATACATTAGAAGCATTTGCAGAGGTGACCGGCTGACCCCAGGAAATATGGCTTACCGAATAAAACCTAAAAAGAAAAGGAATACTTGTGGCACCTTAGAGACTAACAAATTTATTTGAGCATAAGCTTTTGTGTAGCTCACGAAAGCTTATGCTCAAATAAATTTGTTAGTCTCTAAGGTGCCACAAGTACTCTTTTTTTTTTTTTTTTTTTTTTTTTACAGACATAGACTAACATGGCTGCTACTCTGAAACCGAATAAAACCTGTCATTGCATCTCCTAAGTGTAACCCCCAGCTAATGGCAATAATACGGAATTTTTCTTTTCTTTTCTTTTCTTTTTCTTTTTTTTTTTTTGGTGTTTCCCACAACTATGAAGTGCTTCAAATAACAATATTATTGTTATTTGGAGCAACAATCTCTTCCTTGAAACAATTTTGCTCATAGATCTCATAATATCAGACATCCTTCCCACAAGGTCTTTGATGAAATGTGAGTATGATTCCAAGCCCACAAGTGTTTCCAAATGTGGAAGCATGCATTTCATCTGGAATTACAACAAATCATCAAAAGAAAGGGGTCTTGTTCGACTCCACGCCCCCCGCAGATCCCAGCCCACCAGGGAACACAGAGACTCCAGGGTGCTCATCATGTGCTCCTCGTGTCTCATGACAACTGGCCTTTCACCACCAGGGCCGGCCGGAGTCTCCGTGCCCATCACTACTGCTGCCCAAGCTTCTCAGGGACTGACTGGTTCTCCAGCTGGGGCACGGAGCAGTTCAACAACTCGCCCACAGTCAGCGTCAGGACGAGAACCCAGGCGTCCTGAGCCCCCATCCCGGCCACTTTGCTGGGCATTAGCAGTGTGACAGCTGCATGTGCTTTGGCTTGTGGGATTGCCAGGACCTCGTCCCCACACTGCACCAGCAAATGATCAGTTATATACTCCAGGCAAAATCTTAAAGCCTAAAGATGAGTATACATATATCAGCAAACATAAGAATGACCACTTTTAATTTCTGCAGCTGCTGGGTTTGATTTTAGTCTGCCTGATCAAAACAACAATTTTATTAATTATTAGCTTATTTGCATTTCTAAGGTAGTCATGGTTGCATCTAGGAACTGGATATATATATTCATACACACACCCACATACATACACAGGTATGTTTTATATTTTAACTATGATGCTTATTTTTAAACAGACCATATATATGATTTTGATTAAAATTCACACCATTTAATAATGATTTAGTGGGTCTTGGTCCTGCTTTGAGCAGGGGGGTTGGACGAGATGACCTCCTGAGGTCTCTTCCCAGGTGCTACACTTCTCTTCTCTTTACCCAGGTGCTACACTGGGTAAAACCCTGTTACAGTATTGTAATCCAACCAGCAAATATGGCCTCTAACATCCTCATCCTCCTTTAGGATATTGTAGGTCTTTTCCTCTTTCCCAAACACAGTATAATCTTGCCCCAACTATATTCTGTTAATCACATGGGAGGATAATTCTCTTCTACAGTTTCTCCATTCGGGGTACAGAAAGCTGAAAAATTTATGCCACTGCAGTAACGAGAGTTCTCTTCGCATTTACTGAATATATACGTTTGTGTTTGTCCAGTGTGTGAATAGGCAGGCTTAGTTGCTTAAGTTTAGTCTTGGAGACAACAGAATAAAGGCAGACCGCACCAGAGAGGATGAGTTTGGACAAGAACTGATTACTAATGTTGTGCACTGAAAATAGGGTATGGCACCCACTAATTAACTAACTGACAGCTCTTCATGAATCTCATGGCACACCTCAGTTGTGTATCTGTGTTACAGATGATGCATTCCCTCCATCAGGATGCTGTTGTAAGACTTGCCAGCTCTTCCAGCTTATTTCACCTACACACTGACATTATCTTGATCTTTACTGAATTAAGTCACAGACAGCTGGTCTTCATTCAAGCCCCCAGTCTCCTTCTCTCTTCTTGAGCATTCTTTTCTTTTGACACTGCACTTTCCTAAGATCAAGCCCTTATACAAAGCTCTGCCAGCACTTTCAGGAAAAAGAAAGGAAAAATGTAACTGGAAATAACTAGCAAGTGCTTCCTCTTTAACTATAGCTGATATCAAAATTGGAACAGTACTTTAAATAAACAACCTTTACAGTATAAGGTCTTTGGGGGTCAGAGTCTCTCTTTTTTTCTTCTGTTTGTACAGCACCTGGAATGATGGGGTCTTCGTCCCTTACTGGAGCTCCCAGGTACTATTTTAATACAAATAAATAATAAAAATACTGAACTGCATCTTTTTTCCCCTAACTCTGTCACCTTTGCTTGCATGTGTTTTGTCTTCAGCATCTTTTTCTTTTCGACGGAAACCAGTCAATTTCTTATTCAGGGAGTCATAGGTGAGCCACTGGGCTTGCACTAATTCTTTCTGACAAAGCTAAATCATCTCCTTCAAAGTCCCAGAGGACCAGGAAGTCCTGGACTGCAAATATGGAAACACTGCCATCTAACACTAGCTAGAAATAAAGCCTACTGCAATCTCTATTTGGTGATGTATAGCTCATTGAACCAGATCGTCAGCTGGTACAAAGCAGGGTAAATCCTTTGAAGTCAATGGAGCTCTGCTGATGGCACAAGCTGAAGAGCTGGCCTACTGAGGTCAATACTTATGTAAGTAATTACTGTTGCCATAAGTAAAACGAGCCATAGGCCCTACTGTCATTTTTTGTTCTTACTAGGAAGCAGGTTTCTCAGCAAAAAACAAACAAACAAAACATCTGTCTAATACTGCAAAGGTACTCATGCTAAAATTTTTAAATAACCCTCTCTTCCTAGAGAATTCACCTACTGTAAATTAACACCCAGAAAAAACATTAAGGAACGTTTGGCAAATTTGATTTTTTTTAAATTGCCAAACCGTTACTTTCAAGGCTCCATAAATCCTGAAAAATATTCCTAGCGATAGTTTCAGGTCAAAATTGTATAACAGGTTTTTTTCTTGCACAGCAAAAGTGACTGTGTAGGATCAATCTTTGACCTTTTTATAAGGAATACCAATTCCCAGGACTCATATAAACTGCTAGCACGTTATGTTATGTCCCCTGATCCCAGTGGGTTAACAACTTCAAATGCCTCAAAAATCTGTTTGACTTCAATACTGTACCATTGGTAAAGTCATTAAAAATATTCTGCTTCTGCTTGAGAGGATTGTGATACCGTCTCATTACTGTCTGATCTTACAGCATGATACTGAGCATTCTCGTTAGAGGGATATAAAAAAAGAGACCAGTACCCAGTCTTCTGATTCAGCTTCTTTCTGCTGCTCCAGCTGTACAAAGGGCCTTAGTGTTGCTCTAACTTGGCATCTAAGGATTTCTCCACCTGGGAGGGATTCCCAAGATGGGATAGAGCTAGCTCTGTGTGACCCCATTGAAACCACCAGTGTAGGGGACAGTGCCCCAGGCACTCCTGGGGAAAAGTGAATGGTCAGAGTGCATTTGCACATCAGCTGGTCCTCAGCTAACAGAAAGGTCCTTTGGCAAGGAGTATAGAGTGAAGGTGGGGGCATTTCCCTGCTCAGTTACACACTGCTCAGTCACAGCAAGGACACTGCAGACAACATATCTTAAACCCTTTCAAAAGATTATCTCCTTCTCCATCATGCACTCCTCCCTGGGATCAAGAGATGGTCTTACCTAGTTTTGCAATGGTTGGGCATGAGTTTCTTTTATGTTAAATAATGTATCTTATGCCCAGGTAAAGGCCCCTTTATACAGCCAGAGTAGTGTAAATGTCAAAAGTTAGTGTAAATGTCAAAAATTCATTCACCCCACCTTACATGTGGCTAGACGTTTTTACGCAGGAGAATCCAATAAGCGTTCAACCCATAACACTGTCAGACCAAACATCCAACCTCTGTATACATGAGCTGAGAACTTCCATGGTCTGTCTGTCTGTCTTTCACAATCTATGCTTCTCCTCTCCTCCTTGTGAAGCCACACAGTCAGGATTGTTTAATCCAGTTTTTCCACCCCTCTCCCTCAAGGCCATGTGGAGCTGGTCCGTGTTCTGGAGGCTGGTTCACCCTCGTCATACTCATGACTGGCAGACCTGTCCCTCTCTCACTCCTGGCCACTTTTCCCATGCTTGCCCTGATTGGCAGGAGTACCAGCAGTTGCCAGTCCTTGTCCTCCCCTGAGGCCAGTAGATCACCATTCTTCCACTCTTCTTTAATTCAGCCAGTGGATACGTTTCCAGGTATCTGTCTCTCTCCTTCGTCCACGTAGGCCTGCTCTCTCTGCAGCTGGTCACCCAACTCTCCTTCCAAAGCCTGCATTGCACCTCATTCCTTCTCTCTCAAATTGAGAGGCATCATTCTCTTCTCTTGTTAGGCAGGCAGCCTGAGATGCTGAAATCCTGATTCTCTATTGCCCTGCCTCTTGTACAGTTATTTATACCAGTGTAAGGTGAGAGCAATGCAGGTATGAAATGCTACCATTCTGACCTGCTAGTGCTTTGCACCCACTTTGCACTGGTGTAAATGGGTACACAAGCACAGGGAAATGGAGAATCAGACTCTGATCTCTCTGAACTGGTTTCCCCAGGGCTGGCTGCTGTGGCTTCCATCCTCTTTCAAACAGGCTGGGTCTCTCTGGACCAAAAAGCAGGTCTTTGTACATAAGCTGCTGCAAAGTCTCTGCTCCTATGTTATGCAGCGGTGGGGTCTGTGCTAAACCACTCCCTGAGTTCCAAAAGGGGTAGTTCCTGAGGAAGTTTCTCCAATCTATTAGTCCATTAAGCTGTTGTGGTGCATGGACAGGTCTCAAGAAACCATCTCTGGAGATAGTTCTGCATTCTCCATAGGCCAGGGAGGAGCATTCTGTATTCCTGCTGAAGTGAGTGATGGGGAAAAAAACAGTAACTCTTTGAAAAGTAAAATTGAATTATGAGGATTAATATTGCAATGAAACCAATGAGACCAAATTTAAATGTACATTATTTAGAGAGAAATCATTGTTGAAAGCACAGCACTAACAGGGATATTGACCATGAGGAAGGAGGAGGGGGATGGGGAAGGATGGAAAGGAACAAACTGGAAAGGAGAAGCACATTTTTAACTTTAGGGAAGAGATGTATAAAGGTCCTTAACTTGAATTACCTCAATCCAAATGTCATAGTTGATAAGATACAGGTTCTCTGATCCCTTTTCTGTGTTCAATTGCCTATTTGAACTTTGTAATTACATTCTGTTGATCTTGCCTCCTGCCTGATTAACGTACATAATGTGTAAGAGACAAGGATATACAGTAAGGCTGATTATTGATATATATTAAAAAAAACCCTCTCTCTGATGACTGCTGCTTTTAATATTCTATTTTACTCTTACACTCCACCAATATATTTTGCCTTGCTGGGATTCAGCGCCTACCAATGCACATTCAGCCAAATTAAGGGCCAGATCCTGTCTAGACTAGAGCACGCTGGGGAGGGGGAGAAAAAGGGTTCAAGGGGCCTTATCCATCTCTTTTGCAGCCTGCCTAAAGGCCAGGCAGAACTGGTGTTCCTGCACTGGAGTGAGAACAGGGATTGTTCCCTCCCTACTCCTCTGTGGCATACAGTGACCTAAAGGGGTGGGAAGAAGGTAAGGCCATGGCCTTATTGTTTGTCTGACTATACACTAGTCTGCAAAGTGGGAAGAGCATGCAGGGAGGGGGCCAAGTTATACTTCCTGGCCCTGTAGTTAATTTGCACAAAGCCCTGTGCAGATGCACTGACCCTCACCAGGAGAAATTGTGTCCCAAGTTGCACAAACTCTCCCAGGATGGTTTTGTGAGCACAGATCACATAAGGCCCCATAAAGGAGCAGAATAGTGAGTACATTTCCCTGGCACACTGGGTAGCTCTGGAAGGCAATCTATTCAATGTGAGCATCCCTTGGATGAGTGTGGATCCCCACTATCCCTTACTCTAAGCTTCACCTTTAAAGACACCATCTAGGCCTGAGAGCATGATGCAATGCTACCAGAATTTCTCTGACTGTGCTGTGGTGACAGAGAATGCTAACTTTTAAAGTTTCAGGAGCATCAAGTTTAAAAATAACCATGCAAGACAATTAACAGCACACGGGGACCCCCACAAAGGGATTTAGGTACCTAACTGCCACTTTAGGTGCCCACATCAAAATCTAGATCCTCAGACCCACTGCTCAGCTGCCAGCTAACCCTGTAGATGCTGAAAATCCCTCAGTGCCTAAGTTTCCACCAATTAAAATCACCCATAAAAACCTGCAACTGCGCACGTGCACAGCTGCCTTAGTCTTGATACCCAGGGACCTAGCTCATGCCTAACCCTGACAGAATCCTCAGATTAGGCACCCGTCTGTCTGTCTGGTCTATAGGGCATGATCCACTGGGTGTTCTCAGAGGACGCCCAATGGATCAAGTTCAGCACAAAACCCAGGTCCTGGGGGAGGTGATGGTACCCCCTCTACCCCTTATAACCTTTATCCAGGTGGTTAGAGCAAGAGTAGCAGCTGATAGGCTATGGGAAACCTAGATTTAAATCCCCTCTCTGCTTGCTTTGGACCAGGATTTGAACAAAATGGTTCCAATGTTAGGAACCATTAGGAAAGGGATAGATGATACAGACAGAAAATGTCATAATGCCACTATATCAACCCATGGTATGACCACACCTTGCATACTGTTCAGTTGTAGTCACCCCATCTCAACAAAGATACATTAGAATTGGAAAAAGGTACAGAGAAGGGCAACAGAAATGGTTAGGGGTATGGAATAGCTTTCATATGAAGAGAGATCAAAAAGAGTGGGACTGTTCAGTGTGGAAAAGAGATGACTGGGGTGGGCGGGGGGGATACGAGAGAGGTCTATAAAATCATGAATGGTGTGGAGAAAGTGAATAGGGAAGTGTTATTTCTCCCTTCACATAAGACAAGAACCAGGGGACACCCAATGAAATTAATAGGCAGCAGGTTTAAAAACAAACATAAGGAAGTACTACTTCACACAACGCACAATCAAGCTGGGAAACTCGTTGCCAGGGCATGTTGTGAAGGTCAAAAGTATAACTGGTTTCAAAAGAGAATTAGATAAATTCATGGGTGATAGGTCTATCAATGTCTGTTAGCTAAGATGGTCAAGGACTCAACCCCATGCTCTGGGTTTCCCTAAACCTCTGGCTGCCAGAAGCTGGGACTGGACGACAGTGAATGGATCACTTGATAATTGCCCAGTTCTGTTCATTCCCTCTGAAGCATCTGGTACTGGCCACTGTTGGCAGACACAATGTTGGACTAGATGGACCACTGGTCTGAACCAGTATGGCCATTCTTATGATTTTTGTTCTTGAATCCATGTCTCCTACCTCTCCTGAGGTGGGTGCTCTAACCACTGAGGTATGGGATATTCTGGGGTGGGTCTCTCTCAATCTCTCCTGTTAACGCTTTCTTAGCATTTCCCACTAGCTAGCTTAAGCGTCTCCCCATTCTGCTTGCTGGCTTTTGTGGATCCCACTCTTAGGTACCTAATTCTCCCCATACATTGTATAGGGATCTTGGGCTACTGGACATTATTGAGGGCTTTGAGATAGGCCCAGTTGGACAGTATACATCATAAGGGGTTTACTTTGTTTGTTCTGTACATGTACTGTGTGTGACTTGGCCGGAAGCTGAGTCACCAAAGACCCTCCTGCCAAGACTAGCAGCTGACAGAACACCATGAGAAGAGGAAATTGAGAAAACTGCACACGCACACACATCCAGGGGGTGCTTGCGAGAGACTTGTGTCACGCCATTACAGTAGTCTAGTCCACAGTTCAAGGAAAGGGCTTCTTTCCTTTCTGTCTCACTTTTCCTCCATTTTTTCTAAACATGCTCCAGACAATCCATTTGCTCAGGGTTAACTCAGCTTTATTTCAGCCCCATTTCCCTCCAAGAAGAGAGTGAGCATTCAGCATTACAGTGTCTTCAGGATTAAGGGATCAGACAAGACACAATAATGAAGGAATGCTACACAGCCTGGTTCACTTACCTCTCAGTTTGTCCTTGGTTTAACAGTCCAGATATCCATCTGTCTAGACAGGCGTTATCTCACTGGGATCTAAAAGTAGAAACTGAACATCATTATTTCAGAGTTCTGTTTAGTACCTGCAACTCCAATGATAAAGCAGTTTAAGACCAAACGGAGCAATATTACAGATCGCTTCATTTGAACAGATGGGCTGCAAAATGCCATACTTTGCATGGATCATCTGTGGACATTAGTAATGAATACAAGCCATAAGTAGCATGGTCTAGACAGGATTGCATCCAGAAAAGGATAGTTTTATAACATAATAGCTTGGGCTGGAAGTGTGGCTGCTCTCTGTGTATTTTATGAAATGGTATGTTCTTAATATAACACTAAAGGTATTATATATTTACAGATTACTAGGGTATTATTCTCTACTGTCTTGGCCTTTGTCTAATTTATATCTGTGCAAAATTAGTGCAAAGTAGGTGTCAAGTGTCACCATTAGAACTGGTTTGGAATTTTCCATGGGAATTACTTTTCCGATGGAAAATGCAGGGTAGGCAAAATCAAACATTTCCATGGGAAAATTTCAATTTTGCTGAATTTTTTTGGTATTTGGGGCAGGAGAACAGGCCCAACAAAGAAAATAACAGAACGCCACTAGCCGTCACCTTCAACCCTCAACTAAAACCTCTCCAGTGCATCATCAAGGATCTACAACCTATCCTGAAGGACGACCCATCACTCTCACAGATCTTGGGAGACAGGTCAGTCCTTGCTTATAGACAGCACCCCAACCTGAAGCAAATACTCACCAGCAACAACACAACAAAACCACTAACCCAGGAACCTATCCTTGCAACAAAGCCCTTTGCCAACTGTGCCCACATATCTATTCAGGGGACACCATTATAGGGCCTAATCACATCAGCCACACAATCAGAGGCTCGTTCACCTGGACATCTACCAATGTGATATACGCCATCATGTACCAACAATGCCCCTCTGCCATGTACGTTGGCCAGACCAGACAGTCTCTACGCAAAAGAATAAATGGACATAAGTCAGACGTCAAGAATTATAACATTCAAAAACCAGTTGGAGAACACTTCAATCTCTCTGGTCACTTGATTACAGACCTAAAAGTGGCAATTCTTCAACAAAAAAACTTCAAAAACAGACTCCAATGAGAGACTGCTGAATTGGAATTAATTTGCCAGCTGGACACCATTAACTTAAGCTTGAATAAAGACTGGGAGTGGATGGGTCATTACACAAAGTAAAACTATTTCCCCATGTTTATTTCCCTCCCCCTCCCCCCACTGTTCCTCACAGGTTCTTATCAACTGCTGGAAATGGCCCACCTTGATTATCACTACAGAAGGTTTTTTTTCTCTCCTGCTGGTAATAGCTCACCTTACCGGATCACTCTCATTACAGTGTGTATGGTAACACCCATTGTTTCATGTTCTCTGTGTATATAAAATCTCCCCCCTGTATTTTCCACTGCATGCATCTGATGAAGTGAGCTGTAGCTCACGAAAGCTTATGCTCAAATACATTTGTTAGTCTTTAAGGTGCCACAAGTACTCCTTTCCTGAGATAGTCACCTCACCAATGTCTAGATATCCTCCACAGTCTGTGATGCAGATACAGTAAGATACTTATAAAGTTGATACCATTAAAAAAAACAACCAGACCTTTTATCTGCAGATACATTTGATTTCTCAGAATGGAAAAGGGGGGGGGGGGAAACCTGTGGAAAATGCAATGAAATAACATTGAAAAGAATAATATTCTTTAGCAATGCTATACCAGAGGATTATTAGTGAGAGAACAAGTCTTTGTGATTTTGTGTAAGTGGGGGGAACAAACAAAAAAACACCAGACCACTACCAAGAATAAAATTGCTGCAGAGCAAAAAGTCATCTTACAAGCTGACTAGCTGTTTGTGTATTCTTAGTTAATAAGTGGTAGCTCTAAATTTCCTCCCTTTTTGTATTTGTACCATCCTGAGACTCTTCTCTTTCATTTATTGTGCAAAGAATATTGAACACGGATGTGACTAGCATCTTGGCCAGCATGCAGGACAGAAACAGAAGAACATTGTTTTAATAGGAATGACATGAGAGCGCAAAAATAATGTCTTCCTGGGAGTTTGTATGAAGGCATGAACTACAACAACGAAAAAGTGCACCCAACATCCATACCAATTTATAACAGAATTATGTTTTATTAACACACAATTAAGATTACATGAGAATATTGTAAGATGACGTGAGTATGGTGTCCTGGGCACTAATTTTTCATTTGTGGCCAACTTTTTTATTTAAGCTAGTCCATGATTTGATTTGTTCCATGCTCTGCTCACTTCTTTAACTAGCCTTCCTGCAACAAAATGTATGCACTCATCCTGATTCTGGCTAGTTATGTAACCATAGATGAAGGGTTAATTAAGATATTGGAATTCCCTTAATGCTGTGGGTCAGATGTAATGCATTGTAATAACTCACCATTATCAAATATACTTTGCAGTGTGCTTTAATGTCTTGCCGCAAAAAGAGAGACAAGGTGGGTGAGGTAATATCTTTTAATGGGCCAGCTTCTGTTGGTGAGAGAGAAGCTTTCGAGCCACACAGTGTGGCTTGAAAGCTTGTCTCTCTCACTGACAGAAGTTGTAATACTTTTTATTGGATCAACCCACTTTGTCTCTCTAATATCCTGGAACCAACATAGCCACAATGACATTGCTAGCCACAAAAACAAACAAACAAACAAACAAACAAAAAACAGGAAGGGAAAGGAAGTTCATTTTGAATTTTAGCGGTTTGGATGTACGTGATAGTGGTTAAACTACAGAGGAAGAAATATTGCTTGAAGTGTTCTGTTTTTCTGTTAATTTACTACAATCTTGCATATTGTGACACTAAGCACCCCTGTTGTCCAACCCTACACTCCATTATAGTAATCTAGTAGAATCATAGAATAGAATCAGAGAATTGTAGGACTGTAAGGGACCTCGAGAGGTCTTCTAGTCCAGTCCCCTGCACTCAAGGCAGGACTGTGTATTAAAAAATATGCCTTGTGAGAAACCTTTGAGAACTAATAGCTCACTGATCATGAATTTTCCTGTGTGATGTATGTATGTAGCGGGTATTAAAAGTTATGGATACATGCTGGGACTATGACTGAAGTGTATTTAAACCAGGCATGTCAGGGGTAGTTGGTAATCTGGTCTGCCTCAGACGAAGGAATGGGTATTTAATGCTCTGAGCAGCCCAGTCTTCCGGCAAAGACATGAAGGTCCATTTTTATATATTAGATAAACAAAGCTATTAAGCTAATAAATTTGGGGGAGGGGGGGAGCATGGAGCTTCCTTCACCACCAGACTCTACGTCGCCTTCCTCACAGTTTGAATAAACTTAACTTTGAGGAGTTACCATCAGAAGAATCTATTTAAAAGGTTTACTGGTTTACAAAGATGGGGGCTGAACTTCAAATGAGAAGCAACTGAATCAACTGATCGTGTGCAATATTACTGTATTACAGGAGTGTACAGAGTGAGGTCTTTTCTGGAAGTTAATTACATGCTGCTGATTAATATAGTGAAATGTCTATATTAACACAATGCATGGAAATATGGATATTTAATTATATTTTGTTTTAAAGTCTGTGGCTAAAGAGAAAGAAACAGGTTCCCTCCCAGACAGTAGAGGAGGCAGCTATTTGCCTGTTTCTTATGTAAAATAAGCATGGTGCAATCAAAACAGTGGAAGACTCCTTTGCATATAGGGAGATGGGAAGCCCACAGCCAGGGAAGAACAGCCTGAGGTCATCCTGTCTCTTGAAACAAAGTCATTGAACTTTAGAAGATCTAAGCAAAGGCAGAAGCCATGTTTGGCCTCCATCACTAGACAGACACAAGGGAACAGAGCTCCTTCAAGCTTAGAAAGCTGAGTCCTTCAACCAAAGGTGGGCTGAAGTCTCTGAGAACTGAATATAGGTACAAAACCTGTTAAGCAAAGACTGTACCTTGCTAGATTAATTTCAGACTTTTAGAGGCATGTTTTCACTTTTGTTTTACTTATGACCCTTTCTAACTTTAATCCTTTTACTTGGCATCACTTAATCTGTGTCCTATTGTTGAAACATTTGTTTTGTTTTCAGTAGAAACTAACTCAGTGCTGTGTTGAAAGGGGATGGTATATTTACCCCAGTTAATTTAATAAGTTGTGTTGTGTGTTGTGCTTTTGTGTCTTTAGGGGAACAAATGGACTTCATCATTTCTCTGAACTGTGCAGCAGAGGGCTGGACATTACAGAACACCTGGTTTGGGGAAAATTCAGGGCCACAACTAGCAAGATGAGTACCAGAACTCCTCATGGTCCTGATTTTTTCTAAAAACAGGTGTAACCAAGGCTGGTGGAAGCCAACGTGGGGCTGCTGGGCTGTAGACAGGCTGATGGGGTCAGAGCTGCTGAATCTGGGCTGTCTAGCCTGCAGACACTCAGGGTGTAACCTGAATGCTGGTAGGCTGGTTGTGAGCAACTCAGGTTGGGAGCTAGAGCAGCAAAACATGGTGAGGCAGCCAGGGTTGCAGGGCAAGTGATGACACAACCCCCCATTGGTCTGGATTGCACCCTGAACACTGTCACACACACATTGCTGTGTGAACCTGACAGAAGGAAAACTATGGTGAAGATCTGTGTGGTGTACCATAGGAGGATATGGTAGGATAGTCTTGCTAAGGACCTGGTCCTGATATTGAGTATGTTGGTGTAAATCTTTAGGGTTGATTATTACACTGGGTGGGAGAGACCCGCTCAAGGAAAATAAAGTGGAGTGAAACTGACAAGATAATGGACAATCAGGCCCTGAGTGTGCTAATACCAAACCCAGGGCTTCTAAGCATATGGGGCTCCACCCATCAATCTCTTGGTTGAGCATGGTATGTTACAGCTGCATCAACAATACATCCACTTGCTTTTTCAGTTATTCTAGTAGAAGCAACTCCCAGTGTAGGAAGATTTAACATTAGTACAAGAGTCGGACACATAGGTGGAAATTACAACTTTTCCCTGCTCTGATGTTGATGCAAGAGTAGCTGGAGCTGATGCACTGAGGAGTGATGTAAGTGCTGTTACTTTAAATAGCATCCCATAAGAATGTAGCTACGAACAAGACAAAGGCCCGAGAATTACATGACAAACACACACAACCTGCCTCAAACGAATTACTTCTTATAACTCTATGTATTAATAAATACTGTTTCAGTTGCTTTGTTTCCCAACAGATGTTGTTGTTTGACTGTTGTATCTTTAATTAGGCATAACTCTCCATCTTAGTTTCCCAGGTCAGAATGTCGTAACTAGGGCTGCCTCTGCTATGTGATTGGTTTTCAGCCATTGGCTCACCCAGTTTATTCGCATGCAGTGCTTATTCATCATAAGCCAGGAATTGGGTTTTATTAACAGATCTTACAGATGGTAAAATGCCAGCTGTGCAGCTCATAGCCCTCAAAGCACCTGTACTCAGCTTTGTAAATGCCTGAAAATGATTGTACCTGGTTTTACTTTCTAATATTATGGATACTAATCTGCCAGTCTGTGAGATTAATAGCATGAGCACATGCATGAACACTCTTGTTTGCAGAACAAATGCATCATTCTAGGAATCTCTTCTTGGAAATGTAGCTGAAGATAAAGTATGTAACTCCCTTTCTATCTGCTGTTCTGACATTGAACCTGTGCCTTAAAATTGACAACCTGAATATTCATTAATCATTCAGATTACATTTTTAAAAAAGACACTGACATTCATAATGGTTTGCTGATTGGTGGCTGAGCTGTGGGTGAGAGGAGGAATGCCACTTTAGCAGAGAGGTGTTTGTCACACAGAGTGATCTTGAATTAAGCAAATCAGTTGATATCAGTTAAGCTGTTACTGTGAGAGGAAATGAGTTTTCACAGGGCCTCTGGTCCTTTAAGGGAAGATGGATCCAACCCTACCTATGACAGATCAGCTGTGGGGCTAAGGGTCAATTGATAGCCTGAAAAGCATGGAGGGCCAGATCCACCAAAGTAGTTAGGCACCTTTAGGCACCACTGACAAAACTACCTCTCAGCTGCTGCCTACCCATGTAGGTGCCTAAGTTCCCGTTGGATACCATCCCAGAGCTAACATGCTGGTCAGAATCCTAAATCAAGCTAAAGCCCTCAAGTTGGATTCTCAAGTTAGTTGGAGAAATGCTAACATAGCCAGCAGGGCCTGATACTGTAGACATGTACTGAGCAGGGATAAGATGATACTTGTTTTGACAAAACTTCATGTGTATCTCCTAGTGGTTAGGGCATTCACCTGGGCTGTGGGAGGCTCAAGTCCAAAACCCTGCTCTGCCTGATTCAGAGCAGGGACTTGAGCCCTGGTGTCCTACACCCCGGTGAGTTCCCTGACATCAGACTCTCTCTCTGGTTTTTCATGAGAAAGGTCTCATTGTCAGGCAAGGGCCTAACATAGACTGGTGTGGCATGGATCCTTTCTGGGCTGGTGAGCTAACCCACCTATTTATGTGAGTTGGTCACACAATTGCTCCATCTTCCAGAAATACAAAAACTGGGCCTGAACCTGAAAGGCACTCATTGCCCTCAGCTGAGGAGATAACAGAAACTACTGGAGTCAGTGGATACTGGCCTATGACAGATGACTGTTATTAACTTTGTAACCCTGACATTCATCAGGTGACTGAGACCAGGAAATGAAGATGCATGTCCCTTACCAGAACTCCTGTGAGTCACACTTTTATTACAGCAGGTATTTGTGCCATGTAGAATTGGAACCCAAATAAATATGTTTATATGTCAAAAACAATTTCCCATCAGAAATAAAATGTGGGTTATTTCAGATGCCAGCAAGGTGCAGCATTTCAAAATATATTTTTCCTACACAAAGAATTTATGAAAGGATTCTGTTGTGGCAGGGGTTACCAGGTGGTGTTATTTCGCATAGCCTTGCAAGCTCTTTTTCTTAGCATATGAGCAAGTTTTAGTCTTTGAAGAAATGCAGTATTGTTAGTTTTGTTACACTGTGGTCCTATTGAGAGAGGCTGAGGTAGCTGAGATAACAGAGAGATTATTCTCAGCTTTATCTTATTGATGTAGAGGCAATTCTTGGGACAGAGTAGATGCTGAGAAACCAGGCATTGGTATATGGGCTGAGATTTCTGGAAGAGGAGATTACCTACATACTGTTTGTGACTGCTCCTGTTCCAGGACTTCAATACATTTAGAATATCTTTTGTACACTGGGTAATAACATGAAAAGACCCCAAGTTTTCTCAAACTAAACCAGACCTTTGTTAAGAGAATGACTTCCAGAGGTGTTTGAGCTGGCATTCAAGCCATGTGCACACAGACTAGCTTCCTGGTTTCTCCTCCAAACTCTTCCCTCTGGCAACCTGGGCTCTTTTCAAGTTCCAGACAGGTTGCTACGAATATAGCAATACTCTGCATCACTGATTTCTCCTTCATTGGGAAGCGAACCTGCAAGGTCCCAGACACCTAGTACTGGTCAGAGTGGCAACTGGTGTCAGAAGAAGACACTATCAGAAGTTGAGGCAAGTTGAGGTCTCATCTGATTTCTTATTTTTACAAAATGTGCAACAGTACATTAATTACTAAACTACTATGTGAAATATACTTGCAGCCAATTAAAATAAACTGCACATATCAAAACAGGTGAACAAAGTACATTTTGTGATGTAAGATCCCTGATTTTTTTTTAAATGTTGTTTGTTCCCCTTTAATTTACAAAATGTCTAGACTTCAAATGGTCTGACTGGTTTTTGTGTGAATTAGCTAGGAACTGCTCCATATTTGTATTAATAAAATGTTATTTCAGTGATGTTCAGTGACTACTGAGTGCTTGCAAGAGATCAATACCACATTTCTATGACAAATCATTATCCACATAGGGCACAGCTTGCAAGGAAGAATCTCTTGATATAGAAACATAGTGCCAATGATTTTTAGGCAGAATATTCTTTTGATTTCTATAGGAACATCTCCTTAAAATCTGAATGTATCCAGGTCCCACAAGATTTCCCATAAGACTGGAATCCTGTCTCTATCAACAGCAGCCCTTCTACTTAGTAACAAAGATCACGAGGAACTTATCGTTCTCCTGGTCCGCTGTCTTTGCTTGTTTCTTATGGGATACAAGTGAAAGGTCTCTGTCCTGATATTTGGACTTTCATGGAATTAGTCTGAACTAGCTGGGAGATTGATTCTGCCCCTCTAGGACCATAACTTCTCGCAATTCTTGGTCAATATGGGGAGTTTCATAAGTTCAGGAGTCAGAATTTTTAAAATAGCTGGACTTAGACTACAAACTCATTCCCACAAGAGAGAAAAATTATCACTAATCGCATCACTTTCAGAACTAAATGGAAAACTCATGTCTTCGATGTAACTTTCCATCAGTAACTTCTTCACACACACAGACCAACACCCAACACAGCTGCTCACTCATATACTCAAACAAAACTGATAGAAAAGGAGTACTTGTGGCACTTTAGAGACTAACACGGCTGCTACTCTGAAAACTGATAGAACAATTTATCCGAAAGTCTGGGAAGGAAGACAGAATGGGAAAGAAGAAAGAAGACAAAGCTCAGCTGAGGCACTCGGGGACTATAGAAGCCAAATAAACACATTGGCTGATTAGATTATAAAGATAACAGTGGACAATACTTGATACTTAGAGGGAGGCAAATTACCTCCATCATGCAATGCTGTTGGAATAAGAAAAATGCCTTCTTGATTCCTGAATTAGGAATGCCATATGAATGACGAGATTTGATTCCTCTGACTCTATCTTGTTGTGGAACTATAAGTGATGATAGTGAGCCTTTAAAAAATTCAGATACACTGCATAATTCATTGCCACAGGAAGTCCTGAAATCTGCAAACTAGGCCTAAGACACATGTGTGATTAGCACAATGCTTGATTCTGTACAAAACATGGACTAATAACAAATAGTAGACAAGGTCTGGACTTGATTAAATAAATCTGTATTAGACAATGATCCAGTGCATAGCATGCTTGTCTGGGATTTAGGAGGTCTATGTCAATTAGCCTCTCTGTGCCTCCACTCCCCATCTGTATTTATGGGAAAATTTACTTTAACAACACTTCCTTACATCACAGGGGTTTTGTGAGAAGAAATATGTGAAAGATTGTGTGGTGCTCAAATACTATGATATTGGGTGCCATATAAGTTCCTATGACAAATGTAAATATATAAACCTACCCTACTTACCTTTTTATGATTGTGATAGGCCCACACATAAATATCTGTTAAAGAACTTATGGGTAAAATTTTCAAAAGAGCCTAACTGACTTAGGAGTCTAAGTCCCAGTGCCTTTCACTGAGACTTGGGCTATGTCTACACAGCAAGTGAGAGTGAGATTTTACAGCAAGTAGGCATATCTGTATTCTTGCTTTAATCTAGCAAATATGCATAACAATAGCAGTGTAGATGTGGCAGCATGGGCTCCAGGGAACCAGGGTAAGTAGGCTGGTTTCTTTCCCATTCCACTATGTCTACACTACTATTGTTACCAGTGTTTTCCCCAGGAATTGAAATGGCGGGGGGTGTTTCGATTTACAGGGGCGGGGTTAGGGCCGATGAGGGGTGAGACCATGAGGGTGAAGGTGGGCTGTATGGCACCATAGTAAAAACTGAATAATGTTTCATGACTATTTTATTAGATTTAACTCATGTTTTAAAACCATCACACAAATTAAAGTTGGCTACTCAAGCCTTCTATGAAGCACTACATCTACATCCTTCTTGGTTTCTTGTTATAATTTTGCACAACTCTGTTAATTAACTTCTTGAATGCAATGCGTTCATCTTCGGTGGCTTCTCGTGTGTCTGGTACTTCCATTCCTTCAATTGATATACTCATTAGTTAATTCACATGATCAGGCAGAAGGTGACATCTTTCAGAACACAAAATTGTATTCAATGATGAAAAAGAACGCTCAACTGTAGCTGTTGTGACTGGGAGTAGCAAGAGATGAATTCCTACTTCTTTCATCCCAGGAAACATAGCACAAAGATCTGTTTGAGGCATGAGTGATGATAAAAAAGAAGTTGAAATCAAATCTTCATTCATTCGTTGTATGATATTCCACTCTGTTTTGTCCTGAGCACATGGCAGCCCCATTGCTGGTAGTGCCTCACTCCACTCAACTGTCGGTGTTTTATAGGATAGGGATCTGTAAAAGCTACGTAGAGTAGAATCTGGAAGTTGCTGTAGTTTATTTTTAAGAATCAAGTCTGTGTACTTAACAAACACTTCTTGTCCTCTTCACTTATGGATTCAATATAAATGCCTTCATGAGTCAACTTCTGGACGGGAGTCTTTTCTTCTTCCAGTATTTTTTCAATGGATAGCTCTCTGATTGATCCAATGTAGCTTCTATTGCTGGACAAAGATCTGCTACTGTTGTAGCAGATGTCTGGATGGCATTGTTTAATGACCCAAGTGGTTTCAACAGTAGGCTTACAAGAGAGAGAATGGCAATAGTCTTCTCTGAATGTAGTAGCATAAATAATCCACCAGCCTCACTACTTAGATCCATCCCATCTTGGTAGATACTTTCCAAAGCCAGCAATAATGGCTGGAGTAATTTTAAGACAACAGCCAAGGATCGCTCATGAGAAAGCCAGAGGGTTCTCCCAGGTTGGACTAATTGGACTAATTTGAACTTCAGTCCCAGTGTACCTTCTTGTGATGGAGTCAGGACTCACCACCATGGCACCTCTCGCTGGTTGCTCTGGGAATTATCTCTTGTCAGCTGCAGAGCACCCTCAGCGCGTGGTGTCTCACCCATCATCTGCTCTGCTGGTTTGGGACCCACGTGGCTCCCCGCTTGGCAGCGTACTCTTCAGGACACTGCCCTCTAGCAGTGCCCACTACTCCAGTCTCACCCCCTTCCGGGAGGGTGGTTAACAGCAGTCCTTCAGCTTGCACCTGCCTCAGTGGCCGACCACAACCCCAAAGTCCAGTCCCTCACTTCAGGAGCAGGTTGCAGTCTGTCTCAGCCTCACTTCTCTGTGGCCAGGTGCAGTGTAAGGGAGGAAGGGGGGAACCCAGGCCCACCCGCTACTCTGGGTCCCGACCCAAGGACCTTCTAGTGGCAGCCTCTCTCTGCTCTCCTTCTTTCCCCTCTTGTCCGCCTATCTTCCCTGGGCTACTTCCCCTTTGGCCCCGTGCACCTTCTCAACCCTTTTTTAGCAGGAGCCGCAGCCTTGCACGTAACTGGGCCGGAGCTCTCTTCTGCTCCCCTGAGCCTGCCCAGGACTGCTCTGTCCATGTACTACCTCACTGGCTCTCCACAGGCCTTTGCTGATTGGCTGCTGCTCTGAGCAGCCTCTCTGGCCTGTTCCAGCCCTTTTTCTCATGGAGTGGGGCAACCACCTCACTACACTTCTTTATTTTCCAAGATATTCAGTCTTTTTGGACTCTTGGTGAAAGAAGAATACAACAAAGACATTACATTTATAGATTTTTGAATGTCTTTTGAAGAGTCTGCAGCTCATACTAGCACTAGTTGGAGTAGCTGGCCTCTGCAGTGTGTATAGAAGAAATTAGGGTTACACTTTTCTCTGAGCAAAGCTTGTACTCCACCATGTCTTCCAGAGAAGTTTTCAGCTCCATCAAATGCACAAGCAGCCATCTGTTTGGGGTCAAATTGACAAGCATTTAGCTTTCTTCTAAGATGTGGGTTTTCACAGATGCAGCCGATGTGTCTTCTATAACTTGAACATCTAGAAATTTATCTACTGGCCTACTACTGACATCAAGATAACGTATACAATGACTTAATACTTGATGCCCATTTGCATCGGTGCATTCATCAGCCATGTATGCAATTTTTTTTAATGTGGTGAGAGAGTTCTTCACTTTTTCAACTGTTGAGTCTTTCACTGTTGCACCACATGCATCTAGCCAATCAGTTGAGTTTCTTGCAGAAAGATAGTGAGCATATGGTGGTCTTATTCAGAACCAGTGTTCAACTTCAGGATGAACAAGTGATGATACACTTAACATTGGCCTCCAGTTTGTAGTGTGTGGTATCTCTTGCTTAAATAGAAAGTATGATGGCACAGCCATGTTTGTTCGCATGAACTGTGTTGTGTCTCCAGCATTCTTAACAGCCTCATTAACGCTCACTGATGTTGTCCTTAGTCAGTGGAGACTCAGAGTTCAGAAGTGCTTTCACATGAGTTCATCTCCCAGGTGCAGGGCAAGAAGGCACCTTGCTCGTTCCTCCAGCTGCTCATGTTCGCTCTGGCCACTGTTGGTTGTTGTGCCACCATTCACTCCATCGCTCTGTTGCCAATGGCCCTGCGCCGTCACCTCCTGCTTCCACTTGCCACTGTGACCTATGCGAGGTGGTCTCTTGAGGTTCCACCCAACTCTCAGTGATTTCAGCTGAGCTCTCAGTAGGCGAACCTCACTGCCATCTCTGGGCCATCTCATCCACAGAAACACTGTCCCACAGCGGGTCTAAGCACTTAGACCTGATTCTCAGCTGTAGTGGTCACTTACCAAAACAAAAAACTATCTGTGGAGCCTAATCAGCTCTGTCTTTAAACAGTGGAGACGGGCAGGTCAAATAGTACTTGTGACTCAGGCAGACCATCAAGCAAAACACCTGTCCCCACCCTCTCTCTTGATGCCCTCAATCAGCACAGGCTAAGTACAGTTCTACTGCCCTTTACTCATACAATAAGAATAACAACATTTCATTCCCCCACCGCCCCCTGCATTCAAGTGATTTGTAACCCAATCCGAGACAAAATCTATCACTTGGGCAACACAGCTCTGTTTGCTGGATACCTAGGTAGATTAGGTGTGAATGTAAATACAATCTGGTCCTGAAGCCTTCCCCCCCAGCTCATCACTAGCTATCAGGGAGAGCTCATTTAGACTTTGCTTACAAATCATAATTTGAAATTATTAGGTTGGCCAACATCACCAAAATGAATGCCCTGACATTGTCATAAAAAACAACAGCTGTATAAGGAAGCTAGTCTATATTCATACTTTTCAAATCTATTATATTTTTTCAGATACATGTATTTTATCATGCATATTATATGCTTTTAAAGTGTGTATTAATGTTTCAATTTCAATTCAAATTTTCAAACAATTGCTAAATTGGTAACACTGCATGTAACTAGTTCACAAAACTGGGAACGGGGGGCGGGAAATTCAGGGTGGATGAAGAGGAAATCCCTGATTGTTACCCATGGATATGCCCATATCCGCTAAAGTCACACCTTCACTTGCACTGTAGACATACCCTTAGACTTTTGAAAATGAGACTTAGGCTCCTAAGTCAGTTAGGCCTTGCAATACCGATACGAGCAATGCCGAAATACCTTTAACAGTTTGGGCCTTCAAACTATCATTGAAAGTCAACAGGACATAAGATCTTAAGTTCCTTTGGCACTTTTGAAATATCTGAAAACAAACACATACTTTTCCAAGAATGTGCTTCATCTCTTGTAGTTTTGGAACATCCCCTTGAAGCTTTCATTTGAATGTACCATAAAACAGACCTTTCAATGATTTCATATAATTTTGAATTTAATTTTACTTCAGAACCTGTTTGAGCTTCAGAGCAAGGAAAGTTATAATACAAACTGGGAGTCTTAAAGCTAATACTGTATGTTTTCTGATTAAACTGCTATGTGAACAAGACTCAAAGATACATTGAGCCCATATGCTAAATAATCTGGTCTAGATATTTTTTTATTAAAATATTCCTGCATTACACAGTATTTTTGCAATAATCACTTTTTTTCAAAATTTGTAAGTTCTGTATAAAATTTACAGCTGAGGGATGTTTCTTCCTGAAAATAAAAATAGTATAATTGCTCAGTGAGTCTTGAGGAGATTCTACCCAACTAATTCATTTGTCACAATATCCTGAATTCCCAGTTTCGCCTGATTAATGGTAACTTACAATTTTCAGGATGTCAGGGTTTGAATTAGCATGACCTAAGGCCTCTATTCTAGACAAGCATGTTAAGAAAAAAACAGTTTATCAGCAAGAATTGTTCAGCTGTTTAGTGCATGAACATCAGCAACTTTGAAAGCTGCTATATTTCCTACAGGGGAAAACACTTAGCAAAGTTATGCAGGTCTGTGACCTGTTCAGATGGAACTGACCTTGCTTGTGAAGTGGTTTGGGCTTAACATATTGAGATGAATAAAACAAGAAAGAAAACAAAATAAGAACGGAGAAGAGAAAGCAGTGAACAAAAACAAGTATGCTTGTAGAATGCAAACAAAAACCTAATGGAGGAGGGGAGGAGAGAGGGGAAAGTAGAGGCAGGGCAACTGGTTTGGGAGGGGTGGGGGTTCTCTCCATCTCCACTTCCTAAGCCTTCCTGCAAATACTTTCAACCTACAAAGAGGGCTGCACTGCTAAGGGTGCACTCAGTGCACTGCTAAGCTGTTCGTGAAATTGTGACTGTCTTACAGTGAGAACTTGTAGCAAGAAATTCAAACACTGTATAGTGGCACAGCTGATTTTTTTAAAAAACAAAATCTTCCTTCTGGTGAGGATTCTCCTTTTGACTATAAGAACTTTGTTGTATGCTTCAAACTGAGGAAATAAGGAAACTTTAGGAAACAGAGTAAAAGTTGGAAGACTGATGCAACAGGAAAAAAGAGGGTTGCGAATAAGAAACCATTTGGCAATGCTGCAGAGTCTAATTAAGAACAAACCAGGCCTTGATGGAAAGCTGTAGTCTTCTCATCTTCTCTTTGCAGAAGGCAAGAGACTGTTTGTTTCAAGTGATAATGAGATTGACACAGAAAGTTAAGACAGGCAACATTAGAGCTTGACAACATATGGTCTAAAACTCCACTAATAATGTGAAAGTTTGAACTCTTTATGTTATGAAAGACTAGGCGCCACAGCTGGAAGAAGTGCATTATATATATATATATATAATGTTCAGTGACCACTGCTTCATGGTACTTTACACTTCACACAATTAAAAGGCAGTGTTGGGTATGGTAAATTGAATCAGTCAAGAGAACTGATTGTAATTTGGCTCTGCAGGAGAGAGTTGCGCCCAGGCTTTATTGGTGATCTTGCTAGAAGCTTTGTCTACTCATCATCAGAAGCAAGCTCCCCATAGACCACAACCCACCAATTCAAAGCGGCACCACACCCTGCAAAATGGACAGACATATCTCCACAGCTACAGTGATCAGAACCCCCCACAACTTACTTTCAAGATCCATTGGTCCTCCACATGCCTATCACAATACATGGTGTACCTCATCCAGTGCATTAAGTGCCCCAATAACAACTATGTGGGTGAAACCAGACAATTACTATGCTCTCAAATGAACTCACAGAGACAAATTATAAAACAAAGAACCCATGGGCAAATACTTCCCAAAATAATCACTTCATATTTGACCTCTCAGTCCTCAACCTCAGTGGAAACCTGCATAACACCTTCAAAAGACAAGCCTGAGAGTGTAGCTTTGCTATACACTAAAAATAATGGTCTTAATAAAGTCACTGGATTTATGGCTTATTACAACATTCTGTAACCCACTAACCCCCCCCTTTTTTTTTCTATGACTGTCGAGATGTTAATGTGCCACTTCATCTTGAATGGTCTCTTAGAATGTGTATTAAGTACTTATGCTAAACAATCTGTTCCACCTGGTATTTAGTTGTGACACTCTACATTTCCCAGACAGGAAGAAGAGCCCTGTGTAGCTTGTCTCTCTGACCAGTAGAAGTTGGTCCAACAAAAGACATTACCTCACCCACCTTGCCTCTCTAAGGCCTGGTCTACATTATTGGGGTGGGGGATCGATCTAAGATACGCAACTTCAGCTACGAGAATAGCGTAGCTGAAGTCGATGTATCTTAGATCGACTTAGAATCACTTACTTCACATCCTCGCGGCGCGGGATCGACGGCCGCTGCTCCTCCGTCGACTCCGCTTCTGCCTCTCACCCTGGTGGAATTCCGGAGTCAACAGCAGAGTGATCGGGGATCGATTTATCGCGTCTACACTAGACGCGATAAATCGATCCCCAATAGATTGATCACTACGCACCGATCCGGCGGGTAGTGTAGACGTAGCCTAATTGATTTCCAAGGCAGGTATGGGTAATTTCTGTTGAAGAAATTCTCTTTTTCTTCCTATACCACAGTCACACCGTTCATTTTTGACCCTTCCTGATGTGAATTATGTTGTGCTGGGTAATGAACCGATAAAAATGCACCCATGATCAGAAAATTAGCCTAGGCTAAGAGGTCTTGTGTTCAGAACATTTAATATATAGCAAAATATAGAGCTTGGGGTTATGAAATCAACAAAAAAAAATAAAAAAAAAGAAAGAAACATATTTCAAGCCACTATTTCAATATCTCCGTTGCCGTGTTTAACCTTACAGTATCACTCAGTGAGGAAGTCAATGGGGGGGGGGCATTATACCACAATTAGAGTATTGAGACAGTGCTAGTGTAAATTTTCTACTGTTATAACTCCAATGACTTCCACGGAATCACACCAGCAATTAATCAGAATTTGCCTTGATCTAGTATGTATTTTTTTTCCAATCCTCTGGAATCTGTAAGGGATATATCATAATCTCTAGGAGAGTCACCGGGGTTTTCAAAATATGGTGAAAATGCAGCTCTGTCAAGCCAGGTCGCCCTGATCAAAAGATTTGAAGATTGCCTCGTTATCCTGCTCAAAGAAGATTTGTTAGTGGGGGATAGGTGCCATAGTTGAATAATTAACCTTCCCACCTACCATCGTATGTGATTGTCTGATGTGAGATACTTAAGCACCTCAAAATGTGTCCTGCTTTTCCAAGGCCCTGAGCTCCCACAATTTGTGTCGATTTCAGAGACATTAAGCTACATTTACAATTTACATGGTGAAACTGAGGGCTAAATTTAGCCTTTTGCTCTTCCATTGTCAGTGGATCACTACATGCAAAATACCTAAAAGAACATGGTCAACTCAAAATATAGTGAATATAGAAAAAAAAAGTTAAAAGGAGGGTCTACTATTCTACCTGCTCCTGTGTCCCCCTAATATGGTTTGTGATATTACAATTGTATTTTCCCATTTTAAACATTATTTTCTGCCCCTTTCAAGGTGTGGAAAACCCAAATAAACTAGTGGGGAAGCTTACTAACTGATTATTCAGAAGAAACATGAAACTGACTAAATGCAACATATTTGAACTTGAGTATCTGAAGTTCGGCTCCTAAATTCACAATGAGGCACCTAAGTCTAAGGTACTGAAGCTCCCATTAACTTCATTGGGTTTGTGGGTGCTCAGCATGCCTGCAAATCAGGCCACTTACTTACATTTACGTAGCAAATATAGTGGATATAACAGTCCAAATTTAGGCATTCAGAGTAGAAAATGTTGGTCTTATTTTTGTTGTCTCAACTTCTAGATACTGTATGCACTATAAAATACATTAAGCATCACTTTCATGAAGCATTGGATGCATATAGTGTTCAGTGGGGAAAGGCTAAAAGCTATGTTTGAATTCTGTAGCCATTATATTAAATTGCTTACGTTGTAGGTTAAAAAAACAACAACATTGGTTTTATTTCAATCGGGGGGGAAAAGTAAATTCTCTGGTAGCTACTTTAACACTTGTAAATCCCTGCAGGTGTTAAAAATTGGTGTAGCTTAGTGGATACAGAACAGTTCAGCCCTCAAAAGCTAAATGTTAGAAAATAGCAGTATTTGAAAAACAGATTTAGCCATGGTCACATTGGATCTAGCCATAAGTCCCTGCCTTCTCTGTGGGTTCATAAATGTATGCATCCCATGAGTAATGAACTCGGTGATCCAAGTTAGCGCCAGTTCTTGCTCGCATGGACTCTCTTTTTTCTTTTACTAAATGGCTGTGTCTTTTCTGTTCATCCCATAGGTTTGTTTATTGGGAAATTGCTTTAGAACTGAATAAGCACAAATAATCAACGTATAATCAGAAACCGGCATGTAAACACAGTGCTATAGATAACACATCTTTATATAGCTAAACTCTTAAAGAAGAGGTTTTATCTGCCTTTTGGATTCTTTTCATTCCATATGAAATGTTTTGGATCAGATGTAGAATAAAGTATATATTGTGGTGTAGTACACACGTTGCATTCCTTTATTTACTTTAAATGCACTCCAATCAATATCAGATATCCAAATCTGAAGAAAGGCAGTGAAATTGCCTAGAAAATATAACTTGAAAGTACACCCATTATATTGGGCTGTCTACTTGATGGACTGTTTTTAATGATATAGTTTATCAAGCAGGATAGAAAACTTATTGATCCTTGTGCCTAAGCAGTTATTCAGGTTTTGTTAAAAATATAGCGAGATACCGTGTGAAAGCAAGATATTATTCAGGTTTCATTCCATAAACTGATGGTGGAACAAATGAAATTACCCAGATTCTGCCACTCTTACTGAGTAGATAGCACCTGAATCCATGAGTAGGCCCACTCAAATTACTTTCACAGTAAGGATGGCAGAATCAGCCCCTTATACACAACAAAATGTAGTGTGCAGTGTATTAGTATAGTTAGTGTGAAGCAGAATTGCACAATAAAGTTTCAGTCACTTTCTATGGACACAATAAAGTGGGTGAAATGAGACTATTCTTTTATTTATAGACATTTCTTTGGCATTTAGCACTGTAATATCTGAAGTTCCTACTTTACAGGATGGTAGACAAATGGTAGACATTTCTTTCTCCATCATAAGGTTGTTTGTTTAATTATGATGATGTTTTGTGCTATGCCTTTAAGAAATAATCTAGTAAGAGCTAAAGCAGAGTCTCACCACTCACGGAATAACAGTAACACTGGTGAGTCTCACCACTCACGGAATAACAGTAACAGAAGCATCTCAGCACACTCACTGCTACGTTACTTCATGGGAGTATAGTTTATTCCCTCTGATGCAATCCTGCCATTCAGGCTGGTGTGTGGGAAGCTGGGGTCGTGAATCTGCCTCCTCCACTGTAGGGCAAGGGACGACCCTTGTGCAATAAGGAGGTAATATTTCCTGTACTCCCCTGAGCATTGGGACTGCAATTTAGCCTTCCTATTACGCAGCCTGCTCAAATGAAGTAAAGCTCCTTGTGCGCTTCTCCCAGCTGTGCACCCATGCAGAACCCGGCCCACTGGTATTTTTTCTTAAGCATCTACAACAGTGCTCCCCAAACAGTGGGGAACGGAAGAACGTTTGGAGGGTGCACAGAGGGGCCAGGTCCAGCTCCCACAGGGGATGAGGAAGGGCTGCCACCGAGCCCTGCTCTGCCCCAACTCCAGCTTGTCCCCAGCCACAGTTCCGTTCCACCTCCAGCCCAGCTCCAGCCCCAGCTGCAGCTCCGCTCTACCCCCTGCTCTGCCCCCAGTCCAGCTTTGCCCTCATTCCCTCTCTGTCCCCAGGCCAGCTCCTCCTCCATCCCCAGTTCTGAACCCAGCTCTGCCTGCAGCCCAAGCTCCTTTGCAGAGCAAGCCGTGGGTGTGCAGTAATAGAGGGGGGTGCAGACAGATTCCATTACTGGTAACAGGGGGGCATGACAGGAAAAGTTTGGGCACCACTGATCTACAACGTGGCTGGCTGTTTTCTAGCTTTCTGATTAAACTACCCAGACACCAGTTCCAGGTGTCACTGGCTGACTGGTAAATTTGCCCTTTCAAGCGGCTCTAATGTTGAAGGACAAGAAGTTTGCCATTATGCTAATCAGATCATAGGTATGCATGTACCCTGATTCTAATGCTGAGTGCTGGAGCTTCAGAGATAGATTCAGAAGTGGTGGTGTAGCTACTTTCTGCAGGAAATCAGAATGACCTAGGGCAGGGGTGGCCAACCTGAGCCTGAGAAGGAGCCAGAATTTACCAATGTACATTGCCAAAGAGTCACAGTAATACGTCAGCAGCCCCCCATTAGCTCCCCCCACTGCTCCCAGTGCCTCCCACCCGCCAGCAGCCTCGCCCATCAGTGCCTCTCCCTCCCTCCCTGCACCTCTGGATCAGCTGTTTCGAGGCGTGCAGGAGGCTCAGCAGGGGAGGGGGAGGAGTGAGGGCACAGCAGGCTCAGGGGAGAGGGTGGAAAGGAGTGGGGGCAGAGCCAGGGGTTGAGCAGTGACATTGGAAAGTTGGGGCCTGCAGCTCCAGCTCTGGAGTTGGTTCCTATACATGGAGCCGCATATTAACTTCTGAAGAGCCACACGTGGCTCCGGAGCCACAGGGTGGCCACCCCTGGCCTAGGGTTTGGATTCAGACTTGCCGCTGTACTTATTTTATCCTCACCTGTTTGCCGCGCCTCATAAAGCATTAGCTGTTTTTCTGTGCTTGTGGCAAGATTGCTTTGTTACCCTTGTAGTTTCAGAGAGAGAACAAGGCCTTCAGAGGAAAGAAATAGTTTCATTAACTGACTGCGTTGCCACCTAGTCCCGGTATCAATATAAATTCAGTGTATGGTCAGCATTTTCAGAAGTGACTGAATTTGGCTGCCTAAGTTAAGACACCTTAAAAGGGCCTGATTTTCAGAAAATGCTGAGCATCTGCCCTTTAAAAATCAGATCCCTTTAAGGTGCTTTAAGTTGAATGCTCAAAAGTTGAAGCACCCACAATTGCTAGTCAGCCTTTGAAATCTTAGCCATACAATACTCGTATGGATTTATGTGTATTTCCCCCCCCTAAAATATGCTATATGTGCCCTAAAAGTTGACAAATTATGAATTCGGTGCACCCCTCCTTTGTATAATATTCCCTGGCATGCCAATCAGAATTGCTGCAAAAAGCGTCTAAATTGTGTCATACATATAGCCATTTTGATTGAATTGTTCTGTCTTTATTTATTTCCATTAGCGGAATGATTCAAGAAACACTGGCGATGACAGAGCTCGTGTATCATTAATCCACCTGCAGGATTTGAAATGAAAAATGATGCTGCAATTCATATCAGTTCATATAATTTATAGATAGCACTAAAAATAATTTCTATTTCAGTAATAATCTTTTTCTCCATAAAAGTTTCTCAAGTCAAGAGAAAAGATGGAGCTCAATTTTGAATTCTTTTTCATTCATAAGCCATCATGTACTCCGAAAGCTGCAATTTGACTATGAATGTGTGTTAATTTTTTTAAAGTCTTTCTGCTGTGATTAAGGGTTTTTTTTTTTTTTTTTTCAATTAAAGGCTCATATCAGAAGTCTTATGCTCTTAGCTTCATAATAAACTTTCCACGGCATTGAACAATTTACATTTTTTGCTATCTGACAATATTTATAAGTTTTCTTTATGTATTGTGATTAGATCTGAACAACTAGTTCTGAACAAACAATTTGATTAATTTCATCCTTTTTTAGTGGGCACAAATCTGCAGACAGATCTCAAAGTTGTCATATTTAGTAATCTTTACGAAAAAATCTCTAGTGAATTATTCTCAGTTTGAAGATTATTTGCTAACAATTTATTGCAAATATTTGTAGATGACAATTTCTGCTCTTTTGATCATGTAAATAAGATATAAATCATCGGACACTATAATTTACAGCCTGATTCTGTGTAAGTATGTGAATAGTCTCATTTCTTTCAATAAGACCATGCATGAGCTTAAATCTAAACACACATGTAACTGCAACTTCAGGGCCTTAGATAAACTAGTTACATAAATCATAAATAGATTAATCAGCTACAAACATCAACCAGTCTGAGAACAAAATCAATGCTATGGCGGTAGCTAATAAACACAGCACAAACTGTGAGTTATGCAATCAAATATACAATGAGAAATTTTCTTTCAACAACTATTTTGAGCCTTAGAGTTTAAAATTTGCTTTCCACTAACATGTGTGCATTTAAATTGAGCATTTGAATGCTTATGGAAAGCAAAATCAAAAGGGTCACAAACCCAGTCAAAATCCACTTCAAAATCTAAACAAATATTCAGGCTTTTTTTCCTTACTACTCACTGAAACCTAATCCTTGCTGCTTGAATACTGGTCATCCATTATGACAAAATAGCAATCACAATACTCCTAGATCTTGGGTACAGGTTTGAATTCAATATGGAGAGATGAGTTAATTTGGAAAGGCAGCACATAGAAAATGAAAGAAACAGCATCATATTCTAAGAGTAATGCCAAACAATTTGAGTTTGTAACAATGCTGTAATGCTTCTAAATTTGGAGTTGCATTGGCTGAGTGTACTGTCATTGATAGCTTGCTGTGTTGTTTTGGAAATTAAATTGGGTCTTTTTCCCCCTTCTAATCTGTATTTTTTTCCCACAAGCTATTTTATTGCTTAATTGACAATTGCCTTAATCTCATGTTTTATGCTAATGGTACAGTGCCTTGTTTCAAACATTGATTGTATAATTTGTTTAGCATTCCAACTAGTAAATGCTTTTAAGGTTTAAATGGGACGCAAAGTCAATCAATCATCTAGCTTGTTGCATAGATATTGCCATATAGTAAGGGATAATATCAAAAGGATTAAATCAAAATTTGGAATAAACTAAAATGGTCACGCTGATGGGTTACTCACTGCGTTCATTTAGCCCTCTTTCCCCCATGAAGTAAGTAGGGCTGTTCGAGAAGGGGTGGGTATAAAGCGCCTCTGAGTTTGGCTTGATGTTTGCTTGAATGTATTTGTTTGGTCAGAAAAATGGCTGTTAATCGTGTAAGGGCAGATTTTGTCCAAAATGCCTCCTGTTTCCCTTGACCCCCCTTCCTCCTGCTCCACCAAGGTGGACATACAGGGAGAATAGCTGCTATCATGATGTGAAACCCTGGCCCCACTGACTTCAGTGGGGACAGGGTTTCACCCTTTCTATTTTGGTATGTCTGTTTTATGACGACTCAGAAAAGATTGTGTTCAGTTCCAGGTTTGGACAAAGTCTTGGGCCAGTTCTCCCATCCATATATCCCAGGTAAGATATTTTTCTTTACTTTAAGGAAAAACATTTGGGCTGTGTGAAAGGTTCGCCTATAATACTGAGTCCACCCAAAAGCAGGGAGTGTATAGGCTTCCAGTGGAACACTGCATGAACATCATGCACTGGAGTGATGCAGTTCACACATTTGAAAACCCTCAAGCTCCATGGAATTTGTAGGTAGATGTGGCTAGACTTTTTTTCCTCCTACTTGCTTGGACTGGATTCCCCACTCCGTAGAGTCTTTCAGGGCATTAAGCTGTTGCTTCTCCACCCTTTTCTTCTTCAGAAGGGCTGCCAGTTTGGTTTTGTTTGGGGATGAATGTGGGAAACTGAGTCACCGTTATTATACAAATTCAGACAGAATCGTTGACATTTATAGTGTCTGTACATAAATTTATGCCAGACAATAACAACAAACAAGATGGAACTGATAGGGACCTAACTTACCACATTCTGGGGAAGTCCTTCCTTGCCTCCTTTGATATACTGGTCTGGTCCTTCAGTCCTGTTCCTTCAGTTTCTGGTCCAGTTTTTCTGCAGTTTGGGCCTTGTTCACTTATATATATTAGACATTTCTACATTACAGATTACTTAATCTTTATGCAATCTTCTTTTAGCACATCAACCCTTTTGATTTTAATGTACCCTGGACATTATGCATGCACATGCTTCAGTTACCCAACTTTTGCATTTTTATGCTGATTTTGTGTCATGATGTTCTTTGTCACCCTGTTCCTAGGTCTTCCCAGAAAAAAAGGGATTTTATTTATTATTACATATTTGTGTACCTCTCACTTGCATCTTCCAGCACGACCCATTACTTATCTTACCAGCAATCATATCACTTTAAGCAAATCATCAATTTATATCAAAGAAGAACTGGTAAACACACACTCATTCCAGACAAGGCCTTGGCCTAAGTGTTACCTTATCTATACTCATTCACTATCCATAATTACAATATGTAGCTATCAAAGCTTTAGGTCTTACCATACAGCAATCCTTCATTTTTATATTTGTGTTATATCAGTATAGGTTATCCCCTCAATCTACTGGAGGGGGGGAGTGGTTTTTTTTGGGGGGGGGGTTTGGAAAACATTATGATTCTTTACCACAAAGACAAATTGGACTTTACAATGAAAGATTATTAAAACCAATATCACTTCACATTAGGGTCCTCCAACCCCAAAGCATTGGTCCATCACCCCAAGTCAATGGATACTTCGGATCACACACCAAAACCAATGCCTATAGCCAATTTCCTGAGTAAACTAAATAAAAGATTGAATACCTAAGGAAAATAAATTAGAGTTATTGAAATGTTAAAGCAGGTAATATGCATAACAGGTGAGTCAAAGCTTATAAGTCCAAAATTATAGCGGAGACCTTGTATCTGCTTAGTTCTCCATAAGTCTCTGAGGGCTGCCCAAAATGGTTTTGGGGACCTCTGTCTTGTGTATGGAATGCCAACTGGCAGCATGCAAATAGATCAGAGATAAATGATCAATAACAGTAACAGAAAATGTGGAAATGTCAGAAGTGCTAATGACTTTTTTGTTTCAGTTTTCACCAAGAAGTTTAGTAGCAATTGCACATCTAATTGAATGAATGCAAGGAAAAATGAGGTTGGATCAGAGGCTAAAATAGGGAAAGAGTAAGTTAAAAATTACTTAGACAAGTTAGATGTCTTCAAGTCATCAGGGCCTCATGAAATACATCCTAGAATACTCACAATGCTGACTGACTGAAGAGATATCTGAGCCACTAGTGATTATCTTCTAAAAGTCATGGACAACGGGAGAGATTCCAGAGGACTGGAAAAGGGCAAATATAGTGCCCATCTATAAAAAGGAAAATAAAGATAACCTGGGGAATTACAGACCAGTCAACTTAACTTCAGTATCTGGAAAGATAATGGTGCAAATAATTAAGCAATCAATTTGCAGACACCTAGAAGATAAGAAGTTGATAAGTAATGGTCAGCATGGATTTGTCAATAACAAATCACGTCAAACCAACTTGATAGCTTTCTTTGACAGAGTAACAAGCCTTGTGGATGTGGGGGAGGGTAAGCAGTAGATGTGTATTATCTTGAGTTTAGTAAGGCTTTTGATACTGTCTTGCATGGCCGCCTCATAAACAAACTAGGGAAATACAACCTAAGTGGAGCTACTATGAGGTGGGTTTATAACCGGTTGGAAATCAGTTAAGTGGAAGGACATATCAAGTGGGGTCCCACAGGGATCAGGTCTGGGTCTGTTCAATACCTTCATCAATGATTTAAATAATGGCATACAGAGTACACTTATAAACTTTGTGGATGATACCAACTTGGGAGGGTTTGTGAGTGCTTATAGGATGAAATTCAATAAGGGCAAATGCAAAGTACTCTACTTAGAAAGGAACAGTCAGCTGCACACACATACAAAATGAGAAATGACTTCCGAGTGAAGTTTTTAACAATGTTTTTAGTGTTTAGACTTGATGAAATGCTTGTAGGATGCTGCATGTAGTAATCTCACTTATAACATCTGTATCTTACTTATACTGAATATTTTCATTGTAAATTTCTGTAACTGTGTAACTCACCACACAGGAAAGAAGCATTAATTAGTGTGAAGTGCTGGTCCTGTGCACAGAAAGGCCTATTGAAACCAACTGAGCCATTGTGAAACATCAAAGGACAAAGACTTTGCTGATTGCAACCTCCCTTTCCATCACCACCCATAAAGAGAAGTCAAGTGCAAACATTTGTCCTTTCAGTTTGAATTCTGGGGGAAGGGAATACAGAAGCAACTGTATCATTGTGCTGCTTGGAATTTGGAGAGGCTAATATTTCTAAGCATAAGCTATCCTTGGGGGAATTCTGTGTCACTGCGCAATGCAGAATTTTGCAGAAATTAATGTTGTGTGCACAGAATTTTCTTTCCCCCACAGAAATGGGCTGCAGTGCTGCTAGCCGCCGCTAGGGGCCATTGGACTCAGAAAGGAAGGGGGCAGAGAAACAGGAACTGGGTTGTCCTATAGGTTTCTTTAAATCTCTACTCCTGGGGGAATTTTTGTGTGTGTCTGTATTGTTACATATATATTTGCTGACAGGTATTTGAAATAAATTACCAAAATAATTGAAACTGGCATGATTATGCAGCATTTTGCAGAATTTTAAAATATTGTGTGCAGGATTTTTTATTTTTTGGTGCAGAATGCCCTCCCCCTAGAATGCTTAGCTGGCTTAGCTCTAAAGGGGTGGTTCTCAAAGCTGGTCCACCACTTGTTCAGGGAAAGCCCCTGGCGGGCCGGACTGTTTTTTTTTACCTGACGTGTCTGCAGGTTCAGCCGATTGCGGCTCCCACTAGCAGCGGTTCGCCATTCCAGGCCAATGGGGGCTGCGGAAAGCAGCGCAGGCCAAGGGATGTGCTGGCCGCCCTTCCCGCAGCCCCCATTGGCCTGGAGCAGCGAACTGTGGCCAGTGGGAGCCACGATTGGCTGAACCTGCGGATGCAGCAAGTAAACAAACTGGTCCGGCCTGCCAGGGGATTTCCCTGAACAAGTGGCAGACCAGCTTTGAGAACCACTGCTCTGAAGGCCATAGAAAGGTTGCATATCTCTGCAGCTTCTATTACCTTTTGGAACCTAACACTGTAACTCATTTTTGTGTGTAGGTTTACCTGCTTTAACTTTGTAACTCTTATTTCTAAGTTAGTTTATTACAGGATTGGTTACAAACATTATCTTTGATATAAGGTCTAAGGTGCAATTGACCTGGGGTAAGTGATTGGTCCTTTGGGACTGGTAAGTGACTGGTCCTTTGGGACTGAATATTACTGTGATTTTTGGTATAAGGGACCATGTATCACAAAAGCAATTTTGCCTGGGTTGCAGGAGAGACCAGAGTACTCAAGGGGACTGTCTGTGACTCCATGGTTATGATGTTACAGTGCTTGAGAAGTTCAGACTTGGTACTTGGTTGGTGAAATCTAAGTATAAAACTCACAACCAACTTGGGGCTTGTGCCCTGTTTCTTGACAGTCTGTCTTGAGTTGGCACTCATGCTCAGGAGCTACTCCAGCTGCTTGATAATAGGAAATTAACTTTATCTTCTACATTGGAAAACATTTACAACATCATGCATATAAAATAGTTTAAAACTCTTTACCAGTAAATTCTTTCTTTGTTGATTTTCAAAATACAATACCCTAGATGCTACTTCTGGCAGAGATGCTTGTTCATGTAATGCAGTGGTGGGCAACCTGCGGCCCACAGGGTGCAAGTCTTTACATTTGTTTTACCCCTTTTATGATATAAATGTTCCAAGGGAATGCACCTTCCTTCCATAGTGTAACTCTTACCCTTTATTTGCCATAAAATCATGTTAGCCCTATTAATTTTCACATGAAGTATAGTTGTTTTTTGCTTCAAGAGCTTCCATGTACCCCATATCAAAGTGATTATCTAACCCAGGGATTGGCAACCTTTGGCACGCGGCTCACCAGGGTAAGCCCCCTGGGGGGCCAGGCTGGTTTGTTTACCTGCCGCATCCGCAGATTCAGCCGATTGCAGCTCCCACTGGCCGCAGTTTGCCGCTCCAAGCCAATGGGGGCTGCGGGAAGCGGTGCGGGGCAATGGATGCCAAAAGTTGCCGATCCCTGGCCTAACCACTCAAAGCCACCTTAAGGATTGATGTTCCTAACATTGATATTCTTGTGACCTTCCCCTTCCATTGCTGTTACTCCAGAGGTGTCTTTTTAATTTTTCATTCTAGTCCTGCAGTTCTTTCAGCTGGGGGTTCATTACTACAAAAGGATCCAGAGTCTCTTCCTACTATCCTGGTCCTACTATCCTGTTCTGGCTGTCCCTGCCACAGCCACAGCCATGTTCTCTAGTCTTTATTTCAAAAGGTGTTGAACTTCATCACACCATTCAGGTAACAAAGCGTGGTAATGCCAGCTATCTGTGTTCGAGGAAAAAGAAAAATTGGCAGACTACCAGGAAATATTGGTAGCTGCTCAAAATGTGTCTGTCAGGTTTTTGCACCTTTGAATGAAAGATTCAATGGATTTTTATTTAAATCTTTTAAAAGTGAATTCATTTTAGATGTACAAAATAGGGTTTTACAAGCTGAGTGTTTTTTTAAGTCCTTAAAACCTTGCATAATTATACAAATATATTTGCATTTCTTTTAAATATTTTGCCCAACACCCCTTGCGTTGCTCTAATTATTTTGTATGCTACTGTACCCAGATGTCTGCCTCCAGATGTACAAGTAAGGATTGTGAAGTTCAGATGGAAGCCCCTTTTTTCCTTTTAGTGATTTAGACTAAATTGTCCATAGTCAAATGATTCCCATCAGATTGTCTCTCTGCCTACAGCAGTCATTTACAATTGATTATTTACAGGGAAAGGGCCAGTTTTCCTTCAGAATGGCTGTAAAGATTTCTGGGGATGAAAGCACAGTGATAGTTGTCACTACCTGACCTCCCCTTGCATAATTTGTTTGACTACCAGGGTTCCACTGGACAAGACTGCTATAACCATTTTTTTTTTTTATCAAACCAAGCATTCTTTTTTCCCTTCTTATTTAATGTTATGTCCAATACTTTTACGACACCAGCCTGCTTAATCCTTTCAGCATTCTAAAGTTTTTAACATCTGCATAAATGCTCCCTTTAACACCTCACTCTCTTCCTTTAAATGACTTACTTATTTCCCAAAGCCCATTTCTTCCCATGGTTCTGAGTTTATCTTGGTGCTTTTTTGCACTCATTCTTTAGCTACAATTATTATTCTCTTGATGATCACCAAAGAGCCTTATTTTTTAAAGTTTCAGTGACATTCAACAGACCTCTGCTGTGCTCTGTCAAGCATTCTTTTATGTAGTGATCCAAAGGACCTCCCTCTGTTACCCTTATGTTACTGAATTACTCTTTAGGAGATGCTTCTATACTGTAATTTAATAACATGGGGGGTTGTTACTTTTTTGTGCATTTCTTGTCTAATACTATTTACTAGAATTTCTTTTCCACCTGGTCCCTGTCTCCCTATATCACTTCCCTGGGGAGACCAGATGGCCCTCCTTTAGGTCTAACCCACACCTCCAGAGCCCTGGAAACCTCCCCAGATTTAAATCCTTCCAATTCCATTGTTAAACTGCTGGGATTATGGAAAACAAATACCATTTTTCAGACAACTCTTATCTCCAGTCACTGACATGCTTCATAAGGTTGTAGAGAATGATCCCATTTACTTTATCACTCTCCCATATTTGGGAATAGGGGGGGTCAATGCTTTTATATAACAAATATTTGCTTGATCTTACTCTCCTTTATTTAAACACAAGCTAGATGATGACCGTGGTCTCAGCCATAAGTAATTAGAACAACATTAACAAAAATAATGCTGAGTGTTTTTGTTCAAGGAATTATTCCTACTTGTTAATTTTTTTATACCAGTAATTGTCCAGATTTATTGCAGTGAATGCTACTATCCCACTGGGCTAGGTACAGATTTACAAGATATATAGTCTACATCTTGAACATTTTGAAGATCTGTTTGCATTGCTTATGCAATGCTTTCACAAGCTAAATTGTTTTCCTGTGACCAAAAAAATGTCAACTGGTTTATACGTGCAGATGTTTGCTAAGAATTAACTTGATTATGGGATCCTTGTACAAATGTCTTCTGCTTGCAGTGACATAACTTTGCATTTAATTTTATTTGCAAAGGTAGAACGGATAAAGGCTTTGAAAGTCTGTTAATTTTGTTTAAGTACTGTATGTAATAATTGCATGCAAGCTTAAAGGGACCATGCCCTCAATAGCATGCCATAAATCTGATACAACTTTATTGAATTCACTGGATTTATTGCAATTTTATACCCACCTAACTGAGTTTAGAAATAAACCCCATATATTATGCTTAGCATATGACTACTCATACATTTGGGTTTAAAATAATAAATTAGAAAAGAAGTCCTAACCAATGTTACTAATAAGACATTAGATAATTAAAACGGAAGGAATTTTTAAATCCAGCTTACTTTTTACCATTTTTGGTTTTGTTGACTTCTTGCATTCCATTCATCTTGGACAATTACTATCTGTTTATTTGTTTGTTATATAGTTACATATTATACCACCACAATTTTCTAGGCACTTTCCAAATGTCCCTGCCCCTAACGAAGATTAGTTAGTTTTGTTTTGTTTAAAACTGATTTCTAGCTATTTTTACACTGTTTCTCAATATACATCCTCAGTGCTGCAGTTAGAGCTATACAAGAGCTTTAAAAATATCCACAAACATTTATTTGAATGAAATTAACTAATTCACATCTATGGATGTTTGCAGCTTTTTATTTAATGAGTTTTTGGTGAGTATTAATATAAGTGATTGTTTTCTTTTTATTTGCAAGAATGCTTACATAAAGTGAAAGCCTCACAGATTCTCATTCAAATACATAGTCATATGTGGACATTCATGCTGAAATCATTCACATAGCCAACTTGAAATCTCTTCCATTACTTGTTAATACATCTCAGTTACTTAATGAAGGAGAAGACACAATACCATGGGAGCAATTACCCGTCCCAAAAAACAGGTAGTCAGTAGCTGAAAATGCAAAGTGTATATCCCATAAACAACCCATAGGCTGAAATTTGTTTAGATTAATTTCTCATTGAACAGTCAGGAACACCAGACTAATTGTCAAAAGTCAAAATCTGTTTGTGGACAACTTATGAACAGAATAAAGGGGCTACATGCATGGAATGAAATATTCACTCTGAAGAGTTTGCCTAGCTCTCACTCCAGTGTTGGGTTCTAAATATGAAAATATTTAAATAAAAACAAAACTGTTTTATTGATCTTTTTATTTGTTGTTTTTGTAGTTCATGGAGAGTTTCTTTTAATATTCGGTTTTGCAACACTTCCCCCCTGCTCTAATAGAGCCTGGATTTTATAGCAAACTCAGTTGAGACAGAAATATTTCAGATTTGTTGTTCCTCGATACATTATGCATGCCCAATGTTTTTTTTTTTTCCAAAGCAATAATCAAAACCTAGATTTAAATTGTGTGGTACTGCATTAATTTGTCACCTAGCTGCATAATCCTCTCCCTCCATTTCTAAATTGCTGTTTTCTGAAACTAAGATGGCCTGATTCAGCAAAGCCCTTAAGCACATACACAACTTTAAGCATGCACTTAAGTCCCATTGAAATTGATGGGTGTGCTTTGCTGAATAGGGTGGGACATATGTATGTGCTTCACTGACTCTTGGCTCAGTCCCATAAGGCTAAGAGATGCAAAATTCTCAAGAAAGCAATTAACTTCAGTGAGAATACAAACCTATATAAAATCTGGGCCTTAAAGTCTTTGATGGATCTATCCATCTGTTTCACATGTGCATCAGTCTCTCTGGTATCTAGCTGCCAAATACTAGAATTAAAAGTCTTGATACATGTCTGTCTGTCTTCACTGTAAAATCAGGAGGCTGATATTTATTTTTATTACACTAATGTTAACCAGGAATAACTTACACTTGTTTTGCACTATAAATTGAAATCGGGATAAAGCTCTGAGTACTTTTCATCCAGAAAGGCCTGTCTTCTCTTCATCTCCATTAATGGAGAGATTTCATTGCATTTGTTTTATCTAAGGGGGAGATATAAATTGGCTGGGTACTTGCCTGCTTAGTTAAATCAGCTTAGCCCAATGCTAAAGGGAAAATAAATAAGTGTGGCTTCATGGCCATGAATTGCTCATGGAGTCAGTGCTCGGCATTTCTCAGGCAATGCTAATTCCCTTTTTAATTCTGGTCCTTTGTCACCCTTCTGGAGTCACACAGAACAACGTTATTTCAGCCTTAGGTACAGCTCACAGATCTATCTTTAAATATGTCAATATATAAATATCACTGTTCTATATATGATTACATACCAAATATCTTTGTTAAAAGAGTATTATTTAGGTTGCAAAGTCAAATGCTTGAACATTGAAAAATGCTAGAAATTAAGCTGCCTGTGCAACCTAAAGTTTGTCTCCTTGTGTGTTTGCAAGCAGTTGGAAGGAGACACCTATCTCCACTCAGGATGTCCATGTGCTATGGGGACAGCCATGGTTCAGCAATTCTGACCACAGTAGCCTGTCTACAGCCTCACTCCGGTTTCCACCAGCCTTGGTTACAATCCGCAATATGACCCCAGCACATGCCCCTTCCCAATTTTTCCCCAAAACCCTGTGCTCTGCAATGTTCAGCCCTCTCCTGCATGGTTCAGAGAAAGAATAAGTCTTGTTTGTTCTTCTAAAGACACAAAAGCACATCACAGCTTATAACTTAACTGGGGTAATTACACCCTTCCATTTAAACACAGCACTGAATTGTTTTTTGTAATACAAATAAAACAAATGTATTTACACCAGGACATAGGTTAAATGATAGGTAAAGTAAAAGGAATAAAGTTAGAAAAGGTTACAAGCAAATAAAAGTGAAAACACACATCTAAAAGTCTAAAACTTAGTCTAGCAAGGTACAGCCTTTTTTCAAGATGGTTTCTCACCTACATGCAGTTCCCTTTGTTTGAAGGACACATTTTTCTCAGCTTGAAAGAGCTCTGTTCTCCCTGTTTGGCCACAGACTTTAAAGCATAATATAATTCAGTATCCATATTTCCTTGTACAGTGCTAATACAAAAATGATATTAATTGCCAGTGGGTCATTAGCTTTCAGAAAAGACCTCATTCTGTACACTCTTACAATACATTAATGTTGTACACAATCAGTTGATTCAATACTTATCACTTGAACTTCCGCCCCTCCCCCATCTTTGTAAACCAGTAAACCTTTCCAATGGATTCTGTGAAAAGTAAAAACCCAGACTAATAGACTCATAGATATTAAGGTCAGAAGGGACCATTATGATCATCTAGTCTGACCTCCCCACCCATTCCTGCAATAAACCTCTCACCTATGTCTGAGCTATTGAAGTCCTCAAATCATGGTCTAAAGGCTTCAAGGTGCAGAGAATCCTCCAGCAAGTGACCCATGCCCCATGCTACAGAGCAAGGCAAAAAAAAAAAAAATCCCAGAGCCTCTTCCAATCTGCCCTGGAGGAAAATTCCTTCCCAACCCCAAATATGGTGATCAGCTAAACCCTGAGCATATGGGCCTACTGGGTGTGTAAACACCATGCTGTTTCCTCCCCAACTTGTTTGCTTGATAGCTTTGTTTACCTGATATTTAAAACAGACTTTCATTGTCTCTGCCTGCTGACTAGGCTGGTCAATACATTTCTTTGTTTAGAGCAGAGCTGGTTACCAAATCCCCTGGACTTGCCTGGTTTAAACTTACTATTTATAATTCCATAACTCTTAATACACATCATGTACGTATATCATGCAAGAATATTAGAGATCAGTGAGTTACCATTTTCAAATGACAGGTTTCAGAGTAACAGCCGTGTTAGTCTATATTCGCAAAAAGAAAAGGAGTACTTGTGGCACCTTAGAGACTAACCAATTTATTTGAGCATGAGCTTTCGTGAGCATCCGATGAAGTGAGCTGTAGCTCACGAAAGCTCATGCTCAAATAAATTGGTTAGTCTCTAAGGTGCCACAAGTACTTCTTTTCATTTTCAAATGATACCTCACGAGGCATATTTTGTACAAAGATTATTACAATAGTGTGTAGGATGTGAATACGGGGTTGGTCAGGGACAGACCTCTCCCCTTACAAAGCTACAGGAGGGTTAGCAACTGGCTGACCTGGAGGCAACAGGATAGAGCCCTCTCTCCAGGACAGGGAATCTTCCATCCTATTTTCTTTCCACTTTATGTAGAAGAAATCTATTTTGTCATCTTTGTCTGTTTGTCTTCAGGACATAATATCAGAGAGTATCCATAGTTTCACCTTCCAAGTTGTTACAGGCATTTCACAGTGACATTAATGACCTGTGTGTTATTAGATTTCAAATGATATATTGCATGTCACCTTTTAAATAAATATCATGACACCAGCGTGTGAAGTGTAATGAGTATGTCAGTCTGGACAAGAGTTGTTGACACAGAGTAATGAACCACAAATGGGCGTCTGTATCACACTTTCCCTCTTCCAAATTTCAATGGCCAACTGCAGCTATAGGAGATCTCACAGCTTCTCAAAAAAAGGTTGCAAGAAACTGTTCATAATGGAGATTTTTAGGCTATTTAAATATAGGGGTTGCTGCCAGCTCCCCCTCTGATTACAATAACTTTAGCCTTAGCCGACACCACTGTTAATGCATGCTCTCATTCTCTCTCATTTGTGTTTTTCTAATTTCCTCCTTTGTAGCAGTCTCTGCAGTCAGAATTTTGAGTGACAGGTGATCACATCTAAATGGCAGTGTTACATTTTGGCCTTCTTCTCTGTTTTTAGGATAGACATCACTCATGGTGTTGTAAATGTCTAGCTTTTTCACTTTATCCAACATACATGCTCTGTACCCTTTCAACCATATACGTCACCAACCCAGTAGATTCAAGTTTCCTCTGGGGAATCACTCAGTTCAGATCAGATTTACGTGCATTTCATGGTTTATTCAGTAAACTGTGGTGCAATTGTCATGACATTGTTCTCATCCAGATGTTGATACTGTTGGTGACTATTGGTAATTAACCATCAAAACCTTTGTCCATTTATGACACTTAATCATGGTAACCATGTGTCTTTTTAAGGTCACCATACAGCAGTAACCTGGGAACTACAGAAGTGCTGATAGAATCAGAGAGTCCCTGAGCTGCTGCAGAGCATGATGCAGAGTGTTGGATCTCTAATGATACAAGAGTATTGGATGTGATTGTGTGTCTGTATGTGTACATGGAAGAGGTGAAAGGGGGCTGACATGGGCCGGTATGGCGTACTGGTAAGAAAATAGCAGGGCTGCTGACTGGCGGGGGTCAAAAGGGACAGCTGTCCCAGGGCCTGGCAATTTAGAAGGGCCCAGAGCTACCAGCAGTGGCTGGAGCTTTAAATCGCTGCCAGAGTCATGGACAGTGCAGGTTGGGCAGTGCTGAAGGGCACTCTGGCCCCAGCCCCGCCCCTTCCACCTGAGGGCCCGCCCCCCCCTACACCTTGCCCAGGATCCTGGCCACCCTGCATACTGGTAAGTCCTTTAAGTTACTTTCACCCCTGGTACGTGGTCATGTTAGCACCTGTTCCCACAAAAAGTATACAACCTCATTTTCCTGCCTTGAACATGCCACAGATATAATAGCTACAAAAAGATGATGGCATTTGCCAGCTGATGTTGCAGTGACATCCCTGAGTGCCACAATGTGATGATTTTGGTATGGATTTTCCTCAGTGCAGATAAAGTGCAGTCTTTCAGTTCTGTAAACACATACTGCCTGGTGGGAGCCCCTTTTGTAATCAAGCATGTCTTTCATCCGTTTCTTCAAAGACCACTAACGTCTGTTCACCAAGCTTGGTTATGCTGAATAAAAACAGAAAGATGACAGTAGTGTCAAGCAGTCAGTGCTTGGACATTAGCTGGTCTGTCCTTTTGCAGATGTAGGATTAATTTACTACGACTGCAGTTAGAAAAATGAGCAGCAAAATGTCACATTTACAAATTTATTTTGAACTTTAAGAAGTACAAAACATATTTAAAATGGCATTGTACCATGAATACAATGATTATGGCTGCTCATTATGGTCATTAGAGACTTCTAGAATAGCCCTTTATTGTGTCTTCTAGTCATCGTACTGGTCTATTAACATTGTCAAAGGAGTCGGAAAGTCTAGTCACCTAAGGAATGCTTAATGTACCCTGCATCAGAAAAATGCAGGATCACCATGTCATAAATATAAAGGAAAGGGTAACCACCTTTCTGTATACAGTGCTATAAAATCCCTCCTGGCCAGAGGCAAAATCCTTTCACTTGTAAAGGGTTAAGAAGCTAAGGTAACCCCGCTGGCATCTGACCCAAACTGGCTAATGAGGGGACAAGATTCTTTCAAATCTGGAGGAAGGTGAACAAAGGGTTTGGGCTGTGTGTATGATGCTTTTGCTGGGAACAGATCAGGAATGCAAGCCTTACAACTCCTGTAAAGTTAGTAAGTAATCTAGCTAGAAAATGTGTTAGATTTTCTTTTGTTTGATGGCTGGTGTCATAAATATAAAGGGAAGGGTAAACCCCTTTGAAATCCCTCCTGGCCAGGGGAAAGCTCCTCTCACCTGTAAAGGGTTAAGAAGCTAAAGGTAACCTTGCTGGCACCTGACCAAAATGACCAATGAGGAGACAAGATACTTTCAAAAGCTGGGAGGAGGGAAAGAAACGAAGGGTCTGTGTGTCTGTCTATATGCTGGTCTTTGCCGGGGATAGACCAGGAATGGAGTCTTAGAACTTTTAGTAAGTAATCTAGCTAGGTACGTGTTAGATTATGATTTCTTTAAATGGCTGAGAAAAGAATTGTGCTGAATAGAATAACTATTTCTGTCTGTGTACCTTTTTTGTAACTTAAGGTTTTGCCTAGAGGGATTCTCTATGTTTTGAATCTAATTACCCTGTAAGGTATCTACCATCCTGATTTTACAGAGGTGATTTCTTTACTTCTATTTACTTCTATTTCTATTAAAAGTCTTCTTGTAAGAAAACTGAATGCTTTTTCATTGTTCTCAGATCCAAGGGTTTGGGTCTGTGGTCACCTATGCAAATTGGTGAGGCTTTTTATCCAATATTTCCCAGGAAAGGGGGGGTGCAAGTGTTGGGAGGATTGTTCATTGTTCTTAAGATCCAAGGGTCTGGGTCTGTAGTCACCTAGGCAAATTGGTGAGGCTTTTTACCAAACCTTGTCCAGGAAGTGGGGTGCAAGGTTTTGGGAAGTATTTTGGGGGGAAAGACGTTTCCAAACAGCTCTTCCTCAGTAACCAGTATTAGTTTGGTGGTGGTAACGGCCAATCCAAGGACAAAAGGTGGAATATTTTGTACCTTGGGGAGGTTTTGACCTAAGCTGGTAAAGATAAGCTTAGGAGGTTTTTCATGCAGGTCCCCACATCTGTACCCTAGCGTTCAGAGTGGGGAAGGAACCTTGACAGCTGGTAAAATAAGCTGTGCTGGAGGGAAGGTGTATTCCTGCTTTTGTGTCTTTTTGTAACTTAAGATTTTGCCTAGAGGGATTCTCTATGTTTTGAATCTGATTACCCTGTAAGGTATTTACCATCCTGATTTTGCAGAGGTGATTCTTTTACCTTTTCTTTAATTAAAATTCTTCTTTTAAGAACCTGATTGATTTTTTCATTGTTCTTAAGATCCAAGGGTTTGGGTCTGTGTTCACCTGTACCAATTGGTGAGGATTATTATCAAGCCTTCCCCAGGAAATGGGGTGTAGGGCTTGGGGGGGATATTTTGGGGGAAGACATCTCCAAGTCATCTCTTTCCCTGTTCTTTGTTTAAAACGCTTGGAGGTGGCAGCATACTGTTCAAGGACAAGGCAAAGTTTGTACCTTGGGGAAGTTTTTAACCTAAGCTGGTAAGAATAAGCTTAGGGGGTCTTTCATGCAAGTCCCCACATCTGTACCCTAGAGTTCAGAGTGGGGAAGGAACCTTGACACACCACTTGAAGCATCTCTCTCTCTCTCTTCCTTTCTTTCTTGGCCAGGTGACATAAAGCACACATCCTTCTGCTGAAATATTGAAGAAGGCAGTGTTTTGCTATTGTTGTTGAGGATTTTTCTTTGTTACCAAAGAACAAGTTTTAATGAAGCAATGAAAAAAAAATGAAAGGGGGCCTCTAGAAATTCATGTTATTTATTTAGTTAATTAACACGCCTGTGGTGCTGTTGAACCACAAAGTGATTTTATGCTTTTAAACTGTTTCTCCCTATGAACTGTACTTTTTAGTTTTTTTGTTCATGTCTTTGAAGGCTGGTTTCCAGCTGAAGCACACTAGGGTTTAGTTTGGTTGGCTTTTGCTGTGAACTTGAAAAAGGGAGGTGAAATGGTAATTTGAAATGCACATCATTGGCCGCGCCTCTGGACCTTCTTTCCTCCCCTGAGTGTTTCGTGGTTTGGACAGCTTGGGGTTGCTGCTCGATTTTTGAGAGAGCTGGGCACTGTTGGAGCCCGATGATCTGATGAAGCGCTTTGCTCACTGGGAAACTAATACTTGCTTCCACCCAGGAGTGACAAAATGCTTGGGGTGTGCAGGTTTCTCCACTGTTGTGAGAAGAGCTGAGAACAGAAAAAAAAAGATAATTTAAGGGTTGAGCAGCTAATAAGATAAGACAAGATCCTGTATGGTGCTGAGCATCTCTTGAGAGGTGTTGGCCACACCTCTACTCTCACTGAAATCAAGAGAGGTTAGGACACTTGCCACTGTGTTTCTATTGGCAAGACAATCAGGGCTCGTCAACCTGGAGAGCTAGTGCCTGGCAAGCCACTCTACAGCACATTAACTGGCCACATGGACGCTGCTCATGTGTACTAAAAGTTCCTTAGTGTGGTTGATGTACTTCTCTCTGAAATGGGAATATGTCAAAGTGCGTGGCAAGCTCACACACAGTAGAGTCACACCCCGTCTTACTGGGAACTACCTCTCTGTGTAGATAAGCCCATAGGTCTGAAATCAATTTTGAGTTAGGCACCAAGCTGCTTTTGAAAATCCCACTAGGTGCTTCTCTGAATCTTTAGGCCCATTTTCCAGCAATTATGATGACGTTTTAGGATGGGAATGCTTAGATATCTGATTGGCTGAAAACTCCAAAGTACTATATATAGTATGATGAGTAGATTGGAGAAAGAGGATCAGGTATCACAAGGGACTTAGTTTTCTGTGATGTCATGGACTTGGGAATATGAGCTGGGCACAGGCTTCTTGCACATGAAACTGTAGAGCTTCTGCTTGTTACTCTGGCTTCCCAACATACATAATAAAGATCTCTTTCCTACAGCTCTGCTGGCCTACCACATTACTTAGTGCTAATAACACACCAATAACATTAAACAAAAATGAATATAGTAAGAGTTCAAGGATTTTTCTGGAGGACTTTAGTGTATATTTTAAATTAAAATAGGAGGACTTGTGGCACCTTAGAGACTAACACATTTATTTGAGCATAAGCTTTCGTGAGCTACAGCTCATTTCATCGGATGCATTCAGATGAAAGTGAGCTATGGCCCATGAAAGCTTATGCTCAAATAAATGTGTTAGTCTCTAAGGTGCCACAAGTCCTCCTTTTCTTTTTGTGGATACAGACTAACACGGCTACTACTCTGAAACCTGTCATTTGAAATTAAGATGCCCTTGTTCAACATTTGTCACTTTCTGTATATATGTAAGCATACTAGATACAGCTTAAATCTTCTAGCAGGTAGATTTGTTTTCATTATCCATTATAAAAGGACTATATATCTTTGCTGAACCAGAACAGTCTAGGTTCAGCAAATATTAAGGACTTGTCCATATGGTGTCACTACTCATGACGGGAGTGTGACTTCCAGTGCACACTAGGGTGTTGACCATTTATTTGTCCATGTAGATCATGCAGTTGTGTGCTAAAGGTTCTCTAGTGCACTTTAACATAGTGCTGTAGTACTATGTTAAAGCACACTATGGAAACTCTGGCGTGTACCAGCCTATATGGACCAGTTAATACACAGCACATTTGAATGCTTGAGAAATCACACCTCTTTAGTGCATATTGCTGCACCATGTAGACAAGATGTTACTGGCAATGAAAACTTTTAAGAAAGAAAATGCCCAAATCAAGATAATATCTCCTCTTCAGTACTTAATTGGAGAGCCCATATTTATTATGTAAAAAATATGTATTTAATGAGATGAAATGTTTACTTTCAAATCCCCTTCTCTCCCCCCTGCCTAAGGTGACTGTAAGGATCTAAAGAGGAGAATGATGCGGTCCAGTCAGCAAGGAAGAAATCTTAGTGCAGGTAGCTGTGATACTGGTCAGATTGAGGGGCAAGGGTGATTGTGGAAGCTCGGAGAGGAGCAGGTTGAAGTAATTAAGGTAGGAGATGACCAGGTCATAGAAATATGTTTTAGCTATTGGGACAAAAAAAAAGACTGATTATTTACTTACTTACTTAGTTTTGCTGTGGAAGATGGAGTGGCAGGTACTGAGATGAAGGATATCAATAAATATTGCAGGTCCCCTCCGCCCCAGATAAAAGGAAACACATCTACATACTAGGCTTACATAGTTGAAACCCATACATGTTAGTTTTCCTGTGACAGGGACTTGCAATTTTTTTCTTAAGAAAAAGTGTAAGAGGGTCATGGGGCACCTTTTACAGCCCTTTAGAACTGGGAGCTGTAGCTACAGGTTATAATGCTCCTGCTAGTTTTGTGCCCTACTGACAACCATATAAGGCTTCCTGCCTCTTAGACCTGACAGACATGAGAGAACCAGGACCAGGGAAGGACATGACTGAGGTCTCTCTGTCAGTTAAGAGTTCTGAGAGGGAGTCATTTGCAGGAACTATCTGGGAGAAAGCTAGAGTCAGTTATGAAGTCCTGGAGACAAGGAGTAAGACCAAGAGAGGGAGTGAGAGAGAGAGAGAGAGAGAGAAAAAATCTTTCTTTCCTTTCATTTTCTTTTCTTCCAGGGGCCAGTGTTGTGAGGCTCCTTGCTACACTTATTCTTAGCATGAGGAAGCTTTGTCTGTGCCTTCTAGAGGTCAACTCCCTGCCTTCACTGGCCAGAGGGAACATAAGCACTTCCCTTTATGTCTACGCGAGGCCGTGCTCTTTCTTTACAGGTTAGCAGTAGGCATACTCCAACCCCTAAACCCTCCAAGCATCTCTCCCTGGAGTTTCCAGCTGCTGTCCAACTGGACACTTGCAGTATTCAGAGATTATCTGCTTCCAAAAAAGCAGTACATACCAGTTTACCACTTCCACCTCAGATCACGTCTCCACTTAACATGCAGCACTTTGGTATGTTTATAGTGAAAACAGGTAAAAGATTATTTAACAAAACAGAGAGATTCAAGTGATAGGAAGTAGGAGTAGTGGAAACAAATAGTTATAGGTAAAATAAAATCATAATCCACCTTCTAGAACCTAGACTTACTTAACTAGGTACTGCCACATCATATAGAGCAATACTCAGCCAAAGTCCAAACAGCATTTTACAGCCAGGCTTGGCCATGACCCTCTGTTCATAAGACAGACGTGCTGTTAGCTTGCCTCCTCCATGAAGGATCCAGGGTGTACCTCTGCATCCACAGATATACCCCCAAAATCCACTGACTTTCCTTGTGTCAAGGTTCCTCCCCCACTCTGAACGCTAGGGTACAGATGTGGGGACCTGCATGAAAACCTCCTAAGCTTATCTTTACCAGCTTAGGTCAAAAACTTCCCCAAGGTACAAAATATTCCACCCTTTGTCCTTGGATTGGCCGCTACCACCACCAAACAAATACTGGTTACTGGGGAAGAGCTGTTTGGAAACGTCTTTCCCCCCAAAATACTTCCCAAAACCTTGCACCCCACTTCCTGGACAAGGTTTGGTAAAAAGCCTCACCAATTTGCATAGGTGACCACAGACCCAAACCCTTGGATCTGAGAACAATGAAAAAGCATTCAGTTTTTTTACAAGAAGACTTTTAATAGAAATAGGAGTAAATAGAAGTAAAGAAATCCCCTCTGTAAAATCAGGATGGTAGATACCTTACAGGGTAATTAGATTCAAAACATAGAGAATCCCTCTAGGCAAAACCTTAAGTTACAAAAAAGATACACAGACAGAAATAGTTATTCTATTCAGCACAATTCTTTTCTCAGCCATTTAAAGAAATCATAATCTTACACGTACCTAGCTAGATTACTTACTAAAAGTTCTAAGACTCCATTCCTGGTCTATCCCTGACAAAAGCAGCATATAGACAGACACACAGACTTTGTTTCTCTCCCTCCTCCCAGCTTTTGAAAGTATCTTGTCTCCTCATTGGTCATTTTGGTCAGGTGCCAGCGAGGTTACCTTTAGCTTCTTAACCCTTTACAGGTGAGAGGAGTTTTCCTCTGGCCAGGAGGGATTTTAAAGGGGTTTACTCTTCCCTTTATATTTATGACACCTTGTAAACACCATCTCCTCCTGTTGTTTATTTCTTCCTATAAATTTCCTCTTGGAGATTTCAGTCTCTTGATTAACATTTGGCTTTAGTATGTAGACAGCTATCCACTGTGAGACATACATACACACATGACCAGACAGAGATAAGTGTCTGCTACCTCCTGCTTGAAAGGAACAGATACAACTCCTTAAATATTATCCATACATACATTTCACAGTGATTATGATGACCAGTGGGCTACTGGCTCTTGGTAGAGACCTCACATGCCACTGTTTAGTAAATTACTTCCTATATCTGACCAGGGGATCCCTGTAAAACTCTCCATCCCTGTGCCTTCGGCCAGGAGGTTCCTGGGTCTGTGTGTGCATGTGTGTGTGTGGGGGGGAGGGTGGAGTACAGTAAAGACTCTTTTGGGTTATTTTGTTTTGAAGCATTTGTAAGTGAATAAAGAAAAGACCAGAATAAAGAAACTGGAAGGGAACAGTTGTCTGGGATTTCACCCTCAATGGCTTTTGGATCCTGGTTGCCACCAGGTTACAGGCCAGATTCTGGTATGCTGCTATATAAATAAACAATCCAAATAACTGGGGGCACCAAGGGTGACTTACAGAATTTGTGAACTACTAGTATGCAAAAATAACTGAAAAAAACAAACAAAAAAGGATTCTGCATCATAAAGTGTGCAGTACTTTGATCATTTATTTTGATGCATTTAGTTTATGTAATTTTATAATAAGTCTACATACTAATAAACCTGTTTAAATATATTTTTAAAAGCAGTGAGACATTAATAATATGAAGCTGCATAAGAGCACTTAAATCTTTGCTGAAAACTAGGAGACAACTGTGACTCCTGTATTGAAATTATTGGGTATTACTAATTGGAAAATATTCAATATTGGCTATATTAATATGATTACAGAATTAAATACATGAGCATATCATCTGCACTTAATGAAAATTATTCATCTTCAGGGTTTGGTTGTGACTGCACATTAAAAGATAAATAAAGACAGCAAGTGAAGTAAAACAGATTGAATCCCAGTTGTTAAGCTGCTAAACTATTTCAGGACCAATAATGCCTCAGACAGCTAGCTAGCTACACAGTAATTGTCTCACTGTTGATCTCTGTGTCCTTGTTATGTAGATCCAGGAACGGGCTGCAGTTTAGATCACAAGGCTAATATGTTTATCAAGACAAAAGTTAAAAAGGCATGACAAATGGGGAACACAGCCGAGGAGAGATCTTGCAACAATGTGGGAGTCATTTTCTTGGATCTTGTAGAAATCAGCCTATCATCTTAGCTTCATGATTCAGTTTTTTTGTTGCCAATAATGTTGAGTAGTAAAGCAGCAAGAGAACACCTGCTCTGTACAGAGAAATTGGGGTTTACATTTGAATGACACAGTGTGTTAGGAAGCACAGTTGTGGGCGTCCATTTACTTGTAATAGGCTTAGTCACAGACTGACTCGGCCAATTCATGCTCATAGCATTTAACATTTTTTTCTACATATTTAGTAGTATTAAAGTAACACCTTAATGCCCAATAGAGATTGTGATCCCAATGTGCTTGGTGCTGTACAAACACACAGTAAAAGACATTCACTGCCCTGGAGAATTTACAATTTAATTAGACATGTCAGAAAAAGTCTCGGAGGAGAATTAGAAACACAGAGAAGTGAAGTGACTTCCTCAGGTCACCCTGTGTGTCAATGGTAGTGTCAATGCATGTCTTCTGACTCCATCCATTAGTCCGTGTTGCCTCTCTGTCTAAGACAATAATATTATAAAACCCAAACCCATACACTTATCTTCAGAGATGAACAGTTAAAACATGCATCTACATCTTAACACAGGATGTGGGAAAAATAGACTGGCATAAGTTTGTTTAAAAATATCTAAAAGTAAACTGGAGTTGGCCGCTATACCGCTGAATATCACTAACACTCCCTCACCCCCATGGAGAGATGTGTTTGTCTTTGTTTTGAAACCCATTATTGTATCTTTTATTCCATTAGGAATCCCCATGTGGAAACATTTCTATACTAAAAACTATCATTTACTTTATAAAGTCTGGAAAAAGCCATCAAGGATTTTCTGCTGTTAAGTTTAATAGCAGCAATAGTTGCTTTTCATTCCTGAATAAAATCGTGATGAGACATTATACTATATATACAGTGGAGAGTCTCTGTTAAAGTATTTATATGTTAATTTTTAGTAGAAATCATTACACAATATAATTTATGCAAGGAGTGCATACCAATAATGTTACAGGCATCTCTTCCCAACTATTAATGTGAATGTAAACAAAACTCCAAGTGTAGTACTGACATAATATAATTAATCTGATTTTTCAGCTTTGAGCAGGGGGTTGGACTAGATGACCTCCTGAGGTCCCTTCCTACCCTGATATTCTCTGATTTCTCCCCACAAGGTGGAGATGATCAAGCAGTGACTTATATTGCAACATAAGTCACATTTTTTTCCAATCATTTCTATATTTTAGAGTATAATTAAACTGGCATGTTCACATAGGAAAAAAACCTCCTGTTTTGAATTCTTTTAAAACTTTGATACCCAGTCAGCTAAACCATGGCGCAATCCAGCAGGATTCTTGGGTAGAGCATGATACTATTTTCTACTTGTTTTACAGAGCACCAAGAAGTCTCAGTTGAGATCAGAACTCAGTGTGCTAGGCGCTATAAACACACATAATACAAACAGTCCTTACTATTAACAGCTTATAGTCTAAATACACAAGAGAGAAAGAATGGGGAAAAAAGAATTATTATTCTCCCCATTTTACAGATGGGGACCTGATGCACAGAGAAATTAAGTGACTTGTCTAGGGTCACGCAGGAAGTCTTTGGCAGTTAAGATTTGAATTTTTGTCTCCCGCTTTACACTCCTCTGTGTAGACCTGGGCAAATTGCACAACCTTTCTGGACAATTTCTTTTCTCCACACTCACGTTTGGGGTCCTTAGCTTTCAGGGCAAGATCATTACCCCCTGCTGTCCTTTGGTGATTTCCTCCTGACGGCTCCCCGCTAAGCTGCACTCAGCTGCGGAAGCTGAGCCTGCAAAGGGTGACAAAGAGGAAACGGCCGCTGCAGCCAGTGGTGTCCCTGTAGAAGGAAATGCAGACAACACATTTTATATTCCTGTAGCCCAGTTTTCTTGGTGGGAGAGATTGCACAGAGTGCAATATTGCAGGCAGATGAACGATTGCCACACAAATGTGTGACCTGTGATAGGCCTCATCACCCAGCAGGGGTGATCCAATACATGTCTGGATTCCTCAAAGCGTGAGGAAACTGTTAGAGATCCTTCCAGACTCCTTATGTTATGGATAGCTTCTTCTATGGGACTTACCCCTCCGTATTTGAGTTCATTCTACACATTGATTAATGTATGTCTCCTCTCAAACCCCTGTGATACAGGAGGGTATTATCATCCTTCTGTTGGAGATGGGGAACTGAAGCACAATACATTATAAGGAGTAAAATATAAGAAAATATCATCTTTAAAGGGAATTTCTACACATTTTACAAATGTTCAGACCTAACATATCTTAACATTATAGATTTACTTCTCTTTTGTCCGTGCACATAAAGACTTTCTGATCCTGTATGTGACTGTATATGTTTCCATTCATATAGACAATAAAGTGCAAATATAAACACTGGGGATGAGTAAACAGATTTAGTTCAGATAAGGACCAACCCTAATCCTCATGAACCAACTCAAATCCAAAACTTTTATTTTGAGTTTCATATAGTTCATAGAATCATAGAATATCAGGGTTGGAAGGGACCTCAGGAGGTCATCTAGTCCAACCCCCTGCTCAGAAGCAGGACCCATACCCAATTAAATCATCCCAGCCAGGGCTTTGTCAAGCCTGACCTTAAAAACTTCTAAGGAAGGAGATTCCACCACCTCCCTAGGCAACACATTCCAGTGTTTCACCACCCTCCTGGTGAAAAAGTTTTTCCTAATATCCAACCTAAACCTCCCCCACTGCAACTTGAGACCATTACTCCTTGTCCTGTCCTCTTCCACCACTGAGAATAGTCTAGAACCATCCTCTCTGGAACTACCTCTTAGGTAGTTGAAAGCAGCTATCAAATCCCCCCTCATTCTTCTCTTCTGCAGACTAAACAATCCCAGTTCCCTCAGCCTCTCCTCATAAGTCATGTGTTCCAGACCCCTAATCATTTTTGTTGCCCTTCGCTGGACTCTCTCCAATTTATCCACATCCTTCTTGTAGTGTGGGGCCCAAAACTGGACACAGTCCTCCAGATGAGGCCTCACCAATGTCGAATAGAGGGGGACGATCACGTCCCTCGATCTGCTCGCTATGCCCCTACTTATACATCCCAAAATGCCATTGGCCTTCTTGGCAACAAGGGCACACTGCTGGCTCATATCCAGCTTCTCATCCACTGTCACCCCTAGGTCCTTTTCCGCAGAACTGCTGCCTAGCCATTCGGTCCCTAGTCTGTAGCTGTGCATTGGGTTCTTCCGTCCTAAGTGCAGGACCCTGCACTTATCCTTATTGAACCTCATCAGATTTCTTTTGGCCCAGTCCTCCAATTTGTCTAGGTCCCCCTGTATCCTATCTCTGCCCTCCAGCATATCTACCACTCCTCCCAGTTTAGTATCATCCGCAAATTTGCTGAGAGTGCAATCCACACCATCCTCCAGATCATTTATGAAGATATTGAACAAAACCAGCCCCAGGACCGACCCCTGGGGCACTCCACTTGACACCGGCTGCCAACTAGACATGGAGCCATTGATCACTACCCGTTGAGCCCGACAATCTAGCCAACTTTCTACCCACCTTATAGTGCATTCATCCAGCCCATACTTCCTTAACTTGCTGGACAAGAATACTGTGGGAGACCGTGTCAAAAGCTTTGCTAAAGTCAAGATACAATACATCCACTGCTTTAAGTTGTGGTAACTTAAAAAATATATATTGTATTTCCTTGGCCCTCGCACTTCCAAATAGGAACAAAAGCCACAGGGCCAAAGTAAAATAGGAAATACTGTTCTGATGGTCTTCCCAGACAAGTCAGAACCTGGGAGTATTCAAGAACCTAGGAGATCTGCTTAGATTTTTAGCCTGATTTTGTAAAAGAAAGATTCAAATTTGAGCCTAAGCCTCTAAATTGTGGCATTCTTACCTGAACTTTGATCTTTTGAGGTTCTTCCTTCACCAATATATTTATCAGAGGAAATAGAGTTCAGAAGCTTTTTCCCCCTGCAGTGCACTTTCAAGTTGCCATTAGAGAAAGGTCCAGTACACACCTGCTTTAAAAAAGATACTGCTTTTTCCTTCATTATCTATATTGCAGGACTTCTTGGAAGTGGAATGATATAAATGCATCCATTAATGCATTTTTTTCTTTCTTTGGTATGATAAACCATAAGAAGTTATGAAACTATTAAAACATTACACTGATGATATGAAGAGAGTCAGAACTAAATCCACATTTACCTTGAATCTATGTTAAACTCAAGAAAAAAAATAATGAATTGGTTTCTTGTGCTGTTTTTCATCACATTTTCATTATCAGTGAAGTGGTCTCATTACATAACGATGGAAAATGTCAGGAAGTAATAATAGTGTCAGAGAGATTTGAAGCATGGAAATCTAATTAATAGAGATAGTATAGGGCTATTTAGTATGTATGTATGTATTTGGCATTGTTCCAGGAGTGTGCCTTTTACATAGCATATGGAAGCCTCACAGGGGAATAGCGCACTGTCCTAATCATTCCCTTATCCACCATGTAGATTTTTTTGTTACTTAGAGCATTAGAACTACAGTCTATAAATGTTTTACCCACACATTTCTATATGAATAGTGATGCAGTAACCTGTAACATTTTCATACATGTGTAAAGGCACAGTGATGCTCCCTGTCAAAATATGGTATTTAGTAGGATTGCTTCATACTTGATACAGAGGAGGAGTCTCATGAAGACAAGCGTAACATTAATTGCTTCCATAAGTGTCAATCTCTGTATTTACCACTCACAAGCAATTCAGGGTACCCTCCTATACCAAGTATAGGAAAATACCATGGTAGTGACAGTTGCAATCAATAATGAGTATCAACATTTTAATAGTGACTAAAGCCATAGGGCTTATATAATCTGTGGGCTGTAGCCACTAGAGGACATTAGTATATAGACACTAGAGGTCAGCATGATCACATGGAATTTGCTAGGTCCAACCTTCTCTCCAATAGATGGCAGTAGTACACAGACACATGATGCGAGAACAGACCGACTTAGAACCAGACTGGTGCACTTCGTAACTATCCACTGGGAACAGTGTGGAGGTGTCCTGCGCAGAGGGACCAGGAGGGCTTGTAACTCAAGAGCTCAGCACTCAGGGGGAGTGTGCTCACTGCACCATCATTGTGAAATACCGCCCCTCTGCCGTTATGTGAGCCCATGTGGAGTGGAGGGTGGGGATAGGGGAGGAGGGGGAAGGGGGCTTGCTACAGTCCTCTCTCATTTCTGATTTTCTCTGTCTTTCTGGTGGATTGTACCCACAGGAGAATGGAGGACTTTGTGGCATGGTGACTGTGGCATTTGGTGGGAGCTTTTTGTGCCTTCTCTCCTCTGCGTATTAGTGCTAGGACCAGCAACATTTTGACCCATAGCAAATTATATAGACAGGCAATAAATATTGCAAGCGCTAGTTTTTATTAATCAGCCTTTCTCTCTTTTCAAAGTAGGATATGGTTAGAATCAAGTATATAAAAGTGAGTAAGATAAAGCACCTCACCTCACATCCTCTGGGTACAGTTCCAATAAAACCTCCTGAAGTGGATGCAATTGGAGAAGTTTCAGAAGCTTTGGTTTGCGTCCTCCTACTACAGAACTCAAGAATTCATTGGACTGCTTGATTTCATTTTTTCCATTCCACTTCATCTTATTCCATATTCTTTCCTTCCTTTCCCCAAACTAACCAATCCAGTCTCCTGTCTCCAAGTTTGTCTTTCAGTAATCTAATCCCCTAATTCATTCTCTCCATCTCACAGCAAGTCTGGAGGCCTCTTACTCCATTTCTTTGTTTTTACTGCAGCCCATGAGCAGTTTTTCAGTTTTGGTTGAAATTCCCATTACGCATTTGTTAATCAGTTCATTTCAAGGTTTGGGCTGAGGTTTAGGTTTGGTTTATAAACTGCTTCACCCGTTCTTAGTTACATGCTTTAGGTGGGTAAATGCCAGTGTCAGTAAAAATCTCTTGAGATCTCTATGGGCCTTTTCCCATCATCCAGAGATTAGGGCACTGATATAGGAAACAACCTGGGTTCTGATCCCAGGTTTGCCATTGACTAGCTCTATTACCTTGAACAGTTCACTTCACTCTGCGCTTCATTTTTCCCATCTGTAAAATTTGATAATGAACTCACCCACTTCTGGAAAGAGTACTTGATCTCTACAGAGAAAAATGCTACTTAAGAGGATCTGGTATTTATTCACTTAATTAGTTTAATTTTATATCTAGACAGGTATCCAACTTTCATAATTAGGTCAAGAAGTGGAGGTAGAGACAAGGATGGGTTCTTAAGCATCATCATTTTATATGTAAATAAACCTAGATATCCATGTTATTATGTTTGCTTGCCAATATGATTTTTTTCTATGAGAAGATTTTGTTTAATAAGCATAGCCAGCGGTTCCAGTGCTTTGAAATTTACGGGTGAAAAGTGCTTTATGAGAGCTAGGTATTATACTTATTATTGTATGTTTGCATTCCTTTCTCCTGACATCAGTAATAATAATAGGTGTAGTAATTTAAATGGCTTGCTTATTGCATCATTTTTGTCTTCATTCATTTTTCAAGAAAAAATATGAAGAAACATATTTTGAAAAGAAAAAGAATGCTACTTAAGTGCTAACTTATTATAGCCTCTTAAACAGAATCACTTAGTTTCCCTTCTTTAAATATTCAGTGTGACAAAATCATTCACTAGGGTATTTCGCAAAAATCTGGACAGGAGTAAGAATTTATTAAATTTTATTTTGACATAAATAGAGGAGAACTTAATTTTTCAGCAGGTGCCAGCATTGTGTTTTTAATGGCTCTGTGGACACCTTGAATTCAGGAACGAAACAAAGCTTCAGACAGGGGAACACAGAACCTATGGAACAACTTTAATATTGTGTATAACAACACTTCCACCGCATGTTTTCCTGGCATTGCAGCCCTTTCTTGAGCAATCATTAGAATATGCTTGATATTTTGGAAATACAGATGAAGATCTCACTGGCAACAAACTTTTTTTTCACACAACAGAATGTCAGAGTTGGGATAATGAACTGGAAGATAGAATTAGTGCGATGGAAGAAGTCAGCTGATGAGAGAGTTGCTTGAGGGTAAACCGGAAAAGGTGACTGCACAATTGAAAGAGCTTGAGGATGCCAGTTCAGCTACTGTTCCAAATTCTCAGCAATCACTAGCCTATCAGGCAATCCTGGAGGCAAGCAAGCAACTACTTCTTTGTTTAGTTAGAAGTTGAAACAGATACATTTTTGATATCAGGGGACCATAAAAATCAAACAAAATAAAAAAAAAAAAGGAAAAACCAAACCTCGTGATTATTGTCCTGTTCTCCTATAACTAAGAGATAAACGCCAACTGTCCCCTCTTTTGCCCCCCCAGTACAATAATGTACTAAGTATCAAGAGAAAAAAAATCCACTCACACTTATAGAATAATGGAACCATGAACTATAAACAGAAGACTTATAAAGAACAAATCACAGTGGAAATTTGCTTGGTTTTTTTTTTTCCCTACAAATTTACTGGATGAACAGAACCCAAAAAATGTAACGTATCCAGACTTTATTGGAGTACTTATTTACATTGCCTCATGAAAGCTTTAGTTAAATGATTGATTGATAGCCCAAAACTGGTTATTTGGATTCATCTTCCTAACAGTCCCTGCTAGGTAGGATATTTTTGTCGGAGTATGTTCTCTGCCATCTCAGTGCTGCAAACATGGCTTCCTCATTTGTCCAAAGAGAGTTCTGCATGATTCAGAACTTCTTTCCTGCAACTGGGGAAAGTTAGATACCACTAGAATATCTGAACATCAGTATTATATCACTACACATCACCCAGCTCCACTCTTTATGTTATAGTTGTATAGCCAGAGTTCCTCATGAAAATCAAACCATGACCTTTCAAGTTTGAAAAATGCATGACAGTTTAAGATAACCATCAGTCTGGCTTTTTTGCCATTCCTACACATCACTGAAAAGATTGCATCAAGAGCGATTCCAAACATGAAGGCCCCTCATATATAAACACATTTCATTTTCCGATGTGAGTTTTGAAATGTTACATACAGGTAACACCTCCATATGTCAGGGCTGCGTACAACAAGACTTGGCATATTTTCAGATTTAGGATTTTGGACATTTGTAGTGTTTGCTTATTTCCTTGTTATATATATGATAACTGGATTGTGCTCTCAATTTTTAAGATGAAAGAATCTCACTGATGAAAGGAAGACTGTCAAGTGAGACGTCTGCTATTGTGTTGTATGGTGAAACCCTTTAGGGTATATTTACTTGTCTCGGTATTTTTTATTTTTAATAGCCGTGTCATAGTCAGTCTCCCCAAGTGGTAATTTTCTGTTTAGAAATATAAACTGGAATTGCAAAACTTTATAGACCTCTCAGCAAAAACCAATATATTCATTTCCTCTTTTCTTTTCTGACAACTGGATGGCCATTAAAAGTCCTACACTAACTTCTACACTAGCATAGATTATTCTGCATTTTGGTTTTCAGCTCATTTTAGTAGCTCAGGTTCTTTTGAGTTTATTAATGTCTGAAGCCAGATTACCTAACAGCATTCTCAATACTAGAAATGTTTAATATATTGTAGCCTGCTCTCATGCAAATGGATCCTCATTTATAACTTGAAGGACAAATGTGGGTGGTTGGGGGAAAGGATTATAGGAAACTTGTAATAAAAAAAAAAACAGCAACAAAATGAACAACCTAGTCAATACCTTGTTGATTTGATCTTTAGAAAACACACCACCATTCCCTGTCTGCTGAGCCATATCACACTTCTAGGCTCTTTGTCAGCATGTGTTGGTTTATTTTTTTTACCTTTTGTTTTTCCTTGATCTAACCAAATCTTTCAAGTTGAAACAAATGTGACAGTTCAGTTCAAAATCAGTTCAAGCCATGTTTTAGGCAAGGTGTTCTACCACCATTGCTTAGGAATTAGGCCACCCTTTAGCCCTGCGATTTATCTTTCCCAATACTTTTGTAATTGAAAATTAGTAGCTCAAATTCCTTGCAATTTATGAAGAAATATTAACATACTGTGTTAATGAAACAGAATGTATGCAGGCTGGGGCAAACTGAGGTCTTTTACTCAGATAAACTGAAAGGGACAAACCTCCAAGTCTTTTGTTGGCATAGATAGATAGAAGGATAGATCTGCAGGCTGCTGAAATCTGCCTTTGCACTAGGTGAGGGGGTAAGTAGTAAAGCTGAACCAAATCTCAGGTTCAGATTTAGACCTTTTGGGGTGAAACTAAATATTTTCAAGAGATGTCACAATTTTTGTCCACAGGGCAACAGTATACCTAATATTACCCAATATTGTGAATTAGCTATAACTCTGTCATAGACTATGTTAATCTGGCCCCGATTCAGCAAAACATTTAGGTGCAGGAACAATCCTATCCTTGTTAGTAAAAGCCTGTAAGCACATGCTTGTGTCTCATTGACTTTATTCCTAGAATCCATAGATTACAGGACCAGAAGGGACCATTGTGATCACCTAGTCTGATTTACTGTATAACACAGGCCAGAGAACTTCCCCAAGATTATTCCTGTTTTTGAAATCTCTGGAGCCATCCTGATTTGCACCAACTCAGAACATGGTTCTCCTCCCTTTTATTTTGCTCCTTCACTTTAATCCCCCTATATGAAGTAGGTGCGCTAAACTGTGCTATCTAATTGCTCTTAATACTAGCAAGAAAAGGAGGATTTGTGACATTACATCTGGTGTAATGTCACCCCCCCATTGTACTCTTCAATACTCATTTGTCTATTTATATTACTCTGTAGAGGTAGGCCCCCAGTGTAGCAAAGTATTTAAACACATGTTTTATTTGAGCATGTGCTTAAACCCATCTATATTCTATTTTATAGAGATTTTTATACCGCTCTTATCACAATTGTATCTGAGCATCTTCCAGTGGTGCATTAAGCAATATGTCTACTGGTGTGTTGTGTTATTTGTTCTCTTATCCTCTCCCCCGAGGGGAAATTCGTGCAGGGGAGTGTCTTGGGTGGCTACTGGGGGGTTGTTTGTTTTTGTTTTCTCAATAAAACACTTCTGAATGTGCTTGAAAATATGCATGTTGGGTATAGCAGTGAATGCCAACAAAAGTTTTAGAAGCTCTAGTTTCAAGTTTAACTCAATATCTAACTGCTATGAAATAAGATGAGACCTTCTTGGGAACCAGATTACCCCACTTTTGCCAGCGGAGGCATTTCTTGCAGCTTCCTCAGAAGCTTCTGGTTCTGGCCACTGAATGAGACGGGATTATGGACTAAATCAGGGGTGGGCAAACTTTTTGGCCCGAGGGCCACATCTGGGTATGGAAATTGTATGGCGGGCCATGAATGCTCACAAAATTGGGGGTTGGAGCGCAGGAGGGGGTGAGGGCTTTGGCTGGGGGTTTGGGCTCTGGGGTGGGTCCAGAAATGAGGCGTTTAGGGTGCGGGAGGGGGCTCTGGGCTGGGGCAGGGAGTTGGGGTGCGGTGGGGTATGAGGGCTCCAGCTGGGGATGTGGGCTCTAGGATGCAGGAGGGTGCTCTGTGCTGGGACTGAGGGGTTCAGAGGGTGGGACAAGGATCAGGGCTGGGGCAGGGGCGTGGGAGGGGCCAGGGGTGCAGGCTTCTGGCGGCGCTTACCTCAAGCAGCTCCTGGAAGCAGCGGCATGTCCCGCAGGCATGAGCAGGAGGCTCTGTGTGCTGCCCTGTCCTCAGGCGCTACCCCTGCAGCTCCCATTGGCCATGGTTGCCATCCAATGGGAGCTGCGGGGGCAGCATGCGGAATCCCCGGCTGTCCCTCTGCATAGGAGCTGGAGTGGGGGACTTAAGCACTTGTTGATGTTAAGTATGAGTCAGGGCCACAGCCATTATGTCTCATATTGGTTACCCTACTTAGTCCCCAATTCAGGTATTTAAGCATGTGCCTAAATTTAAGCACATGACTTGAATGGGGACTGAAGGGGACTTGATGCGGGCTACTTACCTCGTGTGCTTAATTAGATAGATTCTTAACTAGTTTGCTGAATCTGTCCCTGATATTGTGTGTAAGCAAACAAGGAAAGTATGCTTGGCAGTATCTTTTCTAGAGCCTGTTCCAGGAGATTGAAGAGCTACATGGAGGACTGTTTGCTTAATTATATCCTTAAGTAGACTTTGTTTATGACTTTTATATAGCTAATAAGCTTATGTATTTGAGGTTATTTCTCTTTAAAATTAAATGTTACTCAATTGATCAAATTACATGATATCCTATCAGAGTAAGTACTTAGTAAGACTAAGTTTCAATTATTCAACTAATATTCTCAAAATAAGCCATCTTTCTTATCTAGACAGGTACTGAAAAATGGTAATGCTGTCCCAGAAAGTGAAGGTACCGCTTAACTTATATAGACAAATATGTTCCATATCAAACACATGATTTTTGGCTGGATTAATACAGATTTTTATCATATTGGTTTACATATCAAGGGAGTAAAAGGAGTTGTGTGTTTAGTCTAAAAAGCACTGCAGTGCCAATACAGCTAAGAGAAATGAAAATAAAGCACTAAAATCACTTATGACCTAATGTATGGGAAACAGATAAGTTGCGTAAGAAGGTACTTATTTTACTTAGCCACTTTCCAGAGAGAAACTGCATCTTAATAAAAGAGGTATAAGGGAAAAATATTGACTGACTTTAACAATTTCCAAAATATTTAATTGATAAAAATAAATAGGCTATTTAAGGAGAGATCAGATTCTTCAATCTTAGTTACCATTGTTCCAACCTTCTTTATCATGGTTCCTAAAAGGCTGGTTAAATATTTCTTGGGATATTTTTTAAAATAGAAAATTGGATTTTTGACCAAAATACTGTTGTAAAGTTTGTGCTTTCTCTGAAAAATTCTGTTTTATTGAAAAAGCAAATGCCTCAACACCAAAATCTCAGATTTTGATTCAGACCTCTCACCATGGTGGGCTCAGAGGAGTTGTAGTTGAGCTACCTTAGGTCCTCATTCTCCTCTATGGACTGGGCTTCCCAGCCAAACTACATCTCCCATGAGTGTCAGCTGGTAAGCATTGCTCAGAATCAGATGTTAGATATATAAATATACCCAGTACTAGGAGCAAAACTAAGTAACCTACTGATCTGGAGCAGATTAGTGCCAAACATGGGCTTGACTCAAGCGTAGGTGTAAAAGTCATTGTATGGGTCAGCATTGTTATTGTGGAAGTTGATGGACTCCTGTAAAGTTCATTTCATAGCAGATGCTCAGCTCCACACTTTCTTTCATACTGTACTATATGTTTGGAACATATTCCCACTTTGTATGGGGAAAATATCCACATTTCCCTCTTTCAGGTGCCTGCTTATGTTCCTCTTCTTTCATAAGCCTTTCAGATAAAGTTTCCTTACCTTTTTTCTGAACAGCAAATCTCAATTATTTCCAGTTTGAACTGTAAGCTCTTTGGGATCTAATCCTTCTGTCTGTTTTGTAAAGTGATTTGTACTTTTAGAGTTCTATGTAAGTAAAAGCCAGTCAGTGGAAGATCATGGACAATTTATTGGAACACTGTGATAATAAGAACAGTTTCTCCACAGAGAATAAAACAGTTAACAGAAAACTTCTCATTCAGTCTTCCTAGATCATGGGTAATTCCCATAACTGTGAAATTACTGTCACTACTGTGTAACTTGTTGTTTTAATTGTTTGCTAATTAGCAGTTCATGAAGTAGACCAAACTGCCACTTGACATGCAACTATGTGGAACAGCTTGGGCTCCCCCAATTCCCAACACTTTTTTTCCCTGATCTGTTTCACAAAATGTGCGCAAGACACAGTGCTCTCTCAGTGACTAGCTCATGAATCCGGAACTAACTCCCAGAAGATGTTTGACCTTCCTGGAATACAAAATCTTCAAAGTAAACTGCATTCCTACCCCACAATATTACATTAAGAAGATGAAAAAATCCATAAAGTCATACAAAATAAACAAAGACCAGTCCATGCTTCCTGAAAAGCCTAAAGTGAGAAAAAACAGGGACAGTGGATTTTGGGTTAATGGGATTATTCTTTGCTGCTGCTGTGGACATCAAACAATAAATATAAGACAAGACAAATATAACCAAAGGCAAAGAGCAGCAATTTCATTAATAAACATAAAAGACTGCAGACATCCAACAGGTGCCTGGGATTTATGTTATGTGATTTAATCCATGGCTTAAAAACCCAGCAAAATATTCCAAGGCTCATAGACTCAAATTACTCTTCTCCACAGCAGAGATTAGGTAAAAATTCCCCCTAAGTGGTGTGCTTTGTGCTGTACTTCACTTAAACCCACCTTTATCTTACAGCTGTAATATACAAAAAGCATAATGGCACCTAGTTGCCAGAGATGCAGACATAGGTTATGATCTTCAAAGCTGACTAAGGACTTTGTACCACAGCCCCCACTGAAATTAATGGGAGTGGTGTATCTTCTACTTGGTTTGGAAATCCCAACCTCATTATCACAACACACGTGTTCTCTGTGTATATAAATCTCCTCACTGTATTTTCCACTGCATGCATCCGATGAAGTGAGCTGTAGCTCACGAAAGCTTATGCTCAAATACATTTGTTAGTCTCTAAGGTGCCACAAGTCCTCCTTTTCTTTTTACAAACAGGAATGTAACTTCATTGGATGTGTACCCATTTACACCACATCTGAATTTGTCCCAAAGGATGTAATGCAAATGTATTTTAGATTTTTACTTCTTAGCATTCACATGAACGTAACATAACATGATAAATTACTTAGGTTACAGCGTAAGATTAACTGGTAGCCATCACAAGCAAAAAACAGGAGAGCAGAGTCAAAGCCATTGGAGTCCACTGGAATCTGATTCCTTTCCAGAACTGGCAGCAATTTACATCGTCTGGTCCTGCGTTTTCCTCCCTTTAGCACCCCCAAGTTCCACATAAAAAATGGACCACAGCTGTACACGAAAAAGTAGAGAGAGAGAGAGAGATGCATTTTCCAGCAGACGTCATACTCCACATGCATGGCTTGCTAGACCCAGAAAGTTGTGACCCTCAGATGAACCAGGTATCAGCATTATTTCACAGGAGCATAGCAGAACAACACTCGGTCTTCATTTTTACCAGTGATTTATTAGCTAGTGCTGTGAGTTGCACATTTATTTCTATTACACCATCCAACCCAGACTGAGCTGCAGGCTTATGACAGTAGCTGTGTTTGCATTTTGAAGGTGTAAATACCTTTCAAATCACACTTTATGTTGCTAGAATTTCTATGACCCTTAAGTTGTGATGATATCATCAGACAAAGTAAAAATGACAATGTCCACTTATATCCTTAAAAATATTTTAAAATTAGTTTTTCCAATACCTTTGAGCCCTGCTCATGAACAGTAATTTATAGTTGCTTTTAAATTCTATCAGCAGCAACCTTGTTAGCAGCTGATTGCACTGATCAGCTGGCTATGAGCATGTTAGCTGTATTTTTTTTCTTAATGCTGTTGCCTTTCCAGCTATGAGGATGATACTATATAATGAAGTGTGTGAAAAGTGTCCAATTCAAGTCAACAACATTTTTGTTAGCTTGCTTTGAATTTGCTATATAGTTAAGAGCTGTGGAGAAATACGCAGTTACTTTCCCCCACTTCGACGCTTAAAGGGACTCCACATTTTAGACTGAAGCAGATTATGGATCAGATTCTTAGTTTATGTAAATTGGTGTGGCTCCACTAAAGTAAATGGAGCTAAACTAATTTGCACCGGTTGATAATCTGGCCCCATGTTTGCTGGAAGCAACTTTTGGCCTAGCTCAGATGACTTAAAATACGTTCACTTGTTACCTTCCTTGTAAAGCATTTTAATATCTACTATTGGGAAAAACACATTTATATGAGATGGGTATGACAATTTTATTTCTTTAATTTGAAATATTATCAAAACAGTTTTAAAAGTTGTTAAAAGGTACTATTTCACAGTCTTAGATGCATCTGTAGCCCATAGATTTTTTTTTCAGAGTGTTAAAATACCAGACCAAAACAAGCACCTGCCTCAGGATGTGACAGAGTCAGTGACTTGTCAAGGCAATAAATTTTGTTCAAAAGTGCAAAAGTGGAACCATTGTATCCTCGCAGTTTAGTTGGTATGCTGAGTGTTTTGCTAAAAGAGCCAAATAGCTGTCAGCATCCTTGCTAAATTAATAAACCCTTGCTGCTGTATTATAAATAGATAACTTGGATTTTGGGACTTAAAAACAATGCTTTGTTGGAAGCCCTTTTCACATCATCTTTAATAAAAAAAGAAATGTTAACGTTAATAAGATAGTAAAATAATTGGACAAGAAATCCGAAATGCAAACATATCCCTTAGTTTGCCTTTAAAACTGAAAATATACAAACACAAATCATATTATAAATAAACCATCTTTTCTAATGTGAGTGTCAAAATAGCACTCTGCTAATGGGAGCTGATGCTCAGACATGCTACTATCCCATCTCCAATCTATTCTGCCTGGGAAGTGGTAGCAAATACAGCCCATCTAACTTACACCAGTATCCTGCCTCTGTAGTCAGCATTTGCATCTAGTTATGACACATATGTGACATGCTCATCTCACTGATAGATTTTCCTCAGCCATGGACAGTGCAAAAATATCCATGTTGAACTGACTATGCCGCTTCTAACACAGTCTATCATGAGGTATTGTTAGCTCATTTGCAGAACATAGCAGGAACGTAGGGAACTGCTTTCACCTGGCTACGCTACAGCTGGCTTAGTGGTTAGGCAGTGGTCTTACAGTTTCTGCCAACCTAGTCATCTCAGAGGGGGCCCCAGACAAGTTGTGGGTGGTAGGCCTCAATCTCTCTGAATGCTCTTCTTGCTCCCCATTGGGTTTTGCCACTGCAGAGGAACAGGGGGCAAAAGTGGGACCTGAGCCCATCCGCTCCACCAAGTCCCAATGCAGGGCCCTAAGCTTTGTCAAAGTGTCCAGACCAGTTATTGATCCACCCTAAATAACACTTTTCCCTTGGTCATTTCTTACCAGACTAGAGCTCCCCTTCTGGGGCATGGTTACTAGCCTAGAAGATTCCACTTGGTCTGTTAGTATCCTGTTCAAAGCCATCTCTTTTTGGGCCTTCAGCTCCCCAAAGAGGGGAGTGAAAGCAGCCACAGCAAAGCCATAGTCACTCCCAGCATCTGCCTTGAGTTCTGATGCACCTATAGTTTCTTCTAGTTCCTCTTTCCTGGGCTACAAATGACCTTTTAAACTATTACTCCACCAGGAGCATACGCTGCTGTTGTTGCGGGGCAGGGCCGCCCTAGCCCAGTGTTGCTCTATTCCTTACCCTAGTTCAGTGTAGACCACCATTGCAGGGCCATGACAAATTTTAAGAATCTGATTAAGAATGTATTAGGTAGCAATTGGTAGCCTGGATGGATGAATGCAGATAAGTAACTACGTCAGGACAGCAGCATTGTCCAATGAATAAACAGTAATCTAAAGCAAGTGCAAATGTGTAGATATTTTTCTAGATATTCTATTCGGAATGAAGCTAATATTATTGTAGCTTTAATAAGCAGCACCCCACTTATTATATGTCCCAAAGCACATGCTCTCATGTCAGTGCTTGGATCACAGGAGATCTGTACATTGATTATTTTTCTCTATTTAGAATTACAATATCTAGACAAAGACAAGCTGCAACTGTGTCATAGGCAGAACGCTAGTATGAAGCCTAGCAAATTTGTCTGGCTTTATGAGATTTCTGGCACTCAGAACCTCTAAGTGTGCTTATACTGAAATGAAACAATAATACTGGCCTGATTAAATCATAATCTTGTTTACAGGACAGAATCATTATGATATCATCAACCCTTTTTTCCCCTCTGGTGTAATCTATGGAGTCTCAAATGTAGTCAAGTTTCTAGAATTGAATTAGAATGGGACAGATGAAGGGATAATTGCCACATGTGTATTTCTTTATTAGTGGCAACAAAGAAGCTTACCAGGGGTAATTATCTTGTCTTAGCGAGTCACTGTGGCAATTATACCTGTGGCACTTATCCACTTGGAGACCCACCGTTCCTGGGTATAAATGGTTAAGCTTTTGGAATCACTCCTGCCTCAGAAAAGAGTGGATAGCTGAGCAGGACATTACTCTTGTTCCACGCATCCATTCACCCGCGCACACACACACTGTCACAGAGAAACACAAAACCAAAGCACCTTTTCATCATTCACACAACTCTCACTTCCTGTTTTAGTCCCCACATCATCCTTTTTGAGTGAAAGGTGAAAACTGATTCACTAAGATAGGATCATATACTCAGGTAGGCTGGAGTTAGTGAAATGGAAGTGTCCAAACACTCTCTCGAGATGGTTAAATCTTTGCTAGAGTGCTTTTGTGTTTGCAATGAATTTAAGACTACAGTAGCAGTAATGACATTGACACAATCAAGAGAGTGTAATAGTACAGTTCAAAGTATACATAAAGTTTTAGAGACCCCGTAGAAAACGAAATTGTTTGGCAATGAATAATTACCTCTCTCCACTGAATTTTTAAGGCCAGCCTTTGGAGATTTATTGTTCGTGGTGATAATACTGTCATTCAGTCCATGTTATTAAAAGGTTCGTTTTGTGTTTGTCTACCAGTATTCGTTGTTAAATATTCAAATGCACCTTAATGGAATCAAAAGCGTTCACTGATTGTACAATGGAAGCTAATGACTGAAATTCAGTTCCTCAGTTACAATTACAGTCAGTAATGATAGATTATTGAGTGGGAAAAAAGTAAAAAGAAATGTTGCAATGAGTTATTCCAGGGTTTTGAATAATCCATCAAAAGTTTTGGTTTTTATTATCATAAATCAGAAGATAAATTCCATTGCAAAAGAGCTAAAGAATCACGCACTTGTTGGGGAAAAAAAAAGAATACGGGAGGGAGGGAGAGAAGTGAAATGAGTTTCTTCAATGATGATTATGCAAACGTCAAATCCATTTGCTTACTGGGTTATCCTACGCAGTTTATTCATGAAACAATTTCCTTGTGGATATTTCCCACTGACTCTTCTTCACCATATTTCAGACAGGGAAATTCCATTACTTCTGGACACATGTTTCCTACCAGTCTGCATCTTCATAGATCCATGGGAAAGGCCAGAAGGGACATTGTGATCATATAGTGGGACCTCCTGTATAACACAGGCCACAGGACCTTTCCTGAATCATTTCCTGTTTGAACTATAACATATCTTTTACAAAAGATCTTGGAATTCTGCAGCTTCTTCTTTACAGAGGTCCATATTGTCCAGGGTGTCATACATTATAGGCTCTGTATTAGGTACATATTTAGCCCCTGTCAACAAAGTATATGAGAACATCATAATCTTTAGTGTATTTAAAACAAATGAAGTATTGTTATCCACATCTTACAGATGGGAAACGGAGGTCTGAAGATTAAGTGACTTGTCCAGTATCACACAGGAAGCCTAGTGGAGCAGGAAATTGAACTCTGCCAAGTCCTAGGCTAGCACCCTAACTCCTGGAATGTAATATCATTTACTGATAAAGTGATTTTATTCCCATTTTCACGGCAAATTGGATGTAGAACCCTGATTACTTTATTCCTACAATCATGCATTCGTTCTTTGCATGGTCATTTGTTTTACTGTAATTTTATTTGCTTTTACCGATGTCATATTATGGGATTCCAAATTCTGAAGGTTGATTCCTCCATATGCATTATCAGAAATTATGGAGATTAAAATGACTACTTGTTTAATTTTCAATGTATTTATGAGCACAGCATCTAAGTAAATTATTAAAAGAACAGTATTTGACCACCTGTATGTTGACCATAGATAAAAAAATCTTTTTTTGACAAATAATGGTAAATAATATTCAACCACTATTCTTGTTTGGAAAAAAAACTTTTCCTATTGAATACTCCTGCCGTCTACACTCTTACAATACTAGTTAAATTAAAAATACAGTTCAAACATGTTTAACCTAATAACAAGGTTACCTTCCCTCAATTATCTGAAATTTTGATTATCCAAATTTTATTTAGTACGCCTCTCACTCAGTGGCATTTGGATGATGTAATCTGAACTGTAGTAATTTTGTGGAGCAAAAGAATGCCATGGTAGCACATCTTTGGGGCTCCTCAAAAGCTCCTTGAAGTTAATAGGAAGCCTTCAAAAGAGGCTTTAGATGAAAAACAAAATTAAAGTAATGCTTGCCCAATGGAAAACTAGCTGTAATCCCTGGGTGAGATCCTGGCTTCATTGAAGTCAATGGCAAAACTCGCACTGAGTTCGGTGGGGCCAAGATGATTCCATTTTTTGGGGGACTTTTTTTCTGTAAGATATACATATCAAGGAGAGTTGCCTCATTAATTTCCATCTGTACCTACCATTTGGCATGGATATTTGATTTTCCTTAGAAATTAAATATTTATATATAAATATGAATGTGATTGAATAGGCACAGTAGAAAAAAAATACTCTCTACCAAGTAGAGTATTACCCACGATTTATACAAAATGCACAGGAAGACATTTTCAATAGCATTTGTAAAACATCTTTTCATTTGCTTTGCTGTTGGTTTATACAACTGTTTTTAGTTAATTTGGTGAAATTTCACTTTAGTAGCTGATTTTAAGGGAGTTTACAGCATTAACTAGAGCGTGGGATAATGTGGGAAGCTGCTGTGGAAGTTTCCCAGTATCGTTTTTTTCATATCAACTGAACCACAATATTATTGCTTCTGTACTTCAGCCTTGTGCCTCTGCTGATCAGAGGCTTCCACTTGTGCTTAATTATGCAAAGAGTAGCATGATTTTGTAATGTAGACAAATGATGCCAACAAGGGACTAGATGGATAGATCATTAAATACTTCTGTTTCACTTGAGAGCTAATCCTATGCTGAAACTAGGTCTCTAGAAGTGAAAGACCCACTACAACATCCTTTACTTTTCATTTACTGTGCTTCTAAAATATTATACAGTAAACTTGTTTTCTTCACATTTATCTGCCTCACTTGAACACTGTTAGGTCCAACTTCTCCATAAGTGTTTTTCTGGAAATCTTCCACTGTACTCTTTATTTCTCACTCATTTTACTTAAAATGGCAAAATTTTCATAAGGACGGATGATGTCTTTCTTTCTTGGATCATTATGTTTTCCCACCATTGCACAGATAGGGAAGCAGAAGTTAATGGACATGCCCAAGATCAAAGAGCAGGCCCAATCCATATTCCTAGTCCTGAGTGTAGTTCTCTTAGCCACAGTTCTCTTATGCCAAGTCAAAGGGTGAAATCCTGGCACCACTGACAAATTGCTACTGACTTCAACTGGGCCAGGATTTCACCTAAAGAGTTTAAGTTGTACATAAAGCTTTGCCTCCATTCAGGCAAAAATCTCTCAATGAATTGTCATCTATTACGTATTTATTTTCATGGCATATATATCACACAAGTAGTTACAGTGTTATACAGGATACCCTGGAAAGGAGCACCTGGGCATAGTGGCTAGTCCGCAGCTATTGCAGGCAATCCCATCACATAAGCCCTTTCATAAACTCATCAAGTTCTATCTTAAAAGTCGTTAGGTTGTTTGCCCCCCACTCCTACTGGAAGGATGTTCCAGAACAATAGATCCTAGGATGGTTAGAAAGCTAATTTCCAGCCTAAATTTATTAAAGGTCTGTTTATACCCATTTGTTCAAACTGCCAAGTCTCTCAGTTTGAGGCCACTAGTTCATATATTCATGTGTTTGGTAAGATACTCAGCTTTTTATTTAATTTATTTATTTATTTATTTTTAGTAAATGTCTTACTCTCAAGACTTCAGAGAGAAGCCAGAAAACTTGATCCTTAAAGGCTACGACACCACAATAGAAAATCACCCTGAACATTATTCCTTTAAAAAAAAAATATTGTGATTGTTAAAGCAGTCTCATGGTTTTTGAGTGCCTGACTCATGATTTTTAAGCTCTTGGGTTGGCAATATTATAAAATCTAGTACAGACAAAACAAATCAATCCCATCAGTGAAAAGAACATTTACTTATGCTGCTATCCTTCTCAAAGCAGGTCAGAGCAATGCATGAAACAAGTTGGGCCAATGTTTTATAACTCACAACAGAGACATTATCAAAGAAAACATAGCCAAGTGTCTGCATCATGGCACTTGCCACTATATCACTCAATATTACTAGGAGAAATAATCATTGCATTCTGTTACTCCTGGATAAAATATCAGAACTGAATAGAAATAATTTCTAAATATAGCATCACTAGTTGGGTGAGATTAAACAACCAGAACAAACAATGTTTGCGCATTCAGCCTGGCTTTCTGTGCTCCTGTTCAGTAATGCAAAGAAAATTAAACTTTACTCTCCAGCAGGTCTGTCTCTGGACAAACAACCAAGGTGGAGAGGCTAGGGGTTTTTTTGGCCCAATATCCCACCAACTGTGCAAATAACTAAGGTTTTGGTTTGCTGCATGAACAAAACAAATATTTTGTTCAACCTGAAAAGAAATGTTTTGTTTAGTTTGATTAAAGTTCAATTAACTTTAAAATAATTGAACTACAATTCAAAACAAAAAGGCCATTTTAGAATAAAAAACCCCAACATGTCTTGTTTCAGAAATGTCAGAACAATTTTTTGTTACCTTTTTGTTTTGTTTTGACCAAAACATTAAGCAAATTTGATGCAAATTTGCACACACACACAAAAACGTGGTCAATCTGAATCTGCATCTGTCAGCAAAAATGTTTCCACCGTAAAATGTTGCCCAGCTCTATCCACCAATGAGTCTGTGTCCCCAGAGGAGATGAGCCATTTCCTCAACATTCAGCATTGCTCTGAACTTAATTAATCAAAATTTATGCATGTCTGTGTATCATATCAAACTTTCCATGCCTTTTGTTCCAAAAAGATGTAGTAAGAACACATTTCTCAAATGTGGTTCTTATTTTTAATTGATATTTTGTTCTTTGAATCAGATGAAAGTGAGATGCCAAAGAAAAAATAAGTTCCACTGATCAGGCGTGAAGGCATAAAAATGTTTATTTTCCAGTAGAACTGAGGAGGAACAGCATATTCAGACCTATAATCTGGAACTGGGTATACCTTAGTGTTGCGAACCCTCCCAGTTTCGCTGGGAGTCTCCCGGAATCAGGCCATATCTCCCGGAAGCTACTGAAGCCAAACTGGGAGATTTTAGGTGCTAAAAGTCCAGCAGTGCAGCGGAGCTAAGGCAGGCTCCCTGCCTGCCCTTGCCTCGCGCTGCTCCTGGAAGCGGCCGGCTCATCCCTGTGGCCCCTAGAGGGGACGGGGGTCTCCAAGCATTGCCCCCGTCCCCTCAAGTGCTGACTCTGCAGCTCCCATTGGCCAGGAGCTACGGCCAATGGGAGCTGCGGAAGCAGCACTTGCAAGTGTGGGCAACGCATGGTCCTCCTCCTGACCCCCCTCACCCGGAACCATAGGGACGTGCCAGCTGCTTCTGGTAGCAGTGCAGGGCCAGGGCAGGCAGGGAGCCCGAGGTAAGTGCCGCCCAGCCAGAGCCCACGCCCCAGACCCCCTCCCACACCCCAGCCCCTTACGCCAGCCTGGAGCCCCCTCCTGCACCTAAACTCCCTTCCAGAACCCACAACACAAGCCCCTCTTTAGCCCAGAGCACCCTCCTGCACCCCAACTTCCTCCCAGAGACCACACCTCTCATCCTCTTCTGCACCCCAACCCCCTACCCCAGCCCGGAACCCCCTCCTGCACCCAAACTCCCTCCCAGAGCCCACACCTCTCACTCCCTCCTGCACTGCAACCCTCTGCCCCAGTCCTGAGCCCCTTCCTGCACCCAAAATCTCTTCTAGAGCCTGTACCCATCACCTCCTCCTGCACCCAAACTCCCTTCCAGAGCTTGCACCCTTCATCCTCTCCAGCACCCCAACCCCCTGCACCAGGCTCAGCCTGGAGCCCCCTCCTACACTCTGAACCCCTTGGCCCCAGCCCAGAGCCTGCACCCCGACCGCCTGCCCCACTCTGGTGAAAGTGAGTGAGAGAGAGTGAGCGACGGAGGGAGGGAGGACGGAGTGAGCAGGACAGGCCTTAGAGAAGGGACGGGTAGGGCGGGTCCTCAGGGAAAGGGTGGGGCATGGACAGGGCAAGGGTGTTTGGGTTTGTGTGATTAGACAGTTGGCAACCATAGTATACCTCTATGTTAAAGATATAGGCTTTTGCAGCATGCTGCACATTAGACATAGAATCATAGCTATGATGGGTTGTAAGGGACATAGCGAAGTCACTTAAGAGAAAGAGCAAGAATCAGTCATGAAGAAGTGTCTGGGCCAGAGGCCATAGCTAGCAATGAGTGACAACATCAGCCTCTTAATATCCTTCCCTGTTCCTCTTCCTATTCCAGAGGGAATGAAACTATCCTGATAGCCCTCCCTTCCCCTGGGATGATGAGTGACAATACCCCCAGCAAAGTGGCAGCAGCTACCAGTCAGTGTCTCTGCCTCCCATGGCCCTTTGGGAGAAAGAGTACAGATTCCCCTGTGCTACACACTGTGACCATCCATGGCTGAGTGTTGATAATCCCCCAGCAACTGCAGCTCCCAGCAATCCCCTCTTTCCACAGAGTGGGGGAAATGAAAATTCCCAGTCCTCTTCCCAATTCCCCCCATTGCACTGGTGAGCAACCAAAACTAAGAGTGATACTGCAGGGAGTGATGATTGGCCAGAAATGGAGGGGGAAGAATGGTTTGTGTATTTAGGGATTGAGCAGTAGGGACAGGAGATGAGGGAGTTCAGGAATGTGTGATGGGGAGAGCAAGAAATGGTGTGGGGGCAGGAGGTACTAATTGTGCAAAGAAGCAGGTTTATCGGAGGCAGGTTTCATGTACACTGGGAAGTGGCAATGCTGGTCTGTCTCACAGACAGTGGGATACTCGTCAGCAGAATTCAGACATGTTTCCAGTTAACCAGACCTCCTGAAACTTAAAGAGGAAGTGCAAAGCAAACAAAAATTGAGTTAACGTTAGATTTTTGTGCAGCATATCCCCATTAACCAGGCTTTGGGGCTATACAACCCAGAAATAAATCAAAACTAATTGATTTAGGCTTGTGTTTAATTCAATTTACTGAAGATAATCCAAAACACACTCAAATTCCATCTTTCTCATGGAAAGCCAATGAAAACCTTGTCTGTGGTATCAGCGTAGCATATTACAAGATATGTTCAGTTAACCAGGAAGCACCAAGATAATTTCACAGTGGAGAAAATATAAGAAGAACATAAGAATGGCCACATTGGGTCAGACCAAAGGTCCATCTAGCCCCGTATCCTGTCTTTCGACAGTGGCCAATGCCAGGTGCCCCAGAGGGAATGAACAGAACAGTTAATCATCAAGTGATCCATTCCCTATGTAAGAGATTATTCAAAAATATTTCTGTGCTAAATGTCTCCCACAGATTGGTTAGTGTGGTCATTGAGCACAGACATCTATACTCTATTCAGTTTTCATTTTGGCTTTGCAGTTCATCTAACAGTTTTTATGTTAACAGTAACTCAAAACAGAGAAGAAAAAAACAAAATACAAGCACACAAACAAGCAAAACCGAAGTTCTAAAAACACATGAACTTTTTCCAGGGACTGGCATGCAAGAAAGTGGAAAAATCTTCCTTGAGATAGTGTAACCTGTTTGATAACCTTCCAGGTTATCTTTTAATCAACTACATACATTTAAGGTGCATGAATTCATGTTCAAGCTTCAATATTTCTAGAGCATAATATTTTATTCATTCAAATGTTGTGTCACACTGGAATCAGCTCCTGAAATAACTTGTTAACCAGTGTCCTGGGGCAGCGGATACATTCGTAATTCAAAAATGTTCAATAGTCTACATCAATCATAGGCTACAATTTCTGAAAGCATGGGCATATCAATGCATGTTAATAAGTATAGTCTAGAATATAACAGGAAAATGCAAAGTCAAGAAAAATGAATCTACCAATGTTTGGGTCATACAGGGAGCAGCCAAGAATACTTGAGGTCATATTGGTACATTTTATAATTAATGTAGAAATTGGTAAATAAAGTCCTGGTCCATTATCATAATATTTATATTATATATTTATGAAAGAACCAAATACACAGACAAACTTCCCAAATAGGTTTATAATCTCTCTCTCTCTCTCTCTCTCTGTGTTTGTATATACAAACACACACACACAGAGTGAAAGATTATGAACCTATTTGGGAAGTTTGTCTGTGTATTTGGTTCTTTCATAAATATATAAATATTATGATAATTGACCAGGACTTTATTTACCAATTTCTAAATTAATTATGAAATGTACCAATATGACCTCAAGTATTCTTGGCTGCTCCCTGTATGACCCTAACATTGATAGATTCATTTTTCTTGACTTTGCACTTTCCTGTTATATTCTAGACTATACTTATTAACACATATATATAAAATAAACCTATTTGGAAAGTTTTTCTGTGTATTTTGTTCTTTAATAAATATATTCTAAAAATACATTGTATATATTTGGACAGATTAGTTATCCAAAGCCAGCTACAATTTACAATTCAGAGTGTTTCAATATTCAATCCTAATTAAAAATACAGCCCATGTGTTTGTATCTGACTTATCCAGAACTCTGTGTTGTTTTTGTCCACTTGCACCACATCAAGTCCTTTTTTATTGACCCTGTGATTAAGCTGGTATTCAGTCACAGCCTGGTAAATTGGTACAACTATCAATGAAAATCACCTTTCAGTTGACAGCAAGAGCCTCGATCTACGCTGGCGAAATTGCTGAAAAATATCCCAGTGGTTCAGTGGGAGATGTAGCATAGACAAGGTTCCAATGATTAAGAAATAATTGAATTATTTTGTTTTAATTAAGTTTGCTTTCCATGTTTAATAGTGATAAAATCAGTTCTGCCCATCACAGCCTTGAATGTGCCCATTTTAATACAGTTCAGCTGAACCATTTTAAAAATTATTTAGTAAATTTCCCCAATATGGATACAGCCAATATGTTTGCAAAAATGAGCTACTTGACAACTTAAAAGTGTGTCCATTATCCTGCAGTTATAAATCTGTGTTTCAGCTTTTAGGTGCTGTGACCTTGTAATTGTGTGTGAAAACATGGTCATAATTGCCTAAACTTCTCATTTATTGGTCAAACACTTGACCATTAAACTAGGAAAGGCTCATGACCACTCTTCAAATGATATTTCCTTCCATCTCAGATGTTAATTCATTTCAGTACATTTTAGTCACCTGTCTTTACTACATGTATAATTTGTCCCTTAATTGTAAGGAATGTGGGACAAAACAAAGGCCAGGCCTACACTATATATATATCCACACCCCCAAACGACAGTTTCCTGACCTAACTCATGGTGTAGACAGCGCTGTGTTGCTGACATAGCTACCACTTCTTGCAGTGGTAGATTAAGTAGGCTGATAGGAGAAGCTCTCTATCAGTGTAGCATCGTCTTCACTGAAGTGCCACAGCATATTAAGTGTCGACCTGCCCAAATTCACAAATATACTCATCAGTATATCCAAAAGGCTGGCAGTTGACAATGTAGTTGAAAAAAACTCCCAACTATCTGAAATTTGGGAGAATATGTCGCAATCTAAAAATCTAGTGTAAGAGTGCTGGATTCCTTTGTCTATCTTATTAGAAGGTCATTCTGCCCTAAAGCATTTTTCTCTGCCACCCATCAAAGGTAGCAGAAAGTCTCTAAGGAGCATATGTTTAAGCATAGTAGCATACCCCTAGGTCATCGTATAGAAGGGCAAATCTTCCTACGTAATGAGAAAGAAATGTTATGACTTTACTAAATTAATAATCATTTTTAAAACATAAATATTATTTCCTACTCTTGATTTCCCAGTGCTATCTGTCATTTACACCTGTCTTTGTGTCTTGTATAACACTAGGTGCATTATTGATACTAAACAAAGAATAATATCCTTTTTGGTAAATAGATATTACATATGTGATATGATGATGACAATCATCTCTTGTAGTTCCTTCTAGGGCAATTTCTTGGCTCCTATTAGCCAAGTTCAGGATTGTTCTCTTATAGGGACTTTTTCCTCCCCACCATAATGTTCTGATGTTGGTGTTTGATATTTGGCTGAGCCAAACAGCTACATTCCTAATGTAGCCATTTTGCAAGTAGCTGCATCTTTCTTTCAGCTGACAAGTATCTGTTTCATTTTTTCTTATTGTTGAGCTGGCATGTTTTAAGATGTTTCACTTTTCAACACAGTTTTGATAAAATATATTATATTCAGATACTTTAAAATGTAAGTTTAATAAAAGGGGGTGGTAAAGTGTCCCATCAATGAGTTTGTTGTTACATCTCCTCCTAGGTGCAAACCAAAGAGGCTCCTTTAGTGAGCATTTAAAGCAATCCAAAACAAAGTCTTTAAGAAGGTGGTGGTTTGTTTGTGTAGGGACTTTGAATTGTCTGGGGAGTTAATAGAAGGTCTCTAAGCCTTTTTGTTTAAGGAAGAAAGGTGCGTGTTTGATGCTCACTTTGTAATCCTTATGCATTGGATTCTGTTCCCACTAAGGTTGGGCGGAATCAGAATTGCAGAACCTGATCCTGTAAGATGGAGAGTGGTCCTAGAAGTTCCCAGAGGAGTGATCCCAGACCTGAGTTGCACCTAACCTACATAGACCTATAAAGCAAAGAGTCTGGATGTGATGGTCTTTAATGCGTTTGGAAAATGAAAGGGTCAATTCTACAAAAGATGGAGTCCAGCAGGGGTGATATTTGAAGTTCTGTCTGCTCCCTTCACCTTGTCTAAAATCCAGACCCCAGCAGCTGAGCTAGCTACTGGAGAGATTTAAGGGAATTCTCCCTCCCAAGCACCTTATAGTTAAAAAAAGCCAAAGCTGCGTACTTGGTAGGCCCCCAACAGAAAGGATTTGTGCAAGGGCAGATCTCTTAGCCAAATCATGCACCTCCCTACTCCATCTTCTGTGTACTCCTGTGCAAGGCTGTGTACTCTTCACAGCTCCCCACATACAGCCCCCCCTCTACCTTTACACAATAGAACCACCTTTTCTGTTTGGCATGGAGACCCTCTGTAGACACAGAAAACATGACTGGACTCTCCCTTCTGTAAGTGCACAGGCCTTAGTGCTGATGTTTTCCAGGACCATTTTGTTGTTCTGTGTTTGTACAGTGCCTAACACAATGGGGTCCTGATCCACGACTAGGGTTCCTAGGTGCTACAGTATTAACAATAATTGACATTCTTTCCTCTTCCCATAAATGAAAATAATTCTCACTGTTTGGGTCTGAAGCTTTCCTCACTATTCAGAAATCATGGCAATAGGGTCGATATTAATAAGGACCAGAGCAGAGCAAATCTTTGATTTTGAACCCCCCTGTCTCCCCCTCCAACCTCCCCAAAATTAGTTTGCTTCAAACCCAAACCTGCTTTTGTTTTTCTCAGTGAAAGAAAAAAAAAAACTGGGAAAAAATTGTTTGGGTCAAGCAAAACATTTCAACTCTTCCAATGATCCAAATGATCCACAATAACATTTCCTTTCAACATTTTGTTTTGAATCCACATTTCATTCAGAAAATTTTGTTTTCAGGTTTTTTGTCCAAAACTATTCACCAAATTGCGCCCCAATTTGTGAAAAGGTTCACTGCCTCAAAAAGCATTTTTTTTGAGAGAGAGAGAGAATTTACTATTCACTGAAAAAGTTTTGCCCTGTAATAAGAACTAGTAAAAATATATTTTTAACATACAGTTACATGAGCATGAAAAAAACACATAATTAGAAAACTTCAGATTTTGAACTTTCTCTCATTCTGTGTTACTAAAATGAGTTGGAATTCTAGCTTGATTTTGTTTGTTTGTGAATAATAATAATAATAATAATAATAACAATAATAGGAAAGGAGTCTTTGTAATTAGAACACAATTAGAAAGATGAATTATGGTTAAATACAATTAATATTCACATGACTTAACTAGACATTTAGGATATTTTCACAGTAAACTAGGAAGCCATGTGTTTTGAATGTTTTTTCTCTTCAAATCCATTCTCCCATTCTGTAGGTTAATAAAGCAAAGTTAATCACTGAATATGTAAGAAGAATTGATTCTTCTCTGGGTCAGTTAGGTGCTGGGGTTTTTTTGTTCACTGAACTGAACTTCTATTAGAATGAGGTTATTGAATTGCAATTATATATGTGAAATACACGTTCAGCTTTGTGGGACATAATTTTTACAAAACATCTGTTCTGAATATTTTATAGCATTAATGCATATGGTACTGGTGTCTTGTATTGAGCAAGTTACATGTAAAATCAATCTCAGTCTCAGCATTATTCTTTACACTTCATATTCAAAAGGTTCATACTCTGGAAGGAAAATTCCCTAGCTGCTATGAAATCTGCAGATAGGCAATGGTAGCTTTTTCACTTATTGGCTTTTTATTTCTCCCTCAGTACAGTTTAGTTAAAGGAAATATTAAGTTGCACACGTTATAAACATGTGTGTTTTTTTTCAATCAACCACACACAAAAAGCGAACACCAACCCAAATGACCACCTGTCACTGAGTTCTCTATTTACCATTAGGTGGCCCCTCCTCCTGGGCATGTCTGGGAATTAGCTACACTCCAGTCTAATGGCCCTTTCCGCTGCATGCTGCACACTTTGCCATCGCTCTCTGTCTCTCACTTTCTGTGACTCAGGATGCTGTGTCTTTGTGGCTTGTCCCTCCCTCTAGGTCATGATAGTCGTCCGCTTCTGGGGTACCAAAGTCCCACTGGACAACCATCTTAAGCAGTCTGCGCTCCACTGCCTGGCCTGTGCCACTTCCCCAGTGGCCGGTAGAAGAAGCCAGGCCCACTCACTACTCCAGATTCCAGTCCAGGCACCTTATACCTGATAACAGTCGCCTGCTTTTTCTCAGGCTCTGTTGCTCTTGCCCTGGACTCCTTTGTACAACTTCTGGTTCCCTCCTCTCTGGGTGTGCCAGCTCAAACTGCCTCCTCCTGGGGAGTAGCTGCAGATGACTAAACTCTAGAGCCTCAGATGCATCCACCTACAACTAGGGAGTAACTGTAGCCTATGTCCCCTGCAACCTCTTTCTGCTACCAACTTCCTGACTTTGTATGAGCTCATTGTGTTCCTTCCCAGCGGGGCTCTATCTTCAGCCAGTCCTTCCATTGCTGACTCTTCTCCAGGTGCAGCCCATCAGGTTAATTATCCTAATTTACTGTCTCTGCTATTTGTCGGTCACACTACCTCAATAGGCTACTGATATTTTTTTGTTTCTTCTGTAATGTAAATGATTGTAAATTATATTTAGCTAAATTAGTGCACTGAAGCACCCCCCCCCCCAAAAAAAAAATCAGTGTCTGTTCTTGTAAAGTTTCCTAAACTTATTATTATTTTTTTTTTTTAGAAACAGTGAGCCACTTTTCAAAGGTCTCATGACTGGCCTAACTCTGCCGTCATTGAACTTAACAGTAGTTCACCGTTGACTTCAGTGGAAGCAGAGTTAGACCAAAGCTGCAGAAATCCCGCCCTAGAGCATAAAGTTAGATCTCCATGTTTCTTTTAGGGATTCTGGCTTGCAGCTATATATTCATGGCTAAGCTACTCTAATAGCTCACCTTGAGCCCACCCTGTAGCACATTATGATATCAGATAGAAAAACTGGAGACTTATGCTCTAGTTTTGTGTTTCTCAAATTACTTTTGCCCTGACATCGAAACCATGGCTTAGCATAAAGAGTATTATGCAGGATGTCAGTAGGGATTACTGATCTCCATAATATTTCTCATTGATTTATATCATCAGAAAATAATCTCAGAAGCTGCTAATCATGCTGATAGGTAATTTATATGACCACATTTTCCTATCACTTTACCCACATTCTCTTTTCCCCATTTCTACTATTTGTCTGTTACGCTTACTTCTTGGGTCTTGTCTTAAACTAGAATCTGATCCTGCAAGCACTTAAGCACATACATACTTTTAATCACAATGAAAATTACACCCATATGTAAATGTTTGAAGATTGGTGCTTTCACTTGTAAACTCATTGGGGCAGGGACTTTCTTTTACTATGGGTTTATACAGCACCAAACACAATGGGGCCTCAATTCTGATGGGGCCTCTAGGTGCCATTGATTGTAATATAAAAATGATGAAGTTTAATGGGATTATAAAGTCGCCTATTTATAACCGTGTGTGTGTAGGATGGCCCTGCTGGGATATTGCTAATGGAAGGTACTATGGTGGCCTGGCTTACAGTAAGTCACAGGCAATTCATGAGCCTGCAAGTTTTATATCTCTGGAGGAATGCTGGTTGCAGTTGCTCTGTGTTGTTAAGACTGCTGCTGCCAGGCAGAGGAACTCGGGAGTTGCTTTGGTTAAAACTACAGTGTTCATCTTTTTTTAGCTGAGTTTTTTGCTCCTAGCAAGTTCAACTTTATAATTTGATATATTCCTACATAATGAAATAAAATTATTTCTGGCTTAATAAAGTTGCTTCAGTCTGGTTATCACAATTATTGCACTTATATTGGTTGTCTTTGCCAGGTGCGGGAAAGGCTTCATATTATGTATACACATATATGTCTCACGAGAGTTAATGCAACAGGTAACAGTAACTGAGGCACTAAATAATAGTGACCACAATCTAATTAGGTTCAACATGCTGGGGAGAGACAAGCTACCAAAAAGTGACACTGTGACACTAAATTTCAGAAAAAAGAGACTTCAAATAAGATATTGCAGATTGAGAAGGGTTCAGAGAAGCTTCATCGGATGCATTCAGTGGAAAATACAGTACTCCTTTTCTTTTTGCGAATACAGACTAACACGGCTGCTACTCTGAAACCTAAACATATTAGTAATTCAGTAACAACTCTTGCAAATGTGTCAAGCTTTTTTGTGCCTATACTTTTTCCTCAGAAAGAAATAGGAGAGTTATACATTTTGGACCCAGTTCTCCATGATATTACACCAGTTATATTGCAGTGTAACTCCATTGAAAAGGATGAAGTCTGCTGAAAAAAGTGGAGTAACAGAGTGGAGGAATCTGGGTCCATGGTGCTACTTCAATGACAATACAATGTTCAGAACAATACAGAAGTGGTTAGTGATGGAAACTCAAGTCGTTTTGGTTTAAAATTGTCCTTTGTCAGTAGTTACTGAAGTGTTTACCACAGGAAGGCTGTTCAGCAGCCAGAGTGAAATTATTTCGAGATTATAATCTGGTTCCTAATGTTTACATCACAACAACTATTAACAGCTAAATGAATATTCCTCACTCTCTCAGCCAATACACTCAGAACTGAATGGAAGTAGAGATTAAATTACCTACTCGTGTTTTGATGTGTCCCCTCAACTTTATGGTTTAATCAGATTTGTTGTTAATACCTGTGGGGAAGCTTGCACTTCCCAACCCATACATTTCTGTAGCCTATGTGCTAAATGAATTGAGAACTTCATTCTCGAGTATTGCCAATGTTGCAATGAGAAACATTTTGGTAGGCATAGTCCATTACAGAAAATTCCCTTCTCTGATATTTGATGTGCATTCTCTGAGGCTGGGGAGGTGGGGACAGCTTTTAACTCTAAAAGCTTAAAAGAGGTCAAAAGGAGCAGGCTGGCAGTGGCAAAAGTTGAAAACTTGCTTGAGAACAGAAAGGAAAGAGGTCTCTCTTGAATTCTCAGCTACACCAGTGCCCTGCAGAAATGAATTTGAGTGGTTATGTTGCCCTGTTTTTGAGACTTTCTCCCCTTCCGCGACATGATTTTTCCTGACATCATTGCAATGCAATACACATTAATGTACTGTAGTTGTGCTTTTTTCTCCCTAACAAAAAAAAAAAAAAAAAAATAGATAACTGAAGAGTGATGTCCTACAAAGACATTTCAGTTCTGTAATAGCAACATCTCTAAAAGCCTTAAAGAACAGTTCTTAAAAATGTAATTCTAACAAAGGGTATCTTTTGGTTCCATCTTATTGTCCCTCAATGATTCATCTACCAAATATACCAAGTAAAATATTCCCCCCCCCAAAAAAAAAAAAATCCTCAGTCTGGGCTTTATGTCAAACTTGGATTTCATGACAGTTTAGGCTCTCATTAATACAATTGCAATTTCATGGTCTTGAAATCATGCTGTCATTGAAACCTCCTCAGCCCCAAGTCCAGTCTTCTCATTGCAATTAGGAATTGCCATAATGGATCAGACCCAAGCACCTTCTAGTCCATCATCCTGTCTTCTACAGTGTCCAGTCATAGACGTGTCAGAAGAAGGTGTAAGAACCCCACATTAGACAGATGTGGAATAATCTGACCCCCCACGTTAACTCTCATCCTGAGCTGTAATAGTTAGAATTCGGCTTAAATCCTAAGCATGAGGTTTAATATTCCTTCCAAAAAGTTTATAATTATTTTTGATAAATCTTGTTATTCTTGTTATCCATGTAAATGTCCATCTCTTTCAATCTTGCTAAAACCTTGGCCTCAATCAGTTTCTGTGGCGGTCAGGTCCATAGAAAAAGTATTGCCTTTTATCAATTTTGAATTTGCCAACTCTTAATTTCATTGGGTGTCCCCTTGTTCTTGTGTTATAAGACAGGGAAAAAAAAAATTTCCAATATACCTTTTCTATACTATTCATTATTTCATGTACTTTAATCATGTCCCCTCTTTTTATCATCTTTCTAAGTCACAAAATCTCAGTCTTTTCAATAACTTTTCATGCGTGAGTTTCCCCCATGCTCTTGATCATTCTCACAAAATAAATTGGTTAGTCTCTAAGGTGCTACAAGTACTCCTTTTCTTAATATGTTTAGAAGTCTCTGATAGAATAATTGATCATTATTGTCAGTGTCATTTATATTGCAGTAGCATTTAAGCCATCAGCCAGGCCAGGGTCCCATTGTGGTAGGTAGTAATCATTACTATACACAAATCAGTATTGCTTTTGCATAGGATCCAGGACCGAGGGTATGATTTCTGCTGCTCGCCAAATACAAAAATAAATAAATAAATAAAAAATACCGGGAACAAACCATGACCTCCATATGGTGTTTGTAGACGTAACAAAGGCCTTTGATACTGTTACTCAGCAGGGTCTCTGGTGGATCTTGCACAAAAAGGCAGATGCATGCACAGATTCATCCCCATCATGCGTTCATTCCCTGATGTCATGCTGACGAGAGTGTCGGAAAATGGTGCTTCATCAGAGCCTTGCTTTGTCACAAAATGGTCTTAAACAGGGTTGTGTGCTCACGCCTACACTATTTACTATTCTATTTCATGCTATGCTGCTAGAGTCTTTCAGAGACTGCAGCCAGGATATTTACGTTCAGTTCTGCACAGATGTCAACATCTTCAGTCTCCAACATCTTGGTGCTCATACTTAAGCAATCATCTTTTTCATTAGGGAATGCCTCTTTGTTGATGACTGTGCACTCATAGCATGTACAGTCAAAGACATGCAGCAGCTAACTGACTGTTTTTCTGGATCAGCAAAGTGATTTGGACTCTCTATCAGTCTCAAGAAAACTGAAGTGCTTCACGAAAAAATGGGTTCTGCCCCTAAAACCACAATGGATGACACAATGCTTAATGCGGTAGAAAACTTTTGCTGTCTTAGCAGCACTTTATCTCATAATGCCATGATTGACAATGAAATCACACAGAACATGTCTAAAGCTAGTTCTGACTATGGTCAACTTTGTGATTGCTGGTAGATGTGAGCGGCATTTGACTTCACACCAAAATTAGTGTCTGTTGTGCAGTTGTGTTCAGCACTCTTCCCTACAGCTGTAACATGAAATGGTCAGAAGCGATACCAAACACTGAAGTCCTGCACCAGAGCTACATAACTAGCATTGAATCCTTAATCATACAGGTATAACTTCTCTGGGCTGGTCACCTTGTACATGTGGATGATATGTGACTTCCCAACGCCATATTTTATGGACAGTTGAAAACAAAAAGAAAAGGAGTACTTGTGGCACCTTAGAGACTAACAAATTTATTAGAGCATAAGCTTTCATGAGCTACAGCTCACTTCATCGGATGTATTCAGTGAAAAATACAGTGGGGAGATTTATATACATAGAGAACATGAAACAATGGATGTTAGCCTACAATCTGTAATGAGAGTGATCACTTAAGGTGAGCTATTACCAGCAGGAGCGGGGGGTGTGTGGAGAACCTTTTGTAGTGATAATCAAGGTGGGCCATTTCCAGCAGTTGACAAGAAAGTCTGAACAGGAGGAACAGTGGGGAATAAACATGGGGAAATAGTTTTACTTTGTGTAATGACCCATCCACTCCCAGTCTCTATTCAAGCCTACGTTAATTGTATCCAGTCTGCAAATTAATTCCAATTCAGCAGTCTCTCGTTGGAGTCTGTTTTTGAAGTTTTTTTGTTGAAGAATTGCCACTTTTAGGTCTGTAATCGAGTGACCAAAGAGATTGAACTGTTCTCCGACTGGTTTTTGAATGTTATAATTCTTGACGTCTGATTTGTGTCCATTTATTCTTTTACGTAGAGACTGTCCCGTTTGACCGGTGTACATGTCAGAGGGGCATTGCTGGCACATGATGGCATATATCACATTGGTAGATGTGCAGGTGAACAAGCCTCTGATAGTGTGGCTGATGTGATTAGGCCCTGTGATGGTGTCCCCTGAATAGATGTGTGGACACAGTTGGCAACGGGCTTTGTTGCAAGGATAGGTTCCTGGGTTAGTGGTTCTGTTGTGTGATATGTGGTTGCTGGTGAGTATTTGCTTCAGGTTGGGGGACTGTCTGTAAGCAAGGACTGGCCTGTCTCCCAAGATCTGTGAGAGTGATGGGTCGTCCTTCAGGATAGGTTGTAGATCCTTGATGATGCGTTGGAGAGGTTTTAGTTGGGGGCTGAAGGTGATGGCTAGTGGCGTTCTGTTATTTTCTTTGTTGGGCCTGTCCTGTAGTAGGTGACTTCTGGGTACTCTTCTGGCTCTGTCAATCTGTTTCTTCACTTCAGCAGGTGAGTACTGTAGTTGTAAGAATGCTTGATAGAGATCTTGTCGGTATTTGTCTCTGTCTGAGGGGTTGGAGCAAATGCGGTTGTATCGTAGAGCTTGGCTGTAGACAATGGATTGTGTGGTGTGGTCTGGATGAAAGCTGGAGGCATGTAGGTAGGCATAGCGGTCCGTAGTTTTCCGGTGTAGGGTGGTGTTTATGTGACCATCGCTTATTAGCACCATAGTGTCCAGGAAGTGGATCTCTTGTGTGGACTGGTCTAGGCTGAGGTTGATGGTGGGATGGAAATTGTTGAAATCATGGTGGGATTCCTCAAGGGCTTCTTTTCCATGGGTCCAGATGATGAAGATGTCATCAAGGTAGCTCAAGTGGAGTAGGGGCATTAGGGGACCAGAGCTGAGGAAGCGTTGTTCTAAGTCAGCCATAAAAATGTTGGCATACTGTGGGGCCATGCGGGTACCCATAGCAGTGCCGCTGATTTGAAGGTATACATTGTCCCCAAATGTGAAATAGTTATGGGTGAGGACAAAGTCACGAAGTTCAGTCACCAGGTTTGCCATGACATTATCGGGGATACTGTTCCTGACGGCTTGTAGTCCATCTTTGTGTGGACTACAGTCCCCCAACCTGAAGCAAATACTCACCAGCAACCACATATCACACAACAGAACCACTAACCCAGGAACCTATCCTTGCAACAAAGCCCATTGCCAACTGTGTCCACACATCTATTCAGGGGACACCATCATAGGGCCTAATCACATCAGCCACACTATCAGAGGCTCGTTCACCTGCACATCTACCAATGTGATATATGCCATTATGTGCCAGCAATGCCCCTCTGCCATGTACACTGGTCAAATGGGACAGTCTCTACGTAAAAGAATAAATGGACACAAATCAGATGTCAAGAATTATAACATTCAAAAACCAGTCGGAGAACAGTTCAATCTCTTTGGTCACTCAATTACAGACCTAAAAGTTGCAATTCTTCAACAAAAAAACTTCAAAAAGAGACTCCAATGAGAGACTGCTGAATTGGAATTAATTTGAAGACTGGATACAATTAACATAGGCTTGAATAGAGACTGGGAGTGGATGGGTCATTACACAAAGTAAAACTATTTCCCCATGTTTATTCCCCACCATCCACCGTTCCTCAGATAGTCTTGTCAACTGCTGGAAATAGCCCACCTTGGTTATCACTACAAAAGTTTTTTCCCACCCCGCCACCCCCACTCTCCTGCTGGTAATAGCTCACCTTAAGTGATCATTACAGTGTGTATGCTAACACCCATTGTTTCATGTTCTCTATGTATATAAATCTCTCCACTGTATTTTTCACTGAATGCATCCGATGAAGCGAGCTGTAGCTCATGAAAGCTTATGCTCAAATAAATTGGTTAGTCTCTAAGGTGCCACCAGTACTCCTTTTCTTTTTGCTAATACAGACTAACATGGCTGCTACTCTGAAACCTGTCAGTTGAAAACAGGAGCACTTATACTGGGATGCCAGTGAAAACAATATAGTGACACACTCACAGCTCATCTAAAGGTTGGCCAAGTCAACCTGAATACAGGGGAAGTTGCTACTGATGATAGTTCAGGATGGTGGCAGACCTGTTGGACTGTGGCTAAAGCCATCAAGAATAGCAGAACAGAAAAAGCCAAAGAGAAGAATGAGCAAGGAAAGTAGGCTGTGGCAACATGTGGCCATGTCTGCCTGAGATGCAGATGCATCTGCAGATCCTGCATTGGTTTATATTTGCACAAGGAGATGCACTGAAACAAACTGACTCTCAATGTTGACTAAAATGGGAGGCTCCATCATATGGAAGGATAGCAGAGACCGAATCATGGCTCAGAGTAACAATTGGCTCCCTGATTCCTCCTTTTTCCACTGGGAAATTAAGATGTTCCAGCCCTTTTCCTAGAGCAGTATGCTTACTCCCCTGCATCAGTTCATCTGTGCTGGTCAGCACATTGGAAGAGTGGGGGAAGAACCAAATGGCAGGACCTAATGTCATCCATTGAGGGAGGGGAACCCCGGTGGGCCAGCATGCATTCCACCTTAGTCCCATGGCCAACTGGGGATATTGGTTGGCGGCTCCTTCTCAGAGCCATGAGCATGGGCATGTAGTTGGCATGGTTTACCACTGTCCCTGATGCCTGTCCTTTCTGTGGCATAAGAGAGACCCTGGTGCATGTTTATCTGGAATGTGCTAGGTTGCAGCCCCTATTCCAGCTCCTCCTAGATCTTTTATTACATTTTTGGCTGCCCTTCTCTCCCCATCTTCTCATTTATGCACACCCTATCCATGACCCCACAAACTCGTGGGACCTCCTCATCAACCTCCTCCTGGCGATGTGGCCATCTACAACACCAGGGAGAGGATGTTGGCTGAGGGGTTCTTTGCAGCTGTGGGGCCTATTTCCGGTCCTCCCGCCGTTCATGCATCCGGACGGAGTTCCTCTGGGCGGCGTCTGCTGGCACCCTTGACACCTTCAAGGAGCAGTGGGCTCTGTCTGGGGTTCTCTGCTTGGTGTCCCCTTTAGGTTCTCTCTTTTTGACCCTTTGACCTTCACACCTGCCCTTGTTTTCCTTTTTGTTGTCCCTGTAATCAGTTGAGTTTCCAGGCTTAGTGGATCCTCCCCAAAGGCAGGTATAAGAGTTCAACAGTAATTACAAATGCATCTACTTTCTTTCACAAACTTCCCTTGAGCTATGTATTTTAAAGATTTATGCCTCTGAGTTAGAGCCCCTTCCCTCCCAGGTTGAAAGTCTACAAATAAACTGTTTTTCTTAATTTGAGAGGAAGTTAACCAAGCTATTGTGACCCTTCAAAAAGTTTTGGGGTTTTAGTTAAGGTTGAACTAGCTCTTGAATTTGAATGAGTTTACTCTTGGTTAGTATCTTGTCATTCCAGTCTACGGGTGTAGCCAACTGGATACTTAAGGGGATTTTAGTATCCCCCAAAAATGTAGGGATTGCATTAATAAATAAATTAAACACTGAGTCTGGAACAGAAGTTCACTTTCTGCACTTTCTTAAAAGTGGACAAATTTAGTCAGGGTACACAACTGCTCATTAAAATGATATGCAGCACCTATTATTTTATTATGTTTAATACTAAACTCCACATATAAAAAAAACTACACCGCTGTAGAATAATATATTTCCATTGATATCAAACGAGATCATCACAAGTACTATCAGTGCAATGAACATGAAAGCGATCAATAATGATTAACCTGTGTATTACAAAGTGTAGACCTCTATAGAATGAATATAATGTTATTAACACATTGTACCAAATAGAATTTACTCCTATTCCCAAATCAGTAATTTTACATTCATTTCTTCCAAGCATTAAAACCAAATAAAATTTAGTTAAAAAACTGTTCAGCTCAAGATAAGGTTACTTTGTTCACATGGAAAAAATATATACTGCCTCCCAGTGTGGAAAATTGTTCCTTATCCACCTATCATGGAGGCCAAGAGGGCAATAGATGTTGTACATAGCTATAAGAAGGCAGCTAGAAGCCACGAGCCTTAATTCAGTACCAAGTATGTTGGTTTAGGCTGGGATTTTCAAAAGTGCTGAAAGGAATAGGGTGCCCTACTCTCAACCATACAAAATAACTAAAAAGCAAGTTGGTCCCAATCAACATGGCTTCTGTTAAGGTCAGGGCTGTCCCTAAGGGTTGGGGGCCTGGGAAAAATCAGCCTGTATGGGTCCCCCATGGGGAAGGGGGCATGCTGGGTCTCCCCTGGGGGCGCTGGTGGGAGGGATAGGGCAGAGGGTGCATTGGTGGGGGTGATGGAGCTCCAGCTGCTCTGTGGGGCGTGGACCAAGGAGGCTTACCTGGAACAAGGCACACCCACTGGTAGTCAGGTTGCCCGTCCGCTGGGTGCCAGTGCCATCTCCTGCCCAGCCTGGACTAGGACCCCCACAATCCCCAGCCTCGCCATTCAAATAATGGCGGGGCCGGGGTGGGCGCACGGGGCGGGGGAACTGCGTGCACGGAACCCTCCTGCCAGCTCTGCCCAAGAGCCCAGGGAGGAGACCGGGGCTGTGCGATCTGTGTACAGGTGCCATGGGGGAGCCCAGCTGTCTGTGCAGTAGCCAGAAACCCCTGACCCGGTCCTGCCGAGCCCCGACCCCAGCTATGCCAAATGGTATGAGCTGCTGGGAGGGAGGTGGGGCAAGATACACCACACTACCTCCTGCTCGCTGGCTGCCTCTGCCTGCTCTGCTCCAGGCAGACCGCTACTGTCCTCGCTACATCTGACACTGTGATGTTGAAGGTGCGGCCCCCCCCAGAGCGCAGGGCCCAGAGTGGTTGCCCCCATTTGCCCTACCCAAGGGATGGCTCTGGTTAAGATGACTATTGCTGCTTCAATCTACTAAACCTGTTGTGTGTCAGAAATAATTGAAGGTATTGATATAACGTTAGATTTTCAAAAAGCTTTTGACAAAAGTCACTTACAAAAGACTCTTGAGGAATCTGAGGAATCATGGAGTAAGAGGTAGGTAAAGTTCTGTCATAGATTAGAAAATGGCTATAGGACACAAAACAAGGAGAAGCAACAGATGGCATCTTGCAACATGTCAAAGGGTTGACAGTAGTATGCCCCACTGTCCCATTCACCCTTCCTCTACTACACCATACTCAAGCCCTTTACCCGTGCCTTCTAGGCCCTACATAACTGTGCCTGTCAGTACTTATCAACTCTCTCTGTTCTTGTGTCAACTCTATCCACTCTGCTCTTCCAGTGAAATAAGTGTCACCCAGAATTTATCAAATTCTCCCACAACTGTCTCCATGAGTTCTTCCATGCAACTAGGGTGACCAGATGTCCCAATTTTATAGGGACAGTCCTGATTTGGGGGGCTTTTTCTTATATAGGCACCTATTAACCCCCTCCCCCCCCCACACACACCTCCTGTCCTGATTTTTTGCTTGCTATCTGGTCATCCTACATGCAACCCCCTAGATATGAAACGCCCACCCAGAGGTGCTCTTCTAACCCCACTGCCTTCTCCACATAGAAGAATGGCTGTTGATGGCAATATTATATCTTATTGCTTTCTTCCCCTTCTCCCTCCCCCGCAAAAGAACTCAAGTTACAGTTATTTCCTTTGACAGTTTGGCATTCTGTTTGACTTTCAAGCCCTTCAGAGTAAGGACAGTGCCATTCTTGAATGTTTGGAATATGCCTAGCACACTATAGGTCCAACCATAAACAAGCAAGCAGTTAAAAAGAACTGTTGGAACAAACTGATTATTTGAAAAGCAACAAGACTCCTGGCCTACACTTCTGAAGGAACACAAGTATGAAGTGGCTGAGCTGGTAGAAAAAACAGACCATTTTTTATTATAAACAGCAATTATAGCAGAAAACTGGAGGGTAGCAAGCTAGGTACAATTGCATATTGGAGGGAAAATAAATTGTACCACACCTAAATGTGGGCATCAATGGAGACAGCTCAATTCAGACCTCTGCTCAGTGTGTAGCTGCAGTCAAAAAAGCTAAGAAGATGTTAGAAAGCATATGGAATGGGATGGAGAATAATACAGAAAATATTATAATATCATCATATAAATGAATGGTGTGGCTTCTTCTAGAATACTTTTAAGTACCGGTCACCTCATCTCAAAAAGGTTAGAGGACGTTGAGAGAAGGGTGATGAGAATGATCAAAGGCAAGGAAGAATTTTTATATGAAAAGAGATGAAAGGACTGGCACCGCTTGCCTTAAGTAGGAGACATAAGAATGAACATGATAAAAGTCCATACAAACAATTAATGGTATAGAGAAGATAGATCACCCGCTGTTACATTCTCTCTGTTTCATAACACAAGAACAAGAGGACAACGCTGAGTGAAATTAAAAGGTGGCAAATTCAAAACTGATAAAAGGAAATTGGACTGTGGAACTCATTGTCACAGGATGTCATTGAGGCCTAAATAGTCACAGGTCTGAAAAAAAAATGAATACTAATCTGTGTATTAAAAATATACAGAATTGATATAATTAATTATAACAATTTTAAGAAGAGATGTTAAATCTTGTGCTTCAAGATTTAAACTAATATCTAACTATTATAGGTCAAGATCAGACCAATGTGGAGGTCAGATTATCCCACATCTCTCTACTGTGTGATTTTTTTGCACATTTCTCCAAACACCTGGTTCTGGCCACTGTCAGAGACAGGATTTTGGACAGATCTGATCCAGTATGGTGAGTCAAAGTCAATGGCTCTTCGGGCTGATGCAGCTAAGTGACATCAGTTTCCCGATGCAGCCAGCATGAAGTCCAGCTGCCTTACTCCAATGGATCAGCTTCTCATTTTGCACCTGGGTGAACTGGAGGTGGCCTTTCAGTGTGAGATCAAGTGAGACTCAAACCCACTACTGTAGGATTGTAGTTGAGCACCTTAACCACTCAGCTACAGCTCCTCAGTTATGGCAATTTTTATATCTTATATAATTAATAATAATAATTAATAATACTGTCTATATTTAGATTGCTTATCTGAACTAGGAGCCTTCAAACTCTGGAATCTTGATGTTTCCCAATCACTAACATCTACCAAAATAACCTTACTCTAAAGGGAAAAAATAGTAACATAATAATAATCCTTCCTCTCCATCATTTTTCATTAGCCAAAAAACTAGTTCTCTCTCTGGCAAGATCATTGTGGAAGTTTTATCAATGTCTGTTGCAGCAGCAGTTTGTTAATAGAAAGAGAGGATATTAAAAAAGTGAACAGTGAATAGAAAGAAGAAAACTTTTTTCACTACAGTAATGAATGCACTTTCTTGCTGGGTTGTATCCCCCTACCCAATCCCCTTTAGTAAAAGCAAAATGGCCTGTGGCATGTTCTGCAGACAGATCAGCCGGGACATACACAGAGTGGCATACATCACGTGTGGCATATTGGTATTTGACTGTGGACTTGTTTTCTTCGGAACATGAAGGCTGCTTCAGTTTGCAGCATGACATACCAGTACATTGGAAGAAGTCGTAGCTTGTTTTATCTAAACAATTGTATTTCCTTATTTTATGACTGACAGTCTGAAAAATATTGATCCAACAGTTCTCTGACTTTCAAGATAGGTAGATAACTGTGTGTCATATGGTCTGTATTTAACTCATCTGATGGGCATTCTTAAGTATAATCATCACATACTTTTGTATTTTGCTGATAAATCATGCCTCACATTTAATTTAAAGTGCATCATGCCCTAAACATTATAAATTCTGATTCCAATCATAGCTTGAAGGCATTGAGGGCTTGCTGCTGCTTTTTTTTTTCCCCAGAACACTTGAAGGGCAAATACACCAAAGTAATATCACTCAGGCATGAAAATGTTTTTCTGATTACTAAAACTCCACCTCAAAAATCCTGCAAGAGAGAGCTCATGGCTGGCCTGGCAGCAGTGTATTGTTCTGTCATGCAAGAGATCAGAATTCTGGTTCAGACATTCCCTTTTGCTCCGGAGATCAGCGGATGCTGATAGGGAATTCTCTCAACCCCTGGTGGCATAGGAAGAGGCTTGTGTTGCTCTTTAGCAACTTCTCAAGCCAATACTTGGATCTCCTTTGATATGAGGAGGCAACATCCATCTCTCTTGGAGGATTTTGGTGTGAGTGTGAAGTATTAAAAAGGGAGGCAATGAGGAGGAGCCAGGAGGCCTTGCCATTCACCCAAACATAGAGAAATCAAAACATAGGCAGACTCGAGAAAACAGGAGAACATGAAAAGACCCTGCATCTCTGAAGGGGTACTCATGAAATCCACAACAGCAGAAAAAAATAAAATAAATCCAAGATCAATGCTAGATAGATACTGGACAGTAACAACTTCAGGATGTATCTGCAAATTTTAAAATCTCAGGAAAACCAGGAGAAGCTCAATTTCTGGGGCCCAGTATTCTGGAACTTAAAAAAAAAAAAAATACTGGCTCACACTTGTTCATTTGTTTCTGCACAGGGTTTCAATAACCACTAAAAACAGAATGATCCCCCAGGATCACAAGATGCTGCCTGCATCTACCTGGGCAGCAGCCTCAGTCTGTTATGTTCAAGGTAGGAAAGGGTCGGATGCATCATATGTACAAAAGAATGGACGGTATTATCCAAAGCTTGTCCTCAGTGAATCAATTTGGAAGCTTTTTTTGCAGGCAATTTGCAGTCTGCTTTTTTGGAGGCAATTTGCAGCCTACAAAAACAGCAGCACAGGTCTTTCAGCACAATCTGAAACTTCACATTCATGTTGCAGAATTGCACTAGGGATCTTATGCTTACCAATATTAATGTAAAATTCTGAAAGGCATAGCAGGTGATAGTACCAATAGCAAGCATTCATGCTTAATTTAACAAATGTTATCATAATAATAGTTAGCACTTATATATTTAGAAGTGTTTTTAATTTTCTGGTATAGACACTATACATATCTTGGTACAGTCCCAATCTTTATAATCTTTCTTCATACGAGAGTTTTTCCATGCCCTCAGATTATAATATAATATAAAACAAACAATAGTCAAAATTGAAATAAAATGTTTCAGATTTGTTAGAATGAAACATTTCTAATCACCCAAACAAAAACAAAAATCAGAATTTTCTTTCATGGAGATTTTCAAAATTTTGGGTTTTTGTTCTGATCCAGAATGAAACCAAATTTCCAAATTTTGAAATCCTTTGTAAAACAGAGCTTCCATCTTCTGCCCAGTTCTAATACAGAGTAATAGGCTCTTCTTTGAATAAAGCTTGATGTTGACTATATCACTTGGGTACATCCTATATACAGGAAAAGATATACAAGAAGGACTTGTTGGCTGCACCATATAGAATAATTACAATGGCATCGCTCCAAGGGGTAAAGCACTAGAAACTGTATTGTACAGCCACAGCAAGTAAATTAATACCCACAGGATTAACTCGCCAAAGTCTGAACTAATCAGTAACGTACAGATTGTAACATAGACACTGAATTCTACTTCAACTAGGCAGATATTCCTATCACTCTGGATTACTAACAGCAACTGTTATCTGCTAAGGAAAAGCTGTGCCAGTTTTATCTTATGCTTGATTGGATTCCAAGTGATCACAGTAACATAGGTAACTGATTATGATGTAAAAGCTCTGTCTCTTCTATAGTGCCTGTTTGTTTGCCTTTCTATATCAGCATTGTTGTTTGTATGTCAATGAACCCTTGTATTAACTTGTGAATTCTTAAAAGATTACTGTATTCAAGAAAGAGATTTAAGTTACTCTATGTGAAATTAAGTTTATAATATAAACTGTAAACATAATAGCTTTGAGCTTTCCACAAAACGCTGCATGGTGTTCTAAGCAGGGGTTTCAGAGAGTTCAAGTGAAAGAACATAACCTGATCCCAGTTCACGTGTTAACTCTTTGTAATAAAGCAGTGTAACATATGGCTGTGTAAATCCTTGCTTTCATTGGAAAAATGCATTTAAAACAGTGCTATGGTCTGTGTTGCTCAATTCATAGATAAAAATGAGTTTGTTTTGGTTTCAGCTAGTGTGGACAAGTCTTTGTTATTTTTACTAATAATGATGATATTTTAATGCTGTAGAATGATTTTAATTAAATCTGAGAAATTGCTTTTGGTTAATTAACTAGATTGCTTTTTTGAAATGTAATATGCTGTAGAAAGAGTTAATATATTAACAGGACTTTTTATTGCAAATTTCAGCAGAGTATCAGAGGCTACTTTGGTGCAAAACTGAACTTTGATGATGCCAAGCAAAATATAGAGAACACATGGCATGTGTAAATAGTCTGCATAGCCGGAGAGCCTGCATGCATAAGATGATTCAAATTATTCACTTTCCTCATTACTAGAGAGTAGTTTAAGGTGAATCTTGCAGAGTGATGTACCAAAACAGTCTGATAAAATGCTGGATTTATATTTACATCATCTCTGCTGTACTTATTTGAAGTATAGCTGTGGGTTTGTTTTTGGTTTTATTTTTGTTATTTTACTGGCAGACCTTAATCTTTAGTAATATGCTAAGTGCAGTGAGATGAATATGGACATTGTGCCTGCATGTGAGAAAAATAAATTAATACCCAAAGGATTAACCCTCAGCAGAATGTGATAATTATTATTGTAGTAATTATTATAAAACAAACTTTCCACAATAGGTTTTACAAACAGGTTGCCAGTGAAAAACACACTTTCAGAGCAGCATGAACAAAATATGCTGATTGATACTCAGAATTCCCTCCCTCTAGTATCTCCTCTCTCCTCTCCTCACCCAGGAGTATTTGATGGGACTAATATGTGCCAAGATCATACCTAGAATTGCTTGGAAATTTCTTAGAAACTGTTATGTCCTCATCAGATGTAAATAGACTTGGGCAGCTCATATAGCAAACGCCCCAGTTGTGTTTCACTGTTATTTATGTTCAGGCCAAATTATTCTGAGCAGGACAAAATAATCCACAGCTTCTTATATTCTCCATCATTATTGCTGAAAAGAATGCTGCCTGAAACAGAATTAAAATTTTGCAGATGAGCTATTTCCCTGCACCAAAGCTGTGATTACATACAATGGTTCTGAAGAGAATCCTTTTTCATAAGAATAATTCAGTTGCAAAAATGATACTTAACTCAAATCAGCCCTCTTATCTCTTGTAACTGTGGAACGAGGTGCTGAATTCAGCCCTAGGTATAAGCAGTGATGAGCTGGAGCCGGTTTGCACCGGTTCACTAGAACCAGTTGTTAAATTTAGAAGCCCTTTTCGAACAGGTTGTCCCGCGAGGGCACCTTTCGTGCTGACTCAGTGGGTGCTCCAGGGCTGGAGCACCCATGGGAAAAATTTGATGGGTGCAGAGCACCCACCGGAAGCTCCCCGCCCCGCGCCTGGCCCCTCACCTCACCTCCCCCCCCCTCCCCTGGACGTGCCGCCCTGCTCTGCTTCTCTACCCCCTCCCCCCGCTTCACACGAAGCAGCTGTTCGCACCAGAAGCCTGTGAGGGCTGAAAAGCAGGCGGTGGCTTCGCGCTCAGGCCCAGAGAGGCGGAAGAGGAGTGGAGGTGAGCTGGGGCAGGAGGGCACGAGGAGGGCCGCCCGCGCTGCAGCAGGTAACGCGGGGTAACTGCTCCCTGCCTCAGCTCACCTCCGCCTCCCTGTGCCTGAGCGCGAAGCCACCACTTGCTTCTCAGCCCTCCCTGGCTTCCCGTGCGAACAGCTGATTCGCAGGAAGCCGGGTGGCGGGGGAGAAGCAGAGCAGGGCAGCGTGTTCAGGGGAGGAGGCGGAGCAGAGGTGAGCTGGGGCTGGGCGCGGGGTGGAGAGGAACTGCTGGTGGGTGCTGTGCACCCACCAAATTTTCCCCGTGGGTGCTCCAGCCCCAGAGCACCCACAGAGTCGGTGCCTAAGGCACCACTTTTGATATGATCAGTGGGGGGAGCGGCTGCTCCCCCTGCTCCCTTCCTAGCTATGCTCCCCGGCCCCATGTAAGCATCGCCGGGACTCCCCACCTCGCCCCCCGGCAGGTCCCTCTGGTCTTAGGGGAGGGGTGGGCACCCACTACGGTGGCCCACGAGACCCTCTTGCCCAGTTCTGGGGGCAGTCAGGGGACAAGGGAGGGGGGTGGATGGGGTAGGGGTCTGGGGAGGAGGCGTCAAGGAACACGAGGGGGTGGGGGGAGTTGGATGGGGCAGGAGTCCCCGGGGGGTGGGGGTGGGCCAGAACCCCCTCGTGGGATGAGGAGGGAACCAGTTGTTAAGATTTTGGCAGCTCATCACTGGGTATAAGCCCTTTCACATCAATGGAATTACATCAGGGCTGAACTTTACTTGATAAGTTTATATATGAAGAAGTATTTGATGGGACTAATATGTGCCAAGATCATACCTAGCATTGCTTGGAAATTTCTTAGAAACTGGTATGTCCTCATCAGATGTAAATATACTAGGGCAGGTCATATACCAAACCCACCAGAATATTCAGTGTGAGCTTCTGCTGTGGCTAGTTCTCTCTAAAGAGGAGAAGATCAAGTATGCTATAAGGATCAAGTTTTGAAAAATAAGTGACTATATTATGAATACACATTGTATGTGCAATTGGAGAGTGGGTACAATAAATAGACTACAGTTTCTTCTAAATTTCAAAAGGTGTAGGTGCTGGAACTCAGGGTGCTGGGGATGCTGGCTTGAAGGGTTTACAGTTTGGTTCAATGGTTCTCAGCACCCCCACTATACAAATTGTTCCAGCATTCTTGTCAAAAGGTGTTCAAGAATACAGGCTAAAACAAATGTTCCTAATGGTAGCTATGTGCACAAAATAGGCAATCATAAACCTATTTTGTCCCCTCAGCTGCATATTTTGCATGTGTTTGTTGGGCACAGTTGAAGTTTTCTTTGAAATGTTGACAGTAGGTAACATTACTGGCATGAGCAAATATTCCCTTTACCTGGAATAGGGAGCAGGCTACACCTGCTAAACTACCTCTTTGTGCCTGTGCGCAGAATTTAGACTCCTATTTGAGGATCTGATTCTACCTCTCCTGGAAAAGACCAAGAAAAAATGCACACCGTGACAACTTATATATGTCATCTGTCAAAGTTATTTTTCAGCATATTATCCATATAAAACAGAATCAGATTTCAGTAGGGGAGAAAAAGTAACCTCATTCATTCATTCACAGTTAATCTCAATAGTTATGAGATCATGTTGAATCGATGCCTACTCATCCAAGGCTGCCAATGTCCACTCCAATGTAATCTCACCTCCCTGATTTGGTTTGGTGTCTTTCGATCACCGCTGTCTCGTCATTAAAAAGTCTAACTGTCTTTTAAACTCATTATACTCTTTGGTTCTCGTGACATTATTTTAACCTATTCCATCTCTTGATTTGTTCTGAACATTCTGTTTAACCATTTGAGGGAAATATTTTGGCCTGAATTTCCTGTATGCTCAAAGAGGAAGATGTGTTTATTTTTAGCCTGTATTCTTGTAACACTTTTGAACTTTAGAAGAAAGATAAGTCCAATTATGGAACCCACTCCCCACCAAACACGGAACAAAGTTGAGGCTGCATTCATTCAATATTCAGGTAGGAAATCATTGCCTAATTCAGTAATGTGAATAACATACTGTAACTGTGATTTTTTTCTCATTTTTCAGTGTATTGTATTTTAGTAGTACTAAGATGAACACTGCTTTTTTCATGGAAAGAGTATGCACAATAAAGACTTATATTTTCAGAAAGTCTTGTGCCAAAATAAGGACATAATTTGACTGCATAGTCAAAGTACCTGTACATGCAGTGACCAGGAAGATATTCATTAGCTGTTAGTGCCTGTAAAATATGTTTAAAGGAGCAAGTTAATGGGACTAGGTACGTGTTGAGAGCTGAGTTGGTGCTCACATGGCCGGTCCTAGAACAAATGGTGCTGCAGGCACCAAGGACTGTCTTTGACAGCCTCACCCCCACCCCTACCACCACCACCACCCTCAAGTTGTTAAACTTTTGAATACCTTATTTTTTTTATTGAATTTGTAGCCCATTTCAGGACTTTGAAGCAGGATTTGCATGCATAATTTATCCCTGTCAGATAAGATGATAAATTTGCATGCTAGGATCTGTAAATCTGCATTTAGTCATGCCATATATAAGCAAATAAAAATATCATTTCTCTAAGCTTATAGAAACTTTTTAATTTTAAGAATAACTGAAATGTAAGAGGACTTCCATCATTTACGCTTCATTCCTCAATTTCTTCTGCACAGGGACAATCGCTACTGCCTAAAGCCCAGTCTATGTTGTTCAGTTGCAGATATTTTCCCATCAAATTTGCCCCTTGCTGCAAACTAGATGGCAATTGAGCTTTTGCTTGCTATACTGAGCTCCTGAAGGCTTCTTTGGGAGCATCTTTTATTTTCTACAGGGGAAAATAGACAGTATTAGGGAGAGCTAAAATCTTTGTTCCATAGTCTTAGAAAGTCATCAAACATTACATATTAAGCACGGCAAAAGAAGTAACAGTATTTCTTTTATATTGTTGTTTAGATAGGGGTTCAATAGATATCTCTGGCGTCTCATTAACTATGTCCTTTATTAGTCATTATTTACACTCTTCAAGTCTTAAAACACAACTACACTTTCACAATTACACAATAAATCAAGGTTCACAATATCACAACTGGGTTCTCACTTCACTTTAGTTTGCTTTTATATCTCACTGATTGGTGATGCCCTGTCCCTTATATACCCACGAGGGCATGGCTGGCAACATTCTAGGAGGTCTGAGGAAAATGTGGTTCTCAGAAAGTCTGAAAGGTTCCATGAGATTTGTCATAAATACAAAGGGAAAGGTAACAACCTTCCTGTATATAGTACTATAAAATCCCTCCTGACCAGAGGCACAAAATCCTTTTGCTTGTAAAAGCTCAGGTAACCTGGGTGGCACCTGACCAAAAGGACCAATAAGGAGACAAGATACTTTCAAATCGTGGGGCGGGGGGGAGGTTTTGGTCTGTCTGTTCTGTGTGCTTGCTGGACACAGATCAAGAAAGCAAGCAATCCAACTCCATTAGAATCAGTAAGTACTAACAAGGGAATGTGTTAGCTTATTTTTGTTTTGGCTTGTGATTTTCTCTGTGCTGAGAGGAAGGTGTATTCCTGGTTTTCTTTTTGTAACTTTAAAGTTTGGCCCAGAGGGAAATCCTCTATGTTTTTTAATCTGATTGCCCTGTAAGATTATCTTCCATTCTAATTTTACAGAGGTGCTTCTTTTACGTTTTTTCTTTCTAATAAAGTTCTGTTTCTTTTAGAATCTGATTGGGTTTTTTTTTTTTTTTAGTGTCCTAAAAACCCCCAAGGTTGGTCTGTGCTCATCTTGTTTATTCTCAAGCCTCCCCAAGAAAGGGGGTGTGGGGGCTTGGGGGGATATTAGGGGGGAGTAGGAACCTGGTCCTTTCCCTGAGTTTGTCTAAATCACTTGGTGGCGGCAGCATTACCTAATCCAAGGTTCAAGGGAGAATTTGTGCCTTGGGGAGTTTTTAACCTAAGCTGGTAGAAATAAGCTTAGGGGGTTTTCATTAGGGTCCGCACGTCTGTACCCTAGAGTTCAGAGTGGGGAGGGAACCCTGACAAGATTCTACAAAGGTCTAGAATATTCTACAAGGTTAGTGAAAAATGAATCCACATATGGAATATCTGAAACATTTTACTTCAAACATTCTATTTTCCTTTTTGTTGCTAATAACAGAAATAGTACCCTGAGCCCTGCACCCCACAAGCCCGGCACTCCATGTAGTCACCTCAGTCTCCTGCCCCTAAATCCAGCCCTGGCTGCTTACGTTCTTTGCCAGGTCAGATGGCCAGAGTGACCTTCCCCATGCAGGTTCAAGCCCTCTAAGAAGTTAGAAGCAGGGCAAATCAGTGACTACTATATATTTAGAAGTATGTTTTGTATCCCAGGAACAGGATTAGTATCAGACAGTGGAACCTAAACAGTGTGTGTGTGTATCTATCTATCTATCTATCTTCCTACTGTGTTTTCCACTGCATGCATCTGATGAAGTGGGTTTTAGCCCACGAAAGCTTATGCTCAAATAAATGTGTTAGTCTCTAAGGTGCCACAAGTACTCCTCGTTCTTATAGGGACATAGTTCTTCTTTACTTTTCAATTTCTTTTTAGAAAAAATCTACCATTCCATATCACATACACAGGGATTCCATAGCACATCCAGATTTATTTTTGGATCTGTTGTACCGAGCCGATGTGTAGACCCTTTCATAGGCCAATGGAAAATCCATAAAGAGGAGGCATTTGCCACAGCAAGGACATGGAGATTAAAAAAAAAATAGTGGGGGGGGGGGAGGACTAGCCTTTGTCTGCACAAGAAAGTTGCACCAGTTTAACTTAACTTGGTTTTTAAATTGATTGTGTTAAATCAGTTCAAATACCTGTGTATTCTTTTGGTTTAAGAGCAGTTTATTTTGGTTTAGCTTAAACTAGTTCCTGCTAGTCGATTTAATGATAAAAGCCACTCTTAAACTGAGACACGAGTGTCCACACAGGAGTTTGCACCAGTAGAACTAAATGAGTTTAAATTCACACCTTTGGTTAAACCAATACGATTTTCTTCTGATCACAAGAAAGAAGGGGGAGTTGCAGAGAGACACGAAAATGGACTGAGGTAGAGAAAGGTGATGTGGGTCCTAATGGATAGGTAAAAAAAGGAAGAGAACTAGAGAGAGAAAAATAAAGGTGAGGAAGAGAAAGATGTGGAGAGAGGGATCTGAGGAAATGGGATTGGCTGAGAAAGGTGAAAGAGAGAAATCTGGAAAAGAAATAATAGAAAGGTAAACTTGAGCAAGGCTGAGACTGGTGTTGTACAGTGGTAGAGAAGGGAAAGGGAGAACATTTGTAGGGAAAAAAAGATAAAGGTGGAAGTGAAATGTTCGCACACACACAGGAACAGAAAAGAGACAAAGGAAAAGCTGGAGAGGGAATTGAAGGCAATCAGGTCAGAGAGGGCAGACACTCTGGGGGAAGACATAAGAGGACATAGGTAGGAAGGCCTAACTGTGGATCCAATAGACACGGGGGATTCTTACCCCAAAAGTTTGGTAATTACCCTTTTGCTCACTACTTTAATCATATGCAAGAGAACACAACATTTTCACTCAACAATCCTTGAATATTTTTAGACAGACCAGGATGGGCAGTTGTTTATATTTCTGGGTAAGGCTTTTTAATCATTTGAGCTCTCATGCTTCAGTGTATTTTGTGTCCTCTATTATCTAGCACTTTTCCCTCTAGGTAAAAGTCTAGGCAAACTGGGGTTTCTATATTCTTTTTTGCCCAGAGCAGATTTCAGTGCTATTCAAGGCTTATGCTTGCTGACTCTGAGTGCATACTCTAGGAGTTGATGGATTTTAATGGTCTTTTGAATGCCTCACCATGGAGAAATTCTGAAGTATTTCTAAAGTGGTAATATGGATAAATTTCATAGTTGTTATGAATACTTTGGACCCAATACTGCAGTAAAACACAAAGTGTGATAAGCCCACCATGGGATGGCAGTAAAATTAATTTATATCATACTAACCCCCTATTTTAAAAAAATTCAGATGACTGCTTTTAGCAACAAAAATATCTTCCAATTTTATTGTTAAAAATCATATTTCTGAGTGTAGTCACTATGTTTTCTCCATCTCAAGGACTTACCAGATACTTCTCTTTAGACATATGAATATATTCAATTTGCTTATTAATGACTATGGAAGCATTTTATTGCACATCTTTTGATTTTAAAATGTTGTAAAAGTTACTGGGACTTGAGGAGATGGGGGTTCTATTCCTGGCTCTTCCCCTACACTACTGTATGATGTTAGGGCAAGTCACTTTACCTTTTGTGTGTCTGTTTCCCCTTTTGTGTATTTTCTATGATATTTATATTGTGAACTCTTTTGGGATCAGGACTGTCTCTTGTGTTTGTGCATGCCTAGCAGAATTTGGCCCTGATCTCAGTAGAGGCTTCTAAGTGCTAAGTAATACCAATTTTAATATTGTCCTCTTACAGTGTTTAGAAACATGTGACGAAATAAAATTGCCACCTAAAAAGAGAATCTGCTAAAAATCCCACAATAGGGTAGCACTTGAAACATGTTTGCAATCACATTGGTGCAAGACACAAAACAATCACTGAAGAACAACATACTAAAAAAGATATTGGGTGAGAACAGAGTGATACTCAATACTGAGACAAATGTGCCATAGTATTATACTAATTACATTCAAATACACTGAAAGAACATTAAAGATGCAAAGTCAAGTATTCAAAAGTTTACAGATGCTAGAGTTAGGGATTTCATGTGGAAAAATGGCATACAATCATGTAATTAAAGACTTCTCATAATACGTATGTATGAGGAGTCCAAATTAAGTTTGCGTGGACAACCTTAATTCTGGTATATCCTAAATGTTTAATGCTTAACTTTTCAACCATAATGTTCTTTTAACGTACTTTTTTCCCGTCTGTAATTAGGCATTTAGTTCTGTATGTATATAGACTGCTGTGCAGCTGGCAGAGTGCCAAACAAATGTGAACCTTCTCACAGTCTAAATGTGCAGGAGGGTTTGCAATGTAGACCAAGACAACATAAACTTGGCAGATCAGATAAGATTGGCTCAGTGGATAGTGGCCATGCCCAGAATACCAAGTGTCATGTCCAGCAATATTGCTATTCTGAGTCTCTCTACGGACCATTCAAAGTTTCTCATATCCGTGATACCAAGGCATGCTGACTTGAGTTGGAACTCTATGATGCCACTCCACAAGAAGCTCAATCAAAAGAATATCAGATAGGCAGTGTCAAGGTTCCTTCCCCACTCTGAACTCTAAGGTACAGATGTGGGGACCTGCATGAAAGACCCCCTAAGCTTATTCTTACCAGCTTAGGTTAAAAACTTCCCCAAGGTACAAACTTTGCCTTGTCCTTGAACCGTATGCTGCCACCACCAAGCATGTTAAACAAAGAACAGGGAAAGAGACGATTTGGAGATGACTTCCCCCAAAATATCCCCTCCAAGCCCTACACCCTGGGATAGGCTTGATAATAATCCTCACCAATTTGTACAGGTGAACACAGACCCAAACCCTTGGATCTTAAGAACAGTGAAAAATCAATCAGGTTCTTAAAAGAAGAATTTTAATTAAAGAAAAGGTAAAAGAATCACCTCTGTAAAATCAGGATGGCAAATACTTTACAGGGTAATCAGATTCAAAACACAGGGAATCCCTCTAGGCAAAACCTTAAGTTACAAAAAGACACAAAAGCAGGAATACACCTTCCCTCCAGCACAGCTTATTTTACCAGCCATCAAACAAAAGAAAATCTAACACATTTTCTAGCTAGATTACTTACTAACTTTACAAGAGTTGTAAGGCTTGCATTCCTGATCTGCTCTCAGCAAACGCATTGTACAGACAGCCCAAACCCTCCTCCACCCTCCAGATTTGAAAGAATCTTGTCCCTTCATTGGCCATTTTGGGTCAGGTGCCAGCGGGGTTACCTTAGCTTCTTAACCCTTTACAAGTGAAAGGATTTTGCCTCTGGCCCGGAGGGATTTTATAGCACTGTATACAGAAAGGTGGTTACCGTTTCCTTTATATTTATGACAGGCAGGAATTTTCAACTTCAGTTTATCCAAATTGTGTGACTATGGATGCATCAATGTGGATTTGGGCAGCGAGCACAGCTAACCTGTTGAGGAGGTTAATCCTTGCAGGAAACTAAGCTTCACATCATCAACTTGGAGATAAGGGCTAATTTTATATGGATGTTAGGCTTTTGAAGACCTGAAATATGTTCTGTTCCAAATAACGATTGAAGCAATTGCACTCCTGGAGGCTCGTAAATTCTTTTTACTTGCTAATCAATTTCTTAATCTCACACCTCAAGATGAAACAGAAGGGGCTAAAAGGTGTCTTGTTGGGTTATTATTATTTTTTCAATCAAGTTAGTTTAACACTGTTGAAAAAGAATCCCTCTTAAGATGCAGGCTAAGACTAGATCTTTCTGGTAAATTATTATTTTTTCTTGTGAAAAATCAAATTATTTGTTTTTTGGCAAGCATGGTTTTGGGACTTTCAATTTTTGCATGAAAGCCTGAAAAATTAAAAGTTTTGTTTCTGTTGAAATTTTTCAGTATTCAAGGAGCACTTTTGTCTTGTTTTTTTTTCTACAAAAAAACTGAATAAGTTTCACACAGTTCCATGAAAAAACAAAATTTTAATAGAACATTTATTACCAGCTCTAGCTAACCTGTTTGAAACCATGTTAGCTGACTGTATTGTAACCAAGACTAACACTTAGGCTGCAACACAGCCAGTTAACATAGGTTGGCCTACGAAGGAGTATTTTTAGTCATGTTCAGCTAACCCAACTGAGCTAATATTATTGCCTATGCTTTTTGTTTATCAAGGAATGCCCAAGGTGTTCTCTGGAATAATCAGTGCCATCAAAATAACGATAAGTAAGAAACTTAATTGCTGTATTGCTGTGCTGTCCTGTGTGAAGATGGACAGTAATAAACATCCAAACACTGTGTTTTATTTCCTAAGTTGCCTTTTTTTTTTGTATTGCACTGTAAAACCATCTCAGCAGTCAGCTTATAACAGGTCCTATAGTAGAAAAACCTCTGAGGTTTTCATATCCAATAACAAACAAACAAGAAAGAAATGAGAACAGTTCATCAAAACCTCTGTTGAGTAACTATTGCAGATTCACTACAGTAATAGGATCCTCTACAGGGATAATTTGTCAGGTTATCTGTATTTTGGAGTTATGATAGCAGAATATGGTACCACACTTGTGCAATATCCAAAATGTACTTTTTGCTGCTTTCAGTTTTTACAGTGTTCTCCACATGACTTTAAAGGCTAATGTCCGGGCTTGCACTTTGGAATTTTGATCACTTTGTGTACTGTGTGTCAAGTGTTTCATAAACAAATGCTAGCTTTGAAACTAGGAGGCCTGATTGTCATCTCACTTGCACTGGCCGTACACTGGTGCAATTTATTGACTGCCATAGAGTTTTTCCTGATATACAGCAGAGTAACTGAGAAAAAAAATTAGACCCTGATTTACACCTATAGCAACTGGAGAGAATATGAGGGGCACTTTTTTCTCTTGAGCATGATAGTCAGGTTTGATAAAGGAGAGGAGCTGAACGGGACTGTTGGAAGAATAGCTAGTTTCTCAGCTGAACTAATGTATGTGTAATTTCCATGCAATATGAAGCTGAAGCTAGTTTGGAGATTGCTGCCCAGAACATAAAGACAGAAAGTAACAAGCTGAAATTTACTACCTGAATAGCACTAGCAGCAGCACAGGATACACTAAGATTTTATGATATTGTTTTAAAGCTGCATAAAATCCTTTTATATTCTGCTTATTTATTAGCTATTTGCATCAGTACAATGGTGAGTAATTCTGTAGTTTGAAGAGGGCTAGCATACTTGAATCAATAATTCATGGCTCTGAAAGATAAAACTAAATGTCAGCAGGGAGTGTGAGGCCACTAAGAGAAGGGGCCTCTTTTTCACAGAGTAGTTAAGTAATTGTTACTCAGATCACAGGAGTGAAAATCTAAACATTTAGAGGCAGTCAAGAAATATCGAAAGGTGGTTCTCTTGAAGCATCTTGGGAGGAATGCAATAGAAGTTTATCATTACCCCTAGCAGAGGCGGGGGGGAGGTTATATACCACAGTGTCAGCATATCTACAGCAAATAAATGTCACTGCACTGTCATCAGTGGCTACTATGCTTCTGCTGTGTCCCTAAAGAAAAAAGGAATAAGTGATCTGCAGAGTTTATGACTTTCACCATTGCCTCCCCCAGCCCGTTCTTCCCCTAGCCCCAATTAGGACTCACGGGCGTCATTCTGATCCCACTTAAAGCAGATTTCCTTCTCAGCTACACCGGTGTAGTGTAGGAGCAATCTCCATAAATACATTTTAATGTTCTTCTTTTGGTAAAAGCTTATCTTATTTTTCAAGGGATAAACATATTCTGTTATATACATAACAAAAACATTATTTTTATTTCAGCTAGAAGTAGTACCACTCAATTTTGGGGCCTGCAGGTGAGATAGAAAATGCAGCTTCTGTTTCTGTTGCTGACTCTTGCCACCTCACTGCTGAAGAAACACAATCATGACACATGGTTTTATCAGCTACTCCAGTACCTGGCAAACTTATACCAGCCATTGGGCTGTTTAGGGAAAAGCTTTTTCTGCCTATCTGGTCACAGGCTCACAGTGATGTTTCAAAATTTGTCATCTTGGCTGGCTAAGCCAAACTCTCATTAAAAAGAGGCAAAAAAAAATAAAGATCGGACAGAGAAGAAATAAGGTGGGGAAGGAAAATGATATATGAATTGGGAGGTGACAGCAGGAACCAAAGTCTCATGTCTCAGGTGCTCTTCAGGGTTTAGCTAGAGATGATGGAGGTGGTGATATCATCTGGGTTCCTCTCTCTGGCCTGGTCTGGTCAGGACATCTCTGAGGATCAGGATGACGAAGGCCCAGTAGTGTAATGGTGGATCCTGGCATCCTCACTACATGGCAGGGAGGCAGCCATGATGGTGAATTTCACTCCTTTCAGTCCTCCTGTCTCCCAGCCAGCCTCCACCAGAGACGTTTTTAGGACTCCAAAAGGGAGTTATAGATAGAGTACCCATCCCCTCTCATTATATGATCCACTAATTATGCCTGTTAGGTCCTTATTATTACAGCAGTGGTCTGCCGGGGGCAAATGGTTATGTTAGTTATTTACATGTTAAGTTTGCCATAATAAAGATCAAGTGGCAAAATACTGTAATTTGCATGAGGTTTACATTCAGTGGGGTCAGATTCACTGGGGTATGTTTCAGCTGATGAATCCTGCTCAAGCCAGGTTTCTAGCTGCTTTGAGCCACCAGAGTGGGGCTAAGTATCCAGAACATGCCCATGAATTTGCCACGTTGAAAGCAAAGCTGGTGCATGTTACACTGTGCTGCTGCTCACACACATTTATGCCCAGCTTACCTGTATATATTTTATATAACAATTTAGGTCACAGCTCCTTTTGTCCCGGAGACTTCAATAGAATTGCACTTATTCCAAGCTGCATTTGATTTAACTTGGCTCTGAGTTCCTTGAGCTCTAAATATATGTAATTATGATTTTTGTAGCTATTCAGTTTATGATCTATTGTCTTAGAACTAAAATTGTTTTCATTTATGTGTGAGCAATGGAATTATCTTGGCTCTTAGACATAATAATAATCAAAATAAAATAATTGGATTGGAGCCATACAAAGGGGATGGATCTTTGCTGAAATACAATATAAGGCATTGACAAGATCACTCTAATAGCTGTTTTAGTGGTAGGCGGGACAAAAATTATGTAGGCCGAGTAAGATGCTTAATGTTACCTGAAGCAAAACAATAACAATTAAGTCCCTACAAGCTCTAATCCATGGTTTAATAGTTATTTTTTCAGATAGTTAAAAGAAAATATTATTAGACGAACCAGTCTCATCTTTCTGAAAAATGTGAATAAACTGGAGATAAATAAGCACCATCTAAAATTGTGACTAGTTACATTATTTTCAAACACAGCCTTCGATGATCTGGTCTCAAATTTGCTGGCTTTTTTATTAGTGTTATTCTAGGAAAATCTAACCAGGTTGCATTCAGAGGATGTGCATGTTTTTACTTGTTTTGAATGTACTGCTCTTTCATCAACAACAGGAGTTTCTTTCTCATTGTTAGTGTTTCCTGGGCTTTCGACTAAGCCACCAGAGTTTGTTTGCAGGTTCTGATTGTAGGAGCCCTCTTCTGTGTATTTAAACTTTTATGGGTAAAATAGGATGTGCTGATGAGAGCATGGCTTGGGCTCTGTTACTGCAGTTGAAAAATCAGAAAACCAATTATCTTACCACAGCACTGTCTAGCTAAGAAGATATTGCACTTAGCAAAGGATCATTATGGGACCTTTTACAATACATAATATTTGCTTTGTTGATGGCCATTACTTGACTATTATGAATTAATTAGAAGTTTGATGCTCTAGAATGTAGCTAAATGGAAAGTAATTTTTACGTATTAGGTTGCGGTGACAAGTTTTAATGAAACTGTCCAATTTTGATCTTTTGAGGACCAAATTCTGCTCTCAGTTATAAGACACCAGCACCCAATCATCCCATTCTACAATAAAACCCAGGGGTAAGGGGCTCACCAGGACAAACTGTCTGCAAGGATCCTGTCATGGAGAATCCCCACACATGCCATTCAACTGCGGGCCAGGCATGGGGAATGAGTTTTGCCTCTTCCATTCCCCATGAAAAAGAATATTGAGCCTGTCACAATTCAGGGAAACTGCATCTGTATTCCCCTTCCATTGTTCTTTGAGAGCACCTCCTCTAGACTCCCAGCTCTCCAGCAATCACCTTTCTTGGGCAGAGACCCACATCTCTCTCCCTCTGGACTGGGGTTTTTCAGGCAGCACAGTTTTCTGCATACAGTGTGATACTCCCAGCAAGCCAGACTGCCTAAACTGCCCAGCGCCTGTACTTTGCTTTCTCTTTGAATACTATGAACGGCTGTAATTGCCAGAAGTTGTAAATTACAACACTATCCTTTGTAGGCAAGCACATGGATTCTTAAGGTTAAATTGTTACGGAGAAAACATATTAAAAGCAATAAAAGAACCTACACATATGCTAGTGTGCTTACCAAAGATCACCCCCACCCCCCTTCCTGCCAACTCTGACAGCTCTGGTAGTAAGAGTCAGTCCTTACAAACTCCACAAAAGGGTTTTTTTCGGTGGTTACAAGTTCATTACAGCCTTAACTGTTGGTCTTTCCGTTCTAGAGCTTGGGCATTTGATCTTTAGATTCTGGAAACTGGAAATCAGTGAGCAATGGTCCCCTCCGCAAGGTGTAGCTTCAAAGGGCTGGGTTTTTGCATAATCAGAAGTGGGGAATTTACATTCACCTCTCCCAAGAGCTTTCCCAGGCAAACCACTTGACACTGTTTTTCCCAAGTGTCCATTCTTGTCTAGCCCATTGTTCACTATAGTTCTTTGAAGTTCATAATGTTTCAGGGGGTTCACATCCCATTTCCCCCCTAGAGAGAGGTTACATACAATCCTAGCCCACAATAATACATAAACCATTTGTTTAATACAATGGACCCAAAACATACTTAAACTTAATTCAGTGAGGTCCCCCAAGGATACTGCAGGAATTTGTCTCATCTGTCACTGGGCCCACCTCCAAAACGTCAGGGTCCTGGGGCATCCATGTGATACCAGGACCCTTCACAGAGAGGTTCCATTGTCTCCATGCTCATTCTCGGCCTTGGCACCATGCCTGCCACGCTCCAGCAGTGTGGCTTAGTTGAAGCTGTACCCTTTGGGACTTCGCCTTTCAGCCACCCTTAGACGCTCCACAGAAAAGATAGCCCAGTTACATGCCGAAGGAGGGGCAATGTTCATCTCCCCCCTCCCGCCAGGGTTTCCAGTGCTCACAGTATTTTTATTAGGGTTGAGATTCTACTGGCCTTAAAATTGGCCCCTTGTGAGAAGTCCCTGGCAGTTCAGGATTGATGCTGCAGTTCTGACGGTAGATACAAGAGGCCACAGTTTGAGCTAGGGGTAATTTCTAGCACGGGTGGACATACCAGCAGTTACTCTGATTGAACTTGCATGCAAACAATAGAAGTGTAGCCATTGTGGCAGGATGGGCTAGCCACCCCACATACGATCCTGTCTGAGACATCAGGTATGGGCGTGAGTGGCTAGCCCTTCCTGCCACTCACGCTGCCATGACTATACTTCTATTTGTAGCACTCTAGCTCTGTCAGAGCTTGTGCGGCTCTGTCTCCCCAAGCTGGAAATTACACCTCAAAATATAGTCATAGAGTCATAGAAATGTAGGGCTGGAAGGGACCATGAGAAGTCATCAAGTCCAGCCCCCTGCGCTGAGGCAGGACCAAGTAAACATAGACCATCCCTGATGGGTGTTTGTCCAACCTGTTCTTAAAAACCTCCAGTGATGGGGATTCCACCACATCCCTTGGAAACCTATTCCAGGTCTTAAATACCCTTTTAGTTGGGAAGCTTTTCCTAATATCTAACCTAAATCTCCCTTGCTTCTGATTAAGTCCATTCTTGCCTTAGCTTCACACAAAAAACAATTAATTACTATGCTCTTTATAACTGCCCAGACCATATCTGAAGACTGTTATCAGGTCCCTTCAGCCTCCCCCGCTGCCCCACAAGTCTAAATATACACATTTTTAACCTACCCTTCTAAGTCAGGTTTTCTAAACCCTTTAGCGTTTTTGTTGCTCTCCTCTGGACTATCTCAAGTTTGTCCTCATCTTTCCCAAAATGTGGCACCCAGAACTGGACATTGTACTCCAGCTGAGGCCTCCCCAAGGCCTAGTAGAATTACCTCCCCTGTCTTACTTACAACACTCCTGTTAATACACCCCAGAATGATATTAGCCTTTTTTGCAACTGCATCACATTGTTGACTTATTATCAATTTGGGATCCACATTTAGATATTATAGCAATATATAACACTACTGTCTATTTAAGATTTGTAATTTGATGAGTATATATGGACTTTTCCTAAGAGCTCCTCAGCTTTGTCATCATGGATGGGATTTAAAAAAAAAACATTCACCATTAGCCTAATTCTGTGCCCGCTCAAATAAGCAACTGTTGTACCACTGACTTGAATGGGAACAGAGTTTAGATGGATGCTGAGTACTTTTGGAAGCCTTAGCTTGTATGTATGCTGATTTCTTGTAGGCAAAGGAGGCACATGATTTGGAAGGGATCTGAGGCTTTCTCAAAGCTTGAGAATTCTGACGCTGGGGTTTTGGTTTCCCTGATATAAAAATGAGGCCAAATGTGAAGTTCAGGTACAGATCTGAACTTCCCCAGAGCTCAAAGATCTTTGGATCCTGGATTTTGGATCCGGTCCTTCTCTACCCTTATGAAATACTTTTAGCTGGTCATTTACGTTAGTAGATCATTTAAATCAGTAAAGGATATAGGATGGTCACCATTAGTCTTTTGGTCATGATGATGAAATTTTACACAGAAGAAGGTTGAAATTACACCAGCTTAAGCTCCCATAGATTTATCTTTGAATTTGGTCCACAGAGTTGCTTTGTTGTTGCTCTGTCGCCTGGAGGAAGGATTCTTTTTTCCCTTTCCCTTTCCCCACCCCAGTGGTCTCTCCATTGCACAGCCCAATTACTTGGGCTGCGTGTGGAGAAGAGTGTTTTGTCTACAATGTACATTTTGATTCTGGGTTCCCAAGTCTATGCTTAAACCAGATCAGAACCCTGCATGACAGGATCACCTGTGTGCTTAGAAAATGCTTTGCCTGGAGCCTTTTCATATTTCGGTGGTGCACTGAACTACAATTCTTCAAATTTCACAACACGAAATGAAAAAACTGACAATACTTGTGTTGTCTTGGGTAGATAATTTCTTACCATGTTAATGATCTGCTTTTTATCACAACACAAACATAACACGCATGGGGCCTATGCTCAAAAACATCCGTGAACGTTTAAGCTACAAAAGAAAAACAAATCACAACGGGTCAGTTTAATCCCTGGTTTAATTCCTTTGATTTCCTTGGGTTTACACTAGGGAGGAATCTGGCCCAATGTGTATTTTAAGGGGGTGAAAGTGTCTTGAGTAGGGAAGGCACTTTGCAGCTTGGCATTATACAATTGATAAATAAAAATAATTAGCATGGCCCTAATGCTTTATCACAGTATTATTAATTGTAAGTGTCCCGTAACAATCACTTTGCTCATGAAAGAAATGGAGCTTTATTTTTTAAAGAGAGAGCGAGAGCAAGAGAAATGTCTATTACGTGGTGTGTGCACAACTGCCATAAATTGTTATAAACTAGATAGTTCGTAAAGGCAGTCTGGGGAATTTAACAGTAGAGTTCTACTTGCAAACTTCTCTGTTTTGCTCACTGTGGTGTTTTGTTTTTTTTTAATTCAATTCAAAGTTTACTCTGAAGGAAGGCCACATGAGATTAAAGTTAGTTTTGCTGCTTGCCCTAAGGGATAAAGTTCATACATACACTGGAGTAACAGTTACATACAGTAAGCCCTTACATCACTTTTAGAATATAAGCAGTAACATGCAGTTATGAGAGCAACACATATTTAAAAACAAACAACCCCCCCAGGATTAACAGTTTTAATGTATACCAAAGCAATTCTCTGACAACATAAGGACACAATTAGCTTTTTAACCTAGTAATTTAGAATGTTTCTTTTCAAACCATTGGTATGGTCTAAGAATTCATTCCATTGACCTAGAAAAAACATGGAAAAGGCACCTTTCATTGTTTTTAATACCTGTATTTCAGTTTTCAATTTGAGTGTGAGAAGAGATTTTATTACAAGGGGTGACTGAAAAACCATAGAAATTTGATAATGTGATTATAGAAGCACTTTTTATATAGTACCTTTCCTCCACAAGGATCCTGGATTATTTTAGAAACCAATAAACAAACTATATAGAGGAATTTGTTTTCCCAGTCACTTCTAGAATAGGATATAAACATTGTTTAAAAGCACTGCCCTGCAGTTTTGAGACATTAAAAAAAAAGTTAATTGACTAAACCTGCAGAGTGAATTTTAGATAGACAGAATTTAATAACCAAATTGAAGTTTGGGTACAGTGTACAAAGGTCACACACATACTATTATGAAAAATGCCATGTGCTAATATGAAAAGTGTCCTGGGTGCTTTTAAAAATGACATGTGTTTGGGACTTTGATTTTGTAGTGATAAACTCCAAAAACTACATATTATTAAAGGGGATTTCAGCTAGGGGATTTTTTTCCCCACTAAACAGTTATAGAACAAGAGCTAATTATTGTATCTAAATTTCTTATTGACATTAAGTTAGTTTCTTTTGTATAGTTATTCAGTTGAAGCATCACACTGTGAAAAAGGCCTTCCTTTTGCTTTTCAGGTTTTTTTTTTTTCCTCTTCCACAAAGTCCCTACTATCACAAACCTTGAAGTTCTCAGATCCGCTCCCTGCGGTATTAGATCTGAGTTCTCTTCAGTGGGTTGAGCTGGTATGGTCCAATCTTCTGGCAAATTCATATTTCTAAAAGCCATGGTGCTGCTCCCTATACTATAATCTAATTTCCTTTTTTGTGCTAGCTGTAATGATAAAGGTAAATAAATAAAAGACAATTTGTTCTGTTGTGATACGAGAGTTAATTCTGCGAAGTGAACTTTGGTAAGTGTAATTATTTTTGTCTACAAGGTCTTGAGTAAATTTCTCTGACCCCTGAGGGATAATTGTAATATTCATCCATCTCTATATGTGGTTATGACGCTTTGGAATTGTTCCTGTGTGGAAGTCTGAACTACTTTTGTTGCTTTTGTGTTTATTGCCATAGTTGAAGCTTTGGTGTGAGCTCCAATTTAACCAGGATCAGACAATGATCTAAGCTGACAAGTTTTTCAAATAGGTAAGCAAGTAATTAAGTTCATTTAGCTGTGTTAAAATCAGTCTGCTTCAGAATCATACTTCCCATACTCCTTGGATTTACCAGTTACGTTTTGTTTTTTATCGCAGCTAACTGTAAGAATCTGAAAGGTGCTAGTGATAGAGAATTTATAATGTGCAAAAGTGCTACAAGTAAGGTGAGCTCTCCATGCTGAGGCACACAGGCCTAGATACACAAAAGTAGCTAGGTTTTGTAACACTGAGCATCACAGTGCCTAACTTTTAGTCACCTAGAAAATCACTGAAATTCACAAAGCCTGAGTTAGGTACCTAGGCTCCCTATACAAGGCATGGGGAGAGATAGGTCCTTTAGAATGCAATTCGCAAAAGCCAGCACGCTAGGCCGGGAGCCACCTAAGATAGCCAATGAGAGATGCTGACCAGAGGGGTGTGTACTAAGCCCCACCCCTCACATGGATATAGGCACCTAAATGCAGGCTGTGGGGAGACACTAATTGTTGCTAGTGACTCCCAGCTGGGAACGCTCTTTGGAATAAGGCGTCTGTGCCTCTTTTCCAAGAATCCGTGGGTAGTTGAACCAAGGATCTCCCACATCCCAGGTGAGGATCTTCGCCACTGTGATAAAAGTTATGAGGGAGGTCCTCTGTCCCTTCCTCCCAGCTATTTTGTGTGAACTCTCCTGAAGATCCCTGTAATGGAGTTTACAAACCCCATGCTGAGATAAGCAGAAGGAGAGGAGCATCTTTCCTGCTTACAGGCAACCAGGCTAGCCACAGCCCAGCACAGCTGCCAGAACTGCCATCATGGAGATATGCACCTGCATTTGGGAGCAATAAGGGAAACAAGCCCAGCTATAAAGGAAGGAGAACAGAGAGAGATGGTGCTGGTGGAAGGTCTAGAATAGTGGCAGGACAACAGTCCGATGCCAGGCTGCTGTTAAGAAACTGACAGGGAGACAAGGGAAGTCTGCAAGCCCTGGAGTTTAAGGACTGATTGACTCATTTTAGGTTAAGTTGATGGATTGGGCTAAATTGAGAGGAATAGAGTTAGGAGAAAGCTGGGCCCTCTAGAGAGACTGCCCCAAGTGCAGTTGGCAGGCCTGATCCACTTGGTGCCCTCTGAGCAGGCCTATTGGGCGGGGTCCTGCACGTGATTTAGGTGGCAGAACGCCTAATCTTCGCATAGCTTGTGAATAGCTCTGGGGCTTAGGAGGGAGATAGGCATCTGGATCACTAGTGCGAGACAGCAGTGCACATGCCCAGAGGCTGAAACATAGGTGCCTATGGAACTCTTATTACAAAAGCTTAGCTGCCAAGTGAGTTTAGACACCTATAGGGTTCGGCGGGGGTTTGTGAATCAGAGTGGTGCCTAACCTCGAACACAGGGCATGTCTATACTGCTCCACTGCTTGAACTACAGGGGTGTGAATAGCATCAAGCACCAAACTGCTGCGCTGTAACTCCCCAGATGCTGCAGTCATGAATTAAAAGGTTCTTAGCTTGTATTAGTCTGTGTGAAGAGAACTATGTTAATGTGAACTAGGAATCTTTCAGTTTGCACCTGCAGTATCCCTGGGGGAGTTACAGCACGGCACTTTGGCGCTCACTGCTATTTACAATGCCATAGTCTGAATTGCGGAGCAGAGTAAACTTGCCCTTAGATGCCTAAGTATTTCTGTGAATCTAGGATCTAGTCGCTCCTGCTGAAATGTGTGTAACAAAAACCTCAGCACCATTAGGATTCTGTTAATAGATCAATACTTATAATTACGTTGTTCATTGAATCAAATGTCAACAAAGGAAGCAGGGTGAAATTCCAAAGAACAGATAACATTTTGATTTGAGAATTTACAATTTTGTTTACTAAATCTGTATTTTATGCCCAAAGGAGAAATGTTTGGTCTGACCATGATAATAAACATGTTTGTTCAGTTGCCAACCATTCTTTTAATAAATATGTACATTTTAAAGGTATTTTAGAGAAAAGATACTGTTTTCCATCAACAAGTCATAAACTGATAAACTGAAGTCCTGTTCCTGCTGTCAGTTAAATTGATGGATGAATTTAGGGGTAAATCCAGAGTATGTGCTTGATTATTTCAGTGTAAAATCTGTGCCAGATCCCAGGTTAAGTGAGAATTGCATGGAGTGCTGGTTGAGTGGTAAGAGTATAACACTCACCTTTGCGCTAATGCTTGGGCTGTTATGCGCAATACTGGTCCCCTTCTGTATGTTAGAACATGCTAAGAGCTGCTCTAAGTTACACCATTTATTAGTGCCTCCTTGGGATACAAACCATAGCTGGGGAGCAATGCAACACACAGTTGTTCTGTACTCTTTCTTTCAAGAGTGCCCTCTACGTTGGCAACAAGAAGTGGTGGTGGTGTTGCTGATGCTAATGGTGATAGTGGTGTAGGAGCTCATGCCCTACCTGCAGCCACCAGAGGAAGTCCCGTTCACTGGGGTAATCCTCCTGGGGTTTGATACACAGACTCTATGACCAAAATCTCCCAGCAGTGTAGCACAAGAAAGCAGCTCTACCCCTGAGAATCTGCCTCTCTAGTGTTGTACTTGTTATCTTATGAGGTGACTGTTTGACTCCTAAACCATTATGTAATTTAAATTACACAGCTGAACTTAAGTTAAACATCTCCACTGAAAACATTAAATAAAATGTCTGCAGCTGAAGAGAGCTTCTCCTTTACCTCCTATAAGAACTAGGATTCCACTGGGACTTTAGCTCAGATGTACAACTGAAACGACTCTTCTCCCAGTGTCACATGAGTCACTGGACGAATTACAAGAAGACCAGCCTCAGAGGACAGGCTGGGGTCTTCCTTCAGCTGTGCCCTGGTGTTTCCCAACTAAATGAAGTGGGCATTTTTATAGAACTTTGGTGTCTATGGTAAATGTTACCAAGATGGGATGTGCTCAGGAGAATGGTAGAGGCTGGTGTGAGCACAATCACAACCCAAGTATGGTTAAAACTTAATTAACAGTAGTAGCATAGTTTGTTATTTAGTAGTAATAGTATAGTGTTTCATGGCTCCAGACCTATTATGTTCCACGCTGTTTAAAATAAATAAATTAATTTATATGCAGTAAGGCAGAAGGGACCATTAGCTCAGTGGTTCTCACCCAGGGGTTGCGTACCTAGGGGGGTATGCAGAAGTTTTTTAGGGGGTGCATCAACTCATCAAGATATTTGCCTAGTTTTAAAACAGGCTACATAAAAAGCACTAGCAAAGTCAGTACAAACTAAAATTTCATATGACAATGACTTTATACTGCTCTCTATATTATACAGTATTTATATTCCAGTTGATTTATTTTATAATTATATAGTAAAGATGAGAAAGCAATCAATTTTTCAGTAATAGTGTGCTGTGACACTTTTGTATTTTTATGTCTGATTTTGTAAGCAAATCGTTTTTAAGTGAGGTGAAATTTGGTACACAAGTAAAATCAGACTACTGAAAGGGGTACAGTAAGTCTGGAAAGGTTGAGAGTCATTGCATTATATCATCTAGTCTGCCTTCCTGAACATCACAAGCCAACAAGCTAGTAGAGGATAGTGCAGTTCCTACCCCGAAGAGCATGCAGTCATAGATTCCAATCCTGCAAAGATTTAAAAACATGCTTAAATTTACGCACTGTGAAAAATTCATTGTGTTCCAGTCTTGCAGAATTGGGTCTAAGTACAGAATAGCATTCTCCATGTACTATAGGTTAATGTGCACAAAAATGAGTGCGTAATGTGTGTGTATATATGTAACATATACATGTGTATTACACATCTAACCTCATGTACATGAAAAATAGAAGCCATATGGGTAGAAAATCAGCTGAGTCTTCCTGAAATTATGTTCTTGAATTAAGAACCTTTAAAAATTACAACAGTGTATCCTTTAAGATCACAGTTCCTTTATTTTATGTCCTGGCTTTTTCAGATTTACAAATAATGAGTGAAACTGTTGTTTTTTGAAAAAGGGTTTGTTTGTTTTTGTTTTTTTTAAAACACGTTTTATATTTCCTCAAGTAATTTAAGTGTATTTCCTAAAGTAATTGTGGCTCTCTGGGCTACAGAGATGCATATACTTTATCAAGAATTTTGTTTTTATTATTGCATCCAATTCTTGCCTACGCTAGTTCTGAAAGAAACTAATGACTGGGAGTTCACAGGAAATAAAAATGACAGCTATCAATTATGTGCTGGGATTATATAGGCCTGATCACACTCTCACGTAGACCAGTGTAAATCAGGAATAACTCCACTTGAAAAAGTGGAATTCCAATGATATAAAACTGGGAGTGAGAGGACAATCAAGCCCTACATATTTTAAATAAGTGACACTCAATATTTTTGTTAGCTATAAAATTTTAAAACTGTTTTATGCTGGATTGGGGAGGGGAAGGGATCAAAGTCTATCTGGAGCTTGTTTGGGTAAAACTGAGGGTTGTTCTTTTCTGTTAGTTTCTTAGAGGAACTGAAAGGTGCTAAAATGTGTGTGTTCCAAGTGAAAATTGAGTACATCGATCTCTGAGAACAATCACATTCTTGTTTATTTTTTTTGCTGTGGTTTTGTTATGACTTAAAAAAATCAACCAAAAATCAGTGTTACCTAAAATGAATTCTGCTCTATCTTACACCACTGTAAATCACTGGCAATCTCATTGTGTTCAGTGGTTTTAGAAATATAACTGAGCACATGTTTGTGTAATCCCTCTGTATGTGAATTGGTTTTAGTCACTGAGTAAAGGATTGGTTTATCTGTAAATATTATGGCTTCTAAACTTGCTGAAAGTGCTGGAGAGGCAGTGCTCTATGGGGCAGGGATATATGTTATATCCCTGATAACTCTGCATAATCCAAGCCTAACAGAAGGGCCTCTCTCCATATGTTAGACTTAGTGTTTTGTTTATTTACTAGGTAATCTGCTTTGATCTGTTTACTGTCACTTATACTCACTTAAAATCTATCTTTTGTAGTTAATAAACTTATTTTATGTTTTAATCCAAACCAGTGAGCTTTGACTGGAGTGCTTGGGAAAAATCTCTGCTTAGTTACCACAAGTGTGCCTTGTTCTCTTCATGCCGAGGGAGGGGCAGACTGGGTACTAAACCCATATACTGGCCAGATTTGACCAGGGCAGGACAGGACTGCTCTGGGGTCCTAGGCTGGGAAGCTGGTAGTTAGAGAGCCTGCATATAACTGCAGCTGTGTGTGTCCCTATCTGTATGAATGCTGGTGAAAGTGCAGGTTGAAGGGCTTTGCAGCTTGTCACAGCAGCACAATGTGAGAGGGAGCCCAGGCTGGTGGGTCAGGGGGCCCAATTCCAAGGGGAACCCATCACAAGAGGGTTTGAGGAAGGGCTTATAATGCCTCATGGGACCAAAACATTCTCACAGGGCAACTGGGTATATGGCTTCTGCGTCCCTTGATGCAATTTTCTCCCTCCCTCTGCTGATCTATGATTTCAGCTGGAACCCACAATATGTCATCAGGCATTCTCTTTCACCTTTGTCTTATCTGGGAGAGCGTCTCTGCTGGTATGGAGGAAAATCTGAAGGCCGCACTTTCAGCTGTAAGCCATGGAAAGCACAAAACACAACCATTGTCAGTACAGACCCAATGTCTAGTGCAGAGTTGATCTCTGCCACCCAAACTATTGCCATATTTTGGAAACCATGGGTGAAGAGGCATACAATCACAACAATGGGGAGTACAGGCATTATTATTTAGACAAGCACTATTGTTTGCAGTCTGAGCTGTTGAATTGAAAATTACCATCATCTTCCCTAGGTGACCCTAGCTGGTATAACTCTCTTGAGGGTAACAGAGGTGGCAAGAGAACAGATGCTGCAAGTGTCCAGGTACAGACCGAGTCTTTATGCCGCTATGCTGTGTACTGCAATGATGCCAGCTGAATTAATACTGGAGTGGCATGGAAAAGTGTGCTACCATGGTGGAAGAAATAAGGCAGCCCTCCCCAGAAATCTTCTGCAGTGGATTGCAGAGTACTGCAGTGGAAGTTTCCTGGAGATTTCTATGGAGAATTCCTGGGCCATCCCTGTGTACATAAACAGGGCAACTTTTTTGTGGGTCATTCTCTGCCTAGCTGCTGCAGCCACTGGAAATCAGACAGTGACTATGCCTCACCTTGTTAATTTTAATAAAAAATAGAATATAAGCATGTGACTCCAAAATATTACTTGAAATTGCATAGTCACCAGATACGGCTAATTCCTTCCCCAGCATCACGCTCAGCCACGATGCTGTTCTGCAACTGGCTGGAGTGTTCCAGGGTTACAAACAGCTCCTGGCTCTCTGGGAGAATGGATCCCCCACTCCCATTCTCCTCCTCCTCTTCCTTGTCCAAGACCTGCTTCTCCGTGTTGCCTGCACTGGCCTGGGACTCCAACTCCTCAGAGGTTTCCATGTTGCCCTTGTGGGTCATGGTCAGATCGCCGCTGAGAATCACATGCAGCTCCTTGTAGAAGCAGCATGTCTGTGGTCTGCCGCAGTCCCACTGCTGCGTGTCCCTGGTGTAGCCCTTTCTCCCTCATGCCCCATGCAATCTGCTAATAGATGTCTACATTTCCACGGCTGGATTGGAGCTGTGTTTGCGCAGCCTCTTCTCCCCTCAGACCAAGAAAATCCACCACCTCCTGTCTACTCCAGGCTGGAGACCATTTGGAGGGTGGAGCTGCCATGATCAGCTGTGCAGGAGAGCTCTCCATGCCAAAAAAACAGGAAATGGAAATTCAAAAGTCCCTGATATTTTAACAGGAGAGGGGCTGTTTCCTGTGTTCCTGGCTGCTGTGCAGCAGAGTTGAAATCATTTACCAGAGCGCTCACAGCAGAGCATTGTGGGACACTTCCTGGAGGTCACTTAAGTTGACGTAAGCAATGCACTGTCTACACTGCTTCTTCGTTGACCTAACAACATCGAATTAAGTGCTACGCCTCTCGCGGAGGTAGAGTAATTAAGTCTATATAGCAGGTGAGTTATGTCGGTGGAAGGGACCTGGTAGTGTAGACACATTCATTATTAAGTCAATGTAAGGCAGCTTACATTGACCCAACTGTGTAGTGTAGACCAGGCCTTAGTTTTGGGCAGTGGCTGAGCTCAGGTCCTACAAGACATATTAGTGGAAACATGGTGCATATCTTTATTTAATAGACCAAAAAAATGCCTCCTAATGCTTATAATAGCTCAGACAGCTCTGTGCAATCAGCATCAGGACTGTGCCAAGGAAAATACAAACACTTGAGGGACTCTCCGTGAAAAGCAGTGGAAAATTGGCCCTCTGACAGTTTACAGAATCAGATCTCTGTATCTGTGGCTTCAATAATAATTTGTAAATGTTAGATTCACATAAAGGGGAAGGGAAATTTTCACATACAGACTTTGACATGAACGAGATACGTGTCTTACTTAAGACACCTGGATTTGATTATAATGTTGCCTATATCTATTCATATGAAGGGCAAACAAATGAAATAAGGAAAAGAAAATTTTCTTTTATCATATGTAATTGTGTTGCTATCTAATTCATCAAGTGCTGTCTTGCTTTTGTATTAACTATTAGGGCATGTGGGTGAGAACTCCTTCAGGTCATAAGGAAGGAAGGGATATTAAGAAAAGGTCCTCTAGGGAAGTTATTACTGTTATGTGTGTAATACTGGTGTTTAAATTGAGACCAGATACAGTAAGAAAGATTAGAAACTCAACAGCTCGCCTTGAGAGATGAGGTGAAAGAGAAGAGCACTGGAGATCATTTTAGGGTAGATGGAGAATCATGTTTGAATCAGTAAGGAGTGTGTTGGGGTTTTTGAAAATGAGTAAGAAGAGATTTAAAGAGAAATTTTTACTAAGTTTTTGGGGAAAACTTTGTTCAGGTGAACATAGTATTGGTACCAAAAAGGAGGCTAGGCGTATAAAGATATAAAGTATTTTGTCAGGGAGGAAAGAGAAAGAGTATGTACTTGGAATGGAGATGAGCTATATAACACAGCTAAATTTGGGATTTATGAGTAACCGTTTAAAGGCAAGTAAGTTCCATTTCAAGATTCATAAAGTGTCTATATATAAAAGCAAGATGTTCAGCAAAAACTGTATAAATAAACTGGAGGCATTCACAGATACAGAAAAATGTAAAATTGTGGGCTTAAATGAAATCTACTTTGATGACTATAACTGGGGTATTCACATGAAAGAGTAAGTAGGAAAATAAAAGAGAATAGAAAACCTGCTTATGAAGAAGAATGTGTTAGTTTCTGAAAGACAGGATTTAGCAGAGACTAGTTAATAGCTGGCTTAAATCTTGTGAGCACACAACAAAAATGTTTTATGGGCCCTGTCTCTTTTGCCGATCATAGTTGCTTCTGTGCACTATAGGTGAGTAGTTAAGCCCATTGCCGCTGCACCCTAGCTGCCTACTCACTGCAGATTCACTTCAGACAACAGGAGTGATGAGGCCATGCTACTACTATTTGTTTTCCAAGATAATGGAGCTCCCTGTGTGTCACAGAATGTGTGGCGTTTAGTAATCACCCAGGCCCTGGTCACAAAGATACTTAGATATCTAAACTGCAGACTTAGGCACCTAAATTTCAGGTTTAGGCACTTAAGTCCCAGTTTTAGGTTCTGCAACCTACAAAACTCCCGCTGAACCCTCTAGACAACTAAACTCACTCGGCACCTACATTTGCAGGGTCAAAGCTCCCTTGCCACCTAAGTTTCTGTCTGCGTGTACTGCTGCCTCACTTTGCGGTCCAGATGCACACCTAAGCTCCACAGTGATTCAGGAACCAGGGAAAGATAGGGGACAAACACCTATCTTGTGTGAGGAGTCTGATCCAGTAGGCGCGTTCAGTATAGGGTTGCCAACTTTGTAATATTTAAAAACCGGACACTCCAGCAGGAGTGCTGGAACATCTCCTTCCCCGCCTCTTCCCCTGAGGACCCTCTCCTGCGCCTTCCTTCTGAGGCCCCACCTCCATTTGCTTCTCTTTCCCCCTGCCCATGTTGCTCGCAGCTCTTCTCTTTTCTCCCCCACCTCTGCCTGCACTGGAAGGGACGTGTCTGCGGAGCCGGGGCTGGGAGCTGTAATCGCCTGATGCAGGTAGGAGTCGGCCCTGGCTAAGTAGGGGCTGGCACGGGTGATGACTTGGGGCCTCCCCTGCCTGCAGTAACTGGACTTTGGGTGTCTAATCAGATCCACTGACCGGGCACTGTCATGTCCCCTTTTCAACTGGACTTTCCGGTCGAAAACTGGGCACCTGACACCCTATCTTAGAAGCCACCTACCACAATGAGTCCCATTCAAAATCTGGCAGGTTAGCCCAGTGGTCAAAGCACTTCCTGGTCCAATCACTATGATTATTTTATCAGCTGTGAAATAGCTTCAACAAGAGAAATTAAAGGAGTCCTTCATAAGAATATCTCATAGCTCAGGGGTTAGAGCATCCTATGGAGTGGTGGGAGACCCCTGTTCAAATCCTTTCACCCCTGTAGGTGGAGAGGGGGGAACTGAATCCAGGTCTCCCACAACCCAGGTGAGTCCTCTGACCATTGGACTAAAAATTATAAGGGCAGCAGCAGCATCTCCACTGGTTGTTATTGTGTGTAGCAAGGCAGACACCTAACTCATTTCTGTAAGAAACAGCTTTGGCTTCTAAGCTGCTTGACTCCAGGACAGTGGTTCTCATTCATGGATCACTAAGCAAAGGTAGATATCTCCCTGCAACACAGACTTAGGCACCTATCTCTATGAGAGGGGAGGGGCTTAGGACCCCTCTTCTGGGCATCTCCCATTGACTAGCTTAGGCAAGGAGCCGCCTACCATGCTGGCTTTTGTGGATCTCACTATAGGATGCCTGTCTCTGCCTATGAATTGTATAGCGAGCCTAGGAATTTGTGCCCATCTTTAAAAAATGTAGTACCCATCTTTTAAAAAGGGAAGAAGGAGGATCCAGGGAACTACAGGCCAGTCATCACCTCAATCCCTGGAAAAATCATGGAACAGGTCCTCAAGGAATCAATTCTGAAGCACTTAGGAGGAGAGGAAAGTGATCAGGAACAGTCAGCATGGATTCACCAAGGGCAAGTCATGCCTGACTGATCTAATTGCCTTCTATGAAAAGATAACTGGCTCTGTGGTTGAGGGTAAAGCAGTGGACGTGTTATTCCTTGACTTTAGCAAAGCTTTTGATATGGTCTCCCACAGTATTCTTGCCAGCAAGTTAAAGAAGTATGGGCTGGATGAATGGACTATAAGGTGGATAGAAAGCTGGCTAGATCGTCGGGCTCAACGGGTAGTGATCAATGGCTCCATGTCTAATTGGCAGCCGGTATCAAGTGGAGTGCCCCAAGGGTCAGTCCTGGAGCCAGTTTTGCTCAATATCTTCATTAATGATCTGGAGGATGGTGTGGATTGCACCCTCAGCAATGATGACACTAAACTGGGAGGAGTGCTAGAGGGTAGGGATAGGACACAGAAGGACCTAGACAAATTAGAGGATTAGGCCAAAATAAATCTGATGAGGTTCAACAAAGACAGGTGCAGAGTCCTGCACTTAGGACGGAAGAACCCCATGCACTGCTACAGACTAGGGACCAAATGGCTAGGCAGCAGTTCTGCAGAAAAGGTGCTAGGGGTTACAGTGGACGAGAAGCTGGATATGAGTCAACAGTGTGCCCTTGTTGCCAAGAAGGCTAACGGCATTTTGGGCTGTATAAGTAGGGGCATTGCCAGCAGACCGATGGAAGTGATCGTTCCCCTCTATCCGACATTGGTGAGGCCTCATCTGGAGTACTGTGTCCAGTTTTGGGCCCCACACCACAAGAAGGATGTGGAAAAATTGGAAAGTGTCCAGCGGAGGGCAACAAAAATGATTAGGGGACTGGAACAATGACTTATGAAGAGAGGCTGAGTGAATTGGGATTGTTTAGTCTGAGGAAGAGAAGAATGAGGGGGGATTTGATAGCTGCTTTCAACCTGAAAGGGGGTTACAAAGAGGATGGATCTATACTGTTTTCAGTGGTAGCAGATGACAGAACAAGGAGTAATGGTTTAAAGTTGCCGTGGGGGAGGTTTAGTTTGGATATTAGGAAAAACTTTTTCACTAGGAGGGTGATGAAGAACTGGAATGCGTTACCTAGGGAGGTGGTGGAATCTCCTTCCTTAGAGGTTTTTAAGGTTAGGCTTGACAAAGCCCCGGCTGGGATGATTTATTTGGGGATTGGTCCTGCTTTGAGCAGGGGGTTGGACTAGATGACCTCCTGAGGTCCCTTCCAACCCTGATATTCTATGAATTTAGCTCAATATTTGTGGATTGCAGTGTTACTACTGTGATTTTCTAAGTGCCTAAAAGTTAGGCAATAAGACACTCAATGTGGCATTTCTAAGTCCCTTTAGGGACACACGCCTCAGTGGTTAAGGTGTTTGCAAGAGCTTTGCTTTATCCACTGCCTGGTTCCATCTGGCTGTGCATCATGAGAACTATCCAGCGCCCTGATTCTCTATTTGGGAAGCCCACTCTTTAAAGGCACAGCCCCTAATACAACACCATGTTCTTGCTCTAGACCAGGAAATGGTACGTGGAAGTTCCATATCATGCATTGCCATCACTGCATTTTACTCTTATTTTTAAGATTGCATATTGTTATTTTAATCTTCCTATTTTAGCATCATTAGAAATGTCCTTTTTATCTCCCTTTTTCATTTATCTTTTCAGCCTTCAGTCTCATATCAGTGATTGGGTCGGCAGCATGCACTAGTGGATAGGGCACAGGACTGGGAGTCAGGAGATCTGTGTTTTACACAAGCACACATACACACCCCTTACATTTTCTCTCCCACTTTTTTGTCTGGCTTTTCTATTTAGAATGCAAGCTCTTTGGGGCAGGAGCCGTCTCTCACTATGTGTTTGCATAGTGCATAGTACAAAAGCTAACCAATCTCAGTCTGGGTCTTTATGTGCTGTTGAAATACAAATAATGATAATCAGATTGTCTGGTTTTGTCCTCAAATGACACCCCCATACCCCCTCGCTTGGGCCAAAACTTTGAAAGGTCTCAATTCTGCCTTCTTCCTCTTCTACTCCTCTCATGGTACTGCTCTGCTACCTACCCCAATAAAGGAGAATTAACAACTTAAAGTGCCTTGTTCAAAAATTTTAAGTAACACTTAACTTTCGAATGCCTGAACAGCAAATGTAACTTTTCTTGTCTGCATAGTAAACACTGGCATTTTTACATGTTTGAATAATCAAAGTGGTGCTTTCTGTGCCTTCTTGGCTGCAAAGATTTGAACTGCTTCCTGAAGGTCCACAGTCTGGGCCAGCTCATGCTCTATTGAGATGGTTGCAAGGCCAACCAGCCTCTCCTGTGTCATTGTGGAGTGTAGATGTGTTTTTATTAACTTCAGCTTGGAAAAACTGCATTCTCCACTGGCAACTGTTACAGGAAGTGTTAGAAGTATGCACAGAGCAACAAAAGCATTTGGAAAGAGGATGGTCATCTTATTTGTGCGCATGTATTCCAGAAGAGCCTTTGGAGTTGATCTTGCTGAAATGTATCTTGAAAGGGCTTTCAGTACATCACCTAAATCACTCACATCAATATCGCACATGTCTTCATGTGCCAACACTGTCTCTAGTGCCCTGCATTGCTGGTGTAGGTCTTCTTCAGCATAGTGAGGAGTTTTGGAATATCATACAACATCCCAAATATACTGCTGTGTTCCTCGAGCTGCATGAAACGTTCTTCAACTGACTGTATTGCACAATCTAGCACCTGGTTAAAGAATTCAACTTTGGGATCTCTTATGGGATTATCCCATGCCTCGTAATCAAAATGTCTTCTTCTTCGGTGACTCTTGTATTCTTGAATGGGTGGGAAAATAGCTTCAGTGTGAAGTTCCTCTGCCAACTTCTGTGCACTCTTCAGAACGTTTTGAAATCACTCATCTGACTGGTAAGACTGTAGGTATGACTTTGCTTTGTCCAGTTGTTCCATTGCTCCAGATTCCATTTCTCTCTGCCACTGTTCTCCCATGAACAGTTCCTGTCATAGCATTATCCTCCATTATGGCAACAATGGCATCATCTGTCTTCCCAATTTGGTGTTTGATAGGCTTTATCGTCTCCACTCGACTTTCCGATTATGTGGCACTCAGTGGTTTCAGTGACAGAGAGGATGTTCCCAGATGTTGCTTCAAAATTTGCCATCGATGAGTTGATGCAGAAAAAAACACATAGATGCTTTGAATTACATTAAAAAAATTCAGCAGCCTCACTAGAAGCTGATGCTGCATCACTCACCACCAAGTTCAATGAGTGAGAACTGCATGGGACAAAAAAAGCTCAAGGGTTTAACTCTCGGATCTGTGTTTGCACTCCTCTATTCTTTCCTCTCATGTTGGCACCATTACCATAGCCCTGACCTCTCATGTCAGCTATCGCAATTCCCGTATCTTCCAGCTTTCTAAGAAGCACATTTGTCATATCAGCTCCTGTAGTATCATGAATGTCAATACATTCTAGAAAATGCTCTCTGACAGTCACCATTGCACGGACATTTTCACTAGGTTCTGTTGTTGTTACAAAATGCACCATTAAAGTCATTTGTTCCATATGGCTGATGTCAGGTGTGCAGTCCAGAATAACAGAGTAATATATTGCTGACTTCAGATGTGCCACAATCTTCTGTTTGACTTTTGTTGCCAGTAACTGCGTGATCTCATTTTGAATTGTTTTTCCAAGGTAGTGGTGTGTGTACATTTCTTGAGTGGTGACTCTTCTTAGATGCTCCTGGAGTACAGCATCAAACTCAGCCATCAGCTCCACAATTTTAAGGAAGTTTCCATTGTTTGGCACATACAGCTGATCTGAAGTGCCACACGGTGCTAGGTTTTGGGTAGCAAGCATTCTCACAGTGGCAATGAGCCTTTTCAGAACATTTTGACAGTAAAGAGACTCTGATGCAATCTTTTCTTGATGCTGATCATCTATCGTGGCCTTTAACTTTAGTCTCATCTCAAGCTCTTTCTACCGATGGAATGCTCTCTGGTGATTTGCTGCCTTCTCATGGCATGCCAGATTTCTCGTCAGATTTGTCCAGTCCTTTGTTCCTGTAGAACCCAGTGTGGCTGGAACAGTAGACTGGAATCGTTTACAACAAAAACAGTATGCAGCATTCTGGGTTTTTGAGTACATAAGCCATGGCCTCTCCACTTTGTCATCATTGGGGATTTCATGCCAGTAATGTGTTGGATGGAAACTTCTATTTTCATTGTCTGTGGGGAACATGAAGTTTTTCACTTCCTTGTACTACATGGGCTACAGCAAGTCCCTCAAGCTACTGCTCAAGTGGGTCCACAGTCCTGGATCATCTAGATTTAAGGAACTAAACTCAGCAGCAGCTGTTTCTTGCACCTCCACCACACTCTTCTCTGATCTACACTTTTCTTCAGGAACATGCATGGTTACATCCATTTGAGAAGGAGATATGGATGCTGCAGTAACTGCCAGGTCACCTGCACTCTGACTAACTGGAAGATCAGGAATCTCCTCACCACTCACATCCTCACTGAGGCCAGAAGGCTCACCGTGAACATTTGTTTCCATGTATCTCAGGAGAGCTCCTTCCTGCTTAGATAGAAAAGCTTCCTTTGCTTGCTTTCTTTTTATGAATGTTGCCCCAGAGGGCCGTTTTCTTCTTTCACTCATGACTGCTGTTCTGTGCCAGCTATAATGGCTCTCAACACTCAACTGAAGGGGACAAATAAGCAGGCTGAGTGAGGGAAGATATCAGCGTCTTGAGGGCCTAACTGGCTCCTACTTCTTCAGTTGGCTGCCTGTTCTCCTCAAGTGGGTTCAGGGAAGCAGCAGGAAACAGGAAGCTCCCTGAGAAGCTGGTGTTAATCAGTCCAGGCTCCTGGGGGTGCTAGAGAGGTACATAAGAGGCTCCTCCTCTTCTCTATTCCTGAAGCTGCTGCTGCTTTCTGTTATTCCCTCTCACCTTTTCTCCTGCCTGCCTGTTATGTCTCTTGTGCCCTCCTTTCTCCAGCACAGCACTCCACCATCTCTGTGCATCTAGAGCAGAGAGAATATACGCACCAGCAGCAGACACAATTTTCTACACTCTCGGTCTTAGTGGCGTGCCCTCCCCCCCCCCACAGTCTGGCATCTGAGACCTCAGTTCGCCTCATGGTAAGGCCATCCCCAGATCTGGGTTTGGAACAGAAGTGTCTTGCTCTCAACAAAGTTTAAGGGTGTTTGGATACAAGATTTTGCTAGGGTCCTATCTCTAGCAGGTTTTGGCCTCAAATGCACATTTAGACATGGACAGTGAGCATAAGGAGCCACAATTTGATAACTCCCATATTTTTTTCTGATGCTCTAAACTTTTTGAATAGACCAAATCACTTTCCAAGTGAGAGGCTCTTCTAGCTGTACTTGAGACAACTGCCAAAAGCCGTCACTGAAATTAAGAGTGAAGAGATACTATAGATTGAGGATGGCGTTTCAGAGGGTAAACTAGCTGATCAATGGTATGCAGTAGGTCATCTTGCCACAAATGACAAATGGACTGTGAAATGATGGAGCATTTTAAAAAAAAAAGTAAAAAGGCCTGAGTGGTATTAATGGAACATTTTAACTATCCAAGCACAGACTGGAAAATATTAAGTGGAGGAAATAAGTCTGGGGGTATGTTGGTGGATGTGGTGCACAATTGATTTTTAGCTGAATATGTGCATCAACTGAAAGGGAAGGAAATAATAATAGCTCTGGCAGTAACTAAAACATTCAAAGGAGTACACGTAAATAACTCTGTGCCACAAATGGACAGAGGCAAGGAAATTCAAAAAGAGGGCTGATTTTTTGTCCTTAACTTGTGTGATTGGAAGGACTCAAGTAGCACATCACGGCAACTGTAAGCAAAATAAAGATGAACGAGCAAATACATTATTTAGATGCACAAATGGCAAGGGACAGGCCGCATGAAAAGTAGGACCATAGAGAGGGATGGGGGAAAGGAAAGCTAGTGAGAAGGTGGCCTAAATATCTCCTTTGGCAGAAAATCAGTGGAGTGGAACACTTAGTTAAAAGCAACTATCGTCTACTATATTGTCCTCCATTTGAAATGGGTATGGCGGTCTTGTAGAAGGAAGAGGATCTATCTTTTTTAAAAAGCCAGGGATTCACAGATAACTCAGAGGGTAAATACCATGGAGCACTGACCAGACATGAAGAAGAAAGGTTCTGCAGGTCACTCACCAACTCCTGTAGCACTATGGAGTTTTAGGGCCAGATCCTTAACTGGTGCAAGCTTGCACAACTCAACTGAAGTTAATGGAAGTACACCCATTCATAGTACCTATGGAGCTAGCCTTTAGTTCCGATGTAAAAAGGAGATGAGTTGTTGTATTTAATGTCTGCAGCATTGTTCTGCCAGTCTAACCCCACATACTCCTCTTGCTTCCAGTGAGATCCCAACAGCAATGTTCAAGTAGAGGCATTTTCTTCCGGGTCAGAGGAAAAGGAGTATAACCATTGCCCCCCTTCCACAAAGACCCCGCCTGCATCTTATTTGTATGTTCTGTTTAGATATGATTAATCTAATAATTTAGATTACTGGCTTCAAACTAAGGGCTTAAGTAAGATTCTCTTACTCACACCAGTAGCCCCTTTGAAGCCAGTGGGACTATTTGCATGTGTAAGGGGATCATGGTTGGGTTAGTCTGCAGTCATATTAACCCTATGTCCAGGCCAGATGTAAAAACTGCATGTGTAAACAGAAAAAAAACTAGTAGAAAGTCCAAGCTACATATTTTTCATGGCAAATATCAGTTCAACATTTCATGTGAAGTCTGTGATGACAGTGAAAAAACAGCTTCATAGAAAAAGAAGGTACAGCTACAGCATGCTGTGATGCTAGTCTGTACTGAGCTGACTTTAAAGGGACACTGTTAACCTAAAAATCACTCCTGTGTCGGGTTGTTTGTTTGTTTGTTTGTTTTTTTACCTACTGCTGTTACAAGTAACGCCTAAGATTAATAGCATTGGAAGAGATTAGAAGGGAGAAAAGTCTCTGTTTCAGTCTTACTTTCTGCCTTTGACAGCACTTCTGTGGATTGTCAGTTCCATTGTTTTTCTTCTGTGGCTGGTTTCATCTGTCATGTGTCTGCATCTTTTTTCTAGAAATAAATAAGTAAAAGGTATAGCTATATCTAATCAAAATGACATATGTCTATCTACTTATATGTTTCTGTTTATTGTGAAATTGGAAAATGGTTTTGTGATGTTGCACTCCATATGTTTATGGAAATATGTTTATGAGTGTGAGTATAATGTAACTGGAATATTCTTTATGCAAAAGCTCTCTTGTAAGGTATCATTACAAAGTTTATAATCTATTGAGTGTGTTCATCTTATTTGTATGTATGTATCATTCTGGTATCTAAAACTAGAAATATGAAGTATAACTCTGAAGTCCTATTGTAATTATGCAAAGTGTGGGCCATTAATGGTGGCTTGGAATCTTGATGGCTCCCATTAGCTAGGACAACTGTTTTGTAAATGGTTCTGTTTACTTGTAAGCCTTTCTGTATACCTGGGTGCCAGCCAATGAGCAATGAAGTCTCACAGGACATGTGAACATGTCACATGATACTGGAATCCATCTTTAACCTGGTGCTTTTCCATTTAGAAGGAGGGGTGGGAACCCAGAGAGAGACAAAGGATTCCCGCCTTGTGCCAAAGCTTTAAAAGGGGGTGGAACAGAACAAAGGGGGCTTCCAGTCATGAGAAAACCCCTAGTTTCCACCTAAGATGCCTGCTAGAACTGACAAGGACTGTACCGGGGGAAAGGATTGAGCCCAGACTAGGAAGGAGGCTAGTCTGTGTAATAATCTTATTGGAACATCTCTAAGGGTGAGATTTACTTGTATTCAGTTTCTTAATGTATTAGGCTTAGACTTGCATGTTTTGCTTTATTTTGCTTAGTAACTTACTTCGTTCTGCTCTTTTTTCTTGGAACTACTTAAATCCTACTTTGTAAACTTAATAAACTCATTTTTGTTTATTAATTAACCCAGAGTAGTGACTAATGCCTGGGGGAGCAAACAGCTGTGCATATCTCTCTATCAGTGTTATTCAGGGCGGACAATTTATGAGTCTGTCCTGTATAAACTTTATACAGAGTAAAAACTGATTTATTTGGGGTTTGGATCCCATTGGGAGCTGGGTGTCCGGGTGCTGGAGACAGGAGTACTTGCTGAGCTGTTTTCAGCTAAATCTGCAGCTTTGGAGGCTTGGTTCAGACCCTGGGTCTGTGTTGCAGCCGGCTAGCGTGTCTGGCTCAACAAGACAGGATTCTGAAGTCCCAAGCTGGCAAAGAAAACAGGCTCAGAGGTAGTCTCAGCTTATCAGGTGACAGTCCCAAGGGGGTCTCTGTTACCGAACCTGTCACAGGTTTTACTACAATGTCTGAGGAAATTATTGTACTGGTGCATGTGAATAAACTATGCGCAGAGGTGAGCTCTGTATCATGTACAATCTGAATTGACAGTTATAAAATCATAACAATTGGTTTGGGGACTCAGGTAAGTCATTGGCATTTTTCATTCATTGCTTGAAACTGACTAAATATCAAGGTGATATCTTTTAAAATCGTCTATTCTTACATATTGTTAGAGATAATTCAAAATGGTTTCACTCTACTTGAACTTATAATATAAGCAGTACTATATTATATTATGTTCTCAGTGCATGTGTAAATTTAAAGACATACATATGTAGAGGATGCATTTTAAATTATTGGTTGTCTGCAGATTTGTGGGACAAATCTGTTAACTAGTCCTGCAGTACGGCTCTGTATGTATGCATGCATGCGTATATCTATGGATGCACACAGAGCAGTGCTGCAACATTAGTTAACAGTGATTTGGTTGTAGCTGTAGATATATTAATATTAATCAATGTTCTAGAGTTGAGGAAAAAGGCGAGTGCCCCTGTGATTGGTCAGTTGACTCCCCCCACCACCTCCCCAGTTAAGCTTAAGAGAGGGCACCTGGGCCTTAGAGGGAAAGAGATCCACGTGAATCAGAGATCTGGCAAGTCAGATTCAGAGAGAGTCAGGAAAGGACAAGTGAGAGCTGTCTGAGACCCAGAGAAGAAGGAAGCAGCAAGAAAGACCTGGAAGGAGTACCTTCTGAGAGAACTGAGTTTGAAAGGTGAACAGTATCTGAGATGCTGGTGAGGAGCTTTGGAGAAAGCAGTTGGTGAGAACTGACTGAAGCTGGAGACCTCTTGAGAAGGGGAAGGTTCAGGCAGTGGCCCCTAGAATAAGAGGCAGATGTGGGTGGGTCAGCGGAAGCCAAGCTTGGAAGAAAAAGGGTTGTTGCTGGAGGAGTCCCAGGGCTTAGGAGTCCCAGGCTAGGAGGCTTGGAAAAGGGGAGTGCTGCAAGAGGGGGAGGCCTTGGAGTGAAGACCTGCATGAAGGATGGTGGGAAGACTGGTCATGAATTGGGCTCTTCAGCCACTTAAAAACACACCAATGAACCCCGTGGCAGACATCATCCTCGCATTGAGGGATAGCCATAGAAAAAGAACAGAAGATACTTATATAGACAATCTAGGTAACCCATGCCATGTATTTATAGCTAATTGCAGGTGTCATGGTAGAATTTTATTATCTGTTTTGTATAGATCCTCCAAATGCCTTGGCTGAGATTTTCAAAGCGGATGAAGGATTTAGACGCACAACTTTAATTGAAATTAATGAAGGTTGTGTGTCTAAATCTCCTAATCAGCTTTAAAAATATGCTTATTCTCAACAGACTCATGAATCGTAGGAAAAAAATAAGGATAACAAACAAAAAACCCCAGAGCAATGCTGTACTATGTACTATGTCATTATCCAGGTTTTCTTGGGGAACATTCAACTAAGGATTACTGGGGTTCAGGGGCACCAGATGTAAATGTGGGATGTTTGTTCTTCTTTTCAAGGGAAATTGACATTGCCACCACTGTATTGGAGAACCCTAGACCTCAAATACAACCAGGACCTAAGTGATTATTTTCAAAAGCAGCTTTTTTTTTTGTCTCTGATTCATAGAATCGTAGAATATTAGGGTTGGAAGGGACCTCAGGAGGTCATCTAGTCCAACCCCCTGCTCAAAAGCAGGACCAATCCCCAGCTAAATAAAGGCATGGTATGCAGAATAATCTGTAAAAGGTGCATTGGTAGCCCTGTTTACTTTTTCTCATAATATAGAAATCGCTGCTCAAAATCCTGTTTGGGCCAAGAACTTATTTAGCGTCAAGAAAGCATTAAACATCTATATGGCTAATGAGAAATCTGCAGGTACATTAGGTAAGATAAAATTAATTGTTTTGATGGGATATAAACCCTCACTTCAGGGTATAAACTAATCCCCTATGTGATGGAGGTTAAGAAGAAACTTCCTCTCTGGTCTGATCATTCTATTACTGTCCATTTAGGAATTTCTTTCCTCTTCCCCTGTTTGTGGTTCTGGACACTGATACAGACAGGATGCTGCATGAGCCTAACCCAGAACAGATATTCTTATGTTGCTTTGTTAAATGCTACTTTTCTTTATAAAATAGCTTTTGCACTCTGCACAGAAATAATTCTTTGTCTGGCAATCACATCTTGCGTAGTGTCAATACTCCTACTAAATGTGTGGATAAGACCACTTCATTTCTTTTCTCTAAGTGTCCATTTAAAAACAGCAATAATAGACTCCGAGCAAAACATTTCTAAGGGATTAATTTACTATACAACTCAGGTAGTTGCAGTCACTCCACCGTTTGTCTTATGCCTCACAAAACAGCCCAGATATACAATTATTCTCCAAAATACTCTGTTTTATTACTTAGTTATAGCATACCAGAGGGCCCTGTAACCACAACGAAACTTGGAATAAGCAGGAATTCTGTTAGTGGCTTAAACTGAAACGTGTGTTGCATTCTGCTTATAATGGACATTACATTTCTGCAGCAGGTTGTGGGGAGGGAAGATATGTAGTCAGATTGGAAGTAACTAATGCCATCTATTGTATAGAACAGCTTATGTACCTCAGTATATAGCTGCCTAATTCCTCCATGAGTTCTGACTCCTTTTATATATATTATTTTAAAGGTATTTTGTGAAGTACGCCCCAGGATAAAATTGCCTCATATGAATGGCTGTAGCTCTTTTCTGTCCTTGATTATCTCTGCACAATGCTGTACACATTTTCAGTAGGTATTTCACTGGAACACAGAGTATATCGTACATGTAACTGTTGGATATTGCAGCTGCCCTCCAGTAGTATTCTCTACTGTTCAATCAAGTGTGTTTGCTTCATGGAACGGATTGTCTTTGAAACATATATAATCAAATGGGTAAAGAAGGGCATAGGTGGAACCTTTGCAGGAGTTACAAGCTGAAGTAAAATAATTATACCGTTCAATTGAGCAAATATTAATGTTATAAATACAGTAATCATGATACCCTGGGCATTGGTGGCTGAGTTTCTTTCAATCTAAAGGTTACAGATTTAGTTCTTGGCTGACAAATCTGAAAGCCCCCTGTCAAAGTCAAAACACATGTTTTCTGAACATTAACTTGACAATTTCACATTTTGGCCCTGGCTACACTACTAGTAGAACCCTGTTTTTGTAACCAGTTTGTGACACACTCATCTAAACTGGTTACAGAAAAGATCGCTGAGTTCTGCAACACGGCACCTGTTTTCACAAAGCAGCCATGTCTCAACTGAGTTTGTGCATCCACATTCACCGCACTTCCACTGCCTGAGTTTGTACCTGTGCATTCTGGGAAAATCTGCTGGAGGACATACACATGAAGCAGAACCAGCAGCAGGGGAGAGTATTGCACTTTTGAGTTTTCTACTAATGGAGACCTGGGAAGAAAGAGGATGGTCTAAACCTGTTATTCAGACCCTATTTACGTTGGGGGGAACTGTCTACCCTGCAAAAAGAAAGCAAATCAAAACAAAATAAGCAATCTTGAGATAAGAGAGAAAGACCTCTCATGGATCAGTAACTGATTGATAGATAGAAACTAAAGGATAGGAATAAATGGTTAGTTTTCAGAATGGAAAGAGGTAAAAATATTGGGATCAACCAAGGATTTGTATTCAAACCAGTGCTGTTCCACGTATTCATAAATGATCTGGAAAAAGGGGTACAGTGGCAAAACTTGCAGATGATATAAAATTACTCAAGAGAAGTCCAAAGCTGACTGTGAAGTGTTACAAGGGATCTCACAAAACTGAATGACTGGGCACAAAATGGCAGATGAAATTCAATGTTGATTAATTCAAAGTATTGCACATTGGAAAACATAATACCAACTGTACATACAAAACAATGGGATCTAAATGAGCTGTTATCACTGAAAAGTATAACTGATTTCGAAAGAGAATTAGATAAGTTGTTGGAGGATAGGTCCATCAATGGCTATTAGCCAAAATGATGAGGGATTTAACCTCATGCTCTAGGTGTCCCTAGGCCTCTGACTGCAATTAGCTGCAACTGGACTGTTCTGTTCAGTCCCTCAGAAACCTCTGGCACTAGCCACTGTCAGAAGAGATGATACCGGGCTAGATGGACGGTTGGTCTGATCTGGTATGGCCATTTTAATGTTCTTGAGGTATAATACTGACTATGCACTTACATGGTGCTTTTTAAGCAAGAATATCAAACCTCTAAAAGAACCCCCCCCCAAAATCTCTCTGAACCTTTACACCACCCCGGTGAAACATGTAAATATCAAAATGGATACTTCATATATTTCTCAGCTGAGAGGGAAAAACACAAAATCACACAGCAAGTGACTGGCAATATTGTGAATTAGAACCCAAGTGTTACTAAAATTTTAGGTCTGAACACAGGACACCCCTTTTTTTTCAGACACAGGACACCCCTTTCAGTCTGTATCAGTGGTTCTCAAACTGTGGGTCGGGACTCCAAAGTGGGTCGCTCGCCAGGACCAGCATTAGACTTGCTGGACCCCGGGGCTGAAGCTGAAGCCCAAGCTCCACCCCCAACCATGGCAGCGGGGCTCAGGCTCCCGCTCCCACTTCCCCTCTTCCAGGGTCCAGTAGTAACTTTATTGTCAGAAGGAAGTCACGTTGCAATGACTCTAGTAGATGCACAAAGCAGTACCAATAGCCTCATTAGACAAGAAGGTTCTCAGCTGCTGGTTTTGTACATTTTAAAAAAAGGTTGCATTAGATAAGACCGTTCAAGGTGTACCGTGGTCTCGAAAGGGATGAATCAGGCAGGAGAATACTATGTACTGATAATTTATGCAAAGCCTTGTAGTTTCATGTAGTAATTGGCTGCTAGTCCCAGACTCCCATGCTAGTTAATCCAGCTCCTGTTACTCCCCAATGTATCAGGATCTCACTCGTGCAGCAGGAGATTGGTGTCCTGGCTCAGTGATCATTTAACACTAACGACATTGACCATGCCACAAAGTTAATGAGCATTTGCCACCTCCCTGGCTATCTCTATATTATATTGTTGACTTAACATATTTAAACTTTAGTCATTGTTATGGAAATAGCTGTCAAAAAAAAGCAAGAAATCTGAGGCTTTTTCCCCCACACTAAAATCAAGTGTGACTGCTCCCGAGCATTTTAACATGTTATTTAAATGCAGCACCCCAGAGTAGTTACTAGCCAAACAGCGCTCTCTTCCTGTAAAGATGTTTGCAGAATCACTGTTATTAAATAGGCACAGTGGAGAAAAAAAAAGTGACCCTGCTATAATTGTCTGATGCCAGTGCCTGTGGGTGTTTTAAGAGCGAACTATAGAAGATGTAGATGACTTTGCCAACTGCCTTTTTTCACTTTTTTCTGGAAGGAACAGCACACAGAAGAGCAGAGCTCTGGGCAGACGGTTGGACTGTGCTACTGCAGTCAGAGAAAAAAAGAACAAACTGCATCTTAGGGCACATCTACACTGCAATTAGACACTTGCAGTTGGCCTGTGACACCTAACTCAGGCTGGCAAGGATCGACCTAATGTGGTGGTAAACTGTGGTACAGATGTTTGGACTCAAGCTGGAGGGGGAGGGCCCCAGAGCTCGGGCTGCAGCCAGAGCCCGAACGTCTACACTGCAATTAAACAGCCCCTTGGCCTGAGCCCTGTGAGCTTGAGTCAGCTGGCATGGGCCAGCTGCAAGTGTCTAATTGCTGTGTAGACCTACCTAAATGCACATGTGCCTAGAGACACACGGCATTTTGACGACTTTGGCAAAATGTGTAATTCAGCAGTAAGAGAGTGAATAGCTTAGTGGGACTCCACACAGAGGTTCTTAATGCTTTGTGGATTTATTGCTCCCTAGATACACCATGGCTAAGTATCAGCTCTGATTCTCTTTGCCTGTTAGAAGAGTTTAGACAACATACATCTTACTGTTGCTCCATGGGTGACCGGCTATTGAGTGATATTGAGCGTTTTAATATTTGAAAATCACACTGAGATTTTTATATTAAAATCACTGATAGATAAATATTATTTTATTGCCATTGCCTTGGTAAAAGTTCCAGACTTTTATGCCCCAAATGCATAATGAATCCAGGAACTGGTGCTGGTATGTATTGCCTTCCGACACTTTTCACTCCATCTTGTATGTCTGTGCTAGTAATCAGCTAGACACTGAATTGCATTTAAACTGTATTTTAATAATCAGAATAATAATTTTGGTAAGAGCATGTAATGGGATGGAGAATTCCCTAAACTCCAGGAGCCTGATTCAGCATCCACTTACACTGGTTTCATACTGGTCTAACTCAATTTTTGCACAATTGGGATTACTCCTGTTGTACACTGGTGCATGTGAGATGAGAATGAAGCCTAACCTTTGTGCACAAACTTTATCTTTCTAGCTTCTAAACTGATACTTTTGAGAGTCCTTCATTTTGAAAGTGAGAATTTAACACAACATTTATACATGTAGGTTTGTCCAGGATTGAAGCCATTACCTGGAATATTAGATCCAATATGAGAATATAAGAATGGCAATACTAAATCAGACTAATGGTCCATCTAGCTCAGTATCCTGTGTTCCTACAGTGGCCAATGCCAGGTGCTTCAGAGGGAATGAAGCAGAACAGAACAGATAATAATCAAGTGTTCCATTCCCTGTTGCCCATTCCCTGCTTCTGGCAAACAGAAGTTAGGGACACTTCAGAGCATGGTTTTGCATCCCTGCCCAACTGGCTAATAGCCATTGATGGAAATATCCTCCATGAATTCATCTAGTTCTTTTCTGAACCCTGGACAATAGGACAATTCTCACTTGCGTAAAGAAGTAGTTTTGTATGTAAGTGCTTGAATTAGATCCAGTATTTGTAACTGATGCATTTGTAATCAATTAGAGCTGGCTGGACAATAGATTTCTCTCCCATGGAAAATTCTAACGTTTCAAAATTTGTTTTGATTCTAGATCATAATGAAAACTTTAAATTTAAAAAATTCTCTCCAAAAATTGGCATGGAAACATTAGTTTGTTTTGATTATGTCAAAACATTTTCATGTCAAAACACTAATATAGTTAAAAGAGCAAATATAATAAAATATAGAAATATAACATTAACATCAGTATTTGATATAATATAAATTTCAAGATGAAATTAATCAAAATGATAACTGAAACAAAATATTTCACCTGAAAATCATAGAATCATAGAATATCAGGGTTGGAAGGGACCTCAGGAGGTCATCTAGTCCAACCCCCTGCTCAAAGCAGGACCAATCCCCAACTAAATCATCCCAGCCAGGGCTTTGTCAAGCCTGACCTTAAAAATATCTAAGGAAGGAGATTCCACCACCTCCCTAAGTAACGCATTCCTGTGTTTCACCACCCTCCTAGTGAAAAAGTTTTTCCTAATATCCAACCTGAACCTCCCCCACTGCAACTTGAGATCATTACTCCTTGTTCTGTCATCAGCTACCACTGAGAACAGTCTAGATCCATCCTCTTTAGAACCCCCTTTTAGGTAGTTGAAAGCAGCTATCAAATCCCCCCTCATTCTTCTCTTCTGAAGACTAAACAATCCCAGTTCCCTCAGCCTCTCCTCATAAGTCATGTGTTCCAGTCCCCTAATCATTTTTGTTGCCCTCCGCTGGACTCTTTCCAATTTTTCCATATCCTTCTTGCAGCGTGGGGTCCAAAATTGGACACAGTACTCCAGATGAGGCCTCACCAATGTCGAATAGAGGGGAATGATCAAGTCCTTAGATCTCCTGGCAATGCTCCTACTTATACAGCCAAAAATGCCGTTACCCTTCTTGGCAACAAGGGCACACTGTTGACTCATATCCAGCTTCTCATCCACTGTAACCCCTAGGTCCTTTTCTGCAGAACTGCTGCCGAGCCATTCGGTCCCTAGTCTGTAGCAGTGCGTGGGATTCTTCCTTCCTAAGTGCAGGACTCTGCACTTGTCCTTGTTGAACCTCATCAGATTTCTTTTGGCCCACTCCTCTAATTTATCTAGGGCCCTCTGTATCCTATCCCTACGCTCCAGTGTATCTACCTCTCCTCCCAGTTTAGTGTCATCTGCAAACTTGCTGAGGGTGCAATCCACACCATCCTCCAGATCATTTATGAAGATATTGAACAAAACCGGCCCGAGGACCGACCCTTGGAGCACTCCACTTGATACCGGCTGCCAACTAGACATGGAGCCATTGATCACTATCCGTTGAGCCCAACAACCTAGCCAGCTTTCTATCCACCTTATAGTCCATTTATCCAGCCCATACTTCTTTAACTTGCTAGCAAGAATACTGTGGGAGACCGTGTCAAAAGCTTTGCTAAAGTCAAGGAACAACACCTCCACCGCTTTCCCCTCTTCCACAGAGCCAGTTATCTCATCATAGAAGGCAATTAGTTAGTCAGGCATGACTTGCCCTTGGTGAATCCATGCTGACTGTCCCTGATGCCTTTCCTCTCCTCTAAGTGCTTCAGAATTGATTCCTTGAGGACCTGCTCCATGATTTTTCCAGGAACTGAGGTGAGGCTGACTGACCTGTAGTTCCCAGGATCCTCCTTCTTCCCTTTTTTAAAGATGGGCACTACATTAGCTTTTTTCCAGTCGTCTGGGACTTCCCCCAATCACCATGAGTTTTCAAAGATAATGGACAATGGCTCTGCAATCCATCTGCCAACTTCTTTAGCACTCTCGGATGCAGCGCATCCAGCCCCATGGACTTGTGTTCATCCAGCTTTTCTAAATAGTCCCGAACCACTTTTTTCTCCACAGAGGGCTGGTCACCTCCTCCCCATGCTGTGCTGCCCAGTGCAGTAGTCTGGGAGCTGACCTTGTTCGTGAAGACAGAGGCAAAAAAAGCATTGAGTACATTAGCTTTTTCCACATCCTCTGTCACTAGGTTGCCTCCCCCATTCATTAAGGGGCCCACACTTTCCTTGACTTTCTTCTTGTTGCTAACATACCTGAAGAAACCCTTTTTGTTACTCTTAACATCTCTTGCTAGCTGCAACTCCAGGCGTGATTTGGCCTTCCTGATTTCACTCCTGCATCCCTGAGCAATATTTTTATACTCTTCCCTGGTCATTTGTCCAATCTTCCACTTCTTGTAAGCTTCTTTTTTGTGTTCAAGATCAGCAAGGATTTCAATGTTAAGCCAAGCTGGTTGCCTGCCATATTTACTATTCTTTCTACACATCGGGATGGTTTATCCCTGTAACCTCAATAAGGATTCTTTAAAATACAGCCAGGTCTCCTGGACTCCTTTCCCCCTCATGTTATTCTCCCAGGGGATCCTGCCCATCAGTTCCCTGAGGGAGTCAAAGTCTGCTTTTCTGAAGTCCATGGTCCATATTCTGCTACTCTTCCTTTCTTCCCTGTGTCCGGATCCTGAACTCAACTATTTCATGGTCACTGCCTCCCAGGTTCCCATCCACTTTTGCTTCCCCTACTAATTCTTCCCAGTTTGTGAGCAGCAGGTCAAGAAGAGCTCTGCCCCTAGTTGGTTCCTCCAGCACTTGCACCAAGAAATTGTCCCCTACACTTTCCAAAAACTTCCTGGGTTGTCTGTGCACCACTGTATTGCTCTCCCAGCAGATATCAGGGTGATTGAAGTCTCCCATGAGAACCAGGGCCTGCGATCTAGTAACTTCTGTGAGTTGCCGGAAGAAACCTTGTAACAATTCATTTGGACTTTTTCCCTGTCAATTGACGCATTACCAGAAAATATTATGATTTTGATGAAACAGCATCTTCTGATGGGAAAACTGTTCCATAGAAGGAAATTCAGCCAACTATAATCAATTAGATTTTTGATAAAATCATGAGGGAGATAAACACATGCAGGTTTTATACTTAAAAAAATATATAAAATAGAACATCAAAAACATCAGGATAGATATAGGTATAATAACCTAACAAAGTAAAAATAAACAAGCAATTTTTGGAGACCCTTCATCAACTCTTAACATCCAATGAAAGCACTGGCATCATGCCAGCACTAAGTAAGTTAGAGACAAAAAGCTGTGGGTGAAATGAACCACTGAGCAATTAGGAGAAAAGATGTAAAGCCAGGGGGACTTGTAAGTCACTTAGAACTGTATATGAATTGTATAAAAGGGGCAAATTTCTGAACAAGAAAGCTGAAGATGATTTTTACTGAATCATTTATTTTAATAGATGTTTAGCAAGGAAGAATATAGATTTACCATTGTTATCATTGTTTTAGCCACTGGCAATAGGAAGATAATATTGAAAGTTAATGTGGAACTGTGGCCCTATTATTTGGTTCTCTAATTACTTGCTTCGGTGAGCAAAGCAGCCTGAGGAAAATAAAACTGAAACAGTCATCATGTCAGGAGTCTGGAGTGATGGAAGCTTTGGGCTAAATGATCAGAGGTGTTGCAGCTTGCAGAAAGGCCTTACATTCTAGATGTCTTGCTTGAAGAGTTTTTCTTTTCTAATGTTGCCAGCAAATTGTTGCTTGATTTCATGTAATATTTTTTTCAGAAATGTGTTAGGATTTGAGCTAATACTCACCACAACCTCAGCCTCACCCCCTGCCCTTGCTTCAGACTTCAGGGGTTAAAAAAAAGAGAGAAAAAATTCCTTTCTGAAAATGTCACTTGCAAATGGTTTAATGGCCTCTTCACCTGAGAGGGAGTATTGAGCTGTGCTGCTGGTGGGTGAGGGGGAAAGTTTCACCAATTAAAAAGCCCATTGTTAGTTATCTTAGAATAGTTCATTTCATGTACAGTGGTCTTATAAAGAAAATGGGCAAAGAGTGTCTGTTTAGTGCTAATGATGATTTCTAAGGAAATGGAAGAAGGAAGCCCCTTTATACTTTGTATTCTTGTGCTAATAAAGGCCATGAAGAGCTATCCATTGTGTATGAATTTTAAAAACAAAAATGTACCGTACTAGAATACATCAGTGTATATAGCTGTGGTTTTCTTTTGAAGTACTGTATGATTTAAAGTAAAATGTTAATGCATCATTGTTTTCATTTATGACTTGTTCCTAACCAAGTTACCAATCCACACACTAAACAGGTTGGCCCTTACATGCCCCTTCTCTTTCTATACCCTACATAGAGTATAGAATGGAATTTAATTAAACTCCTACTTACTTCAATAGTAGAAGCCTTGTCAGTTTAATTGATTCTTGGTCAAAGTAATATTGATTGGATAAAAGCAAATCCATTTCTCTCCCAACAATTAAAACATTTAAATAGGCTCCGTCTCTCTTTTGATGAAAGGACAGGAAACCACTGGCAGCCAGTCTTATGGCTGATGTGGATCGTTAGCAAATGAATTAGTGTCCATTTGCATTGGTATCTGTCTTGTTTCAACATCATATCTTACTACATTAAAGTGCTGTAGTGTCCAGCTGTCAAAAGCCAGACACTCATGTGAAAAGCCCTTATTATGTCTCTGTGCAAAGAGCTCTCTCAAGTAAGCTTGCGCATTCAAGCCTCTGAGCCTGTGAGGTACTGTGCGCTAACAACTCTCATAGAAGAAGTCAATGGCAGCTGACGACACTGAGCACCAGAGCGGGTCAGGAATGTTTTGAGTAAATGTTTTTCCTCAGAAAATGCCAATTTGTCAAAATCTAACTGTTCATATTTCATTGGTAAGGTTTCTCAAGCCCAAGGTGGCATTTTGAGAGTGAGAAATTGAGTGCGTGCTTCCCCCTCAAGAGCCAATAGCCCAGAGGTCAGGGCACGCAGATGGGATGTGGGAGACCCAGGCTCCTGTATCAGTCCTCACCCACCAAGATGTAGAATCAGTCTCTCTCTGTGTCTCTCCTGTTTGATCCATTCCACTGTTATAAAAATAATTAAATATTGATTGAAAAATTGATTCTATAGCTCAGTGGGTAGGGCACTCACTGGGGATACAGGTGAGTGTGGTTCGAGTCCGTTTCTGAATCAGGCACACCAGGGACTTTTGCCCAGGTCTCCCACATCCCTTGTTGAGAGCCCTGCCTGTTCAACTACTGAAGGGTCTTGCTTTGGTTTTTTGTTATGTTTTAGAAAGGTCTCATTTTTGTTCCTCATCAGCAAGAAAACAAATTTTGAGTCAGTGAAATTTTTCCTGAAATGCAATTATTGTTTTCTGGCTAGCTCTACTAAGCAGCACAAAGCACTGGAAATGCACCCTGACAACGTGTTATTGGAGTATTACCTGATAGAAATCAGAGTTCACTGACAGATTATTGATTCATAGATTTTAAGGCCAGAAGTGACCATTATAATAATCATCCATTGCATAACACTGGTCGACCGTACAACCTAACAAGGTAACTTCTGTTTCCACCCCACACTTTTGTATGAACGCTAGCATATCTTTTAGAAAGATATCCACTTTCTAAAAGATAGTTGTGTACTCTCTGTTAACCTATGCAAGAAAACATGCTCATCTTACTGTTATCTTGTTCTCCCTTCCCTCCATTTCAATCAGTTTGTTTCTCTGGCAAATCTTTTCATTATCTAAGTCCCCAGTCCTCCAAGCACTCATGCATGTGCTTAATTTTCAGCATGCAAGCAGATCACCATCTTCAAAGGGACTACTCAGCTGCTTAAAGCTAAACCCTGTGTGCATAACTGTTTGCAGGATTGAGGCCTGAGAATATAATCTCTTCCAGGCCAGGGCTGCCTTTTTACTACTTGTTCGTACAGCCCTTGATTGTACCTTTGTACACTCCTGTAATAACATTATAAATAATAGCACAAGTGATTAATGCAGACAAAGGGATGACAAAGGCACTTGAAAAATTAAAATGCAGTTGAATTCACTAAGTCTTGGAAATTATGAGTAACTCTCTGCATCTTGACAGGTTTCAGAGTAACAGCCGTGTTAGTCTGTATTCGCAAAAAGAAAAGGAATACTTGTGGCACCTTAGAGACTAACGAATTTATTTGAGCATGAGCTTTCGTGAGCTACAGCTCACTTCATCAGATGCATACCGTGGAAACTGCAGCAGACTTTATATATACACAGAGAATATGAAACAATACCTCCTCCCACCCCACTGTCCTGCTGGTAATAGCTTATCTAAAAGCCATTTCCAGCACAAATCCAGGTTTTCTCAACCTCCACCCCCCCACACAAATTCACTCTCCTGCTGGTGATAGCCCATCCAAAGTGACAACTCTTTACACAATGTGCATGATAATGAAGTTAGGCCATTTCCTGCACAAATCCAGGTTCTCTCACTCCCTCACCCCCCTCCAAAAACCCACCCCCATACACACACAAACTCACTCTCCTGCTGGTAATAGCTCATCCAAACTGGCCACTCTCCAAGTTTAAATCCAAGTTAAACCAGAACATCGGGGGGGGGGGGTAGGAAAAAACAAGAGGAAATAGGCTACCTTGCATAATGACTTAGCCACTCCCAGTCTCTATTTAAGCCTAAATTAATAGTATCCAATTTGCAAATGAATTCCAATTCAGCAGTTTCTCGCTGGAGTCTGGATTTGAAGTTTTTTTGTTTTAAGATAGCGACCTTCATGTCTGTGATTGCGTGACCAGAGAGATTGAAGTGTTCTCCGACTGGTTTATGAATGTTATAATTCTTGACATCTGATTTGTGTCCATTTATTCTTTTACGTAGAGACTGTCCAGTTTGACCAATGTACATGGCAGAGGGGCATTGCTGGCACATGATGGCATAAATCACATTGGTGGATGTGCAGGTGAACGAGCCTCTGATAGTGTGGCTGATGTTATTAGGCCCTGTGATGGTGTCCCCTGAATAGATATGTGGGCACAATTGGCAACGGGCTTTGTTGCAAGGATAAGTTCCTGGGTTAGTGGTTCTGTTGTGTGGTATGTGGTTGTTGGTGAGTATTTGCTTCAGGTTGCGGGGCTGTCTGTAGGCAAGGACTGGCCTGTCTCCCAAGATTTGTGAGAGTGTTGGGTCATCCTTTAGGATAGGTTGTAGATCCTTAATAATGCGTTGGAGGGGTTTTAGTTGGGGGCTGAAGGTGACAGCTAGTGGCGTTCTGTTATTTTCTTTGTTAGGCCTGTCCTGTAGTAGGTAACTTCTGGGAACTCTTCTGGCTCTATCAATCTGTTTCTTTACTTCCGCAGGTGGGTATTGTAGTTGTAAGAAAGCTTGACAGAGATCTTGTAGGTGTTTGTCTCTGTCTGAGGGGTTGGAGCAAATGCGGTTGTATCGCAGAGCTTGGCTGTAGACGATGGATCGTGTGGTGTGGTCAGGGTGAAAGCTGGAGGCATGCAGGTAGGAATAGCGGTCAGTAGGTTTCCGGTATAGGGTGGTGTTTATGTGACCATTGTTTATTAGCACTGTAGTGTCCAGGAAGTGTATCTCTTGTGTGGACTGGACCAGGCTGAGGTTGGTGGTGGGATGGAAATTGTTGAAATCATGGTGTTTCAATACCTCCTCCCACAGTGGGGTGGGAGGAGGTATTGTTTCATATTCTCTGTGTATATATAAAGTCTGCTGCAGTTTCCACGGTATGCATCTGATGAAGTGAGCTGTAGCTCACGAAAGCTCATGCTCAAATAAATTCGTTAGTCTCTAAGGTGCCACAAGTACTCCTTTTCTTCTCTGCATCTTGTAATTAAGATTTGGGAACAAACTTTCTGCTAGTCTAACTCCACTGACGTCAATGGAGTTAGGCCACCAGAGAATGTGGTCCACTTATTTTCAAAGGACTGGAGTGTTTTTCAGGTTTCAGAGTAACAGCCGTGTTAGTCTGTATTCGCAAAAAGAAAAGGAGTACTTGTGGCACCTTAGAGACTAACCAATTTATTTGAGCATGAGCTTTCGTGAGCTACAGCTCACTTCATCGGATGCATACCGTGGAAACTGCACGTGTACATCCGATGAAGTGAGCTGTAGCTCACGAAAGCTCATGCTCAAATAAATTGGTTAGTCTCTAAGGTGCCACAAGTACTCCTTTTCTTTTTGAGTGTTTTTCAGTTTCACTGTTCTAGAACATTACTTTGTTTTCTCAGCATCTGCTAATTATCTCTGTTTTGAATGGGACCCAGAAGCTGATCTTGGAGCTGGTCATACCTTCGCTGTTCTTAACTTAATTTTTAGACGTGACCATTATGCTGGAGATTGAAATTCATGCTCTCATTATTCCGATTTTTTTTTTGGAGGGTGTACGAAAAACTTCTAAAAGGATAAAACTAACCCCTAGTCATCTAGCTGATTGCTACTGCATAATGGCATAATAATAGGTTTTATGTAAGATGATAATGTTGGAAGTTATATGAGAAGAGATGGGCTTTCATTTAAAGGATGGTATTTTAAATCATTCATTTGTACATTTAAGTTGTGAATGAGAGCACAGGATAAATCTTTTGGACATAGAATATGTAGATTCATAGATACTAAGGTCAGAAAGGACCATTATGATCATCTAGTCCGACCTCCTGCACAACGCAGGCCAGAGAATCTCACCCACCCACTCCTGCAAAAAACCTCTCACCTATGTCTGAGCTACTGAAGTCCTCAAATTGTGGTTTAAAGACTTCAAGGAGCAGAGAATCCTCCAGCAAGTGACCCGTGCCCCATGCTACAGAGGAAGGCGAAACACCTCCAGGGCCTCTTCCAATCTGCCCTGGAGGAAAATTCCTTCCCGACCCCAAATATGGCGATCAGCCTGAGCATATGGGCAAGATTCACCAGCCAGATACTACAGAAAATTCTTTCCTGGGTAACTCAGATCCCACCCCATCTAACATCCCATCACAGGCCATTAGGTCTATTTACCATGAATATTTAAAGATCAATTAATTACCAAAATCATCTTATCCCATCATACCATCTCCTCCATAAACTTATCAAGTTTAATTTTAAAGCCAGATAGATTTTTTCCCCTCACTGCTTCCCTTGGAAGGCTATTCCAAAACTTCACTCCTCTGATGGTTAGAAACTTCATCTAATTTCAAGTCTAAACTTCCCAATGACCAGTTTGTATCCATTTGTTCTTGTGTCCACATTGGTACTGAGCTTAAATAATTCCTCTCCCTCTCCGGTATTTATCCCTCTGATATATTTATAGAGAGCAATCATATCTCCCCTCAGCCTTCTTTTAGTTAGGCTAAACAAACCAAGCTCCTTGGGTCTCCTTTCATAAGACAAGTTTTCCATTCCTCGGATCATACTAATAGTCCTTCTCTGTACCTGTTCCAGTCTGAATGCATCCTTCTTAAACATGGAAGACCAGAACTGCACACAGTATTCCAGGTGTACTATGCCTCTTTTTTAAAAAAGTACCAGCGTCTCACCATCCATTTCAGGATTTAAGGATTGCAAGAATTAAAGTCCCAGCCTTTTAAAATTGAATCATACTGAGCCACTGTAATGAATTATTTGATCTCTTTAAGTAGTTACCTCATCCCATATGTCTGATTGGCATTGACCTCATAATCCAATTTGGAATCTTAGAAGAAAATGCTGAAGTAAAGAACCATGATGGTATTATTCACTCTTCCTGGTTTTCAGTTTACTCCAGAAGATTATAGAAATGTAACTACAGCATTGCATCGACTTAACCCCCCTTTGTTCATAGTGTGATGTGCTGGCTTTTGTGTGTGTGCTCTTCTAGCTCCAAGCAGTAGAAGTTGGCATAATTGAAGAGGCAGTCCAGCCCAACATGGGGGAGGGGTTAGCCCCCCTTCCCCCCCCCCTTTTTTTTTTTTTTTACAGCTAGCCATCCACAGAGGGGAGCACAGCTATCTCCTGAACAGCTGTGCTGCTGGAGCAGTTCTCCAGCACTGGGGACACACGGGGCACAATTCTATCAGGGCTCCCATTGCTGCAGTGTGACTCTGTGCCCTCCACACACAGGATTTTGCCTCCCTAAGGCACATTCAAGCACTATCATTATAATCATACTTGGAGGGCCTTTGACAATGTTGTCAGTAAAGTTTGATTTTAAACCATATAGTACCCACTTTCTTTTTTTTTTCTTTCCAAAGCACTGCTCTCCTGAGAGTTAATTTCTTATGCTGTGTGAAGGGAATGGTATGCTTCTCTCTGGTTCTTTTCTCCTGGGAGCATCTGTCTACATATCTGTATGTGGCTACTGCTAATACCACTTTCTGGGGGCTTAACACACACACACACACACACAGAGCAAAGTCTGGTGATATGGGAGGAGGCAGCAGGCTGCGTTTCCTCAGTTTTTGTTAGTGTCAAATTAAAGACAAGATAAAAGGTTACAGCATGTTCTTTCTTTGCTTACCTTTTTAAAAATGTATTAACCTTCTTATGGTAAAAGGCAACTCCCCTCCCCAAAACTTAGCTGTATAATTATAGTCTGATCTGCCCTTTTAAAATTAGACCTGCTGACACCTCATGGAAAAGGTCTAAAAACATTCTGTTTAGTCAGTTTGGGTAGAGAGAACCTATTTGATTATAGGCTCCTCTTTTCTGAAAACTATAACTTCATTTTAAAAGTTCTCCTGTTCCTGCTCTTTATGCCTTAGTTTCTCTTTGTGATGGTATCATTTCCTGGACAGTCACGTGTGATGTATCTTCTGGGCCAAATTCTTCTCTCAGTTATATTGGTGGAAGCCCATTGATGCAAAATTTGGCCCTATAACTCATTTGAACCTAAATCTTTTACATGATTATACCCTTGATTTCTCCATGACTACTCATAGGTAGTAAAACAAACAGGATTTTGACCCTCAGTGATGTATAAGTAGAAGCAGGAATAGATACATTGTTAAAACGAATGCCAATACCAGACAAACTGTCTTTAAATTAGAATGGGTCAGACCTCAAAACTGAGATTTAGCTCCTGTCCTCTGGGGTGATAGGACATACATCTTTGTTGCATCCTATTTCAGAACTGTGTAATTAGCTGTCGGTGCAGATTCTGAATCCCTCTTATGTAAAACATGGAAGCTTGGATCCAGTGGTCCAAACCTACATCCACTTTAAAAAGAATATTTTTCAAAAATTTCAATGTGTTGTCAGCATGTTCTTACTGCTTGAATTCTGAATGCCTTTTCTACTTCCCCTCTCAAGACGTGTACCTTAACCAGCTGTCTTTCTCTCTCTCCTGACTGCCCCATGCGTACGTTTCTGCTGTATGTCTAATCTCCTGTTTCACAGTGACATGTGATTATGGTGGCTGCAGGTGACACTACTGCAGGCCTTCCTACCATGAAGTTCCTTAATTCCTGCCATCACCTAGCATCTGCTCAGTAGAGCACTGCTACTGCATTTCTTAATCTCTAATTGTATTTTTCCCCAAGGGGAAATTCTCCAAGTAGAATTCTTTGTCTGCTCTGTTCAAATCAGAAATGTGAATGTTTTCTGTAGCTAAGATTTGATCTGATGTGCACAGCCAAATTCACCCATTGTGCTGTAGAGCAGACTGCAGCATATGCATTACTCTAGTCCTCCACTGCTTTAATCCACTGAGGTTGCTTATATTAGTTTTCTACTAAGAATGTTGCTATCAAAATTGCATAGCATTGTGTGTGTGCTGAAAACGGTGTTGTAGTCAGAAAAACTGCTAAGTAAAAATGACACCTTTTAACTCAAATTACCTGATTCCTCTGTGTCTGCACGCTTTATAGATGAAAAGAATCAATCTAGACAAGAGAAATGAGCTGAACTCTTCTATCTTGTACCTTGACAGTTATGACTGAGATTTTTGATGAATCAGTGTAGATCCGATGACTTGCTTAGAGTTACACCAGTTTACTCTAGCTGAGCATCTGGCCCTATATTCTGACTGCAGAACACATATTGGTGGTGGTCATGTTTCCATGCAGTAACACAAAAGGTGTACTTTGCCTAAAACAACTTACATTGTATAATTAGAGAAAAGACAAGAAGGAAAAAAAGTAAAGTATCTATCAGTGAGAGTGTCTCCTCTGTCATTGCAACAAGTCTGAAAATAAAATGGCTGCTGATTTGCTAAGAGGAGAATTCTAAGGGCTTGGCTACTCTTGCGAGTTACAGCTCATTTTAGCAGCCCTGGGTGCCCTAGCTCACTACGCATCCACACTGGCAAGGCACGTAGAGCACTCTGACTCCACGGCTAGAGCGCTCCTGGTACTCCACCTAGGCGAGAAGATTAATGCTTGTTGCACCTTGGCTGAAACTCCTGGGCATCAGTGTGAACGAGGTGTTGCATTACTGCCCTCTGATCAGCCTCCGGAAATGTCCCATAATCCCCTTAAGTCAAGTGGCCACTCTTCTCATTGTTTTGGAATCATTGCAGGAATGCGGATATGCCCTTTGAAAGCTCTGTTTCTGACAGCCGGCTGCTTATCTGCTCCGAGACAAAGCAACCATTACTGTGCAATGCTGTGTGTGTGAGAGAGAGGCGGCAGGCGATGGGGGTCTGCTGCTGTCTGAACTTACAAGACCGCACGCTGACATGCTCTCAGCCCCCCAAAACCCACTCTCTCTCCCTCCCCACATACACACAACACACTCTCTGTCACACTCCACCCCACTCCATCCCCCCATTTGAAAAGCACATTGCAGCCACTTGCATGCTGGGATAGCTACCACAATGCAGTGCTCTCTGTGGCCGCTGCAAGAGCTGCTAATGTGGCCCCGCCAGTGCGCTTGTAGCTGTCAGTGTGGACAGATTGAGGCGCTTTCCCTACTGCACTCTATGAAGGCTGGTTTAACTTAGAGCGCTCTACATCGGCAAGTTTAGCCATGCCCTTAGAAATATAAAGGTGCAATACACAGAAAATAGAGGGTATGACATTATATAAATAATATTATCTCATAAAGGTAATAGTGAAGGAGGCAGAAAGCACAACTTGACTTTGGGAGCCCAGCTCAGTTAACTATAACTATCAGCACAATATGAAAACCAAAGCAGACTAGAATAGTTGATGTTTGCAGAGCAGGAAGCTAGGAAAAAAATTAACAAACTCCTGTAAATGAAGCCTCTTTGATATAGAAGCCATTAAGACCAACATATGGCTGAATCCTATTTTTGAATGGATGGAAATTAAAGGTGCTTGGCAGGTCAGAGGATTGGACCATATATCTAGAATGGAACCTCCACAATTTTTATTTTGTTCAGAGTTAGTTTTCTGAGTATGCTGTTTTTTAGGGTTGTGCAAATACATTATCTTGTAAACCCGGAGTTTAATGTGTTTTATATAGCTCAGCAATAAATGTTTGCTCCAGGCTTAAATTTGGCATAAAAGACTAAAGCCTAGGAAAAACTATTTTATTTTGAAAAAATTGAAAATAAGTGCAGTTTATCAGCAATTATTCTTTTGCAATAACAATGCAAACAGATTAAGTCTGGATGTTTTTGCCCTTTGAAAATGCAGCTCTACACTTGAAGTTGATTTTGTAGAACAATTGCATTGTCAAGTTCTGTAATCATTATTTCTCACTGATTTTCATATCAAATTTGCTCATCTTGCTACTAAAAACTACCAGCTCCTCAAACTCAGCCTTCACTTTGACAGTCAAGAAACATTCTTTACAGATCCTGCATCACCATCAGGAATAGAGAATCTGCAGGTCAAATTATACCTGTGCCAGTCTATTTAAAATACTTAGATTGCAATGATAGCATAATCTCAGGACAGTGGGGTTGTAGAGGTGTAACGGAGAGCCTAATCTGGTCTACAGAATTTTTGTTACTGCAGAAGTGCATGATGATAAAGAACCCAATTTAATTCCGCAAACTCACCTTGGATCTGACAGTCAGTTATTAAAATGGGTTGTGAAGACATAGGACACTGGCTGCGTGATCCAGCTGCTATGGAGACTTTACTCTTTTTGGCTTGTTTTATTTCGTTGTATGCTCAAAGCCAATACATGAAGATTGGGCTGCTGACAAAACTGGCCATTGTAATTATTTAGTCTGAGGTCCTGCATAACACAGGATTTAGGACTTTGCTGAATTAATTCCTGCTTCAAATCTAATAGCTGTGGCTGAATTTTTCAAATAATATCCAATCTTGATTTAAAAATTTCCTGTGGAGAATCCATCATAACATTGGTAAACTGTTCCAATGGCTAATTACCCTCACTTTAAAAAATTGTGCCTTATTTCTAGTCTCATTTTTTCGAGAATCAATTTCCAGCTGTTGGATCTTGTTATACTTTGGTCTGCTGGATTACAGAGGCCTCTATTATCAATTTTATGTTACCCATATTTTCTTGTGTCCAGCTTACTGAGTGACCTGTATCAGTGACCTGTCCTTCTTGTTATTTATCATTTCCTAATCTTTGTGTCATCTGAAAACTATCAGTAATGATTTTTGTGTTTTCTTTATTATCAATAAAAATATTAAATAGTGTAGGGTAAAGAACGAGTTCTTCCAGTACACCATTAGAAACGCACCCCCTTGATGATCAGAGACCTCAAGAGGTCACCTAGTCCAGTCCCCTGCACTCATGGCAGGACTAAGTATTATCTAGACCATCCCTGACAGATGTTTGTCTTACCTGCTGCACAGCCTCCCTAGGCAATTTATTCCAGTCATGATTCCCTGTTTACAGTTACATGTTGGGACCTGCCAGTTAACTGGTTTTTAATCCATTGAATATGTGCCATGTTGATTTTGTATCATTCTAGTTTCTTAATTAAAATGTCATGTGGTATGAAAACAAAATGCCTTACAGAAGTCTAAGTATATTACATTAACACCATTACCTTGATCAACCAGACATGTTATCTCATTATAAAAAGATATCAGGTTAGTCTGACAAGTTCAATATTCTACAAATCCATTTTGAATGACACTAATTATATTACCCTCCTTTAATTCTTTATTAATCTACTCCCAGACCAGCCCTTCTATTGTTGTGTCTGGGACTGATAACATACAGACAGGCCTATACATTCCTGTCATCCCATTTACCCTTTTAAAATAGTAGCACTACATTAGCTTTCTTCGAGTCTTCTGGAACTTCACCAGTGTTCCAATACTCATTGGAAATCAATGTTAATGGTGCAGAGAGCTCCTTGGCCAGCTCTTTTATAACTCTTGGGTGGAAGCTGTCCAGACATTGTGGTTTAAAATGTCTAACTTTAATAGTTTCCATTTAGCATCCTCTTTAATTGGAATAGAAAATATTTTGTAATCCTTATATGATGTAACTACATCATCTGGCTTTTTGCCCAAATACATGACAGAAATATTTATTGAATACTTCTGTGTTTTCTGCATTATTAGTGACAATTCTACCAGATCCATCTAGTAATGGAACAATACCTTTGTTAGCAGGGCCGGCTCTAGGCACCAGTGTTCCAAGCAGGTGCTTGGGACAGCAGTCAGAAAGGGATAACAGAGTTTCTGCCACTGCGGCAATTCGGCAGCAACTTCTCTCTCTCCTGCCATCTGTGATGGTGACAGGTTTTTTCACTGCTTGGGGTGGCAAAAACGATAGAGCCGGCCCTGTTTGTTAGGATGTTTTATTCCTAATACACCTAAATATTTCCTTGTTCTCCTTAACTCTGGTAGCCAGAGATTTCGCCTTTTGTTCTTTTGCTTACGTTATCAATTTCTATAATTACTAGCTTCTAATATGCACTAACTGATATCAAATTTCCCTTCTTTCTTCCTGTATTCTTAATATATCAGCTTTCACTTTTCCTCTAAGATGGGGGGAAGGGTTGTTTGCTTATTTTTAATCGCTGTAAATTCTTTCTCAATTGTGGCCTTTAAACTGTTCCCAAGTGTCATTCATACTTTTCTGTTTAAATTCATTTTCCCGGCTGATTTGGCTCATAATTGCTTTCAGCTTTATGATATTGACCCTTTTAAAGCACCAAGCATATATATTACTAGTTTGGATATTACTCTGTTTACACAGAATTGTAAGATGAGGTATTTGTATGATATGAGTGGATCTGGGCACAAAAAGTTATTTTTTCCTGTCAGGAGAAAAAGCATCCTGCATGTGAATCATAGAATCATAGAATCATAGAATATCAGGGTTGGAAGGGACCTCAGGAGTCATCTAGTCCAACCCCCAGCTCAAAGCAGGTCCAATCCCCAATTAAATCAATTGTGTCATGTTAGCTCATGTGTCATGTTAACTGAATCATGTTAACTCAGCTTAAGTTTTCATACCAACACATAGAAAAGACTGTAACATAACATGGAACTGAACTAGGGTCATGAAAAATTCATATTTAATTATCTCATGGAGCAACACATGTAAATTTAGCATGCAAAACAGAGCAACCCCCAACATTGTTAAAAAGCTCACTGGGTAAATATTAAAGTTGTAACAAAGATTTTTTTAATGTTGAAAATCACTTCAATTTGAATGAACTGAAGCAGTTTTATTAAAAATACATAGTTCTCCAATTAAATTTGTATGGAAAAACTGAACTTTGTGACAAACTTTAATTTCCCCTTTCCAGAAAAGAAGGATGATGATACATTATGAGAGGCCTGATTTCTGCAATCCATTCTTACAGTGAGCTCTCTTTGGAGTTTTGTCATTGATGAAAGCATGACCAGGATTTGACCCTAATTAAGTTTCATGCTGTGAAGTGTGCATGTGTGATTCTTTCAAAAGCCCTCATCAAAATTATATATTATTTTTTAGAAATTCTAAACGCAAAGCATTTTCACCCTGAATTAATAGGTGGTTTTTATAACTGATTTTTTACTAAAATAAACATTAAATTTTAATAAAAAAGTTGAGACAGTTAATTTCTAACTGCAGGAGTTTAATTGATTGCACAGACATGAAACACAAAATGGTTCTATAGATTTTATTTAATTGCCTAATGACCTTATTCAACTACCAGTGAAGAGTTTCTGTTATGGGGGCGGATTAGGGATTAGATTTTACAAGTATTCTTGTTAATCTGTTTCTGAAGAGGACACAATGCAGTGACCATCTGTGTGATCATTTCATCTGGACAGCATGAATATATAAGGGAAACAAAGGGTAAAGTACATTTATTGGAAATCATGTTCATTTCCGGACAAGACACCACCAGCCAATTCCCATGTTATTCATTTTGTAGTCTCAGTGTGAGGGGATTTGTTGCGAGAAATACTGGCTCACAAGTCTTGTTGTTGAATTGAATGACAGAAATGTAACATTCTCACACTCTCGTTTATATTTGACCCATACTCCATATAAATAATACCAGCCACATCTCTTCTTCACTGGCAGGAGTACCACATGACACCAAATTAAATCTGTGAGAATTTAGAAAGTTTAAAGAAAAAGTCAGCTAGGAAATGGAAGTCCAGTTTGGATGAAATAAGACCCAAGTTTTATCCTTAGCCTAAAATGTGACTTGACCATTTCTGGAAGTTGAAAGATATTTGGTGTGGGTCTTTTTGGAAAATTAGGATCTGATTCTCCAGTGTACACCAGCAAAACCTGATTGAGTTCATTTGAAATACTCCTGATTTATAACAGCATGAGAGGAGAATCAAGCCCTGACTCCTCCATTTTGCTTGCTTGGCTATTCTATCACAGTAGCAAGCTAGAGGAGCCAACCAAGATGCAGGCCCTTTTGTGATAGCTACTGCCCAAAGATATGGTAATGTATAGAAGGGAAGATGTGTTTTACCATTTCTATACATGGGGCTATAAGGAAACAAAATGTACCACAGGTGGAATTAATGCAAGTCTCTAGAGTGCAAGACTGGTGCCTCAACCACACAGCTACCTTCCCTCTCAGCTTTATATCTCTGCATGGGACCAAAAGACAATATATGGAAATACATGAGCCCGGAAGCTTAAATCTAACAAAGGCTGTTCTCTTGAGAATTGAAGCCTATTTTGCTGAATCAAGAAGTTTGGAGAGGCAGCCAAACGTCTGGGGTGTATCCCTGAACTGAATCCAAACTGCAGCCCTTCTGAGATTTGTCTGTCACTAGATTTTTAATGCCATTGTTAAAATGTGTCACCTTGAGCTTTTAGTTCTCCACGTACTGTGGCTGATAGTAACAGATACAATTCAGTAGGAAAAAAGGTATTAAATCTGTGGAGCATCAAACAGATTGTTTTCTGCCCACAAATCTGTGCAATGTAGCACGTCACTCAAAAAGAATGTTGAAACCTGTGGTGTGGTGTCTTTGTTTTCTTCGATACTGTTAGGGGGCTTATTCCTTCACCCGCTTCCTTCCCTGGTCCTTCTCGCATGAACAGAGAGCAACACTACCCGAAGTCCAAAGGTGCCAACAATTCGATGTTTATTGGGGTGAACTTCCAGCAAGCATGATTCCAGTTTCCTCCCTTAGTGTCCTCCTTCTCAGCTCTGACACCACAGAGCCTTACACCTGTGTCTTTGTTCCCATTCCTGCCCTTAGCCAAACATGATTCCAATTTCCCCATTCTCTGTTCCCATCTCCCCCTTTAGCAAAATATGATTCCAATTTCCTTACCCACATTCCCTGTTCCCATCTCCCCCACCCACACACCCACCCCGTCACTTCCTGATTGACTGCAGAATATATAGTAAAACTTGAGTTCTGCTCAGCTATACCTTAACCAATCATTTTCCTGAAATTTAACTAACCAATCCTAACATATTGTAACATGATTATGTAACCAATTATATCCCACCACCTAAACTAGTTTACACCCAGCAAAATTAATTATACAGCAGACAGGAACAATCACAGAACCAGACAGAGATTATACAGACAAACAATAGCAAAGTGGGAACTATAATGACAAAACAATACAGAAGTGAGGATTTCACATCCCAGCTATTGATAAGTGAGTTCTTGCCAGACAGGATGCTATCAAACTAAGTTTCCTTTTACATTTTCTAGGCACTTCCCTTTCTCTGGAGGTGATAGGCAATATCAGGATAGGATTGTATTCCTCACAGCCCAATAGCACCTTCTTTCAGTGTGACTAGTTTGGAATGTGAGGATGTGACCCTTCACTTCCCAGTTTATGGCTGCTTCTGTTGCTTAGCTAAAGGCCTTAATCTAAGAACAGGGCCTCAGACTGTCACAATAAGAGAAGGACCTTACACTGGCAGACAGTGATTTTGATTCTTTCTTTTATACCTCTGACTAGCCAAGTGATAAGAATACACCTAAATTCTTCGAGTACAGGCCTTTACCGACAGGCCTGAATATCTATATCCTAACAGATACCTCCCCCCGCTCCCATCCCCCGTAGCAGGAGACGGCTTTATTTTACCAGAACCATTTTCTCTAGACCATGAAAACTATTGATTCATTCTTCTGCCTGTTGCTTGTGTCTCTGTCTCGTTGCACGCAAAAATGAAGTTAGATCAGAAAGAGAAGAGAAAATCTGACCTTTTGCTGCTAGTGTGTCACTTTTCCAACACATAAAAAATAAATTGTTCCAAACCTCCTCCACTAATTCAGTGTCTAAAATGCCATTCTTGAGTTTTTGTTTTGTTTCCACAATGCCAGAGAGTTTAAATGAGATCTTCCCTGACCTGTCCATGTCAATAAATACCATGCAAGTGTTGACTTGTTAATTAGAAATGAGGACAGATGTTTTTAAAATGGCATCTTCCAAACTAAAAATAACTCTTTATATTCTATAATTCCTAAAGTTATGTAAGCAGAGTCAGGATGAGCTCCACCCTGACATCTGGTGGTGAGTTGTGGCAAGTTGTGGAAAAGAACTTCAGGGGCTGATCTCATTTGCATAGGCACACCCACCCTGCCTATCTTGAGCCCATAGCTACCCAAATGGTCACTTTGGCTGCTGTGGGATCCCCAGTTTCTCTGTTATTGGGGCAGGAAGAATAAATTGTTATTATCCTGATTATGTGCATCAAGGACAGTGGAACTGTACTTGGCCTTTTGTTATGATGGAGGGACACATCATCAACTAAGGAGCACTCGCTAAGGAAGGGTCATGGGTTCCAAAACCCAGTGAATTGAGAGAGGCTGGGGAAAGGTATTAATACCTGGTGGTATGGGCCCCTGCATGCTAATTGCACTCTCTCCACTGTGGAATAGCAGAGCTAATTTTGATTCTATTAGGAGTCTAGTTACAGGCTGCTGAGCTGAATTCACTTTGGGCCAATGGTGCACCAGCACTGAGGCTCCCCTACTAGAAGCTGAAATCATGAAAGAGATAAAAGTAGTGAGACCTGAAATCACCGAGTGTTGTGTTAAGTAGTGGGGGGGGGGGGGGGGGGCTGAAGATATATTGCAGAGCAGTTCATAGGATGGCTGGCGGAGTGAAGCAGCTGGTGGAGCGGAGCAGTTTGCGGGATGGCTGGAGCAGCTCACAGGGGGCTGGCAGAGCACAGTGATTTGTGGGACAGCTGGTAGAGCAGAGCAGAGCCCCACGGAGAGGTGGGACAATCTGCTTTGGATCAAGTAAGGTGCCTCTTAACACCCCCCCACCCATTTCCACCGAGGTTGGGAGGTAAAACTCTGCAGATAAACTTTCGAACTCTGGGGCTGCACTCACCAGGGACAGAGACTTTGGGGTTGTTGGACTTTTGGGTGACTTTTGGGTTGCTGGACTCAAGAACCAAAGGGAAAGAACCCCTGGAAAGGCCCAATTTGCTTGGGATGAGTTTTGCTCCTGGGTTGTGTTATGAATCCTGTTAGTGGTGTTTCCCCAACATAATGCCACATTGTTTCTCTCTGTTATTAAAAAGCTTTTGCTATACTCAGACTAGGTGCTTGCGAGAGGGGAAGTATTGCCTCTTGGAGGCACCCAGTGGGGGTGGTGTATATTTGTCCCAGGGTCATTGGCTCGAGCCGGTTTTGCATTGTGTTATTGGAATGGAACCCCTAGATACTGAACCCGGCCCTTGTTGCACCAACTCTGACGGGCAGAAGGGTTACAGTTATAAATTGCCCTTTAGAGTGTGCAGCATGTGCACTGAGCACCCACTGTTGCCAACTTTTCTGAAGCTAGTTTGCTCTTTGAAACCCCCCACAAACTTTATCTGTTTGTGTCTTTGGATGGAAAGACCTTCAGGCAGAGACAATCTTTTATTCTGTGTTTTTACAGCACCCAGCATAATGGGGGCCTCTGACAGGGTCAGAAATACACTAATTGCCGGTGCCTCCTTATGGCTCATCTGAAGAATTAGCTCACCGCTGTTCGTGCACCGTGCTGCAGTTGCTCAGCCCATTGCCTTAGTCACTTGCCCTGTGGCCCTGCCCTGACTTGTCGGGAACTTCAGTGCTTCTCCTTCATGGCTTAGGCCTCCGGCTAAGCCATGAAGGAGAGACCAAGTAACCAGAGCCAAGTAACTATATCCTCCCCATCCAGGGTATTATCAGAGACTCTTTCCTCAAAGTGTCAGGCAGTCTCTATCTCCACTGTGCTGACTGGACCACTCCCACAGTGGATGGTAGGGGAACCCAGGACTGCTCTCCACACTGGGTACCAATCCAGCGACCCTCACACCAGCAGTTCATGTCAATTCTCTCAGCCCTTACTGCTCCTTCCCTGGACTGCTTTCTATACTCCTATTAGAGGCTCCTACTCTCCCCCTTGTATCAGGGAACGTGACTGCAGGCTTCCTTCCTGCAGCCCTCTTCCGTCCTCAACTCCAAAGCTTTATGGAAGCCTCTCCTGTTCCTGACCATGTGAGCTGTGAGCTTCATTCTCAGTTTGATTGCCTCTTAACACCTCAGCAGATGCAGTCTAAGGCTAATTGGCCTCTCTTTCCTCTTTAACCCCATCTGTGCTGGTGTGGGTTGAACACCCATCACAGCCCCAATACCCAGTATAGTCTGGGCAGCCCTTCCTGCCTCTCATTCCATTGAATCAAGGGGCATCCACCTCCCAAAAGTCCCCCACCATAGCCAACATCTTCTCAGGCCTTCAGGAGGAGGAGAATCAGTTATAAGGTACCCAACTCCCCTTGGGGCATATAGACCTCCAACACCAGGGCTCAAAGTGGCATGGAGCTTAGAAATCCCAGCTCCCCTGGAGCCCCAGTCAGAGCTGGTACAGCAGCAGTGGGTTATGCAAGAACAGATAGACTTCCTTGCTCTGCTCTGATGCTCTCAGATTAGACAAATTAGAGGATTGGGCCAAAAGAAATCTCACGAGGTTCAACAAGGACAAGTGCAGAGTCCTGCACTTAGGACAGAAGAATCCCATGCACCGCTACAGACTAGGGACCGAATGGCTCGGCAGCAGTTCTGCAGAAAAGGACCTAGGGGTTACAGTGGACGAGAAGCTGGATGTGAGTCAACAGTGTGCCCTTGTTGCCAAGAAGGCCAATGGCATTTTGGGATGTATAGGTAGGGGCACTGCCAGCAGATCGAGGGACGTGATGGTTCCCCTCTATTCAACATTGGTGAGGCCTCATCTGGAGGACTGTGTCCAGTTTTGGACCCCACGCTGCAAGAAGGATGTGGAAAAATTGGAAAGAGTCCAGCAGAGGGCAACAAAAATGATTAGGGGACTGGAACACATGACTTATGAGGAGAGGCTGAGGGAACTGGGATTGCTTAGTCTTCAGAAGAGAAGAATGAGGGGGGATTTGATAGCTGCTTTCAACTACCTGAAAGGTGGTTCCAAAGAGGATGGATCTAGACTGTTCTCAGTGGTAGCTGATGACAGAACAAGGAGTAATGGTCTCAAGTTGCAGTGGGGGAGGCTTAGGTTGGATATTAGGAAAAACTTCTTCACTAGGAGGGTGTTGAAACACTGGAATGCGTTACCTAGGGAGGTGGTGGAATCTCCTTCCTTAGATATTTTTAAGGTCTGGCTTGACAAAGCCCTGGCTGGGATGATTTAGTTGGGGATTGGTCCTGCTTTGAGCAGGAGGTTGGACTAGATGACCTCCTGAGGTCCCTTCCAACCCTGATATTCTATGATTCTATGATTCTCCCCACTCAGTTTGTCTTTTGCTTTTTACACAGCAAAAACCATTCGGAGAAGACATATGGGTACAGTGGGATTCCACATAACTTTGTTTACTAAATATACACCAACACAGCTGGCCTAGCTACATACATACTGCTGTTTTACATGGTTTCAGACAGCATCTACACCACTGAGAACAGTGAGCACCACTAGAGATCCCACAAACTACTCACCCTCCTTCCCCACTGGAGCTGAGGATCACACTGGGTGCCCACCCATGCAAATTATTGTCAGCTCTCATTATTATTATTGTTTTTGACTGATAGAAATTTAGCAGGGGCTGGTAATGACATGAGAGGCTCCATCCTTGGCAAATTGAACCCTGTCATGGGGAACCCCACCCAGTGATTGGCTGCCTCACCCACTTGCCCGTCTTCTGAGAAACCTTCTCCCTTCAGTAACTCTAAGCCATTGCCACATGAGTGGAGGAGGGAGCAGAAACCTCTCAGTAGCTCAGGGTGACTCCAACTCCCTTCTCCACCCTCCTTGCAGTCTGGGAAGGGTTAACGGAGGGTGAAGAGCCCCTGGCGCTGCTGTCCCCAGGCTGAAAGGGGGAGAGGGGACCCTATTGCAGCCCCCCAGGCCTGGGAGAGGTGGGTGAAGAATGCCAGGAGAACCAGAGGAAAGGCTGGGAGGGGGACTGAACTGATGGGGGGGTCTGGGGACAGGATTGATTTGGAGGCTGGGGACAGAATTAATTGCTGGGCAGGGGATGGGCAGTTGTGGAGGTGAGGGCTGCTGCAACAGGCCAAGATTTTCTGCTGTTGCCTCAGTCACTTGCTCTGCATCCCTTCTCTCACTGGTCAGGAGCTGCAGAGCCTCTCCTCTGTGGCTTAGCCCTCCAGCCAAGTCACCATCACCACACAATAAATTTGGGAGAATACTCAACACTAATTCTCTCTCTCTCTCTCATACACGATGGGCAAGAGGAGTTCAAAAATCAAAAGACAAACCAACCGTCTTGCAATAGTAACAACATTATCAGAAGTGATTTTGTGCATTTCAGTTTTATTCTCTTCAGGTTCAATGTAATAAAACCCACACCCATTTTTTTTGTTTTCTTTTTTCTCCAATTTATAGTAATTTCTGGTTATTTCCTTGGCAAACTATGTTCTTGTTATACACAACTTCCCTTCAATAGAGTATGCTCACCTGCTAAGGTGATAAATCCCTTATAACTACCTCAGAGGGATGACATAGATTCAATGGTTTGTGGGGTTGGTTTTTTTTTTTTAAGATGGAGAAATATCAAAAGAGAATCATGTTCTTAATGGATACGAGGCATTCTTTTGTATGTGAGTAAAGACAGTCTCCAGCTTTGCTGTATTCCGCATCTTGTTAATTGCAATCTTGATGATGCATTTAGAATATCTAATTTCAGTTCAAATGTATTTTGTAGCGATTTTTTCACAAAATAATGAAATGCACTTCCAGACATTCTTTACTTTAATGAATGGGCCAAAATATTTTTTTGCACCAAAATAGAGAGTGCTTGTTATGCAGCACTTTATGCTTTGATCAGTCAAAGGTAGGAGATGTTTCCTCACCTTAAAAATGAAATGAAATCAAAATAAGTTCTTTTTTGCCCTCTGTAATTACTTCAGGTGTAAAGTTAACGGACTATCACCAAGTCTTGCTGATTGGGTTCAGCAGTTTGAGATTACTTTTGTTTGTTTGTTTTAAAGCCTGCCTGATGGATAAACCAGTTTAGAAGCCCTTTAAATCATACACAGACTTTTCAATTAGGTGGGAAGAATAAAAAGCATAATCTGCTCAGGAATGTTACAGGCTACACGAGGAAGCAACTCATTTTATTCCCTCACAACTGAGGTTTGAAAATAAATTGGTCTCTTGCAGTCAGACATGCTTACAATTTGCAGAGGCAGCAGAATATTGATACCACATTGCTTGTTTTGGGAAAGAGTGGCCTGGATATTATTGGCATAGATCCTCCTCTTTAATTCTGCATAATTGCCAGGGAGACGGGAACCAGGCCCAACAGGGCTCAGAATTCAAGGGGAAGTGCAGGTCCTGAGTGTGGTTTGCCCACATTTGTGGGCAGTTCCCATAGTTTTTTCTGCAGTGGGTCAATGGTCATATCCCAATATGAAGAGATCTCACAGAGAGGATTTACCAAGGGAGAAGATTATCTTTGCATTATTTGGTAGACATTTTAAGGATTGTCTGTGCATTGCTAATGTCATTATAGTATGTATCTTTCCCCAGTATGTTGCATGGATGAGTATAGTACATACCTTTCTCCTCAAATGACCTGTGTTCTAACAACTCGCCTACACGCTGAGGAGAACCTGGGATTGGTGTCCTCTGCAGGTGAGAGTTGATCAGTATTTTAGAGCAGAATTTTAGAGTAGCTTAGAGTCAGCTAGAAGGCTGAGTGTTCTGGATATCACTGTTATAGTTTATCTATTTCTCTTTATTGATGTATGTATTGAGGACAGGAGCAATGCTGTGCAGAATATCCCATGGGGAGAGATGTTCCTTCAGTCAAAGAAACCGTATATACACATTTTGTTACTGAGTTAGCATTGCCCTCGGAACCCAGAGACATAACCAAACTTTGCAAGAAGCCCTTTCTTGTAATTGCTTTATTTCCCTTTTCTGTTTTTAATCTTGTATTATCCGTAGTTGTTAATGATTCTTTTGCACTTGCTAGCCTATATTTGTTTTGCTTGGTACATGTAAATGAATGTTCAGTGAATGCACTAGAGTTATTACTGAACATAAGTATTAAATTCCTACTTGATTTCATCAACACTTTTAGGATCATGTTGTCTTTCACCTTTATATCATCATCCAGTCATTTTCCAGGCTTTGATTCTGTTTTTTGCATCCATATCCACACACACACACACACACACACATATATATAACTATCCTGAAACACACTACTGCACACACTTCTCCCTCGGGGAGTGGGGGGAAGGGAGGGGAGGAAGAGAATAAAAAACATGAGTGATGTACAATCACATTGATTAACATACTACTGGAAGATGATCAGATACTAAAGTGGTGAGCATTTGTGGCAGGTAGGGCTGCTCTGTAGCACCTCCTTCAGGGCCACATTTGGTACTGCAAGCACTTCCCTGTCAGTCCAGAAGATTTGGCTGCCTGCTTGAAGCAAGGTGGCCTGTGCTGTAAGCTTGTTATCAGTATCTAAACAGTTAAATAAATGTAAAAACCTTAAGATTCATCTGCACCTTTAAATAAATAAAAATATCTTGTAATGCAAGTGCTTAGTTGATGCACTTGAAGGCAAGGCCCTGGCCTGTCTGTGGGGGTCTGAGCTAGCACTGAGCTCCTCCTCTGTTCCAATCTCACCTAGTTCTCCCTTGAGAAGAAGCAGGCAAGCCTTTTTAACTGGTCTGCTGGCTCCCCATTGGTCAGTATTTCCTCTTGACCTTTCTAGGTCTCTGGAGGACTAAGTCTTTTTGGTAGCCCAGTCTGACTGGGTTTTCCTTGAGCAAGGAGTGTCAGAGTACCAATGCCTCCAGCAGTGTGCAGAGAATTCCTGATAGACCCCGTTACAGAGTGGTATAACAACCAACACAGGCTGAAATAAAAACTGAGCCAAAGAGACAATGTCATCGGCGTATTCAGGATCTCGAAGCAGAATGGTGTCCAGCTCAATGCCACCAACAGCTACCTCAAGCATATCCATCAACCAATCAATGACAGTATTGTACAATGATGGTAACATAACCTGGCATTGCTGGACTTCCATGGAAACAGGAAACCATATCATGTATCTGCCACTGACTTGAACAAAGCTTCTGTTCTATTATACAGCTCTTCTATCAACAATACTTCTGCTGACAAAAGTGTGCCTTTGACTTCAACAATAAGTAGTTAATTGACTGAAATTAGTTCAGCCAAAAGCTCTTATCAGAATTAGGCTCTCAGATGGCTTTCTGTTCTGAACTTCTTAAGTCCATGGAAGCATTAGAGACTGAAATACCACTTCCACTATCTGGTGAAGAGCAGCAGTGTTACAAGTCATCAGTGCTGACCACTGCCAGCTCAGTGCTGGGGCCTCAACCCTTCTAAAGTCACCTATGGATCAGTGAGAAGACATTCCCTGAAGTTGGAGCTAAGAACAAAGAGAGACTACAATTTGAGACATGTTTGTTGAGGGCAAAAGCAAAGGCAAAATGGGTTCTACTTCAAAATGTTGTCAAGTGATTGTGTAAGAAAGATAAGCAATCCTGATGATTGACTCAGGCAGCCAGTTTAGAACAGGGCACTGCCAGGCAGGACCTCCAAAGCCTGTATGCAACTTTCTGGTGTTTGTGGGGGAAGCTTGTCCAGTAAAGAATCAGGATGGTGCCACCAGCCAGTGTCTGCAAGATTAGTTGCATCAAGAGCAATGTCATTTAAAGGTATTCTTTAATTCTCTGCTGCCTGCAGCCCCTCTTCTGTTTGCAGTGGAGAAGGAAGTTCAGCTAGAGCCACCTTCCTTCATCTAAAAAGAAATCCATGTTGCAGTCCATAAGGTGAAATCTGGGAAGGCACCAAGGATTTGTAACATCACTCCTAAGTTGCTGAAGACAGGTGAGGGTATTGTTGTGCCATGGCTACTTAAGCTCTTCTTAACCATCTGGCACACTATCATCATCTCTGGAGACTGGAAGAATGGTGTTATTCTGCCTCTGTTCAAAGAGGGCAATATGGCCAAATGTAGCAATGATAGAGGTAATATGCTATTATTGGTTCCAGGAAAATTCTTTGCTTCGGGGTTAATTTCTTGAATTAATGCTGCACTTCGTGGCAAAGGCCAGGATGCTTACTGCAGTTTTAGACCTGGTTCTTCCACTGTTGACCTGATCTTTACCTTAAGGCACTGTTTTGATAAGAAGGCTCAACTTAATAAGCCAGGTGCTGCACTTTTTATAGGTTTTTGTCAGGCCTTTGATTCAGTACATTGAGCAAGTTTGATCTGATAAGGCAACTAAGCATTCCTGGGAAGATAGTGTAATTGATAAAAGGGTAAAGAGGCTTGGGGACACCTAATAAGACATAGGAGTTGGTAAATTTTATTCTGTTCTGTAACAGTGTGGCACCCATCTCTCACAAGCACCCTCTTCTGGTCAAATGTACCTGCAGTCTTTAAACAGTCCCAGCCCCGGTTGCGAGCCATACCCCCGGACTTCCTCCCTTGAGGCAATGCTTTTGCCCTCTTTGGGCCCTTCTGGCCCCAGTTCTCCAGCTGGGCCACTAAGTAGTTCAGATCTCTTTCTGGGGGTTTATTGCTGTCCAATTGTAGGCCACTTTGCCCAGTGGCCTATGGGTGGGGACCTACCATTCCAGATCCCCGCCAGGGACCCTAAGAATAGCAGCCACATGGTGCCATGACTCTTCAACTAAACTGCTTTCAGTTCCCTGCCTCACTTCCCCATGGCCCCAGACTTCTCCCTCAGGGCTCTTTTATGTTCAGGCTAGCAGTCCTCCAGGAGCTCTTCCTCACTCCCCTGGCCCCTGCCAGGACTGAGCTGTCCATGGTGCTGCAGTTCCCTTTGCCCAGCAAGGGAACCATCAGCACTACTCTGGCTCTAGCAAGGAACTGATGCTGGTCTGCATTGAAGCTCCTTTTATACTAGTCTGCAATCCTCTAATATGCTAGCCCTTTGCAGCCACCACCTGATTGGCTGCTTTCCTGCGCAGTCTCTCTAGGCCACTTGGAGGACTTACCTCCACTGCTCCTTTCCTGGGATGGGTGTGGCAGGACCTTGAGGCCTCCATCAGGAGGGCTCTGGGGCTAGCGCACCCCATCACATACATGTTCTCTATAGGTTATTATACTGCCCTCATCACTGAAGTATCTGAGTTCCTTCCTATACTGCAATAATCAATGTGACTAATATCTGTCACATGTGGTTTATTCTCTCTCTCACCATGTCCTGAGGATGAAATTGTGTGTGCAGCATAATGTTTTTGTTTTGGCAGGATTTTTGCTTGTTTGGTTTTTTTGAAGGTACATGTTTCTGTGTGTGTGTGTGTGTGTGTGTGAAGAAGTGAGCCTTGCATTGGGAGCAGAAAGTGGTGAGATTTGTGATGGTCCTTAGCTCCTAGGGGAGTTTATTCAACGGTTTCAGACCAGCCCTTGACAAGCTTTACCTTTATGGAAGAAATTTCCATTGTGCCAGAGAAGCTCAGCTGTTGACCATAGTGTTAATACTGAAGCTTCAGACAATCTCTTAGATACCATGAGCTCAGGGCATGGAGTGTCTTGAAGATAAGGACCTTGAACTTCACTCAGTGATCTGTGTGAAGGCAGTGTAGAGAGTGAAGGACAGGTCAGATGTGCTCATAGTAGCCTGTGTTGTTGAGGAGATGCACTGAAGTAGTCTATGTTAGCTGGAGTTTCCTGAAAGTTGGTGGCTTTATGTCCAGGTATATTGCATTGCTGTAGTCCAAATGAGTATAACCGAAGCCAACTCTGCCAGGTTCAGATGCAGTGTCTTAGTGAACTGGAAATGGTAGAAAGTGTTACTCACTGAAGCTGATATGTATGAGCTTAGTATCAGCAAAGAATCCAGGAACATTCAAAATCATGGACTGAAGGATGGGAGTAGGGGGATCAGAATTGTAAAGGGTCTGAAAAGTGGGGAGAAAAGGCATGAATTTAATGTGATGGAAGACCAGGAAACCTGTGGTCAGATTCAAAGAGAGAATGGGACAACAGACAATTAAGATGATCTTAGCTGGCACATTTTGTAGACTGAAGTAGTGGAGCAATGAGGGCATCATGGAAACCATATGGGAAGGCAGCGCAATGGTCAGATTTGAGAGGCCTGGACGAGAGTTGCAGATGTAGAGAGAAAAAGAAATGATAAGTTTTTAGAATGTTATGTAGGAAGATGCAGCAAAATTTGAACACATCCTGAATAGGCAAGGAAAGGAACAGGAAGGAATTAAAGATGATACCCCTTATAGGTTTGAGTGGTAGGAAGGATAAGGGTATTATCAAGTTGACAGAGAAAATGGAGATGGTTTTGGAAGAAAGGTCAGGCAGTCAGGTTTGGTTATGGCTATGTAAAATTTAAGATGATTATGACAGAGCTTTGAGGAGATATTGGTGACAGGATGAAGTGCAGGATTGAAACAAACACTTTGGTGATGATTCTTAGCAACTATATGTTGACTTCATATTTTCAGAGCATTGTACAATGAAATAATCTTGAGAACATCTCTGAGGTATGTAAGCGGTTGTATCCCTGTTTCACAGAGAAGTAAAAAACTGAGGGAGAGAGGTTAAGAAGTTGGCCCAGCATCACTGTGTACGTTTATGACAGAACTGGGATTAAAATTTGCCATTTCCTGGTTTCTAGTCTTCCCCATAATTCACAAGGTCAGGCTCCTTGTTATAAAGGTATGTAGTAATTATATGATTCTATAAATTGTTCCTGTAGTCAAAGGGTGAAAATATTGTATATTTCAAATCTAAAGATGTATCTAAAAGATGCCTTGTAACTGTACATAAATCTTTGCCAAATTCCAAATATTCTAACTAATAGTTGATTGCCCTGTCTTGTTTTTTGAGACTGCACAATTCTGAGGTCATTCCCTTTCCACTCCAGCTACATTCTGTATTCCAGCTGTAGTAATGATTTTTCTAAAAAAAAATGTCCTTTTGATGACTTTAGTTTCTCCTGCGTGTCCTCCTCAGATGTATAGCAGTGTTTTTTCAAAAGCTTACTGACATTAAGCAGCTGAATTATTAGCTTTTTTATAATGTCCTTCCCACCGAAAGACAAAAGTTTCACCTCAATACTGTCCTAATAGAGTAACTCTGAATATACTGTATAAAGGGTACTGTACCCATCATTACAGATGGTCCACATGTAAAATATTCACTTATAAGTACATCTAGTGAGGCCAATTTCTTCTGTTTAAAGTCTGGGATTATGCTTATGTGACTCCACTGGTTAGAACGGTGTGATTACACTTGTAACTGAGAGCAGGATTTGGAATTTCCATGATGTTTGGTACTTGATATCTTGTTAAACTTAGTATTCTTTTAAATGGAAAGGTCTTATTTAATAATGATTCCAAGCTGCTTGGCTGGTTATGAGGGTTTCCCATGGAATTCTAGTCAATGACCCACCTGTGCCAATGAAACTATGCAATGCAATATGCTACAGCTCATCAGCTTCAATAAAGTTGCATCCTCAGATAACTGTGCTTCAACTAATTAATTAAATAGCACTTTGTTAAGTTTAGCATCTGTTTAAAACAAATTGTAAAATCTTTGGGCCAGATCTTCAGCTGGTGTAAATCAGAATACTGTTGATTTGAATGGAGCTATGTCAATTCACACCACCTAAGGGTATGGCCTGTAGTTATTTGGGATTATAAACATGCACAAAAAATCCATATGTTTGACATATGGCACCTTTGACTTAATTTAAAAATACATCACTAACAACACCCAACCATAACTAAAGTGCAACAGTATGGTCCAGTAACAAAACCCAACAGTAGCAAGGTAGGCAATTTAAAGGCTCAAATCAGAATTAATAAGTATTAAAAGTAAAAAAGAAGTAAATAATCTTTTGTAGCAAATGAATGACAAATTACAACTTGCCATTTTAGATCAGTTTACCAAATCAATTTAATGTGAGAATATTCTCTTTATGTATGAAAAGTTCTAATGTTACAAGTCTTGGAAAATGCATGAAAACCACCCCCTGTGCATGCACACAGACACACACACACCATATTTACAAAAGAGATGAGGCAAAAGCAAATAATTTAGTGAACTACTGAATAGATTTTAACTGAAAACATTTTCAGAATGAGGATTGGGAGGAATTGTCATTAGAAACTAAAAGAAAAAGTTGTTTAGTGGAGATTTATGCTCAAGGAATTTGATATTTGATACAGTTCGTAAGTAGAGATGATCAAATTAGTCATTGGGGCAGAGGCAGTCTTTTACTACATGTCTGTACAGAACCTAGCACAACGGGGCTCCAACGTCACTGGAGCCTCTAAGGACAACAGTTAGATAAAGAATAAATACTTTCTCAATTGACCCTGTTTTTGTATGCTCATATTACTTCTATTGTATTCAGGTTCTTATACTACATTCATTACTGTGGTTTCTGAGCACCTTTGGATCAGTGACAAAACTGGGCTTTTAAAACCTGAAAAATCAGGTGTGATTTTTGTATTTCTGTGATATTTATATATAAGCAGGAGAACGTGGTTTCTTCAAGAGTGGAGAAGTTTTGCTTGATTTGTACAACTTCCAGAGCAACAGTGGAGAAATTAATAATTTTAGATTCAGTGCAGTGGTTTGATGTTGTATGGCAAATAAAGAATGAGCCCATACACTGAATGATATGGACAAAAAGAAATATTGAACAGCTGTTTCATTCACTGAACACCATCCATTTTGGTCAATGAATGAGGCAGCAATCTTATTAAGGAAAAGACAGCATCTGATCATGATCATGTAATAAAGACTTTGTAGCAATGTGACTGAGGAAGGGGGGAAAATTAAGGTTAAGAATTAATTCTGCTACTTCCTAACTTTTGTGTGTGCTTATTTTGCAACTTTAATATGCTTTTATTTTATCATGTGTATGTAATACTATATTCTGTCCCCTTGTTCATACACAGTGTGACAAAGTCTTTAATTGCACAATCACATGCTGTTTTCCCCCAATATATGTATGTAGTAGTTTTGATTTCCAGGTAAGGTGTTTAAACGTATAACATTACATATGTTATATATTTTATATGTTATATGTTTAACATCTTAACTAGTAATCAAAACTATGACATAAGTGTTACCAGTACTGTGAGAACTTTGACATTCTCTATTTTCTGATATTCATGAGTTTAAACTTGAAATTTTGACATTGCCATATAATGGCACTTTTTTTGAACGTAATTTCCTTTATGTTTTTAAGACCTGAAAAAGAAAGAGAGAACTCTGTGTGAAGCACTGTGGAGTTTCATAATTGTGTTTTTCCCAACTGCCTATATAAACTTTTATCCAGCAATGTGTAAGCACATGCTTAATTTAAATACATGATGTCAAGGTTCCTCCCCCACTCTGAACTCTAGGGTACAGATGTGGGGACCTGCATGAAAAACCTCCTAAGCTTATCTTTACCAGCTTAGGTCAAAACTTCCCCAAGGTACAAAGTATTCCACCCGTTGTCCTTGGAATGGCCGCTACCACCACCAAACTAATACTGGTTACTGGGGAAGAGCTGTTTGGACGCATCTTTCCCCCCAAAATACTTCCCAAAACCTTGCACCCCACTTCCTGGGCAAGGTTTGGTAAAAAAGCCTCACCAATTTGCCTAGGTGACTACAGACCCAGACCCTTGGATCTTAAGAACAATGAACAATCCTCCCAACACTTGCACCCCCCCTTTCCTGGGAAATGTTGGATAAAAAGCCTCACCAATTTGCATAGGTGACCACAGACCCAAACCCTTGGATCTGAGAACAATGAAAAAGCATTCAGTTTTTTACAAGAAGACTTTTAATAGAAAATAGAAGTAAATAGAAATAAAGAAATCCCCCCTGTAAAATCAGGATGGTAGATATCTTACAGGGTAAATAGATTCAAAAACATAGAGAACCCCTCTAGGCAAAACCTTAAGTTACAAAAAAGATACACAGACAGAAATAGTTATTCTATTCAGCACAATTCTTTTCTCAGCCATTTAAAGAAATCATAATCTAACATATACCTAGCTAGATTACTTACTAAAAGTTCTAAGACTCCATTCCTGGTCTATCCCTGGTCAAGACCAGCATACAGACGGACACAGACCCTTTGTTTCTCTCCCTCCTCCCAGCTTTTGAAAGTATCTTGTCTCCTCATTGGTCATTTTGGTCAGGTGCCAGCGAGGTTACCTTTAGCTTCTTAACCCTTTACAGGTGAGAGGAGCTTTCCCCTGGACAGGAGGGATTTCAAAGGGGTTTACCCTTCCCTTTATATTTATGACACGCCCCCCAAATCTCAGCTAGGGTGAAACACTGGCTGGGATTTCTTCCTGGAGCTCTAGGAAAAACAGAGTTAATAAGACACATGCATCTCTAAATATACTACCAAGTACATAAAGACTAACAATATTTTCCACATCTCAAGGACGATTTTAACCAGTTGATTCTGGGAAACTTTCACGGGAGAGTGCATCAGCCACTTTGTTAGAAGCTCCTGAGATGTGTTGGATGTCGAAATCAAACTCTTGGAGAGCTAAACTCCACCGAAGAAGTTTTTTGTTAGTTTCTTTGATGGTGTGAAGCCACTTTAGTGCAGCATGGTCGGTTTGCAGGTGGAAACGCTGTTCCCAAACATATGGGCGTAGCTTTTCCAGAGCGTAGACAATGGCATAACATTCTTTTTCAGTGACTGACCAGTTGCTTTCCCTCTCAGACAGTTTTTTGCTGAGAAACACTACAGGGTGGAATTCTTGATCAGGTCCTTTCTGCATTAAAACTGCTCCCACACCACGCTCGGATGCATCTGTGGTTACTAGGAACGGTTTGTCAAAGTCTGGGGCCCTTAGTACAGGGTCAGACATGAGTGTCGTTTTAAGCTTGTTAAAGGCCTTCTGACACTTTCCGGTCCACTGAACAGCATTTGGCTGTTTCTTTTTGATTAGGTCTGTCAGTGGGGCAGCGATTTGGCTGTAGTGCGGTACAAATCGTCTGTAATAACCGGCCAAGCCTAAGAAGGATTGAACCTGTTTCTTTGACTTTGGGACAGGCCACTTTTGGATAGCATCCACTTTGGCCTGTAGGGGGCTGATAGTCCCTTGACCCACCTGGTGTCCAAGGTAAGTCACTCTGTTTAGGCCTATTTGACACTTCTTAGCCTTAACAGTTAGTCCTGCCTCCCTTATGCGCTCAAGGACTTTGTGTAGATGTTCCAGGTGGTCTGCCCAGGAATCCGAAAATATGGCCACGTCGTCAAGGTAGGTGACTGCATATTCTCCTAATCCCGCTAGGAGACCATCTACAAGTCTTTGGAAAGTGGCGGGTGCATTTCGCAGCCCGAAAGGGAGTACATTAAATTCATACAGCCTGAGATGTGTGATGAAGGCTGACCTTTCCTTGGCAGATTCATCTAGCGGTACCTGCCAGTACCCCTTGGTTAAGTCCAAGGTAGAGATGAACTGGGCCCGTCCCAGTTTCTCTAATAGCTCATCTGTGCGTGGCATTGGATAGTTGTCTGGGCAAGTTACAGCATTTAGCTTACGGTAGTCCACGCAAAAACGTATTTCCCCATCTGGTTTGGGAACTAGAACCACTGGAGATGCCCATGCACTTTCAGAGGGGCGGATTACACCCATCTGTAACATATCCTGGATCTCCCGTTCTATAGCAGTTTTAGCTTGAGGAGACACCCGGTAAGGGTGGACCCTAATTGGGTGAGCATTACCTGTGTCAATGGAGTGGTATGCCCGTTCAGTCAGTCCTGGGGTGGCTGAGAACGTTGGCGCGTAGCTAGTGCACAGCTCCTGGATCTGCTGTCGTTGCATACGCCCAAGTGTCATGGAGAGGTTCACCTCTTCCACACCACCACCACATTTCCCTTCGTAGTAGACACCTTCGGGCCACTCAGCGTCGTCTCCTCCCTGGGCTGTAAACTGACAAACCTTTAATTCTCTGGAATAAAAGGGCTTTAGAGAATTAATATGGTACACCTTAGGCTTTCGGTTGGAGGTGGGGAATGCTATGAGATAATTAACAGCTCCCAGGCGCTCCTGGACCATGAATGGCCCTTCCCACGATGCTTCCATTTTATGGGCCTGGAGCGCCCTTAAGACCATGACCTGGTCTCCTACTTTGAAGGAACGCTCTCTGGCATGTTTATCATACCAGGCTTTTTGCTCTTTTTGAGCATCCTGTAAGTTTTCTCTAGCAAGGGCTAAAGAGGTTCGGAGGGTGTTTTGTAGGTTGGTTACAAAGTCCAGAATGTTAGTTCCTGGAGAAGGTGTAAATCCCTCCCATTGCTGCTTCACCAACTGCAATGGCCCCTTAACCTCACGGCCATATACAAGTTCAAATGGGGAAAACCCTAAACTGGGATGTGGTACAGCTCTGTAGGCAAAGAGCAACTGCTGCAACACTAGGTCCCAATCATTGGAGTGCTCATTTACGAATTTACGTATCATGGCCCCCAAAGTTCCATTAAACTTCTCCACCATGCCATTTGTTTGATGGTGATAAGGAGTGGCAACCAAGTGATTTACCCCATGAGCTTCCCAAAGGTTTTTCATAGTTCCTGCCAGGAAATTAGTCCCTGCATCGGTGAGGATGTCGGAGGGCCAACCTACCCTGGCAAAAATGTCTGCTAGTGCCTGGCACACACTTTTAGCCCTGGTGTTGCTTAGAGCTACTGCTTCCGGCCATCGGGCGGCAAAATCCATGAAAGTCAGTATGTACTGCTTTCCTCTGGGTGTCTTTTTCGGAAAAGGACCCAGAATATCCACAGCTACTCGCTGAAATGGAACTTCAATGATGGGGAGTGGTTGTAGAGGGGCTTTGACCTGGTCTTGGGGTTTTCCCACTCTTTGGCACACCTCACAAGACTGGACATAGGTAGAAACATCCTTGCCCATTCCCTCCCAGTGGAATGACCCCCCCAAATGGTCTTTGGTCCTGTTCACCCCAGCATGGCCACTAGGGTGATCATGGGCTAAGCTCAAGAGCTTGGCCCGGTATTTAGTTGGAACTACCAACTGTCTCTGAGGATGCCAGTCTTCCTCGTTGGATTGTGGACCTAGGCTTGGTCCTTCTGGAAGCGATATAGGGGATGGAGCTGTTTCTGTTGACTGTGAACCGCTCTCCGCTGGTGCACTATGTTGGGATTCAGGCTCCGGCTGAGCCTCTTGTGTAGGGTTATCGGCTGCTGCCAGTTCAGGTTCGGTGGGGCCCTCTGGTTTTGAGGTTGCAAGTACTGGATTCAGTGCTGACACTGGGTCTGGTGTTGGTTGTTCGGCTGGTTCCGGTTCTGGGACTGGTTCCGTCTGGGTCTCTTGGACTGGATCCACTACTGCTGTTGCAGACATTGGCCTGGGGTCCGGGTCCATCACCTCTGACCGGGTCCTGATAGAAGTTTCCGGAACAGAGCTAGGCCTCACGGCTTGTTTAGCCTGGCTGCGGGTGACCGTTCCCACCCTCTTGGCCTGCTTCACATGATTGGCCAAGTCTTCCCCCAACAGCATGGGGATGGGATAATCATCATAGATTGCAAAAGTCCATGTTCCTGACCAGCCCTTGTACTGGACAGGTAACTTGGCTGTAGGCAAATTGAAAGAGTTGGACTTGAAGGGTTGAATCGTCACTTGGATCTCTGGGTTGATTAAATTGGGGTCCACTAAGGAAGCATGGATAGCTGACACTTGTGCCCCGGTGTCCCTCCACGCGGTGACCTTCTTCCCGCCCACACTCACAGTTTCCCTCCGCTCCAAGGGTATCTGGGAGGTATCTGGGCCTGAGGACCTCTGGTGTGATTCCGGTGCAATGAACTGTAATCTGTTGGGGTTCTTGGGGCAGTTGGCCTTTACATGCCCCAGCTCATTACATTTAAAACATCGTCCAGCTGACGGGTCACTGGGGCGAGGAGGGTTGCTGGAGAACGGGGTGGCAGGACGATAAGGGGTCTGGAGGGTTCTTTGGGAGGTAGGTGGGGCCTTGGGCGGCCCCCGGTAATAGGGTGTGGTCTGGGGTGGTCCCTTCTGGTCTCCGCTCCAGCTGCGACCAGTTTTCTTCTTCTCTGCCACCTCCACCCATCTGGCTCCAATCTCTCCCGCCTCGATTACAGTTTTGGGTTTCCCATCTAGGATGTATCTTTCTATTTCCTCAGGAACACCCTCTAAGAATTGTTCCATTTGCATTAGGAAGGGCAAATTTACTGGAGATTCAACACTTGCTCCTGATATCCAGGCATCCCAATGTTTCACAATGTGGTAGGCATGTCGGGTAAATGACATGTCTGGTTTCCACCTTAGGGCTCTGAACCTCCGACGAGACTGCTCGGGTGTTATCCCCATTCTGACTCTCGCCTTGGATTTAAACAGTTCATACTTGTTCATGTGTTCTTTAGGCATTTCAGCTGCCACCTCAGCTAAGGGTCCACTGAGCTGTGGCCTCAGCTCTACCATGTATTGGTCAGTAGAGATGTTGTACCCAAGGTAGGCCCTTTTGAAGTTTTCTAAGAAGGCCTCAGTATCATCACCTGCCTTGTAGGTGGGGAACTTTCTGGGATGGGAAGTGGTACCTGGAGAAGGATTGCTAGGGTTTGTTGGTATATTCTGCTGGGCCTTTATCCCCTCCACCTCCTCCACATGCTTCCTCTCTTTTTCCTTCTCCTCCTCCACGTGCTTCCTTGCCTCCATTTCCCTCTTGTGGGCAGCCTCCTGTACCTCCTTCTCCAGCCGCATGAGTTCTATCTGTCTTTCATGTTCCCTTTGTTTTTCCTCAGCCTGAAATTTGGCTAATTCCAGCTGTAGTTGAGCTGAGGATTTGGTCATTCTAACCTCTCTGTTTTTAACTAACTTTACACCCGAGGTTTAGAAATAAACAATCAAAACTTGGCTGTAAAATTTTGCTGTGCTGGAATAGAATACCTATTCTCTGATAGTGATTGTCAGCCTACAGAAAAAGACAATTCCCTTGTCTCTGCTCTGGGCCCAAATTAAAGCAAAAAACCTCCAACTACTTGGAAAACTGCTTACCCAGCCCAAAGAAAAAGCAAATGGGTAGAACACACACCCCCTATTTACTTTTTAGGAAGAAAGAAAAAAAACTCTGGGTTGGAAGACTGTGAATTTCCCTGCAGGAGTTAAGTACCCTGCCTCCAGGCAAAGAAAACCTGCAGTTCACAAAGATAATCCCCTTTTGTCTCTGCTTGGCCACAAAGCAGAGAAAAAACAAACTGCTTTCTGGACTTCCTTTCCAAAGGAAAAAAAAAATTCGTTTTTAAAATCTGTATTTCTAGTTCAAAAAATCTCAACTGGATCTCAAAATTATTTCAGGTTAATCCCACCACTATGCCACCATGTCAAGGTTCCTCCCCCACTCTGAACTCTAGGGTACAGATGTGGGGACCTGCATGAAAAACCTCCTAAGCTTATCTTTACCAGCTTAGGTCAAAACTTCCCCAAGGTACAAAGTATTCCACCCGTTGTCCTTGGAATGGCCGCTACCACCACCAAACTAATACTGGTTACTGGGGAAGAGCTGTTTGGACGCATCTTTCCCCCCAAAATACTTCCCAAAACCTTGCACCCCACTTCCTGGGCAAGGTTTGGTAAAAAAGCCTCACCAATTTGCCTAGGTGACTACAGACCCAGACCCTTGGATCTTAAGAACAATGAACAATCCTCCCAACACTTGCACCCCCCCTTTCCTGGGAAATGTTGGATAAAAAGCCTCACCAATTTGCATAGGTGACCACAGACCCAAACCCTTGGATCTGAGAACAATGAAAAAGCATTCAGTTTTTTACAAGAAGACTTTTAATAGAAAATAGAAGTAAATAGAAATAAAGAAATCCCCCCTGTAAAATCAGGATGGTAGATATCTTACAGGGTAAATAGATTCAAAAACATAGAGAACCCCTCTAGGCAAAACCTTAAGTTACAAAAAAGATACACAGACAGAAATAGTTATTCTATTCAGCACAATTCTTTTCTCAGCCATTTAAAGAAATCATAATCTAACACATACCTAGCTAGATTACTTACTAAAAGTTCTAAGACTCCATTCCTGGTCTATCCCTGGTCAAGACCAGCATACAGACAGACACAGACCCTTTGTTTCTCTCCCTCCTCCCAGCTTTTGAAAGTATCTTGTCTCCTCATTGGTCATTTTGGTCAGGTGCCAGCGAGGTTACCTTTAGCTTCTTAACCCTTTACAGGTGAGAGGAGCTTTCCCCTGGCCAGGAGGGATTTCAAAGGGGTTTACTCTTCCCTTTATATTTATGACACATGAATAGTCCATCGATTTCAATGGACTATTCATGCGCTTAAGTGCTCTGCAGAATTGCATCCATTGGTTTTATATAAGCTTTAACCACATCATTCTATGAGCTTCTTTGAGATTAAAACCCATTAAATTTATGTAATTTTAAATTCTCATTCATATCTATAAGGTGAGATTACATGAATATAGGTACTTTCTCATTTGCAGTTTTTTCATTGTACAACTCTTCAGTTGCATGTGTGAAACCCATGATTTTATTAATATACAGTATTTTGGTAACTTTATAGGTTTCAGAGTAACAGCCGTGTTAGTCTGTATTTGCAAAAAGAAAAGGAGTACTTGTGGCACCTTAGAGACTAACCAATTTATTTGAGCATGAGCTTTCGTGAGCTGCAGCTCACTTCATAATCTTTCAAAACTCAGTGTTTTCCAAGTGAAATCTGAAATTTTAAAGGTCAGCAGTTTGACTTAGCTGTGTGTGAAAACTTTTTTAAAAAATAAGCAGAAAAAATGTGTATTCTCCCTCTTAAGAAAAACAAAAAACAAACTCATGGAAAAGGTTTTTCACAGGCAGTCCCTAGATCAATATGACAAATCCAAATATTTCAGGTTTCAGAGTAGCAGCCAGGTTAGTCTGTATCCGCAAAAAGAAAAGGAGTACTTGTGGCAACTTAGAGACTAACAAATTTATTTGAGCATGAGCTTTCATGAGCTACATCCGATGAAGTGAGCTGTAGCTCACGAAAGCTTATGCTCAGATAAATTTGTTAGTCTCTAAGGTGCCACAAGTAGTCCTTTTCTTTTTCCAAATATTTCAGATATTCTACTGAGGTCTTGGAAGCGTAACAGTCTGTCCAATCTTTTTATCTATAAGCAGTGTGGCTCTATTTTTGTAAGGTAATTTTCTGCTGTGGGGAAACCCCAGAAACTAATTTTTATACTTGCACCTCTTGAATAATACCATTGGATAATGTGTGGAGTTACTGTAACTCTTATTTTATTAATGAAAACCTTGGTTAAAAACTGTGTGGGAAATAGTGTCTGCACAGAAAAATGTGTTTATGAGAGCATAGCGAAACTTCAGATGAGAATGAGAGAATTAGAAATCGAAGATGCAACATTCGTCTTCCTAGTCATGTAGAAAAGTAGGTGAAATAGAGAGAGGAGAGGTTATCATAGATAAGAATGGCTAGTTAAGGAGTAAATTGACAACAACTTGGATTGAAGATCAGATCAGATACAATCTAGGTGGAATCAAGAGGAAATATAAGCAAACTTTGAAAATTAAAAGCTCTAATGGAAATAGAACACTGAGCATAAAATGAAGATCTGTGATCACTGTGTCTTTTTGTCCATAAGGTATATGCTGGAAAAAGTTTGTTAGTTAGAAAATAGAGTTAAATAGAAAATTGCTACCACCCAAAGAAAAAGAAGTATAAAGAAAGCAATAATAAAAAGATATATAATGTGATCTATAATCCATGATTTGAGCAAACAACCTAACAGAAATCTTTGGGAAAAATATAAAAAAGGAAAAAGCGGTACACATGCCAAAAACCCAACCAACCAACCAATCAAAAACCAAACAATCAAGCAGACCTTTTGAAGGTCATTCTAAAATACCTTATCTTAAAGTAGAACCTTCATGCCCGGGGGCGGGGGGGGGAAGGGAATTGTACCTATACCATACTAATTGAAAAGGTTGTTTCTGTCCTTTCTTTCATTTATCTGTGTCACTTCGATCCATTTCAAAGGCATATGGCAATAGAGCCTTTTTATTGCCACCTTCAAGGAAGTGCTTATCTTACATTTGTGATGTCAGTTACTTCCGTGGCAACAGATTGTGTGTATCGCTAGCATCACAATCTGGTGATGGTGCTGGAAAGGTAGCTGGCCTTAGAAGGGGAAAGCTCATAATTACTCTCCGATGGTTTACATATAGAAATGAGAATTCAAAACTTACTGGCAAACTGATTTTGTTTCTGTTTTCCCCAACACCCTTTTTGATGATGTAATAGATGATAGGGGCCAAATCCGTATTAATCCATTACAGAAACGATATGCTTTGTATATACAAAAGTAGTTGCAATGTATATAAATTGCAACTACTTTTGTTCCATGTAGGAATGTTGTCATCTTGACAGGAACCTTGACACTCAGACACGTAGCTGCATGAACTGTACATTTGGAAGGGTATCACCATGTCTCAGGTGGTTACAGCTGAGAATACCAAATTCAGGACAATCTGCTAAGAAATAGGTCACACACACTCCAAACTGGTGGTTATTCTATCATTAGAGTTTACCAAACCAGCAACATAAATGAGCTTCTGTATCACCACGCTGGTTAACAAGAAGCCAAAACCACAGTCTCCTTATGCATTGCAGCCCTTGCCTCACCATCCAGGAACTTGGACTTTATGAGTGGTTACTGAGAACCAGTTTAACCATAATTAGTGTCCTTCCAATCCCAAGGGATCAGCCACTTAGCCCGGTCAGTATATAACTCAGATCTTACCCAATATTCATGCTGATGCCAATCCTTTAGTAACTAAATGCTAAAGGTTTAATGATAAAAGAAAAGAAGAAGAGAGTTATAAATGGTTAATAGATCGTATACATGCAAGTGATTTTCAGTGTTCATAGGTCAGGATCATAGCAGCGATGAAATAAATGGCTAGCTTGCAACAGGCTCTCTGGAATTATCCAAACAGATTGGGGATCATCAGTCTTTGTTCAAGGCTTCCTTGTTAGAAATCCAGTCCAGAGAAAAGAAGCAGGAAATGAAAACAAAATGGAGATGTCACAGTTGCCTTTTTATATCCTCTGCCATCTGCATGGAATTTTACTGTCCCAAATAAAGTCCACAGCCCCTGTTTGTGGAAACTTACTGGCCCAAGAGGGAGTCTAGGGTCACACGAGCACATCACATGTCCTTACATGGCTTGCTGACTCACAGGGGGGTGACCCTTGGTTCCTTCATGCCTGAGGCATCCATAGGAAGACCTCTGGGTGGGATGAGTTTCTTCTATGGCCCATTGTTAGAGTGAAGTGTCCTTAATGAGCTATCAACACACAGCTGTCTAGCCGCAAGGTAAATTCATCTAATTGGCGTCACCCAGAAATACAAAACAGATACAAATACATCGCCAATTGTCAAAACTTCAGATACAGAGATGATACATGGATAATCATACATGCTACATTGTAACTTTTCCATTGACACCTTACATGATACACAATTTCCATAAATCTTACACAAAGTGTAATAATGGTAACAACAGTGATATAAAATGGCCGTCTTTGCTATACACAGCATCACAAAGAGATTTTGTGCATTTTATTGAGTGTCCACTGTCACTGTGGTGTGTTTCCGAACTATTTGAGAACAAATCATTGTATTATTGTAAGGTGTGTGTGTGTTGCAGTGATGTGAGTGATGAACAACACCTGAATCCCAAAGATTTCAAGGCAGAAGACAAGCAAATTTAAGGAAAAAAGGGTGAGATTGCAATTGCTTCAGCAGTTGCTTTTGCCAAATGCCCTTTCTCTGACCCAAGGACCAGTTTAACAGCCACTTCTTCCTCCAAGATAAAAATCACTTCTGATAGTCACAGCCACAGCCACAGCCAGCTTGAGGTCTCTCAGTCCAGCCCTGTCATGAACTTGTACCTTTTCATCTATAAGCATGAGGAAATATGGCTGCTAGATTGGGCGCACACCAAACTGCCTGATTTTTAAATATGAAATACAATTCCAGGGAGCATTACTAGGTTATGAATAATTCTCTATGCCAACCTTGAGCTTCCACATTATCTAGACAGTAGAATAATATAACTCCTAATAGTCAATACATATTTGTGAAGATCAGCAACATTTTTGCTCGTGGGATCCTGCTTGAATTCAAGCCTTCAAGCTCTTTAAATAAGATGATCAATTTCAATGTGTGCAGAGTCAGGTAAAAAAAAATCTTTACCAAAGTGTAATGAAAGCATCCTTAGTCATCTAAATTTTATAATCAATAACTCTTTACCCTGCCATATAACATTGTTTTATCTTATTTTATTTAAAGGTAGGCCTTTGAGCTTAATTCAAAGTCCCCTAACTACAAAAGGCTTGGGATATATTGTTTCTGGTATACATTGAGGGTGTGCCTGTGACAAAGATGGACAGATAGTGAAAGCCATCTTTCCTCAACACAAAAATAATGTTATAGGCAACTTGTTGAGTGAAACAGAAGTGCTTCATAAAGACAGTGAAATGGCTTATTGCAATGGGAAGAGATTTACAGTACCGTATGCATTCCATAAGGTGAACTACTCCAGTTAGTATTTACAGTTGTAGGGTAGACTAAACGGTTGTAGGGTAGACTAAACATAAACTCTAATCTTCAAGAACTGACCCCTGAAACAGCCCTCAAATGATCAGGAACAAGTTTAGAACTGTCTTGTATGGCACAGAGCACAGTGCGATTATTTAACAAGTAGTAAATAAATTTAAATTCTAAAAAGTGAAAAAATCCCAGTATTGCTAAAAATAACCACATAGGATTTTACAATACTTGAAGAAATTATCCAAAAAAATCAAGTCACACTAAAAGCTTGTCTACATGGAGAAGTTCAACTGATATAAGGGAGGGTATGAATTTAAAGTGCTATAGTTATACCAGTGTAACTCCCCATGTGGATATTTATTCCAATATAAGAGTGCCTTTTTTTCTTGTTTAGTTTATATTGCTTTGGAAGCAGTTTAAACTAAGCTAAAAAATGCCACTCTTATTCCAGAAAGTCCACGTTGGGAAGTAAATAGCAGTATAACTATGTTGGTATAATTATACTGGTATAACTGAAGAAATCTCCCTTGTAGAATGCAACTTGAGACATGCCAGATAGTATTCTGGGGGGAGGAGGAAGGGCATGGGCTTAGCATTACTGGCAATGATCTGTTTTGATCTTTGAATTCACCACAGGGCATGTGCTGCTCGCAGATAAACCTGGTTTATGGTTTGCTACAGTGAAGTAGCAAAATAAAGATAAATATTCTATGGCCACTTTAAATTACAGATGTGTTTGGATTAGATAATGATAATACTTCACTCTTGCATAGTACTTTATATGTTCAAGGCACTATGTAAAGATTAATCTTCACAATCCCTCAATGAGGAAGTATTAGCCTCATTTTATAGCTGAGGAGGCGGAAGTAACTTTCTCAAGGACACACAGATCATGGAAGGGACAAAGTTAGAACTCAGGACTTCGTGACTCCTAATCATTGATCTCTATGCTGCTGCCTTTCCACTTAGATTATTCTTCATTAGCTCGTCATAAATTATAAATACTGTTTTCTGTGCATGGTGTGGTTATCCAGTATACATACAGAGTATCTGGGCTGCACTGAGACGGCAAAGAAACATTTCTTAGTGATGATTATGCCTCCATATTGCAGCAATGCCAATCTCTGCCTGAAGGACACAACTATCCTTAATGGGAATACTGCCTGTTACTGAAAGATTCAGTCATAGTTAATATTTCCACTGTAGCTGCAAGCCATAATTTCCATTTGAAATTATAGGTTGTGGCACTACCTGGCCAACTCAGAAATCAAATCATTCGTGTCATCACAGTATCCCCTCGTTCCTTTAAACTTTGAGATTTGGAGTGATAGGGACAGCCTAAAGTCATAAAAATCCAGTTGTTCTCCACCTAGCATGTGACTTTGCTGATTTTAGATCATCAAGACCACGCCGGTATTTCAGACTGAGACAGTCTGCTGACCCTGTAATGTCAGTAGAATCATTATTTCCCTCATCCATGCAGATCTCTTCCATTTCCCCTTCTCCCATTTGAATCCTAATGGTTCAGATAACATGAAACCTGAAGCCGATGTACCCTTGGGTTTGGTTTTAAAAAAACCTGAGTATGGCTTTGCAAAATCAAATTCAAATCTGATCCTTCCTCCACCCAGCCTCTTTTACCAACATCCAGTGTTTCACTGGCATGTCTCCTGAAGTTATATGTTAACTTAGTAGACCTCATTTGACTTGTTGGATAACTTTATTTCATGAACAGTCATACGCACGTTCATACCCAGGCACACATCTTTGGGGCATTGTGGTACACTGGAGTAGTCTACAATTCAGAGATAAAACCTGTAAATATATTCCAAATTAGATTTTCAAAGCAATTACTAATAAACAAAACCACCCGTGAACTCTCTTGTGCTCATTTCAAAATCTACCTCTTCATCAAAGCTGATAAATCCTAACTGAGCTATATCAGGAAAGCAATTCGCTGAAACATCCACTAAGGCAGATACCTATAGCTTTTTGGATCTTATTATATCAGTCAGGCAACTCTTTGAATAAAACTTTCGCTAAGTAGGGTAGGCAAATGCTTTTTAAGGAAGATAGAAAGAGATGTGACCTCTGCTTATTAGAAACTGATGATCATAAATCAGTGTACATAATAACCACAAATCAGTGCTCTTGGCACATCTCAGCATCCAGATACACATGAGAGCACACATTATAGCAGGTAATTCCATGCATTCCCATCAAATGTAGACTTGAAGCTACTGGCATATAATTAGCTACAGTCAGAGCTCACAAGCCTGCTCGGAAAACTTTGAACAGTGCAACAGAGAAAATGTAGTCGCAGCCTTCCATAATTCAACACACTTAATGGGACGCTATTAATTTAGCATTTATTTTTTTTAACATGAACTCCTAATGATTCAGGTATCTGATAGAGGAACACCCTTTGGACAGCACACACTAAAGTGTTTGTAAGCATTCCATTTGTAGAAGAGGTTTGTCAGAGTTCCTTTCCCACTCTGAACTCTAGGGTACAGCAGTGGGGATCCACATGAAAGACCCCCTAAGCTTATTCTTACCAGCTTAGGTTAAAAACTTCCCCCAGGTACAAACTTTGCCTTGTCCTTGAACAGTATGCTGCCACCACCAAGCGTTTTAAACAAAGAACAGGGAAAGAGACCACTTGGAAACGTCTTCCCCGAAAATATTCCCCCAAGCCCTACACACCCCCTTTCCTGGGGAGGCTTGAGAATACTATCCTAACCAATTGGTTACAAAATCATCAAAGACCCAAACTCCTGGATCTTGGAACAATGGAAAAATCAGTCAGGTTCTTAAAAGAAGGATTTTATTAAAAAAAAATAAAGATAAAAATCATCTCTGTGAAATCAGGATGGAAAATACTTTACAGAGTATTCAGATTCAAAACACAGAGGATCCCCCTCTGGGCAAAACCTTAAAGTTACAGAAAACAGGAATAAACCTCCCTCTTAACACAGGGAAAATTCACATAAAACAAAAGATAAACTAATCCTCCTTGCCTGGCTTATCTATACTGGTTGCAATATTGGAGACTTGGATTAGGATGGGTTGGAGAAGATGGATTTCTATCTGGCCTCTCTCAGTCCCAAGAGAGATCAACCACACAAACAAAGAGCACAAACAAAAGCCTTACCCTCCTCCCCTTATTTGTCCTTTGGATCAGGTGCCAGCCAGGTTAGCTGAGCTTCTTAATCCTTTACAGGTAACAGGATGTTGCCTCTGGCCAGGAGGGATTTTATAGCACTGTTTACAGAAAGGTGGTTACCCTTCCCTTTATATTTCTGACAAGGTTAAATAAAGATTTTTTCTGCTCTGGACTTGATGGCTAATCTTTTCAGCGAGAGGGATTGGCAAACCCAGTGGAAACACCACCAGATGTGCTTAGATCGGGCTACTTCCCCCACCTCTGTGCTCTCCTACCTGCTGCTGGACTCTGCAGTAGCACCATAGGCCTTCCAACTTCTAACCTCCTCTCTGCTACCTAAAGAGAAAGCCCAGAGAGTGAAGAAACTGCCTGTCCTGTTGGTTCTGCTCCTCTCTGACCTGCATAGGTTTGTTGGTGTTTTTTTTGTTTTGTTTTGTTTTTGTGGGGGGAGGGAAGAAGGGCTCTCTTGGCTCATAAATTCATATAGTCCACTGGTCCCTGGCAAATCTGTGAGAGAGACAAACAGGCCTTCCTGGTCCCAGGTTTTATTCATTCCTGAGCAGGGCCGCTCAGGAATTTTTTGATTAAACATTTTTTTTTTTTTGGAAAATGCTGATTTGTCAAAACTGAAACTATTTGCTGGAGAGGGTTGGTTTTGATGAATTTCTTGTTTGAAATATATATATATATATATATATATATAAATTGTTCAACTGCCCTGTTTGGACATTTTCAAACCAAGAAATTCAGTTCTTCAGTTCAAAACAACATTTAGTTTTGATATTTAAGCTAATTATGGTAAAATGTAAAAGGCTGAAAATGAAATGAGACATTTTCAAATTATAAAAAATGAAATGTTTTGATGGACCCAAACCATTTTTTTCCAGATTATTAGTTCACAAAAAAAATTTACAAGATTTTTGACTTGTCACCCTAATTTGGGACAGGAAGACCATTTCCCATCCAGCTCTACTCCTGAGCTCCATGTAGGAGCTAGAAAGTGAGGGGACTCCCAGCCACTCCTATGCTCCCATTGATTCCCTGGTGCATGTAGAGGTATGAGGAATAAAAAAGGGGAGCAGGTTCCCCAGCTGTCCACACCTTCTATGGCTCTCCAGCACCATTCAGGGGTCATCAGAAAAAGGGGACATTCTCTTGACCCCAAAATCTTAAAAGAGACACATCGCTGCTACAGTGTTATAGTAGAAACACTTTTCTGTAGGGCATGAAGGGGAGCATGTATATAAGCTCTCCCCTCCTTGGAGCAGTGTCTGACAACGATGTCTCCATGCTAGTGTACAAGACAGAAAATGAAATATAAATCAGGTAGTCGCAGACAATACATAAAGTGCTGTCAAATGACCAAAAGAAGCATTTTTTTTAAATAGACAATTTTTTATTAACTTATTTCAGCTATAGAAATGTTAGGTGTGACTTGAAAACAATAGGACGTAACTTTGTTTTCCCAGATCGGTGTGTGATGTTTTTCAAGTTGATTGTATCCCTTTTCAATATAAATATGGTTTGGTCCTTTTCTGTGTGAAACCAGGCATTTGAAATAAAATTAGTTATGTCACACATTTAACTCAAAACATGTTCATGGCTTTAACGCCCTGATCCAGCAAAACACTTCAGCAACACCTAACTTTAAGCACATACATTGTCCTATTGTTCCCCTGCTAATGCTGCCGCAGATGGTGCCAAATACAAGATTTTGTGGTATGGATGCCTATTTACTAGACCAGTTTCAGTTCATCCACACCTTTTGAACATTAAAATATTGTGTTAAAGGTGATCATAAACTCTGCAATTTTTTTTTGTCTCTCTCTCACTTTTTCATTTTAATGTGTGCACTCTCCCTGACCGGTATTGCACTGCAGAGATGAATACCTGAATGGTTAAAATAAACAAACAGACTAAATCTCTTTTCTTTTTATATTCCTGCTGAAAACACTACCACTAATATATAAGCAAATGAGCTAAATGATTATGGGTAATTAGTTGATTCAGTAGCTGTAAGTAATTGTTTGACACTCATAAGCATTTTGTGGAAGATTATATTATCATTAAAACATATTTACAGTGTATTAGAAAACTCTTGGTGCAACTTAACCAAGCAAATTTCTCAACTCCTCTTAGAATAGAACCTTCACGAGGAGAAAATACTGGGTACTAAAGGGCTGTTTAACTTGGCGGAGGAAGGCATAGTAAGAACCAATGGCTGGAAATTGAAGTGATATAAATTCAAATTAGAAATAGGGAAGAAATGGTTAACAGTAAGGCTGATTCGTCATTGGAACAAACTAGCAAGGGAGGTCGTGGACAGTGGATTGTTCATCTCTTGAAGTCTTTAGCTTGACAGTGGATGCCTTTCTGGAAGATATGCTTTAGTGAAACACAAATTATTGGGGTCAAGCCAGGAATAACTGGATCAAAATATGTGACCTGAGTTATGCAGGTGGTCAGATAAGAAGATCTAATGGTCCATTCTTGCCTTAAAATCTATGAATCTGCAAAGAAGCCTTTTGAAACGCTCAGTTGGGATTTACTCTGCATTACATCACAGTGGAGGTATGTCTATTACTGTAATAACTAAAACAACTAGCCATTTAACTTATTAATAGAGCTCTTTACTTTTATGGTATGTTCTGGTCACAAATAGTCCACATTGTTGTTTGGTCTACTGTGAGATAATTGACTTCTTCATTGTACGGTTTTCGCTCAACATATACATCTATGTAATTTCAGATAGTGGACCCCCTGACAGTGGATATATTATACTTTGCTTTATGAGTAATGAAACATGCTAATTAGGATTTTTGTCATTTGAGGCTCCAAGTCTGTCAAATCTCTCACTTTGATCATTACTAAATTGAATTTGAAGGGTTTTATAAAGTTCCATTAAAACATTTTTAATTTTCCAGAATGATATTTTATTATTTTTAAAAAACATATTTTAATAGCATAAACGTTGGTCAAAGTTTGGTTTCGGAGTTCATGAATTAAATATTTGCAAAATATATATTGGGGGAAAGAAAACCACTTCTTTTCTTTTAGCCAAAAGAAGGCATGAATTTAGAAATAATTTGTGTTTCCACCACAAGATTTTTACTTAAATATTTGTTTATAACATCGAAACCCCAAACACGGAATTATTGTGCAAGTGTGCATGCACCATAAAATGGGGGCAGTGATACATCCCTATTTCACAGCAGTGTTGTGAAAACAAACTCAAAAATGTTTGTGAGATGCTCAGTTATTATTATGGTGGTGGCGCTGGCCACAGTCAGAAGAAAGGATACTGGGCTACATGGACCTTTGGTCGACCGAGTATGACCATTCTTATGTTTTTATGGCCTAAAAGAACCTAAACAGAAAGATAAAATGGATTGCCAACCAAAATGCAACTGACCAGCCTTGTCTCATAGTCCAGTCTGAGATAAATGCTCAATGTAAGCAAACAGCAGAAAGGATGAAAAATAAATCTAACAACAGTGGTAATACAAGTAAAGACATTTTTTTTAAAAAAATATATTTCACATTGATATTTTCCCTTTAAACGCTTAAGTACTTCAGGGTGCATATTGAAAATCTTTTGTGTGTCATTGCAGGGGGATATATAACTCATACTGAGAAAATGTGGGGTCCAAGCTTGCATAATCCTTACTAATATAAATAGTTTTATTACACTAATGGGACTACTTGCATGAGTAAAGGATTGCTGGAAATATTCTGGTACAGTTTTGCATGTTGTTGATCTGAAAGGATTTTAAACTATCATAAAAGTACAAGCCCATACCATCTGTAGTTGATAAGCAATCCTGTGATTGTAAGATATTTGATAAATAGCTTTACCACATTTTAATACTACTCTATTTGCAAGAATAGACTGCCTCAGAGAGTAAGTTGTACCTGTTCCCCCAGCACAAGATGTAAAATAATATAATATACTGTTGTTTTCTTTATTTTATTATGTGCATTTATGTGTAGTCTATATCCCTGCAGACAAAAGAACAATATCACTGGAGCATTAAAGTGGTAATTAATTAATGATTGAACTGAAAATATGTTTGTCCAAGAACAAGTAAACAGGCTCCAAACTCTTCTCTTTGGCTAATTTTTAAAATAATGTACTTAGCAAGTCTAACAAAATGCTTTCCTAAGGCAGGAAAGTGTTTTGAGCGTAAAATATGAGCAGGTGGCTAAGCAATGCATTTTGACTGAGTATAGTGGATTTACACTGAGGCTAACAACACCTTTTATTGATAATCTTCTCCCATCTGTTCTAATGATTTATTCATGTCAAGAAAAAGGCAGGTGAGAAGAGAGAATGGAAATAAATGGCAATACATATGTTCTGAATCGGGCTGTGATTGTGCAAACAGCATAAATGCTATTGTTAATGTTAAGGCAATTACTATCCTTTAAACATCATCTCTACCCTAGTATTATGGAGCATTCTTCCTTCAAACTAGAGGGGGACAAAATATTGATGACAAAATGCAAAACATCAGTTTTCAAGGGGAATATGCATTTCTACTGAAAGCTATGGAAGGTCATATCTTCTGTGATATTATGAGAAGAATTATACTTTTTGTTGACATTTCACACAGCACAATTTGAGGAGGTGTAAAATCCAGAATTTAACACCCAATATTTTGTATTTGAAATACCCTAAAATAAACCTTTTGAATTTCACGCAACCCTAATTCTGACCCCCAGTTTGTCAATTGGAATGTGAGGAACTGATTTTAAGTAATGGCAGACCACCATGATCATCATTAATTAAAGATCCCCTATTGAATCCATTCTTTGTGTTTCAAGATCTACTCACTGTTTTCCCCCCCTCTAAGGCTTTGTAAGGGAATGGTGGTAAGAAGGAGCCACTCAGATACCAGGTGGCAGGTAAAATGATGCTGGACATGGAAAGGAAATGGAAATAAGTATCAGCAGACACTAGTGCGGCAGTAGAGTGAGTGTAACATTATAGACATTAGAGCTGCATAGATCTATTAGCTAAGTAATAATAAATGCTTAATATTTGTACAGCACTTGAAGATTTAAAACACTATAGAAAAGCTAAGCAATTTATCTAAACATTTACCGCACCCCTCTGGCATAGGTGTTCTCTATTTTTGATATGAGGAAACTGAAATAAATAGAGGCCTAGAGTAAACGGTGTGTTTTAAAAATTTGTTACCTAAAATGTTTTAACAGACATGTTTTAAAACTGTAGTATAGACAGGGCAAGTTGTATTTTGACATGTGTTAGTTGATGGAAGTGAACCCTGGGGAAAAGCTGCACATGTCAGTAGCATTAGAATTCAGAAGACTGATTCAGCACTGCACTCCTAGTGCAAAATCTTGAGAACTGGTTGTAATGCACTATCAAATCAGACTGGTGGTCCTCTGTACAGGTGTAAATAATATGTGATGTAAGTCAGTGGAGAATCTGACTCCTTTTCTAGACTAGGAAAATGAGGTGTGTTAAGCAACCATATTAGCTAATATGTGTTAATTAACTCCTTTAAACCCCAATTAGCACCTAATATAGACAAAGACAAGTGTTTAAAGATGTATTAGCTGCTTGTGGAGTTCTAAGATTGATCTTGACTGGCTAAAATGTTTTTAAAACCACTGCCTTTGTCTACAAGAGATGCTAAGTGGAAGTTCAAGAACCTGTTAACATGTGTTAACTACCCCACTTTCCTAGTGTAGACAAAGTCGAAGTTCCATGCTTGTTTTGCTAGACCAAACTGCTGGATATTTTACTAATAGGCCATGCACCTGATTCACCTGTCAATGTACGAAAATTCTTTATATTGTAGAGCTATGACTAGCAAAGTTTTAAATATCTCAAGGGACAGATCTTCCTTCACTTCCCACAGGAGACTGATTCTTCCTTCAGGTAATAGAGTTCATAGTTGCAAAGATTTGTTCCATAATATTTAACCTATATTTTACTTTTCTTAATTTCATCCTATTACTACCATTTTATACTATCTGTATAACACAAAATAACATAATTATCCCTTGAGTATGTATGCCTTTTGAGTATTTTTAAATGATTATCATGTCCCTAACCCCATAGTTATAATTTAGAAGGCCTCATTCTCTGCTCATTTACATCGGTGTAGGTCCAGAGTAATAAAGTCAACAGCCTTACTTCAGTGAATGAGACTTAAAACATTTTCAAAAAGTTTTCTTCCCGAGTCTGTCCCTTAAATCCTTAATCACTTTTGTTGCTCTTTCCAGAACTCCCTCCCTCTTGTCTATATTTCTCTGATACTGAGTTGAAATCTTCATTTCTGAAACATCTCATTGCAATTCCATGACTAATTTGCTGTCTTCTGTCACCCGTAGGTGAATAGAATTAGAGGGAAAGGAAATCTGGAACATTTTAAGGATGAGATTAAGGTAAATTTATATAGAAGAGTGCTGGAGAAGAAAGTAACATAAAGTGGAATTAGATTCAGACCCCTGGGTCAAAAAAGAAATAATTGGTCCTGAGGAACAGGCAAGTTATCTGGGAACAAAGAACAGAGACAACTCATAGAAGAAAGAGTGAGAGAAAGTGAGATAAATCTGAGAAATGAAGCAAAAGGCACACCTCTTAGAAAAGTGCAGCGTGGGGGGGCAGTGAGAATTAAGAAGAGAGAGATGAATTTTGGAGCATTGTTGAGCCAGGAACAGAAGAGGGTGTCTAGTGCCTTGTCCATAGGGCCTAAAAGCAGAGAGGAGAAGGGAACTGGGTCTTAGAAGCATTTTATCCATTGTCTTGTCAAAATCCCAGACTGAGATTTCTGGCGCAGGGACTGTCTGCATTGTATTTGATTGTACAGTGCCTAGCATAGTGTTGCCAACCTTGAGAGATCAAAAATCATGACTCAGAACCCCTCAAAATCAAGAGATTAGCCCAAGAAACCATGATTTTTAATCTTTTTTAACTCCCCTCTTTTCCACTTTCAATGAGTATGAAAATTACAGGTTGAAAATTCAACCTTTAATGTCCACAGACATGCACGACTCTCCCGGGCTGCTGAGGTGGAGACTCCACATTTCTTCTCCTCACACCTATGATAGGGGAACTGCCATCCATTTTCTACTACTGTCTTGATGCAGCAGCAACGATTCTCTGCCTCCTGCTGTTAAGGTACATACCTGAAGGCAGGACTCAGTGGCAGGGCAAGTCTGTGTCCTTAGCCCCCAGGTTCTCACACAGAGCTCTGCCCAGCCCTGAAAATCATGGGATTGGAGGAGCTTCTCTCATCATCACAACATATCTTCCAGCAGATGCCAAAATCCCATGATTTAGGATTGAGAGTTGGCAACACTGGTGTCCCTTACCCACTGCTCACCCCCAGCTGAGGAAGCTGCCATTCTGTCCCTTCCAGCTCCCACTCTCATCACTGTCCTTTGCCTCCCACCTGCTTCCCCATATCACCCTGCACCCTATTCCCCTGCAACACCTAAATCTGCCTCCTGTTCCCATTCTTTCTCCCCATCCACCTTTCACAGTGTCTCTGCTCCTCCTCACAGTCCCTGTGTCCTGTCCAGCCCCTTCCCCCGAACTATAGAGTGGCAGCCATTTTGCCTCTAGGGATGACTTCAATCTCACTGAAAACCATGGAAGCCAACTTTGTGAAGGGCAACCTAACGTCCATATAGACAGGCTGTAAGGAAATGGCAGGCATCTTTCTGGCTTCTGCCTCAATGAGAGAAATAGGAGATGGTGGCCATTTTGAATAAAGGAAAATGTATGAGTTGGCAGCCTTTCATCACGTGTTCACGTTTCTTAATCACTGACCGGGGCCTCTAGGAGTCTTTCACGCTACAAATAATGCATTTTTAAATTGTGATGGAGGCCACAGAGTGGAGAGTGAGATAGATGAAGCCCTGAGGAATATAGCCAGCTCTAAAAAAGAGATGGGAAGGGACCAAGAGAAGTGCTAATTGATCCTACACTATTGTGTCCATCTAGGAGCTGTAATTGCTACATTTAGGAGCTGGGAACATGACATCCTGTGTTTGTTTAAAGGTAGAAGGAAAATCATTTTGTTATTTGCTACTTCATTAAGCAAAGCAGTTGATTAGACAAGCACAAGCTGTGTTAAATCAGGTATCATAAAGTTGGCTTACGAAGTAAAGAAATACAAATTGCTCTTCATGATGGAGTGAGTCTTGGAAGCTCTGAGTTCTCATAAATGTGTTGGTTTTATTGAAGAAATAAAATGTCAAAACAGCCACCAACAATACAGCTGAGTACAGGAAAGATGACACAATGTGTATCTGTACTTCAAGTACATATTACCATATCTCATCAGCATCATAGTAAAATGGCATTCAGGACAATCAGAGTAATGCAGTTCCATGGGCCATTAAATACAGGGTACTCTAGAGGAGGGGGTCAAGTTCTACACAGAGGCTACTTCTGCACTCAGGTTCTGGGGCTATCTTAATTCTTCCCCCTAAAAGGACTGTAAAGGCAGCCTGTGGGAATTCTCCAATCTCAGTCCGGCTCTGTAATTCCAGGGGAGGGAGGAGCTTGCTTAGAGGTTGGAGAAGCCCACCAGCATCTCACTCCACTGACTGCAGTTGAAAATGTTGCAGTGAAGGAGCTGGATGCTACCAGGCTTTCTCCTACCCTTCTCACCCCACCCTATGCTGCTTTCTCTGTTCTGCTTGCCACGAGGAGAGAAGAGAGAAAAGAAAGCCATCTCCCATAATGGTTTTCTGTTTGCTTAAAGAAATAATGGAGGGGAGGAGATTTAATTAGTTGGATTTATACCCCTTAGTCCTTCAATGTCAATGGTAAGGAATCGGTGGGAATTTATTTAAAAAAAGCAATCTCTACTGAATAGAATCAATTACTGAACCTGAAGGATTTTGTCTCTTGGAAAAGACAAGGGAATTTCTGGGCCTTGTTCTCCTCTCCTTTCCATATCCCTGTTGCCACAGAATTTTCTCCAGTGTTACAACATCTCCTCACTAAATACAACAATTTTTCAGTATTTCATAGTCACATTTATATTTCTAGTCTCAATGATAACTGCTAAATTACAGCATTGCACATGCTCAGCAACTTAAAATATTAACAAAATGCATCCAGTGTGATACATATGGCAATTCCTGCAACATCCTTGAAAAACCTTAGGGTATTAAGTTCATGTATTATTCTGGGCTGGGATTGTATGTACCCTATCTAGAGGGCAGATGTGACAGATGTAAGACCTGGGAGTTCAAAAGACTGTACTGAAAATGTGCCACACAAGTATGGACTTTTTAGATCATAAGTGTTAAGTGGATTTCCTGGGGAACCCCTAAGGAGAGATTAATGCAAATTCCCAAACTCTGGTATTGCAAAAACCCAAACTTTTGAAGCTATGCCCTGAAGAGAGGATCATTGTCTGCTGATCATTTGTTACAGAAGGCCAAGATGAAAGGCCTGAGGTATATAAAGAAATGGCTAATCTGCCCACTCTCTGTTCTGGTTCTGGATCTAAAACAGATGAAATTATAAGTAGGAGAAAACCTGGCAGTGGGTTTTGCAGCACTAAAACCTACCAGAGCACTAGGCTGGAGTCGGTTATGACCTCTGGTAAGCATGCTAGATTTTTAAATGTTTAATGTTTTCTCTGTAATGATTTTACCTTGAGAATAAAAGTGCTTGCTTAGAAGGAGCTGTGTGGCAGCTTATAACTGTGGGCAATATACTGGTCAGAGCCCTCAAAAAGAAAGCACAGCACAAGTGCTGGCCTTTCAGCCAGTCTGGACTGTTGAAGCTATCACAATGGAAGGCAGTGAACAGTGTAGCCTTAAAATCCCCAGACAGGAGGGAGTGAGATAGGGTCTCCACCCAAGAGAGGTGACGGCTGGGAGACAGAATCCTAAAATGGGTGCCCTTGGTGGACCACAGAGGGGGAATACAGGTCCAGCTGCCCAGAACTGTGACATCCAGTCTCTTAATGTGCCATTCATCTCAGTACTGAAGGGAAGAAGGAAAAGATTTCGAGCAACAAGACCAGGAAGAATGGGCTCCACCTAAACCAAAATGGACCCAGACTGCTGGCACTAAACATTAAAAAGGTTGCAGAGCAGTTTTTAAACTAAGAAATGGGGAAAGCCGATTGCTGCAGAGGCGCACGTGGATCGGATAGAGACTTCTCTTAGAGGAGAGTCTATTGATAGAGATTCTCTAGGTTTTAGTCAGGAGGAGGGGATGGAAGAGGATAAAGTATGGGCCAGATCAGACGAGAAACATTCACATCAAGAATCTGACACATCAGAAGAGGGCAGACAAATAAACAGTGACAAGTTTTTAAAGTGCTTGTACACAAATGCTAGAAGTCTAAATAATAAGATGGGTGAATTAGAGTGCCTCATGTTAAAGGAGGATACTGATATAATAGGCAACACAGAAACCTGGTGGTTGAGGACAATCCATGAGACACAATCATTCCAGGGTACAAAATATATCGGAAGGACAGAACAGATCTTTGGGGGAGGGGCGGGGGGGAGGGCAGGAGTGGCGCTATATGTGAAAGAAAATGTAGAATCAAATGAAATAAAAATCTTAAATGAATCCACACGTTCCATAGAATCTCTATGGATAGTAATTCCATGCTCTAATAAGAATATAACAGTAGTGATCTATTATCGACCACCTGACCAGGACAGTGATAGTGACGATGAAATGCTAAGGGAGATTAGAGAGGCTATCAAAATAAAAAACTCAATAATAGTAGGGGATTTAAATTATCCCAATATTGACTGGGTACATGTCACCTCAGGATGAAATGCAGAGACAAAATTTCTCAATACTTTAAATGACTGCTTCTTGGAGCAGCTAGTACAGGAACCCACAAGGGGAGAGGCAACTCTCAATCTAGTCCTGAGTGGAGCGCAGGATCTGGTCCAAGAGGTAACTATAACAGGACTATTTCCACGTGGAAATAATGACCATAATATAATAACATTTAACATTCTTGTGGTGGGAAGAACACCTCAACAGCCCAACACTGTGGCATTTAATTTCAGAAAGGGGAACAATGCAAAATGAGGAAGTTAGTTAAGCAGAAATTAAAAGGTACGGTGACTAGAGTGAAATCCCTGCAAGCTGCATGGACACTTTTCAAAGTCACCATAATAGAGGTTCAACTTAATTGTATACCCCAAATTAAAAAACACATTAACAGAACTAAAAAAGAGCCACTGTGGCTGAAAACAACCATGTAAAAGAAGCAGCGAGAAATAAAAAGGCATCTTTTAAAAAGCGGAAGTCAAATCCTAGTGAGGTAAATAGAAAGGAGCATAAACACTGCCAAATTAAATGTAAAAATGTAATCAAAAAAGTCAAAAAGGAGTTTGAAGAACAGCTAGCCAAAAACTCAAAAGGTAATAATAACATGTTTTTAAGTACATCAGAAGTAGGAAGCTCGCTAAACAACCAGTGGGACGCCTGGACGATTGAGATACAAAAGGAGCATTTAAAGACGATAAAGTCATTGCAGAGAAACTAAATGAATTCTTTGCTTCAGTCTTCATGGCTGAGGATGTTAGGGAGATTCCCAAACCTAAACCGTCTTTTGTAGGTGACAAATCTGAGGAATTGTCACAGATTGAAGTGTCACCTGAGGAGGTTTTAGAATTAATTGAGAAACTTAACGGTAACGTCACCTGGACCAGATGGCATTCACCCAAGAGTTCTGAAAGAACTCAAATATGAATTTGCGGAACTATTAACTATGGTTTGTAACCTGTCCTTTAAATCAGCTGTTGTACCCAATGACTGGAAGATAGCTAATGTAACACCAATATTTAAGAAGGGCTCTAGAGGTGTTCCTAGCAATTACAGACTGGTAAATCTAATGTCGGTACCGGGCAAATTAGTTGAAACAATAGTAAAGAATAAAATTGTCAGACACACAGACGAACATAAATTGTTGCGCAAAAGTCAACATGGTTTCTGTAAAGGGAGATCACGTCTTACTAATCTATTAGAATTCTTTGAGGGAGTCAACAAACACGTGGGTTAGGGGGATCTAGTAGACATTATAATCTACTTAGATTTCTATAAAGCCATTGACAAGGTCCCTCACCAAAGGCTCTTACGTAAATTAAGTTGTCATGGGATAAGAGGGAAGATCCTTTCATGGATTGAGAACTGGTTAAAAACAGGGAACAAAGGGTAGGAATAAATGGTAAATTTTCAGAATGTAGAGGGGTAACTAGTGGTGTTCCTCAAGGGTCAGTCCTAGGACCAATCCTATTCAACTTATTCATAAATGATCTGGAGAAAGGGGTAAACAGTGAGTGGCAAAGTTTGCAGATGATGCTAAAGTGCTCAAGATAGTTAAGACCAAAGCAGACTGTGAAGAACTTCAAAAAGATCTCACAAAACTAAGTGACTGGGCAACAAAATGGCAAATGAAATTTAATGTGGATAAATGTAAAGTAAGGCACATTGGAAAAAATAACCCCAACTATACATACAATATGATGGGGGCTAATTAAGCTACAACTAATTAGGAGAAAGATCTTGGAGTCATTGTGGATAGTTGTCTGAAAACGTCCACGCAGTGTGCAGCAGCAGTCAAAAAAGCAAACAGGATGTTAGGAATTATTAAAAAAGGGATAGAGAATAAGATGGAGAATATCATATTCTTAGTGGTCTCCTCATCTCAAAAAAGATATACTGGCATTAGAAAAGGTTCAGAAAAGGGCAACTAAAATGATTAGGGGTTTGGAAGGGGTCCCATATGAGGAGAGATTAAAGAGGCTAGGACTTTTCAGCTTGGAAAAGAGGAGATTAAGGGGGGATATGATAGAGGTATATAAAATCATGAGTGGAGTGGAGATAGTGAATAAGGAAAAGTTTTTTACTTGTTCCCATAATATAAGAACTATGGGCCAACAAATGAAATTAATGGGGAGCAGGTTTAAAAGAAATAAAAGGAAGTTCTTCTTCACTCAGCGCACAGTCAACCTGTGGAACTCCTTGCCTGAAGAGGTTGTGAAGGCTAGGACTATAACAGGGTTTAAAAGAGAACTGGATAAATTCATGGAGGTTAAGTCCATTAATGGCTATTTGCCAGCATGGGTAAGGAATGGTGTTCCTAGCCTCTGTTTGTCAGAGGGTGGAGATGGATGGCAGGAGAGAGATCACTTGATCATTACCTGTCAGGTTCACTCCCTCTGGGGCTCCTGACATTGTCCACTGTTGGTAGACAGGATCCTGGGCTGGATGGACTTTTGGTCTGACCCAGTATGGCCATTCTTGTGTTCAGGGAAAAGGAGTGATGCTTGAGTATATTTTTTTTCCCTCAGGGAACAAAGTTAATATTTTTTTTAAATGAGGCACGGTTACCTGGCATTAGCCAATTCCTTTTTAATTTGTATAATGGACATATGATCTGTTTAAAGTACAATAATGTCTCCTAAGGGAAAACTTTTATTTTCCAGTCCTAAATGTATTGAAAAACTCAAGCTTTCCCAGGGTCCATAAACCCTTTAGTTATTTACAAATAGCTAAAGGTTGTAGTTGATATTTCCCAGGGATGGAATGAAATGACACAGCTTTATTTGCTTAAGCCTACAGTATCTGGACAGTACTTGACATTTCCAGTTCTATGAGGAAGCTTTGTACGAGTGTTTGCTAAGTTCATTTTATACCTTATGCCTACAGTACAGTTGGTTTATCCCCTAATTCTGTGATCATTCAAAAACTTTGGACAATGTCTTGAACTGCAAAACCTGTTATATATCTCTGCATAAAAATAATGCTCAGGGCCAGATGGCTGTCCCATCACAAAAAAACCCCACAGAAGGGGCCAGGATGGAGAGAGTTTCAATTACAAAAGTGGGGCTTGTGGAAGAAGCAGAGCGTATACTACATCTAGGGGTCTGTGTACACTGCAGTTAGACCTCCATGGCTGGCCTGTGCCAGCTACTCTGGCTTGTGGAGCTCAGGCAGTGGAGCTGTTTGATTGTAGTCTAGACTTGCAGACTCAGGCTGGAACCTGGGCTTTAGGACCCTGCAAGGTGCGAGGGTCCCAGAGCTCGGGGTACAGTCTGACCCCAGACTGACCCCCGAATCCTGTAGCCTGAGTTCAAATCAGCTAGTACAGGCCAGCTGCAGGTTTTTAATTGCAGGGTAGACATGCTCTAAGAGGGTGTAGTTGTCAGGATATTAGAGAGACAAGGTTGGTGAAGTAATATCTTTTTTATGGACCAACTTCTGTTGGTGAAAGAGACAAGCTTTTGAGCCATACACCTGAAGAAGAGCTCTGTGTGGCTCAAAAGCTTGTCTCTCTCACCAACAGACTTTGGTCCAATAAAAGATATTACCTCACGCACCTTGTCTCTCTAATACCCTAAGAGAGTCATTAAAGTGGAGGCCCTGCTTCCACCAGTTCCCTGTAAGTATGGCTTCACTGAAGCTGTGCTGCCAGGAACTTCCCTTCCCACAGATATTCCTAGCACCTCAGCCTTAGGAGGAGGGAGGGTTTCCCAGCATAGATTGGGTTTCACAGGAAAGAGGAAATCCTTTAAAGCAGCCGTGTGCTTAACAAATAAACACTCACGGTGTTTCAGGGGTGGGAAAGAAAACCGCAAACACACACATTCTCTCTGCACTGGTTAGCAAATGAAGTATAAATTGTTTTTTTGGAAGAAATGAAAGTGCAATTCTTCATTTGGCAGTTTTCATCTGAGCATCTTATAAAATCTTCCAAACATAAATAAAATTTCATGGTCTTTTTCTTTTCCCTTGGACACTCTCAACCAGCTTTAGCTATCGTCTCTAGGGTAACTGTACTATACTTGTGTTCTTTGTCTGCCTATACTGAAATCAATAAAATAGAACTCTGTTTGTTGGGCCAGAGCTGTAATATCATTATTCAATCCGCTAGCAGTTCCCTATTTGAATCAATAAAAGGCCAAGAGGTCTTGACAAGCTATATTTTTTCTAATATTGATCTTGGTGACCAAACTGGTGCCCTAGAGTCTAACCATTGATTTTAAAAGAGAGAGTTGTCAAGTTGGACGCCAATTTTGTGCTATTAAACACATCAGGATTTGTAATTAAAGAAAATGTCAGGCTGTCATATTTTACAAGACTGGCAAGAGAGAGCTTTTCAGAGACATGCAAGCAAATTAAAAGGTGCAGATGTGCTGAAGATATACGTATTGTGAATATATATTCTGTGTAAATAGACTTTGTTGAAATCCAAATCAGACTGAATAACTTTCCATAGAGCATGGGCATTGCCGGCCTTCAGTGTCCCAAGGATTTAAGAATTTAGGGAAGTAATCTGATTCATGGACTTAATTATATGAACTGTTTGTTTTAAGATTAAATTACATTAATTTTACCCTCTCACTGAAAAAGCAGCAATTTAGTCACTGCAAATCTTATTCTGTCTTAATGCTCCAGAGTAATCTATGTGAGTTTCAGACAACTGTATCGTTCGTCCTACTATGATTTCTGATGTTCCAGATAATGGTTGCTAGTTCTCTGTTACCTTATGTAAGATCTAATATGCAATGGAGCTTGTGATTGAGTTCTGGAGCAACCCATGGTCCATTCTGGATTCAAGCACATATACGTGACTGGGAGGCAGGCTATAGCAGTGCTCCTGAGGTCCCCTGGGTATGTATAGGGATCCTAATGTACTTATCCCAAAATTCCGATATATTTATACTGACGTGTGTATTAGAAGATGGCAACTACCAGCACATAGGAAGCTTGATTGATATTGAGGATAAAGGTACTTTAAGGTGTAATCTAAATTTTAAATATACCTAGTGTGATTTTTGAACAGGTGTATTGTTTTCCTGGCAGAATCTCTGTTTTCAAGCTGTTTGTTTTAAATTTCAAATACAGCCATTAATGCTACATTATTTTACTAATGAATCCCATATTGTTGTGTATATTTTGGTATTAAATTATGGGTTGGTGCCCCCTTGTATCAGGTGCTATAAATACATAATAAGGGAGAACTCATGCCTCCGGGAGATAATAAACTAAATGAACAAGACACAAAAAGGGCAGGGGAAAGGAATTACAGCTAGGACACTAAGGCACAGAGGAATTAATGGCTAGACTTTCAAAACTGCCCAGCTTCCATTTAAGCACTAAAATAAATCACCAGATTTTCAAAAAAGGGCAGAATGGGTGTTGCGCTCTGGAAAAGTGGCCATAAGCGCTACTGAGCTCTTCTTAAAATCTGACTCCATTTGTGTGTGATGATGAACATTTAATTATCTGGCCCCATGTGATTTGTCCAAGGTCACCCAGGGGACCTGTGTCAGAGCCAAGAACTGAAGTGCTTGCCTACATGGCCTTGTTGTACAGACTAAGGGGGTGTGAATTGCAATGCACAACAGAGTGCTGCAATGTAACTCCCCAGTATGGCTTCTGCTAGCACAAACTGAACGGTACCTTGTTTGCATTAACATAGTCCTGTTGGCAACACGAACTAGGTTGTTGGATCATATTAAAGAAGTTCTGTATTAAAATCACAAATGAGTTTGATTCCCCATAGTTTAAATTCCAGGGTATTACTAATTAAGAGGTCTCTTGGTTTTTGGTACTGTTTCTCTCCCTCTATGTGTGAAACTTGCAAGCTGCTAATTGCGTTAGTACGTTCTAAGACAGAGTCTGTTCTCAAAGCAATTCACACAGAGAGAGACTCAAAGCAATACTCTGTAACAACAGAAACAGCACCCAGAGACTCCCTGCCCTTTTGTTGTATTAACAATTGTGATTAAAATAAAGATAGAGGATGTTTGTGGATGGATGCTTGGTGTGGATAATAACTGAATGATCAGGGAGGTACCAGCCTAAGAATCCAGTGTCCATCGGCTAAAGAAGGCGTCAAGTGGAAATAACCAGAGGACCCCCAGAGGGCAGACTGGAATCCACCCAACAGCCTCAAGAATGGAAGAACCAAAGAACAAGATAACATCTAGCAGCATGGAGCCATCAGGAATGTGCTATCTGCTGATTGATTCAGCAACAGCGTGATGAAGCAATTCCCACAGACTGGCCTAGGAATAAATTCCTATAAAATTAGACTCTAGAAAGTGAGAACTAAAAGCGGGGGTGGGGGGGATGTCTGATTCTGCAAATCAACTTCCAGGAGCATCAGATGAGCATCTGACAAGGCCCTGCTTCCTCCTCATATCCAGGCCACCTGGCCAGTGGCTTGGCATGAGCAACTCTAAGGCTGGTAACTATGATAACAACCTTGCAGAACCTCTCTCTGTGTGTGTGTATGAATGAATGTGTGAATAAATATGAGATTGAATGGAATGTTATAACTATAACTAACTGCTTACTATGATTCTTTCTGTATTCACAATAAATGTGGTATTTTGCCTTTTTCCCTTTAATAAGATCCTGCTGGTTTTTAATTTATTGGTACAACACTAGCACAAACTGAACAGTACCTTGTTTGCATTAACATAGTCCTGTTGGCAACATGAACTAGGTACCTTTTAGTTTGTGCTAGCAACATCCAGTTACAGTGCAGCACTTTGTTGAGCATTGCAATTCACACCCCTTTAGTCTGAATTATAGTGCCGTGTAGACAAGCCCTACAACATAGTCCCTGCCCCCAAAGGATTCTTGTTTTTCTTGAACTCAATGCCTGCATTTCAATTTTCACAACTGTTCTTGACTTAGAATTCTTGGGAGTTGCACTGAAATCCCATTTTTCTTTGTTTCAGCAATTTATTTTATTTTTGGGTAGAGGGAAATTGTCTTTTAGAGTGTGTTTCTTGGAGAGAAGTCCCAATTTCATAACACTGTATTATAACCTCATCACTCAGTTTATAAGACTATCCACAGGCTTTTCTTTAGCAGAGATTTTATTTGAATGCACAAATTCCAAGGAGTTCTAGTCTATTTTTACAGACGTTAAGGGGCATTAAAATGCTTTAAGAGTCAACTTCATTAGCTGACTCCACATCAGCTTGAATAGTACAAATAAGGAAATAGTGCACTTATGTTATCTGGCAATCAGTTCTGGTTCAGGGCTTTTCAAAAGATGGGAAGGGGAAGATTGCTTTATATACAATATATCATATACAAAGAATGGAAGTAGTAGTTTAAATGTTTTTTTTATTGTTATGGAGAGGCAGTAGCTGCTCTATAGTTAAGGTTTCACTAGCTTACATTCTAAAACTCCATAATAGCAGCCCTTTCACTTTGGCTTCGAAAATTCATTTGGCCTAAAAATTGCCAGATTTACTGTCAAAGGCAAAGCTTTTGCAAAGGGTGAAGAAAATTAACCAAATCTTATGAGTTACAGATCATTAGGGTTCCACCTAGATTTGAATTGTTGAGCGTATCTTAATGTTCCTGTGTCTTCCTCTAGGCTCAAAATGATTTTTTACTAACTGTTCACATTTTCCACATAGATAAACCTCTTTGAAAATTTATGTCCCTGGTAAATTTGAAGAAAAAAAATGGGATTCAACAAAGTTATTAGCAGTTTTTATAGTGGGTGATCTAGTGATCCTTCTATCATGAATATCAATTTCTTAAATAGAATTATTAATAATCTTTGTGGGAGTTTCTTCACTTGTTCATCTGATAAATCCTTTCTTTCAGTGAGAGCAGTGTGCGTGGGAGTATGTTGCCCTCTATTGTCTGGCAGCTGCTTAGAAAAATAAAAAAAAATAAAAATAAAGGGCCTCCTCTAGCTAATAGTTAACGGAGTTCTTCATTTAACTCACATGGTAGAGAGAGCTATTTTTGTAGCTATCAGAACAGAGCTCCAGTTGGAATTCCACAAGTGTGTTTGTTTGGCTTTCTATGTAGAGGTGGTAGATTTATATAGTAACTCCATAGTAACCATGGTTCCATTCTATGTTGGATTTTAATTGCATCACTAATGAAAAAAAAATCCTTCTTGTAAATATTCTATAAAATGTTTAGGGCTATGTCTCATTGGCAGCTAGAACACACCATGAATGCATCTGATGAAGTGAGCTGTAGCTCACGAAAGCTTATGCTAAAATAAATTTGTTAGTCTCTAAGGTGCCACAAGTCCTCCTTTTCTTTTTGCGAATATAGACTAACACGGCTGCTATGCTGAAACCATGAAAACTGTGATTAAATTGAGCCAAGTACTTTTTGACATTAAAAATACTTTAAAAAGTCTCTCTTTTTAAATGTTTGCAGGTTCTAATGTTTCTTGTATTCCTTTAGAGAGGTAATGGCATCACACCACAACATTTGAAAAGTAGGTAGACGTAAACACTACTGAATGAAAGGGTGGGAATAATGAAAAGTTTAAGAAATCGTCATGATTAGAAAATACATGCCATTCTCTGCCATTGAAGCCAACAGATCAAAAGGAGGGTGACAGAAAATAGTTTAATTGCCATGTTCCAAACTGGCCCCAAAATGAAAAGAAACTCCAGGAACTCCTGTAACTCCCCCCTCCCCCCCCCGCCCCAGTTTCTTCTTAGTCCTAAGGAATGTACACAGGTCTGTTTTCCCCCTGGGATCGGAGAAGAACAGAGTTTGAGTAACTTTTACATAGGAAGTATGTGGCAGGGCTATGAGCAAAACCCTGATCTAAAATGATACATACCCAATGTTTTATCAATGAGGCTTTGGATCTCAAACAAGTAGCATAATCAAATCCCTTTGTTTGGGATAACCATAAAATGGGGCTAGTAATGCCTTCCAGTAACTCACTTTTGTAAAATGGTTTGAGACTGACAGCTGAAAAGGCTAGATACAAACATTATTAGCCAAACTTTTCAGCTGGTTTAATGGTGCAACAGAGGAGTTCAGTGATATGGCAGTGATGTACTGTGGCCAAAAGGGATTAAGTTTTGATTGTGGAAGAAATATTTTATTATTTTTATTTTGTATTAACGTAGCACCTCCGAGCCCTAGTCAAGGACCAAGACCCCATTGTGCTAGGTTCTGAACAAACACAACAAAAAGATTGTCCCAGCCCTAAAGAGCTTACAATCTGATTATAATACAAGATACAGCAGACCAATAGGTGGATGATTACAAGGAAACAATGAGATAATATTGGTCAATAGGATAGGCAATGGTCTCAGTACACCGTTGGCAGGTTTTTGTAGTGATCACAGCAAAGCAAAGAGTTTTAAAGAGGGGTTTTAAGGAGAACAAATAGCTTTGCAGATGTTCATGGGAAGCTCCTTCCAAGCATGAGGGGCAACATGGGAGAAAACATGAAGGTGCTTGCTTGAAAATTTAACAAGTCGGCAATAGAGACTGGTATCATGGGCCAATCAGAGGCAGGAATCGACTTTTCAATACTGAATGAGAAATGACAAGTAGGTTGGGGAACTCGAGTTCCTGTCCTGGTTCTGAAACTTTATTTGCTGTGATGTATTATTGCCAGTATTCCAAGATCAGGTAAGTATTCCAAAATCATAAGTCAGTCCCCCAAAAATCAAGAGATTGGCTTAGAATTAATGCAATTTTTTTTAAAAAAACTGAGTTATTTTTATTTGACTTGTGTGGGCATTTGGGGTACATTTGGCTTACATTTTCAGCCTTTTCTCTGCAACTGGAGGACTAGAAACTGACTCTTTTAAACAAATGAAAGCTGAGTTTTTAAGATCAAAGATCTAGAGTTTTAAAAGACTTCAATAAATATCTTCCATTGTTGTAGGAGTCATGTGGGTCCCAGGATATTAGAGAGACAAGGTGGGTGAGGTAATATCTTTTATGGGACCAACTTCTGTTGGTGAGAGAGGCAGGCTTTTGAGCTATACAGAGCTCAAGTTGAAAGCTTGTCTCTTTCACCAACAGAAGTTGGTCCAATAAAAGATTTTACCTCACCCACCTTGTCTCTTCAATAAATATGATAAGACTTGTGATAAATTGATGAGAATTGGCAACACTTTCCAGTTGCAAAACAGAATACTATATTTTATCCCTTTACGGGCCAATCCTCTTCCCATTGAAATGTATGAAACTTTTGCCATTATTTAATTTTTTTAAAAACCAAAAAAAAACTTAGTAATTTTAAAAACAAACTAAAAAAAAATAATATTCAATGTGCATATTCAAGCATAAAATCAAGAAATGCAAACATTACAATTCATAGCAAAGTTAAAAGTCACAGCCATAGCACTGTATTAAGAATTTGGTTTCCATTAAAAATAAATTAAAACAATTGTTGCTTGTACAAAAAATCCTGGATTACTACTGTGAGACATACATAATCAGTAATAATTAATGCAGCCTGAACCTAGATGTCAGATATTTGCTATATATCTCAGATTTACTGATATTTAAGCGAGAAAGCACTTGAATCTGCTCTACTGCTTTCTTTATCCTATAGTCTAAGAAGTGGGATGAGCTGTAAATTCAGAGGATTTGATGTAAGTGTTGGCAGAGTGAAAGGAGAGAAGATAAATAGGGGTAACATCGCAACAAGCCTGTCTCATGGTACTCCTTCAAGTCACAACTGGCTTGGTCAAAACAAGTATAAGTTAAATCTGACACCTTTTAAGTTAGGTCTCTGAAGAGGTACTTAGTACTGAACTCTAGTTCCAATTCCTTTTATTTACATAAGCACCAGAAGTAATGAAAAAGCAATTCTATATTAATTAAAAGGTCAAAGGAAATGTTGTAGCTTTATAACATGCAATTTTCAACTGCTCCTGTTTTCATTCATATAATAGTACTGGTCTGTCTGAAATTTCTTCCGGGGCAGAACTTGCATGGCTGTAATGCTATTCCAATGGAAGATTTGTACTCAGATAGATAGAATTATCTGAGCAGGAAATTTAGAATGTATTTAAAAAATCAAAATCCATTTCTCTCTGTTTTAGAAAGTTATTTGACTTGAAATTCATTTGACTTCACAAATATTTAACTTTTTCTGTAACAGAGATTATTTACAAATATCTATCTATCTATCTATCTATCTATCTATCTATCTATCTATCCTCATCTTTCTTAACATTAAAATACAATAAATAGACACACAGAAAGAATGACTCCATGTCTTCTGAATAGAGGAAAGCAGGGCAAAATGTTATCTCAATATGAATATGGACTTGTTCAATCATTCTTCTCTGAGGTGATTTAATTACTTCTGGAGTTAGATAGTGGTTTACTCGTGTGTTGCTGTAGTAATGAGATTGCATCAAGTATAGTCCTTGTGGTTGGTTAGAAATGCAGTCTAATGTATCTTATCCTAGCTGTCTACATTTACATACTATATACGGCTGCTATCACTGTATGATGATCTTGACTAACCTTCAGTCATGTTCCTAAAACTCTTGAAGTCAACAGGACTTCTCAGAGGACTGTTGGGTAGGTAAGGGTTCTCAGGAACTCTCCAAGGATATTCATATTTATCTCAAGGTTTGTAGGAGGGTTCTCTGCAGGAGTTGTTGGATAATGCTAGTTAGCTTTTTTTCTGGTCGATGCTGTTTCACATTTTCAAGTAGGGGGATATCAGCTTCTGGTGGAGTTCTAGTTACATGCACATTCTAACAATGCCAAATACAGTCATATATGTGTTCATCATAAAGCCAAGTTCCTTTCACAGTTTTATACATATCTTTTCCACTTGTCAGCTTTTGATTTGTGCATTTATAAGTGGTGTGATAAAGTCATTGTTTGTATGCATAGAAAAATTGAAATGTACTCACCATGTGCAATATATTTGTAATAGTGTGTATGTATAGGTGAAGCATTTTAAAATAAATCACCACCAGACAAAGATACATATAAAGAAGATGTGTTTGATCTCAAGCTGGCTGAACTCATAGAAAGTTTGACAAGGAGTCAGATGTGTCTCAGTCGTCCACCTTGAGGTTCATCAGTGTTTTGCAAATTTGTATATTAACTGTAAGCACCCAGTTTGCTGCAGCTACTTTAAATCCAGCTTCTTGCAACTAATACACTTCACATTCTACAATATTTTTGTTGGTAGCTGGTGTAGCTAAACTTTTAGGTCTTGAAAGGACTCAAAACCCAATCCTCAAATACTTGAAATACCAGTTAGAGTAAATAGAAAAATAATGAAAGAATCACATAAACTTATTGTCTCCCCTGCCCCATATACCCCCTTTTCTCTCCCCGCTTCCAAAATCCACAAGTACGTTTTACTGGCCTGGCTCGAGTAACAGGTTGAAATTTTAAGAACTATGAGCCTTTTGATTTAAAAGCAGGAAGCTAGTTAAAGCAGCATTTCCTTTCAAAAGGGCTGCAAACTGAATGTTAAGCAGACGACCTGCTGCTGCTGTTCATCTCTCATAATGAATCTTGTGTGGCTTTTTTTGCTGTTTCTTAATACGATGCAACTTGTTGTACATAAAAGTGTTATAAATATTGGTGTTAATTGTTAAACATGATATACTATTCCATGATTTCAACAATTTCCATCCCACCATCAACCTCAGCCTGGACCAGTCCTCACAAGAGATCCACTTCTTGGACACTGTGGTGCTAATAAGCGATGGTCACATAAACACCACCCTATACAGGAAACCTACTGACCGCTATGCCTACCTACATGCCTCCAGCGTTCATCCAGACCACACCACACAATCCATTGTCTACAGCCAAGCTCTACGATACAACCTCACCTGCTCCAACACCTCAGACAGAGACAAACATCTACAAGATCTCTATCAAGCATTCTTACAACTACAGTAGCCACCTGCTGAAGTGAAGAAACAGATTTACAGAGCAAGAAGAGTACCCAGAAGTCACCTACTACAGGACAGGCCCAACAAAGAAAATAACAGAACACCACTAGCCATCACCTTCAGCTCTCAACAAAACCTCTCCAACGCATCATCAAGGATCTACAAGCTATCCTGAAGGACGACCCATCACTCTCACAGATCTTGGGAGACAGGCCAGTCCTTGCTTACCGACAGCCCCCAACCTGCAGCAAATACACACCAGCAACCACACACCACACAACAGAACCACTAACCCAGGAACCTATCCTTGCAACAAAGCCCGTTGCCAACTGTATCCCCATATCTATTCGGGGGACACCATCATAGGGCCTAATCACATCAGTCACACTATCAGAGGCTCGTTCACCTGCACATCTACCAATGTGATATATGCCATCATGTGCCAGCAATGTCCCTCTGCCATGTACATTGGTCAAACTGGACAGTCTCTACATAAAAGAATAAATGAGCACAAATCAGATGTCAAGAATTATAACATTCAAAAACCAGACGGAGAACACTTCGTTCTCTTTGGTCACTCGATTACAGACCTAAAATTGGCAATTATTCAACAAAAAAACTTCAAAAACAGACTCCAAGGAGAGACTGCTGAATTGGAATTAATTTGCAAACTGGATACAATTAACTTAGGCTTGAATAAAGACTGGGAGTGGATGGGTCATTACGCAAAGTAAAACTATTTCCCGATGTTTATTTCTCCCCCACAGTCCCCACTGTTCCTCAGATGTTCTTGTCAACTGCTGGAAATGGCCCACCTTGATTATCACTACGAAAGTTTTTTTTTCGCCAGCTCTCCTGCTGGTAATAGCTCATCTGAAGTGATCACTCTCCTTACAGTGTGTATGGTAACACCCATTGTTTCATGTTCTCTATGTATATAAATCTCCCCACTGTATTTTCCACTGAATGCATCCAATGAAGTGAGCTGTAGCTCACGATAGCTTATGCTCAAATAAATTTGTTAGTCTCTAAGGTGCCACAAGTCCTCCTTTTCTTTTTGCAAATACAGATTAACACGGCTGCTACTCTGAAACCTGCTCCATGTTAGCATCCCAGATACTCAAGAGATAATCTTCATTTATGGGAAACGTCAGCCTATCATAAGTGGTATCCTATCTAAAATAAATAAATAAATAAATAAATAAATAAAAAAAGATGATTTTTAAGTTTCCAGGCGGGCTGTTATTTAGATTTCAGTGTACCTTATACTGAATGCCAAAATCTAAAGCAGTGTTAGGATACAGCACAGACGGTATATCTTGTTTGTTTGTTTGTTTGTTTGTTTGTTTGTTTGTGAACAATGACAATTGTTAACCTGAATGGACTGGGAACTGGCTGTTTCCAGAAACTGCCTACATCCCATTGCAACAGTTGTGCTTGTTTGTAATGCTCATACCTTCCTCAGGGTTGAATTCCTGGGAGAGGGCACCAGAGTGTTTTTGGTGGAGGGCCCTTTGCTCTGGAATGTATGAATTCTTGGGGTCAGAGTTTGGTGACTTGCAGGACATGGTACAAGATGCATCTGTTTAATCTTGCTTTTTCTTAGGGCATAAAAGACCCTGATGTTTTTGAAGTTTGGGGAAAGATTTAGTGCTAATTATTTGTTATTCTTATGAATATGCCCCAATATGATGATAGAAGCCTTTGACTCTGGTACTCTAACTCCCCGAGAAGAGTAAGGTAAGTCAGTGGGACAGTGTATCCCGTCGATACAGGATGGTGTAAACACTATGGTAAGTCGACCTAAGCTACATCGACTTCAGTTACGTTATTCACATAACTGAAGTAATGTTGTTTAGGTCGACTTACCATGGTAGTGTAAACCAGCCCTAAGTGTGAGAGCAAATATTTAATCTTGGGAAGACATATGGTATGACCTTGTTTATTATGCAATGTTCTGTGTAGAAGGAGCTATGCAACCAGCAGGAAATGCCCTCTGCCTTCATTTTTGACGAGAGTCAATTCTTGAAGCAGAGTTTCTACTCAGGGAACCAGACATTGGTGTTGGTCTGAGATTCTTGAAAGGATTACATGCACATTGTTTGTAACTGCCTCTGTTCTAGGAGTGGTGTATATGTAAATAAATAAAGTTACACTTAGAATATACTCAGACTGTACATCACTGATTTCTCCTCCTCTGGGAAGCCAACTTGCACAGCCCCAGACATCTGCTACTGCTCAGCAGAGGAGCAACAGTATTGACTATTGCCATGCTAGAATTGTATCATGGGAGATGAGGTTGTAATTTTAGGAAAGCACTGAGGAGAGAAAGAGAACAAAGAAACTGAGAGTCACTTGTAAGTATGAAAAAATAGAAAGTTTTCATGTAACCTAAAAAAGTGGGTTTAATTTGACTTAAGTTCCAGTGATAAAATTCAAGTAACATAGTCTTTCCATGATAAGGCCCAGTTTGACATCTTAGGTAGCCCCTAAAAAAGCTTTGCCTGAGCAGACATCTAACCAGCATGAAGCTCTAACCTGAACTGCTCTCTTCAAGACTAGAGACCAACTTTCTGGTACCTTGGTTCCAATCCATTTGATTTGTCCAATCAGCCACCTCCATCTTTCCACTCTGTTTCTTGCCTTCCTTCTCTCTTTCTTATGTGTTTTTCTTTTGTTTTAAGTATAACCATTTTCTACTTTACATCTTAAACCAAAACACAAACCAGAAACTTACTAATCATTGGTTTCAGAATAGCAGCCGTGTTAGTCTGTATTCTCAAAAAGAAAAGGAGTACTAGTGGCACCTTAGAGACTAACCAATTTATTTGAGCATAAGCTTTCGTGAGCTACAGCTCACTTCATTGGATGTAGTCAGTCTAATCACTGGCAGTTCTACGGTCCTTGGTGGGAAGCTAGATGGTGCTATGTGAAGATGTAAATAGCAATACTCCCAATCCCTCAAACATGGTCCAGAATGCAGTGCACTAGAAAGTACTTCTGTCTTGTCCTGGTCACAGAGAAAACTCAGGCCAGACAAAAAATATATTATCTTAAGGTAAGACTGGCCAAGTCTCTACTTACTGTAGAATAAGCTCAAAAGAAATTAAAACTACAGTATGCAAATGAGAGATGGATTCTCTCAATATTTCCCTTTGGCAATGTGTCTGCATGCACATGCATAAGTAGTTACTGGGAAGGTTTTTAATAGAATGCATTTTGTATTAATCCTTGAATAGCTTTGCTCCTTGGATGTTATCCATAGTGGACTTTTGCTCTATCTCAATTATAACACAACTTTAGGGAAACTACTATATTCTGCAAAGGATTTTGGTGCACTTAAATCATCTTAAGCACACATCTTCCATGGCAGTCCTTCTCTCACTAAGAGAAAGGACTGTACTGTACTCATCATCCTTAAATGCCGTGGATACTGTGGCTACCTGCTATCTGATTTAATCCATCTGTCGTTAATATGCTCATCACCATGGCATCTAGGTGTCAGTTCACTGTTTAATTTTCCATTCCAGCTGCTTGATGGGAGATTGCTTTGAGTAGAATAACAGAAGCACAATGGACACCATTTATAAACACAACATTTATCACTTTGCAGTGTTTGCGATCCTGCATTCCAGTATCCTCGATTCTGATTATCAAATGCAGAGGTTCTTATCTCTACATCTCTTTTCACGTAGTTGCTTATTAAGCAATTGTATAAAGGATGGGAAATGGACCTTGTGTTTTGCAGGCAGTTTGAACAGATCCCTCTTCTTTAACTGGTGGAATTGTGCCTTCCAAGGCACAGCCCTGTACTGTTGATACAGCCTGCACTGATAGAAGGAGTTTTTCTGTCAATGTTGGAACGTCACCTCCCTGAACAATGTTGGGGACCTCAGTGGAAGCACTCTTCTATTGACATCGCTGTGTCCATGGTGGGGGTTAAGTTGGCATAGTGGGGGTTATGTTGGTGAGGGTTATGTTGGTTGTGGTTTGTTCACGCCCCTGTGTGGTGTAGTGATGCCACTATAACCTCCAAGCATATACCAAGCCTCAGAATCAGCCTGGTCTAGCACAGGGGAAGGAAAGAGGAGACCTGACTTCTGCTACTGTTTCTGATAGTTAATCACTGCCTGGCTTTGGGAAATCATTTAGACTCACATTTTCAAAGGAGTGGTCTAACTTGAGGTGTCTCAATTTTGTCCCCTACTGCAGAGTTTTGTTTTCAGAGGTACAGAACATACAGGATGGCAGTTAAAGTTCATGGAGAGAGTTGAAAATCAGGCTAGTATTAAATGTTTCATATTGGACACCCAAAACCTGAAGCACTCCAGTGTTGGCCAGTATCACTGTTCCTTTGTGTTCCCATGTGTAAAATGGAAATAACATTTACCTCCCTGACAGGCTTAATTCATTGATATTTGTAAAGCATCTTGAGCATTTCAAATGCAATGCGCAGTAGAAATTTATTATATTGTTATTGAGCTGTGCACTCTGGAAACACTGAAGTAAGTAAAATTGAGCAGAGCCAACACAACTGAACTAGCATTTAGCCTCAGTTCATTAGACTGTGGCTATTCTCCAGGCTTCCTGGCAAAGAGGATGAATATTCAGCTTCTGTTGGATACATACCCATGTTATCTGGTACCCGATGAATCCAAAAACCTGTGTTAGTCATGTCCCTAACTTTCCCACTGCAAAGTGACACACATCTGTGAAACTCATGTGGCTTAAAAAAACGAAACAAAACCACCACATTCCATTAATGTGACTTGAAAACAAGTACTTGCCTCAATGAAACTGAATCCAAGGAAACAGCTTTTACAGGAGCCTAGCTCAGAGGAGTTTGTCACAAGATGATTATTAGCTTTTGGCAACCAGCAATGACACCACACTGGTTTTCAGGAGGTGTTATTTTACTGACAGTGGCAGCAGCAGTGGTGGAGGGAGTGGCAGCTTTCTCAGTAGAAAGGTGCAGCAGCACGTCCCTGTCACAGCGTTTTAAGATCCAGTGGGAGTCAAGTCTGTAATAGCAGCTCTAGCCAACTTTCTCTCTCATGATTGCCCCCTCCCTTCTTTTTTGTGTTGGAGAGTAAGATTGGTTCCCTGACAGTGGGCTTAGGGGAGATATGATTCTGACAAGATACAGGATGCACAGAAAACCGTGTGACTAGCTGTAGTAACAAGGTTGTGTTTGTTAGCTTGTGATTTAGGGGATTGAAATCCCAAACCATGCATACAGTGTTATATTGCTTGTTACCCAGAGGCTGCTGTGCTGACCCCAGAGAAGCAGACAACAGTAGCCCAAAACCACGCCACCTGTAAGCATCTCCACATCACGTGATTAAGATTCAAGCCTTGAGGCTTATTTATTAAATTTAATGTCATTATTTAGAATTTATTCTTAATATATTCAAATTAGAATCATGTGTCTGCAGCTGCAGAGTTAACTCTGGGAATTAGCTCCCAATGCAGAGTTTTGCCCTGCCAAAATCTGTCCCTTTGCTCTACCAAACTCTTGCACAGGTCGCTGGATCATGCAGGTTGAGGGAGAGGCTCATTAAAAACTTCACCTCCATTAATCTGTGCTATTGGCCTTCTGGGTGACCTTGGGCAACTCACTTCATCTCTCTGTGACTCAGTTTTCCCATGCGTACAAATGGGGATAATGGTACTGACCTCCTTTGTAAAGTGCTTTGACATGTACTGATGAAAAGTGCTGTAGAGCAGCCAATAAATAATAATAATAATAATAATTAATAAATATTATATTTGGAGCACATGGTGAAAGGAAATAATAAAGGAGGCCTCCACCTCTTCCTGTCAAACCACGCTGAAGGAGATGAGGGGCAAGTTACCAACCATTAGGCAGTGTGGTTGGAGGGGTGGGGCATCGGAATCCTTTGCCCTATCCTAGAAGCTAGAAAGAACTATCGCTTCTTTCTAAGACCGTAAATTTGGCAGCCAGACTACAGCACCTGACTTGTGAAATTTCCAGTTTGCTGCACATCTCTGTGATCTATGGAGAGAGAAAAAAATGCAAAAACCATCGGAGTTTATTGAATTAACGATTCTAGTACTGATTGTGTTGTTCATATTAATATCTAATTCAGTGATAACTGCTCGCTATAACTCGTTTTCCACTTGGGCTACCACAAAACTAACAGTCTACTCGTGAATGCAGCACTCGTGTGACACAATATTCAGGGAGCCTTGATACAAAATTTATGTCCCAGCATGATGAAGAACCTAGCACATTCAGAATCTTAATATACTTAATGTCAGTAGATGTCTATCTTTATAGGTTAAGATGGTTGTCTTGAGAATAGAAGTGGCTCTGAACCACACCCAGGAATCTAAACCCAAGGATCCAAACTTTGGGGAACTGTGAATCCAGATCCAAACTTGTTGGCTTGGGCCCTTTGCTATCAAAACACCCTTATTCAAAGGGGCACAAGTTTGTTTGTTTTTTAATCAGAATAGCACCGCCCACCCCGCCTACTGATTATTTTACTAGGTTTGATTATGAAAACATTTCAGTAGACATTGAATTCAGCAGCATGTTTATGTTTGCCATGAACTCCACTTACAGTCCCAGACTTCCCTCAAAGGATTTTTCCTAGTCTTTTGATATCAGTAGATAGGAAGATAAAATATTTTAAGCAAGTGTAACTAGACCTATGCAAATAATTGATTTTTTTCAATTCACTGGCAGTGCTAAAAATTTGATTTGTAAATTCTGAAAAATGTTGTTGAATTGAAAAACTCTATTTTGGGGCCTAACAAAACATTTCATTTGACCTGAAGCATTTTGTTGCTGGGCATTTTCAAGGGCCGGATTCACAAAGTGGCAAGAGGAGGATCCTCCCTATTAAGCTTTAGCCCTCTAATTAGTACATTCAGCTGGGATGTGGGACATTGGGGTTCAATTGCTCCCCTCACCTAATGTGGAGAAGGGATTTGAACTCCCACTACACTGTAAGTAGTGCTGCCCTAGCCACTGGGCTATGGGGTATACGGGGGGACTCTGTCCCAATCTCTCCTGTTGAAGCAGCTCTGCTGAGTATAAATAATGAATCATTAGCACATGGACATGAACTTGGATTTCCCACAGTTTCACTCTTTGGCCCAATGACTATTTAGTTATTTACACACAGTGGAACAGATTCAAGAGGCAAGTTCCACAGCCCAGTGGCTAGAGCACTCTCCATTGGGGGAAACTCAAGTTCAAAAGCATGTAGATACTGTGGAGTTGTCTCCCCACAACCTATATCTTCCCTGCTGATGCATGATGTGGAGAGGAGTAAATCCACAGAGAAAATGATAGTGGGTTCCTATGAAGGGGTAAAGCAGCTAAGTGAGTTTCCTCCATTCTCCTTGAGGCTGCCTTTCCCACTTTCTCAAATAGGCATGTGATCACAAGGTAGTGAAGAAAAAACATCAGGGGCAGGAGTGTTTGTGTGGGAGGGTAGAAACTGCACTAAGAAGTATACTACCTCCCAGCCTGTACCAGAGATAAATCACAGGCTATGATAAAGAGACTTGAGGCTGCATTAACTGTCACTTAGCACTCTGTGACACCTTCCCCCCCACCCTCCCCGGAGAGTCAGTCACAGAGTAAAGCTGGAAGTGGTGAGACAATTCAACATGGATACTAGGCTTACATGCTGCCATGAGAGATTGCCCAGCAGTGCAGAGCAAGACTCTTGCTATATAGCCTGTCTGTGGATCTCTGCTCCTCCGCCTCCTTCCCCTCTCAATTCCCTGTTCACTCAACAAGAAAAGGAGTACTTGTGGCACCTTAGAGACTAACCAATTTATTTGAGCATAAGCTTTCGTGAGCTACAGCTCACTTCATCGGATGCATACTGTGGAATTTATAGAAGATCTTTTTATACACACAAAGCATGAAAAAATGGGTGTTTACCACTACAAAAAGTTTTCTCTCACCCCACCCCACTCTGGGGGAGATAAAACCTTTTGTAGTGGTAAACACCCATTTTTTCATGCTTTGTGTGTATAAAAAGATCTTCTATACTTTCCACAGTATGCATCCGATGAAGTGAGCTGTAGCTCACGAAAGCTTATGCTCAAATAAATTGGTTAGTCTCTAAGGTGCCACAAGTACTCCTTTTCTTTTTGCGAATACAGACTAACACGGCTGTTACTCTGAAACCTGTTCACTCAACAACACCAGTAGTCTTGTGGCATAGGGAAGGAGGGAAGTCTGCAGCTGAGCTGTTGTGAGGCTGTATTAAAAAAATGTTTGTGAAATGTTTTGCAACCCTTGGATTATATGGCTGTGAAAGTGAAAAGCGTGATTTATTGTTTCATTCTAATTACCGAGACCTACTGTATAGAACACCTTCTGTAGACATGAGTGATCAGCAGATGTTTCTATCAGCTGCCATTTTTTTACAAACTGTGGGTTTCTTCCATTAATGTGTCCAGTAATGGTGACATTCAGGCCAGAGCTGAAGGTTACTCTTTTATGCTTGCTTGTTTTTGTTTTAATTTTTCAACAAAAGTTTATTTCTGAAAAGAAGTTTGTGGCCCATTAATAAACAAAAACATTTGTTCCATCTCTTCCTGAGGCAGTTACTAAAAGTGAAGCAAGATTGAAGTGTGTGTGTGTGTGTAGGTATATAATAGGGTAAGAAGACAAGATAAAAAATGACACTAAGCAGATTTTTGCTTTGCAAGGCAGATAAGTAATCTGACTCTATTCCAAAAAGGGATTTGTGTGTCTGTGCTGATAATAGCATATCTTTCTCCCCACAGCAAAGTGCCTCCTTTAAGAGATGGGCTCAATTCCAAGTGCCTCCCAGCTAAAGCTCTGGAGTAAGGGTCAGATGATAGCCTGAAGAGCAGCTGGTCCTTATAAAGGCCAGCAAGTGTTCCGCTGAGTTAGGGAACTATGGGGAGTAAATAGCCTTCTGTAGCAGGTCCTTAAACAGAGGTATGATCCTAGTTACTAGAAGACTCCCAGACAGATGGCCTGGAGTATGAATACTGCAAGGAGTGGAAAGCCTCTTGTGGGACTCCCTGGGACAGGGCAAGGGGTGAGAGAGGTGAAGGGAAAGCTTTTGGGAACTCTAGCCTATGTGAGGCAGAGAAACTCCTTTGTTATGGTATTGTGCTTAAGTTTCTTGTGCCCTGAGCTAAGGGCCTGACACCCTTTGTCACATTGATTCTTCCTGGGCCAGGCAGCTTACATGAAGTCACAAGGGTATGTGGTTAGAGTAGGATAATCTAAACCAGGTGTTTAGTCAGCAGCCGTTGTACTTATGTATTACCTACAAGGGGTCACCAAAAAAAAAAAAAAAAGGCCAAAGCTACTTTAGGAAAAGAACAGAGGAATATAGCTCTCAAAAAATACACCTAAATATCCAACAATAATATCTGAGTATTATTATTTAACATGTATTTTGGCAGGGCCTTTGGGCCAGCTAAACATGGGGCTGCATTGTACCAGGCAGTGATAGGGTGTATTGTCAAATAGACAAGACAGACCTAGCATAGGGGCAGGAATCTAACACATAGGCAGAGTATTCAATGTAATGGTGGCAAATGTTGTGTTACTTCCATGTTTTGTTTTGGGTATTTTTTTTGGGGGGGGTGGTTAGCTAGGTGGGCAGGAGCTAAATGGAAAGGAAAATCAGAGTCCAGGGAGAAGAGTGTAAGGACAGGCAGCTGTAGAGTGAAGCTGAGGTGAAGCGACTCCGGAAGGTGGAGGATTAGAGCACATGGCCCGTCAGCACAGACAGTCAGAACATCCTACAGTTTTCATTGGAATGTCCAAAAGTAAAAAAAAAAAAATCCTTGCTTTGGCTGCTTCTGTTTCTGCTAGCTCTTCTCTGTATTCGCCCCCCCCCCCCCCCAAGGCTACATGGTGGCAATGGGGAGGTGAGATGCCACCTGGATCTTACTGACCTCCAGAGTAGAATTAACATTAACTGATTACTTCTCCTATTACAGGTAGTCGGATCCAATAGCTTGAGGCTATGTTATCATAGTAGGTTATTTAGTACACACACACACATTTTCTCCCAGCCCTATTATATTAAAAAGAGGAAGAAACAAAGAGGAAGAAGACTCCTCCTTTGTTTCCAATTTAAAGAAACAGCATTGCTCTTTTGCTGGTATAAAACAAAGCACCGTCACATTAGCGTGATAATGTACCCATTGTGAAACAAGAAAGGAGGAGATGTCTTAGTTCACATAGGTAGCTATAGCAGCTGTCTCTCACAACATATCAGGAATAATGTCATAGTGGAAAGTCAAATAACAAAGCTGACAGTCTCCATATGAAAAGAGAGATTAAATGACAGCTCCAAATATAACATCATATACTTTTTTTCTGTTCAACAGATTACCTGAAAGGACTAATTTTTGACTCAGCTCAACACCTTGTCTTCATCAATTTTCACTCATACAAGGACTATCTGCTGAGACTATTTCCCCTTGAGGGCTCTGTCCGTACAGCTGATAGCTGAATTCAGGTATAGTGGATGTTTAAACCAAGTTTATTTCAAATGTGTTAGTGTGCTAAACTCAAGCATTTATGTCCTTGCCAAACTGAAGCCAGTCGCTGAGACTATTGCCATCAGAAATCCAATGGTAAGAGGGAGCAATATATAGAACAATTAAGTCAAATGAGGTAATTTTAGACTGAACAAGTTGATCATGCCTGCCCAGGAAATATGCATTAAAAAAAATTCTCATCCACTTCATTGGGAACTTTGGTGAATATGGTAAGAATAGTCAACTGGTATATAGAAATTAGTACCACTTACTTATTGGAAATGTATTGATTATATTTTTAATTGTTGTAACACACATCTAACTGTTCATTAAACAGCTATTTGTTCAAATTTAATAAGACTGCAGTTATATGTTAAATAGCAACTGATTAGTAAATACAGTTACTGAAGACTATTAGAGACAGCCCTGAGACACCAAGTTCATATTGGCTTCTCAACTTCCGAAGAGTCTGAATGTGGTTGGACCTGGGCTTTTCATTCATTCTATTATTGAGATGATGGGAATCAGATGCAAAGCTCGGACTGAGATCATAACTTGCCCACAGGGAAATGTTCAGGTAAAACACTTTGGTTCAGGCCCATATCATTTCTGAAATTTCACCTAAGCCCACTGGTATTGTGTGTTTATTTTCATATATTATATACTTGTGTGTATATATTTGTGTATTTATATGTGTGTTTAATATATGCAGGAGCAAACCTCTTGCATACTGAAATTAAGTTCAGGTGATTTTTCATACATGTTCAAGGAAATACAATATACTGCATTAATGAACAGGGTAAATGCATGGTGCTTGCTGACAGCCTAATGCAATGCAAAACAATGCAGTACAACAGCTGTAGATAAGAGATGTTGGGATCTGATGCTCATTATCCAGATGGATGATGGATATCCAATTTACATTTATTGAGGAAGCATCAGCAGATGGAAATGGAATGAAAGAGTAAATGTCTATGGTTACCTGTTAACTGGTGTACTTAATCATTCACCAGCAGAATGAATTATGTTCATGTAGTTCAAAATGCCTCTAATTAATTTTTGAGAAGAACCTTTATGCTGACCTATTAATAAACCATAGTTCCAGGTTGGGGATAAGGAGCTTGTTAAAGTGTAACACATGCCTGTGCAAACAGATTTGGAAGTGCATAGTTCACTGTTGTAATGTCAGATGTTTTACCTGCCTACCCAACTAATTGAGAATTACATTGGAAGAATGGAAAGCTATTGAAATAAATGAGACAGACGGTGCACTCCAAACAGACATAACTGAATTAGAACTGATGAACCCACCAAGAGTAGATTCAGTGTCACTTTAAATACAATACAATTTCATTCATTTTCTTGTGTCTGATCTGTTGTTGCAACCACTAAAAGCTTTCAGCTGAAAGATTGACAGTTTAACTTGAAGCTGCATTCTGCACACTAGCCCCGATATCAGGAGGGGATTTACTGAAGGATAGTGTATATATTAAAGGGAGTGCCAGCCTGAGATCCTGGGAAGCAGACACTTTGATGGCAGCTGGTGCAGCCATCACTAGCTTAGCCCTCTCAAAATGAATTTATATTGTTGAAGAGTTGGCAGCATCAGTATGTTTTTATAGATTTACACCCATGGCAGGATTCCCATGATCTACAAAGTGAAAAGCTCTCTCCCTCTCTTAAATATTAATGCAAAGTGCAATATACCATACCTGGTAAGAGGAGTTTGATACCAATGCAAAAAATGAAATAGAAAACAACTGCTGCTCACCAATAATATTGTGCAGTATTTTAAATCCAGTGTCCATGCATTTAGAGATAAGGTCTGTAGCTAAACTTCCTTTAAAGTTTGAGAGTATTTGGATCTAGGATTTCTGCCCATTATAAAGGTACATACTACATGAATGAGTATCTGGATCAGACCAGCTTCATAATTAGGTGTGTGTTTGGATTCCGTGGTTTGGGTTGACCAGCTCTAGGTACAGTATTTTGGGTTTGCACTACTATGCCTCCTTTCTTATGTAATAATAATATCAGACAATAGAGGCCAGATTCTATCCTGACACCCCATGCACCACATTGATTTCACTTTTTGGTCACATGAGATGGAGCAAGGTTTGGCTATGTCTCTTAGTTCTACTGAGGATGAAACATAATTTTCCAATTTACCACTTAAAGAAAGGGATTATTGAGGCAAAAATCACATTGCTTCCACTGATGTGTGGGAAGACTACATCTTGGCAGGTTTTCAGGCTAGATCCTGAGCTGTGCTTGGAACAGGTCAGGAGTGGGTCTGTAATGAAGGCTATCAACCACCTTTTTGACTCCCTGATCCTAATTTGCTCAGCATTGACCCCATTAAACAATGTGAAGTATAGCAGACTCAGGGCTCCTCTACTTTATACTGCCTGCCTGTGGCCTCCAAAAGTCATTCCCTTCAGCCAGGGATCACTGAGGCATAAGGATGCTCTTGCCTTGCCTCATTTCCCCTGCTATGTATATTGGGGACTCAGGATGCTTAACTTAGGAGCTGCTGCTATGGTTTTACTCTGCATGAGGATCCTCCTCATGCTGGGGACTCCTCTTAAAGCTGGAACTATTACGTACATTGGTGCTATTCACAGACAGTAGCTGGGGCAAATCAGAGACTGTCCCTTCATGTCAAACTAATTGCCCAGACAAAACCACAAAATTATTACCTGTGTTAAAAAAAAAAAAAAAGACTTCAGTGGCCATCAAGGTATATTTGAGAATACTGTATGTCAGTCCTTTTTAACAGCCTCCATCTACATTTGCTGCTTCACACTGCAGGGGACAGTAATTAGGTTCAATAGGAGAATACTCTTGTTTTGAAACTTCCCTTGCTTTAAAAATTCAAAAGAAAATAATCACAATATTTAGCAAAAACCAGTTTCTAAACTTAGATATATAATGTATTTCACTGTACATTGCTATTTTAGACAGCTAGAAATACTGGTAGTCATAACACTGAAGGACAGAAATAGAAACACCATTTGCTAGCTATTTAAATAGAGAGCTCTTAACTTTCTTCCAAACGTGATGATTTTTCAAAGATTAACATATTTAGTGCATGGAAGAATCTTCAGAGAACAAGACATATTATGTGGGGAAGATTAGCAAACTTCCAATGGTTTGTTCTGGCTAAAAGGAAAACTGAAAAATGACCTTTTGTATTTTTCACCACTACCAATCATGTTGTTCCACCATCCCAGTGATGCATAGAGATGGAAATAACGGAGATCAGTACAATAGACTTTTCCATAGACTGAGTTTTCCGCGTCATTTAATTCTCTCTAGTGTCTTCAGAACCTTTCCAACAGAGCTAATGATAACAGATTGTCACATTATCCAGCTCATGGTGACCTGTCTGGGTAGGTGCCAGAAGTTCTATCCACTCATAGCTATGAGTTTAAAAAAAAATTGTCTTCTGTAACTGCTATAAGCAAACCCAGTAAAGTATTACACACAAATGAAATAGCCTGTCATAGTTTTATGTGAGCATTTCAAGAACTAGCAGTCAATATCCATTTCTAATAATTTACCTATTAGACATGTTATGTTGCAGCAGCTTTGTCCCACTGTGCTCAACGATCCTGGCCATAAACCAGCTCATTTTGCCCTTGGGGAGGGAGAGGTTTAACCCAAATCTAAGTGGGAATCTTCTTACAGTATAGAACCAGCATGAAGATATCTGTATTAACCCATCTCCCATAAAAGAGAAACAGCTGGAGAAAAGTGGGTAAGGCTTGGTTGCCCCTAACCGCTGCCAATCGCCACCTATGGTTTTGGCAACTTGGAGCTGTTTGCTGACAATGTAATTTTTGACTGGGGCTTGGGACTGCATTTAGGATAATGTGGGGCTGGGAGAGTGCAAAGGTGAATTTCATGCCACTTTTTTGTGTGTGCGCACCTACACACACACACATCTGACTTATGTGTTGTACTCCTCTGTCATCCCTGAAGATCTGGCCCATTGTTCCAAAGGATGAGAACCAGTACTCGTGAATAAGAGACAACCGTTAATTTTGCCGTTAAATGGAACCAGACTGTTAATTGGAACAAAACCTTATTTAAAATAAGCTTAAGTATCCCTGTTCTCCACTCCCGTTTAAGATTATGTACTCTGGTATTTCTTAGTTCCAACCCAGAGCGAAATGCCAGATCACAAGAGGTTGTTTGTGGGTATCGGGGCATTTCTGCCTGAAGCAGGTAATGTCAAAAATATCTTGAGAGAGAGCCTGTTGTGGTAAAAGGGGAAAGAACAGAAGCCTGACTGGTGAAAGAAGAAGTTAAAGAATATTTAGATAAAATAGATATATTCAAGTTGGCAGGGCCTGATAAAATGTATTCTGAGGTACTTAAAAACTAGCAGAATCAATCTTGGAACCATTAGAAATTTATCTTCAAAACCTCATGGAGGATTGGTGAGGCCCCAAAGTACTAGAGAAGGGTAAACATAGTACTTATCTTTAAAGGGGGAACAAGGGAATTATAGACCTATCAGCATAAGCAGGGTAATAAGTAATAACCAACACGGATTTGACAAAAACAGATCATGCCAAACCAAACTGATTTCTTTCTTTGACAGGGTTACTGATCTAGTGGGGAAGTAGTAGACATGGTATATGTTGATTTTAATAAGGCTTTAAACACAGCTCCACATGACATTCTCAGAATGTCAGATTATTGTTTTCAAATATGGTAAGGGCTATTATAAAGAGGATGGTGATAAACTGTTCTACACATCCACTGAAGGTAGAACAAGTAGTAATTGTCTTAAACTGCAGCAAAGGATACTTTGGTCAGATATTAGGAAAAGCTTTCTAACTATAAGGATAGTTTAGCACTGTGATAATATTGCAAGGGAGGTTGTGACATCCCTGCAATTTAAGATGTTTAAGAACAGGTTAGACAAATAGCTGTCAGGGAGGCATATGTAAAACTGGTTCTGCCTCACCACAGAGGGCTGGGCTAGATGACCTTCAAGGTCCCTTCCAGCCCTATATTTCTATGATTTTATGTCCTAACGTTCTCAGTAATTGACTTCCTGAAAGTGAACACATTAGTGCAGGTGTGGTAGCACCAGAGCCATAAACAAAGGATTATTACCTGCTACTCTGACTCTTCTACCACATGCCTCTGCATTTGCAGCCCAAATTTGTTGACCTATGTTTTGACTTTTTTTTTTTTGCTGCCATTTTGCATTGAAAATTCTTGTCAATATTGTTGTCCACTCGTGCTTTCAGTTTTCTTCCATCATTACTGCTGTTTAGATTTTTCCCATCACTGTTTCAGAGTAACAGCCATGTTAGTCTGTATTCGCAAAAAGAAAAGGAGTACTTATGGCACCTTAGAGACTAACCAATTTATTTGAGCATGAGCTTTCGTGAGCCTGCTTTCCCTCTCAGACAGTTTTTTGCTGAGAAACGCTACAGGGTGGAATTCTTGATCAGGTCCTTTCTGCATTAAAACTGCTCCCACACCACGCTCGGACGCATCTGTGGTTACTAGGAACGGTTTGTCAAAGTCTGGGGCCCTTAGTACAGGGTCAGACATGAGTGTCGCTTTAAGCTTGTTAAAGGCCTTCTGACACTTTTTGGTCCACTGAATGGCATTTGGCTGTTTCTTTTTGGTTAGGTCTGTCAGTGGGGCGGCGATTTGGCTGTATTGTGGTACAAATCGTCTGTAATAACCGGCCAAGCCTAAGAAGGATTGAACCTGTTTCTTTGACTTTGGGACAGGCCACTTTTGGATAGCATCCACTTTGGCCTGTAGGGGGCTGATAGTTCCTTGACCCACCTGGTGTCCAAGGTAAGTCACTCTGTTTAGGCCTATTTGACACTTCTTAGCCTTAACAGTTAGTCCTGCCTCCCTTATGCGCTCAAGGACTTTGTGTAGATGTTCCAGGTGGTCTGCCCAGCAATCCGAAAATATGGCCACATCGTCAAGGTAGGCGACTGCATATTCTCCTAATCCCGCTAGGAGACCATCTACAAGTCTTTGAAAAGTGGCAGGTGCATTTCGCAGCCCGAAAGGGAGTACATTAAATTCATACAGCCCGAGAAGTGAGCTGTAGCTCACAAAAACTCATGCTCAGATAAATTGGTTAGTCTCTAAGGTGCCACAAGTACTCCTTTTCTTTTTTTCCCATCACTGTGTGGCCCTAGTCTTGCTCCCATTGAAGTCATGGGTCCATGAGCCTAGTGGAATGGGACCATAGTCGTGTTTGTTAAATGGTGATATCCCACATATGTCTTATTGTTGCCCCCCCCCCTTTTTTTTTAAAGAAGAAGAAATGTTTTGAGAAGGAATATTGAAGAAAGAAGACAGGGTGCAAGCACCTATGTTTAATTTGACTAGTTTGTCAGCTTTGGTTCTAAATTTGCCTCTTATTCAACTACTCTCTGTTAGTAAAAATAGATTCTACATTTTTTCTCTGGTTCTCCTCTTTATTGATTCTCTTCTCCTCTTCCTAGATTAGACATTTCATTTTTATATAGGTAGGAAGATAGCTGATGATGCCTGTCTGGCTATATTAGTAAATATAAAGATGACTGTGTTGTTAAAAGTCCCCACAATGTACTCTGCATTGTGGTTTCATATACTCAGAGAATTGGTCTAGGAATTTTTCAGATCACTGTTCTCTGAACTGGTGATCTAAAACAGATACCTACTGAAACTTTCCAACTTTCCTTTAGGTCGTTTGTTCCCTTAGCCAACAAGCTTTTCATTACTGAAACGTACATCCATGGTATTAAAGATGTGTGACTTTCACACTTTGGTCATGTGTACACTATGGCTTTTATAACAGCATAGGTATGGCACCATAGCTATTCCAGCATAACCCCAGAGTACAGACACCTACAGGGACTTTCTATCGCGGCAGGAACCTCACCTCACTGGGGACTTGTCTACTTTACCGGCTGGATCGACGGGCAGTGATCAATCCAGCGGGGTCGATTTATCGCGTCTAGTCTAGACGCAATAAATTGACTGCCGAGCACTCTCTCATCGACACCGGTACTCCACCAGGGTGAGAGGCACAGGCGGAGTTGACGGGGGAGTATCAGCCATCGACTTACCGCAGAGAAGACGCCACAGTAAGTGGATGTAAGTACGTCAACTTCAGCTATGTTGTTCACATAGCTGAAGTTGCATAAATTAGATTGATTCCCTTCCCCCACTAGTATAGATCAGGCCTCAGTGACACTGACTAGATGACGGAAACATTCTTCTATTGACCTAACTGTATCTATACCACAGGTTAGGTCATCAAACTCATGGGTGTGGATTTTTCACAGACCTGAGTGCAGTAGCTATGTAAACCTAAATTTTAAGTGTAGATCAGGCCTATAACATAACTCTTTTCCTGTGTTTTTTCTGTGGAGATCAGTTACAAAATCCAGTTATGAGAATCCAGGAGCCTTTTTTAGAAGAAACATCTTCGCAGCTTTAAAAATTTGCCATTTTACTTATTTCTGTTGGAAATGGGCAAAGGGAGTGATGTTTGGATCCTGATTTAGGGTTAGGTTAAAAATTGTCATTTAATAGCTCTCCACTTTAACTCCAAATATTGGACATCTATTGAAATCTGCTCATTTGGGGAGATTTTTACCATCTCAGATAGTGAAAATAAGATCAGTGGTACTTAAAATATTTTGGTTGCATCTGTACTCAAATGACAAACAAGGCTTCTTTCAGATATTGATATGACTCATATGGAACTACAATCCAAAGGGTAGGTTTCGATTCAGGAACTTGGATCCAACTTCCAGTCTCACTCCCAAATTGAAAGATGTTTGAATTTGAAGTTCTGGTTTTGCTCCATCTCTAACTTAAAGGTGAACAAACAATTTAGCCAGCTTTAGGTAATAAGAAAAGCAGTGAGAAATCAAAGGTTGAAAACAGAGGACAGAAAAACATACCCTACAATGACAGGGAGGTGGAAATTCGAACATCACCTCAATGATGAGCTTTGGGAAGGCAATAACAAGCACTACTGTTACCTTCGCTTTGCTCTGTAGCAAACTTATTTGAAAATGGAAGTGTGTTTATAAGAGCCTCTTGCTCTATAAATGCTTTGGAGGTATGAGTTTAGTGTGCTGCCACAAGATTAGCACAGCTTTTATTAATGTGAATTGGAGTTGCATGGCTAAATCCTAGTGCAGTGCACTGAAAATTTTAGCCCATGCCTTCTTACCTGTATGTGTCGGGGAAGGGGGATGGGAGTTGGGGGATGAAACAGACCTTTCATCTCGTTTTGTTGTGCATGATATAAGGATTAGGAGTTTCCGAGGGCTGTGTCTGTTGAGATGACTGTCTTTTTCAATGTGTGATTCCAATTAACCATACACGGTAAATATCTAAATTGAATAGACAAGATTTAAAATGTTGAGGTTTTTTTATTTAATGTGGCCTTTGATTGTTTTTTTTTTTTTTTGCTTGACTGTGACAACTAGTAGGCTTAAAAGGTCTCAAAACTATGAGATTATTTTGTTGCCTAATGGGTAAATTTTGAATTAAGGAGAAGATCAACAGAGAACCCTTAGATAGTCCCACTGATTTCAGGGGGAGCAGAGTTGGACCAGCACTGAGCACTTTTGAAAAGCTCATCCCCAGAGAATGGCTGCTACAGAAAACCACTAATACTTAAGAATTGGCACAACCTGTAGCCAAATTGTGAACAGGACCTGGACTAAAAATATTTCATATTTTAAAATGTGTATAACTTTTTGTTTTATATCTCGTGTTCTGCTGCACATTCATGGTAATGGCTGAACCAGAAGTATAAGTGCCAAAATCCCATAAGAGAGGAGCTGTTGCCATGGTGTTTCTCGCCTGCCTAGAAGGAGAAAAACAGGAAATCTATCATGTTTGTAAATATTAACCTTTTTAGGCTTCTTTTCCTTCTATATTAAATTAATTGGCATATTAACTATTCTCCCAGAATCTTCACAATGTTAGCAAGAGTGTGTCTGTGTTCTAAGGCCTAAAGTGTAGGTTTTTAACCCATGTGTGATTTGTATTCAGGAATTTCATGTACCTGAGTGTTGGACTGTATCTAATTATCCTCAGCATCTCCAGGTCTACTGGAATCTAAGTCTCCAGAGAAAAAGACCCTTTAAATTAACAAAAAGTGTTTACAGAAGTATGTTATAAACAAAACTAAGTGATTGAAAAGGGATACTGGGCAATTGATGAGGGATACTTGTTGTGGAAGATGGATTCTGCAATGGATGAAATAATGACCCATTGAAAACTGTTTTTAATTCATTAAGAACTGTTGGTTGTCACAACTGTTAATAATGACTGGTTTAGAGATTCCCTTTTGCTCATCAATCAGGTAAACTGAGGACATAGAAGAAATTCCACCATTAATTCGGAGAACAGTACACATGGTAAATTAATCATGGGAAAGTACTTTTCCTTCCAAAAAGTTTCTTTATCTAGCACCCTATACAAGGCTTGGGAGGTTAGGTTGGGAGTGCAGACTGCCAGAATCCCACCAGTTATAAAGGAGAGAGACACAAGGTGTCTCTACGCTGCAATTATACACCCGCAGCTGGCCTATGCCAGCTGTCTCAAGCTAGTGGAGCTCGAACTAAGGGGCTGTTTAATTGTGGCATAGGTGTTTGGGCTTGGGCTGGAGTCCTGGCTCTAGGACCCTACAAGGGTTCCAGAGTTTGGGCTGCAACCCAAACCTGAACGTCTACACTGCAAGTAAACAACCCCTTAGCCTGAGTCCCACTAGCCTGTGACAGCTGGTCCACGCCAGCCACAGGTGTCTAATTGCAGTGTAGCCATATCCATAAAGGCCAGCTCTTTACCTTATACTAAGAGTGGTGATGGATCTATTCTTGCTGTATTAATCTCTGGTTAATAATCTTTGATTAAATAATTCTATTTGAGCCCACTATTTGACAATCTCTAATTGTTATTGAATTCAAACACAACTCCCTTTTCTTGTGAGGTTTATTTCTAGTCCAGATTTTTGAAGACTTGTATCCACACTTAAGGCCCCAGTCCTGCAAACATTTGTGTGTGTAATGTAATTGGGATTATTTCCTTGCATTAAGATAAGTATATATATGTTGGGAGGATTAGAGTCTAAATAAATTATTTTATTAATTTAAAGAAGATATTTTTTCCGAACTGTACATTGGAGAAGTGGCCTTGGCAACAGGATGAATTATTTTGTCACTTGAGTAATGAAGTTTGTATTGTAAATTCATGTGTACATTGTTAATACTAAAATCTAATATAAATAAATAAGTTGCAGACTGAATTACAAAATGGCATTTCTCATGCAACATCCTATCAAATTTGCCATTACCACCTGATTCAAGTCATTTTACAAGTCAATAAACCTGTTAGTTAATGTTAATGATTGTCAGAGTTACACAACATTGGCCCCTTCAAAGGTTTTCATCTTTTATTATGTCAATTTTATGTAAGTATGGACTTCATATGGCATAAATCAATAATGTAGTAGTAAACATCTCCAATAATCCAAAATGTATTTGTGCTCATAACTGGAAACCCAACAGCTTATTGCCAAAATTTGGGAAAATTAAATAACCCTAACTATACTGAAGCAATGTATTCTACCAAGTGGCAAAATAAGAATTCTTTATACATAGATGGATATGATTCAAGAGTGTCACTGAATATGGCAATTCTCTTCTGACATACAGCCAAAGTCTGCTCTCTTACACTGGTGTATATCAAGAGTAATTCCAAAATGTTACATTAGTGTAACTGAATGCAGAGATTAGTCCTCAGACATACTTTCCAAGTTCTATTTTTATCATGTCTGAGGGTATCCTGAAGCAATGTATTCCATCAAGGTAACTGGATCAGGACCATAGAATTAAACTGAACCAGTATGTCACTTCTCTAGCTTTGTTTCAGGGATGCTTGGAGCACCTGCAGTTTCCTGTAATATAAAGGGCCAGATTCTCTATTCAGGTTGAGCTGAACACAGCAGAGGGCAAGAGAGAGGGCAAACGTGGCAATTAAAGCCATCTTTATGTTCTCCTGATCATACGGTGGCAAAGAACTGTCCAGGTCACCAGCATAAAACTGAGCAGACTGCAGGGGCCATTCCAGCAGCTGGAAATTGGATGATGCTGTGGCAACTAGCCACACCCCCTTTCTCTTTGGAATGGCCCTTGCCCTGAGTGCTGGGAGCAAGGTAATCAAGAGCATCGGAGCTCTCATGGAAGGTCTAGATAATCCTCAGATTCCTTCATGCTGGGGAATTGCCTGGGGAGCTGGAACCTCTTGGCTTGTCTTGCTTTGCACAGGGATGGTGGCAAAAAGCAGACTTAAAAAAACCTGTCAATCAGAGCCACAGTATTCTTTTCCTTGTCCTCCCTTATGCCCCTTAATGTTTTTCTTGTCTATTTCTCCTGTTATTGGATCTAATCAGTTGGGAATACATGTCACAGATCCTCATGAATGCTCCCTTGCAGCTACCCACTGTGAGGGGAATCCAAGCCTCTGTGTTCTATATCCCCTGGGGTGTGCTAAACTTCTGGATCATGAACAGATTCCAGCCACTGACCCAGTGTTGGGGTATGTAGCACGCTCTAAGGTACAGATCTTCTATCTGTCACCCTCCACCAGCTGTGAAACCCACACTCTAGTGACCTACCCCTTCTGGATGCAGTGTTGACCCTTCAGACTCCCCAGTACTTAAACACACCTCTTTCTCCAAACTCCATTTCAAAGACATGAAGCTTCTGTTTACATTTTAGCTCTCTCAGGCACACTCAGCAGTTATAAAGTAGTCAACATATGTGCACTTTTTCCATTTTAATATCTTTATGCTCTTTTATCCTTAATCATGTAAAGCAAAAGAGAGTTCATACAAAACAATAAGCTATTCTAAATGCAATGCCCCTCACTAGCTCATCCTTCTGGGGGGGGGGGTCATTGGGGGATCATCTGTGTTCTGTCAGGCAGGCAGCCAGGGTCCTCTGCCCCATTGCCTACTCTGCTCCTGCAGCAGCCTCTGTCATCTTAATCTGGTGCAAAAATGACACTCTCTCCCAGTTCTGCCCTGTGAGTCCCATAATAGACTCTTGCTGGTGTCACCTGCTTCTTTTGTTCTGCCTCCTGGTAACTTTCCATTGCTTCCAAACCCCTTCTTCCTTCAACAAGAGGAGGAAGTGTCTTCTCCCAGCTGGAGCAAACCCATTGTCCCAAGGTGTTTTACTTTGAATAGACCGTTATTGAGTACTGATCATTCACAATTGTCCTGGCTGATCAGAGACATGACATAACTGTGCTAAGTCACGGATTCCCCATATCACAGTAATTTTATAATAGAATTCCATAAAATCATCCACAGTTCAGAAGTGCAATGAGGAGTCCAGTGGCACCTTAAAAACTAAGAGATTTATTTGGGCATAAGCTTTCGTGGGTAAAAAACCCACTTCTTCAGATGAAAGCTTATGCAAGATGTTTGCATCTGAAGAAGTGGGGTTTTTTACCCATGGAAGCTTATGCCCAAATAAATCTGTTGGTCTTTAAGGTGATGTCATAAAAATAAAGGGAAGGGTAAACCCCTTTGAAATCCCTCCTGGCCAGGGGAAAGCTCCTCTCACCTGTAAAGGGTTAAGAAGCTAAAGGTAACCTCGCTGGCACCTGACCAAAATGACCAATGAGGAGACAAGATACTTTCAAAAGCTGGGAGGAGGGAGAGAAACAAAGGGTCTGTGTCTGTCTGTATGCTGGTCTTGGCCGGGGATAGACCAGGAATGGAGTCTTAGAACTTTTAGTAAGTAATCTAGCTAGGTATGTGTTAGATTATGATTTCTTTAAATGGCTGAGAAAAGAATTGTGCTGAATAGAATAACTATTTCTGTCTGTGTATCTTTTTTGTAACTTAAGGTTTTGCCTAGAGGGGTTCTCTATGTTTTTGAATCTAATTACCCTGTAAGATATCTACCATCCTGATTTTACAGGGGGGATTTCTTTATTTCTATTTACTCCTATTTTTTATTAAAAGTCTTCTTGTAAAAAACTGAATGCTTTTTCATTGTTCTCAGATCCAAGGGTTTGGGTCTGTGGTCACCTATGCAAATTGGTGAGGCTTTTTATCCAACATTTCCCAGGAAAGGGGGGGGTGCAAGTGTTGGGAGGATTGTTCATTGTTCTTAAGATCCAAGGGTCTGGGTCTGTAGTCACCTAGGCAAATTGGTGAGGCTTTTTACCAAACCTTGTCCAGGAAGTGGGGTGCAGGGTTTTGGGAAGTATTTTGGGGGGAAAGACGCGTCCAAACAGCTCTTCCCCAGTAACCAGTATTAGTTTGGTGGTGGTAGCGGCCAGTCCAAGGGCAACGGGGGGAATATTTTGTACCTTGGGGAAGTTTTGACCTAAGCTGGTAAAGATAAGCTTAGGAGGTTTTTTCATGCAGGTCCCCACATCTGTACCCTAGAGTTCAGAGTGGGGGAGGAACCTTGACAGGTGGCATCGTACTCCTCGCTGTTTTTGTGGATACAGACTAACACGGCTACCCCTCTGATACTTAGTTCAAAAGTGGTACAGACAAAACCCTCAAATCATCACAACAGGCACTTTTAATTGTATAGTCCTTTGCCCTGGTAATCAGTGCTTTTGCTTCCAGTCTGATTAATACATAGTGTGAATACTCTTCTTTTTTCTTGATGAGTTGTTATGATTTATTTATAAATGTATGGGATCCTTAGAGCACAGACTGCATTTTGTTTTCTGTTTGGAAAATACTAGTGCATTGTAGAGGCAACTGTAAATAGATTATGTTAAACAATACCAGGCAACAATTTGTTGTAGCAGCACAGAATTGTACCCATAGATATCTTGAACACTTGTTTCTATTTGTTCTTTCTAAAACTTGTTCAGTAAAAATATTGATTTAAAATAACAAGGGGATCTTTTTTCCTGATGTGCTACCGGAATATCTAAGGTTGGTATTATTAGAGCACTAAAAATAAAACATATGTCCAGTCTTGTTGCATTGCACATATTGTAATTCAGCATTCATTTAAAAATCATCCCTGTTCAGACGTTAACACAAAATGATGTATTCATTCCCAAATGTGAAATGGAATTCAGAGTCTGTAGTCATTTTAAAAACAAGTAAATTAGTTATCACTCTGTTATCACAAAACTATGTCCATCTATTAAAACATCAACATCTGGATTGAAGAAAAATAAGTTTGTCTCCATTCCAGCCATGGTGCTGGGTCTGTCTACATGAATATTACTAGGGATAGGGAGAGAACTGATTTCTTGGCTAAGTGACAAAACATAGAGGACAAAACGAAAGTAAACAGTAGCAGAGCACATGGTTTCTGATTTAGACATTTTCAGAAAGTAAGAAACGGAATGAATAATGTGTAACAAATCAAAACTATTTCTGAACAAAATTAGCCCTCAGGACACTGCAGAGTCCCCGAGATGTGTGACATCCTGTGGATTGAGCCTGCTCTAGCATTTTGGAAGAGGGAGGTTTTGAGATGGATACTGTGCGGCAGCAGAAGGAATATTTCTGGACACTGGGAGTCAGGGCTGGGCAGGACTCTTGAGAGAGACCCCATCCCCATCTTTGCGAGAGATGTTCAAATATGGTTCCCCAGGGTGCTTTTTGAAAGCACTCAGTGAGTGAAAGAAAGGAATTCAATATAATATTTTCCATATTAATTGCAGAGAAATATATATTATATATATATATGAACAATAACGTTATGGGAAGCACAGGGCAAGGATAAAAATGATTTAAAAAAACAAGTTATGTAAATCCCTCCCAGAGAAAGACATCAACGCATTCTCATACATGACTGAAATGCCATAATGCTAATCTCAACTAGTGGCCCATGCTGGAAACTTCAGTTTCCTGATCTGGATTTTGAATATGCCTCACCATTCACTCCGGATTCAAGTGGGCTCATATGCTGTGTCTTGGTGTGGGCCTATCCTTGATTCCTACGAATGTTTACAATGTCAAGGGTTCCTCGTGTCACATGAATAGAAAAACGAAGTATTGTATTCCTGGGGGATTTGCAGCACCTTTTTGCACATTCAGGGCATCAGAGAAAGTCCTTCACCACTGAAAAAATAGACCCTGAAGTATGTGTGAATTGAGTAAGTTCTTACACAAGTTTGAATCCTTAACCTGTGGTGGGGGTAGAAAAGGAAAAAAAGCTCAATTTACTGTTTTTTAATGACATGCAGCTTCGATAGCAGGATTTTGTAGTTTTTACAGTATCAGAAAATAAATGTATTCTTATCTGTTGTAAAATCAACCCTCCTTATCTGCTTCACTTTCAAGATAACATTCCTCTGTGAGGCAGTTACTAAAGAAATACATGTGGTGGGCATACTGATACCTCTTCAGACAAATCTTCTTGCAGGTCCTCTTTACTGATATCACCTCTAAAGCTTTTAGCAAAGATCAGATAGGCTTCATCAGCCTCAATAAGCTGACTCTGAGCTCCATTTCATAGCCCCCTTGTTAAGCATTTTATTTGCAAAAGCACAAATATCAACAGTCCCTTTGGCTACTAGGTAAGCTTCTAACGCTGAAAGGATGTTTTAACATATTACTGTACAACATGCACATGGATAAAATAAAGAGATGAATTAGCAAAGTATTGCTTGGTTAAACACTATTTTCAGATATTTGACTTGAGAAGTTCAGGTACATGGGTTGTGTCTCTCCAGATTTCAAACTATAGCGATCCATACAAACCAGCTGACGAGCACAATCATTTTTTACTACAAATTTTGAAACAGATTCTGTCATAGGACTCATAGATTGTGAAAGAGATGGGAGATTATTCGTTCATCAGTTGTAGGAAATTTGCTAATTTCAGGAGAAGATAAGCTGATAGTTGGAAGATAAAACTCCAGAACCAGTAGGTTTAGTTAATTTTTCATCACTTATAGACTCAGAGCCAATTACTTTCCTCTTAATCTGTGCAAAATGTAGTTCACAGCATTTCTGAAGGCATATGCAGCAAAGAGAAATTATATTAGACCACTTCAGTAAGCATCCTAGTATAAAAGGCTTTAAAAATAGACTATGGGATGAATGACTAAAGGCTCTATTCAAAAACCATTGTAGTCAATGGAAAGGCTTTTATAGATACCAAAGTGTTTTGGATCAGGCCATGAGACAGGAGATGAGCTATAGAATCTTCCAACTAGCAGATTTTAAAGACCAGACAGTTTCTAACAGGAAACTTTGGATCCTTCATTCCTTTCTCAGACAAAACCTCCATTGACATCAGTAGTGAATTTTTCCCAGGGTAGATAGGCTAAATCTAATTTGGACTTTATTCCAATTTACAAATCTGTGCTATTTGAAGTACAATATGAAGATATTAGTAAGGTTGGAGGTAGACTATTGTTGAATGTCAGGAAGATTGCCAAGATAAATTATGGTTTTATGAGTATAAGAGTATTATAGTCTAAAGAGCCCAAATGTATGGGTGTGTGGGGAGGAACCCTCACAAGGACCGGCTCAGAAAAGTGATATATGTTGACAAATGAGTATAAAGATTCGTCCTCAGAAGAGAAAGCTGGCAGAACATTTAATAAGAGAGACAGCAATATGATTAAGCAAACAAATGACATGATGTAAAAAGGATATGAAGATAAAGTAAAAGAAGATGGACAATTGTGCAAGTCAACGGATCTCTCAACCCATTCAGAGTGGACCTGAAGAGAAAAACCTCTAACAAAGGAGATTTGGCAGAGTGCTGTTGAATATCTTGAAGCAGAACAAAAGGTATTTGAAGATGAAAGTACTAGTGGAGCAACAGCAGAGATCCTCATTCATTTTTGCGATCAAAGGTGAAACATTAACACTAGCATGTCTCAGACAGCTGAAGAATGTGCTGGTTTCTTGGCATGAAATTTTGACAAAAGTGAAAAGTTATCATTGTCTCTGACAAATATGAAATGGAAAAAAAAGAAAGGACATAACATTTGTGGTGATCTTTTGACTCCTTAGGAGATGAGAAAGGGACACACTGATTCCAAGACACAGAGAAAAATTCCATTTAGCTCCATAGAAATAGAGCAGGAAAATAATAATATACCTGGAAAATAACTGTGAAAAAAAAACATTGAGAATATCTTGCCTAGAGAGGACAGAAGTTACAGCTGATAAGCACCATAGGGCAGGAATTTTCTATATATTGGCACTTAAATAGTAAGATCAGCAATATAGGTGACTGCAGTGCTAATCATGGCTAAAGGTCATCACTGATGATCAAAGAAACCCAATAAGGAATTGTGCAATATGGTCAAACCAGATTTAGAGAAATAATAAACTAGGGCTGAATTACTATCTCTAACTTTGATTTAGCAGGTAAATTCATAATTGGAAATGGTATAGATTAAAAATGGAAAGGCTAAAACCACGCATCTTTTACCATTTATATTTATTTATTCACGTTTTTATAGAAAGGAAAATGATCATATGTGATTATCCTGTTGATATGAAGATGCAATATATGCATATATAATTCAGTAGTATATTCACTATTAGCATGATTATACATATTGATCACTATTCATAAATAGGAGACTAGTGTGTAATTATAGAATTAGGGTAATAATGATAGAATTGAAGAAAGCTTCCATTATAAACATATGTATCCAGCTGCTTAACCTTTTCATGAAACTTATCCTGTGGGATGCACACTTCTAAGCTTGTTCTCAAGCACAAAGTGGCAAAGTCTTTTCTTCAATGTAGAAAGTTTTGGTAAAATTCAGTTTGGTCATTTTTTAAAGTTGTCTGTGTGAATAACTATGGGATGCCTTTGTATTAAAACATGACACTTGGCATACTTGTAGTTAAAACTAGTAACATGGACTTTGCTAAATTTGAAAATAATTTGGTTGAGCAATAAAAATTGTGTACTTTGAGTAATATGTTAATTTTCCATAGCAAAATAATCACCCAGAAGGCTGTCTTCCAGATAAATGTATACTCAGTTACACATATATTTGGAACTGGGGACATTGGAATAATTGTAGCTACATTTATTTCAATAATTAGATTAATAATTTCACATACAGTAGTGTTTATTTAGCTGATCTCATATACATATATCTGCCAATGTACAATTAAGGTTTTTCTGTTACAGATCACATCACATGTATTTTTCAAGTTCACAGTGTAATGTTACAGATGTATGCATGCATTAGAGTACATACAACTCTAGCCCTGCCCATATGATTGCTCTGTTAGATTTGTTTAATGCAAAAGTCATCATTAATGCAATAATAAGTTTGAACTTTTAACTTAACAAAGATTTTTAAAAAGAGTCAGAGTTTATGCTCCCACGTCCACTATAACTTCAGGCATATTGTGCATATGCTGCATTTTGTGTTACTTGGTGTATGGGCCTAATCTGCAGGTGTGAAATACATCAAACTCCATTTGTTAATGTCTACACAAGTGTTGCATATGGAGTGGTTGCATGATAGAATCTGGTAACTTGAATTTTGCAAGAAATACTTTGTCTGAAATACACATGCACACAATGCAGAAGCAGCTCACTCCCAAGAAGCCCTTCTCATGTGACTGCCTGACCCCTACTGACACTCTCAGAAGTAGGGTTGTCCTTTTATGCCCTTGTTCCTGAGGAAATGACACATCCTTACCTTTGGCCAGTTGTTACTTTGGTATCAACACTTCAGCCAAGACATGCTCTTGCTCCAACTCCACATGCCCCTATCGCCTGAGCTAAAGAAAATCTTCTTTAGTTGTTCGTATCATAAGTCTAATGACAAGTTGAGCAATTGTGATTCCATCAAGGAAAGGGCAGTGGAACCCACACATATTAGTGAAGCTGTTACCATATACCTTTGTCTCAGGTTGGCCAAGTTAAGTTTGATGTAGGAACCTGAACTCTGAATAAACACACCTTCTGTGTAATTTGAATGTCAATTGTAGTTAGGGTATTAGGGTAGAATTTTGAACTAAATGTGGAATGGTTACCATGATCTGAATGGAATGGTTGAATAATACCATCTGTTGTGAAGCAAACCACTCCTTAAGTGTCTGTTCTGATCAAATGTATTTACTCTAGAACGACATCTGTATTTTTCACCATTTTGCTTAGGTACTTGTGAAAGAATATTTTTGAATATTGAGACATGACAGTAATACACTTTTAAATGGTTAGCTATATCTCAAGAGTGGAATGGGATTTGGTTAGAGGCTTGTTGGAAGGAACAAAGGACTAAACCCTCATTACCCTGACCTCATTAGTTAGAGCTTACTTTGAAGACTGAGTAAGAACTTCAAGATTTGGGCCAACAACAAGAAAAGAAGTCATGTTGCAAACCTAACTACAAATGTTCTGAACTTAAATGCTCAGGTCTTGAAAGTGGGCTTTTGTTTTTTCTATGTGATGACATAGATTTTTAGCTTGGCAGTCTGTATAAGCAGATACAGATGAATATAGCCCTGCGAATAGCTCTCCATAAGAGTTCTTTAAGGGGGATTCTAAAATAGATTTTAAATGCCATTCAGATGAAGCTCTCTGGCTACTTCATCAACGTTGAAACAAAATACTTGTTCATGCTCATCTGCACAGCTTTTAGCTTTTGGAAACGTGTTTGGAAATCACTCAGTTTGTTGTAAAAACCTTCCCAGTAGCCACGGAAAGAGGGCACCATTTAGAAAACATCATTTAGCTTTAGGAGGGTTATACATGGCTAATATTAAGCACGTTAGGTCTAAAATTGCCTTTTTAAAAACTAATAAAACATAAGTAAGATTCAACTAACGTAAATATGTTTTGAATTCTACCACAAAAATTACATTGGTTTAATGCTAGCAAAAGCTGAGAGCAAATAACAATGTCCAAATTTGTTACTGTTAATAGAGTGACAATTTCAGTAAAAGCCTTTTTAATTTGGCACCCTTTGACAAATCATATTATTAGGTTCTTAATTTTAAATTGAGCTGTAAAGGCTGTTTTGCACCTGCCTGGATCTGCACTCAAACAACTGACAGTGCATTTAATTTTATATCATTGTGTGACACAGAGGTCCAATGGTGGTTCATTACTGTATGTCAGCAACTCTGATCAGGCCTAACATACTCATTACACCTAACACTGTCATAATCTGTACCTAAAAGCTGTCATGTGATCGCAGATCCCACTAGCCGCGGTTCACCACTCCAGGCCAATAGGAGCTGCAGGAAGTGGTGGCCAGCACATCCCTCGGCCCACGCCACTTCCTGCAGCCCCCATTGGCCTGGAGCAGCGAACTGAGGCCAGTGGGAGCTGTGATCTGCCAAACTTGCGGACATGGCAGGTAAACAAACCAGCCCAGCCTGCTAGGGGGCTTACCCTGGTGGGCCTCGTGCCAAAGATTGCTGATCCCTGTACTAATTGGTAACACACCAGTCCTGAAATTCATTGTGTGATGCATGTATAGGGTGTGTACAAAGAGTTATGGATATGTGCTAGAATTATCTTAAATTGTGTTTGGCATGCACTGTATAAGCCCAGTCTGCCATAAAGAAAGGAATGTACATTGACCAGGCTTGTCAGACAAGCATCAGGGAGAGACAATGAATGCATATATATATATATATATATATATATATATATATATATATATATATATATATATATATAAGGTAAACAAACTATCAAGCTAACATTAAGCTATTCCTTGTAGTTAGTATCACTTAAACCTATGTTCTTTTGTTAATAAATGTGTTTTACTTTTACAAATCAACTCAATGCTTTGATTGAAGTGGAGGGTTTGTCAGCCCCCATGAAGTTAATAAGCTGCTGTGTACTGTCTCCTTTTTCCACTGAATGAATCCAATGAAGTGAGCTGTAGCTCACGAAAGCTTATGCTCAAATAAATTTGTTAGTCTCTAAGGTGACACAAGTACTCCTTTTCTTTTTGTCTCCATAAAGACGCAGCTAACTTGACAAGGTTTTGTGGGCGCTACAGTAAGAGCGGCTGAGCACTGCAGAGAAAGATGGCTCTGATGAACTCAGGATTTGGAGTTCATTGATTGTTACTTGCTAGGCAAGGTTTGGCCTGGCAGAGTCCTGAAGAGTCTAGGGAGCTGACTCATGGCTTAGCAGCAGTAAAACTCTCACTTGCTGAGGCTGAAAGAGGCAACATGGGGGCTCATAGTTCTCTGAACCCCAGCAGATCGTCACAGGCTGCAGTCCGGATTCCAATCTCACTTATGTCAGAATAAAATGAGTAACATCATTGATATCTATGTTGTAGATCATTGTTGTAGAACCAGTATAAAGAAAATCAGAATTGATCCTGCATCTGTTCAACTTCACTTAGAATATATTGGTAGGAAATGAGGTTTAAAATTAGCAATCAATTAAAAAAAGTTTGCATTGCAAAGTACATAATTTGCTTCCTTTTGACATTCTCTTTAAAAGTTCCTAGGTACTAGCAACAGAGCTAAGCAAAGATTTTTTTTTTCTTTTGAGCGGGGGAGGAAGGGGCTTGTGTCACCCAACTTTGTGTTTGGATAAATTCCATGTTTTGAAATTTTCTTTGAAATTTCACATTGGGCAAATTTTCCAGTGTCCCTTTATGAAATGGCATGAACCAGCCATTAATTTTTTCATGAGTTAAAAAAGGAAATTCCATTTTGGAAGGCAATCTGAAGGTGGCAAGAACAGGGTGGTAGGCTGCCTTTTACTATCAGCTCTTCTTGATATGTACCAATTATCTTATTTTTATTCAAACATGAAACAAAGGCTCTTGTTGCTTCAATATTTAGAATAACACATGTTCTAAGAGTGCACGAAGGGACTGCTCAGATGCCCTATTAAAACACTTCTTTATCCCCTTTAAACCACCAAACTGGAGGCCTTGATGTGGGCTCTTATCTAACATTATAGTGGTTTAAATCTTCAGGCTACTTCAGGAAAAAAATCCCTTCATTTCCTTGTTTGAGGGGGTGGAGGAGGTCTGCTAAAAGATCCTCAGCTGTGGAATTTGCTCCCAACATCGATCACTATGGGTATCTATATAAGTGATCGACATTTGTAGGTGTTCGTCGGTGGACATCTTGATGGAAATGCATTTTCCTTGGGGGAATCTATTTAAAGTGATATTGCTTATTTTCTAAAAAGTGCATTCTTGTGTTTTAAAATATGTATATGTGCTTAATGTGGTTTAATGTAGAACTTTAAAAATGAATTAATGTCAACAGTTTAATAGATAATAGAACTCTAAGTGGAGAAATATTGGCTAGCATCAGTACAGCAACACACTTTAGGCTAAAGATTTTAATGAAGGAGATAATTGCCTTTACTTTTAAAATTAAGGGTCTTTTAATTGAATTGTTTATTTGCAAAGCTCAGAAAAACCAGTATGTTGTGTTAACATTTATACTAGAATCAGTGTTGTGAGATAATAAAACCACATTTCAACTCTAGTGGTAACTTCAGAGTATTTGCATAAAGCATATAATGCCTACAGTCTCATCTGGGTTTTGTATGTTTGTTTGTTTGTTAAGGTAGAGCTGTGTGAACAACTGAGGGAGGTCTTCCTGTTCACTTACCATTTTGAAAAGTGTGCGTGGGGGAATTATTTTTGGTCAAACAAAATGTTTTGCTTAGAAGCTTTTAATTTTTTTTTAAATTTTGTTGTAGTGAAATAGAAGTAAATTTTGAAATGCAAAGTCATTCTGATTTTTTTAAAAAACAAAATCAGTGTTTCATTTTGAAAATGTGGATATAAAATATTTCCATCTTTTGGATTTTTTTTAACTGCAATGATTCTGTGAATTCATAAAATGTTTTGGTCAACCCAAGATCTCCATTTTTTTTTGGAGAAAAATAGTTTTGCTGAACATCCCCCCCCCCTCTATTTTTAGTATATATATAGTGCAGAAATCTAATGCAGAAATCACTAGTTGTGTGAATCTTGGTAGCAGCAACTCTCCAGAAGACTCATGCAAATATTCTCTTAGTTTCAAGTCAATGTGGGGGTCTCTTCATACTCTTCCTATCCTTAGTTTTATTTTTAGTTTCAGCTTCAAAAGAATTTTGCCATCTGAAATCAAAATTACACTAAAGTTGTCAACTTTCACTTGATTTTGTGCTAAAGCCACACATTTTACATTGTTTTAATGCCAAGATCTAAATTGGCCAAGGTTTGTAGAAATGTTGATGAAAACTTCATAAACCTATTCATAGGACTTGACCTGAGTGAAGAGTTTACAATGAAACCTGAAACCAGAAAAGTTGTAAACATTTTGTCCGAGTCTAGAAATCCTATCCCCTTGCCAAAGGTCACTATTAATCATGTGAATGCGTTGCTTCCTGGTGATGTGTGTCTGATTTCTGTCACTGTCATTTATCAAGATCACCAGTTTTAGAATGTATCTTTTACTCCATTGTTTCTAGTCTTTTCAAACATCTGGATTAAACTTATTGAGTTTAAATTTGTTCTGTTTTTCCGACGTCATAGCCTGGAATTTTCAAAGGTGTCTAAGGGAGTTAGACACCAAACTGCCATAGGAGTTAGGCACCAAACCGAGTTAGGCTCCTTTGAAAATCCCAGCCTAAAATGATACTTATGATTTTTTACAGTGCATAAACATCACTTATTTTGTTACATTTCAATTTTTATGTTAGAGGCAACAAAAAAGCATTTCTTGACAACATACATGTTTTGCTACATGTATTACTATTGCTGAGAAAAAGATATTTCCATGGGATTCTGCACAGCTATTTGCATACTGTGTGTACTTTTCCAGTGAAGGAACCAACTGGGCAGTGTCATAGCACTGGAATCTAGCTCAGTAGCATGAATGAGTGCATTGGTGCTAATTTCAAAAGAAAGGAGGACTCACACGTTACTTTGTTTGTACCCCACTATCTGTGCTCTGACTTGCACACCCTAGATGTGAGTGTTGTACAAGGGCACACTACCATACCACAGACAGACACCCATTTGAAGGGGAGTGCCTTGATTCCTGACTTAATTAATCATCTGTGACATTAATGTCACCAAAATGGAGGAATGACTTGTACTGGTATCAGGTGATCTCATACCATACCCAGTTTAGCCTATTAATCACTCTGCTGCTTTCTGATAAATATCTAATACTGTCACTTACATGCATGTTTTTTACCCATCATATGATTGAGACAAAAGTGGAATTGGTCCACTAGATGTGGAATTTGTACATTTTGCAGATGTTTCTGATGGGTGCATATAATTTCTAAGGCTCTTCCCATACATGTATTACATACCATGTTACATGCTTTTGTGACAAAGTGGGACTGTTCTTAATGTTTCCTCCGAATATTGTGGGGGTGCCTCAGTTTCCCCTATGCAGTTCTTAAGTATCTAGGGGGTGGGCTAAGGGTGTATGATCACTGCAGAGCCCTAGAGGGCAGGTGTGTGCAGGGGTCTGGACACAGAGAATGGCCGACACCCTGTTTCCTGGCCACTGATGGCCTGGCCCTTCCCCCCCTGCAAGGTGAGAGCTAAAGGGTTGGAGAACAAAGGAATCAGGTGACCACCTGGCCCAGGAAAGGAACAAAGCCCAGAGGAGGAGGGGCTGGAGGGAGTTTCAGTTTGGGGCTGGCTGGGACATGGAGTGAAGGGCAGACGTGGTTGTCTGGCTCACTGCCCCCAAAATGGACCCAGCCGAGGGGTCCTGTTCTCTGCACCTCCAAGCTCGGTGTTAGACCATGTTCCTGTCGTCTAATAAACCTTCTGTTTTACTGGCTGGCTGAGAGTCACGTCTGACTGCGAAGTTGGGGTGCAGGACCCTCTGGCTTCCCCAGGAGCCCCGCCTGAGCGGACTCGCTGGGGGAAGCGCACGGAGGGGCAGAGGATGCTGAATGCTCCGAGGTCAGACCCAGGAAGGTGGAAGCTGTGTGAGCTGTGTGTCCTGAAGACAGGCTGCTCACAGAAAGGCGACTGCCCCAGAGTCCTGACTGGCTTCATGGGGAGCAGTTCCAGAGCATCGCCCAGGGACTCCGTGACAGCTTTAATACAGACAATTTATACTTTGTTTAAATTGTATATACAGTACTACATTTTTTTGGACTGAAATTAAAGAACAGAGGTGGAACGCTACTTTCCATGCCCCCTTCCCTGATGTCTATCTCTGTCCCAGGATTGGCAGGCACTTTAAGGCTCAATCCTGTTGGTGTTTGTGTCAGGTGAACAAGAATCATGTGCAGGAAGTCCAGGGACTGTGCTCCCTATAAAAGGAAGCCTGTTTTGTCAGTTAATGTGGTGAGAGACCTGCAGGGTGTTCAAAATTAAAAGGGACCATGGGAAGAGGTCTCTATGCCAGCCAGAGAGAAAGGCCTGCAATCTGCAGTGATGTGCAGAAGCAGCCCACATTCGTCTTAAGACTGAATTAGAAGGCCCTGAGAACAGGTATGTTAGTAGGTAGGTCTGTTTGCTAGCCTGGGATAGAATTTGGGGTTTGACCTTTTGATACTCTTATATCTTATACTAATATCATAGAATCATAGAATATCAGGGTTGGAAGGGACCTCAGGAGGTCATCTAGTCCAGCCCCCTGCTCAAAGCAGGACCAATCCCCAATTTTTGCCACAGATCCCTAAATGGCCCCCTCAAGGATTGAACTCACAACCCTAGGTTTAGCAGGCCAATGCTCAAACCACTGAGCTATCCCTCCCCCCCCATATGTGTGAACAAAGAACAAAAGACAGTGTGTGTGTTGCTTCTGCCTGGCCAGATGGGTTTGTTAGTATAATGGGAAGAGAGAAGAGACAGAGAAGTTAAAGTGTTGCAGGGCATGGTGGGATGGTAGAATATGAGGACACTTTAAGATTGCCTCAACCTCTACCTCAAGGCAAGGTCAAGCAAACAGTTGGGAGAGGCAAAGAGGGATTGGGGAGAAGGTATAAAACATTAAAAGATCAAAGAAATGCCTGTCCTCGACCGTAGCACAACCTCACTCCTTACCCCTCCAAGGGGGTACCAAAGAGGTGGGACTGTAGGCACACATTTCAGGTATATTTGGGCCTGCTAAGGAGGAAGTGGGAATGGGGAATAGGGACACAGGCAAGGCTCTGCAGCATCGCAGCTGGGAAGGGGGACATGGGGTAAAGGCTCTGCGACATCAGAGCTGGGAACGGAACACTGGGAAACAGACTCTGCTGTTGTGCAGAGCTATGGATATGTTTGCTTGGAATGAACCCCAATAAACATTGCATTGCCTGCACTTCGGACTTCTGGTCTTCTGCGCTCTGTCTGCATGATAACAACCAGGGGAGAGGGTGAAGGGAAAGCCCACTAAGAAGGTTTTTTCTCAAAAAGTAGCCTGGATGGGATATGTGAATGAGGGTTGCAGGGAGTTGGCACATGCTCTTGCTTTAAGGGTCCAGAGTGAGACTTCCAGTGAGGGTGGGAGGAAGTCCTCTTCCATTGCCATGTACCAAAAGTGTAAATGGACTGCTGACCCCAGGAGGGGCATGACGGGTTGCTGAGCCTAGCAATGGGCTAGAAGAGAAGTAATAGCCCCCGAGAATAGAAACTGTGTCCCCCTGTCACTGCACATCCTGGCCAAACAGGGGAAGACTTGGCATGAAGTTGCTGGACATCTGCTTTGTTTTTGTTGGACTTTGTTATCCCCAGAAGGGGGAATGGACATCGATTTGGCCAAAGGGCTAAATCACTAAGAAACAGGAGAATTGGTGCATCCAGGAATGGGAAAATTGAGACAATGGCAGAGTCTGACCCCAGCTCAGGTGAGACTTACTATCCTCTTCTCTGTTCTTTGCTCTCTTAGCACCTGAATGATGCCACAATGATAATGGGTAGCAAACTATTTTTTTAAATGAAAATCTAAATTCTGAAGAAACTGATTAAACTATCATAGCATTCTAATTAGAGATGGGCCCAAACAAATACCCCACATTTGATTTCTTGATTCCATCTTTGCGTGTCTGTAATAGGAAGAACCACCATCACCCCTCCAAACCCTTCCAGATCAAGGGGTTCAAAATCTAAATGGACAGTTTCCCAAAGTCCAGCAGGGTTTGGAATTTTGCCTATTATAGAAAAAGATTCAATGTATGAACAGAAACTGGTTGCCAGTTTGTCTTGTTTTCACGACTTTTTAATTGCTTAGTTAATCTCTCTTTAAATAAAGATATTCATTAGGTGCCTAACTTGTAGGCTCTCTCTTGGGTGTGACTTAAATGCATTGCATATGAGAATACCCACATAGCCAGATCGTCTCAGACAATTATTACAAAAAAAAAAAAAAGAAAGAAAAATACACTATTGTTCATTTGTGGCAAAGGAGAGCCTGTAATATTCTTTACTTTTCACTTCAGATTCCAGGATCATGGAAGCTAAACGTTTACATGTACATGTTATTTGTCAAAACTTTTGTTTCCATTGTGATATGACTCTTTAAAACTGGGTCTCTGAAAATTCTTGTGCTTTTGACAGCATGCTGGTTTTTAAAAAATAGCAATGGGTCAGCCTTGTATGAAGAGCTACATCCCATTGATTCTCACCTATTCTTTACAATCATCCGAGGATAGCTCCTTAAACATCCATCTAATAATAAGGTAATGCAATTTAAAAGAAAATGTTTACATATGCAAACCATATTGACCTACATTAATGTCACATGAAGGTAACACTGTAGTACCACATGTATGCTTTTTTGTAAAAGATGGAAAGTCCATATCTATCGATCCATCTATACAAAGACTATCCTGCCTGCTAGCAGGTCTGTTCTATCCTTTGTGCACATCATACCAATGGCACTTAGTTGCAAGTATTAAAAATAGATATATCTAATCATAGACTTGTCGGACTGGAAAAGACCTCGAGAGGTCTTCTAGTCCCGTCCCCTGCACTCATGGTGGGACTAAGTATCATCTAGACCATCTCTGACAGGTGTTTGTCCAACCTGCTCCAAAGATGGAGATTCTACTACCTTCCTAAGCAATGTATTCCGGTGCTTAACCTCCCTGACAGTTAGGGAATTTTTCCTAATTTCCAGCCTAAGCTGCCCTTGCTTCAATGTAAATCCATTGCTTCTTGTTCTATCCTCAGACGTTAAGGAAACAATTTTAATCCCACCTCCTTATAACAACCTTTTATGTACTTGAAAACTGTTATCTCTCCCCTCAGTCTTCTCTTCTCCAGACTAAATAAACCCAATTTTTTTCAATCTTCTCTCATAGGTCATGTTTTCTAGATCTTTAATAATTTTTGCTGCTCTTCTCTGAACTGTCTCCAATTTGTCCACATCTTTCCTGAGACGTGGCACCCAGAACTGGACATAAGATGTGTATTTACACTTGCACTAGCTGTCATTAATCTAGCGCAAGTATAAATAGCAGAGTAACTGTGATAGCCTGAGTAGCAACAGTGGAGGCACGGCTTGGTCATGCTGATACATACTCATCAGCCTCCACTATGTACACAAGCAGGGGAATCACATCCCCTGGCTTCTAGTGTATATATAGCCTACAGTATAGGGTTGTATGGGAAACAGTTTTCCTGTCCCAGAAAAAAATTCAAGGTTTCAAAATTGTTTCCCATCCCAATAAGGACACAGGCAAAAAATTGAAGAAAAAAAAATTGCATAACTGAAATCCCACAGTACTTTGTTTTGGATACTGTGTACTCCCCATCTGCCTGGCTGGAAGGTTGCAACAAAGCTGGGAATTCTGGAAGCTCTAGCAGCTGCTGACTGAAATGAACTTAACCTCCACTCTGAATAGCAGTGGTGAAACTGATCCAGACTAATGTTGTCAAATTAACAAGAATCTGGTCAGTTTCACAGTTGCCATTTGGCAGGGGGCAGCTGTGAAACTGACAAGAATTAGCTCATTTTAGTCTGCTGCAAGGACTACCAGGATCACTCCCTGCCATAGTAGCCAATCTGGTGGGCTGTATAGAAGTCCTAGGTCTTCAAGAGCCCACCAAGCAGGATTAAAGGCGCGTGGAGCACCATCTCCTGAGCTGCGAGGCTTCTAGCCCAGCAAGCTGCCTAGGAGCTGGTCAGGCAAGATGGCAATAAACCAGGCAGATTTCAATTGGAATCCTTCCATCCATCAGAAGTTCATTGAAATAGAACCATTCTAGCAAAACAGCTGGACTTCAGCAAATTGCTAAATTATATTTTTTTGTTGTTTATAAGTTTCAGTAGAATATTTTCGATCAACTCTATTACTCTATGCTCATACCACATTATTGCTGACTTAAATGCAGACCTTGACAGGCTAAGGCATAACTAAGTTTCTCTCTTAAAAATATCCCTTGCAAAGTCTGTCAGACAGTTATGTCAAGTGCTCCAATCTTAGTGGATATTTTCTGCTATGAATTTCATGACTGCTATAAACAATTCCAATGACAATGTGAAATAAACTTATATTCGGACAATTAGAAGCCCCCACCCCTTTTTTAAAATTGTATTCAGAAATGAAAAACAGCCACTGCATCAAGTACAACTAATGAAGGGATATATTTATCCCCTTTCCCTAGTTTATGTTAATATGATTGTGTGTACTTTATGAATTACATTTCCTGATAAACACTTCTGGTGTTTGGTGGTCAGGATTATGATTCCTCAGAGGCTTTGCATTCACACATGGTTCTCACTTCTGTTCAGCTTCCCTGACCCCCAGTAGTTTGAGTATGGATGTTAACACTAATAGCAGAACACTGAATGCTTCATTTGAATCTTTTATAAGTTTACATCTTTTCAAATTGATTCTTGGAGTGTGAAATCTTTGTTGTCATTGCAATTTAATGTCAGCATTTCAAAATAGGAAAATGATATAAAGTTTTTCCAATGTTATTGAAGATGATTCAGCAAATATATTAATTTGAAAAGAAGTAATGCCCTTTCCTTGAATTTAAAGGAGATTAATGCTCATAATTATAAATCACCTTTATCAATGTCTATCAGTGCTGACACTGACTGATCTTGGCAAACACCAAAAGCAGACCAAGTCCAAGACAGTTTTGTAAATGTCATTGTATGATATCACTACAGGGAGGTGGCATCTTTCTGTAGTGACAGAAATGAAGTTGTAATTAGAAATGAGTGGCAAGGTGCTTTTCAGCTTTGATGAGGAAAGATTTTATATGTCAAAATATCTCACCACAGGAACAATTTTCTATATATTCTTTTCTTGTCCTGAACACAATTTGCATAATAATTGGGGGGGAGGGAAGAACGGGGATGAGAAATTACTGGTGAATGTTGCTTAGTGACAAAATAGCAGAAGTTCTGCATTTGCAGATAACAAAGGTTTGAAAGCAATCATATTCTGATATTGACAGATAGCATTCATGGGAAACCTTAAAATATCTCTATATGAAAAAATATACAAAGAAAATCCAGGGTATTAAAAATGCTCTTAAGGCATTGAGTGTCTTAAAAATACTTGATAGAATTTAGTCATCTAGTTTGAAAATACGTGTAAAGAGTTTAATCATCTGAATTATAAGCACTGTAAGAAGACAAATTACCTGAATTATATTTTTCTTGATCTTTTAAAGATCAGTAGACCTGCCTTGTCATTCAGTAGAAATGGTATCCAATGTCATGCAGACTTTGAAAAATTACTAGTTAGCCAAGTAAATGGATTTATATTGATTATGTTAAAATTGGTAGTTAGAAAAATTACTGCAACAATGTTGTTTTAAACTTGATATGAGGGCTATCACTTTATAAAAATATTGCACTATGGTATACTTTTATCAAGTAGAGTTTAGTGTGTTTTGCACAAATATTTAGTGAAACAAAAGTTTTTGAGCCAGATCATTAGCTAGTGTACTTCCAATATAGCTCCATTGAAGTAAATAGAGCTGTGCCATGCTTAAACCAGCTGAACATCTAGCCCCTTATCTTCAAATCAGAATTTTTAATACTTCTTACCATGCTTTCCATTCCCTTTTATAAAATACTTTGAGGCAGATCTTCCATTGCCTTCATGCTTTTGCCACAATGCAATTTCAATGTCCAGTTTTGTCCCCTTTCTCATCTTTAGGAACTTATTTTTATGGTTACAATGGGACTACTTGCAGAGTAAGGTGGGACTCAGCATAAAAGTGGCAGAATCTAGCCCTGAGTTTGTATAGATTCCTTTGCACAAATTGTACAAATTTCCCAAAAGGGTTAGAGTCAACATGCTAAATGGAAGAAGAGTGTATTTGAGAGGCTTAGGCAAGAGAGTCTATGCCCTTGTGTGAAAGCCGAGAGAATGTTTTGAGCTAAGTTCTACCTCAACTGAAGAAGAGTTAAAATGATGAAACAATGGTTATTAGATTTCCAATGGGAGAAAGCTAGACGGAAACAGAAACAAACTTGAAATGTGTGTCAGAGGAAAAAAAAAGTGAAAGATCCTAGTCTTTATGAATGAGTAATAAATGTTATAAAGGTAACCTAAACTTTGTAATCTCTTACCTATTTCAAAATTATGCCAACAATGTGCACAGTTTAGGAAGGGCTATTCAGATGAAAAGTTCAGTTAAAAAAGAGTAATTAATCTTTTTTTAAAAAAAATATGAAAAATAACCAGGACATTAATAGCTGACACACACTGCCTCCCCTCACACAGCCTCAGAGATGGGGAAGTGTCTGTCTAGGCCTAAAGGGGAAAGAAAAAATCTCTGCCCCTTTTGAAGGTTGCCCCACCACTTTTCCTTTCCCCTCATGGGTGCCAAACTTCCTTGTGGATTTGAGGAGGAGGGCTCCTTAGCTGATTGGCTGGGACAGAAGGGTGGAACAGCTCAAAGGAAACAGAAAAGCAGAAAAAAGAAACCAGATTTCAGACATTTAACACTTAACCCTGTACAGCACTACTATCTAAGTCAGGCTGGAAGGAGACAGCACAAAGCCTCATGAAATGAAGCTGATGTTGATCAGCACAAGATCTTCCACTAAGAAACATGACAAACCCTCATTAGTGATGAAGTACCCAATATAGACTGCAGCACTGCGACCTGGCTGGATAACACTCCAAGCCCTGTGCTAACCCACCTCATCCCCCCAGGAGACTTGGTGCAGAGGTATTCTGGGATACTGTCTGTCTTCCTCTGGTGGCTGGGTCAACAGAAACATGAAATTCATGAATCTGCCATGATCCTATCTTTCATTCCTTTACACAATAAAACATGTTGGAATCTGTAAATGTGAGTTGTATTGTAAGATAGTTCTGTTTTTTCAGTATTTACAAAAGACTGTTAAAAATGCCCACATGTTGCTAGTCAAGTAGCCATTTATTTCAGAATTTTAGATTGATTGTTTTACGAATGCTGAAGGCCTTCACTTTATATAACCTCCATATGTTGGACACTTCAGCATCATCCAGTCCATGAAATAAATAATGGCCCCAACAGCACTTGGATACTTTCAGTTATCAGGATGGTGGAAGAAGACTACTTAACATCAAAGTAAATTAATGATCAGAACAGCAGTGTATGTGTTTCCATTCGGTGTGGCCTCGAGAAACCAAATTGCACAATCTGGGATTATGGCACATGGGTAAAATAGTAACACAAAGAACCTGGACCTATATGATTCTGAATGCCTAAGATCCCATTAACATCAGTGTATTTCCAGGATTGAGTGCTTAATAAGTGAATTATTTGAATGCCAAGGATGAAAGAAAACAAGTAGGTTCCATGCTTAGCAACAAGTATATTGAATGGAAATTAGCTATCATGTTGGTTTCAGGTTTCATTTTCAGCTTTCAAGCTTATTAGTTTTTGGTCTTACTAAAAATGTGTAGGACTGCATGCAATGTACAGACAGTAGATTAAAAAAACAAACCCTGGATAATATATCATGTTTGTGAAAAATAAATTCAGCTATCTTTTGGCTCTGCCTTACCCAGTGAGGAACTCTGGATGCAGCTGGGCTTTGGTATAAAAACTCTCATACATAACTGTTTTAAGAACCACAGAATAGAAGGAACACACAAAACCATGATTTCCCATTGGGAATGGATATGTGTTCTTATGTATTTGCTGCAACCATTCATATCCAGTTAACAGTACAAGTATTTATAAGAAAATACCATCTCCGGGCCAACTGAATCAGGAAGAGATGTTGGTCCCTCTTGGTCAAATCTCTCGAGTGCCTTTAAATGCTGTCATGTAAGGACTGATGCAACTCCCATTGTTGCAAATGAGGATTTTGACATTGACTTGATGAATGGAGCAGGATCAAACTGTACCTTCTGGAATCTTACCCTCACTCATCTTCCAACTTCAGTGCCTGGTCTTCTTTTGCTGGAATCTGAGCCTCATTCCAATCTTGTTTATATTGGTGTAACTTAGGAGCAACTCCTTGGAATTTAATGAAGTTATATCGATATAAAAACAGTGTAAACAAAATCAGAATCAGACCAGATGTGTCTTCCAGGATAAGGTAATTGTGCTTCCTATATATAAACAATTCCCTTCTTTTTAGTACAACTTATGTATAAAAACATTTTGTATGTCTAAAAACTCATTCATCATGGTTCATCGTTCATCATGGTGTATGTATGTCTAAAAACTCATTCATCGTGGTTCATCGTTCATCATGGTGTCTGAGAGCCCTCCCATATATTTAAAATAATGGGGATGCTATTAAAAGGGAAAGCACTTTACTCAGCTAAGGGGCAGAATCCTGCCTGGGAGAACCTGTGTGAATATGAAAATACAATGGAAATATTCTTGCAAAATGGGTATACAATTCTGAACTACTACATTTGGAGGAAATTGCATGTCAGTGATTGATAAACAAAATTGCTGAAACCTATGATGGCAATAGCAAAACAGTAATCCACTGAAATTCTAACCCATTTCTCAAAACCACATCCAAGTACCTTCTATCACACTCTGAAACATATTTCATGCTACCAGTGCAGAGTACTTTCGATGAATTTAACAAAAAAAAATTACTCTCAGGGCCAGATTGCCTCTGTCTCTACTGTGCACATCCCATGCAAAAGACAAAGGAAGTTACATAGATTGCTCTTTCTGTACACTTCCAGGGGGCACAAATAGTCTCAAAATGGGGAAAGAAGGAAGGAGTTGAGTCATGGTTCCACCTCCCCCTTGTTACCAGCAAATGGATTAAACCATTGGATATGCATGCTACATAATCTTGAAGTATGATGCAACACCCCCCACCCCCGAGCCCTAATCCCCAAGCTCTTCCTGGGATAGTGCTGCTCTGTACCGTCTTCTACTTAAAGTTGTGTCTAATAGGCACAATCTAACCCTCATGTTTTTATAGCTTCTTTCTTGTTGATGGGATTTGTATATACAAGAGAGACTGTGTAAACAGCATAAGTGATTGTCATCTACATTGATACAGTTGTCTTTTCAATGTTCTACTTATACACATGATTCATTAGTAGTTTATTACTTTGATGTAAAAATTGGTTAGATAGGTAGTTATGGTCTATTACGCTAAAGCATTTGATTCATCATCAAAACTTTTTCCTCTCTTTCTATTTTAAAAAAATGTTAATGTAATGTTAAGGACAAGGCTGAATTTGATAATAATTAGAGAATGTCACCATTTAGATACTGGGGCTTGGTCTCACAATCCTGACAAATGCAACACTTCTCCCTGAAGTTACTGGGATTTTGCTGCATCAGTACTCTAGGACATAGGTCCTTTTGATGTAAAGTTGCCTAGATCACAGATTCCCCTGTAATGCTTCTGTGTAAATGGGGCTCACAGAAAGATTAAGTTTCAGTCTTTACCTGCTGGAATTCTTGGCTTTTTTCAGTATAAGGTGGAATTTTTATTATCATTATGTATTTATATAGCATCATGTATTTGAATGGAAAACATTTGAATGGAAATGTTCAACTGTTCCCCAAAGAACTAGGTCTAACAGAGACATAAACAAAAGAGAAGGATTTGCAGGAGACTTATAATTAAATGTAATGATAATAAAAACTCTAGTGTCATGCAATTTTATAAATATAATTTGTCTATTTTAATATTCTTATCTCTGGTACACGGCATTTAAGCTACTACTCATTGCTGAGAGTAGAGTTAAGTACATTGATTTAGACATCAGTGAGAGGTTTTGCCTGAACTAGGACTGCAAGATTTAGTCCCAAAAGCAAGAAGATAGTGGCTCGTCAAAATCTTTTTGTGAATGCAATGTGTATCCACAGTGACTGTGTCATGCAGATCTCATGTTTGGTATTCTGTGACAGCCTGTCCTAGGGTCTATATATCCCATGCTGACCTGGCAACCAATGGTTAATACTGGAACTGCCAGCCAATGCTGTCCATGTCCTTGGACGGAGCAGTGCGTGCACTGCTCCTACACAACACTCATGGTGTGCCCTGAATGTTTCCAGGTGCATGAACTCTACATGAACCCTTCACTTTACAAATATTAATTATTTGATCTTCACCACACCCCTCTGAGGTGAAGTTGTGGCATTATCCCCATTTTTCATAAAGGGAACTGAGGCACAGACATGAAAGACAAAATTGTCAAGTGTCTGATAATTTTGGGTGTCCATTCTGAGTCACCTAGGTCCAGATTTTTTTCAGAGTATTTAGCATTCTCATAGCACTTTGTGTGTTCACAGCACAGCCTCCATTGAGCCAATTGCAGTTGAGTGTTCAGAGGTTCTGCAAAGTGGATCCTGGTTCATTCAAAATATAAGTTCTGAACATTTGTTTGCATTTGTGAACTGTAATCTGTCTTGTGAACTAAATGAGGCAGGAGTCCTGGGGGGTGGGTGGGTTGGAAATAGAAAGTGTTCATGCAATTAAATGCAATCACACAAGGGGGCTGAATTAAGGTTGTAAATAATAAGCCATTTCTTAACTTTTGAGTTAGCAGCCTTCTTTTAACATAGTTTGTTTTTATTTCAGCTGTAATTTCCTGTTATTTAAAAATGTAAAAATGGACAAAAGCCCAAGATTCCCCCCCACACACACACACACAGATAGCTCATCAGGTTTGGGCTCTTTAGATATACTTAAACTAATGAAATAACTGGTAGCAGCAGAAGGTGGTTATCTTCTACCTGGATCAGCCACTAGAGGAAGATGGAGACACACACTTTGCTTGTGGGTTTCACTATTTGCTAGACACACAGGAAAAGGCAACATTCCATTACCCCTCTGTTCCTGTTTTCCCCTACCCCTTGTTCCTGTCCCTATTTCCTGCTCATGTTCCTCATTCTTCTGCATTTCAGTGAGGCTGTTCCTCCTTCCCCTCCCCACTGCCCGTACTTCATCATGAGAAGCACTGAGAGCAAAGAACAGACTGTCTTCCTGCTTTCAGTTCCTGGGCCTGGTGCCACAGTGGCCCTGGCATCTGGGAGGAAACTTCTGCTCAGCCCATGTAGCCCTGGGATGGTGCATGCTCAAGTCACTCTGTGTGGTCAGTGCACATGCAGTGTGGTTGGCAGGTAGGAGCTGTGGCAGTTGGAGCATGCACAGTGCATCCAATTCCATCAAATCTTCAGAGAATTTAGCAGCCAAACTCTAACATCTGCAGCCCGTGTGTGAATACATTTTGAGAGGCTTATAGCTGGCCAAGTTTTGCCAGGTTTTTATATGAGCATGCAAAGGATGTCCCTGGCTCAGGACAATTGTCCCTCTCCCCCACCATTCCGGCTGTCAAATTTAAAGACCCTGCTGCAAACCATGGAGATATTAAACTTCTCAGTAAAACAGTTGCAAGAATCTTTTTAACATGAGCAAAACAATGTATTTTCCCCTAACTTTATTCTACAGGAAAAAAGAAAAACAGCCCGAGGCAGATACTAAATATAGACAGTTTCAACCCGAATTGTTAACATTTGGGTAACAGTAGTAAGTAACTGGGGGAAAAAAGGGTTTTGCATTAGGATGTGTCAGGCAACATTAATAACGGGTGGTTCTACATCTTCCACCTATAATTACAGAATTTTTTGGACGATCACAAAAAGGATTCCCCATCACCATGGTGATTTACACCTAATATGCTTGCAGTAGAACTATGCCCAGTTGTTACATAAATCTGAATATGTTTAGAAGGTTTTGTATGACTCTCACCTTAAAATACGGCCTGTGGATTACTGGGTTTCATTTATTCACTGCATATCACCTTATTTTGAAAGGATTGCTATGGCAAGATAAGGATGTGACATTTTAAGAAATTGTCATTGGTTGATATTGTACTTTGATTAATTTCCTCAACTGAGATCAAATTTCATTGATGTTGTGGTTGGTGCTTCAGCTGAGGGTTATTAGAACTTGTTCAACAAGCGTGGAAATGAGTTATTGAAGGACAAGCCTTATAGTCCACATGATAGGAAGAGAAAAGAAAGGCAGTTATATTGCAGAGACATAATGTGAAACAAAGCACTCTTATGCTGTTTTTCTTTTGATCTCTTTAGAAAATATAAGCTATTTAAAGCCTCATAATTACACAGTCACCGTTACATCATTAGAGAAGGCCTTTAATAGTTTGGAAAATTGAGGGCCATCTCAACAAGGTAAATGTTGTCTTGTAATGATATATCGTGTATTTTGGAAAACTAAGTGGTTGGTCTTAAGGACTGGAATATGGAACCATTGAGCTATAGGTATAATTTCTAAATCTGCCTAGGTCAGAGTGACAGAATGTTGTCACGAAATGGATGTCTGGTGGATTTTATGATCTGACTTGGCGTTCAGGCTAATTTCCAGTTGTTATGACATCCATCACAAAACTACCACCAAAATTGGCATTAACTACCTTTCTTGGCTGAAAAGGCTGAGGGTTTGGATGGACATTATCATATGAGAGAGTTTTGGACACATTAACAAGACAGTATGGGGGAAGCTTGCTTTGCTACATTCTGTGTTGTGCATGGTCTATGGATAAACCAAGGACTTCAGTGTTTTTTGGCAGACATTGTTAAACAAAACTAAATGAATGGAACCCCTTTTTCATGGTATCCACAAATTTTGAAGGGAAAGTTATATTGCCATTTGGCACCATCAACAATTAGATTGGCTGTTCAGTAACATACCATCTTAAAGGTGAGCTGCAAAGTTAAAAGAAGACTGAGCTAATACCAGTATTATTTGCTGAATTCTTCCCTGTACAGGCAAAAATGTATATAATAAAAATCCTTTCAGATTTATAATTGGTTTGCAGTAAAAATTACTTAACTATGTAGACTAAAATTAATACTAAAGTGCTTGATGTTAATGCCTTTAGTATGCATGTCAAAACTGTCAACCTCACAAGAATATAAAAAAGCAATATTCCCATACTCTCTCTCTCGCGCTGTCTTTCTCTCTGTAGATATAATTGTCTCCCCAAATCTTTTTCAATCAATCAACTTTTGGGACAGTCTCCCTTCTCTAGAATTATTTTTTTTCTAAAGCAAACATCCTTAAGGCAGTGGAAGTTCCTTCCCATACCTTAAAAACAGTAAAATAATTAATTGCAGTTATATTTTCTGTGTGGGCAAAAATAGCACAGTGCTATTGGTTGGTTGACCAAGGTGTCCCAGTTCCATACAGCACTGGTAGCTGTCATGTACTTCTTCTGTGAAAACGTGAATGCTGCCCTCTAGGGATTGTCCCACAGTGAAAAAAATGAATGGATACCGATAAAGCTACAGGAGTTTCCCCTCAGCTCAAAGCATAGAGGCCTGCATTTTTTCAAGCTGAAGGACAAAGGTTCTTGACCCAGATTCCTATGTGTATGACTTATATAATTGTATCTATGCAGCCTGTGGATTTGGGACAAAGCTCAGTGAAACCTATGCAACCCATGAACAGAGAAAACTGACTAAACTGCAAAAGTAAAGTGAGTGGTGTGGAATTCTCTGTTCATTGAGTTACAGCACCCTTAGGTTTTACTTGTCACAGTATAGCAGGTAAAAAATTAACAGACTTAGATATACTTTTTAAGGATGTTTCTGAAGTATTTTAATTTTCTGTCTAATAAAATTTGATAAAAATCTAAATTCCAAGATAGTTTAAAAATTATTGTTTGAAGCAACTGTTGTATATTATTGACTACAGATTTAGTGATTTTCAGATTATTTTTATTTTTATATCCCTGTCTTTGAATCGTTGTTGCTAAATATAACTCAAAAATTAAAACCAAATGCATTTCAACACAATATGTATATTTCTGCTTTCTGAGCCAGACCTTGTCAACGACCATTTTAAAAACAAATGGAATGTAATACGTGAATTTCTCAGAACCTGCACCTGTTTTTTATGCTTGGCAACCTGAGCAGCAACTGAGTATCAGCATATTTTCCTATCTTTGCATTAAGCTAGAAAGCTACGGAGTAGGTATGGTGGATTTAGGATAGACATGCAGGACTTTGGACTGCCTTGTCACTCAGCAGCAGCAGAAGCAAAAACTGGCAGCACAGGTTGAGTTTTGATGAGAAAGTTGATTTTCAAAATATCCACACAGAAGAGTAAAGGTAGATAAGCTGGTCCATTCATCATCAGGCCATCCACCCTCTCTGTTGATTCTCTTCTGTGGAATCATGGTGGGGAACAAAGGATTCACTACTTCTTATGACCTGTACAATGTACGTGGTTCCAGGAGTAATGCTGTTGATTGATGAAGAATCTAGTTCAGTAATAAACTCAGGCAGAAGCCGTAGCCAGCACAGTTAGACAGACTTTCTGACATTAACCGTAACTAGAATCCATTTGTTTTTGTAAATGTGTAGCTGAAACATTATGGAGTCTGAAACAAATTCCCCTGCCCCCAACAGACTCTGCATATCCTTGCCACAACAATACCCTCTTACCCCATCACACTGTTATTCATGTGGGGAAATCTAATGGACTTCTACTTGCTTTCTCTTGTGATATTTGCATTATGTTAGGCCTGCTGTATTTGAAGGTACAATTCTTTTGATACCCTTAGTCCATCATAAGATAGGGTTCTATATTTAATGGTCAGTTACTGTGTGACCTTGGTCAAGAGTAAAAATGTAGAAAAAAATTTAGGAATTCAGGAAACTTTTTTGTATTGGGGAAAAAATAGAATTTTGAAAATTTTCCGCCAGCTCAAGTGAACTCAGTTTAACAACTTGTGCCATACTTACCCCAACCACTTCTCTGTATTGCCAAATTATGTAATACTCTACTCTTCACTAGGTGCTCAAATACCATGGTGATGGGCGTAGTATAAAACCAGATTGGAATAGAAATCAGAGTGGTAGCAATTTACATCCATTTTATACAGATGTAAATGACTTCACAAGGCAAAAATCAGCGGAGAATGAGGTTCCCATTATGGAAGATGGGGATGATAATATTTATCTCCTCTTGTATAGTTATTTGCGATCTATGGAGTTGTGACTCTTGTATGGTTTTGTTTACAAACTTGTAACTGATTTATATTATTTCCTATGAAGATAGTATCTAAAGTGTGACAATTTTGCACACAACTGTGTGGATGAAATTTATCATTTTCCATCAACTGTGCTACTGCATGTTATTGTACAAAGTCTTTAGGCTTTGTTGTCTAACCATTGCTTAAAATGTATCATGGGCTATGATTACTGAAATATATTGTTTATTGATTTCTAAATATATAATGGAAGTTTCTGGAAAAAAATATCACACTTGCAACAATTATGGTCCTCAGTATTACAACTTAATTAGTTAATTTCAAAGTTTGCAGTGGCTTTAAGCAGGCTGAGCAGAGTGCATAAGTGCACAGTGTACATGTTGATAAATCTGGATTGCATGACAAAATAAAATGTAAAATGTCATTTAAATTAGGGTATGCCATGTTTCCGGTCTAATCTGCGAAATGTTAGTTTATGATGTGCAATTTCCATACTGTTCATATCATACAAGCTCTCATCAAATTTGCTCATGTCTAATTTGGATGGTTAACAGTGACTCTCTGAAAGAAGACCTGCCAAGTGTGGGTGCTACTATTGACAAGCCAGACCACTGCTGGCAATGTCATAATAAAGACTACCCACACTAGAATGACAAACGGAAAGCTTAATCTCTTGGAGCCCCTAATAGTAATGTGGGTGCAATGTATCACACCAATTACACTAGTGTAACTGTGATTCTCTCCCAATATTGTTGTAATTTTCTGTACCTGCTGTCATATTTAATGCAGAGAATACAGAAACACTTGTTTTAACAAGGCAGGAGCTGTGTGATTCAGGCTTTTTACACATGCAGGATTGCCTGACGATAATGATGCATATCAAACAGTGGCAAGGCAAGAAAGCTACTGGAGATGCAACAGGCCTGTACACAACTATGTTGCTAGGTACTAACCTAACAAGCTTGATGCACCCAGACTTGAAATTCTCTGTTAATTTCTTATGTATGAAAGTGAAAATGTAGACATTCATCTTGCAAGAAATTGTATTAAAAAGACAGGGAAGGCCTAAGCTTTATTCTGTGGGTGATAAAATGCATCAATCTAAAACATTACCAGCATGTTGCTGATTCTGTAGCCATTCTTTCATTTGCTGTGGCTGAACAATGATAGCACTATTCCATCAAGAGGAAATTATCCTGCCTCCCCTCAGAAAGGTTTTTTTTTATGCTATAAAAGCTGTAAAGTGTTAGATTTATTAAAATTTCCATTTCAGTACAGACACTATATTTGTGTGGCACGAAGAAGTGCTTTAATGCAAATATAGCATCATGAGCCCGTTTTTCTAATGCTTTCAGAACGCCTGTAAATAATGCACCTTGTGGTATTCACATTTTCAACAATCTTAGCAAAACTAGTTTAAGTTGTAAAACATAAGGATTTGCTCTGTAAATACTACTTGCTACCAAACAAACTAAATGGAACATTTCTACAGAACTTTTTGCAAAGCACCTTTTATTTTACTTTTTTCTTTTTCTTTTTTTTTTTTTAATACTGTGGTCTGTTTTGCAGCTGAAAGTAGGATTAATTTGGCAGTATTCTCCACATAATGGAGAAAAACAAAATGAGAATGCAAACCCACCATACAGTATTCTCATGATTGACACAACTTCCATGCTCAGACAGAAACCTTCATGCCTCCAGTTTGTTTTTCATCCCCTTCAAATCCTGCAGGTGGTGTCCCATGGGTCTGGGATACTTATTGCATCATTCATCCTCCTTCCAGTCTATGTTCTTCTAGGGAATTTAGGTGAAAAAGATAATATGTAGCTGCCTGTCTCAAACATTTACAAGACAATGGACAACTCTCAGCTATCTGCCCAAACACATTGCCAAATTCATCCATTTCTTCCTCACCCATAACAATTTTACATTCAACAAAAAACAGTTTGCCCAAATCATAGGAACAGCCATGGGTAGTAGGATGGCTCCATGCCAACCTTTAACCATTTTGTGGGCCACCTTGAAGAAGAATTTCTGGACAAATGCACCATGAAACCAATGATATATCTGAGATACATTAATGGTATTTGGATCCTCTGGACAGATGGATTAAACTACCACATAGATTTCCACCACAACTTCAACAACCACCACCCATTCATAAAACTTTCTGGAATGTTCCCACACTAGTATCAATTTCCCGAACACCTCAATCAACTTCAACAATGTAACCCTACAGACAAGCATATACAAACACAGATCACCACACCAACCTTCATAGAGCCAGTAAATATGAAGAAATCTGTTATCTACAGCCAGACACTCAGGTACCACAGAATATGCTCTGAGGAGAAAGTCCAGGGCATATACTCTTAAAACTGCCTTCAGCAAACAAGGACACTCCACCAGAGAAGTAGATCACATAGTGGAGCGGGCCACCCAAAGACCTCAAGAGAACCTGCTTCAATACAGAAATAAAACCCCTTGACCACCCACCCCAGTTGTCCCTACCAGCCCATGCTGGAACCCATATGGGGTATCATCAAACAGCTACAACCCATACTTGATGGGAACCCCATCCTGAAAGTAACCCCCTCTCTTCTGGCCTTCAAACAAAGATCCCACAGACCTGGACCCACCCACTCAAAGTGGCACTAGACCCTTCCATAACAACAGAGGCAAAACCTGCAGACATATCTCCACTGCTACATCCCCCCACAACATACCTTTCACAATCCATGGATCCTACACATGCCTACCACAGCATGTGTTGTACGTCATGCAATGCACTAGATACCCCAATAACTGTGTGGTTGACAATCACTACGCTCTCAATCACTACGTTCTCAATCACTCTCAGATGAACTCACACAAGAAAATAATAAATGATAAAAACACCCTATTACCTCTCGGCAAACACCTTGCACAAAGCAATCACTGTATATCTGATCCATCAGTCCTCGCCCTCAAAGGAAATCTGCACAGCACTTTCAAAAGACCAGCCTGGGAACTTAAATTCATAACTCTGATAGATACTAAAAACCATGGAGTGAACAAAGATACTGGATTTATAATTTACGACAACAATCTCTGTCCCATTAATCCCCTTTTTTGTCCTATGACTGACGAGGTGTTAATGGACCACTCTACCTTGAATGAGCCATTAGAATATGTACTAACTACTTATGCTAAACAATCCATTCCACCTTCCATTTTTCTGTGATGCTCAACGTACCTTTCTCAGACCTGAAGATCTCTGTGGCTCAAAAGCTTGTCTCACATCAACAGAAGTTGGTCCAATAAAAGAACCTAACTTTTCTCTTTGATATCTTGGAACTGAACGGATTAGGCATCTTAACTCCCATTTGCATAGGCATTTTTATAAATCCTATTAGGGGCATATCTGCATCTTTAGGTGCTTAAATATCTAAAATTAAAATTAAATCCTAACAGCAGGATTGTCTGGTTATGTGGACTCTCTCCTACGCTACCAGCACTCCCAGCTATCTTCGAGACACCACTGACTTCCTGAGGAAACTACAATCCATCGGTGATCTTTCTGAAAACACCATCCTGGCCACTATGGATGTAGAAGCCCTCTACACCAACATTCCACACAAAGATGGACTACCAGCTATCAGGAACAGTATCCCCGATAATGTCACAGCAAACCTGGTGGCTGACCTTTGTGACTTTGTCCTCACCCATAACTGTTTCACATTTGGGGGCAAAATATAACTTCAAGTCAGCAGCACTGATGTGGGTACCTGCGTGGCCCCACAGTATGCCAACATTTTTATGGCTGACTTAGAACAACGCTTCCTTATCTCTCATCCTCTAACACCCCTACTCTATTTGCACTATAATGATGACATCTTCATCATCTGGACCCATGGAAAAGAAGCCCTTGAGGAATTCCACCATGATTTCAACAATTTCCATCCCACCATCAACCTCAGCCTAGATCAATCCACACAAGTGGTCCATTTTCTGGACACTACTGTGCTAATAAGCAATGGTCACATAAACACCACCCTATACCGGAAACCTACTGACCGCTATACTTATCTACATGCCTCTAGCTTCCATCCAGACCACACCACACAATCCATTGTCTACATCCAAGCTCTAAGATACAACCGTATTTGCTCCAACCCCTCAGACAGAGACAAACACCTACAAGATCTCTATCAAGCATTCTTAAAACTACAATACCCACCTGCTGAAGTGAAAAAAACAGATTGACAGAGCCAGAAGAGTGCCCAGAAGTCACCTATTAGAGGACAGGCATAACAAACAAAGTAACAGAACTCCACTAGCTGTCAACTTCAGCCCCCAACTAAAACCTCTCCAGCACATCAAAGATCTACAACTTTTCCTGAAAAATGATCCCTCTCTCTCTCAGATCTTGGGAGACAGACTAGTCCTCGCTTATAGACAGCCCCACAACCTGCAGCAAATACTCACCAGCAACCACACAACAAAAACATTAATCCAGGAACCTATCCTTGCAACAAAGCCCGATGCCAACTCTGTCCACATATTTATTCAAGTGACACCCTCATAGGACCTAATCACATTAGCCACACCATCAGGGGCTCGTTCACCTGCACATCTACCAATGTGATATATGCCATCATGTGCCAGCAATGCCCCTCTGCCATGTACATTGGCCAAACCGGACAGTCTCTACACAAAAGAATAAATGGACACAAATCTGCCATTAGGAATCATAATTCAAAAACCGAAGGAGAACACTTCAACCTCTCTGGTCACTTAAGTAACAGACTTAAAGGTGGCAATTTTGCAACAGTAAAGCTTCAAAAACAGACTCCAAGGAGAAACTGCTGAGCTTGAATTAATATGCAAACCAGATACCATTAACTTGGTTTGAATAGAGACTGGGAGTGGCTGGGTCATTACACATATTGAGTCTATTTCCCTATGTTAAGTATCCTCCTCACACCTTCTTGTCAACTGTCTAAATGGGCCATCTTGATTATCACTACAAAAGTTTTTCTCTTGCTGATAATAGCTCATCTTAATTAATTAGCCTCTTATAGCTGGTATGGCTACTTCCAACTTTTCATGTTCTCTGTATGTATATATATATATATATATATATATATATATATATTTCTTACTATATGTTCCATTCTATGCATCTGATGAAGTGGGCTGTAGCCCATGAAAGCTTATGCTCTAATAAATTTGTTAGTCTCTAAGGTGCCACAAGTACTCCTGTTCTTTTTGCAGATACATACTAACAAGGCTGCTACTCTGAAACCTTAAATATCTTTGTAAATCTGGCCCCTAGCCAGTGACAAATACTGGATTCTCATCACAGTTGAACTGGGAAAGTGATTCCTCATTTGTCTCTGACACAAGTACTTCTCTATCACAAATACTTTTTCTATTACAAATACTTTTTTATTTTATATATATATATATATTCCCAAAGTACTTATTATTCTGGGATCAGAATTAATTTCTATGTCCATTCAGTCCTCTGATTTCTACCAGCCAACAAGTGTTCCAGTTAATGCCAATCAGCAGGATAAGTTTTAGGATGTTGATAAACTAGGATATAGACTCTCTTAGTCAGTTTCATATAAACCACCAAACGTGCTCAGGTGTAATGACTTCTCTACCAACAAGGTCAGATTTGAACCAGTGACCTAGAGGTGAAAGACTTACTCAATACCCGAGCCATTTGTTTAAGTAGAAAAAAGAGGAGGAAAGAGCAATTTCCCTTGATGTTGCTGAAATGTACTTTTTGTTTTGTTTGGTTGGTCACAAACTAGTAGCCTCCTCATGCCGGATTAGTCTTTTGTTTCAGACAATAGCTTAGTGACACTGGCCCAAGAAGCAGTAATGTTTTCAGAAGTGAGAAGTGATGATGTGCTTTTCTAACTCAGGTAGGATTAATAAACTAGAAGAAATCACAATTGACAAGCTGAAATAGAAATAGCTTTTACCTTCAAACCTGCAATTGGGATTTGGAGTAGACACTGACAAGATTTATTAATAAAAATGTGGTTTCAATTTTATGCCTTCAGCATGATATTTTCTTAAGTAAAATGTACTCACTTCCCAGTCTTAATCCTAAGTAGTCCCCAGTCCTCCCTGTGATTCTGGCCTGGGCAGACACAGACACATTTTGTACTGCTCTGCCCTTAAAAATAAAAATAAATAGATTCTGCTTGGTCTTAAAAAGACTTTAAACACTTTGATATTCATAGAAACACATATTTTTTTTAAAAAAGTCTGAGTGAAGAGAGTTTGTTTCTTCTTTAAACACCCTGCTTAAAAAAGCCCTACACTGCTTAGGGAACAAACTGTCCTTCATCGCAAACCACTAAACCTTTTTCATGCCTCTTGAATCTTGACTGGTCTGACTTCTGAAAAGCCCTTCATGCCTCCTGAATCTTGACTGGTCTGACTTCTCTCAAATACAATGGGAACGAAATACAGATTAATGGTTGGGTTGTCTTGAACTAGCTGCTAGTTTCAACTAGTTTCAGCTTGGGACTCTCAAACCGATATATTTTGTATAACAATGTCATTCTGGGATTCTTTGTTTATCTGTTATGACACTGATCTTCCAGAATAATGAAGGGCTTATCTATGTGAGGACATCCAGGAAAGGTAATCCAAATTAACAAAAGATGTGATTTTTAAAATGGATTAGTTCAACTAATTAGTTCAACTGCATCCCTGTTTGAACACCCACATTCGGCCTTAATTTGGTTTAGTTTTGTTTACTTCCAAAGCGAATGATTCCAAATTAAGGCCACTTTTATTCTGAATGAAAGTGTTCAAACAGGGATTTAATGAAGTTAAACTAATCCAGTTCAAAATCACACCTTCAGTTGATTTGAATAATTTTTCCTTGCTGTCCCCATGTAGACAAACACGTAGAAGATGGTATTTTCAGGTATAGTGACAAAATGATGAAGAAGCCTACTATGTATTCATCAGCCAACCCAAGAACCTTCTATCATCAACATATTCTATGTATGTATTCAAAGATATAGGAAAAGATACTATGAGTTTAACATTGAGGATTTTAAACAGCTAAATGTCTACAGAAAATTTCTATGTTACTGGCAGAGAGGATGTCGGACTAACTTGCCGCTAATGTGGAAGATATGCTAATGAGAGCTGTTTGAATTTTTTTCATCAAAAATTTTTTTTAATTGAAAAATGGCTTTTAAAGAAAGAGAAATTCTCTTTAAAATTTTTCATTTTTGCTTACATTTTTTTGTTTAAAATATACAGTGTGGTTATTGTTTTTTACCAACTCTAGTGCTGATACACAGCCACGGATGCACTGATCATATACAGGGTGGATCCACCCTGGAAACTCTTTTACCTTTAACCTTTACTGTTAAGCAGGTAAAATAACTTATTGAGTTTCCTGTCCTATTTTAAACCACAGATTTCTTTGACTAGTTTAAAAAGCATATGTGCATTCCAAACCATTTAAGAGGAATCAATCACTCTTGTAATATTTATGCTTCACTACTTGGGTAGATGTACAGCTTGGCCTAAGAAATCACCAGAAATAAGCCACTTCTAAAAGTTGTCAAACTAATTTTTGGAACAGACCCAAGTAAAGGAAACATGGAATGTTTCAGAGAGCATGAAGGTTTTTAAATGCATGGAAATGTAAATCACAAACTAGATTTGCTCCTGAGTAGTTTGAACAGATTATGATTAGAAACTGAAATGACTTCTGCAAGTTGTGATGCACCGGTTCATTTAGTAACTCCTTAATGATTTCTTAATTAATAAAATCATATTAACAAGAATGGTGCCATTCTTTAATCTAATCTGAAAGTTTGATTACTTTTGAAATTAAATTAGAGTTTAATTTGGTCTGTTTAACCCTAGGACTGTCAGATCCAATCGGATGATATTTTTTATTTCAAAACCAAGAGCTCTGGGAAGACTTCTGGTTCGATAATTGAACAAGAGGAAAAACTCCCAGAGCTAAATATGGAAGAAAATGTGAAGGATATGATAAAAGGCAGGCAGCAGTTCTGTTATTTATGAGAAACTGACATATATTTAGCATATGAAATACATCCATTAGCAGATAAATATTGCATGATACACACAAAAAAGTTAAAACAATGTTAAGTTTTGGCTGTAACACCGTAACAGCCAAAGAATTCTGTGTATACAGGATACTAAACTCACCTTGTATCTGTGTCTGTATTGAATATTGCAGAAATCTTGGGAAGATGGGTTATCTTCAGCTTCAGAGTTCCATTTCATTAAGCTTTCAAAGCTTAACCAAACATCATGAATCTTTAGAATCTCTGGGGAACCATATCTCATCAGAGTTGCCTCTTCCACTTTCAGCGGGATATTCCATATGAACAGATTGTTACAGTGACTTTTATGGTATGTCAACACTTCCACTACTGTGATCTTCAAACAAGAAAAAAAAATGTGAATTTGAATCCTCAAAAAGATAGGTTTAGACTTCACATCTGGAATGGATGGAACTTCTTTATTTGGTTTGTCATTTTCCTTGAATTTGTTTGCCCATCCTTTGTGATTACTTTAGTGAAATGTCCCTGTAGTAAGAAACATGGCCAGCAGCAACCTTAACTTTCAATTTTTTTCTTTCTTGAGTATATATGAAAAACTGCTATTGATGGGTAAGTATTTTTGCTGTGTTTATATTTCATTTCCTTTCATGTTTTGACTGCAACAAGCTTTCTATTGGTAGAGAAAGGTTACCTTTTTCTAACCTGGTTGCCTAAAGATGGACATATAAATCTATATTTAGGCACATAAATTAGTCCTGGTTACTAATATGTAAGGCTAGATTTTTGCCTGGACCTTACATGGTTGTGCAGGAGGTTTTAATCTTTACAGTATTTAACCGTACTGGTTCTTATAAGACCCTATAACATTCGAACACCTCCCAATGATTAAAATAACAGACAAAAGTCCATACCTCTCTTTCTTCTCAGCAGGTTCCTACCTGTAAGTAAATTCTTGATTATTGGAGTGCTTTTAGTCTACCAGCAGACTGGACAGAAGGAAATACATTTTGAAGAGATTAATTTTTCAAATAGTTGAGAATGTGGTGAATAGAACTGGTGGATAATTGTATGACTAAAAAAAACTAGTCAAGGGAAAGGGTGAGTTTTGACAAATTTCCCTATTCAAAATTTTTTTTGAAAAAAAAATCAAAATTGTTGAAATGTCCCACTTTCACATTTTTTAAACTAAATGTGTTTTTAGTTTGAAATGATTTTTTGACATTTTAATTTATATTTAAAAGGTTAACAACATAAAAATGTATTAATTATTTTTAAATTATTGAAATAAAATGTTTCAGTTGCGTTGATCCCATTTATTTTTCAAATGATTGGTTTGTGAAAATGTTCATGATTTTGACTTTTTGATCTGATATGGGGGTAGATTTTTTTTCAAAACCTTGAAAATTCTTACAGGATGGGAAACCCATTTCCCACCCAGATCTGGTGGTGAGGTTAGTGATCTTTCTTATTTCTTCTGGTAGTGAGTTCCACAATCTAGATCCGGCTCCCTTTAAGATTTGTCTCCTGCAGTCATGAGTCTTCCATGCTGATTTACAGTTTCATAGTGCCAGTGGAATGTGGCTGTTCTTAAAGATCATGCTCATGGAGGGAGAGATTATCCCCCAGGTAGGTGGAGGGCTTTTGAACACTGGGCCTTGAATTCGACTCTGTACTCATTGGAGAGTCAGTGAAGAAAGTGAAGTACAGGAGTGATGTGTTCACAGTAGTGAATGTTGCAAAGCGGACAAGCTTCTGATTTTTGTATATGTTGGAGCTAATTCAAAGTATGCTGCTTGGTATGAGTTGCAATAATCAAACCTGCAGGTAATAAATGTGTGGATCACCATGGTCAGGTTTGTTTCTGATCGGAGGGGGAGCAACAGTCTGCCCAGTCACAGATGGAAGTGGTCATCTTTGTTATGTCTATTTAATCATCTAGTAGCACTGAGAAATGCAAAAAGACTCCAAGTCTGTGGACCAATTTAACAATTATAAAGGCAGATTGTCCTCAAAGTGGGGGAAGTAGGAGAGGAGGCAAGGTCTTCAAAACTCTTCTCTGTTCTTATCAGCTTTCCTGCAGTTCAACTTTAGCCAACTGTTCTACATCCCTGTGTTTCTTTTGGCTGAGCACTGGGAAAGCTGGAAGGCAATATTGTTTGCATTTGTCTGTCAGAGATATAAAGCTGAATGTTACTTCCTTCCTGCAAGTGTTTCAACTCCCGTTGTATCACTAGTTCTCCCAATGGCTTTATATAGACGTTGAATAATATGGACAAGAGTCTATGGGACTCTTCCCATGAGAGGGCTGTGGAGGTGGAGGGATAGTTACCCTCTAGGTTTGGTCTGAGAGGAAGGACTTGAGCTATTTGAGTGTTTCCATTCCATGGAAGACTTCTGAAAGCAGGACAGGAGTATTTGGTGATCAGTAATATCAGTTTCCCCAGGGAGCTCTGGTAGGATGAATGTGCATGTTATTTCCTTTTTCTGTAGACAGAAGGAGCTCATGCAACAAGTGCTATCTCTGTATGCCTGACACCTGACTGACAGGGATCCAGGACACAGGCAGAGAGCTATTTGTGGGAACTGTTTTTTTTTTTTTTTTTAAGTAGTCTCTCAGCTTGTTCAGAAAATGGAAATTAGGCAGTGGGCAGTAATTAGTGAGGTCATTAGCAATGAGTGATGGTATATTTAGTGCTGGTTGGACTTTTACATGCCTTAGGCTGAGTAGTAAATTCATCTTTTTAAAAAGAGATGACAGTCTTGGTTAGTAGGGTGTTCTCTACTCTTTCTCACTGTCCAGGTAGGGCTCAAAGTGATGTTTTCCATGATTACCACTGGAGTCAACAGACTGAATTCTTGGAAGAAATGTGTTGTACTTCTGCCCCTGCTCTTGGCTTGCTGCTTTTTGTGACCAACAAGGCATTCTAGATACAGGTGGTATGTCTGTGAACTAAAGTAATATTTCAATGAGAGATGTTTGGCTCTGTGAATGATTGGAGACAGTCTAGCATTAGTCATTTACAATTTGGGAGATTTCTGTGTGGCATGGGTTTTCTTCCTATGTGATAGAGGAGAAGTAGGGTGTCTTTGTCTTCTTGACAGCAGTGCAGAAATTTTTCATGTTTGAACCTGTCTATATCAGACTGTGATTTCTGCCACTGATGATTGAGTTTCTTTTCTTTTATTTTTTTCCTGTCACAGGTCATCCAGAAGCATGATCTTAGCCACTTTTCTCACTCTAGAACAGTGGTGGGCAACCTGCAGCCTGTGGGCCGCACGTGGCCCGTCAGAGTAATCTGCTGGCGGGCCGCGAGACAGTGTTTACGTTGACCCTCTGCAGGCATGGCCAACCGCAGTTCCCATTGGCCGGGAACGGGGAACCGCAGTGACTGGGAGCCGTGGGCAGCCGTGCCTGTGGACAGTCAATGTAAACACTGTCTCACGGCCCACCAGCAGATTACTCTGATGGGCCACATGCAGCCCATGGGTTCCTATCATACCAATAGGCTCCTATCATAATACTTAATTAGCAAGACTATAGAATGATTAAAAATTAAAATTAATTGAGCAAGTTCTGAAGCAAATCCTCATAACCTATTTTCTTTTTTAATGAGACTTTAATTAGTTGTGCAAGGGAAGTTTTATGTCTTCAGTCTCTTTGGTTGTACATGGTTATTTTCTTTGTCACCGACAATGGGTATAGGTTGAAACTGAAACATTTTCCTCAAGAGAGGAAGATACTTAGTCTATTCAGTATGACTGAATACCAGCCAGTGTGGAGTTTTTGGAGTGAGCAGAATTAAAGAAGTAGGAGGGGTTAATTATTAGGGACATCCTATCGTATGATTATTTTTCCTTCAGACTCTTGTATATAGAAGTGTATCACCTGTTTTCACTGGAAAAGTTACTGTGTCTCTCTCTAAATAACAATATCAAAACCAGATATAATATTTGAATGCTATTAATATTTCCTCAACAAAAAAGTTAGTGGCTGAAATTTTTGAACAGCTCTAGCATGCTCTCATTGTCTCCTTCGGTCATCTCTACTTTACACAGCTGCAACTTGTGGAAAACTCCCATGGCATAAAGGGAACTGGTATTGCCAGGGCAGAGAATAATCTGGAGTGTCATCACTCTGGTGTATGTTATTACATTGGCACATGAGGGCAGGTTGCAAATCCAATGACATGGGATTGAGCCTGGACCTCAAACTGGAATTAAGAAATTGTTTGTCTTTGCTTTAGAGATTAGAAAAAGAGGAAAAAATTTCTAGAAATTAAAAAAATCCTGGGGGCTTTTTTTGAATTACAAAATTATTTTTTAATTTCAAAATTATAAGACTATCTCTAATTTCCTCACTTTGATTAGTTTGTCAATCTAGATACTGCTTCAATGTATATCTTCTTTAATATGATTTTTAATATCTGAAAACCAAAAGAAAAAAAGCATGGTGGAATTGTATGAGAGAAGCACCGAAAACTGTAAATAACAATTATATTCTATCATGAAATTTGCCCAGGACTGTATAAATAACAGACATGGCATGTACTCGTGATCAGACTCCTGTCTGTTTGTCATCTAGAATCATGAACAAATCTTTTCCAAAGTAATTTCAAAAGGGTTATCCCATCAGTTCTAACACTTGCTGAATAGGTTTCCATTTCAGGATTACATAAGCCTTTTTATAGCAGCTTCTAGGTTTCTGTCTCTTTTCTCCTCTCAATTTTTCTTATTGATTGTACATCTATATCTACACTCCTTTATTTGCTGCACAAAATTTAGCACATTCTAACAATATATAAAACCTTTCAAAAATTCTCTTTTACGCTAACATCTCTGGTAATATTCAATAATGTCAAAGCAGAGTCTGGTGATGTTACATAGTGAAATATTTTAGTCATCACATTTATATAGCTATTTTCATTTAAAATACAAAGATGTGATAACACTTTTTATGGACACAAACCTGCCCATAGTGGTCTGTGTCTTTGAGCTATATTACTTAAATGTGCTATCTTCAGAACTGTCCTTTAAAAGCATTCAGAGACTCCAGCTATTGAAGAATGCTGAAGCATGACTACTCAAGGGTATGTGCCTACAAAAATCAATTATGTCCACACTCTGCAAGCTTCACCTGTTGCTCAGAATGGCTTAGGTCCAATCTAAGCAAGAGCAAGGAGGATTGTTTTCTAGCTAAGACATAGAACTGGAAGTCAGGCAATCTGAGTTTTGATTCTAGTTGAGACATTCTCTGTTGTTGATCCATGCATAGAATTCTGGAAAGCTGGAATATTATGTTGTGTTGAAAAGTCAGACTTTTCTTTGTCCTACTATATACCAGACAGGGACAATGTAGTTTGGATTTTTCCTCTTTCTGGAACTTATATAACCCTGAATCTGACCACTTTACAGTGCATTACAAAACACATATCTTTGGGTCCTGTGTTTCCTCACGGATTTCGCTAGCCTCAGAGGCTCACTGTGACCCTCCACATAACCCTTCTCTCTCTAGAGACAAGGGTCACAGTCTACTGAGACATTTTCATCAAAAGCCAGCGAGGGAGGTGAGGAGAAGTTATCCTTCCTTGCACAGTCTCTGTTGTCTCCGAGTCTCCATGATTAATCAGGGGGCAAAGGGGGGGGAGCCCAGGCTCACCCTCTACTCCGGGCTCCAGCCCAGGGACCCTAATAGTATCAGCTATGGTAGCTGATATTTTAGAAACATGTGCAATTCCCTGGGCTACTTCCCCCACAGCAACCCTCACTTCCTCAAGCTTCACTTCACACTTACCTCAGGGCCTCCTTCCTTGTGCCTGATATGGTGTGTACTACTCAGCCTCTCCAACAGCACAACTTCCTCCCACAGCTCCTGACATGCACACCCACCTGACTAACTGGGAGGCTTTCAACTAGTTTCAGCTAGCCCCTGATTGGCTTCCCAATCCTAGCATTCTCCCTGCCTTCTGGAAAGTTCTTAATTGGCCCCAGGTGTCTTAATTGACCTGGAGCAGCTGCCATTTCACTTATTCTGGTACCAGGGATTTGTTTAGCCTGGAGCTAATATATCTGTCTCCCACTACTTTTCTATAGCCATCTGGCCTTGCCCCGTCACACCACCCTTTTTGCTATCCCTGGAATAGGAAACCCCAGACATTTAGCATACTTTCCCTAATATCTGGTGCATAGTCCTGCCTGGATAAAAAATGACATTATGTTTTATTGATTTGTTGATTATTTACTTCATACTACCCAAACATGCATTAATCACTTCACAGTATGGGTAGAAAAATATATCTCCTGCTCCAAAGAACTTACAAAGTGAAATTTTAAAGTGACCCAGTAAATTAGACAAACACTAGGGAGGCATGAATGGCAAAGGGGAAAAGGTTACAGTAGTAAGATCAACTGTTAGCTGTAGGCATGTGCCCACGTTGATTATTCTGTGGCTTGTTCAGTTTGTGGTGATGATGAAGACATAAGACAGTGAACTTTTACTATTCACTTTTGGGGTCTCAGAAGAGCTGAGGTTTTGGGAGGGGTTGAATTGAGATGGCCTGCTAATGGTGCAAAGACTTTACTTTCTGATAAGTAAGATGATCATCATTTTTCAATCTAGCTCCTGTAAATAAATTTTGAGGCTGTCCTCTTTTTGCCCAGGTTTGTATTGTATTTTCTTACCTAATAATTACCTATGATTTTCTGACTTTTCTCTATTATTCCTATAAACGTTTTTATTTACGATAGCACACACTGGAGCTGGAGACCACTAAACTGGGATGCATGTGGATTATGGCTGTCCTTCTCAAACTGAGATGGGGCGGGGGGGGGGAGGGACTGGCACAGCGAACATTGAATGGCTAAAGGATATTACACCAATGCAGCAGAGGCAGGTGAAAATATTGGAAGTTTGTACCCAGAAAAAAATGAACACCGAGTCTTGCTGTATGTTGGTTTTTATATTCTGCCTAAGTATGTTTTAATGTAGTCTGTTGGATACTGCTGTTTTTTAGTAGTGAGTCATGTATGAGCTATGTTACATCATAACTGCATTCATGTGACAGCATCCTTTGGTGTATTTTTCCCATGGTATCATGGATACAGTTATTGTCTCATCAGTGTTGTGCTTGCAAATTATTTCAATCTTTCTGAATACAATAAGTGTATGTGTGATTTCCATTTCCTGAATCATTTGTTGTTAATAGTTATAACATTCCTTGTTCCTTGGTGTTTGCTAAAAGATTTAACTAATCTACCAATTCAAGTAAACACCCATTTGGGGAGGGGATGATCCATTCACAATTCTGCATTCAGTCTTTATTACTTATATTACTACAGGGTAATTTTTTATTTGTGGGAAGAAAAAAAATTCAGACAGACAAGCAGATGGTTGGCAGTGCATCTAAAGTCTCTGAATAACAATTTATGTCCAGATGAGTTGATGAACAATACTAAAGAAATTGCATTTCAAATTGCATACTATCAAAATGTATGCAATTATTAATCTGATTTCTGTGTACCGTGGCTTTATGTAACCTGTCTCTCTGCCTTCTCTGTAAGGGAGTTCAAGATGGAGAGACTGACAAAGTGGGAGATGCAATCTGCTTTCTTTGTCATAAAGATTTGACATTTGTTCTTACTTTCTGAAGTATAAAACAAGGGCTAGATATCATGACCTTATCCTACAGTCACTGCATAGCTCTGCTCCTAAAGGTTCCAGATGCTCCTGCCTACACTGTGATCAGCATTAATCAATGAATCATGTGCCTCCAGAGAAAGATGGGGCTTCCCAAGCTGTCTAAAGAGAGCAACACAGCCACACTCCAGCATTGTGACCTGCCAAGCCCTAGCCTACACCACACTGTTGGCAGCTTCCATTGGTACAATGTCCAAATCGAGGCCCTGTGACACACAATACAGTCAAGGGATCTCTGTTGATTTATGAGTCTCAGCTGTCTAGGATCAGCTGGCTGACTCTGCTCTGAGTACCAAGTTCCCACCAGAATGTAGGATGGGTAGTGGTGGTGCTGGTGGTTGTTTTTGTATTAGCACAGTGCTTAGGAGCCCAAGTCATAGTCCAGGATCTCATTGTATTAAGGTGCTGTACAAACACGGAACGAAAAGCTGGTCCCTACCTCAAAGAGCTTACATTCAAAGTATAAGACAAGAGCCAACAGAAGGATATAGACAGATAAACAGGAATTGCAAAGAAACAATGAGACAATATTGGACAGCATGAAAGCCAGTGGCAAGAGTGCACCGTTGGCCTAACCCTTATCAAGATGTTGAGCCAGTTCAGCTTACATGTGGGACCGTGTGCTGCCTATTACCTGCTGATGTCGCACACAATGCGTAGGAATATATTAGCACGACCATACCCCTTTGGCGTAAGTCTCTAATACCATTTGCAAGCTTCTTGTATATTTGTTTGTGGGTACTTGAGAAATGTACTTTGGAAAAATATTCCTTTTCTCAGAAAACTGAGGACTAGTATAATATCCACATGCATTTGTGGCTACTCTATTCATGCATTGACCCCATTAATGTGCAATTGGGGCATTTCCCTGGGGAAAAAAGCATAAGCTTCGGCTTCCTAAAAATCAGGCCTTGATGATGATGGGTTTTCTTTCTTTTCTTGTTGGCAGTGGTTGAAGTGTTGGTTTGTTCTCGCACAATTGTATTTTGACAGTTTACAAGTATATTCATGTACAATTAAACATGATTAGAAGTAAAGGTTGAAGTATTAAGACATTCACTTTTCTGTTACATATTATTGAATCATTTTTGAAGCCTTTGTGCTCTGCAAGACATTTTGAATGAGTGCATTCAAGTGAAAAGTAAATAGCACATTTAAGACATTACAAGAATAGAAATTGTTCTATTTCTGCTAATTATTGAGGTATGATTTTTACAGATCTTGGTGCTGTAGAAACCTTGGTAATATTTTTATTTTTGTATGCTAGTGCTTATTCCTAGTTCTTTTACTACTTCTAGAAATAAATGTTAGTTACAAATATTAAAAGGGGCATACTCAGATTGCTGTAATTGTACTTATTTCATGGGCCCCCAACTTCAACCATAATATTACATAATATATAATAAGAACATCTTAGTTAGTTTATGAAAACTGTCAATTTCCAAGCCAAGTAAAGCTACAGTATAGATTAAAATAGTAACTTGAAAAAAATATTTAATTGATAAAAGCACTCTGGACAAAGATTTAAGTACAGGAAGTACAGTCAATAGATAGTGAAATCATAGACCAGAATCAAAGAAATGTAGGGCTGGAAGAGACCTTGAGATATCATCGAGATCAGCCCTCTGCACTGAGGCAGGGCCAAGAAAACCTAGACCATCCCTGACAGGTTTGTGTTCAACTTCTTCTTAAAAACCTCCAGTGATGGGGATTCCACAGCCTCCCTTTGAAGCCTATTTGAGAGCTTAACTACCCTAAGAGTTAAGTTTTTCCTAATATCTAACCTAAATCTTCCTTGCCTTGATTAAGCACATTATTTCTTGTCCTAACTTTGGTGGACATGGGGAACAGATCATCACGATACTCTTTTTTAACAACCCTGAACATATTTGAAGATTATCAAGTTCCCATTGGTTTTCTTTTTCTCAAGACTAAACATGCCCAATTTTTTAACCTTTTCTCATAGGTCAGGTATTCTAACATGTCTGCCATTTTTGTTGCTCTCCTCTGAACTCTCTCCAGTTTGTCCACACCTTTCCTAAAATGTGGTGTCCAGAACTGGATACAGTACTCTAGCTGAAGCCTCACCAGTGCCAACTAGAGCAGGACAATTATCTTACAAGCAACACTCCTATCAATACACCCCAGAATTATATTCACTTTTTTACAGCTGCCTCACATTGCTGCCTCATATTCAATTTGTGATCCTCTATAACCCACAGACCTTTTTCAGCATTACTACCCGCAGCCACTATTTCCCCATTTTGTAGTTGTGTATTTGATTTTTTCCTTCCTAAGTGAAGTACTTTGCACTTATCTTTATTGAATTTCATTTTTAATTAAAACCAGTTCACCAATTTCTCAAGGTCATTTGAAATTCTAATCCTATCCTCCAAAAGGGCCTGCAATGCCTCCCAGCTTGGTATCATCTGCAGTTTTTATAAGCATGCTTTCTATTCCATTATTCAAGTCATTAATGAAAATATGAAATAGTAGCGGACCCAGGACTGACCCGTGTGGGACTCCACTAGATATGCTTTCCCAGTTTGACAGTGAACCTTTTACAACTACTCTTTGAGTACGGTATTTCAAGCAGTTGTGCATGCACTTTATAGTAAATTAATCTAATCCATATTTTCCTAGTTTGCTTATGGGAATGTCACGTGGTGTTACCGGAAGATTTGGATCTTGTTATCCTAAAAACACTGCTTTTAATTTAAAACCCTAACCTTTCATTTATCTAAAGCGGAATTTCCAGGATATTACCAGGCTGCTAGTCTCTGAAATATATAGGGCTTCCCAGAGCAAGCTAGTCTTGCCGATTCTTGAAAGGACACGGATACAGCCCTGTGATTGAGACTAGGCACACAAGCAGTAATACTTCAAAAACAGAAATATTTATTTAGAAGTGTGTGGTTACAATAAAAGAAAAGAGATAGATATAAGAAGGGTTATAGTTACAAGAATGAAGCAGTGGTGGCAAATAAAAGACACAGAACAATATAACCAAAGACTTATTACTCTATAACGTATAACAATAATCATTTCACGTTTATCATTAACCATACATTAAATACATCAATATAATCTATGACATTTACAATGTAATACTTAACTATTTACACTAACATCTAATAGGTGCTGATCAGGCAGTTATTGAATGGGTAGGGGAAGATCTCACTCAGACCACAGGCATCCAACTTTATTTACAAGCAAAACCCAAGCATTCCTTGATAGTAAATAGAAAGAAAATCAGACTTACACAGATACCACAATCCCTCTGATTCATCAGAAAAGGTCCTTCTGCTCTGTCAAAGCTAAAAGAGGGTGGTCTGTTGAAGCTGGAAGCCATGGTTGTTGCTGAAGAGCGCTGGCTGTTTGTTAGGTGAAAGCTGCTGCTGGTCCCTCCTGAGGTAAAGCAATGTCCTTAGGGAGGAGAGGCAAAAGCCCATTTGGTTCCTGCTGTGGCCCCCTTCCGGCTGGGTAGCAGGAAACAGTTGTTGCTTGGGGCAACCCTAGAATCCTTCAGCTGTTGCTGCTATGCCGCTGTTCAAGCAGCTCCTTTTTGAGGCAGCTCTTTCTTTCCAGGGTTCCGTTAATGCTGCCACCTCTGCTTCTTAGGTGTCTCCTTCTTCTCAGGCGGCTTGCAGCTTCTTCTCTCTTCCAGGTCCCTGAGCACATTAAAGGGTTTAGCCTGTTGGCTGTTGCCCTTATATACTGGTTGGTCACCCAGGCTCAGACAATCAACTTTCAGAGATTAACATATGCTAATTTGGCTCCACCCAGTCACATGTACCTACATGTGACAGGAAGTTCCATGTATTCCTATGGGCTACAATGTATTTCTATGGGATTTTGCTGAGTCATTCCCCGCAGGAAGTGATGCAATACCATGTTCATCTGTTGCAATACTGTGCTCTTCTCAGAACAGCATCTCATTGTCGAGAAAGCTGGGGCCTCCCATTGGCACCATCTATACAGCGATGCATTCGTCCCCAGGATGTCAGAGTCCCTTCCTGGGCCCTTACTCTGAACCAGGACAATTAACAAGAACACAACCTGCACCCCCTGACTGCTTCACCCTGGCTCCCATGCTGATCTGCTCAGGGTCAGACTTGGTGGCATTATGAGTGCCCACTTGGATGAGCAGCATGGGGTTGTGGTCACAGGCACAGATGAGCCTCAGCAACCTTTCCATAATGTCTCAGAAGTGCACTCCAGGCAGGCAGCACAGCTCTTTGGATATCATGTCAGGTTGCCAGGTGGCTCCCTCACCCTCAGAAAGGAGTTTCTGACCCATTGCACCCTATGCCTTCTCCTCTTCGGTATGGTGACTATGAGCTTCCCAGACGTAGAGGCAGGTGGCTCTTCCTTCTTCACCTTCTGTTGTCAGTACAGAATACTGGTTCTTGACCTCGATGGATGCGGGACCTGGGTGGAAGGTGGTGTACTGTCTACCGTCGAAGGTGGTGAGCAGCCAATCTCCTCTGTCGAGCAGCTGGTTTTCCATCCTCTTATGGTGCCACTGTAATCGGCTAGCATCCTCCATCGCAGATATTTCCACTTGTGTCCTGATGGTGAAGCACCTGGATGCTACCCAGATGATCCACCTCCTCCTGCAGCTCTCTTACCTGCTTCCTGAGGATCTTAACCAACGGACACCTCTTTCAACAGGTGGTTCCTCCTGTCTGGCTTTCGTTAGTGGGGACCTGCAGGCCACATTCCCAACAAGTTAAGACTGGGCCTGGGTGGAAGCTTCCATGGTAAGAATGTCTATCTAGCGAGGAGCCCCAGAGATGCAGGCAGAAGAAGAGCTAGCAATGGTGTTGGCAACAGGCCATTTTCCTCCCATGGTGGGTCCTTCCTTTTGAGTACCAGCAAGTTAAGGAAAGACGGGGGAGGAGGGGGAACAGCACAGAACCCTTATCTCCTTGCCTTCTTCCACTGTAAAACTCAGCTGACTGACTTTGTTAGTCTCCCATCTGCCTTTGCCTCACCAGCCATGAGTCTTACCAGCCACTAGCAGACTACATGTTTTTAAAAGCCTGGGCCCCACACACAGCTGGAATGGGTGACTCAACCCATTTCACTCAACTGCCTCTAATCACTGGCCTATCCAATCAAAAACTACACTGCTCTCCTTCCAAAGAGCCCTGCTAGAAAGCAGATGCTAACTCACTAAACTGCAGCACAACCTACTTCAGACAATCGGCAACCAAGCCTAGATCTCAAACCCCAGGAAACACAATAACCACCCCAGTGTCCTACCAAACGCTATGGCAAGGTCCCAGCACAGGAAGTGCTCCTCTTTTGCCCCCCAAAGTTAATCAGTAGCAATAGGACAGAAGTGCCCCAGAGGTACTCAACAGCTGGCTAACTCCTTCAACCTCTAAGACATGGATAAAATAAATAACTGAAACCTTCACCTTAAAACTCAAACAAATAACTCAGAACTTAAAACCAAATGGAACTGGAAGCAGAAAAGTCAAAACATTGCAAAGTGGCTGTTTTTATTTTTCTGTCAGAATTAGATGCCACTAGGTTTCCAGCTAATTTTTGCAGATGAATGAGGTTCACATAGCTAAAAAGTCAGATACTGTAAGCAACTATCTAATCTCTCAGTTTTTTGTTTCATAGCTATCATCAAACATTACACAAAATTATAGAACATCAAAGTTCAAAATAAAGATATGTCTTTCTTGCTCTGTTTCTCTGGGAGGGAGGATCATGACTCAATCTGTATTTATTTTTCTTTCTTTGCTTTATCAGATTGGAATGAACTTCAAACATTTTGATGGTCACCCATCACTGATGCAAACCAGTCAGCTCTTAAATCAAACTCTCACAGTTGCACATTCAGCTGAAGAAATATTGTATTTGCTTTATGAAAACTAATTGTGCCATTGGTCATGACTGTAGAATAAGAAATAAAAATAATTTTGAAGACAAAGGAGTGTGGAAAAATTGGAAAAATCAGAAACTTAGTTTTGTCTCTATGAAAAAAAGTGTATACTAGTGCTTAATTGGTGAACTAACAAGACATTAATACCACTATGAAAGATAGTTAAAATAAGTTTTGAGACTGAAGAACAATACAAATAAAAATAAATTAGTTGTAGGAGCCTGGCTGGCTCATTTCTAGATGAGTGAGTTCAGATCCAGTGTGCTCAGTACTAACCAAAATGAGTGCTTGGTACCAATAGGAGATGAGTTGGTTTTCAGTCTAGTTCTTATTGAATAGGTGTCTGGTGCACAAAATCCATCTTCCCACTTGATGCGTTCTGGCTGTCTTGTTAACTGTTTCAGGAGTAAAAAGAAAAGGAGGACTTGTGGCACCTTAGAGACTAACAAATTTATTTGAGCATAAGCTTTCATGAGCTACAGCTCTCTTCATCGGATGCATTCATTTTCCACTGAATACATCGGATGAAGTGAACTGCAGCTCACAAAAGCTTATGCTCAAATAAATTTGCCACAAGTCCTCCTTTTCTTTTTGCGGATACATACCAACACGGCTGCTACTCTGAAACCTGTTTCAGGAGTGAGGCTAAGGGTATGTCTACCCTGCAGCTGGGAGCAAGCCTCCCAGCCCAGATGGACAGACTGGAATGGGCATGGAAACTCCTCACTCACTGGAACTGGTCCCTCCACAAAGGGTAGGATATGTTGCCAAAAAAAAATGCCAAGGCTTATATTGTTGTTGCTGTTTTGTACTTGCTCTATACAATTTATTATAGAAATACTTCAGCTTCCTGCGCAGGGGGAAAAAAGCTATAAAATAGGTTTTCAAAACCCACCACTGAAATCCCCTCCCTGGGTGACAATCAGCAAAGTTCTCATTAGAAGGAACTTTAAGAAGCTTGCTGGTTTGCAAAACAGTACATGAGTGATGTATGCATTACTTGCATAATTGGTCTTGTGCGTACCATAGACTTTGTGCACACACTGCCTTTAAAATGTCCCCCCTCTGTGCGTTCATTATATCCATCTCTCACCCATTTCCGCAATAGACATTTATAGTCATTCTTCACTGTTTATTATTAGAAAACCAATGAATGTGCAACACAGTGCCCTGTGCTTTAACAGTCTAATATTAGAGAGTCCCAAAAGAACAAGCATGGTAATCGGAATCACAGTAGAAATTCCACATTTCTTTCATCTTATTAAGAGCTACAAATTCTACAGAGCTAACTTATACTTTTTTCTTTTCTTTTCTGGGCAATACTTTCATCATTTAGTGCTGGTTAGCTGGTAGTGATTAGAAAATGAAACCATCCATCTCAAAAGTGTAATTTGAGTTTTGTCATTTGATAGCATAATTTAATCCTTTTGGCCACTTTTTTTTCTTAACATGTTACAAATGTGAATGATTTCTGAGCCTTTGTATGTTTCTGCTATGCCAATATGACCTAAAAAGAATTCTACACTGTTGGCATTTCTGTTAAAATTATATATATCATTATGTGACCCTTTAAAGATACAATTAAATCTTTTGTGCGGCACACAGTGTGATTGGTTACATGATAATTTAATGCTATATATGACAAAGTTCTATAGAATTTTCTTATCGATTGTTTTTGCTATATAAATAATCAGTGCGGTGTAAGTAGGTAATGTACTCTTTCCTGTAAGGCATCTTATTCAGATCCACTCTTAAGCTAGTCTCTGCAAGGGGGCATGCTTCTGTGTATTTATTCACAAACTCAAGGGTGGCTTCATAAGGGATTCATCTGTAACTGATCAGTGCAGGTTGACCAGGACTAATTTAGCTGTACATATTACCCAAGAAACCTGGATTAGTGAACTGTACAAGCAAATTGAATATTCAGCTTTGTGAATTAGTGCAGTGCAAGATGCAGTAGAATCCCAGGGCAAGACTTGTCTGTTTGCTTCCAATTGTTAAATTCTTACAGCACCATTTCTCAAAGGGAGAACATAAAATTTGCAGCAGCAGCAATTTCTATCCACTCCCCTGATCGTAAGCCAGTCTGCACCAATGTTTCCTGAAAAAAGTCAAGCAAAGAGCAAATCCTCAATAGGCAGGCTACAGAGGTTTTTTTAAAAAAATAAATATTTCTAAAAACAGAAGAGATGAACAACATAACTGAGTCAGAAATTCACAGCTATATCAAAATATAACCGCTAAAGGGTGCTCTAGCAACTTATCTAGGGATAGTTTTGGTCATAATGTTTGTTATGGGCATAAAGATACTTAAAAGTATAGAGTACTCATACATACAAGAGCCTGTCCAGTACAAAAAAGAACATGAAAGTGTTTCTGTCAAATGTGTGTTAAAAAAATCCCAGAAATTAAAAAGGAAAATATAGGAGTAATTAACTTAAGATGTTCATAACCCCATTGGTTTTATTTTCATATGAAAAGGAGGTTTGTGTTTTGTATTCAAACATGCATTTTAACAGTGTAATATCCTAAATCTATTGTAGAATGCTGCAGCAGTTTAGAGTGGTGATGGAGAAAAGAAATGAAACTAAAATAGCCAGGAATTATATATAAGGTTAACAATAAGCATAGATCCAGGGAAGTGAAGCTTGATTATGGAAATGTTGAATATGTGTTGCCTTTTGCCGTTATGGTATTAGTTGCTGAAAAAAGAAAATGTGATGCCCTCCAGGGTGAGAAGGCTGGTACTAGAGATTTGTACTTATTAGCTCAGTTTGTATTCAGAGCTTTTTTGGCAAGAAGTTTGAAAATGATAGAGCAGTATTCTTGTAGAATAGATTGTAAAAGAGGAGATCATAGTTCTGTTAAATCTTTGAATTTAAGACATCTGATGCGTAATCTTCAGAGCGATAAAAAGGCAACTAAATCTAAATCAACGGTAGTAATGAGTGACTACCTGTATATAAACTGGCCAAATGTCACAGTGGAAGAGGAGCAATTTCTCTACACTTTAAATACTAGCTTCTTGGACTTGCTAGTTGTAGACCACGCAAGGAGTTACTCTTCTCAACTTTGTCCAAAATAACACATAGGTTGGTTTAAGTAGGATGTATAGTTGAGCCATTCCATTATAATGACCATGTTATAATTAACATCAACATCCTCAGGAAAAGAAAGGTACCAAAATATCATGAGACATGAAGCTTGAGAAGGTTGGCTTTAAAAGGAATAAAGCTAGTCAGAATATGCATTGTACGAAATAAAACTTAATATTAATTTTCTAAAAAGAAAAGGAGTACTTGTGGCACCTTAGAGATTAACAAATTGATTTGAGCATAAGCTTTCATGAGCTACAGCTCACTTCATCGCGTTCCGATGAAGTGAGCTGTAGCTCATGAAAGCTTATGCTCAAATCAATTGGTTAGTCTCTAAGGTGCCACAAGTACTCCTTTTCTTTTTGCAAATACAGACTAACACGGCTGCTACTCTGAAATCTGTTATTAATTTTCTGTGTGTGCTCTCGCATGTGCGTGGGTGGATGGGCGTGCATGGAGTTTCAGCATGGAGTCTACATAAGAATATCATAAGAGTCATACAAGGTATATGTATTCCTAAAGAAGGAAGGTAGGAATGCTAGAAATAAAATGTGAAAACGCTGTTTGAGCCAAATGACTATCCTTCAGAAGCTGGGATTCCTGCTGTAGTAAAACCAATAGAAAGGAGGCAAGAGAGTTATGGAAGGTAAATTGGAAATGGAAATTGGAAATGCTAAGAGGGGAATTAAAAGAGTAAGTAGCTCACCCTTTCCCACTCAAATATGTAAGAAAAATTTCAGTGAACTACAGGGAGTAGAGGGAGTTACTGATTAGGTTACAGACACTGCAGAGAAGCTAAATTATTTTTTTACATTGGACTTCATTGCAAAGGATTTTCAGAAGATACCTACCCCAGATCTACACTTTTCAGGTTATAAGGCTGAGTTGTTGTCAGAGATTTGGGTGTCAAAAAAGGAGGTGATGGGAGAGAACTGGTCGATTAAAGAGCAGAAAGTCAGCAGAACCGTATGGTACATTGTCTAAGATTCTGGAAGGAACCAATGAAATTGCAGCTCTCAGTTTCTAAAGTATTTGTTTGTCATAAGTGTACTTGTTTTGCAGTACAGCAAATAAGCTCAGTGTTTATCATTCTCCTTCATTGCATGCAGGTCCATGGTTTGTTTTACATCAGAATACAGGATACATGGAACTATAGTTATTGACCATATTGTCTATGATAAAAGAAATTAATCTTATCAAGCTTCCTTTTACATTTGTTGTTGTTTTACTCTTTTTGTGTCATGCTTTCTTTTCTTGATCTTGACAAGCTTAGCAGTCAGGCACACAAATTGCAATATCCATTATTTTAGTTCTACTTCTCTGAATTATATTTCATTATGTCTGAAGTTTGTTTCCTCTTCCCTGCTTTTTATGTCATAGCCACTGCTCTTCAGATGGTTGCATGCCAACAAATGCCAAATGGAAAGACAAAAACAACAAACAATTTACTGTTGTCAATTGTACCCTCTTTGGAGGGAATTTTTGGTAAGGGAGCAGGAGGAGGAAGATTTATGTGGCTGGGAAAAATAGTTGTCCTACAAACAAAGCAACATTTTATCATAAATTTGACAATGCAGCACAAATGAAGAGAGGCACTTTCTATAGTAATAATGTAATCCCTGTAAGAACTACAGCTGTCTATTCAGGTGCGCTTCAATCTCTCCTTGATGGGAATAATTACCTTCCACCCTCACTGGGTAATTGCCTTTTGATTGAGGTCATCAGACCAATCAAATCAGTGAGAGGCAGAAATCACTGGTAGAGTTAAAAAACAAGGGGGAAAAAGCATGTAGAGAAATTTGAAAAAGCGGAATTAATGAAGAGAACTTGCCTCTATTTTAATGCTCAGTGTTCACAGTGATATTTCAAATGAAATCATTACATAAAAATAACGTGCTGTTAAATATGTTAAAGCTTGTGGCTGTTTACTTGTCTTTCCCAGGAAAGCAAGAAAGGTTTTTGTGTCACTGACATATTTTGTTATTTGAACAATGAAGTTTCTAATTGCAGCCTTTGACGTTAGTTTCCCTTTGTGAAAATCACTGTCAGTTTGGATATTTTTGTTGCCTATTGTTCATGTTCATCAAATGAATTTCATAGCTTTTATGAGTTTTTTTTTTCTCTATTTTCCTCTAAAGTGCATCTCTGGATCATTTTATTATATAATGTTATTGGAGGCTATTTGTGAATATTTCCTTTCACCTGTTGATGATCTGCCTGTATTGTAGTTCAGGATTAATTATTTTTTGTCCCTGATAAGCTCTCCTGTCATTCTAACAACGTCAAAAATAAATGCATAATTACACAGGGTAGTAGTTGATTGCTAACATTTTCATCATTGTACGTGTGTGTGTTGTAAAGAAGATTTTGTTTTTGACAATGAGTGAAGTTCACAGGAGGCTAACGTGCATATTTTTCTATTGCTAATTTAACAGACTTTTAAAAAGCGGTGGTTAAAATACAGGATCCTCCTGAGCTTGAAGAGGTATGCAGTGGAAATCCTTATCCCGTTAAAATAGCCCATGGCTGATAAAGCAATCTTTGTACTGAGATCACTGTTCAGGGATTAATATTCATATCTCTCAGTCAAATTCAAGTTCACAGTCATATTGGAAGAGCATATTGAATGGAGTCCTGTAGAGATTGGTCCTGGGTCCGGTTCTGTTCAATATCTTCATAAATGATTTAAATAATGGCAATTATAAAGTTTGTGGACGATGCTAAACTGGGAGGGGTTGCAAGTGCTTTGAAGGAAAGGATTAACATTCAAAATGGTCTGGACAAACTACAGAAATGGTCTGAAGTAAATAGGATGAAATTCAATAAGGACAAATGTGAAGTACTCCACTTAGGATGGAGCAATCAACCGAACACATACAAAATGGGAAATGATTGCCTAGGAAGGAGTACTGCAGAAAGGGAGCCGAAGGAAATTTTTTTTTTTTTTTTTAGTTCTTGTAGTGACCCATCCACTCCCAGTTTTCTTTCAGGCCTAATTTGATGGTGTCCAGTTTGCAAATTAATTCCAGTTCTGCAGTTTCTCACTGGAGTCTGTTTTTGAAGTTTTTTGTTGTTGAAGAATTGCCACTTTTAGGTCTGTTATTGAGTGTCCAGGGAGGTTGAAGTGTTCTCCGACTGTTTTTGAATGTTATAATTCTTGATGTCTGATTTGTATTCGTTTATTCTTTTGCATAAAAACTGTCCAGTTTCGCCAATGTACATGGCAGAGGGGCATTGCTGGCACATGATGGCATATATATATAAACTAATTTCCCCATGCTAATCCCAGTTGTGAGCAGCCACTCTTCATTCTTTAGAAAGTAAGTCTCTGGATGTTTCAAACCTATAGGACCGCCTCTAATAATCCATGCTCAGGCTGGCACAGTAAATCTACTTTACCCGGCTCAGTGCAAGTTCAGAGGTTTTTTTATTTTATGCACCAGTTCCATACAGTGCAAGGAGTCTGGTTTCATGTTGCTTTGATAAGACACTGCATGCTGAAATTTCATCAGCCTGTTTGGAAACATGCTATGAAGTTTCATGTGACAAATATATTGTTCTTGAACCAGCACAGTGATGCTGGGAGAAGACGGTTTCCCATTTTGAGCGATTTCTCTTTATGAAATGTCATTTATAGGAATCTGCTCACTGTTAGGAGAGGCATGAAAGAAATTGTGTGCAACATCTCTGTTTGTTTTTGTTATTCTTGTTATAAAAAGTGTATTCCCACGCAACAGGTGCCAAAAAGCACTGAAGCAAAGAACACTTTGAACAATTGAAAGAGTTGATTTTTATAGGAGGTATGTGAGTTTTACACATTAATATTTCTTTCTTAATTGACATGAATGTACTACAAAACCTTTTTTATTATATCTTTTTCTTAGAAAATCTGTCATTGGGATATATCGGTTTCTTTGTGATGAAAGGGAAGATCTAAAACACGTGGTTTGAGTCTGCAGCATTAAGCAGGCTACAGTATGTCAGCTTCATTTTCACAAAGGGTACTTAATAGAAAATCACTCAATGCTCTGTGAAAATAGAACCAATACAAATGCATTGCTGTGCTGAAAATCCTGTTGGCATGAAACAAGTACATAATTTTAGTGGCTAATCCTACAATCAAACACTAACTGGCTGGGGTTAGGAAGAAACTTCCCTGTTGTGCAGATTAATTGGCCTTCTCAAGCAGACAGAGCCCACAACAAGAGTTAGAGAGCATAGCGACTGAATAAGGAGGGTAGGTCCATCGATCACTGTTAGCCAAGATGATCAAGGATGTAACTCCTTGCTTGGAGTGACTCTAAACCTCTGACTGCCAGAAGCTGTGAGGGGAAGATTGGACAAATCTTTCCAAAATCGCCCTGTTTTTTAAACACCCCTGAAGCTCTGGTACTGGCCACTGTCAGAGAGTGGATACTGGGCTAGATGGATCATTGGCCTGACCTGTATGGTAGTTCTTATGACCATTGCAGGGGTTTCTTGAAACTTCCTCTTAAGCATCTGTGCTGACCACAGGACTAGATGGACCACTGTTTGGCTCTTGTATGGCAATGTGCATGCTACTATGTGTTCCACTTGTAGAAACTATGCACATGCCATATTACATCAAATGCAAAATGGTACCTCAAAATGTAGCCCTCAATTTTTACTCTGTCTTTGATATTTATATGATCTTGTTCCTCTTGTCTGTCCTCCCTGTCCTGCTCTCCTACTTGCTGTTACATTCTTCTACTTTAAATTAGACTGTAAACTTTTTGGGGTAGGGACTTGTGTTTTTGTTCAGTGGCCAGCATAAAGGGGCCCTGTGGCTAGTAAAGCACTGCTGTAATCATAGCTAATATATCTTTTTCTGAGTAAAATCTAAGTAAGGATCTTGGCATTATTGCCAATAATACTAGTGTTTAATTATAAATACTACTAGCATGTCTACATTTTGAAAGTTAATCACTAAGAAATTCGGCTTGAAATGAGGTGTGCATAAATGGCCCTCCCTTAGCAGAATGCAAATACAGCTTTGCTAGCAGAAATGAAAGTGAGTAAGTGAAAACAGTATTGTTCCAATTTTTTCAGAAAAAGGTGCAAGACTAAAATATGCTTACAGCTTTACCCTTAATCCTACGCTCACTGAGGTGAATTATGTGATAGTCAAAGAGTGGGGAGAAATGTTGGACTCTTCTCTTGTGCTCTGCACAGCTTCAGATAGGAAGTGTTATATTGTTGAGAACTCTAGCATGAAGAATTGTGCTATACTGATATTTTATTTTGTTAAATGTAAACTGGCCATTTCTTATTATGGGAAGCCTTGAGTACATGCTGATATCATTTTGGCAGAAATTTAGCCACAGCTGACAGCTAAAAATAGAAATCTGAACAAAATACAAAAGGATGTGACTTCATATTTTGACAGGGCTAAGAATTATGAATTTATAAACATTTAATCTGTGTCAAATTCAAACTGAAGTCCCCAGACCATGTGGGTTTTGTGGGTCAACTGACTGAAACACAATAAGAATATGAAATACAGGAGAACAAAAGGGACAAAGTTCTGCGTAAGTAAGTCACTGCCAAAATATGGACAGTGTGTTTGTTTTTAAATCACTACTTCTCATTCATATTTGAAATATAGCACAATTGTGGCACTATTATCCACATAGAATAATTGATTGTGATATCTTCTAACTTCTTATATATGTGTTAATTTTTAAACTTTTTATTGAGACTGTTTTCATTCTTTCCACTCAAAGGATATGGTGATTTAAAAAAAGAGAGACACACAGAGGGAGAGAGAATATAGAAGTGCTGAAGAGTAGAAAAATCAATGAGAGAGAAGCTTAAGGGAATTCTTTATTTTATCATACATATTTATAAAGCAGGTATCAGAGCATTTTCTAGGTACATTTTGAATGATTTTTTTTAATTGTAAGTAAATAACAGTATCTGTTTTTGCAACCCAACCCCCTTTAGTCAATAGAAACAGCCTTGTTTGGACCCGTAATTAGCAGATATATCCTCATAATGCCACAACTTCTGAAGGCAGAAACTGAGAAAAATGAGATTGTGTAGATTAAAGGGCAAAGAGCCTGTTGTCTACAGATTGCTCATAGATACATTTTGCAGTGCCTTGTAAAGTGATCAGATTCACGTTCTGTTGAGACATGAGGCCCTGCCCCACCACGGAAAGGGTGCTGCCACTGGATCCCACAGGTAGCTGAAGCATTAGAATATCAGGGTTGGAAGGGACCTCAGGAGGTCATTCCTCAGGACCGCAGAGCAGAGCAGTGGGAAAGAAGCAGCGCCTGGAGTAACTTTGGACTATCTATTTGGGGCTTTATAGATAGTAACTAGAACTTCAAACTTCATCCAGAAATGGACTGGAAGGTGTGAAATGCTCAACTGTCTACCTCACTTGGAAGTGGGACGAAGGCTATTGAGTGCTTTCAGAATGAGCCTTGGGGAGAGAGCAGTGCTGTAGTCTAGTCCAGAGGCAATAATGACAAGGATGTCTTTGATGAGATTTCCATCCTTGTAGGGAAGAGAGGTGCTTCGGGCCATGATGCAGTCTGAAAATCCAGAAGCAGTGATTAATCTAGTTAGACCCTCTAATTGTAAAACCCTTTGACAAGAAGCTGAGAAACACCCAAGACTGAGTGAGCAGTTACACTTTGCCAAAAGCTTAAATAGTTCTCTCGGTCAATCAGCGTCATCTCCACTTTTTCTTTCTGGAATTTATACCAGCTATCTTTATTTTACATCTCAACCACCACCAGACATTTGGAGAGCAAGGAGATAGCTATGTGTGGCTCTGATGAAAAGGAGACTCAAACATGAGACATTGGTATGTTGGTGGGATTGTTTCCATTGTCCCAATATATCCCCAGCAGCCTCATGTAAACACTGAATGTAGAGGTGACAAGCAGAGCCCTTTAAAACTCTGTCACTCAGATTGTTCAGTAAAGAGATCTCATCTAGGTTCTTCTAAAAGGAGTGATCTCCACTACCCTGGAGTGAGTGTCCACAGTTAAGTCAACATCACCTCATGATTAATGACATCAGAGGTCACTGAAAAATCAAATCTTACCAGCAATGACCTTGCATATGTTTGACAGTTTCTTTAATATAGGAGAGTTCAGTTTGTGTGCACTGAAAACCTGTTGAGTCTCTGTGGGACCAGAGGTCTTTCTGCACTATTTATAAGGTTCAAGACCTACATCCAGCATTTGCTGATATCCTATAAAGGAGTTCATTGCTGATCACATGAAAAAGCACCTTCATCAGGGCACACTTTACTGGACTGATTTGGGAACTCATCAGCAAAGCCTCCTACCACTAGATTGTCCAGTCCTTTGAGGCAGGGGAGAAGAAGTGATGGCTTAGTTATCTACAAATTAAATAATCTCCACAACAATAGTGAGGTAGGTACCTAGCCCCGTTTTACCTAGTTGTACACTCTTTGGGGCAAAGACTTGTTTTTGTGTTTGTACAGTGCCCATCAGAATTGGGTCCTGGTCTAGGATTGGAGCATCTAGACCTTACCACAATACAAATAATTTTTAATATTAATGTACATATGCGGCAAATGCACCAGAAATGTTGATGACTTACCTGAGGGTAGGGGAGAGGGAATTGGTGGTAGGATTGGGATTATAATTTAGGAATTCCTGTGTCCCAGTTTAGAGGGAATTCATAACTTCACATATAAGGTGAACACATGCATTTTACAATAATATTAATAACCAGTATGTGACTAGTTTTCCAATGATACTGTCTAAGGAATATTTGTACAAATATTGCAGTTGTGTGTGGGGTGTGAATACAGGAGTGCTTAGGGTCACAAGAGTCCAGATAAACACACTTGGGTAGGTGTGGGTTTTTTTGGCCAAGGGTGTTATCTCCTTTGACTCTTGAAATTTGTCCCTAGGGGATATAGAGCAGAAAGTCCTGGAATTTCTTTAGTTAGGCTGAACATCTTGTTAAACAAAATAAGCAACCAAAAACATAAGCATGTATTTTATTCCGTGAGCATCATGAGTAGAACAATAATTGTATCTTTTAAATTGGATAAAGGTTTAGGTAAGTTTGTAATGACCTAATATAAGAATAAAATATAATATTTTTATTGATGTTCACGTTTTCATAAATATTGAGGTTTTCCCCTTACAGCACCCCAACAATTAATTAAATTTACAATATCATAATGAAGATCATCCAGAGGGAGCTGAGTCCAGGGCAGTTGACTGAGCAGAGTTTACTCAAAGTTACATGTAATATGGAAACCCCCACACTGCAATCAATTAAGTTCACAGTATAGGAAAGTGTGGGTGATGGGTGGGTAGTGCCCTTCCTCTTTGTTAAAGTTTAATAAAAGTTGCAGCCTGCTACTTAATTCCATGCATGTATTTGTCCTCATTTCGATTCTTGTGTCTACGTCAATGGCTTTTGTAGCCTGCCTGAAAGGTCAACAAATTGAGATTATTTTGAATCACGGTGTTGGGAGCAAGTTTCAGAATCCCATGGCCCTCAGAGAATGCGCTGTTCACATCCTCCCTCTTTTGTGCAGAGAATAATCCATCTCAAGCAATTCTGTTGACTAAAGCTGTGGCAAATATATTCCTGGAAGAGAAGCACTTAGAGACCAATATGCAGTCAGCGTAGATCCTATAGCATTGGTACTTTGCTCCCGCAAAGCTGCTGTATCTTTCACTAGCTTCAGCCTTAAAATTGTTTTAAATTGTCACCTCATGTACAGCTCTGTACAACAGTTTAATCTTGATGTGATAAAAGTAGCAACATACGCTCCCAGACGGAATGGTTGCAATCTTGTTTTTTTGTGGCACAGGTGATTTTATGCTAAAATCTTTTATTCCTTTTTTCTTTGTTTCAGGCTTTACAACATCCTGCACCATTCTAGTCTTATTACTTGTAAAGTAATATTTACCAGCAATTTATGCTAAACTGGCGCTTATTGTTACTCACAGACCCTGGGAGCTGCAGCGTTCTCTGCATTCCTGTCTGCTTGCTTTTGTCAAAGAATGACTCAGGGAGAGAAAGGAGGTATATCAATTATCCTCTCAATCCCTGCTCTTTTTTAAAGTGTGCTTTCCGTGCTAATCTGCTCACTACAAATTAAAAGATATACTGCCAGGCTGCTGAGCCAACCAATTCCTTGAGCTGAGTAAATCTAAAGAATACAAAACATTGCAGATCTGGTTTCTGACAGGGAATCATATTATTCTCATAATGAACAATATTTATAGCAAGTGAATACCAATAGAGATATTAATGTAGCTAATTCTTCTGGCTCATCACATGATCACAATACTGGTTATATGAGCTCTTAAAGATTTTTCAGGACAACACTTGTGGTGTTTAGATGTTGCTTGTAATGATTAGAATTGGGAGCACTGGTTGTTGGGAGTCTGAAAGGACAGGAAACAGGAAGGAGTGGGGAGGAATTGAGAGGCTGGGAGAAAGCTACAGAGGGTGCAGCAGCAGCTTGGTAAAGAGGTTTCCACTTTGAAAATAAAGTCCTGTTGAAGCTTGTTAGTACCTTGCCTGGTTGATACAACAACACTTTAATTTTGTAAATATTTTTTTGAAGCTTTGGCTCTCTGAAGTTTAGTTGTTGGCTCAGAAGGTTGCACTGAGGAACTTGAACACCAAGAAGGAGAGTTGTTCAAAGAATGGGCCTTCAAACCAATCACTACCACGTCACATGAATGGGAAAGGAAGCACTAGAGCTGTTCTATTTATGGAGGCATGACTGCCTCCTCCTTGGCTGACACACTGGGGATTGAACTGGGAGTCCTCCAGAGCTAAAAGCATGAGTTCCTACAGCTTAAAGTTAAAGGGCCCACACTTAGTGATGAAGGAAATTTTCCTCTTTCTCCTGACTGTCATGGACAGTAGTCAAAACCTCTAGCTTCTTTAAGCTCTCATCCTCATTGATTATCCAGCCAAGGAAAAGAAACCATACCATACGACCAATCACAACTAACCACACATCTAGTCTTGCAAATATCTAATATTAAATATTATGAGCAAACTAACAACAATAAACTTCTGGTTAATAAATAAATAAATAAATAATTCTGCTATCAAGTAGCTATGAGATTACTACAGTGGAGGAAACTTGTCTTCTCAGACACTTCCTGTGCAAACAGGCTCGTGGTGCAAATCATTCTTGTTCAGAGGGCCATTAAGTTCTGCTTGGAGGACATATGTGGTGCTTAACCTCTGTGGGAGCTCTCTTAGGGTATGTCTACACTACGGAATAAGGTCGAATTTATAGAAGTTGTTTTTTTAGAAATCGGTTTTATATATTCGAGTGTGTGTGTCCCCACAGAAAATGCTCTAAGTGCATTAAGTGCATTAACTTGGCAGAGTGCTTCCACAGTACCGAGGCTAGAGTCGACTTCTGGAGCGTTGCACTGTGGATAGCTATCCCACAGTTCCCGCAGTCTCCACTGCCCATTGGAATTCTGGGTTGAGATCCCAATGCCTGATGGGGCTAAAACATTGTTGCGGGTGGTTCTGGGTACATATCGTCAGGCCCCCCTTCCCTCCCTCCCTCCCTCCATGAAAAAAAGGGCAGACAATCGTTTCGCGCCTTTTTTCCTGAGTTACCTGTGCAGACGCCATACCACGGCAAGCATGGAGCCCGCTCAGGTAACCATCACTGTATGTCTCCTGGGTGCTGGCAGACGAGGTACGGCATTGCTACACAGTAGCAGCAACCCATTGCCTTCTGGCAGCAGACGGTGCAGTATGACTGGTAGCCGTCCTCATCGTGTCCGAGGTGCTCCTGGCCACGTCGGCTGGGAGCACCTGGGCAGACATAGGCGCAGGGACTAAATTTGGAGTGACTTGACCAGGTAATTCTCTTTAGTCCTGAAGTCAGTCCTATTGAACCATCTTATGGTGAGCAGGCAGGCGATACGGATTGCTAGCAGTCATACTGTACCATCTTCTGCCGGGCAGGCAAGAGATGAGGATGGCTAGCAATCATACTGTACCATCTTCTGCCGAGCAGCCATGAGATGTGGATGGCATGCAGTCCTTCTGCACCATCTGCTGCCAGCCAAAGATGTAAAAGATAGATGGAGTGGATCAAAACAAGAAATAGACCAGATTTGGTTTGTACTCATTTGCCTCCTCCCCTGTCTAGGGGACTCATTCCTCTAGGTCACACTACAGTCACTCACAGAAAAGGTGCAGCGAGGTAAATCTAGCCATGTATCAATCAGAGGCCAGGCTAACCTCCTTGTTCCAATAAGAACAATAACTTAGGTGCACGATTTCTTATTGGAACCCTCCGTGAAGTCCTGCCTGAAATACTCCTTGATGTAAAGCCACCCCCTTTGTTGATTTTAGCTCCCTGAAGCCAACCCTCTAACCCGTGTCGTCAGTCACCCCTCCCTCCGTCAGAGCAATGGCAGACAATCGTTACGCGCCTTTTTTCTGTGCGGACGCCATACCAAGGCAAGCATGGAGGCTGCTCTGCTCACTTTGGCAATTAGGAGCACATTAAACACCACACGCATTATCCAGCAGTATATGCAGCACCAGAACCTGGCAAAGCGATACCGGGTGAGGAGGCGATGTCAGCGCGGTCACGTGAGTGATGAGGACATGGACACAGATTTCTCTGAAAGAATGGGCCCTGCCCATGCATGCATCATGGTGCTAATGGGGCAGGTTCATGCTGTGGAATGCCGATTCTGGGCTCGGGAAACAAGCACAGACTGGTGGGACCGCATAGTGTTGCAGGTGACGATTCCCAGTGGCTGCGAAACTTTCGCATGCGTAAGGGCACTTTCATGGAACTTTGTGACTTGCTTTCCCCTGCCCTGAGGCACATGAATACCAAGATGAGAGCAGCCCTCACAGTTGAGAAGCAAGCGGTGATAGCCCTGTGGAAGCTTGCAACGCCAGACAGCTACCGGTCAGTTGGGAATCAATTTGGAGTGGGCAAATCTACTGTAGGGGCTGCTGTGATGCAAGTAGCCCACGCAATCAAAGATCTGCTGATATCAAGGGTAGTGACCCTGGGAAATATGCAGGTCATAGCGGATGGCTTTGCTGCAATGGGATTCCCTAACTGTGGTGGGGCCATAGACAGAACCCATATCCCTATCTTGGCAGTGGAGCACCAAGCCGCCAAGTACATACACCGCAAGGGGTACTTTTCAATAGTGCTGCAAGCTCTGGTGGATCACAAGGGACGTTTCACCAACATCAACGTGGGATGGCCGGGAAAGGTGCATGACGCTCGCATCTTCAGGAACTCTGGTCTGTTTCAAAAGCTGCAGGAAGGGACTTTATTCCCAGACCAGAAAATAACTGTTGGGGATGTTGAAATGCCTATATGTATCTTTGGGGACCCAGCCTACCCTTTAATGCCATGGCTCATGAAGCCGTACACAGGCAGCCTGGACAGTAGTCAGGAGCTGTTCAACTACAGGCTGAGCAAGTGCAGAATGGTGGTAGAATGTGCATTTGGACGTTTAAAGGCGCGCTGGCGCAGTTTACTGACTCGCTTAGACTTCAGCAAAACCAATATTTCCACTGTTATTACTGCTTGCTGTGTGCTCCACAATATCTGTGAGAGTAAGGGGGAGACGTTTATGGCGGGGTGGAAGGTTGAGGCAAATCGCCTGGCTGCTTGTTACGCGCAGCCAGACACCAGGGCGGTTAGAAGAGCACAGGAGGGCCCGGTACGCATCAGAGAAGCTTTGAAAAACAGTTTCATGACTGGCCAGGCTATGGTGTGAAAGTTCTATTTGTTTCTCCTTGATTAAACCTCCCGCCCCTTGGTTCACTCTACTTCCCTGTAAGCTAACCACCCTCCCCTCCTCCCTTCGATCACCGCTTGCAGAGGCAATAAAGTCGTTGTTGCTTCACATTCATGCATTCTTTATTCATTCATCACACAAATAGGGGGATGACTACCAAGGTAGCCCAGGAGGGGTGGTGGAGGAGGGAAGGAAAATGCTACACAGCACTTTAAGCACAGCACTTTAAAAGTTTACATCTTTAAAATTTATTGAATGCCAGCCTTCTTTTTTTTGGGCAATCCTCTGTGGTGGAGTGGCTGGTTGGCCGGTGGCCCCCCCACCGCGTTCTTGGGAGTCTGGGTGTGGAGGCTATGGAACTTGGGGAGGAGGGCGGTTGGTTACACAGGGGCTGTAGTGGCAGTCTGTGCTCCAGCTGCCTTTGCTGCAGCTCAACCATACACTGGAGCATACTGGTTTGGTCCTCCAGCAGCCTCAGCATTGAATCCTGCTTCCTCTCATCACGCTGCCGCCACATTTGAGCTTCAGCCCTGTCTTCAGCCCACCACTTACTCTCTTCAGCCCGCCACCTCTCCTCCTGGTCATTTTGTGCTTTCCTGCACTCTGACATTATTTGCCTCCACGCATTCGTCTGTGCTCTGTCAGTGTGGGAGGACAGCATGAGCTCGGAGAACATTTCATCTCGAGTGCGTTTTTTTTTCTTTCTAAGCTTCACTAGCCTCTGGGAAGGAGAAGATCCTGTGATCATTGAAACACATGCAGCTGGTGGAGGAAAAAAAAAAGGGACAGCGGTATTTAAAAAGACACATTTTATAAAACAGTGGCTACACTCTTTCAGGGTAAACCTTACTGTTAACATTACATACATAGCACAAGTGCTTTCGTTACAAGGTCGCATTTTGCCTCCCCCCACCGCGTGGCTACCCCCTCAACCCTCCCACCTCCCTATGGCTAACAGCGGGGAACATTTCTGTTTAGCCACAGGCAAACAGCCCAGCAGGAATGGGCTCCTCTGAGTGTCCCCTGAAGAAAAGCACTCTATTTCAACCAGGTGACCATGAATTATATCTCACTCTCCTGAGGATAACAGAGAGAGATAAAGAACGGATGTTGTTTGAACGCCAGCAAACATACACTGCAATGCTTTGTTGTACAATGATTCCCGAGTACGTGTTACTGGCCTGGAGTGGTAAAGTGTCCTACCATGAAGGACGCAATAAGGCTGCCCTCCCCAGAAACCTTTTGCAAAGGCTTTGGGAGTACATCCAGGAGAGCCGCGAATGCCAGGGCAAAGTAATCCTTTCACATGCTTGCTTTTAAACCATGTATAGTATTTTAAAAGGTACACTCACCGGAGGTCCCTTCTCCGCCTGCTGGGTCCAGGAGGCAGCCTTGGGTGGGTTCGGTGGGTACTGGCTCCAGGTCCAGGGTGAGAAACAGTTCCTGGCTGTCGGGAAAACCGGTTTCTCCGCTTGCTTGCTATGAGCTATCTACAACCTCATCATCATCATCATCTTCTTCGTCCCCAAAACCTGCTTCCGTATTGCCTCCATCTCCATTGAAGGAGTCAAACAACACGGCTGGGGTAGTGGTGACTGAACCCCCTAAAATGGCATGCAGCTCATCATAGAAGCGGCATGTTTGGGGCTCTGACCCGGAGCGGCCGTTCGCCTCTCTGGTTTTCTGGTAGGCTTGCCTCAGCTCCTTCAGTTTCATGCAGCACTGCTTCGGGTCCCTGGTATGGCCTCTATCCTTCATGCCCTGGGAGATTTTGACAAAGGTTTTAGCATTTCGAAAACTGGAACGGAGTTCTGATAGCACGGATTCCTCTCCCCATACAGCGATCAGATCCCGTACCTCCTGTTCGGTCCATGCTGGAGCTCTTTTGCGATTCTGGGACTCCATCATAGTCACCTCTGCTGATGAGCTCTGCATGGTCACCTGCAGTTTGCCACGCTGGCCAAACAGGAAATGAAATTCAAAAGTTCACGGTTCTTTTCCTGTCTACCTGGCCAGTGCATCTGAGTTGAGAGTGCTGTCCAGAGCGGTCACAATGGAGCACTCTGGGATAGCTCCTGGAGGCCAATACCGTCAAATTGTGTCCACAGTACCCCAAATTCGAGCCCGCAAGGCCAATTTAAGCTCTAATCCCCTTGCCGGGGGTGGAGTAAGGAAATCGATTTTAAGAGCCCTTTAAGTCGAAATAAAGGGCTTCATCGTGTGGACGGGTGCAGGTTTACATCGATTTAACGCTGCTAAATTCGACCTAAAGTCCTAGTGTAGACCAGGGCTTACAGGAATGAAGCCTTATTGTGCTGAGCAACTTATTTACTCTTGATTCATTGCTTCAGATGGAATCCTAACAGTGTAGTTTAAACAGTGAAACTCAATAAAGAAAAAAAAAAGGGTTTCTAGTTTCTTTTATGCTTCCTAAATAGAAGGGGATAGAATGAATTTTAAAATGATGGAAAATAAATTGGAACTATCCTTTCAGGAAATATTCAGAGGCGCCCGCACACACACACACAAACACACACGACGAAGGCCTGTTAAGAAGGTTTCATGTAATAACAGTGAGCTAAATTTAATTCAGAAAGGATATATATGGCTAACCTGATAACCTTTGAATTGTGGTATCTAATATAAATGAATCTTACATATTCAAAAGAGAATCCTATTTTAAATATTGCAGGCACATTTTATGTTCACCCCAAAGAGAAAAGAGAATTATTATGAGAACAAATTGCTCCCTTATGCACGAAGGTATCTGAATCAATCTCCAGTTCTAACTTGAAACCTTTCTGTCATCTTTCTAAGCATGGGATTCAAGAGACTTCGAATGATGGGTTTAATTTAATATTATGACAGATTATTTTCTAGAAAGTGCAGCACAGTCCTTTGGAGCCCACAACTTTTTGTGCTGCCTCTGAGTCTGTTACTTAAGACTGAACAAAGCAGTTCTGTGGCTAGTTGCAATAACTACCTACCATTTAAACTCTCATTCCATAGAATTGTGGTTAAAAGTGTGAGGATTGACAGCTATACTTTATATTAGTTGCAAATTTTTTGACAACGCTTCTCCATTGGAAAATGCCAATTTGTTGAAAACAAACCTTTTTACAGAAACATCTGTTTCAAGAAATCTTATATTGGGATAGGTTTCAGAGTAGCAGCCGCTTTAGTCTGTATTCACAAAAAGAAAAGGAGGACTTGTGGCACCTTAGAGATTAACCAATTTATTTGAGCATAAGCTTTCGTGAGCTACAGATCACTTGGCATAGTGTCTTAGGTCCAGGATGGAATTTTCTCGAGGGGAAAGGGGAAATATATAGATAGTATATAATATAAATAGAGAGAGAGAAACACACACAGCCTGGTGTTAGGACACTCACTTGTGTTAGTATATATTAATCTTTCATTATTTCTTTTTTATATTAAATTCTCATGAAGCATCCCAGAATCTTTCCTGTGTTAGCCAAAGATGTTGGCTAAACTCTGTTAAAGAGCATTTTCTTTCAGATAAATGAATGGCTTTGTCCTAGTAGACCTATATTTAATTTTCCACTCAATTTTTACTCTGAAGTGAAGCTGACCTTTGTGTGTTATTAATAAACTGAATTTTAGCTGGACCTTACTGTGCTATGAAATAGTGCATTATGTGTGTCTTTTTTTAACTCTAAACTCTTAGGGAAATGTCCAGATATCCAGAAAGGAAAGACTTGTAACTCATGTAGGTGTTTCTGTGATTAATGAAACAGTAATCACAGGTGTTTCTGTGATTAATGAAACAGTAATCTATTGAAAGAAGCATTTAGCTTATCAGGAATTATTCTGACATCATTTCTGTCCATAATTACTTGGTTATAGGGATATTTTGTAATTGACAAAAGGGTGGATGGTTGAACAGATATATTTAGCTTGTCAGTTATGTAAACCAGATACCATGAAAAAACACCCATGGTCAATGGCTCATTTTCTTTGTCTTTTTTTCTGTAAACACACACAGTATAAAAAGATACCTGTTACAGATGTATGTTAAAATGGCTGGAATGGTGTGATTGGTAGGGGATGCTCCTAAATGCTCCATAATTAATAAACTTAGCAACTGGCAAAACACAAGGAACATGTGGTATAGCAGGTATGTTCTATAATCAATATATCAGCAAAACATTAGTATATGGATTAATAGCTAAGCATTAAGAACTAATTGTGTTTAAAAAGATCCTAGTAGTGATAAATTAGTTACAGATATCATAGGTTTATTGATTCCAAATAAGATCAAGCATGAGAGAAGATTTATTAAATGACTTATTAAATCCAAACAGGCAACACTTGGGATTCGGAAGGCCCAGGTTCAAGTTCTTGCTCTGACTTAGGCAGAGCAGGGACTTGAACCTGAGGTTTTTACACTACAGCTTTAGTAGCACTCCTAACCATGGGGCTATTGGCTATTCTGGGGTGGGGGGTGGGGGTGTTTTCCTTTCTCATTTCCCCCATCCCCCCAAAAAAGAGTGTTTTGTTCTGATGTAAAAAATAGTCAGAACCTCCATTTTTTTCCTAAACAGAATTCTTGTTTTCTGACCAGTCCTACTTTGTAGTTCTAAAATAACAGGACATGTCTATTATTAGAACAGGGCATGTCTATTATTAGTTTTATTTTTAACGATTCTGAAATATAAGATTACTGTGAGCCCAACCATTCCACAACACGTAACAGCCCCAAAAGGGAACCTCTGTACTGATGTCATGGGTCCTGACATTAACTAAATTAAGGGATCAGCCTCCTTTGTGACAGCAATCCCCATGTGCCTGGGGACACTGATCTTCCCCATGCTACGCTCCAGGAAATCTGATAGAAAGTCAGGACAATGCCCACCCCCCGGTTTGTGCTTAGGAACTTTCCCTTTTATGGGAAGTTCTGAAGACAGCTGGGTCTGTGACTGTGATGGAGTTGTGCTGCCCATGAGCATGAGGAGAAACTGACGCCCGAGAGATTGCAAGGGGGTACTTGGACTATTGCAAATTGTCTTGATGTCAGGAAGACTTCTGATCCTCTTCAGATGCTAGTGATATTCAAAAAGTGGACTCAAGGCCCCAGTGGGGTTGTTACCTTGGGGAGGATACTCAACCTGAAGCCGCCACACTACAAAAACTAACTTAAAGCATGAATCTCCACAGCAAATATTGGCTCTCCATTTAATTTGACCCACTCACTTATGTTCTAAGGCTTTATCAGCATTTGTTTAATTTCTATTATTTACCCTTCAGGAAATAGGGATTTTAATGGGATCCATTGAAACGGACATGCTGCGTCAGCACATGTGCACCATTTATAAAAAGAACTTGAAAGAAATCATTATTTGCTTCAGAGACATGGAAGTTGGCATTGAAAACAAGACAAAAAAACTCTGAGATTCCACAGGCTTCCGTCTTTAGTGTTTTAAGATGGTTATCACCCAATGCAGCTACCCCAAGCAGATTTCCCTCCCCCTTTGGTTAATAATGAAACACCTGAAAAACATAACTCATTTTTAAACAGATTACATTACAATGTGGCTAATAGTCTGAAATAATTTAATTTATAATTTGTTTTACTTACTAAATCTATTTATGGCTGATCATCTCTGCTCCTGAGTTAATATTTCATCTTGGTCACTTCTTTATATAACACATGATTGTCTGTATTAGTCCTAGTCTATTTTTGTAGGTTGTTCTTCCAGGAGTGCTGTACTGAATAATGATTATTATCCTCTATGTTGCTGCATTGTTTCGATAAAATCATATATTAGAAATTTACTGGTGATGTTTATAACTCTTTAGATTACCTGTTGATTTGCTTGTTTTAGGTATACTTTACAGTGGAATGAGATTGGTCAGTATAACATTCTGACTGTAGTCACTTTTATTTTAATCTCATGCACTAAAACAATGTTGATGTGTTTGGGTTATTGAAACAGCTGTGAATGCTTTTTAAAAACCGTCACATTTTCTTTGAAGCTTTGTCATGAAAATATTTCTGTTCATACTGAATGCAAAAATCCCTAGTATTAATACAACACTGTTAAGGCTGAGAGATCCAACACTCAAATGAAAGGAAAGTCAAAAAGTTAAGGAGTCAAATCTGGCTCCACTGAAATAAATGGTAGAACTTCCCTTATGTCAATAAAACCAGTATTTCACCCATAGTTTCTAATGTTATGTTAATTTGGCTAATAGTACATTTGTACATGTTTCATTGTGTACATTCATGGAAGAGTGATGCATTACAATTTTCATTTAACAAGGAAAGATGGAATGGATGCTGTTTTTGCATTGAGACAGCTAGTGGAAAAAATTAGCATCTGGCAGTGTACAGGGCACAAAATGGCACCAGAACTTTATGTGCAGCTTGTTCAAGCATGTATGTAGGTGCAATGTCATTACGCAGAACTTCTAGTGATGAAATGGATCAAACTATCAGTAAAGGTGGAAGTGCATCAGGACATCAGCATTGAGCCATTTCTGATTTATCCTTATCCAGGATACTCTTCCAAGAAACAAACAGAAGGAGGCAGCTTAGTGCATGTTATTTGCAGATGATATCATTCTGTGTAGAGAGGAGAAAAGATAGTCTAGAAGAGTATCTTGATAAATGCAGAGGTGGGTTAGAGAGACATGGGCTCAAAATAAGCCCAGAGGAAAATCAGAGTATATGGTACATAATTTCAGTAATGTGAACTCTGAAGAATTGTCCTCGAAACTAGATGAAACACAAAGTTTCAAGTGTCTGGATTCCAGAATCCGGGGAAATGGAAGATGAAATTAGAGATAGGATAATAAATGTCTGGCTCAAATGGAGAGCAATAAGTGGTGTAGTGTGTGACAGGAAGATTCCAGTGACATTAAAAGGGAAAGTATAAAATGGTGGTCCAGTATTCAAATGTTTTAGAGTAGCAGCCGTGTTAGTCTGTATTCACGAAAAGAAAAGGAGTACTAATGGCACCTTAAAGACTAACCAATTTATTTGAGCATAAGCTTTCAAGTGAGCTGTAGCTCATGAAAGCTTATGCTCAAATAAATTGGTTGGTCTCTAAGGTGCCACTAGTACTCCTTTTCTTTTTGCAGTATTCATATGTGGTGCTGAGTGTTGGCAAAACAGAAGAAACATAAGTAAATGATGAGTTCCACAGAAATGAGCATGTTGAGATGTGTGAGTTGTGTAAGCAAGAAAGAGCACATGAGGACAGTGTATGTTAGAGACCTACTCAAGGTCACATTCAGAAATGAAAAAATGAAGGAGTGCAGGCTCAGATGGCTTGGTCATGTTAAAGCTGAGTCCTGACAACTATGAAGAGACCAACAGATCAAGTCTGAAGGAAAAAGACAGAAAAGCCAACCTGAGAAGTGGTGGTGGCATATCATAATGGAAGACATATTAGCATGGGGTGTGATAGAGGATATGGCATTGAAAAGAGCTCTTTGGAGGGAGAGGACTTGTAAAGCAGACCTCATTCGATGGGATTCACACAAGAAAGGAGAAGGAAAAAAGGAATGGAAAATACTACCAATGTGTAATATAACCAAGTTAATGATAAGAGAGAAACTTTAACTTATGGAATGTCCTGATTTTGAGTATTTTTTTTCCATAGGCTCAATGCCACATTAATGCTAGTTTCCACGTTAATTTTCCTTACTTCTCAAGAAATGGTGGTAAAAGGCACCAGTAATTTTAGCAATTGTTGAAAACACTCTGCATGTGTGTATACAGATAGCATACTTACAAACATCTTTGTTGTATAGCCCGGATCCCCCTACAATAGAACCTCAGAGTTACCAACACCTCCAGCATAGAGGTTGTTTAACTCTGAAATGTTTGTAACTCTGAACAAAACGTTATGGTTGTTCTTTCAAACGTTTACAACTGAACATTGACTTAATACAACTTTGAAACTTTATTATGCAGAAGAAAAATGCTGCTTTTAACCATCTTAATTTAAATAAAACAAGAACATAAACAGTTTCCTTACCTTGTCAAATATTTTTTTAAACTTTCCTTTTATTTTTTAGCAGTTTACATTTAACACAAGACCGTACTTACTGTATTTGCTTTTTTTTGTTCTTGATCTCTGCTGCCTGATTGTGTACTTCCAGTTCCAAATGAGGTGTGTGGTTGACCGGTCAGTTTGTAACTCTGATGTTCTATTGTATATGATTTACCAATGTTGACCCCTGCACCTCACAGAGCCATAGGATTGTCAGATTGTAGGAGTGGATAATAGAGTACATGCTCCTAGAAAAATCTCTTATATTTGTTTGAAAATATTTTGGAAATGTATGTTGGCCTGATTCTCAGCCCTCTGTAAGGCCACTTTGCCTATCTAAATCATCTTTTCTTTTCTTTTCTTTTCTTTTCTTTTCTTTTCTTTTCTTTTCTTTTTTTTCCTATCTAAACCATCTTATTTATTTTTAGCTGTTCACTTTCATAAGAAGTAAAAATCACAGCAGGACAAAGAAAAAGCAACAGCATGAAATCATGTTGTACTTCCCCCAAATCTGTGGCACATTTATTTTATTGGATTCCACAGTTAATTTGAACTGGTGATACATGTCACTGATAGAGCCTTATCTTTTCACCACAATTTGGAAAGTACTAATTTGGCAGTTTCTCCTTTTCTATTTACGTTATGCTGGCTACATGCTGGAGGTGGAACAGTAGAGAATACTCTAGCCTATGTCATTTGTACTTATTTCAAGCAAAATATTTCATAGTATCATTATTGTCTTTTCAAATTTTTCACCGGCATGCACCCTCACAAACATGGGGGTGGGGGGCGACGTTAATGTCTCTCAGGGTGCTGAGATTTGAAAGCATGAACATATTAGTTCAGGTTTTCTTCCTGATTATTGAATGCTGACTTATAAAACTCAAAATTTTGTATCTGAAATGAGATAATTTGACTTGTAAATAATTTAGTATTCTCATGACTTTGCAGCCTATATATGTGTTAGAGAAGCTAAACCGTGGCAGAGTAATTTTTCTTTGCATTACTCAGAGTCATATCTACTAATCTCAGTCATCCCAACTAAAGAATAGGTCATGTAGTGGGCAAAGTACATTGTATTTAGGAGCCTGTTTGAGATTAGATGAACCCAAGAAACAGGAACAAAATTGGAACAGATTTGTGTGGTGGTCCAGTTTTAAACAGAACATTCTACAAAATACTAGAGGTGACTGGAAGACAATAATGCTATTTCATGGCAACTTCTAAGGCAGTGGTTCCCAGACTTATTCCACCGCTTGTGCAGGGAAAGCCCCTGGCGGGCCGGGCCGGTTTGTTTACCTGCCGCCTCCGCAGGTTCAGCCAATCGCAGCTCCCAGCGGCAGCAGTTCGCTGCTCCAGGCCAATGGGAGTTGCTGGAAGCAGCGGCCAGTACGTTCCTCGGCCCATGCTGCTTCCAGCAGAGGAACAAGTTTGGGAACCACTGTTCCAAGGTATCAATATTTGTTTTTGTTCAATGTTGGAATGAAAACAAAGCCTTTCAAATTTTGTCATGAAAATGGAATTATGTGATGGGAGATGTTCATGCTCTTGCTTTGAATTAGGAGAGACCATGTTCAAGTTCCTACTGTGCCTGATTCAGAGCAGTGTGACATCCCATATTACTCCAAATGAGACAGGATAGAGCTAGATCCTGGGTCTTCTGCATCCAAAGACAGTGCTTTAGCCACCAGGCTATTGAGTTGATGTGTGTGAGAGAGAAACAGACAAATCTGTCTGTCTCTCATGGAAACTATTTGATGAAGTCTTCATCAAAACAGAGACATCTTTGTGAAATGTGTCAACTTTGACAAAACATCTTATTTTGATTTAAATGAGATTTTGTTGAAAATGTTCCTACTGGCTCTGTATAATACTATGACCACAACCTGGGCAAATGTAATACCCTGGCACAGTGTGTGCTGTGTCCATGTCTACAAATCAAAGGATCAGAGCTTACCACTGGAGTTAATGAAGCTCCTTTAGATCACATAAATAAGACTCTTATGTTTATTGCTGACAATCCCAGTGTCAAATCCCATTGGTGACCCATGAACAAAAAAGGGCCATTATACCTGTCCTTTGCACTGTAGATGTGGTCTTGGGTAAACTGTTAGAGGGATTAATTATTTTAGAGTAGCAGGATAAAGATTTTTAATAAGAAAAAGAAAAGTTCACATTTATAAAACCTTACAAATGTAGAAAAAGAAGGTACATTAGATATTTAACACAATCTCTTCAAAGGTGATTTACAAGTATAACAGCATGCTTTAGCAATACTTTATTTCAGCTATGCCTTTAGAGGTACTTCTGCATTTTAAAAATGGTAGTAGTGCTTATAAAATATTATCTACATCAATCTGAGGCACACTGAAGGGAGCATTGTCTAGCGTTTACTTGAACAACAGGGACTGAGAGAGAGGCAGGAGATCAGAGTTATATTTCTAGATCTGATGGCTGATTTGTGCTATAACATTCCCTGAAATTATAGTTAGTTTACGCACTGTGGTTGCATAGTGTAGTGCTCTGGGATGCAATTCCAGACCAGTGAAGGGTTATGTCACTGCCTTTCCTGTAACCTTGGATGCCTCCCAATGCTTTTCTGTTGAATTTGCCAACCTGGGCTGCTCACAACCAGCCTACCAGCCTGCAGGTCAGACCATGGGTGTCTGTGCTAGACAATCCTGGTTCAGCATATCTGACCGCACCAACCTTGGTTACAACCAGCAAGATGAGCCCAGCATGTTCCGAGCCTCAAATTTCCCCAAACCCGTATGCCCCAAAGTGTCCAGCCCTCTCCTGGACTGTTCAGAGAAAGAATATAGTTAATTTGTTCCTCTAAATACACAAAAGCCCATCACGGCTGAGTTGGTGTATAGTAAAATAAAACAAATTTATTAACAGTAGGATTTGGTAATGATGTAGTAAAAAGAATAAAGGTAGAAAGGATTACAAGCAAATAAAAGTGAAAACAGCAGGGGTTCTCAAACTGGGGGTCGGACCCCTCAGGGGGTTGCAAGGTTATTACATGGGGTGTCACGAGCTGTCAGCCTCCACCCCAAACCCTGTTTTGCATCCAGCATTCATAATGGTGTTAAATACATAAAAAATGTGTTTTTAATTTATAAGGGGGGGTCTCACTCAGAGACTTTCTATTTGAAAGGAGTCACAATACAAACATTTGATAATCACTGGAAAACAGTCATTTAAAAGTCTCTAAAATGTAATCTAGAAAGATACAGATTTTCTACAAGATGGTTTCTCTCACTAGTCATTTTTCTTCCCAGTCATGTCTGATTTTTCCTCAGTCAGGACATTCCACAAAAGTACAAGATGCTGGCATCCTTTGTCTTCTTAGGTGAACGATCTTTGCTCAACCAGGTTTCTCACCTAGATTGAGTTCCAGAGACTTGAAACACCTATCCCCTTTCTCAGCTTGCAAAAGCCCTGCTCCTTTGTGTCTGCCTACTGATGGATGCCTAAAATGGCTCTGTCCTTATTTATGTAACCCTTCTGCCAAGTGCCCTTGGTGCTGGCAGTTCAAATGTCCCATATCCAGGGGTTGCTTTTAGCAATACAAAGAGAACCAGCTTGAGTCACCACCCTTTAATCTGGGAAATCTAACACCCACTCTGTTTGCCTCTAAGAGGCAACACTTCCCCTCTTATGCCCACTGAGTGTGTGTAATAAAAGAACATTTTTATTAAAAGGGAAAAGCGGACCCGGCATTAATTTGGGAAAAGCCACAACAACGATTCAGAAGCATGTGATCATAAGCAAACACCTCTCTTTTCTCTCCCCCGCAACAGCATGGTAGGCAGCATTCTCCATCTCTGTTTCCCATCTTGTGGTGTGAAAGTCCACTCGATGAACATTCTTTTAGAACACCACTCCTGTGTTCCTCTGCTTCACTCCACTCACTGTTGGCTATCCTTGGTTAGTGAAGACAGAGAGTTCAGAGATGCCTTTGGGTGGGTTCACCTCCCACCTCTGGGAAGGTGCGGGGGAGGCATCAAGCAATGCATCTCTTGCTGCTGCCATCTCTGCAACTGACTCACAGCCGCTGCTGTTTTTCTGTGTTGCTCACTACTTCTGTGATGCCACGTTCTGTGGCTCCTTCTCTTAGCCCAGGTTTTAGTGCTTTCAGCTGCTACTGGAGAACCTTACTGCTAGTGCAGTGTCTTTCACTACACTGTCCCCACACCTGGAAAAAAGCTTAGCCCCTAGAGCTGCTCATCATTGATGTCAACTCTAGTAATCAATGAACAGAAACAAAGACTCTCAATTGAGTTTAATCAGCTCTGTCTTTAAACACTGGAGAGGAGAGGTTCAAATGATGTCTAGGACTCTTTAGGCAGAGTCCACACCACGGGGTAGGAACTTTTGTCCCTGTTTCCCTCTCATTTTCATGGGGCTTTGGCTTCCTTTCTGTCTGCTTAGAAAATGAGGTTCAGATTAGAGTGACCTCCCTCAATCAGGGCATGTTGAGTACAGTTCTGCTGCCCATTACTCATACAGTAAGAATTACATCATTTCATTACCCCCTGCAGTCAAAATGATTTGTAACCCCAAACCAGCCAAACTGATGTTGTTTGGCAAAGACACTCCATCTGCTGAGCCACCTAGGCAGAGTAGATGCGTCCATGGAAATACGGTCTACTCCTGAAGTCCTTTCCCTCAGCACATCAATAGTTCAGGGGAGAGCAGGGGAGAGCTTATTCAGAACCTGCTTACACTTGTATCTCCGAAAGTTCAATGATATTGTTTCAGGGGGCAGGGAGCTCGCCTCTGTACTCAGCTAGCTCTGTCTACCAGGGAGTTGACCTCATGCTGTTCTTCCCTTCCTGTGGGCTTCCTATCCCCGCCACAATGGGGCTTCCATTGTTTTGATTCTACCCTGCTTAATTTCAGGACTGGCCCTAGACCAAACGGCATCCCAAGCAAGTAGCATCTTCAGCGCCCTCCCCATTTGCATTTGTCTCCCATCAAATTTGCCCTTTGCTGCAAACTAGATTGCAATTGAGGTTTTTGCTTCCTATTTGCTTCTTGAGCTCCTAAAGGCTCCTCGGGGATATCTTTAATATTGTGTGGGGGAAAACAGACAGTATTAGGGAGAGCAAAAGTCTATCTTCTGCAGTCTTATAAAGTCTATCTTCTGCACATCAAACATTACGTGTTAAGCATGGCAAAAGAAGTAACAGTATTTTTTTATATTGTTGTTTAGATATGGGTTCAATAGATATCTCTGGCATCTCATTAAATATGTCCTTTATTAGTCTTCAAGTCTTAAAACACAAGTACACTTTCACAATTACACAATAAAACAAGGTTCAAAATATCACATCTGGGCTCTCACTTCAGTTCATTCTTATATCTCACTGGCTGACTGGTGATGCCCTGCCCCCTTCATAGCCATGAGGGCATGTCTGACAACATTCTAGGAGGTTCAAGGAAAATGTAGTCCTCAGAAAGTTGGAAGGTTCCATGAGATTCTACAAAAGTCCAAAACATTCTAGGAGGTTAGTGAAAATCAATCCACATACAGAATACATGAAACATGTTACTTCAAACATTCTATTTTCCCTTTTGTTGCAAACAGAACCAGCACCCCAAGCCCTGTGCCCCCTAAGCCCAGCACCCCAGGTGGTCACCTGGGTCACCTGCCCCTAAATCCAGTCCTGCTTAATATATAGAGGAGTTGCTCCCCACTCCTGTCTGGGCAGGAACTGTTCCTTTTCTGCCACACACTTGAAAATGTATCATCAATGAGTATTCATAATTCTCCTGGTCATGTGAATATATACATTTCACAATGACATTAGTCTCCTGTGTGTCATTAGCTTTCAGAAAAGACCATGCTCTGTACACTCTTATAATTCAGTAATATTGTATACAATCAGTTGATTCAGTTGCTTATCACTTGCGGTTCAGCCCCCCGTCTTTATAGATGAATACACTTTTGAAATGGCTTCTATTGAAAAGTAAAACCCAGACCAAGCTTCTCTCTCCTGCTGGGAGTAGACACCATACTTTTTTCTCCACAACTTGTTAGTGTGATGTTTTCCTCCACCCTTGGTAGCTTGAGTGGACTGTTTACTGCTTCTATGTAAATTGAGGTAAACACACATTCCTTTGCTTAGGATAAACCTGTTTAACAGCTCTCCCAATATACCTCATTTACACACACTTTTGTTCCTAATTGCAGCATACATTCATAACTCTTAATAGCCATTGTTTACATAAATCATGCAAGAATATTAATTATTAGTGAGTTATTAGTTTTCAAATGATACCTCCCATGGCATATTTTGTGCATAGGGTGTATAGTGTGAAGTGGGGCATAGTGTCACAGATACATTAAGTAGGGGCAGTATTACGGTATTTTTGTTTTTAAATATGCATATGAGAAAGAGCTTTGTTGTTAATGAAATTCAGATTTCTTGATCTGATTTTAAAAATTGATTTAAAATCATAAAATCCTTGGAGCCTTCCAGTAACATAAGGTTCATGCTGGCAGAATTGCAGCATGGAAATTGAGCCCAAATTAGCAAAACACATGTCATAAAATATTATCACCATCAGTAATGCTTAATAAATCATGGCTGTGGGCAGAACGGATGACTTGACAGATCATTAGAATGCCAGTAGTCAGAAAGCTTAAAGCTGTCATAGCTGACATACTTGATGTGTTCTACACAACGAACCATAGTATAACCAAAGAAAAGTAAAGATAATTTACGGAAGGAACAGAAATTCCAGATATCACTATCTAGCATTATTGTAATAATAGTTATTATCCCCATAGGGTCACAGAATGCATATATGATGCAGCTGCTAGTTCCTTGAGATCTGTGGACCTTCTTATTTTACTTTTTATTATTTCTTGCCAATTTTAGAAGGATAAATCTTATATTATCCTTTAACCATTAAACTGAGAATTTTTTCAAATCCAGTTGCTAACTTGGAAGATAGAAAGGAAAAAAAATGGAAATGGAATTGCAACAATATCCTCCCATACCCTTCAGAAGAAATAAATGGATACTTTTTATTTTGTCATTTGTTGCATACTGAGCAGAAGTTTTTTTGAGTTTCATTGGTCTCCTTCCTCCACTGTTAATTTAGATATGACCGTTGTTTATGAGTAATTCAAATTGTTCTTTTAAGTTAGCAGTGCATTCAACAATGGATTTCACCTGCCTTTATCACTTCAAAATGAGATGACTGCAATGTGTTCTACGTAGTGCTATGTCTTAAATCAACGCAGAAATTGAAGCTGGTTCAGGATGAGATATTTTGCTTATTAAGCAATCTATCTTGCTGGGAGCATATGCCACCAGTTCTCCAGAGTCTGCATTGACTGCCTGTGAGCTTGCTGCCGGAGTTTAGAATAATGGTTTTCAGCCCGAAATGGCTTGGGATGGGCCTTTTTGATGGACTACCCCATGCTATGCTGTCACAATTGCACTTAATGGAGGCTCTCAAGCTAGCACCTCCTCAATATAAATGAGAGGGAGCTGCTGGGAAGATGTTCTTCAGCAAGGCCACTAAATTTAGGAATTACTACTCTGGGCCAAAACCAGCCAGTCTGTTGACCATGAGGGTATCCTGAAAAGCTTTGTGAGAAAGAAGGGGTGATACGGACTGACATTTGATAGGGTGGTCATGTTAGTACTGCATTTGGTTGTTATAACTGGCTGGTTATTTTCTTGGTTTGCTGTTGTGTATATTTTTCATGAGATTTCCCCCGATAGCATCTGAAACTTCCACCATCCTTTGAAAGAAAATGGCTAATCCCCTGCTGTCTTTTATCCAATGATGCATCTTTACCTTGGAGGCAAACCTATTATTTCTTAACATTTGTTCTAGCTGCTTTATAATTGCAGCAAGGACAACCCCCCTTGATTTTTGGTGAGAAGGTTAATGAGAGAGGTTGTTGTTTTGTTGTTGTATGCAGATGTCATTTTGATGTTTTTCACTGACGATTCACACTTTTGCCCAAGTGGATGTTATTACTGAAAGTTTGATTGTTTTTCTGGCTTCAAAATGAATGTTACCATAGCTAGAAGCAATGCCACTATTTAGGATAGCAAAGGTAGACATTCCCACAGACTTCAGGCAAAACTGGGACCTCTAAGTTAGTAGTATTTGTTGAGCTTTTAAAACTTTCTGTCTATTTTTCATAGCAATCCTCAGTATTCAATCTAATCTAACAAAGTAGAATACTTTTTCTATTCCCTTTTTGGGGAGAGTTGAAATTTTATAAATAAATATACAGTTGGCATGGAGTCAAATCCTATCCCAATGATTTTCCATTCTATTAATTTTCACTTCAGAAGTTTTAGCATACAATATGTATCAACAGGTGTAGCTTCTGTGAGTAACTTTAGATTGCTGTAATTATTATCTTGTCACTTTTTATTATTGCAGTAGCACCCACAATTTTCTAGGTTCTGTGCAAACACATACAGGGATTGTCCTAATTCCCATTTTAGGCTTTGTCTACACTAGGAGGGGCTGATTAATGCAGGGGCTTTAGGGGCTGCAGCCCAGGGCCCCGGGCTCAGTGGGGCCCCAGCGCAGCAGGGCTCAGGCAGGCTGCCTGCATGCCGTGGCCCCATGCCACTCCTGGAAGCGGCCAGCTGTTGGCGCCTCTCTGCGGCCCCTGGCCGGGGGGGGGAAGGCAGGAGAGGGTGTCTCTGCACACTACCCCTGCCCCCATCCCTGCAGCTCCCATTGGCCAGGAATGGATTTATGGTCTATGGATTTACGGTTTATTACAATGATCTGTAACCAACTCACAACCCACCCTCAGCTCTTTCCTCTGCCCTCCTTTCTTTCCTCCCTGTGACTGGAGGAGGGGTATTAATAACAGGCCACTTAACCTTGAATGGCCCCTGGTTAACTACTTATGCTAAACAATATGTTCCATCTTGTATTTAGCAGTGACACTCTTCCCAGGCCTGAAGAAGAGCTCTGTGTGGCTCAAAAGCTTGTCTCTTTCACCAACAGAAGTTGGTCCAATAAAAGATATTACCTCACCCACCTTGTCAGTCTCATAGATGTTTATGTTCTTTGAACAGACCCAGTATAGATAGCTTTACTTCCCAAAGAGAGAGACTGTTTGAGGTTAAATTGGAGCTAAATGACTGGTTAGAAATATTTAACTACAAATAACATTGGTGTGATCTGTAATTTAATAACAATACAATATAAAATACAGAATTTACTGTAGAGCACACTACAAGATTTTATAAAATACAATTGTTTTCAGTGGAGAATTGCTTGAGAAACTGTAACAGAGAAGGGAATCTAGATCATGCACTTTGGTTTTGTCAGACAGTGAAAGGATTTTAGATAAAAATTACAGAAGTGGTTGGATTATTATTGGCAAACCCAGCAGAGAATTGTATCCGTAGGGAGTTTTATTTTGTCTGAACAATCAGAGAAAAAGTGACACAAAGGTAGGAGAAGCTATAGTGATTACTACCCCAGCTGGAAAGTATGCAATATAGGTAGGTAGTTGGGAGAACTCCTTTGTTGCCAGGACCCATTTTCTTAAATGTGCTTCAGGGCAACCAGCCTTCCTAAAAGAATGATTTGGTTCAGGGCTCTTAAAGATGACCTTAAAACACATGGGTGGCACATGAGCCCACACATGTTTGGGGAGGCTAGCCCCCGGCCCTGCCCTTCTGCGTGAGGCCCCGCCGCTTCTGCCCTCTTCCCTCTCTGGAGCCCCAAGGTCTCCACCATGGTCAGAGGAGCCCCACCCCAGCTGCCCCAACTCCCGACCCTCTGGCCTGCCCAAGTCCCAGCCCACCGACCTGCCCTTAGCCTTCCCCGAGTCCTGGGCCACCCGCTGGCTGGTCCAAGCATTGGCCCACCAGCTGCCTGAGTCCCAGGCCTCCAGTTGGCCTGGCCTAGCCCCAGTCCCAGCTGGCTTTGGGGGAGAGGCTGAATGAGGACAGGAAGAGGAGCAGTGTGGGCAGGGCCACAGGGAAAAAAAGGACACGGGAATGGGGCCTCAGGGTGGAGCATGGGTGAGGCCATGTCTGGCTGTTTGGGGAGGCTTAGCGTTCCCTGACCTATGATGTTGAAACCTATTTTACTGAAATCTTCCCTAAATTGGTTTATCTCAAGCATGCGCATGAATATAAACATAAGGAGATGGAGTTACTGTCTCCTACCCAAACACCGAAAGATCTAATTGTTAACAGTGGCAATAAAAGTGAGGTGGCTGGATGATATTCTGGAATTACGTTTTAATAACCTTATGAGCGTGACCTGTTGTACTAAATCTGTTACACTGGAAAAAAAACAACAATAATAATAAAAATACAGTAAAGGTTATTGTATGAACTTATAATAATGTCTTTTATCTGCACCTTCAAAATATTTTTTTAAATTTACTATGGCCTCTATAGTTATTATTTAGCGATGATATATATATTTATTTCCTTTGCTTTTGCCTCATATCCTTCAGGCTCAGGTGATATGATCCTGGAGTGAAATGATCATAGGAGTGTATTATTTTGTCATCCCCTGAAGTTTAGAGGAAATTTTTAAAAATGCAATAATTGCAGAAGTGGAGGTAGGAAATAAATATGAATTTCAGCAGACATATGGTGAAGGGTGTAGCAGTAGGTGGGCTTACCAAGAAGGGAGAGGTGGAAGAAGAAAAAGTGGGTTCAGATGTGCCAGAGACTTTTTCTTGCCTTTTGAAGAGGAAAAATAAGTACACTTGGTTAAGGAAATGAAATATAAACATAAAGGGGAAAATATTTTTCTCCAAGAGGAGAAGATGCTTCTATACTGACTCAATTCAAAGAACACAATTTTTTGCCCCCTGGAGGACTACTTCTCATTTTGAAGCAGTCAGTGGCAGTATGTTAGCACTATAGCCAGGAGCAGATTGAGTCAAGACCAATGGAAAACTATCATAATTTATCGAGATACCATACAATTGATTGAGGTGTTATCCTCACAGAAGATAGATCCAAGAGTGAAGCTTTCAATAAGCTGACCTAGAAGATAGATATAAAGAGAAAAAAGCTAAGGAGAGAGCAAGATGCATCATTACCCTCCTGATGAATAAGTTAGGCAGATGCAAGGCTTTCAGGTGGGTAATTGTTTGCAAATGTATGCAGGACTGATAACTTGTTTGTAGGAATCTGACCATGTTGTCATGGAATTCATCATTCTAAGATCCTTGAAAGATTTCAGTAGCATCTGATAATAGCATCTTTTTAACTTCCAGGTAGGGTTGCCAATCCTTTAGGATTGTCCTGAAGTCTCCAGGAATTAAATATGAATCTTTAATTAAAAGCAATGTCATGGTATGAAACCTCCAGGAATACATCCAACCAAAGTCGGCAACCCTACTTCCAGGCGAAAACAACAAACATCACAAAGGTAGAGAGAGAAGGAGTGATACATAATGAAAAGATGTGGCAAAACAAATCTTAATTTATTTTCAGCTATGTCTGAGCTTGCTTTAATTGCACACTTTGGGGCCTGATTTCCAGAGTGCTTGTAATTGTCTTTGCGAATGTGCACGTCTGCATATCTACTGTGTGTTCAGACTACAACTGCATCCTCATGCAAAAAGTTTTATCACATGTGAATGTCTACCCAAGTGTCTCTCTATTCATATGCAAAACTCCCACTTGAGCATGTGCATGAAATAGTGTGCACTTGAAGCTTGTGTGCAGATTAATGTAAGAAAGATCAGGCTTAATTTCTGTCAGAAAATCAGGCCTCAGTAGTCCAGAAAGTGTAAATTCATGGAAAAACATTTAATACTTTCATAAAATAATGCAGTAATTGAACAGTGAGTAAGTAATGTGGAATGCAAAGAGATATTAGGCCAGTGTAACTCTTTTGGCTCATATTGTTTTACATTGAATTATAGAAGAGAAATAAAAAGAGCTCACCAAAGATAAATTTAGCTAATTGCCACTTTGAGGACACAGGATAATTTCCAGTGGGAATCAAATGTAATTTACAGAGTGACAGCTAAACAAAACCTATTTTCTCAGACCCCCAACAACTGTACTATAACACTCTTCAAGTTGGACACCTTACATTGTTATCTTAAAGCATTGATACCTAGACTCTTTATCAGTGGTATAACACTTATATTAACAACGTTGGTTTGCAAGCTAACACTCTGCTTGATAAAAGTGAGCTCAAACTCATTATCACTTTCTTGTGAGAGGTTAGAACCAAACCATCTGTTGAGCAATCTCCAGATGCTTATTTCTATCACAGAATTCTGAATTTGTGGTAAAATAATTACTCCGTTGGCCTGAAATGCTATGCCAAAAAGTGCCAGTGATTCATGTTTTTAAAAATAGCCTTTTGCTAACACACACACACACACACTCTCTTTGTGTACTTCAGGAGCAGGAGAAACAATTTCTGCTCTAGACAAGTCAACTCTTGCATGCTAAATCAGTGGATTATACAGCAGTAGAAAGATTATATGTACTTCATAATCAGGATGTGGGAAGATGATAGTGACAGTTTTATATATTGAGGTCCTGTAGGCTTAGAACTCATCTGGCTTTTTAAATTTCAGGGGAAATTAGCACAAGAAAAGATCAGCTAATCCTGCATGAACACCTGGACATTATTTCTTTCTTCAGTTACTCTGCTCCAGAGGTTAATAGAAACAGGCAACTCATTTTCTTCAAGTTTGATCAGTTTCTATAGTTCTCTACCACTTTTAAGACTGCTTGTCAGAAGATGTGATATTTGAAGATTAAACGTTTCCAGTGGATTTTATTTTGTCAGTTGTTCTGTGTTTAAAAATAAATACTATTCATTGCACACTAGAGTTGATCAATTACATCTCTTTCATCAGATTCTACTTCATTGATGCAAGTCACATGGTCTCACACTAAGTAAACCAAAGTTATTTAGTGTAATAGTTCCTATTAGTGCCCTATAAGTAAAGGGGTGCGGGGAGAGGGGAAGAGAGTCTTCACTGTACTCTTTAGGAATTGTCCACATTACTAAATAAACCATGTTTGAAAGTCATTTTGAAGCTCAGACATGGTTCCCTGTCATTCACCACTTTGAATATGATTGACTGGTCCATATGGATGCATTTGACTCTAGTATGTTCTGTCAAAATGGTTTGAGTACAGTTTTCCCCCATTTTTTTTTCATTATTCATAATAGTTTGAATCTTTTGTCCTGATAAGTTAGAGGCTATGGAATATTTGCAAATTGAGGACTGTGACTGTTCATTCATTTTTCCTTCATGTTCTGTGATTCTAGGATTAAAAGCTGAGTGGTCGGTGGCCTTGTCTGTTCTCTGGAATGATAAATTTAAATTCTACACTGAGATCACCTGGTTTCTGTGGCATTCCAGTGCCATACTTTAGAGATTTTGCAGCAGGTTAATTTACATGAAAAACTGGAGGGATTTTTGAGCTAACAATGAAAATTAATAATACTATCAGTTCTGCGCTGCTCATTTTTGTACTATATTCATTTTGTCTTATGTAGTCCCTGAATGTTCAGTCTTAGTGTACTTTGGATGTAGTGAAAATAATTAAGAATGTTGACTGTGATGCTTTGAGGTTCACCCAGACCAGTAAGGGTGTGTGTGTCACCATCTGGCCTGTAACCGTGGGTGCTTCTGTGCTAGGCAGCTTTGACTCAGAGCCCTGACACCAGCAGTCTGCCCACAGCATCATGGCCTCACTCTGGCTCCCATCAGCTTAGTTATTCCTTTCAAGTGACACCAACAGCCGTTCCTGTCCCAAGTGTCCCCAAACTATCTCCCCTGCAACTATCTAGTCCCTCTCACTGGCCCCTCACAGAAGGTATCAAGTTTTCTGCTTCCAAAGAGACAGAGCACACATCAGCCTTCTTTGCATGGAAAAATCTGTTTTGCCTCCTTAGTCTGTTGAGTCTCCAAAATATAATATCGGAGAGTATCCAAAACTTCACATTTTACAGAAATTTCACAGTGATACTAATGCCCAACATGTTGTTAGTTTTCAAATGATATATCACAAAATATTACAACAGGTGTGAGGTGTATTAAACTGGTCAGGCCAGGTGAGTTTTACTGTTACATTCTAGTAAATCACCTTGTCATGCAGGCATTGGGGTGCTCTTAGGGTCACAATGACATTTACATTTTCATCTTTGGGCTTCAAAGGCAATGATCCATTCAGCTGAAAGAGGCAGTTGTCAATTTGCAGAATTACTGTTGAGTCAGGAAGATAATGTTTTGGTTTGCATTCACACTGTGTTTTTATGTTTCTCTTCACATCCAGGAGGTAATAGAAACAAACTATTTTAAAATGAAAGTTAGATTCTGGAGTACAGTTGAACAGCAGAAGGGGGATTCTGCAGCTGAGAAATCATGAAATACATCCTCCCAGTCATTCGTAGGTTCCCTTCATGATAGCATATTCTCCATCCAGAAAGCCACATGGCTTTGTGTAAGCAGCTTTATTACCAGTGGAAAAATTGATTACCAGCATGTCAAGTGGTAGGGCATGATGGAACGTAATCATTAATAAATATCACCGGAAGTGGGACTCGTTACCCTTAGGCAATTGTGGTTAATAATTAAAAAGTTAAAGTTTGCGGTTACTTTGAGAAAAGATAATTTCATTGGAAATAATGTCTTTAGTCTAAATAAGGTATTTAGTGCTGTAGTCTTTTTGTCAGAAGTTTTAAACTGTATTATTAATGGTGGAGGTCCTTGGCAGCATTTTCTGTCTACAGAAAATTTGAATTTCAGTCAGAACAATGCTTATCATTCAAAATCCAATTACATGTTACTGCTTAGTGATAGATATTTTTCTTTATTCAAATACTCAATACGGTTCTTAGTCCATGTATAACATAACCATTAATTGGGAGAGGGGAAAACACACTTTGAAATACCCAAATATTTTTTTCAATAAAATAAATCCGCTCAAGTGATTGTGATCAGTCAGAAGCATACACTTGAGTAAGCATCTATTGGTGGCTTGAATTAGGGCTCAAATATTTGCTCAAAACCCAGTTGTGCCAACAGCTACTGTTTCCTGAGAAAGCTCATCATCAGAAGAGGGAAGGGAAAAATCTCTTGGCACTGGATCATATACATGCATCTTAGGCAACTGATTAAAAATGCATTTCATTTAACAAATTTCCCATGCTCTCTTAGAGTTTGCTGGTGTGTGTTTAGGTCAAAAGAGGGGCAGAAAATTGAGTACAATACCCATTTAGCATGTATTGGGCCAGATTATTGAACCTGATGTGTTACCTCTGCCAATTTAACCAGCTTTTGGGGGATTCCCTTGGCCTAGAGAAATCCCAGGTTGGCATATGGTTGCCATAGCTAATGTATGGTGCCCCCTCCTCCTCAGCATAGGAGGAATGCTGGGGAACATGGCTGCTAACAGGGGAGGTGGCCAGACTACTACTGTGCTCTGGTAATCCCTGGCTGATAGTACAGCTCTCTGGCATTTATGCAGCTGAGCACAAATTAGAGGACTCCTGCGGTGGTTCTGATTTGTGCCAGGGCCTGAAAAGTTCCTTGGGAAGCCTCAAGATTGAGGAGTTTGTGAGATACTTGAACTCAGTCATTGTTGAGGATTTGAGCCAACTTTGTAATGATGATAATGTGTATATGAAGCATGACTTCGAGGGAGCCACACGAAGACCTCTCTGTTTTTTTCTCTCTTATCCCCAGTGAATTATATTTGCTGTGTGACATCAGTTTCCATTCATTGGACAATGGGTAAATCAGGCATTTTTGTTCTCCCTGATTCATAACACAAAGCCAAAGGGGACATTCAGTGCAATTAAAAGGTGGTTGTCAAGGTTCCTTCCCCACTCTGAACTCTAGGGTGCAGATGTGGGGACCTGGATGAAAAACCCCCTAAGCTTATTTTTACCAGCTTAGGTTAAAACTTCCCCGAGGTACAAACTATTTTACCTTTTGTCCCTGGACTTTATTGCTGCCACAACCAAGTGTCTAACAAATATAACAGGGAAAGAGCCCACTTGGAAACGTCTTTCACCCCAAAAACCCCCAAGCCCTACACCCCCTTTCCTGGGGAAGGCTTGATAAAAATCCTCACCAATTTGCATAGGTGAACCCAGACCCAAACCCTTGGATCTTAAGAACAATGAAAAAGCAATCAGGTTCTTAAAAGAAGAATTTTAATTAAAGAAAAAGTAAAAGAATCACCTCAGGATGGTAAATACCTTACAGGGTAATCAGATTCAAAACATAAAGAATCCCTCGAGGCAAAACCTTAAGTTACAAAAAGACACAAAAACAGGAATATACAACATTCAGCACAACTTATTTTATCAGCCATTTAAACAAAACAGAATCTAAAGCATATCTAACTAGATTGCTTACTGACCTTTTACAGGAGTTCTGACCTGCATTCCTGCTCTGGTCCCGGCAAAAACAACACACAAACAGAGAGAACCCTTTGTTTCCCACCCCCCTCCAGCTTTGAAAATATCTTGTCTCCTCATTGGTCATTTTGGTCAGGTGCCAGGGAGGTTGTCTTAGCTTCTTAACCCTTTACAGATGAAAGAGTTTTGCCTCTGGCCAGGAGGGATTTAAAGGTGTTTACCCTTTCCTTTATGTTTATGACACTGGTAAATTCAAAATTGATAAAAAGGAAATACTTTTTCATGCAGTGCTTAATTAGACTGTGGAACTGATTGCCACAGAAAATTATTGAGGCCAAAAACTTAGCGAGCTTAATAAAGGGAATAGACATTTCTATGAATGACCAGAATATTTAGACTTGTGAGTTGTAATGCTAACAAATGTGGACTGGATGTTAAACCATGGTTCAAGATTTAATCTTATCTCTAGATATTAGAGAGGTCAGAAAGGGTGCTAATGTGGGGAATGGATTTTCTCACGTTTGTCTATTACAAAGTTTTTACACATTCCTTGGAAGCATCTGGTGCTAGCCACTGTTGGAGACAGGTTACTGGACTAGATGGGCCTCAGGTCTGATCCAGCAGGGCAATTCCTATTTTCCTATCACCACTATACAACTACATTGTGTTCGTATTAGAGCTTTGATTTATTGGTTGATCCAAGAATTCGGTTTCTGTGTTATGTTGATGGCGTACACACAGATGTTTTATAAAAACATAAATATTCTTACTGGAAGTTGCAATGTAACACAACTTTATCTCTTAAAATTTAGACTGGTAACGCACACAAGAACCCACAAATAGAGACAAAGCAAACTATACCAAGAGGCACAACTCACCCCACTTCATTCTAGGCTGTCTGTTGAACTGACTGCTGCTAGGCTAGGCCCAGATTATACATTTCCCTTCAGAACCTCAGACCTGCAAGTAGAACCATGAAAAAGTTCTGAAATTTAAAGTGACAGTTTGCAGTTTTAAACAGCTTTCAATACATTACACAATTTGCATAAGTTTGAGTTGCTCTCCTTAGGTAGGCAGCTTTTCTAATCATAGCAAAATAGCTCCCTGTGTTGTATTTGCTTTTCCAAATTATCACCCCTGACAACTTGATTCTCATCAGAATGATCTGTTTTTCCAGCAAAAGGATGGACAAGCTCTTCCCTTATTGAAAAGTCATAAGCCAAGATTTTCCTAAGTGACAAGTGATTTTGAGTGTCTCAATTTTTAGGGAGCCCAATTTGAGACATACTAAAGGGACCTGATTTTCAGAGAGTGTTCAGCACCTGCCCTCAGAAAATCAAGCTCCTTTCAGATGTCTCCAGCTGGGCAACCAATAACTGAGGAACCTCAAATCAAGAGTCACTTAATATGTAAGTACTCTTAGTATTTAGGCTTTCATAGAAATTTGATGGGGCTCTTTAGAAGTTAATCTTTTCTATTTTTTTATTTATTTTTTTTATTTTTTGAGCTATTCTCTATAATATGACTCAGTACTCAATGAGTAGTGAGTCCATGTGCCACCATTTAAAATAATTTAAAGAAAGAAAAGGGGGAGGAAGCTTATGCATAACATAAATGAAACCAAAATAAGAAAAAAAATTAGAGCGGAAGAGGAGAAACTCTTATATAAAAATAAAAAACTCAATAATAAGGGGGATTTCAACTAATCGCATATTGACTGGGTACATGTCACCTCAGGACAGGATGCAGAGATAAAATTTCTTGACACCTTAAATTACTGCTTCTTGGACAAGCTAGTCTGGGAACCCACAAGAGGAGAGGCAATTCTTGATTTAGTCCTAAATGGAGCACAAGATCTGGTCCAAGAGGTGCATATAGCTGGACTGCTTGATAATAGTGACCATATTCGGCACTGGTGAAGCTACACTTGGAGTATTGTGTCCAGTTTTGGTCTCCCTGCTACAGAAGGGATGTGGACAAATTGGAGAGAGTCCAGCAAAGGGTAACAAAAATGGTTAGAGGCCTGGGGCATATGACTTGCAAGGAGAGGCTGAGGGAACTGGGGATATTTAGTCTGCAGAAGAGAAGAGTGAGGGGGGATTTGATAGCAGCCTTCAACTACCTGAAGGGGGGTTCCAAAGAGGATTGAGCTAGGCTGTTCTCAGTGGTGGCAGATGACAGAACAAGAAGCAATGGTCTCAAGTTGCAGTGGGGGAGGTTTAGGTTGGATATTAGGAAATACTATTTCACTAGAAGGGTGGTGAAGCACTGGAATGGGTTACCTAGGGTGGTGGTGGAATCTCCATCCTTAGAGGTTTTTAAGGCTCAGCTTCACAAAGCCCTGGCTGGATGATTTAGTTGGTGTTGGTCCTGCTTTGAGCAGGGGATTGGACTAGATGACCTCCTGAGGTCTCTTCCAACCCTAATATTCTGTGATTCTATAATATAATTAAATATAACATCACTCTAGTGGGGAAAACACCACAGCAGCTCAACATGGTAGCATTTAATTTCAGAAAGGAGGACTACACAAAAATGAGGAAGTTAGTGAAACAGAAATTAAAACATACAGTGACAAAAGTGAAATCCCTACAAGCTTCATGGAAACTTTTTAAAGTCCCCATAATAGAGGCCCAACTTAAATGTATACCCCAAAATAAAAAAATATATATTAAAATAACCAAATAAGTGCCACCTTGGCTAAACAACAAAGTAAAAGAAGCAATGAGAGGCAAAAAGGGCATCCTTTAAAAAGTGGAAGTCAAATCCTAATGAGGAAAATAGATAGGAGCATAAACTCTGGCAAGTGAAGTATAAAAATATAAATAGGAAGGCCAAAAAAGAATTTGAACAACAGATAACCAAAGACTCAAAAAGTAATAGCAAATTTTTTTTAAGTACATCAGAAACAGGGAGCCGGCTACACAATCAGTGGGCCACTGAACGATCAAGATGCTAAAGGAGCATTCAAGGTCGATAAGACCATTGCAGAGAAATTAAAGGAAATCTTTGCATTGGTCTTCATGGCTGGGGATGTAAAGGAGATTCCCAAACCTGAGCCATTCTTTTTAGGTGACAAATCTGAGAAACTGTCTCAGATTGAGGTATCAACAGAGGAGGTTTGGAACAAACTGATGAACTAAACAGTAATAAGTCACCAGAACCAGAAGGTATTCACCCAAGAGTTCTGAAGAAACTCAAATATGAAATTGAAGAACTACTAACTATGGTTTGTAATCTATCATTTAAATCAGTTTCTGTACCAAATGACCGGAGGATAGCTAATGTGATGCTAATTTTTAAAAAGGGCTCCAGAGATGATCCTGGCAATTGCAGGCAAGTAAGCCTGACTTCAGTACCGGGCAAACTGATTGAAATTATAGTAAAGAACAGAATTCTCAGACACATAGATGAACATAATTTGTTGGGGAAGAGTCAACATGGTTTTTGTAAAGGGAAACCATGCCTCACCAATCTACTAGAATTTTTGAGGGGGTCAAAAAGCATGTGGCATCCAGTAGAGATAGTGTACTTAGATTTTCAGAAAGCCTTTGTCAAAGTCCCTCAACAAAGTCTCTTAAGCAAAGTAAGCTGTCATGGGATAATAAGGAAGGTCCTCTCAAGGATCGGTAACTGGTTACAAGATAGGAAACAAAGGATAGGAATAAATTACCAGTTTTCAGAATGGAGAGAGGTAAATAGTGGTGTCCCCCAGGGATCTGTACTGGGACAAGTCCTATTCAACTTATTCATAAATGATCTGGAAATAGGGGTAAACAGTGAGGTGGCAAAATTTGCAGATGATACAAAACTACTCAAGATAGTTAAATCCAAAGTAGACTGTGAAGAGCTACAAAGGAATCTCACAAAACTGGGTGATTGGGCAACAAAATGGCAGATGAAATTCAGTGTTGATAAATGCAAAGTAATGCATGTTGGAAAACATAATCTCAAGTGTACATATACAATGATGGGGTCTAAATTGGCTGTTACGACTCAAGAAACAGATCTTGGAGTCATTGCGGTTAGTTCTCTGAAAACATCCTTTCAGTGTGCAGTGGCAGTCAAAAAAGTGAACAGAATGTTGGAAATGATTCAGAAACGGATAGATAATAAGATGGAAAATATCATTTTTCCTCTATATATATTCATGGTACGCCCATATCTTGAATACTACATGCAGATGTGGTCACCCCATCTCAAAAAATATATATTGGAATTGGAAAAGGTTCAGAATAGGGCAACAAAAATGATTAGGGGCATGGAATGGCTTCCATATGAGGAGAGATTAATAAGATTGGGACTTTTTAGCTTGGAAAGAGATGACTCAGGGGGATATGATAGAGGCCTATAAAATCATAACACAAGAACTATGGGTCACCAAATTAAATGAATAGGCAGCAGGTTTAAAATAAACAAAAGGAAGTATTTCTTCATACAACACACAGTCAATCTGTGGGATTCTTTGCCAGAGGATTTTGTGACGGCAAAGACTATAACAGGGTTTAAAAAAAGAACTATATAAATTCATGGAAGATATGTCCATCAATGGCTATTAGCCAGGATGGGCAGGGATGGTTTTCCTAGCCTCTGTTTGTGAGAATCTGGGAATGGGCAACAGTTGGAAGACAGGATACTGGGCTAGATGGACCTTTGGTCTTACCCAGTGTGACCATTCTTGTTCTTATGTTTTTATGAGAACTCTTATTCTCAGTATGAGGCCTGAAAGACAACCCAAGAAATGGTGTGAAAAAAGTGAATAAGGCAGAGTTCTCCTACATGACATCAGTGTGAAATTACAGGGAGATGCTCTATTTATTTTATGGCATACATTATTGTTAGTACACAAAGATCTATAGTGCTGCAGTTCTATTTATTTAAGTTATAAGGTCAGAGATTGAATTGGAGGCATTGAGATAACCAATAGACAGGAAAGCTGTGGGACTCAGTCAAGGTGATTCCAGGTGCTGTCAAGTCTAACTTCACTTTTGTTTAAGTAAGTTCCAGTTCAGATCAATAGCAAGAAAGAGTGCAAATTAAAGAGCAATGCAAATAGAAACAAGAAGAAAGAGGTACCATAAAGTGCACTAAAAATTATTGAATTTCAAAAAAGTTACTAGCTAGATACATATTTTAATACTTATTTTGAGCTAATTTTGTGACCGGTTCCCGCCGGGATGCCACCTGGAACTGGGGTATCATTGAGCCTCTGACCCTGGGCTCCCTCTCACACCATACTGCTGTAACAAGCTGCAAAGCCCTCCAGACTGCACTTTCACCACCATTCACACAGGTAGGGACATACCCAGCTGCAGTTACATGCAGGCTTTCTAACCACCAGCTTCCCAGCCTACAACCCCAGAGCAGTATCATCCTGCCCTGGTCAAATCTGGCCAGTATATGGGTTTAATACCCGCTCCATCTCTCCCTCAATGTGAAGAGAACAAGGCACACTTGTGGTAACCAAGCAGAGATTTTCCCCAAGCACTCCAGTCAAAGCTCACAGATTTGGATTAAAACATAAAATAAGTTTATTAATTATAAAAGATAGATTTTAAGTGATTATAAGTGATAGTAAAGATTACCCAATCAATAAATAGAGCACAAACTAAGTCTAAGATACTAGAAAGGTAGGATATGAACTAGCAAATTCTCACCCTGGTTGATAATACAGGTGGGCTGCAGATTCTTATGGGACAAGCTGCACTTGCTTTACAGCGTGGAATCCCCAGGTCTTTCATACACAGGCTAGAAATCCCTTTAGCCTGGTTCCAGCACTTCCCCCAGTTCAGTCTTTGTTCCTCATGCATTTCCAGGTGTCGTCTTGTGTGGGGACTGAAGAACCACCAATGATGTCACTCCCTGTCTTATATAGATTTAGCATATGGCAGAAACCCTTTGTTTCAAAACTTTGTTCCCTAAACAGTTTGTGAAAACATACTGACACCCCAAGATAAAATCCAGAATCAGGTGGCCTGGTCACATGTTCTTGTAGCGTCATAACAGCCATTACTTACCGGTTGTCTGGAGTGTTCTCAGGAAGGCTCACCAGGTGAAAGATATGCTTCTCCTCAGGCCTGAATAGGCACTTCCCAGCCAGCCAGCCATCTAGACTGAAAGCATCTTGTCGATTGGGCTTTACCCAGATGTAACTATATTTGAAGTACAGATACATAGTCAGTATTTATAACTTCAGATGCAAAAATGATACATGCATACAAATGGGACAATCATATTCAGCAAATCCTAACTTTTCCAATGACATCTTACATGACATATCTTGTACAAAATGCATTATAATTATGCCATAATCACAGCATTATAATATCATTGTGAAGAATATCGGGTGCAGTGTCACACTTGTGCTTGCCGTTGCTGAAAACTGTTGAGATGATGTTTGTTCTGTATTAGTAATTATGGTGTTGAGGGTTATACAACAAGTAATCATTCATAAAATGAAATTTATATCAATTATTAGAAACGTGCTTTTGAAAAAAAGCGTGTATAGTCTAAATAAGTCAGAGCTCAAGATTCATATATAACTGCAGTTTAAAACCAAGTTCTATCATACCACTACATATTTCTTCTGCTCACACATCATTAAAAAAGATGTCAAGTTAGACACAGAAGCAATCTTTGATCAGGAGGCAAGTTTCCAAGAGTGCTGTTCACTTTCTGGAGGGCTTACTTAGTACATAGTAGAGGCCACAGTTACATGTAGACAGAAAGTAGCATTAGTTTACTAATGCGTTTGGTGCTGGCACCTCTCATTTCATCCAGCTTAAGAAACTATGCAAAAGGCAATGTATAGTAAGTACCCTTTTTACGTTTTTAGATCAGTAATATAAATATAGTACTTAGAATTCTAACCTACTTCAGTAAATTATAGTGCAGCATTGTGAAACATTTTCTCCTCATCTTTGATGAAGACTTACCACATGTGAGGCTATATTTTTGTGACAATTACATGAGGTCAGGAACCAGGACTAACTGCAATTCCTGATCTGTCTTGCAAGAAGGAGCTGTGAACATGCCATCTCAGATTAACCTGGGAAAGTGATAGAATTTCACTACTCTTTCGAGTTCCCACCAGGTTTCAAAGCACAACTGAAGATTAAATAGCCTTAGTCCTAAATACAGCTATTTGCATAAAACAGTGGTTCTCAACCTTTCCAGACTACTGTAAACATCTCAAGAATTTGATTTGTCTTGTGTACTCCCAAGTTTCACCTCACTTAAAAACTTATAAAATCAGACATAAAAATAGAAAAGTATCACAGCACACTATTACTGAAAAATTGCTTATTCTCATTTTTACCATATAATTATAAAATAAATTCATTGGAATATAAATATTGTACTTACATATCAGTGCATGAAGTGAGCTGTAGCTCACGAAAGCTTATGCTCAAATAAATTGGTTAGTTTCTAAAGTGCCACAAGTACTCCTTTTCTTTTTGCGAATACAGACTAACACGGCTGCTACTCTGAAACTTTACACAGTAGCGGTTCTTACTAGACTTTGTAGAGAATAAAGAGATGAGTCAGTGAAATGGCTAGGCATTATTATGGGTAGTAGAAGTGATTAGAAAGCACTGTTCAGTGAAGATTTTCAGGGCTTTCACAGACTTGGGGAGACTGACTGAAAGGACTGCACACTTTTTATGTCCATTGGAAACCAAATTCTATATATTCCATCCTTTCCAAAATTCCATAACCTGAAAGATAGATACAATGTGCAAAACATATCACAGATATAAAACTACCCTTCTTAAGTGTTTGGACCTGCGTCAGTGATGCTGTTTTCAGTTCTGGGAAGAAAGACATGCTCATGTGTGGCAGATAGATATGAGTCATGCCGTAGCCTTTCATAAAGAACAGTACCAGTTTCATTTTTGGCATTGTTGCCAATGCTTTCCATAGATGCTGAAGACAAAGCCTGTAGTCAGTGACAGCCATGTAAAAGACTATCCAATTGCTTATCCAGGTGTCATAGTGAGAGAGACAGTTTTCCTCACGGCATCTCCAAGTCCCTTCATGACTGAGCCTAGTAGAACTCACTTTTTAACACGAGCAGCAGAGACTTTAAACTCTGGGGTGGCGGGGGGGGAGAAACTGTTCTGTGCTCTCCACTAATAGTTTGATGGGTGCACAATAAGCTGACTTTGCATCACTGAACTTTCAAAGTTCCAACAGTAAATCAAGTGTGTAGTTGACAGTAAAACTCAGTGATTAGGATTGGATGTCTCCATGTATCGTCATCTCATCCTGATCTTGATTTTATTGATGTAGAATATGTTGTGGAAAGAAAAGCTTTCATCACTTTTCATTGTTTCATAATCCTATCCTAAACTTCCACCTGGCTGGCTATTTCTAGGGCTTTTCTCTGTAAAACTGCCACTTTTACCCCCTAACATATCTCTTCTTTCAGTGAAGAAAGAGGGTGTTTGTGTCTAATTAAACATGAGCTTCCTCAATTCATCCTACTCTGATTCTGACTTTGATTCTTTCCCAGCCCCTTTGGGCTGAAGCAGGCAGGCAGGTGAGAGCTAATGACTTTGTACATTACAGGAAGAGCTGTGGGCTGGAGAAGTGGGTCCTGCAGGCCAGTTCTTGCTTTGTGGCTGTATGTTTGACCCCCCATCTGAGCTAGACTATTCCATCAAGAAGGGTGATAGTTGACAGCAAAGGTCTAAGTGTACAAATTGACATGCTTACAAGAAAGCCAGTGCAATTTTGGGCTGAATTTCATAAGCAGATGTATCACATCACTGGAGGTCATAGTTTCTCTCTGCCACTCTGGTGTGATCACACGTAGAGTGCTACATTAATTTCTGGGGACCTCATTACCAGAAAGATGTAGATAAATTGGAGGGAGCATAAAAACATAACAAAAATGATTACGGGGATTGAAGGATAGGATAGGTTATAATACGGATAGGTTATCTAACCTTTTGCTAAGAAGAGGTTGTGACAAATACCCATTTGACAAATAACTTTGGGTTTTAAACATCACAGCAACATAATTATTAAATTTAATATGTAACAGTATAATTAGGAGTAGTACAGTGAATTGAAAAAGTATATTTAGGATCACCATAAAGTAATTCCTCACAGTGAATGATCTTTTTTCATCACAAGTGATGGAAGCCCATTGCTTGGAACTTTTAAATCAGACTAGACAAAACACTGAAAATAAGACTGCAGAGAGCAATCCTGTTTTGGCAGAAAATGGACTGCATGACAGTTAAGTCCTTTCCATTTCTGACTTCTATAGCTGTTGAGTTTTCTTTGGCTGAACTTTCTGCATAAAGTCAGGTAGGGAATAGCATGTACAAAAACTTTTGAGGAGCTATAAATTTGGCACTTAGAGCTCCTCTCCTGTCTGGAACCTTGAAGTGCTGAGAGGTGTGAAACTGGAAGTGACTAAATTAACTGAATACTTCCAAACTTTGAAAAGGTTTGGTTCTAAAAATGGGCAAATACTATAGACTTTTTTTTAACCAGTTGGCCCTTTCCTCTTTACAAATAACTAGATAGAACACAGAGCATTTGAACACTGTGTCTGACAAGCCAAAATGTGCATGTCTTGTTTTCAAAGTATGTCAGCTTCTACAATTAGGAAGTAGTGACGGAAGGAAGCAGAGAACCATTTGACTGTTAGTCAAGGTTACTAGCTTTGCATTAAACTGAGACAAATTAGGTAGATTACAGTGGCACCCAGAGACTACCTACTGGACAAAGTCAAAAGTAATGATAAACCAAATTGACTTTCCCTTGTTGCTCGTATTCAACTAGCTCCACCCACCTGTAAAAGAATAATTATAAAGCTGTTTATTCAATTTCGTTTCAGAGGAACTCTAGAAAACAATTTAAGCTTCCAGTGATGTTTTCCAATATTTGTGTAATCCCCATTTGTTGCTGGTAAAGCCGAGCCACACTTCATTTCAGAGTGCCAACACGACATACTGTGCAGATCACTCTTAGGGACTTTCCTAAGTCTAAACTTAGTGAGAAGGAAATACTAATGTGCAGAGGCGGAAGAAATAGTCTTCACATTTTAAATAGGTAAGAATAGTATAGAATTATTATTATTACATTTTACACTGTAGAGAGCATGCTTGATCACGTTGGATCACAAAGCTGAACAAATTCCTTATACACAACGTCACTGAAATGCAGCTATCTCCTGGAGTAGAAGGCATCAGCAAACTGGAGAATTGACGTACTGCAAAAACAGAGAATTGTTGCCCAAGATAGTAGCTCCTTCCCACCTCCAACCCCTACACCTTACAAGAAGTGCCAGGAAATCTTTAAGGTCCATGCAGAACAGATAGGATCTTGTCATTTTAAGATCTCAGCTGAATGATCTGCATATATTGATCTGCCATGAACACAATTTATCTACCTTGGAAAGATGAATTAACTTTGGTGGTATTTGATTCTCTGTAAGCCATCATCTTCCCAATTATCAAGATGCCCTATAGCATAGTGTGTACAGAAATTGTTCTACCCATGACTTCAGAAAAAGCTGTTTCCGTAACACAGCAGCCATCAGCAACACTAGAGAATAGCTTTCTAGGAGGGAAGTTAAAAATGACATCCAGTTGAACTCCAGAAAAAGCTGAGGGTAGACTTTAACATTCTAAACCCCAGACCACATATAACATATTCCAGTTTACTGCTTGAAACGTCTTTGATGACAGCCGATAGACTTCAGCATTTGCTACTGACTATTGAGCTTGGCAAACAGCATGCACAGCATTTCAGTAATATAACAGACATTTTTTCCTCCCTTAATACTCATTGTTTCCCCATCAGCAAAATAGCATGTGTCAACTCCCCTTTGGGACTTCCTTGTCCAAGCTAGCAGTGATAATGAGAATCATGGCCCTTGAAATGCATACATATGCCACTATTGGGTTCATTTAGAGGGAATAGACAAGAAAAAAGTATGAACAAATAGATGAAAGTTTGATTTCTATCAAAGATGTGTCTTGCTGTCTGTCAAAAGCTCCAGTTCATAATCTCTTCTGCTATTGAATTCAGGAAAGCACATTATTCAAGCTTTTTGTATTAAAATATTTAGAGATAGAATAAATAAGATGGTGACATTTTATAGACAAAAACATTTTTACCACATTGGCAGATGACATCTTAACAATACATACAACACAATCACTGATTCTTACATGTTAGTCATGTAGGTACTTTGTGGTGAATATAAAATATTCAGTAAAGTATAATAAAATGTGGATTGACAGAACATGAATAAAATCCCTGAGCTTCTACAGTAACCATCTTAATAGTTTCAATAACTCTAATATAGCTGGTGCATTGATAAATATCTTGTTTTTTAATATTTTGAAACTTTAATAGCTGTGAATCTCCTTCTTCTATGAAAAGCAATACATGAGCTCCATTGTGTTACATAGGAAGTATTTCTTCCTCATGCTTTTGGTGACTATGTTAACCACTGTAGCTGAATCAATGTCAATTGTGTGACATTGCCAGGATCCTTTGATTGCATTCTTTCCATGTAAATAACTGTACCCCATCCATTTACTCTCACTTACCAGTAGCTTTAGAACTTTGAACGTAAGTGGCATTTTCTTGTTAGCTATCAGTCATGTCATACCCATGTCAATGCCCAGTGAAAGCAGACATTTAAGTTCTCCTAAATGTTGTTTATAAATATGTTGCACACAGTCCCAATAAGATACCCCAGGCACTACATGTCCAATGGTGGAGGGGGATGCTACACTACTGTCCAGCATCATGATTTACACATGCAAGAATCACCTAGAAATGTGCTGCATGTTACCTGATAGTTTATTTACTGAAAAATAACTTTGCAAGAAAAATTGTCTTTGTACCTATTGCTTTCAATGTTGCCTTAGGACAAGTCTTTTTTATCTTCTTTATTTCAGTACTATAATGACAGGATGGGCAATCTAGAGGTATGGTTGAGCAGGATCACGTCTTTTATTTTTTAAAACATTGATTTGTAATTATTAAAAATATGCAGTGTTAGAAAAGCAGCCCCACATCCTGAGGTAGTCACTTTCAATAAAGCATACATATCTTTTTTTTTTCCCCAAGCTTTTGTATAAATCCTGTTACAGCCCTCCAAATCGTATATAGTTCATCCTCTATTGATAATATAACTCGCTTCTCTCAGAAACTTTGGGCCATATTCTATCCTGACTTACACCTGCACAGTTCCATTGACTGCAGTGAGTTAACATGGATGTTTCTTAGCTCAGAATGTGGCCTGATGTGTTCTCAATGCAATATTCAGTTTACAAATATTACAGAGGTTAAACTTGTGCACATTTTTTATACATATTTTTGCACCCTTTTGAGACATTTTACCAGCATGTTCGAATTTTCTCCCTAACCAGCCAGCTCATCCCTATAAATTCTGCCAGAAAAAAAACAAAAACAAAATCTCAATATGGCGTCTGATACAAAGTGACTGAATTGTCAAACATTTGGTCCAAAAAAGGTAATCGGAATGTATTACTTTTGAGAATTTCCCATGTCATTTTTCTTCTCTTATTTGTGGTAATAGGTAGTTGAAAGATTGGATTGTTTGGGTGCACAATTTTCCAAATTTTCATTTGGAAAGTCCTCTGCTCATGTCAATATTTCAGAAAATATTTTCACGACTCTACTGTCAGTTAATAGCAGCTGATCTGTTCTAGCAGCAGCAGATTTTATTTTATTTGTTGGTGGTGTTTTGCCATCATCAGTTTATGCTCTTATCTGATCACGAGGTTTCAGCAGGAAATTAAATTCCTACAGATGGATACACTCACTCTGGGATCAAATAGAAAGCACAAGACTCTGAATCTGCCTCACGTAAATTTCCACACTTCACCTAGCTCCTACTAGACATTAAAGATACAATCCACTCCAATTTTCCCCACTGCTGTCTTTTCAAGGCTGCTAAGCAGTATTTTCATTCCAAGCCTTGATTTTCCTTGGTTTATAACTTCCCCATAAGTTGCCATTTGGACTGTAATTTCTCAAGCTTGTTTTCATTACAGAAAAGCGCATGTTGGTAGTGGATGAAGAAAATTCACTGAGCTATTTTTGAGTTACTAAAGGCAGGAAAAGTATATTTTGATCAGTGAAGGTGTATTTGAGGTGTTCATTTAGAGCTTAATCTTGCAAAGTGCTGCTGAATGCTCCTCCAAGGTAAATTCCTCCATGGTGCTGAGAACCTTCAATTCCCATTTAAGTCAGTAGGAACTGATGGTCCCCTTGTACAGGTCTGACTGAAGGATCCAGAATGGATCAGAATGGTAGCATGATTAAATATACTTTCTAGAAGGCTTGCTTATATTATAAAATGGTGGTGGTGGTGGTGGCAGGGGGCCAGGGGTGCACACACACACACACATAGAGTGTTGGTCTACTCATAGGCTTTGTTTAAATACCTGAGGCCCAAATCCTGCCCTTCTTTTGCAGACGCATGAACGGAAGGAGAAAAAATCCATGCAATTTGGCTGCACTGAGTTGATCGCAAAACGTGGACAATTCTCAGAAAACGTCCACAACCCTTGCCCATGGAAAAGCACTTTTTGGTAAGGGCTCAGCCCTCTGTAATAAGAAGCTATGAAAGAGGAGTAGCCACACATCCCAATGTGTGCCGCTAGTGGGGATGAACAACAGCTGTAGAAGCTATTGCAGCCTATGAGTTTCAGTGTGGCTCTAACGCTGATGCTTATCCTGGTGGAGAACATTTCATATCCTTACTCCCCTCATAGGACCCACATACATGAAGCCCATTTTATGTAGGCTTTCCACATGGGAGAGGATTTGGATGGAAAGCATAAATCCATTCTGCTGCCTCTGATAAATGTTTTATTTAACCTTTAATAGATGGTTTATCTTATTTTTGTGATAAGGGAATCAAACATTGAAGATCAACATTAAAGAGAAGATAGGCAGACAATTCAAAGAGAAAGTTGTCTCAGTCTCCATAAGCCATGATGGTTTCGGCGGGTGTTTGACATAATTTCTTTTTGCATATTAGTTTGAGACTTAAAGTTCCAGAACTCACTTGGAACCCCCTTTTTTGTAACAGCTTTTGTCCTGTCTTCTAGTACTCAGCCCAATATGTAAAATGTTGTAAAAGAAGAACTTGAAGGGGCTTTGTTCAAGCATCCTTCGGTTTCCTCTCATATATTAGTGTGAGTCTGTCCTTTTGTAGTTTTTAATGAATTTACTTCTCAGAAATGAGATAGCTATCTAAGGTATAAGAAACCAGTGTGAGAGGAACGTGGGTTTCAAGATCTGGATCTAACTATCAAACTTGCTTTTATCAACTAGGAAAAAAAATCTGATAACATTTTGAGTTCATTATAATTACTGTATTTTTAGTTCTCTTTTCAGCTGCAAGTACTGTTTCCTTATTAAACATACTTTTTGAAAGATGAATGTGACTCTGTGATTGGGTTTATAGACTAAGATCTCTGAGTGTGATGGAAGGGGTTAATTCAGACACTAGCAAACAAAGTGCTTCAAAATCTCACTGCCCCAAGGCATTAAGAAACAGGTGGTGCCACAAGATTATAGTCCCTCATGGCACTAGGAAACAGGAGCCGATTACCGCTATGGGGAGAATGGTATTACTAGGAGTAGAAGCTCTGACCTGAGCTGCCGCATGGACCTTTATACTCTCTTAAGTTCTTGCTACTTACCAAGAGAAGGAGATCTTCCCAACCTGCAAGCCAGCTCTACAATTTTACTACTCTTTTAGCCCCGCTCTACACCCAGAGTTACTGGTTTAATTAAAGATATGATTTTTTTTAAAACCAGTTTAATAGAATTGTTGCAAGACCCTGTGTAGATGCTCTTCAGTGGGTTTAAAGTTGGATTATGTTGTATTAGCTTGTGGCTGAAAGTTTCCAAGCTAAACCAATATAACCATTTTTTGACGAAAAAGAGTCTGTACACAGGGTTTGCACCAGTTCAACTAAATGGGCTTAAGGACTAATTTTAGTTCAACCAGTGCAACTTCTGTGTGTAGACGAGGCCTGGGTTCAGAGTTTTTAAATTGGGCTCAAGTTGGAACTTCCATAAACTCACTTAAAAACCTTTAACAAAGCTTGTGTGTGTAGAGTAGATCTTTCTTGGGTGACATCTTGTAATATTAAAATACAAAGAGCAAAGTCCAGCAATATTAATTTAATTCACAGAAATATTTCTAACTTATAATAAACAACATGAAGAAGAATAACACTGATGTAAATCTTAGTGAGGTTTGCAACTGTCAGGAAGGGTATCCAGAAGGTATAAATGGGCAATAAACATGTTCATGAGCTGTCTGTTATAATCAAAATTACTCCTGGAGGAAAAGACTGAGAAATAACATCCTTTAACTTGTTTGGACTTATTCAGCTTAAAAACAAAACAAAACATCTAAAGGGCAACTGGTGGGGTTCATTTGTTGTAAGGTTAAAACTTATGATCACCCAGCATCCTAAAATGTCCAGGTGTGTCTTTGGTACCTGACATTCAAAGTCAAGTGTGTGTTTAAATTGCTTCTTTTATGGTGACAAATTGCTTCCTATTATCTTTTCACTTGGTATTTTGTTCCTTACCTCCTAAGCTTTCCTGAATTGCCTATCATTTATCCAGTAACTTCACGTGCCAGCTCAATGATGCAGGATTGTGTAAAAACTCATGTACAGCATTTATCTTCATGCTTGTCTTAACCTTTCCAATATTTTCAGCATGCAGTACATGTGAGAGAATGTGCTCTACAAATTAGCAGAGTAAAATACATGGGTCACTTCATGTAGAGTAAAAATGAATATTTTTGGACTTGAAGAAGAGTAGTCTGCTTTTTGTATTGATTGTTGATAGTGTACTAGTTCTTTTCCTGCAACAGGCATGTAGAATATATTGCTTTAAAGAAAGATACTGTTTTAATCCATTTCTTCTGCTTTCTTTCAGTATAAAAGTCCTATGTGTGATTTTTGTTTTGTTGACTTGAGTTCTAGGTTAAATAGCTCCTTAAAAAAAATCTTACAGGTTTTAAACCTTTAAAAACAAGCTGACTACAGTAAATAAATAGATGTAGTTACTAATGCAGCTTCTATGTAGAAATCTGAGTGACTCATTTTCAATCTGAGAATGCAGTTCTCTCAAATTTAAACACTGCAAAATTATGTTGATTTACCTGAGATCTGATTCCAGAGAGAAAATGGGGGCAAAGTACAGTATCAAAAGTCCCATTTTGACCTATTTTGAACAAATTATTTTGACTTTTCATTTTGAAATGATTTTTTTTTGCTTTGAATGTTTTATGCTGTATGATATAATATAAAATGAAAAAGTTAAAATAAATTCAAAAGATTTCAGTTTTGCATTACAAAATATTTTGACCCACCTGAATTTTTTTTTGTTTCTGAGTCTTCTTTTTGAAGTTTTTGAGTTCAGTTCAGATTCAGAACAAAGTCAAATTTGAAATCATATGCATAACAGAATTTCCATCTTTTGCTGAGCTCTAGTTACTTGTCATTTGAGACTGTATCAGCAATTCAAGTGTTTTCAAATATTTGTTATAAACTTGGAAAAGAAACATTAAAGCTAGAGTTAAGGTCATAACTATTTTTCAATAATGTAAGGTGTACACAATTGTTTGCTTCTATAATGGCGTGGTCACTAAAGCTGGGTAATTGGCATGTTAGAGCCATTTGGGTGTTTATTGAATCAATTGGTGTGGAAGTTTAGATGTAAATTCCAGAATGAGAATTGAAAAGAGAAGTGAGTAGAGGAGGGAGTCTTGACAGCAATCATTGTTATAAATAAGTCTCTACCATAAAATACTCTCATTGGCTCTCATTTCCCCTGTAATATTTCTGCAGCACCATTAGAAAGGGCCACGTTGCATATCCATCACAATATGTTTCCATTTATGTTTGGTAGTGCACTATCAAGGCAGTTGCTGTTCTCTGTGTAACAAGAGCAGTATTTCAGCTCTCTCCGTATTTGCTTGAGTGGCAGAGTCAAAAACAACTTAGGCACTACTGACACTACTAATGTTGTTCGAGCTAAAATTGTTATTGCCATCTTGACAGCATCACTGACAGTGCTGGTCTTGAGTTGCTGTTCTTTAATAGGAAATAGCCTAGCAATATTGGCTAAAATGGCAGCAGCAAATGGGGCAATCAGCTTTTGTATCTTGGGTTTTTTTGATCATCCAAGTAAACCTACAGAGACTTGAACAATAGGATTCAAAGGAGGGCCTGTGACCACTGTTCTTTTTTTTTTTTTCATTGTTCTCTTCATGATGCTTGGCATTTTAGAGGAAGGGAAAAATGCTAGAGACCTGTTGCCTATAAGGGAGGACAAATATCTGAAAAGTTTACATAACAAGTTGGGTGAGGCCGCTTGAGCTTTGTTGATTTTTGTGAGTTGCCTTTTGGGTGCCTGGGGTTTAGAAGTGTCAGAGCAATGGGAGAGGACTATGACAGGCCTTTGATGGGGTCTATTCAGCCACAAGGACAACTGGGGTGTGGAGGCACATTGTGGTGAAGCGGCGTGCACTGATGTGTGAGACATTGCTTCAAATTAATGTCTAGTTTTAATTTCAAATAGATCTGGACTCACAATAGATAGACAAGAAGTAAGTACAGGCTAGAAAAATGTAACACCATCTTTTATCATTCACAAGTGTCAGGTGTAATTGTTTGATACTTTACTCCATCTAATTCCTGTACCCGTAAAGGGAAAAGAATAAAATACACCACTTCAAATATCTCAGTTTGGGATTTATACCAAGTTATCTTGTAATCTCTTTTATCTGCTCATGCTGTTACCATTTAAGGTCTCCAGGGCAGAATACCATGATCTCTCACGTGCAACTCACCATGCACATTTAGGGTGCCTTTTAAGTAATATGTAATTACTTTGGACCTCTAAATCAGCGTATAATTCACATTGTAATTTCTTTCAACCCAGTTAAAAGAATATTTTCACCTTAAAAATCAAACTTGTCTGATTTTTTGTAACCTACTATTGTTGCAAGTAAGATATTGAAACTGAAAGGAATTAGAGAAAAAAATATTTCTCTATTCTTCAAATCCTTTACATTTCAGAGCACTTTGTGTAAATGACTTTTTCCAGAGAGACCACATCATTTTACCTTTCAGCTGGGATGTTTGCATTAAATAATTATCTTTGTATCCTTCTTCGCAGTAGTAATGAGCTGTGAAATAAATATGGTATAAGCATGGGTTTTTCTGGTTTCTTGATTTATATTGTCCACCTCATGAAAGAGTCTTTTCTTAGCAAACACTTCTCAGGAAGTGTATTTGTCAGACCCCGGACCAGACTCTGGAAGAGTAAGGGGAAGTTCAGATTCCACTCTATCAGCTAACTTTCACTGAAATCTTGAAAAGCTAAAAATGTAGATGTGCACAAACCAAGGGCCCAGGCTCTAAATCATGTAAGTAAGGTAGTTAAAATATAATATGTATTCTGCTGGGTTGTTTTAATAGTAAATGGTGATTTAAAAAAGAAAAAAAGGTTTCAACCCATTTAGTTTGAATTCTCTTGTATGTTTGACGTCTGTGATTTCTCCCAGCTGGATGATTATATACTATACAGTCTCAGTGCTGAACTAAAAAACCTGCAATTATAAACCATCTCCCTTAATTTGTTGTATTAGAAATAGGCCAGGCTGACACAGAACCTCGTTTTAGCTATGTAATTAAACCACAAAGAATTAGCAATTATAGCTTTTCTAGTGTCCTTTTGTCCTTGTTTTAGTTTGTAAAAATCAATTAAAATTATAGGTTTGCATATTAATTGTTTTAAAAAATTCTAACTCCCATAACTAGGCACAGAACGATTATAAGTAGTGTACTACTTTACATTTATAAACTGGGATCAAAGCACAGGAAATAATGTCTCCTTATTCAAGCTTTCTTCCAGGACTTTGCTTACACCTACTAAGTAACTCTCCTATATTTCATAATAATCTATTAATAATCTATCCAGCCTGTCTCATGCTATCAGGGAAAAAGAGAAATCATAGTTCTGGTTTTTAACCCCCCTGGCAAAGTGCTCCAATACACACTCGATGGGCATCACTATATGAACAGGGATGGATGGATGGATAGATAATGCAAGGCCTTAATGGAAATCTCTTATACAAGGCTATAAGGGAAAACTTTTGATGATGTAGAGAGAATAATGTTGTATGTCCTAATGAAAAGAACACCACAGGATGGGTTGCTGGGTCTTATTTTGCCAAGAACTATGAAGCCTTGTGCCACCTTGGCCTCCCACTGCTCCTGCCATTCTGCATGAGGCTGTCTAATCAAGGGAAACAGCATTCTGAAACAGCATCTGAAACAGCATTTCATTAGGTATTGTAAAAGGCCACTTTGTCTGATAGCTGTCCTGCTGTCCTGGAACATCACCAGAGGTTAGAGCTTGGATTGTAACTGATTCAACTGATTTGTCAAAGAGAGAGGGGGATAGGTTTCCTCTCTGATACCCCTCACCCAACCCCCTACAACTGCAAATGAGGCCCCAATCAGAGCTGGTAGCTGGCACTGTGCCGAATGACTGCTATTTCTCCGAAGAGAAAAGGGCAGTCTTTGATAGAAGGCATGAAAACTCAACACAGCATCTCCCTAAAAGCCACTGTAAGTGAGGGTAATGGTTTGATCCACTCCCTGCCAGTCAAGTGGCTGAATCCAAAGTCTGCTTCTCCTGATATACCTCACCTGGATTAATTAGCAGAATTCACCACCTGTCATTCCTGCAACTGTGCTGCATACACCCCTTGGCAGCCCCAGCCTTATCTTTAACTAGCTGAGTTGGACCTAAAGCATTAGAAAATATTTCAACCAAGTAGCAGTGGAAGGTGTGTACATTGCCATTGTGTTCTATCCCATTTTACTGAACTTTTGCCTGTGGTTTGCATTATGTAGATGATATGAATCTTGCTAAAGTGAAAACCATCTTAATAAAGTGGAAACGAAAATTCTGTGTCAGACTTACAGCTATGTGTTCTTTGCTTTAAATGCTGTTTTTCAACTTTTGGTTCTTGAGGGTGAAATTGTATAATACAGGGAAATCTGTTTTTTTTTAAAGTATCCTCATCCATTTAATGCAACTTGCACCCATGCACTCTGAACTATCATTTCATTGGCACTCACAAGCTAAGCGGGATTGGGTGTTATCAGTACTTTGATGATGATCCAAGGATCATCTAACGTCTAGGGTTGCCAACTTCGTAATATCTCCCTCGAGACCCCACCTCTGCCCCTCCTTTTCCCTGAGGTCCTGCCCCTCTTCTTTCTCCAAGGCCCTGCCCTCTTCACTCCTCTTCCCCTTTCCCCCCATCATTCACTGCTCTTCCCCTCTTCCCCCCACTACGCTGCACCCCCAGGTTGGGAGCTGCCTGTGGAGCTGGGGCTGGGAGCTGCAGATGCCCAAATCGGGTAGGAGGCAACCCTGGCTAAATAGAGGCTGGTGCAGATGATGACCCGACACCTCCCTGCCTCCCTTGCACACAGTAACTGACTTTGGATGTCCAGTCAGTAGATCGGACTGGACACTGTCAGGTCCCCATTTTGACCAGACTTTCAGGCTAAAAACTGGACCCCTGGCAACCCTATTAAAGTCCTGTGTGGAAAGCAGTGCACTTAATTGAATAGATGACATTCTTGCCTCTGAATCAGTGCCCCAGTTTCACTTTGGAGGGCTGAGTCTGTTCAGTGAAAGAGGAGACTTGTTTTAGAATAACTCTTTTTGAGGTTACAACAAGGTAAACAAATCACTGTCCGTTATTCTGGCATCTAACCAGCCTACAAGACTGCCTCAAAAACATTCCTTCTAGTTTTCTTTCTGAGAGACAGAGTTGTAGCAACTACATGGAGTATTGATAGGAAATGTGGCAACTTTTAACTGCCTAATGCACAGAGAACACTGTAGGGTTACCAGAGAGCAACTGTGAAAAAAACAGGACGGGGTGGGGGGTAATAGGCATATATGGTGTGTGCCCAAAACTGAGCTCACCTAGTCAAACGAATCATTATTTGGAATGTGGCACACCTTATTCTTTTAAAAATAAACAAAGCATCCTCAGATCCTTTTTTAAAAATCTTTGCTTGTGATTTGAGCCCTACGTGAAATTCCCTGGCTTTGTTTAAAATCTTTGTAAAAGTAGTACTAAATAGTGTGATAACAGATACAAACCTTCCCGAAGGGGTCACGCCAGCAGTTATGTCTTTATGTCTATGACATTTAGCTTATAATAAAATTAGATTTGTGAAAGGGAATTGAAGAGGTCCTTATTCCATTTAGAGTACTTTATTTATTTTTCCCCTTTCTATGCAGACAAGCTCTTGTTTTAATAATGGGACTTCTAAACCACTTTAATATCCTAGCATTATATCTTAGTGAACTATCTGCAATATAAGTAATTGTGAGATATTTCTAAATGTAAAAATGCATCCTTAAACATCTAGACATCATTTTTAGTGCTAGTTGTAATTATTAATGTAAGAAACATGTGCAATTAAATATGCTCATAAAAATAATAGATAAATCCCTGTAACACCAGTCAATTTGTTGCATCATTAATATCCTTCAGCATGGCAGTTTAAAATGTTTTGCAATAATTCAAGTGGAAGATAGCTAAGGGCAATATTACATTTAAACCTCCATAACTGTTTTAGAACAACAATTGACTATTTTAAGTACCTTCTTCTGAAATATAAGTTTATCTTTATGATGCATTTTGAAACTCCACATGCCGACATATAGCTTTAATGGTGGAGCCATCCATCTCCAAAGAGAATTTATGCTTTACTCTACTGTAAATGTAAACAAATTGTATCCTTTTTTGAGATAAGACTGTACTGAAAATGAAGATTTTCTTCATAATTCATGGATTGTGTTTTAAGGCTAGAAGGAGCTATTATGATCTAGTTTGTTTTCCTTGGTGGAATTTTACAAAGTAATTCCTTCACTGAGCCCAATAACTTGTGGTAAAACTAAAGCATGTATTTTAGTAAGATGTGCAGGGTAAAATTTTCAAAAGTGCTTAAGTCCCATTGATATTCAAAGAGACTCCCATTTACCCACAGATCTTGATTTAAAATTTTCAAGTGATAGAGAATGCAGCCATATGCATTAAGCGATTCCAATGGTTCATGTTTACTTATAGAACCCCCCCCCATTTGCAAATGTAGTCCCCAGCATCAGTGCAGGTGGACCGTTATGCTCCTGCAGAATCCCAGTGCATTCAATTATATTAGGGTGGGGAGTCATATTATATCAATATTTTTTAAAAAAAAATACCTAAGGTGGGGTGAAGCTCTAAAAATCAAGCATACATAATGAACAAATTTGATGGCTGCTTTGTTTCGTATTTGGTAAAATAACAATATGAAAGAGCAATTGCAAAAGAGACATTTGAAAATTATATGAGTCCATGTTGCTAATATAGATCCTTACATCTTTGTTCCTAGCAAACATTTCATTAAAATAGACCAACGCTTGCATTTAATTTTACTACACTGTACATATAAAATAATTGTTTGCTGTGATATATCCAAACTTGACCTTTCAGTAATAATCTAGTATTGTGTAGATGTGACAGCAGCCATATTGGCTGATACACTGGGGATTGAACTAGTGACCTCCAGAACTAAAAGAGTGAGCTGCTATAACTTCAGCTAAAGCTCTCTAGCTAGGACTGTAGCACTCTTATCCTCTGTGGTTTGGCACAGAGGGGGAATTGTAACACACCCACCAAAGGGTTATGTATACACAGCCTGTTCATACATGAATCAGTTCTTTAAGAATTCCATGTCTATCTTCTCTCCTTTTAATGCAACCCACTATGCGTAAAATGCCTTCCCAAACCTATAGCACCTGGCCTACATCCTCTCCTTATTGAAATCCTCATGAAAGACTCACTTCTTCATGCAAGCCCCACAAAAGTAATTGAGATACAATTGAAATACAGTAATTGGTTATTCCATGTGTCTGTCTTTTAGGCCTCTGTACTGTAATCAGATCCATGTGAGCAAACCCCTGCACCCCTTTAGAGCTCTAGTGAAGTCAGTGGAGTTCAACATGTATGCAGGGGGCTGGCTGCATAGATCCAGGTATGGGATTTGTGGCCTTAGATTGTAATCTCCTCAGAACAGGAGCTGCCTTGATCTCTCTTCATATACAGCACTGAGCACACTGAGCACTAATATGTATATCCTGTTATCCCAAGAGTTGATTTGTCTGGCAGGGATCATTTTTGTACATAAACAAATGTACAGGTCCACAGAGAGAGGTGTGCCCATTAGTGCTCAGTATGATGTGCTATATATATGCAGTCTGAAGATTTTTTTAATATCCTCATGGAATGCCAAGTGATGCTGGCTTGTGTAATTAAAATGCATCATCATATTAGTCTGGCAGTTATATTAAGTGGAAGGCTTAGGCTATACTGATTTTTCACTCATTTAGATAATTCCAGACGCAGGTGGCAGAGGGAGTCTATGAAAAAATATTAATCAAAGTCAGCATCCCTATTTGCACTAGCTGGCTGCCTCAGAACAGAGGCCAGGTCGAACTATCCCCACAGGACATGGACCCAACAGAATATGGCTGAGATACATTGGCACAACAGTGTGGTAAGCTGGCCCTATCACTGCCCTGACGTACCTGCACTATGGATAGAAGATTAAATCTCCCAGTGTGATTAGTCTGGCAAATTCATGATTACTAAATAGAGCTTTAAAATAATAAATAAAAGGGTCACAAACCAGCTGTTTAACCCTCACGAGTCCTTTCTGGTATTCCAAAGAAGCTGCACGAATTAATTTTTCTCTGAGATTTTTGATTCTAAAAAGATTGAGTCCAATACAAATATTCAAGTGAGAGAGGCAGCCTGTAGGTATTGCATCAATTGCTGTTGACACTTATCCATAAGATCCCGGGTACTTCTTGGGGTCCCTCAGGTGACCAGGCTAGGAAGTAGCTGCTTTCTGAAATTGCCTGCATAATAAAATCCCATCAAGAGAGTTAGGCATGAGAGGAAAGATTTTCTTGTTGCTAGGGCACTGGGACTCAAATGACCAATGTTCAATTGGTCAATTACAGACTTTCTGTGTGAGTTTGGACAAGAATCTCTGTGCTTCGGTTTCCCATCTGTAAACATGATAATAATGACCTACTTCAAAGGAGTGTTGGAAGATGATTTCATAAATGCTTGCGCAGCTGTCAGGTACAATAGTGAGGGGGAAGTCATGTATACACCTAGAGAGATAATGTCAATATCTTTGGATTAAAACTATGTTAACCCTTAAACAACAGATTTACAAAAAGTGTTTAGCATATGCAGCTGGCTTCAGATTTTCAAAAGGGCTCAGCTTTCATTTAGGTACCCAAAATTCAGTGGTGAGATTTTTAAAAATGCTCTGCCCCAAGCACCTCTTTTCATTCTCAGTGGTGCCAAAATGGGAGCTGAACTCCTGAAAATCTGTTCCTAATTTTTGTTTTACTTAGATTGTAAGCTATTTTGGGGCAGGGACTGGTTTTTGTTCCATTTTAGTAAAGTGCCTAGCACAATGGGGTGGTCCAGGATTAAGGCTCCCAGGCACTATACTAATATAAATAATAATAAAATCCAAATAACTTTCTACGCCACTTTGATTTTCATAAGGCACGGTTCGATAGCCACTTACTCAGGTGAGTAACTTCACTCATGCTGAGTAATCCTAATAACTGTCCTCATTATGCATAAACTTACTCCCTTGCATAAGTGTTTGCAGGATCAGGCCATAGCAATACTTTAAAAATGTACATGTTTTGTTGAATTAATAGCTTCAGTGAAAGTCTACCATGACAGTTTATTTATTAATGTCTTTACCTTGAAATGTTTTAAGGTTTCTGATCACAGCATGTCTGGGTTTGGTCTGAACTTCACTAAAATCAGTCTCCACAAAATATTTTGATTTTGGCAAATAGGTGAATTCCAACAAAACAATGTTTTATCTGAACTTTTCTTATACGCTCTGTTCTCAATTTAATTTGGAAGAATTATAGTCAATTTTACCTTTTCACCAAGAGGTGGCAAGAGCAAATTAGCAAAAATAGTAGTCAATTCTACGCTTTTCTCAGGAGATGGTTCCAAGTAGTTTTGAACCACACAATTTACTTTTGTATTTACTGGAAAGGAAGGTATTTCAATTCTCACATTCATAGGGTTTTTGACTTTTTAATACTCAAATATGGGCAAAGACTAAATATTGAAACAGGTTTTTGTTAATTTGCAGGTACCAGGTAAAATTTTCAAAAGAAAGACTTTCCTAAGTCATCAGGTGTTTTGGAAAATTTTACTCATTATTGGTATTCAGGAAACATCTTTGCCCTGCTTTTCAATGGTAATTTTGGGTGGTCTGTTTCCTTTGTGAAACAGTGTTCAAGTGTCATTAAAACATGAGCAATATCAGTGAAAGCTGCATTACAGCTGTATATGAAATAATTTTTAAATTAACATTTTAGAAGTTAAGTTCCTGGTTGCTCTCTCATTGAAGCTGACAAATGGCTCCACTGAAGAAGAAACATTCAATAATATGTTAGCAATAAATTAAGGGCTCATACAAAAGTGAGCAATAAATCTGGTAAAACCTGTACTTTATTAAATTTTCTTTGCAATAGGTTGAAATATTGTTATATACTGAAAGCAAATGCTCTCCCTGTGGGGCAATAATCAATCCTACAAGATACCTTGCTGTTTACATTTGCTTAGTATGATTTCACTTTTTTTTTTGTCCTGTAACAAATTCTGCTGACGCATTTCATTGTACAAATGTTAACGGTATGATTTTAATTTTTATTGCAATGAAACCATCTTGTAAACAATATTGTCATGCGAGACAGCAAGAAGAATTTGGACTGTACTGAATTAATTTATCTTTGGAAGAGAGGAAAAGGGACATGGACTCAGTATAGCTTACTTACATTTACATGACAGATAGTTCCTGTTATTACCTTGTACATAGATAGACAAAGCAGTAAATTTACACATTTGTCTCATCAGAGATCTGGCAAGAGACAGACCTGTGTTTAAAATCTCCAGCCAGAATTGGGGTGTATCTTAAGCCCATCTCATATGCATTACAATCCTTGTGGAAAAACAGGTTTGGCTGTTCCACAGGATGTGTCTCCAGCACTCCTTTGTTTTGAAGTTGCTGGGCTTGATTGTCTCAGATGCAGTGAAGACAGGAGGGACATGGAAAACAGGTTGGGCTGCCTGATTCTCAGCTTTCCATCCCTGGTGCACATCAGAATTGCACAGGAGTAGCGTGTTTCATTCAGGTGCCTAAAGGACTGCGTTGTCCTACCCAACCATTGTCAGAGGCTACCTGCAATGAGCCTTTTGTCGGAGTCCAATCTTGGATATTTATTTCAATACAGTCATATTTTTGCCACATTAGTTAGAGTATTATTAGTAGCACACAGACTAGTTGTACTTTCAACCAATGTCCTGGACTTCTCACATGAAAGGGGAAATCTTACCTGAAAATATATATGTAGTGTCTTGCTTGCTGCGGGATGGAGTTCCTTCTGCTTGTTCCCACTCAATGCAGATATGTGGAAATAATAGGTTCATTTCCTGCATATTTCTGTTTCCATGCTCTTCCCCAAGTCCCTTCAGCACAGCAACATGGCACCCCGCTGTCTTTCTGAACATGACTCCTTTGCTTTGTGCTTTATAATTCTATATAAAGCGGAATTTATTGTTGCCTAAAGTAGCAGTGACTTGTATGTCCCCTGTCACTAATGTTACTGGCACAAGATAAGAGTGTAGAGCCGTTATTTCTTGGTTCACTAAGGGACAGGCCACACACACCTCTTTTTTTCTGCACAATGTCGATATTGTGTAAGGGCTTATCTAAAGACACACACGTTGTACTGTTTTAACTATACTATTATAAAAAGAAAAGGAGTACTTGTGGCACCTTAGAGACTAGCCAATTTATTTGAGCATGAGCTTTCGTGAGCTACAGCCCACTTCATCAGATGTATTCAGTGGGAAATACAGTGAGGAGATTTATATACACACAGAACAACTATTATAGTTAGTGGTGTGACTGCCTTAGATATATAGGTACAAAAGTGCTTGTACCGGTAGAGCATATTCCCATTCAGGAAGAGAGAGCAACTATGCCACAATAAGGCACCTTTATAGCAGTGTCCATACTAAGGATTGCACCAGCATAACTGGTTTAGTAAAATATCTTTTAAAAAAAAATCTAGTCTTCAATGGTAGAAGAGAAGCTGGAAAATTTGACCCCTAAAGGCTCAAAACCGAGAAAGCAAATATCATGCACTCCAGATTTATGAGTAAAATCAGTATTTTATGGAATATAACTCAGGATTTTTGAGAACTTGGCTTGGCAATACTGCATGGGTATTGAAACTTGAAGTATTTAGGCACCCATCCAGTTCAGACACAGAATCGATAATATGCAATTTTTATCTGACCCATAGCTACTAGCTTCAAAAGCATATATTGGGTGCTGAATACCTTGAATGAGCTGTCCACAATCAATCCATGGAATTAAAACAAATTGCTAAATAATTGTTTGGATATTATGCAAGCCCCCCCTTCCCCCCCACCCACAAGAAAATTGCAAACTGCTTTTGGATGGTATATGAACAGAAAAAAAAACCCTAAATTTGCTGGTTAAATTACTAGTGGCAAATTATTTGCTCCATTTAAATTTTAGATGACTAGTTTCTAAAAATTGCCAGCAGGCAAAATTCATCTTGTTTTTATCTAACAAACTGTTCATGAATCTGCATATCCACTGTAAGAGATCAAAATAAATATATATCTAAAAATAAAGATGCCATCTTTCCTTTTAATAAGTAACAAAAGGACAGCAGAGCTTATTCAAATCACATTATGCAAAAGAAATCTATAGTATTTAATATCCTTGGGATGCCCTCATGATTTCCTGTGCATTGCTTTACCAGTCAAGCTGATGAGCATTTCCCAAACATACCAAATGTCGTGTCTCAGGGTTCAAATTTATATGCAAATCTACATGCATTGGGAAAAAAAAAGAGGGATTCGACTAAAGTGATATTTAAAATAATTTTAAGCAGCATTTGCCTGGCAGGGCTGTTCTTAAAGAAAGTATATTCTTGCCACCCAGTGTGTAATTCCATATCAAGTTTCTTATGGGAAAATTAAAATATTTAAATAGGGTGTTCTCAACAAAGGGCAGGACTCTGAAGTCTCTGATGGGAACATGCATGTTAGGGATTAACAAAAATGTCCTGGAAAGAAGGTTGTTTAGTTTTCAAACCAGTGTGGCTTATTATTGCTTGTATAAATGCTTCTCTCTCTCTCTCTCTTTCTTCCCCCCCCCCACATTTAGTTTTAGGAATACGCACCTTATGACATGCCCTTGAGATGGGAATATCCATTAACCATTCAAACCCTGAAAGCTGTACATTTTTCGGCCGTCTAATTTGTTAAGACAAAAAAATAAAGATCTTCTTCTTTATAGGCTTAATTTTATTTGTCTTTTGTTGAAGCTTTAAACACTTATTTTCCTTGGGCCGGATTTTGATCTCAGCTGTATTGGTATAGATCCCATTTGACTTTAATGGAATCAGTATTTCACCCCTGGAGCAACTCTTTTGACAGGAAGTGAGAATCTAGAATCTAGCCCAATATTCCCATATGTCTTTATTATCATCTAGTTTTCTATCTTTGTTCTTGGAAAGCACTGCTATCAAGCTCGGTGCAGTACTGGAACAATGATAAGCCCTCTTTTCTTGTCCTCCATTGTCCAGTTACACTAGGAAGTATAAAGTGGCAACATGCACAATACTGCAAAGTAATCCCTAAAGATTCTGTATCTCCATTATTCTGGCATGTGCTCCTATGTCCAAATGCCCAGCATAATCCATATTTAGAAAGTATCTGGAAGAGCCAGGGAAAGTATAAAAAGGCTGAAACAGCAGCTGGGCAGGCAGGACAAGCATTCAACATTGGCAGGGTCTGAGAAAACATTTTAAAGTGCCAAGAGAGCTGTTAAGGAAAGGTTAAAGAAGTCAAAGGGGAAATGTGAGACTATAGTAATGTAATGCCTGTATTTCTAGGAAGAACATTGATCCAGGTTTAGAGATGAAAAATTAACTCCAACTTTCACAAAACTTACAAACAAAGAAACACAAGGCGGGGGAATAAGGAATACAGTAGAACCTCTATCTTATGAACTAACTAGGGACCAACGTGTTCATAAAATAAAAAAGTTCATAAAATCACACATCTCAAAATTACAGTATATACAATGCATTGCTTTCTTCTTCCCTATCTAACCAATGCAAAGTGATTTCCAGCAGATGAAAAGCATTGGAATGCAAAGGTTTGGTGACCTGGTCTTTACAGACATCACTTTATGTGATTTTTTTCCCCCCTTGTGAGGAAAAATGGTTTGTATAACTGGCGGTTCATAATATTGGTGTTATAAAATCACATTCTAATATAGGATTGTTTTTATTCCACCTAAGAAAATATGAAATGACAAATAAATACCATATATATATATTGGACACCATGTCTCTGGTGCCTACATCTTTCATGTTTCAGAAAGTCTGAGTGACTTTGGGATTAATGGCCTGGAAAATTCTCCCACTCTACTTTAGACAGTAGTGCAGTCAGATTTCTAAGCTGTTATACTGCCCAAGTTAAATTAGCTTTCTCAAATCAACAGTTTTTATAAAAATAGATCATACCCAAGATATGGGTTTTCAAAAGTAATGATTGTGGCTTTGGTTTTTGGGGTGCCCAGCTTGAAAGACTTAATTTTCAGAGAGCGGATGTTTAGCACTTTCTAAAACCAGGTCTTTTTAAGATGTCTCCATGTGGGTATCTCACAACTGAGACACCCCAAAACAATAACTTTTGAAAACCTTAACCCATGTATATAAGTCAAAATTAATTTTGAACTGTGTCCCAGTTGCAAGGCTAGCTGCATCTCTTCCCTCCTCCTGATCTCCCTGGCTATGTTTACTCTAAGAGCTGGGGGTGTGATTGCTCATGTAGTCACACTTGCGCTAGCTCTCATTGAGCCAGCAAAAGTATAAATTGTGGTGTAGCCACGGTAGGCTGGGTAGTAGCAGCTTAGTTGTGCCAAGTACAAGCGCACCTGAAACCATATGGTGGGTACATACTCAGCAAAGCTAATCCATGCTTCTGCAGCTGTCCATGCTGCTATAGCTACACTAATATTTATACTTGTGCTAGCTTGACGATAGCTAGTGTGAGTATCTGTACACTAGGATGACCAGACATCCTGATATTAAGGGTTTTGTCTTAGATAGTCAACTATAGCCCCACCTCCTACCCTCCCAAAAAAGTGTCCCAATTTTTCACTTTTTCACTCTTGCTAACTGGTCATGCTAGCGTACAAGAGAAGGGGAATCGCACATCTAGCTTATAGTGTGAACATAACTTCTGACTGCACCCACCTCAGGTACAAGGCATTGTGCCTTTTCTCCCCTGGAGTGTGTAGAGATTATTAGAGACCCAGCCCACCATGGTTGTGGGGAACTGCAGACCGTCTTTATATGCTGTTTACACAGACCCTTACCTCCTTGCTCTATGGCCCTTTGTGACCACCCTGAAGAGTGGCTCCAAATGTTTACAATAAACACCATAGAGTAGAATTCCTCATCTCTCCCTCTCTTAGACCAGACTCTAGCCTACAGTATGCTGTGGATCAATTGTCCCCAGGTCTGACTGGATGCAGCACCTGTGGTCCTTCCCTTCAGGAGTCTGCAACCAGTGATGTACAGTGATCAGAGTGCCTTTTTAAAACCAAAGTGTTCTTTATTTTAATAGTAGGAACAAAACATTTAGAGAAAAAAATGTAAAACAGTCTACCTGCACGCTTATCTTACCATCCCCTGATGACAATCTAGGCGGGCTTAACTTCTTCAGACACCCCAGTGAGTGCACTGTCTCAGTCTGGTTTCCCCAAGCAGTTTCCTCCTCTCTTCAGAGAGAGTGAGAATATCTTCTAATCCAGGCAGAATTCCTTTGCCCTTGTCAGTTTCTGGGCTGGTCTGCTTGTCAAAAGGGTAGAATCTTCAAATCTAAAAGTTCAGGCATTGACTCTTAACACCCCTTAACACCCCTATGTGTTTACTGAGGAATGGCTTATTGTGAGACATTGTTTCCTGTCTTTCTTGGTCGTTGTTGTCTGCCCCTTCCTCCCCCCCCCCCCCGCCCGACACGGGAACCCTCTCTTGCCTACAGTAAGTATCCCAGTAACCAGGTCAATATACAGAATTCACAAACGATTATTGAGCCACTCCATGGGTGTCACAACCTGTCTTTACTTTATTAAGTTTGTTCACTAGAATTGAGTTTTTGTTTTGGTAGGGTTCGGGTAAGTAGGTCACAGTGAAGTATTTTCAGTTTGGAGCTGCAAAAGTCTTTGGGGCAGATCTGCAGCTGGTGCAAACTGTCATAGCTCCATTGAACTTCAATGAAATCTTCATGAAAAATTCATCATGTTTTCTGAGCAGCTACAGAGGTTTTTTTAGGAAAATCCAATTTTAAAATTCTTTGAGAAACAGGGATATATTTTTCAAAACATTTGTTTTCCATTTTTAACAGCAGTTATTTATTTTCATAGTTTCATAGACTTCTAGCCAAGAAGGGACCATTAAATCATCTAGTGGTCTCACCAACTGTATAACATAGGCCATAGAATTTTATCTAGCTACTCCTCTACTGAACCAAAACTTATATTTTTAGTTTTCCCAAATGAAAATGTGCCTCTGGTTTTTGAGGAATTTTTGAGCTAACAACAAACCAGGAAGTAATATTGTTCATAGTATGATTTAGAGCTCAACTGCTTCCTTTGTTAGTAATATCACTATCATTTCAGAAATATTTTTGAAATAGTCTCACACGTCCCTTTAGGCCTGGAAACACTTTCCCTGTTCTTGCATGAAAATCACCTTTTACTTACAATTTTTGCTTTGTGCCTTATAAAAATGGGGATAGCATTGCAGAACAAAATAAAAAAGGAATGATGTATTCTACGAGTTTTAACAGAAATGGCCATGAGGAAAAAAAAAGTTAAATATTAATGAAAATATTTATTTCCCATCGGTCTGGCCAGCAGAGGGTGCTGAAAGAGATAACTCACCCTACCCAGGGAACATACTGACTGAAACACAGATTATCACAGAAGTGAAAAACAAAGGCAGCTGGCATTAATAATTAATTGAGGAGGGTTCCCTGTGGAAGTTAAGATGAGCTGCAGTTATGTTCTATTTCAGAGAAGCATATATTAACATGTAGACCTCATATTAAGTATGCCCAGTCTAAGCTACTTGAAAGGAAGAACAATCCCAAATTGGGAATCTTTATTTGTGTTGAGTGCTGCACCTGGCCTGCTATATAAATGAGAGCTGACAAATTACACCTTTAGAGCGTTTCAAGAATAACTGTTCCAGTATATAAATAAATGCAGCCTTTCCTTGCTCATGCAGTGTGTGGGATTGTGCATGTATAGAAGAGGGGAGATTGGCAATGTAGCTCACAAGTGGAGATGTTAAGAGTGCATTTTAAAGGGGATGATGTGGCAGAAAGATTCTTGTACATTCTTTGAAGCATTTAAATGATTTTGCTTTGAATGTGTTGCACCCCTTCAGCATCCACTTCCTGTGATTATTCTAATGAATGAGTGAGGTCACCACACAGGAAATGTTGATGTGCTAAACTGTGCCTGTCAAGGTTCCTCCCCCACTCTGAACTCTAGGGTACAGATGTGGGGACCTGCATGAAAAACCTCCTAAGCTTATCTTTACCAGCTTAGGTCAAAACTTCCCCAAGGTACAAAATATTCTACCCGTTGTCCTTGGATTGGCCGCTACCACCACCAAACTAATACTGGTTACTGGGGAAGAGCTGTTTGGATGCGTCTTTCCCCCCAAAATACTTCCCAAAACCTTGCACCCCACTTCCTGGACAAGGTTTGGTAAAAAGCCTCACCAATTTGCCTAGGTGACTACAGACCCAGACCCTTGGATCTTAAGAACAATGAACAATCCTCCCAACACTTGCACCCCCCCTTTCCTGGGAAATGTTGGATAAAAAGCCTCACCAATTTGCATAGGTGACCACAGACCCAAACCCTTGGATCTGAGAACAATGAAAAAGCATTCAGTTTTCTTACAAGAAGACTTTTAATAAAAATAGAAGTAAATAGAAATAAAGAAATCCCCCTGTAAAATCAGGATGGTAGATATCTTACAGGGTAATTAGATTCAAAAACATAGAGAACCCCTCTAGGCAAAACCTTAAGTTACAAAAAAGATACACAGACAGAAATAGTTATTCTATTCAGCACAGTTCTTTTCTCAGCCATTTAAAGAAATCATAATCTAACACATACCTAGCTAGATTACTTACTAAAAGTTCTAAGACTCCATTCCTGGTCTATCCCCGGCAGAAAACCCACATATAGACAGACACACAGACCCTTTGTTTCTCTCCCTCCTCCCAGCTTTTGAAAGTATCTTGTCTCCTCATTGGTCATTTTGGTCAGGTGCCAGCGAGGTTACCTTTAGCTTCTTAACCCTTTACAGGTGAGAGGAGCTTTCCCCTGGCCAGGAGGGATATCAAAGGGGTTTACCCTTCCCTTTATATTTATGACACTGCCACTTAGCTAATGGTTTGAATTAAGGGTTGTAAGTGAACCACATTGAATCTGAGGGAGTTAGGGGAGTGATTCACATTCCCTCCCTAAATGGCTCAGAGCACAGTATAGAATGCTGCATTCTGGGACTGCTCTTGTGGCAGGTGCTGATGGGGGCCCGTGCACTTCAAGAGTGGAAGGTTCATTGAGTTCACTTGCATAAGGGCCTGTCATAGTCCAGCTATAAGCAATTATGGCAGAATAGCCAGGGAAAGGTATCCAATCATGGAACAGAAATATACCAATGTGGCCCTACTCAAACCAACTGGACATTTGAATTGTGGATGCTGACTACCTGAAGCAATGCGGTGAACAATCTGTAGGTTGCAATCTGTTCACACTGTTGTAATTGTTACAGTAGAATCTAGGAACCATAATCAGAGATCAGGGCTCTAAGCAGGAAGAGTTTCTTCCCCAGAGATCTGCCAAACTAGGTATGAGACAAGTCTGAACAGATGGGTGCAAAAGACAAAAAAAATGGGGTGGGTGTCAGTTTGGGAGGATAAGGTAAATAAAAAGAAGAGTTTATTTTCTATAAACCGCGCTTGTATTAAACATCCACCACAAGATTTCAAACAGTAAAAAATTAGTAAAAAGAAAAGGAGTACTTGTAGCACCTTAGAGACTAACCAATTTATTTGAGCATGAGCTTTCGTGAGCTACAGCTCACTGCATCCGATGAAGTGAGCTGTAGCTCACGAAAGCTCATGCTCAAATAAATTGGTTAGTCTCTAAGGTGCCACAAGTACTCCTTTTCTTTTTGCGAATACAGACTAACACGGCTGTTACTCTGAAACCTAAAAAATTAGTGGGGATTGCAACCTATTTTGGCACAATTTGTAAGCAGTGGAAGTGGTTGAATTTGGTGAACTAGTTGTTCTTTGCAACTATTTCACCCACCTCTAGAAAATACCAAGAGATTGCTTCAAGGACACTGTGGAAAAATACTCAGCTGTATTTGTGACACCTGCTGATGAAATATGCAGTGTGCACTTATAACTCTGGGCTCCAGGAGGAACAGGAATTCAGGGCCGTGACACACCTCTGCCTTTGGGGTGAAGAACTGAGGCTCCTTAATCTCCAGTGCAGCTACACAGTGGCATTCACAATTTAGCTATTAACATAGGTAGGTACTGTGCTACACTACATTTTTCTTGAGACTCTCTCAAAATACCTCCTTTTCAAAATGTCACCTCCCACTTTACGTAAAGAGCTCTTGGGATTGCACTAGGATCTAGGGTTTCTTTTGAATAGCCTATCATATTTTTGCCAGAGGTTTTTACTTCTCCTAACAGAGACTGTCTTCTACCTCCTTAGACGGAGCTTTAATGAAGAAACGTCAAAGCTGCTAACAATCACACAAACGGGGACTCAAGACCTTTGTGACCAATGATGTGGTCATCATGGAGACTGATTCTGTTTCTGTCACTCACTGGATGTCTTTCAGGTAAGTAAACCAAAACCTTGTGTTACTGGTTTAAGAATTCCTGTCAAGTAGAAAATGGAAGTATAAAAGCAAAATTACTGCAAAGAAAAATGAACAAACCATGTCAATTAGCATTTAACCAAAAACAATTAATGTTATCAACTATATATTAAGATTATAATCACTTAATACAAAGTTGAACAAGTATTGCCCACTTGCCATTTATCTTAATGTTTCTCAGGGTTACTTTTAATCTGTAAGGAAGAATGGAAGAGTTTGTCACTTGCCCATTCACAAAAGAATATCCTAATTTTTATGGCTTCAGTGAGAAAAATCTGCTTGGGGAAAAAAATGATCTAGCAAACTGCTTTGAAAGGGATGATAACTGCAGCATTATTTGGTGATTCTGGGCTGTGAAATTCTCAAACTCTTACCATGTTCTGTGTCTGGAAACAAATGATGGAGTTGATTTTTCTTTCTAAAACTATGTGTGTTATATTGATATACACTAATGATTCTGTTTTTGCCTGCAACAGTATTCCTTTGAGCTTTTTCCCCTTGGCTTTAACTTCGTATTATCTTTTAAAGTAAACAAATTGTGTGGCTTTATACTAGATCATCGTTTAATCTTTCCATGTGAGGAGTCCTGTAATTTGATATTATGCTATCCAGAATTGATCTTTCATCTGTCCTAGCTTTATCTTCTTTCAACTTCCCAGTTTCCAGAAATTGTTTTTTTTTTCAAAGTATTTTTATTGATCAGCCTTCATTTACGATAACCAAAGCTGAAACAATCTAAATATTATGGGCTGGATCCTTTATGTGAGAAATGCTTCTTTATACAAGTTGTCCTTGTATAATTAAAAAGCCAATATTTGGCACATTATTGCACAGTGGAATCTGTGTCCCTGATCCTGCAGCAGACTCCATGTGGAAGGAATCCCTGTACTCACATAGTTGATGAGCCCACAGATAATGAGGTCAACTGGACACAGTCAGCTGCAAGATTGGGGCATTAGATACCACAGTCATTTCCAACTTTTTAATACTGACCACTGCAACAGATTATACCATTCCATTATAAGTGCTCTGAAGCTAATTTGAACACAAATAAGGAAGTAGTCTTAACAGTTTGCCTCACCGATTCTCTGTTCAGATACATATGAAACTAAGGAGATTAAAAAACATTTAAAATATAAGCAATGATAAATGTCAAACATTGATTCAAAAAGTCTTGAACGGAGTTTGAAATACTCCAATTTATATTGAATATTAATTTGGCTAAAGAATAACATCCTGAAAGCACTTGCCAATCAGCCAGACATTATATTTAATCGAAATAGCTTTTCTCTCTCTTGTTTTTATTCAGTATTTATTCCTGCCAGGTATTCAAAACACTCCTGTTCTTCCATCTCTGATTTGTGAACTAAATCCCAGTCTATTATTATTTTTGGTTGTTTAAGGATTATTCCATATTATGTGGCAGGTTAGGAGTCAGTAAATAAATAATTTTTACTTCAAAACCATTTTTCATATATTGTTATAAATAATTTAGAGCAACACGTCTGTTTCTCTCAAATGCATTAGATAATTGTCACAATAACTGCAGCATCTTCAGGTGCTACTTAAATTACATCTCATCTGAAAACTTAATACCATAAGATCTTAAGTTAACCTGAGATGATAGAATTGCATTCGAACCTGATAGGATCAGATTGTCAAAGTAAGTTGTAATTCTAATAATGCACAGTCTGTGTTCCTTTTGACATTTGAGCACATAATTCTGCAACTACAGCTGCTGTTATGTCATTGCAGTCACTGAAGTATGTTTGCTGCTGCAAATACTTTCTACTATTGATTTTGTTCAACATGGTCCACTAAGTTAGGTGCTTCAGAATTTTATTTTCAATATTCTCAACTGCACATTTTTCAAAGGTAAGGCAATAGATGTGGATGCTGATGCACTAAGATAAAGGACATTCAATTCCTGTTATTTCCAGCCATATTCAGATTCAGTAATTAACCATTATGTTACCAGGTCATGATAATATTCCTTCAGGCAAAAAAGTTGGGTTATTGCATTGGCTATTGAGGGGATGCATCCTAATATGAATACAGAGACTGCGTGTCTTGTGTGTGCATAAATGCACTAAATATGTTTCTGGGCAATGGGGAAAGTTGTTAGCAGGTGGAAAAGCAAGAGCAGAAGATAATGAAATTTAAAAAAAATAAGGCAATGCAAGCCTGTGTGACTTGTTAGGTATGCAAGAATCCTAATAAAAGGAGTACTTGTGGCACCTTAGAGACTAACAAATTTATTAGAGCATTTATTTGAGTCTCTAAGGTGCCACAAGTACTCCTTTTCTTTTTGCGGATACAGACTAATACGGCTGCTACTCTGAAAACAGAATCCTAATGTAAGCTACAATCATATGAGATTTTACAAAGCACCCAAAACTCCTGTTTTTTGTAACAAGTGACTTATGAGTTATCCACCAGCATAGTTCAATATGCACTAGTTCTTGCTGGGTATGAGTGAATGTTAATACATATAGAATTCCCAGATCAAAGCTAATTTTGAAATCTGCAATGGCAAAAAATAGTTACATTTCCAAAAGTGACATCAGTTCTTCTAAAACAAAGTTATCAGGCATAAACTGTTGCTCTGAGCCACTTAAAACTTTGCAAGAATAAAAGGTTTTTCTCTGGCAAGAGACCACATGCATAACATTTCAGACAGAATGCATCTCCTTTGCAGAATTTGATGGGGGGAGGCATTGAATCTTCCTTATAAATTATGGAAAGTGTTTTACAATCTTAATAAAATTCACACTGCATCCTACGCTTTATGTTCTGTAAAACCATTATATTTGGCAAGATGTACAATATGTGCTACGTGAGCCTTTACGTATGTGGTGAAGTTGACATGCCAATGTAGCCAGTCACTCATGTATAGTGTATGTTATAATGGCATGACACTTAGACATAATGAGCGCTAACAACGATCCCCAGTTGGATTTACTGAGGAGATATAGATGAGCCATGCGGCTTGTGAATCAGCCTGATTTACCTTGAGACAGTGGCTGAGCATTAGGGATTCCTTTCTAGCATCAAAAGGAGATGAAGTGGCTGCAGGTGCTGGGAGTTATTACTGTGTTGTGGTTTCTTTGATTGCTTCAGATTATTTTTTCAAGCTAAATTGGAGGTGAGGAAAGATTAGGAGGCTAGTTTCACTTGTGGCCTGCATTCCATCTGGGCCAAGGATATGGGGAAACCGTAAAACCATCTTTTTATGAGCAACTGCAATATAGAGATATTGTGAACTATAAGATAAAGTACCAGCAAGGTCTGGACTAGCCTGTTCCTGGCTTTGAGCTCAGGGAGGCTTTGATAACTGATAAACTAGATTAGAGCTCAAAGCAGGTTTAGAAGGGCCATTTAAACCTACAGCAAATGATTAGGAAATTTTGTTCTGCATGGTCTTGGTTAAGTTTTTTTAGCTGAAATTCTAATTATAAAGAGCACTTGTGTGTATGCAGGCATTGTGTAACTGGCATGACCAAACAAGTATGAAGGTTTATTTATCTTTTTTTATTAATGGCAAAGCCTAGAACAAGGTAAAATGTCTTACAATTAACATTTGATTCTCTGACTAGTTTGTGGGACCTCTTATTGCATGATACTCTGCAAACTCCAACAGTTTTCCCTACAGCAGTGTTGTCAAGGTTCCTCCCCTACTCTGAACTCTAGGGTACAGATGTGGGGACCTGCATGAAAACCTCCTAAGCTTACTTTTACCAGATTAGGTTAAAACTTCCCCAAGGTACAAATTAATTTTATCCTTTGTCCTTGGAATAACCACTGCCGCCACCAAACTCTAACTGGGTTTACTGGGAAACGTAGTTTGGACACGTCCTTCCCCGCAAAATCCTCCCAACCCTTGCACCCCACTTCCTGGGAAAGGTTTGGTAAAGATCCTCACCAATTTGCATAGGTGACCACAGACCCAAAGTCTTGGATCTGAGAACAATGAAAAAGCATTCAGTTTTCTTACAAGAAGACTTTTAATAGAAATAGAAGTAAATAGGAGTAAAGGAATCACCCCTGTAAAATCAGGATGGTAGGTACCTTACAGAGTAATTAGATTCAAAACATAGAGAATCCCTCTAGGCAAAACCTTAAGTTACAAAAAAGACACACAGACAGAAATAGTCATTCTATTCAGCACAATTCTTTTCTCAGCCATTTAAAGAAATCATAATCTAACACATACCTAGCTAAATTACTTACTAAAGTTCTAAGACTCCATTCCTGTTCTATCCCCGGCAAAAGCAGCATATAGACAGACACAGACCCTTTGTTTCTCTCCCTCCTCCCAGCTTTTGAAAGTATCTTGTCTCCTCATTGGTCATTTTGGTCAGGTGCCAGCGAGGTTACCTTTAGTTTCTTAACCCTTTACAGGTGAGAGGATTTTTCCTCTAGCCAGGAGGGATTTTAAAGGGGTTTACCCTTTCCTTTATATTTATGTCACGCCCCCCAAATCTCTGCTAGGGTGAAACACTGGCTGGGATTTCTTCCTGGAGCTCTAGGAAAAACAGAGTTAATAAGACACATGCATCTCTAAATATACTACCAAGTACATAAAGACTAACAATATTTTCCACATCTCAAGGATGATTTTAACCAGTTGATTCTGGGAAACTTTCACGGGAGAGTGCATCAGCCACTTTGTTAGAAGCTCCTGAGATGTGTTGGATGTCGAAAATCAAAATCTTGGAGAGCTAAACTCCACTGAAGAAGTTTTTTGTTATTTTCTTTGACGGTGTGAAGCCACTTCAGTGCAGCATGGTTGGTTTGCAGGTGGAAACGCCGTCCCCAAACATATGGGTGTAGCTTTTCCAGAGCGTAGACAATGGCGTAACATTCTTTTTCAGTGACTGACCAGTTGCTTTCCCTCTCAGACAGTTTTTTGCTGAGAAACACTACAGGGTGGAATTCTTGATCAGGTCCTTTCTGCATTAAAACTGCTCCCACACCACGCTCGGACACATCTGTGGTTACTAGGAATGGTTTGTCAAAGTCTGGGGCCCTTAGTACAGGGTCAGATATGAGTGTTGCTTTAAGCTTGTTAAAGGCCTTCTGACACTTTTTGGTCCACTGAATGGCATTTGGCTGTTTCTTTTTGGTTAGGTCTGTCAGTGGGGCGGCGATTTGGCTGTATTGTGGTACAAATAGTCTGTAATAACCGGCCAAGCCTAAGAAGGATTGAACCTGTTTCTTTGACTTTGGGACAGGCCACTTTTGGATAGCATCCACTTTGGCCTGTAGGGGGCTGATAGTTCCTTGACCCACCTGGTGTCCAAGGTAAGTCACTCTGTTTAGGCCTATTTGACACTTCTTAGCCTTAACAGTTACTCCTGCCTCCCTTATGTGCTCAAGGACTTTGTGTAGATGTTCCAGGTGGTCTGCCCAGGAATCCGAAAATATGGCCACATCGTCAAGGTAGGCGACTGCATATTCTCCTAATCCCGCTAGGAGACCATCTATAAGTCTTTGGAAGGTGGCGGGTGCATTTCGCAGCCCAAAAGGGAGTACATTAAATTCATACAGCCCGAGATGTGTGGTGAAAGCTGACCTTTCCTTGGCAGATTCATCTAGCGGTACCTGCCAGTACCCCTTGGTTAAGTTCAAGGTAGAGATGAAGTGGGCCCGTCCCAGTTTCTCTAATAGTTCATCTGTGCGTGGCATTGGATAGTTGTCTGGGCATGTTACAGCATTTAGCTTACGGTAGTCCACGCAAAAACGTATTTCCCCATCTGGTTTGGGAACTAGAACCACTGGAGATGCCCATGCACTTCCAGAGGGGTGGATTACACCCATCTGTAACATATCCTGGATCTCCCATTCTATAGCAGTTTTAACTTGAGGAGACACCCGGTAAGGTTGGACTCTAATTGGGTGAGCATTACCTGTGTCAATGGAGTGGTATGCCCGTTCAGTCAGTCCTGGGATGGCTAAGAACGTTGGTGTGTACTTAGTGCACAGCTCCTTGATCTGCTGTCACTGCATACGCCCAAGGGTCATGGAGAGGTTCACCTCTTCCAAACCACCAGCACTTTTCCCTTCATAGTAGACACCTTCAGGCTACTCAGCATCGTCTCCTCCCTGGGCTGTAAACTGACAAACCTTCAATTCTCTGGAATAGAAGGGCTTTAGAGAATTAATATGGTACACCTTAGGCTTTCGGTTGGAGGTGGGGAATGCGATGAGATAATTAACAGCTCCCAGGAGCTCCTGGACCGTGAATGGCCCTTCCCACGATGCTTCCATTTTATGGGCCTGGAGCGCCTTTAAGACCATGACCTGGTCCCCTACTTTTAAGGAACGCTCTCTGGCATGTTTATCATACCAAGCTTTTTGCTCTTTTTGAGCATCCTGTAAGTTTTCTTTAGCAAGGGCTAAAGAGGTTCAGAGGGTGTTTTGTAGGTTGGTTACAAAGTCCAGAATGTTAGTTCCTGGAGAAGGTATAAATCCCTCCCATTGCTGCTTCATCAACTGTAATGGCCCCTTAACCTCACGGGCATATACAAGTTCAAATGGGGAAAACCCTAAACTGGGATGTGGTACAGTTCGGTAGGCAAAGAGTAACTGTTGCAACACTAGGTCCCAATCATTGGAGTGCTCATTTATGAATTTACGTATCATGGCCCCCAAAGTTCCATTAAACTTCTCCACTATGCCATTTGTTTGATGGTGGAAAGGAGTGGCAACCAAGTGATTTACCCCATGAGCTTCCCAAAGGTTTTCCATAGTTCCTGCCAGGAAATTAGTCCCTGCATCTGTGAGGATGTCGGAGGGCCAACCTACCCTGGCAAAAATGTCTGCTAGTTCCTGGCACACACACGTAGCCCTGGTGTTGCTTAGAGCTACTGCTTCTGGCCATCGGGTGGCAAAATCCATGAAAGTCAGTATGTACTGCTTTCCTCTGGGTGTCTTTTTCGGAAAAGGACCCAGAATATCCACAGCTACTCGCTGAAATGGAACTTCAATGATGGGGAGTGGCTGGAGAGGGGCTTTGACCTGGTCTTGGGGTTTTCCCACTCTTTGGCACACCTCACAAGACTGGACATAGGTAGAAACATCCTTGCCCATTCCCTCCCAGTGAAATGACCCCCCCAAATGGTCTTTGGTCCTGTTCACCCCAGCATGGCCACTAGGGTGATCATGGGCTAAGCTCAAGAGCTTGGCCTGGTATTTAGTTGGAACTACCAACTGTTTCTGAGGATGCCAGTCTTCCTGGTGTCCACCAGAAAGAGTTTCCTTGTATAAAAGTCCTCTTTCTACAACAAACCTGGATCGATTAGAAGAGCTGAGAGGCGGTGGGTTGCTCCGTGCCGCCGTCCAAGCTTTCTGGAGGCTTTCATCTGCTTCCTGTTCGGTCTGGAACTCTTCCCTTGAGGCTGGAGACATCAGTTCCTCATTGGATTGTGGACCTATGCTTGGTCCCTCTGGAAGCGATGTAGGGGATGGGGCTGTTTCCGTTGACTGTGAACCGCTTTCCCTGGGACACTATGTTGGGGTTCAGGCTCTGGCTGAGCCTCTTGTGTAGGGTTATGGGCTGTTGCCGGTTCAGGTTCAGTGGGGCCCTCTGGTGTTGAGGTTGCAAGTACTGGATTCAGTGCTGGCAATGGGTCTGGTGTTGGTTGTTCCGCTGGTTCCGGTTCTGGGACTGGTTCCATCTGGGTCTCTGGGACTGGATCCACTACTGCTGTTGCAGAAATTGGCCTGGGGTCCGGATCCATCACCTCTGACTGGGTCCTGATAGAAGTTTCCGGAACAGAGCTAGGCCTCATGGCTTGTTTAGCCTGGCTACGGGTGACCATTCCCACCCTCTTGGCCCGCTTCACATGATTGGCCAAGTTTTCCCCCAACAGCATGGGGATGGGATAATCATCATAGACTGCAAAAGTCCATGTTCCTGACCAGACCTGGTACTGGTCAGGCAACTTGGCTGTAGGCAAATCGAAAGAGTTGGACTTGAAGGGTTGAATCGTCACTGGGATCTCTGAGTTGATTAAATTGGTGTCCACTAAGGAAGCATGGATAGCTGACACTTGTGCTCTGGTGTCCCTCCACGCGGTGACCTTCTTCCCGCCCATACTCACAGCTTCCTTCCGCTCAAAGGGTATCTGGGAGGTATCTGGGCCTGCGGACCTCTGGTGTGATTCCGGTGCAATGAACTGTAATCTGTTGGGGTTCTTGGGGCAGTTGGCCTTTACATGCCCCAGCTCGTTACATTTAAAACATCGTCCAGCTGACGGGTCACTGGGGCGAGGTGGGTTGCTGGAGAACGGGGTGGTGGGACGATAAGGGGTCTGGAGGGTTCTTTGGGAGGTAGGTGGGGCTTTGGGCGGCCCTCGGTAATAGGGTGTGGTCTGGGGTTGTCCCTTCTGGTCTCCGCTCCAACTGCGACCAGTTTTCTTCTTCTCTGCCACCTCCACCCATCTGGCTCCAATCTTTCCTGCCTCAATTACAGTTTTGGGCTTCCCATCTAGGATGTATCTTTCTATTTCCTCAGGAACCCCCTCTAAGAATTGTTCCATTTGCATCAGGAAGGGCAAATTTACTGGAGATTCAACACTTGCTCCTGATATCCAGGCATCCCAATGTTTCACAATGTGGTAGGCATGTTGGGTAAATGACACGTCTGGTTTCCACCTTAGGGCTCTGAACCTCTGACGATACTGCTTGGGTGTTATCCCCATTCTGACTCTCGCCTTGGATTTAAACAGTTCATACTTGTTCATGTGTTCTTTAGGCATTTCAGCTGCCACCTCAGCTAAGGGTCCACTGAGCTGCAGCCTCAGCTCTACCATGTATTGGTCAGTAGAGATGTTGTACCCAAGGCAGGCCCTTTCGAAGTTTTCTAAGAAGGCCTCAGTATCATCGCCTGCCTTGTAGGTGGGGAACTTTCTGGGATGGGGAGTGGTACCTGGAGAAGGATTGCTAGGGTTTGTTGGTATATTCTGCTGAGCCTTTATCTTCTCCATCTCCAGTGCATGCTTCCTTTCTTTTTCCCTCTCCTCCTCCTTCAGCCGCATGAGTTCTCTCTGTCTTTCATGTTCCCTTTGTTTTTCCTCAGCCTGAAATCTGGCTAATTCCAGCTTTTGTTGAGCCGTGGATTTTGTCATCCTAACCTCTCTGTTTTTAACTAACTTTACACCCGAGGTTTAGAAATAAACAAACAAAACTTGGCTGTAAAATTTTGCTGGAATAGAATACCTATTCTCTGATAGTGATTGTCAGCCTACAGAAAAAGACAATTCCCTTGTCTCTGCTCTGGCCCCAAATCAAAGCAAAAAACCTCCAACTACTTGGAAACCTGCTTACCAGCAGCCCAAAGGAAAAAAAAAATTCCTTTTCAAACTTGTGCTCCTTGTAAAAAAATCAAAATCCTAAAAAAAAAAAGCCCCTGCCACTTTTGTCTCCAGGCAAATGGGTAGAACACCCCCCTCCCCCCCCCCCATTTACTTTTAGAAAAAAAAAAAACAAACTTCTGGTTTACCAAGACTGTGAATTTCCCTGCAAGAGGTTAAGTACCTTGCCTCCAGGCAAAGAAAACCTGCACTTCACAAAGATAATCCCCTTTTGTCTCTCCTCTGGCCCCAAAACAGAGAAAAAACAAGCTGCTTTCAGTTTCAGCTGCTTTCTGGTCCTCCTTTCCAGCAGCCCCAAAGGAAAAAAAAAATTCCTTTTTAAAATCTGTATTTCTAGTTCAAAAAAATCTCAAATTGATCTCAAAATGATTTCAGGTTAATCCCACCACTCTGCCACCATGTCAAGGTTCCTCCCCCACTCTGAACTCTAGGGTACAGATGTGGGGACCTGCATGAAAATCTCCTAAGCTTACTTTTACCAGCTTAGGTTAAAACTTCCCCAAGGTACAAATTAATTTTATCCTTTGTCCTTGGAATAACCACTGCCACCACCAAACTCTAACTGGGTTTACTGGGAAACGTAGTTTGGACACGTCTTTCCCCCCAAAATCCTCCCAACCCTTGCACCCCACTTCCTGGGAAAGGTTTGGTAAAGATCCTCACCAATTTGCATAGGTGACCACAGACCCAAACTTGGATCTGAGAACAATGAAAAAGCATTCAGTTTTCTTACAAGAAGACTTTTAATAGAGATAGAAGTAAATAGGAGTAAAGGAATCACCCCTGTAAAATCAGGATGGTAGGTACCTTACAGGGTAATTAGATTCAAAACATAGAGAATGCCTCTAGGCAAAACCTTAAGTTACAAAAAAGACACACAGACAGAAATAGTCATTCTATTCAGCATAGTTCTTTTCTCAGCCATTTAAAGAAATCATAATCTAACACATACCTAGCTAGATTACTTACTAAAGTTCTAAGACTCCATTCCTGGTTTATCCCCGGCAAAAGCAGCATATAGACAGACACACAGACCCTTTGTTTCTCTCCCTCCTCCCAGCTTTTGAAAGTATCTTGTCTCCTCATTGGTCATTTTGGTCAGGTGCCAGCGAGGTTACCTTTAGCTTCTTAACCCTTTACAGGTGAGAGGATTTTTCCTCTAGCCAGGAGGCATTTTAAAGGGGTTTTACCCTTCCCTTTATATTTATGACAAGTGTCTTGCAGCATCTTTGGGGCATGTGCATTGTAGGGGGATGAGAAGGAGAATTATGGGATTCTTTTACGATGTACCTCCGTTCTTTTAATAATCTGCTGTGTGTGTGTGTGCGTGTGTGTACGCACCCACACAGGGATATTAACTTATTTTGGCTTATACGGCAGGTAACTAAGCAAGGCATCTCTTTTTCTTTTTAATTGGACTTGTTAACAGTCAGTTGCCTTGGTAGTTCAGACAAGTTGAAATTGAATAAAATAAACATTACTTTAAATTATTGCTACCTAACCTTGGAATACATTAAATGTGCACATCTTCTAGTGTTTAACTAAACTGAGAAATGTTTGTAAAAACAAAACAAAAACCACATCAAATTATACCTAATCAGCACTGGGTTAATAGAATCAGTAGGCTTTTATTTGCATATACAAGACACCATTGAAAGAAGCTGGTCTGAGACTACGGTACCCTGTCATTCTTTTCTATAATTCTTACAGCTTGTGTCAACATGCTTCAAAGTGTAAAGAAATGCTAATGACAGGATAACACAATGAATGCTATTTACATGGGTTTCTCTTTCTTGATCTACCATATATCCCCCATGTCCTTTTTTTGGTCCCTTGTCCTAGTTAGGGCATAGAATTTAGGACTGGAAGGGACCTTGGGAGGTCTTCTAGTCCAGTCCCCTGCACCCATGGTAGGATTAAGTATTATCTAGATCATCACTGACAGGTGTTTGTCTAACCTGCTCTTAAAAATCTCTAATGAGGGAGATTCCACAACCACCCTAGCCAGTTTATTCCAGTGCTTAATCACCCTGACCGTTAGGAAACTTTTTCTAATGGCCAACCTAAACCTCCCTTGCTGCAATTTAAGCCCATTGCTGCTCGTCCTATCCTCAGAGGTTAACGAGAACAATTTATCTCACTCCTCCTTGTGACAACCTTTTTATGTACTTGAAGCTGTTATCATGTCCCCCCTTCAGGCTTCTCTTGTCCAGACTAAACAAACCCAAATTTTTCAATCTTCTTTCCCAGGTCATGTTTTCTAGACCTTTAATCATTTTTGTTGATTTTCTCTGGAGTTTCTCCAATTTGTCCACATCTTTTCTAAAATGTGGCACCCAGAACTGGACACAATACTCCAGCTGAGGCTTAATCAGCGCTGGGTAGAGTGGAAGAATTACTTCTGGTGTCTTGCTTACAACACTCCTGTTAATATATCCCAGAATGATGTTCACTTTTTTTGCAGCAGAGTTACACTGTTACCTCATATTTAGCTGTGATCAACTATGACCCCAGATCTCTTTCCACAGTGCTCCTTCCTAGGCAGTCATTTCCCATTTCACATTGTATGTGTACAACAGATTGTTCCTTCCTAAGTGGAGTGCTTATTGTCCTGATTGAATTTCATCCTATTTACTTCAGACCATTTCTCCAGTGTGTCCAGATCATGATATTGCCTGGCTGCATGTGAATTGGGCTCTGGAGAGACCCAATGTGAAGCATTTCATATTTAATGATAGGACAACATTGTGGCTGGAGACCTACAAGGCTAAAGAAGTGGATAACTCGGGGCAATGCCCATTCACTAAAGTGACAACTCCAAAATGCCAGTCACAGCTTTTAACTCATAAAAAGGGTTCATGAGTGTCGCATCTATGCTGTATCCCTCAGTAGCAAGCTCCAAATCAGAAACTACTGGACTTTTCTGAACAGTTTTTCAGCTACTATACAACACTGAGGGGCACTTACAAAAGTGCCTCTAAGTAGTTAGCAGATACAGTACTAAGGCAAGTTTCAGTGTTCTGCCTAAATTTTTGGTCTACAGCTGCTATTTAGCTGATGTGTTCTCTTCTCTTAAAATAGCCCTCACTCTCCATCTGGCTAGCTGGAGGCTTCTAGCATAGCTAACTGGGAGCATTACTATTGGTCTCCAAATATTTCCCAAGCCTGCTCAATATGTTACTTTCAGAATTTCAGCAACTGTCAGCATTAAAGTTCATAACCTAAAGGTTCATAAATGCATTAGCCAAATCATATAAAAGATGACACTTGATAGGCCTGGGTTATTTTTCTTCCCATCACCTATTTGGTCAAGTCCATTCTATGCCACAGCTGACAGTTTGTTTAAGTTTGTTCAGTGCTTAATTTGTAATGAAAGAGGTGCCAGGGCTCAAGCAATTTAGTGCTGGGGCTCAAGCAATTTTTTACTTGTGTTACTGATGCAGTAAGCCCAGAGGTGCTGGAGCTATGAACTGCCAAGCCTAGATGTGCCAGGGCTCAGCGCTGGCAAGCCCTGGAACATATTAAGCACTGAGTTTGTTCTTCTGCCAAGTGGATGATGTACTGTTGAAAAGAGAATGTCTGTCATTGATAAACTTGTCCAATTACTACCTTTCTTCCTTGTTGACAATATGGCAAATAGGAGGGAACTTCATCTTCTTTGGCAACTGGTATATGGAAGGTCAGGTGGAAAATGTAACCAGAAAGAAGTATACATAAAAACTGGTGCCAGACAATGTTAAACTTATTGGTACTGCTGCTGCTTCTACTGCAGAGAAGACAAAACATGCTTTAACCCCTCTGCAAGCTGTCCTGAAGCAAAGTAAATTTCCAGACATCTGCCCGCACTAACACAGGAGAAGTCTGTCACATTGCCTGAGCCCAATACAGACAATCAGACACATATTCATTTTTCTGGGTTCAATATGCAGTTGGTCAGGAAAAAAAATTGTACTTCTCTCCTGAATTTTATTTGTTGTATTTTTGCACATTGTATTATTTCTATCTGAAAGGAGGGGGGGAGGCAGAAGTTGTCTACAGTTGTCAGATACCTGGTGAGTTTTAACATTAATTCATCAGAGGATGGTAGAGTTCAAAATCCTAGGGGAATGTGGGCAGAAAGTGTATTCTCAATATATTTAAAATTATAGCAGGTGAATTGGAAAATTGTTCTAAACCATTAGTTTGCTGGGTCAGATTGTTTTCTTCTTACAGGTAATGTTTATTGGTTCACAGTAATATGTAGTTTTCTTTTTATATAGTGATATACAGGGCTTAATCCTACAAGGTGCTGGGCCCTCCAGCATGGGGTCAGCCAAGCAAGGGCTTAACTTTAACAATTAGTAGTTTCACTAAAATCAGTCACATGCTTCCAAAGCACTCAGCACCTTGCAGCATCGAGGTCATAGCAAAAGGTGAATAGTGTGCAGTCAGAGATTCATTACATTTCATTCACCTTTTTGTCAGGAGTCTAGAGGGTGTTTTATTAAAAAAAAAAAAAACCTAAAAACTTGTTTTTATAAATTGGCCTTAAATGTCTTTACAGTTACATCGCATGTATTTACAAGTAATTTAAAAAGTCCTATATGTTCAAAGCCCATGTTCTTTTATTTTCTCCTTTTAGTACCTGTAGGCATCATAAAAAAACCCCTCTTACCAAGCATATAAGCGAAAGGTGAGCAGCCATCATGACAAGTGCCAGATTGGGGCAGGAATGACAAAACACACCCCTTCTTCCCCCAATTAGTTTTGTCACACACACACACACACACACGCTGCTATTGTCAATTCCGCCACTTCTGACAAATATTGAATGTCCCTCTTCATCCTCCTTGTCCCCTTATCATTTGCAAGATTCATCTCCTGTGCCACAAATCGTTTATGGGCCAGGTAATGTAGTATAGCGTTTTTACATTATTTCCCATTGCTTTTAAAGTGATACGATTTAGTGAATACTGTATTTGTTTTTGTAGTAATAGTAATCATAAACCTAATGCTAATTTATATAACCAAAAATAACTATAGAAGATATACTTAAACAATGTACTTGCTTGTATTAAGGTCTTGACTCTACTCTGCCTTAGGCTGTTTTTTATAGTGGTGTAAATCCAATGACTTCAAAGTGGGTGTAGTAGGATCATGGCCCTACTACATCCCTATTTATTCTTACAGTAAAACTGTAGACACTGCACTGCCAGAGGTCCAGACTTAACCTGGAGTGCAATATAAATCTCCATTTTTATTTTTAGGAATGAGAAAATGCCTCCTACCTTCCATCATTATAATTAAACGAGTCTTAATTGAAGGACAGATCCTTTCTTTATTGCACAGAAACTCCCATAGACATCAGTGGGGGTTGCACATGCACAAGGTTTGGAAAATGGATATTTGCTGGCATTTCTATTCTAGTGTGTAAACAGAGACAATTTGCCACCTCTTAATCTGTCTTGAAATTTCCTAATCTTACAGATTTCAGATTTGTTTATTTTTCTAGTCTTAAATTTTTAGTCAATTAAAACAGCGTCTTCTCCACAGCTAAAGACCGTTATGGCTCACAAACAAACCCTATGCCTACCTTTAGATTTGCATTAAAGGCATTTTGACGGTGATAGACAAGAGGGTTAATATATTAGACTGTAGTGCAACTTTTTTAGACACCGATTTTTTTAAAAAGTATCATACATTAACAGAAGTGGTGTGTCTTCCCCTTTTAAATGTCTAAGCAGAGTAGTAATCTTTGAAAATCTAAATACTTGGAAACGGGAGGATACTTTCTCTTCAGATTAAAATATTGCCAGTTTTTTCTTCTAATCTAAAGTAGTTCAGTATCCCTCTAAATGCTACAGTTAAAGATATACTGGCTGGGGAACTGGATGGCTTGGTGCATTGCCTAAGAGATATAGAACCTCCTAGCTATCAATAACTGCTTGCTGTTAACATATGAAGCCTGTTTCTTGCTCTCAGTTTAGTCTGGGTGATGAGCATCATAATCTGATGTTCCACATCTTGAACCCAGGCATAGGGGTCCCCAGTCAGTTGCCACACTTTGGCTTTCACCCAATGGCTACTGAAATGGAGTGGGCTGAGAAGCTACTAGGGCTATAGCTCCAGGCAAAGGACCATCCACGGGAGCTTTGATTGGTGCTCCATTGATTGGTCCAATGGTGCTGTTTAAACCAGGAGGAGGAACAGGAAGTTTGTCTTAGCAGCAAAGTGGTTTCCTCTTGTGGCTACATTGGATTCTGCTTGTGCCCACCTTCTGTACCCAACCCTGTTTCTGGTTCCTGTTGTATTTCTGGCTCCTGCCTAACCCATGCCTTTGCTCCTGTTCCCACCATGCTTCTGCTCTGTGCTTGATCTTTGCCTCTCCTTCTGCCCTTACACCTCACCTCCAATCCGAAGTGTCCATTTCTGACTCCAACCCTGGCCTCCGACTTCTGACCCTTACTCTGGCTTGACCCTGGACTCTGGCATTTGGCGTCTGACCTCAGCTCTGACCCTTAGCTTTGATTCCTGGTTCTGACTCTGGCTTCACCCCTGCCTCTGGCAACTGGCAATTGACTCTGGTGCTGACCCTTGGCTTTCTTCCCAACCTAGACACCTGCTCTGCCCACTATACCTGACTCCTACTCTGACTACTTGGTCATATTGCCTACATCCTGGTCCATACTGCATACAATGAGAACAACCTCCATAGGCATCCTCAGCATAGAGGCCAAACACTGAATGGGACAAGGAGACTGGCCCGCTCCTTTACCTTTAAACATGCAATGCCTTCAGATCAGGATTGAGGTGTAATTTGGTGTGGAAGCGTGTTCTCCCAGTGCTAGGGTTGCCAACTTTCTAATGGCACAAAACCGACACCCCAGCACTGCCCCCTGCCCCACCTCTTCCTGGGGCCCCAGTACTGTCCTGACCCTTCTCCAAGGCTTTTCCCCCTGAATGCTCCATCCCCCCTCCCTCTGTCACTTACTCTCCCCCAACCTCTCTCACTTTCACCAGGCTGGGGCAGTGGATTGGGATGCGGGGGTGGGGGTGTGTGCTGGGTGTGGGCTCCGGGAGGGAGTTTGGGTGTGGGAGAGGGTTGGGGTGCAGGGGGCAGAGGGTAGGGGTGCAGGTGGGTGTGGGGTGTGGGCTCCAGGAGGGAGTTTGGGTATGGGAAGGGACTCCGGGCTGGGGCAGAGGGTTGGGGTGTGGGACGGGGTTTGGGATGCAGGGTCCTGGCGGTGCTTACTGCAGCTCCCAGGAAGTGGCTGCCAGGTCCCTGCGGCCCCTAGGTGCATGGGCGGCCAGGGAGGCTCCACGTGCTGCTTTCGCGCATGCAGGCGCTGCCCCCGCAGTTCCCATTGGCCAGGAACGAAAACCGGACACTTGGCAACCCTACCCAGTGCTCACACAGAGCAGGCCAACCAATCTGTTTCTTTTCATACATTACAGTGCATTACATTTTTATCCCAAATTAATTTTAAAGGGTTAAAGGAATCTACAGAAAGGCACTGGGTACAACCCACAATAGTGTAGAATAGCTTCCTAGTATTTCTTTCAGTAGATTACGTTAGCACAGCCAGTTAAAGTGGCTGACAAACTTCTCTTAACAGCAATGGAAAAAGCTAGCATTCATTTAGATGAAGTGAAGCTGAACAGCACAGTGGGAGGTAGCATTTCAGCTCAATACAGCTCTAGGCAGCCCTCAGAAATCATTTTTTTACCTCATAAAGCCTGTTCCTTACAGCCTGGTTGCATGCTGTCAACAGTACATCTTTAGTCTCTTCCTCAGGTACTGCATATCTCATTTTCCTAAGTACTCCAGTGGAGGAGAAAAGATGACATTCTGACAGAAGACTTCCTCTTTGAAATATATAAATATATTGTAGTGTTGTCATTCACAGTGTTGGGAAGTAAGCAGTTATTGCAACAAGTCACCATAATGTGATTAAAGTTTTATGGAATGAGTAATTGTCACAGTTGTTGCTGGGGAGAAGTAATTAATTATGTGAAGTGATTATGGCTTTCTTTTCCCAAAGTTGTACTTGTAGATGGGTCTGTTCCCTCCTGCCTGATACGAAGCACTAAAAGCAATGACATTTGGTACTTGATAGGTGACGTAACCCCTTCACTCTTCCCACTCATATGATACAAATATAGGGAATAGATGCTGCATAAGGCAGAACACAATGCATCCCATTGGCAGTGGAGTACTTTATACAGGCATAGGATGGTTAATAGTCAATGCAAATTAAGGAAATTCAACTGCTTATATCATAAATATAAAGGGAAGGGTAAACACCTTTAAAATCCCTCCTGGCCAGAGGAAAAACCCTTTCACCTGTAAAGGGTTAAGAAGCTAGGATAACCTCGCTGGCACCTGACCAAAATGACCAATGAGGAGACAAGATACTTTCAAAGCTGGAGCGGGGGAGAAACAAAGTTTCTCTCTCTGTCTGTGTGATGCTTTTGCCGGGAACAGAAAAGGAATGGAGTCTTAGAACTTAGTAAGTAATCTAGCTAGATATGCGTTAGATTCTGTTTTGTTTAAATGGCTGATAAAATAAACTGTGCTGAATAGAATGCATATTCCTGTTTTTGTGTCTTTTTGTAACTTAAAGTTTTGCCTAGAGGGATTCTCTATGTTTCTAATCTGATTACCCTGTAAGGTATTTACCATCCTGATTTTACAGAGGTGATTCTTTTACTTTTTTTCTTCAATTAAAATTCTTCTTTTAAGAACCTGATTGCTTTTTCATTGTTCTTAAGATCCAAGGGTTTGGGTCTGGGTTCACCTATGCAAATTGGTGAGGATTTTTATCAAGCCTTCCCCAGGAAAGGGGGTGTAGGGTTTGGGGAGGATTTTTGGGGGAAAGACATTTCCAAGTGGGCTCTTTCCCTGTTATATATTTGTTAGATGCTTGGTGGTGGCAGCAATAAAGTCCAAGGGCAAAAGGTAAAATAGTTTGTACCTTGGGGAAATTTTAACCTAAGCTGTTAAAAATAAGCTTAGGGGGGTTTTCATGCAGGCCCCCACATATGTACTCTAGAGTTCAGAGTGGGGAAGGAACCCTGACAGCTTATTTTAAAGAAAAGTGCTTCTTAAATGTTGGCATAGCCTTCCCTATGTGTGCACCAGGTGCAGAAAAAGACAGATCCGCTCCATTGATGCAGCAACTATAATCCATGCTATGAGAATGTGAGTCTTTCCTCCTCTATTAGATGGTCCACATGACCTCTTAGTTACCCTTTTAATTCAAACTGTCAGAGGTTCATGCTTTTAACCTTGAAGGTGCTGGGTTCAAACCTTGCTGAGAGTCAATTCAGGTTTTTTTGGATTGCAGTGGACCATGAGGCATAGAAAGGTAGTACTTTCCTTCCCCCTGTTTATGGTAATATTCCCCTGGAGAAACTGGGACAAATGCTGCAGTCTGGTAACCTGTTTCAAGTATGTGTATAGAAGAGCCTGTTAATTTTTATTTCTTGCTGGTGATTTCCACTCAGCAGTGTGAAAGGAAACATGCTGTTAGTAGTAGGGAAAAAAGTCACCCAGATCCTTCAAGTTTCTAGACAAGGGGTGGGCAAACTTTGTGGCCCGAGGGAATAGAAATTGTATGGCGTGCCATGAATGCACCCAAAATTGGGGCTGGGGTGCAGAAGAGGGTGTTGGCTCTGGAGTGGGGCTGGGGATGTGAGATTTTGGGGTGCAGGAGGGTGCTCTGGGCTGGGATTGAGGGGTTTGGAGAGCAGGAGGGGGATCAGGGCTGGGATAGGGGGTTGGGGCATGGGGAGAGGCTCAGGGGGTGCAGGCTCCGAGCGGTGCTTACCTCAAGTGGCTCCTGGAAGCAGTGGCATGTCCCTTCTCTGGCTCCTTTGCAGAGGCGAGGCCAGGAGGCTCTGCATGCTGCCCCATCCTAAGGCACTGCCCCTGCAGCTCCCATTGGAGCACATAGAAGCCGGAGCAGGGCCATGCCACAGCTTCTGGGAGCCACGTGGTATGGCCCCCAACCCAGCGCCCCATCTGAAGCACCGGAGCGGGGCCGAGCCACATGGTCCCGCCACCGACCCAGTGCCCCGCCATAGCTGGGACGAGCCACGTGGTGCAGCCCCGACCCAGCGCTCTGGCCGGACCACGGGAGCAGGGCCGAGCCACGTGGTGCAGCTTGCAAGGTGGCTTAAAATGGCTTGAGGGCCAGATCCGGCCCATGGGCTGTAGTTTGCCCACCCCTGTTCTAGACTAATTCCTTCTAGTTTCTCACACTGTCTAGTGGTAATATGTGAAGGAAACCTTAGGAGGTGAACTTTTAGGTATTTACTAGACTCATTGAGTTTTTCTGCAGCATGGAACAAGATGGTTCCATATTTGCACCACAAGTCATGCCCAGAAGCATGCAGACGCTATGATTGTCACTAAGGGTTGAATCTTGGGCCTTCGGCACTAAAAACACAGGCCACTATCATTTGAGCTAAGTAAGAGATTTGTAGCCTTCAGCTGTTATACCTCCTGGGCCCAGCCAATAAAAGAAAACATGATCTGATTATGCTTTGATTACATTTGCATGAATCTCCATGTCACACAATAATGCGGAACATTTATTCATGTTGAATATATACTGGGTAATGTGAAGAGATCAGATTTATAGTGTTTTGAATGCCCAGTGTGTATCTTCTCAGCAGCTAATCAGTAAATACATTATGTGTTTTAGCTATACACTCAACTAGCTACAACTATTCAAAATATTTTTAAAAGTACATGTCAACTTCACAGCGGTCATTGTTATAACTGTTGCTAGCAGTTTCGTGAAAGCAATTTCCTGTGCAGAGTGAAACTAAACTGGATTCAAAATTGAATGAAAATAAAATTTGAAAAGTAAATATCTGCTCAGTCTGAAAGTATGAAATGTGCTTATATTGTTCAGTGCTTAAAACTGTTGGAGTCAGAGCTTATTTAACTCTGTACAACACCATGACTGGTAGCTATTTTTCTCTGTAGAGTGTTTTGATGAGTAGCTCTTTTCCCATTAAGTGCAGTAGTGTGAAAACTCCTGACAAGGCTGGAGAACATTTAGTCTTAGATTTTAGCTCTTCTGTTTGGTGTGGCTGACTCTATTTCATAGAGCGCCTCCACTCAGAAAGAAGTTTTAGCCTATTTCATTGTATTTACTCACAGCCCTATGCACTCGCTGTCATATTAAGTATGTAGCCACTGTCATATTCCTTTATCTCAACGCAGTTAGAAAGAGGAGTGTGGAATTCAATAAAATGAGGAATTAAACATTCCATGTGCACCTGACTATCCACTGTGGGATGAGTGTGTTGATAATCCTGTGGCCTACACTGTCAGTGTGAGCTCTTAACATGGTGAGCAACTGTGGAAAAGGAGTGTTTTAGCTACAGAACTATGGGTAGCATCAATTTAGCACTGTACAAATCTGCAGGTGGTTTGCTGTGGCTCATGACACAGTTGCTAATGGTATCATTTTAGCTCAGTACCTCACTGTAAGTGGTAGCATTTAAACTCAGTACAACCCTGTGAAACATAGTGCTTTATTCATGTTCAAAAGACACTCAGACACAGATATTCTGGCTAAGCATGTGATTTAGATGAGTCAGATGCAAGATAAGTATGCAATCACAGGTTTGCAATCACAGGTCAGGGGATCATGCAAGCTTAACTAGAAGTGATTAAAACATTTTAGAAAAGAACAATGGATCACAGATTAGGCAGACTTCTGAGGACTAAATATACAGGACTACAGCACATAACAGCCCCGATGAAGGATTCAATTCATTACTAGGGACTCCACTGAAGGATGGGTGAAAATGATAAAAATTGATCTTGTGGCAGGGAGGGCTTAGAGGGAAAATCTAAAAAAAAAAAAAAAGAGAGAGAGAGAGAGAGAGAGAGAGAATGGAAATGTGACAAAGCAATGGAATTAGGAAGTAACTGTCTTCTCCCTGGTGGCTAATTTTCTTCCAAGTTATTATCTGTGAGGAATATGACTGTCACTTGTAAATCTAGGGACAAGTCCTGGATGGAAACATCACCTCTTTGGTCTGTTTGGTCTTCACAGTACAATTGTTCATAAATCCAACATGGTGTCATAGCTTCACATCTGTACTTTGCTTTGGTTACCTTAGTCAACCACAACTCCAATGACTACACATATCTAAAGTGCATCTTGAATAAAAGAGATCATTTTAAAAGTGTGTGCTCTGCTGGAACCACAACCTCTGCTTTCCATTTGTGTGTGTACATATGTATATATAATATACTGCAGACGGTATTGGAGGTATCATGGGTAAAATTTTCAAAAGTGATTAAGAGCCAAGGCTCCTCGATCACTTTTGAAAAATGGGACTTAAGTTGAAATCAGTGGGAGTTAGGCACCTAGGTCCTTTTGAAAATCCCACTAGGAGCCTATCTGCATCTTTGAGTGACTAAATATCATTGAAAATCTGCCTAAGCCTCATGGAAACTAAAGTAGGGTAAAATTTTCAAAATTATATCTTGCTTTTTTACTTATTTTTCATATTTTGATGCATAAATCAAAAACAATATCAGATAGCTGCATAGAGGTAATTCTTGCATGAAATACCTTGGTGAAAATAAAGTGTCTCCTATATGGACATTATTATTCCATGTTACTATATTACAAATGGTTAAGGAATGGAAAAATGAAGTTAGATGAATCTGACAAAATAAAAAAAATGAAATCTACCCCTCCAAACAAAAACAACAAAAGCAAAAATAAAAAAACTATGAAGAATTTAATCAGCCCAGTCTGTGATTATACTGAAGCAGATGGAACAAGAGCTATCTTTAGCTCTGTGATTGATCATAGCATAATTTCAGTTACAGATTCAATAAGAAAATTTGGATATATCCTGTCATTATGAACCTCAAAAGACTATGCTCATAAGTAAGTGTTCTGTATGATCAGTCCAAAAGGAAGTTTATCCACATTAAGCTTAATGCAGGAGAAATATACATATTGTTCTTGTTTTCTGTATTTATAGGACCAGGAACAGTAGACTGTATAGAAGTTATGCATTAAATGACTATGAGGTGGGCTTGATTTTTCAGATTAGTCCATACAATTGCAAATAATCACATTTGGTCAAATCTCACACACCGTTACACCAGTATAAAGCTGGAATAATGCCAGTAGGACTAGCAAATTATACAAAGTATTTTCTGCAAATTCTAGTTCTAAACAAATCATTTCCATATGTGCTTCAGAACAAGAATTTGCAGAAAATACTTTGAATAATTTGTTAGCTACACTGGAGTTATTCCAGCTGATTGGCAAGGCTGCTGGTGGGTGGGAGGCGCTCAGGGCTGGAGGGCTGTAGCGGATTGGGGGCTGCTGATGTATTACTGGCTCTTTGGCAACGTGCACTGGTAAATTCTGGCTCCTTCTCAGGCTCCGGTTGGCCACCCCGTGGTCTAAGGGATAAAATATTATGATGTCCTGTGTTGCCCGAAACATCCTTTCATTGTTCTGGCTACCTTTCTGTGTGTTATTGATGAGCACATTTAAGCATTATACAAGGCTTATTGTTTATGAAACCATCACACTTACCTGCATGTGACATTACCCAATATAAAGGTGATGTGCTGAAAAATTTCATGAGAAACCACACTCCAAACTCATACGGCTTCTCCTGAAGTTTATTGACTGAAGTGTGGTCCTTTTGTCTGTCTGTCTATCTAGCTATATTTTCTGGGCAGGATGGAAGAATCCAAATTTTATGGTAAAAGTTGCCACACATGCAACAATTCACATAGCATAATAAGTAACTTCAGCTCCAGTGGAAGCGGGGGTGGGAGGACTCTACTGTTTGGTTTAGTTTTGTCCAAGAGTTCGCTACTGTGGAATGGGGTGTTTGAATGTACAATAACTATTTTATTGTCAGTCTTGAAACATATGTTACCTGCCTCTTTAGTTGGCCCCAGTGCTCTTGTAAGAAAGCTTGGTCTCTTCTTTTCATTTCACAGGTTTCTCTAGTACTAACTTTGGTCAGATAGAGGCAATTTGACCCAGAAAAAAGAGGGCTGTGTTTTCTTTAGTAGTCAGCTCCTTTGTTCACGCCTTATATCCTTTTGGCTATATTAACTCCCTATTTAACTGACACATTCAAACTTCTACTTCTACTAATATCCATGTTTTTTTCTTTCATTCTCCTTTCAGGCTGCTCTAACCCCTAGTCCAGTTCCACTAATTCAGAGCAGGGCTTCTGTTGACTTTACCGGGAATTGGATCAGGCCTGAATGCAGGAGGTAAAAGTGCACAGAGCAGTGTAACGGAAAGCTCTAAACCAGCTTTTGCACAACTCTCCTAACTTGCATTATGTGTATTTTGGGAGTACCAAAATATCTGAACTAATATGTGCATCATTTGTTTAGGCTGGAACCTGTCTTTACCCCCCAAATTGTGTTTAGGTTTGTGGGGTCATCTTGCATCCATCACTGCTCCAGAACTCTCAGGCAGTGGTGGTAGTTAATAGTGCATTACATCACATATATCTAGCCATAATAATAACATGTTGTCACATATTCTAGCTCTGTTCAAATCACTAATATCACTGTTCACGTTTAGAAAAAAAATTGCAATATTTTATTGTTACTGACATAAAAACAAAGAGCAGAAGGCCTTGATTATAAATTAACTAAGGAAACTCAGTACACATTTGGTTGGATAACAATTGGCTTTTTATGGATAATGTGTTAAAAATAATGTCATATTCAGTGGCATTTCTACACACCACAGAAATAGGATTTTGTCATTTTGTTATAGGTTTCCTCTCAAAAAGCTGCTCAGATATTTGCTACTGAAGTTTTAAAATTGTTCTAATAATCAGGAATTTTCAGAAAGGGCAAAAGAATACATCAGTGATTGTTAGATGAATGAATACACTTCAGCTGAAGACTTAAATTTAAAAGACTTAAAATTATAATGGGAAAAAATTCTATTTTTTTAGCTACTTGAAAATAAAATCATTAATATTTCATTACAACTCAATTTTCTTCACCTTGAACATTTATTTTTTCACCAACTGTGCTCATTAGATTGATTCCTGGACACTTCTGAATTACCATTACTTTGACATTTCTAATGTCAGTAAATGAGTAGCTCTAAATTAGCCCCAGCTAGAGGTAGTTGGGTGGGGGGGGAGAGGAATGTTGAAAAATGCCATTTTGTCAAAACTGAAATGTTTCACATTAACAAATCAGTTTTGATGAAAACTTCATCGGAAGGTTTCTGAGGACTAAGACAGAATTTCATGGGGGGAGAGAGACCCTCCCTAGACTAGCCATTAGCCTCATGGTTAGGGCAGTTACCTAGGATGGAGACTCACATTGCAGCTGTGCATCAGGCAGAGCCTGATGTAGAGCTCTCTGATTCTCCTGTTTGAGGTGTTCCACTCTGTATAAATAATGGAATACTGAGTGAAGTAGAGAAAGGTTCTGGCTCGATAGCCTAGTGGTTAGGGTAGTTACTTGGGAAGTTCAAGTCTCTTCTCTGCCATATTTAGAACTGGAATTCAAACCTAGGTCTCCCGCATCCCAAGAGAGTGTCCTAAATATTAGCTATTCTAGTGTGTGTTTTGCTTTTTGTTTGTGCATATGCGTGCGCGCACACACACACACACACACACAACTACACATGAAAGGTCTGGGGTTAGTTCTGCCTCAGAACAAAAACCACAACCTTTCAAAACTTCTTGTGAAACAGAATTATTTGCTGACCAATCCTAGTCCCAGCTTGTCTTCCAGCTGGGTCAAAAGCATGTACTATTCTGCATTTAATATACAGAAAATGTAAATTTTGCTGACTTATGTCCCTGTTAAAATATAATGATTATACCTATACCTCTGAATCACAAAATGAACTCCAATATCTCTCACACACATGTAAGTGTGTGCACACTGGTGCCTAATAATGGCTGTGTAGAAAGAGCACAGTGCTGTATTTCATTTGGAAACATAGCCAATCATGACTACAGCATATTGCAAAAAGTCTCTCATTCCCACTAGTATTTCGAGACATCAAATAGTGATATTATTCATCTGTGTAAAATACATAAAGCTGTAAGTAATTTATCAGACTGTCTCAAGAGAGATAAGTCTTAGTAAAGATAGAGTCTTAATCACAGTGCTTGTGGTTTTTGACTGATGCTTAAGAAATGTGAAATTGTAAAATAAAAAAGCCAGTTTTAGTCTTCCCAGCATGCTGTTAATGGAGATTTTGTGGTATCAAATAAAAATAAGGAAATAAAAATAAATCTCTGGTCTACTTTTAAATCCACAAACAATTTTTAATGTATCTGCAGTAGAATTCATCAAAGTTGTTTTGTCAAGTCTGTAGTAACACTCTTCTTATAACGCATTTTGTGTATATCTAGGCAATAGTAAGTATCAGCCCAATTTCACCTCTGGAGCCAAGAAGCCGTTCCTTGTTCCTAATGTGTATCCCCACCTGTCACAGCTGTAGCTGAGTGACCTCTCTTGGCCACCTCTAAACTGCTGTGAGGGGACCCCCTTCACTGATTCATGTGTGCTTGAAGCCCCCATAATCTGAACCCAATCCAGACATTGCCCCCGGTTAGGGGTGTCTAGACACACTTTTGTGTTTCAGATCCTTCATCTAGCACTGCTTCTGAGAGTGAAGACCTTGTTTTTTCTTTAATTGCAAAAGAAATACACCTATCTATACAAAAATAATAAGCCCCAAATGCATTTCTCAGCCTCCATTTCCTCACCACTCTAGAATGTTCATTGGGCTGGATTAGAGTTCTCTGGGTCTATCCATGGTTTTTCTTCTGCACCACATGACTTGTCTTCTCAGTCATGGAGTCTCTCCCTCTCTCTCTCTACTTCCATTGGTCAGCTTCAAACACATAGCAGTCTCTTCCTCTCTCCTGCCCAAAATTTTCTGTGTGGGTCTCTGAGCCATGCTATTATCCACATAACAACTGTTTTTTTTTTTCAAGGTTAGCATCAGTACTTTGGCCTCTTTGTCCTGGTGATTTTCTGTTCTGCAAAAAGAGACACCCTCCCCCCACCTTGAGAAGTTGGGAAAATTGGTGCTTCCAGCTTCAGACATTCTCCTTAATGTACCCATTGTGTGGTTAGATTATAGTTGTTAAGGTTAACTACTCTCCATTATCCCTATTCTGGAGACTAAGTGCTACAAGCCCTGTCAGCACATTTCTACAAAAAGAGACTTCCATTGTACAGCAATTCTCATAGTAACAACTTCAGAATATCAACGAGAATTGATAAGTCATACAGACAGATTCCTCAAATTGTCACCCCACCACACCTCAGGCTCCCCATCAGGCTCATGGAAATTATCAAAGAATGTGTTGGGTATGCTCATTGCATCACATGAGAGCCTGTATGTTGAATGGATTTTTCCTTGGCTTGACTGACAGTCAGTCAAGGAAAGAATTTTAAAGGGGCTGTATGGCCTGAAGACAGTTTTCCTGGCTGACAGTTCTCTCTGATGGAGCTCAGACACAGAGCAAAGAGCTCATCCCTACAAAGATTCACCCTCATTTTCCTCACACAGACCAAATAGTGATCATCTGGTGGGAAATGGGAAGGGAAATGAATAAGGGAGATCCGCATTTTAATCCTAAAACAATGCCCTAAAGCGATGGAAGAGAGGAGCGGACAGGATACACTTTCATTCTCCATGGAGTCCGTGCTTGAGATTGGTACCACCCATGAGATTTGTGTATTTTTGTTTTTCAAATGCCCTGTGAGCAGCTTGGACCCTTGAGGCAGCACTCTGGAGTTCATCTTTAATTTAAAGTGACTCATGTAGGTTGTATGGCCAAGTAGAGAAAGAAGGACAAGTCTAGGTGTTTTGGTGAGAGAGGTGATGAATTCTTTAACATGAGCACACCTCTTCCCAAGCAGTTCTGTGACTCCTTGGTGTGAATACTACTTTATACAGGGAGGGGTTTTCTACACAACAGGCCATCCTTTCTCCTGAAGAGATCAGCTTACTTGCACAGCAGTTAAGGGCATGTGTATTTTCTGAAATTTATAGAGCTTCTGGTTTCACAAACTTCTAAAATAAATAAATAAATAAAATCTACTTTCTATATGCAAGTCTGCTTTTTGTTCACATTTCAGGTGAAAAATGACCACAGCTGATGGCAATACTGGTAACTTGGCAGTTTTCCCCAAACGTATACTTAATTGCAAGTGCATAGAAAGCTAAATTTGGATCTCAGCTCTCAGCATGAATTCAAAGAATTACGCACTTGAGAATGATTAATACTCTTGGCCAAAGAGTAGCCAAGATAAACGAACTGTGTTCTTGGTATAATCATATAGTGAGATTGTAAGTCAAATTTTAGATTAACAATCTATTATTATGCCAGGAGGCAAAGAACTCTGTTAATTAGTTCTCAATTAGTTCCTCTTATTTCTAATCTCAGAGTTTTAGATATTGATGGAATTAATAGATTAGTAGCTGCAGCCTAATGGTGTCAAACAGGCCAAAATGCAAATAGGGGATGTTTTTAATGGGGTTTATTGATTTATGTGCATACACGTGTTAATCAGTTGTGTGTTTCACTTCCAGTATTGCTTTGCTTTGTAATTTCTGTGTTTATAAAGAAATCCCAGGCCGTTAGACTACCAGTTTGGTCTATAAACAAGTTTTTGTATTTTAAATAGTTCTTTTCATCATGCATACGTAATATGTTTGGCTTGGAGATAAAACCGTTTCCGGTGAACCATACTGCCTTGCACTGGCAGACTTAGCTCTGGAAATTGCCATGCAGCCTGCTCCTCTCTTTCTTCTTCCCCTCATACAAACTGTGATTTTTAAAAAAATATGAGATGAATTGAGGTATTATGTGCTGATCACTTTCAGGTTAAAAACAGAGTAGATGTAACTTTTTGTACTTCAAAGGCTTTTAAATCATGATTTGTGGACTTCAGTAACTCAGCCAGAGGTTATGGATCTATTACAGAAGTGGATGGGTGAGATTCTATGGCTGCGATGTGAAAGAAGGTCAGACTAGATGATCACAATGGTCCATTCTGGCTCCTTGGGGAACTCACTGTGCAGCATCTCTTCATAGTTTCATCGACTTTAAGGCAGCAAGAGCCCTTTATGATCATCTAGTCTGACCTCCTGCATAACGGAAACCAAAGATTTTCACTCAGTTTATCCTGTAACTTGCTGCACTTGTTGGTATGGATTAAACTGCATTCACCTCCAGCCCCTTTTGGCCAGGCTAACACAATGTTTCTTGCTCTCCCAAGTGGAGCCAGATAAATTATGGCTGCCTCTTACCTGAATACACAGTAGAATAGAGTAGCTCCTTTAGCATGCCCATGCAGGACCAGCTATTGATGTAAAAAGGAAAACTTAGTTTTGGGAAACTTAGATTGACATCACAATGCTCCTTTAATGCCTCAGTTGGGTATGCATTGTATGTTTTATTGCTCCAGAATGGTGTCAGCTTTGAGAGTGAAGGATACAAGGGCAGTACTATAGACCATGATGTTAAACTATTGGTTTAGTTGGCTATTACATTTGGGCCTGAGTCAGAAGAACATTTAAGCTCGAACTTTACTTATTTCAGATTCTAGGGTGCAGTCCAAACCAGAGAGGGGTTATCTTACCACCTGCCCAGTAGCCCTGGGTGCCTCACAATGCTTTGCTATTGTTCAGAGTTATTGAGCGGTTGAAATAGGTAAAATATATGTACAGGTTTATCACAGTTTGTAACTGCAAATGGTGGCAGTGATGTAATAAACTGCCAGTATCCCAAAAGTGTTTCAGGGGTACCCAGAATAACTCTTGTTCAGTTATTCTGCCTTGTTAGAATTCAAACTGTCCAGAGATAAAGGATCTTTTTTTGAATCCATATTTATATCTTTTTCTCACAGAAGACAAGTTGACAGTCTCTCAACCCACTTGGGCTTTTCCTTTGATAATGATGAGTGAGGAATGCACTTTGAGTCTCTGATCTCAGCTCATCACCACAATGGCAATTTGTTTTGGAATTACTGTATATTCTCGATCATACGCCGAATATTTTTGGTAAAAAATCAGCTGCGGCCAGTACGTCCTTCGGCCCGCATCGCTTCCAGCAGCTCCCACTGGCCTGGAGCAGCGAACCATGGCCACTGGGAGCCCCGATCGGCCGAACCTGCGGATGCAGCAGGTAAACAAACCGGCCTGGCCCGCCGGGGCTTTCCCTGCACAAGCGGTGGAACAAGTCTGGGAACCACTGAACTAAATAGATTCAGCTCCTGATTCTCTCACTGTGAGGCATTTTCTAATCCTTTAATCATTCTCAGGGCTATTCTTTGAACCCTCTCCAATTTATCAACATCCTTCTTGGGAGCTCATGTGCAACTGATTATCCACCATGACCCCCCAGATCTTTTTCAGAGTCACTGCTTCCCAGAATAGAATGCCCTGTCCTGTAAATGTGGCCTACATTCTTTGTTACTAGTTGTATTCATTTACATTGAACTATAAACATATATTGTTTGCTTGTGTTTAGTTTACCAAACATTTCAATGGCTCTGTAGCAGTGACTTGTCCTCTTAATTATTTATCAGTCTCCCAATTTTTGTGTCATCTTCAAATTTTATCAGTGATGACTTTGTTTTCTTTCAGATCATTGATGAAAATGTAAAATAGAGCAGGACCAAGAACCAGTCCCTGCGGGACCATACCAGGAACACACCTGTTCAATGATTCCCCAGTCACAATCATATTTTAAGACCTACCAGTTAGCCAGCTATTAACCAGTTTAAATATATGCAGTGTTAATTTCATATCCTACTGCTTTTTTAGTCAAAACATCATGCAGTATCAAGTCAAATGCCTTTCAGAAGTCTAAGTATATTATATCAACATTATTATCTTTATCAACCAAACTTGTAACTTAAAAAAAAAAGAATATGTCAAGTTAGTTTGAAATGATCTATTTTCCATAGACCCATGTTGATTGTTGTTAATTATGTTACCCTCCTTTAATTTTTTCTTACAAAGTCCTTTATCACCCAATCCATTATCTCGCCTGGTATTGATGTCAGACTGACATTCATTTTACCATTTTTAACTATTGGCACATTACCATACTTCCAGTCTTCTGAAACTTCTCCAGTGTTTCAAAAATTATTGAAAATTCACATTTTCCAGTGAGCTCCTCAGCCACCTATCTTAATATTCTTGGATGTAAATGATCCAGACATGATGATTTAAAAATGGCTAGCTTTAGAAACTTCTGTTTAATATCCGCCTGAACTGCTAGTGCTTTGGAAAATGTTATATGACTAGACTACATCTGTTTTTTTCTCCCCAAATACAGAATAGAAATATTTACGGACACTTGTGCTTTTTCTGAATTATTATTGATAATTCTACCATTTCCATCTAATATTGAAGCAATACCATTGTTAGGATTTTTTTTGTTCCTAAGGTTCTTAAACATCTCCCTGTTATTGTCCTTAACTCTCCTGGTTATAGATTTCTCCTTGTGTCCATTTGATTCCCTTATCAATTTTGTACAGTTCCTAGCTTCTGATTGATATTTATTGCTATCAACTTCCCATATATTCAATTTGTTATAAATTATTTTATTTTATGTTTTATAGCTACCCTGACTTCCCCTTGAAGACGGGCTTGGTTGTGGGTTTTCTTTGTTTGTTTTCTTGGTTTGTTTGTTTGTTTGTAACCAGTATGGCCTTATTCCTTAATTGTATGATGGTGGCTTTTGTGGTAACTAGTAAAGTACTCTTAAATTCTCAATTGTTCACATTTTTGTGATTAAGTGCTTCCCATCAGCTGATTTGGCTCTGTAACGGTCTCCACGCAGGGTCTGGTTGGGAATGTGGTCATGGTCACAACCCCAGACTGCCAAGGAAGTTGTGGGGAGGGAAGCCCACACCCTCCCACGCCACTGGGCTCCGATCCAGGGTCCTTTGGGCTACCAATAACCTGGCAACCAAGACTACTTAAGGCTGTCCTCCCTGGGCCTCTTCCTCTCATCTACCCGCCTGGGGTCACCTCAGTTCAGCGCCTTTATCTGGTGGGAAAATCCAAATCACAAGGAAGCAAGAGGGAGTCTCCACTGTCCAGGACCACAGGATACTTCCCTCTCCGCTTGTCTCTGTGGAGGGTCCTCCCTTTCCTCACGGAGGGCCCCTTTGGGCAGCTGCACAGAACCTTTAGGTTTCATTCACTCTGCTCTGCTCACCTTCAGTGCTGCTCACCAACTGAGCTAATTTGCTGCCTTTTAATTCCTCCGGCAGATGGAACATTTGCTGCAGTGTGGCAGGGCTGGGCTGGCTGAGCCTAAAATGAGCCCTTAAGCCCTTGTTGCTCAGTGTGGGGTTTGCACACCCCATTACAGGCTCTTAATTGCTTTCAGCTTTGTAAAATTGGTCTTTTTGAAGTCAGACTTTATTCTGTTTCCACATTATAAATGTGATCGTGGTGATTATGTGTACCAACTTACCATTAATTTTTAGTTCTGTTATTAGTTCCTCTTTATCTGTCAAAATAAGGTATAATATAGAATTCCCCTCTGTTGGCAGCAACACTTTTCAGGTTAGGAGATTGTCATCTATAATATTTAGAAATTCCAAGCATGTTTTAGAATTGGCAGCATGAGACCTCCACCATGCCACTCAAATTGAAGCCCCTCCCTTCCCCCCCCATGATCTCACAGCTTCTTTTCCAACATATTGTAGATAGGTGCATAAGGAGGTGGTCATTCTGTTCCTGAGTGTGATTTGGTGCTCTGTAATTAGACACCAGTTAATACCACATCTTGTGCTTTGTCAGTTAGGACATTGATCTATAAGCATTTGAAATCATTTTCTCTGGAGTTATCAGTGATTCGGAAACAGGTAATGCCATTTTTGACATAGAGTGACACTTCCCCTCCCCTTTTGCTCAACCAATGCTTCCAGATTTTAACATTCCAGTCAAGGGAATCACCCCATTATGTTTCCGTAATACCAACTAGATTGAATTTATGCTCATAAATGAGCAATTCCAATTTCTCTTTTTTGTTACCCAGGCTCCTAGCGTTGGTACAATTAAAGAATTTCTCTTCTTCATGTCCTTTGAGTCCTTGATTAATTTTATTATCAACAGCTTGATTATGTGCTGAATTTTCATATCTTCTTTATTTTTACCCTCCCCTTTTGTTATTAAAGACCTTGTGACCACTCTTTCAAGCCTGTCCCAAGAACTTTCCCCCCCTTTTTCTGAGCTGGAGACTATCTAAGCTATTTAGCTCCCTAATCACCTAAAACATGAACCAGGTTCCACAAAAGCAAAACCAGGATAGTGCACTAAATTGAATCCATTCTATCTTGTTCATCTTGGCAAATGTATTGCTTCTAAAGTGGTACAAATTTCTATGCAATCACTCTTATTGTGGATATTTTTCACCCAGAGTCATTGCACAAATCTCATTACTATTGCTTTTTTCTTTAACCTTTTAAAATCTGTCTTATTTACAAAAATCTTTCACTGGCAAGTGAGATTCTGCAAGTTAAATGTATGTTATCAACAGCAGGAGGTTTTTTTCCCTCAATTTTTTTTGGATCATACATTCCAATCAGTTAAAATAAAATTTACAACACCCTGCAGTTGTAAATGTAAACTAGCTTGCAATCAATTTACTTTAATGAAATTAAAGTCATACAGTATAACTGGAGAGTTAAAGTCCTTTGGAGCTTCCTGAATTCATAATGGATACAAATGTTATGGTCTAAATAGATCGTGTGGAAATGTAGATGTTTCAAAACACTAAAGAAAGATTTAGGATACTTTATTCTGAATTAGTCAAACAACTTCAAAATTCTAATTATCTTATCTGCAGAGATTCTCTTCCAAATGATGCTTCATAGATACCTTGCAGCATTGTAGCTGCACAGATGATTAAAATCAATCACTCCTTCAGACTAAAGTCCTATTCAGAAATTACTCCAAAGTCTGTTGGATTTTTATTCTAATTTAGCTATAGGAAAATAATAGTAACCTAAATTATAACATTCATTATTTATTAAAAGGACAGGAGGACAGTGGAAAGGTTATATATCTGATTTCTGCTAAAAAATTCGTTGTCTGACGTAATTGATTTTTGCTTTCTATGTCATCCTTCAGTTTAAGAACTTTGGAAATTAAACTCCGTTATGTAGAATGAATAAGAATGTAACAGTAATGCAATATTAACGTTATGTCCAGCGTCATGTCATACACATACTCAGACAATTCTTGTGGATACCAAGGGATGGAGCAAGTGGTGATGCACAACAGTCCTACCCTATTCCTGACATGCCAAACGATCTAAGTTTCAATGGTTTAAGCCACGGTTAGGCCTGTCATAGTATCCAATGGCTGCCATGAATAATCATAAGAGTGTTTGGCCTTAACTAACTTCCTCACCCTAATAATGTTGTGGTGTCCTTTTCCCATAGGTTAGCACATTAATTATTTCAAACTTATTATCACATATGTCAATTGGTAACCTTGGCAATTTTGTGGTTAAATGGCTGCTGATGTTACTATCCCAAAATTCCCAAACTAGCATCAACAGACTTCCTATGGTTATCTGAATTTTATGCAAGTTTTGAGCAGACTTATATATTGCAAAATTATATCTTATGTCATCTTGTGACTTAGGATCACTATTAGTCAGTTTACTTACGCTAAGGCTTATAGGTATAACTTCCTTATGCTAACTGATTAAGCAAATATCTTACAGGCCTGAGCTTGTAGGCTTCTTGCATTACTACCTTATACTTAAATCTTACTAATCTTATCTCTATACTTAAAAACTAACTTTAAACCTCCGGTTTAACCCACAGGTGACACTCAAATGTCACTTCTAAAAAGCTAAAATGCATTTCTGATCTTCTGGCCATCCTTTGATTTTATAAAGAAGTTTGTAACCAAAAAGAAATACACACTCCACCAAACACAAGAATTGTCTGGTTTTCTTTAAATGATTATATTATCTGCAGTAGATTCCAATATCTAGGTTCCCTCTGTTTTGTCACTCTTAAACAATATATTAAATGGTAGGATTTAATTAACAGATTGACCAAAGGGTAGAGCTACTGATATGTTTCCATTGTTGGGGTTGCAAGACGTCAGTGTTTCTCACTCTAACATATAATATTTGGTGTGTCTGTGCTGCCCCATTATTGCAATTAACTCTACTTTCTAACTGTCTTCAAATGTTCAAAGTAGCCATTGTGTTGTAGTGCATTATTGTTCCACTGCTTATTCCTTTTAGCAAAATCCTGATAGGTGTGGAGCACATGTTCCTCTCACAACTCCCACAGACTTCAGTGGAAGTTGTGACTTTTTAAGATCGAGGCATTAGAAAGAAAAGCCTCGGCTGATTATAATGATGGAATCAGAGAAGTTTGAAAATATTTGGCATACCATACTAGTGCATGGAACAAAGTAGGAGAAAGGAAGTTATGGTCATAGTGTCATAAACAGTAGAGATGAAGAATGACCTTGTAAATCTTCTAGTTACTTCACAAACATTAATGAAATTGTCTTCACCCCATTCCTGCTAGTACCTCCATGTTACAGTTTGGTCACTGAGTCACAGAGAAATTGACTGTCTTGGTCAAGATCAAACAGTAAGTTTAGGGCACGGCCAGGTCCCCAAAGTTCCAGTCCAGTAGTTCAACCACTAGACCATCCTTCCCATCCAGTTCCCACACCCACTTTCTCTTATACTTTTCCCATCCAGTTTTACAAGTCCCAAATGATGGGATGTCCACCACTTTCCACAGCCTAAAGCATCTTGCGGTCAATTGATATTCAACTTCAATTTTCCCTATCTTAATATTAATATCTTAACTATCTTAATATTAACTTAATATTCCCAATCTTCCCTATTACCCCTGTTTGTATCTCCTTATACTCCAGTTAAAAAAAAATCCTCTCACTTCTTAGCATTTACACCTTTAGAGTGTTTTCATGAATTACGTATATTTCACCTTTCTCATCTTGTCATTAAATTTAACCTTTCTTTATTCTCTTAAATAAATCCCAATTCAAAAATTATTTTTTGTTCACTAACTCTGTATTCCCTTCATTTTGCTTTCAGGTAACACCCTGTCCAGAATAATGCAATATTTCATGTGCAGTCACAGCAGATCTGTATAGATACAGACCTATTATATCCCTGTTCCAGTATATGGCGGGTTTTTCTTTGTACACAGCCCCGTCTTGCACTGATCTATTTCGCCAGTGTAATTACCATTTATTGCAAACAAATGCTTAATTTTCTGTTCACAATTCATCTCCTAGGTTTCTTTCAGCCTTATCCCACTTTAAGAACGCAGCATAAACAAGAGGTACAGACTATGGTTTATTTGGACAAAACACATATTTTTAAATTATTTATGAAACAACCAGGTTCTTAGTGTGATGGGAACATTAGAAAAGTAGAGATTACTATTTTCCAGGTTTCTCCTGCCACTGGAATTGCGGTATTTCTGAATATTTTCCCCTCGTTAATCGTTTGCATTTTTCCAACCTGCAATTCATTAACTGGTCATATTTGGAATCTTTGTAGGTTCCTCTGTATTATTTCTTTGTCCCACCTTCCTTTTTAGTGTCATCTTTATATGCCATTTACTTTCTCTTTACTCCCATTGATAAAAATTAGACAGGTAAAATGTAGAAAGAAAACGTGATGTGATTTGATTTAGGGAAAAATTGTTCCCACCTGAAGTAATTTAGAATAGAATTGGTTCTCAAATACTGGAGATACTGAACTTCGATAATGATATTTACTTATCGTTTAATATCTACAGAAAGAGTGAATATGCTATGTTTAAACACATTCCTTCCTGTTTTCTCCACCTGCTGCCATTCTTATACATAATGTAACTAAGTACAGTGTTTTCTACAATAGTGGTGACAGCATTTGTTTTCAGTGTTTTCAAGAGATAAGGCAATAACATTACTGCCAATTACTTTGTACCATAGCTACTGTTGTATCTAGGGCTGTTGAAATCTTATAATGGATCATGACATGCAATTCAGTATTTTGTGATACTTCAGCAAATGAATTCAGCTGCTAATATATTATAATTTATTCTGCTGCTGCTCCTGCTGTTACTTCACAGCTATTGAGGATATTTGGGTAAAAAGAGCCCTTATGCTCATATGCAGAAGTATAGCTTCCAATTGCTATTTCACCTTACCTCCCTGCTCTTACCCTTCTTGTCTTCTTTTCACATTTACATAGTTGATTTTCCTGTTTCTTCTTGCCTCACCCCTTTAAGTGTGAAGTCTCAAGGTGAGCACCATTGCTACCTGTCATGTGACAGACTAAGCAGAAGTTGTTTATTGGGCCAGAGTTAAAAGAACAAAGTGCTTCAGATCAAGTGGCTGATGCCTGATGAGGTAATGGGATGAGCCATTCTGAGGTCACCACTGGTAGAATCCTAACCACATATCCTCAGTAGTAGAAAGTCCACTCATATTGTGTGAGAATGGCACAAAGCTCTCACAACCCCTCTTTATCAGGAACAGTTAATTTAATTTAAGTTTCACTTAAATTGTAGTGAAATAGGTGCCAGGGATGAAGATTTTTTTTACTTTCATAAGTGAGTGGCAAGCCCAGAGCTGTTGTGGTGATGAACTGCCACACCTAGAGGTGCCTGGTCTCAGCCTTGGCAAGCACTGGCAAAAATTTAAGTACTGATCAGGAGCCCACAATCAACCAGTATAGCTCCAAAAGTAGGACTGTATTAAGGTAGCCAGGGCTGCAGTGATTCAGTGTGTTATCCAAAAGACATCCACCAGTGCCATTCCTGTGGACTCCAAGTACAAAATAAAGATGCCCTCCTCTAACAATGTATGAGCCTGCCACTTTCCCACGATTGCGCTGTTTCTCAGGGAGAATTAAATCTGCTGATTTAGGATGCAGTTTGTGCCCACTATGCCAGGGTGGGCGAATCAAGCTCTGTGTTTTACTCTTTTATAGTAACCTTTTTCTCCTTTCTGCTTCTGTGGATATTGATCTCTCTCTCAGGCCCGGCTCCTGTTCCATTGAAATCAGTTAGAGTTTGGGCATTAACTTCAGTAGGGAACAGGTCATTTAGTCCTGCCAAACAAAGTGAAATAATTCTTCTCTCCTTTGGTTAATGGAACTTTACTCATGGGAAAGGGTGGGAGTATTACCTTCTTGCTGTGTCTCTCTTTCTCTTACTTTCTCTCTTCCTCCTTTTTTATGTTTGTTTTTACCATCTCATGGCTAGACACAACATGCTTTCTAGCACCACTGCATTAGCCACTTCAATCATCTGCCCATTTGATTTGTCTACTTCAATACTTGTAAAACACCTTGTCCAGAAAGTAAAGCAGAATACTAAAACCTAGGTAAGGCTACAGAAGACTTTGTAGTGCTGCACTTTGTAATGTATGCTGCAATTTTCCCCCCTTGTCTTGCTTTGGACCTTTTGGTGTCTCGCTTGGGAAAGCAGAATGGAGCCTTTTGTGAATTTAGAAGTATTTTTATGCATAGTGCTTGAACTCAGGTTTGCAACAGTTTCCTGTTGTGGTGGAAAAAAATATTTGGAGAATCATTGGCACTAAATACAACAGGAGAAATATCACCAGCAGTATGTTCCTTACATCCCCAGTGGAATCAACAGCATCAGCGGTTAATTTCCTTGTTCAATAAAGTTCAGAGAAAAGAAAAAAATCAATGTATGCAGACACTAAGACTTTCTTAGGCTGTTCCTTAAGAGAAGGCCAAAATGTATTTTAAATAAATAAATACATACAGCTTTTTTTGTTTTGCTTTTATATTTGTGGGATAGATTAAGTTCTGCATATGCAAAAAAGAACTAAATTCATTAAAGTGTGTTTAAAATTTAGCGAAGCAATTTCTGCCGCCCATTTGATAATTAAAATCCGTGCATTTCCAGATGCAGATGTCTTTATCCTTTATGATATTAAACATTTTTAACTGTGGTGCTTTGATGTTTTTGTTTTGCTGTTGCTGGTTTTTGTTGCTATATTTTTCCTCTCTTTTGAGTGTGGTTGTGTAACCTTCTGGGTGGGCTAGTGTTCACTTCATTGCCCTTCTCAAACAATTTTCAACAAGGATTGCACAGGGTCAACCTCCCCACATTCAAGTCCTAAAAGGAACTAAAGAAATGAATTTAATTAAATAACTTTATAAAATGTTATGATAAAGGAACAAATAATCTAATTTTTACAGCATGACATGCTATTTTATAATCCATACACTTTATCTTCACAGTTATACATAAACATAAATAAAGAAAACAAAATCTGAACAGTACAGCCCCCACAGAAATATAGAGAGAAGAAACTGAGCTCCCAAAAGCTTAGGTTTTCATAGAATCATAGAATATCAGGGTTGGAAGGGACCTCAGGAGGTCATCTAGTCCAACCCCCTGCTCAAAGCAGGACCAATCCCCAACTAAATCATCCCAGCCAGGGCTTTGTCAAACCTGACCTTAAAAATATCTAAGGAAGGAGATTCTACCACCTCCCTAGGTAACGCATTCCAGTGTTTCACCACCCTCCCAGTGAAAAAGTTTTTCCTAATATCCAACCTAAACCTCCCCCACTGCAACTTGAGACCATTACTCCTTGTTCTGTCATCTGCTACCACTGAGAACAGTCTAGATCCATCCTCTTTGGAACCCCCTTTCAGGTAGTTTTGTTTACCTATGTCTCGGTTAGAGTCTTTGATCATCAAATCTATACAGTCTGGTGAGTCTAAAACAAAATCTTCCCTCCACTTGCTTGTAGGAAACTTCAGCTGGAATCCATGCAGACTCTTCCTCTGCTGAAATCACTGCTAGCCAGTCAGCTAACTGATTAACCAATCGCCCAGCTAAGTGTATAGAGTTAAAGAAAACCCTGTTACAAGAAAACACAAAACTGAGAATAGCGAAATATAAATTACTCTTTCCCCATTACTACATTTAAAGAAAAGTTGGTGAATCAGACAAGTTGAGACAATTTAACTAGAACAGTTTGGCTAAAATCAAAACAACATTCAAAGCATACAGTTAAAATAGAAGTAATTTTTCCCTCCCAGTTTCCCCTTGCTGTAATTAGCATTGCCCATGCTTCCCTGATAGAGGATTAACAATATCACTAACCTGCTTCAAAATGCTTCAGAGTTAGGGACAACAGCCCACTTTCTGCTCCTGGGCTCAGCGTCTTCCAACTCACACAGGGCACATGGCCTTCTGCAAAGCAGCTGCCCTGATTGATTGCCCTCACGGAATCTGACCCCAGCAACAGGGAGAGAACCTATTGGAGCACACCCAAAACTACCACACCCAAATCTATAAATTTCTGGATGTGGAGTGCTAAATCTGCCTAGAAACAATGACCTAGACACAATTTACTCCTGCACTCCCCGCAATGGGTCTCTTAAAGAGATATCTCCCTATTAGTCACATGGGTTACAGTTGCATCATATAAAAATGTTTATCGCCATGTGCACACACAGAAGAACGTATGTATGGAAACAATTGTGGAGACATTTACAAGATAGGGTACTGGGATTATTACCTTAATGGGTCTGTGTGTCATTCTGCAAACTATGTTTGCAGCATATTTAGTGTCCCAAAATTATTGAGTGACACATCTTTGCATTATGGTGCATAATCCCATCTTGAAGATTTGTTGTGATGTTATTCTTTCTGTCACTGTGCAGTGCCATGATCACACATCACCAGGATGTGAAGGAATCAATATTGTGACACTGTGATGCTGTGCCACAACATACTGACATGATCATCTGTTGCTGTAGAAGAAATGCAAATCACTGGGAATGTTAGTAATAAGCTTTTGTATTTGGAATTCAGCCCACCTTTCCTATCGTGCATTTTTAAAAACTCATACTGATGATACTTTTGCAATAAAGGAAAACTATTCTAGACCGTGGTCAGATCATATGCTATGAAACGTAAAAGCTGAACTGAGACTAATGCACATGGTGGTATCAATAATAATTTCTCGAGGTCCCAAATGAATAACTACCAAGGTAATGCTGAGGCAAGGTGGGTGAGGTAATATCTGTTACTGGACCAACTTCTCTTAGTGAGAGAGAAAAGGTTTTGAGCTTAAACAGACCTACAGCAGCACTGCATACTAAGGTAACAGTTTAGAGTGAATGTGCTTTATGCTCCATTGTTGTTATGACACTCTCTCTGATAGAAAGCTGCTTGGTTCCATCATAAAACACCATCGTAAGCACTTACATTCATATTAGTCATGATTCCTGAATTTTAAACGTTTTAGCATACTGACAGGGAGAAGCTCATTTACATATTGATATCTTAACAGACCGTAAAATTCTGACAGTTTTTTAGATTTGTGACCAAACAAATATTTACAAAGAGAGGTGTGTGTTTGTGTAGATGTGAGAGAGAAACAGAGAGAGAAAGAGAGAGAAATATACTAGATCAAATTTTAGCCTGTTCTTAACCAGGTTTCCTTTTGTCCCTGCCACAATTTTGAAGCAAACAAGTCACTTGGACCACTAATTAGCTGAACATAATTTGTGGGTGAAATCAAATACATGCTCATATATGAGGCCTTGTGTGTGCCTGGAAGACTACAAGCACAAAAAAGGAGACAAGTGTTTGAAAATCTGGATCATAACGTGCAGTCTCTATTGATTTTTCTGTGATTTAGTTATTTGCATCCAGATGCTGTTACCATATGTAATGCTACCAACTATTCAAAAAATGTCAGGTAATCTAGCCAGCAATTACTATTCCCAGTGGGACAGACTGTTTGGTTTTGTTTTCTAAAGTTCTTGATAGTCAAAGTGAGAGGAGAGATGGGGTAAAGTTGCAGAGATGCCTAGGTGATTTAGAACCTTAAATGACATTTGCAAAGGGACATAGGTGCATACCAGCATATGTTTCCTTTAAAGTGAATGGGATTTAAGCTCCCAAATGCCTAAGTCACTTTGCCACCTCTGAAAACATTGCCTTTGAATCAGGGACTTCTCATTACAGCTATGGTCTACTGGAACAAGAAAGCTCCCTCCTTATTTCCTCCAGGCCTTTTGCCTTGTGGCCACCAAAGCTTACACCTCCTCATTTACTTGTCTATCCTCATCTTTCTCCCTGTGCCTTGAACTGTCTTCCTGTTCTGATAGTTCTGCCTCCTCTTTCAAATCACATACTCAATACTTCTGTGAAGCCCATCACCTTCAGTCTGCTGAATGGATACAATATTTATGTTCAGAACTTTAAAAAAACCATACCCTACAACCACTAAAGGCCAACATATTCTGCCTCTGCCCATGAAACTTTGTATTGCCTTTGTGATGTCTATTTGCTGGTGATTCAACCAGTATACGTGAACACTGTATTGTCTGACTATTATGATTTCATAGACCTCTGAACAGGGGTATGCTCTATACAGTGCCAAGCACATGGTCATCACATAAAAAAATTAAGCCTGAGCACAGATTATGCTCATTTCAGTTACCCTAATAATGGTGGGACTGTTGAGTGTAATAGTCTTTCCCCCTTTGTGTGACCAGTGTTAAAATATGGCTTAGTTACAAATGGCTCATGACTCTCTTGCTGTCAAATTGGTCTCTAAGGAAACTTGTTCACAAACCAAAATGGCCATACAGATGAGCATAATGCAGATTGTTTTGGCAGCAGCTGAGAAACATTAGCAGTGCTATAGGTCAGCGCTGAGGTGCAGTTGCAGAGCTGTGGAATGCTTTTCAGTTCTTGCCTACCTTGTACTGCTTCAGGCTGTGTGCAACTGGCTTTTTTCCCCTTGATATATGTGTGTGTGTGTGTGTGTTTGTTTGTGCGCGCACGCACGATTATATAATTTTATTTGTATCTTGTTTTGTGGTGCCAATAGGTGTGCAAGGATGTGTCCTGTGTGCAATGGTAGAGGGTGACAATCAAAAGAGAGTGAAGGAGGCATCGGGTGAGGTGGAGATGGGGTATAGTAACGATATCATGTCATTACGCCATATTGGCATAGGTTCTGTTATTTTGATGAATAATCAAAATTATACACGGGCAATATGGGCAAGTTAACGTAAGTCTGGGAACCTGTCGTTTAGCTGGAGATACTCTCCTGCTGGACTGAGTTAAAAGGCAGCACATCTGAGGGGAAAAAAACCCCACAGAAATTAAAGACAGTATAATTTTCAAAAAGCCAACCCCATTGGATTTCAGTGGGCCTTTGGTGCCTAAATCCCATGGAAAGTTAAAGTGAATTAGACTCCTAAATTACTGAGGTGTCTGTGAAAATTTTACCTAGCCACTGTAGAAGAAGATGGAAATTTAGGCTCCCATATGTAAGCACATAAGCATTCCACTGACTTAAACTTAATCACTTGTATGTTTATAGAATGGGGACCTAATTGGTCATGTTTGGAGGATGGAGTTATACATATTTTCATTGAAGCATTTATAATTTCCTTTCTGCAGCTTGTTCCAGTAGCAGCCTTCAGGCTTTTTGGACTTTGCAGGGACATTATGCTGGGTGAAGCCACAGAGGGAGTGAAGCTGCTAAAATATCCTGAAATACTACTGTGCATTCTCAGAAGTGATTCCCTCGCCCCTTCCATATTTTCAAACAATTTTATTTTTAAAAAATGTCCTTTAACAGACCTAGTAATGAACTTGCTGCTCTGTAGGGAATTTTACATGAAATTTTTGCAGTTTTGTAGTTTGCCCAATTAATTTTTTAGTTATTGGTGAGAAAAACAGATTTTAAAACACTGAAAATTATAATTTATTCACACTCCTTAAAATCAGAAATGGCTGTAGAAAATCTGACTCTCCAAGGGAAAAAAAATAAAATAAAACCTCTTTCCTGAGACCAAACATGGGAATTTTTTTCTCCAAAGGAGATATTTTTACAAAGTTACAAGCATATGAAAAGAGGCCACAACAATGAAAATCCCACTGAAATCTTAACTATATATTTTTCCTATAGCAAGTTGTTTTGGACAGGGACCATCTGTTGTGTTCTGTGGTTGTACAGCTCCTAGCGCTGTGGGGTCTTGGTCCATGACTGGGGTTCCTAGGTGCTACCAAAATACAAATAAACTATCTTTATTAAACTAGCTAGAGACATAAAGGGTAACAAGAAAACATTCTACAAATACATTGGAAGCAAGAAGAAGACCAAGGACTGAGTAGGCCCGTTACTCAATGAGAGGGGAAAAACAATAACACAGAATGTGGAAACGGCAGAAGTGCTAAATAGGTTAGTAGCAATTGGACATCTAACATAGTGAACACCAGGGAGACTGATGTACTATATGAGGCTAAAATAGGGAAAGAACATGTTAAAAATTACTTAGATGGAAGTTCGATGTCTTCAGGTGACCAGGGCCTCATGAAATACATTCTAGAATACTCAAAGAGCTGACTGAGGAGATATCTGAGCCATTAGTGATTATCTTCAAAAACTCATGGAAGATAGGAGAGATTCCACAGGTCAGGAAAAGGGCAAATATAGTGCTAATCTATAAATAGGGGAATAATGACAATCTGGGGAATTACAGATAATTCAGTTTAACTTCAATACCCAGAAAGATAATGGAGCAAATAATTAAGCAATCAATTTGCAAACACCTAGAAGCTAAAAAGGTGATAAGTAACAGTGAGCATGAATTCATTGAGAACAAATCATGCCGAACAATCTAATAGCTCTCTTTGACAGGGTTACAAGTCTTGTGTTTAGGAGGGAAGTGATAGGTGTGGTACATCTTGACTTTATAAAAATGAATGAAAATAAAAGAAAATGAAGCCATTCTAAAGGTAAGTTTCAGAAGGCTGACATTTGCTTATTGTATCAGTAGTGGAACATTGTATTTTGACAGGATGGGAGAAAAGATTTATACACAGGAATGCATAAGTGTTGAATATTGCAAGGTGAAAATATATCATGCGCCTAGTAATTGTGTAATAGTTTATCATTGGAGGACATTCCTTCTTGACCTATCCTAGTATGAACAGTTTATGCCTGAAGCATGTGTATTAATAACCCTTATAATTTTTTTGTTTTTTGTTTTAATGACAGTCACTGCCGACATATGCCTATGGCTGCTGGCTGAAGTACTGGACTGTGAATCAGGAGATCTGTATTCTAGTCACATTGGTGTTATTGACTCTCTGTGTTACCTTGGGCAAGTCACTTATGGGCAGATTCTTTATTCATTTTGGAATAGTGTCTTGCTTCATGAGTTACACACTAATCTAATCCTTAATTCCTTTTTGCCTCAATTATGTTTCTGTAAATGAGGCTGTTGATACTTATCTCATGGGAATATAGATAGCTTTCATTCATAAATGTTTGTAATGTGCTGTGATACTCTTTCATGAAAGGAGCGAAAAAAAGTTCAATTTACAGTTCAATTTAGGCATCTGTATTGCTTGGTTGGATGAACTACAAGAAACTTCAAGTGTTTTTTTTTAAATAAAAATCTAAATTAGAATGTTTTGGGTTAGATTCTCTTCTGCTCTGCACTTTGTATAACCATTTAAACCTATGCAAAGTATGTGCAAAATGCTTCCAAATTAGAGTGGTAGCATTTACACTCAGTTTGTTCAGGTGTACATGCTTATACAAGGTGCAAATAGTGGACAACTAGGCTCAAATTCTTTAAATTTTTACAACTGAACAATAATCATCAATTTAGTTGACAGGTTTGTAGGCATCATGGTACAAATGAGCCTTTGGAAAGGGTTGGATTTTGGAGAGGTTTTGGAAAACCAAGTAGTTATATTAGAAAAGATGGTTTCTGTGAACATTTGGGAAGTCCACTATCCTAATTATTATGTTTTCCTTGAAGTTCTGTTTCATCCATTTCTTATGCAGGCATTTATTAGAACCTAGTGAAAGTATATTAATTTCAATATAGGTCTGCTATCTTTACAAGTGTAACTGATGAAGCAAAAGCATCTGATATTGGTTGGATAATTGCTTATGGTATCCACTTCTCAATTATGGTATCTAATTTTTTCTTTTATGTCTTAATTTGACAATATGGAGGTTATTAACGTGTAAATGCCCTTTAAGTGCATTTGCTTAGGTTTTTTCATCTCCTTTTTAGTTGGTATTTTGTTGTTGGCAGTGTCATTTCACACTCTGATGGTACATAGACCCCAGTGATAAAAGGCATAAATTAGCTCATGGTGTTAAGTTACCGTCATTTTAGAGTTGCTGTTTTTAATATTTAATGCTTAATACTACTGTGTCGAACTGGCACTTTACCTCACTCAAGTCCTGTATTCTTTCACATTTCCATATATGTGGGAGTACTCTTGGGGCCTAGTAATTTGTAGAACAGACAGTAGGGAGTTTATATCATGCTGTTGACCAGTCTCTTAATTATTTACCACGTCAAAGATCCTCTAACGTTGTTTTTTATTGTGCCCTTGTGGGCCATTTGCTAAAAAGCAATTTGCTGTTTTGGAGATCAATTAGCTTTATTCCTTCTCATTCACGTACACAGAAAAACACTCTAAATGGGCTTTCAAATGCATCAGAGAACCTATTAAATTCTGCTGCCTTCATTTTTTTACATTATTAAAAGATCTATTTTTGGTCTTGTTTGTTGTTAGTAACAACAAACCTCTTCACATTTTAATAGTAAAATTGCCTTTTTCTAAACACTGTAGGCAACAGATGAGATGAACTACCATAATTCAGCAAAAAGAAAAGGAGTACTTGTGGCACCGTAGAGACTAACCAATTTATTTGAGCATAAGCTTTCGTGAGCTACAGCTTACTTCATCGGATGCATACCGTGGAAAGTTTAGAAGATCTTATATACACACAAAGCATGAAAAAATACCTCCTCCCACCCCACTCTCCCGCTGGTAATAGCTTATCTAAAGTGATCACTCTCCTTACAATGTGTTTGATAATCAAGGTGGGCTATTTCCAACACAAATCCAGGTTTTCTCACCCCCCCCCCACACACACACACACAAACTCACTCTCCTGCTGGTAATAGCTTATCCAAAGTGACCACTCTCCTTACATTGTGTATGATAATCAAGGTGGGCCATTTCCAGCACAAATCCAGGGTTTAACAAGAACGTCTGGGGGGGGGGGTAGGAAAAAACAAGGGGAAATAGGTTACCTTGCATAATGACTAAGCCACTCCCAGTCTCTATTCAAGCCTAAGTTAATTGTATCCAATTTGCAAATGAATTCCAATTCAACAGTTTCTTGCTGGAGTCTGGATTTGAAGTTTTTTTGTTGTAAAATAGTGACTTTCATGTCTGTAATCACGTGACCAGAGAGATTGAAGTGTTCTCCGACTGGTTTATGAATGTTATAATTCTTGACATCTGATTTGTGTCCATTTACTCTTTTACGTAGAGACTGTCCAGTTTGACCAATGTACATGGCAGAGGGGCATGGCCCAACTTGATTATCATACACATTGTAAGGAGAGTGGTCACTTTAGATAAGCTATTACCAGCAGGAGAGTGGGGTGGGAGGAGATATTTTTTCATGCTTTGTGTGTATATAAGATCTTCTAAACTTTCCATGGTATGCATCCGATGAAGTGAGCTGTAGCTCACGAAAGCTTATGCTCAAATAAATTGGTTAGTCTCTAAGGTGCCACAAGTACTCCTTTTCTTTTTGCAAATACAGACTAATACAGCTGTTATTCTGAAACCCATAATTCAGCAATTTTTCAGCATCTCCAAAAGCTTTGTGTCTGCGAGTTAATCTGTCTGTTTTAGGGCTAGATCAGTGGTTCTCAAACTTTTGTACTGGTGACCCCTTTCACACAGCAAGCCTCTGAGTGCAGCCCCCCTTATAAATGAAAAACACTTTTTAAAATATTTAATACTATTCTAAATGCTAGAGGCGAAGTGGGGTTTGAGGTGGAGGCTGACAACTTGCAACCCTCCCCATATAATAACCACGCAACCCCCTGAGGGGTCACAACCCACAGTTTGAGAACCGCTGAGCTAGATTCGTCTAATGTATCTATCTGACCAGGCATACTCTTGTACCAAGGCAAAGCGTCGCTGTTATTGCACTTAGTTTGGGAGCATGAATGACTCTGAATGGATCCATTTGCAGCCCATAGCTCTTAGGGTTTCATATAATATTTTTTAATAAAGCCCAAATAACGTAGGAGTTTCTATTCCTAATGCCCATCATTCTTGTCTAGATGAGGCACAAAAATAACTAGCAGAGAATTCCAGAATAAATTGTCTTTTCTCACTTTTTTCTCCCACGCAGAGAAAAATATTGACTGTGAGTTAGAAAATTTGGGGGGATATGTTTATATTGAGTGAAACATGCAGCTGGGGTCTTTTCCCTACTATTATATATCTCCACATCCTATTTAAATTAGAAGTGTTTCATATCAAAATGAGAGAAGACTTGCAGAAAGAGTATTACAAACCATTAAAAAACAAAATGGTGTATTGTAGCCTTGCTGCCATGCAGTGCGCTATATTCCCAAAAGGGATGCAAAGATGTAAATCCTACCACAGTCATTTAGCTATGGGTAGAAAAATGGAGTTATGTATAGATTTCTCTGTGTGTCTTTTAGATGAGATCTAAGAAACCTGGTTCCTGAGAGGTCTTATGGCTCTTTTTGTAAGAGTAGGTGTGTGCCAAAATCCCCTCTTCTCTTTATTATTGTGTGGCTTCAGTATCTCTTTCTCCACTTAGGCATTTTTAAAGCACTCTTCACTACGGTGTCTCTAGATGACAGCCACAAAATATGAAGTTGCATGTCTTTATGTAAGAACACTTCTCTGTTATTTTTAGCTGACATTTATTTATTTTTTAAAATAATTTTCTTCCATTCTGCCTCCTCCTGCAAGATGACAAGTCAATTAGAAAAAGGTGATATGTATCATTAAAGTTTTTAAATATATGTGTAATCCTTTCTGATGATCATTGGTGTAAAATATTTAACAATGGGCCAGCTGGCTGTCTCCACTCCAGTGTGGCTAAATTTCAGTGGTGCTCTACTCATTGTAAGTGTGGGTGTATCTGTATATACATACTGTCTCCCTCTCTCTTTCTTCGGGATAAAAAATACAATACAAAATATTTCTCATAGTGTATCAGTGCATAAGTAGATTTTGCTATGATATTCAATAGTAAATTTCCCATTTGTCTTACTCTAGTTTACTTGTCACCTTGCAGGTAGTGCAACAATGTTTATGCTATCTAAATTACATTAATATGAAATGTACATTTTATATAGGGTTTTTCATCATGAAAGATCCCAAATGTATTTGCAAACTTAAATATGAATATAAAAGTTACCAGTGAGGATTACTTCATCCACCATTGCAAATTAGCAGCTGTTCAACATAATGCTACAATACAATATCTGCCTAATGAGTCTATCATTGTAACAGTGAGGCATCCTACACAGAAATTAGGAAATATCCATTTTGTCATGAAAGGAGCAAAACTCTACCCAATATCCAGTTTTAGCCTGCTTCCTGAGCTGATTTAGCCAACGTGACTGAAGGTATGTTTACACTGCAATGTAAGCCCAGGGTTCGAACTCAGGCCCAAATCTAGCTCCCCTTCTGCCTATACACAAATCATGCTATTCCAGGGTCCCAGGACCCCAGGGAGGTGGCAGGTTCAAGCCCTACTGCTTTGCAGTTTAGACACAGTCCCATTGGACTTGGACTTGAAGTCTGCCACAAGTGTCCCACAATCCCACGGGCTCTTTCTCATCGGGATAGTCAAGTTTGGTGGACAGTCAGGTTCTTTTTCGAGTGCTTGCTCATGTCCATTCCATGTTAGGTGTGTGCGCCACATGCACTGTTGCTGGAGATTTTCCCCTCAGTGGTATCAGGCCAGCTCTAGCGCCCTCTGGTACCGTGTGCTTGTGTGCCTGCCAGTATACGGGGTGCCGCTGGTTGTGCACCCTCTCAGGTCCTTCTTACCACCCATGACAGTTGCTGGAACATCTCCTCTTGCTTCCGGAAGGCAATTATCAGTTGGCAGATCACCTCTGCAGATTCTTCTCCACTCCCCATGGGTGGCCCCTTCACCGAGAGGCCACCAGGTTTATCTTCCAAAGGCAGGGGTCTCCTCAGGTGGTCCTCTTTACAACCATGTGGACAGGAAATGCCATTGGTTTTGATTCCTGAGAGAGCACAGCACAGGCTCTCTCACAGATGCCTTCCTGCTTCCTTGGACAGAACTTTTATTCTACGTATTCTTCTGGTTTCTTTGGTTCACAAGGTCCTCCTGAAAATCAAATGGTACAGGGCGAGAGTTATTCTTATAGCCCGGTGTATATACACGGTGTTCAGGACAAGACCCAACTGCACCCCTAACTGGCCTTCCTGCCAAAGGTGGTTTTGCAGTTCCATAGCAATCAGGCCATTTTCCTGCCAGTCTTCTTCCTAAAGCGTCACAAAAATTCAGAAGAGCGGTGGCTTCACTCATTGGATGTTCGAGTGCCCTTGCCTTCTACATCGAGAGGACTAAGCTCTTTTGCAGTTCAACACAACTCTTTGTGGCAGTAGCAGAAAGAATGAAAGGTCTTACCAGTGTCAGCCCGGAGAATCTTATCCTGGATAACCTCCTGTATTTGGACATGCTGCGAGCAAGTGAAAGCACCACCTCCAGCCATCATAACTGCTCATTCCGTGAGAGCTTAGGCCTCTTCAGCAGCATTCCTCACACAAGTTCCAATCCAAGACATCTGCATGGCCGCAGCTTGGTCACCAGTGCATACCTTCTCATCCCACTGCGCTATCACCCAACAGGCTCAAGACAATGCCAGGTTCAGGAGGGCTCTGTTGCAGACTACATGTCCATGAACTCTGATCCCACCTTCTTGGGTGCTGCTTGTGAGTCACCTAATGTGGAATGGACATGGGCAAGCATTTGGAGAAGAAAAATAGTTACTGACTAGGGCTGTCAATTAATTGCAGTTAACACCTGTGATTAATAGAAAACCAAATTAATGCATTATTTTAAAAAATGCATTAATCCCATATCTGTGGCCGGGGAGGGAAGCATCAGCCCAGAACTGCCGTGGCGGTGGGAGAGATGAAGCCCCAGCCCAGAGCTGCATTGGTGGTGGGAGGACTGAAGCCCCAACCTGGAGCTCAGGAGGCAGTGGTTGCTGAACCCCCAGCCCAGAGCTGCAGAGTGGCTGGGGTGTGGGGGAGGGGCTAAAGCCGCAGCCAGGAGTTGCGGAGGTGGTGGGGCAGCTCAAGTACCAGCCCAGAGCTCTGTGGGCAGTGGGGGGGCCTGGAGCCCTGTGGCTCAAGCTGGGCAGGAGCCCCGTGCCCTGAGGGGGCTGAAGCCCTGCACCATGAGAGATGCTGAAGACCCGAGCTTCATACTCCGAGAGGGCCTAAATATCCAAGCAACGCTGAAGCCCAGAACCCCCAGCCCCAAGCCTATATTTGAAAATATAGAAAACCTCCCAAAATATTTAAATAAATGGTAATCTAATATTGTTTAACAGAGCAAATTAAACTGTGATTAATCACCATTTTTATCTCACAATTAACTATGATTTTTTTCTCACAATTAATGACAATTAATTTTTTTAATTGTTTGACAGCCCTATTATGAAATGTTCTATAACTGTTGTTCTTTGAGATGTGTTGCTTATGTCCATTCCATGATCAACCCTCCTACCCTCTGTTGGAGTTGACCAGCAAAAGGAACTGAGAGGGTGTGGGGCCGGCAGCACCTCTTATACCAGTGCATAAGTTGCATGGTACCAGAGGGCGCTAGAGCCAGCCCAACGGATACCACTGAGGGAAAAATCTTCAGCAACAGTGCACATGGCCCATGCACAGCTAAAGTTGAATGGAAACAAGCAACACACCTCAAAGAACAATAGTTACAGAAAGGTTAGTAACCTCCCCCTCTCCCTTCCCCCCCCCTCCCCCCGGCTTCCCCCGCCCCCTGAAAAAGGTCTACAGTGGCCACATTTTGGGAGGGCACTAGGAAGTCTCAGATATGGATGGTTGGACTTGGGCCTGCATAATACAGTGGAGGTGCAGAAGCCCCAGGTTGGGACCCAGAGTCAACAATTCCTAACCTGGGGTTATAAATGAATGTAGATGATCAAACCTTAGGTTATCAAACCAAGGTCTGCAAAGTCAAGTTCCACTAACTTTGGGCTTGTATTGCAATGAAGACATACCCTGAGTGGCTCGTGGATTTGGTTGCTATGGAATAGCTTGTGCAAAGAGAGAACTCCTGAATCCCATACTAAAGAGGGCTATTTAGACTTTCCTGGCCTCCAATCAAAGTGAATTACACAGACAAGAGTGTTCTGTTGGGAGAATGTCTTGCTCCCAACACCAATGACATTTCACTCTGAAGACCTCCAACTTCAACTGCAGTAGCAGGGATGGATGTGGGAGAGAGACTGCTTCTCTGAAATAGCTAAAATTTGGCCCATTAATTTTATTTTTTAAATAAGCACACAAAAACCTAAAAAATAGATAAGGAACCACAGGTGAATCAAAATGTATTTAAAAAAAATGTTGTTTCAGGTCAAATGAAACATTTTGTTTTCACAACTGAAATGTTTCAATTCTATTTTGACCATTTAAAACCATTTTTCATTTTTTTAAAATAAAATTAAAGGAATTTTTGAAAGTAAAAGTTGTTTTGAACCAAAAACCAAAACCATTTAATTTTATAAACATCAAAACAAAACATTTTGATTTCTCAGATTTTTTTTTTCTGACCAAAACAATATCAAAATTGGCATGAATTCACGACATGCAGTGTAGTTGTAGCCATGTTGGTCCTAGGATATTAGAAGTTGGTCCAATAAAAAGATATTTCACCCACCTTGTCTCATGAATTCATGACACATTTCAGTGCTACAAAAATCTGCAATTTTTGCCCAAAAAAGTTTTGGATGAAAAATTTCACTCAGTTCTAGACTGAGGGCACCTGTAGAGAAAGTGTAAAGATAGGGGATGGCAGTTCTGTTCGCTGCTACTGTTTCAATGTCCAGGAAAGGCAATAAGGCCAATCGAACTCTACTTCAATACATAGCATCTCTGGCTCCCCCAGAGGTTTGGCACATGAATAGTAGGGCTTGTAGGACAGAGGCCTGTGGGACTCCACATGTGAAAACTGTCACAAACAAAGTCACAGCTACTTATGGTCATTATCTGTGGTCCTGTCAGAAAGGAACACATGCAACCACTTCTCAACACCACAGGAGAGAAACATAATACTGGGTCCAGCTGAAACTGCCCAGGGAATTTAGGCAGAAAGTAAAATATCCAAGTCATAACTTTCCCAGGACACTACAGACAACATTCATGCTTTTATGAAAAGTGCCACAGGAACTTTACTGATCTCAGTCCTGACAGTGAATATAAACAGAAAAATGTGACAGAAAAATATCTTCAAAGCTGCCACAGTATTGCCAACTCTCATGATGTATTTTTTTTTTTTTTTTGGTGAGTGACAGGATTTCAGAGGGTGTTGGAGCTCATCTTGCGATAATGTGAGACGCTCCAGAGCTCCCAGAAGCCAGAAAAGTCTCCCCCCCCACTTGTCAGCTCCCTGCTCCCCTCTTGTGAGAATAACAAGCCCAGTACAGCTTTGTTGCTTCTCTCCTCCTCCCCTCCTGTGAGCTATATGAACAAGATATTGCCTCTGCTCCTGCTCCTGCCCCTGCATCTCCCGGCCTGGGAAGGGGCAGAGGGGACGAAGAGCCCCTGGAGCTGCTCTTCCCCAGCCTGGAAGAGGGAGAGAGGACCTCACTGCAATCCCCTCAGGCCTAGGAGAGGGGAGTGAAGAACCCAGGAGGGGCAGAGGTGAGATTGGAGGAGGGGCTGAACTGAGGAGGGGACAGCTGGGGAACTGAAATGATAGGACTGGGGAGCCTAGTCAGAGAACTGGGGGCCAGAATCAATTGCTGGACAGGCGACAGGTAAGTGTGGCCAAAATCCTGTGGCAATGACCAAAAGCATCTTGCCCAATAAACTTGAGAAAGTGTGCAACACTAACTGTCTCTGACACACACACACACACACACACACACACACACACAGAGTGGGTGGGATGTTCAAAAATCAAAAGGTAGACCCAAAACAACCTTCACCATATAAAGAAAAGGAGTACTTGTGGCACCTTAGAGACTAACCAATTTATTTGAGCATGAGCTTTCGTGAGCTACAGCTCACTTCATCGGATGCATACCGTGGAAACTGCAGAAGACATTATATACACACAGAGACCATGAAACAATACCTGTGTGTATATAATGTCTTCTGCAGTTTCCACGGTATGCATCCGATGAAGTGAGCTGTAGCTCACGAAAGCTCATGCTCAAATAAATTGGTTAGTCTCTAAGGTGCCACAAGTACTCCTTTTCTTTTTGCGAAGACAGACTAACACGGCTGTTACTCTGAAACTCTTCACCATATAAAAAGTCTCATGAGTTTGGTGGTCCGACTCATGATTTGTGACCTCTTGAGCTTGGCAATACTGCTACCTGTAAAATCTATGTATGCAATAAAGCACTTATAAAATGGGTTTGTGTATATGTACCTTGGTCTAATTAAGACTATAGAACTATTATTACATGCCTCCACCTTTCAGCTGCTATAGAGATGGCTACATATAGGCTAGCAATACGCTTCACTGAGTCTTTAGTGTGAGCTGGTTCAGACACCTAATTTCCCAAGTGTGTACCTTCATATAATGGGTATTTTAATTCTTACCCATCTCATTATTACTGTGGCCTTTCACTGCAAATATCAAGAATCATTGTGATGCAGAGTACCCTGCAGACATATACCCTTTAAATATCAAGGAGTTTAGCTGAAACTTTCAGTGTTTTCTTTTCTTTAAACTTTTTGCTCTGCTCAGTACTCCTGATTTACTTGATACTGCTATTATTTTGCTGTCTCTACACCCTTTGCTGTCTTCTTTCACTCTTCTCAACCCTGATTACATATTCTAATGTTCCATCCCAGCAGCCCAGTTTCTGCAGACTGCCCAGATCTTATCGATTCAAATGGCAATGCAAAGGCCTCTCTCAACTCCACTTACTCCTAGATTGATCTTCTCCATTGCTGAGAACTTCATGTATATTGTCAAGGTTCCTCCCCCACTCTGAACTCTAGGGTACAGATGTGGGGACCTGCATGAAAAACCTCCTAAGCTTATCTTTACCAGCTTAGGTCAAAACTTCCCCAAGGTACAAAATATTCCACCCGTTGTCCTTGGACTGGCCGCTACCACCACCAAACTAATACTGGTTACTGAGGAAGAGCTGTTTGGATGCGTCCTTCCCCCCAAAATACTTCCCAAAACCTTGCACCCCACTTCCTGGACAAGGTTTGGTAAAAAGCCTCACCAATTTGCCTAGGTGACTACAGACCCAGACCCTTGGATCTTAAGAACAATGAACAATCCTCCCAACACTTGCACCCCCCCTTTCCTGGGAAATGTTGGATAAAAAGCCTCACCAATTTGCATAGGTGACCACAGACCCAAACCCTTGGATCTGAGAACAATGAAAAAGCATTCAGTTTCTTACAAGAAGACTTTTAATAAAAATAGAAGTAAATAGAAATGAAGAAATCCCCCCTGTAAAATCAGGATGGGAGATATCTTACAGGGTAATTAGATTAAAAAACATAGAGAACCCCTCTAGGCAAAACCTTAAGTTACAAAAAAGATACACAGACAGAAATAGTTATTCTATTCAGCACAATTCTTTTCTCAGCCATTTAAAGAAATCATAATCTAACACATACCTAGCTAGATTACTTACTAAAAGTTCTAAGACTCCATTCCTGGTCTATCCCCGACAGAAACCAGCATACAGACAGACACGCAGACCCTTTGTTTCTCTCCCTCCTCCCAGCTTTTGAAAGTATCTTGTCTCCTCATTGGTCATTTTGGTCAGGTGCCAGCGAGGTTACCTTTAGCTTCTTAACCCTTTACAGGTGAGAGGAGCTTTCCCCTGGCCAGGAGGGATTTCAAAGGGGTTTACCCTTCCCTTTATATTTATGACATATATTGATTCCTTTTGTCCCTCCATTCAGCCAAAGTGTGGACAGCAAATTGTGCTGCTCCAGAAAGTCTAATAAATCCCATTGTATTCCAAATATGCAGGTGTTTTCCAGTACCATTGTATATTTTATTGTTTTGAAAACACTTGTATTTGAGGTGGGGGTACATTTTTAAAAAAGTGACTGAAACTATTACCAGAACCATTGCAAACATGTTCAGCTAAAATGGCAGAAACGTGTCTACACTGCATCTGAGAGCTGCGAGTCCCAGCCCAGATAGACTTTTGTTAGCTCTTTTCAAGCTACTACACTAAGAATAGCAGTGTGGACATTGCTGCATAGACCATGGCTTGGCTCCAAGCTCAGGTGGCTTGCCTGAGCCACTGTCCATGCCACAACATCTACACTGCTATTTTTGGTGCACTAGCTCGAGCTGAGCTAGCATGAGTCCGTCTACCTGTGCTGAGAATCACACCTCTCAGCTATAGTATGGACATACAATTAGAGATTATCGGTTTGGAGAGGTAAGGTCATTTGACACTAAAACTGATGCTATCAAAGCTTTTAGGAGCCTACGGAATATTCCCAAGCAGCAGTAGATAATTTGGTCCTGGTGTGTCAGGGGCATTTAAACAACTGTTATAGCTCTGGAAGCGTGCATTTAAGTGTAATACAGTAGGGAGTCCAAATGTGTTCAGATTGGGGTTCAGCATAGCTTTTTTGACCTCCGAGAGGGATCTTGACAAACTGAGATATGCCTAGAAAGCAGGTGGCCATAATGGAAGGATGAATCCCCAGATCTGCCCCAGGAGCCATTGGTGTTCAAAACTTTAGGTAAAATTACTAAAAACACCCTAAGTGACTTAGGAATCTGAGTCCCATTTTTAATAGTGACTTAGGTAGTGTTTTGCTGTTGTAACTTATTTCTGGTCACAGCTTGTTTGGCAGCTCTATGATTTGTAAATAAAAGTAGATTCAGATAATTTATTAAGTCAAAGCCTACTGCAGTCATAGTCAGTTTCTAGAAGAATCATATATCTGATGGAAATGATCCAACACACAGGCTCATTGGGAGGGAAAAGTTTAGAGCTAACAGTGGATAGCAAATTAGACATATATTTGGAATGTTATATGGTAGCAAAGAAGGCCAATGTAGTTTTGGGACTGTACATACAGCGCTGACTTGTCAGAGAGCTGAGAAATAAGTCTCTCTATACTGCTTTGCTGCAGTTACATTCATATCCTATTGAATTCAGGACATCAGATTACCATAAAAATGTTAGCAAATTGGAGAGAGTTTGGAAGTGAGCAACAAAAATGACTAGGGGAGGACTGACTTATGAGTTAAAAATGAAAAAAGCTAAAGATGCATTGCTAAGACAAACCCAAGATATAACCTACAGATTTTTGAAGAATGTAAGCACCAGCCGTGATTGTGATAGGAGTATATCTGGGAGTAGTAGGATGAAGTTAAGAAGGATAAAATTTAGGCCAAATATCAGGTGGAAAGAAAACTTTCAGAATCTGAGTTCTGAACAACAGTCTCAAAAGGGACTGTTACATAGTAATTCTGTGTTGCTAGGGATATGTATCTCCAAAATTGCCACCCTTAAATCTTGCACTACCTTGATGACGTCTTTATCAACTGGACCCATGGAAAAGAAGCCCTTGAGAAATTCCACCTCGATTTCAACAATTTCCATCCCACCATCAACCTCAGCCTAGACCAGTCCACACAAGCGGTTCATTTTCTGGACTCTACGGGGCTAATAAGCAATGGTCACATAAACACTACCCTATACTGGAAACCTACTGACTGCTATACTTACCTACATGCCTCCAACTTCCATCCAGGACACCCCACATGATCCATTGTCTACAGCCAAGCTCTAAGATACAACCGCATTTTCTCCAATCCCTCAGACAGAGACAAACACCTACAAGATCTCTATCAAGTATTCTTAAAACTACAATACCCACCAGCTGACGTGAAAAAAACAGATTGACAGAGCCAGAAGAGTACCCAGAAGTCACCTACTACAGGACAAGACCAACAAAGAAAATAACAGAACGCCATTAGCTGTTACCTTCAGCCCCCAACTAAAACATCTCCAGCGCATCATCAAAGATTTACAACCTATCCTGAAAAATGATCCCTCACTCTCACAGATCTTGGGAGACAGACCAGTCCTCACTTACAGACAGCCCCCTAAACTGAAGCAAATACTCTCCAGCAACCAGACAACAAAAACACTAACCCAGGAACTTATCCTTGTGACAAAGCCCAATGCCAACTCTGTCCACATATTTATTCAAATGACACCCTCATAGGACCTAATCGCATTAGCCATGCCATCAGGGGCTCGTTCACCTGCACATCTACCAATGTGATATATGCCATCATGTGCCAGCAATGCCCCTCTGCCATGTACATTGGCCAAACCAGACAATCTCTATGCAAAAGAATAAATGGACACAAATCTGCCATCAGGAATCATAACATTCAAAAACCGGTAGGAGAATACTTCAACCTCTCTGGCCACTTAGTAAAAGATATAAGGGTGGCAATTTTGCAACAGAAAAGCTTCCAGAACAGACTCCAAGGAGAAATTGCTGAGCTTGAATTAATATGCAAACTAGATACCATTAACTTGGGTTTGAATAGAAACTGGGAGTGGCTGGGTCATTACACATACTGAGTCTATTTCCCTTATGTTAAGTATCCTCCTCACACATTCTTGTCAATTGTCTAAATGGGCCATCTTGAATATCACTACAAAAATTTTCGCAAAAAGAAAAGGAGTACTAGTGGCACCTGAGAGATGAACCAATTTATTTGAGCATAAGCTTTCGTGAGCTACAGCTCACTTCATCAGATGCATTCAGTGGAAAATACAGTGAGCAGATTTATATACACACATAGTTTTACTTTGTGTAATGACGCATCCACTCCCAGTCTCTATTCAAGCCTAAGTTAATTGTATCCAGTTTGCAAATTAATTCCAATTCAGCAGTCTCTCCTTGGAGTCTGTTTTTGAAGTCTTTTTGCTGTAATATTGCAACCTTTAGGTCTGTAATCAAGTGACCAGAGAGATTGAAGTGTTCTCCGACTGGTTTATGAATGTTATAATTCTTGACATCTGATTTGTGTCCATTTATTCTTTTACGTAGAGACTGTCCAGTTTGACCAATGTACATGGCCGAGGGGCATTGCTGGCACATGATGGCATATATCAGATTGGTAGATGTGCAGGTGAACGAGCCTCTGATAGTGTGGCTGATGTTATTAGGCCTGAATAGATTTGTGGACACAGTTGGCAACGGGCTTTGTTGCAAAGATAGGTTCCTGGGTTAGTGGTTCTGTTGTGTGGTGTGTGGTTGCTGGTGAGTATTTGCTTCAGGTTGGGGGTCTGTCTGTAGGCATATATATATATCTTCTTACTATATGTTCCATTCTATGCATCCGATGAAGTGGGCTGTAGCCCACGAAAGCTTATGCTCTAATAAATTTGTTAGTCTCTAAGGTGCCACAAGTACTCCTGTTCTTTTGCAGGTACAGACTAACATGGCTGCTACTCTGAAACCAATAATTAGAGAGAGATTTTCCAGTGTTTTGTCCATTCCAGTTTGTGCCATGTTGATGGAGGAATCAATATTGTCAGCCAATAATTGGAAGAATTAGTAGTAACTAGTACAATAAAAATATGCATGTCTCCCACACAACAGGCTAGAGACTCTGCAAAGTTTGACAGCTTTTTAATTTCCATCATCCTGCATGTTCAAATTCATACAGTGTAGCTGTGAAAACAGAATGAGATAAAGAAGTCCCACATATGAAAGAGTCCCCAGTGAAGATGACAAGCTCATTGCTGATAAATAAATTATATGTGTAAGTTTGTATGCATGTCATTTTTGTTACTCTCAGGCTGGTGCTGAGGGGTTGCAAGCTTTCTCTTTACTACAGTCAATCATGTATCTCGGCTTTGAAAGCACAAAAGCTACAGAAGAAATACCTCAAGTGGAGTCCCCAAAACAGTCCTGTTACAAAACAAAACAAAACAACAACAGAACAGAAATCCCATTGGACAATGAACAAAAGGACAAACAGCAGGTAAAATGGAACAAGTTCAATTAAAAATTATATTTAACTCTTTTTAATTTATTCCATTTTTTGAAAATGAATTAGTGCCAGGAAAATGTAGAAAGAGGGAGGCATTTATCTGTGCTGTGAATCCCAGAGCTAATAGAATATTAACACACAGTCCATAAATCATTCCATGGGAGGGAAGAGAGAGAGAGAGAAAAGTCTATGAAGATCTTCCCATATTGTTTTTACTTTTGCTTTAAGGAAGCTATTCTGGATGGCGTAGGATGTTCGTAATTGATAATGGAGCCTTTTACCTTCAGGTCACTGCTTCAACCAGCCCAGGTTAATTGTGAATAAAACTTGTTATCTTCTGATGGCCTCTGTAAAATGAGTTGGTGAGCCCTAGTTCAATTTCTACTGAACTATTACAAGAAGTAAAACCATCATCATAACTCATGCCCCTTTAGACAATCTCAAATAATAGAACAATGACTGAATGGACATGGAGAACTAGCTACTTGGGTTTGAATAGAAACTGGGAGTGGCTGGGTCATTACACATACTGAGTCTATTTCCCTTATGTTAAGTATCCTCCTCACACATTCTTGTCAATTGTCTAAATGGGCCATCTTGAATATCACTACAAAAGTTTTCGCAAAAAGAAAAGGAGTACTAGTGGCACCTGAGAGATGAACCAATTTATTTGAGCATAAGCTTTCGTGAGCTACAGCTCACTTCATCAGATGCATTCAGTGGAAAATACAGTGAGCAGATTTATATACACACATAGTTTTACTTTGTGTAATGACACATCCACTCCCAGTCTCTATTCAAGCCTAAGTTAATTGTATCCAGTTTGCAAATTAATTCCAATTCAGCAGTCTCTCCTTGGAGTCTGTTTTTGAAGTCTTTTTGTTGTAATATTGCAACCTTTAGGTCTGTAATCGAGTGACCAGAGAGATTGAAGTGTTCTCCGACTGGTTTATGAATGTTATAATTCTTGACATCTGATTTGTGTCCATTTATTCTTTTACGTAGAGACTGTCCAGTTTGACCAATGTACATGGCCGAGGGGCATTGCTGGCACATGATGGCATATATCAGATTGGTAGATGTGCAGGTGAACGAGCTCTCACCTTCAGCTCTCTAGCTCTAGCAGGTGAAACTAGCTCTCACCTTCAGCTGTGATCCTGGCACCTGAGGGCTGAAACGTAGATGATGAGGGAAATGGAGGAGAAGGAGGGAGAGACGGAGGGAATGGGAGGCCAAAAAATCAAACTCTATACTCAGGACCTTGTCCTCAACCCTGCTTTTCCCTGTCTGAGCCACAGAATCACCCTGACCAGCTCCTGTGTCGCCCTTACTGCTGCACCCATCATAAGGAGTTGGAAGGGAACATGGATGACGCAGCTGGGGACGTTGGGGAGACTACAGCCAGGCAGCATTTATTAAAACAGTCCTGAGGCTGCTCTAATCAAGGAAGGGACTGGCCCAGAAGAGTCCCTAGAATCAGGGAGCTGGGTCCTCCAATGTGGCTTTTCTTCCCAGCTGAGTTTCTAAAAACTTAAGTGGGATGTGAATGGTGCCTAGAATTCCTTCTGACACTTTTCCTATGGTTGAATTCCACCCTGGAAGCAATAACAGGAATGTGACTTGTGATTCCATTACGGAGAGGATGACTGGAAATTGAATACATTAGGGAATTTGGTATTTGTATAACTAGTAAATATCACATAGCATTAACTGTGCCATCATAGTGTCAAAATGTTAAGTGTGTGTTTTTTTATTTACTTTGAATTCATACTCTAATCATACTTTAGGTTTCATGCAAATGTAGGAAAAGATTAGTCTTAGAGAAAATTCTCCGTTTTTGGGGATGTATGCTTGCACGCAAGTGAGTGAGTGTGTGTCTGTGTGTGCGTGTGTGTGTAGGGAGTGGTTAGGCTTGCAGTTATCATGAGGAGAAATTGCTGCCTGGATTTCTGCGGGAGGGTGGGGATGATACATATGTAAAAGTTTGGAAGGAACATAGATCAGGCCAGCAACTCCCTGAGATTTCAATCAGAAGCCTTTCAACCTGTAATGGTAAAGAGGACATGAAAGTCTGTTTTTATGTTTAATTGAGTAAATGTTAACAGGACAGACGGCAGCACGTTAACGTTGTGAAGAGCCATGAACACTCGTTTTCTGGCAGTCTGATTCAGCAGCCAATTTGAATCTGTCAATCTGACAAAATTACATTATGATGCATTGGTTTGATCACTTTCCTAAATCTGTTTGGACTGCAAACTTGATTCAGTAAACTGCAGAGCATTAGTGTCTAAAGTACTTCATGAAAACAAAGAAAGGGAGACGGTAAAGAGTAAACAGACACAATCAATCTTTTAAATCTCATTTATATTGCCAGTAGTGAATGGCAAGCCCTGTCTTGAGTTGCCAAGTATAATTCCACTTGGCAGGTGTTTTAAGAGATGCCCATAACTGGCAATTATACTCTACCTCATCCATGAATATTCAGTTTTTTCACCAAAAAATGTCTCTGTCAAAAACACAATTTGACCTGAAGGCAATTTATTACTAACAAGTTAAGCTCTTAAATATATATCTCACCTCCAGTTTGGCTGTTAGAGTATCTGAAGGGTTAAGAAACCCAGCAGAACAAAAGTTTGCAGAACAAGTCCAAGTCACTAGTGCCGTTAATTTGTTTTTGCTGAGTCCATTTTTCAATATTGATTTTTGATCTGGGCAATACATTGCCATGAGCTGGAGTCATTTGCAGCTAAAAGCATTTGCTTTGTTTTGTTTATTTCAGTGTGAGCAGCTCATGTCTTTGTACAATTACTACTTAGGGATCTCAGAGCTGAAAGAGCTCAGTTCCAAAGTGCAATAACATTTATTCTCTTACCTTCCAGGGGACTCACTTCCACAAAACAAATAGGTGGCTCAGAGACCATAAGCATCCCTTGCTAGCAATGGGTGTCAGCATCAGGTACAGTTGAACCAGTGTCTGAATGTATTTTAAGACCAAAGGTGTAAGGAAGTGGCCTCTGGCAGGACACTACTGAGAGTATCCAATACAGGACAAATTGCTTAGAGCAGGGCAGTCACAGCCCAAAGCTGGGTATCCTTTATTACTAAGGCACACAAAAACAGCCAAACAGAAAAGATTTTGGTTTTACCCCATTGGCTAACCTGAAGTCACACAAGCAATTCCCTCAGATATTCCAGTTCCCTTGTATCACCACCAGCACTGCTCCTTATGGGGATGAGGGTTATGAAAACCAATACCCCAGTAAAAGAAAAAAGGTTCTCCCAATCCCAAAGGACTGAGCCCCAGACCCAGGTCAATATACCAGTCAGATCTTACCCACAAATCACTCTGTTGCCAATCCTTTAGAATCTAAAATCTAAAGGTTTATTCATAAAAAGAAAAATATATATGAGAGCTAGAATTGGTTACATGGAATCAATTATATACAGTAATGGCAAAGTTCTTTGTTCAGGCTTGTAGCAGTGACGAAATAAACTGCAGGTTCAAATCAAGCGTCTGGAGTAATCCACAGCTTGGATGGGTCATTCAGTCCTTTGTTCAGAGCTTCAGTTTGTAGCAAAGTTCCTCCACAGGTAAGAAGCAGGATTGAAGACAAAATGGAGGGGTTTCTAGGGCCTTTTATATCCTCTGCCATGTGGAAAGACACCCCCTTTGTTCTTACTGTGGAAATCACAGCAGCAAGATGGAGTTTGGAGTCACATGGGCAAGTCACATGTCCATGTATGACTCAGTTTTTTAAAGGGAGAGCAGCCATTGCTCACATGCTACCTAGAATGTCCCCAGGGAGGCTTCTCATGTGGATTGGAGTCTCCAAAAGTCCATTGTCAGTTAAGTGTTTCTTGACTGGGCACTTAATCTGAAGATTCCTTTCTCAAGAAGCTGACCAAATGCTTCACTAATGCTACTTAGAATCAAACATATTGAGATACAATTACATAGCCAATATTCATAACTTCAAATATAAAAATGATACACACATACAGACAGCATAATCATAACCAGCAAATCATAATCTTTTCATACACAACTCACTCAACAACCTTTGTACAATATTTGCTGCAAATATATAACAGTGGCTGCAATAATGATCTATACGATCACAGTTCATGTCAATATCGTCACACTAGGTCAAGGAAGTTTTTGAAAAATATTCTCCATTGTTGTAACCTCGTGAAGATAACATCACCGGGAGCCCTAGTGTAAACAGCCAACTGGCTTACAACAGTGTTTTCAGCAATGTGTCAATTAGACTTCTCCCAGCTAGATAATACTGTGATGAAAACTAGTCAGAAGCCAGTAGGCTGTCTTCATTAGGCCTGCAAATGTTGCTAACATTGGCAATGATAAAAAAATCTCCAGAAGAGAGGAAGAGACAATGAGATGGCTGGGGCTCGAGCCTTGGAAAGGATGAGGATGATATACAGTGGACTGTAAGACAGAACAGACAACAGAATTATCTGCAGGCAGAAGAAAGAACAGATGGGAGGGAACCTGAGCTTCACAGCAACACCAGGAAGAGGCAGGTCTGTATGACCATGGACTCCTTAAAAAGAAGAATCTACAGGCTTGTGACAAGAGCAAATCCAAAAAATAAATGTGTGTGCTGTATGCCTGGATCAAGGATACGAAATGTGGACCCCAGGCTGAAAAGGATCCTGATGGCAGTGGGGGAAAACCCACTGGTTGTGCTTCATGTCAGGGTAAGTGACATTTCCAGATTCCCACTGGAACTGATCAAGGATGTCTACACCATGCTGGAGAAGATGCTTAAAGAAGTTGAGGCTCAGGTGATCTTCAGTGGAATACTTCTACTCTCTAGAGATGGAGGGTGAAGGCATGACAAGATAATGAAGATCCATAGATGGTTCAAGGATTGGTGCTATGAGGAATGTTTTGGGATATTCAACCATTCTGAAGCATTCAGAGAAACAGGACATCTCTTGACTGATGGACTCCACTTGTGTATCTGGGGTGATTGACGTAGACATGATTTATAAAAGGAGTTTTACACTAGGAAATTAGGGAATAGAGTTAGGAGAAAATTATGTAATCTCCATACCTGGTTTTAGTATGCAAGAAGAGGAAAATCCAGGTAGATGAGGATACAGTAAGGGATAAAGGAACTCCAAAAGATAGGAGTAGGGACAGCAAGAAGGAAGAAAGTACTAAGATTGATGGGAACAGAAAGGAGGTAGATGCTGCAATTAGCAAAAGGACTATAGCTAATCCTGCTAGGAAATTGGTTGAGGTCAGAGTGAAACAATAGATGTTTGTAAACTAATGCAAGGAGCCTAATCAATAAAATGGATGAACTAGAATTACTGGTACAGGATGTGAAACCAGATATTAAAGGGATATCAATCATGACTGGAACACAGGTATTTAAGGGTATGTGCTCTTCAGGAAAGATAGAAACAAATGTAAAGGTGATTAGGTAAATTGGATAATGAATTGGCTAACGGGTATACAACAATGGATTGTGCGGAAGAGAGAGCTATCTGGCTGGAGGAAAGTTACTAGTTGAGTTGCTCAAAGATCTGTCTTGGAGCTGATCTTATTTAATATTTTCTTGAATGATCTTGGTACAAAAAGTCAGATTGTGCTAATGAAATTTGCTGATGACAAAGTTGGGAGGTATCATCAGTACAGAGAAGGCTTGGAGTATAACACAAGGAGAATTGGATGACCTTGAGGACTGGAGTAATAGTAATGGGATGAGATTTAATAATACAAAGTGCAAGGTCAGACACTTATGAATATATAAAAATTTGTGCTGTAAACTTGGGTTTCATCAATTGGAAACAGAGGATGAGAAAGACGTGGGTATATTCGTTGACTGCAGGATGACTGAGCCATCTGTGTGATGCAGCAATGAAAAGGCAACGTAACAGGTGAGGTATTTCCAGTACAGAAAGGAAGTATTAATTCCATTTACAAGGAAGGCACATGTAAGACCTTATCTGGAATACTGTGTACACTTCTGATCATCCATGTTCAAGAAAGATGAATTAAAACTGGACAGGTACGGAGAAGGGCTACTAGGATGATCTGGGAATGGAGATGCTTATCTTACGAGAGAAGACTAAAAGAGCTTGGCTTGTTTAGCCTACCAAAACAAAGGCTGAGAGGGGATATGATTGCTCTCTATAAATAAAGTAGGGGTCAGGTGGGGGCTGTTAAACACCATAAAGGGAAAAGAGCTATTTAAGATAAAAGACAATAGAACGATTAGGTATAAACTACAAGGAGTCCAGTGGCACCTTAAAGACTAACAGATTTATGGGGCATAAGCTTTCTTGGGTAAAAAATCCCACTTCAGATGTATGGAGTGAAAATTACAGATGCAGGCATTATTATACTGACACATGAAGAGAAGGGAGTTACCTCACAAGTGGAGAACCAATGCTGACAGGGCCAATTCAATTAGGATGGATGTTGTCCACTCCCAATAATTAATGAGGAGGTGTCAATTCCAGGAGAGGGAAAGTTGCTTTTGTAGTGAGCCAGCCACTCCCAGTCCCTATTCAAGCCCAAATTAATGGTGTTAAATTGGCAAATGAATTTTAGTTCTGCAGTTTCTCTTTGGAGTCTGTTTCTGAAGTTTTTTTTTGTTCAAGTATGACTACTTTTAAATCTGTTAGAATATCAAGGAAAATTGAAGTGTTCTCCTACTGGCTTTTGCATTTTACCATTCCTGATGTCTGATTTGTATCCATTTATTCTTTTACATAGAGACTGTCCGGTTTGGCCAATGAACATGGCAGAGGGGCATTGCTGGCACATGATGGCATATATCACATTAGTAGACGTGCAGATGAATGAGTCCCTGATGGTGTGGCTGATGTGGTTGGGTCCTCTGATGGTGTTGTTAGAGTAGATATGGGGACAGAGTAGGCAATGAGGTTTGTTACAGGGATTGGTTCCTGGGTTAGTGTTTCTGTGGTGTGGTGTGTAGTTGCTGGTGAGTATTTGCTTCCGGTTGGGGGGCTGTCTGTAAGCGAGGACTGGCCGGCCTCCCAAGGTCTGTGAGAGTGAGGGATCATTTTCCAGGATAGGTTGTAAATCGTTGATGATGTGCTGGAGAGGTTTTAGTTGGGGGCTGTAAGTGATGGCCAGTGGTGTTCTGTAATTTCCCTTGTTGGGCCTGTCCTGTAGTAGGTGACTTCTGAGTACCCATCTCACTCTGTCAGTCTGTTTCCTCACTTCCCCAGGTGGGTGTTATAGTTTTAAGAATGCTTGATAAAGATCTTGTAGGTGTTTGTCTCTGTCTGAGGGATTGGAGCAAATTCAGTTGTATCTTAGAGCTTGGTTGTAGACAATGGATCCTGTGATGTGTCCTAGATGGAAGCTGGAGGCATGTAGGTAGGAATAGTGGTCAGTAGGTTTCCGGTATAGGGTGGTGTTTATGTGACCATCACTTATTTGTACTGTAGTGTCCAGGAAGTGGATCTCTTGTGTGGACTGGTACAGGCTGAGGTTGATAGTGGGGTGGAAATTGTTAAAATCCGGGTGGAATTCTTCCCGTGGGTCCATTTGATGAAGATGTAGCACAAGTAGAGGAGGGATGCTGGGGGACGAGAACTGAGGGAGCACTGTTCTAAGTCAGCCATAAAAATGTTGACATACTGTGGGGCCATGCGGGTACACGTAGCAGTGCCGCTGACTTTAAGGTAAGGAGTACTTGTGGCACCTTAGAGACTAACCAATTTATTTGAGCATAAGCTTTCATGAGCTACAGCTCACTTCATCGGATGCATACTGTGAAAAGTGTAGAAGATCTTTTTATATACACACAAAGCATGAAAAAATACCTCCTCCCACCCCACTCTCCTGCTGGTAATAGCTTATCTAAAGTGATCACTCTCCTTACAATGTGTATGATAATCAAGGTGGGCCATTTACAGCACAAATCCAGGGTTTTAACAAGAACGTTTGGGGGGGGGTAGGAAAAAACAAGGGGAAATAGGTTACCTTGCATAATGACTTTGCCACTCCCAGTCTCTATTCAAGCCTAAGTTAATTGTATCAAATTTGCAAATGAATTCCAATTCAACAGTTTCTCGCTGGAGTCTCCAGCGAGAAACTTTGGTTAGTCTCTAAGGTGTCACAAGTACTCCTTTTCTTTTTGCGAATACAGACTAACACGGCTGTTACTCTGAAACCTGTTGAATTGGAATTTATTTGCAAATTTGATACAATTAACTTAGGCTTGAATAGAGACTGGGAGTGGCTAAGTTATTATGCAAGGTAACTTATTTCCCCTTGTTTTTTCCTCTCCCCCTCCCCCCAAGACGTTCTTGTTAAACCCTGGATTTGTGCTGGAAATGGCCCACCTTGATTATCATACACATTGTAAGGAGAGTGGTCACTTTAGATAAGCTATTACCAGCAGGAGAGTGGGGTGGGAGGAGGTATTTTTTCATGCTTTGTGTGTATATAAAAAGATCTTCTACACTTTCCACAGTATGCATCTGATGAAGTGAGCTGTAGCTCACGAAAGCTTATGCTCAAATAAATTGGTTAGTCTCCAAGGTGCCACAAGTACTCCTTTTCTTTTTGCGAATACAGACTAACACGGCTGTTACTCTGAAAGCTGAGTTTAAGGTATAAGTTGTCCCCAAATCTGAAATGGTTTTGGGTGAGGACAAAGTCACAAAGCTCAGCCACCAGGTGTGCCATGGCCTCATCTGGGATACTGTTCTTGACAGCTTGTAGTCCATCCTCACGTGGAATATTGAGAAAAGAGCATGGTGACCAGGATGATGTTTTCAGGAAGATCACCAATGCATTGAAGTTTCCTCAGGAAGTCAGTGGTGTCTCAAAGATAGCTCGGAGTGCTGGTACTAACGCGACTATCCCCTGATACTAAGTATAAATTATCCCTGAATAAATTTAGGCTGCAAATTAGAAGGTTTCTAACTATCAGATGAGTGTTTTTTTCTGGAACGGCCTTCCAATAGGAGGAGTGGGACAAACAACTTAACTAGTTTTAAGATGGAGCTTGATACGTTTAGGAATGGGACTCTATGATGAGGTTGCCTGAGGTAGCAGGGAACTGGACTTGACGACCTTTCCAGTTCTATGTCTTATGTTCTTATGTAAATGTTAGCTTTTGTTTAACGATGATAAATGGCAATACTGCACTGAGGTTTTAGTGCAACTGATATCTGTAGGTTACTGTTTCTCCTTCCGTAGACTTGGCAAGATTGCACTGTATTACTCCTGTCATAAATATAAAGGGAAGGGTAAACCCCTTTGAAATCCCTCCTGGCCAGGGGAAAGCTCCTCTCACCTGTAAAGGGTTAAGAAGCTAAAGGTAACCTCGCTGGCACCTGACCAAAATGACCAATGAGGAGACAAGATACTTTCAAAAGCTGGGAGGAGGGAGAGAAACAAAGGGTTTGTGTCTGTCTGTATGCTGGTCTTGGCCAGGGATAGACCAGGAATGGAGTCTTAGAACTTTTAGTAAGTAATCTAGCTAGGTATGTGTTAGATTATGATTTCTTTAAATGGCTGAGAAAGGAATTGTGCTGAATAGAATAACTATTTCTGTCTGTGTATCTTTTTTGTAACTTAAGGTTTTGCCTAGAGGGGTTCTCTATGTTTTTTAATCTAATTACCCTGTAAGATATCTACCATCCTGATTTTACAGGGGGGATTTCTTTATTTCTATTTACTTCTATTTTCTATTAAAAGTTTTCTTGTAAAACACTGAATGCTTTTTCATTGTTCTCAGATCCAAGGGTTTGGGTCTGTGGTCACCTATGCAAATTGGTGAGGCTTTTTATCCAACATTTCCCAGGAAAGGGGGGGTGCAAGTGTTGGGAGGATTGTTCATTGTTCTTAAGATCCAAGGGTCTGGGTCTGTAGTCACCTAGGCAAATTGGTGAGGCTTTTTACCAAACCTTGTCCAGGAAGTGGGGTGCAGGGTTTTGGGAAGTATTTTGGGGAGAAAGACGCGTCCAAACAGCTCTTCCCCAGTAACCAGTATTAGTTTGGTGGTGGTAGCGGCCATTCCAAGGACCACGGGTGGAATACTTTGTACCTTGGGGAAGTTTTGACCTAAGCTGGTAAAGATAAGCTTAGGAGGTTTTTCATGCAGGTCCCCACATCTGTACCCTAGAGTTCAGAGTGGGGGAGGAACCTTGACAACTCCCTTTCAGAAGATTATCTTCACATAGTTTGTTGTTTAAAAATCTCTCACTAATGCCAGTGAGGCAAACTTTGCTGATGTTTTAGACTTAAATAGCCTAAGAACCTCATTTATCAGAACGTATATACTGGAGGGCGAGAAGATTTGTATATAACCTGAAGATATGATTCATTCTGTCTTATTTGCTGGAAATTATCCAGCAACACTGGAGGAATGAATGAATTGCAAATGTTGCATTTTGGTTTTCCAGTGAGTGATTAGAATGACTGTTTTCATCCCTTTTACAAATGACCATTTATCAATACAAAATCTGCACAGTCTTTTCATTCCCACTGGAGTGACTGTTGGAATATATGTGTCTGTATGAAGACTGTCCCATTCAAATAAAGAACTGTAATCCTACAGAAAAAAATGTTTTTTGCTTGGTAAAAATGTAAAAAAAAAAAAGGTTTTGATAATTCAGAACAAATAGTTTTCTGGATTTAAATTACTGATATGACTTGGTTTGAAGTCCATTATTTATGTGAATAAATATGGATTTAGATATCTAACATGAGGTGCCCAATTTGAAAATTCAAGCCAACAGGTAAAATTTTCAAAAGTACCCAAGTCCCATTTTCAAAAGTAACTTAAGAGCCTAAGTCCCATTGCCTAAGTCATTTTTTAAAATGAAGTTTATGCTCCTCAGTTGCTTAGGGACAGGTTTTTAAAGGTATTTAGGCCCTAAGGATGGAAATAGGTGCCTAGTTGGACGGTCAAAAGCTCCTAGGCTGCTAACTCCCATCTGGCCCTTAGGCATTTCTGAAAATGTTACCTCAAGTGCCATAAGGCACATGGGTAGTCAGCGACAAAGCCAGGAACAGAATGCTGTCTCCCAGTCCTATAGTTAGTCCACAAACTAGTCTACCACTGATGTTGTTGACTGCTTCCCAGAGCTTCTTATGGCCGGAGGTAAAACTGGCTACTCAAAGAAGGAGTCAGGTGATTTGCAGGGAGGCAAATTGTGCCATCAGTAGCAGTCTAAGCAGCACTATCTTCTACAGGCAAAACAATTGTATGATGTGCTGACAATATATTGTCTTGAATCCTTCCAAATAAACGTAGGGACATACGACCATAGTTTCCATGGACTCCAAATGCCAGTTCTGAGCAACTGTAGAGAGTAGAAGATGGATGACCACGAATAACCCATAATACTTAGGGAACAAATCAGTGACAAACTTTCAATCCTAGTAACTTTCAAGGATATCTTTGGAAGGAGATGCACTGGAAACTTACCACAATGGAAAAGGAAGAAAGCTGAGTTTAAACTATGGTAAACGTCAAATTGAAGGGAAGCAGGAGGCAAAGTCACAGGTTACGTGGGTCCCAATGCCATATCTGATTATGCCAAAGGTGCTAGAGTAAGAATAGTACTTACACCATGTGCTGTGACTTTTGGTGATTTTGGCTGCAATAGGGACTGCAAAATTTGCAAAAATTGTCCCTCACAACTATGGGAGGAACTCATTTCCTATAGAGGTAGATGATGATAGTTCTTTGTCCTTGGACTGCACCTTCTATTTGAGAGTTTCAAAGGGCTTTACAAAATGCAGTAACTAAGCCTCACAACCTCTGAGTGGAAAGTAAATAGTGGTTTACTCATTTTTTACAGATGAGGCACAGAGAGTTTAGGTGACTTGCCAGAGGTCACACAGCAAGATAGAACCAGAGCCAAAAATAGAAATCAAATTATACCTTATCCCCAAATGTCAGTGGTGCAGGGCCATGCTGCGGAGACTACAATTCTGGAACAGTTTAAATTGCTCCATGCATGCATACATCAAAATGTCATTGTGCAGTCTGTTGCCACATATTTTATGCCACCTTTTGCCCTACTTTGTACATTAAATGTGAAAATAGTCACTTCACTGTGTATTAGCTATAATCCATTGGCCTTCTGTAGACCAATTAGAACAAGTGAATGCCAAATCCTTAGAAATAGTTGCTATAGAAATATTTGCTGTGTTCTGCCAGGGCAGCAGCTACAGTACGTGAAGCTCTGATTCACATGAACTATATTCAAGAGGTCAGAGGTATATCAAGATTGGATGCATTGTCAGACTCAGCATTCAATATCTCAGGAAGGGGAAAGGCATGAGCCAAAATTCTAGCTATAGCAAGAGTAGGCTCATCCATGTTGATAGGTGTTTATATTATTGTGGTAATCACAGAAAAGTTCAAAGCCCATTCCTGTAGGTCTAGAAGAATCTACAGTTTGAAGCAATTTCTATTACAGTACAATATCCTTCCCTATGGAACCTTATAGGAATAAATTGTAGGAAGCAGAAGTGCCAAAAAAAAGCTAACTAGGACCGGGCTGTGCATTTTTCAGTGATTGCTGTTGTATGGGCCATATTTTTACATGTTCTTACATTAATTATACTTTAATCATAGGAGTATTTTCACAGAAGTCAGGTATTATTCAGAGCAAAGGTTGATCCTAAATTAGATATTGACCTCTTAGTGTGACTTTAAGAGGAAAGGTTGGATACTGATAGGAGGAAAATTCAAAGGAATCCCTTGCTCATGTACACACACACACAAAATTCAGTTGGTGGTTGAAAATAAATTAATCTCAGAAAGAGAGAGAGAGAGAGAGAAAGAGAAAGCATGAAGTGGTGTCAGTATCTATTTTGCCAAGAGTTGCCAACAGTTTGACCTCCAACTATGCAATGTTAAAACAAATAAGGGTCCTGCATAAACAAACTATGTAAAGTCTTTCAGACTGCCTCCCAATTCTGTATTTTGGTGAAAAGATCTAAGACAACTATGTGCCTGAAACTATCAAGAGTTAAGATTTGCTGGGATTGTTCTGAAAGATTATGCTTATTTTTGGTAAAATTAACCTAGACATGGAATCATAAGGACTAAACGATTGCACTATATACAGTAACCTGATTACTAAGGTTGAATATGTTTTATAACAGTACGTGTGCTTACTGTCCTGAGGGCTTGATCTGCCTTCTATATCACAGGTGCACATTGGAGTTACTTTGTAAAGTCAGCTCCTTCTTTGCATCTGCAGGTGATTTGTATGCCCTCTAGGTGATAGTACAGATATGGCTGCATGCTGTAGGGCTCAATTAAAATCTTAGGGCTGGTGTTAGATTACTTTGGGCCCAGGTGTGAGACTTGATTGAGGACTGCCATTTTATTTCAATCTCTCCTTCTTCCTCCTTCATTGTCTCAACTCATTCCTTCCCCCATGTACCCTAAGTCTCTCTCCTATTTTGGAAAACTGCTTCTCTCCCAGAGGAGAAAAATGATATGCAGTTGCTAGTCTGTTCCCTAGGAGCTGGGAGTAGTTGACAAGGGTGTTGATGAAATGGGGATTTACTCATATACATTTAAACAAGAAAGGGTTCATCAGGACTCACCTTCTGTGGGGACTAAAGATAATTTCACCCACTGCTCCTCAGATCAATCCCCTAAAACTAGCCCTGCCCTAGTGTTAAAGTTATACAACAAATATATATTCAGTACAGGCATAGTGAATTCTGGTCATAGGATAGGTGGTAGCTGATATTGTAGTTGACATGGCTACTTTTTCTGTCCACTAACACCATAGGACACTGAAGTTTAGAGGAGACCAGTATTTTGATTCTCTGGTGCCAACATATCTACAGAGTCTAGCTGAACAGGAAAGTATGGAAAGTTAAAGCTGGCAGAGTTTACAACTCTAAAGAAGAAGATACTTTTGTTTACTTGAAAGATAATTTTATGTACCTGAGTGCTGACAATTTTAAACTGTTTCTAGGAGAAGCTTTCTCTGCTTTCTTCCTGCTTCTCACAGGCAGGAGCTTCTGCAACAGGAGACTGCTCTGATTCATCTGCAAGGACTCCACCATCAAGTGGCCTTCTTAGACAGAGCTCCAATTTCTGTACTGACATTCATATACATTATCATTATTTTACATTACATGACACTTACAGGCACCATCCCAGATCATTGCACTGCACTAAAACATAGGAAGAGAAATACTCCTTCCTCCAAATTTCTTGCAATTTCAGTGGACAAGACAGAGGAGGGATGAGAGAAAAGAAGTGTCACACTTTATACCCACACTTTATAGATGGTGTCAGAGGCACAGAGGGATTAAAGGTGAAATTTTCAAATGCACTTAACTCCCATTTTCAAAAATGATTTAGGCACTTAGGAGCATAAGTCCCGTTTACTTATAGTGAGAGTTAAGCTCCTAAGTGCATAACCCACTTTAAAAAATGGGACATAGGCTCTTAAGACACTTAGACACTTTTCTAATCATCTAATTATTTTGGGCAAGTCACTTGGAGTTAAAGATTTGAGAAGATGCTGTATAGTGATAGACTCAAAGAGCACAATCTATTTAGCTTAAGAAAGAGAGGGTTAAAGTGTGATTTGATTACAATAATCGTGAACAAATATTTAGTAATGGGTTCTTCAATCTAGCAGAGAGAGTTATAATACGATCTAATGGCTGGAAGTTGAAGCTCAACAAAATGAGATGGGAAATAAGGGGTAAATTTTTAACAGTAAGAATAATTAACAATTGAAACAATTTGCCCAGGGTGGATGTTTTTTTCTAAAAAAAGATATGCTCTAGCAATTAGTTTGGGGAAGTTCTATCAGAGGTGGATTACGGTTTTCTGTGTTGCTCTGGGCCAGACCAGGTGGAGACCCTCCCCACCCCTTCCGCCTGCAGTCCCGTTCCCTCCTCCCTGGCAGAAGCACCAGGGAGCAGAGCAGGTTGGGGCACCCATTCATAGAATCATAGAATATCAGGGTTGGAAGGGACCCCAGAAGGTCATCTAGTCCAACCCCCTGCTCGAAGCAGGACCAATTCCCAGTTAAATCATCCCAGCCAGGGCTTTTTCAAGCCTGACCTTAAAAACCTCTAAGGAAGGAGATTCTACCACCTCCGTAGGTAATGCATTCCAGTGTTTCACCACCCTCCTGGTGAAAAAGTTTTTCCTAATATCCAACCTGAACCTCCCCCGCTGCAACTTGAGACCATTACTCCTCGTTCTGTCATCTGCTACCATTGAGAACAGTCTAGAGCCATCCTCTTTGGAACCCCCTTTCAGGTTGTTGAAAGCAGCTATCAAATCCCCCCTCATTCTTCTCTTCTGCAGACTAAACAATCCCAGCTCCCTCAGCCTCTCCTCATAAGTCATGTGTTCTAGACCCCTAATCATTTTTGTTGCCCTTCGCTGGACTATCTCCAATTTATCCACATCCTTCTTATAGTGTGGGGCCCAAAACTGGACACAGTACTCCAGATGAGGCCTCACCAATGTCGAATAGAGGGGAACGATCACGTCCCTCGATCTGCTCGCTATGCCCCTACTTATACATCCCAAAATGCCATTGGCCTTCTTGGCAACAAGGGCACACTGCTGACTCATATCCAGCTTCTCGTCCACTGTCACCCCTAGGTCCTTTTCCGTAGAACTGCTGCCTAGCCATTCGGCCCCTAGTCTGTAGCAGTGCATTGGATTCTCCCGTCCTAAGTGCAGGACCCTTCACTTATCCTTATTGAACCTCATCAGATTTCTTTTGGCCCAATCCTCCAATTTGTCTAGGTCCTTCTGTATCCTATCCCTCCCCTCCAGCGTATCTACCACTCCTCCCAGTTTAGTATCATCCGCAAATTTGCTGAGAGTGCAATCTACACCATCCTCCAGATCATTTATGAAGATATTGAACAAAAACGGCCCCAGGACCGACCCCTGGGGCACTCCACTTGACACCGGCTGCCAACTAGACATGGAGCCATTGATCACTACCCGTTGAGCCCGACAATCTAGCCAGCTTTCTATCCACCTTATAGTGCATTCATCCAGCCCATACTTCCTTAACTTGCTGACAAGAATACTGTGGGAGACCGTGTCAAAAGCTTTGCTAAAGTCAAGAAACAATACATCCACTGCTTTCCCTTCATCCACAGAACCAGTAATCTCATCATAAAAGGCGATTAGATTAGTCAGGCATGACCTTCCCTTGGTGAATCCATGCTGGCTGTTCCTGATCACTTTCCTCTCATGCAGGTGCTTCAGGATTGATTCTTTGAGGACCTGCTCCATGATTTTTCCAGGGACTGAGGTGAGGCTGACTGGCCTGTAGTTCCCAGGATCCTCCTTCTTCCCTTTTTTAAAGATTGGCACTACATTAGCCCTTTTCCAGTCATCCGGGACTTCCCCCGTTCGCCATGAGTTTTCAAAGATAATGGCCAATGGCTCTGCAATCACAGCCGCCAATTCCTTCAGCACTCTCGGATGCAACTCGTCCGGCCCCATGGACTTGTGCACGTCCAGCTTTTCTAAATAGTCCCTAACCACCTCTTTCTCTACAGAGGGCTGGCCATCTCTTCCCCATTTTGTGATGCCCAGCGCAGCAGTCTGGGAGCTGACCTTGTTAGTGAAGACAGAGGCAAAAAAAGCATTGAGCACATTAGCTTTTTCCACATCCTCTGTCACTAGGTTGCCTCCCTTCCAGAGTGCCTTCCATTCTTCCAGAGCCACCCAGTTGGCCCAGTGGCTAATCTGCCACTGAGTTCTATGGCCTCTGTTTTACAGGGTGTTAGCTTAGATGACCACAATGATCCCTTCTGGCCTTCGAATCTATGAAAATCATACAGAAGATTTGTGACACAACTGGAAGTAATCAGTCAGGAATAAGTCAGATTTCTTCAATCCTAATCCAGCACCTGACTCGCAAGGCCATCCTCACTTTCTTTGTGCCTTGGCTGGCAGAATTACAGTGAAGTTACAGCAACATAAATTTTAAAACAATATCCACATTGATTTCCAAGTTCAAAATAAAACATTTTACAATATAAAACCCATTTCAACCATTGGAACTGTTTGCAAAGTATATGAACTTCTTTTATTCATACCAATACATCCTGTTTCAGAGGGTCAAACAATATTTCAGAACACTATTAAATATTTTTTTCCCTTTCAGTTGTTTGTTGTTTTAACTATTTAGCCAGGTAGAGTAACCATCTTTTTATGTGTTTGTACAGTGCCTGGCAGAATGGCCCATAACTAGGGCTCCTAGGCCCTACTGCAATACAAATAATAAATTATAATAATCTATGCAACAGAGTTCCTGTCACAGTGCCTAGAAAATATGTAACTCAACAGCTACAGTACAGTCTCTGGTCTGTCTCTTGAAATCCCCTAATATAAAAGGAAGGTTAGAACTAGGGTCCTAAATTTAGCAATTCTTTGTAACAAGAGCTACAGAAGTTGGAAAATCAAAAGTACTAAAACATTTGGTATTGGTCCTTCCAGAATACACTGACTGTTTGCAGCACACATGAGACACTTACCAATCCACCCTAGGCGCTATGGCAAAAACCTGACAAATTGTATCATGGAATATGCATGTCTAAATTACATGAGTTCTGCTGTACCTACTCTGCAATTTGCTGTTGTGGATGCATGGTGTTTGGTGAAAAATTATGAGTCCAGAGGTAACTTCCAATACAGTAACTGCCCTCAGCTACGCTGTACTCCTATCAATTGGTAGTCAGTATTTCTTCATTGATTTCCATGGGGACTTCTGCTCAAAAAATTGATGATACCATATATCCTTGTGTCTTGCTCTGTGACTTTGAGAATACATGCACAACAAGGCCAAAAGAGTTCAGCTAGGAGTCAGGGCTCCTAGTACCCACTAGCCCACAATTCTCTTGAGAAGGCTAGAAATTCCTGAATCAAGAAAGCATTTAAGCACATACTGTAGTCTGTCCCTGATACAAAAAGGCCCTTAAACCTGTGCTAATAAAATACTAACTATATAATTTTACAACTAGAACTCGGCAGGAAACAGTTTTCCTGTACCACATTTTTTTTGGCGCAATTTGTAGAGAGTTCCTGGTCCACGTCAGGATGAAACTGAGACTTGTTGTAGTTGTTCATAAAAAATGAACAAGAAAGCTATGCACCACAGAACAACAATAGCCCAGTGATTTGAGTACTCAGGTGGGATACTGGAGACTAAGATTCAAATCCGTGATCTGCCTGATTTTTGTCAGGCACTTGAACCTGTTTTCCACTTCCTAGATGCATGCCTGTAACGGGGCGCAGACTCACCCTGTGGCACCTCCTGCTGGCAGTCTGGGAATTAGCTCTTTTTGCCAGCTCCAGAGCACCCTCCGCCAGTGTCTCACCGTCACTGGCCCCCATGTGCCTCCTGGACCCCAGTGCCCTTTTTCCTGGGGTGCTGCCCCTCCAGGCAATGCCCCACAGAACTGGGAACCCCCACCCCATCCCCACCTTGCCTCAACCTATGGGCTACTGCCAGTCACCATCTAGCCCCCTTCCACTAGAGCCAACTGCAGTCTGTATAAGCCATTCATCATAGGCAGGGGGGGTTGGACCTGCTGCCTCTGCCTACCCTTGGGCTACCCTGTTGCAACCCCAGTACCCTGTCTTAGGCTATCGGCCAGGCCTGCAGCTTTTCCAGTCTGGAGCCTCCCAGCTCCTCTGGCCTTCCCCAGCCCTGCTTCACCTCAGGTACCCTGGCATGCTCCCCACCAGCCAAGCCCATCTCTCTCAACAGCTAGAGGAGACTCTGTGTGCTCTTGGTCCACTGCGCTCTTATAAGGGCCAGCTGGGCCCTGATTAAGCCAGCCGTGGCCTGATTGGGGCGTGGCCCCCAGCTGAGGCTGCTTCTCCCAATCAGCCTCACTTTTCCTTCCCTGCCACAGCCCTCTCCCCAGGAGGTTTTAAGCCTTTTAAGGCAGGAGCGGGTGCCTAACCACTGGCTATAGAGTTAGTTTCTCTTTTGCTCTCTTCTTATATCTGTTCCACTTTTTATAAATACTTAAATATTCATTGGGACAGAGAAGGACAGATTCTATAGCCCAATGTTCAGGACAACCATCTCGATGTGGGAGATATGGGTGAGTGCTCTAAACACTGGGCTATAGGCTTTTCTGGGATGGCTCTTGCTGCCTCTCTCTGTGGGTTGGCCAGGGAAATCCACCCTAGATCTTAGAAACAGTTTCCCAACAAGTTTAATCAAAACTGACCCTTTTCCATACAAAACATTCAATTTCAATGAGCCTGCATTTTCTTATGAAAAAAAGATTTCTTCAAAATATTCCTGACCTGCTATAATCATAATCAAACAAAATAATCTAAATAGCTGCAGGACTCCTGAGAATGACATGTCTGTACTGTCAGTCATGATTTATTCTACAGGAAGTTAGTATGAATGAAACATCTGTTAGATAGCTGGCAGACTGTTTCTTCTCTGTCACCTGTATGAGAATTTCCATGGAGGTTCGTGTATTTCAGTCCTGCATCAGTGGTTTTGAAAGAAGAGTTATCTGTAGACCTTTTTAGAATATTTTGACATAACTAGTTATTTTAATCTGTCAAGTGACTGGGTTTATTTCAGATAAATCAGCCTTTAATTACTTTAGCCAATTGGTGAGCAAAGAATCTGTGAGATCTTTGAACATCTACAGTATGGATGATAGTTTTAAAAGTGCTCTGCTTGGCTTAACTCTGCTCCCATTGAAGTCGGCTGTACGATTCATATTGACTTCAAAGGAAGCAGAATTAGGCCAGTGCTGTGTGCTTTGGAAAAGGAACCTTAAAGAGCAGCGAAGTAGTTTGAATGTAGTAAGAACTGTCCTGAATCTATTCTTATCCTCCACACTGAAACAGAAGAAGCATTGGAAAGTTTGAAAAAGTTTGGTTCAGGTTGACCACACCGCACCTTAAAGTGGGGGGAGGAGGACGTTGTCTGGCTTGCTGTGGGAGAGGAAATAGCACTTTATGGGTGGAGGGAAGAGAGGCTCAGACACTGCTGCAAAAGGGGGAGTGAGTCAGTGTAGTGACACATCCCAAGGGACCGGAAAGGGTGTGTTGTTGAAAATGGGCAAGGAGGAGGAGAAGCCCCTTTTTTCCCAGACCGGGTGGAGAAGCATCCACTCTGCCGCCCCTTGAGATGGCAAAATACCAGGTTTGGTCAGCACCTGCTGTGGGTATTGTGCTAGCCGCTCCTTCCTAGGGGTGCTAGGAAGGAATTTTCCCCTCTCCATCAGATTGGCCTAGGTGGAGTGGGTTTTTTTGCCTTCCCCACAGTGGGTTCAGGGTGGGCCTTGTTATAGTGAGTAGGGAAGGGAGTTAGGTAATGCTGCCGCAACACATTATGTAATTGCTGGGCGGATGTCCAGTGCTGGTACTCCATATGGAAGGGATATGGTGACACAGATAAATGGCTTGGTAAAGGGGGGTGTTTGTTAAAGGAGTGGAATGGGGTCAGGGGTCAGAACTCCTGTGATTGGTACATCAGGGAACGAACCCCAGTTCCTTTTAGCCCATCTTAAACCTCAGTTGAGGGGGAGGATGGTAAGGTTCCAGCAATGGGTTGGCTGGGGGACTTGGATGGAAAAAAAAAGGGGGTTAAGGTTGCCAATGCTGGTTGGACGTATTCCTGGAGGTTTCATCACAAGACATATTCTTTAATTAAAGTTTAATCTTTAATTCCTGGAAACTCCAGGAGGGCTGGCAACCCTAAAGGGAGATTGCGGAGCTCCCCTCCTCCCCCCGCCCCCGGGTAGATACTGAATGAACATGGAGTTACCTGCACTGTAAGCTTTTATCTGCAGGGTAGTTCCAGACATCTAATAATAAAGTTGCACCCTGATTAAAACCATACAACGTGTCTCCTGTACTTCTTTTGGTATAGACGGACAACAAACTGTATGCTGGCAAGTCATCTCATTGGGGCAGCTAGAACAGCCTTGGGCTTTAAGCTTTTGGGTCTTCTCTCAAAGAGGTGATCAGATATGGTTTCATTTGACTCGTGATATTCCGTCTTATTCCTTTTCTGAAAGACTTGACCATTCCACTCTCTGGTCTTAACTAAATCCTTAGTGGACTTAAAGGACCTTCGATGTAATTGAAGAACAGCTTTTAGCAGCAGTTTTAGTTTGGATGAATTGTTTAAACCAGTATTTAATTATCCTTGTTTTCTCGTGCTGCCTCAACCTACTAGTCAGAGTTCTGGTGCCCTGGAGATGTTCCATTTGGCAGTAGAGATTGATGGAGTCTAGTATTTTCTTTGATGGAATCTCATTTGTTTACAGGGAATGTACAAAGTCCTTCTTCTATGAATGCAGGAGGAACCACAACAAAAGGAGCAGGTGTTTTTGCTCATAACCCCAAGCCTTGTTAGCCAGCACCAGACCAAAAAAAAAAATGCTCTCTAGCTTTTTCCAGGTCATACACCATGTTCACAGTCTGCTGCTTTGCTTCCTTGAGTCTATCTCAGTTTCTGTGTCCAATCCCCCCACACCCACATACACAGACAGAGCCCCTGGTCACAAATATCCAGTGGAACCCCCACTACCCCCATCAACAGAGTGGTAGTTTCTGGGCAGACTTTATTAGGCTTTGTTTTAGGTGTGGCTCCTTTCATGTTTCTTACAACTATCTTAAGCGAAGGGTGTATTCACACATCAGTTTTAACAAGGTTTTAACTCAATTCATAACAAGGTTTCACCCAGCTCGTTAACAGTATTTTATATTCTTTAATTAATACAATTTGCTAAGCTATAAATGTTCCAGTAATGTAATATGTAATACTTGCCATATATTTCTCTCCATAAAGTGAGATGTCTTGGTTGGGTATCTACATTTTTTGATGTATTCGTATGTCTGTCAGAATCATAATCAGGATCTTACAGCTCGTTTAGTACTATTAATAGTGAAAAGCAAATCAAAGCAACTTGATTTGTTTGTCACTCTACTGATGAGGGTTTTACATATAGGATTTACATGAATTACTCAATTGCATGTTACAGCTTCTTAAACTGATTTCCAGGAATTCAAGCATTACAATTGTTAAACTCCAGGCTCATTTGGCATTGTATTTCAAGTATGGGAGAGATTCTGAAAGTCTACCTATACATAAGAATATCACTGGTGTCCACTTAGGCATCTCTCTATCAATTCTTTACCTTAACAGCTGTACAAGGAATGGGCACACATTTGCTCTTATAGATCCTGACTCAGCAAAGCACTTAAGCTTCTGAATTGGGGCCTTAAACAATATCCTCCAAAATATGGTGCAATTGTATAGACTGCATTATCCAACAAAGTAGGGAAGAGACAGAACAGCTGTAATGAATATAAAATGGATTATTTGTTCAAGCTGCCAGATATAGGCAATTGTAAGGTATTCCCGGTTATTCCTTCCGGGTACTTAACTAGCCATACTAACTCAAGCCATACTAACTAGCCATACTAACTCAACTTAACTAGCCATACTAACTAACTGTGTTGCCTATTGTACTCTCTCAGCAGTGCCGGTGTTAGCCCATTCAGAGCTCTAAGCAGGAATTTTTTTGCCCCTCTCTTCCCCCACACACAACACATACTAATAATTAATAAGGTGGCCCATTGAGCTGCTCAGGGCCCTAAGCAATTGCTTAGTCTGCTTACGCTTTGCACTGTCTCTATCTCTGAATCTACCTAAATCCCGCTCTGAACTAGATAGTCATGGAAGATATGCTGGGACATACTACAGATATGGTATCATTATTCCTAGTTTCCTCTCCCTTCTGCCAGCCATATGTGTAGTATATTAGCAGAGTATTGTTTTCTAATAATTTTGCCCTATATGCATCATGAAATAATCTTCCATAAGTTTGCTTGGTGCATCTACCCTGCTAGTAGTGCCCTAGACTACATTTATTACACACTTTTGTGAGTTTGCTATCAGTAGGATTAGTTCTATTGTACTCATAGGGTTAATAGTGTAGCTGGAGATATTTGCAGTAAAGAACACTACGAAACAATGCTTTTGACGCTGACTAACCCATCTTCTTAACATATGCACAACGAGCCTCAGGTGGCACATGACCAGGATTCATCACTGAATTTGGTCCGCTGGTTGGATCATTAGCTTCCCCAGCCCGGGACCGGTACATGAATATTGATCTATGCTCCCCACCAACCCATTTCACTGTGCAGCATATGAAAGATGGATATGAGAATTGAAGGAATCATAGAATATTAGGGTTGGAAGGGACCTCAGGAGGTCATCTAGTCCAACCCCCTGCTCAAAGCAGAACCAATCCCCAACTAAATCATCCCAGCCAGGGCTTTGTCAACCCGGGCCTTAAAAAATTCTGAGGAAGGAGATTCCATCATTTCCCTAGGTAACTCATTCCAATGTTTCACCACCCTCCTAGTGAAATAGTGTTTCCTAATATCCAACCTAAACCTCCCCCACTGCAACTTGAGACCATTTCTCCTCGTTCTGTCATCTGGCACCACTGAGAACAGTCTAGATCAGAGGTGGGCAAACTACGGCCCGTGGGTCACATCCGGCCCGCGGGACCCTCCTGCCCAGCCCCTGAGCTCCTGCCCCAGGAGGCTAACCGCTGATCCCTTCCCTGCTGTCCACCCTGTCCTGCAGCCTCAGCTCGCTCTGCCGCCAGTGCAATGCTCTGGGTGGCGGGGCTGTAAGCTGCTGGGACAGTGAAGCTGCAGAGCCCGGCTTGACCCGGTGCTCTGTAGCGGTGCTCTAGTAGCGGAAGCTACTAGATCGCATGCCCTGATTCTCATGGGTGACTTTAATTTTCCTGATATCTGCTGGGAGAGCAATACAGCAGTGCATAGACAATCCAGGAAGTTTTTGGAAAGCGTAGGGGACAATTTCCTGGTGCAAGTGCTAGAGGAGCCAACTGGGGGGGGCGCTTTTCTTGACCTGCTGCTCACAAACCGGGTAGAATTAGTGGGGGAAGCAAAAGTGGATGGGAATCTGGGAGGCAGTGACCATGAGTTGGTTGAGTTCAGGATCCTGACGCAGGGAAGAAAGGCAAGCAGCAGGATACGGACCCTGGACTTCAGGAAAGCAGACTTCGACTCCCTCAGGGAACAGATGGCCAGGATCCCCTGGGGGACTAACTTGAAGGGGAAAGCAGTCCAGGAGAGCTGGCTGTATTTCAAGGAATCCCTGTTGAGGTTACAGGGACAAACCATCCCAATGAGTCGAAAGAATAGTAAATATGGCAGGCGACCAGCTTGGCTTAATGGTGAAATCCTAGCGGATCTTAAACATAAAAAAGAAGCTTACAAGAAGTGGAAGGTTGGACATATGACCAGGGAAGAGTATAAAAATATTGCTCGGGCATGTAGGAATGATATCAGGAGGGCCAAATCGCACCTGGAGCTGCAGCTAGCAAGAGATGTCAAGAGTAACAAGAAGGGTTTCTTCAGGTATGTTGGCAACAAGAAGAAAGCCAAGGAAAGTGTGGGCCCCTTACTGAATGAGGGAGGCAACCTAGTGACAGAGGATGTGGAAAAAGCTAATGTACTCAATGCTTTTTTTGCCTCTGTCTTCACTAACAAGGTCAGCTCCCAGACTGCTGCGCTGGGCATCACAAAATGGGGAAGAGATGGCCAGCCCTCTGTGGAGATAGAGGTGGTTAGGGACTATTTAGAAAAGCTGGACGTGCACAAGTCCATGGGGCCGGACGAGTTGCATCCGAGAGTGCTGAAGGAATTGGCGGCTGTGATTGCAGAGCCATTGGCCATTATCTTTGAAAACTCGTGGCGAACGGGGGAGGTCCCGGATGACTGGAAAAGGGCTAATGTAGTGCCAATCTTTAAAAAAGGGAAGAAGGAGGATCCTGGGAACTACAGGCCAGTCAGCCTCACCTCAGTCCCTGGAAAAATCATGGAGCAGGTCCTCAAAGAATCAATCCTGAAGCACTTGCATGAGAGGAAAGTGATCAGGAACAGCCAGCATGGATTCACCAAGGGAAGGTCATGCCTGACTAATCTAATCGCCTTTTATGATGAGATTACTGGTTCTGTGGATGAAGGGAAAGCAGTGGATGTATTGTTTCTTGACTTTAGCAAAGCTTTTGACACGGTTTCCCACAGTATTCTTGTCAGCAAGTTAAGGAAGTATGGGCTGGATGAATGCACTATAAGGTGGATAGAAAGCTGGCTAGATTGTCGGGCTCAACGGGTAGTGATCAATGGCTCCATGTCTAGTTGGCAGCCGGTATCAAGTGGAGTGCCCCAAGGGTCGGTCCTGGGGCCGTTTTTGTTCAATATCTTCATAAATGATCTGGAGGATGGTGTGGATTGCACTCTCAGCAAATTTGCGGATGATACTAAACTGGGAGGAGTGGTAGATACGCTGGAGGGGAGGGATAGGATACAGAAGGACCTAGACAAATTGGAGGATTGGGCCAAAAGAAATCTGATGAGGTTCAATAAGGATAAGTGCAGGGTCCTGCACTTAGGATGGAAGAATCCAATGCACCGCTACAGACTAGGGACCGAATGGCTAGGCAGCAGTTCTGCGGAAAAGGACCTAGGGGTGACAGTGGACGAGAAGCTGGATATGAGTCAGCAGTGTGCCCTTGTTGCCAAGAAGGCCAATGGCATTTTGGGATGTATAAGTAGGGGCATAGCGAGCAGATCGAGGGACGTGATCGTTCCCCTCTATTCGACATTGGTGAGGCCTCATCTGGAGTACTGTGTCCAGTTTTGGGCCCCACACTACAAGAAGGATGTGGATAAATTGGAGAGAGTCCAGCGAAGGGCAACAAAAATGATTCGGGGTCTAGAACACATGACTTATGAGGAGAGGCTGAGGGAGCTGGGATTGTTTAGCCTGCAGAAGAGAAGAATGAGGGGGGATTTGATAGCTGCTTTCAACTACCTGAAAGGGGGTTCCAAAGAGGATGGCTCTAGACTGTTCTCAATGGTAGCAGATTTCAGAACGAGGAGTAATGGTCTCAAGTTGCAGTGGGGGAGGTTTAGATTGGATATTAGGAAAAACTTTTTCACTAAGAGGGTGGTGAAACACTGGAATACGTTACCTAGGGAGGTGGTAGAATCTCCTTCCTTAGAGGTTTTTAAGGTCAGGCTTGACAAAGCCCTGGCTGGGATGATTTAACTGGGAATTGGTCCTGCTTCGAGCAGGGGGTTGGACTAGATGACCTTCTGGGGCCCCTTCCAACCCTGATATTCTATGATTCTATGATTCTATGATTCTGTGCTGCATTGTGGTGATGGCAGCATGGCCCGGCTCCAGCGCCATCAGCCACCAGTGCTCCAGGCAGCTCGGTAAGGGGGCACAGAGCAGGGGGGGTTGGATAGAGGGCAGGGGAGTTTGGGGTGGTGGCCAGAGGGCGGGACTGTGGATAAGGATCAGGGTGGGAACAGGGGGTTGAATGAGGGTAGGGGTCCCAGGGGAGGGAATCAGGAAGGAGGCGGGTTGGATGGTGTGACAGGGGACAGTCGGAGACAGGGATTCCGGGGGCAGTCAGGGGATAGGGAGAAGGGGTGCTTGGATGGGGCAAGGGTCCTGGGGGGGCAGTCAGGAATGAGAGGAGGGGTTGGATGGGGTGGTGGGGGGGGCAGTTAGGGGTGGGGGTCCGGGGGTGGTCAGGTGACAGGGAGCGGGGGTGTGTGGATGGGGCAGGGACCCGGGGGGGGGGGCTGTCAGGGAACAGGGGGGATTGGATGGAGCAGGAGTCCCGGTGAGGGGGCGGATAACAGGTGGGGGCCGAGCCACAACCTGCTCCCCTAACCGGCCTCCCATACAATTTCCGAAACCCAATGCAGCCCTCAGACCAAAAAGTTTCCCCGCCCCTGGTCTAGATGCATCGTCTTTGGAACCCCCTTTCAGGTAGTTGAAAGCAGCTCTTAAGTCCCCCCTCATTCTTCTCTTCCGCAGACTTAACAATCCCAGTTCCCTCAGCCTCTCCTCATAAGTCATGTGCTCCAGCCCCCTATCATTTTTGTTGCCCTCCTCTGGTCTCTTTCCAATTTTTCCACATCCTTCTTTTAGTGTGGGGCCAAAAAACTGGACACAGTACTCCAGATGAGGCTCACCAATGTCGAATAGAGGGGAATGGTCAAGTCCCTAGATCTCCTGGCAATGCCCCTACTTATACAGCCCAAAATGCCATTGGCCTTCTTGGCAACAAGGGCACACAGTTGACTCATATCCAGCTTCTCGTCCACTGTAACCCCTACGTCCTTTTCTGCAGAACTGCTGCCTAGCCCCTCAGTCCCTATTCTGTAGTAGTGCATGGGTTCTTCTGTCCTAAGTGCTGGATTCTGCACTTGTTCTTGTTGAACCTCATCAGATTTCTTTTGGCCCAATCCTCCAATTTGTCTAGGTCCCTCTGTATCCTATCCCTACCCTCGAGTGTATCTACCTCTCCTCCCAGTTCAGTGTCACCTGCGAACTTGCTGAGGGTGCAATCCATGCCATCCTCCAGATTGTTAATGAAGATATTGAACAAAACCAGCCCCAGGACTGACACTTGATATCAGCTGCCAACTAGACATGGAGCCATTGATCACTACGCGTTCATCCCAATGATCTAGCCAGCTTTCTATCCACCTTATAGTCCATTCATCCAGCCCATACTTCTTTAACTTGCTGGCAAGAATACTGTGGGAGACCGTATCAAAAGCTTTGCTAATGTTCAGGAATAACACATCCACTGCTTTCCCCTCAGCCACAGAGCCAGTTATCTCATCATAGAAGGCAATTAGATTAGGCAGGCATGACTTTCCCTTGGTGAATCCATGCTGACTGTTCCTGATCACTTTCCTCTCCTCTAAGTCCTTCAAAACTGATTCCTTGAGGACCTGCTCCATGATTTTTCCAGGATCTGAGGTGAGGCTGACTGGCCTGTAGTTCCCTGGATACTCCTTCTTCCCTTTTTTAAAGATGGGCACTACTTTAGCCTTTTTCCAGTCATCCGGGACTCCCCCAATCACCATGAGCTTTCAAAAATAATGGCCAATGGCTCTGCAATCACATCAGCCAACTCCTTTAGCACCCTTGGATGCAGTGCGTCCGGCCCCATGGACTTGTGCTCGTCCAGCTTTGCTATATAGTCCCGAACCAGTTCTTTCTCCACAGAGGGCTGGTCACCTCCTCCCCATACTATGCTGCCCAGTGCAGTAGTCTGGGAGCTGATCTTGTCCATGAAGACAGAGGCAAAAAAAAAAAAAAGGAAGCATTGAGTACATTAGCTTTTTCCACATCCTCTGTCACTAGGTTGCCTCCCTCATTCAGGAAGGGATCTATACTTTCTTTGACCTTCTTCTTGTTGCTAACATACCTGAAGAAACCCTTCTTGTTACTCTTAACATCCCTTGCTAGCTGCAACTCCAGGTGTGATTTGGCCTTCCTGATTTCACTCCTGCATGCCTGAGCAATATTTTTATGCTCCTTCCTGGTCATTTGTCCAGTCTTCCACTTCTTGTAAACTTCTTTTTTTGTGTTTAAGATCAGCAAGGATTTCACTGTTAAGCCAAGCTGGTCACCTGCCATATTTACCATTCTTTCTACACATCAGGATGGTTTGTTCTTGCAACCTCAGTAAGGATTCTTTAAAATACAGCCAGGTATCCTGGACTCCTTTCCCCTTCATGTTATTCTCCCAGGGGATCCTGCCCATCAGTTCCCCGAGGGAGTCAAAGTCTGCTTTTCTGAAGTCCAGGGTCCATACTCTGCTGCTCTCCTTTCTTTCTTGTGTCAGGATCCTGAACTCAACCATCTGATGGTCACTGCCTCCCAGGTTCCCATCCACTTTTGCTTCCCCTACTAATTCTTCCCTTTTTGTGAGCAGCAGGTCAAGAAGAGCTCTGCCCCTAGTTGGTTCTTGTTTCTCACTGATCATTAAAGCAGTGTATTTCATTTGGTAGTAAGCACACTTCTGGTTGCATCCTCTACTTTTCAAAACTGTTCCCAGATAAGTAATTGCATTAGATAATCTTCTTATCCACTGTGTCATACTGTTATTTATTTTTCCTGTATTGCTTCCTTGAAAGTTTAAATATAGATAAAAAGCCATACATTCTTAGGCATGGCATTGTAATGTCCTGGAGGTGTTACAAGATTTAGGCTTAATTGTATTTTCTCAAAACAAGTGTAAGGGAGTACCACACTTTTGTGGAGAAGGTTCTCAACTTCAACTGCTATAAATAGTTCATTGGCAATGGCGCTTACACTCACAAATCACATGTCATTAGGCTAATACGTGATCTTTTAGGTGCTGCTTTACATTTAATATTGAAGGAGCATTCTACATCCGTTTTCCCAGTCACATATTCTAGAGTTAGTTAATAGGATTGTGAGTTTTTGATTATTTAGCAAATTATATGCAGAAATTATTAGGATAAATAGCCCATTCATTAATGTTCTACAAATAAATCTTACCTGCCCAACCAGCCCCTGCAGGTTATTAAGAAGCCTGTGTTTACACCTATCAGTTATTTATTTATTTTTTTTAAAAAGAAGCATTATTAAAAATACATTTTCACTAAGAAGATTTATTTGAAAAATGAAGGAACTGTCCCTTCCCCACAGTTTTTGGAAGCTTTTCATTTTGAATATATAAAAGTCATAATGATGAATCATGTCCAGAGACATGCCCAAGAGCCCTCCCAAATTTCAGATTCAAGAGCAACCAGTTATTCTAAACCCAAAGGGACGAGGCACATTTGGCAGTGTGTCCAGAGGCTGATATACTATGTGTGTGTTAAAGAAGATTCCCACTGATCAGGACAGAGAGATCAAGGGACATACATTTGGAAGGGAAATAATTAAGACAAAAAGCTTGAAGATGGTAGATAACAGTAGGAGACAGAAGGTGAGAATTCAGAAGCTGTTCACAGGTCGAAGAGAAATGGTCTGGATGCAGCTACATTCTGTAGCTATACTCAAGCTGTGGAATTTGATTAATAGATTCATAGATTTCAAGGCCAGAAGAGACCATTGTGATAATCTAGTCTGACGTCCTGTATAACAAGGCAATAGGACTTCCCCAAAATAATTCCTGGAGAATAGCTTTTAGAAAGAAAACAAACAATCTTGATTAAAAAATGGTCAGTGATGGAGAATCCATCACAACCCTTGTTAAGTTCTTTCAATGGTTAATTATCCTCACAGTTAAAAAATATACGCCTTATTTCCAGTCTGAATTTGCTTAGCTTCAACTGCTAGCCATTGGGACTGTGTTATACCTTTCTCTGGTAGAATGAAGAGCCCATTATTAAATATTTATTCCCTATGTAGGTACTTATGGGCTGTAATGAAGTAGTTCCTCAACCTTATCTTTAAGATAAATAGATTGAGCTCCCTGAATCTATATAATTGTAAAACATGTAATCTAATCCTTTAATCGTTCTTGTGGCTCTTCTCTGAACCCTCTCTGGTTCATCTACGTTCTTTTTGAATTGTGGACACCACAACTGTACACAGTACTCCAGCAGCAGTTGTACCCGTGCCAAATATAGAGATAGATTAGCCTTGCTACTCCTCCACTGTTTATGCATCTCAGGACTGTATTAGCCCTTTTGGCCACAGTGCTGCACTGGGACCTTATGTTCAGCTGATTATCCACCATGACCTCCAGATTATTTCCAAGCCACTGCTTCCCAGGATCGAGTCCCCTATCTTACAAGTATGGCCTACATTCTTTGTTCTCAGATACATACATTTACATTCAGCCATATTAAAATGCATATTGATTGCTTCCACCCAGTTTACCAAGTGATCCAGATCACTCTACATTAAAGGAGGACAATATAATGAATGCCATGCAATATGGGTTTATGGAAAAAATATTCTGTCAAACTAACTTGCTTTTCTGGATGATTACAAGTTTGGTGGATAAAGGTATTTGGTCCAGTACCACATGATATTTTGATTTAAAATCTAGAAAGATATAAAAGTAACATGGCACACATTAAGTGGATTAAAAGATGGCTTAGATATAGGTCTCAAAATATCATTGTAAATGGGGAATCCTCATTGAATAGGTTTGTTTCAGGGGTCTCACAGGGAACATTTTTTGGCCCTACAGATTTTTATTAAAGACCTGAAAGGAAAAATAATCATCACTGATAAAGTTTGCATATGACACAAAAATTAGGGGAGGGGTAAAAATGAAGTTATTGCTTTTATCCACCAAGCTTGTACTCATCCAAAAAAAGCAAGTTAGTTTGACAGAATATTTTTTCTATAAACCCATATTGCATGGCATTCATTATATTATCCTCATTTAATTCTTTTTTAGTAATTGAGTTCTTTATAAGCTACTCCATTATCTTGCCTAGGATCAATGTCAGACTGACAGATCTATAATTATTCAGGTAATCCATTTAGACTTTTAAAATACTGGCACCATATTGGGTTTCTTTCAGTCTTCTGGAGCTTTCACAGTTTTCCAAATCTGAATGAAAATCAACATTCATGGTTCAACGAGCTCCTCATCCAGTTCTTTTAAACTCCTGGAGGCAAGTTATCTGGTCTTGCTGATTTTAAAAATATCTAATTTTAGTTGCTGATATTTAACATCCTCCCTTGAGATATTAGTTAAAAGAGTTCAATTGAAAAACTGTTCGATGATATGACTAAGGCTATCAAGCGATTAAAAAAATTAATCACGAATAATCACACGATTAATCACACTGATAAACAATAATAGAATACCATTTATTTAAATATTTTTGGATGTTTTCTACATTTTCAAATACATTAATTTCAATGACAACACAGAATACAGTCTACAGCAGTCGTTCTCAAACTAAGGGCACTGCTTGTTCAGGGAAATCTGCTGGCGTGTCGGGCCAGTTTGTTTACCTGCTGCGTCCACAGGTTCAGCCAATCGCGGCTCCCACTGGCCAATGGGGGAAGGACGGCCAGCATGTCCCTCAGCCCACACCACTTTCTGCAGCCCCCATTGGCCTGGAATGGCGAACCACAGCCAGTGATAACTGCAATCGGCCAAAAAACTGATTAAAAAATAAAACAGTGTAAAAGTTTAGAGCCTGCAAGTCTACTCAGTCCTACTTCTTATTCAGCCAATCACTCAGACAAACAAGTTTGTTTACATTTGCAGGAAATAATGCTGCCTGCTTCTTGTTTACAATACAACCTGAAAGTGAGAACAGGCGTTCTCATACCACTGTTGTAGCCGTCGTCACAAAATAGTTGTGCCAGATGAGCTAAAGATTCATATGTCCCTTCATGCTTCAAGCACCATTCCAGGGGACATGAGTCCATGCTGATGACTGGTTCTGCTCGATAACAATCCAAAGCAGTGTAGATCAATGCATGTTCATTTTCATTATGCAAGTCAGATGCCACAAGCAGAAGGCTGATTTTCTTTTTTGGTTGTTTGGGTTCTGTAGTTTCTGCATCAGAGTGTTGCTCTTTTAAGACTTCTGAAAGCATGCTCCACACCTCATCCCACTCAGATTTTGGAAGGCACTTCAGATTCTTAAACCTTGGGTTGAGTGCTGCAGCTATCTTTAGAAATCTCACATTGGTACCTTCTTTTCATTTTGTGAAATCTGCAGTGAAAGTGGTCTTAAAATGAAGAACATGTGCTGGGTACATCATCCGAGACTGCTATAACATGAAATATATGTCAAAATCTCAGGTCAAACAGAGCAGGGGACATACAATTCTCCCCCAAAGAGTTCAGCCACAAATGTAATTAAAAGTTTTTTTGTTTTTTTTTTTTAACAAGCATCATCAGCATGGAAGCATCTCCTCTGGAACGTGTTGCCTGTTCTTCAAACCAGCAAAGAAATAACCACAAACAAAGGGTGAACTAGAGTAGCGCTGGCGTTGATTTATTGCTTCCCTTATTTGCGCAATTATACTCACACACACAACCCATTCATGCTGGCAGTCTGCAGGCGCTGGTGTTGGTTTTGATTTTGCGGGCGGCTGGGGTTGGCCAGGCTTCAGCTGCTCAGATACAGACCACGAGGGTCCCCAAAGTCCCTTTGGAGCTGCAGGAGGGCTCTACTGCTTCTGGTCCGCTCACAACTGGAGCATGCTGTTACATTTCCTTGTTGGTAACCCCACCTGGCCACCCATCTCAACATTTATACCTTCCCCAGCACAATGCCATGGTTCCATAAAAGGCGATATTTGCTTCTTTGCTTTGCCATTGGCTGTCACTCACACTATCTCACTCATTCCTTACATTGATTGAGTACATGCTCATAAGCGTGAATACAATTTGTAATATAGAGTAATAAAGCTTTAAGCAAGCATCTAACTCCGTCGGGAATTCCACTGCTGTTTGTGGTTTTGTAACAGCATAACAGGAAACTATTCAGAATGCATTACAAAGAGAAAATTGTGGGGGAGGGATTTCTGGCTACAGAATGGTGGCTGAAGCATGAAGGGGCATATGAATGTTTAGCATATCTGAAACATAAATACCTTCCAATGCCGCCTTCAAAAGTGCCATGCAAATGCCTGTTCTCATTTTCTGGTGACATTGTAAATAAGAAGAGGGCAGCATTATCTCCTGTAAATGTAAACAAACTTGTTTGTCTTAGTGATTGGCTGAACAAGAAGTAGGACTGAGTGGACTTGTGGGCTCTGAAGTTTTACATTGTTTTGTTTTTGAGTGCGGCTATGTAACAAAAAAATCTACATTTGTAAGTTGCACTTTCACGACAAAGGGATTGCACTACAGTACTTGTATAAGGTGAATTGAAAAATACTATTTCTTTTGTTTATCATTTTTACAGTGCAAATATTTGATTTCAATTACAACACAGAATACAATATATATGAAAATGTAGACAAAACATCCAAAATATTTAATAAATTTCAATTGGTATTCTGTTTAACAGTGCAATTAAAACTACAATTAATTGTGATTAATTTTTTAATCATGATTAATTTTTTTGAGTTAATTGCGTGAGTTAACTGTGATTAATTGACAGCCCTAGATATGACTATATCTCCTGTTTTTCCTCAAATACAGAATAGAAATATTTTGAACACTTCTGCTTTTTCTGCGTTATTATTGATAATTCTACCATTCCTTCTAGTAATAGATCAATAATATTGTTAAGACTCTATTTGTTCCTATTACACTTTAAAAACTCTTTTTTTGTCCCTAACTGTACTGGCCACAGATTTCTCCTTGTGTTCCTTTGCTTCCCTTATTAGTTTTCTTCAATTAATTTTCTTCAATCTTCAACTAGCTTCTGATTTATCTTCATAACTATTAACTTTGTCTTTCTTTCATTTGTTGTATATTATTTTTTAAAATTTTGTGTAGCTGTCTTTACTTCCCCTTTGTAAATATGCTTGTTTCAAAAAATTTTGTTAAAACACATTTTGGGGGTGACCTCATATACAAACAGCTCAGAGATATTGTTCAGCAGACTAAAAGTCTTATTTATAAATCATCACAAAAAGATGAATTTATTACCTCAGGAAAAGTACTGAAAATTATGGAAGCCCTTCAGTATATAAAATTTTATGTCCATGAGATCTTGTTGTATGTTAATTATACTGCTTTATGCTCCTCACCAACATGTAACAATCACACTGTGTTTTTAAAATATGCTTATATGGCATCTTTGAGCACTTTCTTAGAAGCTCAAACACTCCTTTAAATTTCACATTTGTTTCATGCTATTGTGACGGGTTGGGTCACAGACAGCCCCTTGGGACTGTCACCTGATGTGCTGAGACTACCTCTGAGCCCGTTTTCCCTGCCAGCTCGGGGTTTCAGAACCCTGCCTTGTTGAGCCAGACATGCCAGCCTGCTGCAAACACAGACCCAGGTCTGAACCACGTCCCCCACAGCTGCAGGCTTTAACTGAAAACCACTTAACAGGTATTCCTGTCTCCAGCACCCAGATACCCAGTTCCCAATGTGATCCAAACCCCAAATAAATCTGTTTTACTCTGTATAAAGCTTATACAGGGTAAACTCATAAATTATCCACCCTCTATAACACTGATAGAGAGATACGCATGGCTGTTTGCTCCCCCAGGAATTTATTACTTAATCTGGGTTCAATAATAAGCAAAAGTGATTTTATTAAATATAAAAAGTAGGATGTAAGTGGTTCCAGGTAATAACAGACGGAACAAAGTAAGTTACCAAGCAAAATAAAACAAAACCACACAAGTCTGAGCTTAATACAGTAAGAAACAATACAGATAAATCTCACCCTTAGAAATGTCCCAATAAGCTTTTTTCACAGACTAGAATCCTTCCTAGTCTGGGTCCAGCAGTCACGCACACCCCCTTAGTTACTGTCCTTTGTTCCAGTTTCTTTTAGGCATCTCTTGGGGGTGGAGAGGCCATCTCTTGAGCCAGCTGAAGACAAAATGGAGAGGCTTCCTGGGCCTTTTATATTCTCTCTTTTGTGGACAGAAACCCCTTTGTTCTCCTGTGCAAAACCACAGCAACAAGATGGAGTTTGTAGCCACCTGGGCAAGTCATATGTCCATGAATGATTCAGCTTTTTGCATGCTGACACCATTGTTTACATGTTAGTTTGAACATTCCCAGGAAAGCTCAGATGTGGATTGGCATCTCCCAAAGTCCATTGTTAGCTAAGTCCTTTCTCAAGAATCTGACCAAATGCTTCACTGAGGCTACTTAGAATCAAACACATAGAGATACAGGTACATAACCAATATTCATAACTTAAAATACAAAAATGATACACACACACACACATAATCATGACCAGAAAACTACAACCTTTCCATAGACACCCCACTTGACCTCCTCTGTACAATACCTGCTGCACCCATAGGACCCTAGTTACAACAATGATCAATATGGTCACAGTTCATGTCAATAATGTCACAGATATATTCCATGTTTTCAGCATTTCTGTTATGCATTTCTTCTCTTGTTTGTTTGTTAAACACAAAGAAGAATCATTATTGGTTGAATTAGACACTTTTTATTGCTGTACAGCAATATGTGAATTAATCGGCTGGCGTTGCGAGTTATGATCCAATACATTTTAAATGTTATTGTACTCAGGTTAGTGGTGAAGTCTGTATTTGTATAAAGATATTTTTCATTTTAGGCCCTCATCCTGCAGTGATCTCCATGTGGACAGACCCTCTCCACTTATCTGGTCCACCATGTAGGATTGAGCCTTAATTTGGCAAACTCACATAATAAAATATATACATATGCATATGTACACATCCACTTTAATCCTCATGAACATCAAAATGATCTACTATTTTGCAAGGAACTGGGCAGGAAGAAAGAGTACTTTATGTGATGAATGTCATCCAGGCATCAAAAATTTACCTGAACTACAACTCCCATGTGTCACTGCAGTATCATTTCCAAATAAAATATATTTGGGTGCTGGCCAAAATATTTGTTTTTCAGCTGAAACTGAAACCTTTTCAGTTATTGGGTGCTGGTAATATGGGGGTTTTTTTTTTGTGTTATTTTTTACAAAAAGTTAAAAATTTCCACAGAAAGCAGATACTTTTAGTGAAAAATTGTTTTTAGTAAAAATAAATAAATAAATAAATAAATAAATCAACAGCGTATTTTGATCTGCCCTAGTAATAAGCAATCCATTGACCAGTTGGATTTTACAAATTCTGTCAGTTTATTAAAATATCTATAAGCCATTTATTAAATATTCATGCAGTATTTATAAATGGAACTGTGCTATAAACTGCAACCTAAAGCTAAATAATAATATAATAAATATGAGTTAGTTAGTTTAGTATGTTACTCTCAGAGGCAGTACTGATTTACTGCTATATGGGGATCTGGGAACATATTTAGAGAGAATTAGACCTGGCTTTGACCCATCCCTTCAGCTGAGTCCAAAGTGAAGATTTAAAATAGTTCTAATCTAGCCCCAAGAGGTTCATTATTTACAGAACTCCAGGAAAGCATCCCTTTTTCAGGGGCAGCCAGATGGCTCCCTCTTCCTCTCTGGTACAGCAGGATCTGGTAATTCTTCCAGGGGGCCAAGCTGAAGTGTGGTTTTAAAATGTAAAGGTGCTCTCCTATTTCCCTTCAAAGCATGCCCCCGATAATCCTATGAGCTCAGTATGTGCAAAATCTCTGTGCCCCTCCCTTGGGCTCTCCTTAAAGTAATTAATCGTCACATTCAGAATAACAATGCACAGTAGAATGCAATTACCCCATTGTGGCAATTACAGTGTCTCTGGTCCACAGTACATTCCTCTCTCCAGTCAGGTCACTTGGTTAAGAGTCCCAGCTGATTTATTTGAAGGTTGCAGAAGACCTGAGAGTGGCAGGCCTGCAGCACTCCTGAGACATTTAAATGAGCAGGTGCTGGAGTAAGACCCTCCAACCCTCTATCCTTTCAACACCTGTGTCCTTGGTGACAAATAAATAAATGGATTTCCATAAAGAATTGTAATGGCTCTGAAGGGGTTGTTACATTCTATCCACCTGAACACCTAACTGCCCATACAGCCGTAAGAGCATTTGGTTAATGATCCTATAACCTTTCACAAAAGATTTTTAAAGTAACCAAGCGGTGTTTTGATTACACTGAAATGATGAATCACATCAATAACCAGCTGGACATTAAGATGTATCCTGAGGGTGACCTTCATAATAATTTCCTTCCTTTTCAAGTTTTATTTAGATATAACACAAAACTTGCATGAGCTGGAGATCAAGTGCTGTCCATGGCCACTTTGACTTCCCTGCCTTTTGTGGATTCATGTCACAGTCTGGTCTTTACTTAAACGTAGCTCTGTGCACTTAATCTATTTTATTCCTAGATGTCCTCTGTCTTAAGTGTGTGCAGAACATCCTTATTACCCTGTTAGTCTTTTTTTCCTGATCTCAAACCATATTGAATGGCTGTAGTTCTTTGTAGTTGACAGTTGCAGTTTATTAACCTCTAAATTTTCACTCGACTTCTTTGTAAGACTGCACTTCCATTACTCCCTTATTGTTTTATTTTACAAGAACCACCTGAAGCTACTATTATAAATTCATTGATTCCTCAGGAGTCAGGCATGTTTCTAATTAAACACCTGCAGTGTCATAATTTTCTATAGCTACTTGCTTTTCATTCAAATGTTTTTCCTTCTACTGACCTGATCCAGAAAGTTCACAGTACTTGGAATTCTGGCTTTTTCCCAGAAGAATGACCACTAATGACTCTGAGAAGCTTGGTATAAATTAAAGCAGCCTTCTTCTTCCTCTAACTTATGCCATCATACTCTGGACTTTCCTTTCCCCTTTGTTGTCCCCATGTTTTGAGAGATTGAAAACATAGCTTAAAACCACCCAGCCTGCCTTTTTCAACAAGCAAATGAATAGAACTTCAAGTTTTCAGGTTGCTGACACAGGTGAAGCATCACTTTAATTCCATGGGACCGGTGCCCGAGTAATGACTATTGAAATTGCTCCTAAATGTATTATTTGTGTTCATTTTCAATTTTCCTTATGTTGGAGCAAACTACACTTTTATTTCCTGGCTAAATATACTAGCTAGTATGCAAAAACTGGGAGGTCCCTTTGTACTCTATTGCCTGCCAAATATTTACCTCTTTGTTCAGGTGCAGACCATTAACTTTAAAAAAAAACCAACAGTATCAAGAAAGCGGATTAGGAATATGGAGAATCAAGCATACAAGAGGCCACATTTTGCTGTTAGGATTATGTCAATGAGAGTTCCACTCACGTAGCTGAGAACAGACTTCATTCACCATCTTTCAAATATCTTTAACTTCCAGTTTTGCTTGTCTCAACAAATATGATAGAAGGATCCTCTGTTTTTAAATAGAAAAATTAAACTGTGTTTAATATGTATAATACTCAGGCTGATCTGTGCAGATTTTATAAAGGTTACCTATTTCAGTTAGGTACGTCTCCCACAGTATTCTTGTCAGCAAGTTAAAGAAGTATGGGCTGGATGAATGCACTATAAGGTGGGTAGAAAGTTGGCTAGATTGTCGGGCTCAACGGGTAGTGATCAATGGCTCCATGTCTAGTTGGCAGCCGGTATCAAGTGGAGTGCCCCAAGGGTCGGTCCTGGGGCCAGTTTTGTTCAATATCTTCATAAATGATCTGGATGATGGTATGGATTGCACTCTCAGCAAATTTGTGGATGATACTAAACTAGGAGGAGTGGCAGATATGCTGGAGGGCAGGGATAGGATACAGAGGGACCTAGACAAATTGGAGGATTGGGCCAAAAGAATTCTGACGAGGTTCAACAAGGATAAGTGCAGGGTCCTGCACTTAGGACGGAAGAACCCAATGCACCGCTACAGACTAGGGACCGAATGGCTAGGCAGCAGTTCTACAGAAAAGGACCTGGGGTGACAGTGAACGAGAAGCTGGATATGAGTCAACAGTGTGCCCTTGTTGCCAAGAAGGTCAATGGCATTTTGGGCTGTATAAGTAGGGGCATAGCCAGCAGATCGAGGGACGTGATCATTCCCCTCTATTCGACATTGGTGAGGCCTCATCTGGAGTACTGTGTCCAGTTTTGGGCCCCGCACTACAAGAAGGATGTGGATAAATTGGAGAGAGTCCAGCGAAGGGCAACAAAAATGATTAGGGGTCTGGAACACATGACTTATGAGGAGAGGCTGAGGGAACTGGGATTGTTTAGTCTGCAGAAGAGAAGAATGAGGGGGGATTTGATAGCTGCTTTCAACTACCTGAGAGGTGGTTCCAAAGAGGATGGTTCTAGATTATTCTCAGTGATAGAAGAGGACAGGACAAGGAGTAATGGTCTCAAGTTGCAGTGGGGGAGGTTTAGATTGGATATTAGGAAAAAACTTTTTCACTAGGAGCATGGTGAAACACTGGAATGCGTTACCTAGGGAGGTGGTAGAATCTCCTTCCTTAGAAGTTTTTAAGGTCAGGCTTGACAAAGCCCTGGCTGGGATGATTTAATTGGGGATTGATCCTGCTTTGAGCAGGGGGTTGGACTAGATGACCTCCTGAGGTCCCTTCCAACCCTGATATTCTATGATTCTATGATTCTATGATTTAAATGACCAAAATAGTTATACTAGTGCAACTTAATGTGGGATACAGTTATACCAGTATAAAGATGCTTCATACTATTCATTATAGCTTACTCCCTTTCCTGTATGGGAATAAGCTATACTGTTATAAGTACTTTTCTACTGGTATAACTGTCCATTCTAGTGAGGGTTATAATGCTTTAATTGTACTGATATAATTAAAGTGGTACAACTTTTGTATGTAGATACACCCTGAGTCTAAAAGGTTCTGCTAAAATGTTACCATTTAAGCTCCCATGTCCATTTTATGTATTCTCAAGTAAAGAAGAAATTTCATTATTACAAAGAAGGTATTTGAGTCAGACTGAATTAGGTTGCAATTCCTTAAGTAGCTTTTGCTAGACACCATTATTCACAGAACAGAAATGCAATAGTTTAGCAAGTAATCTAGGCATTTATAAAACAGACTTCAACGAGAAACTGCAGAACTGGAATTAATTTGCAAACTGGACACCATCAAATTAGGCCTGAATAAAGACTGGGAGTGTATGGGTCACTACAAACAGTAAATTTCCCTCTGTTGACCTTCTTGTCAACTGTTGAAAATAGGCCACTTCCACCTTAATTGAATTGGCCTCGTTAGCACTGACCCCCTACTCGGTAAGGCAACTCCCATCTTTTTATGTGCTGTATATATATACGGCTTACTATATTTTTCATTCCATGCATCTGATGAAGTGGGTTTTAGCCCACAAAAGCTTATGTCCAAATAAATGTGTTAGTCTCTAAGGTGCCACAAGGACTCCTCATTGTTTTTTAATCTAGGCATCAGTTCCTTAGAAAGCTGCTTTAGAAAGGCCGAAGAGCGGCAGCCAGGAAACCTTTCCAGCATGGTACATTGGTAAAGAGGTATGCAATTCTGGTATCTTTTTAGGAGACTTGAAAAAGCTCTAAGAATAAATCCATCAGTTTCCTTCTCTTAGGGTGTGTCAAGATTCCTTCCCCACTCTGAACTCTAGGGTACAGATGTGGGGACCTGCATGAAAACCCCCTAAGCTTACTTTTACCAGCTTAGGTTAAAACTTCCCCAAGGTACAAACTATTTTACTTTTTGCCCTTGGACTTTCGCTGCCACCACCAAACGTCTAACACTGGTTACTGGGAACGAGTCTGTTTGGAAACGTCTTTCCCCCCAAAATCCTCCCAAATCTTACACCCCCTTTCCTGGGGAAGGTTTGGTAAAAATCCTCACCAATTTGCATCGGTAACCACAGACTCAAACCCTTGGATCTTAAGAACAATGAAAAAACATTCAGTTTCTTAAAAGAAGAATTTTAATAGAAGAAAAAGTAAAAAGAATCGCCTATGTAAAATCAGGATGGTAAATACCTTACAGGGTAATTAGATTCAAAACATAGAGAATCCCTCTAGGCAAAACCTTAAGTTACAAAAAAGACACAAAAACAGGAATATCCATTCCATTCAGCACAGCTTATTTTCTCAGCCATTCCAAGAAATCAGAATCTAACGCATCTCTAGCTAGATTACTTACTAAGTTCTAAGACTCCATTCCTGTTCTGTCCCCAGCAAAAGCATCACACAGAGAGAACCCTTTGTTTTTTCCTCCCCCCAGCTTTTGAAAGTATCTTGTCTCCTGATTGGTCATTTTGGTCAGGTGCCAGCGAGGTTACCTTTAGCTTCTTAACCCTTTACAGGTGAAAGGGTTTTTCCTCTGGCCAGAAGGGATTTTAAAGGTGTTTACCCTTCCCTTTATATTTATGACAGGGTGTTTTTTGTTTTGGAATACTATTTGATAAAATTCAAAGACGTGTGTGTGTGTGTGTGTGTGTGTGTGAATGTGCACATACTACAGAAGTATAAACAGGGCAAAAATTCTATTTTTAAAATCTTTCTGTTATTAATAATTCAATTCCATAATCATTGTTTTATTGTCTATGACCTTTTGGGGTTGTGAGGTTTTTGGTTTTTTTTTGTCTCATTCAAATTGAGCTGAGACATTTCCTTTCACAGTATCTTTTTTCTTAACAGCCAGTTTTCACTGCTATGCTCAGTAAACTCCCAACTCCAAATATTCTCAGCACAATCAACGAGATTTTGACCAAATGGCCGAGTTTCTCTGCCTCTGCTCAATCAAAGAGAACGTAGTTGGAGTTCCTTTCAGCAATATTTTTTTAAGCATACGTAAAAGGGCAGGCAAATGGCAGACATAGAGACCTATTCCAGGCCAAATGAAGACACAATAAAACACTCCTTAGCAATAAAACAAAATGAAATTTATAAAGAATAGTCATGGTGGCACTGCAGTCTCTCTCTATCCCTCTCTTTTCTTATTATTAAACTGAATATCTTTTATCTCTTTAATTTACTGCTTTATATATTCATTTTGATAACCCAGGTCCCTTATATTATACTCACACTATAGTTCCCCTTGGTAATGTAATTAACTATTCAGTTCTATGAATTAGTAGTAATTACAGGTATTAGAAAGAATAACCATAGTGTAATTCCACTGTAATTTCAGTGTAGCCACTGTGCAATTACAATCACTGTATTATAAAGTGCATGTGGGAGACCGTACGAATGATATCTTAAACCATTCCACAACTGAAATATTGTTTCTTCAAACTTTCATGCTTGAAATGGCTTCCTGATTTAAAATCTGCTGGCTTCCCTAATCCAGATATGTTTCCCCTCAAAAGAAATGTATGTAATATGTACGTTTGTCTAATACACACACACACACAGAAACATCTTTCCTGTCACTGAATCCCTTTATGTTTTTGGAGGACTTGTATCTAAACCCCCATTTATTTAGCACTTGGTAAATCTGTAGAACAATGTGCAGTAAAAGAAGGGAATATCCTGGTAATCTCATGGTTCACTTTCTTCCAAGCCTCCAGGCCTCACGGACTGTATCCAGGGTCCTCTGCCAAACCCATTTCTGACCAAACCAACCTAATGTCCCACCACAGTTGCTTAATCAACCCAACACCCCTCCTAATTCTGTCCCTCAACTTGAGTTCCGTGCAGACCCTGAGCTCATTCTCCCCAAAGTGAATAACCAGGACCTTAGATGCATGTGCAATGTTCATCAATAAGTGCAGAAGAGGCGTGAGCTGATCCCACAGCATCCCTCTCTGGCCAAACTACTGAACGCATACAGCTTCAGCTTTGAAGTCCAGCTGTCATCCAACTGCCAACCTGGCCACCTTCTTATGAGCCCAATGCACCATAGAGTGCCTGCAAATCCAGACATTGACCATGATATGGATTTTCCCACTAGCCACAGGATGAACAGACCCATCTGAGGTTCCAATCCACTGAGATCTCCCTGTCCTATTCTACTCTGTAATCCAGGATGACGGGTCTCTCCTCCAGCTGCTCTCTTCCTGCAAGTATTCTTTGCTCATCCACTGCAAAGTCCTATGGCAACTGAGACTCTTTTGTGTCCCACAGGGCAGCAACCCTTAGCCCATGATTCCCCAGCAAGCTGTGACAGTACCCAGGGAACCTGGGTAGTGAGTCATCTCACTGCTACCTGCCCTTAGAGTGAAACAGTCTTGTCTGTGCCTTCTGTAGCTCATCTCCCTGAAACCAACGGCCTATGGCAACAGAAGTACTGCCTTGCAGGCTTCCACAGATTTGCTCTTTCTGTGCAGGCTAGTGATAAGCACACACTGACCCGAGTCCTCCGAGCACTCCTTGAAGTGTCTTGCCTTTGTCACTGGACACTGACAGAAGATCCCAGGGAAGTTGTCCCCAAAGGAACAGTGCATGCACCATCTTGTTTGATTCAGTTGAGGATCAGCTCTGACACATTGCAGCACTGCGATATATTTACAGTGAAAACAATCATAAGTTTATTACCAAAGCCTAAAATTTCAGAGACAGCTAGTAAGGATAATAATGGAAACAGAAATGTTTACATATAAAACAAAAGGTATAACACTCTTCCTAGAGCCTAAATTTCAATTTAATAAGACAAATCCTAATCTACAGTAGAGAAACCAACGAGGATACAGACTAACACAGCTACCCCTCTGATACTATCCACAGTAGCATATCTCACCTAAAGCAATCTCCCAGTGTTTCCAACCAACACAGCTGGGATCCTTCTTTTATGAATGCAAAAAGTGCTATCCTTTTTGCTTCCTCAGTGAAGGATAAAAAGGTGTCCTTTTGCCTTCTCCATATATCCTCCAAAATTCACTGTTTTGTTCCCAGAGTCAAGATGAGTTTATCCCTTGGTGTGCTGACTCCATACTCACCTCACATCCTCATGTTGGCTCCCTATGCAAACAGGCTTACAGTGTGTATATTACATGTGAACTGGGATAGACAAGTGGTGATGTATACTTTGTTTGGTCAAAACCTACTGGTCAACTGTGCTTTGATAACTTTAAAACATATTTTCGAGTATATATAAATTCCTTAAATATCATCCACAATAATCTCACAATGATTATTAGGATCACTATGACATACTCTTTTATTAGAGACCCAATTTGACCCCAGTTGGATTAATATTATGAAAGCAATGCGTCGGGTGTAGTGAGTTTGTCAGGCCTGTCAGGACTTAGTGTTGCAGAACAGTGAAACCTTTGCCAGTTGGCACTGAGGGGTTCTTAGGATCACGCTATGTGACGGAATCCTCACCGACCTCAGAAGCAACAATTCTTAATGCATCCAGAAAGGCCAGACCAGACTCCTCCAGAGCAGGATCAGGAAGAGCCCCTCTATGAACCCCAGCCATTCCTACACCCCTCCTTCCACCAGAAGCAGTGACCCCAGCTGTAGCTGCAGAGGGAGGGGCTGCAGCAGAGCCAGCAGACGCAGCTGTCCTCTGCCCCAAATCCCAGAATGCCTGACTCTAGCAACTGTGTGCTGTCCACCCTCTTTCCTCTCTCACCGCTGAATGCAGGGAGGAATGGCTCCTCCACCACATGGTCCCCAGCACTCTTTGAAATGAACTGAGGAGGGTAACAGACCCAGCATTTTGCCAGGTGCCAGCTGGATGGCTCCAGGAGCAGGCACCTGCCACACTTTCAGCAGCAGTAGGCAACCCAGGTATCTCTCATCTTACTCCCTTGCATGTGGGAGGGGGGGGGGGCATGTCACCATAGCTTGTCCCAGTAGCAAGACCCAGGGAGCCAGAGAGGTCCAAGCATCCTTTCCTTGAAAGCAGGAAGAGAGGGGAAGCTATATACAACCCTCCAACAACAGGACTTCTGTTCCAGGTGCTGCCAAGTTGGGGAACAGGGACATGACCCCCATGGCAGGAAAGAGATTCCTGAGCTGGGATGCATCCCACACACAAAGTAAGTGAGGGTCCCAAAGCTTCTACCTACTTTCTAGGTGATACTTCTCCTAGCTTCAGAGCCCACCCTGATTCCTCTTTGTCATGGCAGCATGGATCTGGGAACCTGAAAAGAATCCAACCCAAATCCTGTTGCTTCTGGAATGGAGCAAAAAGAAACTTCACCTGGCCCGGATTAGGGTTTAAGTTAATAAAAGAAGAGGGTAGGGAACCAACCAGCTCTCTTCCTCCCCTGAGTAGCCAATGAGTGGCTAGACATTCTGAAGTGTAGGGGCTACCTCTGCATCCCCCCTTCGGTTGTGATTTACTTCCCCATTCAGCTGAAGCTACCCCAATCACTCCAAACTCCATGAAGTTTCCCACTCACTGAAGCAGGCAGGTGACATTCTTCTCCAGCGAAAGCATGATGTTTTTAATTATGGGATTCTATCAGTCAGTGAAAACGTCTTGTGTTTTCAACCACGAAAAAAGAGCCCTATTGGTCTTTCACTTCAATGGTCCTTCTTTGGGCCAAACATTTATCATTTCAGTCCAGTCACCTTCTAATGTGATAAAAGTATTTTCTTATCATCACTGCATTTTTTTTAAAATATGCCAATAGAAACATGATTATAATGTTTCTACTTTCTTACAAGTGATGAGTAACCTCAAGAGCTCTGGAGTTAGGGTGTGGTTCAAAAAGCATCCATAAATTTGAGTGTATCTGACCAAAAATAATTGATCTTAAAAACTCGTCAACACTTTATAAATAAATTGCTTCACCACAGAATTTTCAGTATTTAAGGTATTTCCTATAATAAGTATAGGGAGTTATAAGGAAACAGTGCAGAAGCTAAGGTCCATTTATCTAAGGTAAAATTGGCAAGTTTCACCACAGAATGTAAACTGCTTGAATCTGCAAAATTGAATTGGAAATCTCATGATAAAATGCTTTTTCAACATACTTCTGCACACGTTTGTTTTCAGTCATATCTAGAAATAAGAGTAGAAAAAGAATACCCAAACAGTTCAGATTTTATTTCAAATTTGGTTGCAGAAATAGACAATGTGTTTTATTTTTTATCAAGTGCTCTCAGTGGGCAAAATGTGGTACATGGCACACATGATGCAATGATCCCTGCTCCCAAAATATTACGTTAAGTTATTTCATTGGTTTATTGTTGAAAGATTTTATGGAAAAGTGTGTTTTAAGGAGAGTCTTTCCTGGAGATCCAATGATTTCTTCTTTTTATTAATCATTTTGTCTCTCCATATTTCTTGCCCTCATGAGAATGAGGTTATTGACCTAAAAGCAAAATATTTGTTTGAGGATATATTTATTGGCTGGAAAAGTTTGCTTTATTTTTTTCATTTCCCTTGGAGTTGTCTGAAAGAACAAGCTCATTAATATTCCATTATGATTATTATTAGTAGTAGTAATTAACCATTGGAACAATTTACCAAGGGTCATGGTGGATTCATTATGACTGACCATTTCTAAATAAAGATCAATTTTTTTTTCCTAAAAGAGCTGCTCTAGGAATTATTTTGGGGGAGTTCTATGGCCTGTGTCAAACTGGAGGTCAGCCTGGATGATCATAATGGTCCCTTCTGGCCTTTGAATCTATGAATTATTATTTATTATACCATATCAGGCTACCAAAGAACTATCAACCTGCTCCTTGCAGTCTGCTCTTTTTATAGCCCCTCCTGAAAAAATTTTTGCCCCACTGATAAACTGGGAAAGCAGTTATGAATTACAATTAGCTTATTAAAAAGAAAAGGAGTACTTGTGGCACCTTAGAGACTAACAAATTTATTTGAGCATAAGCTTTCGTGAGAACTCCTTTTCTTTTTGCGGATACTGACTAACACGCTGCTACTCTGAAACCTGTAATTAGAATATTGTGTATCATATGTTGGGATGGGTTTGGAAATAATGATGCCCAGGATGAGCATTGCAAAATTACCTAGGTGCTTCATAAAGGGTATTTTACTTACCATCTTCTGAAACATCAATTTTTGGCCACTGTTGGAAGCAAGATACCACACTAGAGAGCTAAGTAGTCTGAACCCATATGGTAAATCCAGTGTTTTTATACTGCAACTATATAGATATCTCTTTATGGTGATGTTACAATACACTCAGTTAAATAAGGCTAATTAACTATTATGGTGTGCTTTACATACCTCTTCAGGCAAACATGCAGGTATTACAGTGTTGATGCCACCTGTTCAAACTGTAAGCCATAATTTAGCATCTTGTTCAACAAACAAAAGAACAGAACTGTGAGTATTTCTGGTTGTTGGCTGATTACTCCAGACAAAATAGCAATAAGACTTTAATAAATTCAGATCCTCCCCATTTAGATTTTTCTGTAGTTTGGTTATTGTCTGTATATTCTCAAATTACATCTGATGTTCATATATAATTAGTATATCATTAACTAAAGCAGTACAAGAAGCAATAAACATTTTCTGTGCATTGTTTCTAAATATTTGTCTCTGGACAGGGAAATTTATAATTCTCATTTTATAATATAAAACAAAGCAAAGTCTTCTCATTGACAACTTGTAACAATAACACACTTAGGGCAAGATTCACCAAAGAATTTAGGTGCCTAACTGCCACTTTAGGCACATAAATCCCTGAATCAGGCCCCATTGGGATTCACAAAACACCCACTCAGCTGCCCCTGAATCCTCTAGGCACCAAAACTCGTTCTGCACTTAAATTGCTTGCAGTAAAAGATGCTGGGCACCTGCCAGCAAGTTAAAGAAAAGGAGGACTTGTGGCATCTTAGAGACTATCAAATGTATTTGAGCATAAGCTTTCATGAGCTACAGCTCACTTCATTGGATGCATGCGGTAGAAAATACAGTGGGGAGATTTTATATACACAGAAAACATGAAACAATGGGTGTTACCATACACACTGTAAACAGAGTGATCAGGTAAGGTGAGCTATTACCTTTTGTAGTGATAATCAAGGTGGGCCATTTCCAGCAGTTGACAAGAACATGTGAGGAACAGTAGTCGGGGAGGGGGGGTTGGATAAACATGGGGAAATAGTTTTACTTTGTGTAATGGCACATCCACTCCCAGTCTTTATTCAAGCCAAAGTTAATTGTGTTCAGTTTGCAAATTAATTCCAATTCAGCAGTCTCTCATTGGAGTCTGTTTTTGACATTTTTTTGTGGAAGAAAAAGATTATTTAGTATCCACAAGAGAAGAATGAGGGGGGATTTGATAGCTGCTTTCAACTACCTGAAAGGGGGTTCCAAAGAGGATGGATCTAGACTGTTCTCAGTGGTAGCAGATGACAGAACAAGAAGTAATGGTCTCAAGGTGCATTGGGGGAGGTTTAGGTTGGATATTAGGAAAAACTTTTTCACTAGGATGGTGGTGAAGCACTGGAATGCGTTACCGAGGGAAGTGGTGGAATCTCCTTCCTTTTAAGTTTTTAAGATCAGGCTTGACAAAGCCCTGGCTGGGATGATTTAGTTGGGGATTGGTCCTGCTTTGAGCAGGGGGTTGGACTAGATGACCTCCTGAGGTCCCTTCCAACCCTAATAGTCTATGATGCTATGTTTCTGCCTCTGAGCATGTGCACTGCAGCTAGGAGTGGTAGACCCAGGTGGCAGAAGGTAATATATTGTGGGGCATCTGCCCCTGTGTAAACTTGGGCACGCCCAAGATAGGGGAAAGCAAGAGTGGGACCCAGAGGGGATGAAACAGGTCCAGGAGCAGGTAGCAACTCTTGGGACCCTCTTTCCCAGGCTGGAGATGGCTCCTCCCTGCCACTGCCAAGTCTCAATACCTCCCTCTCCTATCCCTCTAACTCCTTCATTTGCAGGGAGCTCTGCCCTCCTTATCCGCAATGTAGCCCCAGGTGTCCAGTTATCTAAACCCAAGAGTGATAAACAAACCTGGAGAAGATATGCTTTCCTCTGCCTAAGTCACCCATTGGGCCCAAAATGCTCAGACCTCACCTAACGGATTGAGTCCCTACAAGCGAGCTTACACAAAATGTTCAGTGGGGCATCAGAAAGACTCCCTTATAGCTTTTAGCCCAGCAGTTAGGATACTCACCTGGAATGTGAAAGACCTCAGTTCAAGTCCCCCCCTGCACCTGAGGGGGAGCTGAAATTTGAACAGGGATCTGCCACCTCTCAGATGACTGTCTGAGCTACAGGGCCATCTGATGTTCAGCCCCCTTGGGCTCTCCTTTTGAAGTTGTTCCACTATGGATAAATAATCATTGCAGTAGGGGGACTGGATCCTGAGTCTCCCACCAGCATCCAGTGCTCTAACCACCAGGCTATGGAGTCATTATCATGCTTGCTCCCTCTCCCAGTGTTGAACCTGCTGTACAGTGGCTAACTAATTAAAGAATCACTGGGCACAGTACATAGGGTATTGACTATTATGAAGTGAGGATCTGATTCTCCAAACTCAGCACAAATAGGTTTCCCACTGAATCCAATGCAAGCTCTACTTGCCGATGACTTACAGGTTGAGGCATTTAATCTTGCAGGCCTAAATCTGGTTTAATGTCGGTCAGATGTTTGATTAATCCCTTTTAATGATAAAAGCCAACACATTAGCATTTAATACAAATTATTATTGCTTGATTTCAATATACTAATTCCTTATGAGCTACAAGAGATCTTACGTTAATCAAAGGTTTATGGTATTAGTGACATTACAGCTTTCACCCTTCTTAGCCATCTTGGCCAAAACTTTCCAATGTAGTGCCTTAAAGTTTGAGCACCTAAATAAAAGTAACCTGATTTTCCAGAGGCACTAGTTACAGGACTAAATGGGAGCTGCTGGGTGCAGAGCTCTTAGGAAAATCTGGCCTCTAGTAGCCTAAGTGAAATCACCCAAGTCTGAAGATTTTGGGTGGAATTTCCAAAATGCCTAACTGACTTACAGTGGAACTTGTATAAAATCACTTGGGGTTTTTTGAAATCCCATCCTTTGGCCTTTGTGTTTAAAGGACAAAAGCAAACTTAAACTTTCATACAGAATGTTGACGTCAGATGTGCTGAGGGCTGAGAGTACATATGATTTAATTGAAGGGTTAATATATTCCATTTTACTTTCTTCCGATGACAGTAAGATGCAAATTGAAATTCAATTTTTCCCAGTATTTCTGAGACAGTGAGAACACAAGGATTGATATTCAACCCTAATGAGAGCCCTTCAGAATAGATGTATGTATACAGTCTACTTTGCCATCAAAGAAATCTATGGTGATACCTGTTGTTGTAATGAGACTTTATACAATGCAGTTGAGGATATTTTTCATTCTGATGGTAGATATTAATTTCTGCTAGCCCACTTCTATTACCTGTACATTTTTTTCTCATTTCCTTAAAAAAACCTCTATCGAATACGATGAGAAATTTTATTTGTAAAGATTTATACTGCTGCCTATCACCATAATATCTGAACACCTTCCACATAAAATTGATAGCAATAATGAAGTCCCTAGTGGATTTAATGGAGTACTGTATGGAATGTGGCCATTTAAATAGAAACTAAATATTTTAGTCTACAGGTCAGGAAGATCTTTACACTTCTGCACTTCCTCCACCCACACATAACTGAGCAATTGGCCCTGCACATTGTGGAGTTTCTATTTTTTTCCTGTGAAAGTGTCAAGGTTCCTTCCTCACTCTGAACTCTAGGGTACAGATGTGGGGACCTGCATGAAAACCCCCTAAGCTTATTTTTACCAGCTTAGGTTAAAACTTCCCCAAGGTACAAACTATTTTACCTTTTGCCCTTGGACTTTATTGCTGCCACCACCAAGCGTCTAACAGATATATAACCGGGAAAGAGCCCACTTGGAAACATCTTTCCCCCAAAAATCCTCCCCAACCCCTACACCCCGTTTCCTGGGGAAGGCTTGATAAAAATCCTCACTAATTTGCATAGGTGAACACAGACCCAAACCCTTGGATCTTAAGAACAATGAAAAAGCAATCGGGTTCTTAAAAGTAGAACTTTAATTGAAGAAAAAAAGTAAAAGAATCGCCTCTGTAAAATCAGGATGGTAAATACCTTACAGGGTAATCAGATTCAAAACATAGAGAATCCCTCTAGGCAAAACCTTAAGTTACAAAAAGACACAAAAACAGGAATATACATTCCATACAGCACAGCTATTTTATCAGCCATTTAAACAAAACAGAATCTAACGCATATCTAGCTAGATTACTTTCTAAGTTCTAAGACTCCATTCCTTTTCTGTTCCCGGCAAACGCATCACACAGACAGAGAGAACCCTTTGTTTCTCCCCCCCTCCAGCTTTGAAAGTATCTTGTCTCCTCATTGGTCATTTTGGTCAGGTGCCAGCAAGGTTATCCTAGCTTCTTAACCCTTTACAGGTGAAAGGGTTTTTCCTCTGGCCAGGAGGGATTTTAAAGGTGTTTACCCTTCCCTTTATATTTATGACAGAAAGGCAGATAGATGATTGGTAAAGCAAATGAGACAATAGGAGTGGCTACTCAAGATCAGACCACCACTGATCCTTCAAATCCATCATGTCTCCACTTCTACCTGCAGATGCTGCTTATGTAATGCTCACTGCCTGCCCCCACCCTGTTGAGTGGAGGCCATAACAGTTATTAAGCAGAGCTAGAGTAACTACACCAGGCAGGGAGTTTGTGAAGGGACATAACTGGAAGAAGGAGAAAAGGTAGAGGGGCAGGGAAACCTATGTCCAAGAGCCTGTTACTTATTCCTATACAGTAGAAATTTGCTAAACCCCACATAATAAAGGGATGACACAGATGTGCTCTATTTCTTGGCTACAGTCCGATGACATGGACCAGGATGATGGGGGTCAGTGACTACAGTGGCCATTGCTGCAGCACAGATCCGCACACTTTATAATCCCCACATAAAAACAATGTTTCCCTTTTCCTCTTATTCACAAGGGTTTTAATAGCAAAGTCGTCTGCTGACATTCATATTACCACAACTTCTGTACTTTTACATACACGGTAGTGCATTTACTAGCAAAGTGTGAAGTATTCTCGTGAATAATTTCAGATAAACCACCGTTGTCAACATACATGAATGAAGTACATTTCATGATGCATTATCCCGGCGTCTTTTATTGTGCATGTTTCCTTCCTCACCAATTCAAAAGATTCGGTAATCCACAACAGGTTTCCCAGTCATTGGGGTGAATGAGCAATGTCTACTGTATTTTCATAAGTATTTAGTTGGATGAATCTGGTGAAAGTCACTCGTGTTGAACCTCGAAGCTTATGCCCCACTTTGAAAATGTATGTGCTTGCATATACAAACAAACCTTCCTGTGTGCATGCATTTTTATTCGTGTTTTTTCAGGGGGCTTTTGAGAATCACTAGATCATCACCGTCTCTGATGCTGGACATTCCCTCAAAACATTATCTGTCAATTTTAGGTATTTGTATGACTCCTGTTACTGTAGTATTTGAGTGCCGTACAACATACCTGTAAGGTAGGGCAAGTGCCATTATCCCCATTGTACCGATGAGCAACTGAGACACAGAGGACCAGATTTTGAAAGCTATTTAGGTGCCTAAAGATGCAACTAGGCACCTAGTGGAATTTTCAAAAGCACCCTTTGATTTCAATCTGTCCTGCCACTCACCTTGACCCCTTCACCTTGAACATAACCAGTTCTTCAAGGTTGCATCCAATGTAGTTCTGATCTTAATTCAGTTCTAAATGCAAGTGTTAAATAGAGTGAGCCACTTTAAAAAGAATATTTTCCTGAGCTGATACTTTAAGAAGTGTTTAAACACAAAATAAATCTCCCAGCCAATTTTAAATCAAAATATTGATAGCGGAATTTTTCAATCCTATTGCTAATGTGTTTTTCCCATCATTTTTGCTACATGTTATTCTCCCCTGCCTATGGAATACCTGGATTTTTTATTTCAATGACCTGCTCAGTGACTTAAGGATAGGAGGGTTCTTCTCTGTCATGATGAAGTGTATGATTTATCTGTTGTTATATCCATAAAGATACAGCATTAACTATGCAGTCTCTGGTATAATCAGACTGGTTTGGAGTTCACTAACTGTAATCTTGTGCTGTATATCTCAATTAATCTTGCAGACTGTGGCTAATCACATCCCCACCAGGCAGGCTCACATATCTCACAGAGCTGGGATTATTAAAATCCATATTTCACGTTAACAGCCATGTGTGTGAGATTAGTTTCTAAGTAGTAATGCACCTGCCATAAATACCTTATATCTAGTATCTTCTGAAATACTGCTGCTGTCAAAGATGAAAAAGCATGATGTGCATTCAAAACTAGTTTAGATTTCTTTTGTATGGACAGGTGAATTTTTCTTTGGTCTTTTACTTTACTCTGATATACCTGAAAAGCTATACGGTGCACAACACAATAGAAACAGACTCTAGTAAACCATGAGGTGGAAAGGGATTGATATGGAAATGTGGCTATGTTATCTTACATTATTGATCTTCTCTCTCTCCTTTCAAACCTGTTAGGAAAAACAAAGTTTAAGGGAAGAAATACTGTGTTAATTTTGTTCATCTTTTTAAGCATTCTGGGCAATTTCTTCTCTATGTTAAAACTTTGTAAATCTGAAGTAACTCCAGTGTGGTCAGAATTGGCCCAGAATTTTATGAGCTACAATTTTTCTTCAAAATCCCCATTTGCAGATTGACACAGGAAAGCTAGATGGAGGCAAAACAGATTTTGCTGTGAAGATTACTGATTTCCATTCAAGTTTCTCAATCATTCTGCTGGCAGTCAAATGGTTAAAATTATGCTAAAATGAACTGATTTTAACATATCTAAAATGACATGGTTAAGAATGAGATATTGTCTTTTTTGTTTCCATACAGATTAGGGAGGGGCTCTCCCATATCCCAAGTGAGTGCCCTAACCACCAAGCTATTGGCTAATCTGGGGTGGGTGCACATGTGCACCCTCTCTCTGGTTTTTCATCAGAAAACTCCAAAAAGTCTCAGTTGGATGTGACACAGGAGCATTTTTGCAGGAGGGAAAACCATTTCCTGCCCAGCTGTACTAATCAAAACTGCATTTTACAGGGAAAGTACAAAAGATTGGAACTAAAAATAGTCTCCCTGCCAAGCCCTGGTACCTTGCTAATCAATACAATCAAGAGTTGATGAAACTGTCTGTGCCCAGTATGCTGGTACAGCTTGCAATTTTTATTTAGGATGGTGAAATGTGCACACAGCAAGATAAGGGATACCAAGTGGTGCTTCTCTTTTTAGATAGTAATACTTGGCTGTATTGTACTTTATTATAAAAACACCACTTAATCTGCAATTCTTATATAACTAAGTATCTCTTTTGCTGTTAGGGAGTTATTGGGAATTATCACTGCAGCTGCTTTGCAGTTCTTTGTATCAAGTATGCACAATGTTCAGTCATAAACTGTTGCTAAAATTTCAACTGCCAAGACTGAAAGAGGCAAAATTAATTCAGTAAGGCAGGTCAGGCAATACATATCTGGGTGATCTGAACACCTTCCAGGGAGAAGTGAGGGAGGATAAGAAGTACATTTTAAGTCCTGAGGTCAAAGACCAAGTGTTTTACCTAAGAAGTACATTAATTTCCTAGAGAAATGCAGTTTTGAGTGTTTCATTGCTCTTCTGGGATGAAAACAAAAAAGCTGCTCTGTGTATTCGTTGAACATTATTTACCCGGTGGTTATTATATATATTATCGTAGTGCCTAGGAACCCCAGTCATGGATCAGGAACCTATTGTGCTAGGTGCTGTACAGACACAGGAAAAAAAAGACAGTCCCTGCTCCAAAGAGCTTACAATCTAAGTATAAAACAAGAAATAACAGGTGGATACAGACAGGCAAAATGGGGGGACACAAGAAAGCACTGGCCAGTCTGGTAGGCAGTGGTGTCAGCATACCAGTTGCCTAATCTAACAATGTGGTCTTCATACATGTGGCCAGCGAACCCAAGTAGTTCTCCAAGAATTTAGGATTCAGTGAAAATCCAGATCCTAGCAGAGAACCTGAGCATCGGTTGTGATCGATCTGCTTAGGCAGAAGCCATGCTGTTTACATCGACATCTAAACTGCTGGTCTGACTTCTGACAGTCCTATCTACAGTCTAAACATCCCTGATAGCAGGGCAGAGGTCCACATAAAGGAGAAGTATGTTTTTATTTTCTTCAAAAGTGGTTGGGTGCTGTGTTGTTCACAGTCTGCCCCGGGGACCACTCCTCTGTCTTTTGACATCACTCTTGTCCCAGAGCACATCAGTGTTAACCACTTTAGGAGGCAGGCATGGGGAAAAGAGTTTTATACTTTTTAAATAATTGAAGGTTTTTTCAGTACAATACACTAACAGCTTTAATTTGCATGCAAGATATGCAGACTTTGTGCGCTTGCGTCAATTTATTGTTGGACTTCATTTGCATCAAATTACACGTGAGACAGCTTAGCCAAACCAAACCAAGCAATTTGCAAAACAATCAGAATTTCAAATCATACTGTTTTATTGTCAGGCAAAGAGATTAATGTCTGACAAGTGAATATTGGTGTTTAGGGAAAATCTTTGGAGAGAAATCCAGCAAAAGCATTAGTTCAAAGGCTGTCAAGTATCAGGGGATAGCCGTGTTAGTCTGTATCCACAAAAACAACGAGGAGTCCGGTGGCACCTTAAAGACTAACATTTATTTGGGCATAAGCTTTCGTGGGCTAGAACTCACTTCATTGGATGCATGGAGTGAAAAGTACAGATGCAGGTATTATTATACTGACACACTGCCTGCATCTGTAATTTTCACTCCATGCATCAGATGAAGTGGGTTCTAGCCCACAAAAGCTTATGACCAAATATATCTGTTAGTCTTTAAAGTTCAAAGGCTGCCTCTTGAACTGCAGCAAGTCTTTACCCAAAATATTTTCTTTGTGTCTTTTTAACCAGTTTTCAACTGACATTGTCACCTCGGATTTTCAAAATAAAGATGATCTAACTTTATTCAGCAATAGGGGAGAAAGAATTTTCAGGTTCTATAGGTATTCTGAAGTTGATAACTAAACATCATCTTAGTTTTGCAACAAGGAAGCCACAGTACAATACATTTGAAGCCAGAAACTTGGAATAAAAACTGGACCAAATTCAGTCCTGAAATACACTCCCTTAATCTCATCAGTTTCAGTGAGATTACATAGGGAATAAATTGGTGTGGAATTGTGGCCTTAAACTATTGATTCCCATGAAGGACAGAAACAACGCAGACACAGACCAATACAAATAATGCTCTCACACCTTGAGGGTAGGAGAAACTAAACTACATTAGAGAAAACTTCCTCTCTTCGTTTATGGAATATATTATGGAGTAAATAGCTCTAGATATACTATAAAAGGACAAAACCTATGATTAGATCTGAATTATCATCATAATGGAATTAAAAATAACTTTTCCCAAACAAAAGGCAAATGATGTTTTTAACAGGCTACTTTTCATAAATAGATCAATGAACATGTAGATTCTCCTAAGCACAGAATGACTTGACTTGGGTCTGATCCCAGGGCTTTATTGTATAGGTCCATGTTTATATAGATAATGCAATATTAATGTGTTCAACCATCTCTTCAACAGAAATAGGGTTTGAAGTAGGAAAGGTAGGGTCCGCTCAGCTGAATTTTAAACCCTGTTACATGTCATGGGTTTTTAACTTAACCACACACCTGGTCAGACTCTGACCACAGTTGCATTTGTATGAATCTGCTGAAGCCAATGGATTTATGCAACAATTTAGATCATGTCTAAGCATGTCCACTGGCATGTCAATTGTAAACATTAATACAAAGAGGAAAAAATCAATGCCACATAAGACACCTAGGATCCTGTCAGCATCCTCTTTTGGCATTACAGAACACCTCAATGTGAGCTTATGAGGAAATCTGCTTCCCAAATTCAGTTTTCCTTTCCTCTTAGTACAAGTTCTGCCTTCACATGTGAGCGGAGTTCCAAGTCAGGTCAATTGGAGTTGCATGTGCATATTTAGCAGATTTGGCAAAGATGGAATTGGAAGAAGTCTTTATCTGTCCATTTCTCAAATAAAGTTGCATTGAATTCATATGGCACCAAAATGTTTACATTAATGTATATCCTGATTCTGACAGGCATGGAGCACCTTCCACTCCGATTGACTTCAGTGGAATTGATAGCTCTCAGTACATTGCAAAAGCAGGACCTACATTCCATTTAGGGGGAGATGGCGTGCTAAGGAAGGAATAGAATGCAAACAGATCACTAGTAGCTTCTGTCATATAGTCTGTTTGTAGACAAGTACCATGTATGTATTTTTCTTAAATATATATCAAGTGATGAAGGCATAACAATTAGGGAAGAGGAGCTGGGGAAAAAATACCATAGAAGAATACAATACAGGCACTTAAGTAGTGTGTTCTCAACACCGCTCCCATAGACACACAGACACATAACCATGAAATAGCAGTCTAAAGCAATTGGTTTCTATAAGACCCCACCCCCATCTGTTCTCCTTCCCTTGTCAACCTAGTAGCCACTGTCATTAGTTTAAAAGCTGAGCCCACAAACCATGCACCTGCATCTGTTGTTGATCTGCTGTGCCAGTTGTTCTCCTGGAACTAAAGTATCCACTGTTATGTTTTTCAGATAAAAGCTGAGATGACAAATTATGCACCTGTGCTCTTCCTTCCTCTCCACCTGCTCTTCTATGTTGTTCTGCTGTCCTTTCTCACAACATTAGTAAAACCAATGTGGCCACCATTAATGAAAGTCTGCTGTCTCTTACTTACAGATTTAAGTATTTACTTGAAAAAATATGCCTGCTTAAAAGGAAAGGAATCCAGACGGCTACTATTATAAGTCACTGTTGTGTCAACAATTTGAAGCTTGAGCCTATTCCTGTTAAGTCTATTGAAATTTGGCCACTGACTTCAATGGGAGTGGGTTAGGAAGCAGAGGTTGTAGCTGAGTAGAACAAAGAATACACATCCATTTTGTTTGAAGAAGAAAAGTCTTGGTGAGATATATTAATATATCTTAATAGAATTCTGTCTTATCCTTGAGAATGAAACACAAGGACACTGCAGTCATCTAGCTCAAAGGAGGAGTGACATAGCAAAGGGCTAGAGAGTTAAATGTCATGATCAGTTTTCATATTCCTGTTACTCTTGCATCATTTCTGCCTTCACAATAGATGGCCTCATAATTTACTCATGGATTATTAGAATCCTAGTGTCTGATTCCCCTCTCATTTGTGGTAGTGTAATGGCAGTTTCAAAGAAGAGGCTATGTCAAACCTCTAATAATTAAAATGATCAATATAATTCAAAGCCAAAAGATAGCCATTGGAGAGATAAAAGTATCTGACATTATTTCATGCTAATTTAGAACAAGGCATGAAAAGTCAGCATACAATACAGAATAGGCCTAATAAGATGGTCATAATTAAAACAGATTTTGTAACAATTATGATAGAGAAATTAGATTTCTCAACAATTTAACGAGTGGGTTGTTCTTACCTAAAGTGATCTTACCTAAAGTTTTAACCTCATACCATGCCGATGACACCATTAAACTTCTGTGTTAGTCTTTGCTTTATTTTATGGCGGATGTACATTAATGGAGCACAGAGGAGAGTGTGTGTGGACAAAGTCACATGGATACATTTCAGTACACAGTTTTGTGAGGGGGTGTGTATCTCTATGTATGCATAGGGGCAAAGGGGACTTAAGAACTTTGGACAGCATCTGCAGGAAAAATAAGTAATTACAATAGAACCTCAAAGTTATGGACACCTCGGAAATAGAGGTTGTTCATAACTCTGAAATATTCGTAACTCTGTACAAGACATGAGGGGATACTTCTTAGGGATACTTCTTACACATGTTCCTGGTCATACAGATAGTAATATTAACTTTAAATAACATCATGAACACTTTGAAAGACTATAGATGGCAAGCCACATACAAAGTATTTGACATAGCAATGATTAAACCTGAAAAAGCTGTGAAAAATAGTACCTAAATGTATAGTACTGATCTGAATCTTCTTGGATCCTCTTTGGTGATAAGAAAACAGTTTCTTGTGCTATTTCTGCTCATTTCCCATCAGGGTTACCAGTATTGAGAGATTAGTTTTCTAGCCCCAAACAGTAATATTATAATATTACAGTAATATAATAATAACAGTAAGTGAAAAATATAAGCCAAAGAAGCAAAAGTTCATCAAAATGTTTATCATCTCAGATGATTATGAATCAAGTTTTGAATGAAAATGTAGGCCTGTTTTTACATTCAGATGGATTCTTCCATACCTACTCTATGAACTGTTGGATTAAGACTTGAGTTTTAGTCCCAGTTTGGCCACTGATTTCCTATGCAACCTTGGAAAAGCCACTTAACATCTCTATGCTCAACTTACCTTATCTCTAACATGAGGATAATAAGGCTTACTCGCTTTTGTAAAGTGGTTTGGAAGCTTTGACTAAAAAGCACAATTTCAGTAGAAAGTAGCACACCGATTCACAAAAGTAGTGTATGTGGAGTTAAACCTTGCTTCGTTATTAATTAACCAGTTCAGCATTAAGCATCCTAGCATTTAGACACTGGATCACATAAAGTTATGGCAAAAAGAGTAATGCTAGGTTAATAGTCATACTTGCTTGAATTAGATATCAAAATACCCATTACTCAAAAAAAATGGATAATGAGAATCAGGGCCAGCCATAACATGTAATTTCACACAATCAGTACTTTATCTATGCATTCATTTAATACCAGTGCATTTATATTTTAAACATCTAAGATTATTATTTTTTTACCAATATAAGATACAGGTACTGTAAGATAGTAGGTGATGAAAACCCACAAGTACTGGTAATTGGCAGCTGAGTAAATTTTTAATTATAATTGTAAGATGAAATAACATTTCAATTAATTAGGATGACATTAGCAAGCAGTATAAAATGCTCTGTTCTGGCCACAGACAATCTATTTTTAAAAGCCAGCAAGTTCCTTAGAGGATTGAAAAGCAATATGAGTTTCAAAAACAACCAGAACAAATTGTGACTAAATGTGGAGTTTTTAGCATTTACTTTCCCCCAAATAAAAATAAAATACAATAATAATAATAATAATAATAATAATAACAATAATAAATAAAAACCTAGTGTTTTTGTTGTACAATTGGTGGCAGTTTAGAAGAATCATTGAAATGACATAAAATTGGGTCTCATGCACTTTGAGCTCAGATTTAATGCTGCTGTTACGTCTGTTATTAAGTGTCTGTGATTAATACTGAAAACCTAGAGACCTTGAGAATTCACAAAAGAGATGGTATGCAATATGCATTCGGAGGGGGAAAATACTCAGCAATGTCTGGCTACATTCCCCTAGAAATTACTCCAGGCTATTCACCACTAAATCACAGGCTTGAATACACAACACACTCATTTTATTTACAGATTTAATAAATAGTTCCAGACTTTGAGAGATTATATTTCCTTAAATTTTATGAACATCACAAATACACAAGTGTGCAGTGAACTTTTTAAACACTGCTGAAGTTGCATGAACAATGCTCAGAACAAAGTCAGAGGATCTGCAAGTTCCAATCACAATAAAATAATAGGAAACAACAGCCATTTTCTAAATGCATCCACACAGCCCCAGGGTGCATAGTTTGCATAATACATAATGCAAGAACTGCTCAAACTTTTCAATACAAATATAGGGATAATGACTCAAATGGTAACTTCAAAAGCCCCTTTTTTGTTTTTGACATGTGACAAATTCAATGCATAATATTTAAGCAAAAGTGAAATCTTAACTCATCATTTATATAAGATCCTGGGGTATCATCCTAAACTTCTTTGAACTGATTGCACTGAATAGTCATGAAAATCTCATTCTCTCTGTCACCACCCAACCCTTCATTTCTAATTTTAACTGCTGCATAGAGATAAGAAAGAGGGAGAAGGAGAGATTTACTCTAATTGGAGCCATCATTTCTTACAGAATGCACAGTATGTAACATAAACACACATACAGAGCCCTAGGTGAAGGTGGGGACTAGAACCTTAACACAGATTCTAACCCTCTCTAACCAGGAAAAAAGAGGGTCAGATCTGCCACTCTTTTCACAGTCAAACTTCAATCCAAATCTCCAGGCGGCCCTTCTCACTCCCAGATTCAGGAGGCCAGGGAGATAAGAGAATGTTCCCAGGCTGTTTTCCCCTATTTGTACAGGTGTGCCCCACCCACACCTTTGATGTCTTCCTTCCCTGTCAGAGGCATTCTTGTGGTGCTAAATGTCTTTCTCCCTTCATCTGCATTCCCACATAAGGGACACTTCCCACTACTCATAGGGATTGATGGGAGAAGGTGCTGTCCCTACTCCATCCTAGCAGCACAATCCATACTGTCTTTAGTCCAGATCAGCATGATAACACAACAAATTCTCCTGCATTTTTCTTCCCAACTATCATAAACTTTCTACCATACTGAAGCATTAGCCTTCCATTGCCTTCTACAATACACAAGAGCATGGCCCATCCCATGATTAACCCTTCTTATTCTACCTCTGCAACAATGGCTAGCCCTTAGAGATATTCTCATTATTTGTCCTGCAAAGTAATAACATGTCTAAAGGTCAGTAGGGCCAGAGGGATCCCCTTTCGATAGACTGATGATGCTGATCCTAGTAGGGGCGGTTAGGGAGGTTAGCATTTGTAATTCATATCCAAAGCATGTCACGTTTTCCAGCATAATTTTACACAATAAAAGATCACTTGCACAACACAAGGAGAGCAACAATGTAAGACAAATGTTATGTTCAGGTTTCATATTTAAGTAATTCTATAAAATCAGTCTGAAAGGTTAAAGCTTTTTTTTCCAAATTGCTCATCTTACCTGAAAACAATACTGTGCTGTTTACTCCTGTATAAAATTATATAAACAGTATGTGATAAAAATATATCAATACAGCATGAGAGGATCCCTTGGGCTGTCTCCTTGGCCCCTTTTCTGTCTTGTTTTGATAACCTATAGGCAGGTGCATGGATGTCAATGCCAGCTCTATGCAGATGACCTTCAGAAGAGTATATCAGTTCCCAGTTTATCTGTGCAGGGCATTTGCTGTTGATTTTCAAATTATTTGGTTGATGTCAGTGTATTGGTACCTAGACGATTATGTGTAAAACATCTACGACTACCACCTCTCATCACCTCTTATGTACTATGGGTTGTGGAGACTTTGTGCCTGTATTTGTCACCAAAAATTCTGAAGGAGATTTTCAATATACACTGGTAGACGTGGGCAATTTTCTAGCTGGTAATGCTCTTCTCCAGTATGGTTCACTTAGTGGGTCACACCTCCTGTTCTGGTTAATGCCAGATTGATGCCATAGCTTGAGTAAATTTATAAGCAACATCACAGCCACCCTTTCTGCCTCTTAAAACTTGTGGTTGCTCCATATAAGGACAATTGACTGATTCTTCAGTGCCCATTTGCTGGCAGATATCTTGAGGAGGGTTGTTTGCTGTGAAACTAGTTGTTCTCTGAGGGCATCCGACTTACAGTGAGTAGGCTTAGATGACAAAATTTACAGACTAAAAACAATCCATTTCTGGTGTGTCAGACCACAAATTCAGCAAATTCATCAGCAAGTCTTGGTTTTCTGCTCCATAAAATAAATTACAGCAATGATGCAGCCATCAGTGATATGTGCAGTGGGGACCTCAAAACCCTTCCTGAGCCACTTACCATATTGAATCAATTATGTGCGACGGTAAATTGAACTGCAAAGAGCGTGAACAGGAAGTGATAAGGCTGCCATTTTTCTCCCATCCACACTTTCTGCTGTAATTTTACAAATAGCATAATCAGTTTGTGAAAAGAAACCTTGGCATTTTCAGTTTAACCAGTGACTTATTATTAAACGGGTAGACTGGAATGTTTTGTAAATTTGTGTCAAAATCATTAAATTGTTTCAATTTTAAAAAATCCCCAACAAATGAAACTTTTTTGACGTTTTCCAAACAAAATATTTTGATTTTTGATTCAAAGTGTTTGAATTTTCATTTGAAATTTTAATTCATTGTTATTAAAAATTATGGGAACACCCTTCCCCTCAAAACTCAGTTGAAAACAAAATGTTTTAGTTTTCCAGCCACCAACTGAAAAAAATCATTATTTGCACAGCTCTATAAAGAATACATACACAAAGAGGTAGAAAAATACCAGCAATACAAAAAGTTCTTGGTGAATGTTTGCTCAATTTTGTGATTAGTTTCCACCATGCCCACTCCCTTTTGTGCTTGCTTCCTATGAATATTCAAGTGATCAGGTATTCTTGATGACAGCCTTTTCCCAATAGTGAATTTCAAAGTAATAAGCATGAGTAGATCTGGAAAACTGAATTTTACTTTTACACAAGAGTCTGGGCATATCTGCTGGAAGTGTTTCCATGCTATCCAATCAGGCAAGAGAAACTATTGGGTTTGACTTAGCTTTGATTGGTCAGATAAATACTACAGCTAGAATTTGATATATATGGGATCAACCAGTAACAACACACTTTTCTTAATTAAACCCATAGAATCCAAAACATGTGAAAAAACAAATTCAAGGAAATCAAAATCAGTTTGTGGATATTTTGCAAGCTTCCACCCCACTCCCCCGGCTATATTTGTCAGATACGTTATTTGTTTTAAATTATTTCCTCAATTCTAGCTACAAAATGTTTAGACCTCACCAGTCCTTTTTTTTTTTTTTAGGCGCTTCTGAGAGTTTCCTAATTGTAAACCACATCTCATTGTAAGATTTTTAATTATGCTGATCTTAGTCACTTTCTAATATTAAAAGGATTTTAAAGGCTATGACAATATGAACCTAAAATTTTAGAAACTCAAAGATGGCAAAAGTAATATAATTATACTTTTAAATGGTGAGGATGCTTTTAATGCTTATAAAAAATGACAGATTGATAGCACTGTCTGGAGCCTAGCAGGATGCAGACAGATACTCTTCTGGCAGCTCTTTTCCTGTGGCCAATGATCTGTATTGCTCTGGTTATGTTTCTCCTGTCCAGAGTGCTGCAGATTTGTGATCAGAGTACAGATTTGTATGAACCCCACACGCTGATTTCATTAGTGACCATAAGACAAACTTGTTTCCCCTATCTATAGTGGTAGAGGTTAATACATTAAAGATTGTGCTAATCACTGCTAGATTTCATAAATCCTTAGACAACTTTTCTCACGGTGGCTGTTGGAAAATGATGTAAACTTATTGTACCAAATAATGGTCTGTGGAGAATTCACAAACATATGTGCTATCTCAAGCGTAGTGGGCATAGTTTTGCAAATTCTTATTCAACCAGTCCCACAGCAGCAGGATACAAATCTACAGGAGTAATAGAAGAAAAACACTTAACCTTCCCTGAGGTAAATGACACTTTGGGGATTTTGCCTTAATAAAGTATCAAAATTAGCCTAGGAAAATAAACACAATTCTTATGTTCACTGAGGTGTGGTTTGTACATCCATGTTGCAAGCTTGCGGTTTAGCAGGCAACCATGATTTGTATGCAACCACCAAATCGTTAGTGCTGCCTAAGACTAAGACAGTCAGATATCCAACTCCCATTGAAAATCAGTAGGAATTCTTCATCTAACCCTTTTGGCTTATCCCAATGGTTCCAAACTAGTTAGTGCTGGATATTTTTGCAGGAAAGTGTCTTTTTTTTTTTTGATTGCCAGCTCAGCCTTTTCCTGAATTTACTATGTAGCCACTTCATTTGAGGAAGGACAGAGTTCTCTGGAAGACAGGCAGTCTCTGTGTTATGTGTACAGAATGGAGGCTGCTTTTAGGCAGAATAAACTGGTACATCTGGTTTCACTTCCTGACTTACCTTTAATGTTAGTCCTGTGGTGTGCTGTTAAACAGTTGCCACAGGCTACCTCTGAGGTGGCTGCCCTGCAGTGATGGGAAAAATGATTTCTTTCTATATGGTTTGTAAGATGCATTTGGGGATCTGCTGAGATGAAAGGTGCTGCATTAAAAAAAAAGACATTTTTAATAAGAGACAAGAAAGCCTGAACAGCAGTATACAATAAATAAATGAAACCAGGAACAGCTAGAGAGATCAGTGGCATCAACTGGCACTCAGCATACAGCTGGTGTTCTCTTTCCTTGTCCTCCTGCCCCTGAAGGGATAGTTATGATATAGGAATCTATTTCTCAATATGGATGGGAGAATTGGTTCAGATAAAATAACAATCAGCCTGCTTCACTGCACTTGGTTCTTGTTTAGTTGACATGATAATAATAAATCAATGTAAGAGTCATATGCTATACAGCCCAGTGACCTAAAAAAGAGCAGGATGTGCAGACTGAGGGCAATTTATGACTTTCAGTGTTCAAAACTAAATACAAATCACTTTTTGGTAAGGTGCTCTTATAACAGGCAAGTTCTTTCTTGGTACTTCTGGCTACTCATCACTGTAGTATCGGAGAAATAACAAAAGCAGCCTGACTCTCTTCCTTCCTTGCGTGTAGGAAAAAGAAAATGATTAGTTTGTACTGGCTTCTTTGTCTCTATATGTGTGGGGTTGTTTGTGTGTATGTGTATGTCATAAATATAAAGGGAAGGGTAAACCCCTTTGAAATCCCTCCTGGCCAGGGGAAAGCTCCTCTCACCTGTAAAGGGTTAAGAAGCTAAAGGTAACCTCGCTGGCACCTGACCAAAATGACCAATGAGGAGACAAGATACTTCCAAAGCTGAGAAACAAAGGGTCTCTGTCTGTCTATATGCTGTCTTTGCCGGGGATAGACCAGGAATGGAGTCTTAGAACTTTTAGTAAGTAATCTAGCTAGGTATGTGTTAGATTATGATTTCTTTAAATGGCTGAGAAAAGAATTGTGCTGAATAGAATAACTATTTCTGTCTGTGTATCTTTTTTGTAACTTAAGGTTTTGCCTAGAGGGGTTCTCTATGTTTTGAATCTAATTACCCTGTAAGGTATTTACCATCCTGATTTTACAGAGGTGATTTCTTTACTTCTATTTACTTCTATTTCTATTAAAAGTCTTCTTGTAAGAAAACTGAATGTTTTTTTCATTGTTCTCAGATCCAAGGGTTTGGGTCTGTGGTCATTTATGCAAATTGGTGAGGCTTTTTATCCAACATTTCCCAGGAAAGGGGGGGTGCAAGTGTTGGGAGGATTGTTCATTGTTCTTAAGATCCAAGGGTCTGGGTCTGTAGTCACCTAGGCAAATTGGTGAGGCTTTTTACCAAACCTTGTCCAGGAAGTGGGGTGCAAGGTTTTGGGAAGTATTTGGGGGGAAAGATGTTTCCAAACAGCTCTTCCCCAGTAACCAGTATTTGTTTGGTGGTGGTAGCGGCCAATCCCAGGACAAAGGGTGGAATATTTCGTACCTTGGGGAAGTTTTGACCTAAGCTGGTAAAGATAAGCTTAGGAGGTTTTTCATGCAGGTCCCCACATCTGTACCCTAGCATTCAGAGTGGGGAAGGAACCTTGACAGTGTATGAAACATTAATTGAAGGAAAATTAAGCTGAAGAAATGAGGCTTCCTTTTTGTTCTGAGATTGGCTAGTTCTCTGACCATTCTTACTTCTTACCCCTTGTGGGATACTTCCCAGCTTTTGAGGCAAGCCGCATGAAAAATTTGGCCAGACTCTCTCATTAATCAGTGTGGCTCCACTGACTTAACAGAAACTGTGCCAATTTACACCTGCTGAGGATCTGTGCCCTTGTTTGCTGGGTAGAACTTGACCTAGACAAGGCCCTGGTGTATGCCCCACTCTGCTACCCTCTTTTAGATATGCCCATTCCCTACCGCTTCCTCCACCACTGCTGCTGAATCTACTTCCCCCGTATTATTTTCCTGTTCATATTTATTGTAAACCTAATAATGAAAAGCAGGCCAAAATGAAGTGTTTCAAGGAGCACTTTCCACAGATATATCTTTAAAACCTTGGCAACCTGAAGGAGACTTATATTTTCCCACATTATGGCAATAAGGGGGCCAGACTTAATGCAATATAGCAACACTATAATGCAAGAGAATGCAAGAGAAGTGCAAGAACTGGGGGAGTCCCAGGACTAAGAAATAAGTGAACCCCTGAGAGGATTATTCCTCTACTCCTTACAGCAAGATTCACTAGCATAAGGGGAACTGGAATGTTTTTAATAAACAACAGTAATGCAACTAAAAAACACACTAATACATGTTGACTAGAGAGAGCCTCAGGCTTCAGTGACAGGTAGGCTGCAAGGGGATGGGAACAATATTCCCTTCCCATTAGTTGTAAATAAATCACTTTGTGTGTGTATGTGAGAGAGAGAGAGAGAGATGATTCCAAGTAATCCACACATCTTTCAAGGAAATGTTTCCAAGTAATAAAAAAACTGTTATGTAGTTTGTATTTACAACATAGAATCATAGGACTGGAAGGGACCGCGAGAGGTCATCTAGTCCAGTCCCCTGCACTCAAGGCAGGACTAAGTATTATCTGGACCATTCCTGGCAGGTGTTTGTCTACCCTGTTCTTAAAAACCTCCAGAGATGGAAATTCGACAACCTCCCTAGGCAATTTATCCCAATGCTTAGCTACCCTGACAGTTAGGAAGTTTTTCCTAATGTCCAACCTAAAGCTCCCTTGCAGCAATTTAAACACATTGCTTCTTGTCTTATATTTAGAGCTTAACAAGAATAATTTTTCTCCCTCCTCCTTGTAACAACCTTGTATGTACTTGAAAACTGTTACAATGTCCCCCCCCTTCGCCCATCAGTCTTCTCTTCTCCAGACAAAACAAACACAACTTTTTCAATCTTTCCTCATAGATTTCTAGACCTTTCATCATTTTTGTCACTCTCCTCTGGACTTTCTCCAATTTGTTCATATCTTTCCTGAAATTTGGCACCCAGAACTGGACACAATACTCCAGCTAACGCCTTTTCAGCATGGAGTGGAAGAATTACTTCTCATGTCTTGCTTACAACTTGCTTACTCCTGCTAATCTAAATTGTTGATGAAGATATTGAACAGAACTGGATCCAGAACCAATCTCTGTGGGACCCCACTTGATATACCCTTCCAGCTTGACGGTGAACCACTAATGATTACTCTGTGGGAACACTTTTTCAACCAGCTATGGACCCACCTTATAGTAGCTCCATCTAGGCTATATGTCTCTAGTTTGTTTCTGAGAAGGTCATGTGAGACAGTATCAAAGGCCTTACGACAGTCAAGATATACCACAACTACCACTTCCTCCCATCCACAAGGCTTGCTACACTGTCAAAGAATGCTATTAGGTTTGTTTGACGTGATTTGTTCTTGACAAATCCATGTTGGCTGTTACTTATCACCTTATTATCGTCTAGGTGTTTGCAAATTGATGGCTTGATTATTTGCTCCATTATATTTCCAGATACTGAATTTAAGATGACTGGTCTGTAATTCCTCAGGTTGTCCTTATTCACATCTCGTCCGTCTTCCATGAGTTTTTGAAGATAATTACAATGGCTCAGATATCTCCTCAGTCAGCTCAATCAGTATTCTAGGATGTATGTGTTTGAAGACATCTAAATTCTATCAAAGTCATTTTTAACTTGTTCTTTCCCTATTTTAGCCTCAGATCCTACCTCATTATCACTGGCATTCACTATGTTAGATGTCTGATCGCTACTAACCTTTTTTTGGTGAAAACTGAAACAAAAAGGTAATTTAGCACTTCTGCCATTTCCACATTTTCTGTTATTGTCTTTCTCCCCTCATTGAGTAATGGGACTACCCTCTACTTGTTCTAATGCTTCTAATGTATTTTTAGGATGTTTTCTACAAATACCTATTAAAAGGATGGACTGAGAGGAAATTTCTAATAGATTATAGTGCTTCAAATACAATCTAGACACAGATGATGCCCTCCCTCTTTAAAAGGTGTGTACATTTTCCCTTCCCTTGACAATGTCAAAAGGAGTTTTTCCTCACTTTCTTCACCCACCCCTGGAGTTCTGTGAGAGCATTGAGAGCATTGGTGGGGAAGCTTGCCAGATATTTTCTCTCATTAGTGGATTTCAGTATCTAGGACAGTGAGTCCGTTACATTTTTCAAGTATGACACTCGCAGAAGAAAGAGTGGGGAGGGGTAGGGGAAAAGAAGAAACTGTGCTTTTTCTCATTCTGGTATGCCTTCCAGCATTCCACCAGGGCATGTCATTCCCTGGCTTCTGACTGTATTCTCTGTGCGCACAATACATTCTGTAGGTATACAAAACACAAATAATATAGCTTACTTCAATATTGAACCTAAAAACCAAATATTAGTTATTCCTTGAGATTCTTGCCCCCCCCCCCAGCACAAACACATCTCTACTGATGCTGTGTATGTACATAAGAATGATTTTTTGCAACTACTTTAGCACTACGAAAGTATTATAATACTCTTTAATTCACGGAGCATAACCCCCCCCCCCAAAAAAAAAAAAGCTTTTCACTTCAACAACTCATTCAATCCATTATTATTTCCTACTATAGTAAGGCAATAGCTACATCATCTTCCCAGATGTCCATACCTCTTCTGTATCTTTCTGACGTATCCTCTGCACCTGTACTCTTCCTTTCTTCCTATACCTACTAGTACTTAACCTTCAGTACCCACCAAGAAACAACTATATGTGTAGTCTAGTACATAATCATCAGGTCTACTGTCTTAATTTAATCAGTTATAACAAAATAAAACAAAGGTACGCTTTTGATATCTAGAGTCAGTGAGCTTTCAATTAGTTTCAGAGTAACAGCCGTGTTAGTCTGTATTCACAAAAAGAAAAGGAGGACTTGTGGCACCTTAGGGGCTAACCAATTTATTTGAGCATAAGCTTTCGTGAGCTACAGCTCACTTCATCCGATGAAGGTGGCATAAGGTGCCACAAGTACTCCTTTTCATCTTTCAATTAGTGTAGAGCCCACAGTGATTGGATCAGTATGAAAAAAGGTTTTGCGGTGGATACGAGTTTTATTATAGGACTATACTTCTATTTTATTTTATTTTATTTTAAAGCTGTGGATTTTGAATGCTGGTTAACAGGATTACCAACAAAGTGGTGTCCTCAATTCCAGCCCATATATGTGATTGTAGTTTTAAACCAGCCTTCAGTACTTTTTGCAATATGTTTTTTTTTTCTTTTTCCTTGTAAAAACGTTATTTTGAAACTTGAACAGCAAAAAAATGGTCTTTTGTGTGGGTTGTATTATCAAAGGAAATGTCCCATTTAGAAAAACAAAAACAGCACTGTGTGGTATTATCAATTTAGAAGAAGAAAGAACAAGGTCTTTGTTCTAAAGTGGACAGAAGGTTAGGAGGTGACTTATTCATGGTTTACAAAATAATTAACAATTTGAGAACTTACCTAGGGATGTGGTGGATTCTCCATCACGGATGTTTTTGATTGTGGATATTTTTAAAGATACATTAACTCAAATAGAAGTTATGGCCTTGATGTATGAAATGATTGGTTCTTTGGCCTGTGTTGTATAGGTGGCCTTGAAATCTATGAAGTGTACATGTACTAATCTGCAGGGTCAACATTTTCATAATGGAGATCTCCCAAGGCAAAAACGGGAGTTGGGTGCCAAGCTGCCCTTTGAAAATTTTGCTTGTAACTTTAACTTTGTTCATTAGCTTTAAAATGGCAAGCATGAGATCAGCCAGAAACAACTTCCAGCAGGGACTCATTTAACAGATAGGACCGCAATGCTCCACAGCTCGCTAGTCCAGTTACAAAGACAGCTCTGCTCCTGTGGCAATAGAGAATGAATCTGCAATGCAAAGTATTCCACAATTGGAAGGGAATTAAATGCTAAAGACACATTATCATACTTGAATCTTCCTAAGTTATAGTAGATTTATCTATCCAAACCTACTTGATTGATTTATCTAGATCTAGCTAAAGCTATTGAGATTTGCCTTCCGTATCCAGGGATTTCCAACATACTTGTCACCATATTATTCAAAGAATGTGTTTAAAATTGAAATGCAGGATGATCAAAGGTAGACTCATTTTCTTCTCACTCTTCTTTTATTTTCCTTACTATCCAGTTCTTGTAATTAGAAATCAATCTTTCCAAGCAGTTTGATTGATTTGTCATGATTGATCTTGTGTGTGTGGTTGGGAAGGGGGAAATAATTTCTATAGCCTTTACTTGACATTTCAGTAGAATTTTCCTCATTAAGTGTTTATATTGGCAGACTGGAAATGTATGATCTGAGTCAGGCAATGGTTTCCAGCTGAGCATGAGTTATAGTTGTTTTTTTTAATGCAAATTACTAATTGCAATGTTGTTAAAATTAAAACAAGTTTAATACATTAAATAATGCCATGCCACAAAAGCCAATATGGTCAATTCTCTGCTGGTGTAAATGGAGAGAGCTCTATTGAATTCAGTGAAGTGTTCCTCCTTTACAATAACAGATAATTTGACCTATGGTAAATTCAGTAAGAAAATGCTTTCCAGCGGAAGAAGTACTGAACAGAAGTAAAAGTGACAGTGGTTATTAAAAAGTGTACAAAAGCTAATGAGGTAATAGTTTAAGAGTTAATATATGCAATGGAATGATATAAATATACATAACTGCAAAACTATCTGGTGCATGATACACTAACTTGTCTATTGTAACTATGAGTCCTTTTCAATAGACGTCTACCAGATTCTCCACCTTTACTCACACAGCGTAGTACCTTAGGGCTTGATCCTACAAGGTGCTGAGCACTCTGGCCCAGATCTAGCAAAGCACTTAAGCCTGTGCTTAACTTTAAGCATGCAGGTAGTCCCTTAAAGTTAAGCACATGTTTGCATTTTTTAACTGGATCGTTGCCAGAGTTCTCATTACCTTGTAGGATCAATGTCTTAGTACCAAGTGTTCCCTTGGGGCCAGATCCTTCCCTGTTAGGGCCTCTTTGTACCACTCAAGCAGCAGAAAACTATTCTAAAGCCAGCTTAGGTCCCAGTAGTCTTAAGTCCCAGCATATGGGGATCTTTGGCTGGCATAGAGGTACTATCATGGCTCTATTGCCATCCCCCACTCCCTGAGGCCTATGTGGGTATGGCAAAATGGCAAAAGAACCTTTGTGGCTAAAACCTCCCTGTGGCCAGTGGCCAGATACAAGGGAGCGACAGCACATGGGTGGCATGGTGTTTTTAACAGGGTTTTTGCACTCATGCGTGGGCATACACATACACACAGTTATGCCAGGTGCGGTTCAGATGCATCAAACAAATTACAACATGAATAAATGGTTTGCAGAATCTGGCCTTAGTGTACATCCCACTCACCCAATGGGATTGTTGTTTGTTAGCTTGGCATCTAAAATGTTCTGTCGTGTACACATTTTTTAGAAAAACAAAAATATGTATTTAACAACTTCTGGAGGATAGGGTAACATCAAATATTTTATTAAACAAATGGAAGATTTAAAGACATGTTAGAATCTCAAACAGTATGTTTCCCCATCAAGGAATAGTAGTTTTTATTATTTTTTGTATGTGACATGCTGTCTTGTATAATTGTAAAGGTTAAACAGGACTGGCTATATAATATATCTTTCAAAAAGTCTTTTTCTACATAGTTTCTCCCCAGTGATGATGCTTATAATGGGCAATAATAACTACTTTGCCATTTGGTTCCTTGCAGACCACAGTGATGAGTGAGCCATAAGGTGCCCATGATTCTGACCTTGTAACCTATGAAAAACATCAACTTTTATTTTTTCCAACCATTGTAAAAATGTGTGTGTTAAAATACATAAGCACATAAAATTATTTTAAAGGAAGCTTTTTGGGTGAGCCAAAGGCAGACTAAGGCATTAAAAACAAGTGCAATTATAAAAGGGACATCAGTGCTCCATGGACACTGCATAATCAGGTGAATCATAAAATATCAGGGCTGGGAGGGACCTCTGGAGGTCATCTAGTCTAACCCCCTGCTCAAAGCAGGACCAATCCCCAATTTTTGCCCCAGATCCCTAAATGGCTCCCTCAAGGGTTGAACTCACAACGCTAGGTTTAGCGTGCCAATGCTCAAACCACTGAGCTATCCCCCTAAAGGTGGCTGTAATTGGGTCATTGGGAAGTATGCAGTAGGCGAGATATTGATTAAAAAAAAAAACTCGTCTACACATTTGGGAAGAACAACAGAGTGGACCAAAAAACAAAATGTGTGTATTTTGGGAAGTAATGCTATTATCCCTGTTGTAACATTATTTTATGTTGGTATTATCCCATAAATGTATATATAATGAAAATTCAGAGATTAGTATTATAATTAGCCACTCGTGTTTTCCATATGAGACTAAGCTGTATTTATCCATGTTCCACAAGTTTTAACTCTCCCACATAATAGTTTCCATTGCTAGTTAGATTGTCCAAACTGTAGCATCAAGCAATGGCTTTCAAATATTTTCAGCTCAAAATTCTGATATTGCTAACCAAAATTTAAGGACCCCTTGTCAAACTCTTTTGAATGCAATTACTCTTTCCCTCTCATCTGTCTCTGCTATCTTTCTAGGGTTGCTTCAAAGGACTTGTGGTTTTAGGTTATATTTTCTTTTCATGGCTGAAGAGGCACATGCAAATCATTGTGGGTGAGAGTTCCTGACCAGAACAGTACGGGGCCTTATCCATACACAGAGGGGTGTTTCCACTCATGGATTGATCCCTTTTTTGTGGAACAGGAGCCTAGCAGCCTATGTGACAGTGATCCACACCCTCAGTTTCAACTCAACAGAGCTTACGCTGCAGATCAGGAATTTGTGTGTGGGACGGGGGAGATCTGGGGACAGGAGTGATTAGGACAGAGGCAGGGATTATTACCTCACAGATCCTGCAAAAGTTTACCTCACAAAAGACAATACAGGTTTAGCCGTGTTAGTCTTGGTTAGTCTCTAAGGTGCCACAAGTACTCCTTTTCTTTTTGAAAAGACAATACAGTTATGGACCCCTATATTATCTTTCAACATACACATCCAGCTTGAAGGATTCTGACAGGTTTAGGAATCCTGTCAATAGAGCAGCACTACGCAGAGGAACGGCAATTGACCCAACTCTGGCCTGGGAACAGGGAGTAAATCCTCCATGCAGAAAGTTTGCTGCATCCCCAAGACCAACTGGGCATTTAGTGGGTCCTGATTTGCTCCCCATAATAGGTTGAGAGGGCACATGCAACCATCTTGAAAGGTGTCTGGTCTTGTTGTTATGGAACTGGCCCGGACACAGGAGACCTGAGATCAGCTCCCTCCTCTACCACAGACTTTCTTGGGCAAATAACTTAGGGCGTGTCTGCACTGGAGTTAAAAACCCATGAAAGTCTACACCACAATTAAACAGCCCCTTAGCCTGATCCTCGTGAGCCTGAGTAAGCTATAGACGCTTAATTGCAATGTAGACATACCCTTTGTTCTCCATCCCTAAAATAGGGATAACAGTACTTTCTTTCCTCACAGGCTTGTTGTAAGAATAAACAAATACATTAGAGATTCGGAGGTGCTCAGATACTACTGTGATGGGGGCTATTGGGTTTCTCCTCAGGAGGGAGTGATGATGCCCTGAGTAATTTGCAACAGGGCGGATTAATCTTTTGTAGATGGAGCCCCAAGTTTCTTCTCCAAGAACATTTTTCACATTAATATAGTTTTTTTGTACACAGCATATATAATTCCTACCAAGTTAGACTGATCTTGGGGGCTTATTTTTTTTCAAAATGCTTTTAGTTTCTTATTCGAACTTGTACATTTAATCATAGAATCATAGAATATCAGGGTTGGAAGGGACCTCAGGAGGTCATCTAGTCCAACCCCCTGCTCAAAGCAGGACCAATCCCCAATTAAATCATCCCAGCCAGGGCTTTGTCAAGCCTGAACTTAAAAACTTCTAAGGAAGGAGATTCTACCACCTCCCTAGGTAACGCATTCCAGTGTTTCACCACCCTCCTGGTGAAAAAGTTTTTCCTAATATCCAACCTAAACCTCCCCCACTGCAACTTGAGACCATTACTCCTTGTCCTGTCCTCTTCTACCACTGAGAATAGTCTAGAACCATCCTCTCTGGAACCACCTCTCAGGTAGTTGAAAGCAGCTATCAAATCCCCCCTCATTCTTCTCTTCTGCAGACTAAACAATCCCAACTCCCTCAGCCTCTCCTCATAAATCATGTGTTCCAGACCCCTAATCATTTTTGTTGCCCTTCGCTGGACTCTCTCCAATTTATCCACATCCTTCTTATAGTGTGGGGCCCAAAACTGGACACAGTACTCCAGATGAGGCCTCACCAATGTCGAATAGAGGGGAACGATCACGTCCCTCGATCTGCTCGCTATGCCCCTACTTATACATCCCACAATGCCATTGGCCTTCTTGGCAACAAGGGCACACTGTTGACTCATATCCAGCTTCTCGTCCACTGTCATCCCTAGGTCCATTTCTGCAGAACTGCTGCCTAGCCATTCGGTCCCTAGTCTGTAGCGGTGCATTGGGTTCTTCCGTCCTAAGTGTAGGACCCTGCACTTATCCTTATTGAACCTCATCAGATTTCTTTTGGCCCAATCCTCCAATTTGTCTAGGTCCTTCTGTATCCTATCCCTCCCCTCCAGCGTATCTACCACTCCTCCCAGTTTAGTATCATCCGCAAATTTGCTGAGAGTGCAATCTACACCATCTTCCAGATCATTTATGAAGATATTGAACAAAACCGGCCCCAGGACCGACCCCTGGGGCACTCCACTTGACACCGGCTGCCAACTAGACATGGAGCCATTGATCACTACCCGTTGAGCCCGACAATCTAGCCAACTTTCTACCCACCTTATAGTGCATTCATCCAGCCCATACTTCTTTAACTTGCTGACAAGAATACTGTGGGAGACCATGTCAAAAGCTTTGCTAAAGTCAAGAAACAATACATCCACTGCTTTCCCTTCATCCACAGAACCAGTAATCTCATCATAGAAGGCGATTAGATTAGTCAGGCATGACCTTCCCTTGGTGAATCCATGCTGACTGTTCCTGATCACTTTCCTCTCATGTAAGTGCTTCAGGATTGATTCCTTGAGGACCTGCTCCATGATTTTTCCGGGGACTGAGGTGAGGCTGACTGGCCTGTAGTTCCCAGGAGCTCTGTCTTCACCTTTTTTAAAGATTGGCACTACATTAGCCTTTTTCCAGTCATCTGGGACTTCCCCCGTTCACCACGAGTTTTCAAAGATAATGGCCAATGGCTCTGCAATCACAGCCGCCAATTCCTTTAGCACTCTCGGATGCAACTCGTCCGGCCCCATGGACTTGTGCACGTCCAGCTTTTCTAAATAGTCCCTAACCACCTCTTTCTCTACAGAGGGCTGGCCATCTACTCCCCATGTTGTGATGCCCAGCGCAGCAGTCTGGGAACTGTCCTTGTTAGTGAAGACAGAGGCAAAAAAAGCATTGAGCACATTAGCTTTTTCCACATCCTCTGTCACTACTAGGTTGCCTCCCTCATTCAGTAAGGGGCCCACACTTTCCTTGGCTTTCTTCTTGTTGCCAGCATACCTGAAGAAACCCTTCTTGGTACTCTTGACATCTCTTGCTAGCTGCAGCTCCAGGTGCGATTTGGCCCTCCTGATTTCATTCCTACATGCCCGAGCAATATTTTTATACTCTTCCCTGGTCATATGTCCAACCTTCCACTTCTTGTAAGCTTCTTTCCTTTTTGTTTAAGATCTGCTTGGTTTTCACCGTTAAGTCAAGCTGGTCGCCTGCCATGTTTACTACTCTTTCGACTCATCGGGATGGTTTGTCCCTGTAACCTTAACAGGGATTCCTTGAAATACAGCCAGCTCTCCTGGACTCCTTTCCCCTTCATGTTAGTCCCCCAGGGGATCCTACCCATCCGTTCCCTGAGGGAGTCGAAGTCTGCTTTCCTGAAGTCCAGGGTCCGTATCCTGCTGCTTACCTTTCTTCTCTGTGTCAGGATCCTGAACTCAACCAACTCATGGTCACTGCCTCCCAGATTCCCATCCACTTTTGCTTCCCCCACTAATTCTTCCCTGTTTGTGAGCAGCAGGTCAAGAAAAGCTCCCCCCCTAGTTGGCTCGTCTAGCACTTGCACCAGGAAATTGTCCCCTACGCTTTCCAAAAACTTCCTGGATTGTCTATGCACCGCTGTATTGCTCTCCCAGCAGATATCAGGAAAATTAAAGTCACCCATGAGAACCAGGGTGTGCGATCTAGTAGCTTCTGCGAGTTGCCGGAAGAAAGCCTCATCCACCTCATCCCCCTGGTCCGGTGGTCTATAGCAGACTCCCACCACTACATCACTCTTGTTGCTCACACTTCTAAACTTAATCCAGAGACACTCAGGTTTTTCTGCATTTTCGTACCGGAGCTCTGAGCAGTCATACTGCTCCCTTACATACAGTGCTACTCCCCCACCTTTTCTGCCCTGCCTGTCCTTCCTGAACAGTTTATAACCATCCATGACAGTACTCCAGTCATGTGAGTTATCCCACCAAGTCTCTGTTACTCCAATCATGTCATAATTCCTTGACATCACCAGGACCTCCAGTTCTCCCTGCTTGTTTCCAAGGCTTTGTGCATTCGTATGTAAGCACTTGAGATAACCTGCTGATCGCCCCTCATTCTCAGTATGAGGCAGGAGCCCTCCCCTCACAGACGTTCCTGCCTGTGCTTCCTCCCGGTATCCCGCTTTCCCACTTACCTCAGGGCTTTGGTCTCCTTCCCCCGGTGAACCTAGTTTAAAGCCCTCCTCACTAGGTTAGCCAGCCTGCTGGCAAAGATGCTCTTCCCTCTCTTCGTAAGATGGAGCCTGTCTCTGCCCAGCACTCCTCCTTCATGGAACACCATCCCATGGTCAAAGAATCCAAAGCCTTCTCTCCGACACCACCTGCGTAGCCATTTGTTGACTTCCACGATTCGACGGTCCCTGCCCCGGCCTTCTCCTTCCACAGGGAGGATGGACGAGAACACCACTTGCGCCTCAAATTCCTTTATCCTTCTTCCCAGAGCCATGTAGTCCGCAGTGATCCGCTCAAGGTCATTCTTGGCAGTATCATTGGTGCCCACGTGGAGAAGCAGGAAGGGGTAGCGATCCGAGGGCTTGATGAGTCTCGGCAGTCTCTCCGTCACATCGCGAATCTTAGCCCCTGGCAAGCAGCAGACTTCTCGGTTTTCCCGGTCAGGGCGGCAGATAGATGACTCAGTCCCCCGGAGGAGAGAGTCCCCGACCACCACCACCCGTCTCCTTCTCTTGGGAGTGGTGGTCGTGGAACCCCCCATCTCAGGACAGTGCATCTCATGCCTTCCAACCAGCGGAGTCTCCTTCTGCTTTCTCCCCCCAGATATATCATCTGGTCCACTCTCCGCAAAGGTATCTGTGGAGAGAACATGAAAGCGGTTAGCTACCTGTGTCCGCATTGCTGGAACCCGGACATTCCCCCTTCTTCTTCTGGAGGTCACATGTTGCCAAGCTTCTTCACTGGCCTCTTGGCTCCGCTGTGCAACCTGCTCTAAATCTTTAGAGCTTTGTGCCCGTAGAAGCATATCTTGACTTTTGTCCAAAAATCCTCAGTTTCTCGTATGCAACGCAGGGTCGTTATCTGTTGCTCCAGACCTTCAATCTTCTCTTCCAATATGGAGACCAGCTTGCACTTTGTACAGACAAAGTCGCTTCTGTCCTGTGGAAGAAAGACAAACATGGCACATCTAGTGCAGCTGAACCCCCCCTTCCATATCACCTTCCTACTATGAGCTTCCTCAGAGAAGTTGGCAAGATGTAAGCCTCACTGGGCTCACTCCAGGCGAACTCCCAGGCAAACTCCTGCTGTGTGCTGCTCTGCTGGTTCGCCGCCGCTCAGCTGGTTCTCAAAGCTCTGGCTATTTTTAAACAGCCAGGCTTCCCTGAAACAAACAAACAGACAGCCCCAATGCCCGCCCCCTGCAGGCTACCAGCCAATCAGGCACTCGCTCAGGCTCTCACACTGCCCCCCCAGCAAACACACACTCAGATACTTACTCAGCAAACACGCACTCGTAATCGTAATAATAAGTTTTCTAACATGCACTTAATAACATTCAAAACATGGCTTGGAAGAGGAGCAGCAAGGAAAGGAAATGGAAAACAATGTTTTCTGATTTTCTGAGCTATTAGCCTCCAAGAACCTCAGTACTGAACTGTGAAACACAAAAATGAATGCAGCACAAACAAACTGAGATTACTACATACAGAACTGAGGGTCTGTAGTATAAATGTGAAAGATAATCTCAAATTTTATTTTAAAAAAATGTCGCTTGTCTTTTCCCATGCAAAAATAGCCTTGAAAACAATACCAATGTAAAATGGTGACTAGGGTTAGAAGTTTCAATGTAATTTTGTCATGAACTTTATGTGCTATTCATGTTCCCCTTGCCAATTCCCTTAGGACTCATGGAATTCATGGATCAGTAGACTTCAAAGCAATTCATGGTCATTATGTATGGTGCCTCCAGGCTGCTTTCAATAATCAGACTTACTGAGAGAAATTTGGGGCCCTGGTATATTATGTTTCCTGCGTTCCCACCCATTCCCATTTCGCCCCATTTACACAGATGTTACAGATGTTTTGCAGGGGCCCTGAGCTCAGGGCCCTGGTACAATTTCCCTGATGATAGTAATAGGACAGCTTCCCAGGGACTACCTGCAGTTCATTCAGGCCCTTTGCTGACCTCTGAGCACAAAGGAAACGATACAGTTTTGTTTGTTCTCAGTGTGGTTTCCAGTGGACAAAGGGCCACATCCCAAACCCACCACTACAACTAGCATTCATTGGCAATTCTGTTGGCAGTCATGGCCAAGAAGCCAAGGACTAATGTGTGTGGTGGCTAATTTGATCCCTCAGACTTATTAGGAGCTTTTTGCAGAACAGGGCTGAGGCACAGTGTCAGGGCAATGTGGGGAAGCTTGCAGTGGCATTGACCATTGTGCATCGTTGTTGGCATACATAGTGGGTTTCAGTGACCAGAGCTGTCGCTTCAGCAAATTTCAAGAGCATTACATTCATTTCAGTAAGTATGTGTAGTTTTGGATTTTTCCTTGAAATTGAGCAATTTTTAAGTCAGATGGTGATGTGTGTGTTCAGTCAACTCAGTCGCCATACTCACTTGCACGAGGGAATGCACAAGCTAAATTTACACGAGAGAATACATTCTAATCTGTGAATTTTACTAACCTGATCCAAATAACAAAGCCTCCCGGGAGTAACTGCTTAGGAAAGGTATAGATAATTGTGGCACAACCAAAGCAAAGAAAGGCAGAAGGCCTTTCCTTCCTCCTAAGGTTACTATAGAATTGGACAGGTTTCAGAGTAGCAGCCATGTTAGTCTGTATTCGCAAAAAGAAAAGGAGGACTTTTGGCACCTTAGAGACTAACCAATTTATTTGAGCATAAGCTTTCGTGAGCTACTTCATCGGCATCTTTAAAAAAAAAAACAGAATTGTTTGTTCACCAGCCTTTCTGTTGCGGAACCTTTGAACATACTCTATGTATTTAGAATTTAGAATTTTACAGACTCTTCCAGCACAAGCAAATTGTTTAAAGGTCAATTAATACTTTATAACGCTGACAATGGGAGTTAAAGCTTTTTTTTTTTTTAGTCTAAATCATAAGGTGGCCAGAGTGGTTTGTGGTACAAACATCAGGCAGCACAAGCTGTTGATTTTTGTTTTGCTGGGAGTGCTGATCAATAACTTAATGGGAGTTTTTAGTTCCACAAAGAGCCAATCATAAGATTTCTTAGGTTTACATTGAAACTCAGGGCTATTCTGGCAGTTGTTAATTGGCTACATTCATCTCAACATGCTGCAACAGGGAAAACAACATTGCTCATTCTAAGCCCAGAGCCATGCTGTGGTGTATTACCAGTATGTGGATTTTGTGTTCATGCTTGTTGTGTCTTTGTCTTCTTTACTTTATTGCCCTATACTGGCTCTAGCAACATGCTGCTGGTGGTTGTTTATCCTCCTGCCTTTGTTCCTGTGAATGGCAGTAAAACTATGGAACAACACCAGACAAAGTTTAGTTTTTATTTTCACTGGAACTGACAACATCTTTTTGGGAGGTTGGTTCTTCTTCCATTTAATGTTTTCATGTTTCCTGCTCCCCTTTGTACATGATTCTCTTCTGTATCTCCACTGACAAAAATATAAGGGGGTAGGGAAAAGAGAGAGAGGACAGTGCTGCTTCCATGCCTGTCATTTCCCCCTATAGTGTAGGTTTCTGTATAGCTTGGAATTCTACGATCTTCCTAGGTGAAGGGACAAAACAAGTATTTGCACTTCTCCCCCATTCCTTTTCCCTCTCTTTCTTCCTGCTTTTGAGGGCGTATGATATTATCAGTACCAGATGCACATGAAACACCAGGTTGTAGCGATGGGAGAATTTGGAATTGCACTTGAAGCAGTGAAAGAAGTACTGTAGTCTTAAAATTCCACACATTGTGCAAAGGATTTCCTGTCTTGCAGGGATGTATCCCACTGAATAATAATATGCTCCCTTCCAGCGTGACAGGAACAATTTTAAAACTCCAGTTCTAGAGTAGAGTCAGCCATGGCTAGGTGACTAGCTTTCAGTTTCGGAGGTGCTCCCCCTCTTTTCTTCTGCAGAAGATGAAATACTGGTGGAGATGTCATGAGTGGATGAATTTTAATAAAGGACTGTCATACTTTCCTAAGCACAGTCTTCCACCTGCACAGGGGGTTTTGCAAATCAGGGCTTGTGTTGTTACCTGAAGACTAATTTAGTTAGCCAGAGATTCTTTTTAAAAAATCACCATTTTGTTGGAAAGTCCATGGTAGCCATCCTGGCTGTAATCATATCTAATCTGTCTGAAATACTTCTTGAGCATCCATCACCGATGTAGCTATAGCCCTGAGTTAATTCCTGTAAATCTCTTTATAATCCGTTCAGCTGATATCACTCTTGGGTATCACTAAACATAGTAATTTTTTCTCCTACACAGAAATAGACATATATGCCTTTCTGTTTCACAGTACATTTCAAGGTTTTCTCGAGAGGAGCATCTGTTACTAGGTGATGTAATTGTAATTATAAGTCTTCACTCTTCCTAATAGTGCTGTTCGTTCCAGGACATTCTTAGGTGTTATCAGAGGCTTTTTTGACTAGCTAAATTAAGCAATACATACATCCTGTCTCAGCAACCTTCAGAACTTCTTCATGCCTTTCGTTTGGGTCCTGTAGGTTTGACTGTGATGAAATCTGACGATGACATGAACAATAGTGAGTTAGCACATAGGAAGACAGAATAAAACTAGAGTGACCTAGAGACATTGAAGTGGGGGCTGCTGGCAATAAGGGGAAATGTGGTACCAAGAAATAGAGTCCCACACTTAAGATGAGCCAAGAGCACTGATACTGTACAAAATGATGAACATAATCATAGCCTCATCCTTATCCTATTAAAGTGATCATAGGTTTGTTTTCATCTAGTATTCAGAGTACTTTTTGAAGTTTTTTCCATGTCGGCTTATACTGTCTCATTAGCTCCATGCTGCCTTGTCTGTATCCATCTATTGTCTCTTGCCTTATGCTTAGATTGGTAGCTCCTTGGAGCAAGGGCTATCTTTCTGATCTGTGTTTGTAGCACAGCACCTAGCATTGTGGGGTCCTTGTCCATGGTGGGGGTCTTAGGTGCTATCACAGTACAAATAATAATAATGGGTTCTTTCTGGTCAAGCCCCGAAGCACGTGTCTTTCCAATATATAAACTATAACCTCCTTTAATCAAAATTCTTTTCCACCTGTAGACCTGCTGGCTCTTGCAGCATTGTCTTGAAGGTCACCAAATCCAGGATCAAGCAGATTACAGAGTCATGTCCCTCAGCAGAAGTGCCCTTCTGCCTTTCCCTGCCCCACATTTACAACCCGGATGATATTTGCTCAGATGATCCTCGTGACTCCTTCAGTGTCAGAAGCAGTTTCAGAAGGATCCAGGAGATTTAGGTCTTTGGAGGCCAAAACCAAAATGTTAAGCAGCAGATTTCAAAGTATAAGAATACAGGGAAAAATCTATCCTTGTAATAACTTTACTGAAGTCAATGGACTTACCCAGAGAAGAATTTGATCTGTTATGCTCTCCAAGTGAACTAACATTCAGAAAGACTGCCTCACTTCAGCCTTAACTTCTCTGTGCCTCAGTTTCCTCAACTGTAAAATGTGAATAATGCCTACCTTACAGTGTTTTGTCATGTTCACTTATTAAATGACCATGAAGTACTTTGAGATGGAAAAAATAAATAAAAATTTCTTAGCCTAAGGACATCTTCCTGGAAAGAAAAATAATTCTGTTTCATGCAAGTATATGTCAATTTGATCCTTTGGATCAGATGCTCACACAAGTCAGATCCCAGATTTCTTAGTGATATGACAAACTTTGTAGAAAGGAGACGCTATTCAGAATCATCAGAAAAGTCAACTTACAACCCTGATTCTTGCCAGATGCCATGGAAGGGGATGTAGGTCATGTGCCAAGTTGACATAGGCCTGCAGTACAACAGGAGAAACTGTTTGCAAATAGTGGCTAAAAGCAGGTTCATTAGCTCCCTTCTACTACCTCAGAGCTGTCTGCAGATCTCCCAACCAGTCTGTGATCCGTTCCCCACAGAGTGCCACCAGGAACTGGGGTACCACTGAGCCTTCTGACCCATCAGCCTGAACTCCCTCTCACACTATGCTTCTGTGACAAGCTGAAAAGCCTTCCAGCCTGCACTTTCACCAACATTCAAACAGGTAGGGACACAGCCAGCTGCAGTTACACGCAGGCTCTCTAACCACCAGCTTCCCAGCCTACGACCCCAGAGCAGTACCATCCTGCCCTGGTCAAATCTGGCCAGTATATAAGTTTAATACCCTGTCCAACTCTCCCTCAATGTGAAGAGAACAATGCACACTTGTGGTAACCAAGCAGAGATTTTCCTCAAACACTCCAGTTAAAGCTCACTGGTTTGGATTAAAACATAAAATAAGTGTTTTAACTACAAAAGACAGATTTTAAGTGACCATAAGTGATAGCAAACAGATCAAAGCAGATATCTAGTAAATAAACAAAACACAAACTAAGTCTAAGATACTAGAAAGATAGGATATGAACTAGCAAATTCTCACCCTGGCTGATGAGACAGGTGGTCTGCAGATTCTTATGGGACAAGCTACACTTGCTTTACAGCTTGGAATCCCCAGGTCTTTCATACACAGGCTAGAACTCCAGCACTTCCCCCAGTTCAATCTTTGTTCCTCATGTGTTTCCAGTTGTCTCCTTGTGTGGGGACTGAAGAACCACTGATGATGTCACTCCCTGCTTTATATAGCTTTAGCATATGGCGGGAATTCTTTGTTTCAAAACTTGGTTCCCAGACCAGTTTGTGGAAAAATACTGACAGCCCAGATGGAGTCCAGAATCATGTGGCCTGGTCCCATGTCCTTGTAGAATCATAGCAATCATTACTTACAGGCTGGCTGGAGTGTTCTCAGGAAGGCTCACCAGGTAGGAGATAGGCTTCTCCTCAGGCAGAGGTGGGCAAACTATAGCCCACGGGCCACATCTGGCCCACGGCACCATCCTGCCAGGGCCCTGAGCTCCTGGCATGGGAGGCTAGTCCCCGGCCCCTCCCCTGCTATTCCCCTTCCCCCCGCAGCCTCAGCTCACTGCTCTGCCGGCGCAATGCTCTGGGTGGTGGAGCAGCGAGCTCCTGGGGCAGCGCAGCTGCAGAGCCTGGCCTGACCCGGTGCCCTGTGCTGTGCGGTGCGGCTGCCTGTCCTGGTGCAGTCGCACCACGAGCCACCAGTGCTCCAGGCAGCACGGTAAGGAGGCAGGGAGCAGGGGGGTTGGATAGAGGGCAGGGGAATTTGGGGTGGTGGTTGGGGCGGGGGTGTGGATAGGGGTTGGGGAAGTCAGAGGGCAGGGAAAAGAGTGGTTGGACGGGGCAGGGGTCCGGGGGGGCAGTCAGGAAGGAGAGGGGGTGTTGGATAGGGTGGCGGGGAGCAGTTGGGGTGGGGAGGTCCAGGGGTGGTCAGGGGACAGAAAGCGGGGGGTGGATGCGGCAGGGGTCCCCAGGGAGCCATCAGGGAATGGGGCGTTGGATGGGGCAGGAGTCCAGGGGGGCTGTCAAGGGGCGAGAAGCAGGGGGGCTCGGATGGGGGAGGGGGCCTGGCCATGCCTGGCTGTTTCCCCTAACCAGCCCTCCATACAATTTCAGAAACCCGATGAGGCCCTGAAAACAGGCCAAAAAGTTTGCCCGCCCCTGTCCTAAGGCCTATTGTTTTCCCAGGCTCATTACCCTGAATAGGCCATTCCCAACCACCTATTTAGATTGAAAGCATCTTGTCTAGTGGGCATAGTCAGTACTTTTATCTTCAGGTACAAAAATGATACATGCACACAAATAGGATAATCATATTCAGCAAATCCTAACTTTTCCAATGACACCTCACATGACTTATCTTGTACAAAATGCATCATATCATAATAATATCACTATGCAGTATCACACAGTCCTTTCAGGAGTTTGCTCCTTTTGCTCGCAGACTGAGAAAGCCTGGCACTAATTTGGGGTCTATCCGTAGTTTTGATCAAATAAGATTACTTGGCTTCTACACCCAGAAGTATCTTAATCATTGTAAGTCAGTTTGGTGGGCTGCTGATTGACCTTTGCATCTGGACAAGCTCTGTGGTCTCGCTGTGTCAGGACCCAGGATGCGAGGTGGTGAATGACCTCTCCCAAAGTGAAGAGCTGATCAGAGACATTTTGATGGAACCTTGTTCCACCAGAATATGCAGTTCCTCCAAAACTGAAACTCTGCAAAAATCAGATTGCAGAAAATTCTCTGGAATTTTGTTGATGGACTGCCTGCCCAAATGGTTACTTTGGCTGCTCTGAGATCCCCAGTGTCTCTGTTATTGGGGCAGGAGTAATAAAGGGTTGTTATCCTGGTTATGTGAATCAAGCACAGTAAAACTGTACTTGGCATTTTATGGTGGAGGGACTCGCCCTCAACTAAGTAGCACTCGCTAGGCAAGGGATATGGGTTCCAAAGCCCAGGGAATTGAGAGAAGTTTGGGGACAGGTATGTGTAACTGGTAGTGTGGGCCCCAAACACTACTTTGACCCCTCCTCTCTCCATGGTGTAATAACAGAGCTAATTTTGGCTCCATTAGGAGTCTTGTTACATGCTGCAGAGCTGAAGTCACTGACACCTAGGTCTAAGCATTAGACCTACTTTGGGCTAGTGGTGCACCAGCAGTGAGGCTCCCCCTACTACCAGCTAAAAATCACTGAGAGCTCAAATCACTAAAGAGCTGAAGTTGCGGAGAACTGTGTTAAGTAGGGGGGAAAGTTGGTGAGCAGACAGCAGGACAGCTAGCGCGGAGAGCAGAGTGGATAGCTGGGTAGCTGGTGGAGAGCGGAGAGGAGTGGATAGCAGGGCAGCTGACAGAGAGGCATGCCTGGTGGTGAAGACTGCAGCAGAACCCCATGGAGAGGCATGGCACTTGGCCATCGACCCGAGCAGCAGAGCATGTAAGATGCCCCCCCCCCCCATACATCCCTGCACTTCAACCCAGGCTGGGAGGTAAACTCTGCAGATGAACTTCTGAACTCTGAGGGGGCTGCACTGACCAAGGACAGAAACTGTGCGTGTGGTGGTGGGGAGGGGAGGGCTGTGAATATTGGGTTGCTGGACTTAAGACCCTGAGGGGAAAAGGACACTGCCAGACTTACTTGGGGGTGGGTCTTTTGCTCATGGTAGGTGGTATGAATCCTGTTTGTGGTGTTTCCCCAACATAATGCTGCATTATTTCCCGCCTCTATTAAAGACTTTTGCTACACTCAGACTATTTGCTTGCGAGAGGGGAAGTATTGCCTCTTAGAGGCGCCCAGCGGGGTGGTATGTGATTATCCCAGGTCACTGGGTGGGGGCTCAAGCCAGTTTTGCATTGTGTTATTCAAATGGAACCTCTAGATACTGAACTCGGCCCTTGTTGCTGCCAACTCTGATGAGCAGAAGGGTTACAGGAGTACTGACAAATTGAGGGCAGACTAGTCACCCTGTATTTAGATCTGCTAGAGGTCCACAAGCCCATCAATACATAAATTCACCAAATTTTGGATATTTGTCATCCAGTCTTAAACAATGCCATTTCCTTTCTCTTGGCAGAAGTCCTCTTCATATCTTCATGCCCAAGGGAATCTGGAGGAGATTTTATATTTAATGTGTCTGATTTTAGATGCCCACATTTAAAGAATGATTCTGCTTCTCACCGTTTAGGCACAATGCTATGAAAATCCCATGGTAATTATTTTTGGACTTTAGCAAAGATTAAAAGAAAAATGTATCCATGCTTACCTGAAAACTTCCTTTTGAGTAATAAGTCCCACAGTTCCAGCTCACCCTGGAGGCAAATGGATCCTCCAAAATAAAGATGGAAATTAACATCCAAGGATTTGGGTTGTTTGTTAGGTGGAATTTACCATATTTGGCCATAGGCAAAATTGTTGAGCTTTTTCCTCAATGTATACTTAATCTGTGATTTAGGAAAGTAGTTTTGAATTATTCCTGGCTCTGGAATTTATCTCAACTGGACAGAACCTCAGGAAGTGGGGGTATTCACCTGCTGTCAGTGACTGAGAGGACTCTCATTTCACCCTCAATCCTCAAGTAGGGTGAAGTTCCCCAATGTAATAGATCTCTCAACCTTATTACTCAAAGAAAATATTATGTATGGCATACATTGTCATTTAGCAATGCAAAGCCATGGAAGAGACAATAAAACTCGTGGAATACAAATTCCCTTGAAACAGGGTTTATTACTGAGTCTTTTCACGCGAGGCTTTCCCAAACTTTTTAGAAAGTTCTTTTTTAAATGAAAATTACAGCCTCTAGCTTCAAACCGGACATACTGGTGTTTATAGTAAAATTCTAGATACACTATATAATGTATTCTTTCATTTCATTCTATTACTACTTCAGAATTTACTTAGGGTTTACATGACAGCACCTTATTACCTTATAATAAGAAAAACTTCTATCGATTCTGAAGGACAGGGATTTACATTTTAGTGACCGTCTTGACTGATTTCAAACTCGTCTTTACTTAATAGATTCTGTTTGGATTTCATATCCACAAAATAACTAAGTTTCTTAAAAGAAATCAGCAATAAAGACAGAACAATTCCTGACAGGATATTCTTTTTTCTTATTACTGGTCCACCTGTATTCCTCTACATGCATGTCAAATTAGTGCTGGTTTTGAAATGCAATTAATGCTTCTGATTGCTTTAAAAAAAATCATTTGTGGTAACTTCTGAAATGATATTGAGGATTTTTCTCAGCTGCATTTTAAATTTTTATTGCTTATTCACTTGGTGTGTGTTCAGAGACCGAGTTTTATATGTCTTGGTGTTTCAGCATCAGTTGCAACTGCAATCCCATTACATCTGTTAGTATCAATGCTTGCAGCTAATATTTCCCCCCCACGTCGAAGGTTCTCATGTATTTATACATGTATTGAATTTATGCATACAAATTTATAAAACGTGCTGCTAGTATAATTTCCCCTGTAGATTTTTATTTTTATTTATTGTTAGTTTTTAAAAAAGGAAACATGCTTTGGCTCTACTTTGACAATAATCCTATTTACAACTGGCATCTTTTTGTTAATTCCTAATACTTCCTCTCTTTTTTCATGACATTACGAAGAGACCAGGTTATATACTCAGAATCTGTTCCTTACGGCTTCAATTGATTGTCACTCACACTGCCATCTGCTGGATGGAACCAGATCTGAATGCACATATTTCAGTTTGTTGGGCACTTTACTGAGGGTACACTAAGATATGAGTTAAAGAACTACATGAATGATATTGATAGCTTTTATAAAGTCCTGGAGATTTAAAATCCCAAATGTCTTTCAGGGTAGAATTTTAAAGCTCCTGCACAGTAAGTTTGTACTGGGGGAGAAGAGAGGGAAAGTAGGGGAGGGTGTCCTTTGATGTGGCAGAAAGCATTTATATATGAAAAATCAATCAAATCACCATTGGGCCAAATCTCCCACCCCTGCCTTACTTTTTGTATCATCCACATAGTATGTTTTGTCTTGTAGATAGTAAGCTATTGTGCTCATTTTCAACATGTTTATACAGTGCCTAGCACAATGTAGCCAAACTGGTTGGCCCCTAAGTACTACTACAATATATATGTTAAATAATAGTAATAATCAGCTGGTGCAAGTTAGCATAGTTCCACTGAAGTCAATGAGAAACTGGTTCTACAATTTTGTGAATGTTACTGAAAAAAGTAAAATCAGGAAAGTTTTCTAAAGTATGCAAGTGTCTTAGGAGCCTAAGTCACATTTTGAAAAAGTTATTTAGGAAGTTAAGATTCTAAGTCTCATTGGAATTAAATTCTGAAATAACTTTTTAAATTGGGACTTAGGGTTCTAAGGTTCTTGGATACTTCAGAAAGTTTTACAGAACATATAAAAACACTATTGTGCTGCTCAGTCTGTGGTCAATCTTCCACTTTCTTTCATACATAGTAACTACTCAAGCCTACAAAGTTATTTCCTCTGTGCATAAACAGGCACACATCTTACTATAATATTACAGTTGTCATATCAATCTTTTTATATTTATGACAGAGATGATGATTTTCTGCTAGACCTTTACTGTTTTTGCAACATTAGAGGTAAAAATAACAGTCCTGTCAAGTTGAAGCTTTCCAGGCTTCTTTTGAAATCCTGTTTTTGACAAGTTTGCCAAAATTTTGCATTAGCTGGGTTTTGATCATTTGATTTTTGACCAGAATTCATGAAAAGAAAACAGTGAGTATGAAACTAAAAATCCTTAAATTTTACGATTTTTTTTTTGTGGGGGAGGGGGCAGGGAAACAACTCAAAATACCTTTGTTTTTAAAAAACTCTGAAATGTAGCAAATTATTAGCCAGGTCCTTTAATGAGAACTCATTACTTAGCTGGTTAGGAAAAAAGTTTGTTGAGTGTTGACAACGACATACCAAGTCTGTATCATTTTTGTAATTATTATTTTTGTAATTATTTGCGTGACAGTTAAAGCTATTTTTGGATCACTTTTGTCCAAGAGTAACCAAAGAATATTCCACCATAGGTGGCTGTAGGTGTGTGCTAAACCAGTAGCTCCTAAACTACAGTCTGCCAGAGGGTACTCTGTCATATCAGACTGGCTTTTTTCCATGTTTCCAGCTGATTCTACAGGTGTCCAGGCTTTTCATTGCAAAAAAGAGCTTTGGAAACATAGTTGGAAATAAGGTGGAGGAGCCATACTAGCTGTCTTTAGTTAGAGGCCACTCTAACATAAGTGGTGAAAGAGAGGAAACAGGAGCTACCTGAAGAGGCCAGAGAATATGCTGGGAAGATAATGAAACAAGTTATTTATTATTAAGGAAAATAATGTGTTGTTCTCCTGTGCATTATGGAGTAAATCTGCGTGACAGGTATACCTGGCCCTTCTAGGTGCCCTGCTGTCCTGCTATACTCTGCCCCTAGAAGGAGCAGTGGAGGTGGGTCCTCCAAGCCTGCCTAGAAAGGCTGCATAGAAGCAGCCAATCCAAGCCCAGATGGCTCAGTTAAAAGGAGTTGCAGGGCCTGAGTAGCTCAATTCTGGAACCAGAGGGTTGCTCTGCTGTGGTCAGAGGCACTCAGTGGGCTAATTTATTGGCTCTGGGAATGAGAGGTCCTGACAACTGTAGCCTTAAGGTAAGGGGGTCAGAGGAATGGGGCTATGTAGCAAAATGCCTAGGGAATAGCAGCCATGAATTGGAGGCAGTTGTATGTGGCTGCTGTGCATAGGATCTTTGGCTTGGGACCCAGAGTAGTGGGCAGGCCTGGGTTCCCCCACTGGAAAGTGGCTTGAGCCCTGGGAAGGGGACATAGCTTGTTGAGAAGCCTGAGTGTTAAAGGGCCCGGAGATGGGGCTGAAGACCCTGTGAGGGCCGACAGTATGTTGAACTCTTTCTTACCCTGGAAAGGGTTTGTCCACTTGATTGTGTGACTTGGGTGGAGGACTGAGCCACTGAAGACCCACCTAGTGAGGTCAACAACCTATAGGGGGTACCAGGGGCAGGAAAAGATTGTAGTGTCATACCCAGCCAACAGGAGACACTCACGAGAGGCAAGTTTTGTCCATCACTGCATGGATCCTCTGGTATCTCTACTGAAAAGGTGTGAAGTAATGGCTGAAATGGCTATTCCAGTGGCCTCATGAGGAGGATTCCTCTGTCTCTTTCTTTCTTCAGTGTCCAGCCACTTTTACTTTATTTTTATAGCTCTACCAGCATAGAGCTCTTTACAGAAGGAAATTATTTCAGAATAATGTGAGCCTTAAACTAGTCTTCTGAAATTAAAGTTCACAGTGCATCTTTTCTAGCACTGTGAAATCCAGAGATTTATTTTTTTAACCGTTGAAAACAAATTTCTTCAAAGAATTCTCCTTAAAATGTAAGGGTGGAATTCCCCCTGAGCAGAGGGCCAGTCCAAAATCTGTGACCCACTTAAATCCTTAAAAAGTCTGCATTGGTCTTCCGCACTGGGGTGAGTTCACACTACATGCGTAAGAGTTAGTTTAATTAAGTGTTTGTGAATGCTGTTTACAACCACTCATATGGTACTGACTGTACATCTGGTGATTTAATTAGTGGGATTCCTAAGAGAAGGCTAAGCCACACAAATGTCTCGGAGGTACAGACCCAGGCTGTAAAGTATTTAGCAAAGACTAAAGCAAGCCACGGAGAATGATACCAGATGCTGGGACTGGACGGCAGGGAATGGATCATTTGGTAATTGCCCTGTTTTCATTCCTTTTGAAGCATCTGGAACTGGCCACTGTCAGAAGACAGGATACTTGGCTAAGTGGACCATTGGTCTGACCCAGTATGGCCATTATGTTCTTATGCCAGGGTCTAGGAGGGAATACATTCACTGACTGGGAAATAAACATTAAGAACCTGGTTGCAGACACTCTGAAGGTGGTGAATCTGTGTCTGCCTTCTACACACATGGCAGAATATATCAGAAGTCCTATCACTAGGATAAAAATGCCATCATTTTTAGATAATGTCAACTGCCTTTATGTTTTTTATAAGAGCTTTATTGAGAGTCACAGTGGGGGCATGCACACAACTGACTTGAAATACAGTTATTAAAGGTATATTCAGAACACTGCTGTGTCAAGGTAAACTTGTCTATTCTGAGAGAGAAAATACACCTAAAACTCATTCAGTGTCTGGAAAATCTATGATTTTAATTAAACACTTTAACTAAAATTTCTTGCTTCTACACTCAAGCCAGTTTCAGGCAACATTATCTCCTTTTATGTAAAATGTAGAACAATCCCTTATAAGGAAAGTAAATAAACTTTTCCAAGGCAAAAAGGAGTACTTGTGGCACCTTAGAGACTAACCAATTTATTTGAGCATAAGCTTTTGTGAGCTACAGCTTACTTCATCGGATGCATACTGTGGAAAGTGTAGAAGATCTTTTTATACACACAAAGCATGAAAAAATGGGTGTTTACCACTACAAAAGGTTTTCTCTCCTCCCACCCCACTCTCCTGCTGGTAACAGCTTATCTAAAGTGATCACTCTCCTTACAATGTGTATGATAATCAAGGTGGGCCATTTCCAGCACAAATCCAGGGTTTAACAAAAACGTCTGATGGGGGGTGGGAGGAGGGGCGGTAGGAAAAAACAAGGGGAAATAGGTTACCTTGCATAATGACTTAGCCACTCCAGTCTCTATTCAAGCCTAAGTTAATTGTATCCAACTTGCAAATGAATTCCAATTCAACAGTCTCTCGCTGGAGTCTGGTTTTGAAATTTTTTTATTGTAATATCGCGACTTTCATGTCTGTAATCGCGTGACCAGAGAGACTGAAGTGTTCTCCGACTGGTATATGAATGTTATAATTCTTGACATCTGATTTGTGTCCATTTATTCTTTTACGTAGAGACTGTCCAGTTTGACCAATGTACATGGCAGAGGGGCACTGCTGGCACATGATGGCATATATCACATTGGTGGATGTGCAGGTGAACGAGCCTCTGATAGTGTGGCTGATGTTATTAGGCCCTGTGATGGTGTCCCCTGAATAGATATGTGGGCACAGTTGGCAACGGGCTTTGTTGCAAGGATAGGTTCCTGGGTTAGTGGTTCTGTTGTGTGGTATGTGGTTGCTGGTGAGTATTTGCTTCAGGTTGGGGGGCTGTCTGTAGGCAAGGACTGGCCTGTCTTCCAAGATTTGTGAGAGTGTTGGGTGATCCTTCAGGACAGGTTGTAGATCCTTAATAATGCGTTGGAGGGATTTTAGTTGGTGGCTGAAGGTGACGGCTAGTGGCGTTCTGTGATTTTCTTTGTTAGGCCTGTCCTGTAGTAGGAGACTTCTGGGAACTCTTCTGGCTCTATCAATCTGTTTTTTCACTTCCGCAGGTGGGTATTGTAGTTGTAAGAATGCTTGATAGAGATCTTGTAGGTGTTTGTCTCTGTCTGAGAGGTTGGAGCAAATGCGGTTGTATCGCAGAGCTTGGCTGTAGACGATAGATCATGTGGTGTGGTCAGGGTGAAAGCTGGAGGCATGTAGGGAGGAATAGCGGTCAGTAGTTTTCCGGTATAGGGTGGTGTTTATGTGACCATCGTTTATTAGCACTGTAGTGTTCAGGAAGTGGATCTCTTATGTGGACTGGACCAGGCTGAGGTTGATGGTGGGATGGAAATTGTTGAAATCGTGGTGGAATTCCTCAAGGGCTTCTTTTCCATGGGTCCAGATGATGAAGATGTCATCAATTTTAGCGCAAGTAGAGTAGGGGCATTAGGGGACGAAAGCTGAGGAAGCGTTGTTCTAAGTCAGCCATAAAAATGTTGGCATACTGTGGGGCCATGGGGGTACCCATAGCAGTGTCGCTGATTTGAAGGTATACCTTGTCCCCAAATGTAAAATAGTTATGGGTAAGGACAAAGTCACAAAGTTCAGCCACCAGATTTGCCGTGACATTATCAGGGATAGTGTTCTTGGCGGCTTGTAGACCATCTTTGTGTGGAATGTTGGTGTAGAGGGCTTCTACATCCATAGTGGCTAGGATGGTGTTATCAGGAAGATCACCAATGGATTGTAGTTTCCTCAGGTCAGGGTTCCAGGGGTGTGTCTGTGCAGATTTGTTCTTGTGCTTTTTCAGGGAGTTTCTTGAGCAAATGCTGTAGTTTCTTTTGGTAACCCTCAGTGGGATCAGAGGGTAATGGCTTGTAGAAAGTGGTGTTGGAGAGCTGCCGAGCAGCCTCTTGTTCATATTCCGACCTATTCATGATGACGACAGCACCTCCTTTGTCAGCCTTTTTGATTATGATGTCAGAGTTGTTTCTGAGGCTGTGGATGGCATTGTGTTCCGCACGGCTGAGGTTGTGGGGCAAGTGATGCTGCTTTTCCACAATTTCAGCCCGTGCACATCGGCGGAAGCACTCTATGTAGAAGTCCAGTCTGCTGTCTCGACCTTCAGGAGGAGTCCACCCAGAATCCTTCTTTTTGTAGTGTTGGTAGGGAGGTATCTGTGGATTAGTATGTTGTTCAGAGGTGTGTTGGAAATATTCCTTGAGTCGGAGATGTAGAAAATAGGATTCTAGGTCACCACAGAGCTATATCATGTTCGTGGGGGTGGAGGGGCAGAAGGAGAGGCCCCGAGGTAGGACAGGTGCTTCGGCTGGGCTAAGAGTATAGTTAGATAGGTTAACAATATTGTTGGGTGGGTTGAGGGAACCATTGCTGTGGCCCCTTGTGGCAAGTAGTAGTTTAGAAAATTTAGTGTCTTGCTTCTTTTGTAGAGAAGCAAACTGTGTGTTGTAAATGGCTTGTCTAGTTTTAGTAAAGTCCAGCCACGAGGAAGTTTTTAGATAAGCTATTACCAGCAGGAGAGTGGGGTGGTGGGAGAAAAAACCTTTTGTAGTGGTAAACACCCATTTTTTCATGCATAAAAAGATATATAAAAGTGTATAAAAAGATCTTCTACACTTTCCACAGTATGCATCCAACGAAGTGAGCTGTAGCTCACGAAAGCTTATGCTCAAATAAATTGGTTAGTCTCTAAGGTGCCACAAGTACTCCTTTTCTTTTGGTGAATACAGACTGTCAAGGTTCCTCCCCCACTCTGAACTCTAGGGTACAGATGTGGGGACCTGCATGAAAACCTCCTAAGCTTACTTTTACCATCTTAAGTTAAAACTTCCCCAAGGTACAAATTAATTTTATCCTTTGTCCTTGGAATATCCACTGCCACCACGAAACTCTAACTGGGTTTACTGGGAAACGTAGTTTGGACATGTCTTTCCCCCCAAAATCCTCCCAACCCTTGCACCCCACTTCCTGGGAAAGGTTTGGTAAAAATCCTCACCAATTTGCATAGGTGACCACAGACCCAAAGTCTTGGATCTGAGAACAATGAAAAAGCATTCAGTTTTCTTACAAGAAGACTTTTTAAATAGATATAGAAGTAAAGGAATCACCTCTGTAAAATCAGGATGGTAGATACCTTACCTGGTAAGGTAATTAGAGTAATTAGATTCAAAACATAGAGAATCCCTCTAGGCAAAACCTTAAGTTACAAAAAAGACACACAGACAGAAATAGTCATTCTGTTCAGCACAGTTTTTTTCTCAGCCATTTAAAGAAATCATAATCTAACACATACCTAGCTAGATTACTTACTAGAAGTTCTAAGACTCCATTCCTGTTCTATCCCTGGCAAAAGCAGCGTACCGACAGACACAGACCCTTTGTTTCTCTCCCTCCTCCCAGGTTTTGAAAGTATCTTGTCTCCTCATTGGTCATTTTGGTCAGGTGCCAGCGTGGTTACCTTTAGCTTCTTAACCCTTTACAGGTGAGAGGAGTTTTTCCTCTGGCCAGGAGGGATTTTAAAGGGGTTTACCCTTCCCTTTATATTTATGACACAGACTAACACGGCTGTTACTCTGAAACTTTTCCAAGGCAGAATTCATTAAACAACGTAAGTGTGGAATGTGCAATTATCACTGCTCCAAATGAATATGTAACTTGCAAGTTTTATAAACTTGTTAACCTTTAGTGTGTTCACTTTTGCACGTATGATCTCTCCTCAGTTTCTTCCCTTACCTTTCACTTTTCAGTTGGGCTTTGATAAATAAAAAATTAAAAAATGGGATAATTTTCAGGCAGCTTTTACAGGTCTCTTAAAATTAATTCAATTTCTAAAAGTTACAGCTCACATGGAGTGAGTATGATTGGAAAAATGTTAGATATTGTCCTAAATAAGCAGGAACCTATTTAAATAATAGAAGATAGATATGTTGAAAACATGTTCTCTGAAATAAACCTGAAATATTATTCTGTCTCTCTTTAATCTGAGTAGTTTATTATTTCCTCTTTTAGAACACCTATGTTTTAATGGTAAAGATCATGGGATAAATTTTACTTACATTTATGACAGTGTAAATTGGAAGTTGCTCATTTGAAATCAGTGGACTTACACTGGTTTCACAGGAATGTAAATCAAATCAAATTCTAACCCCATGTCTTTAGTGACATGCATTATACTAAATTTCATAATTAATAATTCATAATGCTTGAGAGCCTGTCATGGACTGGGACCCCATTGTGCTAGATACTGTACAAACACAAAACAAAGAAACAGTCTCTTCTACAAATAGCATACAGTCTTAGGCAGGAGATAACAGGTGGAATCAGACAGATATGGCAGGACAAGGAAACATTTAGACAATACTAGTCAGCATGATAGGCAGTGTTCTCAGCACACCATCTGCCTAACAGGTGTCAAGTTTTATGTAGACATTGCAGCAAATAAGAGTTGTAAGGAAGGATGTGAAGAAGGAGAATGAGGTGGATTTACAGATGTTTAGGAAGACCTCTTCCCATCTGTGAGGGACAGCACAGGATAAAGGTTAGGCAGGTCTGCACATGCCATGCACAAGTAAATCAATAAATTACATATCTTATGTAAACGGCTGTTTTTAAAAATTGGCTTTTGGACATTTGCACACTACATAATTAGTGTATTAGTTAGACCTTTGCAAATCATATGTAAATCATTAGTTTATATAAATATAAGCTGTGCTAACGTTACCAGATAACTGGACATCCAGCACTGACAGATATATTTTTTGTGGGAAGAAAAGGTGGAAATAGTGATTTCTATTACTCTAATTATTTTCACTGATTTGTTGTTGAAATAGTTGACCTTTGTTCATTCCTTTGTTGCTGGGCTTTCCCTCTGTGTTCACAATTGACAGCTCACACTGATGTTCAGTAGATATAGGGAAAATGAGTTATGGTTTCAATTGGAAGCAGGCTGTGTGGACCAAGCAATGGATGTTATTCAGTAATGTTGCATGCTTTGCTGCATTACTGGCTAGCTGACAAGCATTTTCTTGTTCTTTAGAGAACTTGATATCTGATACACTCTAAAAAAAGCCCCTATAAATTGTGTTTGAGAGAACTCTTCATGCTGCTCTGTCATTGGGTCCATCCTGCTGTATACCTATTAAATTGCTCTCCTATCTCCAGTTACTGGAGATCACAGGGTATGCTGAAACACCTGATCCAGTGTTATTTGAGAAGTCTAAACTGGTTAGTACTGAGAGGACATAATTGTGGGCACGTGGCATGTATAAAATGTTTGTTTTGGACAGAGGGGAAGGTAAGGAGAGAGGGACACCAAAGTGTATGGAGAAAATGTGCCCCTTTCTTATCGCAATTCACCAAGCGGCTTCCCACATCTTTCCTAAATTAAATGTATGAATACAGCTATACCTACAGCAAAAAGTGTTTAAATCAAATGAACCTAAAACTTTGGTTTCGCCACTCTGATCTGTATTCCTCCCCACGTCCCTTCCAGATTTCCATTCCTAGCTCCACTTGTGGATGTGAGGCCAACTAAATATCTAACCTAATGTAAAAGTGTTTTCAGGACCACAGGTCACCATATGAACCTACCAAAGCGGACCACCACCGTTTGCTGTAGCAGACAAAAACACTGCTAACTCCAGAATTCAGATCCACGGAATGGGTTTATTTCAGCGAGGGTACAAAGTGCCACAACCCGGTGATCAGTTGAGGATGACTGGGCAATGCTCTGGCTGAGTACATACAGACTAGTCTGTACACAAAGAAAAACAAATACATACATTGCAGTTCACTTTTATACCCAAGATGACACCCTACTTTTGATTAACATACTCTGATTAGTTACATACTAATGAATAACATTCCATGACCAAACATAAGGCTGTATTACGCCCTAAATTATAACTTGTTTATCTACTTATTAAAAATAACAAAACAATCAATCTTAATTTTTGACGAGGACTTTGGGACATTCCTTGTTTATTCTGATTATACTTGCCTGTGTCATCATTATCTGTCATTGTAACTTGTCCTTGTTCTATACCCAAATATCAGGCACATTTCAAGAGGTGAACAATGGAATATTTAGCAAGCCAAATCCTGATTAGCCATTTAACTTTTTTTGTGCTCCTGCCTGAAAGAGTTATTCATAGGCCACCTTAAAAACTAGTCCATTCATTGTGTTGGTTATGCAATAGCTTATATATCACATATTTGTAATCTTTATATGATGTATTAAATACACTTAGGCCCTTACCATTTTACATGAGGTAAATTCACCCAATTGCTGTCTCACCTCCGTATACCTAGCACATGTACTCTGCCAGCCAACCTGGGACAAATAAGAAAAACCCACTGTGACTGTCCCCTCGAGTCCAGTCACTGGCAAAAAAAGCACCAGTCAGCTTAATGCCACCTTCCCCAGAGGCACAAATACTAAAAGAAAAGAAGGGGAAGGGGGAAGGACATGGTTCAGCAACTACACTAGGGAAAGTGAAAAACTCTCCTTGACTAACAATGGGAATTAAGTCAGCATATCAACAGGAGTGAAAGGTGTGCGTGAAACCTCTTTTCATAATTCTTCTTGTAGAGTTGAACACCTCTCAATGTTCAGCTCCTTACTACACTCCTGAATAATGATTGCTGATAAATAAATTGTGCATATCTGTAACATGGAAGGCAAATTCTCAGGCTAGCCATTTTACAGGGGCTTATGTCACATGTTTTCATTAAATGCCAGAGACTAAAGGAATGCTATCAAGTTTTCTCACTGTTGCAACCCTTGCATCACATAATGTAAATGCTGATTGTGAAAACTGGAGATAAGAACATAAGAATAGCCATACTGGGTCAGACCAGTGGTCCATCTAGCCCAGTATCCTGTCTTCTGACAGTGGCCAATGCCAGGTGCTTCAGAGGGAATGAACAAAACAGGGCAATTATTGAGTGATCCATCCCCTGTCATTCACTCACAGCTTCTGGGAGTCAGAGGCTAGGGACACCCAGGGCATAGGGTTGCATCCATGACCATCTTGATTAATTGCCATTGATGAACTTATCTTCCATCTAATTATTTTTGAACCCAGTTAAAATTTTGGCCTTTGCAACATCCCCTGGCAATGAGTTCCACTGAGTGTTGTCTGAAGAAGTACTTTCTTTTGTTTGTTTTAAACCTGCTGCTAATTAATTTTATTTGGTGACCCCTGTTTCTTGTGTTATGTGAAGGAGTAAAAACACTTCCTTACTCACTTTCTCCACATTATTCATGATTTCAAAGACCTGTATTATATCCCTCTTTAGGCACCTCTTTTCCAAGTTGAATAGTCCCAATCTTTTAAATCTATCCTTATATGGAAGCTGTTCCATATCCTTAATCACTTTTGTTACCTTTACCTTTTCCAGTTCAATATGTTTTTTGAAATAGGGTGACCAGAACTGCACACAGTATTCACGGTGTGGACATACCATGGATTTATATATAAGGATGTTTCATGGAGAGGGGACCCAATATGTTGTGTCAAATTTGAGTACAGATTCAAGATACTCAAAGAAAAGTGTCACGGTAAACTGACTAAATTCAGGCTCAGTGTGCAGCAGTTTTGTGAGATGTTAGGAATAATATCTCTTTCCAGTGTAACTTTCATCTTTCCTCAGCAATCTCTGACAAACAAAAGGTGAAGTTTTATACATGACAGTTCTGTTCATTTCACCAGTTGACTACTGCTGGGGATATACAGCATAACAGTGATATCCGGTACATACTATAACAAATGCTCCAATTCAAGATGCTAACGCTATGCTACTGCTTATTTTCCCTCAGGCCATGTATTATGCAATACCAAAGTTAAAAAATGGGGCCACATGATTCCACCCATTACGTGAGCAGACCTTTCCATGGAAGTCAAAGTCAATTCATCTTAAAGTGATGATAGGAATGTATCTTGTATGTTTTGAATCATAGTCTTTATTTTTAACCTTAGAGAATATGAAAGTACTTGTCTCTTGAAATACATAACTATTCAGAATCTGAGTGAAAATCTGTTCAGGAATTAGATGTCAATTTGTTTTCAACCAAACTGTCCTTAAAAGCTTTGTAGTAATAACATAAACCACAAGAACCCAGTATGATTGGATTTTATGTGTCTCTAGAAGACTGAGACAAAAATATAACTTCATAATATGTACAGATGCTGTGCTTTGTATATTTTATAATGTAGAATCTTAGATAGCAATAAAACACATCCATAGCAGAGATTTCTAAATGCTTACCCAACAATTTTCATCACTTTTTGATTTGTTGAATCTATTTATTTCTTCAGTCTACAAAATTCTATCTCACTCTGTTTAATTTTATTTTTCCTTATAAATTCACTTAATTTAGTAGCCAAAAGAGGTGCCAGGTTGAAAAATTGTGATCTAATTTCCTGCATAAAAAATACAAGGCCAGTAGTAATGCAAGCTTCCCCACTCTTGTTACCCTACACCTTCACTTAGAGAGACCACTTCTAGAGAAGGGTGGGGAGGGGGGATTCTGACTCGTTCTAACACAGCTACCACTAACTGGTGTCCATGCTAGCAGTGCCAGAAAATACACTGTGAATTTGGAGATGGAGATGGCTGTGGAGATTAATCTGGCTATTTCTGAAAACATTTCCCTGCAGTATAATAAAATTCTCCAATATTTAGAGAGAACACCAATAATGAAACCAGATTCAGCACCAAAAGACATCTGGGGAACAGTATGCACCCCTCTGACACAGAGAATAAAACAGTTCAGCATCAAAAACAAATATTCACACTTGAGTTCCTGGATATGTTGCTCAATGTCTCACTGACAATGAGCATAAGAATGGCCATAGCGGGTCGGACCAGTGGTCCCTCTAGCTCAGTATCCTGTCTTCTGACAGTGGCCAATGCCAGGTGCTTCAGAGGAAATTAACAGAACAGGCAATCATTGCGTGATCCATCCCCTGGTGTCCACTCCAAGCTTCTGACAAACAGAGCTAGCGCCACTCAGAGCATGGGGTTGAATCCCTGACCATCTTGGCTAATATCCATTGATTGACCTAACCTCCATTAACTGTATCTAATTCTTTTTTGAATCCACTTATAGTTCTGGCTTCACAACATTCCCTGGCAATGAGTTGTGTGAAGTTCTTCCTTTTGTTCATTTTTAAAACTGCTGCTTATTAATTTCATTGGGTGTTTCCTAGTTCTTGTGTTATATGAAGGAGTAAATAACACTTCCCTATTCATTTCCTTCACGCCATTCATGATTTGTTTTAGACTGCTAACATATCCCCTCTTAATCATCTCTTTCTAAACTGAAAAGTCCCAGTCTTTTTAATGTCTCCTCATATGGAAGCTGTTCTGTACCCTTAATAAGTTTTGTTGCTCTTCTCTGTACCTGTTCTAGTTCTAATATTTTTTGTAGATGTCATGGCCAGAACTGCATGCAGCACTGAAGGTGTGGGTATCACATAGATTTATACAGTGGCATGAGATGTTCTATCATATCTATCCCTTTCCTAATGGTTCCTAACATTGTTAGTTTTTTTCTTTTTACTGTTGCTGAACACTGAGAAGATGTGCTCAGAGAATTATCCCCAGGGATTCCAAGATCTCTTGAGTGCTAATTTAGATCCCATCATTCTGTATGTTTGATTGGGATTATGTTTTCCAGTGTAGATTACATTGCATTTATCCACATTGAATTTCATCTACCATTTTGTTGCCCAGTCACCCAGTTTCGTGAGGTCCCTTTGTAACTCTGCAGTCAGTTTTGGACTTAACTATCTTGAGTAATTTTGTATCGTCTGCAAATTTTGTCACCTCACTATTTATTTACCCCATTTCCCAGATCACTTATGAATTTGAGGAACACCGGTCCAAGTACAGTCCCTGGGAGACCCTGCTAATTACCTCTCTCCACTGTGAAAACTATTTATTCCTACCCTTTGTTTCCTGTCTTTTAACCAGTTATTGATCAATGAGGACCTTCCCTCTTCTCTCATAACAGCTTACTTTGCTTAAGAGCCTTTGATGAGGGACCTTGTCAAAGGCTTGTTAACCCCCTCAAACAACTTAGATTGGTGAGGCATGATTTCGCTTTACAAAAACCATGTTGACTCTTCCCCAACAAGTCGTTTTCATCTGTGTCTGATAATTTTGTTCTTTGCCATAGTTTCAGTCAATTTGCCTGGTACTGAAGTTAGATTTACTGGACTGTGATTGTCAGGATTGCCCCTGGAGCCTTTTAAAAAAATTGGCGTCACATTAGCTATCCTCCAGTCATCTGGTACAGAAGCTGATTTAAATGATAAATTACATACAACAGTTAGTAGTTCTGCAATTTTATATTTGAGTTTCTTTAGAACACTTGGGTGAATGTAATCTGGTCCTGGTGATAGTTCATAGTTTTATTTTTTGTTCAGAAGTTTATCCTCAACTTCATCACTCTCTCAGGGTAGGATTAATCTTCACATTGGTTTAGGCATGTCCCAGCCAGCCTCCCTTCCATCTTTCAGCCCCTGGGATGGCTGCACAAGCAGCACAGAGGTAGCTTGGCTGTCTTTACATGTTGGCATAGGGATTTATGTCCATGGTATTTGCCAGGGAAGATTTATGCCTGTCTTAGCTGGCATAAAGGAGACTCAGAGCAATGAAGAATCTGGCACATACAGGTTTTTTTGTTTTGTTTTACAGATTAAGACCATGCACATGCATCAAAAATACTAAACCAAAACAAATGATGTCTCAAATATTGAATATAACACCTTAACCTTTGCTGATATTATCTGGAGTTAAGCTTTGCCATGATAAACTTTTCAGAAAGGTTATTTACACAGAAGAGGAGTTATATCCATGCATCCCCATAATACTTTTAATAATCCTGACTATTCTGGATAATTCTGGCTTTTTCAAAGTTTCCATCTTTTTTTCCCCAACTGAATATAATCAATGTATCTGTAGCCTACACAGACAGAAAAAAAGTAGCTTAACTAGTTGCAGTCTCTGAGTACTAACTAGTAGGTCCTTCACCAAAGGCTCCTAAGCAAAGTAAGCTGTCATGTGATAAGAATGAAGGTTCTCCCATGGATTGTTTTTTAGCCAGTTACCAAAGGATAGGAATACTTGGTTAGTTTTCAGAATGGAGAGAGGTAAATAGGTGTCCCCCAGGAGTCTGCACTGGGACCAGTCCTATTCAACATATTCATAAATGATCTGGGAAAAGGGGTAAACAGTGAGGTAACAAAATCTGCAGATGGTACAAAACTGCTCAAGATAGTTAAGTCCAAAGCAGACTGCGAAGAGCTACAAAAGGATCTCACAAAACTGGGTGGCTGTGCAACAAAATGGTAGGTGAAATTCAATATTAATAAATGCAAAGTAATGCACATGGGAAAATATAATCCCAATTATACATATAAAATGATGGGGTCTAAATTAGCTCTTACCACTCAAGAAAGAGACCTTGAAGTCACTGTGGATAGTTCTCTGAAAACATCCACTCAATGTGCAGTGGCAGTCAAAAAAGCAAACAATGTTGGGAATCATTAAAAAAGGGATAGATAATAACACAGAAAATATCATATTGCCTCTATATAAATCCATAGTATGCCCACATCTTGAATACTGTGTGCAGATGTGGTTGCCCCATCTCAAAGATATATTGGAATTGGAAAAGGTTCAGAAAAGGGCAAAAAAAATTAGTAGGTGTTGCTGGCACCCAGTGCCAAGAGGCTAAACAGCTGAGGTTGGTTTGCTACCCGGTGTGCTACACCCAATAATCACAATGGGGTGGAGAAGCAGAAAAGTTTATTTGCAGCTGCAAAAAGGTACAGGGAGAATAGAATCTCAAATCCTGCACACAGAGCAGGAAATTACACAGGCTTTTATACATCCTTTTTCCCAGCATACTTATCCAATAGCAAGCTGCCCTAAGTATCCATATAGCCAGCCAATCCAGTTTCCAGCTAGTTCCCTTGTTCTCTGTATCATTTGTTAAACCATACATAAAGCTGCTTTATTCAGCATTGTTCTTCCATATCTCCCCTGTTTGGCCTTGTTTAGTTTCAGGCAGTCTGACTCTGCAACATATTGTTGCAGATCCTCAGTATAACTGCTGCGAGTGCCTCCAGGCAGGGGGGGGAGGACACCTGGGCCTAGTGCGAGGGGACTTCATCAACACTTGTGGTCTTCTGTCCCCTCGAGTTACCTAGTGGCCATGCCCCAGTGTCCCCAACATAGGGGTATGGAATGGCTTCTATATGAGGAGCGATTAATAAGACCGGGACTTTTCAACTTGGAAAAGAGATGACTAAGGGGGATTATGATAGTGGTCTATAAAAATCATGACTGCTGTGGAGAAAGTAAATAAGGAAGTGTTCTTTACTCCTTCTCATAACACAGGAACTATGGGTCACCAAATGAAATTAATAGGCAGCAGGTTTAAAACAAACAAAATGAAATATTTTCCCCCCTAACACACAGTCAACCTGTGGAACTCTTTGTCAGAGGATATTGTGAAGGCCAAGACTAATACAGGATTAAAAAAATAACTAGATAAGTTCATGGAGGATAGGTCCATCAATGGCTATTAGCCAAGATGCGCAGGGACAGTGTCCCTATCATCTGTTTGCTAGAAGCTGGGAATGGGCAACAGGGGATGGATCACTTGATGATTACCTGTTCTGTTCATTTCCTCTGGGGCACCTGGCCACTGTTGGAAGACCAGATATGGGGCTAGATGGACCTTCGGTCTCACCCAGTATGGCTGTTTTTATATTCTTATATAGAGTTTTGTTGGCCCTGTTCTTGCCCACTCATCATATTTCGTCACGTCTCTAACAGCTATTGAAAGTTAAGGTGTTGGTTTTGAATTATAAAGCCATTCTTTACATGGGACATGCCTACTTGAAAGTAGAGTTGGCTGAAAAGGTTCATCAACATTTTTTTCTGATGGAAAATAAAGTGGTTGCATTCTTTAAACAAAAATATTTATAGGACAACTGAATTTTCAGCCAAAACTTTGAAGTTTTGAGTTTTCTATTTTTTTGACAAAGTCTGTTTTCCCACAAGGGGGAAAGAAATGCCAACCAGCTCTCCTTGAAAGGTTGACTGTCTCCCCACCCCATATTATCACATTCGTGATTAGAGAAGTTGATGAGGTACAACATCTGGCAGGGCATTATTTGTGAGGACCTTTCAACTTGGGAATTCATTCCCTGCTGCAGTTATAGAAAAAAGCTCTATAGTTGGGCTTCAATGCACACCCGACTGGCCAAGTAGATGATACCAGTAGGCTTGCCTCAGTTTCACTTTTTGTTCCAGTTCAGAGGCTCTACATTTGCAGGGTAGTAAGTGGGTTATGCCCTGAGATCTTGACGGCCCTCAGTCGTCAGTCCCAATACCTCCCTCTTCCTTCATCACAGAAGGAACAAAAGCAAATCAAAACAGGAGCCAAAATAAAGTCCAATGGCCTTAATTAGGACCACCACCATGAATCCGCAGTCTTTCTCTCAATTTCAACATCAGGGATGATAGCGGGACCCAAGCCCCATTCTCCTCTGTGTCCCACCCAGTCTAGGGGCCCTGTGTGAGGTAGTCAAAGACTGTGGGCTTATGTGTGCAGCTGCCTCCCCGTGCTACATCTTACCTATGGCCTTTGCAGGCATCTGCTGTATGGCAATCTTCCCCAAATACTTCTTCCAGCAAATTGGGCTCTTTAGGCTGTTTCTCTCTGCCCAGTACTGCAACACTCCTTCACAGTATCTCTCAACCTCTATCCTCTTGCATTTTTTATCCCAGCTGTGGCTAACCCGCCTTTTAGACACAGCTGGGAGCGAATTATTACCCTATTCATTAACTTGTTACTGCCCCTGCCATGTGGAGATGATACACCCCATCACAAGCCAAAATGTGTAGTCCTTGCAGTGTACAGTGATGGTCTATCTATTTACCCAGACCTTTTGTGTGGGTAGTCAGTACAACAGAAGTGATAATTTAGAGGGAGTGGTTTGGTTTTGGCTCGATTTATTGTGGTTGATTACTTCTGGTAGTGGCGTTGCTGCTGGTTTTACTATAATATTTATTTTTATCAAATATGTATAAGGCCCTAGAATGGTACTCTTAAAATTAGATTTGTTAGAAATAAATCAATATATAAATGTGAGGAATGTTGATCAATGTACCTTACAAACTTAAAAGAGACTGCAGGCTTCTCCCCCCCCCCCCCCCGCTATAGTTTGTTTGTTTGTTTGTTTGTTTGTTTTTAATTTCAGTCTGTAGATGAAATGTAATAAATGGAGTTCGGGTTTAACTGAGGTATAATCTAACTCTCTGATGGACATAATCAGCTCATATTGCTGCTCACAACATCAATTGAGTCTCTTAATAATCTCTGATAGGGAATAATCAGAGAGACTTCTATGTTATCAAGTAGTCTAAAAACTTATATGCAGAAGAAAGCCATGAATACACATTGAACTAGGTGGAAAAGAAATTGCTTTCTATAAAGCTCACGGACTACAGTGCCAATATCCATCATTTGCAGAGTGAAGTTACATGTTTTTATAAGCCTGAGCAACAGAAGAGTGAACTCTTCTACTGGAACAATGTAATTAAAATTTACAATAAAAATGGGTTAGAGTTCTTATTGACATTTTACTAAACATGCTAACTCGCAGGAATATACAAATGAAGGTCACATTTGCAAGTATTAAAACATACATTATATTTTAATTAGGTATCTGATAAATGTCATTGAGTCTGTCATTGCCCTACTGACACTTAAAAAAACCAAAAACAAAAAATGCCACCTACAAAGTCAAAATCATTTCCTTAAAGAGTTTATTGTCATTAAATTTAAAATTGTAGCCACTACATGAGTCATAATAGTGTAGCAAACTCTGGGTTGAAACATTCTACTGTTTTGACTAAAAACTGAAATTCTGTTACAGATTGGAGAGTATTTTTTGACAGTTTATTGAATATCACTAATGAAACTATATTCAGATATGTTCTTGCTTTCTATCCAGTCCCTGAATCATAAATTTAACAAAATTATCATCTTGGTTCTGCATTTAGTGCATCTACATTATATCTCTGGAGCTTGTTCGGGCATGTTATTTGTCATCTTGGAATAGAAGTGTTTTTTTTTCTTTTCCCTTGCCTTCAAATCCCTCCCGCCCCCACCGTGAAACACATGTAATTCAGTGTTTGAACAACAGACTAAAAAAGGATGATCTCTTTAAAATCTACACATTCTTACTCCTTCCAAATAATATTAAGGTAATTGCTTGCCTCTTTAAATGAAATAGAAAATCCAATTAATTCTTGGTTATCGAATTTTTTATTGAAACTGAGATTTCAAACCAATAAAATAAAGTGTCTTTGTCTGTATTGCCTGTGCTGTCATTTTGGCTAGTTACATCTAAATCTGACCAGTGACTGGGTGGCCAGCAGCATGTGCTGGAAGCAATGGATGGGCATCACTGAATTATCATTTTGTTAAGAGCATGGCTTTTTTGGTCAGGCATGTGCCTTTTGCTGTTCCTATGAAAAGCCACATACATTTGGCCAAGTTATAAGCCTTTGAAAAACTGCAGTTAACACATGCTCAGTAAAGAGTATTGCCCATCTATATGGGGCATTGGGGGCCAGAATTAATTTCCGAGCTTGGAATGGGCAGATATAGGAATGGTAAGTCATGCAGTGAGAACCATAATTGCCTTACTCAACACACAATTTCAGGAATAGAAAGGGAAATCTCATGGTTAAGGCAGTTGAATCCAGATAGAGCTGGATTCTATCCCTGTCTCTACTACAGAGTTCCTATGTGATGCTGAGTACGTTACTTAAATGAAACTTTTCACAGGTGGCCACTATATGTGTGTTCCTTATTTTCTTGGTTTCTGACTTGAGACACCTGGGTCCGATTCGCAGAAGTGCTGAGCACCCAGCTGCAAGTGAAGTTACAGGGAATTGTGCTTTGAATATATAAAGTGCTCTAAAATACTCACTGCTCTGAAAAATCAGGCCCTAGGTATCTCAAAGTGGGTACCCAAAGTCTGTGGACCTTAATTTCTCTGTGCCTCACTTCCTCATCTGTTAAATGGGGTAATCCCTCACAGATGGTGTTGTGAAAATAAATAGTTTGTGAAGCAGTGGGATACTATGATGAGCACCATAGGAAAGCCCATGGGAATATTAATAATTCTGTATTCAAAGCAGGGATTAAATAAGGTGTAGTAAATAAGCCATGGAGCCACACGTTGAACAATGAGGATGAAAGAAAACATTGACTCACTTAACCCACCCAGCAATATTGTTAATCTATCAAACTGTACTCTTAGCCCACAAAGAATCTGTCCTATCTCGGGACCTCTCCTTCTGTCCCACCACCCCCACGAATATGATACACTTCTGTGGTGACCTAGAATCCTATTTTCTACGTCTCCGACTCAAGGAATATTTACAAAACACCTCTGAACAACATACTAACCCACAGAGACCTTTCTACCAAGACTACAAAAAGAAGGATTCTGGGTGGACTCCTCCTGAAGGTTGAAACAACAGACTGGACTTCTACATAGAGTGCTTCCGCCAACGTGCACGGGCTGAAATTGTGAAAAAGCAGCATCACTTGCCCCATAACCTCAGCCATGCAGAACACAATGCCATCCACAGCCTCAGAAACAACTCTGACATCATAATCAAAACGGCTGACAAAGGAGGTGCTGTCGTCATCATGAATAGGTCGGAATATGAACAAGAGGCTGCTAAGGCAGCTCTCCAACACCACTTTCTACAAGCCATTACCCTCTGATCCCACTGAGGGTTACCAAAAAACTACAGCATTTGCTCAAGAAACTCCCTGAAAAAGCACAAGAACAAATCCGCACAGACACACCCCTGGAACTCCGACCTGGGGTATTCTATCTACTACCCAAGATCCATAAACCTGGAAATCCTGGGCGCCCCATCATCTCAGGCATTGGCACCCTGACAGCAGGATTGTCTGGCTATGTCGACTCTCTCCTCAGGCCCTACGCTACCAGCACTCCCAGCTATCTTTGAAAAACCACTGACTTCCTGAGGAAACTACAATCCTTCGGTGATCTTCCTGAAAACACCATCCTGGCCACCATTGATGTAGAAGCCGTCTACACCAACATTCCACATAAAGATGGACTACAAGCCGTCAGGAACAGTATCCCCGATAATGTCACGGCAAATCTGTTGGCTGAACTTTGTGACTTTGTCCTCACCCATAACTGTTTCAAGTTTGGGGACAATCTATACCTTCAAATCAGCGGCACTGCTATGGGTACCTGCATGGCCCCACAGTATGCCAACATTTTTATGGCTGACTTAGGGGACGAGAGCTGAGGAAGCGTTGTTCTAATGCCCCTACTCTACTTGCGCTACATTGATGACATCTTCGTCATCTGGAGCCATGGAAAAGAAGCCCTTGAGGAATTCCACCATGATTTCAACAATTTCCATCCCACCATCAACCTCAGCCTAGTCCAGTCCACACAAGAGATCCACTTCCTGGACACTACAGTGCTAATAAGTGATGGTCACATAAACACCACCCTATACCAGAAGCCGACCGACCGCTATTCCTACCTACATGCCTCCAGCTTTCATCCAGACCACACCACACGATCCATCGTCTACAGCCAAGCTCTACGATACAACCGCATTTGCTCCAACCCCTCAGACAGAGACAAACACCGACAAGATCTCTATCAAACATTCTTACAACTACAATACCCACCTGCTGAAGTGAAGAAACAGATTGATAGAGCCAGAAGAGTACCCAGAAGTCACCTACTACAGGACAAGCCCAACAAACAAAATAACAGAATGCCACTAGCCATCACCTTCAGCCCCATCTAAAACCTCTCCAACGCATCATCAAGGATCTACAACCTATCCTGAAGGACGACCCATCACTCTCACAGATCTTGGGAGACAGGCCAGTCCTTGCTTTCAGACAGCCCCCCAACCTGAAGCAAATACTCACCAGCAACCACATATCACACAACAGAACCACTAACCCAGGAACCTATCCTTGCAACAAAGCCCGTTGCCAACTGTGTTCCCATATCTATTCAGGGGACACCATCATAGGGCCTAATAACATCAGCCACACTATCAGAGGCTTGTTCACCTGCACATCTACCAATGTGATATATGCCATCATGCGCCAGCAATGCCCCTCTGCTATGTACATTGGTCAAACTGGACAGTCTCTACGTAAAAGAATAAATGGACACAAATCAGATGTCAAGAAATATAACATTCAAACACCAGTCAGAGAACACTTCAATCTCTTTGGTCACTTGATTACAGACCTAAAAGTTGCAATTCTTCAACAAAAACTTCAAAAACAGACTCTAATGAGAGACTGCTGAATTGGAATTAATTTGCAAACTGGATACAATTAACTTAGGCTTGAATAGAGACTAGGAGTGGATGGGTCATTACACAAAGTAAAACTATTTCCCCTTGTTTATTTCCCCCTCCTACCCTCCACTGTTCCTCAGACATTCTTGTCAAAAAATGGCCCACCTTGATTATCACTACAAAAGGTTTTCTTCCCCCCCACCCTGCTCTCCTACTGGTAATAGCTCACCTTAAGTGATCACTCTCATTACAGTGTGTATAGTAACACCCATTGTTTCATGTTCTCTATGTAAATAAATCTCCCCACTGTATTTTCTACTGAATGCATCTGATGAAGTGAGCTGTAGCTCACAAAAGCTTATGCTCAAATACATTGGTTAGTCTCTAAGGTGCCCCAAGTACTCCTTTTCTTTTTGCGAATACAGACTAACACCACTGCTACTCTGAAAATTGACTCTCTGTTTATTCAATGAGTGCTGTCCATCCTGTGCACTGAAAGAGGCAAGGCTCTTGTGGAAAAAACAGTCTGATCATGTAATTTAAGAGAGTATCATAATGCAAATATACAAGGGGGCAGATGTAAAGTGGCACAGGTAACCTTAATTCTGGCACTTAGTAACTTTTAAGCACTTGACTTTGCAACTTAAATGTTTCTTTTAATGTATTTTTCTGTCGTGTGTGTGTGTGTGTGTGTGTAGTATGTGAGTATACATACCCAGAAATTTTGACAGGAAATGACTGAGGTGGCAGATATATCACACCCCCAAGTTCTAGCAGTTTGTGATTGTGTGGACTTTAAACTATATATATTAACCCATTTTCCTGTCACATTTCATGTTTTCATTATCTGTAATTGCATTCTTTTAATTGCATTATTTTATACTGATTGATACCGACATCTTCTGACTTGTCTTAACTTTCCCTAGTGCAGTGTTGTCCTCGTTCAGGAATGTTTTCCCAGTATGCCTTTCTTGGGCTGGTCCTTTAAATTCAGTAGAACCAAGTAATACAGCCCTGTAATGGTCATTTTGGAATTAGCAGTTGCTGGGTTAGGATACAACTTTCTCTCTTGCTGCTAGTAAGTACCTGGCATGTCCCCCTGCTGCCCCAATTCTCCATTTCTTATTGCTGAGGAGATGATATATTCTTTAACTGTATTATGGAGAAACTGCAGGTCATATGCTAAGAAATAATGAGTCTCTCTGGTTGCCCTACATTTGGTGGTCAAAGTAGTACAGCTCTTTCTGCAAAACAGGTGGTTTAGAGTACACATGTACAACTGCTGTAGCTCTTGGAAGAGTCAGATCAACGGCCTTCCTCAAGGATCAGTTATTTCACTGATACTGTTCAAACTGTACATCAAAGACTTGCATCTACATTCTCACACAAGTTATCTATGCCAATGACATCTGCTGCAGCTACCAAGCTCAGCCCTTCTCAGAACTTGACAAGGTCTTGAATGAAGATATTAAGCGCATGGTAGACTGTCATAGTCGATGGCACCAGCAGCCAAGCTGTTCTAAGATCGTTTCTAATGTATTCCATCTGCATAATGCAAACACGAGTTAAATGTTTTCCTCAATGGCCGATGTCTGCAGCATGATCCAAACCTGGTTTACCTCGGTGTGACATCAGATAGGTCATTAACGTAGAGCAACCACTTGAGGAAAATGGCAGCCAAAGTCCACACTCAGAACAACCTTCTCAGCAGATTAGCCAGTGCAACCTGAGGAGCGAGAACCCAAATGCTTAGATCATCAGTCCTTGCCCTCTGCTATTCAACAGCAAAATATTGTGCTCCTATCTGGTATCGCTAATAGCACATAAGGCTGGTCGATGTAGAGCATATCAAAGCTATGTGTATTGTTACTGGTACTTTATGGGCGACTCCGTTGCCATGGCTACCAATACTTAGCAACAACACCACCCCATGTTCACAGTGAAAAGGCCTCTCTCATTCTGCTGGCTGAGATCCATGAGAATAACAACCTGTCATTGTATGCAGACCTCTTCCACCACCCACCAGCTCTCCTGTCTTTTAGACACTCTTTGTGGTCATTTATGGCACCACAGGACATGATGGTGGAATATGCTTGGCATAATGAGTGGTCAGTGATGACAGTCGTTAATCACTCTCTCATCACTGACCCAACCATCTGTCCACCAGGTTTTGATCTGCCATGGCACCTTTGGTCATCTCTGAACTGGTTTTGGACAGGACAGGGCAACTGTGCGGCCAATCTCTTTAAATGTTTTTTTAATGACCCACGATGCAGCTGCGGTCAACTTCAGATGATGTTGCATGTCATTGTCGAGTGCCTACTGACTTTATTTTGATGGCTGGCTACTGACTCTCCACCTGGCTGGTGATACCATTCAGAGGCAGGGCACATTGTGCATATGCCTATGATGATGGTGATTAGTTGCACTTACCAAAGGTTTTGTAAATTATAGACAGGAATCTGAAATAAAATAGAATTTTGAATACATATTTTATTACGATTACATATTTTAAGCAAAATATATTTTAAAAAAATGTAAAGATACCTATCATAGTGGGCATACCAGCCTTCATAAACCAATCATGAACAAAATTCTGCATTAAAAATAAAAATATACTGTATATGCAATGAATTTCCATAAGACAAAATGTAAATGAATTCAGAAAAATAACCAAGCTGAGTCATTTCAGGACTTTTGAAATTGTATTAGTTGTATTACAGTAGCCTTGATATCCTACTAAGACCCATATTAGGAGACAATCCCTGCTCCACGTTGTTCACAGTATAAATTGACAAAACATATAGTAGAAAAGAGATTACTCCCATTTTGTGGATAGTGAACTGACAGTGAATATACTGAATACAATTTTCAAAAGCCGAAGTTCTATTTTCAAAAGTCATATATGACAGTCTTATTGAAATTCAATAGGATTTAGGTGCTTACATCATTTTCGAAAATGGTATTTGGGTTCTTAAGTCTCATAGGCACTTGAAATTTGTTTCTTAAGTGGCTTGGCAGAGGTCACAACAGTTCGTGGCAGAGCTGGAAGCTGGTTTGGAGGGCAACATCTAAAATATCACAATGCAAATCATGTACTTAAGTACTGAAAAGAAAAAAAATCAGCTCTCATAGTACAGCAATCTAATCCACACCAAATTAGAGAAATAAATTTGTTTAAAAGCACCAGTGAAAAGTGTGTTCTAATTAAGCTACCACAAATAGACAATTTAGCAGTCTAAATCCCTGGAGGGAAGTGCATGGGTTTGGAAATGGCTTTTGCTTTCAGGTAAGGCTGATTTCTGCTCTGTTGGCAATGATGAGCACAGAGTACAGGCTTTCAGTAAACAAAATAAGAAATGTTTTCTTACTTATAGTTTATTAACCATTTCTAAATATGTTTTACAAGAGCTGCTTCACTGGGACACAGCAGCCTCACAAGCATGATGAAACAGCTGCAGTTAAAGTAAAATTGCACACTAGCGCTAACAGTAATCCCTGTCAAACAGAGGACACTCTTAACAAATATACCTCAAAAGGTCAGAAACCAGATTGCTTTATGCTGGAATTAGTGGAGGATCTCGTCACCATGGTGTAGCATGGCTCTTGTCTGTACATTAATATACACAAAGCCTTTTACTCCTTCCTTGCCACAGCTCTTTTGTTTTGTGCCATTTAAGCTGGTTTTGTTTGTTTTTAACTCTGGAGTTACTATTGTTTCTCATTCAAGTACATAATAAGATCCCTAAGATTTGTAAAATGTTCTTTTCTCAGACTAAAAATCACTAAATAATCCTGGCTTGGAGGCAACACAGAACAAATCTGTTTTAGCAATCCATCTGAAAATACAATTTCAATAACAAAAGAAATTGTCAAAACTTGTTTGCACTTCAGGCTTGTTGAATTCAATTTCCTGGTGCAGATTACTACCTTGCATCATGACAGTATTCTTTTCAATAGCGCTTCAGTGGGATATGTATATAGTACACAGGATAGCAGGAGAGCTGTTTTTTCCTGGAGATGTGCCTGTGTCAGCTAGTCTTGGTTCAGATCCAAACATCTGCAGAGTTTGGGGTTGTACAGATCTGAAGACTTGGTTCTGTTTCATTTTTAGGTTTGCCCTAGCTGTGATATTTTTGGTAACACTTAAGCAGTTGATTAAAATATAACGTGGCTAACTCATGAATTGTTTTAAAGCAGTTATGTCCTTTTTTACTTACTTTCTTAGGTAGTAAAACAGGACATTTTATTATCTGGCCTAGTGTTTAAAGAGCAAGAGTAGGAGCTGGAAACCTGTGTTCTGTTCCAAGTTCTACCACATGTTCCATGGTGCTGGGGAAAAGTCACTGGGGTCCAAAACTTAAAAACCGGCCATTTATTTTGTGTGCCCAACATGAGGACTGATTTTCAGTTGTGCAGCACACCTGCATCTCTCTCTGACTTCAACTGGAGTCAGAGGTGAAAGTAAGCCGGTACGCCCCGGTACCGCATATCGGTAAGAGCTGGTGCACCGTACCAGGACCGGCTTTCAGAGAAGGCAATGTAAAGCCCTGGGGTAGCGGCGGCGGGGCTGTGGCAGGGATTCAAAGGGCCCCAGAGCTCCAGCCGCTGCTACTGCCCTGGGCCCTTTAAATCCTCGCCTGAGCCCTGTGGCCCGAGCCCTAAGGTAACAGAGGCGGGGCTTCAGCAGGCATTTAAAGGGCCCAGGGGATTTAAAGCCCCCAGCGGGGATTTAAAGCCACCGCTATCCACCCCCACACCGGCCCTTTACATCCAGGCCTGAGCCCTGCTGCCCAAGCCCTGGGGTAGCGGCGGTGGGGCTGCGGCGGGGATTTAAAGGGCCCCGGAGCTCCAGCCACCGCTGCTGCCCCAGGGCTCTGGCAGCAGGGCTCAGGATGGGATTTAAAGGGTCTGGGGGGGGAGGGGTAGTGGCGGCTGGAGCTCTGGGGCCCTTTAAATCCCTGCCACAACCCCGCCGCCGCTACCCAGGGCTCGGGCAGCAGGGCTCAGGCTGGGATTTAAAGGGCCCTGGAGCTCCAGCTGCCGCTACTGCCCCAGGGCCTTTTAAATCCCCACCTGAGCACTGCTGCTGAAGCCCTGGGGTAGCAGTGGCAGGGCTCCGGTGGGGATTTAAAGGGCTGGGGCGGTAGCGGCGGCTGGAGCCCCAAGCCCTTTAAATCCCTGCCTGAGCATTGCTGCCCGAGCCCTGGGGTAGGGGTTGGGGGGGGCTCTGGCGGCAATTTAAAGAGCCCCGGAGCTCCAGCCACCCCTACTGCACTGGCCCTTTAAATCCCCGCCAGAGCCCTGCTTTCAAAGCCCTGGGGTAGCGGCTGTGGGTCTCCAGCGGGCATTTAAAGGGCTGGAATGATAGCGGCGGCTGGAGCCCCGGGGCCCTTTAAATCCCTGATGGAGCCCAGCCACCGCTACCCCAGAGCTCGGGCAGCAGGGCTCAGGTGGGGATTTAAAGGGCTCGGGGCTCTGGCAGCTGCTACCACAGCGGAGCCCCAGGCCCTTTAAAGCTCTGCCAGAGCCCAGAGCCCCGGGGTATCCATATTTCTGAAAATCAGACTGTCAAGATGAGTCATGCTTGACATCACTAAATTGAGTATCTCAATTTCTGGGCCACATTGAAAATTTTGGTCTTAGCCCTGATGTCAAAGGAGCTAAACACCCACAATTACAGTTGAAGTTAATGGGAACTGGGGGTGCTTATTACCTCAAAAATCAGGCCATTTATTAATTTAGCTACCAACCATTAGGTACCAAACTTTGAATTTTTTGACCTTAGTATGTAACAGTGAAGTTAATTTGGAAAATTAACATGGGGAACAAGAAGGAAACTGCATAACTAAGTGTTAAGATGAAAGTGAACAAAGGAAAACTTACAATGAACATCAGGTAAAACTTTCTAGTGAAGAGATTTGCTATACTGTTCAATAGTCTCCCAAGGAGAGTGGTGAAAGTCTCATCATTTGAGTCTTTTCAAACTAGAATGAATAAAGTACTCAAATATGCTGTAGGGAACAATCCTCTATTGACAAAGAGAATGGAGTACATGGCCTAAGAGGTTTTTAGTCTTCAATTTCTAATTTCAGTGATGGTCTGAACAGACATAGGCTAGCTCTGATTGCAATCAAATATCTAATTTGTTTTGGAAAGCTCATTAAGGTGTATAGCTTGTATTAAGGTGTCTGAACCTCTGGTAGATCCACATTTTTCTTTAACAAAAGATGATTACAAAGGTTTGGGATTCTCCTATTTAGTGTCTCTGGCAATTGTTGATCTCATTGTAGATTGGTCAAAACCTTTCAGCCTTTAAAATAGTCCAGGAGATCAGGTGAGGTTTATTAGGGTTTTGTTTTACTAGGAAAGAAAGCTTCTTAACTTGAAAAGTGAGAACTGTTGTGATTTTGTTTGATCACATGTGATTAAGTCATTTTAATTTAGAGAAAAGGCAAAATGGGTGGGAGGGAGAAGAACCGAGCTCTAACTAAAAGCACACCTCTGGTCTCTGTTTTAACAGCCGCTTTGCCTAGGTTGACCTTTACATACAGAGCATTAGAACAAGAAATAATAATGTAGTCCTGGGCCACATGATATTTGGACCGTGGGAAAAGGGTAGCCAACCTCAAGCTTTATTGTTTCTTCTGTACCCACAAGCAATTTGTTGCCAAATAATATTTATTATGATTATATCCTTTTCTTTGTTTTAAAAATGAACTTAAATGTATTTTTAAGTCAAGCATGTTTCTGCAATCCCTATTGAAAGGGCTGCAGAAACTTGCCCTCGGTGTCACCTTAACTTAGAGTCCTCCGGAAGTAGTTTAGATCTATGTAAACAAGCTGGTCAGTTTTTCAGCTCCTTCATTCCTAGCCTGAGTCTAGATTCCACATCCTATTTCTTTCTTGGGCTGGGAGAAGAAGTGGGGGTTGGGGAGAGAGAAAACGTCCTCTTTGTATGCATGTTCCAATTAACCCTTAGTGAACCCCTTGCTTTCCTCTATTAATGTAGAATACGCACATCCCATCTCAAATGCTTTATGCTATAAATATCATTTTTGAAATGTTCCCCACAACCCATTTTACTAGCTTACCCCACCAAAAATATATAGATGAAATTGCTATATAAATGAAAGGCAGGCCAACAACACAATTACTTTTAGGCCAATCTATTTTAGGGGAAGTTATAAGCCAAAAAAGTAAAATCTCTACCTCACTGAGTGATTTTGATGGGGCAGGATTTTGTCATGTAATTTTAAAGCTTATTCTCCTCAAATTTCCTCGGAAAATTCAACCATGAGAAGAGCTATGATGTGAAATTTCAGGGAGATTTTTGAAAATGGGCAACTGCTTTAAACCTTCATTATGGAGCGGCTTACACTGGTTCACAATTATGGGAACTACTGACGCTGTTAGTTTTAGTTTCTAAAGGGTTAATGATTTTAGGCTATACCAAGGCTTTGTCTACACTACAAAATTAGGTCGAATTTATAGAAGTCGATTTTGTAGAAAGCGTTTTTATACAGTCGATTGTGTGTCCCCCCACACAAATGCTCTAAGTGCATGTAGTCGGTGGAGTGCGTCCACAGTACCGAGGCAACCGTTGACTTCTGGAGCGTTGCACTGTGGGTAGTTTTCCCACAGTCTCCGCTGCCCATTTGAATTCTGAGTAGAAGTCCCAATGCCTGATGGGGCTAAAACATTGTCGTGGATGGTTCACATATCATCAGGCCCCCCTTCCCTCCCTCCCTCCATGAAAGCAACAACAGACAATCGTTTCGTGCCTTTTTTCCTGGGTTACCCATGCAGACGCCATACCACGGCAAGCATGAAGCCCGCTTAGCTAACCGTCACCGTATGTCTCTTGGGTACTGGCAGACGTGGTACTGCATTGCTACACAGCAGCAGCTTATTGCCTTTTGGCAGCAGAAAGTGCAGTATGACTGATAGCCATCGTCGACATAGTCCAGGGTGCTCTTTTAACTGACATTGATGAGGTCAGGGGTGCCTGGACAAACATAGGAGTGACTCAGCCATGTCATTACCCTTTTAAGTTTCATCTCATGGCTATTCAGTCCTGCTGGCAGTCCTACTGCACCGTCTTGTGTCGAGCACCCAGGAGATGACGATGGCTAGCGGTCATACTGCACAGTTTGCTGCCAGCAAGATGTATAAAAATAGATGAAGTGGATCAAAACAAGAAATAGACCAGATTTGTTTTGTATTCATTTTCTCCTCCCTCCCTCCATGAAATCAATGGCCTGCTAAACCGAGTTTTGAGTTCTATCCTTGAGGGGGCCATTCTGTTTCTTGCAAAGCCACCCCCTTTGTTGATTTTAATTCCCCGTAAGCCAACCCTGTAAGCCATGTTGTCGGTCGCCCCTCCCTCCGTCAGAGCAACGGCAAACAATCGTTTCGTGCCCTTTTCCCTGGATTGCCCAAGCAGGAGCAGACACCATAGCACAGCAAGCATGGAGCCCGTTCAGCTCACTGCAGCAGTTATAACCATTGTAGTTTATGCAGAACCAGCACCTGAAAAATCAGGCAAGGGGGCGATGGAAGCGCGGTGATGAGGACATGAGCACACTTTTCTCTAAAACCACATTCCCCTGCAATTTGGAGATCATGGTGTTAATGGTGCAGGCTCATGCTGTGGAACACCTATTCTGGGCCTTGGAAACAAGCACAGACTGGTGGGACTGCATAGTGTTGCAGGTCTGGGATAATTCCCAGTGGCTCCGAAACTTTTGCATGCATAAGGGCACTTTCTTGGAACTTTGACTTACTTTCCCCTGCCCTGAAGTGCAAGAATAGTAAGATGAGAGCAGCCCTCACAGTTCACAAGCGAGTGGCAATAGCCCTGTAGAAGCTTGCGACGCCAGACAGCTACTGGTCAGTTGGGAATCAATTTGGAGTCGGCAAATCTACTGTGGGGGTTGCTGTGATGCAAGTAGTCAACAGAATCATTGAGCTGCTGCTATCAAAGGTAGTGACTCTCGGAAATGTGCAGGTCATACTAGATGGCTTTCCTGCAATGGGATTCCCTAAATGTGGTGGAGCGATAGACGGAACCCGTATCCCTATCTTGGGACCGGACCACCAGCCAGTACATAAACCGCAAGGGGCACTTTTCAATGGTGCTGCAAGCTCTGGTGGATCACCAGGGATGTTTCACCAACATCAACGTGGGATGGCCGGAAAAGGTTCATGATGCTTGTGTCTTCAGGAACTCTGGTCTGTTTAAATGACTGCAAGAAGGGATTTACTTCCCAGATCAGAAAATAACTGTTGGGGATGTTGAAATGCCTATAGTTATCCTTGGGGGACCCAGCCTACCCCTTAATGCCCTGGCTCATGAAGCCGTACACAGGCACCTTGGACAGTAGTAAGAAGCTGTTCAACTACAGGCTGAGCAAGTGCAGAATGGAGGTAGAATGTGCATTTGGACATTTAAAGGGTCCCTGGCGCAGTTTACTGACTCACTCAGACCTCAGCAAAACCAGTATTCCCATTGTTATTGCTGCTTGCTGTGTGCTCCACAATCTGAGAGTAAGGGGGAGACGTTTATGGAGGGGTGGGTGGTTGATGCAAATCACCTGGCCACTGAATAAGCGCAGCCAGATACCAGGGCGGTTAGAAGAGCACAGCAGGAAGCGCTGTGCATCAGAGAAGCTTTGAAAACCAGTTTCATGACTGGCCAGGGTACTGTGTGATACTTCTGTTTCTCCTTGATGAAAACCCGCTCCCTTGGTTGGTTCTAAATTCCCTGTCAGCCACCCGCCCTCCCTCCTTCGATCACAGCTTGCTTGCAAAGGAAATAAAGTCACTATTGTTTAGAAAACATGTATTCTTTATCAATTGATTATAAAAATAGGGAGATAATTCACAAGGTAGCCCGGGTGGGCTGTGGGAGGAGGGTAGGCGAGAAGGAAAAGGCCACTTTAAAACTTGTTGAATGACAGCCTTCTGTTGCTTGGGCTGTCCGCTGGGGTGGAGTGGTTGGGTGCCCGGAGCCTCCCCCCTACCCCCACGTTCTTGGGCGTCTGGGTGAGGAGGCTATGGAACTTGGGGAGGAGGGAGGGCGGTTAAACAGGGGCTGCAGCGGCAGTCTGTGATCCTGCTGCCGTTCATGAACCTCCACCAGACGCCGGAGCATGTCCGTTTGATCCCGCAGTAGCCCCAGCGTTGCCTCATGCCTCTTCTGATCTTCCTGCCGCCACCTCTCCTCATATTCATCGGCCACTGTCCTGTACTCGGCTATTGTGTCCCTCCACACCGCTCTGTCAGTGCCGGACGACTGCATGAGCTCAGAGAACATGTCATCGCGCGTGCATTTTTTTCGCTGCCTTATCTGAGAGAGCCTCTGGGATGGAGGAGGGAGGCTTGAAACATTTGCAGCTGCCTGAGGGGAAAAAAGGGAGTGAAGTATTTTAAAAGGTACATTTTGCAGAACAATGGCTATACTCTTTCACGGTGAACAACAATTCACATTACACAGCACATGTGATTTTGGTACAAGGTCGCATTTTGCATCTTATATTGAGTGCCTGTGGCTTTGGTGTTAGAGATCACACACGCAGGGCTGGGCAACAGAATTCGGCTTGCAGGCGGCCAGGGTAAGCCATAGTCTTTCGGCTTCTGGAACCTTCATAACAGCAGCCCCCTCCCTTCCCATACCAAGCAAAGCCCGTTGAGGTGGCCATTTAGTGCTGTGGTTTTCCTGTTAACGTGCAGCAGCAGAAACCAAACTAACCTCCTCTTCCATCTCTGGGATGATTGCTTTACCCCTTCCCCCACCACCTGGCTGGTATCAGAGAAGATCACTACTAGCCAAAAGCGAACAGCTCAGCGCCAGTGCCCCCACTACCCTCCCCAAGTACAGGGAGGATTTCTTCTCAGCCACAGGCAAACAGCCCAGTAGGAATGGGCACCTTTGAATTAATTAAATTCCCCTATTTCAACCAGGTTACCATGAACGATATCACTCGCCTGAGGATAAGACAGAGATAAAGAACGGCTGTTGCTTCGATGCAAGCAAACAATGGGATCATGCGCTGCCAGGCTTTGTCTTGCAATGATACCAGATTACTTGCTACTAGCATGGCATGGTAAAGTGTCCTACCATGGAGGACGGAATAAGGCTGCTCTCCCCAGAAACGTTCTGCAAAGGCTTTTAGAGTACCTCCAGGAAAGCTTCTTTCTGGAGGATTTCTGCTCCATCTCCAGACACGTTAACAGACTTTTCCAGTAGCAGTACTGGCCATGAATGCATCCCAGGTCCTCAGGGCTACTTAATCATTAAACACTTACTTTTATAACGTATTATATTTTAAAAGGTACATTCACCGGGGTCCTTTCTCCGGCTTGGTTTGGTTGGGAGGGTATTTCAGTCAGGGTGATAAAAAGATCCTGGCTGTCAGGGAGAACAGTGTGCGGTGTGCTCTCCCCAAGCTCGTCGTCGTTCTCCTCTTCATCTGCAAAATCATCAGGCATGGTGGAGAGTACCCCATCATCAGAGTCCACGGACAGGGGTGGGGTAGTGGTGGCAGCCCCCCCTAGAATTGCATGCAGCTCAGCGTAGAAGCAGCACGTCTGGGTCTCTGTCCCGGAGAGTCTGTTTGATTCTTTGGTTTTCTGGTGTACTTGTCTGAGCTCCTTAAGTTTCATGCAGCACTGTGTTGCGTCCCTGCTGTAGCCTCTGTCCCTCATGGCCTCTGAGATTTTTTGAAATGTTTTGGCATTTCGTCTTTTGGAACGTAGTTCTGATAGCACAGATTCCTCTCCCCATACAGCGATCAGATCCAGTATCTCCAGTTCGGTCCATGCTGGAGCTCTTTTTCAATTCTGGGACTGCATGGTTACCTGTGCTGATGAGCTCTGCATGGTCACCTGTGCTGATGAGCTCACCTGGCCAAACAGGAAATGAGATTCAAAAGTTCCCAGGGCTTTTCCTGTACACCTGGCCAGTGCATCCGAGTACAGAGTGCTGTCCAGAGCAGTCACAATGGTGCACTGTGGGATAGCTCCCAGAGGCCAATACCTTTTGAATTGCTTCCATACTAACCCCAATTCAAAATGGCAATGTCGATTTCAGCACTAATCCCCTCGTTGGGGAGGAGTACAGAAATCAGTTTTAAGAGCCCTTTATGTCGAAAAAATGGCTTCGTTGTGTGGACGGTTGCAGGGTTAATTCGGATTTAAATCCAACATAAACTCGTAGTGTAGACCAGGCCCAAGAGAGACATTTCAAAGACAGTCTTTGCTGAGCCTCTGGTTCCAGGTAGAAATATGGAGCAATCTAACATCTACACTTTTTGGGACAGCGTAGATCTTGTTAGAATATGTTCAGGAATATATCAAGAGACAATGAAATATATTTTATTATAAAGAAAACCACATTGTATTTCTATTAGTATTCCAGTGATAGCATTGCAAGAAGTCCTATAAGCAGTATTCCCATTCTTCATTTCAGGTTTAATGTATCATGGAATAGTTCTATTCCCCCTTCCCCCCCACCCCTTATGGGTCAGGCAAGATATTGTTATAGAACAAGATGATGCATTCCATTATAAAATAGATGGCTTCTGAGACCAAAATGAGAAATCACCTCAAGGCAGAATTCTTCTTATGTATACTTTTCTATATTACCTTACACATATACATGCCAAAACTTGTGTTTAGTTCTCAGTTTTAAAAGAGACTCTAAGACTCTTTTAAGTCTCTTAAGCAGTTTGAATAGGAGGAGATGGCTATTTTCAGATACACTTGATCTGCTTGTCAGGCATTTTCCTCTAAAGTAACAGCAACATAGCAGGGATCTTTTAATGTCTCCTCATGGACACTAAGCATTGTACTGAGAAGGCATAGTCCCTGTCTTCAAAAACTGTAAGCATCCCAGAGTTCACTGTCATATCCTGTGTAAACAATACAAAACAAAATGCACATTTTTATCATTTTAAAACAAAGTACAATGCAACCATAGCAATTACTTAAATGTAAGGGATCTTTCCAAGGGTTCAAAAAGCTCTGCAGAGTGGAAGATGACACAAAGTTTGGAGAAGTTTTCAGTTACTACATCTTAACTGAAAGGCTTGTCATGTGACCCTTTCAGTAGGGGGCAATCTGAGATTTGAATTTTTCATCTTCTGAAGGATGTTGATGCAAGGAGTGAAACAAATTATCTATTTTACCAGCACTAGAGAAACACAATAGTGACCTTTTTTTCTGCCATACTCTCCCCTGACCCCACAAAGGAATCCTTTTCTTTACAGCTGCTCCTTTGAGATCCAGGCTATCCATTAGCATAAATGAATGTATTTTACAACAATCTGGGAGCTTCTGCATAACATAACATGTTGATTCTCTCGCCGGTGCATGTGGAGAACTCCTACTGATTTAAATGGGAGTTCTCCCTGCTGAGTTGCTGTAGAATAGGTTTAAAATATAACTTTCATCTCAGCTTTATTTTAAAGAATATGGTTTATTTCTAATGTTTGGCATGGTATAAGACACAAAATTAAGGACCGTTTCTGAGTTGTGGAGCTTGCAATGTAAAATACACAGACTAAAAAGATAAAAGGCATTGGGAGAGACAAAAGAGTAAGTGACCTCGTTGTGAGTGTCTACTTGAGCTCTCCTGAATTAACTCACATCACCTCTCTAGTAATGTTGGGAGTCAGGAAGGTGTTTCACCTAGGTCAGTATTTCTGGGCTACTTCTAAAAAGTGAGCCTTAAGGAAAGAGGATAAACAAGGAGAGACTATAGGGGCTTGGTGAGGAAGGCAATGAGAAGGGCATCACGGTGAGCTAATTAATAGTTTCACCACAGACTTATGAAGTCTGATATCACTAGAGGTAGACTTCTCTTTCCAGCTACCTTGTGGTTTTATACTACCACCCATCACCATAGTATCTTCCATCTAAAATTGATAGGAAAAGCAAGATCTGTGGTGGACTTCATGGAGGCAGGAACTTCTCCCTTTTAGGGGTCAAAACTCTGCTGTGTATTGATTTATTTAAAGACTTTATTAATTTCCTCTCTTTTTCTTTTTTTCTCACTTTTGCACTTCCTGGCTTAAATATTATTTAGGCAAATGAGCATCTCCTTTTCTCCTGCTCCTCTTATCTATTTTATCTCCTACTCAGAACTCACTACTTCTTTTACAGAATATTCAGCAGCTGTTCCAGGCCTCCCGACTTCATATGCTGCGATCCTAAGAATTAAATCTGCCAGCTCATCTTCAGCACTCTTTAATTCAAAGAACAGGCCACGATTAAGCAGCCCTTCATTAGGAAGCATATCTTCACCAGGTTGGAGAGGAACAGCACAACACTATCACTCACCAACAAACCTCTATCACTTCTCAGAGGCCTTCAAACATGATGGTAAGTACAGTTCTCCCCTCTGAATCTCTGAAGAGACAGTGTGTGTGTGTGTGTGTGTGTATATATATATATATATATATATATATATAATATGGCTTTGACATTTTTCAAAATGGGTACATTTTTAGCAGGGTGCTTCAGTATCTCACATTGGTAACATTGGATTTCAGTAAATATCATATAGTAAAAATGAGCTCCCTTCTTTTTAGAATCCTTAAATTAACCTTAAAGTCAGCAGTTTAAACATTCTTTCCACAGGTCCCTAAAGGGATTTTATTTTATTTTATTGCAGCCTTTGCAATGTAAGAATGGGAAACTAGAAGTGAAATAAAATTGCACTACAATCCAATTTGATCTACTCAACTAACGTCTATACATACAAAGGCACTGCAATGAAATTTCAATCCACCTTTTATGTTTTTTCCCAATTGCTCGGGTATTTTTCATATCTACTCCCAAATGATAGTTATGTGGATTAACTATTTTTTCTTCAAATCTAATATAGTCTATAATCCTGACACACAAAATACAATCTGGTGTCACTTTTTTGGATGAAGAAATTCTCAGTTATAATAAATATTTCCTATTATTCAAATAACATTTGTTTTCTCTTTATCATCTTGTTTTCTTTAGGGTGAGCCTTAAGAGAGCGTTAATAGAATTTACAAATTACAATATTCTTTCCGCCAAGTAATCCCTATCTCAACAAAAAAGAAAGGCAAGATTATTTAAATGTAGTGAACCAAGGAGATGAGGGAAGGAAAAATCACTAACAGTATAGACCAATAGTAATACCAGGATGATTACCGTAGCTTTTTCAGAAAGGTACTTTATTGTGTCCTTAATTATGGCACATTATGCTTAAGAGTTTTCATAAAGAAGGATGACTTAAGCATGCGCTTTTCTGAATTGGGGGCTATGTTAGCCCTATGTAGGAATACAGATAAACTGAATCCTGAAAGCAATTGACTTGTGACCATGTTAGAACTGGATTTTGTTTTCTGTACTTGCATGTGTTGTGTAGTGTTCAGTATATTTACAAAACTCAGGTACTGTCTCTGTTCCTGACCTTGCTGACTCTTCCCCTGCAAACCTACGCACAGGCAAGAATCTGGAAGAATCAAAGTAGTGGAATGATGAACCAAAGTTGGCTGACTTTAGCAGTAGTATGCTGGCCTTTCATAGCATGTGTGTCTGCAAATTGGAGGTAGAAGGCAGCAATTGGTTGTTGGAAGAGGAAAGAAGGCAGATTTTATTAATAACATAAGCTGGAACTATAAAGGAATTTCCCTGTGAGTGACCCTGATGACTCCTATGGGTCTGGGGCTGAAAGTCTGGTAAAGAGGCATTTTATTAGGATTAAGTGCCCACAATCAGTTTGGTGATATTTATATATCCATGCCTCTGGAAAACAACGATTTTTGTCGACTAGTTTGTGCCAAGGTTTTAATGCAGTCTGCTGTGGAGTAGAAGGTAGAAAGCATTCTGCTGCTCTCCCCAGCCCTGACCCCACATGAGGGCTACTTGGGTTGGGACTTTGGAGTGCATGTGTAACCCACACACCTCCTGTGTATAGAGTTCTGTCCCATCGAGTGGCACCGAGACTACTTAGAGAGAGATAAAATGAGTCTCCTTTACAGACTTAGCTAACAGCCAGTTGGCTTTTAGCTTGTGCTGTAGAGGCTCATGCATTAAGCTCCAGAAGTCCCAGATCTGATCCTTCCCGCCGACGACCGGGGTCTGTTGGCATTACAAGTGGGGTCTGGGAAGTCTCTGAAGCTCGGGACTCGCTTCCTCAGCTCGGGGAAGTACGTAACCCACACACCTCCTCAGTGTGGTGTTCTGTCCCATCTAGTGGCACTGATACCACTTAGAGAGAGTTAAATGAGTTTGCTCTACAGCCTTAGCTAACAGCCAGTTGGCTTTTAGCTCATGTGGTAGAAGCTCATGCACTAAGCTCCAGAGGTCCCCAGTTTGATCCTGCCTGCTGGCGACCAGGGCCTGTCAGCGTTACACATGGCCTGCATTTTAGTTGTTCATGTAAACGGATAGACAAAGTCATCACTAGAGCTGTACAAATAATTGGTTTTTCGTTTTGCTGGCAGTTCAAAAAAAAGGGGGGTTTCAGAAGAACCCCAAACCAACTTTTTTAGAATTTTTGGTAAATTGGAAAGGCAGGGGGAAATGGAATGAAACATTTAATTACATTTGCATTCACTGCCATCCTGGTTCCTTGTTACCAAGATGTAGTTAAAAGAATTATGTTTTTCATCACCACTTAATTTAGTCTTATTAAATTTCTTACTCAAAACATGCATTTAATAGAGTTCAGTACTTGCTAAAATCAAGCTACTTATCAAAACATAATGTGATTAAAAGAAGTTTACATAGAAAATGTCACTGGGTATGTCTACACTGCAATTAAAAACCTGCATCTGGCATATGCCAGCTGATTCAGGCTAAGGGGCTGTTTAATTGCAGTGTAGGCATTCAGGCTCGGGCTGGAGCCCAGGCTCTAGGACCCTGTGAGGTGGGAGAGTCCCAGAGCTCAGGCTGCACCACAATTAAACATAGGGTGGCCAGGTGCTTGGTTTTCGACTGGAAACCTAAAGTCTGCTTTCTGCGAGTGGGGGATGGGAAAGAGGCACCAGGTCATCACCCACTCCAGACCCTATTTATCCAGGGCTGCCTCCTACTTTAATGGGTGGCTGCAGCTCCCAGCCCTGACTTCACAGGTGAGTCCGTCCTGACCCGAGTGGGAGGGGAGAAGCAGCAAGCAACAGGGAGGAGGGGCAAAGAGGAGTGGATGGGGGTGGGGCCTCTGGGGAGAGGCAGGGCAGGAGCTTGGGGGAAGGGGTGGGACAGATGTGGAGCCTTGGGAGGAATAGGAGGGGCAAGGGTGGGGCCTCGGGGGGAAGGCAGAGCAGGGGAGGTTCTTGCACTCCTTCTGGAATGTCCAGTTTTTAAATATTACCAAGTTGGCAACCCTAATTAAACAGCCCCTTAGCCTGTACCCTGTGAGCCTGACTTGGCTGGCACAGGCCAGTTGCAGGTTTTTAATTGCAGTGTGGATATAGCTACTGAGTGCTAGATTCATCATTTACAAGTCTGAGTTAGTTGAAATACCTGTAGAATATCTTATTGCCAGTCAGCTTCCTGTTATAAATGTCTGCATGGAGAATGTTGGCTGATGTTGTATGGGCACTGGATATCTTCCTCTCCCAAAACTTACAGCAGATGTGTCTATTTCAGATGGCAGGATTGGGAGAACTTGTTCAGGGACTATCATTAGCCTTCAGAATGTGGCAATGCTGAAAGAGGCTATTAAGAGAATGTAGTGTGTGCGTGCATCTTCTGTTGGGAGAATGGTAGAATACCAGCAGTCCAGTAACTTAGTTTGCTTGTGTGAATTTGCTAAATAAATGGTTCTATTTTATGGAAACACACATGAAAATTTGAGGGAAGAATTTTGCAATCTCTATTAACATTAGGTCCCTGATCCTGAACTGATGCACCAGCATCTTTGCTACACTGAAGTCAATGGAAATCCATATTGTTGTAAGTGTCTACCCTCACAGAACATGCGGAAGCCCTCCAGTGTCTCCGTTAACTAAAGATAACTGAGGTCTTCTGAATCTTAAGTTAACTAAAATCAGCCAAGTCCTCTTCCTAAGTAGATCAGCTTTTTCTATTTTATATATATAATATATTGGAATTACAGTCCCTTGTGTTAACACAGTGAACATTAACTTTACATAAATCGAATAATGCTGTTTTGAATTTGGAATAATTTGATATTTTGCTCTGCAGCACTTTGGTGGTATTTCCTTTTTGGGGTTTTGAGAGGATTTTATGACTTGGCAGAATGGCGTTATCAAAATGGATGCTACTGCTTCGTTCTCAGGTGTTGAGTCAAAGCTGGTGCTGCTACTACTAGTGTAAACTTGTAAAGCAAAAGTTTCCATGTCACAGTCCTTTATTAATTTGAAAAAGATTGTTTGAGGGCTCTCCTAATCTTTAGATCAAAAAGGTAATTTTTAAAAAAACAAACTGATTTTTAATATGACTGAATTATTTTTAGTCGTTGTCTCAGTACACTGAACACTCATCATGAGATCTCCAAAAAGTGATTAACAGATGAAACTGCCTGTTTCCACAGTAATAAAGGTTAATTGAAAGACCCTGAAGAGTCACCTCAAGAAAAAGCCAGTGTAAATTAAAACCGAAGAGTGAAAGAATAAGTATTGAATTGAACATATTGAGCAACAAGTAAAACCTGATTCACATGAACTAAAGTAATTCTCTCTCTTCTTAAAACCAGATCCTGCCCCCAATCTGAGTATAAAACATCTGTGTGTTAATATGTGCAATATTCCAGCAACTTGCCTGTCACAAAATCCCTGTAGGGGGAGATGGTCACAGCCCCATCTGTGTCACGATTAATTAGCTGCTTCCCCGACTGGGAGTGGGGGTAAGGGGATTCGTTGATACCTAAAGACACCAGGCCCTTCTAAAAGATCTGAGAGACTTCAATCTGAGGGTTGACCACAGTTACTGAGCAAGCTTCTGTGAAAGGCCCTGAGTCAGGGTGTGAAGAGGTTGGGTACTCTGGTGGAACAAGCCAGGGGACCCAACCATCTACACCAGGGAGGGTGCAGAGAACAGTGCTTCAGGGGAACTAGCCCAGGAGCTGAGTGCATAGTACCGAAGCAGAGGGAAGGACTCAAAGGGGTCCCAGATGGAGAGCTGAAGAAAAGCTCACAACGAGTCAAAATTTTGCTTATTTGGACTTCTTAGTTTGACTTTTTTTTATCCTTGAATGGCTTAAGCTTGTTTCTGACTTGGCCAGAGGGGCAAGTCACATCTACAGCAGTGACCCATGTGTGTAGAGCTCATTAATGAACCCTAAGAAGAGGGGACTGATGCAGAGCACATAAGAGTCACCCCTGCCCACAAGCAGGTGCTTGGTAGGCATACACCCTGTTAAATTACCTGTTTTTTTCTGAGGCAGTTAATTTCCAAGAGTGATCATGTGACTCTTCAGTGTAGACGTGGACACTTTGATGGTTCTGTGACCTGTCAATTACTTGTGGTTCTGTTTGTTTGTTTGGGTGGGTGGATTTATTACAGGGAAACTGGTACTGATCTCTCTATTTAGGTTGCCTAACATTATGCATTGTTAAAAGTATCTTGTGAGCCTTCTTTCAGGAGCTCTAACATCTCCATTGTTTGCTAGGGGACTCTGAAAAATTTGTCAGGGAGAAAGCATTGGGGTCAGAAAAGAGCATTTTCTTTGTCCCATGAAATTCTGTTCAGATTTGGCAGTTAGCAATTTTCAAAAATAGTATTTTCCTTCTCCCACGTGCTAGTCACGAATGTTTTGGCAGCATGCCAGAATAATAACTGAACATGAATGTTAAGGCCCACACTACCATCAAACCAGCAGCAGTGGTGCATTGGGAGCAGGCAACCTCTCCTGGAGGGGAAAAAGAGCGAGCCAGGATCGGCTCTCTTCCATAGCCCTCCTAACACAGAACATCAGTCTCCCTCCCCACCATGAGGACACCACACCTTGTATGAGTGAGGGAGAGAGGGGATGGTTGCCTTGAATCAACCCCGTAGACCAAGCACATGGCCCCAATAACCCATCCTCTCCCCCTCACCTGCAACCCCAAGATAACCGCCATCTCCTGATGCTAGTTAACAGTTAGTCCTGTAATACAAGCTGTGCTTCAGCACTGAAGATTCAGGGTTAAAACCCAACCAATGATGCATGATGAATGTTCTTACAATTGCACATAGTAGAATTTATGACTACTTTTTTTCCTTTCTACAAAAAAATGGAAAACTATATGTAAACTCCTCAAATTGATGGAACATTTCATTTGCAAAGTCAAGCATTTGACATGAGAAATGCCAGAATTCAGGTTGCCTGTGCAGCCTTGATTATTTCCTCTTGCACATACACATTCTGATGGTTTTTAATTACATTATCACATTATTTTTCCACATGAGCCCCATGTCATTCAGAGTACAGGCTGCAAGATGCTCTGGTGATAAATCAGGGCTCTGTAGTGAAGAGGACTCTTTGTAGGACCCAGGCCTCATTTTATGTAGAAGTTGAAAGGCCTTTAAAGAACAAAGCAGGGAACTGCATAAAGAGAAAGGTTAAGGCAAGTGAATACCACAAAGGAGAACTCTGTTCTATCCCTTATGATTTGAGCTTATGCTCAAATAAATTGGTTAGTCTCTAAGGTGCCACAAGTACTCCTTTTCTTTTTGTTCTATCCCTGTCTCTGCTCCAGAGTTCCTATGTGATGATGAGCAAGACACTTAAGACAAAATTTGGCAATTGGTCCCTAATTGTGCGCTCCTCATTTTCAAGGTGCCTAGCTTGAGATTCCTAGGGCCCCATTTATAGGAATGGTGAGCTCTTTCCACTGCAACTGAAGCTAATGGGACTTGTGCATTTTCAGAATCTCTGGAGGTTAAGGCACAGAAATGAGTTCATGGATGGCAGTCATGCAGGTCTGGAATTCTGACCTTGGCTTTACCACATCCTCATTATGTGGCCTCAGAAAAGACTTTGTCTTAGCTTACCCATCTGTAAAATGGGGATAAAAAAATAATTATTTGTGTGACACTCAGATACCTTGGTAATGAGCTCCTTAGAAAAGACCATAAGGAAATGTGTAATCCTTTATTCATTGCATTCTGTACTGTAAATAAGGCTGTGACTACTAATTGAATGATGAGTATAAAAATATCAAACATCTGCATCATTCCCTGAGCGCAGTCTATCTTGTGCAATGAAAGAGGCACACATAATTGTAACTGGTCATGTAATTAAATACTATATCATAATGCATACCCGCAAGGGGGCAGAATTGCAGCTGAACAGATTATTTATAATTTAGTATTTCTTAACTTTTTAGGGCTTGGTTTTCAGGGCTTGTGTTTTTTGTGTGTATAATATGAAAAACATGGAGGTTATAGATTTAAAATACTAAATATTTGCCTTTTCAAGAAAATATATAACTAAAGAGGGGGCAGTCGTTGGTGGACTACAGTGCAAAAGGGTGTTCCAAGCATCAGGGTTGGTAAGGAAAAGAGAGGCTATTACTGTAAATGATTATATTATTCTTTTACAATAGTTTGTCTGTGACAGAAATTGGAAATTCAGCCCAATAGTATGTTACAATTGTTGTACAGGCTTTGTGTTCAGTATGTGTAGAGTATTGGTGTTCTTAGCCCAGTTCCCAGGGGTGAGTGTTAATAACTGACATCCATGTTGTCTGTTGCAGATAAAAAAGCCAAGGATTAGATGAGCATTTTTCATACATTGCATTGTGATACTCTGGTTACTTCATTCTGGTGCTACATTCACATTTCTGATCATTAAACATAACAATCACATCAGGCCAATTTATTTTTAATAATATATATATTGTAGGATAAGACACTTTCTAACTCAGTTGAGGTTCTGGCTGTCACACACTGTACCTTCCTCCCTTCATTAAAATAAACTGTCCACCATCATATATAAAACAAAGTTACACTTACGATCAATGAGCCAATACGGTTCAGAATCTGGTGAGCATAAAAATGCATTGGAAAGTCCTTTGCTATCAGAGTAGTTAAAAATTAGCTCATCTGTCAGTGCATATAAGTGTATAGTTTGGGTTCTTTTTAAAATTTTGTACCCAAAAGTTGCTTGTTGAAGTCACATAATATATTTTAAATGTAAGAAAAATACTTTAAGAAATATTCCCAATCCACTATTTCCTGCACAATGCCGATTCAAATAATTCTATTAATTGTGGTAATTGGCCAGATTGCTGCTGAAAATGAGAACTTACAATTTTAAATGTGTGCACAAACTGGCTGATTCGTTAGCCTCACCTGCAATATGTATCCATACACTCTTCAAGGCAGACATGTCATTATATAAAATGTGATCACTACCACAGCAGGTAAGTTAGATATAGAGATCGGCAGGGTGTGAATAAAAGGCCTGATGAACAAAAAATGTTGCCTGTGGAAAATTAAAACAGTAAGTGATGGCACACGCCTGCCTACACCTATTTCTCAACGGATGTATGTTGCTTAAATAAAGGCTTTGATTTATTGTGTATCAACATCCTTGTTGTGACACTTCATACCTTTTTATCTCTTCTCATTTGATGTTCTTGCTCACATATTAGAACAGAAAAAGGAAATACAATTTAGTGTACAATCAGTTTGTGGGATTCAATGCCTGAGATTGTCAAGTACTATGATTCATAGATTCTAAGGCTGGAAAGGACCTTTGTCATCATCTAGTCTGACCTCCTGTATAACCCATCCCATGGAACGCCCCCAAAACAATTAATCCAATCTTGATTTAAAAATCATCATTGATGGAGAATCCACCATGACCCTTGACAAATTGATCCAGTGGTTAATTATTCTCACTGGGGAAAACAGGTGTAAATGTTTAAGTCTGTATTTGTCAAGCTTCAACTTCCAGCCATTTGATCCTGTTCCTTTCTCTGCTAGACTGAAGAACCCATTGTTCCCCATGTAGGTATGTACAGATTATAATCAAGTAATCTTTTCTTCATTAAGCTAAATAGATCAAGCTATTTGAGTCTTATCACTATAAGGCATGTTTTCTAATCCTTTACTCATTCTTGTGACTCTTCTTTGAACCCTCTCCAATTTATCAACATACTTCATGAATTGTGGGCACCGAAATTGGACAAAATATCCTAGCAGGAGCCATACCAGTGCCAAATATAGAGGTAAAATAACCTCTCTGCTCCCTATTTGAGGATCCACTGTTTATGCATCCTACAGTTGCATTAACTCCTTTGACCTACAGCTTCACAGCGGGAGCTCATGTTTAGCTGAGTATCTGCTACGACCCCCAAATCTTTATCAGAGTCACTGTTTCCCAGGATAGTCCCACATACTATAGGTATGGCCTACATGCTTTGTTCCTAGATGTATACATTTACAATTAGCTGTGTTAAAACACATTGTTTGCTTGTGTTCAGTTTACCAAGTGATCTAGATCACTCTGAATCAATGACCTTTCCTCTCTGTTTACCATTTGTGCAAACTTTATCAGTGATTTTGTTTTCTTCCAGGTCATTGATACTGTTAAATAGCGCAGGGCCAAGAACCAATCCCGCTGGAACCCCCTGGAAACACACCTGCTCGATGACAATTCCCCATTTATAGTTACATTTTGAGACCTATCAGTTCACCATTTTGAGTCCATTTAATGTGTGCTATGTTAACTTTGTGTCATTCTAATTTTTAATCAGAAAGTCATGTGGTATCAAGTCAAATGCCTTACAGAAATTGAAGTATATTGCAATGATACTATTTATCAACCAAACTTGTAATTTCATCAAAAAAGATAGCAAGTTAGTTTGACAGGATTTTTCCATAAATCCATGTTGCTTTGCAATTACATTAACCTCCCTTAATTCTTTATAAGTCAAGTCTTGTTGTTGGTCCATTATTAGATGGAAATGGTAGAATTATCAACAATGATGGTGAAAAAGCAGAAATGTTCAAGAAATAGTTCTGCTCTGTATTTGGGGGGGAAACAGATGATATAGATTCATCGTATGGTATCTCTGGAGGATGTTATTATCTTGCCCAAGATCGATGTCAGGTTGACAGGCATATAACTACCCAGGGCATTCCATTTACCCTTTTAAAAAATTGGCATAACATTAGCTTTCTTCCAGGTTTTCTGGAACTCTCCTAGCGCACCAAGCAGGTATTTCCATACACCCCCCCCTGAATTTCCCCAACACCCCTGCAGTGGACAACTAGTTACATGCAGTGTTGCCAATTTAGTCATTGGTTAGAAATTTGAATTGAAATTGAAACATTAATATACCCTTTAAAAGCATATATAATGTATGATAAAATACTTGCACCTGAAAAAGTATAATAGGTTTGAAAAGTACAAACAAAGACTAGCTTCTTCACAGAGCTGTTTTTCTGACAATGTTGGCACATTCGTTTCAGCAATGTTGGCCAACCTTATAATTTCAAATTATGATTTGTAATCAAGGTCTGAATGAGCTCTCCCCTGACAATTAGTGATGAGCCAGGGACAGGGGAAGGCTTCAGGACCAAACTGTATTTACATGAACTCACCTATTCTCCCTAGGTATCCAGCAGACAGAATAATGTTGCCCAAGTGATCAATTTTGGCTGGTGTTGGGTTACAAATCACTTTAGTATTGAAGGTGGGGGTCAAGAAATGTTGTTATATTTATTGTATGAGTTAAAGGGCAGCAGAACAATACTTAGCCTGTCCTGATTGAGAGGTTCACCCTCAATGCTTAATTTTTTCCAGGGTTGAGCCCCCGCACCTCTATGCTTGGCAGTTCATAGCCCCGGGACCTCTGGGCTTGCCACATCAGTTATGAAAGTAAAAAACTTGCTTGCACCCAGTACCTCTTTCATTACAAATTAAGCAAAGGTCACCTTCAACTGAACTGCACTCGCTAAGCAAGGGGTTTGGTTGGCAGATCCCAGTGGAAAGAGGGGTGGATGACGAAATAGGAGTTTTGCTTGGTGGTGTGGGCTGTGCCTAAGAGTCACAGGTGCAATTTGACTTGCACCTCTCCCCTATTTAAAAATAAGCTTATTAGGCCCCAAAGAGTCTTTTGTTTTGTTAAGTGACCACTAGAGCTGAAATCACTAATAATCGGGTCTAAGTGCTTTGACCTGCTGCAGGACAGCATTTCTGTGAAAAAGACAGCCCAGCCTGCTCTTGCTGTGAGGTTCCACAGTGAGAGCTGAAATCAGAGTTGGGTGGAACCTCAAGAGACCGACTCGCAGAGGTCACAGTGGCAGGTGGCAGCAGAAGGTGACGGCGTAGGGCCATCAGCAATGGAGTGATGTAGTGAATGGTGGCACGACAAACAACAGCAGCCGGAGTGAGTGGCAAGCAACTGGAGGAACAAGCAAGGTGCCTTCTCCTCTGCAGCCCCCCAGGATGAGAGATGAACTCATGTGAAAGCACCACTGAACTCTGGGTCTTCACTGACCAAGGACAACAACTATGAGTGGGGTGCAGTAGAGGGAGTAGGGAGGGGCATGTTAAAGGAACATTTGTTTGTTGGACTACGTTTTAGTGACTTCGCTCCAGAATGCTAGATTTATGACGGAGAAACTTATATAAATATACATTTCCTAGTAGGACACGAATTTAAAAACACATTGTATCTCAAGAGGTTGCTATCTTAGGGAGTTTCTGTACTAAACATTTATATAATTATTTTTTTACGTGAGAACATAAAAATAGCCATATTGGGTCAGACCAATGCTCCATCGAGCCCAGTATCCTGTCTTCTGACAGTGGCTAATGTCAGGTGCTTCAAAGGGAATTAACAGAACAGGGCAATTATTCAGTGATCCATCCATTCCCAGCTTCTGGCAAGCAGAGGGTTTCAGAGCATGGTGTTGCATCCCTGCCCATCCTGGCTAATAGTCATTGATGGACCTATCCGCCATGAACTTATCTAGTTCTTTTTTGAACCCAGTTATAGTTTTGGCCTTCACAACATCCCCTGGCAAAAAGTTCCACAGGTTGTCTGTGTGTTGTGTGAAGAAGTACTTTCTTTTGTTTGTTTTAAACCTGCTACCTATTAATTTCACTGGGTGACCCCTAGTTCTTGTGTTATGTGAAGGAGCTTATTCATTTTCTCCACACCAGTCAAGTCATATCCCCTCTTAGTCCTCTCTTTTCCAAGCTCCTCCTGAAGGTCAAAACAACAGACTGGACTTCTACATAGATTGCTTCCGTCGATGTGCACAGGCTGAAATTGTGGAAAAGCAGCATCACTTGCCCCATAACCTCAGCCGCACTGAACACAATGCCATCCACAGCCTTAGGAACAACTTTGACATCATAATCATAAAGGCTGACAAAGGAGGTGCTGTCATCATCATGAATAAGTTGGAATATGAACAAGAGGCTGCTAGGCAGCTCTCTAATTCCACATTCTACAGGCCATTATCCTCTGATCCCACTGAGGATTACCAAAAGAAACTACACCATTTGCTCAAGAAACTCCCTGAAAAAGCACAGGAACAGATCTGTGCAGACACATGCCTAGAACTCCAACCAGGGGTATTCCAAATGCTTCCCAAGATCCATAAACCTGGGAATCCTGGACGCCCCATCTCAGGCATTGGCACCTTGACAGCAGGATTGTCTGGCTATGTAGACTCCCTCCTCAGGCCCTATGCTACCAGCACTCCCAGCTATCTTCAAGACACCACTGACTTCCTGAGGAAACTACAATCCAGCAGTGATCTTCCAGAAAACACCCTCCTGGCCACCATGGATGTAGAAGCCCTCTACACCAACATTCCACACAAAGATGGACTACAAGCCATCAGGAACAGTATCCCCGATTAATGTCACGGCAAACCTGGTGGCTGACCTTTGACTTTGTCCTCACCCACAACTATTTCACATTTGTGGACAATGTATATCTTCAAGTCAGCGGCACTGCTATGGGTACCCGCGTGTCCCCACAGTATGTCAACATTTTTATGGCTGACTTAGAACAACGCTTCCTTAGCTCTCGTCCCCTAACACCCCTACTCCACTTGCGCTACATTGATGACATCTTCATCATCTGGACCCATGGAAAAGAAGCCCTTGAGGAATTCCACCATGATTTCAACAATTTCCATCCCACCATCAACCTCAGCCTAGACCAGTCCACAAAAGTGGTCCATTTCCTGGACACTACTGTACTAATAAGCAATAGTCACATAAACACCACCCTATACCGGAAACCTGCAGACTGCTATACTTACTGACATGCCTCCAGGTTTCACCCAGACCACATGACATGATCCATTGTCTACATCCAAGCTCTAACATACAACTGCATTTGCTCCAACCCCTCAGACAGAGACAAACACCTACAAGATCTCTATCAAGCATTCTTACAACTACAATACCCACCTGCTGATGTGAAAAAAACAGATTGACAGAGCCAGAAGAGTACCCAGGAGTCACCTACTACAGGACAAGCCCAACAAAGAAAATAACAGAACGCCACTAGCCGTTACCTTCAGCCCCCAACTAAAATCTCTCCAGCACATCATCAAAGATTTACAACCTATCCTGAAAAATTATCCCTCACTCTCACAGATCTTGGGAGACAGACCAGTCCTCACTTACAGACATCCCCCCCAACCTGAAGCAGATACTCACCAACAACTACACACCACACAACAAAAGCACCAACCCAGGATTCTATCCTTGCAACAAAGCCCGATGCCAACTCTGTCCACATATTTATTCAAGTGACACCATCATAGGACTTAATCACATTAGCCACGCTATCAGGGGCTCATTCACCTGCGCATCTACCAATATGATATATGCCATCGTGCCAGCAATGCCCCTCTGCTATGTACATTGGACAAACCGGACAGTCTCTACATAAAAGAATAAATGGACACAAATCTGACATCAGGAATCAAAACATTCAAAAACCAGTAGGAGAACACTTCAACCTCTCTGGCCACTCAGTAAAAGATTTAAGGGTGGCAATTTTGCAACAGAAAAGCTTCAAAAACAGACTCCAACGAGAAACTGCTGAGCTTAAATTAATATGCAAACTAGAAACTATTAACTTGGATTTGAATAGAGACTGGGAGTGACTGGATCATTACACATATTGAATCTATTTCCTTAAGTTAAGTATCCTCACACCTTCTTGTCAACTGCCTAAATGGGCCATCTTGATTATCACTACAAAAGTTTTTTCTCCTGCTGATAATAGCTCATCTTAACTAATTAGCCTCTCACAGTTTGTATGGTAAGTTCCAACTTATCTGTATGTGTGTATATATCTTCTTACTATATGTTCCATTCTATGCATCCAATGAAGTGGGCTGTAGCCCACAAGCTTATGCTTTAAATAAATTTGTTAGTCTCTAAGGTGCCACAAGTACTCCTGTTCTTAACCAGGTGGTTAAAATGCTGGAGACACACAACACAGTTTATTCAAAGAAACATTGTCACCTTATACTGTCTCTTTAAACAAGAGATACCACACACTACAACCTGGAAGCCAATGTTAAGTGCATTGTCATTTGTTAATCCTGAAGTTGGACACTGGTTCTGACCAAGACCAGCAAATACTCACTATTTTTCTGCAGGAAACTCAACTGGTTGGTTAGAAGCATGCAGTGCTACAGTGAAAGACTCAGCAGTTGAAAAATAGAACTCTCTCACCACATTCAGAAAATGTGCATACATGGCTGATAAATGGACCGATGCAAATGGGTGTCAAGTATTAAGTCACTGCATACATTATCTTGATGTCAGTGTTAGGAGAGTAGATTAATTTCTAGATGTTCAGGTTATAGAAGACACATCGGCTGCATCTCTGACCACGCACGTCTTAGAGTTAAATGCTTGTAAACTGAACCCCAAGGAGATGGCTGCTTGTGCATTTGATAGAGCTGCAAACTTCTCCAGAAGACATAGTGGAGTACAAGCTTTGCTCGGAGAAAAGTGTAACTCTAAACTCTCCTATGCACACTGCAGAGGCCATCTACTCCAACTAGCACTAGTACAAGCTGCAGAATCTTCAAAAGGCATTTAAAAAGCTATAAATTTAATGTCTTCACTATGCTCTTTTTTCAGCAAGAGTTCAAAAGGACTGAACATCTTGGAAAATATAGAAGATACACTGGAACTGAAGTTTAAATTTGTCCAACCTGAGAAAACCCACTGGCTTTCTCATGAGTGATCCTTGGCTGTTGTCTTAAAATTACTGCAACCATTATTATTGGCTTTGGAAAGTATCTACAAAGATGGGTTGGATCTAATTAGTGAGGCTCTTGGACTACTTTTGCTACTACATTCAGAGAAGACAATCGCCATTCTCTCTTCTAAGTCTACTGTTGAAACCACTTGGGTCATTAAACAATGCCATCCAGGCATCTGCTACAACAGTAGTAGATCCTTGTCCAGCAATGGACAAAGCTTGGATCAATCAGAGAGATCCATTGAAAACGTACTGGAAGAAGCAAAGTCTTCAGTTCAGAAGTTGACTAATTAAATTGACTCCTTAAATGAAAAGGACAAAAAGTGTTTGTTAAATCAGATGAAAAGGTAAAGTACACAGACTTGATTCTTATATCTCGACAACAGCAACTTCTGGATTCTTTCAACCTCTATGTAGCTTTTACAGATGTCTGTTTTATAAAACACTGACAGTTGAGTGGAGTGAGGCACTACCTGCAATGAGGCTGCCATGTGATCAGAACAGAGAATTTGAACACAGAGTGGAATATCATAAAATAAATGAAGATTTCTCGTTAACTTCTTTATTATCATTAGTGGTTCGACCCAATTTTTGTACTATGTTTCCTGGGATGAAAGAAGTAGGAATTCATCTCTTTCTAGTCCCAGTCACAACACCTACAGTTGAGCATTCTTTTTCCTCGTTGAATAGAATTTTGTGTTCTGAAAGAATTCGCCTTCTGCATGATGACGAGCATATTATGAAGGACTGGAAGTACCAGACACATGAGAAGCCACCAAAAATGAATGCACTGCATTCGAGAAGTTCAGTAACAAAGTTTGTGCAAAAATATAACAAGAAACCAAGAAGGATGTAGATAGTGTTTCATAGTAGGCTTGAGTAGCCCACTTTAATTTGTGTGATGATTTAAAAACATGAGTTAAATCTAATAAAATGGTTGCAAAACATTTTTCAGTTTTTACTGTCATGCTTTACAGCTCACCTTCACCCTAACAGTCTCACCCCTCATCGGTACACACACACACACACATTTTTGAACACCCCACCCACCCTAATTTCAATGCTTGGGGAAAACACTGGGTTATTAAAAATCCACATTAATGGTCCAGAAAGCTCCTCAGACAGCTCTTTTTAATGTTCTTATCTTAAGTTATCTGGATGTGATAATTCTAAAATGTTTCAGTTTAGTAGCTTCAGTTTAACATCCTCCAGAGATACTAGTGGAATGTAAAAACAGAGTTCATCATCACCATATCTATAATCTCTTTTTTCTGCACAAATACAGAACAGATTTTTTTTCTTGAACACTTCTGTTTTTTTCACCATTATTATTCCTAATATAATTTTTAAAAAACTCCTTATTGTCTTTAATTCTGCTGGCCATAGATTTATTATTCTTTCCTTTTGATTCCCTTATCAATTTTCTACAATTCCTAACTTCTGATTTCAGTTCATTACTATCAACTTCTCCTTTCTTCCATTTGTCATATAGTGTATCTGCCTTCACTTCCCCTGTAAACCATGTTTTATTTTATTTAACTAGTACAGCCTTCTTCCTCAGTTGTGGGATTATGGGGTTCCATCATCTAGTGAGATGTTCTTAAATGACTTCAGTTTTCACTCACATTTTTCTGATTAAATTCTTCCTCCCAGCTGATTTGGCTCATAATTGTTTTCAGTTTTGTGATATTGGCTCTATTAAAGCACTTATTACTGGTATGGACTTTATTCTGTTTACACATTATGAAAGTGATCAAGTAATGATCACTTGTACCTAAGATACCATTAATTTTTAATTGTGTGATCAGTTTATGTTTACTGTACTAATAAAGAATTCCCCTATGTTGGCTGTAACACTTTCTGAGTAAGGAAATTGCCATCTATAATATTTTAGAAATTGCAAGGATGTTTTAATACTGGCAGCATGAGACTTCCAGCATGTCACTCAAATTGAAATCCCACATGATAATGCAGCTTTTTCCCCTACACATTATTAAATAGGTGCATAAGGACGTGACCATCCTATCCCCTATTATGTTTTGGTGGTCGGTAACAGACATCAACTAATACCTCATTTTGTGTTTTATCTGTTACGATATTGAACCATTAACATGCAAGATCACTTTCTTCTGAGTTGTCAGTGAAACAGGTAATGCTATTTTTGACAGCGTGCCACTCCCCCCTCCCCTTGTGTCCACTCTATCTTTCCTTAATAGGTTATAACCATGAATTAACATTCCACTAGTGTGAATCATACCAGCAGGTTTCAGTAACACCAATTAGATTGAATTTATGCTTGTAAGCGAGCAATTGCAGTTCCCCACATTTGCTACTCAGGTTCCACCCTTGTTGTATAAGCAATTCAGAAGTTTCTTCTCCATGTCTTTTGGTTCCTTGATTAATTTTGTTCACAACATATCGATTTTGAGCTGACTGAATGCCAGTAGTGTGCTGTCATTGTATGCAAATCATGCACTGCATGCCCCCCAGACCAGCTGTGCCCACAAGACAGTTCTGTCCAGCCTGTAAATGAACAAACAAAATGGTGTCCTATGTACAGTGTGACTGTGAATGCACCATACATGTGAGGTCACACTGCATGGAGGATTCAGTTTTCCATGCAAGCGTACAGTTGCATGCCTGACTAAACATATCATGGCACACCACTGCTGAGTCCTCATGGTGGCCAGCTTTCACCTCCCCTTCCCCCCCCCCCCCCCCCCCGAAAAAAGAAGCTAGATAATTTCTCCTTTAAGAACATTTGTAATTATGGATGTTCAAATAATAGGTGTATAATAGGTGTAATCAAATATTATGCTACATGGCATAAACTGATCCTCTGCATGGATTGTGAAACATATACCTCTTCTTCTGCTCATCATACACACCCTTTGCAGCATTGCATAATCAGGTGCGATTTCAGAGGACATTTCATTTTTTCCCTGGAACAGCAGTTTTTCGCCATAGCCAGGATTCCAAAATAATTATATAATTTGGTACAGCAAATCTTCTGTTCCCACTTAAGTTTTTTCTAAAGCAAGTAGTAAATGTACTGGTAAGTAATGCCCCTTAGAATAAAAGTATTGTTAAATTTTCCTAGTCATCTTATTTTCACCTGCTTATTTGCTATATCTCTTTGAAATGCTTAGGGCTCTGAACACACTTAAACTATGTGAATAATCCCATTTACTTCTATGGTGCAACTCACGTGTTCAAAGCTACTGATATGCATAAGTATTTGCATGATCAGGCTCTTCTGTTGTCACTTGGCAGACACCCAGATTCAAATCTAACCTTGTAACTTTGCTTCCTTGCGGGACTAAGACACTGATTTAATTATGTGATCAAGCTATAGAATTATAGAAGTGTAGGACTAGAGAGGATCTTGAGAGGTCATCTAATCCAGCCCCTGTACTCAAGGCAGAACTATGTAATAACTAGACTATTTCTTACAGGTGTTTGTCTAACCTGTTCTTAAAAACCTCCAATGACTGGCTTTCCACAACCTCTCTAGGCAATTTGTTCCATTGCTTAACTACTGTGACAGTTAAGAAGTTTTTCCTAGTGTCCAACCTAAACCTCCCTTGCTGCAATGTAAGCCCATTGTTTCCTGTCCTATCCTCAGAAGTACAACGTTTTATATACTTGAACTGTTATCAGGTCCCCTCTCAGTCTTCTCTTCTTCAGACTAAACAAACCCTGTTTTTTCAATCTTCTCTCACAGTCATGTTTTCTCGACCTTTAATAATTTTTGTTGCTTTCCTCTGGACTTTCTCCAATTTGTTCACATCTTTCCTTTTCATCACTCAGAGGTTCATGTTTTACAGGAAGATGCCGTCTTCCCAAAAATGCAGAATGGTCTAAAGGCTTAGGCCAGGGTCTGACAGCCAGAATTCCTTGTCCTATCGTTGCAGCTGTCACTTATTTTGCTGTTTATTATTGGGTAATTTTTTTAAACATCTGTTCTTTATAAATGTCTGTTTTCCAGAGGATTACTAGGAATGCTGTGAACATTAGTCAATGTATCGCTGTAAAACTTTCCTCCGTCATCAGAATATATGCATGAATTGTTCCCCGTGGTGCTGGCTTCCGTTGCACCATTCGCTCTCTCTTAGCTGGTCACCTGTGCTCCAGTAGCATCCATTCACAAGACAGCTGGCAGCGGTTAGGGTGCAGTCTGTGGCCATTGATGTGGAATCAGTCTGTGTGCCCTCTGTGGTAGTAGACAACTGCTTGCTGTGCCATTGTAATAGACGACTGCTATGTCTACATCTGCTTGCTACGCCATTGTAGTGTGCCAGACTTTTGTCCACCATAGAAACTGTTGAGCTCTTCACTATCGAACCAATTGCTGGGATCATGGGTCAATGAGTGGCAGGGTGTGTACCGCACACTGGTAGGCCTGTTCAGTATGCCTCTGGGGCCCCATCCTGCTCCAAGATCCCTTGAAGAATTTGCCTGGGCATGTAAGGAGCCAGTTACCCGTTGGTACCACTCAGGAGGTACTGCAAGGGTCTTGCCAGTGGATAGGCTATATACCAGCAGGAGGACATATTAACTCAGCTTCATTTGCATTGCTGGCTGGTGGCCACTGATGATAGAATCACTATGTTGATCACTGTCACTACATGCTCCATGTAGGTCTGTGTCACTAACCATGCGGTAGCACCAATCAAGACCATGCTGGAAAGCAATAGTCAACAATGGGGTTACCCACTGAGATCAACCGCCGATGGATTTTTGAGGCACAGAGGCTGAGACGTAAATAGTGGCAGACTGAGCAGGCACAGATTGTAATCCCTTTCTCAGCACTGAGATACTTACGCACTTCCTGCAGAAAGGACTGCCACTCACAGATCGTTCTCTTTCGCCACAGCCTTACTCACGGAACATAAGTCGATGTCATTTCCACTCATGAAGGACAAAACCCCCTGCCCTGTCTCTTCCCACCCAGTGCCGACCCCTCCCTCGAGCACATCCCATCCCCGCTCCTCCTCGTGCCTCCTGCATGCCATGAAACAGCTGATTACAGCGAGCGGGTGGGGTTGGGAGGGAGGAGGAGGAGTTGACTGACGGGGCACCTGGAAGATGGGAAGCGCTGGGAGCGAGGGGGGAGCTGATAGGAAGATTGCCTGTGGTGCTAAGCACTCACTAATTTTTTTCCGTGGGTGCTCCAGGGCTGACACCACGGAGTCAGCGCCTATTGTGCCCTCACTCTGTACCCTCAATCTGTCTGACTTCATTGGGACGGTGTGTAGGTGCAGGATTGTGTGCTAGCAAATCTCATTGTATCAGAACTGCCACCCTTAACAGATCACAAATTATAAGATGGACCACCAAAAATCCAGAGATTACCACCCCCTCCCAAACCAAGATTTCAATTTTAGAAGATATTGTGCGTGTTTTGTTTCTTCTGATTTTTGAATTCCCCCTGCCCTTCCCCAGGGTTTGTGTGAGACAATTAGTGTTGCCTGCTCTCCCAATTTTATTGGGAAAGTTGATTTTGGGCCCAGCTGCAGGAGCTTTCTGCCCCACCCCTAGCAGTTCAGTACCCCTCAGTTCAGCTCCCCTCAGCCTCTGCTTCTCATGGGGTTCTTCACCCTGTCCTTTCCCAGGGGTGGGAGCTACAGCAGGTCATGTTGTATTAATTTAGATGGACCACATGGGGCACAGGTGCTAACATAACCCAGTCACTATTCAATGTTAAACAGTTTAAACAAGATTCAGGTGTTGGTAAACAGAGACCTGAGCCTGCTTAGTACCATGGCTAACACATCATAAAAAATCCTTTCATTAATATCCAAAAAAGAAGGGAAAACAGTTACAGCAGTCTCTTAGATGGTATCAAAGATAACTGTTTTTTTGCGGGGAAAAGAGAATACATTAGTTGAAATGAGCTGGAGCTGTAGTTATTGCTGTTGCTGTTAAAGTCCGATTCTCTTTGTTAGGAAAACAAGGCAAACACACACAAAAGGGGGAGAGGAAAGAACAGCAAAGATAGAAGCTGCATTTTCTGTCTCTGATGCTGACTTTCACTTTCCCCCTCACTGCTGGAAAAACACAGGCACATCACACTATCTTATTAGCCACTCAGACCTGGCAAACTCATCCTGGCATCAGGCTGTTTTGGGCATTGATTTAGCTAACGGATGTAGTATTGGTAACAAAATACTCCATAGTAAATGCTACATTTTTTTCTTTTCTTCCCACTATCCCAAGGTGCAAATATCTGCAAATACACTTGAACACTCGGCCCACCACACCACCAAGTCTGAAGATTTGGATAAGATAGCACCTCGAGTTGAAACCATGGCTTGATTTTTATAAACCACCCTTCCTTTTTACTAAACTCCAGTCTCATCAATTTCTTATTCTAGTAGTGTATCTCAGCATGCAGCTGAATTGCAAGAAACAACTGAAGGTCACTTTTATTAGTATTTTTAGCTTGCTTAAAGGATGGATTACCTAGTGAATCTTTTGATTGTTAGAAAAAGCTGGTGCTGACTTAGGCCGTTAGTACAGGATATTAAATAACTTGTATAATATAAATGACACCAATAGCTTATTGTTTATTGAAGAAATATAGAATCATGGCCTGATCTGAAAAACTCCTGTACATAAATTCCATTGAAGCCATGTGTCTATATATGACTTTAAAACAAACAAGCTGAAGTAACTATTTGCAGGATCAAACAGACCCTTAAATTGTTTTGCAGCAGTGGGTTGACATAGACAATGGCATTAAGATACTATGCTACTGTAAGCACAGAGGAAAAAAAACCTGAAAGAAATGGAAATTGGGGATTGTCAATTGCACCTACTCTGGCTTGTTTGCTTCACACATTGCTGAGCTAGTTTTAATCTTGTGTTCGTAGAAATACAAGTATCTGAAGTTATATCTTTTATTTTTTAGATTTTCCACATTAAACTAGCAATAAGCTTTTGATTCATTTCAACATATGTAAACACATCTTTATTAAAAAAAAGATTGAAAGGATAACTACAGTAGAACCTCAGAGTTAGGAACATCTTGGGAATGGAGGTTGTTCATAACTCTGAAATGTTCGTTACTCTGAACAAAACATTCTGGTGGTTCTTTCAAAAGTTTACAACTGAACGTTGACTTAATGCAGCTTTGAAACTTTACAAATTTCTGAAGAAAAACACTGTGCTTTTTCTTAATTTTTTTAGTAGCTTACGTTTAGCACAGTATTATGCTGTATTTGCCCTTTTTTTTTTTGGGTCTCTGCTGCTGCCTGATTGCGTACTTACAGTTCCAGATGAGGTCTGTGGATGACTAGTCAGTTCATAACTCTGAGGTTCTACTGAAGCTTTTGTTTGGCCTTTTCCTAATATGGAAAGAACTGAATAAACAAAAAGACACATAGATCTTAATAGAGTGCAATTTCTATATGACATCAACATTTGTCTGACAAAACGGTCAACCAGTGAACGATTCCTGTGATCCTCATCCTTTTTTCATACCCTAAGATTCCTTTTGGTATATTAGGACCCCTACTACCAGAATTCTTCTACTGTCTATCTCTGGGGTGGGCAAACTTTTTGGGCCGAGGGCCACATCTGGGTGGGAAAATTGTATGCATGGCAGGGGGTTCGGGTGTAGAAAGGAGTGCGGGGTGTGGGAGGGGTTGCCGTGTGCAGGAAAGGGGCTCAGGGCAAGGGATGGGGGCAGAGGAGGGGTGTGGGGTGTATGAGGGGCTCAGGGAAGGGGGGAGGGGTGCAGAGTGCAGGAAGGGGCTCAGGGCAGAGGAGCAGGAGGGGTGCGGACTGCGGGAGGGAGCTCAGGGCAGGGGTTTGGGGTGCAGGAAGGGTGCGGGGGTGCAACAGGGGGCTCAGGGCAGGGAGTTAGGGTACAGGAGGGGTGCGGCAGGGGACTCAGGGCAGGGGGTTGGGGTCCAGGAGGGGTGCGGCTGGGGGCTTAGGGCAGGGAGTTAGGGTGCAGGAGGGGTTCAGGCTGCAGCCTGACGCCGCTTACCTAAAGCGGCTCCGGGGAGGCAGCGGCGCGCATCGGGACCAGGGCAAGCTCCCTGCCTGCCTGCCTGCCCAGGCCCCACGCCGTGCTGCTCCGGAAAGTGACCAGCACCACGTCCCTGTGTGGCCCCGGAGGGGAGACGGGACACAGGGCTCCGTGCACTGCCCTTGCCACACCTCCAGGTACCTCCCCCGAAGGTCCCATTGGCCGCAGTTCCCCATTCACGGCCAATGGGAGCTGTGGGGGGCGGTGCCTGGAGGCAAAGGCAACCCCCGGAGCACTCTGGCCCCCCACCCCGGGGCCCCAGGGACATGGTGCCGCCCACTTCTGAGAGCAGCGCGAGGCCTGCAGCACCACAGGGGGCAATCCCGTGGGCCAGATCCAAAGCCCTGATGGGCCAGATCCGGCCCGCGGGCCGTAGTTTGCCCACCCCTGGTCTATCTGCATAACCCTCCCATTTAGAAATATAGAAAGTCATGATGCCCAGGTTGTGTAACCCTGCACCCATTAAAGTCGTCCTAAATTATTAATGGATTTACAATAAAGGGCAGTGACACAGCAGCTACCATATGGAATTTTAAAAGGGTAGTACCATTAAAATAGAATTAGAAGGTTGTTTCCCCATCAAATCATAATTTGTCAACACTTGTCTCAATACTACCTCAGATTACCCACTGTTTTCCCTATATGTAGGACAGGAGGTGTTGGTGATAACAGTTGGCAAATGTTAATGTTATAGACTCAATGTTACATTAGGTCACTACTGGTGAAGTATAAGTGCTTTATTGAACTATGCATGGATCTGTCACTCTTCTTAAATTTAGATATTTGTTTTTAAAACTTGCCATCATACATCAGTGTTAAGTAAGGGGTTGGTAACGAGCACAGTGGTATTTTATTTCTTGATCCTGTAAAGGAAGTAAGTCACTGTTCTTCTTTCTTTTTCTGCTCTGTTTGGTCTCTCTTGTGCATTTGTCACCAGACTCCTCTATTCCATATATATAGTTCTGTGTAATCTTTGCTCTAAAATGCTGAGAGCTCTATAATAGTGAAGGCAAATTTGTATGGTTTACATTCACTTGTTTACCTACGTCAGATGATCTGACAAATGTCCATTACTGAAAACCAGAAAAAAAATATTTTCAGCTTTTTTGTACAAGTGTCCACCTGTTTTAAAACCAGCTTCTATTGTGAGTTGAATCACTTAAACAGTGTTCATTAGGATTATGGACCAGCCCAAACTGTGCGGCTCCATGTGCCTTAATTCACTTAGTGCAGTTTGTCAAAAGGGGATCCTGTGGCCAGAAAGGGGTGGGTTCCAAAAAGTGACCAAATTAGGCCATTATTTTACGTCAACAGCAAGCAGAAATGCCTAAGTGAGGTGTTTTCTCAGGTGCACATACAAAGCTAGTCTTGGGGTAGCTTATTTTTAGTTTGGCAGCCTGCCCTGATAGGAGGGTGATAAGAAGCCAACTGCCAACATGTGTTTCTACAAATATATTAGGCTGACTTAAACAGCCGAATGCCAAATGCTCTCCCCAAGCTCCTCAGGTGATTTTGGACAAACCTGGGAGAAGTTTTATTATGTGAACTGTAAACTGTAAAACCGTGATAGATGAACCCCTGCTCCTCTGTGTTTCATTGTGTGTAAAGGGAAAATGTGTATGTTTGCCCCCAGATCCTTAGACCAGTAATTGCAAATTAAATTACAGGCACTGTCCCAAATTCAGAGGTGAGTCTAAGAGAATTGGGAGGGAATCTAAATTGGTATAAATTACACTGTATTTTACTTCTACTACCCTGTATTACACTTGCTGAGACTTACATGATCAGACACATTATACTAATTTGAAATTGATACTCCTTCTACACACCACATCTAGATTTGGCCCATAGATTCAATGCATACCAATCTCTCTCAATTCAGTCATACTAATGCTTATATACTAATAGACCAAATTCACAGGTGACATGGGAGGAAATGTACATTTTAGATTTCAATATACACACAGGTGTGGCAGGACTCACCAGCTGGTGCTGTTACAAATAATTTTACAAGTTCTTTTCCTTAGTGTGAGAGTACTTTACATGCCCTGAAATAAAGGACGTGTTGGTATTTATTTTGTGCTACAATCCACAGGCAACAACTTTCTGATTTCCTTGGGGGTGCTCGACCCCTGCTATGCCCCAGGCCCTGCCCCCAGTCCACCCCGTCCCCCAGACCCTACCCTGTTCACCCTCTTCCCACCCTGCCACTTTCAACTCCTGCTCCGCCCCAGCCCACCTCTTCTTGCCCTGTTCTGCCCCTCCCCCGAGCATGCCCTGCCCTCACCCCGCCTCTTCCTGCTCCTGCTCCTCTATCTTCCCCCCCCAGCACCTCCTGCCCCACTCTGAACAGCTGATCAGCAGTGGGTGGGAGGCACTGGAGGGGAAGGGGTGGAGCTGATCAGCAGGGCCCACCAGTGGGTGTTGACCACCCACTATTTTTTTCCATGGGTGCTCCAGCCCCAAAGCACCCACCGAGTTGGCGCCTATGCTACAATCTCTTTGGGGGGAGCTGTTGAAAGCAGCCAGTTTGCTCTCTGAATTAATCTTTAACTAAAGTCAACTTTTGGGGAAGAATTGCTTCCTGGGAACTGTATATAGATGTGTATATGTAACTGTATATAGGTGTATAGAGTGTAAATAGAACAAGTTACACTAAGAAAATACCCAGAGTCCATGTCACTGATTTCTTCTCCAATGGGAAGCTGACCTATAAAGTCCCAATATCTGCTGCTGCTCAGCAGAAGGGCAATATTACATGACCTTTCCCCATGCTTTAAATTATTTATTATCCTTACAAACGAATGTAGTAGATCTCTAAGGAAACAATATTCAAGTACCGTTGTCTCTGAATTTACTGCTGTGGTGTTTCCTTACCATATTTTAGTTTTTAAACCCACAGCATCTGGAGGCATTTGATGGTCAGTCTGTGGAAAAAACATATGCAATGCAGTGTGATATTATAACCTGAGTGTATAAGAGCTCTGATAAGGTAACATTTACTAAGAGTTCTGAAACTCGGACTCCTTGTGTTTCTGCAGAAAGTGTGGATTACGGGCCGGTGTTTATACAAGAGCCGGATGATGTGATTTTTCCTACTGATTCTGAAGAGAAGAAAGTGTCTCTGAATTGCCAAGCACGAGGAAACCCTGCTCCTATTTACAGGTACAGTGAGTCCGTGGAGAATTTTTTGCAGCTTTCAGAATGAATGGTGCTCTCCTTCTGAACAGCAGCATGAGGCTGGGGAACAAAGTAATGGAAAGGCTTAGCGGCCCAAACATAATAGCCCTGTTCCTTGGCTCTGGGACCAGTGGGGACTCTAAGGAGGCAAGTGGAACAGGCAACTGGCAGGAGTTATAGCCCCACGCCCCCTTGCTTCCTAAGAGATTCCACCAGTAGGCACCTTTAACACTGGATGGTCCCCCAGCCTGGCTTTCTGTGAATGGGAAATGCAGGCCACAGTCTCTGCAAGTCCACGTGAGGATCCATGGTTAGGTTGTCTGTCTGGATACGGGTGCAGGTGGAGGAGATAGGAGGAGCATTGGCACTGGTGATGGGGCACTTCCCAACCATAGCAATTATATTACAACTCCCTCACAAACTCCCCTGTTCGCTAGCTCCCCTTGGTCGCTTAGCCTCTGTCTTTTAAGGCCTTCTCTCCTAGGTTAATCACACAGGGTGCGGTGATTCTCAAGGCTGATTGAGGCTGATCAAAGATAGTCAAGGATGATCCAGGGAACAAAGGCTCAAACAGTCTGCAGACACACAATCCCAACTGACCCAGTAACTGAAATAACCGAAAATAACTGAAATAATCTGAAAGAGAAAGAAAAACACAAACAGCCAAACAAACTCACTCAGCCCAAAGTTAGTACTCGCACCTTGTTCGTTCAGCAGGGGGATCTCCTTCTCCCCCTCTCAAACTCTCCTGTCCACCTACTAGCTCCTCAAAGTATTAGTCTTAGTCCCTGAATCCTAGTCTCCTCTCCTAGACAATTTCAGTCTCCCTCCCACACCACAACCCAGATTCCTCATCCCAGTCAATTTCCCTTGTTGCCTCTCCCACAAGTTCAGTTCTTGTGCCCTCTGCATTTGAATCAAGCAGCTTCTTCGTCTATGGCTCCTGGGCCCACCAAGGTGTGTCATTCAAAGCACAGGGGAGACAGACTCCCTGCTTTCAGTTCCATGGAATCATAGACTATCAGGGTTGGAAGGGACCTCGGGAGGTCATCTAGTCCAACCCCCTGCTCAGAGCAGGACCAATCCCCGACTAAATCATCCCAGCCAGGGCTTTGTCAAAATTAGCTGTTACCACTCAAGAAAGAGACCTTGGAGTCATTGTGGAGAGTTCTCTGAAAACATCTGCTCTATGTGCAGCGGCACTGTAAAATAGTTAACAGAATATTAGGAACCATTAGGAAAGGGATAGATAATACCTTGAATATTGCACACAGTTCTGGTTACCAATCCATGAGAGGACCTTCCCTTGTATCCCATGACACCTGACTTTGCTTAAGAGCTTTTGGGGAGGGACCTTGTCAAAGGCTTTCTGTATTTTTTCATATTTTCAAAACAATGTATGTTCCCCTACCCTGGTTCTCAGAAATGTCTAAACTGTTTTAGCTGAAAGTTTCAAAAAACAAAACAATCAGCTCAAACTGTTAAAGTTTGGTGAAGCTACAAACAATTGAAAACAGGATCTTATCATGGGAAGTATCTGGTGACTTTAATAAAGACATTGGTATGAGCACTGCCTATAATAATCATCTTGACTCATTTACATCTTTTGCATGGTTTCAGAAGTGTCCTTTTCCAGACAATTGCTGAACTAGTTTCTCCCATTTTCTCCCAAGATGGCTACGAAATGGAACTGAAATTGATATTGAAAGTGATTACCGCTACAGTTTGATAGAAGGAAGTTTTATCATCAACAATCCCAGTGAAGCAAAGGATTCTGGGCAATATCAATGTTTAACCACCAATGTGTTTGGAAGTATTTTGAGCAGAGAGGCCACCCTTCAGTTTGCATGTGAGTAACAGTATTTTAACATGGATTCAACTATTACACTGCTTAATAAGCTTCTGTATTGTAATTTTTAAATGCCCTATATAAATAGCATTATCATGTACAGACTTTTATTATTCCATGCAAAATGGGAGGGTTAGAAATAAACTACCTTGTTTATGAGAGAGAGCTGTTACTTGTGTAACTTTTAAGAGACTGAGACTAGCCAGAGAACTCTTGTAAAAAAACACAATTGCTGTAAAATTTAATTTTCAGTTTCTACATTTTCCAGTGATATTTTTCATGTAACGCTAATTTTCTGATGACCACATAATTCGTTTTATCATACAGAGCTTTGTGTGTACATTACCTAAATTCATTTTATCCATCACTATAGCTTTGTGTACGCGTGCACACACACACACACACATACACACACAGTCAGCTATAAGAGACTGTGACAAAATGAATTATGTTAATGTCAGAAAATTGGAATTAAATGAATGATCATGAAATAAATGAAAAAATCACTAGTGAATGTAAAAATGGAAAATTAAATGGTCCAGCATCTAAAATAATGTGTTGTCTGCAATTTATATATATATCAATATATAGTGACAAATCTATGCATAGATAGATAGATAGATCTTTGTCATTGCATGTGTGCGTATTTATATCTATAAAAGATATAAAGAGAGAAATCCATTTCGTGACTCAGAGTAATATTCTGTAGATTGTTAAGAAAATATTCTTGTTTAAAAATTGGGCTTTCTCATGAGTCACTAGTTGCCACTGAGGAAATGCACATTTTTTCACAGATTCAGGTATCCTCCCTCCAGCAGTGGCTTATCCTTGTTGCTTCTCGGGAAGGCAAACATCCATTCTGAGACACATCAAGTCATGTTATATAAGGATTTAGTAAGAGAGCGGGATGTAGTAAGAGTAAGAGCTGGGCAAATAACTGGTATTTTTATTTGCTGGCACTTCTGGAAAACAAAAAATAAAAAAAAATCAGTTCAATCCAAACCAAGTCTGAAAATTGTGAAAAATTCCAGTATATCTAAAAAATCACTTTCAGGCATTTTCAAAAATAGATGCATGAAACAAGAAGCAGCAATGGCAAGCAGCAGCAGCTCCCTTACAATGTTTAGCCCAACGGTTACTGCACTTACCTAGGGTGTGAGAGACCTGGGTGCAATTCTCCCCTCTGCCTAACGGGAAGAAGGAATTTTAACTTGCATCTAACCGCATGGTTATATGATATTCTGGTGTAGGCTGTCTCAGTCCCTGTGGCTGCAGCTGCACCACTTCATATGAATAATTAAATAAGCATTAGAACAGAACCTGAGTTCTCCTCCCCCCAGTTTGATGCCCTAATCTCCAGTCTATAGTCATTGGACCAGGAAAAGAAAGTGAGAATGAGAATGACAATTCATTGTCATTCACAGTCACTCATAATGACACTGGATAGTCATTGGGCCAGGGAAAGAGCATGAGAATGACTCTATAGGCTGGTGATTAGGGCACTCACCTAGGAGGTGGGAGACCCAAGTTCAAGTGCTTACTCCACTGACTAATTAAACAAAGTGGAATAGCTTCAACAGGAGAGAATGAGAGAGAGCTGTCCCAGAATATCCTATAACCCAGTGACTGGGCTACTTTCCTACAATGTAGAAGCCCTGAGTTCAAATCCCTTCTCCTTAGGCGGGGAGGGGGGGGTTAAGCCTAGGTCTCCACATCCCAAGATGGTGCCTTAACCACTGAGCTAAAGATATAAGAGAGGCAGCCATAGCATGAGCACTGGCTTCTCCCCCTTCAGCTGTTTAGTGAATGGCTTCTAAGTCCCAAAAATATGGGAGGGGGGGGATTGTTAGCCAAAACCATTAAGTGAATTCATGTCAAATTTATGAATTGTTTCAGTTCCACCAAAACTCTGTTTTTCAGTGAATAAACTTTGTCTAAAATTTTTTCCCAGATCCAGTAGATCCCAATTTCCCAGCTCCTACTGGCCCTGAAACATGAGGTGTTAAATTAGTCAAATTGCATGGCTGCAGTTGTTATTACTAATTTCCTTAATAAAGTGGTGGAACTGTGTCTCTGTGCGAGGGTAGGGAAATATATATTTTACAGGCAGATTTCCACCAATTGTGCCACTGTTAAAATTCTATACTGAAATGTGTAAGACTACAAAGGTACAAAATATATTCTCCATATTACAGAACAGTGTACTTACACTTAAAATGTTACAGTGATCTCATCAGTCATTTCTAGAACTCAGTCCTGAGTTCAGCACTGAGAAAATCCTGCTGGGTCTCACCTTGTATGTAACAAAGCTATTGTAAAATGATTTTTTGGCTATGTAACATTATGACTGGTAAATGTGGGTTGTTTCATGGCATTGAAACACGGTGTTTTGAGTCTCCTTCACAAAAATGACTAAAATGTAGGTCAGCTGACCCTAACTGCAACAAGAGAAGCTACTCAGGGGATGGGGCCAGAGTTACAGAAGGCAGTGTGGAATTCTAGTGTCTGACGATTGCAACATACTCAGGATCCAATATACCTTTGTAAGGCTACAGTAAAGTAAAATTTGTTCTCTTTTGACTAATTCTGACAGAATTATTCACCATCTCCACTTGGAACATATGAGGAGGGTTTTGTATTTGAAATTTTTGATCAGCATTCACATTTGCACTTGCAGACGTGGAAGTTGTTAGCGTATGGCTACTTGTAGGTGTTTTCTACCCATTATTTTAAACGGTTAGCTCTGGAGTGGCAGTAGAGCTTGCTACAGGGTAAGTTAATAGTAGAATGCTGGCTGACGAGGCCAGAGGTGAAGGTGGGCAAGGCTGCAAATCTCATAGGAGGGAAGGAGGATGTTGGTAGCAAATAGAGCACCATGAAAGAAGATGCAGAGTGGTGAAGGAAACAAAAAGAATGTAAAGTAACCAAACTGAAGTGTGCTGGTGGGGGCGGGAGGGGCAGCAGGAGGGGAGAGAGAAGAAAAGAACAGAATTTCCACTTGCACCAATGTAAAATGTTAATCTTTTAATAGTTTGGGAGCAACTCTGAAGCAAACAGCAATTCCAGTTATGATGTGCCGTCTAATCTCTTATCCTCTCTCCTGCTCTATGCTCCTTCAGATCTAACCACTCCCTCTACATCAGTTTCCCATTTTTGCTTGTGTTTCCTTACAGGCCATCCCCGACAACTAGAACTTGATTCCTGTCTTGGTGACCATGCTTCTGCCTTCTCTTTATATAAGCATACCACTTCCATGAGGCCCATCAACCTTAATCCCCTCAACAGTGACATGTTGGTTTTGTTCATAAGAAAAATAGCAAACCATCCTCCCTCCCACCCAGAACAAAGACAACAATCTCTCCTAGTTTATAATTATGTGTGTGTGTCTACTTGTGTCTATTTGTTTACTTGGACTGTAGTATCTTTGAGGGCAGGACCTATAACTTCCCTTTGTACAGTACCAAGCACACTGTTGCACTCAATAAATAATGGCTATTAGTCTTAAATATATCTTAATTGACACAGAGTTCTTCACTCTTTGAAGTATGTGTCTGGAATAGAATCATAGAAGTGTAGGACTGGAAGGGACTTCAACAGATCATCTAGTCCAGTCCCTGAACTCAAGGCAGGATTAATACTTCTGTCACATTTCTAATTCTTAATACTTCTTTCACGTTTCTAATATAGTCCAGGCTGACAACTATTCTCCCATAATGCAGTGATTTTTTAATAATATGTAGCAATTCACTATATAAAATGGTGTCACTATGCTGTATTATGCTGATAAGAGCTTTGAATTGATAATGTGACATCTCCAACTTCTCACACATCCTGCTGAGTTTAGAATCTGAAAGCTCATAGCAATCTATCAAAAGTTTAGATTCTGTGCGTCAGTTAGAAATTTGTGTCAGTAAATCAAAAAGAAAATGAATCAAGAATAAAGTCTTTCCATGCTGTTTCCGGCTTCAAAACATCTTTATATGCCAACCTTGCTAAATTGATAGTTCATATCTAAATCAGAACACACTGCTTTCCAGGGTATTCAGCTGATTTAGATCTGAATATAGTCTTCCTTGCAGCAGTAGTTTAAAAGTTAGAATAATTTTTCATCATGGGCTGTTGGGGGAATTGCAATATATAGTAGTAGTAATGTTAGTGCCCAGTAATGTAGTTCCACTATAGCTAACGATAATCAGCAGTTGCCATTAGGAAACCTGAATTCCAGGGGTTATAACTTGTAATGTGCGTCATAGATGCTTTTTTGTGCTCTTTACACTGCAGTATAAAGAATGTCTTTAGTATTTAAAACAAAATGTTGCAGATAGTTAATCCCTAATGCCTTAAAAAAATCCTCTACAGCATAATCAGAGCCTTTGTGAAACAATTTCATGGGCTTTACATATGTAGATATCCTGAGTAAAATATCTGTATCTCAGTGCTATACGTAATGCCCATTTCCCTTGCATTTAAATGCATTAACTTGTTGGTTACATCGTTGGGATATAATGCAATTTGGTTTTATGTACAATAGTGTCATTCGTTCACAAGGGATTCCAAAGCACTCTACTGGTAATGAAGGGTCAATATCGAAAGACTGGATTAATATAATCTTTAGGAAAGTTATGATTTAATTGGATCCAATTTTGACTGTTGGTATTATAGTCCATCAAGCAAAAAAGATCCCAGTTATTTAAAGATAACTTGATTTACAGCAGGCTATCATCTTCAGAGCAGTTTAATAATACTGAGCCAGGCTGTACATCTTTAAAAAAATATCTCCCCTGTGGCAGTATAAATATCCTAGAGAGCACCAGTGCCAAAACAAACCCTTGGAAATACCACATATGGCCACAGTTCAGAATGATCAACTGGGCCTTTAAGGAAGGATCCAGAACAATTTCAATATAGTCCTATCACTCCCAACCAGCTTCAGCCCAGTTACCTAGGTTACCAGTGCCTGATCATCACGACTCAAAGATCTTACCACCTCCGTAAACTTATCTTATCTTTTGATACAAGTGTATTGTTCAAGATTCTAACAAAGACACTCTCAATACTATGGCTGTGCCTAAAACTGGAAGCCATGATGCAGGCCATTGCTGTGTGTGAATGTTCACGTTGTTAAACTGAAACTTAGTTTTCTAAGATCTTGTCTAAACATACGGTTGTAGCCAAAGATCAGTTTGAAGTTTACAAACTCAGTCTAGCTGAGGTAGGTTTCTATGGAAAGAGGATTCATTAGAGATGGGATCACTTTTCATAGTTATGTTTGATAAGACTGGCAACATAGGACCTAGCCTGTAGTTAATGAGTCAAAGCCCAGCAATTTGACCATAATGATCTGAAAGCTGGTCTAAAACCACCATGACATACCAAGACGTTTGAGCCAATGAGCTCTGGAGTTTGCATAGTGGCATTCACTTCCTCTTGTTTCCCCCAAACCATGTGTTCTAGAAACCTAGAAATCAATCACACCTTACAGGGAGATTTACAGAAATAAGGTCATGTAATTGCTTGAGGTGCACGGTCTGCATCATTTTGGCAATTAATTAACTTTTTTGCAGCTTGTAGCTAACTAGACTTGCTCTTTCAATTCAGTAGAACAATGGTGCATAGCTCCAAAAAAGCAGCATAGACAGTTTAAAGGAGTCCTTCAAGCAGCAGTGCAGAAAAAAGCACATGCTGCAGCATACACATGAAAAACATCGAGAAAGCTAACAAAACTGAAGGGTTCATATGTTACAATAGCCTCCAACTATGGACAACCAAGTTATGCACAAAGTTGCTGCGGTCATTGTTATGCGGTTCAACACCAATGCAACATTACAAGCACCATGATGTCACCTCCCTGTGCATGCATAGTTAAACCACAGTCCTCTCCGAAACCAAAAATTGGACTCTGAAAAACTTAGTTGGTATCTTCAAAGTTGGAGTACTTGAGAAGTGTGTGTTGCACAGCTAAAATTAATGAAATTAGCTGGACTGAATGTGGCTAGCTCAATGCAAAAATCATCCTTGGCCTGGCACAGCTTTACAATTTCTTAATTCAGTGGAGTTAGTCCAAATTTCCATGAGTGGAACAGGCTATGATTTGAACCTGTGTTTTTCAGTGTGGAGAAACATCTTGTGTGCCAAAGGAGGACACAAGGCCTCTGCTTTCAGAAAACCCTGGCAGTCTGCTACTGTGGCAGATGTTGTGAGCACAAACCTAAACTTTGATGACCAGCTAGTAGTTGTAATGAAGTATTTTTTTTTTCTATAAAATCCCTTTGGGAGAAGGAACTTACTTAATAATAGTCTGTAAAAGTTTTATGATATAACTTTATGTAGTATAAATCTATTCCAGTAGAGCAGAATTTACAATACTAATCTGATTCCCTTGACTTCTACTGGCTTATGTGGATGCAAATGCATAACCTAATTGAGGATTTACAAATAAAAGGTTAACAATAATTCTGAACACAGAGCTTTGTTTGCCTGTCTGCTCTTGTTATTGCTACATCAATTCAAATGTAAGTTATCTTTGATGTTACTAGAACTGGTTGTGAAACTGACAAAATGCAAAGAGTGTTTCCAAATGAGTGAATTCTAGCCACTCTTAATGCAAAGCATCCACTTGTCCTTGCCCAGGCTTTGGAATGGGATACTGTAGCTTTGCTTATAACAAAAGATATACTTTTGCTGACTTTGCCACCCATAAAATCAGAGGCAGATTAAGATTTCTGGGGGACCTGGGCCAAAGCAAGTGGGAGGTCCCTCCCCACCCCTTCCGCCTAGGATGACCAGATAGCAAGTGTAAAAAATCGAGACAGGAGGTGGGGGTAATAGGTACCTATATAAGAAAAAGCCTCCAAAATTGGGACTGTCCCTATAAAATTGGGACATCTGGTCACCCTACTTCTGCCTGTGGCCCTGCCCCCATTCTGCCCCTTCCATCTGCGACCTCTCCCACAGTCCCACCCCTTTCAGTCCCTTCCTCGGGCCTTCCCCTGTTCCACCCAGGGTCCCCCCCATTCCATCACCCCACTGCAGCCCCACAACCCCTTTTTCTCCTTTTTGCCCCACTCTACCCCACTGTGACCCCAGGATTGGAGAAGCTCTGTCCCCACGCCATGGCCCCAGGGCTGCAGAGGGAAGTGAGAGCTCCCCCAGCCCTGAGGCTATTGCAGGTAGCGAGAGCTCCTCCAGTTCCAGGGCCACAGTGGGAGTCCAGGTGCTGGGGCGTCCCCTGCCACACCCTGCACTTCTGCTGAGGACTAGGGTCGGGGCACTTCCGCCCTGCTCACCTGGAGCTTCTGACGGAGAATGGATCAGGCGTGGGGAGTTCTACTGCCACCCCACAGCTTCTGCCAGGGATGGGTGGTGGGCACGGGCAGGGGAGGGGGCTTTTTACCTGGAGGCTTCTATTGGGGATGGGGTCAGGTCGTGGACCACTGGGCAGGGTCTTTCCCCATCCTACAGCTTCTGCCAGGGATGGGTGGTGGGCCCTGGGGGTTGGTGGGCCCTGGGGGTTGGGGGGCTTACCCTGCTGCCTCGTGGCTTCCATTGGGGATGGGGCTGGGTCAGAGACTGCTGGGAGGGGTGTTTGCCCATCCCACAGTTTCTGCTAGGGTCAGGGGCTGCTGGGGAGTGGGGGTGCTTCCTCCATCCTGCAGCTGCTGCCACAGAGTGGGGTCCCAGGATGCTGGGGGAGGCTTCCCCCACCCAGTGCTGCTGCACAGAGTGGGGTTGGGCCCGGCGGATTTTTTCCGGGGGCCCCCCAATTGGCCTGGGCCCCTGGGCATGGGCCCCATCTGCCCAGTGGCTAATGTGCCACTGCATAGAATTTATCTTCACTGTAAGGCCATAAAACAAAATTTCCTTTTTTCTTCGTAAATTATTCAGTTTTTTGCAGGCCTATCTTATCTGCAGTATTTAAAACTTCATCCCCCCAAAAAAAGGGCTAGGGGAGGCCGTCTTAGAAATTCTTAAGTCAACTCTTAATTGCAACTTTACTCTGCTGATTGTCACTGCCTTTTTTGTATTTCTCTTCTAAAAAAACCCACTATTTTCTCATTTAGACTACAGAAAAATATTGATTAGCGATAATTCGTACTTCCTTTTTCAACTGATGAGCTAACAGTGCTGTCTGCTGATATTCAGAATAAGAAGTCAACAGTGACACACATAAATAAATCAATAATTTATTGGTAGACAGCCTGCTTACTGCGTATTCCATCATAGTATACTTGTGACAGTTCATCAGAGAGTTCACCGTCTCCTAAGAACTGAGTTTAATGAGCCACACTTTCTTTTTTCGCAAAAAGAAAAGGAGGACTTGCGGCACCTTACAGACTAACAAATTTATTCGAGCATAAGCTTTCGTGAGCTACAGCTCACTTCCTAACACTGTTGGCTTTTTTATCTGCCCCTGCACACTGAGCGCATGTTTTCAGAGAACTATCCACAGTGACTCCAAGATCTCTTTCTTGAGTATTAACAGCTAATTTAGATCCCATCATTTTGCACATATAGTTGGGATTATATTTTCCAATTTGCATCTATCAATATTGAATTTTATGTGCCATTTTGACAGGTTTCAGAGTAACAGCCGTGTTAGTCTGTATTCGCAAAAAGAAAAGGAGTACTTGTGGCACCTTAGAGACTAACAAATTTATTCGAGCATAAGCTTTCGTGAGCTACAGCTCACTTCAGCTGTAGCTCACTTCAGCTGTAGCTCACGAAAGCTTATGCTCAAATAAATTTGTTAGTCTCTTAGGTGCCACAAGTTCTCCTTTTCTTTTTGTGAATACAGACTAACACAGCTACTACTCTGAAACCTGTCATTTTCTTTTTTGCCATGGAAACACGAAGCTTTGGACATCTGATTGGATTTATCCTATTATTTCTTAACAGAAATTATTTTTAAACTGTTGATTTTATTACATCCACCTAGATATGAAAAAAACCCTGCTATGTTGAGTTAATTCCAAGATTAACAACATAATAAAATGATTAGTCGCATTACAATCCAGATGTTCCCTTCTAAACAACACCAACCTGCACAGTATTATTATAAAATATTAATTATAATAAGATTTAGCTACATGAGCATAAGCTGAAGTGAGGAAAGAAGCCAGAAAGCAATTGGTCAAACTTTACTTTTGAGAAACTTCCCTGATGATCCTGTAATACACCCTGAGTTTTTCTCTGAAATCTACATCTACAGCAGCATTAGACATGTTACTTACAGTTAATAAGAACTAGAGATATAACAGAAATTTACAACATGGAACACATAAATATTTTTTCCACTTTTAGTCTATATTTTAAAAGATACATGCTTAGGATGCACCAGTGAAACAAGTCCACGGGGCACAAGCAGGTAGTTGCACAGTTAATTATTTGTTTCTATGTGCAAATATATTCTATTTATGCAATTTTGGCTTGATCCTGCAAAATACTGAGCATTCTGATTCAGATCCAGAAAAGCACTTAATTAAAAAAACATAATTAATCCCCCTGAATTTGATGGGATGATCAACATTAATGTTAAGCATGTGCTTAGGTGCTTTGTTGGATTGGGGTGAGAATGCTCAGCAGTTTGTAGAACTGAGGCTTTTTTTCTTTGCTTGTAAGTGTGCAAATTCTGTGGGCACAACTTTAGTGCCTGTATTTGAAAATGTTTCCCCTTTTTATCATGGTAACCAGCAGAGAATGTCCCAACCAGTCCATATGGGTTTCTTACCATACCATCATTATGTCAGAAACATAACAGGATCGATTAACCCCCCTCTCCGCCCCTCATTTTTTGACCATTTCTTTTCTCTGTAAGGAAAATAAATGTATAACGTGGAAGGACAAATGTCCTACATTAGCAACAGTGGCTTTCCTTCTTATTAACTTCATTCTCCTGCCTTCTAGCACCGAGCAGTGAGGCCCAACAAACAGAGCCTCTCCAAAGGTAGACCCTTCATTGTGTTGGGAAAGAGAGAATGTGTGTGTGTGTGTGTGTGTGTGTGTGTGTGTACGCACGCCATCTGTAGATCCATTTGGGCTTTGAAGGTGTAATTCCATACTCGAGTAATTATGCAGTTCGTAAAGGTTTTTAATAGGTTACTACTATGTGAAAAATGGATAGTATTTTTTTAAAAGGAGCACATGAAAATGTGTGCTAAACGTATCTGCTCATTAATTTTGCTTTTAGACTGAGTCCATTCCTAACCATTCCTGAGTCTGTATTTTTGTTTATTTCAATTGTATATCTTTGGAGCAGACATCTAAAATAATAATATTTGAGCTAAGGGCTAGATTGTGTTGTTAGGCACAGCCCTCGCTAACCAGTGACACACAGGGGCACAGTGCTCCAGGCAAAATACCAGGATGCATTGTGCTTCAGAGACATCCCTAAGGCAGAATTCCAGTGTTCCTTTCTTTCCCCAGGAGGGAAAGCAGATTAATTTGAACATCCTTTTCTGGTGTGTGATACATTTCCCCTGGTGTGTCCAGCTGACTGTTTTATGGTAATGGTTTAACAGAGCCATGGCTTTACCTAATCCTGTCCTATTTGCTCCTGGTGGGAGCATTTCAGGTACAGCTGAGACCCAGTACCCAAGGAGCTGCAAAGCAACTCCGCAAGGAAGGGTGCCCATCCTCACTCTCCTGCACATCTGTATCAGGACAAGGGACAATATAGTCTTCAGAAAATACAGCAGAATTAAGATAGGGTCTGTGAATTATGAGCATAAATACAGAGTTAAAATAGTTAAGGTAGATATCAGATTCTGCTGGTTTAGGTTACTAGCCAAATATTTTGGTGTGGTTTTTGGATGCAATTTAGTGAGCCTAATGGCTCATTTATTACTTCATTGAAGTTACACTGTACATAGGGATAACTTCAACCTTATTGATCTTTGTGCAGCAGATACTGAAAAAATTCAAACAGAAATGTGGTGTATCAGTCCTATCAAGTTCATTTGTTGCTACATGTTTTTTGATCCCAACAAACTATTGTCAGCAACTTTGCTTTAGCACTGCTCAATCTTCTGACAACAGGAAAAGGAGTACTTGTGGCACCTTAGAGACTAACCAATTTATTTGAGCATAAGCTTTCGTGAGCTACAGCTCACTTCATCGGATGCATACTATGGAAAGTACAGAAGACAGCATATTTTTAACAGTACAATTGATACTTTCTGTTCTGTAAAAGCACTAATAGCAATCAGCTATTTAGCGCAGACACAAGCAGCTAGCAGTTATTTAGGGCAGACACAGTTTGATGGGCAGACACAATTTGAATCTTAATTTCAGCAGTCATATCCACTTGCTTCTCACTTTTGCATCTTGTGTTTTTAGTGTGAGACTGGCAGGAATTCTACCTAATCTGCCCATAATCTGCTGTAACTATTTTTTCGAATCTAACCTCTGATGTTTCTATTGCACCTAGAACCGTGGCATTTAAGTACGGATGACAACATTTTAGGTAGCACTAATGGAGGATATTTTCAAAGGCTCTAAGAGGAGTTCAGTGTAAAGATCCACTGAGTCTTAATGGAGTTGGGTGTCTACCTGCCTTTGAAAATCATCCCCATATTGTTTAGAGGAAATGCCTTTATGTGATACCAAACATTAGTTTTAACTATTTCTTCTTATTTAATCTTTTGGTCCCTCTTTATTATTTTCTTACTCTCTTTTTAGTCCTCGTCTTCCCTCTGGGAGAGATGCTGTTAATGAGAGAAGCCTATAATCCAAACATGTGTCTTGCATTTGATCTGAACATGATCGCATTCTGGTTCTGTTTGATTTCTTCTGGCAAAGAATTACTCAGTCAGAATTCTCCTTCTAACAGCATGGTGGCCCCAGTGCTTGAGTGCCTGACTCTGAGCAACTCCAGGTGAAGTGCTCCTATGGAGCACAGCTTTTGTGGTGGGTTGCGGATGGTGAGTTGGTTTACAGGAGACTCAGGTCTAAACCCATTGGGGGTGATGATGATTAGGACAAGTTCTCAAATTCTCTCACATAGAAGTGCATTCCTGTGCACGTTGCAGCTTCCAGTTCCTCAGCCTACTCTAAAACCTTCCCAGGCAGTTCTAATTTGACCCCAGTTAACAAGATACCATCCCACTGGAGTAACACTTTTGCTGCTGGTTCATGTTCTGTTCTCGCCAGACCCAGTTGCTTGCTCTTTAGCCAAGTGTCATTTCACAATGAGAGATACTATCACACCTCTCTTTGAAATGTCCTCTTTCTTTAGGTCTGATCCTGTACACGCTCACTTGTATAAAACCAGTAGAAGGCTGGTTGTACTATGCTCAGTGGTAAGATTGTGCCACATCACGACATTAATGGGCTTTCTGAGGTCTGTTCACAAAGATCTAGGTAAGATTAACTGCTGATTCAAAAGGAACTATATTTCAAAATAACATGGCACTCTTTTGGCATTAAATACATCCACTTGGAAGCCTCTTCATCAAATTATCATAGAATCATAGAATATCAGGGTTGGAAGGGACCTCAGGAGGTCATCTAGTCCAACCCCCTGCTCAAAGCAGGACCAATCCCCAATTTTTGCCCCAGATCCCTAAATGGCCCCCTCAAGGATTGAACTCACAAGCCTGGGTTTAGCAGGCCAATGCTCAAACCACTGAGCTATCCCTCTCCCCCCCAGGATATCATTTATGCCATAAAATGATAATGAGGGTGTACTTATGCTATAGTTATTGACCCAAATGGTAACTTTTTAAATTTGTAAAAATATTAAAAGATCAAAAGTAATATTTGGCATAAATCACAGAAATAATAAACTTATCCCTTTGTCCTTCAAACAAAAATAAACTCCCAACAAAAATTCCCATCTCCATATTCTGATGCCATACCTCCTGAGTACTGGAGGGGTGGGCAGGGGATCTGATCTTTACCAAGTATTTAATAGCACTTATGTCATGAATTACTAAGATTTCACTAGTTTTTGCAAAGTATGCCACAGAACATTTACTAATGTACAGTGGCATATTGTAAACAATTAAAGCTAAATTACATTTGCCAAAATAAATTAACAAAGGTATGTTCTGTGACTTTTTCTTCCTATGCTTCTTATTTAACTATTAATTCACAAAATTAAGATATGCTCAGCAGGTCTCCCTGATCTTAGTGGGAAATTAATGAGATTTGGCACTGATGATAGGGGCCCTTGAGGAACCTAACACTAGGCAGATTCCATTGTAAATAATAGTCAATATTAATTTGTTTTCTCAGTATTATAGAAGGATATGCTTTCGAAATAGCAAATCAGAGAAGTATCGTTGAAAGTGAAAATATCTGTAGATTTTTAGTTGCATCTGTCTGGGAGAGGGGGGACAAAGTCACTTTTCCACTTCATAAGCAACTGTCTGCTCAAGCTGGTCACCGTTAGATATCCCTGGTGTCATCTAGAGAAAATAATTCAGATACTGAAGATTTTGTGTGCAGGAGTGGGGCAGGGAGGGTCTAGAAGAGAGGTAAGGGGAAAGGAGGGTGAAATTACAATAAATCTTCTTATAACAGTATTCACACCTCACATAAAATAGGTGTGATGAACATAGTAATCTCGTTTACATTTCATAGGATTTGTGCTCGCCATGTAAAGTACCATTTTCCCATGATCACCCTGTTATAGAAGCATAGAATTGTAGGACTGGAAAAGACCTCAAGAGGTCATCTAGTCCAGTCTCCTGCACTCATGGCAGAACTAAGTATTATCTAAACCATCCCTGACAGATGTTTGTCTAACTTGCTCTTAAAAATCTCCAATGATGGAGATTCCACAACCTCCCTGGGCAATTCACTCCAGTGCTTAACCACCCTGATGGTTAGGAAGTTTTTTCTTATGTCCAACCTAAACTGCCCTTGCTGCAATTTATGCCCATTGCTTCTCTCCTATCCTCAAAGATTAAGGAGAAGGATTTTTCTCCCTCCTCCTTGTAACAACCTTTTACGTACTCGAAAACTGTTATCATGTCCCCTCTCAGTCTTCTCTTCTCCAGACTAAAAAACCACATTTTTTTCAATCTTCCCTCATGGGTCATGTTTTCTAGACCTTTAATCATTACTGCAGAATGTTTCTTCAGTTTTCCAGATCATTTTGAATTTGAATCCTACTCTCTAAAGCACTTCCAACCCCTCCCAGCTTGGTATCATCTGCATACTTTATAAGAGTACTCTCTATGCCATTATTTAAATCACGATGAAGATATTGAACAGAATCGGATCCAGAACTGATCCCTGTGGGACTCCAATTGATTTGCCTGTCCAGCTTGACTGTGAACCACTGGTAACTACTCTCTAGGGTCAGTTTTCCAACCAGTTATGCATCCACCTTATAGTAGCTTCATATGAGTTGTATTTCCCTTGTTTGTTTATGAGAAGGTCATGCGAGATAGTATCAAAAGCCTTACTAAAGTCAAGATATAGCACGTCTACAACTTCCCAGAAGTCAGATTCATACAGCATAGGTGGTTTAGAAGAGGCAGAACTTCCCTGCAGGACCTTTTGGAAAATGTCTTAGCTAAAAAATGTTTCAGAAACTTTAATTAGGTTCAAACGTAATCAAGCATGGAAATAGATTAAAATGTAAATGTGGAACCCACCTACCTCCTACCCAGGCAACCTTAATTAGAACACAATGCTGTAATGCACAAATTGATGACATGCTGTATCTAATATGGATTAATTATTTGACAAACACAAAGACCCATCAACAAAAAAATATATATATTTCAGAATAAAATTTACTCCATGCCTGGGCAGACTAAGTACCTTATGCTCCAAGTCAGTTATCCCTCATAAGAAAGAGAGGCTTAAATGAGAAACTTCTACACTACATTCTGCAAGCAGTGATACTGGTAATTCAGTAATTGTCACCCTTCCCACCAAATTAGTATGGAACCGGTGCCCCAGCTTTCCATGACATTCTGTGATGGCTGGGGTGCTAGAATCAGTATCCTGGAACAATGTCAGCTTGGAAAATTAGTGGTTGCCATTTAAGTCATCATCATTTGTGAACACTCACTGTACTGTGGTAGCTGAGCTACCTCATTATTTATCTTTCTGTACTTAAAACGTAAATTCACAGTGATAGCCCAGATAATATTGTGTGGTAATTGCTGGTGAGGTTAAATTTTTAGAGCTGACCTCTGTACAATCAACCAACCGAAATTACACTTGTAATTTCATTGTGATACCATATTCTTCACTTCTTGTCCTACATTGTTCTGTCCTGTTAATACAGCCCCTGCATTTCTGTCTAAATGGAAGGTGGCTGTTGTTATCTGTCTAGAATGGAAAAATGCAGAATTCAAAACTAATGATAATTGCTCAGTCTGTGGAGCAGCAAATCTTGTTAAATGAATTTTAATAACTTCTGTTCTTTTGTTGCTTAATATATAAGGTCTGGAATAAATATATTGTACTAGCATGACATTGAGGGATGGCAGCCCTTCTAATTTTATGATATTAAGAGATTTTAACATCTTATTAAAATAACTAAATCACAAGGATATTTGTGTTTCATTAAATACAAACAAAACCCAGCAAATTGGAACAGAATGCTGAAAGGATTTAAAGAAATACTGAATATTTCAAATTCAGATCAGACTAGTAGTAACTAAAAATGATTTCCATTTAAAAGTGTTCAACACCCGGCGTGAAATGGATAACAGTCTAAGTCCAGTTCCCAGTGGACAGGAATTCACAGCACAAAACCTACCACTATAACCAGCATCCTTGTTATCCACCTCATCATAGATGCCAGTGGCTAAATGGTAGATCCTGTAGAGCAGTGCTTCTCAAGCTATCTGATGTGAGGGACCGGCAATTTTTTTTCCTATGTGCGTGCAGATTGGCAGCCAATGGCTCGATGACCGGCTCTGGTCCGCGGACCACCACTTTGAGTAACATTGCTGTAGAGCGCTTAAACTCCCTTTGAAATCAATAGTGCTATTAGATGGGGGCAAAATGCTCAGATCTTTGCAGGATTGAGCCTTAGATGAATAAGAAGTAGAACTGGTCAGAAACTGGAATTTCCATTTCACGGGAAATTCTGACATTTCAAATTAATTTTTCATTATGAAGCAGAATGAAAAGCCACAATATTGAAAAATTTTGATTCAGGACCATCCGTTTGTTTCATTTTGATAATGTAAACATGTGGTTTTGATAAGGTAAAAACATGTTTCAACTGTATTGTTTTGAATAATTTCATTTTAACTTGTATTAAAATATTAATAATTCTATATAAAATTATCAAAATGAAGAAGTTGAAATTATTTGTTTTGACTTTTTCCCCCATAAAATTGATGCAATCCCACAAAACATTTTGATTTCAACAAAACTGTGTTTTCGATGGAAAACTCTTCCATCAAAAAAAAAAAAAATGACCAGCTTTAGCAGAGAGATTGAACTACCTTTGTAATAATCTGAACCTCTCTTTGCTGAAAGCCATACCACATCAAAGTATTAAAGGACAACTTTGTTAGTTATTGAATGGTTTAAATGAAATTATAAAGAAATCACGTGGAACCTGTCTAATTTCTTCCAGAAATCTTCATAGACTAACACTGAAAAGTTATGTGCAAACAGTAATAAATATATAAAAAGAGGTGAACAGCAGTTTAAATATATTTTGTTTAAGGAGATGAACATAGGCTCTAATGAACATTTTTGAGAGTACATGGAAATAGAGTGAAAATTAGAGTGTATTATGTTACTATGGGCTGAAGAAGGAGCTGAGTGTTGATCTCAGGGTCTTAGAAACATCTTGTTTTCTAAACAGCTTGCTTTTTGGGGGGAAAATAACCCAGCAGTTTTGAGTTTTTAAATGATTGTGGACGCTACAGTGAAACATCAAACTGGGGCAGCTGTAGGGGCTCTGCTACCCTAAGGAGACCAGCAGATGTCCATCCCTATCAGCCTGCAGTCATCCATGCAGTCACTGAGGGGCTGATACTCAGATGTTACGAACATCCATAACTCCCATTCACTTCAGCTGGACATTTGGGTACTCAGCACTTATAAATAGGGTTATTTAGGACCCTTCAATGAGTTTCTTTTCCTCCAACATCTTCCTCCAGCCTGTAAAATATATTTGTTTTTTCATAATTGACGTGTTGGTTCATGTTACACTGTACTTCATCATTTAAACTCCCACCTTCCAGCTGAATTTGGACCACAGACATGCACCCTCTTACATCAATTTGATGTCATTTTAAATCTGCATCTGACAATGGGAAAGAACATGATACATTTTTGAACACTGGTTTATGAAACACAAATGAAGATGTGGTGCTAGGTGGAAAATATTTAAATACAGAAGAGAGGAGGAGACATTATAAAAGAGTAAAGCCTTGTTCCTTCTTTTGTAGATAGTGAAAAGTAAAAGCCATAGAAAGTCTGATTAACTTTCAGTGATTGAACGCATAGGATGTAATCCAAACCCTACTGAAGTCAGTGTAAAGACTTCCATTGTCTTCAGTGTGGATCAGGCCTATAATAAGGTATTTTTACCTTTCAAAGTGATTGGTAGGCTGTTTTTCATTGATTGCATAATAGACAGGGCAATTTATGAAATGGTATTAGCATAGAAAATTATCCATCAGAGAGCAAGTTCAAAACAGAGTTTAATTTTTCAATCACATTGACCCACAGTACAAAAATGAATGTAAATCTTGAACGGGGGGAAATTTTAAAAAGCAGCTGTTTAGTGCTGTCCTCACCACAGTCACCTGATCTAAATTCAATACAAGGAATTTTCTGGAGTATATTACAGGAAAGACTACGAAAACAGCAACAAGGAACAACTGAAGCTGCTTATTATAAGCACCTGATAGGAGCTATCTCCCATTTTGCAAGACATTATATATGATATCATTATATAGCGCTCATAGAGTGAGAGAGCACTTCAAAGGGGTTATTTGAATGTACCTCTGTTTTGTATATTGCGCTTAAATACAAGATCTGTGCCACGAGCCAGTTGATTTTATATATTTTTTTCTGAGCATTTCTAGTGCAAAACAGTGACTGAGCCTCACATCCATTGTTGTGTACATCCAATAAATTGTTCACAACCCCGTCTAATCTGTGTAAATTGCAATCTTTTGGCTTCAGACAGAAAATGTTTCATTTTCAGATCAGTAAAATATGTAATGGTTTCTATTTTTAACCATCTGAGCTTCCAAGATCACTTACAAGAATTCTCATCTTCAGGCTTGATGATTATTAATTTAGAGCCTCACACTCTGTGACAATGCATTGTAATGAAGACAGTGAATAGCATTCTGCTTCACTTTAGTCAGGACTGTCGTGTTTTATCCTTTTTTTTTTTAATAAGCAGCATACATTATCCATTATACTTAAATGTGATTGTTTCCAGTACACTGTACAAATACCCTTGTTTGTTCTCTTTTCTATTAATGAAAAGCAGTCAAAGCTCTGGTAAATGAGTCGACCATTAATGTTAAAAAATAAGATGGTTTATGATTTAGAAAGAGAAAAATCTGCAAATGATGTATATCCTATAGCTCAATACCCTCACTATTAATGGTTCTAAAGTGCTTCACCCACTTTAGCAGACACTATTTCCAGATCATAATTATGATTCATGTCTTTTAAACAAAGACTAATGGGAAGTCCCCGGTTACTATGAAAATGCAAATAAACTAGGTCAATGCTGTCGTATAGCAAAAGTCAAGCTTTAGTTTTGTAACAGTTTTGGATTACAGACTATATCAGCTAACATTCATCACAATAGTTGTACTTTAATACTTGGATGAAATATCTGCAAACTTTAGTGCTAGAATTCTGCAGTTTTCTTTGGCAGCTTGTGTCATCATTTTGGGGAATTATCACTCGTGAGCCAGCTGCAAATTCACACCAGGTCTTGATAAACTGTTCATCTTCAGTACATGCTTGTTCATGCAGACAAGATAGACCTGCAAAAAACTGAATAAAAAGGGGCTGTCCCGGCCAAACTCGAATACATAAACTCGAATACGCCATTAAGAACTACTTAGTAGGAATATGGATTCACAACTAAGAATGTCTTAATTGAATGTAGGCTCTCTCAAGTTATTCTTGATTACAAATATTAGGCTGTAATTTTTTTAAATAGACTAACCAAATGCTACACACAGTGTTCCCTAATATGACCTGTAACAGTCTTCATCCTTAATGATATAGTGCATCCTAGAGGAGGTTGCAGGTTTCAGTTTGCTTCATCTTGATCTGGGCCATGATTTCTCTAGGACCTGCATTCTGGGGCTTGTCTCTAAAAACCACGCTTCCATAATACAATACAATTTACTTCAGTTTACATAAACTAGATACTTATCTCAAGCTCGAAGCAACTTGTGAATGCAGACTTGGGTGAGATTTAGGAAGCCTTGATTTATATTATCTGACAACTGAAATTCAGTATGAGGTCATTACAAGAGTAGTATATTTTGTGTTTTATAGATATTGCATAGAAGTAAATTATCTACAGTGAATAATGTTGCATTCATTGTTTGCACCTCTCTGATAGCACATATTGCCAAAAAGAGATATGTCTTTGATACATTAAGCATAGGTGTTATGAAAAAAGGCTATAATAAAATGTCTACATATTTCAGTGTTTGAATTATACTGGTTGAAAATGAGGTTTTTGCTACAACTCTTTAAAATACTGCTTGAAATGGGAATGCTTTAAAGCACTTAAGGTTTGATTTATAAAACTGCTGTTTACTGTTTAAGCAGTTTCTTCACATAGTTTACTTGGTAAAGCACGGAACACTTTGATTTTACATATTTTATTTTTTTATTGAAACTCTTCTGAATGTCACCCTCGTCATTTTGATCTCAAAAGTGCACATTAAAGCAAAAGAGAATAGAAGATCTGAAAGAAATGCTGTGCTCTCAGAATTAGCATGTGATTACACTGCTTTTTATTTTCAGTAAAGAAATAGTAGCCACATATTATGATAAGGACATTGCAGAAGTTAAATCTGCCTGGGGAATGTCAGACTGGCACTAAACCTGCTGCCATAGGGTTGTTTTTGAATGTACAAGTCTCCAAGTAGATAGATATTTGCCCACAACATTTTTGAACAGGCACAAACCACTGATGACAGGGTATTTTAGAGCACCAGTACAGGTTGTCCCAAGGCATCTACTGGCTTCCCCAGTTATGCTCTAAGTTGCACAGAGTGAGGAAAACTGGTGCTTAGCTCTTTATTTGGCTTCTGGAATTTCCCTTAGCTTGATTTCCTCAGTTTAGTCAGTCTTCCCACATCTGAGACGTAGAAAATAGCTGAGGGATCATGGGGAACTAAGCCGAAAACAAAGAAATGCACCTTTGGGGTGGTAAAGCCACACACTGTGGCCTGACTTTGTTTCTCCTTAAGAAGTCTCAAACCTTCTGTGCAAGAGCATTAAACTATCAAGCACTCCCAGCCTTTTCTCAGCAGCAGCCAAAGAGGAACCGAGCTGCACAGCTGAACATCTCACAATGGAGCCTTCGGACCCAAAGCTACAATACTTGGAGACATATTCCGCTTTCCTTCTGGACTTACCTTCTCTGGGTAGGTCTACACCAGAAACGTGCATCAGTGCTATTGCACTGATCCAGCTGGTGCAGACACTCTAAGATGAAGAGAGAGAGCCCTCCCATCAACTTAATAACTCTCTCTCCACGAGAGGTAGTAGCTATGTTGGCAGGAGAAGCTCTCCCGCTGACATAGTGCTATCTACTCCAGTGCTTAGGTCGGTATAACTACATCACTCAGGGGTGTGGATTATTCACACCCCTGAGCAGCATAGCTATATCCAAGTAATTCTGTAGTGTAAAACAGGGCTGTGATAGCTTAGGTCATTATGGAGTATAACTAGGGAATCCTCCTTGTGTTACTGTCAAGCCTAAGAAATAACCAGCGCTTAATAGGAAAAAGTCCATTGTCAATGTCTCCTTAGCTCCACAAATCATGTCTAAAGTTATTTCTACTCTCTGATGTTATTTTGGTTGTCTCTCTAAATATCATGAATTGCTCTTCCAGTGACTCAGAAATTCATCCACAGTCCATATAGTTCAGATAATTCTGTTCAGGACTTCTCTGCTGCTCATTTGGACCTCTTAGCTTGTCTTCATACATCCCCAATTAGTTCATGCAACTGAGCCTAACTCCTCTGAAGGGAACAGCCTCTTGGAGGTGTTTTGCTGTTAAAATTTTTTGTCTCATGACAGAATATCACTAGACTCTTCAAGTTAACCCCTCCTCCACACTCAGAGGTGCTTCATATAATTATGGAGGAGAACAGTAAAAGGACTATGGTAGTCCCATGCATCCTGTAGTCTAGTTACTAACTGAATGTAAGAGACTGATTCTTGTTTCACCTTCCTGGCTACCTTAGCTGACTACAAGCTAAGAACTAAGAAGACAAAGTTCTGACTACTTCTTCTAAAGTGGATTATATCATAGAATCATAGAACTGTTAGGCTGCAAGGGACATCATGAATTCAAGTCCAGCCCCCGGCACTGAAGCAGGACCAACACCATCCAACCTGTTCTTCACAACCTCCCTCTGAAGCCTGCTCCAGTGCTTAACTGCCCTAGAAAGTTAGAAAAAAAATTCCTCATATCTAACCTAAATCTCCCTTCCTGCAGATTAAACCCATTAATTTTTGTTCTACCTTCAGTGGATATGGAGAACAACCATCTTTATAGGAGCCCTTAGCATATTTGAAGACTATCGGGTTCCCCTCATTCTTCATTTCTCAAGACTTAACACGTCCAATTTTTTTAATCTTTTCTCATAGGTCAGGTTTTCTACATTTTTTATCATTGTTGCTGTTCTCCTTTGGACTCTCTCCAATTTGTGCACATCTTTCTAGTGTATCACTCAGAACTGGACACATTACTCTAGCTGAGTGCCGAGGAACCAATTCCTCCTGTGTCTTACGCACAATACTTCTGTAATACACTCAAGAATGTTGTTATTCTTTTTTTGCAACTGCATCACATTGTTGACTCATATTCAGTTTGTGATCTACTATAACCCATAGACCTTTTTCAGCAGTATTACCACCAAGATCAGTGGTCCCCAAACTTTTCAGGGTCATGCCCCCTCTCACCCTGTCTGCGCCCACCCCCCAAGAGCCAGGGCTGAGACTGGGGCCCTGGTTCCCAGGGGGACATGGCCAGGTGTAAGTGGGCAAAGCTGGGGATGCAGTTGGGGGGTGGGTCTGGGACTGGGAGCACGGCCAGAGCAATAGCTGGGGGCAGGACCAGGGACAGAACTGGGAGCTGGGCTGCAGCTGGTGTGGGGCCAGAGCAAAGCTGGGAGTAGATTAGGGCTGGGTGGCACTCCTTCCCTCCCCCCCCCCCATCCTGTGGGTGCTGACTCGGGCCCTGCCACACCCTCCCAATGTTCCTCCATGTCTCCCCCGGGAGGTGTGCCCCACAGTTTGGGGACCTCTGACCTAAACAGTTATTCCCCATTTTGTAGATTCTGATTTCTTTCCTAAGTGAAATAATTTGCACTTATCTTTAGTGAGTTTTATCATATTGAATTCAGACCTGTGCTCCAATTTCTCAAGGTGCTTACAACCCCTCCCAGCTTGGTGTCATCAGCAGATTTTATAAGCATACTCTCCATTCCATTATTCATGCCATTAATGAAAATATTGGATAGTACTGGACCCAGTGCTGACCCCTGTGGAACCCCGCTAGATATGCCCTGCAGTTTGATAGCGAACCATTGATAACTACTCTTTGAGTATGGTCTTTCAGTCAGTTGTGTGCCCACCTTACAGTAATTTCCCTGAGACCTCATTTTCCTAGTTTGCTTGAGAATGCCGTGTGAGACTGTGTCAAAAGCCTTACTAAAATCAAGTTATATCATGTCTACTGCTTCCTCCTTATCCAGTAGGCCAGTAACCCTGTCAAAGAAGAAATTTAGGTTTGTTTAGCATGATTTTTTCTTGACAAACTCATGCTGGCTATTCCTTATAACTTATTTACTAGGTGCTTACAAATTGTTTATTTAATATGTTTTTCCAATATCTTTCCAGGTGTCAAAGTTAGGTTGACTGGTCTACAATTCCCCAGGTACTCTTTGTTCCCTTTTTTAAACACAAGACTTTGTGTCCTTCTCCAGTGCTCTGAGACCTTATGTCTCCTCCATGTGTTCTCAAGGATAATGGCTAGTGGTTCTGAGATGGCTTTAGCTAATTCCTTAAGTGCCCTAGGATGAAGTTCATCAGGATTTTCTGACTTGAATACATCTAACTATCTAAATATTCTTTAACCTGTACTTTCCCTATGTTGGCTTGCATTCCTTCCTCCTTGTTGTTAATATTAATTGTGTTGAGTAATGGCTCACCATTAATATTTTCAGTGAAGACTGAAGCAAAATAGGCTTTAAACATGATAGCCTTTTTGATGTCATCAGTTATTAGCTCACCTTCCCACCTAAGTAGTGGACCTACACTTTCCTTTATCTTTTCATTGTTCCTAATGTATTTTAAGTAATGACTGACTGCTTTGGAAAATCCTCTCTCTCTCTAGAGAGATCTGTGCCACCCGGTAGGCTTTTCTAGAACAGCATATGGACAGAAACTTCAAGAGATTTTATGAATGTTACCGTATTTGGCACGTATTTCCCAACTTCAGGAACTCACAATAGAATATTTTTCTATGTACCCAGTTGGGTTTTCCATTTTGCTATACAAAATGACTGTATGATTCTTTCCAGGATACTTCCTAGCTGTCAGTCACAGCATCAGCTGTGCTAACTGTGAGCCATAACACCTTTTTTGTATAAGATTTCTATACAAGTGATATGGTGTTCATTTGTGGGGACCCTAACAGAAGTATGAACACTATCTGTGCTGGTGCTCCAAAATTATCTGATGTCACTGCTTGCTTATGCTTCTGTGTGTGAGACATTATTATTTTATATTGTTTGTTTTTCGAGTAACACTTAGAGGTCCCAGTTGGGAATCAGAGCCCCATTCTGCGAGACACTGTACACGTATTATGAAAACATGATCTGAAAACATGAGATTATACAATTAGAGTATATAACAACAGAAAAAGGTGATGCAAAGTCAGATGTGGGGTGCACAGTTAGAAGAATGTGATTATGGTAGTAAGCAGCAGTTACAGCTGCCTAGGCATTGTGAAATATTTTGAAGGCATCACAACAGAAGTGAATTGTAAGGAGAGATTTCAAGGTACACAATGTAGAGTCTTTGTGGACAGCATGGGAGAAAATGCAGATGTCTTTGAGACTAACTGGATGAGCAGATAATAAATGCTGGCATTATTGCCAGACATGGAGACTTTGTTATAAGCAAAATCCTCACCTTGTTCATCAGAGAAATACCAATTTAAAGTAAGAAAAATGGTTTGTTCTGTAATTACTCTGATTTAGAATAAAACATTGGTATTTCCCAGAGTCTCAGGGCAATCTACTCCCTATCAGAAGTTTGGGATTTGGGGTTCAGATCAGATAATCATACAAAGGTTTGGATGGCTATCTCAAATAGACCTCTACATGAGCACATTACCAATTGCAAAGCTAAGAGTATGAAATTAATGCTGTTCCAACATTCAGTTTACACAGCCTCCGCTTAAATCATTCCCTACTCCCAGTGGTGGGCAACCTGCGGCCCGCAGGCCACATGCAGCCCATCAGGGTAATCTGATTGCGGGCCACCAGATATTTGCTGATGTTGACCGTCCACAGGCATGGCCCCCCGCAGCTCCCAGTGGCCATGGTTTGCCATTCCTGGCCAATGGGAGCTGCAGGAAGCAGCAGGCCGCAGGGATAGTGCTAAAAAAGAATCACAAAAAAACCTTCTTCCAGAATATATTTTTTACTATTTATTCTGTAAGCAGTGTCAGCATATACTGCACCTCACCTAAATATTAACTAGTAGTAACAGCACTCAGAACAGTAACGTAACACTAGGTAATCACTCAACACACTCTACAATAATTATCTTTTCATCCTTAATTGCTATTTAGTGTTATCATACCCATCGTGAGAGATGTTCACCTAGTCAGACAGAATATGAAGTTCCATTATATTTGCCTATATTTTCATAAAGATTCACCATTTGGCTGGATTTATTCCCCACTATTTTTGGATTGCAGGGAGCAGTTCCTTTTTTCCTGACTCTGTGCACCATCTCTCGCTGCAAAGGTGTCTAGCTGCTGACAGTTGACCTCTGCAAAAAAGAATCTCATCACACGTCTAATTTTGCTTCTGTTCTCTCTAAATCTTGGAAATGAGAACATAAATATTGCAGCCTCCCTATCATGTCATAATAGATTTTTTCGGCAATGATGTACCACCATTTTGTCAGCTGTGCTAAAAGCTGATTAGATAGCCCAATGTCAGTAATTTACGGTCTTTCTTTTCAGCATCACAGGATATGTACACAGAGGTAGAGCCCACAGTCACTTATTGCTGTGCAAAGAGCTTGCTATTGTGAATAGTCTGACTGCTACAACTGATGGTAGTCAGCACTGTTCCTAGTAGCAAGTGTTCCTAAGGTTACACCAAATACTGGAAAACATGACTTCAAACATTGTTGGTGACTGGCCCACTATAGTGTCTTGAGACACTTGTTTTCTCCTTCCCTTCTTGATTACACTGACAGGAATGATGAGCAATCAGATTGAAGGAGTGTGCCCTCTAGAGATGCTGGCTCCTTCCCCAGTTCGATTCTTTCCTTTCAAGGAGTCAGCAACAGGTATGGAAACTTGCAACTGCTTGTGGCCACCACCTTACAGACATCATGTAGTGTGCAATTCTAGCCAGAAAAGGGAAATTCTGAGATAAAATCCCCCGTGGTTGCACGTAGGGCAGCAGCACTCTGCTTAGCACTGCACTCAGACTGCAGGCTCTCTTTGCTTTGGACATTGGACTAGGTAAGAAAGGTCTCATGATGCAGCAAGTAAGCCAGCCAGCAGCTGCACAACCACAGTGAGAGAAGCTCACTTGTGGGAGAAAAGACATTTCAGGAGGAGGACATGGAATATATGAGGGATGAGGAGTATGACCCACAGGAGATGTGAGATTTTTCAGAATTCCATTTTCCTCTTCTAGTTCTTGAAGTGCTTGAGTGAACTGTTCAAGCAAGAGCTCACCCAATCAAATCCTACTGAAAACCCAGAAGAGGTCTCAGGGGCTTCATCTTGCTGTTCCTCTGTACTTTCCAGGGATCAGTTTGCTCTCCAGCTGCCCAATCCCTCCCACATAAATCTGCCTCCAAGGTTCCCTGACTGTTGCCAGACCCACCTGGAAAGTAGGTACTTCTAGGAATATTATTTATTATGTACTGTGGTAGTGCCCAGGATCCCCAGTCATGGACCAGGACACAACTGTGCTAGCTGCTGTACAAACAGAACAAAATGATTTTCTATTTTCAATTTTGTTGCATCTCCTATTTCTCCAGAACCTGTGTCTGAGAAGGGAGATGTGTGTTTCATTTCTGCCAAACCTGGCTAGATGGGAGTCTTAGGAGGATTGATACTATGTTATCAGAAATTGTTTCATGGCAATGAACTTTAAAAGACACCAGGACACAGTGGATTTTATTCCCGTGATAAGTATGAGGAAAACTCCTAATTACTGCAGTGGCTGATGTCCACACTACTCTCCTTCTGTCGTTGGTGCATTTTTTCACCAGGAGCTCTTCCACCGACTCAAGAGGGGCAATGTGGGGCGCTGAATGCCAGGGCTCTCAGCTCTACCTTCCTGGGAGCTCAGCTGCTCCCCTTGGCCTTCTCGCCTCCCCACTTCTAGCCAGGAGCTGGGGGAAGCCGCCAAGGGCTTCTTGCCACTGGCGGGGAGATCCGCACCTGGAGTCTGATTGGCTACTGTGCTACTAGCAGGGAATCGAGAGCCTGGACAGAAAAATTGAAGAGGGTCATGAGAAAAACATTAACATTAATGTTACTCAGTTTTCAGGAGCAGATCTTTTTCTTCTTTGTCTAGGTTGGCTATATGCTGTCTGAGATCCAACAGGGTGAGGATTTCTAGACTTCATTGCCTACAAAGAGAACTTGTTTTGGCTGTTACTGGCTGTCATTAGCCTTAATAATATGGCACAAGACTCCCTTTATCTGTCAGCCAAAATCCATATCTCCTCCTTGGTGGCTCACAGTTCCACAAGGATCTACCCTTGGAGTTGGTACACTTCTCCCCAGCCTCGAACTTAGTCCTTGTCTTCAAAGACCATAGATTTTTTTAGGGTTATCTTGGACTCTACCTTCTTGGACATCTCAATCATAAAGGTTTCTCTCCTGGTGTCAGCTTCATGGACTAAAATGTTCAAATCCTGCTTGTCTTCTGCATCAGGAGACAGCCCATCAGACACAGGTTGAAGTCTAGGTTTCAGTGGGAAAGAACTTGATCATACTGGAAATTGGACGTGAAGTCCAAGTCCTTTCTGGTCAGTGTCCTATGCACTAAATCTTCTGATTATCCCCATCTTTTCCTTCATATTCCAATGGGATTGATCTCTTCAAGAAGTTGAGTTCTGCACCTGGTGTCCTGAGGTTGTACTTTCTTGAGTCCATTGATGTCTTTCCTCCTGTGGCACCTCCCCTTTCTCCCTGTCAAGTAGGAAGCTTATTTGCATCTTGACAATTGGACTAATTGTTCCAATTCTAAGGGAGCAGCAGGTTCTGGGAATCTACACCAGGTATTTTGTAGTTCTGAAAAGCAACGGGACAATGGCTCATCTAGGATCTAAAATGGGTGAATTAATAGGCACAATAGGTACAATAGGCCACAGCTCCTGGACTCATAGGATTACATAATAATCAGTTTCACTTTTTCCCCCTAGCATCCCTGGTTGCAAATAAAACCTTAAAAATGTGAGCCAAATGTAATGAGGGCAGTGACAGCCGCTTGAGTTGGCAGACATCCTTAAAAAATAGCTGTGAGAGGTGTGACCTTCGAAATTCAGAATTGTGTTACTTTGCTCTTCCTTAGCTCTGATAGACTCAGAGGATTTCCTTGACTCTATAGCTATAAAAGATGCCATGTTCATAGTCTTGTTGCCCACTCACATCATATATTTCTGAGATTTCCCCTGAAATGCTGGGATTCCCATGAGCACTTCCTATCCACTGAACTGAACTTCACCCTTGAGGTGTTCACAAAAGTTTTGCCTTTGGTTGTGGTTGTAGCATCACTCCAGAAAGGATAATCTCATGTCATTATAACAGCCCATCAGCACAAAGCCATTGGATCAAAACTTAAGGATGGTGTCTGAGATTCTAAGCATGTTCTAGAATCCAGGGGTGGAGGACAACCATGAAAAAAGTGCCCTTTGTCTATTGTGAATGCTGACCCCTCTGGGACATTGATATGATTCTTTATGTCAGAGGCTTACAATTGGAAGATAAACTTCAGAAACTGAACCAGTCTTTCAGCATTTTAATACAGTGTCACCCAGCACTTGTGAGTCCTGTTGCTTCTCCTCTCTGCTAAAGAATAGAGTGCTATTATCTGGTTCTGTGAGTAAACTACACTCCTGGACCAACAACTAGTAATCTCAGCAGCTCAAGTTCTGGGAGAAAATGTGCCTCTGGATATGTCACAGATGGCAAAGTTCTCCAAACAGCACTGGAAATACTAATGCAACCTACCTAAAAGTGCTGCCTGCTACAAGATCCAAAGAGACTGTTCATCATGACAACTGCCAGCCCAATAGAAGGGGGGAAACAGGTTCCCTGCCATCTCAAGCAATATGTTTTCTGTGGGTGAAGATTCTTGTCTTAACACTAAACACCCTTTAATTAGAGAGAGGTCAGGCTAGTGTTCGTAGTCTCCCACATCTCTCTCTCAATATGAAGAGCCTATAGAATGAGGTTTATTAAATAACTGTTTAAATGAACTTTGCAATTTAAAAAAAAATTATTTACTATTTTTTCTTTATTTGCCTAGCTCTAGCCATGAGTTTCTGGCTGCGATGAACAATCCAGTGCATACTTTGCAAAAATATTGCAAGATTTGCTTGTCTAAACTTTCTATCACAGGTCCAGATTAAGGCATAGGTACAGTAGGCCACAGCTCCTGGATTCATGGGATTACATAAGAATCAGTTTCATCTTTTTCCCCTAGCACTCCTGGTTGAGAAGAAAACCTCAAAAATGTGAGCCAAGTGTAATGAGGCCGGTGACAGCTGCCTGAGTTGGCAGAGATCCTTAAAAAATAGCTGTGAGAGCTGCACATTTATATGGGGTGTTAACACCAAGATCCATTGGTCTGGAGTCTTGACAGCGCTGTGCCAAGACCACCCCAACAGAACATGCTGTGTGTGGCTGGAGGTAAGGAGTCCAGCAAGTTCTGCTCTCCCACCCAGGCAGATATATCCTGCCTCCTGGAGGCCCTAGTTGTTGCCATTCCTGTGTGTGTGTGTGTGTGTGTGTGTGTGTGTGTGTCTCACAGGTTACCTTAACCTGGCTCTAGTCTAACAGCAACAACAGTTACATCTAACCCATGGATGTGCTCTGTATATTGATAACATTATTTTTGGTCTTTTTAAGAAGTTCGTTTTCAGGGGGAATAAGGCACTTCCATATTATACAACTGTTGATTAAGATCACTGGTTATACATATAATATATAAAAATGGTTTTATTCAGGGTTGAAGTGAATGATTTGTTTCTACTGTACAAATCACTGAATCTTTCTAAAGATTAAATCTCATAATCTTCAAAAACACAAGAGGACTGTTCTCAGAAACACAACTATGATATTATGCTGGCAAATGATACATTTAAGAATTAAACTAGAGGTACTGTAGTTACCCCTAAAATGTGTAAGGGAACTTTAGCTACATGAATGAATGAGTGCCAACCAACAGTGAGGGCAAGTGCCATTTGAGTAATGTAATGTAGTCTGCAATTCATACCAGGACTGAGGTAGATATCTGTGTGCTGACATTGTGCATTGTACTGCCTCTGTCTGTCTGTCTGTCTGTCTCTCTCTCTCTCTCTCTGAAAGCGAGAGGCCTAAAGAGTTTGATTCTGCTCTGTGCCTGAACTCTTTTTAGCTCTTTGATTCCCAGGGCCAACCCCAGCTCCAACAGCCTCACTGCCGTGCCCTCTGCCTGCACCCCAGATGAACATTGTGGAATACAGCAGGCACAGGGCCCTGAGCTGGCATGCTAATGCCAGTATGGAGTTTCTCTCTAACTGGGGAATTCTCTGCTATCCAGTTGTTGCAAGTTTCTGATCACTTTGCTTCTCCTTAGTGGTGCAGAGGGATCAGATCTGATGAGAGAATCAAATCCACCATTCTTGAGTGTATCTAGCAACCTCAAAAAATAACCCCCTTAGAATTCATTACATCTGAATCCTGTGTCTTCTGTATTGGGAGAAACACTGCAGCTATTCACCGGCTGGGACTTCCCCATCCTATAAGAGGCTGAAAGTAAAATCTTTCACAAGTGTTACTTCATGTGTGGCACTGGTGACACCTTGATTTATTTGCATAACTTAGGGTAGATTGTCTGGTTGGGTGCTTGACTTTGACATATAACCATCTGACTCTTGGGATGTCTGAACTGTATTTTGTCACATTTTCTTCTCTTCCGTTCAGTTTAATATACACTCTCTGGATTATACGCTGTGACAATAACTATATAAACTTTCTCGTGTTTAACCATATAAAACAATTCAGAAAATTAATATGACTGTAGTAGTCATTGACATTACCAATATTAACATCAAACCCAGACAATTATCCTTTAGGGAAATGTACTGTCTCTGGAGTCCTAATGTGTTGCATCCCAAGCAGAGTCTGATTTAGTTCGTCTATAAAGGAGCGGGGGAGAGGCGGTAGTTTCCTGGAGAAATTCTGGTCTCAGTTACACCAGGGTAAATTCAGAGTAACTCCTCCTGAATACTTTGTAACTGTGATCAGAATTGGCTGCCTTGTGCAGTTAGGGAACCTCCCAGTTCCCTCTATAATGACGGTGGAGCAACAGAAGATAGAAAGGCTCCCCCTGCAAGAAGCCAGGCTCCAGTCTGAGACAAGGCCTTCCTCAATTCTGTCCTCTCTGGTACTTCTAGCATCATCTCGAATCTTCCTCATTTATTATTGGATCTCTTACCCCTACCACAGGATACTTTTAAACTTCCATTTAAAAGTTGAACAATAATTAGGTACAGGCAGCACTCTGTGAAATGTCTATTTACAGAAAAAAAGAGAATGATGGTGGAATATAAACACATACACTCTCTGTCTCGTCATATATGTATTAGACAAGACAGATAGTGCCCGCTAGAACCAGTCATACTGCAAGAAGATACCATTCATAGTTCCCCCAAGCAACATTGCCACAACATCTCAATCCTAACATGCAGCATACCTGTTATTCCAGTCTTGGGCATGTGTTTGAGCAGACGCTGATTGCCAGCTCTGCCATATTGTATGATGCTTTTATCTCTATGGACAAACAAACTCATTTTCACTTGCAACTTGAGCTAGTATTTGAACATAGGTCTCCAGTGCTGGGTTGCTAATGTCCTAATTCATTTTGTGATAATAAGATAGCACTGTTTAGTCCCCATTAGCATTAATCAGCTTCATTCAGTACTTTTGTTTTTATTGATCAGTATACAATACTGTGTATTATACATCAAGAAATATGATTTAAAATTCTATTCTCCTAAAGCAGATGAAAAGGTGCTTGATGGCCAATTTTAACCATAGAAAAGAACATACAATGAGTGTTTTGATGAGAAGAATAAAGGAAAGCACTTAGCATTGTAGTCTGGTATTTATGCAGCTGTGACATCTGCTGGCAAGGATGTGTTCCAGTTGCAAGTTAGTTGTGTTGCTTATGGTAACATCCTGCCTCTGACGCTTGGAGATAGGGCTAAAATTATTTTCCTCGCTGCTGTTGCTATAGTAGCTGTTGCTTCTGCTGTGCCCCTTCTCCCCTCTTCTCCCTACTAATAGACTTTTAATACTAGGCTCAACCTTGTTTCAGCCGGAAAATGGAAACTTAGCATTAGAGTACAGCAAGTTCAGTAAAACTTTGCAATATATTCATATGTTTTATTTTTCACATTCACCTTCCAATCAGAAGGAACCACTTTGCTAATATTATAAATTTATTAATATGGTAATGTCAGTCATGAGTAGTATGTTTTAGGGGAAGAGAGAGATGTGTTACGTGAGCATAATTGATGTTGGCTATACCTCCACAGTGTCTAATAGGCTGTAATGCCATTTGACACGAGATGTTCATTTGGTTTAATTGATTTCCTCTATGTTGCCTTTGTTTGCATTTTCTTAATCTACCAATGCCTGTTACAATTTATAACCATTATTGAGTCTTGGTTAGCAATGATGTAAGATCCCCATGCAAACTTCACTAACATCCAGACACAGAGTTCAAAAGTGCATGGATTGGCTGGGTAGTTTGCCACCTGGAGCTCGTATATTGTCCGTATGTATTGAGTTGGTCTTCTTTGAAGGTACAGCCATAGGAAAGTAATACTTCTAGGAATATTATTTATTATGCATTATGGTAGTGCCTAGAAGCCCAAGTCATGGTCCACGACCTGATTGTGTGAGGCACTGTGCAAACATAGAACAAAAAGACTTTTCCTGTCCCAAATATGTTACAGTCTAAGCCACTGTCTAAGGAATGTTTGCATAGTAATACAAACTCTGACCAACGAAGAGTGTAACATCACTCTTTGGAAGTAAAATGTTCCAGAGATGGACCTTCAGTGAATTAAACAATCTGTATGGATTCATTAGAGTACCCAAAAGGAGTTGAAGGGGTGTGGAAGAGGAAGAAGAGCAAATGAAGTGTTAAACAGCAGCAAGGGAAACCATCTGACGCAGTGTACTACAGCCAAAATAATGTTCTCCTCAGAGTCTCCATGAGAATAGAGAATCTGATAATTAATCAAGTGTTGATAGAGGGAGTGAGACTGAGTCTCCTTGAGCTAGTTAATGTGCATTACATATAATAGCATTAATGTAAGTGACGTGACCATCTCTCTGTCCGCCTCCTGTAGTTTAATCCCCTCTTTGGGAGATCGATAGCCCCTAAAACTGGTGATGTAACAAATCCAAAATTAAACATTTGTGTGCCAGCTGTGTATTGTCTCTGCTGATCAATCAGTAAAACATTTCACATTTCAGTAGCTTTACTTCTGGGAGAGTGGATTAGAATAGGGATTCAGTTAAGAGATCATGGACGGATTTATTTTTTCTTGGTGCTTCGTTTTTTGTTCTCCTTTAAAATACACCTTGGTTTTAGCTTCACTTGCCCCAGGCTTATAAGCATAATAATATTGGGTTGAACATTTCTACTTAAGATTTTCAGTTCTCCCTGCCAGTTTAAATTAGTTTGAAGCTTTTGATTTTATTACCTTTTTTCAAACTTTTCAATGACTTTATCAGTATTCGTTAATCTACTACTGCTTTTCAATAAAATGGATTCTGATAAAATATACACTACGTGGCAAATGTAAGGTTGCAAAAGGATAGGTAGGATAACTTACAGGTTTACACCTGGATATTAAACCAAAAGGTTGCTTTCATCCCAGGTGTAACTCCAGGGCAGTTACCCAAGGGATTAATCTGAATCATTCATTTACAGATTTAGAAGGTTAATTTAATTAAGTAAATTTTATTTCAAGATATTTCTGTCTCTCTTGTACACAGATCTTTCTCTGTATGTAACGTTAGACTACTGGAAATCTCTATTGGCTCGATTTGACCTTGCTAAAGTTTGGTTACAGCTACATGCATGGTGCTCAGTGTCTTCCAAGGATATAAGTAGAATGCATAATACCAGGCCACACACATTAAGACTGTATCCAGCGTAGCAATCCTGCCTCCCCCTTTTGACCCCTTTTTACTGCATGCTCAGCTATCTCCCCATGCAGTTTCTGCATTTTTGGCTGCACAGAATGGCGTAATTTTGCATAACTCCATCAAATAAAATAACAGAGTTATTTTACCTAGTTTACCTAGGGATCTGGTGGAATTTCCATCCTTAGAGGTTTTTATGGCTCAGATTGACAAAGCCCTGGTTGGGATGATTTAGTTGGGGTTGGTCCTGCTTTGAGCAGGGGGTTGGAGTAGATGACTTCCTGAGGTCTCTTCCAACCCTAATCTTCTATGATTCTATAACAGACAACTCTTAGGGTATGTTTTCACTACCCATCGGATCGGCAGGCAGCAATCGATCCAGCGGGGATAGATTTATTATGTCTAGTCTAGACGTGATAAATCGACCCCCGAGTGCTCTCCCATTGACTCCTGTACTCCAGTGCCATGAGAGGCACAGGCAGAGCTGACAGAGAAGCGGCAGCAGTCGACTCACCACGGTGAAGACACCACGGTAAGTCGATCTAAGTATGTCGACTTCAGCTACGTTATTCACATAGCTGAAGTTGCATAACTTAGATCGTTCTTCCCCCCGCCCCCACCAGTGTAGACCAAGGCTTATTTAAAAATAAATAAATAAAGGGATATACTGGTAAAAAAGTGTAGGCTTGCTTTATGCAAAGCAAGTGACAAGCACCCAGAAGGTTAAACAAACTTATCAGTAGCTTTCTCTCCAATCCTGTGGTTTAGAAGTTCCAGCAATTGACTTTTTAAAAAATACAATAAAACTGAAAGCACACGAACAGTGAAATAATCATGGAAGATTTTTTCTCCCTTTGCAAACTTCAGTGAGTTGGTGTGATGAAGTGTCTGAATGAGTTCAGTCTCTTCAAGTTCACTGTATCCTGTTGAATATACAGATAATGGGTGGAAAGCACAAAGTACCCTCAAGAAATATAAGCTTTATTTTTTAAAATGTGTTATTAGACGTGCTCTGGAAAATAAAAGACAGCCCTTTGTTTTATAGATGTCTAGGAAACCGGAGGGAAGCAATGGCTACCAACCTGGGTTTGCTGCATTTTTAGGGACGATTGTGGCATTTTAGTGTCAGACTTCAGTGGGAATTCTGGCTCAGTCAGCTAGTATAAGGGCTTTCAGGGACTTCACACTGAATCAGCAGCTCTGTCATTCTTTCAGTGGACATAACATGTGCACTCATCCAAAGCCCAGCCAGCTCTGTTTGTTGGTATAGCTTGGAAATCTTCCATGTGATGTGGTATGGTGTCTTTGTGTTGCATGGTTGACCTATTCTACCTGGCTTTATTAATTTAAAGGGTCATTTTCTAGTAACATAGAGCCTACCTAGGGACTCTCCTTCCACTTATTTTTCCTGTTGCTGGTACAGAAGAGAAAAGAAGGTGTGGCCAGGGGATTGGGCTGTTGCAGCTGGATTGTCCCTGCATTGTACCAATATATCTCTGCATTCTTCAGCCACCTGTGACTGTTGCAGCCCAGCATGAGAGCAGCTTAGTAGGGTGCATGGGAACCACCTAGTATTTGGTCCATTAATAGATTGAAATGGTAGAAATTTCAATAATAATGCAGGAAAAGCAGAAGTATTCAATAAATATTTCTGTTCTGTATTTGAGGAAAAAACAGTCGATATAGTTATATATGATAATGAAACACTTTTCATTGCAATAGTAACTCGGGAGAATGTTAAAGAGCAGCTACTAAAGTCAAACATTTTTAAAGCAGCAGGTCTGAATAACTTGCATCCAAGAGTTTTAAAAGAGCTGCCTGATGACCTTGCTGAATCATTAATGTTGATTTTCAATGACTCCTGAAACAGTGGAGAGCTTCCAGAAGACTGGAAGAAAAGTAATGTTGTGCCAGTACTTAAAAAGAGTTAACTGGGAGACCCAGGTAACTATAGGCCTGTCCGCCTGACATCAATCAATCAGCAAGATAAGGGAACAGCTGATGAGGGGCTCAATTAATAAAGAATTAAAGGAGGGTAGTATAATTGTCAGCCAATATGGGTTTATGGTGGAAATGAACATATCTTTTTTTGATGAGATTATAAATGTGCTTGATGAAAGTAAAGTGATGATGCAATAAACATTTGGAAGATATTTGATTTGGTACCACAAAACATTTTAATTAAAAAAATGAAACAATACAAAATTAATATGACACACATTAATTCAGTGAAGTCTTGTGGCCTCTGTTATACAGGAGGTCAGACTAGAATATCAGAGTGGTCCCTTCTGGATTTATAATCTATGAATGTATGAAACCAGCCTGCACAGAGCTGCAGAAGAATCAGGACAGTGCAAAGGTGACTTTTAATTCACCTTTACATATAACCCCAGTGTGTTCTGTGCAGTTTAGCTGCACCCCAGGATCTGGACCCATATGTACGTAGCTAAATTATGCTCTGCCCCTGCACTTGTACTCAAGGGGGGCTGAAAGGAGTGTCTCCCTTGGCACTGTGAACTCAGTCACAATCCGAGCAGTCACCTATTTGCAATTGTTACACAAGATTAGGTGGGGTTCTGTATTAATCCTCCAGTTGTCTGAAGAGGGAGCAGGGCAATGCCCCACTCTCTACACCAGGTCAGGTGGTGGACCTGGTCTGCTGCAGAGCGGACCACACCTTGCACACTCTTCAATATTGATGCAGTTAGGAGCCATGCCTCCCCTTCTCCTAGGCACATTGCACCACAAGTCTCGGTACCACCTCCAGAGGAGAGGAGTGCCTGTAAGATCCAACAAGACTGACAAATCATTGTCTTTGCCTGCAGAATGCTGCAGGGAAGGTTTGAAAATCCTGTTAAGATTCCATTACAATTATAAGTGTGGTACTTAAACTCTAGAGTGAGTAACTCTAGACTTTCACTGAGCACTACAGGACCACGAACAAAAGTGGCCAGTTAATTAGAAAACAATGGACCCAAATCACTGGTGACATAAATGGATGCAATGTTGTTTTCATCAGCACTTCCCCATTTACTGCAGGAATTAATTTAACCCAGTATATTTTATTAGGAGCTGATTTATGAACAGTTCCCATTTTGAAAAACAACCTTTCGACAGAACTGTTTAATGTTCCAGTTGTGCCAATGAAATGTCACTATGTTATCCATCATGAATGTGCACTGCAATCACTCATCTTTCAAATGCTAATGCCTCTTCAGCTACCCTGAGATTTTACTTTGCATCCCATTATTATGCCTTTGGCCCTCTCCCTGTGTAGTTACAGCTGGCTTTGGTTTTAGCTCTAAAGTTTTCCCTTTGTCCCTCTGGTCCTCAAATAACTCTGTCTTTGCTCAACTACTTCGACTTTTTGTGTTCTGCTGAGCCTCTCATATCAGATTACTGTACTATTTCAAGAAGGGGGAGGTGTAGAGAATGAAACTGGTTCCTTGTCTAAAAAGCAGGGGGGTGGAAAAGGAGTCAAAGATTTTATCCCAGTTAATGAAATATCGGGTGTTAAAAATATAATATAACCTTACCTAATATCGGAAACAATACTTTAATTGGGTCAGAGGAGTGAAATGAAATACAGATGAGATCCCAGTGCTTGAAAGGATTCTGGAATAGTTTCAGCTTATGATTTGTATACATGAACTACTGCCCTTGGTTCAGTTTGATTACAGATCTTAAGCCACTAAAATATGGGACTCTGAATTCTCAGGTGAAAGGTTGTCATGCAGTGGAGAAAATGTCTGGAATATTACTGGTTCTGAGAGTTTTTGCCTAGTGGGAACTACTGTTACCAGATGTTTGCTAATTATACAATGTGTAAAAAACCAAATGAATATGGAATGTGTCCGACAACCTTTCTGTAATTAAGTATTTCCAGTTGTTAGATACATATCCATCATATGTATCTAATAAGATATTTTTCAACCTTGAACTAGCATCTAATGAGTAACCAGATCAAACAGGCCTTCATGTACCATGGAAGTGCTCAGATGTCATGGTGATGAGCTTGATATAAAAACGTAGATAGAAACACCCATCCTCAACTAGACAGGATGTGGAGCAGATGGCCGTGATAGCAATAGTCTCTTTGTATTGCCAGTAATCACAAGAATGACAGAAAACAAAGGACCAAATCCTGTCACCCTTACTCTTGTTGAACCATAACTTAGTTCATGAGCAGTCCCACTAGGTCTGCTTAGTGTTGTAAGTTACTGCTCATCATGGGTAAGGATGACTGGGTCTGGCTCTCAATGAATGCTACTGAAATACAGATATTTACCCTGCCTTCCTTTCCTAGTTTTTTTGTTTTTGGAAACCTTGGATTTTGCCTCTGGTGTAAAATGAGATTGAGATCTACCCCTGTACCACAAAGTCATATGGAAGAGAACTTACGTCTGACAGTAAGAAAATGTATTTAGATGATCAACATTTTCTAAACTGGGTGCCTAAAGGTAATTACGTAAATCCACACGTGGGCACCGAATATGCACAGGCTACTTTGTCAGAAGTGCTGAGCATCCAGCAGCTCCCTTTGAACTCTAGGTGCTTAGCACTTTTCAAAATCAGACCATTTACATTTAAGTCCCCAAGTTTGGTATCCATGTTATATAGTTTGGTCTATTTATTTGTAACTGTGCAATCTATGAAATAAAGTTCCCAAGACTGTTATAGAAGTGTCGTTAATTGTTGCGTCGACATTCCATATTGCTTAAGGTCTGCTGATGCTCACAGTGAATGGAACCTTAGAACCCAGTTAGTCCCATTGATTTCAATGAATTAAAACTGATTTTTGACATGTTTTGAATAGGAGATTAAAGGCCCATTTCAGCCAAACTTGGTCACATATAAAGTGCTATTCAACATGAAAAATGTTGGCATAATCAGTCCCTTAATCTTGCGTACAGACCATGCTTTAGAAAGGTTAATTATTACAACATTGTATTGATGTGAGTGAAGAGGGCTGAATAAAAAAAGAGGAAGGGACAGCTTTTCCGTAGTGTTTTGTATTAACCTGTTATAGTAATGTGGAGCTAATACAGTTGAGAGAGATTGGTATTGAATGTTGTTCCTCTTTGCACATTATCAACAGAATCATTTACTACCTTCCACTCACTTATGTCTGTGCCACCCCACTGAAGCCTGTAAGATTGCACAGGAATCACTGAGCAAATAATTTGAAGACAAACGTGTTGCACGGGTGCACAGAGGGTCTAATTTGACCTGTAGAATTCTTATTGTTGAAATGGTGCATGAGAAGGAAAGCATTCATCTTGACTCCCAAATCCCAAGCTGTATGAAAAGCCTGGCCAGGAAAGCATTACAAGTGAACTCAGCACATTTGATATAGAAATTATTAAGAGGCAATTCATGCAGTCAGGCCAGAGTAGAATCACACTTCAAGCTCTGATGAAATCAAACCGGGACAACGTTCCCCATTTCCTTCCCACTCCCGTATGTTTAAGTTTTTTGCAAATTTTTTTCAAGCCGGTGTGACAAAGTTCCTTCTCTACCTTGCTGGGTCTTGCACTTATTGGCAGATGTGCTCACCTTGGAGCTTCACAGCAGCCCTCAGTTTGGCCGTTTTCGTGAACGCACAGACCAGGTCAACACCTCCTGTGTCTGACCAGGAGTTGAGAGGTTTGGGGGGAACCTGGGCCCGCCCTCTACTCCGGGTTCTAGCCCAGGGCCCTGTGGAATGTCTACAGTGCCTCCTGGAACAGCTGTGCGACAGCTACAATTCCCTGGGCTGCTTCCACATGGCCTCCTCCCAACACCTTCTTTATCCTCACCATAGAACCTTCCTCCTGGTGTCTGATAATGCTTGTACTCCTCAGTCCTCCAACAGTCCGCGTTCTCACTCTCAGCTCCTAATGCCTCTTGCTCCCAATTTCTCACACGCGCTCCACAAACTGAAGTGAGCTCCTTTTTAAACCCAGGTGCCCTGATTAGCCTGCCTTAATTGATTCTAGCAGCTTTTTGATTGGCTGCAGGTGTTCTAATCAGCCTGTCTGTCTTAGTGGTCTCCAGAAGGTTCCTGATTGTTCTGGAACCTTCCCTGTTACCTTACCCAGGAAAAAGGGCCCAACTTAACCTGGGGCTAATATATCTGCCTTCTATTACTATCCTGTAGCCATCTGGCCTGACCCTGTCACACCGGTTAAGCATAAAGTCAGACTCAAGAAGAGGTCCTGACATAAAAATACTATCTGTTGTTGTAACACTAACTATTGGAATGCATCTATCTAATTGTATGGAATTTCCTACCATGCTTTACTTGGTTTATGGCATTTCTGGGTTGGAATCCTAGAAATAGATTTAAAGGTATAAATGCAAGAAATGTAACACTGGGCCAGATTCTTACCTCAGCTGTGCAGGTGTAAATCTGGAGTGGCTTGTATTGGCTACAGGGGAGTTACTTTACATTTTTCCTAAATTTTAAATTTGAACTTTACATTGTGTTATTCATCAATTAATGCATTCTGTTTATTTTTTTCTCCAGATATAGTCTTTAGTAATTCTCTATCCTGCAACATGTCATTACACACAAGCTAGTTTTCACTCTGATTTCTCATCAAGGCTTTTCAAAACTTTTCCATTATTTTTCTTGTTCAGTGCAGAACAGTATTTTTGAAGAGACTGGAAAATAGGCATTGGCATATTAGATTGTAAGCTCTTGAATGAAGACACCGTATTTTTGTTATGGGTTTGTACAGTGCCTTGCACAACAGGGCCCTTATCCATGACTGAGGCTACCGTACAATTGCAGTACAAATAATAATATAAATGGAACCCTATTTGCATAATGACGTAAAAATGTTGTTTCAGGAAAGCTCTCTCTTTGTCTCTTTTAACATGAGCTCCTAAAACAAAAGCATTTCCTGAAATTCTCTGTCACAGGTCTTCTTTTACTGCTTTTTTATCTGTAATTAATCTGTTGATAGCATTTCCATCTTTGGTCTCTCAAAATAATAAATAAAATAAATAAACAAAAGTAAATGATCCTGCAAGTTGTGTACAAAGAGCACTCATTTTACAGATGATTAACTGGTGTTATTAAATTATAGCTAAAGCTGCAGAGACCCAAACTACTGACTTAATCTGAGCCAGTTAGTCTGTATGTCCCAGAATGCAATTTGTTTTCGCTGGAAGCACCTTAATTGCAATTAGCTTTTAAACTTGCAAATAGTGCTTTTACTTTTAACTGGAAATACATAATATTTAATGGTAATTGACTTGAATAAAATGAATGTGCATTATTTCTGTAATTGTTTTTCTCAATAATTTTCGGGTACCCAGGGCAAACCTCCCACTTCATCTCTTTATTTTGTGACACATGTAAATTGAGGTATAATGCATGAGACAACAGGGTTTTCATTCAGTTATATGGCTAGAAATGTACATGAATGCTACAGTATGTAGCATCTGTCTCCTTAAATGTCATTCATTTTCTCATTGGTTTTCTATTCCTGGGAGAATTCTGTGCCACTGCACAATGCAGAACTTTGCAGAAATTAATGTTGTGTGCGCAGAATTTCCTTTTTCCCCACACAGAAATGGGATGCAAACATGCTGGCCGCTATTAAGGGCTGCTGGACCCGGCAGAGCCCAGCTCACAAATAGAAGACAAGGCCAGGAAGAGGGGGAGGGAACTGGAGGGTTCCCAGCAACTGCAGTTCCCAGTGAGCCCTGAAGGAAGGAGGCTGTGGTGCGCAGGAAACTCTGGGCAAACCCAGGATCCAGCATCAGACTGTTTCTCCCTCTGGATCCCTGGGCTCTGGGGTTAGGGGGCATGAGTGTCTGGGCTGGGCAGGGGAGCCCTGCAGCTGAAATCTGGGGGTATAGTTTGTGAGTGTCTGGGTCGGGAGAGTGGTCTGCAGCTGGCCTCTGGAGGGTAGGGGATGTGAGTGTCTGGCCCTCCCAGAGGGGATGGGCTTGGGGGGCTGGGGGGCAGAGAAACAGGAACTGGGTTGTCATAGGGGTTTCTTTAACACTCTCGTCCTGGAGGAATTTTGTGTGTGTCTGTATTGTTACAGACATACTTGCTGACAGGTATTTTTAAATAAATTACCAACATAATTGAAACTGGCATGTTTATATAGTGTTATTTTGACAAGTACAATTTGCAGAATTTTAAAATATTGTGCGCACAATTTTTAATTTTGGGGGGCAGAATTCTTAATTTTTTGGTGCAGAATTCCCCCAGGAGTAGTTTTCTCTTTGAAATTCATTGTAAAGGTGGAAACACTTTGGTATTATTGTATGGAAGCTAATGAAAAAGGCCATATACTTGTAAATCTCAAAAGTGGTGGTTTCAAATATAAACTCATTAAAGAAAAATCCTAATTTTTTCAGCTTGTTTCAGGCTCTCCTATTCTTTCCTACATGTTCAGTGAGATTCTTTCAAACTTAATTTCGTCTTTCCTTTTAGAGCATCTCCGTTGGTTTACTGTTAACTCTGTTGTGACCCAAACTTCTAAGAGGAATACGCGTAAAACAAGCAAACCTCTTAGGCCCCAATCCTGCAAACACTCATGCACATGTCTGATTCTGCTCATGTGAGTAGACCCAGTGAGTTTAGTAGCACTACTCACATGAGTAAAATTAAACATGCATGTAAGCGTTTGCTGGATGAGGGCCATTGTTTGGTAAGAGCTGTGCTCAGGTGTAAAACATGTGATACAAAAACTCAGCTAATTTCTTAGAATGTTTAGAGGCTTTTTTAATTTTCTCACTGTGAGGCAGATTTTCCAGAGACTCAGTCTTGTAGCTTTTCTCTGAACCCTTTCGTTTTGTCAGCATCCTTTTTCAGGTGTGGTCACCAGAACTGAATACAGTATGCAAGCAAGGAGACACCTGAAATGGACCTGATTTTCAGAGGACAGGAGTCAATATTATCTAAGCAAAACTGTAGACAACCAAAATCAACAGTGATTTTGAAAATTAAAGCCTTTTGTGTAGTGTATTCATAGTAACAAGCAAATGCCAATTCTACCCTCAGATAGATATGCATGTGTGGCTCCCATTGAAGTCCATTATAAATCCACACAGGCATAATTTGGCCCATTAGTTTCTTGTTAGTAAGGTGCTTAGATTGGTCCTGTTTTTCCATGCCTTGCCATCTCATGGCCACAAATAATTATTAATTTGTTTAAAAGAAGTAATCCTTACTGCAGAGCTTCTAATTTGCTTCTGGGAGAGAACATGGATGTATCTCTGGCTTACCTTTATTTCTGCTAATTATTCAATGACAATAAAAGAGATTTGTGACCAGTGACAAAGGAGTTTAGAATGTCAGGCTTTAGTGAGGGATTGCTATCTGATATATGCTTCTAGAGAAAAGATCTGTCTGAAGACTGTTCTGTACACACTTGACTCTATCTCTCCTGGTCCGGCTAGTACCACCTTTACTCTTTATCTTAATTCAATGTCTTATCTCTAAATGTGTTTTGATAAGGAACTTCTAACTAGCTCAGCAAATACTCTGCTCACCCTAAATCTCATTACAAAATGTCATCTAAAAACAACAACAGCACAGCACACAATTTAGTCTGTTGTAAACACAATCCAATTGTCTGATTGTAAGCTAAAGAGAAATAGCAGCGCTGTGGGGGCCTTAGAGTAGCATTAAAATATGGAAGAGGTATGAGATGTTCAGGAGATTTAAATGTTTCTTAGACAGTACCTACCAAATATCATTACCTACTTATTTTTTGAAACAGACAATGTAGACATTAATTTAATGATGTGACAAACCATTTTCTGTTCCTCTGGGCTGCCATCGTGCTTGCTCTGATTCAAAACTCAGCTCTTTAGGCTTCCTTCCATTGATTTTTACAGCCGTTGGTGGCCAAACACTGATGTGACTGCACCAGAGCAAGCCCCTAGTGTAGACAGGCTAAACTGTGATGTAGACTAGTGTGGCTCACTCCTGTTTCAAGCAAGGTAAACTACACCAGTGCAAAGTGTACTTTCTAGCATTTTTGACTGTATATAAGAGGTTACCGCTGGTGCAGCTACACCTTTACATGTCCACTGATGACTATAATCTAATCCCCAGGCTTTACTCACCCATTGAACTTTCCACATAAAATCAAGTTCTTCCAGACTTATTCTTTAGCTGTGTCTTAGTACTTTGTAATCTTGAAACCATCGATTACCACAAGCACAGATTGGGAATCATGACCCGTAAGGGGTAGCGTATAGGTGTGATGCTGGCAGAGCAGGTGCCAGCTCATGCCAAGGCCCCTCGCCTCACCGAACACTAACAGGCTCATATCTGAAATTTAGTTTGCCTTAACTGTATGTTAGTATTGTTAAGATAAATATTAGAGTTGTAAAAATGTGTTTGGTGTTTAGATCTTATGAATAGCTTGTAGGATGCTGCATGCATTAGTCTTACCCCGTTTTATAAAGCAAGAGCAAATGTCTGCTTTGTATAACTTTGAACAGTATAACTCACCAAGGAGGAAAGGAGCCTTCTCTAATGCAAATGCTGGCTTCCTACAAAAGATGTTAGGTCCTGCTCAAGAAGAAGGCCATTGTATCCAAGTGAGCCATTGTGAGATACCAAAGAATAAAGACTTTGTTAATTAATTAATTCCAATTCAGCAGTCTCTCTTTTGAGTCTGTTTTTGAAGTTTTTTTGTTGAAGAATTGCCTCTTTTAGGTCTGTAATCGAGTGACCAAAGAGATTGAAGTGTTCTCCGATTGGTTTTTGAATGTTATGATTCTTGACATCTGATTTATGTCCATTTATTCTTTTACATAGAGATTGTCCAGTTTGGCTAATGTACATGGCAGAGGGGCATTGCTGGCACATGATGGCATATATCACCTATGCATCTACCAATGTGATATATGCCATCATGTGCCAGCAATGCCCCTCTGCCATGTACATTGGCCAAAATGTACAGTCTCTATGTAAAAGAATAAACAGACACAAATTCTTCAGCAAAAAAACTTCAAAAACAGACTCCAATGAGAGACTGCTGAATTGGAATTAATTTGCAAACTGGATACAATTAATTTAGGCTTGAATAAAGACTGGGAGTGGATGGGTCATTACGCAAAGTAAAACTATTTCCCCTTGTTTATTCCCCCTCCCTCACTACAAAAGAAATTTTCCCTCTATTGGTATTGACACCTCCTCATAAATTATTGGGAGTGGACCACATCTACCCTAACTGAATTGGCCTTCAACATTGGTTCTCCACTAGTAAGGTAACTCCCTTCTCTTCACGTGCCAATAAATATTTATGCCTGTATCTGTAATATTCACTCTGCATCTGAAGAAGTGGGCTTTTTACCCACGAAAGCTTATGCTCAAACAAATCTGTTAGTCTTTAAGGTGCCACTGGACTCCTCATTGTTTTAATTGACCTGGGGTATGTGACTGGTCCTTTGGGACTTGAAGTAACCTAAATATTTTTGTGATCTTTTGTTTAAAGCAACCATCTATCAGAAAGTCTATCTTGCCTGGGTGGCAAGATAGATCAGAATCCCCAAGGGGACTCTCTGTGGCTCCATGTTAAAAGTGTTATAATGCCTGAGTAGCTAGTAATTGTTACTTGGTCAGTGAAATCTATGTATGGAACTGAGAACCAGATTGGGGTTTGTGCCTTGCTTCTTAACCATCTGCCCTGAGGCTGGCACTAATGCTTTTGACCCACTCCAGACAGCATGACATTTGGCATAGTCATGGGAGGATTAACATGCCACAGGTCAGTTGGATTTATAGATCATAGCTCAGCATTGTTAAAAGCTTAAACCTGATATTCAAAGTTTTAAAAGATAAAGATTAGTCACAGTTAGTGAACCACAGTCATATGATGGTCTTGAAACAAAAAACCTTGAAAAGTTAAGTAAGGAGAGGGGACTCTCCCATTTAAAAAAAAAAAAAAAAAGCCCAGATCAGGAGCTGTGATCTTTGCTCATAAATTTTGACCAGATGTCCAATCACTCTGCTGCCCCAGATGGCACAGTGACCTCTGCATGGGAAATGATCCATTTGCAGTACCTGACAGCCCAAGAAGAATGAGCACCAGGGAATGATGGTGGAACTGTGGATCAGGGAGACTGAGGCAACCCAAACAGCAGTCAGTTCCAACAAGAAGGCACAGGAGAGAGTCCACCAAAGATGAACGGCCAGGTTGAGAGGAGAGCCACTCCAGACAACATGATAACAGGTTTGGGGGGATTATGCTCACTCTCCCATCTTTGTGGCTGCCTAGCTGGAGGGAACCCAAAACAGAGAGAGGAAGAGTCCTAGAGTGTATGTGTGTATAGGGGAGTGTCAGTACTTTGAAGGAACATACCTGCAGTAAAGATCGGGACTTAATATGTCCCCCCCATCCCCCCACCACAAACCATAAATATTTGTCAGTGATTCACACAATGATGATTTCCGAAAAACACACTTCAACTGAATTGTGCTGCTGTGATATTTGTAAAAGATACCCAGAAATATAGACACAATTCAAAACCATTCAGCAGTGACTAACTCTGCTCCCATTTAAGTCAATGGATATTTTACTGTTGACCTCAGTGGAATCAAAGAGAGGCCAACAGTGCTTTACCAAATGTCATTGGAAAATTAGAGCTATAAATTAGATCAGTACAGTCACACAGGAAATTCTAATAACCCCACAATATAGAATATCTTCCCCTCACTGACCTGGTCACACACAGTGTTCATAAAATTGACACATCTCAGTATTCATTACATTGTCACATTTCAGCTCACGTCACCCATTCATTATTTTCAAATTAAAAATTAAGAAGGGTTTGGCCATTACGGATTCCATATTATATGTCTGACATCCTCCTATATGAAACACTGCTGCTTGAATCAATGCATCAAGGGACAGTACAACTGGCATTGTTTCCTTTAATCTCTAGCTTAAGAAAATAGAAGTCACATGTGTCTAAAGCGTATTACTGCAGTTGGAATGGTGTTAGCAGTATAGTCTTGAATATTTTAAAATGAAACTTCTTTGTAACAGCCAGGAAAATACACTGGAGAAAATGGGAACAAGGAAAATTATCTACATGGCTTCTAAATACAAAGGAAAGATAAACAAAATGTAGAACTTTAAATAGTGTGTAGTCAAGTATTATGTATGCAGGATTTGTATAGTTTAAGAGAAGATTCTGGCATAGAGGAGTGTTTTAGAAAAAACAAAAATGAGTATGTGTGTATTTCGTAATAAAAGGGACAATGTTGACGATAAAATTTGGTGTAGTGCACAGCCGGGTGTTTAAAAATATACATTACTTAATGTGAGCTCTACATGTGTATATTTTTATTATTGAAAGTTTGACCACTTATTTAATGTGCCTAATCTGGATTTAGAGATAAACTACAAGCATCCAACACTGAAAATCTTCTTTTTTTTTTTTTTTTGATTTGTGTAACTTTGTTCTGTTTTGAATTTTAAAATAAAAAAAAGGGTTGAAAGTAGAACTGGGGAAATAGTGCAAAAAATTTCAGACTATCCATTCAGTTTTTTAAACACATTTGCTTTGACTATGTTAATGCCCCCTTTGTCTTCAGCTTCTGCAAATATTCTATCAAGTGAATTCATGGGAAAGAATACTGGTTAAAATGGTGAACCTGAAGTCATATTTTAGGAAAATTAATTTTGAATTCATAAATGGAAATATGTGTACCTGAAACCTGATTCAATGAATTGTGCTATTCCGATCAAGGAACACAGCAATGAACTGTGCTTGAATTTTGAAACTGAAATATTCATAATGAATTCTTGCAAAGGATTAAAAGCTCAACACTTACTCGCAGAAGTTATTCTGTCAGTAATTTTGAATACAATTTAGGAAAATTTCAGTCTGTTCATGAACAATTCAAAGATGTATAATATATTTCTGTGTTCTGTGAAGAGAACCAGCACAAAGCTATAAACCACTTAAGTCCCAGTTTCACACACAAGCATTTCGGAACTCTACAAACTGTTACTATGGGGAGGATGATTATAATAAATTCTTACCTAGCTGGGAGCCTCATTCTGTAAAGAGTACACTACTTGTACCCTAGTAGAAAACCATAGTTTTGTAGCAAAAACCTTTACTGTCAGTCCAAAATAGCATATAATTAACATTTTAGATAAAGAATGGTATAGAAAACATTAAAACTGGGCAACAAAGTTTAACCTTGTTGGTATTTTCCCCACCCTTGGATGAAAAAAATTAAAATATGATCTTTATGAGATACGTTTTTAGATTTATGCAAGCATTTTTTAAACATCAGGGTAAATTCTCAGTTTCTTTACATCATCATAAACCATAGTAATACCATTGACTTATAAGACCCTAGACAGCTAGATTTCAATTGAGTTTATCTGGCACAACTGAAGTCAGAATTTGGTACACTGCATTGTCATGTGTACAAGTTATTGTACTGCAGAAACTTGAAAGACAACTGAGAAATTATGTGTTGCAGTAGTTTTGAGTCAGGATTGATGAAACTTGACATATGCACATAGACACAGAAGGGTGATCAAACTGAATTAAACATAACCATTAACAAATAAAACCACAGAGAGCAAATACAGCAATTAACATGGTAGGTTGAACAACTAATATTCAAACTTTCTGTAATATTCAATATTATTATTGTCATTTGGTTTTGGTTTTGTAAATAATTTCTTTATTAATTTGAAAGGTAATACTTCGTCTTCTGAATGTAGAACTCCCATTTAAGTCAATAGGAATTTCACATTCAGGTATTTTGACATCTCCATGTATAATATTGGTCAATGTTAATTTAGTTTGGCCCCTTTCCTTAAGTTTTGCTAAATTTATAAATAGAAATGAAGGAAGATAACTTTCGTCCTACTATTCAGAGCTGTGGAAAGAATTGAGGTGTCTTGGCTGTAGACTAAAGCCAAGTGCAATTAAAAAAAATACTTTATAGCTGAGCTACCAGTATGCACTAGATTTCTAGAGCCATATGAATTCCCATATGAATTCTTGGTCCTTTTGGAGACAGATTAATAATGAGTCATGAGAAAAATGTTGCGGAAGACTACCAATTATTTTATTAATTACCAATAGGAGGAGATTACAAGCACTGAATATTTTAATTGAATACTTTATACTTTACCATTCACTTTTTACAAAACATTTAAGAGAAAAGTTTGTAGAATTGTATGTGGATCTCAATACAAGCTAAATATTCATTTATTTCAGTGTTTTGAGATTGCAAAAGTATCACAACTTAATATAACGCACAATTTAAATTAAAGCTTTGGAAATTTCTTTGTAACTTCAAAATGCACTATAAAGTCATACATCATTAATTTCAATATGTAACTTTTTATTGCAGAAACAGTTATTACGGTTTATTAACCACATGTTTGTATTTTGTGTTGTTCAGAGTGTAAAATCAAGGCATATAATTGACTTAGCAGGTTATAATAGAATTATGACAAATACCTTTTTTTTTAAAAAAAAAGAATTATTTCTGTATAACTCTTCTGTCTAAATCTGTGTAAAGAAAGTAAAATCCCAAACTCAAGGTCCATTCGTTTTCACCTGTCTGCTTAATATGAAGATGAGATGTCTGGCTTTTCTGTAATCATATTAAAATGAAGGTGTTTGTCCTTGGTCTGTCAGAATAATTCAGTTTTGTATTAGGGCTATTTTTTAGCTCATTACAAAGAATGCTCTCTGCATTATACATGCCTTAAACATTACTTCAGTTTGTATCTTCATCTTTAACCCATTTCATTTTAAATGTCTCCTTTGAACTCCATCGCAAATATACACACAAACTACTTTTCATTAGATTAGTATAGAAGTGTCTGTACCTCAGGACTCACGTAATGTATTCATTTCTATGAAATAGCTATTACTATTAATATAATTGGGGAATATTTATCCCTCAGAGTCATATATGATGGCACCACACTTCTGTCATTCACTTGGCTTCAGGCAGCACACATTACACTGTTTGCTTAATACAGGAGTGCAAAACTGAGAGGCAGCACAGAACAATAAGGCCTGGCAGAACTGGACCCATCCATGGGCAGTGTAATCATCACCCTGGTCTAGAAGCAGGGGTAGTATTATATACAGTATATTTTGAGAGTAGAGGAGGAAGTAACATCTATGATCCCTGTGGGTTGCTGGCCCCATGGGTCAGTGGTTTGCTGTGGGTTCATTTCTGCTAAAATAATGATGGGTCAAGCACTTGGTAATGAGCATGAAGCTTTCCGCCTCCAGGTCACTGGTAGAGTTGATTGGGAATTTTCAACTAATTGGTTTTGCTGGAAAATACTAATTTGTTGAAACTAAAACTTTTTATAGGAATGTATTTATTTTGACTAAACTTTCATTGGGAATGATTTCTTGGGTCCAGAATAGAATTTTTGGACCTTAAAAGACTGACTTTATATTCCAGTGTTCAGAGCACTAACCTGGAATGTGGGAAACCTAGGTTCAATTCCTTGGTCTGAATCAGGCAGAGCAGAGATTTGTCCTTGGGTCTTCTACTTCTTAGGGGAGTGGCCTAAGCACTGGCCTGTTGATTATTCTGAGGTGGGAGTGTGCTCTCTCTCTCTTTTTTCACAAAAAATGTTGACAGTTTTCAGTTTCATCCTGACATGGAACGGGTCACCAGCCCAAGTCACCAGTTCAAATCCAGCCCAAGTCAAAAGAAATGTCTATCTGACATTGCTTTAGAAGCCTATTTGAACTTAGTTGTTGGTCTTATTCCAGTTCTTGATGGACAATTGTCAACACTAGAAAATCCTACCTCTCCTTTTGTCCCGCTTACTCATCTCAGCAGCAGACAGGACAAAGAAGTCATGAACGTGGAGACTGAATGATCCCTGCACAGGCAGAGGTGATAATGTCAGGTTAGACTTAAGGTACATTAGCAGGGCAGTATGTAAAAGGTAAAACTGGTGAGGCATTTGATGTATGTGTTCTTATGGCTGACAGAGAAATTCAATCTCCACTGCTGTCTATCTGGCATCTTTACTAAGCTCTAAATTTGTTTACCAAAATTAATATACAGATTGAGACTTCTGTGGTCTCTCCTTTAATGGTACCTGATTTGCTTACAGTTAATGAGCCAAGTTCTGGAGCAATTTACTATACATTCATGACATCACTCTGTAAAATGCAAGTGCTTTAAATGATGCACAGTTAATTTTCTTATGCAGTATACTCTCTTTAGAAAGGGGATATACACATGTAAAGTGCAAAATATATTAAGCACCAGAATGGCACATAAATTCTTTTTGTTGTTGTTGTTGCTTTGATTTTCTGTTCACAAACTCTGCTTAATGGAAATATTTCCACCGGAACTACTGATCTTGGAGAAATATGGCCAAAGGAGAGAGATTCTTATAAGGAGATGATTCTCTGTTCATTGAACTCCTCATTAAGCTATCTCCTGTTTTACAATAACGTAAAATCCTCAACAACAAAAAACGAGTACTTGTGGCACCTTAGAGACTAAGGTGCCACAAGTACTCCTTGTCTTTTTGCGAATACAGACTAACACGGCTGCTACTCTGAAACTTGTCATAAAATCTTCAGTGACTACAGTTGGGCATCCCTCTAGTCTATAGAATAATTTCACATATAAGAGAACCTGCTTCGTTCAACCTTTATCCATGTATGAGGGTCATCTATGCATAATTCATTTGCTATAAAGAAGACTGTGCTTATTTTATTTTTTTAAATGAAGCATTCCATTTATTATCCATAGATTTTGGAAGTGGTAGGGGTCATGACTCACATTAAAGTTGCTCGAAGTCATGCAGCTAAAACCTCAGGCCCTGCTTTGAAAATGTAGAGTAGGTGTTATCTTGGCACTAATGCTCAGATAAGGGCAAAGAAATCTAATCTCTCAGGGCATAAACTGAACACCAATAGAGCAGAGAAATATATTTTCTTATCTGTGAGCCATGTATCTCATCGCACACTTTGGCTAGGTGCATTCTTTAGAGGTGTCTGATTTATTCTGATACCGCAGTTATTGATTGCCATTGCAGGCAAAATACTAGACTTGATGACTAATGGTCTGAAAAAGTGTTGTGGTTCCTATGCTCCTAATACTAACACTCCATTCAGTCTTCTATTTTTCTTGAAAAATAGAATAGCAAATAAGTGGTTTGTTAGTAGCTGATCTTCTTTTGTTTAAATGTAAATTTATAGCCAAGATTTATATGGTTAATATTTAACAAAAGGGTATTAACATTCCCTTTCATTCATCTCATCTACCTCAAAGTTATTATTATAACAAGGGGGGATTTCTTACATCATTCTGCAGCTCCCTGTTATTTCTAGGTTTTTTTTAAAGCATTTGTAGTATTTACTTTATAGCCAAACCTGCACTCTAACACTATATTCCTGTACCATAAACTGACTAACAACAACCCCTCTGGTAACATAAGTGCAATTGCATTACTTGTTACTCGAAAGATTTAACTAGTGAGTAATCAAGTGGACTGAAACTGGAACCTTATATTACCCTCCCTACCCCTTGAACTTCGTTGGTTTGACTAAAAGGGAACTTGGGTCCTAAAAACCCATTCATAGAATCATAGAATATCAGGGTTGGAAGGGACCGCAGAGGTCATCTAGTCCAACCCCAACTAAACCATCCCAGCCGGGGCTTTGTCAAGCCTGACCTTAAAAACTTCCAAGGAAGGAGATTCCACCACCTCCCTAGGTAACACATTCCAGAGCTTCACCACCCTCCTGGTGTAAAAGTTTTACCTAATATCCAACCTAAACCTCCCCCACTGCAACTTAAGACTTTTACTCCTTGTTCTGTCATCTGCTATCACTGAGGACAGTCTAGATCCATCTTCTTTGGAACCGCCTTTCAGGTAGTTGAAAGCAGCTATCATATCCCCCCTCATTCTTCTCTTCTGCACACTAAACAATCCCAGTTCCCTTAGCCTCTCCTCATAAGTCATGTGTTCCAGTCCCCTAAACATTTTTGTTGTCCTCCGCCAGATGTTTTCCAATTTTTTCACATCCTTCTTTTAGTGTGGGGCCCAAACTGGACACAGTACTCCAGATGAGGCCTCACCAATGTCGAATAGAGGGGAATGATCACGTCCCTTGATCTGCTGGCAATGCCCCTACTTATACACCCCAAAATGCCATTGGCCTTCTTGGCAACAAGGGCACACTGTTGACTCATAGCCAGCTTCTCGTCCACTGTAACCCCAGGTTCTTTTCTGCAGAACTGCTGCCTAGCCATTCGGTCCCTAGTCTGTAGCAGTGCACAGGATTCTTCCGTCCTAAGTGCAGGACTCTGCACTTGTCCTTGTTGAACCTCATCAGATTTCTTTTGGCCCAGTCCTCTAATTCGTCTAGGTCCCTCTGTATCCTATCCCTACCCTCCAGCATATCTACCTCTCCTCCCAGTTTAGTATCATCTGCAAACTTCCTGAGGGTGCAATCCATGCCATCCTCTAGATCATTAATGAAGATATTGAACAAAACCGGCCCCAGGACCGACCCTTGGGGTACTCCGCTTGATACTGGCTGCCAGCTAGACATGGAGCCATTGTTCACTACCCATTGAGCCCACCAATCTAGCCAGCTTTCTATCCACCTAGTTTCTTTTTTTGCAAAATTGTAACTTGACTATTGAGTTCTTTTCTTTTCTGTCTTTTTCTTTTTGCGTGGAGGGTGGGAATCATAGAATCATAGAATCATAGAATATCAGGGTTGGAAGGGACCTCAGGAGGTCATCTAGTCCAACCCCCTGCTCAAAGCAGGACCAATCCCCAATTAAATCATCCCAGCCAGGGCTTTGTCAAGCCTGACCTTAAAAACTTCTAAGGAAGGAGATTCTACCACCTCCCTAGGTAACGCGTTCCAGTGTTTCACCACCCTCTTAGTGAAAAAGTTTTTCCTAATATCCAATCTAAACCTCCCCCCCTGCAACTTGAGACCATTACTCCTCGTTCTGTCATCTGCTACCATTGAGAACAGTCTAGAGCCATCCTCTTTGGAACCCCCTTTCAGGTAGTTGAAAGCAGCTATCAAATCCCCCCTCATTCTTCTCTTCTGCAGGCTAAACAATCCCAGCTCCCTCAGCCTCTCCTCATAAGTCAATCTTCCCATTACAGAAAAAAAACAAACCTCAAACCTCTTATCCCAAAGACACTTATTACTAGAGCTAGTTGGAAAAGGGGTTTTATTTCTATGGAAAACTTTTTATTTCTGTGGAAAACGTTTTTGGCAAAAAAGCAATCACCAAAATATTTCAGCTTCAAACCAAAATATTTCAATTCTGAAATACTGCCACATTTCCTTATGGGAGATATAATTTAGGTGCATCATGGGAAATGAAAACTGGCTGGCCCTTAGTGGAAAGGCTGGTATCAAGAGACACCTAAACTCAAATTCCTGTGAGGCAATGCCATGGCATTTCAGAATCAAAATATTTCAGTTTTCCACTGAAATATTTTACTTATCAGTTTTTCAATGAAAAGTGGAATATTTCTGCAGAAGATAGACACTTTTTGCAAAATATTTCAATGTATTGAAAATCTAATTTTCCAATGAAAAAAAGTTTTGACAGAAAATTTTCAACCAGTCCTACTCATTACGCTGAAGATTGGTGTTCCAAAAGATACAGTTTGCAAAATCAAAACTGAAAGAACAAGGATTGTAAACACAAAACACTGCCATCTTGGCCAGAACTCTAGAACTAACTATCAGTGATCAGCCCTTACATGACTCAGAATCCAAAGTATGAGGCTGATATATCTTATTTTCTTTCAATTATCTGATTTTCCTACAAAGATGAGAGAGTTATGAAAAAAAGTGGTGTTACTTCTGTAGCATGTGTAGAATCAAAGAGATGCAGAAAAGCAGACATACAGAAAGGATGTCAGGTAGTCTTTGTTAAATCATCCCTGTAATGATGTCAGCAGGAATCATTAGCATAATTTTCTTTTCCAAAATCATAGGAAGGCATTCTTGTTTCTGATTACTTCTGTTCCTGAACATAGAGAAATGGTATGGGTATCTCTCATTGTGCTTAGCTCCTCTGGATTCAGAACATGTTCTCCTTCTCAAAATATGTTGAAACCACAACAAATCAATTCCAGATCTATCCAAATTTTAAATTCAGTGAGGTTTGCAAAGGCATATCATTTGAATCTCTAATCTCAGAACAAGTCAAACTACATAATTTCGGGAGCTCACTGATCTTTTCATTGACAGTAGTTTCATCAGGTTCTCATTGAAAGGAGGCCAAGAACAATGATTATAACAAGCAGTCAGGGTTTGCGTGTTGCTCATTTTATCTAGGAAACGGAGATGGATCTGAAGCCTCAAATACTGAGGGATCAGGACTTTTTACATCTCATCTTGAAGTCAGCACCATTCTGTGGCACCCAGCTTATTTTTTCTTGGAAGTTTTCCATCCCATTGATCAGGCCTGACCCTGCTTAGCTCCTTATATAGGATGAGATCACAACTTGAGGAGACATGTTGCTTCTCACTCCGGAAGTAGATGCATTTCAGTGATAAGTGTCTACATAAAGTGTTCCAGAACCTTTCTGGATAAATGTTGCTTATATAAATCAGTATAAATCAAATGGATAAACAAATATGTTTTTGAAGTAAATATTAAACTAATTGGCACATGAAATTACAAGCCCAACAGCAAAGGTTTTAAATGAATCTGTAAACTCAGTGTTTGTACCCTGTGGCTGGAGAATTGCAAATATAGTACCTATATTTAAGAAAGGAAAAAGAAGGGGTCTGGGAAACTATCAACCTGTTAGTTTGACCGCAATTGTATACAAGGTCTTAGAACAAATGTTGAAAGATAGAGTAGTTAAGGACCTAGAAATAAATGATATTTGGTATAAAATACAATATAATTTTACAAAAGATAGAACAAGGCAGACCAACCTGATCTCTTTCTGTGAGAGAGAAATGAAGTAGATCTGATCTAACTGGATTTCAGTAAAGCATTTGATACAGTTCCATAGGGCAAATTATTAGTTAAATTGGAAGATGGAGATTAATATGAGGATCAAAAGGTGGGTAAAGAACTGATTTAAGGGGAAACTGCAACATGTCATATTGAAAGGTCAGGTTATAAATGGAGTTTCTCCAGGATCGGTCTTGGGACCAATCTTATTCGATGTTTTCAGTAATTACCTTGGCACAGAAAGTGGGAGTGTGCTAACAAAATTTGCAGAAGACCCAAACTGGGAGGCATTGTCAATACAGAGGAAAACTGGAATATCGTACAAGAAGATTTAGACAACCTTTAAAACTGGAGTAATAGAAATGGGATGAAATTTAATAGTGCAAAGTCATGCACTTAGAGACTAATAACAAGAATTTTTGCTATATTCTGGGGACATGCCAGATGGAAGTGACAGAGGAGAAAGAACTGGGTGTATTGGTCAACCACAGGATGACTATGGGCTGCCAATGTGATGCAGCCATGGAAAGGCTAAAACAATACTAAAATGCATTAGGTGAGGTATTTTCAGTAGAGACAGGGAAGTGTTATTACCATTGTACTGGTGAGACCTCTAGTGAGACCTCATCTGGAATACAGTGTGCAGTCCTGGTCTCCCTAGTTTAAGAAAGAAATTCAAGCTGGAACAGGTGCAGAGAAGGGCTACTAGGATGATCAGAGGAATGGAGAACCTACCTCATGGGAGGAGACTTAAGGAGCTTGGCTTGTTTAGCCTAACAGGACAAAGGTTGAGTAGAGTTACAATTGCTCTTTAAAAATACATCAGTGGGGTATACATCAGGGAAGGAGAGGGGTTATTTAAGTTAAGGACCAATGTTGGCACAAGAACAAATAGATTTAAATTAGCCATCAATGAGTTTAGGTTTGAAATGAGATGAATGTTTCCTACCATCAGAGGAGTGAAGTTCTGGAACAGCCTCCCAAGGGGAATAATGGGGACAAAAAACATAATTCTTTGAAGACTGATAAATTTATGGGATAGGCCCATCCACAACTACTATTAGTAACTATCCTCAATGGCAGGTGATGGGACACCAGATGGAGAGGGTTCTGAGTTATTACAGAGAATTCTTTCCCAAGTGTCTGGCTGGTGGGTCTTGCCCACATGATTAGGGTCTCACTGATTACCGTATTTGCGGTCAAGAAGGAATTCCCCCAAGTCAGATTAGCAAAGCCCCTTTCTCCACAGCCTGGGGCGTGGGTCACTTGGTGATGTGAACTAGGGTAAATGGTGGATTTTCCATAACTTGAAGTCTTTAAATCAAGATTTGAGGACTTCAGTAACTCAGTCAGAGGTTATGGGCCTATTGCAGCAGTTGATGGGTGCAGTACTGTGGCCTGCAATGTGCAGGAGGTCAGACTAGAGTCAGGGGTAGTCAACAGGTGGACTACGGGCCAAATCCAGACTGCCAGATGCTTTTGAATGGACCACAAAATCTTTTTATTTCCTTATTATTGTCATTATTGTTATTATTTTTGTATTATTTTCTCTGGAATCTGGACCTTGACTATACCTTGACCAAGAAATTTGGACCTTAACAAAAATAATTGATTACCACTGACACTAGATGATCATCACAATCCCTTCTGGCCTTAAAGTCTAGGAGTCTATGGAGCACCTGATGGAGAACTCTCTGAAATCCACCTCCCGTATTAGGTCATACTTTGAGAAATCATCACTCAGATAAGTGGATCCCAGACAGTTAAATTCTCTGGAGATAATAGCCAATACCTTGATCTATACCTATAAGTGAATAGGTGCTTCAATAGATCATTGAGCCCCATATGACAAATACTTTTTCTGGCTCATTATACTCCTATGTTCAGGAACTTCATTCTGCAGCAGTGGAAGCTTCTGAGTCCTCATTGAGCGGTATCCTGACTATATTGCAGTAATCTAGCCATGATCAACATCAGAGAGGAATGTTCATAGCCTCCAGATCAACCACAGGCAAATAACGGTACACACAGGATGTTTGTCACTTGAGACTCCATGATGACTAATGGTTCAAATATGACCCCAAGACAACAAATCTGCCCTAGTTCCTTTCCTGTAAATATTCAAGTGAGGGCATAACCATGAAGTTTGATTCTACATCCAGCTCTAAAGGCCCCTGTAATTCAAGGAGGAGTCAGATCTTCTGGATGAAAGGCAGCATATAAATATAAGCTATTCATAACTAGAGCTGGTCATAATATTTTCATCAGAACAGGTTTTCATCAGAAAAAGTTGTTTCAACAAAACCAAACTTTTTAAAGAAATTATATTTCAACAACATTTCCGTTGGAAGGGAAGTATTTCAGAATGACATATCTTTCATTTTGGAAACAAAATTGTTTTGGAAAATTTCAGAGTTGTTTCAAATTTCAAAATTGTGTTTTTATGTTATGATTTTTGGTGTTTTTTTTAATTTTCAGATTATTGTCATTATTTATGTTTGTTTTGTAATGAAACAGTTTGATACAAATAGGAGACACATTGATCTAAAAAAGAAGATAACATGTTTCCATCATTATTAACCCTGACTGACAACTGCACTCATCAGTACTAGCAGCTGCCCTTTATAATATGAACGATAAAATAAAACTAATAGACTATTTCAACTCTGTTATATGATGACCGCACAAGAAGTGTGCATACTATCCATTATTGCTTATGTGCTATTAATGTTAAAAAATAATATAAAATGAAAAAAATCTAAGCAAAATTTCAAAATGTTATGAAACAAAACTTTTCCAAAATGACAAAAATTTACAGGATGATTGTTTTGCAAAATATTTTGAAAAACCTTGCTTTCATTCCGATTTGTAACAGAAAAATATTTAAAATGTTGACATTTTCCATGAATCAGAAATAGTGAGTTTCAATTAGCTCTCTTCATCGTCAGGAACTGCAGCTTCACTCAAAAGTTTAGTGGGGGACGTGAAATATACCTAATTCAATTTCAGTTGCTGGGAGAAATTTAGGAAGGCAAAATGTAGTTACCCAAAACTGGATTATGTCTTGGATACTGGAGAAACTATATGGGAAAGAGTATTAAAAATAAACCTGCTATATAGCAGATTTGCTTATAGAGCCATGGAAGCGGATTCTCCTCCCCACTTATAACAATGTATTGTACACAATATTATTTGGATGACACATTAACAACCCTCTATAGGCTGCAGATTAGACACAAGGCAGCCTCTTCACCTTTATTTCTCTTTTTCTATGCATGAATGTCTTTTATCAGTGAAGGAAATCAATAAAGAGGAAATGGTAAAAAGAAATAAAAGAGCTATTAAATGTCTGTTATAAATGGTACACTGCCTAATACTTTTCCACTTACACCATATCCATGCACGGTGAGGAGCAATAAACAGTGTTAAAGTAATGTAAAAATCTTGGCAGTAGAAATAGATTTATTTTTAAAGACCCTCCTGTCATAGATTAAGAAATGAAAATAAGGCACTGTCAGCATTGTAAAAAAAAAAGAAATAAAGTGTAAATCACATTAGTAGCAAAATTAAATAACTTCCCTCTCCATGCAACTAAAACGTTGTGTTATGTTGACAGATCTGGGAAATTTTAGTGGCCGGACAAGAAGCGCAGTCTCAGTACGTGAAGGTCAAGGGGTTGTTCTGATGTGCTCTCCTCCACTTCATTCACCAGGTACAGTAGGCTTCATTTTGTATTGATACTGCTCTGTTTTAGTGTCTGCTCATTATTTTCGAACATGTTTGACTAAAACTTGAAAGGTGAAATATGCACAGTTCTGCTGACAGTTCTTGGAGTACCAAAGGAGTAATTAAAGATCATATACTGTAAATGCCATTGAGTAGGCAGGGTTTCTGGGATAAGATTGTCCTATTCTCACTATTCCTGTTGACTGTAACAGCAATAGTCTTCATAACACGAGTGAGTAATATGCTGCCCTTGGGTCACAGAAGGTGATTTCTTTTAGGGTTTAGAAGCCTTCAAAAATTTCTTCCAAATGTCAGTGCTGAGATACAGTTGTTGAATACAAATTGACGTTTGTTTTGACTAGTACAGCCATGATTTTGGTTGCATTCCCTTGCTGCATAGCTTCGTTTCCAGCACAACAGCATCATTGCTAGAAGTCAGAAATAATCATAAATCCCAAGAAACGGATCCATCTGACACTTTCCAAACAAAAGCTTAGAAAAATGCCAATGTGGTTAAGTTTTTCCTTCTCAAACTCATTCTCCTGCAGACGGTGTGTGGATGGGTAAATAATTTTTATAGAAAGTCTGATATTTGCACACTGTATATTCAGGGGTAATTCCTGGAGAAACTTTAGATAATTCAATAACTTTCTTGTCCATAGATACTGTAGAATGGTTCTTTTTCCTACTTGGGCTTGAGTTCCATGTTTAGAGGAGATTTGCTTCTTTGTTCATATAGCGGTCCTAGAGAGAAGTTATACTCTGTAGAAAGAAGAGCTTTCAGAGGAGAGGTTAAACCAAAGGGAGCACAATCTTGTTTAATTTGATAGAACAGGTTTGAGTTTGTTTAGAGGTTTTTGTTTTGTTTTGGTGGTGTTTTTTTCTTTCGTTGGAGGGGCTGCAGGTGGGGTTGGTTTCCATAGCACTGGGCTGATTTCCAACTATCTGTCCTACACCTCTCAAAAAGCTCACTGCTCTTTTCTGGGCCCATTTTTCAGTTGCTCTTATCTTTTAAAGGACTCTTCTAATCTAGGACGCCATAGTATCTAAGCAATTAGCTCCTTTTCATTCAATTCAATTGCACAGTACTGTGGCATCACTACTACATGTGAGAATTCAGTGAGGAGAAGGAGTGGGGCAATTCCAGCACATAGACAGGTACTGGGTCTGGCTTTACAATACCGGCAGAGATTGAGAGGACAGAGGGAATTGGTCATTGCTGCATTCATAAGCCACCCCACTCTTTACCATCTATCATTTCCCAAAACACCTCATCTTCCTACATGCTACCCAGACACATGCCCTTCATATGTTTTCCCAATAATTATGCCTCCAGCTATGCCTTTCCAAATCTTCTGAAGGGTAAAAGAATGGCATAGGTGTTAAGAGTTACTCCTGAGGGCATTCTGTGCCAAAAAAATAAAAATTCTGTGCACAATATTTTAAAATTCTGCAAGTTGTATTTATCAATAAATGCAGAGGTTCCAGCATGGCAGTGGGGAGGACAGGCCACTGGCTGTATGAAGATGGGAAATCACCCTGCAGCCACTCCTGCCTCCGCCCTCAGGACACAGACTCAGTGGTAAGGCTGCATCTGACCCTGACACAGCACAAGTCCTGGGCCTGCCCCAGAAACACCCTGGGGCCTGTGCCTCTGTGCCAGGTGCACCAGGTGTGGGGCAGGCAGTCTCAACCAGGCAGGATCCAAGTGTGGAAGGACTCAGTGTGGGGGGATCCAGGTGTGGTGTGAGAGGATTCTGTGTGGGACAATCTGGGTGCAGGCAGCTCAGTGGGGGGGTCTAGGTGTGAGGGGATCTGGATGCACAGAGTTTCGTGGGGGCACTTTCCAAGTGCAGGGTTAATGGGACTCTGCAGGGGCTTCTAGATGAAAGTGGTTGGGGCTCAGCGGAGGGGTCTGGGTTTGGGGGTCTCTGCAGGGGGATCTAGGTGCTGGGGGAGTGGGGCTTGGTGGGGGTCTGGATGCAGCTAGTTTAGTGGCAGTGGCAGTGGCATGGGCATCTAGATGTGCGGCTCAGAGCGGTGCAGGAGGGTGGAACTCATCAGGGTGGGTGTTTGAGTGCAGGGAGCTCAGTGGGGGGGTGGTATGGCTGCAGGCGTGGGAGTCTGGAGGCAGGGGGTCTAGGTGCAGGGGGGCTCCAGATGCCGGGGTTGAGGTTCAGTGCGGTGGGGTTCGAATATGAAGGGCGAGGGGGGGTTCTGAATGTACAGGGTGAGGCTTAGCCAGGGTGTCTGGGTATGGGAGGTCCAGATGCACGGGGGTTGGGTGGATGGGGAGCAGCTCCCCAAACAGTGACCCCACCCCCCTCAGCTGCGGAGCGATGGGGGCAGGAAGCAGGGCAGAATGCTGAGCTTTCTGCAGCTGGGGAAGGCTTCTGGGGGTGGGCCTGACACAGTCCCAGCCACTCCTTGAAGGAGAAGGGGAAGTTCCATCCTCTCCTGCCTCCAGCCCAGCTGGGACTAGCAGCTGATCCCGGCTCAGGGTAGGAGACAAAGATCTGAGGTGGAATGTCAAATCTAACCACTCCCCACATCCTCTTAAGCAATGCCTCCAACAAAAAGGTCCTACTTCTCCATCCTTAAATTAGTGGGACTGCTCGCTTGAGTAACTGCCCACCAGCATGAATAAGGACTGCACTTGGGTCCTTTAAAGCCAGTGACGGTATTGTAGTGGCAGGGCACAAATGACTCTGTGAAGAACAGGGATGAAAGAAATACTGGTTTATGAATGTAACTTGTTTTCACACATGAGAAAAAGTAAGTGTGATTAAATAACACACAGGTTACTAGTTCCTTCAGGCACCAGTCGGTGAGGAATACTTTTTATCAACTGCTTGCCAATCTCCAAACAAGACTGCTGAACAATTGATAAAAATACTACACATTTATTTCCAGAGGGCTTTGCAATGTAATCACAGAGTCTTTTTCATATTCATATAGGTTATTCGGGTTATTAATATATTTTTGCTCTGATGTGTTATCCAGGGATGATGATGATGATGATGATGATTAAAAAACCCCAAAGAAACAAAAATGAAGAAAATGAAATGTGTTTTTAAATAAATCATGTGATTAGTTGTACAGTTTCTTGTTCAAAATAATTTCCATATGAAATGAGCACAAAATACCCCTCTAAAATAAAGTTACCAACTGCAGCACCTTAAACCTGTGTGGGATGTTGAGCAAAGTCAGAGGGCCGGAGAATGACGCTGAGTTTTGACTTGCATTAACAAGTCCATTTTTCAGGGTTGCTTTCACAGGAGATCACTGAATGGCAAAATGAAATGAACCTTTCTCAGGCTATCAGGATGGGAAAGAGTTTTTTTTCTGTTGGGGTACCTTCCCCACATATTGAAATGAAAAAAAATATCAGGAAACTGATTTTGGATACATACATTCCTTCTGAAGACAGAACTATACTGATGGACTCTTTTTAGGCCATCATTCCCAGGATAATACTTCCTACGTCTTCAGAGGACTCCCTACACCATTTCAGTTTATCCCTCTCCAGCAGCTTTGACAATTAACTCAAAATATGTAATTGCTCCCTCACCTGGTGTGGCCATCCTGCCTAGATAAACTAGTTCCTCTCCCTCCATGAGCCCTCTTATGTTAACTCTCGCTGATAGATGCTCATCAGTTTCAGTCTCCTGAAATGACAACCTTTGTTCAGTGAGTCTATTTTAAGAGGCCTTTGCTGAATTTTTTCTATGGACAATAGTATGATTCTTTATTGTGACTTTCTGAAGCATGTAAATATGTGTCTTTATTCAGTCATTTAATTGTCTTAATTACAAGGCTCACTATAGTGAGATTAAAAATTAATGGAAGATTTTATCCTTATTTACATTTTTCCCCTGCAGAATTAATGCTTTCAGTTGGCCCTTTTAGTGCTTTTATTCAAAGCTTTTAATATCTACTTAATAGACAATGTGTATTCTCATTGTTAAAATTAGAGCAGTCTTTACGTACTACATTCTGTGAACATGAAAAGCAGATGCATGCTTCTTCCTGCCTCAAAGGGATATTGCCGTCTGCAAAAGATGTTGCTTTTACAGTCTTTCCACATAACAGCTATACAGATGTTAAATTGCCGGAAGATTTATATACATAGAGAACATGAAACAATGGGTGTTACCATACACACTGTAAGGAGAGTGATCAGGTAAGGTGAGCTATTACCAGCAGGAGAGCGGGGAGGGGTGGGGGGACCTTTTGTAGTGATAATCAAGGTGAGCCATTTCCAGCAATTGACAAGAATGTGTGAGGAACAGTGGGGGCGGGGGGAAAGGATGAACATGGGGAAATAGTTTTACTTTGTGTAATGACACATCCACTCCCAGTCTTTATTCAAGCCTAAGTTGATTGTATCCAGTTTGCAAATTAATTCCAATTCAGCAGTCTCTCATTGGAGTCTGTTTTTTAAGTTTTTTTGTTGAAGAATTGCCACTTTTAGATCTGTAAGCGAGTGACCAGAGAGATTGAAGTGTTCTCCGACTGGTTTTTGAATGTTATAATTCTTGACGTCTGATTTGTGTCCATTTATTCTTTTACGTAGAGACTTTCCAATTTGACCAATGTACATGGCAGAGGGGCATTGCTGGCACATGATAGCATATATCACATTGGTAGATGTGCAGGTGAACGAGCCTCTGATAGTGTGGCTGAAGTGATTAGGCCCTATGATGGTGTCCCCTGAATAGATATGTGGACACAGTTGGCAACGGGCTTTGTTGCAAGGATAGGTTTCTGGGTTAGTGGTTCTGTTGTGTGGTTGCTGGTAAGTATTTGCTTCAGGTTGGGGGGCTGTCTGTAAGCAAGGACTGGCCTGTCTCCCAAGATCTGTGAGAGTGATGGGTCGTCTTTCAGGATAGGTTGTAGATCTTTGAAGATGTGTTGGAGAGGTTTTAGTTGGTGGCTGAAGGTGATCACCACTAGCCATCATGTACACTGGTCAAACTGGACAGTCTCTACGTAACAGAATAAATGGACATAAATCAGATGTCAAGAATTATAACATTCAAAAACCAGCTCACGAAAGCTTATGCTCAAATAAATTTGTTAGTCTCTAAGGTGCCACAAGTACTCCTTTTCTTTTTGTGGCTACAGACTAACACAGCTGCTACTCTGAAAGACGTTAAATTGTAACTTTTATGTCTTTTCTAAAGAACAAATCTAGTTTTTCCCTATTTGGAAACAGTGCCGTAAACTACATCTTTTATGCTTTTCTTTCAGTATTACAAAGGCAGTAGTTTCTATGGGAAATGTTTCACAGTGGATGATTAATGCCAGTCATAGTATTTTTCATTCAGCTTTTCGATATCTGCATAGAGTGTTTTGCTAACCTGGCAAGTCACTAAAAGGAAATGAGAACCTTTTTATCTTAAGGGCTGGGAGTTTTAGCTTGAGTTCTTATATGTACTAAATGGCTACCCTTGCCCCTACCTCATATAAACTATAAAAAGTCACTTCAATAACATTAAAAGAAAATTGCACTCATCTGCTCTGCATTGAGAACTTTGAAAATTCACAGAAAACAGCTTCTTAGAACAGCTCAGACTCCGCAAAACGGATTTGAAAATAAAGTTTGCCTTAAAATTGAAACTACTGAGTGAAGATTGGCCAGAGCTGGGACATTAAATCCAGCTGTGCTGTACTTTGGGGATGTTCATACCCAGTTATGAGCTTCTTGGCACAGGCCTGTCTCTCTGCAGGGCTGAAACACAATCTTTGGTACTTACGTAGTCCCCATTATGATAGTATTTGACTCCTTCATAATCTTTTTATCTTTACAATATCCCTTTCGAGGTAGCAAAGTATTATTATCTGTAGTTTACAGATGGGAAACTGAGGCACAGAGCGGCTAATTAACTCGCTCAAGGTCACACAGAAAGTCCACAGCTGAGTAAGGAATTGAACTTGGGTCTCCTGAGTCCAAGTCTCTAACTTTACCTTTAAGCTTACTAGCTCTGGACTTCACCACTCCAGACCAATACTATTTCTGTATTTGCTTGCCGAATATTGATTGTATTATGATTAGGTATGTGATCCTACTGTATGAGATTGTAATTTTGTTCCAATTCCTTCCTGCTTTGATATTGCTTTAATACTGGATGATTAATTGTACTGTGCAGGCCTTATAGACTAGATCTTGCATCTAGAAGAGAACAACAGCACATAGACAAAGTCATGAGTCTTTCCTCTCCCATGCAAACAATGAGGCTTCACTCCTAGATTGGTTATCAGCCACAGCTGAAGGGCCCAATCTGCCCGGTGTGGATATTGTGGGCAAAAACACTGAGTGAATTTGCTCATCCACCTTTTGATGGCATTTCCTTCCTCAAGGATACCATTGCCCTCCTCAGGCTCTCATCAGCCCAAAGCCATTGGCACTTTCTGAGGTTTCTGGGTTAATTAACCGCTGCCCAGCACTTGGCGTTGACCAGTACAGGTTATACCACTTATGGTCATAGCGGTAGCATGTTTTCAATTCTGAATCTCTCTAGCACACACAAAACTCCTGGCCCATGAATTGCATCTGAATGGGCTAGGAGGAGCACTTCAGCCAGCAGCATGCACTAGTGATGTGTATAGCTCCTCCTTGCAACAGTAGAAAATATACCACTGCACGTCCATCAGGCATCCCTATGTAATCTTTCTCTAGCTGCCAGGACTCCTGCAGAAGGTGCAACTGTCAGAGTCCTTTTAGCTCCAGCCAGGACAGGCTTAACTGTTAACTTCTTTTTCTAGTTGTTATGCTAATATTAAAACAGAAAACAAACTAGCCTGAATCAAAATTCTCCCCATAACCTCATTAGTTGGTCTCCAGTATCAACCTTTTCTCCTCACTCACATTTCTTAGTAGAAGCAGTGGTGCAAGTAGGGCGGTCCGGTCCAGTATGCCATCCCAGCAAGATATTTAGAGCTGGTACGACATACCAGAAAGATACAGGAGGAGCAGAACATGGGGCCGCTGGGTGGCCCCATGCCGGCAGCTCCTCCGGCGCAGCTGTACCACCCCCAGCCCTCTGTCTCCTCTGTCTGTACTGAAGCCCCACCGGAGGACAGGGCTGGGGGTGGGGCTGGGGGCGGTACAGCAGCCGCGGTGGAGCATGTTCTGCTCCTTTCCCGCTGCGGTTCTAAAGTCTCCGGTGCAGTGGGAGGAGGACAAAGTCTCCCCTCCCCAGGTAAGGGAGGTGGATCATGGGGAGGGGATGGGGAAAGCATGGGGACCCCAGGCTGGGGGCGGGGTGGGGAGGAGTCATGTGGAGGGTAACATGAGGAGGTCATGTGCCCCCCCACCCCATATATAAGAAATGGATTCCACTTGCAGCACTGAGTAGAAGCATCTCTGCAATAACCTCTGACACCCTCATCTTCAATTCTTTAAACAGGTCCTGAGGTGACTGTTGATCACATTGAACCTTCGCTCACTAGTGAAGTTTGCTTGTTCCCATGTGGGCCTCTGTTAGTGGAAGCGTCCAGAATCCTTATTGTGGCATCATTTATTTTGGCACCCTGGAGGCACCATGCCAATTTGTGTTCTTTATCTGGGCACCAGATTGATGTTTCAGCTCAGGTTCCTCACTGTGGAATCAACTAACAGGATTAGTTGCATCATCTTTCCTTCTGTTGTGTCCCTTTCATTGCTTAATTCATGATCAGTAATTTTGCTGTCGATCTCCCTTGGGCATTTCTTTGTTTTCTCCTCCTCAGTCTTGTGAAGGCAATGTGTGTATTTGTGGTTGTCAAATTTAAATTATTAGCGATTCTAGAATTTTCTATAGGATACAACTGTGGCAAATTATGATTATTCAAGGGACTGGTCTAGATACTCCCAATTTGTTGGCAGTGTTTGCTTACTAGATTTTAATTATGTTTTAATTATAAGAATATGCCCAGACTCTTAAGCAATATTTGAATGAGATAAATATAAATAAATGATTATTGTTCACTTACACTTTCTTCACAGATAATTTTGAACGTTTAAAATAAACATTATAAACTAAGAGAACAAAGAAGTTAAATTAATGAAAACAAATATACAATTGATCCACTTTCAGTAAAGTCTCTCAAGGAACTTGTATTTTGCTGTGTTCCGCACAACTTCTCCAGGAGTTAGCACTGTTCATTGTTGTTTCATCACTATCACCACACCACAATTCGTACATCAAGAAAAATAAAAGTTGTAACAAGCACCAAAAGTTTAGTTGACTTAGGTCTGGTGGATCATTCATTGGAACTATTTTCCCCTTCAGGAAGCATGGAACCTAGAGCGGGAAAACTGGCTGACCTTGCCCAATTAAGTGGCACATGATGCTGGGTGCATGGGCAGCATTGACAGGGTTCTGCTTTAGGGACATATGCTACTGTGTCAGACTCTCACTAATGTCAGCAAATATTACACCAGCTGCCAGTTCCAGGGAATCAAATTATAAGTGAAAAGACTAAGGGAAAGAGGGAGAAAGCAAGACATATTAATTAATTTTAAAATGCACTGAAAAATTTTGCTCCCCAACTCATGCGTTATTGCCTTTCAGTCATCTACCATACATGTCTACTTGTCTGGATTCTGACAAATGGGACAGTAATAATGGAAAGTTTCTGTAATGGGAAAACTCTTTTTCCCTAGGGACAAATTACTAACCTGTTACTAAAATGTCCTAGGATCATGGTGTTTTGTAAATTAGATATAACTAGCAGAAACTCTTCAACCCAGTAATTAAACTAGACAAAATGATCCTGCCAGATTTAAATTGAAATCTATATTTATCCCATCACATTTATTCCTGTAACAAGTACTATAAGAGTAAAGTTGCTAGTTTAAGTTAGTAACTAGTCAATAGTGTTGTGAAACTTTTCATGTTACAAGCTATTTGATGTTTTAAAATATTTCCAACCTTAATTCAAGAGTGGGAATATACACATTACATAATTGTTAAGTGATGTAAGAATTGTTACAAAAGGAACAAGTTGACCCAACCTCCATAATCTTATTTCTAGATGTCTGTTACCATTTAGCTCTGTTGCTGTGCTAAAGTGACAGGTGGGACAATATAATCTCAAAAACATGTCAGTTAAAGATTTTTCAGTTTAATGGTCCACGCTATGGGGAAAAAATTAATTAATCCTCGGCAGCCTCTCCAGTGCACACTATGGAAAAGTAGGAGAGAGAGAGTAAATCAATATAGCTAAGGAGAAGAAGCCACAAATATAATGCCGATAAGATAGCTGGAACAAGAGGAAGTGTAAGATAAGAGGGGGAGGGGGAGAGGAGGTGATAAATGATTTATTTTTAATACTTCAGAGACTAGTTCTTTCCCTGCATGTTTCTCTACCCTTGTGGAATAGTCTTATAGGATTTAATAGGAATGACACCAATAGGGTTCTTTAGAAACGTAATATACTTGACAACCAATCTCAACCTCACAGTGATGAACTGATTCCTTTCTATAGGCGTTGTGGCATAGGTGGGTATTAAGGAGAGATGTGGTGGTGGTAGGAAGCTTGACCCAGTGGATAGGATTCTACTCAGGCACTTTTTGAAGGCAGTCAGGAGACTGGGTTCAATTCCCAGCTCAGCTATGGACTTCTTGAACAAGATCCCTGTATAATGAGGTTAATAATTCCATACCTCCCAGGGATGTTGTAAGGATAAAAGTCACAGGGCTGGGTGGGCCATAGATCTCTAGACAGAGATGGTGTGGCCTTTTCAGATCAGTACAGAGGGGTGTGGGGCTTGGGTATGTTTTTATTTTTAAAAAAAATCTACTTACATTCCTTAAATGCCAGCCTTTCATTAGTTCAGCCAGGGCTGCCTTGTACAATACAATAGTAACTGAGACAAGTCTGATAGGACGGAGATTGTGAGGATTTAACAATAAATGATTTAAAGACGATTGCTGGGATTTAACAAAGAGAGAGAGATTGAATTTGTGATAGAGGTGTAACTCAGCATGGCTGGGGTGAAGCTGGATAGCTATGTCTTTTAATATTCAGATTCAAATCCAAAGGATTATGGCCAGACCTGCACTACTGACAATAAAAGATGTTTTCCGTGGCAATAACAAAGAGCGGTGGGTGTTACCCACCTCCTTTTGGTCACCATGCCAGCGTAGGTTATTTTTGACAATGCAACAATTAATAATATTTATGCTGCAGATAATTTTCTTGCCCGTTGTTATCTTCTCTGCTTTCATGCTATGTTCCAACTTAGTTAAAATAATGTTAGAAAAGTTCATTAGCAATCTCATAAAATTTCTGTTGAGGTGCTGCTGTTATCTTACAGCAAAGGAAATTTCATTTGTTTATCAGATGTATTAAAATATCATTTTAATGGGATTATTTTTCTTTTACAATTATAATTAGAGCTTAGAGTGTGAAGAAATGGGGTAGGAGAATGGAGTAATGTGAAAGGAACGAGGTGGTGAACTAGCAATAAAAGTCTAGTCCTGCTGCAGCCCCAAAATACAGATAACTACAGGACAAATTCATGTTTGCAGGACCAGTTAGCCAACTCTCCTCTGCTTCCACTGCACTGAGATCAGTCACAAGAGACTGTGTGGCCCAGGAATACAGAAACAGTGAACTGTTCCCATTTTCCCACCCTGAGGGAACATATTGAGTGAAATTCTGGCCCCACTGAAGTCACTGGCAAAATTCTTACTGACTTCAATGGGACCGAGATTTTCATCCACTGTCTTCTGGTGACTAGAAGAAAAGGAGAGGAATTGTGGACAAAAATATAAAAAACTAAAAAGGAAAGGAGAGTAAGTTGAGAAAGAAGGAGAAGAGACACAGAAAAGGTTTGAGAGGAAGAATAGACAGGAAGAACAAGAATGTAAGCAGCAGCTGTGACATGTAACATGGCATGAGGGATATCAGGAAGGGGTGTCTATCCTTGAGTGCATTTCAAGGATCATAGGTCACAACCAAAAGGTTGAGAATATATAGCAATATGTTAGCAATATATACTATTTGACTCTTGGGTAGATCTAGGCAACTAATGGATTTTTCAGTTTGTTGGCAATTTTGAAAAGTTTAAACAATTGTTATAGGTCAAACAAAACATTTTATTTTGACAAAATGTTTCATTTTCATTTCCACCACTTTAAAATGTTTTGGATTATTTTTTTTTTTACAAATTAAAGGACATTTTGGTAAAAAAAAAAATATTTCACACCAAAACATTGAAATGTTAGGTTTTTAGAATTTTGTTTTGTTTTGGTTTATGTCTCCTAAAATGAACAATTTGGCAAAATCAACTCAAACTCACAAAATCTTTTGGTTTCACTAAATCTTCATTTTTTTACCACAAGTAGGTTTTGAATGAAAAATTTTACTTAGTTGTTATGGGCACTTTTGCAAATTCAAAGCATGTCCTGGTAAAGTGGCTATTCACTTCCATATACAGAACAATGGCCCAGATTTTCAAAGGCAGGCATGCTCGACTACCACTGTGGTTCTCAACCAGGGGCTGCGAGCAGGTTTCAGGGGTGCCGCCAAGCAGGGCCAGCATTAGACTCACTGGGGCCCAGTGCAGAAAGACAAAGCCCCACGACATGGGGCTGAAGCTCGGGCCCCTGATCCCCGCCACCTGAGGCTGAAGCCGAAGCTTGAACTACTTAACTTCACAGGGGCCCTTGTGGCATGTGACCCCAGGCAATTGCCTTGCTTGCTACCCCCTAACACCAGCCCTGGCTTTTATATGCAGAAAATCAGTTGTTGTGGCACAAATGGGCTGTGGAGTTTTTATAGCATGTTGGGGGGGGAGGGGGGGGCTCAGAAAGAAAAAGGTTAAGAACCCCTGGACTAGCAAACACTCTCTATCCAAGTGTGTAAGCAAACCAGGGTTTGTGCATGTGTGTATACATCAAGATGCACAGGACTATCCTAATTTGAACACACATGGGAAAATTTGAAAAATATATTAATATTATTTATGATACTGTAACACTTAAAGATTCCAGCTGAGATTGTTTGTCTATTTTAGATGCTTATAAGGCCCCAGTAACCGTAAACCTCCCAATATCCATGAGATATTATATATTATAATATAGAAGTACTATATAGAAGTACTATAACCCCATTTTGCAGATGACACACTGAGGCACAGAGACTAAGGCCAACATTTTCAAAATTGACAAATAATATTAGGTGAGATGAGAGTCAGATTTTCTGTTTTGTGAAAATTCTGCAATTTCAATTTTTTCATTCTAAAACTGAACAATAACAAACAATTTCAAAATTTCTCATAAAACAAAATCCCCAAAACAATTAATTTGGGGTTGATCAAAACTTTTCCAATTTTGACTTTTTTACCCTTTGAAATATTTTAATATAAAATAGTGAATTTAATTTTGAAAAATCATTTTGAGACCAAAATTGGACATTTTTATTCCGACAATAATGGGATGTTTTGACGTTTAAAAAAACACTGTTTATTAGGGGTTTTTTTCCCCCTCAAATTGAAATTTTATTGAAAATATATCTTGGTAAAAAAAAAAATTCTGAGCAGCTCTAATTTTAGGTGCCTAAGATTTGTGGTTCCCAATTTGAGCCTCCATTAAGCTACCTGATTTTTAGAAAGTGTCAAGTGCCCACCATCTGAAAAATCACTGATCACTTTTGAAAATCTTGGCCAAAGTGAGTTGCTCAAGGTCACACTGTACATCTCTGACAGAGGGAATTGAACCCAAGTCCATCGTGCCACACACACACATAATATGTCATAGTCTCTGCCCTGGACTGTTTACAGTCCCAATGCAGGCAAGTGTTAGGAAGAAAAACTATTATTCCTGTTTTACAGTGGCACATAGAGATTAAGAAACTGCCCCACAGTCACACGGGAAGTCTCCAGCAGTGCCAAGAGTTGAACCAGTATAGTGACTTCACCATGAGCCCATCCTTCATCTCTAAAATGAGTTTGGCCTTGAAAATCTGAATCAATGCTCACAAGGCCACACAAGTGCTCAATCCAGGAGGGAGCAGAATGGCTTGTGGTTAGTATTACATTAATATCAATGTTTCTTTTAGGACCAAAAAATAAAAATTAAAAAAATAAGGAGAGTTGGCAAAGCATCTCTTTTTCCTGTATGATATATATACAGTGTGACACATCAGGTGTCACTGTGACTGCTATTACTAAAGGGTTGAGTGGACAGATCATAATCATGAGACAGTGCCCTAGGCGGGTAGTAAGACAACTGAAGTCTATGTATTATCTCCAGATAACTGTTATGTGACAAGTGAAAGATGGATGGAAGCATTTCACGGCGTTTCCAGTAGCTCAGCATAATGTACATTGATAACAGGGACTGAGCTGTATATATTACGTATATATAAAACCAGATGAGGGCTGGTTTTGCACTGTCAAATGCTGTTGGTGATGTTTTTGATTACATATGGCTGAACAGCAATATTGGCATTGTGAGGCAGATTACTGACTTTTGATATGCATCTTCCTTCCCACCACAGTGGGTCTTTAAAATGTCTTTAGTGATTGTGATAAAGAGGTACTGTCATTTTTTTTGGAAACTCAAAGGCTGTCTTTTGGAGCCCTAAAATTTATTTTCATGTTATTGTCCAGTGCATATGTTCACATATGATTGTCTTCAAAGGGAAGTGGTGAAAGCATCATTGTTTGAGATATAAAAACTAGAAAAAAAACACCATGCAGGAATTGGACAAGTGGGTTACAGTGGACAAGAAGCTGGATATGAGTCAACAGTGTGCCCTTGTTGCCCAGAACGCTAACGGCATCTTGGGCTGTATAAGCAGGGGCATTGCCAGCAGATCGAGGGATGTGATCGTTCCCCTCTATTCAACATTCGTGACGCCTCATCAGGAGTACTGTCTCCAGTTTTGGACCCCACACTACAAGAAGGATGTGGACAAATTGGAAAGCATCCAGCGGAGGACAACAAAAATGATTAGGGGACTGGGACACATGACTTATGAGGAGAGGCTGAGGGAACTGGGATTGTTTAGTGTGCAGAAGAGAAGAATGAGAGGGGATATGATAGCTGCTTTCAACTACCTGAAAGGGGGTTCCAAAGAGGATGGATCTAGACTGTTCTCAGTGGTAGCAGGTGACAGAACGAGGAGTAATGGTCTCAAGTTGCAGTGGGGGAGGTTGAGATTGGATGTTAGGAAAAACTTTTTCATTAGGAGGGTGGTGAAGCACTGGAATGTGTTACCTAGGGACGTGGTAGAATTTCCTTCCTTTGAGGTTTTTAAGGTCAGGCTTGACAAAGCCCTGGCTGGGATGATTTAGTTGGGGATTGGTCCTGCTTTGAGCAGGGGGTTGAACTAGATGATCTCCTGAGGTCCCTTCCAGCCTTGATATTCTATGATTCTATGATCTAATAGGCCATTTCCATCCTGAACAGCTGTGGATTTTCCTGGTTATAAGCATTACCGCTGTGCACAGTGGTTTATAGTCCTAATTTTGCTTCAGGATTCAGGGATCAGATTTATAATGGAAATATAAATGTGGGCAAGGGAGACTACTCACAACATCCCAGTTGTACATCCATACAATTCCACGAGGCCATATACTTTTGGTGGTTATAGATACAAGGGAAATGGAAACACATTCTAGGGCACTTACAGGGGGCAATATAGCCTAGTGGATTAGGCAATGGTGTGGGACTCACAAGCTCCATGTTCAGTCACTAGCTTGCAGTGTGATCCTCAGCAAAGCCACTTCCTTCTGTGTATCTCAATTTCCCCATTTGATACTGATCTCACTTTGAGATCTAAAGATAAAAAATGCTGTAGAAGACCTAGGTATTATTGTTAGTGTACTAGGGTTACGTGATGTTGTTTTTTGCATTTGGATATTTCTCAGGCATGATTCAGCATCTTCTGTGCTGGAATTCAACCTGTCATGGCTGTCTTCTGTGCCTCTGTTTTCATTGTCCTTTTAGTTCATGTTCAGGCTTCTCACTCTTTTGGGCATTACACCATTGAAATATATCAATCTGCTGGCACCTTTGTGGTGGTTGAAATGTTATGTTCCTATATTATACAACATTGTGCTGGGTATACAACATGTAAGACCGTGGAGTACGACTTTTCACTGTGATCATCGCTGCAGGAGACTAAACTACAAAGAAACAGAGGTGGAAGGGGAATGCAGAGAATAGGAAAATGGGGAAATTGAAACAACAGAAATGGTAAGTATAGGAGCAGAGGCTGAGGGACAAAGAAGTGATGAGTGAAAGGGAAAAGGCAGAGGATAAGAGAAAAATATGTTATCTGATACTGAAGGTTTTGCCAGGGTGCTGAAACATTCAAGCCAGGTAATACTAATTTTGCTTTGCACTCATGCTGTAATGTATATTTTTCAGAGGACTTTACAAACATTAAATAAATTCTTTGGTGACCCTGAGAGATAGGTGGTTATTATGATGAAGAAGATAGTAATTAGTAAGGTTGGTGGTCTTACCATAGCAAAAAAAAAAAAATTGTTCAAGGAAAAATATAAGAACAGTGATAATTTTTTAGTATAAAAAGAAGAAAAGTTCATGGTACACAATATTTTTCCCATGTAAAAGATATTAAATAACTGTCATTAATAGCTTCAAAGCATATAAAGACAACCCTAAATAGAAAATGGTGGTAGTCTAAATTTGATGAAGTATTTATACATTTCTGAATGACACGATGTTATAGATCTCTTGACATATCTAAACATATCTTGATCCAAAGAAAAGGGTTACCAGGAGTATGACTTTTTTAGTTTAAAAAAATGAAAATCATAGCCATACATATTGCCTTAGTAATCAAGCACCCACCTCGGCCAACACTCTCATGCATACACCTACACATGATATGTAGACCCTTTGAAGTCAGTATGTTTGAATGGGAAACAAGTAGAGCTGGTCAGGAATCTTTCCACAAAAATGCTGAATAGCCAAAACTAAAACTTTTTTGCAGAAACATATCAGTTTTGATGAACATTTCACCAGGGCTAGGATGGACCACCCCATAACAGCAAGACCGTTAGGATACTTAGCTGGGATGTGGGAGACACAGATTTAAGTCTCTACTGTGATGCAGGCAGAACAGAGTCTTGAACCTGAGTTTCCCATATCCCCCACAAATACCCTAACCCAGGGATCGGCAACCTTTGGCCAGGGAAATCCCTTGGCCCACGCCGCTTCCAGCAGCCCCCATTGGCCTGGAACAGCGAACCGTTCCTCCTCCCTCCCCCCCAGTTTTTGGTAAGGTCTATTTTTCCTTCCAATGCAGAATGAAAACAGATGTTGAAAACTCAGGGTGTTTTTTGTGAAACAGAAATCTTATTTTCTATCTAGTCCTAGTAGAAGCAACCATACACATGGGATCAAATGTTTCCAGGATTCGTGTTCTTAATTAGCTAATTATTTTCGTATGCCAAATAGAAAAATGTGGTTCACCAGCTTTCATAAATGGATAGAAACTGGTGAGAGAAAAACTTTCATAGGTGATCTGCTAAACCTTAATGTCTGTGTGAATGGTTACAGGAAAGCAAACGTTTGAAGATTTATCACAGTAATTAAACCTGAACAAAGACAAATACATGTTTGGTGGAATTCTGTTCAGGCAGGTGAGCAATAGATACAGAACTCCCAGAGCAGAAAGGAAGCAATTTCATTTCTAGTTGATAAATAGACAATATCTGTTGGTTCTGTGTGGGTGCATCATGATGCAACAAATAAATTGCCTTCATTAAAGTTTTGCATGGAGGATTAATGAGGATTGGTAATAAGCCATAGTAGCACAAAGAAATGCACCAAAAATTATTAATTGGATTGCTGTGGGAGGACAGGGGAAAAGCCCACTGTTATCATTCATCTTAGCTGATAGGAGTCCTTCCATTCCATGGATGTGAAGTGTGATCAATAGCTAAAGATTGTAGCTTATTGCATTCTTGGTCTGTGATTGGTGCATGGAATGGTTGAATAGAAAGTTTGATGCTAGAGTTTAAAACTAGGCTTTGGGTAAAATAAGGATTTGAATGCTTACTTGCTTTTATGCTTGTTTGTTTTGCTTAGATACTGTTCATTGTTGAATGTTAAGGGAGTGTTAACATCTGAAGTTCCTCATTACATTGTCTGCAGCTATAAATAGTAAAGGCCACGCTCCATGCAGAATGTCTAAAAACAAACAACTGCTGCAGAATTGATAAAACTCCCAAATTGACCATTATCAGGGGTCAGTCCCCTTTGTTCATCAGGTACTGCCATCTTGTGGAATTGTGGTAATCAGTGAAAATCCATATGTTCTGAAGAAGAAAAAGATATTCACTCATCTGGATGTTTGAGGAGTTATGTCCTCATATGCCAGTGCATCAAGATGTGATGACACAACTAAGAGGATATTGGATATTTTTGTGTCATTGGTTATAAAAGCCCAATCACAATAAAATAATAGTTCTAGGGGAAATATATTTAGGGTTACATGTGAATGTTTTACCTTTACAGAATGGAAAAGTGATCATTTAAACATCATATTTACTACATGCTAAGGATCCAGGTGCAAGTGACTTTCAGTAGTTATTGCACATATATATGATATTTACCACATCATATGCTTGATGTAATTAAAGGATTAAAGCAAAGGATATCCCAAATTTGAATGATTTCTATGGTAAAAATAGAATTTCCCATGAGAAAAAGCCATCAGGCAAACCTGGGAATATTCAGGTGTTTCCAATCGTAGGAGTGGGTAGCTCAATTGATTTTATCTATTTCTGACCCACCTTGACAACATCATGTTTTTTACATTGTTACAGAATCAAAATTACTTCCTCAGAAAGATGATACATCTAAACATGATGTTACAGCACCAAATATGCTGATTTGTTATGTCTCAGGCATTATCCATTATGGGAAAGATGTCAAACAGGGTCAGGAATTACTGTTGTGAAGCAGAGAGAAAATGGATCTACTAAAATCATTTAAAGATATGATTGTAAACAAAATTTCACCTAATAAATTTCTTAGCAGAAGATAGATCTGCTCTTTTCACTACTTCATCACTAAGTGACCCAGATTTTCACTCACATGGTGCATTAAATAACGTGATAAAACACGGAAATAAATTGGGCATTTTGAAAGCTTTTCCAAATGACCTTCTGAAAACAGATACAGAGCTCCTGGGAGAGATTTCTGTAAACAAGGCTGGCCATTCATAAAAAGAAATGCCAGCTCTACTGTCACCATGGTGACTTAATCATATTAACACCAAAAACTTTGTAAATAACAGGGCTTCCTGGCAGACAACTGCTTCAGCCTTGTATCCCTGGAGAGTGCCAATTTAGAGCTGCCGTTATAATTTATAATTTTTCTGTCTTTTTTATTTTGTTTACTCCTGTGTGTGTGTTGATGAATTGTATCCACATAAATGTTTGTTTTGTGTTGGTTGTAGACTGTAATTTCAAGGCAGTGCTCTCTATCATCTTTGCGTGTTTGACATAGGCGTCATATTAAAAATAAAATAGATGGCTATTAAAATAAAAAAAAATAAGCTTAGTATATTTACACTCCTACATATTGCAACATTCAGAGCTTGCCTCTGTTTTCAACTAAACTTCTTGCTCTTCCCTCCTGAAACCATAAATAAAGTGAAGTATGTGAATACCATTTACCCAGCCTTAGTGTTGTGTTTGTAAAACAAATATGGCTTGAGAGGCAGAAGTTGCATCCAGTCATGAAGTTAGGATGCTCCTGAATTTAGGGGATGGTGTATTTAGATGCAGAATTGTAGTTTGGCTTATTTCACTTTTAGCCAGCAGTGAGGTTTAGATTCTGAACCTATTCAAAGCTGGTAAATATTTTGATCCCAAGTTTGGGCACATGCATGTATGTGCTTGAAATTCAGTCTGATACTAAAAGATAAACAACAGAAAATGATGTTCTCATTGTTTTCTCTTTCTTTCTTTCTTTCTTTCTTTCTTTCTTTCTTTCTTTCTTTCTTTCTTTTCTTTTAATAGCAGACCACAAGCTTGTCCTAATTTAGAGAAGGATTCACTGTAACAACTGTAGTGCTCAGATATATCATGAAAGTTAGAAATAAAAGCTGGTGCAAATTACTCTTGGCCTTTTTTATTGTAAGAAAATATAGACCTGGAATTTAAAGCCAACAAAAGTGAAAGCTGCAGAATAGGCAGGTTTCACGCATTTTTACCAGCATGTCATCTAACCCTGTTTTAATTTAAAATGCCTGAGGCCTGTTTACCTTACAGCTTTTGGTGTTGTTCCAACTAGTGGAGCTGCAGAGCAGTGTTGGCTGACAGGATATTTTTTAAATAAATAAATAAAGGCTGAGGTCATTTTGCCTACCCTACAGCTTTCACCATTGCTACCACGGGAGCAATCACACTGGTGGTGAAGTACAGGTCCCAGTTTTCTTAATGCAGACACAGGCTTTGTGAGGAGCAGCATACAGTAGCTTAGAAGAGCACCATGTTGCTGAGGTATGTCCTCATGTATCGTTCCCAGTGACATACAAAAGATATTAACTGAGAGAGAGAGTGGCAGCTGGCAGTGTTAATAAAAAAGTTAGGGCCAAAGGGATGCCATATGTCACACAGTCCAACCCCTCCGTCTAAGGGGAGGCATTCAGGCCTATGGATCAGCCAGTGGCTTAGGACTGAGTGTCCTTGGCTTTGACCTGCTGGTTATTACATGTTTCTATGCCTCAGTTTATCTATGTGTACAATGGGGATGATACCTCCTTTATAAAGTACTTTGAGTTTTACTGACACAAAGAACTACATAATAGATAGGTAATATTAGCGTAGGTTATCCCCTATACTGTTCCACTGATTATGTTATCCATCTTTTCTTGACAATTTCCATTGGATGGTGTTTCAGTCTCTCTTGGCAAGCTGTTCCATTGCCAAATTGCTTATTAAGATATCTAATGTAAACTTGCCCTTCCTTAGTGAAAGGTCATTATTACTTATAATGTATTCTTGGTCAGGCTCAAAAAGGTCTTCCCAGTCCGTGTATTGTTCCCTCTCCGGTAATTTTATAGAGCTATTGGAATCCCTTTCTTTTCTCTCAAAATAGTGTAACTAAAGTTCCTTTAAACTTTTCTCGTACTTCCAAGCCTCCTATTATCTTAGCTGATTTTTGCATTCTTTCTTTCCTTGTTATAGTGGGATTCCCTATGTGAAAATATTCTGGGTGAGGTATCCATACAGAAGAATTAGAACTAGGGATAAAGATTGTGGGACTGGGTAAAACATAAATCTTTTCCTGGTTATTATTTTAAGAGCATTTTAGTGGGCCTATGTTTTAAATAAAAAGTTGCACCTACAAAGTAACCTATAACTTTTTGTAAATGGGATGCGGTAGCTGCTGATTCTCTCCCACACTCTCTTAGTTGGCTACTATCATCTTTTAGCATTTCATTGAAATCACTGCAGTGATAGGCTATACTAGTACGTTCAGGAAAACAGGTATATTCTACCTGGACATACAAGAAACTTTCAGCAGTATCCACAAGGTTAAAGAAGAATCCTAAATTTTACTTTCTGTGGGCTTGCAAACTGGGATCAAGCTAGGGCTCAGGATTTGAAGGCCATTGCTTTATCTTCCAGCCATCCTACCATGACTGCACAGTTAGAAATCGGAGAGATTTGTACAATGGATCAATGTCAAGGTATACCCCTTTCTCCATAATTGCAGTAATCCTCCTGAGAACTTTTTGTAAAATCATTTCTGCAAGACCATCTAGTTCTGTCAGCTTATAACCGTCGGTTCGTGTGGCAGGACCCACCTGCTCTTGATTCTGCTCAGGTCCACAGAGAGCTCAGAGACCCTTTTTTTGCTGGTAAAACACCAAGTGTAGTTTATTTACAGTGTTGGTTTCCACCACCCTGTCATAAATATAAAGGGAAAGGTAAACCCCTTTGAAATCCCTCCTGGCCAGGGGAAAGCTCCTCTCACCTGTAAAGGGTTAAGAAGCTAAAGGTAACCTCGCTGGCACCTGACCAAAATGACCAATGAGGAGACAAGATACTTTCAAAAGCTGGGAGGAGGGAGAGAAACAAAGGGTCTGTGTGTCTGTCTATAGTCTGTCTATATGCTGGGTCTTGGCCGGGGATAGACCAGGAATGGAGTCTTAGAACTTTTAGTAAGTAATCTAGCTAGGTATGTGTTAGATTATGATTTCTTTAAATGGCTGAGAAAAGAATTGTGCTGAATAGAATAACTATTTCTGTCTGTGTATCTTTTTTGTAACTTAAGGTTTTGCCTAGAGGGGTTCTCTATGTTTTTGAATCTAATTACCCTGTAAGATATCTACCATCCTGATTTTACAGGGGGGATTTCTTTATTTCTATTTACTTCTATTTTTTATTAAAAGTCTTCTTGTAAAAAACTGAATGCTTTTTCATTGTTCTCAGATCCAAGGGTTTGGGTCTGTGGTCACCTACGCAAATTGGTGAGGCTTTTTATCCAACATTTCCCAGGAAAGCGGGGGTGCAAGTGTTGGGAGGATTGTTCATTGTTCTTAAGATCCAAGGGCCTGGGTCTGTAGTCACTTAGGCAAATTGGTGAGGCTTTTTACCAAACCTTGTCCAGGAAGTGGGGTGCAGGGTTTTGGGAAGTATTTTGGGGGGAAGGACGCGTCCAAACAGCTCTTCCCCAGTAACCAGTATTAGTTTGGTGGTGGTAGCGGCTAGTCCAAGGACAACGGGTGGAATATTTTGTACCTTGGGGAAGTTTTGACCTAAGCTGGTAAAGATAAGCTTAGGAGGTTTTTCATGCAGGTCCCCACATCTGTACCCTAGAGTTCAGAGTGGGGGAGGAACCTTGACATGGTGGCAGCGGTGGGATAATCATCATAGACTGCAAAAGTCCATGTTCCTGACCAGGCCTTGTACTGGACAGGCAACTTGGCTGTAGGCAAATTGAAAGAGTTGGACTTGAAGGGTTGAATCGTCACTTGGATCTCTGGGTTGATTAAATTGGGGTCCACTAAGGAAGCATGGATAGCTGACACTTGTGCTCCGGTGTCCCTCCACGCGGTGACCTTCTTCCCGCCCACACTCACAGTTTCCCTCCGCTCCAAGGGTATCTGGGAGGTATCTGGGCCTGTGGACCTCTGGTGTGATTCCGGTGCAATGAACTGTAATCTGTTGGGGTTCTTGGGGCAGTTGGCCTTTACATGCCCCAGCTCGTTACCCGTCAGCTGGACGATGTTTTAAATGTCACTGGGGCGAGGAGGGTTGCTGGAGAATGGGGTGGCAGGACGATAAGGGGTCTGGAGGGTTCTTTGGGAGGTAGGTGGGGCCTTGGGTGGCCCCCGGTAATAGGGTGTGGTCTGGGGTGGTCCCTTCTGGTCTCCGCTCCAACTGCGACCAGTTTTCTTCTTCTCTGCCACCTCCACCCATCTGGCTCCAATCTCTCCTGCCTCGATTACAGTTTTGGGTTTCCCATCTAGGATGTATCTTTCTATTTCCTCAGGAACACCCTCTAAGAATTGTTCCATTTGCATTAGGAAGGGCAAATTTACTGGAGATTCAACACTTGCTCCTGATATCCAGGCATCCCAATGTTTCACAATGTGGTAGGCATGTCGGGTAAATGACATGTCTGGTTTCCACCTTAGGGCTCTGAACCTCCGACGAGACTGCTCGGGTGTTATCCCCATTCTGACTCTCGCCTTGGATTTAAACAGTTCATACTTGTTCATGTGTTCTTTAGGCATTTCAGCTGCCACCTCAGCTAAGGGTCCACTGAGCTGCGGCCTCAGCTCTACCATGTATTGGTCAGTAGAGATGTTGTACCCAAGGCAGGCCCTTTCGAAGTTTTCTAGGAAGGCCTCAGTATCATCGCCTGCCTTGTAGGTGGGGAACTTTCTGGGATGGGAAGTGGTACCTGGAGAAGGATTGCTAGGGTTTGTTGGTATATTCTGCTGGGCCTTTATCCTCTCCACCTCCTCCACATGCTTCCTCTCTTTTTCCTTCTCCTCCTCCACATGCTTCCTTGCCTCCATTTCCCTCTTGTGGGCAGCCTCCTGTACCTCCTTCTCCAGCCGCATGAGTTCTATCTGTCTTTCATGTTCCCTTTGTTTTTCCTCAGCCTGAAATTTGGCTAATTCCAGCTGTAGTCGAGCTGTGGATTTGGTCATTCTAACCTCTCTGTTTTTAACTAACTTTACACCCGAGGTTTAGAAATAAACAAACAAAACTTGGCTGTAAAATTTTGCTGTGCTGGAATAGAATACCTATTCTCTGATAGTGATTGTCAGCCTACAGAAAAAGACAATTCCCTTGTCTCTGCTCTGGGCCCAAATTAAAGCAAAAAACCTCCAACTACTTGGAAACCTGCTTACCCAGCCCAAAGAAAAAGCAAATGGGTAGAACACACACCCCCTATTTACTTTTAGGAAGAAAAGAAAAAAAAAAAAACACTCTGGGTTGGAAGACTGTGAATTTCCCTGCAGGAGTTAAGTACCCTGCCTCCAGGCAAAGAAAACCTGCAATTCACAAGATAATCCCCTTTTGTCTCTGCTTGGCCACAAAGCAGAGACAAAACAAGCTGCTTTCAGTTTCAGCTGCTTTCTGGACTTCCTTTTCACAGGAAAAAAATTTTTTTTTCTTTTTAAAATCTGTATTTCTAGTTCAAAAAATCTCAACTGGATCTCAAAATGATTTCAGGTTAATCCCACCACTATGCCACCATGTCAAGGTTCCTCCCCCACTCTGAACTCTAGGGTACAGATGTGGGGACCTGCATGAAAAACCTCCTAAGCTTATCTTTACCAGCTTAGGTCAAAACTTCCCCAAGGTACAAAATATTCCACCCGTTGTCCTTGGACTGGCCGCTACCACCACCAAACTAATACTGGTTACTGGGGAAGAGCTGTTTGGACGCGTCTTTTCCTCCAAAATACTTCCCAAAACCCTGCACCCCACTTCCTGGACAAGGTTTGGTAAAAAGCCTCACCAATTTGCCTAAGTGACTACAGACCCAGACCCTTGGATCTTAAGAACAATGAACAATCCTCCCAACACTTGCACCCCCGCTTTCCTGGGAAATGTTGGATAAAAAGCCTCACCAATTTGCATAGGTGACCACAGACCCAAACCCTTGGATCTGAGAACAATGAAAAAAGCATTCAGTTTTTTTACAAGAAGACTTTTAGTAAAAAATAGAAGTAAATAGAAATAAAGAAATCTCCCCTGTAAAATCAGGATGGTAGATATCTTACAGGGTAATTAGATTCAAAAACATAGAGAACCCCTCTAGGCAAAACCTTAAGTTACAAAAAAGATACACAGACAGAAATAGTTATTCTATTCAGCACAATTCTTTTCTCAGCCATTTAAAGAAATCATAATCTAACACATATCTAGCTAGATTACTTACTAAAAGTTCTAAGACTCCATTCCTGGTCTATCCCCGGCCAAGACCCAGCATATAGACAGACTATAGACAGACACACAGACCCTTTGTTTCTCTCCCTCCTCCCAGCTTTTGAAAGTATCTTGTCTCCTCATTGGTCATTTTGGTCAGGTGCCAGCGAGGTTACCTTTAGCTTCTTAACCCTTTACAGGTGAGAGGAGCTTTTCCCTGGCCAGGAGGGATTTCAAAGGGGTTTACCTTCCCTTTATATTTATGACACACCCCTATACACTCTGTAGCTTCACCCCTACAGTTCTAGGGAGCACTCAGCTTCTGTCTTTCTACTTCCTCCATTTCCCTTGTCCTTTCTGTGCTTTTTGTATCATCTGCCTAATGGCTTAATTAGCCTCTTAGTTCTCCTCAGCCCATCAATTAGGTACAGTTCTTCTTAACTAGGTCTGTTCTAGAGTAATTAATTAGAGTTGGAGTGACTAGAGGACTTAGCTGCTGTTGCCCAGGCCTCAGTCTCAGTTCCCCAGATCCTGAGTGTACTACAGAGTTTTCCTGTACAGAAGCACATATGTGTATGTTGAGTGTTTTGCCAAAGCCTACTGTGGAAATTCAGTTTTCCAGAGTTTAGTCCATTTCATCTAATGTCATTAAGTTCTATGCACCAAACCATCAGAACATTTGAAACTATATTAAGAAGTTGTTTGCCTCATTTACCAGCCATAATAAAGCTGGGGAGCTTCATAGAGTGCACAAAGAGCTTTACAGTGGGAAATGTATCCATGACAGCTTAAAAATTTAACTCAATTTGGATAAGCACCTGAAAGTTCAAATGCTTCTATAAACCTTAGCCAAACACCTTGAGTATTTGAAATGGTGGTCCAAGAGTTTACCTTCCATTGGTGTAAATCAGGAGTAACTACACTGAGGTTAGTGGGAATACACCTGCGTGACAAGGAAACATGCAAACATAACACTGTCTAGGTTGGTGCTTCTGTTTCCTAGCTGGAATGCAGAAGTGTCAGAAGTGCTCTAGCCTAACTGGTTTCAGATTTAGATGAAGGTTCAAAGGAAATTATTTCATTCTTTTCTCTTATCAGCTTACGCATCACTCATTTTTTTTTTTGCTAACGAACATAATTTTACAAGTAACATACTCAAAAAGTCCTTACAGACAGAATGCCAGGCATGTCCAGTAAGTCTAAACGTTCCATTTGCTTAGAGTCACTGAAATGGATTGTCTTGCATCTGTTCCCTGGCAAGCACTCTAATTAATAAATTAATAATTAAGTGAGTGTGCTGTCAGGGTGCTGATTAAGTAGATTCTGTTCTATGTGGGTAGACAGTGAGCCATAGTGATGGCTCCTTTACAGTTGGTATGAATTGCCTTTAACCCATAACAGTTAACTGAGACTGATTGCTTTCCATTTGAACTGGTAACAGGTGTTTTCAATTAAAACCTGTGCATTTTCCTTGAAATTGAATGTTTCATCATACAGTTTATGGCTTTTTATGTTGCCATGAATCACTGGAATCAGAAAAAGGCATCATAGTAACATGTGGCAATGAAATTTTCAGAGAGAAATATTTTGGGTTTATTAGTATTTTCCCTGAGACATATTGCAAGAGGCAGGAATTTCTGAACATTCTGACAGCTCTCTCTGAATCCAGGGTACCTCAGAGTCCTATATAGTCCCTTAGAACTACAATTAGAGATGAATAAGGGTTTTAAGTGAAAAACCAATGTGTTCAGCCCATTTTCCCCCTCTGGATAACAGTCAGCTCTTGCTGTTATCTTATATGTTTAGTCTTGCATTTCAAGTGGTGGAATTCTGGGCTGGAGTATTAAAGGCTCAGGATCCGCACCCCACTGATGATTCACGATGGGGGGCTTGTTACAACTGCATGCAACAAAATCTGTTTTTACTTTTCCTTTTAAAAAAATCTAGGAAATTATATCCAAAAAACCAAGGATAAAGGAGTGTTATGGTTGCAAAGTCAAACAATCAAAAGTTAGGAAATCCAGACCTATGGCTACCTGTGCAAATTTAATTGGACCCCCTGGTGCATATGTATGCTGATACCATATTTAATTACATGATCGCTTGTTATTTTTTCTTCAGGACCTCTGTCTTATTAGTGCACGTTAGACATACAAGGAGACAAAATTAAGATTATACAGGCAGCACTCTGGTCACTGCAACTCTAATTATCCAGAGCAGACCCCATTAAGAAGAACTATGCCTAATTGATGGGTTGAGGAGCACTAAGAGACTAATTAGGCCATTAGGCAGATGATACTGTGATGCACTGTTTCCATCTTGGGAGAGGTCGTCTGTCCAGGGATCCCAACCTTTCATGTGCATGACTTTGACTTTGCAACCTAAATTACTTTAACATTTTTAATGTACTATGTATATATCAAGAAAATAAAGTATAGCACTTTTGGCATACTCTGGTTGCATTTCATATCCTGTTGGTATCATAAGTTTCGGTATATTGTCAAATGTTTGACATCATAGGCATAGCCAGCCATGGGCAAGTGGAGTTTTTTTTTAAAAAAAGGATCTGCAATGTGTGCCTCCAGGTCGAGGTTTGCAAAGTAATACTATCCACACTCGTCCCCTCCCAGTCCTTTGTCTGTTAAGTGATGAGAGGCTCCAACAATTCACATTTTGTCCTTCACCTCAATATCACAATTTCCATCTTACTCTATGGCTGCATTCTCCTTCTTCAAGTTCTATTCCAAAATGGCCTACATGTATTTGGTTGATTGACTGGCCATCCTGCTTTTACATTTCCAGGGAGACCATGACTCTTTTTCCTCCAGGGTAGGGATCCATCCTACCCAATAACTGGGATTTCTCCACATAGCTGAATTCAGTAGTGCATACCTGGCAATGGTATAAATTTAGCTGATGCAGTAATACATCTCACACTTTTGGCACAGCAGAACAGTGTATGGGATTCATAGCTATGCTACTTTATCACTTATCTTTAGAAGGAAAGGCTCAAGGAAAATATAGACCTTTTGAAATTTTAGGGTGGTTCTTCTAAAGCTTTTGGCCCACCCATTCTCCAACCTCCTCCTTAATACATTCATGGGCAATGAGACATTTTTTAGCACAGTGAAAAGACCTATGATAGGACTAGCTTGATACATGTTGATTACTGACTTCATACTTCTGCTATGTCTGATAACTGTAGCTCAGGCAATTTGTGGCTGAAAGCCTGGAACTCGCTGTACAGTGAAGCAGTTTATATCTTGGAGCAGAGGCAGTGACTTTATATTACTGAGATAGCCTTGACATTTCTGTATTTAGAGTCAATCCTGACAAGACTGTCATGAGGAAGACAGCAGCAAGAAAATGCCCTAGAAGTGTTATTGGTGTGTCAAGTTCAGCAGGGAAGAATAATCAAAGAAGTGGGACAAGAGGATGATATAATGGAAGAGAGGAAAGAAATATCATGGATAAAAATAGAGAAGAATTTATGTCTTCTAAGTCAGAACTGGCAGAATCCAAAAGCAAATTTGGAAGAGACTTAATGAGTGAGAATCCCATCGACCTCAGTGAGAGTTTTACTTATGCAGGACGCCTTTTATTTTGTGTGTGTGTGTGTGTGTGTGTGTGTGACGGCTCTGTAAAAGCTCCCTCAGGTGGACACTCACCCGGCTGCTGTGTTTTGGCCTCACACACTGGGCCTGTATGATTTTAAACTTCCCTTGGTCTGAGTAGGCTGCAGCACTATCTCTTTCCTTGGCCTGCCTAGCACGCTTCGTAGCCCAGGCTCTCTGTCTGTTACTTCTTTGCATAAATGGGACCTTGCATCCAACTCCCATAAACCTCTGGACCAGTGCTGAGCCCCAGACTCTCTTGTAGTTTAACCCTCTCCCAGAGCTCCAACCTTGTGGAGTGCTCTGGATTTACAGTTCCCCTCTTCAGGGACAGGTGATAGTGGAAGCTAATATACAAGGAGCTTCTCTCTCTCTCTCTCTCTCTCTCTCTCTCTCTCTCTCCCCTCTACAGGGAGGCTGGTCCTGCTGTTATAAAGGACCCCTTTGCTACCATAGCATGTCCTTCTGTTCCTCTCTCCTGCCCAAGCCTCCTTTGTGAGTCCCACTGAGTTCCCCCTTGTCATGTGACTCCCTGATAAAATGATCAGATTGCCCCAATCAATGATGGCCTGTTGCTTCTCCCCCACCCCCACCCCCTGGAGTTCAGACTTGGAAAACAGGTTTGCCCAGCACAGCAGATATCTCTTTGTCCACGTGTGCTATGTTTAAATGGATGATCATCAAAATTTAATTGTACTCTTTTGTTAGCACAGTTAGCACTTTGCTAGCACTGAGTTTTAGCTCAATATGGTGGCAAAAGACAAGCACACAAACAGGCTTTACATTTTAAAAGTTTGCAGTCTGGCACAAATACATATAAAGAGTCCCCAGTATACACAAGAATTTGTAAATTGTACATAGACGGATTCCCTGAATCACCACAATATATATATATATATATAAACATTCTAGGGCTGCCAATTTTTTGGTTAGATGTATTCCTGGAGATTTCATCATGATATAATCTTTAATTAAAGATTAATCTTTGATTCCTGGAGACTCCAGGACAATCCTGGATGGTTGGCATCCTTAAAAAATTCTCTCTGTAACACTTGATGTATTTTTCCCCTACAATTGATTGTTTGGTGTCTAAAGAGAAAATCACACATTTTCTTGGGATAAATAAGAAGATAAGATTAAGAAGCCCACCCTTAAATTTTGATTAAGACTTTTTCTTTATCATTTTGAGAGACCTCTGAGCTGCCAGGTTTGCCAGGAACCAAATTATATAGGGACAGATTAAGGCAGGATTCTTGTCCCCTTGGGATTTGAGCCTCATGGTTGGAAGGGTTCCCAGATTCCTCAGTAAAACAGGGGCAGGAGACCAAGTGGAAGTGCAGGTCACATCTGAGGGCAGATGGGGTGGTCTGGACCAACTTTTGGATACTAATCTTGCAAGATAGTGGTGTACCATAATGTACATTAGGACTCAAGGGTTCATGACATTGGGGTCTTGAGAACATTCATAGAATCATAGAATATCAGGGTTGGAAGGGACCTCAGGAGGTCATCTAGTCCAGCCCCCTGCTCAAAGCAGGACCAATCCCCAAATACATCATCCCAGCCAGGGCTTTGTCAAGCCTGACCTTAAAAATATCTAAGAAAGGAGATTCCACCACCTCCCTAGATAACGCATTCCAGTGTTTCACCACCCTCCTAGTGAAAAAGTTTTTCCTAATATCCAACCTAAACCTCTCCCACTGCAACTTGAGACCATTACTCCTTGTTCTGTCATCTTCTACCACTGAGAATAGTCTAGAACCATCCTCTTTGGAACCCCCTTTCAGGTAGTTGAAAGCACCTATCAAATCCCCCCTCATTCTTCTCTTCCACAGATTAAGCAATCCCAGTTCCCTCAGCCTCTCCTCATAAGTCATGTGTTCCAGACCCCTAATCATTTTTGTTGCTCTCCGCTGGACTCATTCCAATTTTTCCACATCCTTCTTATAGCGTGAGGTCCAAAACTGGACACAGTACTCCAGATGAGGCCTCACCAATGTCGAATAGAGGGGAACGATCATGTCCCTCGATCTGCTGGCAATGCCCCTACCTATACATCCCAAAATGCCATTGGCCTTCTTGGCAACAAGGGCACACTGTTGACTCATATCCAGCTTCTCGTCCACTGTAACCCCTAGGTCCTTTTCTGCAGAACTGCTGCCGAGCTATTCAGTTCCTAGTCTGTAGCAGTGCATGGGATTCTTCTGTCCTAAGTGCAGGACTCTGCACTTGTCCTTGTTGAACATTACTCAGATGTGGGAGAAATGGAAAGGTCAATCTAGAGAGAGGAGAAAAGAAATGTGAGAAAGGTTTTAGGGGAAGGGGAAGTCTCTCCAGGGGTAGCCTGAAGTTTTAGAGGATTTGATCCCCATTTCATGATACATTCACCCCTTACAATAGTAAATACAGTGCAGAGAGACTATTTGTATTATTATGCTTATCTATTAATGTATTTTTTATAATATGGGCCAGGCTTCTAGAGAATTTGATGTAGAGCTAGTTGGAAAATGGGTACAGAAAATGGTGTTTTTTCCATGAAAATTAAAACAAGAACAAAAATTACCAAAGAAACATTTTGATTTGGAAATGCTGCTGCAATGCCTCATAGGTATATAGTTTGTGTTCCTCATGTTTCCATTCTCTATTGGTTGGGGTCCGTGGACAGACTACCTCTCCCAAGATTCACAATGGTCACTTCTCTCGGAGAAGGGGAGCAGTGCATCACAGGGAGTCCCTGGCCATAGTGTACCATGGGAGATGTGCTCCAGTCAGTGAGCCCAAACTATGGAGGAGAATAGGAGAATGGGGTGACCAAATTACAACTCCCATGAGGCACTGCAGCAGCATATGCAAAGTGAAATATTTTGGTTTTCAGTCAAAATATTTCCAATTTTATTTGCTTTTTTAAATTCAAAATTAATTAGTTTAGTCAACGAACAGTTTCCATGGAAAAATTTCAGCCAGCCCTGTGAGCTCTTTTGCTGTAGTTTACTACAAATTTGAAAGAATGAATGAACGAATGAATGAATGAATGAATGAATATTCTTGTATTAGTTCTAGCCTGACTGATAGGGTGCAGACTGGGACCAATGTGATATTTTTTCTGATTTTTTGTGGATTCTGTTGAGGAATTTAATGATTTTTCTCTCTGTCAACTGAAGACATCTCATGGGGGAGTCCAGTTAAACTCTTCGCCATCTTTGATGTAATTTCCTAAACTAGAATTTAGCAAAAATCTTAGTGAAAAAGGTCTTAAGAGTTCCAGATTTGAGGTTTGAAAAAGCTTCAGTTCCAGACTTTGTGGAATTATTCAAAACAAACATTCTGAGTTTGTTCATTCCTAACACTCACTGTATTTTTCCATAAACAATGCTTTATTTTTGTGTTTTTTTCAGAGATAATCTACAGTTGGGTATTTAACGAATTCCCATCTTTCGTGGCAGAAGATAGCAGACGCTTCATCTCCCAGGAGACTGGAAATCTCTACATCTCCAAGGTGCAAACATCTGATGTTGGCAGCTATATCTGCCTAGTAAAAAACACAGTGACAAATGCCAGAGTTCTGAGTCCTCCAACACCACTTACCCTGCGGAATGATGGTAAGTAAGACATTCCCACTCCATCGCAGAAAAAAATGTGAAAACGAAAATATCCTGGGCTATACAGAATCACAGAATAAAACATAGATGATTTGTGTTCAATACATAGGCATGCATTTACTTCAGTAAACAAAAAATGTGGTGGCCCTTATATTCAAGCCTGGGTGCCTAAATTTGGGCACCATTATCCGTATTTAGGCAGCTAAGTAAGTACCTAATTTTCAGGGGTGCTTAGCATCCATCATCTCCCCATGGGGTCACTTATTTAGGTGTGTTTCTTAAAAATAATTGTCTATCAGTAAAATTTTAAAAAGTAGTTAAATGACTTAGGAGTCTAAGTCTCATTGAAAGTCAATAGGACTTAGGATATTTAAGGACCAGTTTTTAAACGGTATTTAGGCACTTAAAGATTAAGACAAGTGCTTAGCGGGATTTTCAAAAGCACCTAGTCATCTAACTTCCATTTATTTTAATGGGAGTTAGACACATAGGCTATGTCTACACTACAAACCTTACAGCGGCACAGCTGTATAGCTGCAGCTGTGTCACTGTAAAGTCTCCTGTGTAGCCGCTCTGTGCTGGTGGGAGAGAACTCTTCCACTGGAATAATTAAGCCACCCCCAATGAGTGGTGGTAGCTATGTCGGCAGGAGAGTGTCTCCTGCCAACATAACGCTGTCCACATAAGCGTTTTTGGCTGTGAAACTTGTTGTCTGGTGTGCGTTTTTTTTCACACCGCAACCGACAAAAGTTTTGCTAACAAAAGTGCTAGTGTAGACAAAGCCTTTGTCACTTTTGAAATTCACAGAAGTTGCCTATCTGCATCGTTAGGCATCATTTTGGTCCTAAATGCCTAAGTCATTTTAGAAAATGGGACTTGATTTCTGAAGTTACTTAGGCACTTTTGAAAATTTTACCCATATATCTGTAAATTTGGAGAAGTCAGGTTTCAGTATTATGCCTTGTATGGCAATATCACTCTAAATAAAATAGAAGGTAAAGAAACTGAAAGTAAGTCACGTTCTTATGTAAATGATGGCTCTTTTGTATTCTTGAAAGAGTTGCATATATTTTAGAGGTTGACCTAAAATCTATAATATGTTTTTAACTGTTTTGGAGTTAAATATTCAACATTTATTATATTATATTTTTATTTTATTGTTTTAAAATAGTCAAAATGCAATTTTACCTAGTGTTTTTGATTTTAAATGAAGCAGAAATAAAATATCTTTAATTGTCAGTATTGCCTTCCTTCTAAGGTATCCTACATTTCAGTCTGCTTTCTAATTCTTCAGGAATGCATTTGAGCAGCTAACCACACTTTGATTCATCCCTACATGTACAACCACAAATAAGCATTTTGAACCAAGTCATTAAATACTATGCATAGTGGGGGCTCACTATGTCTTACACTAAAAATATCTCTGTACTGTAAGACCATTACAAAGAATGTGCCTTCAGAAAGATGACTTGATTTAATATAGTAACTAACAAAAAAATAAAATTTAGAATGGAATAAAGTTGATCTTCTCATTATAACTCAGTTGAAACTTTTCATGGTTACACAGCAGATATCATACATAAGAAAAAGTTACATACTTTGTTGCATGGCCTGTTACCAATACTTATTTAGGTGAACTTCAAATCGTTAACCCAGAAGGTCTGATCTTTCAAGTATTAAACCTTTGTAAATGAAAAAAAAAAATGCTAAATTTCAATAGATTAAAAAGGAAGCACTTGTCATGAAAACATAGGATTTTATTGCACCATTTTTTAAAAAAATTCACAATGGAATTTCTCTCTCTCTCACTCATTCACTCACACACACCTCTACCCCTGCCTATCTGTGTTTCATTTGTATGCAAGATATACCAAAATTAAACATGTGAATCATCAGCAGTGTTACAGTATTGGGTGCACGGTTAGGGGATATATAGTACAACCTAAAAAGTGGAGTAGGGAAACCAGGATAAAGGGAATAATCAAGCAAAAACCCAAAATTCATGAAGGAAAAATGCATGAATTTTCTTAAATGTCAAGTATGTAATATATACCAGCCTCAAGCAACTTTGAATTTCATGGCTGGCTGTCACAAAGCTTTTATTACCTGAGCTTCTGAACCTTGCAGCAGTATTGGGGTGGGGAAGGGGGGAGGGCTTCTCTGAACAGATATGAACTTCTCCTAAACAAATTCTCCAGTGCTGTTTGACACACACATGCGTCACTACTAGGCACCACATCTTGTTTTGCATCTATTTAGATTTTGTGAAGAAACTTGTTTGCTACAATAACTGAGCTAAAAAATTGCCAGAAACTCTTGCCTGGTTGTGCAGATGTCTCAGTGCAGAGTCCATTTATTGTACTTAGAGCTGGTTAGGAATTTTCTGACAAAACTTTTTGTCTGGCTATGCCAAAAGAAGGACAGGAGACATTTGTCATGGGTTTAATCAAGCCACAACTTTATTATCAGATGTTTGGGGCGACCTGGCAGATAACAGTGTACAGTGCAGGTAACCCCATGGTTATTCCATAATTACCCAGGGGACTTTTACCAGCTCCCCCTCTTTTTCTCTCCTGGTCCCTCCAGCAAATCCATTGCTGGGACCTTACCATCCAACCCCCACCTCCTATGAGGGTTAAGGTAGGCTATAAGAATGGGGGGTTGGCTCCCTGCTGTACCAATCATAGGAGTTCCCAACTGCGCCCCATTTTTCCTTTAATGAACACCACTTTTTAAGTCCTTTTCCAAGCCGTTTATCCAGTCACTGTATACCTTTCCTATGGAGTACCTGCACTGGACATCCGCCTCAAGGAGGCACCAGCAATTAGATTGGCTGCCTCCTCCTCACACCTAGTCGGGTTCCCAGACATCTCCTAATGCTGTCTTTTATAGCAGTTAAAAAATATGACAGCAACTAAGTCAGACAGGTGAACCCCATCCTTACGAAACAACTCTGCTGCCCCTATATTATGCCAGGATGTGAAATTACTGCCCCTATGGTCCCATGGAATTTGGCCATCTCCCTGCTCACATACCTCCTTGCCTTATCCACCATGTCCCTGCTGAAGCATGTCTGACCAAACAATGTTAAGTCCTGGAAAAAGTTCAAGGATCAGCCCCAAGTCCCTTTGTGCTCTGAGCATTAGTTCCACCCCTTTTAGTGTTTCCAGATTGTTTTCCCCAAAAAGGACCATAGTTATATCTGGTGCCTGCTGACAGGCCCACACAGCATACAGCAGCGATGTTAGTTGATCCCATAGCATGCCCCTCCTTGCATGCCAACCGAGAACTGCTTCACCACCAAATCCCAGCTGCAAACCCTCAGGCTACCTGGATGAGTGCCTACGTGCCCAAAAGACAACACTGTATGTGCAGATCCACACCACTATCTGCATGGCCTGTTGTCCAACATCTGTAATGAGATTACGATAAATTAACGCTGCCTCGATTCTGAGTGAGTGGGACCAAATTCGTGACTGGCCACCCCCAACCTCATCAGCCCCCATCTCAATGCTGTAACAAATTGATATGCTGTCACCGTGCATAAAAAAGGGGGACTTCCATCTTTGGCTGTATCGCTCTGTAGGCCTTCAAAGTCTGAACGGGGCAGACCCCCAGCTCACCATCCTCTCAGAGGATAACAGGTTCACCCCGGCCTACTTGATTCGTCTTTGACCTTCACAAGTGTAATATCACTGAATGCTCATGCCATTGTAAATCACGCAGTTCCAAAGCCCTTCCCATAGAGTCTCTACCAGCCCCAGGTGCTAGCTCACTGACCCTGAAAGCACCAAAAATTGCTATCAAGAATACTGCCCCGAGCAAGGCTGCTTCCTGTCCACTCTGACATAAGGATTTGCACGAGATCCCTGAGCATGTAAACCATGATGGGATGACGGGAATCCACCCTAGGCCACCAGGATGCAAACACCCAGCCTTGGTTTGTGTAAAAAGGGAGGCTTCAGATGCAGAGCTGGCCCCTTTTAACCCTGCATTCCTAGGGGATGAGTCAGCGACCATGCTGACCCCTTTTTGCAGTAGTTTTAATCTCCTCCCCTACCCTCATCCCCCCCAAACCATTCAGCACTGTTCCCTTCAGCCAGCCAAACACCACCTTCACCCCGCTTAAAGATCCAGGGCAGTCATTTACATCAGCAACTTTTTCACAGGAATGAGAGAGAGGGAGCATCAAAGAGAGGGAGACTGATTCTGTAGTCCAAGCAGTTAGGTCACTCATATGGGAGACCCAGGTTTGTGTCCCTGCTCCAATGAATATTTAATTAGCCATTGTGACAGGGTCGGGCCGGATGGCTACAGGAGAGTAATAGAAGGCAGATATATTAGCCCCAGGTTAAGTAGGTCCCTTTTCCTTGGGTAAGGTAACAGGGAAGTTTCCAGAACAATCAGGAAACTTCTGGAGACCATTAAGACAGACAGGATGATTAGAACACCTGCAGCCAATCAAGAAGCTGCTAGAATCAATTAAGGCAGGCTAATCAGGGCACCTAGATTTAAAAAGGAGCTCACTTCAGTTTGTAGTGCACGTGTGAGGAGCTGGGAGCAAGAGACGCTAGGAGCTGAAAGTGAAAACGCGGATTGTTGGAGGACTGAGGAGTACAAGCATTATCAGACACCAGGAGGAAGGTCCTATGGTGAGAATAAAGAAGGTGTTGGGAGGAGGCCATGGGGAAGTAGCCCAGGGAGTTGTAGCTGTCACCCAGCTGTTCCAGGGGGCACTGTAGACAGCTGCATTCCACAGGGCGCTGGGCTGGAACCCGGAGTACAGGACGGGCCCGGGTTCCCCCCAAATACTCCCAACTCCTGGTCAGACATAGGAGGAGTCAACCTGGACTTTGGTCAGAAAAACGGCCAAGCTGAGGGCTGCCGAGAAAGCTCCAAGGTGAGCAAATCCGCCACTAAGCGCAAGATCCACCAAGGTAGAGGAGGAACTTCGTCACACCATATAAAGTGGAACAACTCCAAAAAGAGAGCTTGAGAGAGACCCCCTTATGTTAAAATAGCTAGCAGCTCAGTGATTAGCATAGGCGCCAACTTCTGCTAGTGTCGGGGGTTGCTTGACCCCCTGGCCCTGCCCCAACTCCACCCCTGCTCTCCCCCTCCCATCCCTGCCCCGCCCCCATTCTAACCTCTTCTCCAAAGTCCCGGCCCCAACTCTGCCCCCTCCCTGCCCCATTGGACTCCCTCCCCAAATCCCCGCCCCGGCCCTGTCTCTTCCCCATCTCTGCCCCTGAGTGTGCTGTGTTCCCCCTCCTCCCTCCCAGAGCTTGTTATGCCATGAAACAGCTGTTTTGCAGTGGCAAGCACTGGGAGGGAGGCAGAGGAGCAGGGATGCGGCACGCTTATAGGAGGAGGTGAGGTGAGGCGGGGTGGTGGGGAGGGGACCTTGGCTGCAGGTGGGTGCTCCAGCCCTGGAGCACCCACAGAGTCGGCACCTATGGTGGTTAGCATGCTTACCTGCTACATGGGAAACTGAAATTCAAGTCCCTGTGAATGAGACAAAGCAGGGACATTGACTATTCTGTTGTTTCTTTCTGTGCGTTATTTAAAATGTGTTCACAAAAAAAACTTTGAAAGGACTCAGGTTCATCCTGATGCCACACAGGAAAATTTTGGAAATCTTGATAATTTTCGCAGGATGGGAAAACAGTTTCCCAGCCAGTTCTAATTGTAACAGATGTTTCCAGCATACTCTGCAATTTCTGCAAACATATCTTGCAGGGTTTTTCAGGTAGTGTTTGTGAGTGGGCTACCACATCTCCATATCCGAGGAATGTTATACTTTCCTTTGTTGTCAGGTTTCCATACAATGCAGCCATATAAATAGTGTCACAGAACTCTGACCTTTTGCAAGACTTTTTCCCCATGAATTATCCCAAGATTATCTTTAAAGCTATCCATTCGTACAGTAGTTCATTTTCTTTTAGGCCTAAATGGCTTTAAATTATATTCTCTTTAACCTATTCAAAAATATTACTTTAAGGGAATGATGGTGACAGAACTTGAAGTAAAGTAACATTGATACATTGTCACTCAATAATACAGAACCATGTTGCCCCTGCAAAACATTGCTCATTAAAGAAAACTAATTATTAGTAGTGTGTGGAGAAGGATAGGGCTGAAGAATAAATGTAACAAGCAAAGCAATTAAAGATAGCAATAAAACAAATGCCCAGGTATCTAAACATTTCCTTATCTTTATGTAGCTAATTGTGGCACTGTGGCTTTCCATATGGCTTATATGGGTTCCCATAAGGAAATGATTCATTTCTGCCTTGTCAGGTGTTTACTGAGGCCCAAAATGTGCACAGCTTTCTGAGGTCTGATGCTTGGCAAGCCAGCCAGTTATTTAGTTCTGTGATAAACCAGAGTTAGTCCACTTCCGTAGTCAGCACATTTATCAGGAACTTATTGGGAAGAGTTATGTAGGCTGGATTTGTTTTAGGTATCCTTTTCTTTTTTCTTTTTTCTTTCTGTCCTGGTATAGTTTCCTACACTAATTGTTCTGGGTTTTCAATTTATAGGCAGTGCTAAAGGGACTGGGCAGCTTATGACAAGAACACTCCCATCATAATGTTCCTGTGTATTTATCTATGAGGAGGAAGCAGAATAATATTAAGGCTTTATGTCAAACTCTGCAAGAATGTAGGAACTTACTTGGCTTTTATTAATCTTTTATTTCTTTCGTGATGTGTCTCAAAGGGAAACTTTGCCCCTTGATATGAAGCAAATTAAATAAAAATATCAAGAAATCCTTGAATGGGTTCTGAATAAAATGAACACCTCATTTGTTCAGATGTCTTTGACAATCAGTCATTCCATACAATTCAATTTCACTTTAAGCTGGCTTATAAAAACACTTTAAAATTCTATCTGAGGAGATAAAAAAGTTTTAGCAGGGAAAGGATCATTCATCATTTCATTAACTGCCTTTATAATGCTTTAGAAACTTTGAAGAGTTATTTAAAATGTGTTTACAAATAGTAAAAAGGGGTTGTTAAATGTATCTTTGCAGATTCAGAGACTGATTGGGAGTAGTAAAGTATCTTGAATGGTGAAAACATCAGAAAATATCCTCAAAATTAGAAAATAGAAACCTAGGGAGTATAAAACCTTTGAGAAGTGATAGCATAATGCAGTTATTTCAAGTTCACGTTTTCACTTTGTTTTTTCCTTTTTGTTTTAATTATGACTGTAAAGAAGAGACATAAGTTGCTTCTCATTTTATCTCAGTATTACTGCAGCTGCTGCTTAGTTCCCTTGCTGCATTTGAAGTTTCCAGAAAATGCTGTACAATTTCAAACACAAGGGCCACATTCTGCTCCATTACATCTACATAAATCAAGACTAACCCCACTGGTGTCAGTGTATTTAGTCCAGATTTGCACTGGTTTAATTGAAAGCAGAGTTCAGCTGTCAATAAATTTCCCATATCATCACTGTGCTTTGAGCCAAACACTATCTGCCTTGATCCCAATGACTTCAATGGGAATACTCGTGTGATCATTAGAAACAGGATTTGGTCCTATGTACTTCAAAGCACTGAAAATGTTCAATTCTACTTTTAGGAGAGGGAACGTATGGTTTCTGTGGTTATTGAGATATAACACTGGGTTGTATAGTTTGCAAGTCTCCAGAATACCTATGCTTAGCACCTGTTTGGTAAAGTAAAGTTTTGGGGCAAATGAAAATGGTTTCCCAACTCATCAGGGAAACGGAACAGTGAAAAGAGGTGAGGATGGGGTAATGTATAGAAAATTACTCCACATATAGTAATGGAATTGGAGCTACACTGAAATATCGATTTTACAAACACATGCAACTGCCATGGGTAGTGTGTCTTTTATTCAGTCTGCTAATTATCTGTCAAAAGATTTGTCTAGTAAACACTTGACCTCAATATTTCACGACTCTCCCTCTCCTCTCCCTTCCCAAAATAACAAAAGCTCACAGAATGTGTTTTCTTTGTGTTTAATTGCACAATGTAATGTGTATTTATATATAGGTGGACATATTTACTGTCTGGTGCTAATTCAGGTCCAAATTCTAAAAAGTGCTGAGTGCCTCTGGATTGTAGTGGGAGTTGAGGATGCTTATAACATTGGTACTTGTGTTCAGCATCTCACACAATACAGCTTTGTTAGGCTGCATAAGTCGTGTGTTATATTACAGCATCATCAATATAAAAAAAAATGAAAAGAAAAGGAGTACTTGTGGCACCTTTGAGACTAACAAATATATTTGAGCATAAGCTTTTGTGAGCTACAGCTCATTTCATCGGATGCATTCACTGAATGAATGAATGAAGTGAGCTATAGCTCACGAAAGCTTATGCTCAAATAAATTTGTTAGTCTCTGAGGTGCCACAAATACTCCTTTTCTTTCTGTGAATACAGACTAACACGGCTGCTACTCTGAAACCTATAAAAAAATAAGACTCCATTTATGTCTCATATATTGCTGATGCAGACCCTCAGGCCTGTGTAAACTTCCATTGAAGTCAGTGGGACTCCAGATAATGGTCTATGCTTTATGCAGAGATATGATCTGCTCAAGTCAGGCCCAAGCTACTAGGACCTCTGGTGGTACACAGACATTCACAGTAGATGTAGGTGGCTAGCTGGTCTGGAACAACCCATTAAACATCACTTACTCCAGGGACAGGCAGGTTAAACAGGCATAAATCACTGTATTGTAGTTTCTGCCATGCAGGGCATATTTTCCCTCCTGTATTATTACCTCTGCATGTTTAATTAAATATTTCAGTAATTCTTTATTCTTCAGCAAAATAGCATCCTCATCTATAATATCCATTTTTCTTTATTAAAAATGGGCTGTATTGGAAAAAGAAATCCATCTCTTTTAAGTCAGAAAGTGTACGGAAAAACTGAGAACTGCCAAAAGCCAAGCAGAGTTGGACCTTGTAAGCAGTGGTGGGCAGCCTGCAGCCCACGGACTGCAGGAGTTGCTCACCATGGTTGCAAAGGTAAATTGAAGCAGATAAACCTGATCTCTTTCTTTGAAAAGATAACTAATTTTCTAGACAAATGAAATGCAGGACATCTAATCTACCTGGATTTCAGTAAGGCATTTGATACAGTTCCAAATGGGAAATTATTAGTTAAATTGGAGAAGATGGGGATTAATAACGAGAATCAAAAGGAACTGGTTAAAGGCGAGACTACAATGGGTCATGCTGAAAGGTGAACTGTGAGGCTGGATGGAGGTTACAAGTGGAGTTCTTCAAGGATCAGTCTTGGGACCAGTTTTACTTAATGTTTTACATTAATGATCTTGGCACAAAAAATGAGAGTTTGCTAATAAAATTTGCAGATTACAAAAGGTGGGAGGTATTTCCAGTAAGGAGAAGCACCAGAATATCAGACAAGAAGTTTTGGATGACTTTCAAAACTGAACAGAAATGGGATGAAATTTAATAGTGCAAAGTGCAAAGTCATGCACTTAGGGACTAAAACCAGGAATTTTTGCTATAAGCTGGGAATTTAGCAGTTGGAAGTGACAGAGGAGGAGAACTGGTCGAACACAGAATGACTTGAAGCCACCAGCGTGATGTGGCCATTAAAAAAAAGCCTAATGCAATCCTAGGATGCATGATGCAAGGTATTTCCAGTAGAGATAGGGGAAATGTTATTATCATTATACAAAGCACTGGTGAGACCTCATCTGAAATACTGTGTACAGTTTTGGACTCCCAAGAAAGATAAATTCAGGTGGGAACTGATGCAGAGAAGAGTTACTAGGATGATCAGCAGAATGGAGAACCTAGTTCATGTGAGGAGACTTAAGGAGCTCTGCTTGTTTAGCCTAACCAAATGAAGAGTAAGGAGAGATATGATGGCTCTCTATAAATACTTCAGAGTGATAAACGCTGTGGAGGGAGACGAGTTAAGTGCCAATGCTGGCACAAGAACAAAGGGATATTAACTAGCTATCAATAAATTTAGGCTTGAAATTAGACCTTGAAATTAGAAATTAGGTTTTTAGCCATCAGAGGTGTGAAGTTCTGGAACAGTCTTCCAAGGGGAATAGTGGAGGCAAAAATACCTAACTTGTTTTAAGACTGATCTTGATAAGTTGATGGAGGGGATGATATGATAAGTTTGCCTATAATGTAATTTGGCCCATCCATGGCTGATATTAGCAAATATCTCCAATGGCGGGTGATGGGACATGAGATGGAAAGGGCTCTGAGTTACTACAGGGAATTATTTCCCAGGTGTCCAGCTGGTGGGTCTTGCCCACATGCTCAGGGTCTCTCTGATTGTTACATTTGGGATCTGGAAGGAACTTCTTACAAATCAGTTTGGCAGAGACTCTGGAAGTTTTTTTCTCCTTCTGCAGGCACAGATCACTTGCTGTTATGAACTAGAGTAAATGGTGGATTTTCTGTAACTTAAGTCTTAGATCAAGATTTGAGAACTTCAGTAACTCAACCAGAGGTATAGGAGTGGGTAGTAACAGGAGTGGGTAGCTGAGTAGTTCTGTGGCCTGCGTTTTCAGACTAGATGATCATTATGGTCCTTTCTGGCCTTAAAGTCTATGAGTCTATTGATCAAAGCACATGACAAAAATATATGAGTTCATGTTTTCCTGATCCTGGTGCTCACAATGACTCCCCCTTCTATGGCCTTGGCCAAGTCACCTTCAGGGGACTGTAACAGGGCACTGGTCTTGGCTGGCTGAGTCATGTGACCAAGTGCTTCCTGTCAGAAGGAACCTGCACAGTCAGAGAGGGTGAGGCAGGGTGTGGAAAAGGTCATTTTTGCATGACCCAAGTCAAGTGGGAGGTCTGGCAGGGAACACAGGGGAGAAGGTTTTGGAAAAGTTGGACAGCAGGTTCTGGGTTTCAGAAAGGAACTATATTGAGAGTTTATAAAAGATTTGCTTTAAGTTCAACCCTTTATAGATTATAAAGCCAGAATTTTCCATTATGATCATCTAGTCTGATGTCCTATATTACACAGTCATAGGACTTTCCTGAATCAATTCCTGAATCAAGTAGAGCATATCTGTTAGAAAAACATCCTGTCTTGATTTAAAAATTGCCAGTGGTGGAGAATCCATCACAACCCTTGGTAAATTGTTCCAGTGATTAATTACCCACCCTGTTCAGAATTTGCTACTTATTTCTAGTCTGAATTTGTCTAACTCAACTTTCAGTCATTGTATCCTGTTATATACCTTTTCCTGCTAGATTGGAGAGATCTCTCTTATCAAATATTTGTTCCTTGTGTCGGTATTTATAAACTGTGATCAAGATACCCCTTAACCTTCTGTCTGTTAAGATAAACAGGCCGAGCTCCTTAAGTATCTCACTGTAAGACATGTATTCCAATCCCTTAACAGGGGCAGCATGGGGGGGGACTTACCGGGGCTATAGCCACCCCAATAGTTGCCTTAGCCACCCCTCCCCCAAGCCACCCTTCCCAGCGCAAAGGTCAAACATTACGCAGAAGTAACAGTGGCATGGTATGGCATGGCCACCCTTACTTCTCCACTGCTGTTGGTAGTGGCACTGCCTTCAGAGCTGGGCAGCCAGAGAGTGGCGGCTGCTGGCCGGATAGCACAGCCTCCCTCTCCCCGCCCTGCAATTTTCTAGCCCACCTCAGTCCCAGCCCTGGAAAGAGGCTGGTGCTGCCCCTGTCCTTTAATAATTCGTGTTGCTCTTCTCTGGACCCTCTCCAATTTATCCACATCCTTCTTCACCTGTGAACCCCAGAAGTGGGCACTATTCCCGTAGCAGTGGAGTTGACATTGACCGTTTTTCATTCAATTAAGAAAACCCTGAAATTCTGCTACTTTTGGGGGCTTTCCTTGACCTGTTGACCGCTCGTTGACCATTGGTTTGCTGGGAACCACTCAACTTGAAATCTAGCTCATATGCAAAACTGAGTTTAAACTGTTTCAGAGTCTACACCTGCACCTATGTCATTTTTTTTTCTGGTGTGGATTTAAATATTTTTTCCATTTACAAGGGAAACAGTTAAGTGACTCCACATGAAGTATTGTCAAAAACACAAAGTAAACACTAAAAAAAATTCTAATCTAACAAAATTCATTAGGTTATATGTAACTAGTTGGTACATTATTTTTGGTGTCGGTCATCTTTTAGATAATGATTTCCCTTTATCCTTTCAACCTCAATTTCTCCATCTGTAATATGGAGTAAAATGTGAAATTCGTATTGCTTTTCTGTATTTTTCTGTGTTCAGTAATGTGGCTCCATCTTCTAACATTTCTCTTGAAAATTATATAACAACCTGCTTTTAAAAATCATATATTAACTGTCTCCATTAGGAAAATCACTTCTATTTCCCTTTTAAAATGCACCACCACAGTCCTTATTAATAAAATCCATCGTTCAGTATCTTGTAATTGTACATAAACAGACTTTTTCGTACTGTGCTGTGCTGAGTATTGTTGAAGTTGAATCCCTTGGTTTGTGCTTTGATTTAACATTCTTACATGTCAAAGGAGTGTATATCTTATTGGTCATATCAGGAGATTGGGAATAAAGATTTATAAATATTTTTGAAAAGGGCCTAGTATGGTTTGGCTCAAATCTGATTTATTTCAAAGTTCAGGAACGTTTGGATATGGGATTGTATTTGAGGCATAATGCTATGTCTAATAAAGCCTGAAGCTTTAAGCATTGCAGTTTGTATCTTGAGGGTATGATCGTCCCAGCTTTTCTCTCAACGAGACATGGTGTTTCTTTTTCTCTGGATACTGTGGTGTTCTGCCATCTTTATCAAATCAGCTAATCAGGAATAGATTATTTCTCTCCTGAGTAACATGCATGTGACAGGAATTCACACTTAAATATGGTATATTAAAGAGAATGATTCTAGTATTTACTAACTAAATAGCCAAAATCATATTGCACAGAAAGCAAGAACCAAAACTAGGAGATAAAGATACATTATTAAAAACTATCAAGCAGATTTGTTCATGCTGCTGGAAAGCTTTTTTTTTTTTTTTTTACAGAGATAAAGGTAATACTAATAAATATATGATTGCCCATTCTGAGTATGATGTCTTCTTGTCAGCAGAAGTTATAACATCATCATGAAAAAACACTGAAAGGGACCATTCTGTGCACATATCCCTTGGTTCCTGGTTATTTATCTCCTCCATCCATCCAGATTTTCTCCCTTACCTCTCCAAAGCCTTCATCCAGCAAAGCTCGGAAACATATGCTTAAATTCAAGCATGTTAGTAGTCCCACAGAAATCATTGGGATAAGTCACATACCTAAAATTAAATGCATACTGAAGGACTCTGGTGGATCAGGATTCAAAACTCCAATTTTAATCTCTATATTTCTTATACTTTAAAAGTGTAAAGAAAAAAATAGATAATGCCTATTCTGGAGTCTGCAGATGATCCTTCAGATGCTTCTTGTGCAAAATATCTATACTTTTGAGCCCTTTCCCATTGGCTTGCCCTTAAGCCAGATTTTCTAAATGTGGGTACCTAAAGTTAGGCAGCTAACTTCCTAAATAAAAATGGCCTTATATTGGGCTTTAACTTCTCCATCTTCTATATGTGTGTAAAATAAGAATTTAATAATAATATGTTCTTCTTATGGAGTTGCTGGGAGGTTTAATTAATGCATATTTAAAGGAACTGAGTAATGTGAAGTATTATTATGATGATTATAAAGCAGATGATTTCAAATTCACTAGTTTGACTGTATTTATAAAACTGTGTTTTACCTTCCAGGTCTGTTCAGAATCGTAAACATTTCTATACATACCTATGTGACAGCTTTCTTTGCAGTGTGACATGATGTCCAACTAAGAATGTTTTGTCAGTTCCATGATTTTGTCAGCATAATGAAATAATCTGATTGTGAACAGCAGGAATTTTGCTTAGGGTTAGAACTACTGCAGGTTTTATAACAAGGACACTTTGTTGCTTTGGGCTGTGAAATAATAGGCATTTCAATAGCTCTTGCTAATGGAGAGGGGGGAAAGCTTGTGTTAGCTTGATCTTTATTATTAAGGAAATGACTGTGTATTTGTACTTTAACAGCGATATGAGGCATTCCAACAGAAAAGTACTTCCTATTTAGAAACCTCTTTCCAGTTTAATTAGATAACAGTGAATGTTAGAGCAATCCTAGTTTCTATCCTAATCAATTAGGACTTAGTGAAAAATTGCACTCTGTGTATTGCAGCTATTTCAACATTTTTGGTACATGAACAGGGGAACATTTTTTTTTAATGCATCAAATAGTTAAGTGTAAGTTTCAGGGACATTGGAGCTGGAGGTCATTTTTAAAGTACAAACTCTACATTATTTACTGTAGAAGGACTGTATCTGTCTAAACATTTTAAATGTCTCCTCACCGAGGCATCTGAGAACCCTACATAAATCAGCTTCTCCCGTCTGGGGAGGTCTAGATGAAATAATAAACTTCAGTTTGAGTAAGATTCATAGATTTTAAGGCTAGAAAGAATCATGATGATTAGGGCCATACCATGATATTGGTATTGCCACCCTTACTTCTGCTCTGCTGCTGGTAGGGCGCTGCCTTCAGAGCTGGGCGCCTGGACAAGAGCCACCTCTCTCTGGCCGCCGAGATCTGAAGGCAGCGCAGAAGTAAGGGTGGCAATACCAAGACTTCCCTAAAATACCCTTGTGTCCCCCCTGCAATTCCCTTTTGGGTGAGGACCTGTAATTTGAGAAATGCTGGTCTCCCCCTTGAAATCTGTATAGTATAGGGTAAAAGCCCACAAAAGACCAGATTTCACGGGGGAGACCATGACTCTTAATAAATTGTTCCAGTGATTATTTGCCTTTATTTCCAGTCTGCCTTTGTGTAACTTTAACTTCCAGCCATTGGATATTGTTATATCTTTGTCTGCTAAATTGAAGAGCCTGCCATTATATATTTGTTCATCAAGTAGGTACTTACGGGCTGTGATCAAGTCACCCCTTAACCTTCTTTTTCAGATAAATAGATTGAGCTCCTTGATTCTCTCACTATAAGGCATGTTCTCCTATTCTTTAATCATTCTCATGGTTCTTTTTTTAACCTTCTTAAATTATCTATATCTAAGGCTAACATTTTGTCATGAATATTTTTGGTAAAGGTCACGGACAAGTCATGAGCAATAAAGAAAAATTCACAGAAGCCCATGACCTGTCCCTGACTTTTACTAAAAATATCCATGATAAAATAGGAAGGGGCTGGGCAGCTGCAGGGTGGCTGGGAGCGCCGGCGCTTCTCACTACCCATGGGAGATCAGAACTCCAGGAGCCCCCTCCACCTGTGGCTCAGAGCTGCAAGCTCCCCCTGCCTGTTCCCAGGCAGCTGAGAGCTGTGGGAATCCCCCTGGCACTGTCGCAGTGGGGAGATGCAGGTTCCCCTGCCCCCACCCCTGCAGCGGCCAGGGGCTGAGGGGTTTCTCCTGCCCCTCTCACGCAGAGTTGGGGAGCTGTGGGTTGTGATGGGTTGCCCCCCTTCAAGGTGCCACCTGATGCACTGAGATACTGCTGAGCCTCCCTGTTCTGCCATCCTGGGCCCCCTTTAACCTCTCTTGCTGAGCCAGGCACTTAAGCCTCCTCTAGTACACACACAGGCAGGGCCACACCCAGCTGAAGAAAGACGCAGACACTGAGATCAGCTCTGGGAAAACTCAATTTAAGGGATTTGTTCCAAAATTCAGGTTCCCAACTCCCTTGAATTGCAGACCCAAAGGTATATTGTCTTGCACTGAATAGAAAAATCTGCACAGTGCAAACTCATCAAAATTCACCCTCTCCCCCAATGTGAAGAGAGATATGCACAACTTCTTCCCCCCTCTCCCAGTTAGAAATTTCACAAAGTGGGTTCAATAATAAACAAAACACATTTATTAACTATAAAAGGCAGATTTTAAGTGATTATAAGAGGTAGCAAACAGAACAAAGCAGATTACTAAGCAAATAAAACAAAACACGCAAACTAAGCTTGATTCATTAAATAAACAGGTTTCAAAATGTAATTTCTCACCCTACATGTTGAATTAGGCAGGATGCAGAATTTCTGTAACTCAGAGTTCCAGTTATTTCTTCTTACAAACTGGATCCAAGTCTCAGTCTGGACTCACCCCCGACTTTCCCTTCAGGTTAATTCCTTTGTCCCTTCAGGTTCTTTCAGAAGTCCTTCTTCTTGGGTAGACAATGGAGGAGAGTCCCTATCAACCCCCTCCCCAGCTCTTAAAAATGATTTACCTAAGGCAGGAATCCTTTGTTTGATCCCCATGCCCCTACAGTGGAAAAGTACCAGTAGTGTCCAAGGTGGTATTTTGCATCAGATGACAGGACCACCTGACCTGGTAGTGTCAGAGCTAGGAGGACACCTCTCAGGAAGGAGAGAGATTAGTATCTTCACAGTCTTGTTGTCTCTGCTGATGGGCCAGCAGCCTGTCTGACTTTTTGTACCTGAAGGGCTTGTTGTGGGTGTTACCCAAAGTAGCATCATTTGAAATATAGATACATGGTTAATATTCCTAGCTTCAGATACAGAAATAATACACACATAAAAATTGGATAATCTCATTCAGTAAACTGTAACCTTTCCAATGATATCTTACATGAGCTATCTTGCGTGAAGTATATGTTAGTCATGCCATATTCATATCATAACCATATTTCTATGAAGAATATGGGATATAGCATCACACAGGGGTCCCCCTGCCACCATCGTGGTGGAGAGCTGAGGGATCCCCCTGCCCTCCCACCGCGGCCAGGGAGCTATGGGGATCCCCCTGCCACCACTGCGGCTGAGAAGCTGTGGGGATCCCCCTGCTGCCCATGGTGGCAGGGACCTGCAGAATACCCCCCTGCCTATGGCAGCTGGAAGCTGCAGGGAACCCCCACTGCCTGAGGCAACTCAGAGCTTGGGGGTTCGCTGCCTCAGGTGGCAGGGGTACCTCACAGCTCCCTACCACTGCAGGAGGCGGCAGGACCTTGCAGCTCCCAGCTGCCAGGGCTGAAGTCACAGAGTTCTTTGGAAGTCAGGGATTCCATAACTTCTGTCACCTCTGTGACAAAATCATAGCCTTATCTATATCCTCCTTGAACTGTGGACACTAGTATTGCAGCAACAGGGGCACCATTGCCAAATACAAAAGTAAAATAACCTCTATACTCCTATTCAAGATTCTCCTGTTTATGCATCCAAGATTAACATTAGCCCTTTTAGCCTCAGCATTGCAGTGTGAGCTTATGTTCAGCTAACTATCCATCATGTCCCCTAATCGTTTTCAGATTCATAGCTTCCCAGGATAGAGTCTCCCATCTTGTAAGTATGACCCACATTCTTTTTTCCTAGATGTATACATTTACATTTAGCCTATCACAGTTCATATTGTTTGCTTGTGCCTAGTTTACCAAGCAATCCAGATTGCTTTAAAAATTCAGCCCATCATGTATCATGTATTCAGCCCATAGGACTGAATTTGTACCAGTGAGCCATTGCCAGGAGAGGCATTGACTTCAGTGGGACAGCTCAGGTTATTAAAGATACACATATGCTTAAATAATTTTGTTGATTGGGGACTAGGATTTTAGATCATAAAGCTCTTGATCTGATGTAGGGGTGAAAGAAATCAATATTGGCCACAGCCGCTGTTTGATTATCCAAAAGTTGCTGCAAATTGAACCAGAACCCCAAATTGTGGACTTTCAACACAAATTTTGGACACACTCCGTCAATTAGAGGAGCATTCAGCAACTCCTTGACTTTCTTACCACAACCCACTGTCATCATCTCATTCTTCTCAGGACTGGGCTATCCCACTGTCTGATGTGGCTCACAACCATAAGTGCCTACTCAGGACAGAAGGTCAAAAACAGGGCAAGCACCCCAACCTCATGGTGAACTCTATAATTAGATTTCACCAAGCTAGTAACAAATATAAACTCCTGGATCAAAATAACAGTCTTACCATGGAGTCACATGCCAGAAAAAAACTGGATTTAGTGATAAATGGTCACTTACACCAAAAATCACACCACATTCAGGTTGCTTCCAGTCCCAGAAGAGAGTCACTTACCCCAAGTCAATCAGTGCCCTAGGTCTTACACCAAAGACAATAGGTTAAAGCAAGCAAACCTATACACACAAATGAGTTACCATCTAAATCCTAAGAGTGACAGAGTTGTAGTGATCTGTCAGTTCAAAGTATCTTTCAGGGAGGACCCAGGAGGCAGCCCCTGGAGATCTCTGGCTTTTGTTTGGTGTCTCTACACAGTCAGAGTCCAAACATGAATAAATGGAAAAATTTCCTGTGACTTTCCTGTATTTCCTTCATTCAGTTTCCAAGTCCACACAGGGCAAGCTTCCTTACATGTAGCATTTCCAATGTGTGATAGGGCCATGAACAAACCCTGTGTATTGTGATGTTCCTTGATGGCCCCTCTGATTTTGATAGTCCCTCTGGATAGGTAGGGGCACGAGTCCTAGGCCTGGATTCACAAGTTCAGAGCAAGCATTTTCAAAGTTATAAAGCAATGTTTTATTACATGTTTTCTTATAGCATGGAATAATGACATTACATGTGAGATTAATGCAGGCAGCAATTAACAAGCATTTCATAGAGTCTAAACAGTAAATACATTCTAAGACTAATACCTATTTTGAGCAAAACTAACATGCATCTTTCACATTTTCAACATCTTTCACATTTGGCTGACAGTGGTTAAACAACTTGTATTTCCACACTGCTTTTTATAAATATTTAAATACTAAGTTATAAACCAAAGAGCATTTTTTCTCCACTGTGCAGTTTTCAGCAAGATTAGTTTTCTCTGGAATTTGCATTACTAAAATCCTACTGATATTAGTTCAGAAGCCACCGTCCAGTCAGGCGACAAATGATACACTATTTGCCCTGAGTATTCTACTAAACAACTTGGGGACTTTAATGCACCTCAGAATAGACATTTCACATGCCCTTTCCAAGGGCCGTCAAAGGAAACATTTATTACTAAGGAAGAGGGCAAGGAGGTTCGAAGTGAAAATACTATTTTGGAAAAATACTGCAGAACAGCAGTGAATTTTCAGTGAGGTACATGGGGAATTGGCTATGCAGCTTACATTAACATCAATAGTAGTTAAATCCCACCCAATGCACTGAAAATTTCCTTTTTAGTGTGAGATGAAAATGTTTTGGGTGTAACGCTCAGATATGAATATCCCCAACACAGTCAGCCTCATTTCTACCAATATGTTTTACACTGTGTGAGCACTGCCAATATAAGCTTCTCTATATAGGGTTCCCCCATGCAAGTAAGTATTTAGGGACATTTAAAAACTCAGATTGGCTGAAAAATCTCTAAGTATTCATTTGTCATGAAAAGACAACGATGATTTTAGTCCGCCTTACGTCCCCGACCATCGATGTGATCGTGTGTAACAAACAGTGCGCCAACATCCCTGCCACGGATGAGAATAAATGTGTGATCCATTAGGTCATCATCTGTTTATTTTTAAAAGTCCCTAAGTGTAACAGACCATAATGGTATCTCTCTACTGTCGGTGCCCACGTGCTTCTAGGAGCCATTTGCTTTTCTGCTTTTAATGAGAATGTGAAATAGGCAAAACCACAGGAAATTAAAGGAATTTGGAAGTGAACAACTGTATCAGACATATGTAAGCAGGTGGCACCCCCCACCTTGCAGCTCCTGGAGTGTGTGTGTGTGAGAGAGAGAGAGAGAGAAAGAGAGAGGGAGAGAGTTTTATGGTTGTTATTATTTTAGGGAAACTCAGGAAGAGGGAACGTTTGGACCATGACCGGTGTGTATAGTTCAGCTTTTTCCCTAAATAACAACAAAATAAACCTCTGCCTAGTCTTCTCCAGGTTTGGCTGTTCCAAAGGTTCCTTCCTGCAGTTCCTCTCTCTCTGGATCGCTAGCTCTGTCTGTCGCAGGGCATGGCTGCAATCGCAGATGGAGCGCGCCGGGAGGCAGCCGCAGGGAAAGCGCTGCTGTGTGTAGCGAGTCACCAGAAAGTGTGCTTTGTTTGTAACTTTTCATCTCTCTTCTGCTCTTACTAGAAATCACTTAATCCTATGTTCTTTGTTAATAAACTTATTTTTTGGTTTTGCTACAGACCATATCAGTGCTGTCTATTAAAGGGATGTGTGAGTCCTCAGCTAAATGAACAGGTTGTTGGTGTGTACTGTCTCTTTAAAGGAGCAGTGAACTTAGTAAGGCTCTGTGAGTGCGACAGTCAGAAGGACTGGTTTTCAGAAAACTCAAGACTGGGAAGGTGCTGGTGCTAACCCGCCAGGAGTAACCAGGCTAGTGAATGCCAGGGTGTGGCTATTGTGCTATAAGCAGGCTGATGGCGCCAGGCTCTGAACCAAAGCTGCACAGCACAGAGGCACCCAAGGTAGCAGAGCAGGTGGGGACACAACCCCCAATTTGTCACCGTGCTCTCAACGGAGAAACTCTGTGAGACACAGAGGATGTCAGGAGAGATGAATGTTGATCCTCAGTCCTAAAAGGAGGGGGCTGGAATAAGCACAGGCCTGCTCAAACTAGAAGGAAAAGGGAAAGCTAAGTTTAGAATGAGTCTAAGTTTTGATTTTTTTAACCTGTATCTCTCTGCATGTTACATTTCTATAAATGTATCGTATCTATTTTTGAATACGCTGTGTTGAGCAACTGCATTTCATATTGGTCACAAGCTCCCAGAGAGTATGACTGGACCTAAATCCAGTTGGGCCAGCTGAGGGAAATATGATTGGTGACATGAGGTGTTGTAGCCTAGTGATCCAGGCTAACGTGGTATGAACCATGGATTGCAACTCTGGGAAAAGTGCAGACAGAGTCCTGTTACTTGGAAAGGATGCTCATGAAGAGACAGAAGGAATCATAGGTGCATCTTACTCCTGAACCATAATATTTGGGTCCTGTGTTCTCTGCAGTTTCCCTGTTATTCATTTCAGAATTTCAGTTTTTTCTGTATGTGCTATTAAATTTTTGATCCCTGCAATACCAAAGCCACACATACAGTGTAGATTTAAATTTCTGATTTGATAACTAGAGCTGTCTAGTTGACTTAGGAAACACTTAAACAAGTATCCAAAAAAGAGGCACGCTTATAAGTTTGAAAATGATTGACTTACACATTATATATGCAGTCTATATTTGTTAAACTTTCAAGTTTATTTTATCACCTTCCTACATTTATGATACAAATGAAATGAAACTGCAGATGAAAATGCAAATCCTGTCTAGATTGCTGTTGCTGAATCATAGTGACCAGAACAGAAATAGGAAAGAAAAACAAGCTGGAGGGAGGTACAGCAGTCACACAGAGCAATTGTACTATAACATAGAAAAACAAGGCCTTGATAAATTTGCCTTTGATGCTCAGACAAATCTAGCAGCCTCCCTGAATTCCAAGATCATAAATAATAAAAATGAAAAATATCCTTTTGAAATAGTAGACTTTCTTTACTTTTCCCAATCTCCTCTCACAAACAGTGTTAACCTGGTGGAGTGACAAAGGATAGCATAATACTTCTGCTTGCGTCTCCCTGTGAGTGCCTGCAATCAGGATGACCCATTGTTTTTATTACAATAACTGACATTAAGATGACATGGTACAAAATATTGACAGATCAGCATCTCCTTAGGACATGACCTGAATGTGTCAACACAAAATATCTGATACTTGCGTTTACAGAGGGCAGTTGCAATTAATGGGTGTTTGTTTGAGTGAAGGCTGAATTTGGGCCTCAGAATTTGACCAGTTGTATCTTCCAAACCAAAGGATTCCTAAGCACTGTACAAACTGAGAGACAATGATTATTTCATTCATTTTGAAAGTGCAGCCACTTCAGAAGTGAAACAAGGCAATTGTTTAATAGCATACAACAACAAATCAGCTTAGGACAGAAAGTGAAGAATCACAAATTCAGGAGCATTTTAGTTAGTTGGCATTTAATTGCCCCTCTTGGAATTTGGCCAGCACACTGGAATTAATGTTCATACTTTTGCAAAAACAGCACTGAATCTTTTATTATTGAAAGGGGTCAAGACCTTGGTTTTGCACTGATACAAAAGACAGTCTCTCTACAACAGCATAGTGCCTATAAAACTGTGCTGGGACAGGTTTCAGAGTAGCAGCCATGTTAGTCTGTATCCACAAAAAGAAAAGGAGTACTTGTGGCACCTTAGCGACTAACACATTTATTTGAGCATAAGCTTTCGTGGGCTAAAAGCCAATTCATCAGATGCATGCAATGGAAAATACAGTAGAAAGATATATATATATATACACAGAGAACATGACATTGATTCAGTACTTATTTAGAGACAAGAATGTATCAACATCACTTCCTGCAGTACCTAAATATTTATTAGCAGTTTCCCATTCAAGCACTGAGCTAACTCATAAGAATGGCAGGACATAAGAATGGCCATACTGGGTCAGACCAATGGTCCATCTATCCCAGTATCCTATCTTCTGATGGTGGCCAGTGCCAGATGCTTCAAAGGGAATGAACAGAACAGGGCATTTATCAAGTGATCCATCCCGTTTTCCATCCCCAGCTTCTGGCAGTCAGATGTTTAGGGACACCTGGATCATGGGGATGCATCCCTGACCATCTAGGCTAATAGCCATGAATTTATTTAAATCTCTTTTGAACCCAGTTATAGATCTGGCCTTCAGAACATTCCCTGGTAATGAATTCTGCAGGTTGACTCTGTGTTGTGTGAAGAAGTACTTCCTTATGTTTGTTTTAAACCTTCTGCTTATTAATTTCACTGGGTGACCCCCTGGTTCTTGTGTTATGTGAAGGGGTAAATAACACTTCCCTGTTCAGCCCTATTTAGCTTGTGAATTTTGAAAGGAGTACAGCATATGGGTGGTGTGGTTGTATATAAATATATTTTAGTGAAAAGCAATCCAGTGCTATTCATAAAGCAACATTATGGAATTAAGTTGTCTGGGTGTGGTGTATGCAAGAACAATTGATGCCACTAATGTATGTCTTTCTTTCAGTTAGATAGAAGATATACTTTCCTTGCTATTATTCACATATCAGAAGTCTTCAAGTATTCTAACTAACACTAGGCTCCCAAAATGAATTTAAATGCACATTTTCTAAAACAATTAGTAAAATCACATGTACTCTGCAGGGACATCAGGCCCCAGCACCTCTCCCTAACTCCGTACCACATGGATAGAGGAGACACAAAGCAGGACCTGCCAGAAATAGAGCCAGCCACTGGGAGCTGCAGGGACAATAGTCAATTACAGCAACAGAATAATGACCCAGCTGGAGCCCCTTGCCCTACACCCTGTGACATCAGTGACATCAGTAAAGGGCTTTTACCATTCAAACTCTAGGCATTATTTTCTCTCTGCAAATTGGTTGTTTGTTCCAACCACCTCTTGCCATTCTACCTCTCTCCCTCTCTCTCTCCCCTCTGCAAGGTTCACTCTCTCTGTCTTCCATGCTCTTCTCCTTTCTCTTCTCTCTGTATCTCCCATTCTTTCTCTCCCTCAATATCCCTCTTTTGTTTCCTTGTTTTGCCTCCCCCGGCTCCTATTACCCACTCTTGAATTCAGTGGGAATTTTTCCATGGGCTTTGGACCAGCCCCTTAGTCCTATTACTGCTGCATCTTTGATAACCACCTAAATTCCCTTTTTCCTCAATTTCCCCACGATCAAGAAACTTGTCCATGCCTTGAGCAATCCTAACATGGTTAGTGTAGCTTTCCCCTTTGGCCTCCCCATTTCTGAGCTATCTCCCTCCCCAACCCATATCTGCAATCTAACCAAACCACGACTGTTAAAGTCATACTCCTCGCCAGCCACTCTGTCACAACCTCAGTCTTTGAGTCATATCACATTAAAACTCCTCACCTCACTTTACATAATCTTTCTCCATTTACTGCTCTCATTTCCCATTCCTTAACTTCTCTCAATTCCTCTTGCAAGTCAAATTCTGCTGTCAGTTATACCTGGAGTAATTCCATCAATTCCAATATCTAGTTTATTAAGAGGCCCAGAATGTCTTTACTGTACTTCTTTAACAACACTGAGCACATTGTCAGCATTTAAATAAATAATGATAGCCATGCATCTGAAATTTTAGGAGGGCTTTGTGAGTTTGTACATTATTTTCGATGGGAAAGACACATGCTTTCACATCATTTGACTGCTTTCTTACAAATGTCAGTATGTCCTTGATATAAAAGGACATCTTATATTGTCTGGCTAAGAGGATATGTGCTAAGTTTTTGGTTGATTTATCCATTCTAACCACCCTGCATCACTAAATGGACAAAGCTCTTGTACACGAAATTTCCCAACCCTCCAGAATTGATTGTACATGGCAATCTTTTGAAATATAATTTGAACCCATATTTGAGGAAATAAATCTTTTCTTTTAAAAGTGCTGCTGTTTTAAGAGCACTGAAGATACCATCGAAAAGGGGATGAATAGGATTTGAGCAGAGCGAGTCAAACTAATGTAAGTTATTTCCCCCCACCACAGGCTTTATCGCTGTATAGCTATTAACAATCACGCCACAGTAGTTTTCACAATAAAGTCTCAGGTTTGGAAAGAAGCAGTGACATTCATTTTATTTTTAAAGACCATTTTTTATTTCCCAGGTGTGATGGGGGAATATGAGCCGAAAATTGAGGTCCATTTTCCTTACACAGTTACAGCTGCTAAGGGAACTACCGTTAAGATGGAGTGCTTTGCGCTGGGCAAGTAAGTACATATTCTTCCATAATTAGACACCATTGTTTATTAAAATGTGACACATCTAATTTTTGGTTCAGTTATTTTGCAGGGTTTCATTTTCACAGAAACTCCTTGGTGCATATACCAAGTTTTTATAAGACAGCTAAGTGGGAATTGACTAAGTAACCAATTATGAATTCCCTACCTAGCCATTCCAACAGACAATAATATATACAAGTTTAAAATGTGCTGGTTCGACATATAAAGTAGTTTTTTTAAATGAAAAGAAAAAAATTGTCATCTGTATTCTATTTACCACACATTTTTCCTCTGCTACTTTTCTCTGCTTGCTAGCACAAATCAGGATATATAATTCCAGTGGTGTTTGTTGTTGTTTTTTTGTTTTGTGTTGATTTTCCCCTGCAAAATCTTTTAATTGAAAAGAAAACAAGATTATTGTGTAGTTACCTGTTCCAACCTGGGACATAGATTCTAAATAGAAACAATAAAATAATGTTCCAAAAATATATGAGCCCAGGATTACTTTTGCATCCTCTAAACTAATAGTATCATCTACTTCTCTGTAAAACCGCTAATTCATGGTGATGTCAGTCATCTTAGTTATAACCGACCCGCTAGCACTGCCAAAGTTCTGGGTTTCGTATCTCACCTTGGCTAGAATTTTGTATGCAGGTGAGTAGACTGGTTAATGAGGAAATGAGGGTATTTAGTTTTTAAACATAACAAGACTTTGCAGTTTTATAGCTCCTTTAATCAAGAATAAGATTACCTCAGGGTACTTTTTTGATGATACAGGATGAGGTTCATAATGTTATTAAGGGGAATGCAGTTTTTGCCAGAAGTAAAGTGAGGCTGGGATAGTATATGATCAGACAGAGCAGAAAAGCACTGTATGACTCGGAGAAAGCATCTTCTCTTTCTCTCTCTCTCTGGATAGTGACATAAGCAGCTAGAGATGGATAGATATGGCAAAATGTTTGATAATTACACACTGATAAACTCACTGTGTGTGTGTGTGTGAGTACTTACGTTCATGCATGTGTACACCACTGGCTTCTACTGAATCGAATCAGAACTGCTTATCTGTGTGTTACAGCCTTTTTGCTCCATGTAGCATCACAGAAGAGACAATTCTCAGTTGTAATGAATGTCTAGATAATTCTTTATTCAGGCTGCTGAATGCCGGCTCTCCTTTCTGGCTTTCTAATTCATAAATCATTTAACCACATAGGGTGTCCTTTAATCCTGGCTAGGATTCAGCAATAATGAAAGGATTGCTAAATATACTGCACTGTACACTCCTACAGCTAAACCAAGATTCTCCTGTAGCTCAACTGGTAGGGCCTTAGCTTTTGGAATACAGCAGAACCTGAGTTACGAACATCTTGGGAATGGAGGTTTTTTGCAGCTCTGAAATGTTCGTAACTCTGAACAAAATGTTACGGTTGTTCTTTCAAAAGTTTACAACTGAATATTGACTTAATACATCTTTGAAACTTTACTATGCAGAAAAAACTGCTGCTTTTTAGCCACCTTAATGTAAATGAAAAAAAAGCACAGAAATAGTTTCCTTACCTTGTCAAATCTTTTTACTTTTAACTTTCCCTTTTTTTTAGTAGTTTACATTTAACACAGTACTATACTGCATTTGCTTTTTTTATTTTTTGTCTCTGCTGCTACCTGATTGCATACTTCCGATTCTACTGTACAATTATTATCCCATCTGATTCTATAAAGTTCTGAGCAGCCATCTTGTACCGCATAGCAATCATAAAATCCTAAGTGGCCATATTTGCTGAAGTGAGGTATTGAATTTATACTAACAGTTTTGAAGGAAACCAACATCTTTCAGATTTTGAATATATAATAGGGTTATCCAAGCCAAACCACAGCATATATACATGTTGATCTGGGAAGAATTTGGGCAATATATTTGTCTGGATTGCAGTACTAGCTGCACCTCTGTCCCCTTTGTGGTCTCTCTAAGTGCATCCGCTCAGGTGTCAGGCTTTGTGCTTTTCCCCCTCCTGGGGTGGAATTCCTCAGTTCTCCCACTCTTGGACTAGACCCTGGGCTACAGTACCCTGTGCATCAACCCTGCTTACCCAGCAAATACACTTGGGTTCAGCATCTGTGGTTCTTACCTTTGGCAGTCTGTGATCAGTGGTATGCATAGTGACCAGACAGTCTTCCTAAAACAAAAGTATTATTTTATTTACCATGGTAAAAACAAAACATTTAGCAAAAAAGGGTTTTAAAACAACAAACTGTCTACACTCATGTCTTACCTAAGGCGTACCATCCTCTGATGATCACTTAGGCAGGCCTAATTTCCTTCAGGCCCCCAGTGTGTGTCTCGGTCAACAACTGCCTCCCTCTCACTTGAGAGAATCCCTTTTTAACTGCCAGAGTCCTTTTCATCTTGTGTTCCAGGGTGTTTTCATGTCCAGCATTGTCTCTTAATAACCCTAAAGTATTTATCAAGCGGTGGTTTATCTTGAGACACTGTACTCCTTCTCCTTGTTTTTCTCTGACAACCCCCCTATTTCTAAACCAACATATTCACACAGTAAAATCCTGATAACATCTAATATTCATGAATTATTACAGAGCAGCTCCAATTCTATTGCAGTTTAGAAATATCTCCATTCATACCCATATTTCAGAGCAAGGTGTTGCATTTTGTTTTCTTTTCAGTAACTTTGTCAAATTTGTGCATAGTTACTCATCACAATACTTCACACTTTAGATAGATTGTCTTTTTAGAGCATTGTACACACCTTGACAAACTAAGCATTTACATTGGAATTGGTATCAGCTGGTTTGAGAAATCTTACCAAGCTGGAAAACTATTTTTCTGTTTTGTTTTGCTTAATCCTAGAGTAGGAAAGATATCTCATGGAGTGTCTTTCAGCTGGGATCTGTGTTCAACATGGGCCTAATTCTGTTGGTGCTGTGCAGCCTCCACTACCATTGAAATCAATTGTATTCAATGGATGTTGAAGGTGTTGATAAGTTTAGCCTCCATGTAGGTGAAAACAATGGTTTGGAGAGCAAATACTTTGGGATGAAGTATGCAGGGTAAGTAATTTGTTATATGTTTTATGCGATGGGCCTCAAGCAAGAGGGTGATCGGGTAGGGGAGTGGGGGATGCAACAGCTCTAGTGAGATTTCCTGAAACATTGAAACAGATGAGGAAGTATGCTGCTCTCCAGAGACCTGGTGGCTCCAGGTATTCTTGCATCTGTGGTACTAACTACCTTTCTGCTGTGTTGATAGTTGGCAACAGACTCCTGTAGTCTCTTGGCTACCTTAGAAACAATAACCATTATGTATTTTTTGAAAAATTGTTGCTGGAACCAAAATGTAGTTGCTGACTATCTCTGAGTCAATTGTCATCTTCTCAGCAAAGAGGATGCATACAAAGTGTAGTCTCTGACAATAGACACTGACAAAGAAGAAAAGCTTCTCTGAATACCTTTCATCCTGAATCCCAAGATTTAATAACCTCTCTCAAACAAGTCAGTGGGTGTTCAGGTAACCAGAAATAAGGCTGACAGCAGATGCTTTAATTACTCCACGTCCAAGTTGACATTTGGGGTTAACCTGTAACAACAACAAAAACCCTGCACCATCAAGCAGTTTAAGATTATCTAATAAATCACCCCCATCTGCTAATACAGTACTGTAAGGGGCAGATCTTTTTATTGTGCACATTCCTTATCATGCTTTCCCAGACATTAGCACACAATCAGATCAGTTGTGCTGAGACTGCTTTAGACCAGATATGGTATTATTACATGAATGACATTTCGGGCCTCATCTGACACCTGTAGGCAGAGGTGGGAGGTAAAAAGGCATCACATTGTCTATTACTTTTCATTTCTCCCATTTCTTATTCCTGGTAGTTTCAGCAAATCTTTTCTTGTTACACTCCATTGAATGCTCATTAGGGAACTGAGGCTGTAAGTAATTTTCTTCTGCTTTTTTGCATTCTTAGTGCAAATACAGAAACACTGGTTACTACCAGTCCCTAAACCAGTGTGCTCCTGTTTTTTCTCATGCTTTAGCTTAGCTGTCTCAAATAGTTGCTCTTCTGTTGCATTGTAACTGTGAGAATGACAAATATTCCTGAGAGATTTCCTGCGGTAGGCAATTGCCAAGTATTCCTGAAAGCCTGGTCTTTAGTTACAGAGTAATGATTTATTAATAGTGTTTATTTGGAACTGCCAGTCACTAAGGGCTGTTGGAATTTTTAAAAAAATGGAGCGGTGTTGCATTTATCAATCAAACTAAAATTGAATTACTTAATTGCTTGATTGACAGAAGGTCTCAGGAAAGGATTTAGTCCCTGGGCCAAGCAGTCAATAGGGGAAACTGCAGTGGGGACCTGGGACATGAGTAGCAATGCCAGTTACTGGTGGCCTTTCCTATAGTGAGGAATTATCCTATATGAGTACAAGAGAGAAATGACTCAACGTTTCCTGTTATTATTAATCATTTCTATTGTGTTGTGCCTAGAAGCTCTAATCACGGACCAGGACATCATTGTGCTAGGCCAGGGATTGGCAACCTGCAGCTCCCGAGCTGCATGCGGCTCTTTGGCTGCCCTCTTGTGGGCAGCTGTTTTTTGAGGGGGTGCAAGGTGCAGGCCTTACCCAGGAGGTGCTTACCACAGGTGGCTCCCGGCCAGCAGCTCAGCAGTGCTCTGGCCCCACGTCGCTCCCAGAAGCGGCTGGCTGCTGGTACGTCTCTGTGTGCCCTTCGGGGGGAGGAGGGCAGCGGGTCTCCCTGCACTGCCCGCACCTGCAAGCAGCGCCCCCGCAGCTCCCATTGGCTGGTTCCTGGCTAATGGGAGCTGTGAGGACGGTGCTGGGGGCTGGGGCAGCGCGCGGAGCTGCCTCCTCCCTGTCAGGGGCATGCAGAGATGTGCCAGCAGCCAGCCTCTTCTGGGACTGGTGCGGGGCCAGGGCAGGCAGGCAGACTGTTGTAAGCTCTTCCCGGCCAGAGCCTGAACCCCCCACACCCCAACCCCCTGCCCCAGGTCATAACCCCCTCCTGCATCTAAACTCCCTACCAGACCCCCAACCCCTTCCTGTACCCCAATCCCCTGACCCAGCCCAGAGCCCCCTCCTGTTTATATTCAAATTCAAGTGGCAGAAGTTGCATTACAAGTATTGGTAAGTAGTAATAACTTTAATATGTTCAATTATTATTAGTTGATAAATTCTAACTCTATAAGTAGCTTTGTGTGTGATGCGGCTCTCGAAATATTTTGGTCAAAGACAAAAACCAAAAGAACCCTGTTCTTCTTTGAAAGGTTGCTGACCCCTGTGCTAGGCACTGTACAAACAGAACCAAAGGCAGTCCCTGTCCTAAAGAGCTAAAAATCTATGTAAGATGACAGATGACAGGTGGATACAATAGTCAGGAAAAAAGGTTTTCATCTACCTGCTGCATGTTAATGAATATATTTTGCTTTAGTGTGTTTTTTCAACTTCTGCTGAGAATGATTCCCTTTTGTGAAACAAGTTGCATTTATTGCATGCATGACATCACATCTCCTTTACAGGACACCTTTGTGTTGTGATTACCTCCACATTTAATGAAAATACATCTGGTCCCTGATGTTTCTATAGTTATGTCATTTTAATTCTTCACTTCAGTTCTTTCACTGCTCTTTACACAATAGCTGATCAAAATTATCTGCTTGAAAAGGTTTTTTTCTGACTAACTATGGCCTTAAAAGAGAAAAAAATCCAGAACTTTTCACACACAAATTTTTCAACGTCTGCCAAATTTTCAATTTTATTCACTAGTTACCGTAACATTTTTGCTACATTTTTATAATTGATATGTGTGACGGGTTCGGTCACAGAGACTTCCTTGGGACTGTCACACGACGTGCTGAAATTACCTCTGAGCCCATTTTCCCTACCAGCTTGGGACTCCAGAACCATGCCTTGTTGAGCCAGACACACTAGCCTGCTGCAACCCAGACCCAGGGTCTGGTCCATGCCCCCAAAGTTGCCGACTTAACGGAAAACATCTCAGCATGTTATTTGTCTCCACCCAGGCATCCAGTTCCCAGTGGGATCCAAACCCCAAATAAATCCATTTTACTCTGTATAATGCTTATACAGGGTAAATTCATAAACTGTCCGCCCTCTATAACACTGATAGAGAGATATGCACAGCTGTTTGTTCCCCCAGGTATTAATCACTTACTTTGGGTTTATTAATAAACAAAAGTGATTTTATTAAGTATAAAAAGTAGGATTTAAATGGTTTCAAGTAATAACAGACAGAACAAAGTAAGTCACAAAGCAAAATAAAACAAAACATGCAAGTCTAAGCCTAATACATTAAGAAACTGATTACAAGTAATATCTCACCCTCAAAGATGTTCCAATAAGCTTCTTTTACAGAGTATATCTCTTCCTAGTCTGGGCCCAATTCCTTCCCCTGGTACAGTCTTTGTTCGATTCAGCAGACATCTCAGGTGGAAAGCAGGGTTTTTCCCCTTTGTCCTGCTCCACCCCCTTTTATAGCTTTGGCACGAGGCGGGAATGTTTTGTCTCTCTTCTAAATGGAAAAGTACCAGATTTAAGATGGATTTCATTATCAGGTGACATGGTCACATGTCATAGAATCATAGAAGGTTAGGGTTGGAAGGGACCTCAGGAGGTCATCTACTTCAACCCCCTGCTTGAAGCAGGACCAATCCCCAATTTTTGCCCCAGATCCCTAAATGGCCCCCTCGAGGATTGAACTCACAACCCTGGGTTTAGCAGGCCAGTGCTCAAACCACTGAGCTATCCCTCGCCCCATGTCACTGTAAGACCCCTAGTCTCCATTCTTCCTGGGTTGGTCCACACATACACAGAAAGGTTACAGGTAAATAAACCATTTACAACCAATTGTCCTAGTCAACAGGAGCCATAAAGATTGTAAACCACCGTTAATGGCCCACACGCTGCATAATTACAATAGGACCTCAGAGTTATACTTCATATTTTTAGCTTCAGATGCAAGAATGATGCATGTATATGAATAGGTGGAATATATTCAGTAGGTTATAACCTTTATGATACCTTACAAGAGACCTTTTGCATAAAGCATATTCCAGTTACATCATATTCACACTCATAAGCATATTTCCATAAAACATATAGAGTGCAAAGTCACGATATGTTAATTAAAATCATGTTCAAAATTGTTATTGAACATTTTCATTTGCTTAAAACACAAACATTAATAAAAAAATGGGTCCAATTCAAGCTTTGAAAAAGGAACACTTTGAAATTTCTGTAAAACAGAGTTATTGTTTTTCAACCAGAACTAAGTTTACACTTCCTTTTAGGAAGCACAGTTTTCATACCCTGCATAAATATAAATATCTATTGTTGTGATCAAAGTCAAGTCAATTTCTGGCACTAACCTTGCTTTTACCCGGTTATCACTTATAGTACAATAATCCAATCTGTCCCTCCCTCTCTCTAACTAGTCCATCTGTTGACTATTTAAATTGACATGAATTAATTTTATTATGTAGATCTGCAACACAATGGTCAATGGTTTTATTTTGTGCTTCGTTTGTTGTAAAGAAAATGTACCTTTCCCAAGTGACAGATTTGTGTATGGATCTCAGAATTCGTGACATTTTTGAATGGCTCTGTCTTTCCGTTCACAGTCTTCACAGAATTACTCTGGTCCTGCCACTTATAGTAGGATTTCATCTTCTACATTTTTTCTTCAGTAGCATTGGCTTACAGGAATATTTCAAATTAACAAGTTCCTCTAGTTCTTTGCCCTCATACTTTTTCAAACTGAAGGACTCGGTTGGACTTTATTTTATTCCATTTTTATCAAAGATTTTATTGGATATCACATAGTAGGAGTGTAACAACCAGATGTGCTGGTCTTTATATCCTAGCCCTAGACACATGATCTGGATGAAGATTACATGAAGAGGGCTTCCAGTGGCTGCTGTCACAGAGAGCATCCCCATGTTTGGCATTTTCTGACGTTGTAGTATATCTATTTTGTAAATGTGAGTTCAGTGCTATGATTTTAACACAAGGCTTGAAAGCAGTAGATAGAAGAAGTGAGTTTTTAGAAAGTGCCTTGAGGAGAGCAAGGTTGATGGCACAAATATTGACAGAGAACTAGGTTTACCCAAGCTGATATATACAGAGAAGTAAGTTACACCCTTCTATATAGAATCATAGAATCACAGGATTGGAAGGGACCTCGAGAGGTCATCTAGTCCAGTCCCCTGCACTCATGGCAAGACTAAGTATCATCTAGACCATCTAGGTGTTTGTCTAACCTACTCTTAAAAATCTCCAATGATGGAGATTCCACAACCTCCCTAGGCAATTTATTCCAATGCTTAACCACCCTGACAGTTAGGAAGTTTTTCCTAATATCCAACTTAAACCCTCCTTGCCACAGTTTAAGCCCACTACTTCTTGTCCTATCCTCAGAGGTTAAGGAGAACAGTTTTTTTCCCTCCTCCTTGTAACGACCATTTATGTACTTGAAAACTGCTAGGATGTCCCCTCTCGGTTTTCTCTTTTTCAGACTAAACAAACCCAGTTTTTTTTCAATCTTCCCTCATGGGTCATGTTTTCTAGACCTTTAATCATTTTTGTTGCTCTTCTCTGGACTATCTCCAGTTTGTCGACATCTTTCCTGAAATGTGGTGCCCAGAACTGGACACAATACTCCAGTTGAGGCCTAATCAGCGCAGAGTAGACCAGAAGAATTACTTCCAGTGTCTTGCTTATAACACTCCTGCTAATACATCCCAGAATGATGTTTGCTTTTTTTTGCAACGGTATTACACTGTTGACTCATATTTATCTTGTGGTTTAATATGACCGCCAGATCCCTTTCTGCAGTACTCCTTCCGAGGCAGTCATTTCCCATTTTGTATGTGTGCAACTGCTTGTTCCTTCCTAAGTGGAGTACTTTGCATTTGTCCATATTGAATTTCATCCTGTTTACTTCAGACCATTTCTCCAGTTTGTCCAGATCATTTAGAATTTTAATCCTATCCTCCAAAGCACTTGCAACCCCTCCCAGCTTGGTATCATCTGCAAACTTTATAAGTGTACTCTCTATGCCATTATCTAAATCATTGATGAAGAGTGCAGGGGACTGGACTAGATGACCTCTCGAGGTCCCTTCCAGTTCTATGATTCTATGATATGGAACAGAACTGGACCCAGAACTGATCCCTGCGGGACCCCACTCATTATACCCTTCCAGCATGACTGTGAACCACTGATAACTACTCTCTGGGAATGGTTTTCCATCCAGTTATGCACCCACCTTATAGTAGCTCCACATTGGTTGCATTTCCGTAGTTTGTTTATGAGAAGGTCATGTGAGACAGTATCAAAAGCTTTACTAAAGTATACTGCTTCCCCCCTATCCACAAGGCTTGTTACACGGTCAAAGAAAGCTATCGGATTGGTTTGACATGATTTGTTCTTGACATATGCATGCTAACTGTTACTTATCACCTTATTATCTTCTAGATGTTTGCAAATTGATGGCTTGATTATTTGCTTCATTATCTTTCCAGGTGCAGAAGTTAAGCTGACTGGTCTGTGATTCCCTCGGTTGTCCTTATTTCCCTTTTTATAGAGTGGCCCTTTATTTGCCCTTTTCCAGGCTTCTGGAACTTTCCCGTCTTCCATGACTTTTCAAAGATAATCACTAATGGGTCAGATATCTCCCCAGTCAGCTCCTTGGATGCATTTCATCAGGCCCTGGTGACTTGAAGACATTTAACTTGTCTTAGTAATTTTTAACTTGTTCTTTCCCTATTTTAGCCTCTGATCCTACCTCATTTTCACTTACATTCACTATGTTAGATTCCAATCACCACCAACCTTCTTGGTGAAAACAGAAACAAAGAAGTCATTAAGCACCTCTGCCATTTCCACATTTTCTGTTATTGTTTCCCATCCCCATTGAAGAATATTTTCTTTTTACCCTTTATGTCTCTAGCTAGTTTGATCTCATTTCTAATTTTGCCCCTACATATTTGTGTTATTTGGTTATATTCATCCTTTGTAATTTGACCTAGTTTCCACTTTTTGTAGGACTCCTTTTTTATTTTTAGATCATTGAAGATCTCCTGGTTAAGCCAGGGTGGTCTCTTGCCATAATTCCTCTCTTTCCTACGCAGTGGGGTAGTTTGCTCTTTTGCCCTTAATAATGTCTCTTTGAAAAACTGCCAACTGTCTTCAATTGTTTTTCCCCTTAGACTTGCTTCCCATGGGATCTTACCTATCAGCTCACTGAGTTTGCTAAAGTCTGCCTTCTTGAAATCCATTGTCTTTATTTTGCTGTTCTCCCTCCTACCATTCCTTAGAATCATGGACTCTACCATTTCTATCACTTCCACCCAAGCTGCCTTCTACTTTCAAAGTATCAACCAGTTCCTCCCTATCTGTCAAAATCAAATCTAGAACAGCCTCTCCCTGAGTAGCTTTCTCCACTTTTTTAAATAAAAATTGTCTCCACTACATTTCATGAACTTGCTGGATAGTCTGTGCCCTGCTGTGTTATTTTCCCAACAGATGTCTGAGTAGTTGAAGTCCCCCATCACCACCAAGTCCTGTTCTTTGGATGATTATACTTGTTTTAAAAAAGCCTCATCCACCTCTTCTTGGTTAGGGGATCTGTAGTAGACCCCTACCATGAGCATGGACCCTGTCCCCCTTAGGGAGAAGTGTGTCAAAGAAGTACAAGTGGCAGTGCTATCTGCCTTCACTCATAGTTCTTTCTGCAGGGGAGCAAAGTGAATTGACTGCTCTGTTTCCAGTTCCAAAGATCGCCACTATCCCCCTTCTCCTGCATGCTTGATATGCTGAAAAGTGAAGCACCTACTCACCATCTATGAGCCACAGACTCCAATCTAAATTCTAAATGTTAGGTGATATGGCTCTGCGGTGATTTGAAACCTTTACAACACAGGTGGGTTTTTTTAATTGTGATTATTCATAGCCTCCCCCAATCCATATAATTAGAGATATGCAAAGCTTTTCCAGACAGTTTGGGAAGCAAGATTGTCATTTGCATATGCTCTCAAAGATGCACAAGTAACCCTTGATGCAATCCCCTTCCCTGTAGCATGGGCGTTGTTTATCACAGGTGGTTGATTCCTGGGGAGGATTACTTGCAGGAGGCGGGTTTTTATTTTGTAAGTCTGGCATTTTGAGCTTGCGCTCCCTCTCTCCATGCTTTCAGTCATCCAAATCCAACAGTCTCTGATCTGCAGCTCCTTTTGCTGCCTGTTTCTCTGCACCTGCTGCCTGCTCTCTCTTGTAGGCATTCTTCTCGTTCTTTTTCCAATTTCATCATCTCCAGTCTGGCCCACACCAGCTGAATGACTGCCTCACTGAGGACTGTGCCAGACTGGAACCCTCTCACTGGGCATGTTGCAGTCATACCTGCACTCCCTACAGCACCATTCCTTCCCGAGGGATCTGGCTGCTCTACATGTAATTTATCTGGTTCCATGAGCATAAACACCATTTCCTCGACATTTTTCCCTGCAGCTGCTAATGCACAACCAGTGCACAGCTGCTCAAATTGTAGCTTAGTCAGTTTGGAATATGTTTCTTTTGTTAGTTCATTTTGCACTGTCTTTTGTTCTATTTCCTTCTCCTGAAATAAACAGTAAATAACAAAATGTAACTATTTTCTTTCCTGTTTCCAACCCTATTACTTTTAAATCTTTAGGTTATATGTATCAGTATACTTTGTAAGTGCCTTGAGCATGAATTTTGGTTAGCTCATAAACTGGGTGCACATCCTGCTGCTTACAACACTTTGACACTTTTCTGAGTTAACTGAGGAGTGAATCTGTACCACCTGCTCACAGCAGGAGAGAGCCTTATCTATGCCCACCAGTGGAAATCCTCCCTAACTACCAGCTGCTGGCAACACAAGTACTCTGCTCCATGCTTCACAAGCAGCACTCATTCCCAGTGCAATCTAGCAATTTACACACCCCACTTTGTTATGTTTTAGTGCCCAGTCCCTTATTTCTGGACACCCTCAGCATTCCGCAATCCACTGCTTCCATGGAGACAGGGCACTCCACTTCACTGGTTTCACCTCCATTCAACACTCTCTTGAGTATAAATGTGTCTATAGGGAAACCAAATTGAAGTTTATTTAACAGAGCTTGAGATAAAGATTCAAATAAAAGCAAGTAAAATGAGTTGGAGACAAAAGATTACAGGTAAAAGAAAAACACAGAACACAACCTGTAGGCTCTAATTATTAACAAGTTACTTTCCTGTCTAAGTAGGTATTCCTTACCCAATGGTCAGTCCTTACTGAATTTGTCCAGACCAGAAAACTGGGTTCCACCTGTCATGAGATATTTTCATTGGTAGAGTATCTCCTCCATAATGGATAATGTCTTACGCCTTTTCTTCTTCTCTTATATAGTTACAGACTAATGTCTCTTAGCCCAGGGGGTTCCCTATTCAGGACTTTCCTTGGGGTTCTTTTGTCTTTGGAAATTCTTAAACCTGCATCTGGTCCAGACAGTAAACACTGGCTTGGTCTGGCTCCATGGCTGCCCATTGTTCTCAGTGTTGATTGATTCAGGTCTGAGATTCCCCGACCCTGGGTGAAAGTTTTACTTACAACAGTTTTGGAACACAATAGCCTACATGTTACGTAACTCTAAAATTGTTTCTCATACCAACATCTCACAATAAACACAACAACCAACTAGTTCTTAGCTTTTGGCAGAGATCACACACAATTTACCCCCTTTGGTAAAATATTGAGAAAATGGTCAGATGCAGGGGCAAATATACCCATCAAGGCGTGCCTGTGTCACAGCGGTCCCAAAGCTGGGAATGGTGACAAAGAATTGCTTTGATAGGGAAAAGTTTTATGCATCCTTTTTTTTTCACTGCAGTTGGTTTCATACCATACAGATCAGCAGATAGAGAATTCAGTCAATAGGAACCAAAGAGAATAGTGCTGACAGCTAAATTATTTTCCATCCAGTATATTTGTTTCTCTATATTGGTGGGTGATTGTATTAGATTAGAGCTACGTCTGCACGTCAGTAACAGCTATGCAGTATTTCAATATTCTTTGTAAAGGATATAGTCTTTGGTATAGGACATTTTATTGATACAAGTAGTGTCAGGGCTCTGATTATTTGTGTGAAATATTCTTAGTTAACAGTGAGAATAGAATAGAGATTTTGACTACCTTTTAGTATTGAGTTATGATGAGGCTATTATGATAGCAGTATCATTCATACCTATGCAGTTAATGTTGCTTTAGTAATTCCGTCATAAATTCTATGTTTGAGATTTATAGTTCAGTTATAAAAATTCATTCCATCTGTAATTTGGCCTGAAAGATTTCAGCTGCACAGTCCATTTTTAAATCATGTTTTCTAAATGAGATAAAATAAAAATAAAATATTTTTAACTCACACAAGAGAATGGATTTTAGCAATTAATAGTCCACAGCATGATCCAAAATGTTCATAGTATTTTGAAATTCAGAATTCTTTGGTTTGATTCTGATTAGCAAAACAACTTCTGATTGTAAACCTAGACAGTAATTAGAAAAGAAAATTCCATATCCCAACCAGGTCCCTTACAGTTCATGACTGAGATCAGTTTCACTTTCTCTGCTTCTTGCATGTTGAGCAAGGTAATGTGTGCATGTCTAGGGGTAAAAGCTGAAGAGTGTACGTAGGGGTGCAGTGGGAAGAGGAGTAGCAGAAAGTCGAGAAACCCTCCAACCAACTACAATAGGAAGTGCTCCCGCCCATCTGTCACGGAGTGTGGGGTGCTTTCAAAGCTGGGTGCTTTGAAGGACTCTGCATTCCCTGCTTCTGCCATGGGAGCAGGCAATACAGCTACCCATCAGTCCTAGCTGAGGAATATGGGGGCACATGTGGTGGTCACCTCTCCATAAAGCAGCTCCCTCTTTCTTACATCCTCTTCATCTCTGGAGTCAACCAGTCCCCCCTGGAAGATCAGGGAGCTATTTTCCTCTGCCACCTTTGGTAAGAAGAAGTGAGGAGGGGCACAACCACTAAAAAGCGAGGAGAGGGTGAAGTAACCAGGAGATGGTGAGGTTCAGACCATGTAGTCTCCCCAGGAATAATTCCATTTGTCAGGAACTACAGGATGGAGATGTGTGGCGGTTAGACGGGGATGTGGAGCTGGATTGGGATTTAGGGTCAGAGAGAGAGAGAGAGAGAGAGAGAGGTGATGGATGACAGGATTGGAATAGAAGGTATTGAGAGGAGCTGGGGATCTGTCTGGAGATTTGAAGGGCACAGATCAAAAGGAGCAAGAAGGGTTTGGGAGATACCGGGTTAGTCACATTATATCTCAAGCCCAGCTACGAGATGGGCCACTCATCTAATTCAAAATCTGCATTTGGCAAACAACGTAACTGGCGCGAGAGTGGGATCAGCTTCCAGAAAGGAGGAAAATGTGAGATATTCAGGGAGTTCATCCCTGCTCCAGCTTTCCCTGAGGGTTTGTGATGGGGTGTTCACCCAACACTCTCCTCAGAGGGGTTAATGGAGGCCAGATGGGCCAATTAATCTTTTAGGCTATAAAATGGGAGAATTAAGGCTGTTAGGGTAAACTCATCTGTGCGGGAATAGGCGGGGCTCCTGTAAAGCCAGGAAGCTCATAGCACAAAGCGTTTCTGCGGTCAGTCCCTGGAAAAAGGGAGGTATGTTTGAGGCTACAGAGGCAAATAGCCTACAGTTACTCCCGGGGAGGAGGGAGTTGTGAGGATGGCAAACTCAGAGAGGTGGGGAGAGCTAAAGGTAAGGAAATGGTTCAGGTAAAGACAGTAAGGTCCAGGAGGGAACATACCTTGGCTGCTGACTAGAATGTCCCTGAGCTGGAACCTAGAGTAGAGGGTAGGCCTGGGTTCCCCTACTAACCACTGCAGAAATGGCACCATAGGGGCAATGAATGGGAAGAATGCCAGAGACTGCTAGTGAGAAGAGATTTTGATACCCCAGGAGGGTATAGTGACCTGGCTGGAGGACCAAGTCACAGAGAAGGAACACCTGGAATCGCAGAGATTGAGAGAGAGAGTGGCAGGAGGGTGTGAAGTCAGCAGCAGAAGGGGTTCCAGACCCGGAAGGAGTTAATCCCAGAGTGGCAGGCACCCACTAGTGGAGAATGAACCCCGTGACAGGGGTCCACAGGGTTGTCTTTCATTCCCTTCTCTTCCCCCACCGCACCTCATTTCTGCGTAATCTCATATGTAGACACAAACTCAACTACCATCTCTATACTGATGACTCACAGATCTACCCTCTACTGCAGATCTTTCTTCTTCTGTCCATACTAAAACTCGGCCTGTATCTCTGATATCTCCTCATGGATGTCCAGCTCAACTTGGCTGAGCCAGAGCTTTTAATCTTTCCCTCCAAGTCCACCCCCTTCCCACTTTCTTTCTGGATCACTGTGGATAACCCCAGCATGTTGGCTATCACTCATCTTGCCTATAAGTTGGGTGTCATCTTAGACTTGGAGCACTGTGTAGACCCTCACATCCAGGCTATGTCTAAATCTTGCAGATTCTTTCAGCCTTTCCTATCTCTCCACGCAGCTAAAACTTTTGGCCAGGCTCTTTTCATCTTGCATCTTGATTACTGCAACATAATTTTCTCTGGCTTTGATAAATACAATCTTGCCCCACTCAGATCCATTCAGAATGCAGCTGCAAAGCTCATTTTCCTGGCCTGTTACTTTGACCATGTCACTCCTCTCTTTGCATTTCTCCACTAGCTTCCCATTCTCTGTTGTATCAGACATAAGTAACTTGTCTTCACTTGCAAGGCCATGCACGGCATATCCTCACCCTACCTATCATCTCCCATTCACAACGGAAATGTTGACTCCCACCTCCAATTGGCCCACGTGGTCAGTCTCCTCCGGGCCCACTCTGCCCCAGGTCCTGCCCCCACCCTCCCCCTTCTCCCAAGTCCCCACTCCCGCCCCACCTCTTCCCGCCCCTGCCCCATCTCTTCCCTGCCTCTTCCTGCCCAGTTCCGCCCCCTCCCCTGAGCATGCCCTGTCCCCACTCCTCCCCCTTCCTCCCAGAGTCTCCTGCATGACATGAAATAGCTGATTGCGGCAGGTGGGAGGCGCTGGGAGGGAGACGGAGGAGATGATGGGCAGGGCCACCGGCTGGCAGGAGGCGCTGCGGGGGGAGGGGGTAGCAGGTTGCCGGTGGGTGCTAAGCACCCGCTAATTTTTTTCAGTGGAGTCAGCGCCTATGCCGTGTACTCCCGCATCTGTCTATATTCATATTTTGTCTCTTGTCTTATACTTAGATTATAAACCATTTGGGGTTGGGGACCATCTTTTTGTTCTGGGTGTGAAGGAAACACTCAGCATTTCCAGCCAGTAGCTGTCAGGACAATGGGCCAGATCCATGTCTTAGCTCCAACCCCTTTGCACTCCTCCAGTGGCTCAAAGGGGTCATAAACTAGGCAGCTTGAGGGTTCCCCTGCCGAGGCTGAATCCTTGGGTGGCCTAAAGCTTCCACAGTATGGCAGTATGATACCCAGCCTCCCCTGAGTCAGGCATGTGCTGTGGGAGGGAGAGGTGTGATCACAGGCCACTACAGTGGGCATAATTTAAAGCAGCCCTGAGGCTGCACTAAATTATGCAGTGGGCTAGATTGGCCCCTGACAGGAAAACAAGCACAGGGATGAGAGAAGAACAAAGGAGGCTCAGAGCCCCTTCTGCTCCCCACCTGTTTCCTCAGCTATGCTGAGCAGAGCTCTGGATCCAGATCAACAGTACTTTGTTACATACTGATGTTAGCATCTGTGATATGCAACAGCCCTCACATTTCTAAAGCTAAGAGTGATAGGTATGGAACATACTCCAGCCTTATTGGTCTCTTTTCTGGCCACTTCCTTGAGATGTGACAAGAGGCATCTGTAGCTTGGTGCCACTTAATCTCAGAGGTTTAGTTCAGAAAGGCTGTCTGATGAGGAGGAATGGCTAAAATCGTCCAGCAGCATCAGTTTCTCCTCTGACATTTGCTTTTTGAAAGGACTCGGATCATCCTAGTCTTTTCAGTGAACACTGAACAAACCCTGCCTGCTCCCATAATAAGGATAACAAGTGCCATGCGGAGGTACTCTGCTGTATGACATCTTGATTAACCTGTTTCTGTGCACAAGACATGGAGTGCACACTAATCGCTCTCACTTCCTCAGGCTTTCCTGCACTTGTAGTTCAGACAGTCCAAATCACTGCACCAGAAACTCGTTGGGGAAAACAAATTGGAAGAATTAAGATAGATCACTGCACCAGCCACACATCAAGTTTCTGCTGACGTTGTTTTAAAAAGAATGGGGGCAAGGGGAAATTCTAAATGGAGAGGCTTTATCCACAAGGGAAAGGCAAAGACAGTTTGGGACTCTTAATATCTACTGCATAATCAGTTATCACTGCATGAAGAATGGTAGCCCCAATTTGTGACTTGCCAGTGTCCCTAATTTAAATTAAATAGAACAAATGGCTGCCACTATCCCCTTCATTACATAGCTGCAGCGTGTTGAGACGAGCGATCCAAGCATGCAGTGCTCAGCCTGAGAGGAAACCCAATTGCATCGAGGTGGAGCACTGTGTGCTGGGACCTTAGTCTATAGCATTGTAGCAGTCCATGATTTTTACTTTTGCCTCCCCTGTTAAATACCTGCTGTTATATGGTGTATTTCAAAGCTTGACAAAGGAGGTAAATATAATTATCCCCATTTTAAAGACGGGCAAGCTGAGACATAGGGTGGTGAAGTGACTTTCCCAAAGTCACACAGCAATCCAGTGGCAGACTCAGGAATAAAATTAAGTTCTCCAGAGTCTCGGTCCTGCTCCTCTGTGGCCTGGTCTACACTTAGTTTGACCCAGTCACTCAGGGGTGTGAAAAATCCACATCCCCTAGTGTAGTAGCTAACACCTAACACCCAGTATAGATGCAGCTGGCCCATCATAAGAATGCTTCCGTTGATCTAGTATTCCTACACCAACAGAAAAACCCTTCTATTGATGTAGCCTGTGTCTACGGTATGTTGTCATGTTGGCATAGCTACGGCGCCATGGTAGAGTCCCCTTAGTGTAGACATCGTCTTTATCACTCAGTGTTCTGAGCGCTTCTATGGCATTAACATAAAGATTTCATACTTAATTGCACTGGATTTGCATTAGGAAGTGGAAGTCATGCTTCAAATTCACTGATACAGCCTAATCCCACCAGGATTTCGGAAGTTTCTTAGAACTGGATTTATAAGTTGTACAGCTACAATGACTATTCCTGAAGAGACTAGATGCTGAGGAGGAGAAAGAATCTTTTCAAACATAAACCTAGCAGTTCCCATCTCATGCTCCTTACATGAGAAATAGCAATGCCAGGATTTTGCCCTTGTATTACCCTTGGCAGATATATGGCGCATGTTTGTCAGACAAATAAACCTCTCTGGGTGTGTAACAGTATTTTGGACTATGCGGGAGTCAGCCTCCCATCCCAGGTCAACTGACTCGGGTTAGTGGGGCTCCCACTAGTGCTCTAAAAATAGCTGTGCTTTGAAGTTACAGCTTGGACTGGAGCTCAAGCTCTGAAGTCTGAGGGGAAGAGGGCTTCAGACCCTGAGCCACAACTTCAGATTCTGTCTGTGCAGCTCCTTTTAGAGCACTAGAGCACTCCCCACTACTCCAAGTCTGTCAACCCAGGCTGGGAGGCTTGGTCCAGGATGCTTTGTAGACATACTCTAAGGCTTTCATCCACTTTCAAATTCATTTTCAGACAATACCGGATAGGTATCTTAATCACAAAATGCTAATGGAAGGGAATTTGCAGCTCTTGTGTTTGTTACTATTTTTTTTTCCTTTTGGATTGATTCTGAAGAAGAGCTCTGTGCAAAGCTTGTCGCTCTCACCACAGAAGTTGGTCCAATGAGAGATATTCCCCACCTGGCCTCTCAACTTAGGGATAAGGAGACATGCTCTTATACTTCTTTTTTTTTTTTTTTTTTAGAATAACTGTGTTGCATATATTGCAGTCAATGACGATTTGTTTCTGCAACAGCTCAGTTGAGATTATTTGGTAAATTCCATGTAAATGCATAAGGCCCCATTCTCCTGTACACTGGTTGCACACTCTCAGCTGCATTTCATGACCTTCACCTGTGAGTGTCTTCCTCATTCTTTCAAGGAGGAGAAATTTGCCCTCCCAGAGGGTTCATCCCCCCCAAACCTGCAGCACCTTTTCCCAGTTGGGCATCATAGCTCATGAAGGAGCAGTGCTGCCAGTCCCACAGCAATCCTCCCCCAGCAGGGACCACAATTGCCTTTGCAATCCTCAGTGCAAGAGAGAATCCATGCAAGTTACTGCAACCTATCTACAATAGCTTACTCTGCTTTGCCCCAGGTACAAAGATAGAGGGGATTATCTAGCAGATTTTTGCCAGCCAGCCATTAATGGATCTGGGGTGGCCTTAAATTTGAAGTAAATTCATGCTGCAGAAACCTCACTCCTGCCATTTGCATTCCCAGTCCTCCAGCCAGAACCACTCAAACAGAGTTTTCCACTGTTGTCAGAAAAGGAGGAGAGCTCAGGAAGTCTTAGTAATTGCAGAATCTGGCATGTTACCAATGACAGCTCCTCAGGGTAAGCAATTGGGTTGTTGCTACTGTAGAATATTTCTGAGCATACATTTATACAAGGCCTAGTCAAAAACATTTTATCAAAATTCTCCCATCCCTGTTGGCAGTTCCTGCTGCTCACTCTCTGTTTCTGCCATTAAGGGGTGGTGTTGAAGAAACCTTCCTCTACGGGCACTCCCTAGACTCATGGGCATGGATCAATCTGCCTCATTTGTACCCTCTACTCACTGGCAAGTTTCCTACTTCCAAAAAACCTATGCTCTCTAATTTAGAGTTGTTGACTGTTTATTTTAACTTCCTTCTTCCCCCACCACCACAGTGGGCATCACTAGCTGTTCCTTATCCAAAAGGCCTGCAGGTTATCTTGGCTAAAGATGATTGGATGCAGTCACTGGTTGGTGACATTTTTGTTGTTGGAAATTAGTATTTAATAACTAAGCTTGACATATCTGACTGCCTTCATCCAGTGAACAGTGTAATCAGCGGGAATGGTACAGAGAGACTACGAACAGAGGTTTGACTTTATGAGCAAATATAATGTGTAGACAAACTGTTTTTTAAAAATTCTTTCTTTTAACCAGTTGAGCCACAAAGCTCCCACAGAGAGGTATAACTAGTTGCCAGGAGCGGCAGTGGCGTGCTGATTGATGATTGTGGAAGTTCTTGTGATGTAAGATCGTGCTGAGCCTGTTTCTGCTCCACTTTAAAATCTGCAGCATCTTTGTAGTACCAAAAAAAAAAGAAGAAGAAGAAGAATGGCATCAACATTATTCTGGTTAGAAGACTAAATAATAAAGAATTCTGCAGTGTGGCTAATGCAAAAAATCAACACTGAACACACCTCGCTCAAACTCCCTTCCTTAATGCTGGAGTGACACTGCTGAGAAATCTGCCTTTTAAAATTATATTAACTCTCAATAAAAGAAATGGACAATAACCTATTTTTAAATGAGAAGGAGGAAAGTTGTGCTTCCATTTTGCTCACTACTTTTAAAACTAAACCCACTGCCGTTCTTGGCTGCTTCTGCTTTCTTGTTTTGTTATGTCTTAATCAAAATGATCACTGTGTTTAGGAAGAGCGTGAGTCTTTAAAGACCTCAGTTTCAGAAGTTCAGAGCACTCACCACTCTTGTTAAAGTCAGTTAGCATGGCATGTGCTCAGCACCTCTGAAAATCGAACCATAAATTGTCCCAAACATAGAAGACAGATGTCTTGTGTATTTGTTGATGACTGATATAGATGTTTTCCCTAGGTCAAGGTTGGTATTGAGGGGACGCTTACACAATTTCTGACTTTTGTACCTGTTCTATGGGTTAAGTCTTCAGTTCTAGCAATCTCTATCCTTCATGACCACTGAATAGCCTCTATTAACCAAAAGAAAGGACAATGTATTGTTTAGTCTTGTATATTTGAATGAAACTCTCTGCTAATGCTCTATAATATATCTGACCAGAATAGAGTTATGTGGACATTGCAAATATATAATTATGTGGCTGACAAATGCACATTTCTAGAAAGCATATGATCGGGAGAATTTTGTGATAGTCCTTGACATTTTAATCGTACAAAATTATCCTGTAATAATTAGTAGACATTTTGCACAGTTGGAAGGCTAGAGGGCATAAGGAGAAAGGGGGCCTTTATAATCTCAAATGCACAGCCGTGCAGTGCACCTGAGCATTTGAAGGCAATATTAAATCCCGTGATTTATTTGTAAAATTACTATGAGAGTTGGAGGAAAACCACACAAAAATGATTGAAACTACAGAAAAAGGTAAATAATGTTTTATACAAAGGATAATGAAAATTACAAAAAATGAACAGAAAATGGGAACTATGCATTTCCTAGCTATGATGTTGTAGAATATTGAGAAGTTAGACCCAGGAAAAAGTTTGTTTAGGAAGCAGGAAGATATGAGATAAATTTTCTTGATTCCCATCCTACCTCTCACTGCAATAAATATATTCTTGATGGATCCTAGCAAGTTCTTTTTCGTGAGGAATTGGGTGCTCATGACACTAGAGTGGTTTATGGTGGGATTTCAAAAAGTGTTTAGAACTTTTCCATTCAAGTCAATGGTAAAAGCTCCAATGACTTCAAAGGAAGAAGAGTTAGGTCAGTGCTGAGCACTTTTGAAAACACCACTCTTAGAGTCTATTTGAGATGAAATCCAGCTCATATTTTCTTCACATTCATCTTAATATGCATACTGTGCAGACATTCACGTAGAATTAATTCTGATCTCTCAGAGGGTATGTCTGCCCTTTGAGATGGCATTGTGATTCCCACCTTCATGAGACATACCTGCACTAGCTCTGGTGGAGGTACTGTGCTGAGAATATCAATGATAGCACCAGAAGCAGGAGGGGCTAGCCACCCTGAATACACACATCTTGGAAGGGCTTGTACGTGGAGTGACTATCCCTTCCCTCTACTCACATTGTCACAGTTGGACTATTTTTAGCGTGCTACCTTGATCAAAGCTAGCACAGGTATGTCTGCTTGAGCTAGGAATGACACCCCCAATTCAAAGTGTGGATGTACCCATAGTCACAAACAGAGCTTTACACAAAACGTTTATTTCAGCTGAACTGGGTAAGAAGTGTAATCCTGACAGGGACAGTCTTAGGGAAAATGGTGCCCTGGGCGAACTTGTGTTTTGGTGCCCCTGAACCCCAGGGGTGTTGTGCCCCCCATTTCCCCAAGCTCTTGTGGTCATGGTGCCGCCCATTGCCCACGGCCCCCACGGGCTCCCTGCCCCCCATCACACCTGGGCTGCCTGCCCCCAGAACCCGCTGCCTCCCCCCGCCCCCAGTGCTTAATTTGTATTGATGGAGGTGCCAGGAACAGATCCTGCAACCTTCATGAGTTCAGTGGGATTAAATATACGGGTAAGGACTCCTTGCAGAGTAAAGGTTTCAGGATCAAATCTCTGGCTCCTGCTGATAGATTTCTGCATGCTCTCAAGAATAAAGTAAGGGAAGGAGAGAACCCAGGCAGACAGAGTGGGAGATGGACCCATCTTGTGCTACTGCAGGGAAGCTGAGAGATAGTAGTCACTGATAAAATTGAACATGATTTCAGGACTCTAGTCTGATGCATATGTCTGAAATTATTTGTAAAATACATAATAATAATTAATAACTCTTTCTCCCCTAAACCCTCCTGTGTCCCTTTTCCCCACTCCCCTTCTAAGTCCCCTTCTCCCTTAACCCCTGCACCCCCCTCATGCACCCGTAACACTGCATACCCCTCCTGTGTCTCCTTCTCCTCTAACCCCTGCACTGTGCCCTTTTAGTCCCAATCCCTGCACTCCCCTCATGCACCCCTAACACTGCATTCCCATCCTGCATCCATATGTAGAAACTGACCTGGATGCACAGAGTTGCTGGTATTGCTGCTCGCTCCCTCCTCAAATGTTGCTCCTCTTTCCCCCCTCCCCACCCCCACCCCCAGGTGGCTGGGAGGGAAGAGCAAGGAGCAACACCAGAGCTCCGTGTGTCCAGGTCATTTTCCCCACCTGGGCTGCGTAAGGAGAGGGCAGGAGAGCAGCAGCTCCTGATGCTCACCTCTCAGCACAGCCCAGGTGGGGAAAGTGACCTGGATGCAGGGAGTCCTGGCTTTGTTCCTCACTCCCCTCCACACAACCCGTAAGGAGGCAGAAACATTGGAGGGAGCAAGCAGTATCTGTGTGTCACTGCTTGCCCCCCACTCACATTCCTCTGCCAGAAAGAAGCAGGGAGAAATCTGGGCATATACCTCCCACCTTGCATTGCCTCTGTGAGTTTGTGGAGCTCTTCTGCCTACTAGCAGTGTGTATCTCTATGCTGCCACACAGTGGCCCATGACCACAGTGCCCTAAGTGGTGGCCCTGGTGTCCCACCCCTAAGGCTAGACCTGAATCCTGGCCCTGTTGAAATCGATAGAAGTTTTGACGTTGTCTTTTAGAGGGCTAAAATTTCACTTGAGGTGTCCAGAGATGTAGCTTTGTTTCACGGGTGAGATGTGCAAGCCCTCCTATTTGTACTCAGTGCTTAAAGGTAAAGGTCTGTGTTTGAAATTTATATATATATTAATAAAATATAAGCAAAGGCAAACATTCCTATAGATTTGTACTAATTATGTAAATTGCAACTAACTCCAACATGAATCATCAAAATCTTTTTTAAAAGCTCTAAATATTTTTAAATGGAAGACGTATGCATCACATAACATTTTTATGCTAGAAGTTGAGGTTTCTAGAGCAAAGATGTAAACTTTATTCTTTGATATCCTCACTGAGGTATACAGTGTTTCTTTTTCTATCCTTTCTTTTTTTTTTAATAAATGTCACCAAGGATAAACCCATGTGGCTGTATTTTTCACTTCAGATGTAAAATTCATACCTCGCTTGTGACTTATGCAAGGAAAAAAAAGCTTCATTAAACAGAGCTCCAACTTGTCTATAAATAGTGATTTGCAGTGTGGGAGCACTTTCCTTTGAAATCATTAGATCTTTGCAGCCAAAGTATTTTTATCTCCTTGAAAAATTCCACTTATTCCCTCCTCATCATGAGAAAAACCAGGATTATTAAAAATATGTTTCTTAATGATCTAGGCCATGGCAAAAAGTTCTTTTAGTATTTTCCATCCTATAAGCTCTACCTTGCTACAACGTGCAATTAAAGTAAATTTAAAAATAAATAAGTCTGGTGCAATTTATACAACATTTTTGATACATTGACTTGCGTAGTGACTTCTGTACAAATTAACTTCAGTACTTCGAGACTTCTTCAGTGTTTCTTTGAAAGATATGCTAGGAAAATTCTACTAGTCAATGGGACTCTATCCTGAAACACTGAAATAAAGGGGTCTTTTGCCATTGATTTCATTTAAATCAGGATTGCAGCCCAGATAACAGTGCTGGCTCAAAATTTTTTGCAACCTTATGCATAGTGAAATATTTCCATGTTTCTCCATGCAGTCTTGCTCACACAGCAATTGTTCAGTCAACATTATATAACTCTGTTTTGAACCCCATGATGAAGGATGAATATGAATTAATCACTGTCATGTAAGTTTGTAGTTGCCTTGTGACCAGTGATCCTGAATGAATGAATGAATGAATGAATGAATGGGAGATCTTTAAGAAGAATTTATTAGATGGCCAAAAAAACACAATTCCACAAATCAAGGAGCACAGCTTTGACTGAAAGCCCATGCTGGTACAGTGGCAAAGTGAAGGCAGCACTTAGAAGTAAAAAAGCAATATATCAGTGGAAAAAGTGGAAACAGATAGCAATCAATATACATTTGATGTTATAAAGTATAGAAGACTGAAAAGGGAAGCTAAAGACATCAGGGAAAAATCCATGGCTAAGTGACAGGGCTAAGGTCAATAAGAAGAGGGTTATGTATATGAAGAACAAGAGAAACCTGGGAACTCTATGATCATAATTATTATGAATGTATGTATTAACATGTATTCATTCATTCATAACACCATAATTTTTGGCTGCCGAGCTTGAGATGTCTAGGGCCTGTTTTTTTTTTTCATTTGCTAAGCACCTGCAGCTCCAAGAATTGATGTGGAATTCTGAGGGCTTAGTATCTCTATATATAACTAGCCCCAAGGTAAATAACAGAAGTTAAGAAACCAAAAAATGAGGCACAAAAGTATAATTTTTGCTGCTGATGTTTTTCTGTTCTAGGCACCAGTTCATTTTTCTTGTAAGATTAGTGCAAACCCTGCAGATTAGATTTTATAAGAGAGGTCAGAAGTGTGAATGATTGTAGAGTTGGCCCTAATCTATGAATTTTGGTCCAAATGCAAACTCTCCCAAATTTCAGTGGTGTTTATATCCAGCTTTTGATTTGAGGTCTTCCTCTAGTAAATACACAGTAGATATCATATGACTAAAGAGACTATGTGGCACAATCCCATTTCTTCATATGATGTCTCCTAGGAACTTCTGTCAGAAGACCTGAAATACTTTGGCTTTGAAAATGTTTGGCGTTGTTGTTATAGCTACAAAATATGTTGTATTATTATACCACGTAGAATGTATTGAAAGTATTGGAAAAATAGTGCAAAGGAATGAGTGCTGAGTGTTTGGAGTGATGAGAAAAGTTGAATGAGTATGACATTCTCAAATCTGTTCTTTTGCTCAACATAAAGGTTAAAAGACACTTGTTCAGTGTTTCATGACACACTTATTCAGAACACTAAGCTACTGGGGAAAAAACCTGCATTTCAAGAAATATGTCTATGTCACTGAGTCTGAAGCTAGAAATAATGACACCAGTACACTTTTTTTTCTTAAAAGTGACTATTTTAACCCTTAAAAATATTTCTACAAATATATCATAGTTTTTTTAAAAAAAAATATGGTCACCTTATATAGGAGGCCCATAAAATGATTGAGACATTTATATTTTATTTGATATGTGGTAGTATTATAACATCCCATCTGCATTTATAGACAGGCATACCCCAAATACTTTCCAGCCTACTGTGTTGTTAATATCATTCTCGAAAATAACATCACAGGAAGCTGCTGGAGTGGCTGCACTTATAAAGTTTGCCCAGGCGTAAGAGATGTTATTTCCTTTAACCATTAAACGAAGGTGCTCAAGGTAACAATAGTAAAACTTGGAGAGCAGATTAATCCCTGCAGAGAGCATTTGGAACGATTTACTTAATCTGAATGAAAATTTAATCTCCTTTGTAGAAGATAGGGATGGCTCCTATACAGCAGCACCACTTATTAGACATTCCCTATGGAATGTGAAGTATATCAAGCAGTACATGGGCCTTAATTGTGATTACACTTTATTGCCACTTAGACTATTAAGTACTTAAATTACCAGATAACAGAATCTATATTCTTAATAGTAGAAAAGTGTTAACGGTAATTCTACTAAATATTTCAGCCCTGTTCCAACAATCTCGTGGAGGAAAGTTAATGATCATAATCCAAGTAAAGCCCGTCTGAGAAAGTCCCAAGCTGTTCTTGAAATACCTAATGTGCAGCTAGAGGATGCAGGGATGTACGAATGTAAAGCTGAAAACTCGCGTGGAAGGAATGTCTTCAGAGGACAGCTACAAGTATACAGTAAGTGTGTATCCAGAAAGTACTATGCAACATTTTGCAGTAATTTGTCCATACTTAGGGCTGCAGATACACATGAAATAAAGCTGCAGCCAATTAAAAAAGAATGGGTTCTTTCTTTATATAAAATCAATTTGAAATTATCACTACCTATATTTGTTAGTAAATGACTCATTAAATATTGAGTTGCAAGCAGAGCTGGCTGAAATTGTTTACAACATTTTCCCTCAAAAATTCAACAGAAATAGGGGATTTCTTCCCCCAGATTTTTTCCCAGTTTTACAGCAGGTTGAAACTTCTTAAAACCAGTAATTTAAAAAAATGTTTGCAAAATATTCTACTGTTTCTGGACCTCTCAAAATCATGCTGGCAATAAAAACTACATACTACACCACTCTCTCATGACGTCCGTATATGATACACATAATAGAAAATCTTTTTTAGAAATGCGTTGGAAAGATCTGTTTAATGGTTATATTGCAGTTATTTCTTGTATTCCTCTGTCTATTAATCCAAATTACTTTGAGACTGACTTTACAAGGATCAGGAGAGAACTGCTTACGTTCTCAAAAGTCATCTTCAGTGCTTCAGTTCTTGGCAAATTCAGTCTGATTTTCAAAAAGTTCTGAACATCTGCCATCTCAAAATCACCCTTTTTAAGGTGTGTCTAGGTGGGCACACCTAGACCCTAGTTTGAAGAACCAAAACTCACTTGTCACTTTTGAAAATTTAGGCCAAAACATTAAAAACTTATGACCTTATACATAAAAAAAAACATGGCTATTGACATAGGTAGTGTCTACACTGAAGGGGTACAGAGACACAGCTGCACTGCTGCATCTGTGCCACTGTAAGGTTTCAAGTGTAGACAAGCCCTTTATACCTCATAATGTAGATGACCTTTTGGGGCTAGAAGGAAGTGGTGCATGTCTCATTGCAAAGCTAGAGATCTTCCCTTTTCAAAGCTGATGTAATTTGTTGGAGAAATTATACAGCTGAGAGAGAAAAAAAATGTTGTGGAAAGCTGACTTTAAAATATTATTTCAGGAATGGCACATTTTTACCTGTGTGAGAATATCAGATACCAGCACAGTGTGAGTGTTTACCAGTCAGATGCCTTGTTTCACAGTATTTTATTAATAAATATAGTGTTTTGTTAACACACACTTACTTTTATATCTTTCAATTATATGGGTTTTCACTTTTACCATACCTTGAATCATATAGTCAGACATCAGAGGTAAAAGAGTCCTACCTCATAAGGTCATCTAGCAAATCTCTCTGCTAATGCAACATTGTTCCATTCAGGACCTTCTCCGGTGTTCTAGACTCATTTCAAATGTCCCAAACAACAGGGTTCTGATACTTCATTTGGAGACTGTTCCTCAGCCTAATGGATCACTTTAAAAAAAAGTATTTCCTGATATTCAGCCTTAATTTTCCCTTTCTTAATTCCATTTGATTATTCTCCACTGAATAGGATAATCACAATAAATAATTCTTCTGTCTTTGGTACTTACATCTTTCAAATATGTATACACTGTTAGGATGGATGGAGTTCATTTTCCTTGTAATTCAAATCTTCCAGTTTTGTAATCATCCCTGTCCCCTCTAGCTTGTTGATGTTTTTTTCTAATCGCACCTCAGGCCTACAATGAGTGAGTGTCACAATCTCATTGGATGAGGCTTCCGCTCTTTTCTCATTCATACCTCCTCCAGCCAGGGCCAAGGGCAGCTTTGTGGGTTTTATATGCAAAGGGGTGCTGGGAAGGGCTTGCCCCATTTCTCTCTCAAATGTAGTGGCTTGCACCAGTCTGACTGGGCATGTCATTCATAATGCGATTTCTGCCCTAACCTTCTGAGGTTTCCACTGAAAACAAGACTCCAGGGCTGGGAACCACTCTGATCTCTTCCACGGACAAGAATACAAAACTTCTCCGTGTATTACAAATGCTTATTGTCAATGGTCTCTGTTAAAGAGTGACAGCCCTTGTTTTTTAGCAATATCATTTCTCTTTCTCCACAATATTTTGTAAAAGCACTCGTGTTCCAGTACATTTTAGCTGAGCTACAAGGTGTCTCCCTGGTTCTCCTCCAATAATAATACTAGCTGTTATATAGCACTTTTCATCAGTAGATCTCAAAGCATTCTACAAAGAAGGTATCATGAGCTTTCATTTTACAGATAAGGAAACAGGCACAGCAGGGTGTAGTGACTTGTCTAAGGTCATCTGACAGGTCAGTGGCAGAGCTATGACTACAACCCAGATCTCCAGAGTCCCAATCCAGTGCTCTACCCACTAACCAGCACTACCTCTCTCATTAGCAGGGATGCAGATTCTGTTTCTTAGTAGGAAGCAAATAGTTTTTGGTGCCCATAATGCTGCTCCTGAAGGTCAGGAATCAGTCTACAGAGAACATTTCTTACCTGAATAATGCTGCTATCCCAAACCCGACACCATCATGAGTTCTCTCTAGTCCCTTTATGTTTCTGTGATTGCCAAAAGGCCATTTTCCAACCACAGTCTTTTATGGACACTTTACAGGTTGTGTTAATTTGCAGCCTGTGGAGTTACAGTAGAACAAGCTCTCTAATTTTAAGAAGGGGAGGCCTGCTGCAGATTATTGTATTTTACAGCCTATCAAATATGTGAGAAAATGTGATTTAAGAGACCAAATGCAGAGCAGAAATTCACTTACCCTCACTAAGGGAAAGGAGACCCAGGCTAAGGTCTGCACTCTAGCAAGTAAGTACCTGGGGTGGAAAGTAGCACTCATGATTAAAGACAAATTATAAGCACCTACCCATAAGTACTTAAACATACCCACAAATCAGTTAAGGTTGCAGGAAGTGAAGTGTGCCCCCACTGGCCATGGAACACACGATATCACTCCCACTGTCCCGTTCTAGAGACAGCAGCAGAGCCTCATGGATTCTACAAAATCAGAAATCCATTTTCAGGGCTGGTTTGTGGGTTTCTGGTTGAGCAGAGTACAGTTCAGCCAAGTTTTACTATATGGCAATCACAGTTTGCTTTGCTGCTGCTATTGTTATGGTAGAGACAAGGTAGGTGTGGTAATATCTTTTATTGGACCAACTTCTGCTGATGGAAGGAACAAGCTTTCGAGCTATGGAGAACTCTCCTGGGACCAACACAGATCCAACTGTACTGCAGACAACATGGTTATGGTGGGATTTTCTAGCATCACTTGGAACAGAGTTTGGTACTATACTTCTTATTTTAAAATACACTTAAATTGAATGATTTATAGTAGAACACATTGTCATGTCTCAGGCACTCATGTTTCTGGAATAGGAGATGGTTGTCTTAGGGTCACGGGCTCATATGTAAGCCATCATTTCTTACAAGAGAGTTTCTTTTACAGCTTCAGACCAGGTCGCAGCACTAACACTGTCATACTGAGAGTCACACTGATTTACATATGTCCTTAGATAGATACTAGCTTGCTGTCAGTTTTAATCTTACTCAGTTTGCAGTTGCATTTGATCTGGTTCACCAAGGGATATTTTGGGAGTGCCCAGAACACCAGGTCTGCTTGGCTAGTCTGATGCAATCACAAATTCATTTAATTCCTGTTTTACCTAATGCCAACATCCAGCTGTAGTACGATTGTGTGATGCAGCTGATATTTTGGAAATGATCTCAGTGCTTGGCTGAAATTCAGTCCTGAGAGTGACAAGACCATTTAAAAATACATTTTGATAAAACCAAAGATATCCTCAGCAGACCAAATGTACTTGCCTGCACTGCATTTTGAGAGCTGTGATTTTTCAAATCATCTGGTCATCCTGTAATTTGCAGTGACTTCTATTGAGGCTCAAATTGATTAACAGTAGAGAGTAAAAAAATGTGTATTTGTACAGGGAAAATAGATCATTCCCCTTAGCAAACTAGTTAGGGAACGTCACAAATTCTGACTTACTTAGGATCTGTGGAATTTTCAATATGCATTGCAAAAGGATAATTAAATTAGTCATTACTACTTGCTTTCTTAGGTTGAGTGAGTTGATGTAGAAGCACAGGAGGAATGCATTATAGCTTTTCTCCTCTTCCCTTCTTTTCTTTTCTCTTCTCCCTCTCATTTTCTCCCCTCTTTCTCCTGCCCTTCATTCTTCCCTACCTCTTTTTATCATCCTTCTTTCATTATTTTGCTTCTATATAGACCCACACACCGTGAAAGAGTGGGAAAGGATTTGTGAAATGGAAGAAGGGAGAAATGGTCTGAAATAAATAATATGAAATTCAGGAAGGTCAAATGCAAAGTACTCCACTTAGGAAGGAATAAATCAGTCGCACAAATATAAAATGACTGCAGAAGAGGATCCGGGGTTTACAGTGGATATCAATGAGTCAATAAAGTAATATTCTTGCAAAAAAAAAAAAGAACATAATTCTGGGACGTATTAGCAGGAATGTTCTAAGCAAGACACAAGAAGGAATTATTCTACATTATTCAGCACTGATAAGGCCTCAACTGGAGTATTGTGGCCAGTTCCTGGTGCCACATTTCAGGAAAGATGTGGACAAACTGGAGAAAGTCCAAATGAATGCATGAATGCAACAAAAATTATTGAAGGTCTAGAAAACATGACCTATGAGCAAAGATTGAAAAAATGGGTTTGTTTAGTCTGAAGAAGAGAAAACTGAAGGGGGACATAAGTCTTCAAGGATGTATAAAGTTGTTATAAAGAGGAGTGTGATAAAAGGTTCTTCTTAACCACTGAGGACAGGAGAAGTAGTAATGGACTTAAATGGCAGCAAGGGAGATTTAGGTTAAACATTAGGAAAAGCTTCCTGACTGTAAGGGTAGTTAAGCACTGAAACAGATTTCCTTGGGAAGTTGTGGAATCTCTGTTAGAGGTTTTTAAGGACATGGTCTACATAATACTTAGCCCTGCCTCAGTGTAGGAGACTGGACAAGATGACATATCAAGGTCCCTTCTCAATCCTAAATGTCTATGATTCTGTGCTGTAGGAGACCACTTTAAATGAAGTGGGCAATTAAAGGTTAGCAGCCAGTAACATGTGTGACAATGTTGTAATGAGCCATAAAACAAGGCTCTCTTTAATTCCATGGTTTTTAGTGTTCAGCAAAATTATAAATTTAGGCTCTCTGACTCATTGTTTGAAGGTGTTGTGCTGGTTTCCTTTGAGGATGAGGGCGGATAGCTCAGATATAGAGTGATTGCTCTGTGAAAATGTTCCTCCACAGGTGATATGGTGTGTTTTTGTCATTTCTCATTTTTCTGTGTGAGTTCATTCAAGAGCATAGTGATTGTCTGGTTTCACACACATTGTTATTGGGGCATTTAGTGCACTGGATGAGGTGTACCATGTGTTATGATAGGCATGTGTAGGACTCATGGATCTTGAAAGGGGCAGTGTTGAAGTATTGATCATTGTCGCAGTGGACATATGTCTGCAGGTTTTGCATCTCTTGTTCTGGCAGGGTCTGTGGCCACTTTCAGTTGCTGTATCCTGGTCTGTGGGGAGTTTACTTCTGATGCTTGAAGAGATTTTGGGGTTGTTTGAAAATCAGAAGAGGGGTTCAGAAAAGATTTGTTTCAGGATGTGATCCTCATCAAATATGGGTTGTAATTTTCTGATTGTACCTTGCATGGTTTCTAGTGTGGGGTTGTTGGAGACCCCAGGGTATGGCCACTAGTTAAGTTTCATAGATATTTAGGTCAGAAGGGACCATTATGATCATCTAGTCTGACCTCCTGCACAACGCAGGCCACAGAATTTCACCCACCACTCCTGCAAAAAACCTCACACCTATATCTGTGCTATTGAAGTCCTCAAATCGTAGTTTAAAGACTTCAAGGAGCAGAGAATCCTCCAGCAAGTGACCCATGCTACAGAGGAAGGCGAAAAACCTCCAGGGCCTCTTCCAATCTGCCCTGGAGGAAAATTCCTTCCTGACCCCAAATATGGCGATCAGCTAAACCCTGAGCATATGGGCAAGATTCGTCAGCCAGATACTACAGAAAGTTGAGGGGATGGAAGGCCATAAGGGTCGAGGAAGTCTCCCTGCTGAAGGCCTAAGGGCCTCTTCTCAACCCCCCTTAATAGAAGGCTGGTTTGAGTAAGCTCTTTTGCTCTTAAAACAATGTTGCAGCCGCAGATAATGCCTTATAGTGTAAGGTTTGCTGACGCCAAGTTAAAAATAATAGGAGAGAAACAACTACAAGGAATGTAGTTTTCCTTAGCGATCTTTGTGGAAGGATTTGGTGGTATTTTTAAATGCTTGTGTGAACTTTGGTGTGCAGTCATTTGAGTTTGAGTTCTTTATAGTAAATGGTGATGGAGAGTTGTCTGCCTCATTGACATAGTCATCAAGATTAAGGACTACAATGGTGCCCCTTTGTCTGCTGGTTTGATCACTATTTGGTGGCTGGATTTCAGGGACTGCATAGTTATCCCTATGGTGGTGGAGAGATTATTGTGGATGTAATGTTTGTTGAGGAATTCACAGTCGATTTTTTTTTCCTGAAGTAATCAGTGTAATGATACAGTGTGTGTTTTTTCCCACTGGGCAGCATCCAGTGAGATGATTCTTTTTTTCTTATGACTGTTGATGGGTATGACGGGCTACACTCACCTCTTGTGAGTGCCTCCTGTTGGTTGGGTGTGGTGCTGCAATCTTTTTCTGCTCCTGGTGCCCCCTGTGTGTTGCCAGCCTCATTAGGCAGCCTTCAGTGGCTCAGTCCTCCAGCCAAGTCACACAGTCAAAAATGGATTAACCCTTTTCAGTGTAGCTAAAGTCCTACAAACTATCTGCTCTCACCAGGGTCTTCAGCCCCATCTCTAGGCTGTTCAAGTCTAGCCTTTTTCTTAGGCATTTAGTAAAAGGACCAGATGGAACTGTCAGTCAGCCCTCACCAGGGTCTTCAGCGTTGTCTCTGAGCCCTTTAAATCTAGCTCCTTTTCTTGGGTTATTAAACTAGCCATGTCCCCTTTCTGGGGCTTACACCACTCCAGCATCGGCTGTTGGGGGACCCAGGCCCACCCACTATTCTGGGTCCCAATTCAGGGACTCTATACACAGCAGCTATATACCCCTGCCTCCAGTTTGCTGCTCCTATTCCCTATGCTTTTTCCCACATAACCCCTTTCCTTTCACCTATTACCTTATTGTTACAGTTGCCAGGTCCTCATGTTCCCAGGGCCAGTAAATCAGCCCGTCGAGTTCCTTTTGCCTGAGCAGAGCATCCTTCCTTTCTCCTCTGGTCCCAGCCAGGAATTGACCTGCTCAGGCCCTGCAGCTTCTTTTATCTGAGCCTACTGGTCTCTGATTGGCAGCTTCCACAATGACCATCTAGGCAGGCCTAGAGGACCCACCTCTGCTGCTCCTTCCTGGGGCAGAATGAAGTAGAACTGCAGGGCCTACATCAGGGGGCCTCAAAAAGCCAGGTAAACCTCATCATAGTGGGGATGTCGTAGTTATGGGTAATTTCCTCTTTGTTGTGAAAGAATTCCTTGAGGTGGAGTCAACAGAAAAATTCTAATTTTCCACATGTTAGTAGGGTACTAAGGTTCTGAGGTGGGGCAGAAATTCAGTCCCTTGGAGAGTACATATACTTCAGGTCTAGTTAGGGATAGTCTTGACAGGTTGATAGTGTTGGAGTATCATGTAGTATCCATGCGGTGGGTTCTGGTGTCGTGGTTTCTCCCAGAAGTGGTGTTCTGTTCATTGTGGAGTTGTTGTACTTGGTTCGACTTTTTTGTTTTTGTTTTGAATGGCAACAAACAGTTAGATCCCGTACTTAATGAGGGCCACATCCTGAAAGAAATCTTTTCTGAACACCCCTTTGCTGGCCTTCTGACAACCCCACAGCCTCGCCAAGCTCATTATCAGATATATCCTCCCCACAAACCAGGACACACCGACTCAAAGCGGCACTAGACCCTGACAGAACAAGAGATGCAAAACCTGCAAACGTATCTCCACAACTACGATGATCAACACCTCCTCAAAACACCTTTCATGATCCCTGGGTCCTACACGTCTATCACAATGTGTGGTGTACCTCATGTAGCACATCAAATGCCCCAACAACAATTATGTGGCTAAACCAGACAATCATTATGCTCTCAAATGAACTCACACAGAGAAATGATAAAACACAAAATACCTTATCACACTTTTCACACAATGATCACTCTATATCTGAGCTATCAGTCCTCATCCTCAAAGGAAACCTGCACATCTTCAAAAGATGAGCCTGGGAACTTAAATTCATAACTCTGCTGGACACTAAAAACCAAGCATGTAACAGAGACATTGGTTTTATGTCCTTACAACAATTTGCCACACACTGTACTGCCTGCTAACCCTTAACTGTCCACTTCATTTTAACATGTCCTACTGTATGGGTGAACCCTTTATGCTTAACAGTCTGTCCCATCTTGTATTTAGCTTGGACCCTCTGGTTACCTTCTCCAGACCTGCAGAAGAGCTTTGTGATGCTCAAAAGCTTGTTCCTTTTCTCCAGCAGAAGTTGGTCCAATAAAAGATATTGTCTCACCTGACTTGTCTCCCTCATATCCTGGCACCAACACAACTACAACACTGCAGTAGACTTGATTTACATTCCATGCAGCGAATGCACAATGCAGTAGTTAGGCTTTCAACACTCACCTAGTTACCTATCATGCCAGCTCACATTTTCTCAGCTTCTTGATTGGTGACCTGTCGGACACTAGACAGATTGTTAGATTTATTTTTAAATTCAGTCCACCATAGGTTCTGCTTATTTAAGTGATTTATTGATTCCCCGCTGTCCAGAATAGATCCTTTGCTGTGCTAACTCTGGATTATTATCCAGCCCACCCACAAATATTATTCTGTATTCCTTGAAGTCAATGACATTGCCTCCTTAGTCTCTGCAGTTCCTTGCAGAAAGGATTTAAGTGTTTTATTCTTAAATGTTTTAGTTTCATAGATTAATTTGATCTGGATTTTTTCCTTGCCACTGAACTTTGCCTTGGTTTAACATTAAACCTGGACCCTGACCTGCATAGGCAGACACTTACACCCTCATGCAGTCCCACTGGGGCTCTTTACAGGGAAGGGTTCTATCTATGGGTATCTGATTTACAGGATTAGAGTCCCGTGCTTCATTCATTCCACTTGTTGCCAGCTGACTGCTGGGTGAAAATCAGTAGGCTAGTTAATATATATATGCCCCTCAGTGGTCTGGTCCAATGCTACCTTAAGGGTCTGCCTTCCTATCTCTGACTCACCATGTGATTTATGTTCATGGGGTGCGCTAGATTGTCCCAAGTGTGGACACTGAGTAGCCAGCCCACACCTCTGACATTCACTCCCTGCATACTGAGCACAAGGAAGACCACTTCTGGAAAGAACTGGATGAAACACCTCACCAACAGGCCTCCACAGTTGATTAAATCCTAGTTTCCTGGTGGACTGACAGAGCAACAAGCAGCAGGGACTCCCTACTGAGTCAGGGAGTCAGACATGGTGTTCAGACTCGCTACTGAGATCTTAAAAGTCTGAACTTAAGACCTGCAATATTTCCAGATACTATGATGATGGTCATCAAAAATAAATGCGTGTAATATTAATAATTGCTGCATTAACTATGTCGTACTATATTAGTCTGTTATATGTTATTAAAACATAAAGTCTCTCTAGTACCAGATAGAGTGATACTCAGCTCATAGTCCTGTAGAATCCTTTACTCAAAATTTATTTGGTTCTGTCACTTTTCTTCTTTGACCCTCAGTGTGTCTTTTTTAAATGAGTTTAATCTGCATGTGATTTAATATAGTCACTGATACTAAGATGGACTGCACATTGGTTTACAATCTGTATTTTTAATTGATTAGGTCTTTAGAACATCAACTGAAGTCATGTCAGCCTTTTGTATTTGCATTTATTATGCTATCTCTCTTTTACAGCCTACCCACATTGGGTGGAGAAGCTTAACAATACTCAGTTAGACAGTGGAGAGCAGCTCCGATGGGAATGCAAAGCCACTGGAAAGCCACGACCCACCTATCATTGGCTGAAGAATGGAGTCCCTCTTTGGGTACAGGTATAGTGCTCAATAAGCCACCAGTAGATTGTAGTTTCCGCTTTAATTCAGCGAAAGTGAGCTGGGAAAATAGTGCTGAAGGGGAAATGCTTCAGAAAGGAGATTTTTCTTTTTCTATTCATATTTAAAGCCTTGGATAATGTAGCGCCAGTTTTCCTGTGGGTCTGTCTGTTGAATTATGTCCAAGTATGTGAAAGCAGGTGAGCTGGAAATTTTCACTCTCTACCTGTAATCCAAACAGGATAGCTGGCAGGGCCTTTTTTATTCAGAATCCATGACTCTGAAATGTTCTTGCCCTTACTATCAGTAAACTAGTGATATCCTTCTGAGCAAGATTGGGCAACTTTTGTTTGTTTCTGCTTTTCATTATGATGTTTATGGTTGAGTTGTTTATTATATCTTTCTGAGTGTTTGTGTATAGGGTCATATTGTAAATGGCCCTTGTATGGCTGAGCAAAAAAGTGGACCTGCTCCTTGATGTGTAAGTTACACCAGTGTAGAGTCCATAAACACAGACTCCCTTAAACATCACCAGCTACATGTATGTTAAATATGACATGGTATATTCTTATTATAGCTCTCACGTTCCTCATCATTAATGCACTAATACAAAGTATGGCTTTTTCTCAATAGCCATGTCTGATTTTTGCATCTGTAAAAATCTGATGGTTTAATAACTCTTTTGTGAAAAGCAAAGCCCCCACCTCTCATGCCAATATCATTGGCCTGTTCCATCAGGGAATTCCAGGTCCTTACTGCACTGATCTGACAAGTTTTAAAATAAGATCTATGTTAGAGTGTTTCTCTATGCAAATGACCAACATTGGCATGGTCTGGATTTTTTTCTTTCTTTCAACTGAGTCATCACCTCATCTCACGTTGTTTTATTTTTATGCAGCATATTTCTATTCTTTATCGCCTCCAAATGCTAAGAGGAGTAAAAAAAAATCGTTTGTAGACTCTTCATGCATTTCTAGGTTAAAACAAAATTGTTCAATTCTGGAAGAAAATGTCTCCATATGTTAATAAATTCATAGAATGGATTTATAAATATAAAAGATGTGCTATGCCTTTCTTTTCAGTGAACACTTCATCTATCTGTGAAAATCGACCAATTATGAAAACAATGAGAGAGCAAACATATAAGGCAGTTTATTTTTGACGTCCTGAGGCACTGAAAACAAGTTTATATGCCTTAGCTTTTCCATATCTGCCTTTCTGGAGGTGGGTGGAAAATCAGTCCAGACTTTGAAGCACTTTTAATCTCTGTGCTTTCGTGGTCTTGAGATTTTCCAAACAGCCAATACAGACTTCGCAAATTCCAGTTCAACTTGAAACTCAGACCTCAAAAAAGAGAAGGGTATTGATTAATCCCATATACATTTTCAAATGCAATTTTATTAATATATTTTAACTCACACCTAATAGTCTTTAGTAATGAAACTGAAGAATGTATTGCACCAGCTCAAATTATTCATCATATAGCCACATGCAGTGCAAATTTCCCTACACAGCTGTCAGTGCACCTTGCTTCTGACCTTCAGCAATTATTTTCTATTAATAGGCCTTTTCAGATGAGATGCTGCAATTAATACAAAGGCAACTTGATCCTGCTACCCTTACTCACATGAGTAGTCTTGTATGAAAACAGTGCCATTCCTGTGAATGAGACTACTCATGTGCATAGCGAAGTATTGCAGGTTTGGGCTAGTAATGTGTTCGATTATATGGTGGGTTTGGTATGTAAACAAACATTCACTATGGACTCTTTTGAGACCACCAAACACATTTCCCTTGTGACCTAAACTACATCTGAACCCTGGTTCCTTAGCGAGGAAGGTAACTCATTGCTGAAGGTTGGCAGAGTACTCTTTGCTGAACCATTTTTAAAAAGCAAGTTGATGTAGTGGATCATGGGGAAAAAAACAGTGCTCAGGGATGTTGCATTTACATTCAAATAAAATAACCAAGAGGGAAATTCATTTTTTGGTCTTTTCGGACCCCAAAATATTTTTTGTTTCTCATTCTCTAGAGAACAAAAGGAAGCAATCCAAAAAATTCACTCTAGTAAATTGCTAAATTATATTTTAACCACATTGATTTATTTTATTATTTTATTTTACTTTATTGCTCCCTTGCCTAAAACTAAGAACCCAGCAAATCCACTTCATTTGTTTGCTTTTGTAGAATTATTTTTTTCATTCCATTACAGAGCAGGGTTGAGATGGTTAATGGTGTACTGATGATCCACAGTGTGAATCTCTCAGATGCTGGAATGTACCAATGCTTAGCAGAAAATAAATATGGAACCATTTATGCCAGTGCTGAGCTGAAGATTTTAGGTGAGTAATGTCTGAACAGAATAGGATTGCTCTCATCTTTCTTTTTGATAATTACATGGCTCCATGGTCTGTCATGATAAAGAGATCCTACATCTCCAACCTTAGCAGAATTGGATAAAAGCTGTATAATTAATTTGGCTGGGTTCCTCTTTTCCTCTTTCTTTTATTCATGTGTGAGTGTGTCCTTTGTTGCCTAGGGGTTGACAAGTACTTTTGCTGCCAGAATGGTATCTTTTTGAAACTCCTCCTTCAGTTATGCTTAGTGATTTCTTCTAACCTAACACCAAATTCTGTGTGTGGGACAATGTGCAGTGGGGAAATTCTAACTGTGTGTTCAGATGCACAACCAAATCCCCTGACACACACATACATTTTCACCCCCTCTAACCTGTGAAAATGTAATGAACCCTGTTCATTGCAAAGTTCCCTTGCTATGGTACTCTCAATGTGTAGTTTCATTGTTTAACATGCACTCTAACATATCTCTGTGTTTGTTGTTAAACAGTGAATGCAACATGGCCAGTATAATCCTGCTGTAGTAACCTTAAACTTTTCACATCATGACTTTTTGTGCTGCCATAATAATGCATTAACCTAGTAGTTGCATTCTTGGTTTTTGTTATGAAGCAAACAGAACAAATTAAATTGTCCATTTTTAATAATGTTATCATTAAAATTATCCAAAATTAGGTTTTGAAATTCAGACATTGCTGAGAAATTAGTGTGGGGGGAGGGCCCGGGGGAGGGATGAGGGATGAGCTGTCACTTTTGCTGCTGAGTGAATTTTTTGCAAGGCTAGCTTAACAGGTACACAGACCCATGGAATTACAAAGGGATGCTGAACCTTCACATTGTAAAATTACCATAAGTTAGAGTCACACTGCAATACCCTTACTTGCATTGTTTAGTACCTTATGCTTCAGATAGAACCATTTAAATCAATGGGACTGTTCAAGGAGTAAGGTACTACTCAACATATGAAAAGGTCACTCAATTGGGCTATTAGTTTTTAAAATATCTCTGAATTTGGAAAAAAAATTGCAGCCAAAATTGTAAACATCTTGAAAATAAATTATTTTCAAAGAATAAAATCCTTCCAGAAAACTAGAAACATATTCTCAATTTTCCACAGCTGGTTTTCAGGAAGAAAAAAGGCAAAATAACTAAAAAACCCATCAACAAACTCTTTGTAACAACTAACAGCTTTGGGTGGATTTGTGGAATTTAAAATATACTAATATTTTGAGCTAATTACTGTAATAAAGGTATTTAATTTTATTGTTGATTTCTCCAGACTTTCTCTAAAGCTGCTAGATTTCACAAATAATCTAATTTTAATATGTTGATATGAACGACTTCTTATTAACTGATAGGTTGATTAAATTCTAGTCTTGCCATTGGAATTGGATGCTGGTTTAATGACATTTTTTGTATACATGCCATATGATCTGTATTATAATAGATTCCTAACAAAAAAGTGAAAATGGATGATGAACCATCTGTTAGAATTCGTTGAAATGGAAGGTGCTGATTGTTCTCTATAGAACTAACATATTTCTTTTTAACAGCCTCAGCTCCCACTTTTGCACTAAATCAGATGAAGAAAACTTTAATTATTACCAGGGGCCAAGAAGTTGTCATTGAGTGCAAACCACAAGCCTCTCCAAAACCAACCATCACTTGGAAGAAAGGAGACAAAGCAGTAAGAGGGAATAAGAGGTCAGAAGTCTCTTCAGTAAACTATGTATTAATGCAGTTAATGTGGTTTCATATGGAAAGTACAGCAAGTGACAAGAGGCACACGTATGCTATGGATGTACGAGAGTGCATGTATAGTAGTTACTAGACAAGCTGATTAGTTTGACAGTAGTGGAATTATCTTCCCTGTAGTGGATGGACATTGTTATTAACTTTGGGATCAAAGCTCTGCTGGTTTAAACAATGATGCAGAAAAGGCAAAAAATGGTTTCCTTTTTTGTTTATTCCTTGTTCTTCATTTCAGCAATGCTGCATTTATGATATGAAGGTGCTACATATCTTGTGGTTCAGTAGACAAAACGTTTATAGGCTGTGACTGCAGTGATGACATGAGAACACCACGTTTGTTAAAGATAGTTTTACAAGAGACCCAAGCTAAGCTTGACAGCTTGTTGTCAATGGGGTCCTGTCCAAGAGTGCTTTGAAAAACATTGCACAGAACAACAATACAGTTAAACAACAAGATTAAAGTCTATAATAAATCATTTTGGTACTTAATGGCACATCTGTTTAACAGGCTCTGTTTGATTAAATAAATTCTGTCCAGCTCTGTACTTTAAACACAGTTAAAGCAGCTGCAGGTCAGGTGCCAACTGCATTTGCGTTACTCAAGAAAACACTACTATACATTAGAGCAGTTTTGCCAGCCTTGACATGGACTTTAATAATACACAATAATCGTATCTTCTTTCTTCTAATGTTATATGAATGGACCACTTAAACTGACTTGTCTGGCATTACTGTGAAGTATAAAAGCGAGGTCTTTTTGCATTTATATGATACTGATCAAAGCCGTACAGTGCATTTGTTTTGGTAAGTGGTGGAAGGCGAATGTTATCTTGTTTGTGATCTTTGCAAATGGCAATTTAGTTTCACGTTGTTTTTGTTCTGAAAAAGAAAAAGGACAATATTTCATATGATTTTGACTCCTTTTGGAAAGATAAGGCAATGTATGACATCAACTATTTTACCCATTAGTTTATAGATGTGGTTTTGGAATGGTATATTTTGATAATGCGGGTGTGTAGATAAAGGTAAGTTATAAGGCTGATATTAACCATATCAAGCACTACTAATAATGAGATCTGTCTGCCATTCTTTGTTGAACTTCTGTAGTGATCAAAACGAAAGAGACTTTTGTTTTGCCTGGATTTGTAAAAGCTGACTATTTACTTTTATTAAGCTTCTGCATTTGTTCAGGCCATTTTGATCTAACACTTCTTTGTGTTCTGCCAGCTGATGTCTGCTGGTGACAGGATACAGTCCAGAGCTAACAGAATGCCTTTGATTAAACTGAGTTTCATTATTTTTTTAATAATAACAGAAAACCAAGATGTAGACTGTAGTTCTGTAGGATGTATCCAGAGGTATATAGTAAATTATTTGACATCCACACACTGGGGGATCTGATCCCTGTGTCCCTGCAATATAGTCATGACTTTGATAGTATATTTGATATTAAACAAATAGGGCCAAATTCTGCCCTCTGTTGTTTTAGTAGAGTTATTTCTGATTTACACTGGTGCAACAGCATGCAGAATTGGGCCAATGCTATCATAAATATAGTGGATTCAGTTACAAGAAATCAAGAAGTATGTTAACAATAAGCTAGATGAAGTGTACTAAAAATAATAAAAACAAAAACAACAACGTATAAGTAAGGATAGTTTCAGGAAAATAAAATGTGTACCTGTTGGCATACTTGGTATCTGTCTATTAGTGATGGGTGAACTGAAGAAGGTTCTGAGGGTTAGTACGAACACTTATCTGATGCTTTTTCATACATAGCCTAACTCTGGTCTAAAAATCTCATGAGAACAGGATTTCATGTTAGATTTCTGATGCATGCTGGTTCTCGCTGGATTAGAAATATCATGGTGAAAATAGCCTTTTTCATCTTATTTATTCTTCTTAGTTTTGACCATGAGTAGCAGGGGACATGAAGAGGCATTCAAGATAAAAAGAGCTGACTGAACTTTTCAAGTCTTAGAAAGGTTTGGTTTGTGTTCTCTTCAGCTTTCACTCAAACGTACAGAATAGTTCTTAGGTTAGTCAGAGTGCGCCTATCTCTACTGTTTATACCTAGGGGCAAAATCAGTTACAGAGGATCTCATTTCTGACCTTCTGTACAGAATTCCTACAACAATACTAATAGAGTCTATTGGAAGAGGAGACGAGTAAGGCCATCAAATGAAGGACTGATGTGTTGGGGAAGATGTTAATTTTGTGGGGAAGGAGTCTGTTTTTCCCATGCTTTGGAGGACTCTTTTTGGGGACTTATACAAGTTACCTACTACACATTTTAAAAAAGAGAGAGAGAGGAAGGAAAAATACTCTTGTTTTGGTGAATATGGTCAAGTATTCTTTCAGTTAACTTCTTTATATAAAATGACTACCTGAGACCCAGCTTGTGAATCCCTTACTTCCCCTGGTGGGTAGATACTAAGATGAATAATTCCTTTGATTTCACCTAGAAGAGCTTTGAATATCAGGGTAGAGACCTTGAGCTGATTTGGGTTTTCCTTAATAAAGTCTTAACCCATTCAAAATAAAAATTAATTAATGAAAGTATTTTGGATAGTTAGAATGTAATTACCTAGGATGGAATTTGGCCAGAACACAAAAGTTAATGCTATTGTTGTTTCTAGTTTTAAATATTTGGGAGATGCTTAAATGCTATGGTAATCGGTTTCATGTAAGCACTAACAGGAGTATCCAGCATAAATGTTTCCATTAATTGTCTGAGAATAGTTTAAAATAGTGTTAAAAGCCCTTACTCATCACATTCTATTTGACTCCTTCGCTTTGTATGGTAGAAAATGATAGGATAGACACTATATACGGTCAATAGTTCTTTGTGCTCCAGCTATTAATCTGCATTTGGCTTTTTAAGTTCATCATAACTTTGTAAAACATTCTAGAAAAAGGAATGGACTCTGGACCAAGGAGGTAGTGTTTTGATCCAGAGGAAGCTTAAAATAGAAGTTTTGTGTTTGCATTTGAGACAAATCAAGGCTGGGAGTTGATTTAAGTTCTGAAACAGAAGTTTTGGTCTCTCATGACCTCTTCTTGCAAGGTTTTGGCCACCAAGTCCAGAAGTCATGCAAGATCAGCTATCCTCATGGGATTTCAGACCTCAGCCAGATGTAGAAAACAAGGCCCTTCTCATTTGTAATCAAACCCACACTCAAACCCTAGCATCAGATTCTGGTCTAGACCCTGCAGAAATTCAGGGGAGTGGAATGACTGTTCAGATTTGATGATCCAGTTTGGAGCCCATTTCTAGTGAAAACTAGCTTAGTTCTAGTTTGTAAAGCTAAAGAAGCAGAAAAACAGACGTTTTGATCAAACTTTTCAAGCGCACAATAACCCTTGAAAAATACAATATAATTGACTGGAATTACTCTGAAAACTGATATAATTCTCAAGTAACTCCATTGAAGTCAGAGATCAGACTCTGTGCAAATGTTATTTATAAATGCTTTAAAATACCTTTTGTGCAGGCTTTTGTAAACCAATGAAATTTTATAATGATTTACTACTTCAGAAATTTTAGTAAGCCATTTCTCTGTGTACTATAATCTCTCTTTCATCACTTTTTTAAGGTCACCTACTTTTCTCCTCTAGATTTATTCTTGTGGCAGTGACTGTAGCTGATATTTAAACTGATATGTTTGGGGAGTCGTAGGTGTTAAAAGCTTCATAAGACTTTGTTCATCCGTTTTTGTTCTCTCTCTCTTTTGCATCCAAAGTATTCTTTTTATTTTAAATTCACACTGGATTTTCACTCTAGCTCATTATTTTCATTAGGTGGCCATTAATTATAGTTAAAATAAAATCATCCAAAAGCACTCTAGCAGTGCAAAAAATGCTATTAAGACTCTATTATTACTTCCCATTCAGCTCCCTTTATTTACAGAAGACTAAGTGTAGGGGGGCGGGGAATTTTTGTCCAACAAACAGCTAACTTGAGGAAGACAGTGTTTTTACAGTGAAATTTGTTTTGTTTTATTTTTGTCTGAGTTTCCTTTTCTTTTGAGTTTAAGCTATAATGCAAAAAGAAAAGGAGTACTTGTGGCACCTTAGAGACTAACCAATTTATTTGAGCATAAGCTTTCGTGAGCTCACTTGAAGTGAGCTGTAGCTCACGAAAGCTTATGCTCAAATAAATTGGTTAGTCTCTAAGGTGCCACAAGTACTCCTTTTCTTTTTGCAAATACATACTAACACGGCTGTTACTCTGAAACCTAAGTTATAATGGAGACTTCACCAATGTCCTTTGTATAGCTAGATTTGCTCTTGGGCTATTTTATTTTTCTGATAGTTTTGAGGAATCACTCCATTTCTATTTGTCACCATCAAACCATTGCCCTTAGAATGAAGGTCCAGTGGACTTGTGAAAGAAACCCAAGAGTCACATAAATCACTGTCAGCACCACAACCCTTGCATGTTTCCTCTAACACCTGGTATCTGAGGTCACTGTTTTACTGGCTATATTCACTTGCCCCAGATCCAATGCTGATTTCTGCTCAGTGTAAATATCTAAGGATCTGCACATACTTCTAATTAAACATTCCTTTGAGGTAGATAGATATCTAGCAATCACTTCACCCACCACTGAAATGCAGCCACTTTTCACATGGAACACAACAATTGTTTACCTTCCTGCCAGCACCATACAAAACAGTTTTAGACAGGAAGTGAAGAATACCTTATTCAGTTAAAGCTGTGGGGGGAATTTTGGATAGTTAGAACTGAATTACCTTAGATGGAATTTGACCAGAACACAAAAGTTAACACCTATCCCTACACTGAGTGCCATGACACCATTAATAACTGCAAATGACTAGGATCTTTGTTTTACATTTCATCTGAATGATGGCACCTTCAGCTGTACTCCCAGTACCACAGAGGAGCATTTGACACATAATGAAAACGATTTCATATTGAATCAACATCTGTACTTCCTGCATCATTGAAATATTCACTGGAGGTCTTCCATTCCATTCTTGCCTAAACCTGTTTAGTTATTGAGATCTGTAAACTGCTCTTACCAGTTACCAGTTCAAAATCTTTCCACCAGTTAGTGGAGAGTGACAAAGTTGCTGCTGGAATACAAGTTTCCAAGTTTATTATAGGCAAGACTGGTTGTATTGCCTATCATTAAAGTTGTCCAACACTTTCCATTGTAAGAACCTGTTTCCAATTGCTTATAATAACTTTACCAAACTTTAACTGTTTGAGTTGAAAGTGTCCATATTGGGTGTCTTCCTCAGGCTAAATATATACATTTAAATCAGCCAAAAGAGTTCAGTTATCTTTAAGGCAGTTGAATGTTGCACTAGAGAAATGGATTCCACCTCTGTCTCTTATGTGATTCTAGAAAAGTCATTTAACCCAAACTGTGAAGAGCTGGTTACTCATGTGTTCCTCATTTTCTGAGTGCTCACAGCTAGACCTGAACTCAATGGGAGCTGTACTCTGAAAATGTAAAGACTTATACCACTATAAAGGTCCTAAGCTTTTCAGTGTAGGCACCCAAAACCGGTGGATAATTTTTACCTTAATCTTTGTGTACCTCAATTTGTAAAGTAGGGATAATACTGCACCCTCATTTCATTGGGATGTTATGAAAATAAACTGATTAATATTTGAGAAGAATTCAGATACTGTAGTTAGTGTGGGTATGTGTATGTATGTGTGTAATATATCTTGTATGGTGAAATTGGTTACTACATAACGGCAGGATTGCTACAATGTTGTAGTGAAATATAAGGATGAGATTATTTTATCATACTTTCAACTACTTTTGCCATAAACTCAGATTGATATTAAAACCATTGAACCAGAGATCTTGTACACCCCGATTTTAGTCAGTCTTTCTTTGTTGTTCAATTAGTTGAAGAACACAGAGCACTTAAATCTAAAAATAGGATAACTGAAACAGTCAGAAATGGACAGGCTTTTATACTCCTTTGGTCTCTCAGTGTAATTCATTTCCAAGTTTGACAGGTTCTTATTACAGCATTGCTCTTCACTGCTATATTTAAGGACCTATGAATGTTTCAATTTTGAGTTTCTATTTTAAAAGGATTTATAGCTCAAGTCTAAAAAAGGGGGAGGGGGGGCAGGGGGCTAAACCTCGGCAAGAAGGATATGAGTCAGTAGGTGAAGTTTTACCCCAAAACAAACAGACATATTTTGGTCATTTTATGTCACATTTGAAAATATACGTAGGCTCCCTTTATCAGAGGGGCCTCTGAGCTTTATTGGGAGGGATCCGGGGAAAAGCCTGTGTGCTGCAATCGAGCCTTAGAGACTACAACTCCATTGATGCCTTGGGGAAAGAGGGAGAGACTTCCCCCTGCAGGAAGAGCAGGCGGTGAACTCCATTTTGGGGAAAGGAGTGAGATTGCTGCTGTGGAACTCTGTCCATATCAGCAGCTGCTGCTAGGAAGCCAGAAGCTACTGCTGAGAGCCTGCAGGGGTTTTGATCAAGCTGGGAGCCTCAGAGGCTGTTGGTGGCTTCATTGGAGCTGGGGCAGAGACTATTGCTGTGCCTAGAGCTGACTGAGCTGGGCCTGCAGTGAAAGAAGTGGGAGTAACCCCCACTCTGGTTTGGGAAAGTACTTGCAAGGGAAGGGGCAGAGCAGAGAGACTGAGTCTGAGGAGAGGCAGGAGAGTGATCTTCCCACCGAACCAGGGCCCAGAGCTGCTGACCTTCGGTGGAGCCAGCTCCAGTCATCAGCAGGGTTGCGCCGCTTGTTGCCTTGGCTGGACTGATGCACAGAACCAACAGAGCGCTGGCTCCAGCTGCAGATCTTTCAGCATGCCCACGCAAGCAAGTGCCTAGGACTGAAATCCAGAGCAGTGTACACTCTGGGGTGGGGTAAACGGTGGCAGTGTAAATGCCAGATACATAAGTTTCATTTATTACTGTATATTATATTTGTTAATTGATTTTATTCAACTGCCCCTGTGGATCTAAATGAGTATTGACATTTAATCTTAGTCTGTTATACCCTGTTTCTTAAATGGTTAAGTAAAGGAGTGTTAGCTGTAATTTGAGTATATTGGATATATATTATTTTATAATTGGTATTTGAGTTAGACCCATGCCATCGGTTATTATTATTATTATTACTATTTGAAGGGGTTTATTCCTGGAGGTTCCCAAGGCATGCCATTGAGTGTGTACAGGGGCGAGCCAGGTGGAGGCACTGCCAATTTTAACTTCCTTTAGGAGTAAAGGGACTGCAGCAGAGGGGTGGATAGAGGATTCCCACTTATCCAGCGTCGCCACTGGGATACTCAGATCTCCTTTAATGTCAACAACATCAGGCGCCCAGGCACACAGGTGAGTGTTGCCTGCTCCCGAGTAACCCAGGGAAGAAAGGGAGGTTACATATATTAACGTAGTTTTATATTGTAGTAAAACAGTAGTCTCTCTGTAGTTAAGGTTCCCACCAACTTCCATTACAAAGCTATTTTAGTCTCCTATAACTTTAGGATGGAATACTGGTTTAGGCTGAAAATTGCCATATTTACTGCAAAGGCAAAGGAATATGTTTCTGCAAAGTCTGTGGAAATTTCACCAAACTTTTTTGGAGTTAAAAGCCATTAAGTCATTAACTTCGACGTAACATTTTGACTTTTGTCTAGTGTTTGCTAAATTCCCTCTAGCTCACAACTGCTTGTTACAACCCATTCACATTTTCCACGTACATCACTTATGGTTCCTTGAAAAAGCATGTACCAAATGTCTCTGAATGGTACTAGATGTTCCTAACTGCCTAAGTTGCTTTTGAAAATGAGACTTAGGCTCCTAAGTAACTCAGGCCTTTTTGAAAATTGTGTCCCAGGTCTTCAATTATCTCCACAAAAGAAAGCCACTCAGAAGCTTCAGCTAGGACAACATGAAGCTACCTGCCTTTTGAGAAAGCAAGACTGGAAAGGGCACATTGCAGGTGTACTCTGTACTGTCCACTGGCTGCCATCTGTCTTCTATGCTGTTATTCAAGGGGCTGGTTATTATCTACAAAGACTTAAATGAACAACATGCCAGATTCTTAGAGGCCTTCCTTCCCACATGGCCCATAACTCTTTGTCCCGGGGTGTACCTCACAAGGACTGGGGGCAAGGATTTTTTGTTGTGGACCTTTGCCTTTAGAATTTGCTCCCACCAGAAATACATCTGAACCTGGTCATGTCGAGTTCATCTTTTGTTCAGGTTTTCTACTAGCAGCAGGCCTTTTTAGTCCTCATATAGTCAACAAGGCTAGTAATTCCAGATCTTTTGTCAGGCTAGCTGGCTTAACAGCTGCAAGGTTATTCAGAGCATATGCACCCTATCTTCAGGAAAATGTGCTTTGATTCTGAAATAAATAAAGTGTGCCCCAAAATATATGTTTATGGATGTGCATGCAGGCAATATATTTATTTCTTTATTCTTTCTAAAAAAAAAATTATTCAATTTATCCCTATGTTGAGTTGATGACTTCAAGGAATGTCCTACAGCAACCTCTTAAGCCTTCTTCTGGTCAGTGCATGGCCTAACTTTCCCACTGGGTAGATGATTCCTGTTTTGTTTCCTGCCTCCACTTTTTTTCTTAATTATTGGATAACAAACAAAAGCAATCCTACAGCTCCCTAGAGAAGATAAAGCTGAGAAGCTCAATAATTCTAAGCCGCAAATTATCTCAAGGTACTTGCTCTGTTGTGCTATGTACACCTCCACTTTCAGCATTCTCATCTCAAGTTAATTACCAGTTGAGCTAACAGTTGATAAATATTTATTCTAACTGTGGTTCATTTACTTCAGTTACAATAAATGGTTACCCAGGATCCTGTATGTGCACCACATAGGCAGAACTTGAGCAAGTCATTAGTTGCTTAAAGGCTTTTCTTTGCTTAAGGCCCCCTAGACTATGACTTTCAGCTTAATTTGTCCTTAATAGAAACTACATCTTAAATTCTTGGAAATTTAAGCATCTAAGTACATGCTATCAGCTGATTCCCCCCCCCCCCATCCCCAAATGGCACTTTAATGATCATGAAGTAGTGAAGAGAGAAGATTCTGAGGACATTTAGAAAGAGGCATTTCATGACAGAAATTCTTATCTACCTTGGAGAGTTATGCAATCACTTCTTTTAGTTTTTTGCATAAATCATGGTCTAATTTAGCTGTGGATTGCTCATAATGGGAATTAGAGATCCAGTTATAAATTAGAGAAGGGACACAATGATAACCTTGACTATATGATAAAAACAAATAGCAAGATCATCTCCTAGCAAAAAAGGATCTTTGTTCAACAGCAACACTGTTGTGTTAATTGGTCAAATTAAACCGGTTAAAAATGTAGATCATGTGATGTTTTTGTCTGTACTCTTAAAGAACTCTTATTCTGATGTGAAAATCTGAATTCTCTTAAAAAGAAAAGGAGTACTTGTGGCACCTTAGAGACTAACAAATCTATTTGAGCATAAGCTTTCGTGAGCTACAAGCTCACTTCATCAAATGCATTCAGTGTGAAGTGAAGTGAAGTGAGCTGCAGCTCACGAAAGCTTATGCTCAAATAAATTTGTTAGTCTCTAAGGTGCCACAAGTACTCCTTTTGTTTTTGCAAGTACAGACTAACTGCTACTCTGAAACCTGAATTCTCTTACTTCACCAGGGAGAATGAAAACAGTAAAAATGTGCAATCTGGCTACAGTGTATGTAGTATAATATCCCTGCATTGAAGCCACCCCTTCATTCGAGCCAATTCCACGATTGCAACAGTTAGTTCCAGAATATATATTGCCAGACAGACATAAAATAATGTTTTAAAGAGATAAAGAAAAGGAGGCAAGAACAATTAACTGATCTCCATCTTTATGTGGCTGGCAGTTAAGTTCCTTTATTCCTCATATCTCTCTCCTCCTCTTGGACTTACTTCTAGACAGTATTGATGGGACTAGCTTTATTCAGTTAGCTCTTCATATCCTCTGACACTTGCTACTTCTTTAGAAACAATGCCAGACTACTGTAAAGTTCTTCATTCATAAACAGTGCCAGTAGTAGACCATCGCCCCCTTACTAACATTCAGTGGGGGTGTTTTAGTTGCTAGTTCCCAGTACTAAAAAGGGGAAAGGATTGATGGGGAATCAGGACCCTGAGACTGACAGCTCCCAGGAACAATGGGGAGAGGCCAATGCTCCAGGTCAGCCTGAATGACAGGGTGGGCAGGCTAATCAGGGAGTCAGCAAGCCAGGGAGGTCCTGTCCTCCATTTGAGCTGGAATTGCCTGGGTCAGACAGAGTATGGCCGAGCTAAGGAGAAAGTAGGGGCCCAAGCTGAGCCGGGGAGCAGAGCTGTGCCAGATCCAGAGGGGCCAGAAAAGCAGCCCAGAGAGAGCAGACCCTGTCCTGGGAGCAGAGCTGCAGCCCCAAAGCCAGAGGCACAGCCCAGAGAGAGCAGACTTGCCTGGGAGCAGATCTGCAGCAACCAGAGCCAGAGGGGCCAAGCAAAGCTACCCAGGAAGCAGAGCCGCCCAGAGAGAGCAGACTTGCCCTGGGAGCAGAGTCACAGAAGCAGCCTGCAGAGCAGACCTGTCCTGGGAGCAGAGCTGCAGCAACCAGAACCAGAGGGGCCAAAGAAGCACCCCAGGGAGCTGGAGGCAGAGCAGCAGCAATGCAGAGACAGAGTGGTGGAGCTGGGGCTGGAGCAGTCCGGAGCTGGGTGTGGTGAGCAGCTGGGGGGAGTGAGGGGGACCCTGGGCAGCGGGCCCAGCACAGGGAGATGCCTCAGCCAAGAGGCTTTGCAGGTCAGGCTTGAATCGTAACCCCGACAGGGCGGGGGCGACACTGGGAAGAAGGGTCCTACCACTGAGAGCGTGAGGCCACCACCAGAGCAAGTGTCCAACCCACAGCATCCCTGCAGCACAGTCAGGGCCTGAGAAGGAGGCCTGGGACTTACAAGGAACAGACTGTGAACTGCCCTGACATTCCAGAGACATTGTATGTGATGTTCCCTGCCACAGAGTGGGTTGATGTGTTTCCTTTAACCTTTCCCATTTTTCCTTATTCTTTTAAAAATTAATTGTTGATTAAATAACTTGCATTTGCTTTAACTTGTATGTAATGGTCAGTGGGTCAGAGAAGTGCCCAGTGCAGAGAGAGTACCCCTGAGTGGGGACAGCCTAGCCCCTGTCCTAGGTGACCACAGCAGCGTTGGGGGTCAAGCCCCCCAGGAATCCTGGGCCCAGACTTACTGGGGTTAGGATGATTCTGCCAGACAGGAGAGTGGAAGGGGAGTCCTCAAGGGCAGGGAGGCTACTGGATAAAGGAAGTGGGAGCGAGGACTCAGATCCTTTCGCTAGCCTACTTCACCGGGGTAGTGCAGAAGCCAGGAAAGTTCCCCACAGTAGAAGGACTATTCCCCCGCTTACAATTAGTTTAAGTCCATGATACAGAGGCTTAGCAATCTAATAGATAAAGCACTGGACCAAGACCCAACAGTTCTGAACTCTGTTTTCAGCTCTGACACTGACCTGTTGTGTGACTTTGGGCAAGTGACTCACCTCTCTGTGCTTCTGTTTCTCTGCCCAACTTCTCTTCTCTATTTAGAATATAAGCTGTTTAGGGTAGGGAATGTGTCTTGCTGTCTGTTTGCATGGTGCCTAGCACAAGAAGACCTTGGTCTCATTTTGGGCCTATTGGCACAACATTTATGAAAATAATAATAATAGTACACGCACACACAGAGTGAGGTGTTTCAGCAATGCAAAAATGTATTTAGTTTGTAGGCTATAAGTTTCATTTGTTAATTAAGAAGCAAAGAAGATAATTAGGAAAAGAAAAAAAAAGTCCCAGAGAAAGGAGGGATAGTCAAGAAACAAACTAAGATTAGGGAAGGGGAGTCCTGTTGGTCTCTGGAAGAGTGTATAGGTTTCAGGACTATCCATCTGTTTATGGCATGGTACATAGGTTAAGATATAGGTCAAACTTTTCTTGCCATCTCTTCGTGCTCTAGCAGTCAGTGTCCAGTGTCAAATCGGAGACTGTGACACAAAGGCATGCACACAATGGGAGTTTAACACATGAGCCAGCAAAATTCATTCTGCACCAGGGAAGCACTTTCCTAAGGCAATTCTTTCTGATTTGAAGTAAATGTAACATGGCTGGCATGTCCCTTTCAGGACAGCAACACCTGCAGCACCAGGAATTACTTACCTTTATTGTAGATGTGAGGCTATTTCTAGATTCAGAGTCACTGAACCTTTGGGGTAATATTTGGACTAAAGATGTTATTAATTTGGCACCCTCTGCTGCAATACACTCAGTCATTCTCTTGCCTATCCAGCTCGACCCTCTGAATATTGAATTTCGCAAAATGAGTTTTGAGGTCTTGGTCCAATTTCTAGTGGACAAGTTTAACATTGCACAAATCACAATTATATTTTCCATTAATTTGATACCCTATTGACATTCTCAGCTGCCTGGTCTTATAAGTATTGGATGGGAATGGAGACTGCACATCCCTCTCACCCCTAGACGGTGATAAACTACAGGGCAGGATGGAGGGACATTAGTGAGCCTTGCACTTAAAACTCTCTTTGTATTGTGGACTGAGAATATCAGTCTCTCTGGATGTCCATCCCAAAGCTTTCACAAGCATAAATGCACTTAACTTTTAAAGGGATGCAGTCAATTTAAACATCACATATCTACCTGAAGACTTTGTACCTACTTTTGTTATAAGCAGAACCTAAGATTATTATAGCTGGGAGAGGCTAAAATTTTTTTTTTAACTTTTAGTTTATTTTATACATCTGGAAGCACTTCATACATCATCAGTTTCACATATCTATTGATTATCAGTTGTGTTGCTGGTGCCAGGCGCTATCATGATCACATCAGTCTCATACCCTGCTCTGGTCAGTATAAATGTCTGTGCAAATTGTACACACTGTGGGTGGGATGCTTGCTCCACTGAAGTCACAGGCAAAACTCCCATTAACTTCAATGGGCCAGGATTTTACCCTGTTATCTAAGACCCCTGTATTTTGCATGTTCCTTTCAGTATTTGTCATTAGAGAGCTATTTTGCTACTGCTCATAAAACAAATGAGAGACAATTATATAAATGCTAGAGAGAAAGGAATCCTAATTTTTTTGAGTGTATGCAACTGCCTTCCGTTGTAGTCAAGTTTAAAATTGAATGAGGCTTTTTTTTTTAATATACCAGCAGTAAAAGGAGAGAACTCACTTATTGATTTATTTTTAAAAAAAGAAACAATTGAGTCAGCTGTCAGCACGGCATTTGCAAAGATATTCAATGAGTAGTTGTCTGTATTTTCCACTCTGCCCTCCCAGATGCCACTCTCTACATTCTTTTTTATTATTTCTTGCTCAGTGTTTGTAAGTCCTCACAATGTATTATTAGACACTAATGTGCTGTTTTCTCCCAGATTATTAATAAAGGTGTTAAGTAAAACTAGCCCCAGCATTAATACCTGCTGTTGCTCACTAGAGACCTTACCCAACATGATAGATTGCCTTTTATTAGCTGTCCTTCAGCCCATTTTCTGTGTATATAAAGGTCAATAAGCTCTTTACAGAATGGTCACTACATGAGAGACCCTTATCTCTTTGGTACATCTGGGCTGAAGCTAATCACCCTAAAGATGTGAAATGGGTGAATTGAAATATACTATGGTGCCATTATATTCACTGTGCTAACAGTTGTTTTAACATCCCTGAAGGTTTAAAAATTTACAGATTCCAATTAAAAATTCAGGAAGCTCTCTGAGAAAAGTATGTTATTTTCATGTATGCTGATTTAAGAACACCATGCATAAAATAGTTTCATCACATTGTCTAATGTTGTTGGAAAGTGATGATATGGTGTCAAACAAGGTGATGTAAATCAGATAACATAATAACAACAAAATGCACTTTCAAAGACTATTAGGTATGTGCTGTAGCATCTGAAATCCCTTTGATTTTCACAGAGCTCTCTGAATAATCCAAGACAAAGGCTCTCCATGCTCTCCTTTTTCCTATTTTTGAAGCAGCTGTCACCTTTTTCAGAGTATTCTTGGCCATCCCATACTGATTTCTCTGCAGGAACAATACTAATTCTTCAAGGGAATCTCTCTTTAGAGTTCTCTTTATATCACCCTTCACCCCCTTCTTTCTCTCCATTTGTTCCAACAGACATTTTTCTAACTCTTTTGTGGTTTTCTCAGACCCTCTTTCTGTCCCCTTCTGGAGATATTCTTCACTGCTTAACATTTGTAGTCGCTACACAATCCTGTGTGAGGTGCCTCTGGTGTGAGTTCTGCCTCCTAAGAGGTCCACCAGCAAATTTATAAATGTATAGATTTCAAGAAGGAATGGACCAGTGTGATCCTCTAGTCTGACCTGCCGTATAACACAGGCCATAGAACTTCCCCAAAATAATTCTTAGAGCATACTTTTTAGAAAAGAAAATCCAAGTTTTATTTTAATATTGTCAGTGATGGAGACTCCACCACTTTGGTAAATTGTTCCAATGGTTAATTTCTCTCACTGTTAAAAATGTACACCTTATTTCCAGTCTGAATTTGACTGGCTTCAACTTTTAGCCATTGGAATCTGTTACATCTTTCTCTGCTAGATTCAAAAAGCCATTATTAAAGATTTGTTTATCATGTAAGTACTTATCAATGGTAATCAAGTCACCCCATAACCTTCTCTTTGTTAAGCTAAATAAATTGAGCTTCTTGACTCTATCACTATAAGGCATGCTTTCTAATCCATTAATCATTCTCATGGCTCTTCTCTGAACCCGCTCCAGTTTATCAACATCCTTCTTGAATTGTGGACATCAGAACTGAACACACTATTCCAGCAGCAGTTGCATCAGTGCCAAATACAAATAACCCTTCCCTCCTACTTGAGAGTCCCATTTATGTATCCAAGGATTGTATTAGTCCATTTGGCCACAAAGTCGCACTGTGAGCACATGATCAGTTTCCCAGGATAGAGTCCCCCATTGTATAATATGACCTATGTTCTTTGTTTCCAGATTTATACATTTAAAGTTAGCCATATTAAAATGCATGTTATTTGTTTGTGCCCAGCTTGCCAAGAGATCCAGATAGCCCTGTATCAGTGACCTGTTCTTTTAATTATTTACCACTCCCCCTAATGTTTGTGTCGTCTGCAAACTTTTCAGTGATGATGTTATGTTTCCTACAATAACTAGAGCTAATTGTAACATGGGTTTCTTCCCAAGAAGAATATGAATTTTTGCGAAAAAAAACAAAAGTATCTGGCTCCAAATGAAAATGTGTTTTTGCCAAGATTTTCCATAGACAACAGACACTTCCCACAAAATTTTAGGTGAGAACTCAATTTTAACTTTTTTAACTCAATTTTTTAACTCAATTTTCCATCAAAAACATTTTTGATGGAAAAATTTCAACTGGCCCTATAAATAATCGCTACCCTCAGATTCCTTCTCAGATGTTGCCAGCTCCTAATTCCCCTACCCCCAGGCAAGGATGTCTCTTGCTTCTCTCCCTGGACTCCACAGCAACTTCAAATTGCTCTCTTTCTCCTCGCTTTTCTCCAAGAAACCCTCTCTCAACACAGAACACACACACAATTTTAAAGACTCCTTCATTAATTAGCCTTCTGATCTTCACAATCACCCAATCCCTGAGCTCAGTTTTCTTCCCTGACCTCCTGCAATTCCAAGCTGCGAACATTTGATGATTTCCTTCACCAAAGGTAAAAAGGCCAAGTCTTCTTAACTATCAGCCCAAAAGAATGTGTTTTTTTTTTTTCTTTGTGAGGAACCTGCTAGTGAGCTTCCTTCATCAACAAGAGCAGAATCAATTATTTCACTGTGGTTTCCATTATTTTTTCTACCCGCTCTTTCATTCTGTACTATCTCTGTCACAGTGCAATGTTGTTCTTGATTGCTGTGGCTGTTCTCTGATTGCTTCCCTTGAGCTCATGTTTCTTCTTCATTTGCGGAAATAGACCCTAAACATGCATTTTCTCTGTGAAAAAAAAAAATCTTTCACCTCCATGATACTGGAAAAGGAATAGGGACTTTGTCTTTGTGTTTACACAGTGCCAGACGTTGTAAGTATTACCACAATCTCAATAATAATTAATACATTCCTCCTCAAAAACAGTAACAAAGTGTTTTTTAGACCATATTACAGGAAATTCTAATCTTCTTTATGAAAAGCAGTTCTATACTGTTTCACTTAATGGCAGTTCATGTTGTCATACTAAGGTGAAATTATGCACCATAATCAAATATTTGTATGCTTCTAACCATTATCTTGAAAATGGTATGCTATTTAACACACACATGCAGTGTATTATCTTTTATTATAGGCTGTAATTTGGAAAGTGAAATATCTTATACTATAAGTAAATAGCCCTTTAAAATGAAGATGTAAAAAAAATGTTTAGCATGAATGCACTTTTAATTTACTTAAGACCTTAAGTAAATTCAGGGGAAAACTTGGATAAACAATACTGACATCGTTATTGACACCTCAGTAACTGCAAATGAGTCTCCCTGAGTCTACCTCCCAATTCTAGCATTTTGCCTAATTCTGATTTCATGCATCGGTAAGTTCTGAACAATCCGTGTCTCAGAGCGCATCATGTACTAATTTTGCTCTGACAACCTTATAATGGGAATTTGAATACTTATTACATTTTTCTTGTGGAAAACAGAAGGGAGAAAAAGCCCCCCTGTGTTTACCTTGCCTCAATAAAATGATAGTGGATCTGCTCTTTTCACTATGAAATCTCATTTTTAATAACAAGTTCCCATTTACAGCACCACATGTTTTGTCTCTAAACAACTTCCCTTTCAGAGGAAAAATTTTCCTGGGTCCTTGAAATTCCTAATTTATCTGAAGCAAAGTGCAGTCTGCAGAAGCTCCTTTAAAAACACAGAGGATCAGCCCTTGCAACAATATATCTAAGAGATTATTTGTTTCATCCTGAATCAAATATTCAACACTCATTCATGATAATATGCAAATCACAGGTATTATTGTTGGGTGTGATTTTTTTTATATATATACTGTGCCCTTTCTCACTTGGAAAAGATGAAGCCCATTCAATAGCCCTTTCTTGTCCATTGCATACCCACGCCAGAGTCTTGCACATTCTCTCTGATATTGCATCAATACACAGCAGCTCCTAAAATCAAATGCCATCTTAAAAGACTCATGAGCCTTGGATTGCTGAACTTAAACACAATCCTTTCTCCTTTGAGATTTAATTTCTGTTTGACGTCTGGCTTCTGCATCATGGCTCAAACTGTACCTTCATCTGACATTCAGATAAATGTGTATACTGGAAGGTATAATCCAGATTGTAAAGTGAGGAGAGCCCCTGGTGCCTAGTACAAGCACCTATAAAAAGAAATCCTGGGAACTACTACAGTAGATGAATTCTTATTTATTAAAAATAATTTCCTGCTTAGCATGGGGTTGCCTGTTCCGTCGGAAGTAATTTTCTCAATATACTTAATGAAAGAATTTTCATTGCATAAACATAATATTAAAATGAACCAATTCAGACACTTCTGCCAGAATCCCACAGTGAAGAGAGTTACAGAAGGAAATTTACTATACATAGAACAGATAATAAAGCTGACACACCGTCCTTTTGTATCTAATTACTGAGGAAAATCTCAGAATACCCTGAATTTTTAAACTTTTATTTCTACTGTTTGGGCAGCTTAACCCCGAACCCTGGCTTACTTTTTAATGTAACACATTTCCTTTTGGGGGTGAAGATGTGAGAACATTAGGAAAAAAATTGAATAAAATGTAAAAAACTCCCACGGATCCACAAAGTCCAAAATCACTGTTTAACCGTTATATAGTACTGTCAATGTACTCTGAGTTTTACACACAAAGAGAAGGCAAATAGCCTGTCCTGACAAATTTGCTATCTAAGGGCTTCTATCCAATCATGCCCTGTGATCCTTCACCCCCTTTGCCCAAAAGGTACAGCTTTTTTCTTACCTGCTGTTTGCTCATTTTGTAGGAATGGCCTAGTGGCTTGTTTTGCCATGCTGATAGGTCTCCTTCAGCTTGTTTCCAAAGAGGAAGTTCTACTGCCCTTTTCTAACATCACACTGTCTTCTGTGTGTTTAGGTGTTTATACTGAGCCCATCATCATGCCATCTGAATCCTTTTCACTGGGTGACTGCATAACACACTCCCCCTTTTCTCTACAAGTACTGGGTGTCTTCATGGAACAGCTACATATAGCCCACTCTGCCACTATGACATAGCAGTACTAAGCAATTACTCCAATGAGTCCTGCTCATCTTCCACAATTCACAAGGGAAGCTGGAGATGACACTCCAGAATGCACGTAAGTTCCAGAAAATTTGAGATTCCTCCCTTCTTTCCTGCAAGATCAACTTTCAGGATTTGTCCTGAGATTGCTAGTGCTTCCTGCTTCTGGTTGGACCAGAATTAGAATAAAAACATCTTTTCCATGGGGCAATCCCAGTAGTTTGTTAATGCAACACGTATGGCTGAATGCACTCTGGATCTGGTTTTCAGGCTGGGATTAGCGGCAGGAACACAGATATTTCTACAGAGTCACACATGTGAGGTCTTCTCTCTGTTAGCCTAGCTAGGGTCACTCTGAACATCCTTGGTAAGTGTGTGGCTACTGTAAGCTTGAACACTTGTCCCTTTTTGCTATTAATATCAAACTTGATCATACTCTTTTTATACCTAGATATAAAATGGAGACTGTACTTGTCTCATTGTTTGAAGATCTCTTTCTTGCATTGGATAAAAACCCAAGGACCTTATCCAAAGACCATTGAAGTCAGTGGGGATTTGTCCATTAACTTCAATGGGCTTTGGATCAGGACCCAAGGGTCGAGGTGACCAGAACATGGTTTGACAGCTGCAAATCTTGTCAAAAATAAGCAGAGTCACGCCTGAGTGAGTCTGCTCATTTCTCTTTCACCTTGTCTTCATTAAAGACTTGTTTGTAACATGTTAAGTCCAAGTGTAGAAAAGGCAGTTATAGTTTTAAACTGTCTTAGATGAGCAGGATCTAAACATCTAATGGGGAGCCTAGGATTTACTTCAGCCAGCTGATCTGTATTAAATCTACAATTGCCTTGTGTACATGAGTAGTGAAATCCTGGCACCATTAAAATCTATGAGATTTTTGCCATTGATTTCAGTGGAGCTAGGATTTCACCCAAAAAATATGGCACACTAGTTAACATGTTAAGTATGCACCCTTTTTCCTAGTGAAATTCCATCAGCTGAGAAAAGTCAAATATATTGTTGAATGATTATGCATGGGCTCTCTTATGTGAGATACTGATAGATTTTATTTTATTATTCATCCTGTTCAATGTGAATTCAAGGATAATAGGGGAGGAATCAAGCAGTTTAATCAATATTCTAATGACACCCAACTCTGTCTCTATTTCATGGGACGCAGACAACCAGGTGAATCATTTCGGGGGGGGGGGGGAATTGAACGTCGGGGGAGGGGACAAAAATTGTGTCCGCATATAGAACATTATATGTGATTTTAAAGTTGAGGGGTGTGACAGGAACAATAAATGGAAGACATAATAGCGCATACAGACCTATGAAAAGTGAAGGAGGGGCAAACCAAGGTCAGGGGAGAAGCAACTGCCTGCCCCAGATCAAGTGGTGCCCTTGCGGACAAAACAGGTGCTCAGCTGTCTCAGTCCTGTGTACCATCTGAGCCAGTGTCTGGCCAAGATGAGGGCCTGAATAAGGAAGAACTGGCTGCAGCTCAACACGAAAAACAGGTTATGCTGATTGACTGGATAAAACAATTGGAGAGATGGCAGAGATATTAGGTCTCATGGTTGAGTAGTTATGCCCATCTCTAATGACCCAGATTCACAACTAAGAGGTCATCTTTGACCGTCTGCTGATTCTGTAGGCTCAGATAGCAGCAGTATAAAGGAAAGCTTGTTATGTATCCTTAGTCAAGCAATTGTGACCTTTCTTTCAGCCATGGTTATTAGCAGAGTTGGAGAAAAACCCTGGGGCTATTTTCTGGAGAGGTTGGGGATGGTAGAAAAAAAAGGTTAGTTTTGATTGTTAACTTCTCTATCACATAAGTGTAAGATGTATTTGAAAAAATGATATAAGAAATAGATACAAATCTCAGTCTATGAATGAAAGCTTAACTGTAAAATTTTAAAATGGAAGCAATGAGAGATTCTTGTTATAGTTTTCCTTAATATGTAAGAGAGCTGTAAAAATTGGAAGTCAGATCCTACTGAGGAAAATATAAAGGAACATTAATTCTGACAAGTCACTTACAGAGCCATTGGCCATTATCTTTGAAAACTTGTGGCGATCGGGGGAGGTCCCGGACGATTGGAAAAAGGCAAATATAGTGCCCGTCTTTAAAAAAGGGAAGAATGAGAATGTAGGGAACTACAGCTTCACCTCAGTCCCTGGAAAAATCATGGAGCAAGTCCTCAAGGAATCCATTTTGAAACAGTTGGAGGAAAGGAAGGTGATCAGGAACAGTCAACATGAATTCACCAAGTGCAAGTCATGCCTGACCAACCTGATTGCATTCTATGATGAGATAACTGGCTCTGTGGATACGGGGAAAGTGGGTGGATGTGACATACCGTGACTTTAGCAAAGCTTTTGATACGGTCTCCCACAGTATTCTTGCCAGCAAGTTAAATAAGTATGGATTGGATGGATTGACTATAAGGTGGATAGAAAGCTGGCTAGATCGTTGGGCTCAACGGGTAGTGATCAATGGCTCAATATCTGTTTGGCACCCGGTATCAAGCGGAGTGTCCCAGGGGTCAGTCCTGGTTCCAGTTTTGTTCAACATCTTCATTAATTATCTGGATGATGGGATGGATTGCACCCTCAGCAAATTTGCGGATAACACTAAGATGTGGGGAGAGGTAGATATGCTGGAGGGTGGGGATGGGGTCCAGAGTGACCTAGGCAGATTGAAGGATTGGGCCAAAAGAAATCTGATGAGGTTCAACAAGGGCAAGTGCAGAGTCCTGCACTTAGGAAGGAAGAATCCCATGCACTGCTACAGACTTGGGACCAAGTGGCTAGGTAGCAATTCTGCAGAAAAGGACCTAGGGGTTACAGTGGATGAGAAGCTAGATATGAATCAACAGTGTGCCCTTGTTGCCAAGAAGGCTAACGTCATTTTGGACTGTATAAGTAGAAGCATTGCCAGCAGATAGAGAGAAGTGATTATTCCCTTCTATTCGGCATTGGTGAGGCCACATCTGGAGTATTACATCCAGTTTTAGGTCCCCCATTACAGAAAGGCTGTGGACAAATTGGAGAGAGTCCAGCGGAGGGCAAGGAAAATGATCAGGGGCTGGGGCACATGACTTATGAGGAGAGGCTGAAGGAACTGGGGTTATTTAGTCTGCAGAAGAGAAGAGCGAGGGGGGATTTGATAGCAGCCTTCAAGCTCCTGAAGGGTGGTTCCAAAGAGAATGGAGCTAGGCTGTTCTCAGTGGTGGCAAATGACAGAACGAGGAGCAATGGTCTCAAGTTGCAGTGGAGGAGGTCTAGCTTGGATATTAGGAAAAACTATTTCACCACTAGGGTGGTGAAGCACTGGAATGGGTTAAATGTGGTGGAATCACAATCCTTAGAGGTTTTTAAGGCCTGGCTTGACAAAGCCCTGGCTGGGATGATTTAGTTGGCGTTGGTTCTGCTTTGAGCAGGGGGTTGGACTAGACAACCTCCTGAGGTCTCTTCCAACCCTAATCTTCTACAATTCTATGATTCTAAGAATAAAAATATAATTAGGCAGGCCAAAAAAAATTGGAAGAGCAACGAGCAAAAGACACAAAAACTAACAGCAACATTTTGTTAAGTACATCAGAAGCAGAAAGCCTGCCAAGCAATAAGTGGGGACGCTAGACGCTTGAGGTGCTAAAGGAGCACTCAAGAAAAACAAGGCCATTGTGGAGCAGCTAAATGAATTATTTGCATCAGTCTCCACTGCAGAGGATGTAAAGGAGATTCCCACACTTGAGGCATTCTTTTTTTAGACAACAGATCTGAGGAATTGTCCCAGACTGAGATGTCAATAGAGGAGGTTTTGGAACAAAATGGTAAATGAAACACTTTGACACCTGAGGAGACATTTTGACTTAGAAAAACTGATAAAGTGTATCGATCGGTACTAAGGAGTTGCTGCCTTTCATGATTTTAAAAATAAAATAAAATAGAATATTTCAACTATTGTATTATGTCATAATGACATGTCAACATTAGTAGTGCACGTTATGCATAATAAGCCCATAAAATATTTTTAAATCAGAATTCTGAAAAAAATATGAAATTCCAAAACAAAATTTCAGCATTCCAAAATGAAATTTCAGAACTTCCCAAAATGAAAATTTTCCAAATATATATATATATATAGTTTTGAAATATATTTTCCATGGGAATGCTCATCAAATTTGATACATTTTCAAAAGTTTAGATTTCAACAAACAATACATTTTCCATTTTAAAAAAATGAAAAATTTCCAGCCAGCTCTACTCCAGAGTCCCAGTGCCTTGTGCAGTCCACTAAGCTAAACTGCTTTCGAACCTTCCGTGATTCCTAAATACCTGTGTCTGAATTTGTATCATGCAAATATTGCTGAAGCTGAAGGAACTAGTAAGCAATAGGTAGTTGAATGAAGAAAAGTGATGAAATCAGGCAATTTTTCTGAAGTAAAATGTGAACACTGAGATTTTGAGTAGTAAAATAAAAAAGATTCAGCTCATTCCAAAAAGTGCTGAAAATTACTTTTTGGATGGTTCGACAGCAAATTTGATGACGAGTGAGACTTTGTCTATTGAAGTGAAAGAGGTGAACATTGATGAGTTAGGTATTCTTGAGAATGAGTAATTTCAGAGCTACACTATCATCAAAACATAACTAATAATGTCACTGCTCCCTGTTCAGGGCCTCCCAGCAGCTCAGATGGTAGCAGTGTCTGTTTTGTCTTGAACATGCAAAAACTATAAATAAGTAACTACATCTGAAATGCAGCTGTAGGCAAACACTTTGACTTGATAAGAAAGTTGTAACCTTCTTTAATGCTAAAATTGCCTTCAGTATAGCACAAAATGAGCAATCTAAAGAAGCAATGGAAGCACCTCACTGTGGATATATGTTGTCAGACAGGTTTAAATTCATAGGTCCAGAATACACATTGCAAATGAAAAATAGAGGAAAAATTAAAGAACATTGACATCAATTCAAGTTTGTTGGTCAAACACAGGATATGACTTTGTAATGACCACAGCATTATTACACGGAAAATGCCGTCTTACCTAATACTCTTGATTCTGTGTCTGAAAAACAATTCCATTTGCTAATAGAATGAAAATAAAATGAAAAGGATGAGTGAACTTCTCTTCCTAAATGTCGAATTTATGGTTATTCAGACAATATTTAAACTTTGTTGAGAATGAAGAAATACCTAACTCAGTCCTAAAGCACATAGTGGACGTTCAAAAATTCTTCCACAACCACCATCATCCTCATGGCTGGATGATTGGAAAAGGAGGATTGATGCCCCAGATTCTTAATGACTTTCAGTGGAACTCTCAGGAACATTGTGTTTCTATATTTACATTCTACTACTGTAAATTGATATTTGCACTTATCAGGAGGAGGACTTTGATCAACCGCATGCATTTTACACAGGGGACAGTATGGAAAGGCAGTAAACTTACCAAAGCAATTAAAAGAAATTTCAGAGAGTCTTGACAAATTACAGGCTGATGACACTGTTGTCGCATTCTCAGTGGAAACCTGGCTTGATCTAATTAACAGCAAAGAACTGCATTCACAGAAGGACAAGACTGAAAAACAATTCAGAGCAGCTATGGAACCTTTCCATTGCTTAGGCAACATGACTGATCCACAATACAAAAATCATAGGCTGAGCCAACAACAGAAAGAAGAGCTGAAATGTGGCTGATGAAACATTATTCTGAGTTTCTCCTTTCTCTTCCAGCATTTAAAATTGAAGATCCAGATACCAGATTTCTATCCCAAATCTGTTTACAAAGGAAGTTTTTATACTTCATTGTATCCAAAATGATAGGATTAAAATCACAGAAGATGGAACAGTCGAATACAGGTAGAATCAAAAGACCATATTTTTAAGTAGCCAGTTTTTTGTCAAATCTTTGAATGGTCACCAAGACCATTCAGTGACATTCTATTAGAATAAGGAAGACAATAACTTGAATTGGTTTTCTGTGCCCACTTGAAATGGGCCCTGGTTGTACCCCTAAATCTGAAAATTCTCCTCAATTGAAAATTGAAAATAATGATCAGACAGAAAAATGAACGGGAAAAGAAAGGAATAAATAGAGCTCTGCTATGTGTTTCCATAATAAAAACACTTGCTAGATGAATTCAGAGACAAAGAACAAACACCAACCACATATATTATTCTGATTTTTAATTATAGTGTAGCAACATCTAAGGACCACAAACAGAGTTTTAGTGTCCCATTGTGCTAGGGACTGTACAGACAACTAACAAAACGTTGTATTCAGCTTTCAATCTGGGATGTAGATTTTGCAATTTGTGATGCTCATGTAAGCAGGTTTCATTCTACATATTAGAAATATATTTAATTATTTAAATTCTAGGAATTCAGTGGTTTAATATATAATTAGTATTTTGTTTATGTAAAAAGGCAGGATTGTCAATTTGTCTCAGGAAACATGGCTTGGCACGAAATGAAAGCATGACACAAATTAAAAGACTGAAGTATTATTAGGGAGAAGGCTATTTAAAATGACATGTGAAAATAGTAGAAATAGTGGAATATTTTCACATTCTCAAGCTCTTGTCAGATTCCCTCTAAAAGCTAAACACAGTCCATGATGGGAGTGCATGATGACAGTGCAGTATTTGATTTGTGCTTTTTGGTGAAATACTATAAAGTGCATTTCTACAAGAAAAAGTACAAGACAATCTAATTTGTTAACTATAGAATCCATAAAAGAATATATCTTAATCTATTTTGTAAACCATAATCTGAACTGTAATTTTCTACAGTAGGAGAAAAATGACTTGGGCTTGTTTATAAATAGCAATTTGAAAGGCTCTGCACTTAATTAAATGTCCACTGACTAATCTGATTGCCCTGGTACATCTTCACAGTCTATGATTTATAGACTGGCAAAGGGTCATGGGAGACATTTACCATGCTAATGGTGATATATAGTCTGTTTAGTCTGCAATATTTTATTACAAATCTCTGGCCACTGTTTATAACGATGCTTTGTGTGTGTGCGCGCTTGCACACACTGGTGTTGCCTGTAACAACAATAGCCAATTTTAATTTGGTCTAGAGGGAGATTTGGTGGCAAATTATGCCCCCGAAACTCACAGCATGTGGGGCTCTATTGATGTAAGTGGGGTAAAGCAGAGCTTGACTCTGATGCAGATGGTGCTCTATTCTAAGAACTGTGTTGTACCTTCTTAATGAAACCTAACGGCAAACAAAACTCACCTGGTTTCCAATATACAAACCTGAAACTCAGGCCAGGAGCTTGTTTCAGCTCTTCAGATTCTGATGGCTTAGTACTTGTGCACGTGAATTGGACTGTTTGTGTGTGCAATTTAGCATGAATAGTTTTTGTTTGTTTTTGTTTTTACCTGTAAAACTTGAATTATGACTAAAACATGAATATTTTGGATCATATTTTTCATAAGTGGCTGTATGCTGCTACTGCCAGGAACTCCTCCAGTTTTACCAAGCATAGTATAGGAGTACAGGAATTTTGGGGCTGAATGCAAGGAAGCATAATTGTTTTAATAATGGGACAACTCTCTGCCACAGTCATACTCTTCTCTTCAAATGTTTCCCTTTCTCTGAATCTGTTGTCTGTATCTGATCAGCTTCATAGGATATCTTTAGTATTATGTAGGCAGAGGGAAGCTAAAGTATTGAAGGGACTGGAAATTAACATATCATATGGAGATAACCATATAGAAGTTAATAGGTACATATCATCAGACTAGTCTATGCAATCCAGAGGCAGAACAAGTCTCTACATAGTGTCCCCCTGAAGCAGTTATGGGAGTAAAGGTTTTTGTGGTCCACAGTCTCAATGCCCTCTTTGACTCTTTCAGCCCCATTCTATCATTCTCTCTTCCTTCTGCACCTTTGTACAATATAGATGTCCTTGCCCCCTCCCTCCACTCAATTCTTTCATTCTGTTTCTCCTTCACATTATCTCAATTATCTTTGATTAAGTGATCTTTCTGATAAACATTCCTCTAGCATCCTTCTGCTCTATTAACAACAAAACCTCACTTAGCCTAATGTCATGTTTTTAGTGGTTGCAGTGGGGGAATAAACATGTCTGATGTTTCTATTGATAAAATACTCTGTTGCACAGTATTCAGCCAGGTCTCCCAGGACAACAAGATTAATTATTTTGTCCTAAATCCAAGACACAATATGTTCCTTTTTCCTGTTTATTTAAACACTGTAAAGAATCAAAAATGAAATTGCTCAAAAACTGGAAAACATGCCAACCATTCGAATTCAATCTTCTGATTTTTTTTGCGCTTCCAAGACAACTCTTTGTCTATCTACCTATTTGGTCCCCATCATATCTGTACTGAAGAGCTAGAACCACAGAGGTGATGTAAACTCAGCCTTGCTGCCCAGTGGAATCCACAGCCCTGAGTTAGGCTCCCAAGCTCCCTATATAGTGCAGGGGGAGAATTAGGTGTCTACGAATGAGATTCACAAAAGTCGGTATGCTGAGTGAGGACCCATCTAAGCTAGTCAGTACGAAATGCTGAGGAGAGGAACAAGACATAAGCCCCCTGCCCTTCAAAGGATGTAAGACACCTAACAGGAAGTGCCTCCCTTTGCTTGGGATTCACAGTCATGAACCCTCATCTGGTGTTAAGAAACTAAGCCAGATCAGGTTTCAGAGTAGCAGCCGTGTTAATCTGTATTCTCAAAAAGAAAAGGAGTACTTGTGGCACCTTAGAGACTAACCAATTTATTTGAGCATAAGCTTTCGTGAGCTACAGCTCAAATAAATTTGTTAGTCTCTAAGGTGTCACAAGTACTCCTTTAAGCCAGATCAGTTCTTTCTCCAAAAAAACAAGGAGTAGGGGCTACATACCCCTTATGCCCAATAGTCCAGGGGTTAGAGCACTCACCTGGGAGATCCTAGGTCCAGATCCCTACTCTGCATCATTTAGAGTAAGGACTTGAACACAGATTTCCCATGTAAGAGCCATAGCCCAATGATTACAGGATGTTCTGGGGTGGTTTTCTCTCAATCTCCCCTGCTAAAGCTGTTCCACTTTATATGAAATACTTACTTATATATTCGTGGGAGTAGGCACTGGGCCCTGAGAGGCAGATGTGTGTACCCTAACCAATGTGCTATAGAGTTATTCTCACTCTTTCTTTGGCCCTGTGACTGCAAACTCAATGGCTGCCTGTTCAGGTGGAAAGCACCTTGGGACAATGGGTTAGCTGGAGATTAGGAGAACCAGTTTCTCCTACCTTGTTTTCACTGTCACATGGCCCTGAAAAGGTAAATTGTAAACCCAGAGTGCCCCCATGGCTGGAGTTCTGGGAGAGTGTGTGTTAAATTACAGAGCAGTCTGGGAGGTCAGCAGTGGTCCAAGGGGCAAGGCAGTTTGATCACAGGGTTTCCACTCCCCTATGGAGGGGATACTAGAGAGAGTATGTGCCCCAAGAGTATGCCTAGAGACCCCACATCAAGGGCAGCACCTGGACTCTGTTCAGACTCCGATGGCTTAGTACTTGTGAACGTGAACTGGACCTTTTGTGTGTGCAATTTAGCATGAATAGTTTTTGTTTTTGTTTTTAACTCTAAAACTTAATCTTACAGGTAGAAACTTGAAATGCAACAATGTTGACCTTTGTAAATCCCTCTATTTAGTGGAAGTACATTTTTGTGCAATTTCTGAAGAGATCTTCAAGCTAGTTCTTTGAATGACAACTTTGTCAAACTAATTGTTCTTTATGTATATAATCCAGATGGAAGTTGCCTATAACATTTATTCCTCAATGCTTTCATTTATATGTTGAAACATGTTTTCATTATAAATAAAGTGCCCCATTAAATTTTATCCTTTCTTTTTCTGTTTTCCTCTTCTCTTCACAGGCATAAAATGCCTGATTTATAGCAACTTATTTTAATTAATTTAGGACACCTGCAACCTGTAATTGAGCTGGCACTGATATAAGTTATCTGACATCAATCCAGCTATTGCAGTACCTAGATCATGTCCAACTCTTTCTTTTTGGTATGGATGCCAAACATACCGTAGAATGGAATTCACAGCTTTTCTTCCCCGTTCTTTCTTTCTCCCATTAATACCAAAAGTCCAGTATAGCTAATCAATAAAATTCTCCTGTCAATTACATGGGTACAACTTTCATTTAAGTCCATTAGGAGCTGTACTCATGTAACTGAAAGTAGAATTTTGGTCCATATATTTAAGGGACAATAATATTTCTCTTCTTACTATTTGGGTTATTTTCAAACCCCGTTTTCCCTTAACCATTGAGGCAAGTTGTCAAAGAAATAGTCATATATTTTTATCAGAAGTTAATGAAAAAAATAGCTCTTCCTAGTTACTATTTTTAATTTTAACAAGTAATTCTAGTTATAATTAACAATTTTTGGTGGTACTGCAACCATTTCCTCTAGTTCTTTTCTGGGTTCCCTAAGATTCAGATAACTTCATTTGCTTCATTTTTTTCCAATGATTACAACAATGTAATTTTTCTAAGCAATTGATCCTTATTACACCAATTGTGTGACCTTTGGTCAGCATAGCAAAGTTTTGATCCCAGTCAAATAACACTGACTTCAATGGCTAATGTGGCAACAGATAACAGAATTTGGTCTAATACCTTTATGAAACAATCCCAGAGAACAAATTTAAAAAGAATTAAAAATGTAAAATGAAGGATATTCTCATCAATGTGGATTTAAAGATTAAACTACAGTCTGAAACAGCCACAATAAACCTTACATAATGATCGCAAAGAGTGTCTTCTCTATTTAGTCTCTGGAGCAAAAGCTGCTTTGTTTGTTTTTTTCCCCCATTATCTGTACCAAATAAAAGTAATTTATTTCTTGCTCCTTTGAAAATGATGTGCCATGGTCTTTTGGCAGATACCATCAAGTGACTGGCTGCTTTCTGTGTAGGTAGATAAACAATACATGGAGGATTCAAAGCAACTACTTGACTTTATTTCAAGCAATCCAAGTCCCTCAGCTTGGCTGCACAGCTCATTTTCTTCTGATCATAGGGAACATATCTGCTTAATAAGGTGGAACACAGGTGTCTTAATGAAATGTGTATGTACATTGATAGTGGAAAGCTGACTTGTACTTTGTATGTTCATAAAACTCCTTTTCCTCGCAGGGACCACTGAGCCCTCTGAAGAATCCCCCAAGGGAGAGGAGCAGATATATGCACTTCTGGCCTCTCTCAGGGATTTTGACTCAGGAAGCCAGCTTAAAGCTGTGGTCGGAGCTCCAGCACAGGAGATATGTGGAATCAGCACATATTCATGTCGCTTTCCACATCTAACCCCCTCTACTTTTTGGATCTTGAGCCACCAGTCTCTCTCAAGTCTTTTCTCATTGCTTCCAGACCAGTGTATAGAATTCCAAAGTTTCAGTTAATTAGATATTCATCCAAACTTCTGGGTGTTTATCTGAACCAGACTGAATCTCTTTGTTTTTTGAGATTTTCATTAAAATGCTTCTAAATTGTTCATGCTAAGTGTTGTATAGCAAAATAAGCACAGGACAGCAAGAAGCTACTAAGACCTAGTGCTGGCTCTGATAATGACTTATTAGTAACTTGGGGAGGTGACTTAACTTTTTTGCGTCACTGATGAGCAGGGGGTTGGACTAGATGACCTCCTGATGTCCCTTCCAACCCTGATATTCTATGATTCTATGATTCATAATCAGGATAATAGTAATACTTACCTACTTCATGGAGGTTTTGAAGATTAGTCAATGATAGCACTGCACTTGGAAGATAGATAAATTGGAACCTGCTTTGCAGTGCTTTGTCTTTCAATAGCACGTCACCAAGGGAAGTGATGGCATTAAAATGTCACTATTAATTGAATTAAACCCATTAAATTGGGATGATGTATCAACCTAAAGGTTACTATTGTGCTTTTAACCTCACGATTTTGCCAACGTCCCTGTGAGTAGTGCAAAGCAAGAAGTCAGAGTTCCATGGAATCATTAGAGGTATTTAAGGAGCAGGTGAATATTTACTTGGTTAAAGCTAAAGCAGTATTATTCCTAAGGCTGGTCAAAAAATTTCTGTCAAAACTTTATTTTGACAGAAAATTGGATTTCCAACTAAGCAAAAATTTCCAAGGAAAGTGTCTCCTTTGTTCTGTACACCTGAAAAAAATTGGCCACAAATTTTTAGTTACAAAAATCTGAAATGTTTTAAGTTTTCTTTTTTCCATTAAAAAGTCAAAATTTTCTGTGGAGAAAACAAATTCTGAGAATTCATTATGTATTAATTGTGTGGGATAGAACGTGTGAGCTTGGCTGCAATTTGTGAGTAAACACACTGAGATTGTTTCTGTCTAATACCTATCTCTGTTCAAAGCTATCACAGGAACTGTAAACATTTTAAATAAATGTAGAGTAGGATAATTTATTAACCTAGTGTCTGTGTCCACTCATTTATCTTCTAAAAATAGAAGTAATCTGCTTCTGTAGCCTGAGGATACTGGATCACTATGAATTATTATGACAGTGGTGTCAGTTCATGAAGGAAGAATTAGGGGTTGTGAATGACAACATCCCTGCAGCACTTTTTCTTATGTTTTGCTACCTAAAGGCCTTCTCAGGTTCTGATGCTGACAGCAATTTGTTTTGCCAATACCTCAAATTACAAGATAATTATGGCTAGAAAGTTGATGATTTTTCTAACCTGTTTTTATCTTTACCCGTGTCTCCCAGGCAGAAATAACACAAACAAAGTTTCTTGTTTGTCTTTTGACTTCCACATAAAAGGGTACTGCATACCCTATCCAGAGTAGTACTGTGTACCTCTTCAGCACACTTCTTGGGGGAAATGAACAATTTGAATCTTGAGTTCTGGTTGAATCATTTTCTTTGGTTCATTATCTCTCCTGATGCCATTGACTGGCATTGGATTTCCTGTGTGTCAACCGCCTAAAGGCAGTTTCTTCCTGTTACAAACATTCTGAAAAAAACTTAATAATCATAAGGGTTTTCCCAGGCATCTGCTGCTGCAGTACAGTTTGTACTGAGAGATGCCGGAGAGGTCTATGAACCCTGTCCCTTCCTTTCTTCCATTGTTCAAGTATTCCTTTTTTTTTTCTCACCACAAACTCCATCAAATGTAATCAAGTATGAGAAGGCACCTCTCCCAGTTTTTCTTGGGTGGCACAGTTCTGGGACTCCTTACAGAACAGATGGCTTGAACCTAGCACTGCTTGGAACCTTTAATCAAGGGAAGGTTTTTAACTTGTGAGCAGTCATCCTCTACTAGCTGGATAGGAGTCCAAGCATCCATAAAGCATCTAGTGTAAGCACAGATATTCAAGGGCTTGTTTCTCAGCTGAAGCTCTTAAAACAGCTCTCTTATCTGTGCAGAAGAGTACTGTGGTAATTGCCTAATGTTGCACTGATCTAGATTAACTTTAAAATAAAATAGTTTATATGATGATGTGATTAGAGTTTTGGCTGATTGGACTCAAAAGACATAGAAAGACATACCATATGTAATGGAAGAGCCACTTTCTCTTCTGGAAGCGTTCATTAAATAGGCAATCATGCTTCCAAAGAGAAACAATTATTCTAGTGACTTTAACTGGGAAGATAGGAAAACACACTCTGTAACAGGCTCACAGTGGTCTATATTACCTACTAGTTTCTGATATCTGAGGTTCCTTATTAGTAAAGCAAAATAGTAAATTTTTCTCCCATTCAGAGAAACTGAAAATGTTTTAGTGTATAATCTCAGACATAAAGAGCCAAATTTTGCCCTGGAGTAAACAGGTGCAACTCAGTTGACTTCAGCAAGGCTGTATTTGACCCCATGAACATATTTTTACTGTAAAATATAAATAATTCTTCCTCTATATTAATTCTGATGTGGGATTTTGCCACACTTTTTAACAGTTGCAGTGAAGTTAGGTCCCTTATTAGCTTTATCAGTTGAAATGATAAACCTAACTATGAACCAAACCAAATAAGAACCATCTGCAAATGGTACTGTGGTGTTTATGCATGGAAATAAAACATGCTGATGTAAGTTAAAAGTTAGTGTATAGTAAAAATCTCTTGTGTTATGGAATTTAAATTAAAAACTGTACACTGATTCTGATTTAATTCAGAGTAAACCAGACAAAGAGAAGTAGAACAAAATGAGAGGTTTTATCAGTTGAGACCAGGTCCGTTTGTTGTTATAATTCAAAACATCTAACAAATCCTGTGGCACTCTAATTTGTAATATATCAAAATAGCCATTCAATTGATAGTAACTATCAGATAGAAAGGATTAGAATTTCTGCTGCATCAGGACAGGTTCTGTTATAGTGTGATGTGTTCAGTGTTATAAATCTGTAATGGGGAAAGATAGACACCAGTGATCTTCTGCATTCATGGAAATATAAAAGAGGTGACTTCTCCTTTCATTATACCCATTAATCATTCCCAGTGGTTATGCATGGTTCTGTGTCAAGCAACAAGCTGAATAGTTTAGGTGATGTCCCTTTAACAAAAACAGGTTTAAAAGTTAGAACAGATCATCAGGAAAGTAATGTGATCCAAAACATGTCATATGTAAAAATTAAGCAATTTAGGGACAACACTTAAGCATGTGAAATTCAGTGGGAGTTGGGCACCTAACTCCCTTAGGCTCCTTTGGAAATCTAGCCACAAAAGCCCAAAAGACTCTTATAATATCTTTATATCATATTCAGTGGCATTTTAAAAAAAAACGAGAGACTGAAGCTTTAGGCATCCACTTCATAGGAGACATCAATATTTCACAGCAGCAATGCAGTTCAAATTCTGACTTCAAACTTCATCCCAGATTGGCAAATCCCAGCCCCTCTAGCTTCCTTCACCAGCTTGTTCTTATGTCCATTAGAGCTAGGTCCACAGCATTGGTTGATTCAATTGTTCTGTCCAGAATAAGGAAGGCAACCAAATATTCTTCTGCCGTACAGTAATAGCAAAAACAACGAGGAGTCCTTGTAGCACCTTAGAGACTAACAAAGACTCTTTGTTGTTTTTGCTAATACAGACTAACACGGCTACCACTCTGAAACCTGTCACAGTAATAGCAGTTTCCTGAAATCTGAGATTGAATTTGTCACAGATCAAAGGTGGTTTACCATTTTCTTATATTCTCTTAAAGCCTGCTCCAACTTCTTTCCCCCCGCCCCCGACACACAAATTTTTGAAGCATGTTTTTTTTCCAATTCCATAGCACATTCATATGTCACTCCTCTCTTCTTAGGCCCTGCCAAAGAGGGATAGAATAGGATCCTAGTTAAATATATCAACTGTATAACCAAGTGATGGACCTCCAATAACAATCAGAGGGAGCAGAGAAAACTGTCCGTTCAGGCACTAAAACACAACAAATTCTATCCAGCCAGTTTTCGTTATAGTAAAGGAGTATGGGAGGAAGATTGGTTCTCTTCTGATATTATCAGTTTTCATAGGAAGGATACACAGTTTAGATTTTCCTGTCTCTTTGAAATGTAGCATCCATCAGCTATTGACATCACCTATTAATTTCAATTCAGAGGGACAGAAGCAGGGATGCAGTGTAGATTAAAACCAACTGATCTGCAGATGTTATGACCTATTCTGTGAGTCAACAATAAATTACTGGTTACAAAACATTGAATAACGGGCTTGATTTGAGAGCAGGCAGCACTTGGAGTTTTATCTAATGTTTTCAGCTGTTTGGAGTTAATGAAGGTTTGTAATTACCATGTATTTTAAGTAATATAGCTTTTTATGTTTTGTTTTAAAAATTGATGCATTAATCACATTAATATCATATTTTATGGTTTTCAAAATTATCTGACCACAGTTTAGGGGGCTCTAGGTAGCGGCGGGTGTTGCTGTGTCTTTTGAAATGTATGATTAGAGATAATTTGTTGTGAAACATAAATAGTCCCAATAATTTCCTTCACTCAATAGTGTCCATGCCAGGCTAGGGGGCGGGGGATGGGTTTCTCCCCTCCAGCATGGTTAATCTTGTTTCTTAGTCTCCCTTTAATACAATGTGAAGGAATTTCATTTATATTTTTGAAATGTTCCTGGAAAAAAATCTAGGTACCCATCAGCAAGCTGTACAATTGATACAAAGGGTTACATCTTGGCCCCATTGAAATCAATCGCAAAACATCTATTGACTTTGATGGGGCCAGGATTTCACCTAACGAGTATTAACATTGAGTAGTCAGTGCAAATAAGATTAATTGAATAAATATCTACTTAACTTCCAGGCACACTCAAGTATAAAAATGTGCATGATATCAGTTGTACCCACAGAATTGCAGACTCACAATAGGAGGACAAACTGAGACACAACCCCCCATATATCTCTTCTTCTGTGAGTTCTTTTTAGAAGTAAAGAACTACCATTGTCTTCAAAATGTTTTTGCCTGAGTAATAGTGACTTGCATCCTCTCCAAACATTAATTATTAATTAAGTCACACAGCACCCTTTTGCAAGTAGGCATTATACCCATTTTGCAGACAGATATAATGAGACTAGGTCACACAGTGGTGGTGTAGTAAATATAATCTAGAATTTTTGCTTTAACCATATAAGTATCTTTTCCTGGGACAGTCTGGATCAGAAATGACACTGTTCCATAATTCAGTTCTGTTTAAATATACTTATGTTAACCCACTTACCAAGCCTTTAGAGGTCTGGACAGAGATCCAGTCCTCTAAAGGCAGGTGTGTTTTTCTCATTGAAACAGCAATAGAGCTGCTAGACTTAGAGCATGGATTATTAAAAAAACAGAGATTCCTTTTTGTAGGGAATGTTATTTTACACCATGATGTGTTTGACTGAAACCAGGGCTTTATAATCATCTCTTCCTTCTACATTCTTGGGGAAAGTTTTGGCATTAGTCAAATGTTGCAGGATTTTTATAAGTAGTTTCCTTCATCAAAGGTTGAGGAGCTGGAGTACAATGACATATTTCCAGACCCCCTAAATTGTGTACCTCAAATGAAAGATAAATTCCACTGCAGCGATCTCAGCCCTGTCAGTGTTTAATATCCTTACTAAATGAAGCATGTACCCCTTTCTGAAGGTCTAACTCCAGCTTCTGTCATTCGCCTGACTTTATTCATCATGTAATCATTGTGCTTCTGAAGCCTGACAAACAGCAGCCCACCCGCACCAGGTCACTTATAACAGAAAGAAAAAAACAACAGAGAAACCTTGAAAGATGTTACTTTTAAGCTGTTAATCTGTTTTAGTAATTTAATAATTTAGTAGATAGAAAAAAACTAAATATATTTTTTCAAAGTTCTTGTTAAGATGTCTGTAAAGCATACTTTCAACCCTTAAGCAATAAGTGGCGTATGCCACTGAATTTTACTATTGTATACACCTTGGATGCAAATCAACCCTTCCCTACAGTACTATATATAACTACTCTTAATATTTTATGTAGAAGGAAGAAGCAGATTCATAAATAATAAATCTAAGCCTCTTAGGTGGAATACATATGAATAGAGTGAATGCCTGTGAAAAATCACAAATTTAATGAAAGAGTTCAGTACTGTATTTTTAAATGTCAATCACAGTCATTTGCCACTACTGAAACAGAATAAATCACTAGTTGATAATGTACACGTTCTGATTAATCAAGATAGTTAATTACTACATTCTTCACTCATTTGTGCTAAATGAGTTAATACAAATGCAGATCATAGAGATTAAAAAGGAAAATGGTTATTGCTCTTGGTGGGCTAAACATGAACAATAAATGATACAATTCAAAGAAAATGTATATATTTTGTAGATTCCATTAGCCTGTGTCTCTGGAATCTCTGAAATATTGCAAGCATCAATAATAACTTCTATGACCCATGACCCAGTGGCCTAGAGTGAAGCAAAAAAACTCCAAAATGATAATAGAAGAAAAGGTACCTGGAAATAGAAGAGATGATGAAAAAATAAGAGCAAAATGGCCAAAGATGAAGTGGGCAAAACAGAAGGGTCTTAAAGTGAGCCTTGAAAAGAGCCACAAATTACTTAAGGGCACACTTAAGAAGGAAGTTTCTTGTGCTGGATTCCTCATCAAAGAATCACTTGCCTTTAATAGAGTCCAACAAAATCTCTGGAATGCAAGGAAGACAGCCAATGTCAACAGTATTGGAAGAAGTATACTGTACTGTACATAATAGTAGAGACAGCTGCACAGGTAACTCGTGGATAGATTATTAAGAACTCTATATCTCAATAACAAGAGCCTGGCCTGATTCTTCACTCACCACAGCTGCAGATCAGATAAGACTGAAGTTTAGAATTTGTATAAAAACTGTATAATCCTGAGTTTACAGCAGGTATCATTTCATCAACCATTGTTATGACATGGAATACAACAACTAAATTGCACTCAGAAGCACTGCACATCAGATTAGGAGTGATAGTGAAGAATGTTCTATATGGTTGAAACTACAGGGAGAATTTAATGAGTGTTAAATGTAAATTGGAACTTGGCCAGTGTTAACATCACTCAATCTGTGTCCTTATATGGCCCACATCACTGCAATATTCCTGCTTAGGAAAAAGTGCAGTAATATATCTAATGGTTGCAAGTGGTCAGGACCATGGTTATATATCCAATAAGAATGATGGAAATTCTAGAAGCACAGTCCCCCTTTCTACCATTCTGGGGTATAGTAACAGTATTGTAAAATGAAGCACCCAAACCATTTCCTGATGCAGCAAGGTATTTCTTGAAAAGCTGCCATTCAAATACTGACCTGATCACAGCCCGCTTAGCTTGAAAAATCTAACAAAATCACAGCACTATGTGGGATAATTGTAGGGACACTTCTAATCCTTCACAGTCTTGTTTAACCTTTACAGGAAAGTGGTCAATGAGAAAAAAAATCCAAATATGAAAGACCTTTAATCAATAATTGTCAGTAACTGATTGCCTGCCCGATGCTTGGGTAATCAGATCTAGCGGTTGGAGCGGGAGGTGTCTATCTGCAGTCAGTAACTTGAGGCAAGAGTGAGAGCCAGAATTAGAGACAGCCAAGCCAAGAATGAGGGCCAGAAGCAGAGTCAGAGATCAGGGGCAGGGATTAGGAATGAGGCAGGGACCAAGAACAGGTCAGGAAAACAGAAACCAAGAGCAAGGAAGGGAAGTAGGGCTCAGAAGTCAGGCATGAAGGCAGGAGCCAATGTAGTAGCCAGCCAGGAGTTCATCCAGTTGCCCAAACAACTTCTTATGTCTCTTTCTGGCTTACATAGCACAGCTGGACCAATCTGTGGAGCTGGGCACTCCTCCAATCAGGACTCCTGTGGGCAATGTTTCTGGGGTGGCTAGAGTTCTGCTAGCCACGCAGCCACCGCTTACTAGCAAGCTGACAGATGGCAGCTGTAATGCAAAGGTTGCCTGAGGGTCCACAGACTCGGATTCAAGATCTGTGGACCTTCCTTCCTTTCAAGACCTTCCTCACAATAATGCCCTCCTCCTGATCCCACTCTCCACACAGAGCCTGAACTACCTGTAGCCCAGTTAAACGGTTGTCAGGCAATAACATAAGTGGCTTTGGCACAGAATGTGTTGGGCAAAGTGCTAATTAAGGGAACTAAATAGTTAGCTACTCATAGATGCAATAAATACTAAATATGACTCGTATTATTCTTCTCATAGGCTGTCCAGTTGGCTGCTTAATATAAGGATTTAGATTTTGGGTGTGTAAAATCTCTTGCTAACAATGGATGTGCAGTGACCTGCCAACAAGCTAGAATTAAGGATCCTATTAAGCATGTCCACCCAGCTAATGGGCTTCTCTTTGATTTGTTGTCAAAATTGAATTGCTTTCTTTTTCTGTCATTTGATAGTTTGAAATATATATAAAAGTGAATTTATTGGTGGTTGAATTCGCAATCTATATGGCTAAGAAGAATTACAATAGTAAATATTGTTTTAAAATAAAGTTTTAGAAGAGTTAGGAGAGGTTATCCAACAGCTGTCTACATGGATGGTTTGTATGTTTTCTTCTGAATCATCAGTTGAAAGTCACTATCAGAGACAGGATAGTACATTACACAGACCATGGGTCTGCTGCAGTGTGGCAATCCCTATGTTCTTAACACAATGGATTGGGCTGTGCCACCAGCTGAGAATTTGGCCCCCTGTGTGTAATATTTCTGCTTGTACTATCAACAAGGTACCATTAGTGCCAATTATAACCCACCCAATGGTGGGTTTTTGTGATGTAGTCACTTGCCCAGTAGGGACCAGAACATGATTATTAGAAGACCTTTGCTTTTAGAAGAGTACTCAGTTTTTCATTTGTAAAGTGCTTTACATAAGTGCACTGAGCAATGTTACATTTCACTGGTAGCAAAAGTAATTAGTTATATAGTTACCTCTCTTATGAACCCTGGACCATTTCACAAGAAAATTTCTGCAAAATTCTTCGCATGGGTTAATATAGTCCATATTTAAAGCTAGCCAAAAGGTGAGGGGTGTTTTTTGTGATTAAAAAACTTTTAGCTATCAAAAAAAAATTTTTTTTTTTTTGCACGCAACTCAAAACCAACTAAATTTTACAAACTGAAACTTTCCTAGTAGCTAGGGTTCACTGAGGCCTAAAGTCAGATTATCTGTCTTGCTGTGCTGGTTTGCCAATAGAAAAAGGAGGCCATAAACCAAATGGGTCTCACCAGTAGAAGATTCCTCTGAATGGAGAAGGATCAACATAGCTGTTTCTATACTGCTCATCTCCTAGCCGCCAGTATAAAGGCTGTGGTTGGGACCTAGCCAGAGCATCACTGTGTTCCAATAATCCCCAGTTGCCAGAATGGCCTTTTGTGGCCACAGGTAGCTGAACTCAACTTTGTGCACCCTGAAACTACCATTATCTATGCCAGGGCCCAACCAAGATTTATGTATTATTTATAATTGGGAGGCCACAAAGGTGGTATAAAATCACTTTTCCTTCTCCCCTACTTCAGCTGTACTTAGTGTACCTTGACCGTAGTTGGGTATCTAGGACCTAGTCTCAAATGCAGTTTACACCTATGTTCAGTATGATATTCCCCATAGATTTTTAGTTAAGGTATCAGATTCTGCCCTGAGTCACACCTGTTGTATGCAATAAGATTGCATAGGTGTAACTCAGGCAAAACTCTGGCCTGATGTATAATTTAAGCAGACTGTGAAATAATATAAATACATAGAGCTTGAGCCAACTTCTGAGGCTATAATTCAGGGACCCTTTTGGCAGAAAATGTGTCTGTCTGTGGGGTCCAAAGCCCTGGAATGCACTTGTTCCAATTGGGGACCTAGACCCAGATGATACAGGTCCAAAAATGCTGGCTGAGGCAAATGTGAGCCAGGCAAGGGAATATGCTGATTCAGAATGTTCCCCAGCCAGCACCAATGGACCTGCCTATGGATCTCTGGCTATCAGTTAAAGTTGCCCTCCCCCAGTAGAATTCATGATGGTAGCAGTGTGAAAACTGAATCCTTCCCCAGAAGCAAAGGCGCTTTTCTCTCCCTTGAATGAGTGGGTGTGAACTGAGCCAATTCTATTGGTGTTCATTTTGAAGGTGAGGTTTTCCATTAATTTTTCATTGTTGACTTTCAAAGTTGTTTAAATTTTCAACTATGCAACCATGGCATGCACACTGAAATCAGAAGAGAGATTAGCATTTGGATTTTGGTTTTTAGTTTTGTTGTATTATTCCTTAAAATGATAGAGAAATTAAATACAAAAACCTAAGTTAACAAAATATAAAGTTTTGTAACTTTAAACTCTGAAGAGAAAAAGGAAAAGTGAAAATGAAGAGTCTCATAGTAAATTTGCACCTTTAATTATGCTGCTAGTTGTAACCTTAATCTGTAGCATGCACAATCCTTCCTTAATTTAGTTATACACAGCTCAATATGTCTTCAGTTGGACTTCAAATGGACGTATCTAAGGGCAATATTGGATCTTGTGGGTGAAATCCTGGCCCCACTGAAGTCAATGGCAAATTTTCAATTGACTTCAATGGGGGCAGGACTTTATATATTTAATTTGGGAGAGTTAAAGTTACAATGTGATCTTCAACTTTTGCATTTTAAGACTTTTAAGGTTTAAAATTGGACTTTGCTATAAGTTTTTATATGAATTTTGCATTTAAATTCTAACGAATCCCATTACAACCCAAGTCATGTGTTGAGGATTTTTTAATGAAAGTCAGTAGAAGTTGTCATCATTGAATGTTTTTAAAGGTGTTCTTTGCTTCAGATCACAGCAGTACTTAAAATATGTATCTAGATTTTGACACTATAGAAGAAAGATCTGTTCTCAGTTGCTAATCATTTGTGTGTGAAAACCTACTCTTGAACTGGTTACCATTGTATCATTTTCTGACATTTCTGTGCTTTTTTGTGCCAGTGGCATTTTATCATCTTTGGCCCTCTGGATTTATGATGTTTTGTTTTGACTTGTTTTAATTATATCTAACTCTGTCAGCTATATTGGCTAGTGTTCTGTAAGGTTTAGTTCTTTGTTCATTACTGTTTATGATTTATTTGATTCCAGTATATGACATTATTTGTCACCATTATCTATACTGGTACAAAAATTTTGTTCTGTACTTATAGATTTTTCTGCAACTGACTCAACTTTATAAGAGTGCTTTCTTCAATTACTAAACTGTCCACCTACACATGAGTTTTGAGAATACTTTGAATACACTAGTATTATGAATACTTCGCATTTCAGTAGCATATCTTTTCTACTAAAAATAATGAATAAGGATGTTTTTTCTATTTTGCATAAGTGGAAATCCACTTTACCACCAGTTTTCTTTGGTGGCATTTTTCGATCTGTTTTTCAGTGGCATATCTCTTATTCATCTGTATTTAGACTTACAACCCCACTAGCATTCGGATGCCATATCTTTGTTTTCACCTATTTTACTCTGAGTATGAACTAGCTAAGTGGTTCAGAATCACAATGCTTCAAATGTTTGTTAGAAATGAAATATATGCCCAAGTTTGGGAATGTCTGTATCTGTTTATATGCCCCCATCTCAATAGAATTTGAGCAACTCACAAATTTTTAAAAAATAGAAGAAAGAATGTGATTAGTTTATAGTGAGGTTTTTGGTTTATGTTTATGTGAGTGCTATATGGATATGATGTGTGTCTAGATTTGTATGTGAAGAATTAATTGAGGGAAAGCTAAATCAATGAGATAAATTTCACATTTAGTTGTGAAGTGGTGTGGTCAGCCTTTATTTTTACAGGACTGAGTTCATAATCCAGGTCCAGCTGCTGTGAAAGTTCTGTCTTCACCATTCACGTTTCTCTCCATACTGGATAGGAGTTGAATTGTCCCAGTTGAATGAAGCTGTCATGGGAGGTCATGGTTAAAGAGGGAGAGTTGATGTCTAAGGTAACTATCACATGGAGGGCTTTGAATAACCAAACTTAGAATTTTGAACTGGATTCTGTAGTCTGTGGGGAGATAGTGAAGCGCATGGAGGACTGCAATGATGTGCTATTGGGAACTATTTTCAGGGCATGTGAATTCATTCCTAGTAATAATGCACTGCAATAATCAAGACCTCTAGGTCAGGAATGCATGGATCACTATGGTCAGGTTTCTATCCAGTAAGATGCAGCACATCATCTTTGCAGTTAGGTTGCGTGAATTAGAAATGTAAAGGAGAATATCAGATTTCATGTTTTAGGAAGAAGAAAAAAGGTTCCTAGCCCTTTCCCTCTGCAAGTAGCTTCAAAAGTGAAACCTGACATAAACTAAAATAGATCAACCACATGGGCTGAAACCCTGTTGCTGATTTTTCCTAAAAATCATGGATTATCCACAGTCGGTATCATAGCCACCCTGTGCTCGCTTTTGAGGTTCAAGGAAACTATGCCTCAAGTTTTTGCAGTTTCAGGGAGGACCCACAGTGCTATCAAGTATGCTTTTGCACCCACTGCAAATGTAAACAAATGTGTTTGTCCGAGCTATTGGCTGAACAAGAAGTAGGACTGAGTGGACTTGTAGGCTCGAAAGTTTACATTGTTTTGTTTTTGAGTGCAGTTACGTCACAAAAAAAATCTACATTTATAAGTTGCACTTTCACGATAAAGAGATTGCACTACAATACTTGCATGAGATGAATTGAAAAATACTATTTCTTTTCATATTTACAGTGCAAATATTTGTAATTAAAAAATACAAAGTGAGCATTGTACACTTTGTATTCTGTGTTGCAATTGAAATCAATATATTCAAAAATGTAGAAAAATATCCAAAAATATTTGATAATTTTCAATTGGTATTCTATTGTTGAACAGTGTGATTAAAAACTGTGATTAATTCCAATTAATTTTAAAATTGTGATTAATTTTTTGAGTTAATTGTGTGAGTTAACTGTGATTAATTGACAGCCCTAGAATAAATGCTTCTCATAAACACAATGATAACGTCCAACTATCTTTTGTCCCTCCCTCCTTATCCTCCACAGATATAGTTTTTTTTCCTGAGTTTATTTTGAATCACAAGTAAAAGACACCAGATACGTGAATCAGCATTCATGTTAATAATTTGTTTGTTATCATGCCCCTCGGACACTCAGGTAAACCCTGATACATCTGAGAGAAGAAAACAACATAATGGGGCTCACCATACCAAAGGTCAACCATATATTAAAAAATAAAGTGTAGAGATACTGCTGCCTGTTTCTTGTTTACAGTGTCACTTGAAAGTGAGAATAGGCATTTGCATGGCACAGTTATAGCCGGTGTTGCAAGATATTTACGTGCCAGATGCGCTAAAGATTCATACGTCCCTTCATGCTTCAACCACCATTCCAGAGGACATGCTTTCATGCTGATGACTGGTTCTGTTCAATAACGTTCCAAAGTAGTGTGGACCGACGCATGTTCATTTTCATTATCTGAGTCAGATGCTACCAGGAGAATGTTGATTTTCTTTTTTGGTGGTTTGGGTTCTGTCATTTCCTCATTGGAGTGTTGCTCTTTTAAGACTTCTGAAAGCATGTTCCATACCTCGTCCCTCTCAGATTTTGGAAGGCACTTCAGATTCTTAAACCTTGGGTCAAGTGCTATAGCTCTCTTTAGAAATCTCACATTAGTACCTTCTTTGCGTTTTGTCAAATCTGCAGTGAAAGTGTTCTTAAAACAAACAACATGTGTTGGGTCATCATCCGAGACTGCTATAACATGAAATATATGGCAAAATGAGGGTAAAACAGAGCAAGAGATGTACAATTCTCTCCCAAGGAGTTCAGTCACAAATTTAATTAGTGCATTATTTTTTTAACGAATGTCATCAGCTTGGAAACATGTCCTTTGGAATGGTGGTTGAAGCATGAAGGGGCATATGAATCTTTAGCTCATCTGACATGTAAATATCTTGAAACACCAGCTACAACAGTGACATGCGAACACCTGTTCTCACTTCCAGGTGACATTGTAAACAAGCAGCAGGCAGCATTATCTCCTGTAAAAGTAAACAAACTAGTTTGTTTGAGCAATTGGCTGAACAAGAAGTAGGACTGAGTGGACTTGTGGGCTCTAAAGTTTTATATTGTTTTATTTTTGAAAGCAGTTATTTTTTGTACATAATTCTACATTTGTAAGTTCAACTTTCATGATAAAGAGTGAAAAATACCATTTTTTACAGTGCAAATATTCGTAATCAAAAATAAATATAAAGTGAGCACTGTACACTTTGTATTCTGTGTTGTCACTGAAATAATTATATTTGAAAATGTAGAAAACATCCAAAAATATTTAAATAAATGGCATTTTATTATTGTTTAATAGCGCGATTAATCGCGTGATTAATCATGATTAATTTTTTTAATCACTTGACAGCCCTCGTTTATGCTCAATATTACAATCATCTGTGGCTAGGCTGACAGCCAACGTAGCCTGTGCAGAAGGAGGACATGGATCCTCTGGGCTTAGAAGGGGAAAGGGATTGAGACACGTACTGGAGGCCCAGTGAACTCTGGGGTGGACTGTGATACTTCCAAGGCTCTCTGAACTAAGAGAAGCCAATACCCTGACTGAAGCTACCTACTGGTTTTCTTTGTTTTTCTTGATGCTTTTATTTAGCCATGTTTGCTGACTTGGGACTGTTTTGTTTGTTTCACCTGGAACTATGGGGTTGGGGGGAAGAAACAGGCAGAAAGCTTAGGCTGGAGGGTTGAGCATTGGCCCCACTGGACTGACACACCCTACAGCACCTATGGGGGTGGAGGCTATTGGACCTGCACACTTGTACTCTGCTCATAGCTCTTAAAGGGGACTCTCTGCCAAGGACAGATTTTTGACAGAGCCATCTAGCTCTCCACCCCAAGTACATGGTGTGGGGCTGTAGATGGATGGTTTGATGGGGGGGGAATCTATTAATATGTTCCGAATATTTAAGTTTACATTGATATATTGTTTACACTGAATATTGTCTACTAGCCTCTATTCTCCCTGTTCTCATTGTGTTTCATTCCCTGAAACACACTCTGCTAAGGCCTTGCAGAAACCTACCAGGAGCCCAGGAAAGGCAGTGTTATTTCTCTTAACTGGTGAAATCATGGTGGTGTCAGGACATTTTTCCTTTGGATTAGGAAACAGGGACAGCAGGAATACGAATAGGAAGCAGCTTTTGCAGATGTAAAGTTTAGGAGGCTTGCAAACCTTCCATAATCTCCACCACTGAGGAGACAAATTTGGACTATACAAAATTACATTCTCATGGTAAATTGTTAATAGCCTTCCATCCACCTTTTAAACAAGAGCTATTAAAAGTGCATTTATCCCCATTTTAATTTTTTGTTGGGATTTTCATTTTATTAGTTTAGTATTCATTCAATCAAGTGAAAAGAAATCCTATGCTTAATTTTCCAACATAAAGATAAGAAACGGGTGTAAAAATTTGAGAGTGGCAAATTATTTAATTACTTAGGAATTTATTGTTTGCAATGGCCCACACAGTGGTGATAAATTTGTTTGTGAATAACACATATGAAAGTGGTCACTGTCACAGTTCAAGGCAACTGCACTTGTATTTCTCCTCCGTGGTATAACAAGGGCATCCACTCTAGGTTTCCAGCTCCTCAGCCATCACCTCTCATAGGCAAATACCCATGTCTCTCCTGACCTGAGTTTTTTCTAGGCTGCACAGTTCTTGGCCTATGCTGTGATATCCCTAAACCAGATTGACTAAACAGGCCAACATCTGTTCTTTGCTTTCTCTTTGAAGGTTTATGAACAGTGTAATTACCAGCAGTTATAAGTTACCTCAGAGCTCTTTATAAGCAAGCACATTTATTCTTAAGGTGAAAATATTACAGTGAAAATATACTAAAAACAATAAAAGAACCTACACCCATGCTATTAAGTTTACCAGAGATCACCCCCTCAAACCTATGCTCTGGGTGTCCCTAAACCTCTGAGTGCTAGAAGCTGGATCTCTCAATAAATTGCCTTGTTCTGTTCACTCCCTCTGAAGCATCTGGCACTGGCCAGTGTTGGAAGACAGGATACTGGGCTAGATGAACCATTGTTTCTGACCCTGTTTGACCGTTCTTATGTTCTTAACACCAACAAAGGCTCTGTAAGAACTCAGTCCTTCAGACCCCACAAACGGGTTTTTCTATAGTTACAAATTTATAACATCCTTAGCTCAGAACAGGAACATCCCTGAATTGTTCAGACTTTCCTTTTTGCAGCTTGGGCCTTTGATCATCAAATTCCAAGAACAAATAGTCAGTGGTCCCCACCTCAGAGCATAGCTTAAAAAGATTGGGTTTTTGCACAACTGGAGTTGCATTCTCCTGACCCTAGTAATCCCCAGGAAAATCACGTGCCCCAAAAGTCCATTCTTGTCTGGCCCATTGCTTAATATAGTCCTTTAAAGTTCATAATGCTTCCAAAGGTTCACATCCCATCTCCCCCCTACAGAAGTTATATACAGTTCCAGCCCACAACAATACATAATCTTTAAGTTTAATACAATAAACTCCAAAGATATTTAAACTTAATTCAATAGGTTGTTAAAGGATGTTACGGGGAATTGCCCCATTTTCAACAGTAACTCTATAATTAGGGAAAGGCAAACTGGTTTGGATGAAACAAGAGTCAGCTTCAGCTTTCCCCTACAACACAAACCTTACTGAATTTAAATCTTTTTGAGGTTCCAAATGTTTAGTAATTCTTTTGTTGCTCTTGTTGTTTGACTTTGAACTACCAACTTCAGGCTAGGATGTGCCAACATACTGCAAAGGTGTTGGAAATCTCACAAGGAAACTATGTTCCAATGAGACTTCCTGTTCAGTTTTTCAGGTTCAAGATGTTGCGGATAGTTCAGATAGCTTTCCAACTCTTCAATATTGATCTTTAACTGTAAACTCCGTTTAAAAAAGAAGGGGGTACCGGTCTGGCATTCTCTATAAAGGACCTTGACTGTGGAAGTTGCTTCACATCTTGGCCCCAAAAAGCCCAGAATGAGCTACAAAGATGATTCCACCATCTCTCCTCAGGCACTGGGGGGAGCTTTATTCTATTACATTTATGTTCTCATGCTCATTACATGGTCTCTGTGCATACATCTGAAGTGTGTCATGGGGTTGGGGTTTTAGAGAGCATGAGGCTACTTGTTCCATGATGTACTGAATATGAATGTTGTTAAAGCCCTTGAAGTTTTGAGGATAGGAATTCTTTATGCAAGTAAAAAGAAATAACTTAAAATAACCAAGCTCAAAAGCTGAACCTCTGATGATCATGGCTAATGTCAATAATGTTGGAATGTAGTATACTTTTTTATCTTATGAAAGTTTCCTGATCTCTCAAAGTAAAAATACAGGATGTCAATATAAGTTGCTCCTCAGTTTTGTTTTTGTTTTCCCCCTTCACAGTCAGAAACCAGCAGGAGGCCAATACTGTAGATCTTGTAAGTTTCAGGAAGCTGCTTGCTATTAATTTGTATTTCTCTCGATATTTTAAATTTATTGGACAGATGAACCTTGGTCTAGTTTAAAGATTGATTGTGTATGCAATTCAAGGGAAGGAGGAGCCCAGATTGTAGATGAAAAGTTCTTCATAATGAATATATCACAAAAGATGGATGATTAAATATATCTCTGATAAAGTGTGATATGTTGCTGTACTTTGGTACTTAGAGATTACCTTGGTAGCCCTGTGAGCTTTTAAATTGAAATAAAAACAGCAAAGCTTTTAACACAAATACTCACAAGTGGACTACATCATTACTTTGTGTGCTAACAAATATAGCCTGAATTGTTTAGGTATTCTCACAGTGGGATTGGTTTAATGTTAAAAGAAAATGGGGAAAAAAGGATTTGGAATGGGGACTTGCCAAGTTCAAAACCAAAAACAGACACGCAAACAGATAAAAGAAAAAACCTGAGTGATTGAACAATTGCAAGTGTTAAATGGTAGCTGAGCTCAAACAAGACACTCTGTATCTGGATCTTCAGGATTTTAAAGGTGAAACAGAATCATAAAAATGTCCCCCATCTTTGTAAGGGACCAAACCCATATCCTGTATTCAAACATTCTCAAATTATGATGAGTTCAAAATCTGAACCAGAATTTTGTGTTCTGAGACTATAACTAGTCCAACCTCCCCTCTCCACCCTCTGGCTCCCAGTCACAGCCTTCCTGTCCAACCAGTCCCAGTCTCCCCTCTCCCCCAGCTCCCTCTCACAGTTTCTGCCTCCACCCCACATCCCCTGCAGCAGTCCCAGTTCACCAAATTCCCTGTCCCAATCTGTTCCTTCCCCCACTCCGTCCCCCCCATCCAGCTCTTGTCCCTTTTGCATTCAAATCAAATGGCTTCTGCCTCCCCATTGCCTAGGTGCTGGCAGGGTGGTCACTGAGAACACAGGAAAGTTAGGTTCCCTCTTCTCCATTCCAATGACCAGCCCACCCTGACCTGCAGCAGCCATTACATGGAAAAGATGGAGCATGCTCTTGCTTTAGGAGGATGGCACATGTACAGTAGAGTCACACATATCAGCTGTGACGGAATGGAGCGTGTTCAGTTGCGCTGTTGAGATGGCTCATGCACAGTCTGGCCAGCCCTAGGAGCTATGAGGATGGAGATTTTGGAGATTTTAGCTGTTAAGCTCTAGCAAGTCCCTAATGAACATGTGTGAAACGAGATTTTTTCAGAGGTTTATAACTTGTGCAAATTAGGACAGACTTTCATGGGGACAGCAAAAGGTATGAAAGGCCATGCTCCTGTCAAATTTCAAGCACCTGCTGCAAAGCATGAGGGCACTAGAAAATATGTCAGAGAAAAGGAGGGCTCAAGAACTTTTTTTAAAAGAAGAAAAACACGATTTTTTTCCCCCTCTAGCCACATTCCAGGAAACTGATTAACTGTTTTGGATTAAATAAAAAAGCCAGAGGCAAACACAGCATGGAAAATTTTAGCCTAAATGGTTAAAATTTGCTAAATTTATAAGCAACTGAAAATAAGGTCTTATGGGAAGTGTCAGGGAACCTTAATAATAGACAGTGCTACCAGTTCAACCTACAAAAATAATCAGATTACAAGGGTAAGAGTGATAGAAGCACACAGTTACATGGATAGAAGAAGTGAGTCTTGAGGAGAAACTTTAAGGGCTATCAGGCAGTGGCCTTATGGACCAATTTAGGGAAGACAATCAATAACTGAGGAGGAGCCTGGACGGAAACACATAGGTGTTTGTAGGGAAACTGGACAATCAAGCAGTCAAGGGCGACACCGCTGGTGGAGCAGAGGGAGTGGGAGAGCAAAGAAACAAGATAGAAGAGTGAATATGTAGAAAGGGGCAGGGTGCTGAAGGGCCTGTAAGGAGTGGATGAGATCCTTGAATTTGCTGTGGTGAAAAAGGAGAAGCCAGTGGAGTGAATCAAAGAGAGGGCTGATATGGTCAGAGCAATGGGCTAGAAAGTTGATCTTAGCAGCTGCATTTTTTAACGACCTAGAAGGACAATGTGCAGAGAGGAGAAGGTTGGAACAATCAAGACAGAGATGATGAGGGCCTAGATTTTAAACTTAATGATGTCAACAGAGAGAAACGACTGTATCTTAGAAGTATTATGAGGAAGAAGCAACACTATTTGGACACAGCCTGGAAGTGAAAGGCTAGAGAGAGAACAAAGACTCAGGTTACAGGCCTGAGTGACTGGGAGAATGATGGTCTTATAAACAGAGACAGAGAAAGCAGGGAGGTAAGCCATGGTGTCCAGTTGGGTCAACCTGGGTTGATGGAGAGACATACATAAAATGTTAGTGGCACGCCAAGATGTGAGATTGGACAGTGGGAGACATATGAGGATTTGTGAGTAATTGGTGTTTATATTGTATTGGTGGTAGTAGTTGCTCCAGGGTGAGTGAGTAAGATGACCTTGAAATAGGCTGTAGAGAGAGAAGAAGAGAGGGCCAATAAAGGAACCTTGTGAGATCCCTGAAGAAAGTGGGAGGAAAGAGGAGGAGGAGGATCTACCAAAGAACACACTGATGGACTAACCAGAGATGTCAAAGAATTGATAAATTAGAGAGTCATGTAAGCCTAGGAAAGACAAGAAAGATTGTATGACTGATGGTATCAAAACAGCAAAGGGGTCATGAGTGATGAGGATCAAGTAGATGCCCTGACATCTGTCCAGGAAGAGTTTATTAGAGCAGTTTTGGTGACCTGGAAAGAACAGAGATTGAATTGGAAAGGGTGCAAGCTTGAACTGGAGGAGACGAACTCCAGACAATGGTTATAGACAGTGCACTCAGTAAGTTTAGAGGCGAAGTGGAGAAGAGAGGTGGGGCAATAGTTCTAGAGGAAGGTGAAGTCAAGTATGGGAGAGACCATGGCATGTTTGTACTGTGCAGGGAAGTAAACTGAGGGGGGAAAGGTTGATGAGAAAGGTTATGGAAGGGGATGAGACCCAAGGGGTCAGAAAGCATGAGAGGGTGGGAAGTCACTGAATTAGGGGTAAAGGATGAGAACAGGCAAGAAACCTCAGTGTTGCCAATGGGAGGAGGAGAAGCAAAGACTGATAGGAGAAGCGAAGTCATTCTCACAGTACTGTTATTATTTCTCGTACCCTATAGCTCTGTCAGCTTCCCCATATCTCTAAAACAACAACAACACAGGTAACATAAGCTGATGGCTGCAGGAGTCAGGAAGGAATTTTGTCCCCCATGTTCAGAATTGCACAAGAGGTGAGGTACATTGTAAGGGTTTTCACTTGTCTCTAAAGAGTCATAGATTGGTCAATGCCAGAGGTAGGATACCAAACTTGATGGACCACTGTGCTGACCTAGAGTGTCAAATCCTGTGTCATTGCACGTTTTAAAAATTCAACGGCCCTTACACATATTTTAAATCCTATCACATCATAATCTTGAAATACCATGTTGTATTTTGCAGTAACTCAGTATAGTATACTTGTGTCACCAGTGTAATTCTACCTCTGCTCTTTCATGCACAGTGATGTAGCTATAGATATGTCAAACAGTAAAGAGAGGCACTTCCTATTTAACTGTTATTACAGCTCACAGTCAGAAGCCTTGGAGTTAGAACTAAAGTGCAGGGCACTACAAAGTAAACTGAAGCTTTTAAGGGTCTCACACTTTTCACCAGTAGATTGTTTGCCAGTAGGAGCTAATGCCCTTTTCACCCTTAATATTAGTAGCACACAGGTTTTCTGGGAAGAGAACATCTGTCTCTGTAACTGCCTTTTCCCCGTTGCAAGGCCATATTTCACCTTGCCATCCTAGAAAATGATAGATCTTATTTTACCCAGTTTTCCAGGCATAGTACCAAATAATTCAATTCTCTTCCAGCCTTTTAAAGACCTCCACTAAGCTGCAGCCTGGTGCCAGGGGTATAATAAGAGCCCAGTATATTATTGGCATAATTCCATTTCTGCTTCTACAGTCGAGACACATTTCTGTAGTAGCAAGCACCATAAAGCAGCTTCTCTACTTAGCTGACTTTTCACATGACTGCCTAGAATAGGTTAAATGGGTCAGTTTAGAGAACATAAGAAAGCCACTGATTCTGCAACTTAATTCCACTTTTTTAATAATCCCTCATAACATTTTAAACAAAGGAAGACACTCTCAATCTGATCATCAAGCAGCAGATGGACTATCAGAGGAAAAATGGAGGGAGACAGAATCGGCAAAAACTCGAAGCAAGACAGACTTACAGGAGAGCTGTCTTTCAAATCTGATTTTTCCTGAGTTGATTTTTGTGTACAATCTAAAAATACTGTGTATATTTCTTGTCCGTGTTGCCACCTCCTATACAAATTTTTGGTTTGTAGCTACTTGCAGCTAGAAGGTTGCTGATTTATGTTTGTCAATGAAATACAAGGTGTTCACAGGAACTGTCAACTTTTAAGCATGCTGCCTGTGTAGCATGGTCAGAATTTATATTGGATGTGAGTGACACAGAGGTCAGTTAATATTTCTAAAACACTGGGCAAGTTTGTGACACCACCTCAAGGGAAAAGGAGTACTTGTGGCATCTTAGAGACTAACAAATTTATTTGAGCATAGGCTTTCGTGAGCTACAGCTCACTTCATCGGATGCATTCAGTGGAAAATACAATGGGGAGATTTATATACACAGAGAACATGAGGCAATGGGTGTTTACATACACACTGTAATGAGAGAGATCAGGTAAGGTGAGCTATTACCAGGAGGAGAGAGGGGGTGTGGGGGGAACCTTTTGTAGTGATAATCAAGGTGGGCCATTTCCAGCAGCTGACAAGAACGTCTGAGGAACAGCGGGGTGGGCGGGGGGGAGGAATAAAGATGGGGAAATAGTTTTACTTTGTGTAATAACCCATCCACGCCCAGTCTTTATTCCACCCTAAGTTAATTGTATCCAGTTTGCAAATTAATTCCAATTCAGCAGTCTCTCCTTGGAGTCTGTTTCTGAAGTTTTTTTGTTGAAGAATTGCCACTTTTAGGTCTGTAATCAAGTGACCAGAGAGATTGAAGTGTTCTCCAACCGGTTTTTGAATGTTATAATTCTTGACGTCTGATTTGTGTCCATTTATTCTTTTACGTAGAGACTGTCCAGTTTGACCAATGTACTGGCAGAGGGGCATTGCTGGCACATGATGGCATATATCACATTGGTAGATGTGCAGGTGAACGAGCCTCTGATATTGTGGCTGATGTGAATAGGCCCTATGATGGTGTCCCCTGAATAGATATGTGGACATAGTTGGCAATGGGCTTTGTTGCAAGGATAGGTTCTTGGGTTAGTGGTTCTGTTGTGTGGTGTGTGGTTGCTGGTGAGTATTTGCTTCAGGTTGGGGGGCTGTCTGTAGGCAAGGACTGGCCTGTCTCCCAAGATCTGTGAGAGTGATGGGTCGTCCTTCAGGATAGGTTGTAGATCCTTGATGATGCGTTGGAGAGGTTTTAGTTGGGGGCTGAAGGTGATGGCTAGTGGCGTTCTGTTATTTTCTTTGTTAGGCCTGTCCTGTAGTAGGTGACTTCTGGGTACTCTTCTGGCTCTGTCAATCTGTTTCTTCACTTCAGCAGGTGGGTATTGTATTTGTAAGAACGCTTGATAGAGATCTTGTAGGTGTTTGTCTTTATCTGAGGGGTTGGAGCAATTGCGGTTGTATCGCAGAGCTTGGCTGTAGACAATGGATCGTGTGGTGTGGTCTGGATGAAAGCTGGAGGCATGTAGGAAGGAATAGCAGTCAGTAGGTTTCTGGTATAGCGTGGTGTTTATGTGACCATCGCTTATTAGCACCGTAGTGTCCAGGAAGTGGATCTCTTGTGTGGACTGGTCCAGGCTGAGGTTTATGGTGGGATGGAAATTATTGAAATCATGGTAGAATTCCTCAAGGGCTTCTTTTCCATGGGTCCAGATGATGAAGATGTCATCAATGTAGCGCAAGTAGAGTAGGGGCATTAGGGGACGAAAGCTGAGGAAGCGTTGTTCTAAGTCAGCCATAAAAATGTTGGCATACTGTGGGGCCATGCGGTTACCCATAGCAGTGCCGCTGATTTGAAGGTATACATTGTCCCCAAATGTGAAATAGTTATGGGTGAGGACAAAGTCACAAAGTTCAGCCACCAGGTTTGCTGTGACATTATCGGGAATATTGTTCCTGACGGCTTGTAGTCCATCTTTGTGTGGAATGTTGGTGTAGAGGGCTTCTACATCCATAGTGGCCAGGATGGTGTTTTCAGGAAGATCACTGATGGGTTGTAGTTTCCTCAGGAAGTCAGTGGTGTCTCGAAGATAGCTGGGAGTGCTGGTAGCGTAGGGCCTGAGGAGGGAGTCTTCATAGCCAGACAATCCTGCTGTCAGGGTGCCAATGCCTGAGCTGATGGGGTGTCCAGGATTTCCAGGTTTATGGATCTTGGGTAGCAGATAGAATACCCCAGGTTGGCATTTCAGGGGTGTGTCTATGCGGATTTGTTCTTGTGCTTTTTCAGGGAGTTTCTTGAGCAAATGCTGTAGTTTCTTTTGGTAACCATCAGTGGGATCAATGGCTTGTAGAAAGTGGTGTTGGAGAGCTGCCGAGCAGCCTCTTGTTCATATTCTGATCTATTCATGACGACGACAGCACCTCCTTTTTCAGCCTTTTTGATTATGATGTCAGAGTTGTTTCTGAGGCTGTAGATGGCATTGTGTTCTGCATGGCTGAGGTTATGGGGCAAGTGATGCTGCTTTTCCACAATTTCAGCCCGTGCACGTTGGCGGAAGCACTCTATGTAGAAGTCCAGTCTGTTGTTTTGACCTTCAGGAGGACTCCACCCAGAATCCTTCTTTTTGTCTTGGTAGGAAGGTGTCTGTGGGTTAGTATGTTATTCAGAGGTATGTTGGAAATATTCAAGGGAGCAAATCTCTCCTGGGGCGTCCCTGTGCATGGCCTGCTCCATCCATTAATGCAGGACTTTTTTCCACACGCTGCTCCAGCCCTATGCTGCCGAGCAGCATGGAATGGGATAGAGCCATAATATTTCCTCCTTCCTGCCTCTCCCCTACCCCTTTTCCAGCATCTTGCAGCAAGGAAAATGGAAGCAAGCAGTCCCAACACTCCCCAGGGTAGAGGGACTGCTATTGCAGACCTTGCAAGCCAGTGGCTGTTGGCATGGCCCTGCATCCCTGGTCTCCCACACAAGTGCTAGTCACATATCTGTCCCTTTTGAAAATGTAAAAGGTCTGTGTAAGTGCTATTAATACTGATAATTCCTGAAATAGAAAGAGTCTTTCCACCCAAAGAAAGGGTTTTTTTCCCCCTGTGGTTCCACTTCAGTTTGATCAATAATTATAACATTTTCAGCAGTTTCAATGGCTCGTAGGTTTTGGAGGGCATATCTTTTTGAGTTCATCTATAATTGGACAGTCACAATGCTGCCTTTTGTGAACAATAATCTGAACAGAGAGTAGATATGTTTAAAAGCAGGCCTGGTTGACCCAAGAAATGGCAATGGAATATGAAGTTTTCCATTCTAACTAACCAGTTTCGCTTCCAGACCCAGTGAGCAATGAATGAAAATTGTCACCATCTGATGGTTGTTTAATGATTATGGGTAATGAGTTTGGTGGCTTCAAGATGGTTTCCAGTGGGCCAAGCAAACATCCCCATCACAAAATCCACTTTCATAATTGGCACTCAGTCTGTGGGGCAGCTGCTTTTGTGTCAACCTAAATAGTAAATGTAACTGTTTTAAGGTTTGTTAGTCGAGCATCTTTTAGGAGCACTGAGCCCAGAAACAGAAGTGAACAACAGAAAAAAAAGAAAAAGCCCACATTCGAACTGTGGATTATGGTCAAATATAACAGAAGAAAAATACTAGTCTTGATCTCATGCTACAGGTGTTTAGAACTAAATTTCAGAAAGTGCTATACTGAAAGAATGGGCTAATAGTGACTAATGATCAGTGGAAGCTCAAAAGAGTCAGTGGTTCCCAACAGTACAAATGCACAGCCTCTTTGATTGAGAAATTCATCTGGAAATCTCACAAGAATTGGCTTGCTCATGAGTTTTCCAGGACTCCCTCATTGTATTTGTATCTGAAATACTACAAGAATACCTTAAATCTCTACTTCTGCTTCTGTTCAAGCAGAAATATCTTGATAGTTAGTAAAGAGGTGTATGTTTGGTTATTTATTATTTTATTTTAATCAATCAACATATATGAACCTTCAAAAAGGTTTTAGATTTGGCTCCATTCTTACTTTATTTGAAGTGGTTGTGAAAAGATTTGACAAAATGCTTTTTTATTATAATTCTGACAGATAATATCAATGTTTATTTATAAGCAATTTTTTCATTTGTTCTTAGTTTGTATTGCTTCAAGTTTTCACAGTTATAGAAGGCTCTGGGGGGGTCATGCAATAATGGGGGTCAGCCAATAATTATTTGTCTAGATGTTGAGATTCAAAAAGTTAAGGCTTTATCACCATTAAAATGCAAAATGTCAATATCACATGTCAAAATATGCAAAGTAAATATCATTAAATCAAACTGTAAGGAGTTCTAATTTATTGTTTTACTTTGCCTATTCTGTACATGTCTGTTATTATTGATGGAAATATTTTTGTCAGTTTGTATGTATGGTGAAGTCAACATTTACCGATATTCACCAATAAAAAGCTAACCCTTCCAAGTGTAGCTGTGAACCATAGTGAGCAGATGAAATGAAAAGGACTTGACAGCTTCTGTCTCACTATGAAGCAGTGGGGAGGAAGCATGCTTAGTGGTTAGGGCAGGAGACTGGGAGTTGGCAATTCTGGGTTCTTTTCTTGGCTCTCTGACATTAATTGACTGTTTTGATGTCACACGACAAATCAGTCACCTCTTACTATTTGTAAAGAGCTTTGAGATCTGCAGGCCCTGAGATCTGCAAGTAAGTGCCAAGTATTATTATTTTATTACTACATCAGCCCGAGCTGAACATGTATAGGTCATTTTTATCATTACCAGGAGAATGACAGACACAAAGAACAGTGAATCTTCCAAATGTTGGGAGTGATCTTCTGTTGTCTTTGGTCCTCTAGAAATATAATTTTCCATGCACTGGCAGATTGGTGAAGAGAATGCAGAAGTACTGACTGCCTGTCTCCTGCTGTAACCACTGGACAGCCCGGAAAAGCATTTCAAAGGCACACACATCTTACTACACAGATCAGGTAGAATCAGTGTACTTATTTTGCTTCTTCAGTGTTTCTTCTTGAAAAGGAGAGGTGTCAGACAGCCTTTGTAAAAGCACTTTCCTCTCAGCTGGTACAATGTGATACAATACATTCATTCTGCTGCCTTTGAAACCATTGCAGGCAGTGGCAGCAATGAGATAAGGGCTCTGAGCTGTTTTCGTATATTGGGTAAACAGAAAATAATTACTACAGGCGGAAGGGGGGAAAAAGGCTATTCCACTGCAAAAGCCAGATGGTTAGAAGCTCAGCAGTCCTCTGTACTGCAGTGTCCTACAAGATTGTTTTGTTGCCTCTTTTTGACCTGAGTGGCTAGTCAAAATTCAGGACTGTGGGTGTTTCAGCTGGGAGTAGAATTTCTTTGATGCAATCTTGTTTATTTACAAGGAATGTGCAAAGTCCCATGTCACTGAATGCAGAAGGAACCAAGAACAAAAGGCAGCAGTTTCTTAGCCTATTAGCCTCTCTCCTCCCCAACTCCTTAAATCAACACCAGACCCAAAATCTCTCTCTCTAGTTTTTTTCCAGGGTCAGTCTGTGTTACAGGTGCCTGCATCCTGCTTGGGTTTTCTTGCTTCTTTTTCCTCTGCCTGTCTCTCTTTTCTTGTCTGTGATCTCAATATCGGTGTGGTCTCTCACACTGCCACACACACCTACCCAAAACATCATCCCAAAAGCTCTTGGGTGGGTTCACACATACCTTTTGTCTTAGATGAGGCTTATGTTTACAGTCATGTTAATTAAAAGGTGACACCATTGTGAAAAGGCATTTTTTATCGTCGGGCATTCCTTGTCAAATATTTCATAGTTTAACTCTGCACAGGTGAGCTTCCTAGGTTCTGTAGTAAAAGTCAAGTTTCAATTGGTTGAATGCATGCTTGGACTCAGGAAACCAATGGAACTGGGCATTTTTTCTGGAGGAGTGTGGTGAGGGGCTTGATTTGTTTTGAAAAATTCAGGATAAATCATCAATAGAAGTTGGCAAAACCCAGGAAGTGTTGCAGGTCATATACTGTGTGGGGAGTCAGCCAATCTTGGACAGCTTGGATCTAGGTAAACTACTATATACAACAAAACTTTGATGGAAAGCAGATTTCCCATGCTTACCACCAAATGAGCGGATGTGGAGGGCTAGCCTGGAGATACTCTGGGTCAGAGGAAACTGTGGAGAATGAATCACACCAAATTGTAACACTTCTTGGTGCCCCTGAATCATGGCCTCCAAGGGAGATGTTTCCTCTGTTACTGGACCAGAGGACAAAGAGGAACTGTCAGTACTCTCTACCAGGTTAGGAGTAGCCTTGCATTGCAGGGGAATCTGCAGGATCTGGGCAGCCACTGCATCTATGAAGCAGTCAGCTGAACCTGAGTTGATGAAGGCAGGTAGGATGAAATTTTGTAGGCGTGTCCCTGGTATGTGCAACTGGACTGGCACTTGCAAGTGGGGAATCCTCAAGCAGGTTTCCAGGTGTTTTCCAGTCAGGACCTAAGTTAGGGGGCGCTCTCTTCCCTGACTCCCTGGAATTTGCCTGGTGCAGACAGAGATGGAGTGACCTGATGCAACACAATAGAAGCAGAGATGGTGCTGGCATTCTCATTCCTTTTCTATGGGGGTGAGTCATCAACAGCCCATATCCACCTGCACTGGCTGAGCAGGAGGAACTGGTGAAAAGGTCACAGTACCTGGGTTGGAGTGTCGCAAGTCCCCTGTTTTTTTCCTCCCTTCATTTCCGTAACTGATTGTCTGTATGGATGGTGGGATCCATAAGGACATCCAGACTTGCAGGCTTCTCTACCCGGGCTAATTCATCTTCAGTCTCTTCTTGAAGGTACCACCAGAACTGGTACATCTCTGCTGCCTCGTTCCAGTTTGTATTGGCCGTGAGGTGGCAGAATTGTGTGGCATAGGAGGCTATAGTGCCCTGCCCTTGTCAGAGCTTCCTTAGGGCAGCCTTCTCCATATGAGTTTGGTTCAGTCCCTTTATAGTACCGACATGGCTTGTAGGAAGACCTCGCAGCTTGAAAGTACTGGGTTGTCACACTCCAAGAAGGAGGAGAACCAGTCTAATGCTTCCTAGGACAGCAGGCTGAAGACCAGGCTCACCTTTGCCTGATCGGTGGTATAGGTCTGTGGATGCATCATGAACAGGAGGCAGCACTGGAGATTGCCATAAAATCATTCCAGCAGTAGTATTGGGGAACAGGGCTGCACGAACCATGTCTGGAGTGCGGCATTTTCAGCACACAACTGTGTCCAGCTCGTCCGAATGCAATAGCTGGTTCTCCAAGGTCAGCTGGATTACCCAGGTCTGCAGGCAGGCGGCCTACCCAAGTGTGTCCGGTGCTACCAAAGGGTTAGGCAGATGCATTCCGCTGGCACTGAGCCGACTCCTGTGGCCTAAGTAGTCAGAGCTGGGGTCCACACTCAGGAGACAGGAGTCAAGAGTCAGCCAGGTCAGGATACCGGGAAATCAGAAACAGGAGACAAACTTGAGAGCAGAACCACAAATCGGTAGCCAGAATTGGGCCAGATCGGGATACCAAGGGGTCAGAGGCAGGAGACAAACCAGTCATCGGAACTACGAGTTGGATGCCAAGAGACAAGCTGGGCTGGGATACCAGGAAGTCAAGCCAGGGGAGCAAGATGGATCCCATTTGCATGGACAACTTCCTGTTCCTGTGCTGGGTTTATACAGAAGCTGTGAATGAATTAGGGCCCTCAGCATTCTGCCAATCAGGGTCCAGGACTGGAATCCTCTCTCAGTGTTCAGTTTCTGCCCTCGCAACTGTTAACCAGTCACTGGGTGGCAGAGTGGAGCTTACTATGAATCCTGTAGACCATTGTATGAGACCCACGGTCACTGACAAGATGTTGATAAATTGTAGAGGGTTTGGAGAAAATCTGCAAAAATGATTAAAGGATTAGAAAGTGTGCCTTGTATTGACAGACTCAAGGAGCTCAATCTATTTTGCTTCACAAAGAGAAGGTTAAGGAGTGATTTGATTACAGTCTATAAGTACCTACACAATGAAAAATATTTAATAAGGGCTCTTCAGCCTAGCAGAATAAGGTATAATGATCAAATGGCTGGAAGTTGAAGCTACACAAACTGAGACTGAAAATAAGGCATAACTTTTTAAGTTTGGGACTAATTAACAATTGGAACAACTTATCAAGGATCATGGTTTCTCTATCATTCTCTATCATCATTCTCTATCATTGACAATTTTTAACTCAAGATCGAATGTTTTTTGAAAATATATGCTCTGGGAATTATTTTGGGGAAGTTCTCTGGCCTGTGTTGTACAGGAGGTCAGACTAAATTATCACAGTGGTCTCTCCTGTCTTTGGAATCTGTGCATCTATGAATGAAAAGACAGAAGCAGTCACGAGAACTTTGTTTTTAAACTCTGAAAATTCTACATAACACTCTGCTGATCAAAGAAATGGTTTCACTTTCTCAGCCAATATTAGCAAACCCGCAAAATGACTCTTTTTCTAATAGAAGCAGATCCCGATTCCCTCCTTACTAATTGTGTGCCCAAAGTAGGTGACCTCTTTTTAGAGCAATGCACATTTCTTTGTGTTCAGTTTCAAAGTGGCCACCATCAGCTTGTCACAGACCATTTGTTAATGTTTTAATTCCTGCTCAAATGTTTCAGCATGTACTTGATGTCATCTAGGTAGAACAAACAGGCCAAGGGGGGCAAGCCAAGTGATACTCTCTCCTTTAGCCTCGTAAATGTTGCTGGTGCATTGTGCAAGTCAAAAGCTGTTACTTTAAATTGCCACAAGCTGTGTCCTGCAGTGAAAGCAGGTTTTTCCTTGTCTTTTGGATCCACTTCCACTTGCCAATACCCACTTTTAAGATCCAGCAGTAAGAAAAGATTCAAGTTCTGTGGCAATTTCCATAATCTCTCAGAGTTTCTTTGGTCTCCTTTCACTGATCTTGATCTGCAAGTCCAGCTGAGCATCTGTAAATTGGTCCATGGCCAAGCAATTCTGGAAGGCCTCAGAGGTATCTGGAAACCCAGGAACACAAGTGTCCACAGGTCCTCTGCCAGTTCATGTGGGATTTCTTCTTTCCCTCTCCTTCTAGCTCTTAGCTGTGCCCTGGCCAGTTCAAACTGACACTTCTAACTGCATGCCAAGGGCTTGTACCAGGTCTGGATAATTCCATCTCTTTTCTAAGAGTAATATCTGCAGCATTATCAGAGCTGGGCCACCCAAGTTGGCTGCTAGTAACCTCCCTTTCTGAACCTCCTTCCAATCATTCATTTGAACTATAATGTTGAATTGATCCAAATGAATAGTTTTTCCCTCATGTAGATTTTTGTTTTAGAGGGGCTTCTTTATTTCCTGTGCAGAAGTACAGTGGATTTGCTTTAAAGTTGCACTCGAGCTATTTCAGAGGGTCTTGGCAAGGGGATCCATTTGATCTCCACAAGCATCCGCCCCATTTTTATGATCTGATTTGTATATGTATATACTTCATTTCTTTATACGGTAACTCATAGTAAACTTGTATGTACTTATCTCAGTAAGTCATATACAGTACATATATAGTATACATATACAGTAAGTCATGCATCAAGATGAGATTATATCAGTTTAACAGTATATACTATGAAAAATCTGTTAGCACTAAAACACAGCCATCAAAAAGTACATAACAGCACTATGCAACAGTATTACGAGAGGAAATGAAGTGGTAAAGTTCAAATTGCAAAGGCAGATTGTAAATACAAACAGTAGAATCTGACTAAAACACCACAAGTTAATCTTGTGAAAAGTGCTATAGAATCTGAAATTATCACAAGGAATTAGGACCTCTGTCCTGTGCTTCATTTGAAAGAAAGATAATTTACAGGGTCAAAGTCTAATACAAATGTGAATGCAAGAATTCTGCAGAGAAAGAGCTGAGTGAAGTGTTACCATTATGTTCAAACCCCCTCCTCCCACCCACCCCCCACACCTCTTTGGTGATAAGATGAGTTGACAGCATAGTGCCTTCTTATTTTTTAAATAATCCTAGAATTTGATCAGAGAGAATAATCCAGTCTTTACACAAGGGATGTATCACACACCACACTGTGCATACAAGTTGGGATAGAGAGAGAGAGAGAAATGTTAAAAAACTGAAAATGATTAGATATGTAAAGATGGATCTTGAAAAAACAGCATTTGCTTAGTACTAGGGCTGTCAAGTGATTAAAAAAATTAATCATGATTAATTGTGCGATTAATCGCTGTGTTAAACAATAATAGAATACAATTTATTTAAATATTTTTGGATGTGTTCTATTTTTTCAAATATATTGATTTCAGTTAGAACACAGAATACAAAGTGTACAGTGCTTACTTTATATTTATTTTTATTACAAATATTTGCACTGTAAAAAAGAAACAAAAGAAACAGTGTTTTTCAGTTCACCTAATACAAGTACTGTAGTGCTATCTCTTTATCATGCACATTGAATTTACAAATGTAGAATTATGTACAAAAGATAACTGCTTTCAAAAATAAAACAATGTAAAACTTTAGAGCCTACAAGTCCACTCAGTCCTACTTCTTGATCAGCCAATGGCTCAGAGAAACAAGTTTGTTTACATTTGCAGGAGATAATGCTGCTCGCTTCTTCTTTACAATGTCACCTGAAAGTGAGAACAGGCATTTGCATGGCACTTTTCTAGCCGACGTCACAAGATATTTACATGCCAGATGCGCTAAAGATTCATATGTCCCTTCATGCTTTGCCCACCATTCCAGAGGATATGTGTCCATGCTGATGACGGGATCTGCTCGAAAAGCAGAGAGGACTGACCCATGTTCATTTTCATCATCTGAGTCAGATGCCACAAGCAGAAGGTTGATTTTCTTTTTTGGTGGTTCGGGTTCTGTAGTTTCTACATCAGACTGTTGCTCTTTTAAGACTTCTGAAAACATGCTGTACTCAGGGGTGGGCAAACTATGGCCCATGGGCCGGATGTGGCCTGCCAGCAATTTTAAGCCGGACCTCAAGCTCCCGCTGGGGAGCGAGATCTGGGGCTTGCCCCATTCTGGCGCTCCAGCTGGGGAGCAGGCTCGGGGCCACTCCACGCTGCTTCCAGAAGCAGCGACATGGCCCCTCACTGGCTCCTACATGTAGGGGCAGCCAGGGAGCTCCGCTCTGCATGCTGCCTCTGCAGCTCCCATTGGCCAGGAACTGCAGCCAGTGGGAGCAGGGGCGGCACCTGTGGACAGGGCAACGCGCAGAGCCGCCTGGACGCGGCTTTGCATAGGAGCTGGAGTGGGGACGTTGCTGCTGCTTCTGGCAGTCGCTTGAAGTAAGCGCCGCCTAGACCCTGTCCCCCTGAGCCTCTCCTCATGCCCCAACTCCCTGCCTCAGCCGTGATCCCCCTTCCACCCTCCGAACCCCTCAGTCCCAGCCTGGTGCACCTTCCTGCACCCCAAACCCTTCATCCCCAGCCCCACCTCAGAGCCCACATCCCCAGCTGGAGCCTGCACCCCTTCCCACATGCCATCCCCCTGCCCCAGCCCTGATCCCCCTCCCGCCTTCTGAATCCCTCAGTCTCAGCCTGAAGCACCCTCCTATACCCCAAACTCCTCATCGCCAGCCCCATCCCAGAGCCCATACCCCCAGCCAGAGCCCTCAACCCCCGCAGCACCCTACTCCCCCGCCCCAGCCCAGAGCCCCCTCCTGCACCCTGAACTCCTCATTTCTGGCCCCACCCTGGAGCCCACATCCCCAACCAGAGCCCTCACCCCCGCCCACACCCCAACCCCAATTTTGTGAGCATTCATGGCCCGCCATACAATTTCTATTCCCAGATGTGGCCCTCGGGCCAAAAAGTTTGCCCACCCCTGCTCTACACCTTGTCCCTCTCAGATTTTGGAAGGCACTTCAGATTCTTAAACCTTGGGTCGAGTGCTGTAGCTACTTTTAGAAATCTCACATTGGTACTGTCTTTGCATTTTGTCAGATCTGCAGGGAAAGTGTTCTTAAAATGAACAACATGTGCTGGGTCATCATCCGAGATTGCCATAACATGAAATATATGGCAGAATGCAGGTAAAACAGAGCAGGAGACATACAATTCTCCCTCAAGAAGTTCAGTCACAAATTCAGTTAATGCATTATTTTTTTAACGAGCATCATAGGCATAGAATCATGTCCTCTGGAATGGTGGCCAAAGCATGAAGCGACATACGAATGTGTAGCATACCTGGCATGTAAATACCTAGCAATGCCATGGTGCCATTCAAACACCTGTTCTCATTTTCAGGTGACGTAAATAAGAATAATAATGCAGGATTGTCTCCCGTAAATATAAACAAACTTGTTTGTCTTAGTGATTGGCTGAACAATTAGTAGGACTGAGTGGACTTGTAGGCTCTGAAGTTTTACGTTTTGTTTTTGAGTACAGTTATGTCACAAAAAATCTAGATTTGTAAGTTGTACTTTCATGATAAAGAGATTGCTCTACAGTACTTGTATGAGGTGAATTGAAAAATATTATTTCTTTTGTTTATCATTTTTACTGTGCAAATATTTGTAATAAAAATAATATAAAGTGAGCACTATATACTTTGTATTCTCTGTTGTAAATTGAAATCAAATATTTGAAAATGTAGAAAAACATCCAAAATATTTAATATATTTCAATTGGTATTCTATTGTTTAACAATGCAATTAAAACTGCAATTAATCGTGATTAATTCTTTGTGTACATGGCCTACCACTCATTTTTAATCACGATTAATTTTTTTTAGTTAATCACGTGAGTTAACTGTGATTAATTGACAGCTCTACTTATTACCTTCAAGACTGGTTTTGTAGTGTTGCTGTCCTTGTGTCCAATGCAGGAGTGATCAGTTTGTCTTATCTTCCCACTCATCAGTCACACAAAAGCAAGAGCAACATCTCTACCATAATACACAAAAATGCTTTCCACACATGCCAAGTATCAAGAAATAGTAATACAATTTTCAAAGTGGGGTGCAGGAGAAGAGGTGATTTGACTGCTCTGTAGAGTAAGGTATTATCCATAATTAATATTCTAGCATGGGATATGAAACCGTTGCCATGGGACATGAAACCATGCAGGTTTCCATCTGATTGGACATTATGACAATACTTACATCAATAATGCCTTAGCTACTTGATTGCTGTCTGAAGCATATGAAAACTTTCCACGTAAACATTTAATTAACATACTTAAATTTACAAGAATCTCATTTCACTGAAATTAATACTGTTTATGCTTCAAGATAATATGGAAATAATTCTGCTCTTCACTTTGTATTGCTCAAGGTTAATGTTAGGACTTCAAACAATGTTTGTCCTTCAGATAGGCTAGATACTTTGGGCCAGATCCTCAATTTATGTAAATCAGCATAGCTCCATTGAACTCAATGGAACAATGCCAATTTACATCAACTGAGAATCTGCCCCTTTGTGTACATGGCCTACCACTCATTAATCCTTGGTAATTATGCCCAGGAGGCATTTCCATTTTTTTAAACCCCTGTCATCCCCAGGGTATTTTTGAGCATTTATGTTAATCTTCTAATTAGTAGCCAAAACTTGAAAATATCTCAAAATAACTTTTAAAAAAATTAGTTTCCTACAAGCACCATATTTCTAAGCTGCTGAGAAAAATGGCTAATTTTAGCTTATGTTTCGTTATGGTCATTCAGAAACATAAAGAGATTTACAGTGCTGGAAAGGATCTGTTTGTAAAAACAAAAAATCTATAGATCTGTCTCTAGGTAGCAAAATATTCCTTTTATTGAATTAATGCACCCAAAATAAGAAGGCAGCGGTTTGTTATAGACTTTAACAGCCATGGGAATCAGAATACTATGTAACTACTATCTCTGATAGATACATCTAAGACTCCTATCACTTTAATATCCTATTTCAGCATCTTTACAGCTGGATTATCTTGAAAACAAAGGACTTTATAAAACAGAAAAATGCTCTTGCAGTGGATTGCACAATATACTGGAAAATCCTTATTCTGCCTTCCCCCTTCTTCAGATCACCAATCCTAAAAGGAGCTTGGAAACAATCAAAGTAGACATTACTTCTAAGGAATTCTCATCAGGTTTTGCACAAGACCCAGTTCATTCTGTGACAGGGTATTTGGGAGTGTTTAATTCTAGATAGGCAAGCAGAGCCAAATTTTCAAAGTGTAGTCTCTGATGTTTCTCACATGTCATATATGTACAGAAATGATAATGTGCACAGTTTAAAAGGTCCATTGTACCTGTTTACTGGGAGGTAAGGTATTACTGGTTTGAGCATCTGTTCCAACAGATCATGATTCAGCAATGTACTTAAGCATGTGCCTATCATTAACCATGTGAAGAGTGCTATTGACTTTAATGGGATTGCTCATGTTTTTAAAGTTAGACACATACTGAACTGAGGCCTTAATGGGAAATACTGCTAAAACCTATAAATCTTACCTACATGTAAAAGGTTTTATTTACAAAAAAAAAAAAAAAAACCAGACACCCTTTTTCACAATGTTTACCATAAAATGTCAACATTTTCCAAAAGTTTGCTAATAATGGGACTGGAGAAAGCACAGTTTTCATAGAATTGTAGGAATGGAAGGGACCTCAAGAGATCTTCTCGTCTAGTCCCCTGCACTCAGTGTAGGACTAAGTATTATCTAGACCAGTGGTTCTTAAACTAGGGCTGCCACTTGTTCAGGAAAAGCCCCTGGCAGGCCAGGCCAGTTTGTTTACCTGCCCCGTCCACAGGTTCGGCCAATTGTGGCTCCCACTGGCCACGGTTCACTGCTCCAGGCCAATGGGGGCTGCAGGAAGGGCGGCCAGCACATCCTTCCCACAGCCCCCATTGGCCTGGAGCGGTGAACTGCGGCAGTGGGAGCCGCGATTGGCCGAACCTGCAGATGCGGCAAGTAAACAAACCGGCCCAGCCCGCAAAGGGCTTTCCCTGAACAAGCGGCAGCCCTAGTTTGAGAACCATTGATTTAGACCATCCCTGACAGGTATTTGTCTAACCTGCTCTTAAAAATCTCCAATGATGGAGATTCCACAACCTCCCTATGCAATTTATTCCAGTGTTTAACTACCCTGACAGTTAGGAATTTTTTTCCTAATGTCCAACCTAAACCTCCCTCGTTGCAATTTAAGACCATTGCTTCTTGTCTTATCCTCAGAGGTTAACAAGAACAATTTTTCTCCCTCCTCCATTTAACAACCTTTTATGTCTTTGAAACTGTTATTATGTCCCTCCTCAGTCTTCTCTTCTCCAGACTAAATAAACCCAATTTTTTCAATCTTCCCTCATAGGTCATGTTTTCTAGACCTTTAATCCTTTTAATAATTTTTGTTGCTCTTCTCTGGCATTTCTCCAATTCGTTCACATCTTTCCTGAAATGTGGTGCCCAGAACTGGACACAAGACTCCAGTTCAGGCCAAATCAGTGTACGGTAGAATGGAATAATTGCTTCTTGTATTTTGTGTACAACACTCCTGCCAATAAATCCTAGAATGATGTTTGCTTTTTTTGCAACAGTGTTACACTATTGTACGGACCCAGAACTGATCCCCACTTGATATGCCCTTCCAGCTTGACTGTGAACCATTAATAACTACTCTAGTATGGATGGCGAACTCCTCATTCTCTGACATCTCCAAACAAAATCTAAGATCACGAGAATTGGCATCACTGACCTTCAGTATGCACATGACTACATCATTCTCGCACACACAGAGGCCTACCTGCAAAGTACCCTAAGTCTTTTTGCAGATGCCTATTGCAGTCTGGGTCTCTCTCTCAACATCAGGAAAAGCAAGGTGCTCTACCAGCCCTCACTTGCACAAACTCTTCTTCATACTCCACAAATCACCATAAGTGGAGGGACCATTTTCCATATGTTGGCAGCCACATCTCCCAAACTACCAGTATTGACTCATAATTGAATACAGGATCTGGTGTGCCAGCACATCCTTTGGAAGACTACTCAAATGAGTCTTCAATTATAGGGATCTGCAAACGCACCAAGATCTTGACTTACAAGGCAATTGTCATTCCCACCCTTCTCTATGGGTGTGAGACATGGGTAACTTACAGACGACATCTCAAGCGGCTGGAGTGGTTCCAACAGCACTGCCTCAGGAGGAGTCTCAGGATAAGCTGGGAAGACCGACTCACTAATATCAGCATTCTTTCTGCAGCCAACATCAGCAGTAAAAAAAGGTGCAGGCCATGAAACACCAACTCCGCTGGGCTGGCCATTGTGTATGCATGCCTGACGCTCACCTTCCGAAGCAAATACTCAGCTCACAAGTTAAGTCAGGGAAGAGGGGCTTGCAGAGGGCAGTGGAAGCACTTCAAAGACATACTAAAAGTACACCATAAAAAGGGAGGGATCAATCCAACAAAATGGAAGGACTTGGTGCGGAACAGAACACAGTGATGCCACACCATACACCAAGCCACAGCTCCCTTTGAGGAGAACAGACATACTCATGAGACAGAGAAATGACAAAGGAGGAAAGAAAGGGCACAACAATCCAGCCAACAATTATGTCTCCTCCAAAATTACACCTGCAGGGCACGAAATTGGGCCCCTCAGCCACTTAAAAACCCCCAATGAATCCCTTTGGCAGACATCATCCTCACATTGAGGGATAGCCTAAGTCCTCTCTGGGAACAGTTTTCCAACCAGTTATGCCTCCACCTTATAGTAGCTCCATTTAGGTTGTATTTCCCTAGTTTGTTTATAAGAAGGTCATGCGAGATAGTATCAAAAGCTTTACTAAAGTTAAGCTATAACACATCTACCACTTCCCCCAATCCACAAAGCTTGTTATGCTGTCAAAGAAAGCTATTAGGTTGGTTTGACTTGATTTGTTCTTGACAAATCCATGCTGACTGTTACTTATCACCTTGTTATCTTCTAGGCATTTGCAGGTAGATTTTTAAATTATTTTCTCCATTATCTTTCTGAGTACTAAAGTTAAATTGAATGCCCTTTAATTCTCTGCATTGTCCTTGTTCCCCTTTTTATAGATTGGTCCCATAGTTTTCTCTCTATAATTAGAATAGGAGCTAAGTGTGGTATCTGTTGGGAAGTGTTGAATTTTTAGTGTCAACTATTCTAAATTACATTTACAGAGGTGAACCCCATTTGTAACAGCAAAATCTGTTCTTTTCTTTCTTGTTTTTAATGCACAGATGTTAGTGTGCAGCAAGCTGCAAGGACAAAAAAGAAAATCCAAGTTGTGGCACCTTTGGAAATTTTGCCCTGATTCAGTTTGTATGTATTCAGTATGGCTGATAGTGCTTTAGAGTACATTAACGCTGAGCCTTAGAATATTACTTTTAGTATTCCAGTGATCTGGGTTGCCACACGCAGGATTGCAGTAGTCTTCATAAATGTTTGAGAAAATTGTCTGAATAAAATCCTAGTAAAATCCTAGTAATTCCATGTTGTGCTTAGGGACTTAGCCACAGTCAGGTGTCAAATTAGATTAACAATATGTAAATGACAGCACTCCATCAAAGGTGGTTACTGAAGAGGTTTCCCTATAGCAATAATTCATTGTAGGCCATACTCACATGATGCAGGGCTTTGTCCTGGAAAGCAGTGACTCTGAAAAAGATTTAGGGGTTGTGATGGATAATCAGCTGAACATGATCTCCCAGTGCGATGCTATGGTCAAAGGGGCTTGTTGATCTTTGGATGCATAAACAGGGGAATCTCGAGTAACAGCAGAGAGGTTATTTTACCTCTGTATTTGACACTGGTGTGACCACTTGATTACTCATGTCCACAGTTTAAGAAGGATATTTATAAATTGGGGAGGGTTCAGAGAATAGCTATGAAAATGCTTAAAGGATTATAAACTGTGCCTTACAGTGATAGTGTCAAGGATCTCAGTCTATTTATCTTAACAGAGAAAAGGTGTTGGGGTGACTTGACTTGACAGCCCCAAATACCTATCTGGGGAACAAATATTTAATAATGGGCTCTTCAATCTAGCAGAGAAAGGTATAACGCAATGTAATGGCTGGAAGTTGAAGCTAGACAAATTGAGCCTGGAAATATGGGGTAAATTTTTAGCAGTGAGAGTGTGGAAAGCTTTGGGACAATTTACCAAGGGTTGTGAATTCTCCATAAATGACTTTTTAATGTTTTTCTAAAAGATCTGCTCTAGGAATTATTTTGGGGAAGTTCTATGGCCTGTGTTATACAGGAGATCACAATGGACCCTTCTGATCTAGGAATCTATGATTCTCAGTTCCCATTAGATATAGATGCTTATACATCTTTTACAAATGAGCAAGAGAGAGAGAGCTTATGCACATTCAAGGAGAAGCAAAGGTTTCAACTATTTACAAATAGTTGTCCTGATTCCTTGAAATCAACATTAAAGAGTAGTGACAGGTTTCATATCCAGGCTAATGTGAAATGACAGATTGCTCAGATCAGAACAAAGGGAAAGGCCATGGACTAAATTAGTCAATACAGCTTCTCAACAAAGTATGCATCTAAAAAGTTCCCATTTTTAACATACACACAAACCAATGTTATACGCTGGTTAAGAGCTGAATGAGAAAAACAGGAGAAAGGAAATGTAACCACTTTAGTCACTTCTTTTTTCTCTTACCCAGTCACTGTGTGTTTGCACTGTGTGCAAAGCTTTTCTTTAGGCACTTCCTTAACTAAATTTCATAGTCATCTTCCCCAATTGCTCTGATTACTCTTCTAGGGAATATAAAAATTAAGTCCTACCTAACATATAAAATCACACACAACAAAACAAATAAAGGATATGAAGATGCAACCCTCCATCCTTAAACCTCCTACCAATACACATTTTTGCCTGATTTTTCTTATTCAATAATAACTACCTAGAATGGCAAGATAAAAATGCTCATCTAAATATAGGTTTTGTAGCTTTACTTTTCCCTAATATAATCCAGTTAAAGATCTAAACCCTTTAAACCCTCTCCTCTAAACCGAGGGCCCAATCCTGGAAGGTATTGAGCCCCTGCAACTCCTATTGACGTCATTAGGTAGGAGCTACGAGTGCTCAGCACCTCTCAGGATTTGCCCCTGTGTTTTAAATGAGTTTCTAAATCAACAAACTGTACAACCAAAAAACATGTGTCTTCCTCCTTGGTAAAAGTCCACTGTCAATTATACAGCAGTATCAAAATGACAGCTTTCCATTTCTGTGAGTCAAGTCCTTTAATAACAGTCTCCAGAGGAAAGAGCAGGAGGTAATAATATCACACATTGCTATGAAGACTATGACCTGCTATAGACTACACATTGCTCAGGGTTTACGAAAAAATCCGCAATCTGAATGCCATAGTTAGATTGACCTAACCCTAAGTGTAGATACAGCTAGGTTGATGAAAGAATTTTTCCATCAACCTAGTTACCATCTCTTGGAGAGGTGGACAAACTACATCAATGGAAAAACCCTTTCCGTCGATGTGGAAAGTGTCTTCACTGCATTGCCTTAGCTATGTAGCTGCAGCTGTATTGTAGACATACCCTAATGGTGAAATCCTAAGCCAATGAAGTCAATGTCAAAACACTGATGGATTTCAATGAGACCAGGATTTTGCCTTAATTTCCACCTGGCTCAGCAAAGCTTGAACTATATCTGAGATCTTTGTGAACACTGCAGGAAAAAAACACGGTCAGTAGATGGTTTACAGATATTGGTGAATGAGCACTTTACTAGTTAGGTTCTGTCAATCTGTTTCTTCACTTCAGCAGGTGGGTATTGTAGTTGTAAGAACACTTGATAGAGTTCTTGTAAGTGTTTGTCTCTGTTTGAGGGGTTGGAGCAAATGCAGTTGTATCGTAGAGCTTGGCTGTAGACAACGGATCGTGTGGTATGATCTGGGTGAAAGCTGGAGGCATGTAGGTAGGCATAGCGGTCAGTCAGAGTTACTCTCAGTGCAGGGGGCTGGACTAGATGAACTCCAAAGGTTCCTTCCAGCTCGACATTTCTATGAGTCTGCGATCCAGCTCAGTAATTAAAATTTGTTGCCATTTCATGGGAGTTCAGTGTTAAATGAGTTTGGTGGTTATTCCATTTCCTACTGGACATGTGTACAAGTCTCAAAAGCCACCAGCACTGACTTGTCACCATCATTGGCAGTTTTAGTAGAAGAACCAAGCCTTTGGGAGATCATTGAAACTGAACTCCTAGCCTATGGCTACACTGCTTTTTTGTTGTGCTAAATAACACAATTGTAGGGTATAGTGCAGAGTTGACACAGACATTTGTTCTAGTTACATTTAGGAATTATTTTAGGAAAGTTTTATAGCCTACGTTATGCAGGAGGTCAGACCAGATGATTACAATGGTCCGTTTTGGCCTTGGAATCTATGAATATGAATTTATGAACCCTGCAGCTTAGTGTTAAAAGGACTATCAAGAAGCGACTGCATCCTGGGACAGATTTTGGTGTAGTGTATACACTGGAATTTCGTTCTCAGATAACACATGTTAATGAATACATGTTAAAGGCATCTAAAAATTCAAATATTGACATACCCAGGAGGTGGTCTCTCTAGGGTTGACACTAGCAGGTCAGGGTGGAGTAGTCTGGACTAAAGCTACCTATGTTGCACTACCACTGCCTATCCAGGTCTGTGGACAAAGACATTATTTCAGTCTCTAATAGAGCTATCATTCTGCTCTTGCCTAAGCTCCAAAAAGAAAATTATGATTACTAACCCTGTCATTTATTTTACTGTCCAGTTCCTTGCCAGCTGATTTACCAGCAGACCTGCTTGAAAGCCCTTTGATTACTCAAGTCATTCTTTTCCTTTTATATCACAAGAGATGTGAGATGGCTAGAAATGTAGCTGGAACTGTGCATAGGATTCATTAAGTAATCTCCCTTAAAATCTAGCTCTCCCTGCCCAAAAAACTGTTTTATTTTAAAACTTGGCTTGTATAAACTTTTATAATTTGTAAAATTGCAGAAGTGGCTTTTCATATACCTGGAGCTGACACTATACTGTTGAAAAACATCACCATTTTGCAAAGTCTTGTAATGTTAGATACACTAGTTTAACTGCGTTGATTACAGAGCATCCTGAAAAGGAAAATATAATGGGCAGCTCACTGCAAAGAAGAAAGAATGCGTCTTAAATCACTGTCCATTCCTAAATTAGATTATTACTTTGAAGGTAATTTTAAATTTTAAAACATTTTATAACAAAGTTTCAGGTGTATTCACTTGTTAGATTACCTTTTAAGAAAATTCAGATAGGTTAAAGGATAGTTGTCTAATGTGATCATGTTTTTTGTTATTCTCACTATGCCATATTTCAACAAACCCTATGTCTTCTATACGGTGATTTATTTGCCTAAAGAAAGACAGAAAATATTTGTCACCATAGTGTCACCGTGTGCACTGGCCTGACCTTTCATTGCCCCTTCTTTCTTCTGGAAACTATTATGCTGCTATATTGCATTGCTGAGAGTGGTGACCAATTTTATCTTTGAAATAAATGGTAATACATTTTGCATTAAAATGAGACTCTGCTTTTCCTCCCCAATAAATCTTGTGGCTTATATATAATACCAGGGGGCAGTATTTTTCATGATCAAGGTCATGCAGCACATTTCCCCCCAAGTGGAACACTGTACAGGTGCCTTGATAATTTAGTGAGTACACATTACTGAGACGTATGCTTTAAGTAAATTGCTCCAAATTACAATTCAGCTTTCTATCCTAACTTGCCTTTCCTCAGATGAGGTTTTCTCCCTTTATTGGCTGCACTGGAGGCAGGGTGAAACCTGTCCATCAGGATAGGGCCATAGCTCCTTGAATTCTTGATAGTCTTTTCCTTGGGGTGGCTCTGCTCAGCTAAGCAGTTAAGGCCAAGAGGAGAGCAAATGGACAACGTGTTCGTTTCAGAAGCACTTTATCTCTTTGACACTCTGCAGCTCCCACTGATTCCTGGTTCTTATGCCTCCTGGGATTTGAAGATATAGGTTTCTCCTCATCTCACCCCCTTCCTATCAAATATGATGTTAATGATACTGTCTCCAAGAGACAGTCTTCAGAGTTTGTATCCTTTTGAGATGAATGGACAAGAGGGATTCACACCTCTCCTGCAGTTATTGTTTCAGCCTCTCTGTCTGCTGCAGATTCAGCACAGCATCACTTTGCACTTAGTTGGTATTTGAAAGGTTTTCATCACAACCATAAGGACTCATTTTTTAAAAATCAGGCTTAGATTCTGTAGATGCTAATGAACTTGGGATGGCTGCTGCCCTACTTATAATTGCTCCTTGAATGTCCACAACATGAAGGACAAAACAATGTAAGTTACTGTAGGCTTTCTCTGCAGTAATGTACTTTGCTGTTTGTGGCGGAGGAACTATCTGGTAAAGAACATCATCTCACTTCTGCCCCTTCAAATGGGCAGAATCCCACAGAGCACCTGAAAATGCACTTAGACTTTTGTAGGACTGGCAAATAGGAAGGAGTGTCCCCAGGAGATGCATTTCCCTTTCTCCTGCCACCTATGGCTAGACTGCATGAGTGCATGTAGGCAGAGAGGAGCACAAAAGGTTTATATAATAACAATCTACAATGGGTGAAATTTTCCCCTATGTATAGGATCAGTGCAAGACTGATATGCCAATTAATTCCCACTAATGCCCTCATAGTAGGAATTAAGTGATACCTAGGTCTTGCACTGGCCTCGTGTCACATGGGTGAATCTCACTCAATAAGTTTTACTTAAAAAATAAAAAAGATAATAAAACTTGAATAGGAGATCACAGAAGGAGGACATAATTTTAAATTTTAGAATATTAAAAGTGACAACAGTGTTTTATTTTCCATCTTTTCAAATCCAAATTTCTCTTTCTAGCATAGTTTAGACCAGGCTAAAATTTCAACCACCCTACACAGAGGGTGTGATTTTGCACGTTTCTCATGAGATCCAGTGACTTCAATGAAGTTACTCACAGAGTTTGGAGAATCAGGCCCTCACAATACTCTGGGGGAAAAAGGGTAAACAGAAGTCACCAGAACTCATTTCCATCCCTGTCCTGCATTGTGTATAGCAAGTGCTATAAATCATATTTTGGCCACATACAATTAATTTTATGTTCTTTCCCTGTCATCCTCTACTTTTTTACCCTTCATAATTCTTAGATTTGTTTTTTAAGGTCACTGTTAGTTTCAGGTGGGATAGCTTGTGCTTAATATTGAAATATCACTCAACAATAATGTAGTAGCCAAGTTTTAAAGATAAAGTATCAAGGATCATATTTTTACAAAAATATAATTAAAATTCACCATCATTAAGTGTCAAAGGAGAACTAATCCACTGATTCCTCCCAGAGCCTATTTTGAGTTAAAGAGGCAGAGGGAATAAAATGGGTTTATTGCATCCTTTCCTAAGTAGGCGGATTCAATGATCATTCTTGCGCACAGTGGCAGCCATTCTTAATCCTGTTTGTTAACCCTAAAAGATAACACCATGGAATCTGCCTATGTTTGAGATAGCTGGTACATGCTATTACAGGATACAAACATTTTTTATAATTTTCAGGATAACTGTTCTTCCAGATGGGAGCCTACAAATCCTGAATGCTTCCAAATCTGACGAAGGAAGGTATTTATGCCAAGGAGAAAATGTGTTTGGTTCAGCAGAAACTGTAGCCTCAGTATTTGTTAAAGGTATGGAAAACCACACCGATTAGTTATTAATTATATTATTATTATTATATTATATTATTGTTATAGATTATTGATTATTTGTACAGTAATAGCTCCAGGAGCCCCGGTTATGGACCAAGACCCCATTGTGCTAGGGCCGTTGCTGCACAGACACAGAACAAAAAGACAGTGCTTGCCCCCAGAGAGTTTACCAAAGATTGTGCCAACAATTGCTTCCCCTCTGTTGAATACATGCCCATAATGTTTTATGATACCTATGTGTCAGAAAAACTAGTACATAAATTAAATCTTTCCAGATTATTAAATTAATTCTGTGTGTAAAAGAAAAGAGAGAGAAAAATTAGGAGGTATATACCTTTGGCTGTTAGACATGCTAGCTGCCAAAAATAATTATCCTTTCTACATGCACACAGTGAATAAAGTATAGCAATAAAGTCCTATTTTTAGCCATAGAAATCCTAAAAAGAAATGGCTAGATTAGAAACCCAGCAGATCATTACCTGTTTTCTAACTACTCAGTTACAACTAGTTTCCCAGCCACTGGGTTGCTATTTAGACAAATGAAGTCTAATTTATTGATAAGAGATCAGTCATCTTAAATTTACACAGCACTTCACTCTGAGTTATAAATCAGCAATGAATAATTGACAGTTCAAAGAGCATTTTCAAAAGATACATGAGGGATACATTCCACTGGCAAGCAGCAATATGTTTTTGACACATAACTCTAGAACTGAAGAAACAGAACCTCTGGCTATCCAGGGGAAGTAGTTCAAACTTGACCATTACAAAGAACTAGATCCTTAACTGCACTAAGCTTACACTTGGGTGTGAGGGAGCAGAATGGTGCTGGTGATTCAATTTACCCAATAGAAAGGCTCAATCATACAAGTTGCTGAGTACTCTGTGCCCAATCCAGAAAAGTTTTTAAGCACATGTTCAGGTATGTGTGTATTTACAGTGATTTTTAGGACCAGAGTGCTCTGCACCTTGATGGATCAAGTCCTAAAGTTGCTGCGGATGATGGCTCAAAGCAGGGCCAAAGCAGGGTTTTATTATCGGTCCCAGGTTGCTGTTCTCTAAAAGAAAATAGTATATGCCCCTAGCTAATACATACTGCTGAGGACTGCATTCCCAGTATTATTGTCAATAACAAGAAATATGCAAATCATGAATAACCCCCCCCCCAAATCATGATATTGGGTTCTTTTGTTTGTTTTCTGGTGTTTGAGTCTTTAGGGTTCAGGTTTTCAAACTTTTCCCTGCAACTACGAGAGCTAGAAATATACTCTTTTTTTAAATGAAAGTTGAGGTTGTTGTATAATCACAAGATTCCAGGAGCTGATGCTTTAAAAAATATTCTTTGGCTCATGATGAAATTATGAAAGTTGGAAACATCATTTCTTGAGGACAATGCACCAGCCAGTGTGATAGTGGGTCTTCCTTCCCAGCATTCCTTGTGGTGACTAGATGAGATTGTGCCCTCATGAAGATGAGGAGATTATAGCTGTCTCTCCCCAGTCTTTGCTCCCTCCCCACTGTGGGCCCACATACCACAGTGTACTTGACCCTGTGTACTCAGAAACAAAAAACCTTCAGCCCAGCAGGCAGACAAGACTTTTAGAATTAAACAGAACTCAAGCAAATGCTATATTGATGTTGGAATATCACAAGACCTGCATTTAATTATTACTAATTCTTCTGTTTTCAAGAACCAACAAGGATAGACCTGACTCCCAAGAGGACTGAGTTAACCGTTGGAGAAAGCATTGTCCTCAGTTGCAAAGCGATTCATGACAACACACTAGATGTGACTTTCTACTGGACTTTGAATGGGCAGCCAATTGATTTTGAGAAGGAAGGCGGACATTTTGAAAGCATCAGGGCAGTAAGTGAACATATTTTATCTTCCGTAAAGTTCTAACAGTTCAATCTGTTTATAACTTAGCCTTTCCCACATATGACATGATTGAAAGATGAAAAAAATCCACCAAAGGTAAAATGAAATGTTATTGAATGGAACTACTAAATGCACTTCATTGGACTTAATTCAAGCAGCTTTAATCAAAAAGAAAATAGCTGTAAAGCTCTGAGTCCCAGTGATATTAGTGAGGCATCTAGTGATCCTAGTAAGAAAACAGAAGGTACTTTGAGCCAAATTCTCATCTTACTCATACAAATGATTCCATCAACTTTCATGGATCTATTAGCATGAGTAAGGAAAACAAGAATTTGTTAGTAGCCAAAACTTCAATTACGGTTATTACTCATGTTGCTGTTGTTTTCACAGATGATGTAAGTTACATAGCCATGAACACATCCCCCCAAATGTGCCCTTTACTCACACAGAACATATTTTAATCCGTGAATACCAAGCAAAACATTTTCATTTTCAAAACATTGTGTGAGGTTTTAGCTCTGCGGCTCTCATTACAGTCAATGGAAATCATGTGACAAAAACTGTTCTCACCATTTTGAAATATTACGCTTTGTTACCGTAACTATGTAACAATTAGATAAAGTCAAACAGCCTGGTGAACTAATCTGAACCTGTGCCATGTAAAGAGGCTTGAACTTTCTGAATGGAAACAAACCTCTTTATATGAATGAGGTTGGCATTAGAATGCCCAATAATTCACCTTATGTTCTTGTTAATTAAATGTAAATCAAACATTCATGCAATGTTAACATAGCTAAAGCAAGCACAAAAATCAGGAAATTTAAAAAGTTAATATTTCTAATATACATGGAATGTAGTAGAGTTAAGTTTACAGTAGAAAACTCAAACGTTGTAATCTAATTTGTCTGGGTTCATATTACTATATTACCAATATTTATTTATATATTGCATTTAGCTTCTCTGGTTTTATTTTTTAAAATAAAAACCCTTAGTGAAGTGCATTCTTACTATGGGAGTCCTCAACAGATACACCTTTATCTGGGCATGCCCAACATTCCAAATCACTCAAGGATGAGTAATAATAAATAGAAAAGTGCTGTAACTTGCATACGTGTTCCTTCAGTGACACTAACTTTAGCTTCACAATTCTCTATTTCTGAGCAAAGTAATTTTCAATGATAGAAGTGAGGAGATGCCAGTTTTGTGTGGAATATAGGGGACATTGGACTAAAATGAGTAACATCCCTTTAAATTAGGGACCTTTATGGGTTTGTCTGCTCTTGAAACACTACAATGGCATAGTTGCAGCACTTCAGCATAGGTAATCCACCTCCCCAAGAGACATTAGCTAAGTCTACAGAAGAATTCTTCTGTCAATGCTGTCTACACTGGGGGTTAGGTTGGTTTAATTCCACCACTCAGGGGTATGGATTTTTCATGCCTCTTAGTGACGTAGCTGGGTTGATCTAGCTTTTCAGTGTAGACCTGACCTAAGAGATATGTCTCACACGATCGCTCAGTGCAGCTGAAGTCTTGATACAGTATAATCCTGTATAATTTTTGTTGTTCCAGAATACATAAGCACTGTAGGGTAAAGATGGTTTCCCTGCCAGACTCATAACATTATGATTGTGCTGCTCATTCTTGCTATTTGAGTGGCTTCAGTGTTAAGTATAATGACCGTTCTGGTGCTTTATGTAGTTCCACAAAGCTACCACCTAAGTAATTCCACAAACAGAAGAGTTTATTAACACTGATGCTAAATTCCCACCTGTGAAAATTACCCATACTCCAGTGATTACAATCAAAAACACAAAGCACATTTTAACAAGACTTGTTGCCTTATTTGACCGTGTATTATGTCTTTAATTATGGTCATCTATAAATAACATTGCATTATTTCTCAAACTGGGGACCAAAGAACAATACTCTGAAGGTGCTGAGTCTGTTACTTACTGAACTAGCAAACATTCGGTACATACATCAGTTTAGATGCTTCACATGTATCACTGGCAAGAAGTGAAGTGTGAAAATGTTAGGTTGAAAGATGATGAGCATGCAGGGAATAGTAAGAAAGGGAGAGGAAACTAACATTGAAGGTAACTACTACAGAATTCATTTTTCCTCCCATTGATTTAAAAGGAACAGCTGGGCAAAAAAAAAGTGTGTGTAACTCCGTCACATACCAGATAGGTTTAGACAAGTATGTAAATAGATATAGACAGCATCCTTTGGCATTAGAAACATCCTGTTTGCCCACCAAAGTACTCTGTGTGGAGCAATCTCTGTAATTCAGAGAGGCAATGTTGCATGGGAATCTGAATTTTCAAGAGTGATTTATTTCTATTATTTCTTCAATTCCATTTGGACCAAACCCTGAAATCTTGCAAAACATTTTATTTAGGGTTTTCTTGGAATTTTTTTTTATCGACATTAATGTTTATTTGTATCAATGAATACTCCAGAGTTTGGACCCTTTGTTAATGAGTAAAATTTGATATTCTAGCTGAGGATTCCTGGTTTTGCACGTGTGTATTTTCATCCATCTGCGCTCTTTTTAAATATATATTTTTAAATTAATATAATGTTTATGACAGCCCTGCAGAATGAATTCTTGTGTTTAGCCATAGACCATTACAAGTAAGGAGCAGCATTGCCCTGCTGGTGTCCCTCATCCCTGACCTTGAAGAATAAACCTAGGCATAAAAGAATAGTTTTGTCTCTATGCCTACTCAGTCCTTGACCTTTGCTGAGACTACTAATAAGGGAACCAATAATTACTAGTTGTGAGGGTAGTTTTTATTAATGTGGACACTTGAAAAGAGACTTATTAATGCATTTAATGCAATGTACCAGGCATTGACTGGATGGTAACTACTTTGTCACTAGTGACATGGGGTATATTTGATCTGGTGACCTAGAAGAGAGATCGAGATCGACCACATAGCCGACCACCAATCCCCTAAGTTTTCAAGTTTCTCCCCAACTTCACTCTTTTGTGTGTCTTTCATTTAATTAATTTTAAATTTGTAATTCATAAACACTGTAAACAGGCTGAACAAAGATTTATATGAAGCAGAATCCATTAAAATATCAAGCTGTTCTACAAGAACAACTTTACTCTTCATCTGACATAAAATGCTGCACTAATTAAAGGGGGTCACTTTAGATAACAGTAATACCTGTCAAAAGTCTTGTAGAAGAAGGCATGCTTTGCACAGTATTTGGATAGTTACTGCTATATAAGCTTTGTGCCTAAGGCCTGGTCCACACTAGAAAACCAGGTCAGTTTAACTACATTGGTCAGGGGTGTGAAAAATCCACACCCCCGATTGGCATTGTTAAGCCGACCTAAGTCCCCATGTAGATAACACTGGATCAATGGAAAAATTCTTCCATTGACCTACCTATTGCCTCTCCAGGAGGTGGATTACCTGTGCAGATGGGAGAGCCCCCATGTCGGTGTGGGAAGTGTGTACACAGAAGCATTACCACACTTCTCATTCCTCCTCTCAACCCCAGTTTTTAGTTCTTTATCATCTTGCAGCCCATTCAACTTAGGAGTGTGCAAAATTCTACCTGCTTAAGTGTTTTGCTGCTCGTAGATCATCATATGTCATCATATATGATCACTGATGTCTTGTGAGAAGGGCCTACTGCAAACGATGATACCTGCCAGCATCGAGCAGGACTGGACTATCTCTTATAGGACTCTTGAGATCTCTGCTGGAAATACAGTTGTGACCTGGATTGCTTAATCTTTGTAACTGAGTATAGATCCCTAGCGATAGAGGATCTCCTGCCTCAGAACCAAGGTCACTCCATGCACCCCTTCTTCAGTCTCTCTGTGTGGATAATTTCTGACTAAATGCTAGTGAAAACTGTGCTGCACAGATGTGCAACCTATCCTGATAAACAGGAGAAAGGATTTCACTAGAACCACGTATGCAGCAAAGTGGAAGAGATTTTCTGTCTGGGCACAGTGACAACACCTATCACCACATTGCATGGACTCAATCTTTGACCCAGTACTTAACCAAGTCTCATTCTTCTTAAGTTGAGGAAACACTTCATACTTTAGATGTTTGCAGAGCTTTGGCATTCTACGTTTACCACACTAAGGTGTGCAGAACCTCTAATAGGCTTTTTGTAGTCTATGCCGAGAGAGTCAAAGGCCAACCAGTGTCAACTCAACGTATATTACACGGGATCTCTGACAGTATCAAGCTTGGCAGACGTCTCTCCTCCACTGAGAGTAATGGCTCACTCCACTGGGTCCCAGTCCACTTTGTCAACCTTTCTGATTTATGGTCCTATAATGGACATTTGTGAAGTGGCAACATGTGCATCTGTACATGCCTTTTCCAGACATTATGCCATCACTCAAGCATCTTGCGACGATGTCAGCTTCAGCAAGTCTGTGTTGCAGTTTCTGTTCAGACAATCTGAAGTTCCGCCATCAGTAAAAGAACTATTACAGAATTACCTCCAGTGGAATGTCTATATGCACAACACATCTTGGAGAACATTTACTGTAGATGAGTACCCATTCTTTCCTCTCAGCACAATGTCCCAGACTCCTTTGCAGCAACTTCGAACATGTGGTCCACTCTGTCAGCTCCCAGCCCTGGATTACCCCAAACAACCGCTTCCTCTTCTCATATTCCCATACTGTAGAAGGCCTCTGGAGAAAGACCCATGAGCATCAATTCTTATATTAGATTATAAAATTTCTCAGACAGGGATTATCTCCCGCTATGTGTTTGCACACCACCTAACACAATGTGGTCCTTAATCCTGAATCCTTCTGGGTGCTACTGTAATATACTTAATAAACAATAATAGCAACCAACCCTTCTTTCTTCTAAATTGTCTTTATATGTAAAAGGGGAAATGGGAAGAATACTGTTTCCTGAGATCTTTGGATTATGGGAAAGATTTCTGCATAGTGCAGAGCATGACTACATAATGTGAAACAAGTAATTGTTTTACTTTTAATTAACTAAAACATTCGAAGTCTGCAAACATCAGAACGTAAAAACAGCAAATGCTTGAGGTGTACAAAACTAAAAATTGAACAGCATTTAAATTGTTCTGAATGTATTTATGAACAGGAGTCGGCTTGAAGTCAAGAGGCCCATCATAGGCTATGTATAGTTGTCAGAACAATTTAAGAGAATTTATCATGCTATTATTTATCAATCACTGTTGACTGTACAGAGGTGCCATTGCCATGAGGTTACTGTATAAAATCATTAGTTTGCTTTAAAAAAAACTTCACTATAAACTAGTTTGCTAATCAAAAATGCACTAGCCAGCAAGACACATTTGTGATATTTCATCAATTTAATCTGACTAGATCTCACTAATGAAGGTTATTGTGCTAACTCCAATACAATATGAGCCATAGATTCAGCTAGCCTGAGTGCAGGAATAGCTGGAAGAACATTTTGTATGTTTTGAATTTGAGCTTAATTTGAACAAAATGACATTAATAAACAAGATTTGTTTCATGCTTAGTGCCAAATCCTTGTCCCAGAGCAACATTGCCATTGATTTCAGTGGGATCCAATTTGTGGAGGCACTTGTGGAACATAAGGGAAGACAGGCAGTTTTTCCAAATGCCTGGGACCCAAATCATTCAAAAATAACACTTAATCTTCACCCAGAAAATGGCCAGTAGCTTGTGCAGATCACAGAGAACAAGCATAATGTGCTCTTTGTATGACACCCAGTTTAATAAGCAGAACACTGTGCTCTGTGCTAGCTGCAATCTCCACAGGTTTGGCAAGAGTAACCTGCACTGTAGTAGTCCAGCCTCACGGTGAGAGCTCTGCTTGCAGAGCTCTGCTTCTGAAAGCCAAAGGTATACACTTTTTGCCAAATGTAAATGATAAAAAGAGCATTGAGCAGTCATGTTATGCACTCCATCTGACTGTTGTGGAGTGGAAACTGATGGCCTCTCTGCTTATGGGAAATTGGCCCGCATGGAGGTGGTAAGATTGATTTAACTGATCATGAACACAAAGAACAGTCACATCAACAGACGCTACAGGAGCGAGAGGCTGACTGACACTACAGCTGCAGATGAACACCTTTTATGACAACCTCCAACATGCAAGTCCTGGATCAACACTTCGCTGCTCCCCCATTGTGAATTTGCAGATTCTTGATGCTTGCTAATTGCCATCTATTTCTAACACTAGAAATCAAGATGATCTGCTTTTTGTGCTGTAACATTGACCTAAAAGAGAATGTTTGTGAGGTACTGAATTCTATAATGATTATTTGGTATAGGTAGTGGGCAGCACTTCCAGAAGCTCAGGTCTCCTAACCCAAAGACTAAGACCGGGTAGCTGTCACATCATTGTTTTGTGTCCGTTTAGCATATTGAGTTCTCCTGCCTGATAGGTTATTTTCCAAGAGAGGGTAGTTATAGTCACACAACTAAAGGTGGGATGTGGTTAGAGTGTGTTGCGCTGGAAGGGGATTATTACAGTCAGCATGGAGAGTGAAAGGAGCTGAATGGCAAACGTTTTTAAAAATGAAAGGCATTGTACAGGGTTCCCATTTTTGTGTATATTTCCTGATATACCTCTCCGTTGAAATTTATACAGTGAATTGCGTAACACCATACTGACTGTTTGCTCCCTGGCAGAAGTGGATGAAACAAACTGTAGGGTTTGGACAACCTACGGCGTAAAGATTAGAAAAGGACAATGTGATTAAACTCTTGGCTCTATTTCTGTTGCAAATAGACTGTACTCTGTAATTGGGGAAAGCCTGTAAAGGTGGGAGAGTTAATGAATCTTCTCAGTCTAGAGGTAAAGGAGAGACAGATTCCTAGGGAGGTTTCCTAGCAACTGCTCAGGATGGTGAAACGCACTGTCATGGAAAGAATGACTACAGACCTTGATACTTTAAGATCCACGTGTAAAAGTTACGTTCCTTCAAAGCAACTCACAACCTATTATCATTTATGAAATAGAAAACAAAAAAATCACATAATTTATTCCCATCAGAAGTAACTTAAATTAACTTCATAAGTCACTCTGATACCATGGTGGTTGGAGTGGTAGAAGACTCTAAAGAGAACAGAATAATTTACACATTTAGAAGATGTAGACGACCTGAGCTTTGATTCTCCTATGAAATTAGGTCACTACATTTAAGGCAGCAGCTAATGTTATTAATAGATAGCACCACAGTATGTGAAAAATTACCCCAAGCAGCAACCTATAGATAAAGCTAATTAAAAGCATTGTGAGCACACCTGTGACCTAAGATAAATTGCAGTACTGGAACAGATAAAGCAGTGCATTGATATGGCTCTTGTGGATACTGGGGCCACCTGTACACTAATAAATGAGATACTTTGGCGCATAATGTAAACAACACAGACCAGTTGGTTGCCCTAAAAAAAAGTACCATTATTCCTGAAAAATGGCATCACTGGCCATACTATTAATTATGGGTTATTTAATGAGGACCATATGGGCTGGGGTTTGCAAAGGAGGTTAGGCACCCAACTGCCCGTAAAATTCATTAGGAACTGGGCACCTATCTTTCTTAGGCTCCTCTGGGATCCCAGCTATAGCACAGAAGAAGACATGTTCAATGTTCTATGGAGCTTTCCTTGTATTATGAGCTGGTATACACCTTTCAGATACCAAATGCACCAGGTGGCTAGGTGACGTTCAGAACTCAAAGCAATGCAGATATCTTTGTAAAAAAAAAAAAAACTTTGTTGTTATAATGGTGCACTTCTTGGCAAGTGTCCACTGACACCGTGCTTGAAGAGCTACACCATAGCATGCAGCCTTCCCATGGATTAACTGAACCAGAATCTGCTTTTGTTTAGAAGAGAACTCACAAAAAACATGGCAATTTCATGACAGCACTCATTTGAGCTTTTAAGACTATTAGGAGAACATATTGACAGGTACCTCAGGCAATTCCATATCATGCTGGTCGAGTTTTGAACCCTTTTGACACTTCTTGCTTCATTGTAACCAACTTTCTTTTATCCTACCCAAAGGGAAACTATGTCTCTGAACTTACTGAAATGTTAGATTGATTTTAGCAACGGAAGTCAAAAAGCAGAAGACAGGGATTCTGGCTTTGGTTACTTTTAATAGCTACTGTATGAGAATTTTTGCTGCACTCCTATTAAGAGATCACTGTCTTTTAAACAATTTCTAAATCTGAATGTAATCTCACTTTTCAAACCTAAACATAAGCTACAATAAGACTGTACTTAGCTTTTATAAAGGGTAAACCAAACCACTTTGTAAAATATGCACACCAGTCTGCACCTCAGTCCTTTCTGGAAACTAAACCCAAGTCTTTTATGGTTCAGTTTGCATAACTATCATCCTCACTATCCTCAACTTTCTCTCTGTCACCCTCAACAGACTCATCCCTCTTCCAAGTCATCCAGAAAGAACCCCTACCCACGACATTCCCAGTGTGGAATCTTCACTCCGCAATCTCTTTTCTGAGGTTGTGGGTTTGGTCTAATCTTGTGAGCTCCTGGTCTTGCTTATGGTCAGTCATGTGTGCTGGAGAAGCTCCTGAGACCTGTTAAAAGTTGTTAGGAAATAAGAGAAAGTGAGTCTGATCAAGATTTAGATACGGTTCAACTAACCAGCCACAATATTTTAGAGAAGCCATTTTTCCTTTTTGTCCTGTGTTTGCCCCTTATCTGTAAGTAAAGGATTTTGAATGATATCTGTGAGGGCTTTAAAACACATCCAAACCACCAAGGCAGACCTTTAACTTAGGCTTGCTTCAGGCCAGATATGCCTCTTCCATAAGAGTTGTCTTCAATACTGGATATGATAATCTCCATACAAATGCAATGTATTTCAGTTACCATTTACAGTGAACAAATCCATTAATATTTCTACTAGGACTGAGCAACACTCCCCAGGTTGGATTTTCAAAAACAAAATGCTTTGGTCTAACTCTGCTCCTATTGAAGTCTATTGGAGTTTTGCCATACACTTCAGTAGAAGTAGTTAGGCCAGCACTAAGTGCTTTTGAAAATCCTATGCTTAACCTCTTTGGCACCAGTTCTCCAGGAATGTTCATCACAAATCCAAAAAGAAACTGAGTGTGTGCAAAGGTGGCTTTCATGCCAGCTTTTAGTCTCCTTCTTCCACCAACCCTCCCTTCCCACTATCATGGGGAAGTTTGGGCACCAGGCTAGTCCTTGGTGTAAATTAAGGCAACTTGACAGGCACTCATATGTATGCCAATTGACAATAGCCCCCAGAGAGCAACCAGGTGTAAAGGAGCCCCTACATCAGCAGCCAGAAGTAGGACAATATAGGAGCTCTGGTGTCAGCTCTACACTACCTACAACTCCTTGCCCACACTGGGGAATTTTTAGTACCCAACTAAGAGCAACTGGAGCAGCACAAAGCAGTCCTCATGCACCAGTTAATTGTGATCTTCATCTTCACCAACAGTATTTTTCTTGCTTTATGAAAACTTTAGTTCTTGGTTATTTTCCAAGGTTTCAAAACCCTGAACTTTGTATAAAAACAGGACTTACTCAGCCCCAAACCCCACAGAACCCACATATACTGTCATCCAGAATTTTAAACCCAAGGGGCCAGAAAAGCTTTACAGATGTTCTGTTCTAGGATGCCTCATCATATAATTCCTGACTTGCATAGGAGGAAAATGTCTCCAGAGTGCCTTCCATATAGTTGGAAAGTGAGGTGGCCCAATTCTCCAAGATATTCTGCTCCCGCAACTCCCATGGGCTACAGTAGGATTTGCAGCTACTCAACACCTCCCATGATCAGGCCACTAATTTCTAAACACACATCAATTTATATTAAAAGCAAGCAAGTTTAATTTTTTCCCCTCACATATTCCAAGTAATGCTGGTTGTTGCACATACTGTTATTCTGTAATAAACTTAAATGTTTCACAGGGATCTGTTTTATTGCACTGCTCTCTCTCATTTATAGCAATGATTCTTCCAATTGCTGCCAATTTGCCTAGTTATTTAAGCATGCAGATTAAATACACATTATTTTCCTGATGAGAGTATTAGGATTCATATAGTCATGAACCCTGTAGTAGTTAGTGGTAGCAAAGATTTTGAGACAGCTCCTTAGCAATTAAACCAGACTATCTATAATGCTTTTTTCCCCCTTCACAAGAAAGCCTACATTAAATATAGATTATCCTCAAAAGAGAGACTGAAATGTGGACTGATGTTGGTCTTATCCTTTAAATACCTAAAGTTTATGTCAAAAACATTAATCTTCTTGAATAATCCATGTTTCATGGATAATACGCACTGTTGTGCTAGAAAAGTTAAAAACTTTTTATTCCCAAGACAACTCCTCACAGAAATGAAATAGTGTGCATCTCTTTTATGTTCTCCTATTGCAAAATGCTCAAATGTCCTAGAAAGGATTTGAGTGATGTGAGAGAGTTTCTGGAATTCCAGAATAGAATTCAGAATGTAGAATTTCTGAATTGTACCTGGCCAGATGATTGGTCTATGCATTCCAGTATCCTTTCTCCAGCAGTGTCAGATACTTCAGAAGGAAAAATACCATAAAAACCATAACTTTCTACTATCAGATCTACTAGTTTATTGTACCATTCACTCCTGCATTATCTCTGGTACTAATGGCATCCTCTGTCACCCACCTGCCCACTTCTCCAACAAGCAACATCTTCACACTTTCTCCTTTGCTGGCCCCATGCAGGGGGAAAAACCCTGACAAAATTGCCTTTTCCTATGTCAAGGTTCCTCCCCCACTCTGAACTCTAGGGTACAGATGTGGGGACCTGCATGAAAAAACCTCCTAAGCTTATCTTTACCAGCTTAGGTCAAAACTTCCCCAAGGTACAAAATATTCCACCCTTTGTCCTTGGACTGGCCGCTACCACCACCAAACTAATACTGGTTACTGGGGAAGAGCTGTTTGAACGCGTCTTTCCCCCCAAAATACTTCCCAAAACCCTGCACCCCACTTCCTGGACAAGGTTTGGTAAAAAGCCTCACCAATTTGCCTAGGTGACTACAGACCCAGACCCTTGGATCTTAAGAACAATGAACAATCCTCCCAACACTTGCATCCCCCCTTTCCTGGGAAATGTTGGATAAAAAGCCTCACCAATTTACATAGGTGACCACAGACCCAAAACCTTGGATCTGAGAACAATGAAAAAGCATTCAGTTTTTTACAAGAAGACTTTTAATAAAAAAATAGAAGTAAATAGAAATAAAGAAATCCCCCCTGTAAAATCAGGATGGTAGATATCTTACAGGGTAATTAGATTCAAAAACATAGAGAACCCCTCTAGGCAAAACCTTAAGTTACAAAAAAGATACACAGACAGAAATAGTTATTCTATTCAGCACAATTCTTTTCTCAGCCATTTAAAGAAATCATAATCTAACACATACCTAGCTAGATTACTTACTAAAAGTTCTAAGACTCCATTCCTGGTCTATCCCCGGTAAAAACCAGCATATAGACAGACACAGACCCTTTGTTTCCCTCCCTCCTCCCAGCTTTTGAAAGTATCTTGTCTCCTCATTGGTCATTTTGGTCAGGTGCCAGCGAGGTTACCTTTAGCTTCTTAACCCTTTACAGGTGAGAGGAGCTTTCCCCTGGCCAGGAGGGATTTCAAAGGGGTTTACCCTTCCCTTTATATTTATGACACGCCCCCCAAATCTCAGGTAGGGTGAAACACTGGCTGGGATTTCTTCCTGGAGCTCTAGGAAAAACAGAGTTAATAAGACACATGCATCTCTAAATATACTACCAAGTACATAAAGACTAACAATATTTTCCACATCTCAAGGACGATTTTAACCAGTTGATTCTGGGAAACTTTCACGGGAGAGTGCATCAGCCACTTTGTTAGAAGCTCCTGAGATGTGTTGGATGTCGAAAATCAAAATCTTGGAGAGCTAAACTCCACCGAAGAAGTTTTTTGTTAGTTTCTTTGACGGTGTGAAGCCACTTTAGTGCAGCATGGTCGGTTTGCAGGTGGAAACGCCGTCCCCAAACATATGGGCGTAGCTTTTCCAGAGCGTAGACAATGGCATAACATTCTTTTTCAGTGACTGACCAGTTGCTTTCCCTCTCAGACAGTTTTTTGCTGAGAAACACTACAGGGTGGAATTCTTGATCAGGTCCTTTGTGCATTAAAACTGCTCCCACACCACGCTCGGATGCATCTGTGGTTACTAGGAACGGTTTGTCAAAGTCTGGGGCCCTTAGTACAGGGTCAGACATGAGTGTCGCTTTAAGCTTGTTAAAGGCCTTCTGACACTTTCCGGTCCACTGAACAGCATTTGGCTGTTTCTTTTTGGTTAGGTCTGTCAGTGGGGCAGCGATTTGGCTGTAGTGCGGTACAAATCGTCTGTAATAACCGGCCAAGCCTAAGAAGGATTGAACCTGTTTCTTTGACTTTGGGACAGGCCACTTTTGGATAGCATCCACTTTGGCCTGTAGGGGGCTGATAGTTCCTTGACCCACCTGGTGTCCAAGGTAAGTCACTCTGTTTAGGCCTATTTGACACTTCTTAGCCTTAACAGTTAGTCCTGCCTCCCTTATGCGCTCAAGGACTTTTTGTAGATGTTCCAGGTGGTCTGCCCAGGAATCCGAAAATATGGCCACGTCGTCAAGGTAGGTGACTGCATATTCTCCTAATCCCGCTAGGAGACCATCTACAAGTCTTTGGAAAGTGGCGGGTGCATTTCGCAGCCCAAAAGGGAGTACATTAAATTCATACAGCCCGAGATGTGTGATGAAGGCTGACCTTTCCTTGGCAGATTCATCTAGCGGTACCTGCCAGTACCCCCTGGTTAAGTCCAAGGTAGAGATGAACTGGGCCCGTCCCAGTTTCTCTAATAGTTCATCTGTGCGGGGCATTGGATAGTTGTCTGGGCGAGTTACAGCATTTAGCTTACGGTAGTCCACGCAAAAACGTATTTCCCCATCTGGTTTGGGAACTAGAACCACTGGAGATGCCCATGCACTTTCAGAGGGGCGGATTACACCCATCTGTAACATATCCTGGATCTCCCGTTCTATAGCAGTTTTAGCTTGAGGAGACACCCGGTAAGGTTGGACCCTAATTGGGTGAGCATTACCTGTGTCAATGGAGTGGTATGCCCGTTCAGTCAGTCCTGGGGTGGCTGAGAACGTTGGCGCGTAGCTAGTGCACAGCTCCTGGATCTGCTGTCGCTGCATACGCCCAAGGGTCATGGAGAGGTTCACCTCTTCCACACCACCAGCACTTTTCCCTTCGTAGTAGACACCTTCGGGCCACTCAGCATCGTCTCCTCCGTGGGCTGTAAACTGACAAACCTTTAATTCTCTGGAATAAAAGGGCTTTAGAGAATTAATATGGTACACCTTAGGCTTTCGTTTGGAGGTGGGGAATGCTATGAGATAATTAACAGCTCCCAGGCGCTCCTGGACCATGAATGGCCCTTCCCACGATGCTTCCATTTTATGGGCCTGGAGCGCCCTTAAGACCATGACCTGGTCTCCTACTTTGAAGGAACGCTCTCTGGCATGTTTATCATACCAGGCTTTTTGCTCTTTTTGAGCATCCTGTAAGTTTTCTCTCGCAAGGGCTAAAGAGGTTCGGAGCGTGTTTTGTAGGTTGGTTACAAAGTCCAGAATGTTAGTTCCTGGAGAAGGTGTAAATCCCTCCCATTGCTGCTTCACCAACTGCAATGGCCCCTTAACCTCACGGCCATATACAAGTTCAAATGGGGAAAACCCTAAACTGGGATGTGGTACAGCTCTGTAGGCAAAGAGCAACTGCTGCAATACTAGGTCCCAATCATTGGAGTGCTCATTTACGAATTTATGTATCATGGCCCCCAAAGTTCCATTAAACTTCTCCACCATGCCATTTGTTTGATGGTGGTAAGGAGTGGCAACCAAGTGATTTACCCCATGAGCTTCCCAAAGGTTTTTCATAGTTCCTGCCAGGAAATTAGTCCCTGCATCTGTGAGGATGTCGGAGGGCCAACCTACCCTGGCAAAAATGTCTGCTAGTGCCTGGCACACACTTTTAGCCCTGGTGTTGCTTAGAGCTACTGCTTCCGGCCATCGGGTGGCAAAATCCATGAAAGTCAGTATGTACTGCTTTCCTCTGGGTGTCTTTTTCGGAAAAGGACCCAGAATATCCACAGCTACTCGCTGAAATGGAACTTCAATGATGGGGAGTGGCTGGAGAGGGGCTTTGACCTGGTCTTGGGGTTTTCCCACTCTTTGGCACACCTCACAAGACTGGACATAGGTAGAAACATCCTTGCCCATTCCCTCCCAGTGGAATGACCCCCCCAAAACGGTCTTTGGTCCTGTTCACCCCAGCATGGCCACTAGCGTGATCGTGGGCTAAGCTCAAGAGCTTGGCCCAGTATTTAGTTGGAACTACCAACTGTCTCTGAGGATGCCAGTCTTCCTGGTGTCCACCAGAAAGAGTTTCCTTGTATAAAAGTCCTCTTTCTACAACAAACCTGGATCGATTAGAAGAGCTGGTATGCTGGCCTCCTGATATGGGTGACTTTCCCCCAAAGAGAATATCCCTTCCCCAAGCTGAGAAGCAAAGAAACAGTGTTAAGTCATTAATGTGTAGAGGTCTGATTTCTAATGCCTACTGAAGCCAATGGAACAGCTCCTATCTACTTCAACAGACTTTGGGTGTGGCTGTGGTCTGGTGCATCCAGAAGCCTAGAACAATCACTTGAATTTATTAAATAACATTGCAATTCTCAGACACAGCTATTTATACTTCAAAGGGCAGTTGTACCGGCATCTTCTTGCCCTTTTCCAGTCACAGTTAGTGAGCACACTGATCACTGTTGACCTCAACCCTAATGAGCAAAAGCTGGGACTCCCACTACTCCATGTTCTTTATTTACTGACATCAGAGGAGTGCACATTTCAGCTGGAAGTACATACAAATTCTAAAGGGGCGGGGTGGGAGACAGGGAATCTCTTGCATTGTCTTATTCAAGATTTTGTTAATTTTCCCCTACTGACCTAAATATTAATCATCACTAAACTTTTCCAGCTAACTTGGTCTCCTTCCAAAACAGCCAGCAACTGCAATTAATGCCATTGCTCAGGCCAGAGAGTTTTGGTTTAGTTAATAAATTTGCTATTTATTGTCCATTTGGAAAGCATTTCTCTCTGCATGCAAGCATGCGTGGGTAATTATTTCTTAAGCAATGTAAAGGTTTTTCTTTAGTTATTTACTAAGTATATTTCAAATAAAAAATCCTGCCCTTTAATCTCTGTTGATAATTTTATTAAAAGCACTTCCCCCTGCATTCCTTAAAACAGGGAGTTAGTATTCTGAAAATTATTTTAATATAAACTGCAAAACCTGCAAAGGGGACTTTGCCACAATATGCAAAGTGCCTATAAACCACCTTGAATGGGGCAGATCTGAAACATTTTAAACTTGTACTTCATCCCTCTTTCAGCAAGCATCCTCTGCAGATTTAATGATCAGGAACATCCTTCTGATGCATGCTGGGAGATATGGCTGCAGGATACAGACCACAGCAGACAGTGTGTCAGATGAGGCAGAACTTCTTGTTAGGGGTGAGTATATTAAGTCTCAGGTTTCAGAGTAACAGCCGTGTTAGTCTGTATTCGCAAAAAGAAAAGGAGGACTTGTGGCACCTTAGAGACTAACCAATTTATTTGAGCATAAGCTTTCGTGAGCTACAGCTCACTTCATCGGATGCATACTTCCAGGAGCATCAGATGAGCATCTGACAAGGTCCCGCTCCCTCCTCATGTCCAGGCCACCTGGCCAGTGGCTTGGCATGAGCCACTCTAAGGCTCTATGCATCCGATGAAGTGAGCTGTAGCTCACAAAAACTTATGCTCAAATAAATTGGTTAGTCTCTAAGGTGCCACAAGTCCTCCTTTTCTTTATGTTAAGTCTGAAGACATGATCAACATAAATGATCATACAACTGAATTTAAATGCATGGAGTTTGAGCATATCAGTGCTGTACATTATACTTAGATTTTACAATACTGATGTCATTTTTGCTTAATGTTTTTGTCTTTGAAAAAGCTGTGTGGTAGACCAGTCTGCAAAACAGGCGTGACTGACAATGGCAATTGGTAAATGGACCCTCAGTTCTTAAAAGATGTAATAGCTTAAAAAGCATATTGAATTTTTTGAAAAATAATTCAATTCTGTGTGAGGTAAATGATTTTTTTTCATTTGTTATTATAAATGTTATCTAAAATTGAAGCCGTTCGCTCAGGTTTAATGGTCAGGAAATATTAGCTCAGTTCCTAACCTGGGGGGACTGCTCTGTTTGTAGTATAATGAAAGGTATGAGCAATTATTGGAAAGAAATCCAAAATCTTAATATTTTTGAATATATGAGTGAAACTTTGCCTTACAGAGATCACATTGGCAACTTGCTAGGAGCTGGCAGATGCAATTAGGGTTCAACCCTGCAAGCTGCTGAGCACCACATGAGAGGTGCTGAGTGCCCCTAGTTCCCATTGACACAAGTGAGAATTTAGAGTTCTGAACACCACTCAAGAAAAAATGCTCAGGGCTTTGCAGGATCAGCGGGGCCTCCAACTAACACAAAGTGAAGCAGAGCTTAGTCACTTCATTTGCAATATGTCTTCCTTGCTGACTTCAGATCATACAGTCTTAGAAATGGAGGGCTGGAAGGGACATCAAGAACACCATACGAAGTTCCATCTTGATCAATGCATGATGGCACCTGTAGTCTCATGTGTCCCCCACATTTGCATTAGAATGTGGGAGTCTGCACTGTAGAACTCCTTATGTCTCATTTAGGCAGCAGGCGTCACGCTGGCCATGCTTGTTATATGGTATGCTAAATTTTAAAATATAATACACTGTGGGATATTTTATTAGCATGTAGGAAACCCCAAATAAAAAATATAAGACGACTAGAGAAGATTTTAAAAAAGTAAAATCCTTTTAGCTTATTCCACCACTTGTTCAGGCTTGATTTTTTTTTTTCTATCTGTCATTTGCATGGAGAAAATATGCTCTGTGGAGAAGAAATGGTGTTTCTGGCAGAGTGTGAGGTTCTTTACTTATTTGATGGGAGGGGCTGTTAAATGTTTGCATGAACTCAAGGACTACAGGGCTTCTATTAACCTAACTTCCGTGAACGTCATTTCACCATTTGAAAGTTTCAAAAATTGCTCAACCTACTAGTACCTAGAATCCCACAGTCTTGCTTCTAAATTACACAGATCTGACCCCTGCTCCATAACCTCCTATGGTAAGCTAATTATTTCTCCCCCAGTGGGGTTCATTTTACATATGTGAATTTACTGTAGTTTGCTATAGAAAATGTTTCTCAGAATAGGAGGTCTGTATGTGAGAGTAATAAAAGCATTATCTGAGGTATTAGAAGGAATTGGATTCATGTGTCCCTAACTTTGTGATGAAATTAAAACTATGACATGAAATTAAAACATGATTCAGTTTCAAATATGCCATACTTACTATGTTCCATTATCCTTGTCTCTGAGGCTGGCAAATAAGAGGATAAAATCAGAATTATGTTTGTATCTGTTTTACAACTGGTTTACATTGTGTGTCTGTTTTTGTACTGATGTAAAGTTCTGCTTTCATTAAATTATGTGATTTGGTTAGTTTGTTCAAGAAGTGAATTTCCTATTAGATAGTTGTAATACTTATGCAAATAGCACAGAGCAGATTCTACAGTGTCAGCATTGCTTTTGCCAAGGGCTGGGTGATTTTTTTCTTTGTTTTTGGCCTTGCGGTAAATATTTAAAGCAGATTCCATGTAGTTGTCACTCGTTGTTTCTTCTTCAGCATTTTTCAAAAATTAATCCAAAATATTTAAGAGAATCTAAATATTTGTTTTCTTTTATACTGTTAAAAATTATTGTAATTCAGTCCCTGTGCCCCTCCCCAGCGTTTTTCTCTACATCGCTCAGTTTACAGTGGCACTCAGTGGTTTGCAACTTGATAGTCCCAGGTTGCAGTGTCATGGCAAGCTTCTCTTGGTTGAGTCCTTGAGAACACTGGACACTGATTCAGCAGAAGAGGTCAGCGGTGCAAGGTTACTCTGAAGACTTCCAGTTTGGGGTGTGGAGGAGGCTTGTCATGTGTCTAGGAAATTCCCTACCACTGTGCAGTTTTGTCAATGAAAGCCAAAAGAGTACTGCTATATAGTCCCTAGGTAGTATAACTTCTCAGGGATAGCTATGGTCTGTAGTTTAGATGTTATACTGTAAGGCTTGTCTGATCTTTTTTGACATATCATTGCTATTTTGACTGTGAATATGTGAGATTGTCTTCACTTACTGTACCCTCCATCTCCTCAGTAATACTTTTCACACACAGAGTAAGTTGAATCAAAATCACTTTACAGTTCCTTTTTTAGATATTCAAGGATATAACTGGTTGATTATTTGCAAGGGGACTACATTATGCTACTACTAATCAGATGTGTTGACTGTAAGTCAAAGGAAATTATTTTGACTCTTTATAATGAAGGAATAGAGGGACAACTGTACATTATCCTGCCCTCATCAGTTGGAGAAGAACAACACAAAGTCTTTGCAAATCCCAGTTGGTATCACACCTCAGATGTAACTCTTCAAAGACAGCCGTGTACCACCACATTCTCAGGCACGTGCCGTGTCTCAGAACATTGTATTGTATAGAAAACTTATAGTTCCTTTGTATATTGTGTTCACTATGGAATAATATGCACCAATCTCTGTCTAGCATATTCATTTGAACACAGTATGAGTAGTAAGGCTTACATTATTTTTCATTATTTATATAGTGCCTTCAGTATGTACTGCATTGTACAATGGAGGAAGTTTGCTAACAAAATAAATGGTTAGACAACTTGGGTTAGCTCTTTTGTGCCTGCAGAATGAACAGCGCAGGGCAAGTCTAAATACTTTTGCCTGTAATTGCATGGTTTGCACCTATAATTAGGTAAAGAAAGGTGCAAGTACTCAAATTTATGCACATCAATTTGTCAGATGCAAATAAGGAAGCTAATCTTCTGAAAATTTCCTACCATATGTGCAGGTTTTTAAAGGGTTGTGGGCCTTTTGCAAATAAAGTGTACTACCGTTTTGGGTGTTCACTGGATTTCATTTAGCATGAAATACACTTTTTTTATTGACATCTTTGTTAGTGACAAAACCATAATTTGAGTTTCCCTCACATACTCTTCAAAAATGTTGTTAAAAGTTTTCCACCAAAAGGCTGGCAAGAAGCAAGACTCTTATCCCTCGACATAGTTTCAACATTTGACACTTAAAGCTGAAGACTTTGATGGGTACTTTAGAAATCTGATTAAATATCACATAAGTAATACTAAGGCAACTTTCTATTTAGTCCATAATAGCCTCTCTTTCTCCCAAATACCTTTCTGTTCTGTCCCTTGTTGTTATTTATTCTCCTTTCTGTTTTATTTTTATTTTTTTTAAATATGGCAAAGAATGGTGATGTCATTACCTATAAACATTTTATTGACAGTGCCAGTGTTTGCCCTATGAATTAATGCACTCACCTTTCAGCTTAGAATTTAAAGCATTTAAATCCTATTATGATTTGCAAGTGAAAAACAGTTTAGTTGTTTCATCCTAGTGAATATTTGTCCTCAGAAAACTACTGCACAGTTTGACATAATTGAAGTGTCTGTGTTCAAATGGGGCTCAGCCACTGTAATGAAAGAAGACAAAACCAGAGGTGCTTTGGCAGAGTAACATGAAGAACTATGCACAGTTTCTCACCACACTGTTTGGTTGTAGGTAATGCTGCTCCTTAACTTGTGTAAGCATCAAATACCCTTTTCAGAAATTGGCCTAGAGGGTTCTCTGTCCCTTTGCATCACAAGAGAACCCTTTCTGTTGAACACCTGTGACAAAGATACAAGTTATAATCTTTTGCTTCCCACATACAAAATTCCATTTTGTGCCTAGATTTAATTCTTAAAGGTTTACAAAATGCATGACTTGAGTTATTGATTGCTTGTTCTAAATTTTGGCAAAACTTGATTGTGAATTCTAATAAATCTTTAGTGGTAAACTTGCTGTCATCAGGCCAAATTCTACTCTTGGATACATACACATGGCTCTCACTGTCATATTTCAAAGCTCTGTGCACTCATCTGAGGACAAAATTTTGACCACAGAGACCACGAATGTGCTGGTGCAGAAATCAATCAGCGGAATTACATGTGTGTGGAGGGTAATAAAAATATCCTCTACTCCTTCTAGATCTGACTGAATAGTGCAAAACAAGAATGGTGAACATGCATTCTGTTTCTGACTTTCACCATGTTCACACTTCTCTGGAAAAAGTGGTGCAAACAGGTGTTTCTCCACAGCAGTGTTTTCAGAGTAGCTGTTTGTCATGTAAACAAGGGTATTCACAGAGAAAAAAGATATGCCGAGGAAGTACTTGTCCGTGTTTGTAAAGTTTCAGTCATCCAGTCAAGGAGGAGACACTATTTTTGGTTTTTATCAATCAATGCGTATCATACCCCATTCTTGGTACTGATCCAGGAACAGTTTTCCCTTGCCTAATGCCCTCTCCGTTACAGATCTTTATTTTATTTGTATACATCTTCAGCTTCCTGTGATTTTCAACCAGCAAGGGATTGAAAAAGAAGAATTTTTCAACTTGGCTGGTTTTCCAGCTATAATTGGCACCACTGCGTGTCTCTGTACTTATTTTTCACAAAGAAGAGATTACAAAAACAGAAGGCTCTAATGCAGGATAAATATGCATGTCATGTTCTGACACTAATGATGTGATCACAAATGTTGTTACTATATACTCACGTACCAACCAGGAGGTTTACATTCTGCGGATGTCTCTGCTGATTCCTAGCCAGCGATGTGTTAGGTTCCCTCAAGACAATGCCTGGTTGGTAAGTTAATTTGTTTTCAAAGACTGTCTTCCACAAAGGTTTGTTGTGTTTTTAAGTTTCCATTATGTGATAGAAATTCCAAAACAATCTTTATTCATTTCTTATTACAGTGAATATCTCCATGATCTGCTACCTCCGTCAACCTTCAGTCTAACCAGCATTAAGTCATCAGCTAGCTCTATCATGGAAAGAACTGACATTGTAAAGCAAATACTTTTGTTGTCTTAATACTGCAGATCAGCATTGGTCCTGCCAGCCACATCTGGCAAAGGTAAATAGAATATTTTGCTTTGAGGAGGGGGAGGAAGTTTCTGGAACACTATAACAGCTACAGCACTAAACATAACTCCGTTTTACCAAAAAGACCTTCCAAAGCCACAATCCAGTTCCTAATTAATTGAAGTTTGTCTTTGACCTTGTTAGAATAAGGCCCAAATTAGGCCTCCTCTTCTACAAATAATAGTTTCTGTACATTCTTCTGTTCCCATTTTTTGTAGAGGAAACAATGCAGTTCCACTGTAAACAGCAGGGGTATGATTTGTTGGGGCTGCACAAGGGTGAAACATTTCCTGCATAGGATGGAACACATTTCTGGGTGATCTCCGCTTGCAGCCCCAGGACTGGGGATTACTCTGTTTTCCCCTTCTTCTTTGGGCTGATTGGGACTAGGGTTACAGTAGCAGCTTCAGGGCAACTCAGGGAGTTTTCCTGAATCAGTGCATTAAAGTGTATACAGTAGTTATCAATACGGAGCATATTATAATACAATGTTGCAGGGATTGAGACTTCACTTTTAAGCGTTTAGAAATAAGAGAAAAAGGATTTTCCTATAAATATTTATACCCAATATGGGAATATTGAAAGTAAAATTACAATTAAAATCTCATGTACAGTTTTAGGTCAGTTTTAATAGTTATTATGGTATTACACAATAATAATGTTCCAAGCTCACCACAGGAGGTTTAGCAAAGTAAGCTCACAAAATAAAAGGCTTTGTATGTATTTGTGAATGTATGTGTGTGTACACTAGCATAATCTAGAGGCTCAAATCAACATCACTGAATTATCTCCATTTTAACATTGATCTAGTTAATGAAAGCTTTTCTTAATCACAGAGAAAATACAGCAAGGTACCAGTCTCTTTGAATTATTCGTTTTCTTCTAGATGTTGTTAGTTTGGGTCATGATTTCTTTATTGTCAACACAAGGAATCAAAGAGTTATTAGCAAACTCCACTTGAAACACATAACCTGCATTGCCAGAGATGTTCTGTCACCTGAACCCTATCTGTAAATTAAAGCTCACATATTTCTCTTGCAAACTTGGATCATGGTATGTTAAACCCAAGCTAATAAGTGGAATCAATCGCACACCACTGAATTATGTGCTGTATTACAGACATCAGTAATCTATCCATCACATAGCACATCTGCTGCAAATGATCAAACCTCTTTTCAGATTGCTCTATATAAATGCTCCAGCTTCAATTTAACCTGCTGTCTCTTTCTCCAAACATGTCAGGTGGTATCTTCTATATTGTTCCAACAAGTTTGCTGTCAAAGCATGACAGGTATAATCTTTCAGTCTCTATGGAGCTTAAATAGTACATTAGAAGCAATACTCTGTAGCATTATGACTTAGATTACAAACTGTACAATCATATAACAAAGAAAAAGGCCACTAGTAGTTTGTAAAGATACTAAAATGACATATTACTAAGACACCTTTGTTCATAGGTAGCATTGTATAAAATACTAATTTTAGTGACCTGGAATTTCCTTTGCTCATGTCAAAAAATAAAAACAAAAGTATTCTTGTTCTTACCCTGCTTTCCCATTCCATTGATCAATTTGTCACACAAAACAATTATTTCAGTGCTTCTCTCTGGTCATGGTGTGGATTTGGGAAGAAGGTAGGGAGGTGAATAAGTTGGTTTACATGGAAGGCAGAGGACACTTTCAGGAGGAACTTTGGGTGTGGTCTCTGTGTGACCTCATCCCTAAAAAAAATGTTGTGAAGGGTGCCATTAGAGCTCCTATTTCCCCGATTCTCTGAGCCAAGGTGATGGCCACTAAGAACGCCATTTTCATAGACAGATGCATAAGCAAGCATGTGGCCAGGGGTTCAAAAGAAGACTTTCTAAGGCACTTGGAGACCAGGTTAAGGTTCCATGTTGGATGAGAACATCTGATTTGTGGAAAAAGGTGTCCCATACCTAGGGCCCTACCAAATTCACAGTCTATTTTGGTCAATTTCACAGTCATAGGACTTTTAAAATGGCAAATTTCATGATTTCAGCTGTTTAAATCTGAAATGTTATGGCGTGTGTTTGTAGGGGTCCTGACCCAAAAAGGATCTGTGGGAAGGTCGCAAGGTTATTGTGGGGGGGGGTTGTGGTACTGCTACCCTTACTTCTGCGCTTGTGCTGGCAGCGATGATCTGGAGCCCAGATCTGAAGACAGAGCAACTGCCAGCAGCAGCCCAGAAGTAAGGATGTCATGGTATGGTATTGTCATCCTTATTTCTGTGCTGCTGCCTGCAGAGCTGGGCCCTCGGTCAGCAGTCACCACTGTCTGGCCACCCAGCTCTGAAGGCAGCACCGCAGAAGTAAGGGTGGCACGGTATGGTATTGCCACCCTTACTTTTGCGCTGCTGCTGGCGGGACACTGCCTTCAGAACTGGGTCCTCAGCCAATGTCTGCCGCTCTCCAGCTGCCTAGCTCTGAAGGCAGTGCAGAAGTAAGGGTGGCAATACTATGACCCCCCCCCCCTAAAATAATCTTGCAACTTCCAATTTGAGAAACATTGGTCTCCCCCGTGAAATCTGTATAGTATAGGGTAAAAGCACACAAAAGACCAGATTTCACTGCGGGGGAGACTAGATTTCATGGCCCGTGTTGCGTTTTTCATGGCCGTGAATTTGGTAGGGCCCTACCCATGCCCTTGAGGAATCTTTTTGTTGTAGGATGAATGAATACGGAGTTGCTGTTCATCTTCTGATGAAAGGCATTTATGGCTGCAAGATGTACATTTACTGAACTTAGAGATAATTCTTGGTTTTAGATCTAGGTTGTAGTCTGTTACTAGTGTGAGGCTAGAGGATGTGGGGGTAACGTGTTTTGAGACACACCAGATTTGGAATCTTTTCCACTTCTGCACAAACATGTGACAAATCATTATTATTCTGCTATGTAGTAGCACCTCTTTCTCATTCTCTGAATGGAACATCTCTATGCTTTTGAACCATGACTTGGTGCTATAGAATCAACACAGAGGGAGAATGGAGGATGGAGACCCATTCTGAATCTGAGGTCACTCAACAAATACTTAAAGGCACGAATATTTAAAATGGTTACATTAGCTCCAATAATTCCATCTCTGAACTAGGGAGACTGATTCTTGGCCCTTAGACTACAAGATGCTTATTTTCATATTGCGATTCAACCATCTCAAAGGAGTTTCCTGAGATTCACTTTGGGTCAAGACCATTTTCAATACAGGGTGCTTCCATTCAGTCTATCATCCACATCCAGAGTGTTCTTGCTTTCTACCTGTGGCAGTGGTTCCTCTTTGCAAATTATGAATCATGACATGTCTATATCAAGATGACTGCCAGCTCAAGGCACAAATCTTCAATGACGTCCTATTAGCCACACAAAAGACTATAGATATATTAATGCAGTTGAGACTACAATTGAACACTCAAAAATCTACTCTAACTCCAGTGCAACATCTAAAATTCATAGGAGCCTATTTAGATGCAGTGAAAACCAAAGCCTTCCTCTCACTACATAGGTTCAACACCCTAATCATTTTAATTGACATTGTTCAGATCAGCCCCAAGACCCAGGCCAGAAATTGCCTTCCACTAACCTGACAGCAAACACCTTTGAATTAAGTCATGCAGGGTTCCACATGCATTGCCTTCAGGCATGACTCAAAGCAGTATACACACCAAACAGAGACAGATAAAACAACCTACCTCTGACAGTCAAAGACCATCTTGAATGGCAGAAAGATCTGCAGGATATCTGCACAGGGGTCCCATTCATGCAACCACCTCCAACATTGATACTGACAATAGACACATCCTTACTGTGCTGGGGAGCTCATCTAGACAATCACATGGTTCAAGGCAAATGGTCCCCCTTAGAATCAACACTACATATCAACCTATTGGAACTCAGAGCCATCTGGAATGATTGTTCACATTTCCTATCATTGATCAAGAGCAAACATATAAAAGTCACGTCAGACAACATAGCGTGTATATTCTACATAAACCACCAGGTAGGAGTGAGATCACCATCCCTTTGCGCAGAGACAGTGAAACTATGGAACTGGTGCATGGCAGCAGCATCTTGTCAGCAGTCTACCTGCCAGGTGTGCAGAATACCATAGCGTACACCCTCAGCAGGACATTCTAACAGGAACACAAATGTGAAGTGGAGCCTGTTGTTCTCCACAATGTATTTCAGCATTGGGGAATCCCCAAAGTAGACTTATTTGCCATGACCAAAACCAAAATATGCTCCCAGTACTGCTCCAGATGCCTTCCTCGTTCACTGCAATACAGGTCTCATTTACGCCTTTCCTCTGATTCCTCTCATATCAAAGGTCCTGCTCCGGCTAAGAAATAGTAGCTCTAATGGCACACCCACCCTTCACGATGTTTTTTTAGGGATAAGGTCTCACAGAGACCACCCAAAATTCCTCCTGAAAGTATCCTCTGCCTTCCACATAAACCAACGTATTCACCTCCCTACTTTCTTCCAAAGGCCACATCATGACCAGAGAAAAGCAATATTACCTACACTCAATGTCAGGAGAGCTTTGGCATTCTATTTGGGTAGAACAAAAATTTTCAGAAAAATCTTCTAAACTATTGCTTTCAATTGCAGAGAGGTCTAACGTATCCTCAGTCTCTAAACAAAGATGCTCTGGATAGATATCAAACTGCATTACCTATTATTATTGTACCCACAATCTTCAACCTCCATCTGGAGTTCAATTCCATGAGATCTGTTTCCAATTCTGTAGCCTTCATCAAAAACATTCCCATCACAGAAATATGCAGAACAGCAACTTAGGCAGCTGATCATACTTTTGTGGGACATTATGCTATCACCTATAACTCAGCATCAGATGCTATGTTTGGATTCACGGTATTCTCATCAGTACTAGCTAGACTCAATGCCAAAGCCCCACCCCTCCATCAGGGCTCCTGCTGTAGAGTCACCTATAGTGGAGCGCCCATAGGGACACTACTTGAAGAAGAAGAGGTTACTCACCTTGTGCAGTAACTGTGGTTCTTTGAGATGTGTGTCCTTATGGGTGCTCCATAACCCACCCTCTTTGCCTCTGCTTTGGAGCTTTTAATAAGGGTCTCTGTGGTAGAGAAGAAACTAAGGACAGTTCACCCGTGCAGCGCTAGGTAGCCTTGAGGCAAGCCTAAAATCTCCAATCTGAGGCTCAGAGACATGGATACACCTACAGTGGAGCAGCCATAGGGACACAGTAGGTGATTAACATCTTCAGTGCTTCTGGAAATTCAGATTTTTGTTTTAGGAGCAACTTCAAAGAAAACCATCATGAATGAATGGGTCACTCCAGCACTATGGTTTCTGAGAATTCACAGCATTCATTTGGTCTTGTTATCTCCAGTGGTATATTGATGATTTCAACTCAGAGATTTAGGTAGCCTTTGATACTAAGAGTTTCGGGGAATAGTTTTAAATTAGTTGCTGAATTTTTGTTATCTCTTTGAATAATGCAGAGTGTTTATAATTTTTTGTTGTTCTTGTTACAGATGTGAATGGACCACATGCCTTTCCCAGAAAAGAAAAATCTGTGGCCACAGTCTCCTGGAGTTACTTAAATATACTGTGTACGCACTATGGGAAACTTGCTAGCATATATGTATCCATTACAAATACTTTTGACCAAACAATTATTAGTAATACAGGCATGACAGGAACCATACTTTGTAAGAAACAAAAAGTCAGCTTTCAGCACAGTGAGTAATGTGTTCTGTATGGCCATAAACAGAAAGCTGGTCAACACAGCTTGTATGCCTACCCTAAGTAAAATTATCAAAAGGCTATGTGGAAGCTGAAAGAGCTTTACAATGAGTATAGAGAAATACAATAGAGCAGGGGCGGGCAAACTTTTTGGCCTGAAGGCCACATCAGGTTTCAGAAATTGTATGGAGGGCCGGTTAGGGGAGGCTGTGCCTCCCCAAACAGCCAGGCATGGCACAGCCCCCGCCTCCTATCTGACCCCCCCGCAGGTTCTCACCCCAATGGCCCCCCCAGACTCCTGCCCCCTCCACCACCCCCCACTCCCTGTCCCCTGACCATCCCCGGAACCCCCACCCCTGACTGCCTCCTGCCACCCCATCCAACCCCCCTCCTTCCTGACTGCCCCTCAGGGACCCCTACCCCCATTCAACTCCCCTCATTCCCCACCCTCTGACCGCCCCAACCCCTATCCACACCCCCGCCCCCCAAACTCCTCTGCCCTCTTTCCAACCCCCATCCCCCGCTCCCTGCCCCCTTAGCACGCTGCCTGGAGCATCGGTGGCTGGCGGCGCGGCTGCACCAGGATGGGCAGCCGCACCGCCCGGGTGCAGCCAGCTGTGCACCACGTAGCACAGAGCACCGGGTCAGGCCTGGCTCTTCAGCTGCGCTGCCCCTGGAGCTCACAGCCCCGCCGCCCAGAGCATTGGGCCTACGGTGCAGTGAGCTGAGGCTGCGGGGGAGGGGGGAACAGCAGGGGAGGAGCCAGGGACTAGCCTCCCCAGCCAGGAGCTCAGGGGCCGGATGTGGCCCGTGGGCTGTAGTTTGCCCACCTCTGCAATAGAGTAAAAGGATGAAATACAATAAAGGATGAAAGTCTTTGTGACTACAAAATGTGGCTTTAGAAGTACACGTTAAAGTTAAAGTACACATTAAAGTACCAATATAAGCAAGAAATCCACTTCCATAATATGTTGGTGTAGAAGTAATATTGTATGTGTTGTCTCTGAACCTTGCTGACCTAGAGAGTATATAATGTAAGAGCTGTTAGTCAACTTGACTATATTGCCAGTAAAACTTACAGACAAGTGTTTGGGTTTAAAGGCCATTACCCACAGCTATTGAATGTAACAGAAATTTTAGTTTAGTAAGTTCACATTGAAACTATAGTAAAGGCTATTAAGACACCTATAAACCCAAACCACAGGCCCAAATAATTGGATTTTTGATCCACCTTGCCACAAACTCAAAAAACATAACTTCTCCCAGGGTGCTTGATCTTGCCTGTTAAGAGACTACCATGTACCTCTACTAGACCAGAAGGCTTGTCCACATGCTTTTGTTTCCAACTCCTTTAAACCCACCTGCTTCCAGCACATATCTACATTTTAGGAACAGGGGGCCAAGACAACCCAGCATCTAGCACAAAGGATTCCTTCCCAGTAAGTTGTGGAAAATGAAAAAAGAAACAGTTAATTTTATTTTAAAAAATGTTGCCTATAGGCCACACCCCCAGCATAGTGTTTCAGAAGTCTAGAGCATGCTATAGGCACATTAAAATGTATTAGGTCCTTAATCATACGTTTTCTTGATTTTAAGGTCTTGGATCTTGCAAATGATGTGGTAATTACAAGATGAGTCAAAATCTGTTTTAGAAGGAGACTCTGGTTACAACTTTAACCATAGAGAGACTACTGTGTCTCCTTAATAAATGGCTCACACTTGTACAACCAAGACAAAAAATTGGGACATCTAGCTTTAAAAACACAAGCCTATTCCATATGCAGTAAAGGAGGGAAGGTCCTTGTTAGCTATCAGCTAAACAAACATCCTTATGTTTTGTCTAAGCTGCCACTTTACAGTAGAGGGCATGCTTCTTGAAAAATATATGATGAAGTTCACCCATGCAAAAGGAGCAGAACAAGGTATATGCACTGATTAACACCTGCTCTAAGGGTTTAATTTGGAAGTTAGTGACTTTGTTCTAATCCTCAGCATTCAGGTGAATTGCATCCATAGTGCCCAATCCAGCGCACACTGAACTCAGTGACACAAAAAGCCTCCCATTGACTAAAATAAGAGAAAGATCCAGAAATATATACAGCAAAAATAATTAACTTTGCTTTATTACCATGGGTTTTCTTCAAATATAGCTGATCCATGACTTAATAAGGAGCTTTTACTTTATGGAAGGTTTGAAGGAGTAGTGACAAGCCATTTCTGAGCTGGAGGGAGAGGGAAAAACTAGACAAACATTAAAATTACAAAGCAGGCTAATTGTAAACAACAGTTTTGTGGCTTTTTGTCTCCAAATTTCTACTTTGTCTTCAGAATCAATCTGGAAATTTTCAAGCCAAACCAATTTTCCAAACCAAAATAATAAAACAGCATTTTGTGTGGCAACTTCAACTCAGAGGAGGTTACCACCTTTGCCTAATAAATGAGGGTCTTCAGTTCCAAAGCTTAGGCAACTGCGTACTAGCTCAACATCTCTTGATCTTGAAATAGCACTGTGTGGGGAGAGAAAGTTGGAAATAATTGCTGCTGACGAGACAGAAGCACATGTAAACTCACTAGCAACCCTTTTTACCTCCCAGGCTTAAACTGCAGGTCCACCAGGGGCATTGGCAGGTTTGAAACAGCCCAATTCCCAAATACCCCACTGTGCAACAAGACTTGGTCATTCTTCAGCTGGATTTACTGTACACTTGGCTCTTCTCTTCCTGATTTTGCCTTTCCCCTTAGTCTAAACAAAATGCAGGAGCTAAATTCCTCTTCCTGTCAGGATCCTCTGAAGCATATCACTACTCTTTTGAAATCCCATCATTAGCTATCTGTCTCCTGTCAAGCTCCTTATTCTCACCTTCAAAACTCAACAGATTCTGATCTCACCTACATCTCTATTCTCATTGCCCTCCATCTTCTTCTTGGTCCTGTTGGTGCTCCTGTTACTTTTTACTTACTGGTACCTTCTTTCATGCTGTCTCCCTTTACTAGTCTTGCTCTTCTAAGTCAGCTTCTTGTCCTTTCTCTTTAACCCCTAAAGATCTGTTCCTTCAAATCCCTCCTGGAAGTCCACTTCTTCCTCAGAATATTTCCAACCATGTTCTCCACACTTTTCCCTTACCGAACCATTGTCCTGTGTCTTGTTTCTATTTGTTTTGTCCAGCCTTTGCTGCAAGGTCATCAGGAAAAGGGCCATGTAAATGAATGGTGCTATTTTAGTACATTTTATTAACAATAAGAGCAATAGAATGAGATAGTGGTAGAAGTTATGAGTAGCCTCGATTTACCCATGCAGGAGATAAGAATTATGCAGATCAGCCTTTAGTAAAGTACAGGCTATGAGAAATTAATGTGCTGCTTCCTTTCACTACGTAGCAGAAAAGCAGGTTTTGTCTAGGGATTCAACAGAAAGGGCAATGCTTAACAGAATTACTAAGACACTGTAATTGGTAATGGCATTTCAAGAAATCCCATATTAACATCAGACAGCAGTCGGAACTCTAAAGAACCTCACTAGATGATGGATAGAACAATTTCTGAAGTTAAAAAAAAAAACCTCATAACAGGTTTTCCAAAATACAATCTCTTTTGCCGTAAAATAAAAGAAAGTTCTTTAACTAAACTGAGGAGTTGCTTTCCCAGAAGATAATCCACCAATATCCTTTATGCTGGGTTTCTATTGATTCTGTAACTGCATAACTGGATGTTCCACACCAAGCAGGCTTCCCTACAAAGCTGCAACTATATTGCATTTATATCTAGTCACTTTCTGAGCAGAGTTTAGAGAGGAGCATATGACTTGCTTTTTTCCCCTAAATTGGCTATTTTAAATGTTTTTAAAAAGTTTCAGAAATCCTGAACAATAATATAGCCCTTGGGTGAAAAGTATCTTTAACCTAAGCATCTGGCTGACACTATAAATGGTTACAGCTGAGCATAAAATTTAATGGCATTTCCACAAAATGAGTAACATCTGCATGGCACTCAGGTCTTGGGCTAACTGTCATCCATTTGTCATCACCAAAACTTTTGTCCCTTATTAATGTCCTTTCAAAAGTGCCTGATGTTGGAAATGGAAATGCTTTTTAACAGTCCTCCTGGAGACAGTGTGAGACTACACACTCCAGAAAGTTTAAGGAGCCATTGTCATGACTATGAATGATTTAGAAGGTATTGAAACCATAAGAGAACTTGGGCAACAAAATGTATTGAGAATTTAACATGTGACATTGACATAACTAAATTTCTACCAATTTCATGTAATGAAAAGCATGTTATTATTAATTATTATTATTATTATAATACAGTGGTTGGAAACTCACTCTCTCCATAAACATATGAAGTCTTTAGAGAAAATGATATCACAAAGGACCTGTAATGTTGCTTAAGATTAGGGATTAGGCACTATAACACTGTGCCCAGAGCTCCAGCTTCTGGAGTCACGTGATTACATTAAAATTGGTGCGTTTATTAAAAATAAAAAGTTTCTAGTCAGTATGATTGCAAGGTAAACTCAAAAATGATGTCTGCCTGAGTCTTCAAATAGATTAAAGCAATTGCTGGGGAAGGGGATGGACTCACCCCCATTCATCTCAATTGTTAATTCCAAGATCAACACCAACACAGCAGGGGACTCTGTGTATAGCAGGAGAAGAGTGCAGTGGGTCCTGCCCACTTAAGCAGATACATGCCCAGCTGCTGGGGTAAGTACTTAGGTACACTCTTGCTGCCATCTTGTCTCCCTAGAAGGAGACCAGAGCCCACCCCTACCACTGCCCCATGAGACCTTGTATTATGGTGTGTCTAGGGCCCCACAATTGCCTTAGTCCAGCCCTGTTTATGGTTAGAGAGAGAACGAGTTTTTGAGCAGCAAAATGTTCAAAGGGAAAATGCTATGTGAAGCACTGAGTCCAAAGGCTGGGCTTGGCAGTGAGTATAAGGGCAGGGGAGGGAATCCGAGGATGTGGAGTATCTGGTGTGGAGTGACTATGCCTTAGTCTGCCTATATGTTTAATGGATATAATTACAGCTTCGCAGTGAAGTGGTGGGACTGAACTATGGAAAAGTCCTGACTGTAATTATTTTGTCATAATTCATACAAGTATTATTTTGTTGAAGGGAATATCAGAGGGACTGTAAAGTCCAGTGATACTAGCTGGTTTGTGGTTGTAATATACCACACCTGGTGAGGCGAGACTCACAGCTACAACATTTTCCAGACCTTTTAAAGTCCTTTTAACGTTCCTCTTGTGCTCTTGCTTTCATCATTCTGGGTGTAACTTGAAGTTTCTCCATGTGCTACTGAAGGACTCCAGTCACCTATTGTGTTGGCTCTGAATTCTCTGAAGTGTCCAGTTAACTCGTTTATTTTTCCTTTGCAATAAGATATTGCGCAATATCTACATATATATTTTTACACATTAGGATTCAAGGCAAAATTATATACCTTACAATGTCAAATGCCCAGATAATTTAATACGTGATACTACGGGATTACCATAGCTTGTTTTCTAAAGTTTCATTTAAATGATACAGTTTCCATGTATTTCATTATCACAAATATTTTGTAATATAACTTATTTCAGAGAGAAATATTTCAGAGGGAAGAGAAGACTATGCAGTTTATTACTATTTGCACTGAAATTCAAAACAACCTAGAGTTCATCAGTTTAACCCCCAAATCCACTTGGTACCAGGTATTCCCTGACTTTCCCATTAACTTTGATCAGAGTTGCTAGCATCAGTTCAAGCATGGGTTCATTATTGCCATCTGAAGGGCCAAAAGAAGCCAATATATGCTTATGATTACATACATACTGATAGAAAATCTTGGCACAAGACTGGCTATAACATAGGTTACTTCTTTTTACATTCAATGAAATTAAAAGGTGGGAAATTCAAAACCAGTAGAAGGAAATGCCTTTGCACACAACATGTAATTAAACTGTGGGATGTATTGCCACAGAAAGTTGTTGAAACCAAGAATTTGAGATTCAGAATGATATTTATGTGGATATCAAGAATATTCAGATGTGTCATAATTATGAGAACATTTTCTGAAGGAATCTTAAATCTTGTGCTTCAGGGTTTAAGCCAATCTCTAAGAGGCCAGGATAAGATTTATTTTGGGGTCAGATTATTCCACGTTTGCGTACTCATAGAGTAATAGAGTTTAAGGCAAAAAGGACCACCAGATCACCTAGTCTGACTTGTATATTGCAGACCACCGACACCACCCAGAACCTGCATAATAAACCTAACCTTACTGTGGGGTTCATGCCCCTTCCTGCTTCTCACCACTGCTGGAGAGTGGATACTGATCCTTTATGGTAGTTAATATGTTCTCAGAGTCCAGTAACACTGAGGTCTGTTAGCAACTGGAGAAGACGTGGGGTGTTCATATCTATGTTTTTGGTTCTGACTCATCTCTGTTAGCAATCTTAATTAATCAAATAACATATGCAGATAAAAAATAATTAATTATGATTGTCTGCAGCTGAGTACAGTAAAATAATATTTTTCACTTCTCAAGAGATGAAAAGCAATTTTGTTGTTTGGGATTTTTTTTCCTGGACCTTGTAACAAACAATATCCTTTGGAATATTAACTTAAATGAAAAACAAAATCATTCAAGCAAGCTATTAGATGATACAGGGAATGTTTGAATATGTGAGACAGTATATATATTGAATTCTTGATTTGGTGATTATCAGAATTTAGTGGTTTTCAAGACACCTATTGATCTTAGTTTTACTTTGAACATGGTTCATTTGTCATATCAACAAACTGTGGTGTTTGCCTCTACAAATATCCAAAATTTGCTTTATATTTATTAATTTCATATAATTATCATTTATTACTTTTACAGCACATGACATGTTGTGGGCTTTTAAGGCACCATCGCTACCTTGAAGAGTTTACAGTCTGAGACCTCCTCCGGCAATAGGGTCTGTGTATTGACTTAAATAGGACCCCTAATGCTCCTAAGGGTTTGTCCACATAGATCCAACTGAGTTCTGATGAAGCAGAGCAAGGAATACTGCAAGTAGATGGTGCAAGGTTATTATAAGGGAGGAAAAGAACATATGGCTGTTTAGTTTAACCTTAGATGCTTCTTAAAGGTTGCTATTTTACTTTTATTTTTCTTCGGTTTTAAAAAATTAAAGAATAAAGTAATTGATGATTTTTTTTTAAATTCCTGTTTCTGTTTCTAATTCCACAGCTGTCACTCTGACATGTTAATTGCTTCTCCCTCATGAAGCATTAAAAAAATAGAAATAATCATAATTTGTCATCAGAAATCACAGAAATCAACCACCTCAGTGATATGCATCTTAACTACGTATTTCATGAATACTGAACTACATCATGTCGTTATGGAAACATGTGTATTCTGTGTTAGTGCTGCTGAATTGGCATGACAGTGCGGTTCTTCTTATTCTTTCACCTTATTTCTAGGTCCTCCTGGTCCCCCAGGAATAGTGATAGTTGAGGAAATTACAGAAACCACGGCGACGCTTTCCTGGAGTCCTGGGGCAGACAACCACAGCCCTATCTCCACATACAACTTACAAGCACGTAGCCCATTTTCACTTGGCTGGCAGACCGTAAAAACAGGTGAGAGAAATATTTTTAACATAATATGAGTAGGCTGAGTTCAAAACTCATGGCTCAAGAGAATAGGAACCACCTACACCAGTTGCAGAGGATGATGAAGAAAATAAAAGATTAATAAGATTATAAAAGAAGATAAAAAAGTAAAAGGTCCAAATTTAAAAATTGCATTTGGATGTCACTTAACAACATGCCTGCAGTGTGGCTGTCCCTGCTGTAGCTGTGGATAAAGAGAGGATTTCTGTCTTCAAATAGTTAATCAGCCATCTTTCAGAAGCATTAAATAAACATATACACACACACACACTGATGAGTTTGATTTCCATTACCTCCAGTGATACTTTAATTCAAAGTATAAAATTCAAAGTGTAAAATTCAGTTCCGCATATTACACATGAGTTTCAGGTGAGTTAATGATTTACACATTGTCTTTGCTTTCTACAGTTCCAGAGAACATAAGTGGTGACATGGAATCTGCTGTGGCAGTAGAACTGAACCCGTGGGTGGAATATGAATTCAGAGTTGTAGCAACCAACAAAATCGGGACTGGGGATCCAAGTGCACCATCTCGAGTGATCAGAACCAGTGAAGCAGGTAAGAACTTTGAAAGACACAAGTTTATTCTGTAGGAACCATCAGGAATAAAGAATTTTTTAAAAACTAATATCTTTCAAAAGCTTCTTGCAGACATCACTGTTGGCAATCACTACTAATCTAGCGTGATGTTTTTTCCCAATGGGAGAGCTTGTTCATTCAAAATAAAATTATTTTTTAGTTTGGGAAAACTTCACATAAGATGCCCAGCCCTCTCTTACCTTCAAGTGTTAGGCCATTACACTGTGTATTCTGCTTTCTACAGCTCACTGTCCTCTAACCTGCAGCTCCAGACCCTTCTTGATCCATGATCTCCCCGGAGACTTTGCTGGTTTATGAACAGAATCACACATCATTCTACTGCAGACTCATACATGACCATTATTCTTTCCTCCTCCCAGGACTTTCTGTTACCTAGTCCCTCTCTGTCCCCTTTTCTTCATTATAAATCCTTCACAAGTTCCATTGTTGTGAAAGTCAAATGAAATCCTACTAGTCCTCTACTCTGTCTGCTGGATCCACTGCTGCTGTATTCCAATCCAGTGCATTCTGGATATTTCCTTGTATACCACAGTGAATTGTGTGCGTGCCTCCGGGGAAGACCCAGAACATTCCTGGTTGTGGCATGCAGTGTCAATAAACCAATTAAGAGCTTTGGACAAAGTTGAAGTAAATGGTAAATTTGTCATTTAGTGCACCTGTTAAAGACAGCACGGTGAACCAGAAATCAGTTGCTACTGCCTCACTTTTGAGAATCTTCTCTTTAGCAAAGAACACTATCCACATAATCAGTACATTATTCAGACCTCTTGGAAATGCAAATGTCCAAAACTTTGGGAGCTTAAGCACAATTTATAGAAAGACTAGGGGGATGGAGAAACAAGTTGTATGTGGCAGAAAGGGAACATGAGGGAATCTTATTTTGAACTATTTAGATGAAGGGACAAATCCAAGGAGAGGATACGTATTTAGGGAAAAGGGTGGGAGACAGAGATGTGGTTGGGTGTAAACATCCAAGCGGATCTCAACTTCTGAACACTTGAGGCTTTTCCCTGTTACTATTTAACATCACGTCTGGTTGTTTTGTTTTCCATTAAGTGACTTGTAAGTAGGCTGTTAATCACATAGAGTAGTTATGTGTTCAAGCTTAAATAAAACCAGCCATGCTTTTGTAACCCATGCCTGCTGGGTGTGGTGCTCTGTCCCCATTGAGTGGCACCTAGATCCTGAAGAGATTGATGAGTCTTCTACAGCCTTGGCTAAGAGCTATGGGGCTTTTAGCTCATGTAGTAGAGGATCGTGCAGTAAACTTCAGAAGTCTGTTGTTTTATAACTGGCATCTGCTGGCCTTACAGTTTTACCATTTGTATAAATGAATAATTAGATGAATAGGTTAGTCACGTCTCATTCTGTTTTCTATCTTTTCATGAGGGGAGATTGTAAGTATTGCAAGTGGTAATGCCATAGTCTATCTGCATTCATAGCTCTGGAATAAAAAGGGTCGGCCTTTGAGCTTTGTTAATTATGTGCATTAGAGCCATAGTTCACTGGTCTGTGGACTCATAGCCTCACAGACTTTAAAGTCAGAAGGGACCATCGTGATCATCTAGTCCAGTGGTGGGTAACCTGCGGCCCGTGGGCCAAACGCTGCCTGTCAGGGTAATCCGCTGGTGGGCTGCGAGACAGTTTGTCTACACTGACCATCTGCAGACACGACCACCCACAGCTCCCATTGGCCAGGAGCAATGAACGGTGGCCACTGGGAGCTGCCGGTGGCCATGCCTGCGGATGGTCAGTGTAAACAAACTGTCTCGTGGCCCGGCAGCAGGTTACCCTGACGGGCCGCATGTGGCCCGCGGGCTGCAGGTTGCCCACCACTGATCTAGTCTGACCTCCTGCACATTGCAGGCCGCAGAACCTCACCCACCCACTCTTGCAATAGAAACCACACATAAACAGTCATTCTTAAAACAGTCAGGATAGATGCAGTTAGTCTGATTGTTATATATACATATTATCTGTAGTCATAATAAAGAACTTTTTTTTTTCTGTTTTAAATAGCCACTTTGTTGTTGTTTTAAAAATAGGTTTCACTATACAGTCATAGAACTGCATGCAGGTCGATGGATTTTCATTCCTTCCTGCCAAAGGATACATTTTATCAGACTTCTGTGTCTTGTTCACTCTGTGTTAGTCACACACTACCTCTTTTTCTCTCTCTCTCCTTTTGTTTTTAAGCAGGAGCTCCATATGCTTCATACTTTGCTCCATTACAGTCCGAAGGAAGAAAAGAAAAACAATATGAAAAATACATGACCCACTCTCATTTAAAATAGTGTTTGGAAAAGCTTTTACCATCAGCCTTATGCTTTCCCTGGTTTTGTACCATATGTAGGGCTGGTATTACTAATTCTGTTGAACCCAAATGTTCTAACTACTTCTCTGGCTAGGCAGGTGATACAAATCAGAGAGGACGCAGACATTCCAAGAGAAGCTTATCTCAGGTGATAGGCTGCATCCAAAAGCTTATATTCTCTCAGATTTATGAATGCATATCCTGTGTTTTAATGGACCGGATGTATTTTAGGCCATGAATGAGTATTTTTCTCACCATCTGGGTTCTGAAAATTTAATTTCATTTCTTTTCAGTTGTTTGCCAAACAAAAGTTGCATTTTCTAATTCATTTCCCCATGACCCAGATGAAAAGTCCTCCCCATCTCCACCGTTCTTTCCTTTTTCTTTGGACAATTGTTGGGTTTTAGCTGTGAGATTTCAATCAATAATACATAACAATCAGTAGAGGAAGAATATTGGGACTGGATGACATATGTGTTATGCCCCTATCTAGTTGCTGATACACATAAATGATGACAGTCTACTATTGTTTTTTTTAACTCAAGTGATAGAGATGTGTGTTTAGATGCTGAAGTGCCCAGGATCAAACCATCAGGAAAATACATTTGTATTTGCTATTAAATGAAAACTTTGTGACTAATGAACTACAATAGGGTCATTATACATGATTTTTTTAACACCTTCCCATCCCCAGTTTGATGTTCTCTTTCTTTCCCTATAACATTTGTAACTACAGAATTGTTCTCGTTTTAAGTGTGTGTTTTGGAGCATGGCATGTTAAATCCCATACAAATGTCAATAAATCAATGTATGGCTTTGGAACAAGCTTAAGTAAATGGTGAATTTGTCATTCAATATATGTGTTAAAGACAGCATGATGAACCAGAAATCAGTTGTCCCTGCCTCTGTTTCAGAATCTTCTCATTAGTGAAAACGCTATCCAGTTGTTTGTCTGTTTGTTGGGTTTTTTTTAAAAAAAAGAGAAGAAAAGGAAGATTATTTTTAATTGCAACAAGGGATGGCTTTCCAATTTGTTAAAATATAGAAAGAGAGTTTTAAAATGTTTACTCCTAATGATAACTTAATGAACTACAAATTATTTGAGCATAAGCTTTCATGAGCTACAAATGCATCCAATAAAGTGAGCTGTAGCTCACGAAAGCTTATGCTCAAATAATTTGTTAGTCTCTAAGGTGCCACAAGTACTCCTTTTCTTTTTGCAAATACAGACTAACACAACTGCTACTCTGAAACCTGTCTTAATGAACTATGTTTATGGAAAACTGACACAGATATCAGTAGTAGCAAACTTACACATTATTCATAGTTGTATAGGGCCTCAGGTATCTCCAGTGCTTCACAGAAAAATATGGGTTTCTGCTTTTGCAAAGCTTACACTCAAAAGCCACAGTCTTGAAACTGGATTCTACATGAAGTCAGAGGTCCATGCCAGTAGATTCAGTTGCAGGACAGGAGCTTAAATGATGGATTTGGAGGACAAACATAATTATCTCATATACCAGGAAGATATGGGGTGAGGAAAGATTCAGTTTATGGATATGTGATTACAGAGTTATGATGTGCAGGCATAAAGAAGACTTGATTCTTGTTTGTTTAGACAGACTGTGTAAACCAGTTTCAGAGTAACAGCCGTGTTAGTCTGTATTCGCAAAAAGAAAAGGAGTACTTGTGGCACCTTAGAGACTAACCAATTTATTTGAGCATAAGCTTTCGTGAGCTACAGCTCACTTCATCGGATGCATACAGCAACCACATATCACAAAACAGAACCACTAACCCAGGAACCTATCCTTGCAACAAAGCCCATTCTGTTGTGTGGTATGTGGTTGCTGTATGCATCCGATGAAGTGAGCTGTAGCTCACGAAAGCTTATGCTCAAATAAATTGGTTAGTCTCTAAGGTGCCACAAGTACTCCTTTTCTTTTTGTGTAAACCAGTGGTGGGCAACTTGCAGCCCGCAGGCCGCATGCAGCCCATCAGAGTAATCTGATTGTGGGCTGCAAAACATTTTGTTGACCGTCCTCAGGCATGGCCTTCCGCAGCTCCCAGAAGCCGTGGTTCACTGTTCCCGGCCAATGGCAACTGCGGAAAGTGGCAGGCCACAGGATATAATCAATGAGTCTTTAATTGAAAACTGCACTTTAACATTTTGAACAGAAAACTTCTAAATTCCTTCATTATTACTCATTTTTCTTTAATTTTCTTCCGCCCTACTTTGTTTTAACATTCATTCTGTTTAATCAAAGAGGACTTTCCATCTTATTATTTTCAACACACCATTTTCTATTTTTATACATTTTCATATTATGTTTTTATTGATTTTAGTCAACACACATCTTTTCAATAATGCTTAGTAAATTGAAGTGTTCTCTCAATACAACTGGGAAAATCTAAATGAAAAAAAAATAGCCCCTGCAGCTCTCCAGAGTATGTTTGGTAGTGCCTTCTAAATGTCCTTCAGCCTCAGATACAAGGGTCCTATTTATCATGACAGGAAGCAGAATGATGGGAATGCCAGTTCACGATACAAACAGCCACCTGGTTAAATTGCTGGGATGGTTTCTAGTATAGGAAATGATGGACAGTGTTCTGTGGCTTGGACTGTGACCGTACAGGACCTGTGTTCCTTCTCCTTGTCTGTTCTGACATACAGACTGTGACCAATCACTATAAAGTATTTTTGTAACCTTTTTGGGCTCCTTCGTCCACATCTCCCATTTGATTTCTAGCTCATAATAATACACAGGAGGCAACCTCTCTGATTGTGTCTGGCTGCCATTTTGTCTCTCCTCTGGAGTGGAGTTTTGGTTTTTGTCATCAAGAAACATGGAACAAATGGAGAAGGAAACATCAAAGAGGCGTGGCAAAAAGAAAACATCTTTGCTGTACCTCTTGCCCTAGCATTTTTCCATGGGAGCCCTAGTGTTTTCCTCCCTTTTTTTTCCACAGCCTTCGTATTTTTTTCAGCACATTGGGAAGCTATTTTCTTCTATCCTTGGTCTATTACCAGTCTCCAGAGCTATTATCTTGAGTTTCTCAGGCTCCCTCACTTCCCAGACGAGTAGTCAACACACGCACACGCCCCTACCTTTCCTAGGCCTGTAGAGCTCATTCCCTGCAAATACTCTGACACCCAAAAAGCATAGCATTTTCTAGGATTTTCTCCAGGTGCTTCTTGGCTCCCAAGAGAGGAGAAATCAGCCATTTATTTGAGCTGAAGTGAATGAACCAGTTCACCAAAACTCATAACTTCAAAATGGAATCCACAGATTCACTCTGCTAGCTGTGGACTAGTGAGATTGCTCTGCCCCTTAGTTTCTGGTCCTCTCTCTCCAATGCAAAGGACATCTTTTTACAGCCAGATTCCGTGGGCCCAGTTTTACTGCAGGACACTTTAGCAACTGGTGACTGCAGAAGGTCTCGTGTTCTACTGGGGAAGATATGAATCCTTCAAGAAAATGTGTGTGGAAAGAAATTTAATTCTTCTCAAAGAGATATGGCTCCAGATACGGCTCCAGTCTGTAAGGACATTTGATGCACTCCACATTTATGGCAGGCAGGTGGCCTCTGGGCTTATGAGAGCTCTGGGATAACACACATCTCGGTTGAGCAATGTGATTCTGCCTCACCTCCAACACAGAGCTGTCACCCACAAGACATGATCATGCCCATGCAGATAATCCACAACAACAGTGAATATGTAATTCATCTACCATTTTTTAAATAATTAAATGGAAATTGACAGGTGTAATTTAGTAGCTTATGCAAGCTTGACTTGAGAATAGAGTCTCTTTCTCTCATTGCCCCCCATTTTTTAATCCCTTCTTCCGCAAATCAGTAACAGGACTTTATACTAGTACAGTAATTAAATACCCCTGGCAGCAATAGTTGGAATGGTATCAGGTAATCGACAGAATAATAAACAGGGTTTCCACTTGCCTTAATTTTCTAATTAAACCCTAATCTTGTTACTTAGTTCATATTTAGTTAACATGATTGCTCTTCATAGCTCCTTTCACTGGAATGGATAATACTGTGATTTTCTGGCACATCTAACTCACAGCCAGTTCCAGTAATTCTGTTAATTCTAGCCTTCATACATATTTTATAGGTCCACAAGGTGAAAAGAGCCAATAACATCAATTTAAACATGCCAGATATTCCACGAAAGCAACCGGGCATTTGGAGCCTGGGGGCAGAGCGTCAATTACATTATCTATTCATGGTGAAACGTGGGTAGGAGAGAAATTGAGTAGACTTAGAATTTAACCTGCTAATTGTGCATGCAAACTTGATTTTCTGAGCTAATAGGCTGATGACATTTAGTTGTAGAAAATTGTCTATAGGATTAAAAATATAAATAAATCAACTTTCTTCTGAGTTAGGCCTTCCTTGTGTTACACTAAAGAATCAATATGCCAGAGTGAAAAATTGGCTTCTTTGGTCTGGTTTGGGGGGGGGGTTTGTTTTGTTTTGTTTTTGTTTGAGCTGGAGAAAAGAGGTTTCAGCATTTCTATTAATTACTGTTAATTTTATTCTACAATCAAATCCACTGCTGTATTGAGATTTGACAATGTTTAAATGGACAACTAAGGCCTTTGAGGGCAAGGTGGCTCCTGAAGGAGCCCCAAAAGCAAAAATAGAAAGAAGATAGTGGACAGGTTGCCCCTCTTGGGTGCCACTTGATGTACTGGGGTCCCACTGAACCCGCCCATTCCACCAGCGTGGGATCCTTCACCCAGTCCTGCTGTGCCAAGCCCTCAAGCCTCCTCTAGCACACACACAGTCAGGGCCACACCCAGCTGCAAAAGGACACTGACACTGAGATCAGCTCTGTGTGCTCAGGGATTGCCCATCACCCAAGTGAACCCTCCCCCCCCCCCCCCCCCGCACCAGAGAGTAAACCCACAATTGTATTGTTTTCCTATGCAAAGAAATCTCTACAGCCTAAGATCATGAAAATCGCCCCCTCCGTCAATGTGGAGGAAGATATGCACAGCTTTTCACCTCCCAGTTATGAATTGCACAAACTGGTTTATAGAAAACAAAAACAAGTTTATTAACTACAAAGAATAAATTTTAAGCGCCAAAACAGATTAAAGCAGATTACTTTAGTAAATAAACAAAACCCACAAACTGAGCTTAACACACTAGATAGATAGAATATAAATTAGTAGATTCTCACCCTGAGTGATAAACAGTCTAGCAGATTCTTAAAGCACAAGTCGCCTTGGCTTTCCCAGGTTTTCATATACAGGTTAAAGATTCTTGTAGGCTGGGACCATCACTTCCCACAGTTCAGTCCTTGCCCCTCAGCTTTTCCAGGTGTGTTGTTTTGGGGAGAGTGAGGTCCCCTCATAATGTCATTGTCCCACTTTTACATCTTCCCACTTGCCGGAAAGCTCTTTTGCTGTGAACTGTGTCAGACATTTTCAATTGTGTAGTACTATCTCTGTTCACTATTGTTCACCGTTCCTGGGGTAATCCTTGTGCTTGTGTGCATTTCCTCAATCAGCCATTAACATTGTTTGGCCTTTTTACTGTTGTACCTGAAAGGCTGCTCGTGGGTGTTTTCAACCTCACAACATGTTTCAGTAACACATACATCGACAAACTTCCTAACTTCACATATGATGGTAGCACATACAATCCAATGAGATATTAATGTCCAGCAGACCAAGACTTTTTGAATGATACCTCACATGACATACTTTGTACAAAACATATCCTAATTACATGACAGTGGTGAATACTGGGGTGGCAGGGTATCACAGATAGCAACCACTGATTGCATGGGTATGTTTTAAAACAATCCACTAACTGGTATGTAAAATTGCAAGAGCTAAATCCAAGTACAGTATTGTGTGTTACCAGCAAACAAACTGGAAAATTCAAGATATTGTCTTTTGATATTTTCCTGACATCTGTATCACAGCACTTAAGTTCCCAGTTCCTTTTGTTGTAGTTTTTGAGGGACTCAGCCACTATGGTGCAGTCATGCATCAGATATTACAAGTGAATGGCAATTACGCTTATTTAGTACTAAAATTCAAATGTCCTACACACCAAAGAAAACTTAACACTAAGTGTATGCTGTTGTTTCCTCCCCTCCCCCCATTGTTTTCCAGTCAGTTTAATATGGTGCATTACTTCTTCAGAAAAGCTGACACATTTTCACATCTTGTTCCAGTACAGATGAGGAGGAAATGTTTTCCTGGGAGAATGACAATGTGAGGGCTGGCCTTTCATGCTAAAAAAGATTTTTTTATTTAACATTTGTCAGCTTTCCAGATGTGTACTGCAGAATATATGTAAGGAAAACAAGGACAAAAAAACTGCTGAGTTTGTTGTTACTTTGGTCCTTGGATTAGGAAGTTTTGTCAAGCTGTTGACAAATCTTATTTCTTAACTGAGATCAAAAACCAAGAAAAGATTTTTTTTAAGTACAAGTCTTAAAAGATATAAAAAACTGTAAAAGAAACAAACAAACAGAAGCTGTAGAAGTTCCTTGAAGAAACATTTTCATAAGGACTAAAAACAAATTTAATAATTTATCTTCCCTTAGGAATGAAGCAGTGTCAAAATCTTCTCTTTTTTTAGATGGGGTGCTTCAACCTTTATATAAATAATATTTTTGCAAAAAAATATCTTCATGAAGATAGCAACTAAGGAGAGGAAGCATGGGTTTGTGAGTAAGGCAGTGAGCTGGCAGGGTTCAGTCCCTGGATCTGCCAGAAATTCTCTGTGTGATCTTGGTCATGTAAACAGTTCACCATGTGAAAAATAAGAGCATAACAATACTTATTTCTATTTTGTCTATTTAGATTGTAATGTCTTCAGGGCAAGGATCACTTCTCCGTGTTTGTACAGTGCCCCATACAGTTGGTTTTGATGTTGGGTATGGCATTTAGATGCTACTGTAATACAAATAAATAATCATAAATTGCTCATGGTACCCTGTTAAAACATGTATTGGTCATTACTCTCCTTCAACATCATAACTTGAATAATTGAAAGAAGGTTGTTTAATATTTCCTTAAATACATAAAAGGGAAACACATACACTGATTGTATTATTATTTATTAACTTAATGCCACATTATTCGTGAGGATGGCATTTGTGGACGTGACCACACTAATGTGTTGGGGATGCTTCAGTTTTTAGGTGCTCAACTGGAGACACATTGACCTACATTTCAGAAGAGCTGAGCTACCACAACTGCCATAAAAATCAGTGGAGCTATGAAATGTCTGAAAGACAGGCATAGGACATTTCAATTATGCACCCCAAAACATGGTGCCCAATGTTTGACAAAGAGGAAGGAAGATAGACCCCAACCACAAAGAGGTTACAGTCTGCTGACTTTAATAATACTGTGCTATCTCCATAAACATTCAGATGACTTTAATTTTAAATATGTAGGTGAGATTTTTAAAGGTGCTGTGCAGCACCACTCTTCCCATTGACATCAATGGAAATGTTACCTTTTGCTTTATTGGAAGCAGACTTAGGCCAATGATGTGCACTGCTGACATTATTTTAATTGCTAAAACCTACTGTATAATAACCAGTTTCTGGGAGCTAGAATTAGTCTGTTGTTGTCAGCATCTATTTCAGCTCATTATGGCAGTGCAGCGAAGGCATGTACTCTAATCACTTTACTGCGCAACATTCAAGATATGTTTATTATTATAATTGGTCTCTTTTGATACTAATTCCACCACATCCTACAGCCATTCAACATAAAAATCCTCATTAAAGTTCATACTATGTATGTGTGTGTTTGTGTGTGTGTTTTCCTAAAGGTAAGTCCAATACTGTTAATAAAAGTACAATTAGCTTGTGTGGACAAGTTATTCATTATTCTTGGACAACTTGCCTCTTGTTTATACTTCATTAGGCTTTGTGCATCTCCTTTTTCCTGTCATGTAGATGTAGCCCTTTCTTCCCTCATATTTTAAGAGCACTGTCAGTTCCTTCAGAAAGCTGTTCGAGACTAAATTTCCTGTGTTGGCTTTTCAAAAACATTAGATTTTTTTTTTCCTTTTTAGGCTACTGTGAGAGGCAAAGGCTTTTTTGTGTTTGTATGTTTTTATCATGTTTAATTTTATTTTAAATAAATCACCACTTTTACAACCAGGCCTACAGTTAGTTTTAGCCAAATCATCATGGGACAAATCTCATTGTTTTTATTCTTGCCAAATTCATAGTGAAGTCATTGGGAGTTTTGCCTGTGTAAGGACTGCAGTGTTTTGTCCCACGTCACTTGAGGCGTGGACATCAATACCTTTTGGAAGATTATCATAACTTACTCTGACACACATAGTCCAACCCACCCCACATTCCCAGCACTTTCAGAACTGTGTAAAAAGTAATGTTACCACAAGCACTGCCTCCAACAGAGATAAATTATGCACCTTCAGAAAAAGAGTGAATTTTCCAGGTGGTATGTTTGGATGGGATCTTCCTATGCATGTCCCAAAACGTGGTATTCATATTCCAGTAGGTTGCACTCTTTCCTCTTAGCATTAAACCGGTGACTCTGTAGAACAGTAGTACAGTTAAGGGGCACACCACTACTAATGGAGGCCCAATTTATTCATAACGCATAACACCATGTTGCTGACCTCTAATGGACACTAAAATATAGAGGTTTTAACTCCGGGGTCCTGCCCTTATTCCTCCGTCATTTACAGGAAGAAATTGATTCTTTCTGGCTAGGTTAGTACACTACCACATCAATATTTAATGCAAAAGTATCTCTGTGTGTATCACTGCTTATCATTAATATCTTGAAGACCAGGAAGATACTAATTATATGGCAATAAACGTAGTTTACGAGTGAATAAATACAGTTATAAAACTATATACTTTGATATAAAAGTGATGTTGCTGTGGAAAACTGCTAATATACAGCCTTGGTGACTGGAAAAAATGTTTTCTTTTAATAGTTTTCTTCCTTTAATGGTTATTCATTTCAGAGTGTTCCCCTGTGACTGTATATATTGTGGTTTGGTGCAGTGCAGAAGAAATTTATTCCTTTGACACATTTACTCTTTTAATGGTTATTCATTTGAGAGAGTTTCACTGTATGACTGTATATTTTACAGTTTGGTGCAAAGGAGATTCATTCTTTTGACAGGTTTATTCTTTTAACATTTATTCATTTAAGTAGGGCTTCAGTCTGTTAGACTATTATCAAGAATCCTCTAGAAAGAAGACACTGGTCCTCCTTTCTGGTTGAACTACAAATAAGGCCCTCAAGTTGGATACTTCAAAAGAGCACAGTGTTCTGAATTGGTAACATAGCATCAAAGTCAACAAGGCATACACTCTTCATACTACCAAAGAAACCTCATCGATGTAATTCTTAGGAAGATTTAAAATTGGATCCTAAGTTTGCTTAACACCACACTCTGTTGTAGAGATGATTTGATGGTTATTGCATGTTAATTAACTTCCAGTTGACTATCAAAATCATGTTTATTGCAGTCTTACAACCACAAGTCATGCATCATATTACCAAACACTGTGATATTTAACAGTTTCTCAGCAAAATTTTCTTCAGTGTACATTTATATTTATTGCATAAACTGCACTCATTTTTTCAATGGAACTTTCATTGATAAAAGTGTATGTTTCATGTGGGAGACATTACTGGATGCATAATAAAGTTACAGAGTAAGGCGAATTTTGCTTTCTTCATTCGTGGTTGTCAAATGACCCTATGCCCATAGACACCAAGGAGGTAACATATCACAAATATTAAAAATACAGCGTCTGAGTGCCAACTGCTAGAAATGAAGGAGACCACAAGTAGTCTCATGAGGATACTAGGAAGATTTTCAGATGTTTGCCAAAGAGATGAGCAAAACAATCCAAGTCAATTAAAGAAAACAGTAAGCAGCTGCAATTTATCTCTTTAATGCTCTCCTTCTCCACTCCTCTTTTGTAATATGGCTGCAAGGCATCACTTAATCATCTGATCACGTGTAGGTCAAGTGCTTCTGGCAGAGAATAACTGTATAGAGCCTCACTAAGGATGATCAAGTGGGGAAATGAAGAGGGAAAAGCTACATATGTGTTTCCTAGGTGAACATACCTCAGCAGGAAAGAAGCAATTCATACTTGGAAATTGCTCAGGTCATTCAGGAGAGAGCTGCAGACACCATAGCAAAACTTGTATTTTAAAAATATATGTATATGTAAATAGACACACAAATGTCCTGGTTGTCATCTCATTTACATCAATGTAAATCAGAAATAACTCCTATGTAGTCAGTGGAGTTACATCAATGATAAATGAAGTCAAAATTGAGCCCTTTTTGCCACCTCTTCTTTTTTCAGTGGAAACCTGCTAAAGGCTCCAAAAGTCCATACAAATCAATGTTGACGTCTGTGTGAGCTTCCAGCATCTAAACTCTACCATACTATTATTGAACTTAAGCCCTTAATGATCAACACAGGAAATAGAGGGAACTGTGTGCATTTATTTAAATGTTTTTCCCTTTGTAGTTCAAAGGCGCAGTGCTACCCAATAAATAAGCTAAACTGCATACAATAGGGTCTTAACGGTTAATGCCTCACAATACCTTTCTGTAGTTGATGTATGTACTAGTGTGTGAGGAAGAAAAGACAAGATTTCTATCCCAGAATGCTTTTAATTAGATAAAGAATGTAGGCATAAACCACACACAGTACATAAATTCATGCCACATAAGTCATTTTAGGAGCTTCAGTAGATGTGGAAAAGGAGAGAAAAGAAATTCTATGAATCCAAGGAAAGCTAGTATTTTCCAAATTGGGAAAGCATACAGTAACCTAGCCCATACTGATGATAGCTGTAATATTTTTTTCTATGTAGCTTTGATATCCTCTCAGATATGCTACTGTGTTGGTTCTATAAATTCATACATATCTGTAAAGCAAATCAAGAAAACTTAATGGCCTACATTTTCAAAAAAGACTAGTGATTTGGGGTGCTTTTTTTGTTGAGTGTCCAACCTGAGATGATAATGAGTGCTCGGCACTTTACGAAAATCAGGCCTCATGAAGGTGTCTCAGGTTGGACTCCCAGAAATTGAAACACCTCAACTCACTGGTCACTTATGAAAATTTATGCAAATTTCAATATTCCTGTGTGCAACCTTTTCCCTGAACACTAAAATACTTCAGAGTTCCTGGCATTTGCTTTTCTAGGTGCTTTAAAAACACACACACAAACATGTACAAATATTAATAGGATAATTCCAGAAAAATAATCTTAAAAATCAACAGCAAATTAAAATGTGGGATAACGGGGAGAACAGTTGTTGTTATTGTTTTTTAAAGTAACTTTGTTTCCTAGAATATTTCTTCTCTTCTCAGCAGTTTGTATTCAGTTTGAACTGACTAAATTTTTTGCAGGATTCCCTAAAATGCAATCAGAAAACTCAAGCAAGTTCTCTTTACTGCAGTGTTCTGTCTTTTGTTATTTTTGACCTGATTTGACAGTTTACTGTCTTCTGGAGTAGGTTATTACTATGGGGAAAACTTCAATAACTTGGACATTCTGTTTTTTTTCGCTTTTTTGTTCATAGTTCCAAAGACAGCACCAGCTAATGTAAGTGGCAGAAGTGGAAGACGGCATGAATTAGTAATAGCATGGGAGGTAAGGACTCCTTTTGATTAAAGGCCCTGTTTCATATTGACTTACTGAGGGCAAAGTAAGGAGTACTGTCCTGAGGTTCCCTACAGCAAATCTTATCAAGATATGAATGTTAGGGGGCTTATTCCTTCACCCACTTACTTCCCTGGTCCTTCTTGCATGAACAGAGAGCAACAATACCCAAAGTCCAAAGGTGGAAACAATTCAATGTTTATTGGGGTGAACTTCTAGCAAGCATGATTCCAGTTTCCTTCCTTAGTGTCCCCCTTCCCAGCCTTACCTGTGTCCCTGTTCCCATTCCCCCCCTTAGCAAAACATGATTCCAATTTCCCCACCCCCACTCCCTGTTCCCATTTCCCCCCCTTACTTCCTGATTGACTTGAGTTCTGCTTAGCTATACCTTAACCAATCATTTTACTGAAATTTAACTAACCAATCCTAACATATTGTAACATGATTATTTAACCAATTATAGCCCACCACCTTAATTAGTTTACACCCAGCAAAATTAATTACACAGCAGACAGAAACAATCACAGAACCAGACAGAGATTATACAGACAAACAATAGGGAAATGGGGACAACAATGATAGAACAACACAGAAATGAGGATTTCACATCCCAGCTATTGATAAGGGAGTTCTTGCCAGACAGGATGCTATCAAACTAAGTTTCCTTTCACATCTTCTAAGCACTTCCCTTTCTCTGGAGGTGATAGGCACTATCAGGACAGGAGTGTATTCCTAACAGTCCAATAGCACCTTATTTCAGTGTGACTAGGTTGGAATGTGAGGATGTGACCAGTCGCTTCCCAGTTTATGGCTGCCTCTGCTGCTTAGCCAGGGGCCTTAGCCTAAGAACAGGGCCTCAGACTGTCACAGTGAGAGAAGGACCTTACACCGGCAGACAGTGATTTTGATTCTTTCTTTTATAGCTCTATAACTAGCTAAGTGATAAGAATACACCTAAATTCTTAGAGTATAGGCCTTTGCAGACAGGCCTGAATATCTATATCCTAACAATGAACACAAAATATCATTTCTTAAATGTGTGCTAAGTTCTCAAAGAGGTTCACATTTCCATGTGATGAGAGGACATCTTGGAGAATCTACCACTCTGCCCCCAAGTAAAGTTTATTCATTTTTGCTTTCCTTCTCACTCAGTCTGCTAAAGTTGATCTGCCTCAATCGATGTGCTATGAATTCTGCACAAGATGCAGTGCTAACTCAGCATGTGAGAAAGAGACTACATCTACATTAACTCCTCCCTCTGGTAGGAAGGTAGGAGAGAACACTGAAAAGCCTACAGAGGGCCAGAGTCTTAATTGATGTAAATTGACCTAATTTCATTCTATGCTGATTTACACTACCTGAGGATCTGTCTAATAGGTTATCTTCCCAGCCACCATCACACAGCATTCAGTTTGGCATTCTGTATTGATTTGCCCTAAACTGAAACCATTATTTCCGTAACAAATAATGCAAACCATAATGAAGCCACTTTCACCAGCCTGAGAGAATGCATTCTCCAATTAGGCAGAAGATTTCAGTGCTTTCCCCTGTTTTCATTTAACCTTGTGTCTTATAAGTATCTTTCTGCTATTACTGTTTGTAACACATCACGATATGCATCACAACTTCTTACATTAGGTAAAGTCATTAGCCAAATTAGTAATAACATCCAGGTGTTTCATATGTTTTAATTATACACAGCAGAGTGAGTGCACTTAAAATTTTCTTTTGTTTTAAAAGATTTCTGCCATTTCCAGTGATATTCCCTACCTCTCCATAGGGAATTCCACCAGAAATGGTAGCTATTCTTAATAGTAACACTCAAAAATTGGATAACTAAAAATCAGAGAGTTGGATTTGTTGCTAAGGACTGATCCTGGCACTTAGAATCATGCCTTCGTCTGTGAGCAGTCTCATCCGATTCAGGGCAGATTAATCAGTGTGAGTAAGGGTGGCAGAATCAGCCACTTATTAGATACACCGGGGTAGAATCTCAGCTGGTGTAATTTGTCTTTGGTCCATTGATGTCAGTCTGCCTCACCAAAACCTATAGAAAAGACTGCCCTTACCAGGTAAGCTGTACTGAGAACAGTTCTGTTACGGCTGCTTTACATGATCACCTCTGTTAAGAAGCCAGTTTATATTTGCTCATTGTGATTGCTTCCAGTGTAATAAGGTTTAAAATATCTGCTGATTAATTGAACTTTCCTTTTTTTAGCCAGTATCAGAAGAGTTTCAGAATGGGGAAGGATTTGGATACATTGTGGCTTTCAGACCGAATGGAACACGAGGGTGGAAAGAAAAAATGGTGACATCCTCAGATGCTTCAAAGTTCATCTATAGGGATGAAAGTGTGCCTCCTCTGACTCCCTTTGAGGTGAAAGTTGGTGTATATAATAACAAAGGAGATGGACCCTTCAGCCCCATTGCGGTCATCTGTTCAGCTGAGGGAGGTTAGTCTGAGAGCTTGTAAAGCTGGTCTGCGTGTCATAAAGTCTATATATGCAATAAGAATAATAATTAATAGTACCGTGTTTTTCATCCATCGATCTCAGAGCACGTTACAAAGGAGATAAGTATCATTATTCCCATTTTGCAGGCAGAGAAACTGTGGTACAGGTTGGTAACATGGCTTGCTCAAGGTCACCCAGCCAGCCAGCGGCAGAGCTGGGGCTAGAACCAGGTCTCCTGAGTACCAGTTCAGCGCTCTGTTCACTGGGCTACACTGCCTCGTATATAATAGTCAGACAATAGGTTTATCATATTAAATAGAGGCAGCCAGCTGATGGAAAAAATATTTTTAATAAAAAGGTTGGCTTTGCTCCACTATTGTTTTGGGGGTCCATGTAATTCAGTATTTACAATTTATGTCAAACAGATGTTTACAACATCTGATGGTTTCATAAATTCTCAACATCAATGAAAAGGAGTACTTGTGGCACCTTAGAGACTAACCAATTTATTTGAGCATGAGCTTTCGTGAGCTACAGCTCACTTCATCAATGATTCTTTCTTGGGAAACTGGGACTAAAAAGTGCACAGCATGTGTTTTTGGCTGTTCTTTATTTTTTGCTACTTGTTATTTTCCTGTGTAAAAAGTTTGTTACTAAAACAGGGTTCACAAACTATATTTAGTGGTCAAACACTCACTGTGAATAACAGACAATGAATACTTTATGAACAACCGAGAGCCCGAAAATTATTCTGGAGATTATTCAGCAAATATTTATGGATAAAGACTATGGGCTCAGCTAGTTGTAGCTCAATTGGTTTCCATGGAGTTCTGCTGATTTATACTCTCAGAAGATCTGGCTCTATATTTACAGAAATCAGACTGTGAAGATTCACATATAGAAGAAAAGGCAGGCAAATATTATTCACAAGAAATTAGTTGACCCACTCTAATATTAAAGGCTGGATTCAGAAACCCTCCTCATGTTGAGTAGTACTTTACTCTGCAAGTAGTGCCGTTGCTTTCAGTGGGACCACTTGATGTTAAGTAGAAAACTTGGAGTTTTATTTTCATATTATCTCACAACAAATGGGTAACATTTTTTCTGCTAGATTACCTATTACTACCCTTCTTTCTCAGTTAATTGTATTTTTTCTGATACCTTTATGCCAAAGTCTAAGAAGATTGAAATTTTGATTCCTTTAAAGCAAGTGTCAGTAATCTACATGTGTTTAATTGTTTGGATCAACATTATAAAATATTCACATTACTATAAAAATGAGAACATCTTAAAATCCAAAGTAAATCAAAATGATATCTGACTTCCCAGTACTACTGGGACATTTTTGTCAATCTGCATTTGACTTTATTGTCACTTAACAGACAGTGAAGTAATATCATTTATTCAGATGTTTTTATTATTTTTAACAATCCAAGTCACTGATAAGAGAAGCAATTTAAAAAAAAAAGAAAATCAGAGCCTTCTATGAGGCAAGAGGAAGATATTTTGCAATGAAAAAAATTAATTTATAAATGCCACCTGTTATTTCCCTATTTTGAATGGCAAGTATTGAAGATTCAGGTTTAATAAATAGTGTTACATTTAAAGTCTGTCTGTTAGTTATTTAGAGAAAACTGAAAATGGGATCCTTGGTAATATAAAAAAGTCAGTATTTCTGAAGTTTACTTTAAAATAAGAAAATTGCAAATGATAACTCTAGAATTATTAATTTATTATTAATTTTCATTTGTTTTATCCAAAGTAGAGTAATCACTTATGGGAACTCCGTTTTCTTTGACACAATTCAATCATTCAAAAATACCCACCCATTATAACTTGCTAATTCAATCTGTGTCTGTGTGTGTTGGTACCTTATAAGTATCCTAAGTTGCTGTACTCAAAATTAAAAGGAACAAAGAAACAGGATTTTCGTTTGGAAGCAGGTACTGAACAAAGACCAGTAGTACCATATATATCAATCTTGGGGGCTGATCTGGCAAGCCCTTATTCTAACTAAAGTGCCTTCAGTAAGGATACTTGTTATTCGTAACCAGTGCTATCCACTCTTGTGTAAAGGGCCAACAGAAAGCCCAATGGTAAGATTATCAAAAGTGACTTAGCAGTCAAATCCTTTCAGGCTCTTAAATGACTAAGGGCCAAACAAACAAAGGTATTCAGGTGCCTAAAGATTCATATAGGTTTGTAGTGGGATTTTCAAAAGTGACTAAGTAGATTGGGCACCTAACTCTCTTTGACTTTCATAGAATCATAGAACTGTAGGACTGGAAGGGACCTCGAGAGGTCATCTAGTCCAGTCCTCTGCACTTATGGCAGCCCTAAGTATTATATAGACCAGTGGTTCCCAAACTTGTAGCTCCGCTTGTGCAGGGAAAGTCCCTGATGGGCCGGGCCGGTTTGTTTACCTGCCGCGTCAGCAGGTTCGGCTGATTGCAGCTCCCACTGGCCGCGGTTCACTGCTCCAGGCCAATGGGAGCTGCTGAAGCAGCGCGGGCTGAGAGACGTACTGGCCGCTGCTTCCAGCAGCTCCCATTGGCCTGGAGCAGTGAACCGCGGCCACTGGGAGTCGCGATCGGCTGAACCTGCGGATGCGGCAGGTAAACAAACCGGCCCGGCCCGCCAGGGGCTTTCCCTGCACAAGCAGCAGAACAAGTTTGGGAACCACTGATCTAGACCATACCTGACAGGTGTTTGTCTAACCTGATCTTAAAAATCTCCAATGATGGAGATTCCACAACCTCCCTGGGCAATTTATTTTAGTGCTTAACCACCCTGAGTGCCTCCTGTTCTTCTTGTGGTGTACCCAGACAATAACTGCACCACAACTAAGGTGGGGCAGAGTTTGTCTGGGGCTTACCCAGGAAGGACAGCTCTGCTTTATGGGCGGGGAAGGAAGGAGGTCAGAAACTGTTGTAAAAAAAGATGCTCAGTGGTCAGCTTTGCAGCAATAACTCCCCCTCCCCCTCCAGGAATGTGAGGTCCGAAGGGCATAAAGGTACAAAACCTGGCTGGGGCAAGTCTCTTTGTTCCATGCAGAGTGGAAGCCAGCACCCACCCTCCCTCCCCTAGTGGAGGTGAATGGCAGGCTGGGTTAGGACCTGCTGTGGGCATTACTCTTGTCGCTCCTTTTATTTCATCAGGACCTGGTGAACTGAAGACATCTTAATTGTCTAAATTATTTTTAACTTGTTTTTTCCTTAGTTTAGTCTCTGATCCTACCTCAGTTTCACTGGCATTCACTTTGTTAGGTGGTGGATCACTACTACCTTTTCCAGTGAAAACTGAAATAAAAAAGTCATTTAACGCTTCTGCCATTTCCACATTTTCTGTTATTGTTTCCCCTCTTTCCCCCTGCCCCATTAAGTAACGGACCTACCCTGACTTCCTCTTGCTTCTAATGGATTTATAGGATGTTTTCTTGTTACCCTTTAGGTCTCTAGCTAGTTTAATCTTGTTTTGTGTCTTGACCTTTCTAAATTTGTCCCTACATGCTTGTGTTTTTTGTTTAGATGCATCCTTTGTAATTTGACCTAGTTTCCACTTTTTATAGGGCTCTTTTTTTGCGTTTGGTTCAACGAGGTGGTCTCTTGCCATACTTCCTATCTTTCCTACACAGTGGGAGAGTTTGCTCTTGTGCCCTTAATAATGTCTTTTTGAAAAACTAACAATTCTCTTGAACTGTTTTTTTCCCCTTAGACTTGCTTCCCATGGAATCTAACCTACCAACTCGCTAAGTTTGCTAAAGTCTGCCTTCTTGAAATTCATTATCTTTATTGTGCTGTTTTCCCTCCTACCATTCCTGAGAGTCATGAACTCTACCATTTCATGATCACTTTCACCTAAGCTGCCTTCCACTTTCAAATTCTCAACCAGTTCTTGCCTATTTGTCAAATCAAATCTAGAACAGCCCCTCCCCTTTCAATCAAAGTTAATGGTAGTTAGGTACCTATCTCACTTAGCCGCTTTTGAAAATCCCACTAGACACCTATCTGCATCTTAGGCACCTAAATAATACTTCTGTAAATCTGGCCCTAAGCACTTAAGTCACTTCTGAAAATTACTCAGGCACTTTTGGAATCTTTGCCCATGTGTACCCATTAAGTCTCACTCGAGCCCTCAAGCATATAAGTTATCTTATTTCAAAAAGAAAGAAAGAAAGAAAGAAAGTTTTATAATTTCACACAGTAATATAATAAATGCTGCTTTAGACTTCCAAAGAAATGAGGAATCCAGCTCTTCCCAAGCCATGAACTCCACTGGGCAGCTATTAGAAATGATGATTTTTTTACCATATTGTTATAGACCAGCTAGCACTTTGGAGCGTCAATCCCTGAGTGGGGCTTCTAGTCATTAGTGTAATGCAAATAACATAGAATGAAAACTGACTGTACAAAGAAGTTTTCCATATAACTTTGTACTGACTCATTCAGAGCTGTCAGAGTAACAGCCGTGTTAGTCTGTATTCGCAAAAAGAAAAGGAGTACTTGTGGCACCTTAGAGACTAACCAATTTATTTGAGCATAAGCTTTCGTGTATGATAATCAAGGTGGGCCATTTCCAGCACAAATCGGATCTGTGCTGGAAATGGCCCACCTTGATTATCATACACATTGTAAGGAGAGTGATCACTTTAGATAAGCTATTACCAGCAGGAGAGTGGGGTGGGGGGAGAGAAAACCTTTTGTAGTGATAAACACCCATTTTTTCATGGTCTGTGTGTATAAAAACATCTTCTGTATTTTCCACAGTATGCATCCGATGAAGTGAGCTGTAGGTCACGAAAGCTTATGCTCAAATAAATTGGTTAGTCTCTAAGGTGCCACAAGTACTCCTTTTCATTCAGCTAGGTGGAGAACCTAATTCCATAATTATTTTGGGGGGAAGAAGTGGGCAGATGGCACATTTCAGGGCTCTCAGAGTTTTACTACTTGATCTGTTTATGGACTGAAAATAAAGCATTTAAAGAAGACAGCAAAATATATTATGTGAGATGTATACTGAGACAACAAAGTCTGAAAGATTTTCTGGTTAGCTCAAACACTACTTGTTTTTCATTCTCAGCCTTCATTAGAAAATAAGCCAAAGCCTTTTTCTTCTAATTTAAGAGAAAGAATATGAAATTACATACTTTTAAGTATGGCCACTATGGCTCACATTAAAACTTTACGTTCATGAGGTGTAGTTCTGAGGATCAGTTCATAGCTAAAGCTGAGCTCCATGGGATTTATGTGAACCTGAAAATTAATAAATTGGCATCTTAGTGGTAAAATATAATGGATAATTCCCTACCTTCGCCAGCTGATTTATCTGGATTAGAGCCTGTAAAAGTTCAACTACAGGTGTCTTCACGGAATTTTTAAATAAGGAAATGATAATCCTTATGCTAAGGAGTTTACTAAATACTCCTTTGATTAATGCACCGTTGGGAAGTCATATGTGTAATCAATATTATAGGCACAGCCCCCATATTATTTGGAGAATTCCAGCTGTTATGTCACTTATTACAAATGTATTATTTATATTAATGAACCTGATAATGCTGCTATAAACTTTTAATCTATCAGAACTTGATTTTTTGTCAATCAGACTGTCCATTTTGTATTCTACCAGTGCAAGAGAAATGTTTGCAAGTTAATTAATATCTTCAGAAGCAAAAGGTTGCTTCTTTTGCAGCATAACATTCAGTAAATTATCAACACACTGGTATTCTGTGATGGAGTCAGGAGAAGGAAATAACAGGGTTATAATTGCAGAGAGCATACTTTTTTCTGAACTATTGTTTGGACACTCAACTAATCTTCTGAGAGCACAAAACATTTTTATGCAGTGGCAGAACCAAAGCTTAAAGATGAACTGGAAAAACAATCACTGTTTCAGATGCCAGATTAGTACCAGGATAGGTTTATAGACTCAAACAGTATTGGATAGACTGCAAAGGGCCTATCTGATCACTGACGCACAAGGGATTAGATCAGGCCTCCTAGTCCTATTCATGAATGGGGACGCTCCATGCATATATCTCCGACCTTCCTCCAAAAGAGGGGATGAGCCATCTCTGTGGCACCACTTGCATCCCCCCATTCTGGATCCTGTAGAGAGTCTGCGCTGGGAAAGGGAGTGTAGATTGAACAGACTTGAGAGAAGACTAGGTTGGCTGGGGGGACAGGTCCAAGGGACTGCAAATTGTCCCACCTCTGGCCCTGTAGAAATCAATTAAGAAAAAAAGATATATAGTGTATCCCTGCCCTATATTTTCTTTTCTGCAGAGAAATGACATCTCCCTTAGGATTCCAGAGGGACCCATATCTAAAGAATGGCCCTGGTAGCACAACTCCAGTGGAGTTTCATTGCATGGGAGGTATGGGCAACAGTGCAAGGGCAGAGAGAGGGAGAGGACTGCTACACAGATGATGCTGACCTTCTACAGGTGTCCTGGGGATCAATACAGATCCCTGGATGTGTGAGGTTTGGGGATGTCCCCAGTGGTCTTTTCTGCAAGGTGACCAAATACTACACCTTTCTCTCCCTGACAGGATGATGAGGGAGAGATCTTTTCCAGGGAATCCGCTTGGAGATTTCCTTCCTCTGAGGTCTCTGTCACAGAAGGGGATGATCTTGGCCAAGGAAATTCACTGTTGGATGAAGTCTCTTGCTCAAATATGTGGAAAGAACTGGGGGTAATGAGGAAGGGCTCCTGGCTAAAGAGCTCAGATTTTACATCAGGAACCTCTGTAAAAACTCCTCTCTGGCAGTAATATGGAAAGGGAACAGAGATTAGTACTGGAAGTGGCTAAACAAGGAGACTTGGTTGAGGCTGTGTTCCACAATGGGTTTAAAAGATTGGTCTTGCCTGAGTTGGGCCTGCATTTATTTTTGTTTTAGAACCTGTTTCCATAAAATTAGCTAACATTGAAATCTTTGTGGGGAAACACTCTGTGGAATGGTGGCCAGTTTACAGTTGCAAATAAACACCTACTAATGCTATGGAACCTGAGAATCAGCTCCTGTTTCAATTACCTGACAAATTAGAATTCAGGATTTCCTTTTTGAAACCTAACGCAATGCAGTGAATGCAGTTCCCCAGTCTGGGTTAGGTGTTAATGTCATCAACTGTTGCAGGATACTAATGTTACTCTAACTCTGGTCTTGCAAATGAAAAGCAATGTCTTTGGGATATTGCACAGGGATTTTAAAGGTCTTACTATTTTTTGTTACATTTAATCAAGGAATGTTAAAGGGATTGTTAAGGAAGCTGGCCTTTTTTCATCAGTGTGACCCCAGGAAGATATCAGTAAATGTAACATAATTAATAAGAAGATATTAATAAAAGAATATGATCATAACATCGACAGCAATTATGGAAAAACCTAATGAACCTGCCAAACTTATCATCAATGCTAGACATACAATATAAATCATGACATTATACTGAGCCATGGATTATTTTATATTATAGCAAATTATATGGTCCTCATCCCACCTGAATCAGTAAAAATTGCCGTTTCATCTCCATAAACTTTCAGACAGTCATAATGTACCTTATTTCTAAAAATATCATTTCTGTCGTTTTACTGAACATTTACATTCCTGGAGTCTAATATCAATTAAATTGAAGTGAATAATTGCCTGACATGTGAGAAATGCATTTACCTCATACATATATATATTTCTACTTCATATACTGAAAACAATTATGTATGTATATTAAGCCCTTTGTTTCTATTGTGAGCAATGCATAAACCTTCTCTAGCGAATGCTATGAAAGAGAAATGATTTCTCCATTTTTAGAAAGTGTTAAAAGCTGCCACCCAACATTTTGTATACATAACAAATTATTTCTCGCACTGTAGTCTTCCCTAACAACAACACAATTGCTTCAATAACATAAAAACTATAAAACGGCTTTTGTAGCACAAATCTTAGTAGTGCATAAAATAGAAAACAGAGTGCACCTATTGAACAAAAAATATCATGCAGAATATATTTCTTTATAGCAAACTTTTAGAGTCCAGAAGATCATACTGCTTATGCCGTGTAAACATTATTTCTTTTCATTTACTACATCAAAAGAGCAATCTATATTTTATACTTAGCAATAATGCACCATTATTAATGTGCATGATTTTGAATAGTCAGAAGTTCTCACTTTCTTTAGACACAGCTTTTAAAAAACAAAAAAGCAAACCAAACCAAACAAAAAACTGAGCAAAAGGAAAGGAAAAATCCCCAAAAGAAATGTCAGGGAGAAGATATAGGTCAGCAGTGCCAGAGCACATAATGTAATACAAAATTGGGTGGGGGGGGGAGCAGGATGGAACAGTTACTATATAAAGATTTATATTAAACTCCTTACTATGGCAATTTGATCAATTACCAAAATGTATAATTTTAACACAGGCTGTGCCAAAAAGACACTCTTTTTCTGTAATCATGTTAAACAAGCCCTAAAACGCATCTTTTAAAAAGCTCTTTATAATGTAAAAGCCAGGGCCTCCAAATGATCAGACTGACACATTACAAAATGTAATGAGGTATGTTAGGCCAAGAAACAAATTACAGGCCTTGTTATTCCAGATTAATCTGAATCCATTTTTTTTCTCAACAAACAAACAGACCCTGGAGGGTGGTGATTAGCTACTGTGTGCTTGTGCTCTAAGGTAAAACATTCTCACTGAGTTCTATATTCTCATCTAAACATGTTGCAGTAAGATTTTTTTAATTTCACAGGGAATGAAAATTGCCCCAGGTGCTAAAGCTCTAAGATCTAGTAAAGGTCCAACCTAAGTGATACATAGGGGTTTTTGTAAACCCTCTGCAAACACAATACACTCTGTAAATCAAGATGACCATACAGATCTATGCATATATCACGGATGGCCAAACATACCGACCCTCCAAGATGCATAGGACAATCTTCAGAAGTTTGAGAGCTGAGGCACGCCTGCAGGGTTCAGCGCTTCAGCCCTGTGGCAGGGTGATGGGGCTAGGGGCTACTGCCCTGCAGGGTCAAGGGGGTCTCAGGGCTTAGCCTCACAGGGCACGCCTGCCAGGGCTCAGGACTTCAGCTCTGCTCCCACTGAAGCCCCAAGCCCCAGCAGGAGCCTCCCCTGGGGCTGAAACCCCAAGATCCCTCTCCTTGCTGGGCGAAGCCCCACCACCCTGCCACAGGGCAGAAGCCCTGAGCTCCCCCAAACAGTCTGGTAGGTGGAGTCTGTGGGTGTGTGGGGGCTCCAAGAGCCACACTTTAACTGTAAAAGAGCCGCATGTGGCTCACGAGCCGCAGTTTGGCCATCCCTGGCATATATTGTCTCTGTAGCTCTCCCTACAGCTTTCAATGTGTATTTTTCCTATTTTTATCCCTGATTTTACTTTTCTTATTGCTGACCAACTTGGGTGGTTTTTAAAGGTTTTCCTTAACACCAATTTTATGCAATTTAAAATCTGTTAAAAGCAAAGCTAGCTAGAATCAGAAATCAAAAAAGTTCCTTTCCTTCTCCATAGGAAGGTGTGTATCCCATGTTTAAAAATGTGTTTACATATGCCAGCAACCTGAAGTACTAACATTCTCTTAAAAAGTGCATTTGCTTTACATTTCAGTACATCTCTGGGTGTTTTTCAGCCGCTGGTTTAACTCAAGAGTCAGGTCATCTGAGCACCCCATGTAGCTTTCATTTTCAACTGATGCAAAGGCAGAGAAAAGGACAGAGAAAGAGTGCTCTATTTACTTCTGCCATCCTGCAGATCTGTTGGTGAAGGCTTAGGAGGAAAAATAATCTTGAAGATAAGAATTAAAGGTTACTGAAGAGAAATCAGCCATGGAAAAGGGGTTCTTCATTGTGTACCTTGCTGGGTCCATCTGTAATAAGATATTGATGGAACATGACACAAATAAAGAAATATAATAGAGATAATCTTTTTATTTTGTTCAGTTTCTCATACACACAACAGTCACAATACTTTATTCTGGGTAATAAGGTACAATAAAGGAAGTATATGACACTTTCAGTTGTAGTGCTTTTGATAGATACAAGTTGTTACAGTAGAGGTTTATTATTTCATTTTTTCTTAACACAGAACCCAGTGCAGCTCCTACTGATGTCAAGGCTACAGGTTTGTCTGTATCAGAGATTCTGGTTGCGTGGAAACATATTAAAGAAAATCTAGGAAGACCACAGGGATTTGAGGTATGAATACAGAATAACATAATAAAAAGCATTGTTATTGTTGCTAACATTGCATTTTGCTAAAGTTTGGAATGGTGAAACTTCAGTAGACGTTATGCTCATAATATATGACTATCTGTAGGAAAACAAGGGCTATAGAAAACACAGCTGGGGTACTGGAATAGCCTTTATTGCTTGTTCATGCTTTTAAACAGTCCATTGCAAGCTCTTATAGGGTCCCTAAGGGTACATCGACACTGAAAAAAACCCTTCTGTAGCAGCGAGTCTAAGGGCCCAGGTCAGCTGACTTGGGCTCATGGGGCTCAAGCTGTTGGGCTAAAAACAGCAGTGCAAGTACGGTGGTACAGTCCGGTACACTGTACAGCAACATATTGATAGCCAGTATGGCATACTGGAAAGACACGGGAGCAGCCAGCGGCCCCACACCTGAAGCTCCTCTGGTGCAGCTGTACTGCCCCCAGCCCCTCCCCCTGCCTTCCATGGAGCTGTGTCTCCTCCATCTGTACAGCGGCAGCCCCGCCAGAGGACAGATCTGGGGGCGGGGCTGGGAGTTGTAGAGCCCCGCCCCCCAGGCCTGTCCTCCAGCAGGCTGCTGCTGTGGTACACAGACAGAGGACGGAGACGCAGCTGCGTGGAAGGGCAGGGGGCGGGGCTGTGGGTTCTGCTCCTTTCCCCACTGCGGTTCGCGGGAGAGCCCTGAGTAGAACAGCAGCAGCTCCTCCGGTGGCTGTACTGCCCCAGACCTGTCCTCTGGGGACAGACGGAGGGGACGCAGCTGCATGGAAGGGCAGGGGGTGGGGCTGGGAGCAGTAGACCCAGGCCGGAGGAGCTGCTGGCATGGGGCTTCCCAGCCGCCCCACATTCTGCTCCTTTCCCTGCTGCGGTTCCGAAGTCTCTGGTGCAGCAGGAGGAGGAGGACAGAGTCCCCCCAGGCAGTGGTGAGCTGCAGCCGGTTCCCACCGGTTCGCACGAACCGGTTGTTAACCCGCTTCCCTGCAGGGGGCGCTGAGGCTTTGATGGGCTCTGGCCGGGAAGTGATGTAATTCCTCCTCTGGCCACAGGGGCGCTGCGCTGCGGGAGCCACGTGGGCTGCCGCCTGGCCCTGGGCACGAGCCCTGTTGCTGCTGCTGCTCCCCCAACCCCTGGCCCAGGGGCTCCCGCTGCTGCCTGGTTGGTCCCCTCTGCTGGGCCTGGGCTGTGTCCTGCTGCTCTCCCCATGAATACCCACCCCCTGCCCACAGCCAGCCCCTGCCGCACCCCCTGCCCTGTCTACAGCCACCCCCTGCCTGCCCGCACCAGCCCCTGCCGCACCCCCTGCCCTGCCCGCACCCAGCCCGTTTCCAGCCACCCCCGCACCTCCTGCCCGCGGCCAGCCCCTGCCACACCCCCTGCCCACAGCCAGCCCCTGCCACACCACCTGCCTGCAGCCAGCCCATCTCCAGCCACCCCCGCACCCCCTACCCTGCCCGCACCAGCCCCTACTGCACCCCCTGCCCTGACCGCAGCCAGCCCCTGTCTCCAGCCAGCCCTGCACCCCCTTGCCTCCAGCCAACCCCGCACCCTCCTGTCTCCAGCCAGCTCCGCACCCCTGCCCTGCCCGCAGCCAGCCCTGGAGCCCCTGCCTCCAGCTAGCCCTGCCCACGCCCCTGCCTGCAGCTGGCCCCACATCCACTGGTGCCCTGCAATTCCCAGGGTAGTAACCCTGCACACCTGCTTCAATGAGGGGGCCAGGGAGCAGCTGGGAACCACACATGTGCACACCCTAGGGTGACCAGACAGCAAATGTGAAAAATCAGGACAGGGGGTGGGGAGTAATAGGAGCCTATATAAGAAAAGGACCCCAAAATCGGGACTGTCCCTATAAAATCGGGACATCTGGTCAAAGTAGCACACCCCCAGGGCGTGGCGGGGACCCACACATGTGAAACGGAGCTCATTTCTAGTTCAGGCCCATTTTTCAAAAAGAACTTTAGGCAGGGTTAACATACATCCGTATTTTCCCGGACAGGTCAGGCTTTTTGGTTCTTAAATCGCCGTCCAGGAGGAATTTTTAAAATTTACAAATACAGATGTCTGGTAACCCTGATGGTACAAAAAATACATACTGGGGCACATCCCTTAAATCAGAACTTTTTATAGGGAACCGGTTGTTAAGATTTTGGCAGCTCATCACAGCCCCCAGGTAGTGTGGGATGTATCATGGGAAGGGGGTGGGGAGATCATGGGGAGGGACTGGGGGAACCTGGGGCTCCGGGCTGGGGGGTGGGGTAGGGAAGAGTCACATGGAGGGTCAGATGAGGATGTCTCGTGCCTCCACCCCCCTACCGATAAGAAATGGATTTTATTTGCACAAGTGGCTAAAAATAGCAGTATAAACATTCCTGCTCAGGCTGGGGCCCTGGCTCTGGTACCCTGAAAGAGGGGAGGGTCTCAGGGCCTACCCTTCAGCCCAAGAGGGAATGTCTCTACTGCTATTTTTAACTGTGTAGCACAAGCCAGAGTCAGTTAACCCAGGCTCTGAGACTGGCTGGCTTGGGTGGGGAAGGGTGTTACAGTGTAGACATACCCTAGATGGTCCCAAAGAGTTGAAAGAACTGCAAGTCAGCTAGTGTGATGACTTCCCTGGCTACAGAAGTTTAAGTGTGGACAATTTTCAGGTCTAAGCAACCTGTTCAAAATAGTTATTTACTGAGAGACATCCCTGTGCATTGCACTCCTTGAGCAAACATAGAAGACACAATCACTGTCTTTTTTAGTGTGCTTTCTTAGAGATTATTGCTGTTGGTGATGGCTTGGAGGACATCTGCTGGACAGAAAATTGCTGGGATAGGTACCATAAGGCGGAGAAACCTGTTCAGTCACCACAAGGAAGAGAAGCTCTACTTCAGGGATTGGCAATATTTGGCATAGGGCCCATCACAGAAAACTGCTGGCAGGCCGGGACGGTTTGTTTACCTGCAGCATCTGCAGGTTCGGCCAATCACAGTTCCCACTGGCCGCGGTTCGCCATTCCAGGCCAATGGGGGCTGCGGGAAGTGGTGGCCAGCATATCCCTCGGACCTTGCTGCTTCCCGCAATCCCCATTAGCCTGGAGCGGTGAACTGAGGCCAGTAGGAGCTGCGATCGGCTGAACCTGCGGACGCTGCAGGTAAACAAACCGTCCCTGCCCACCAGCAGATTATCCTGGCAGGCCACGTGCCAAAGGTTGCCGATCCCTGCTCTACTTCAACGCGTTGTTTCCCTGGTGTTGAGGTAAAGGACTGGATTTGGAAATGGAACTGGCTGCTCTTTCAAATCGAGCTTGGAACCAAAACTACAGGGAGTGGTTTGGAGCTGAGAAATGTTGTGTTAATTTAGATGGAATGTATGGACTCAAAGAGTCAAAGATATAAACCAGTCACTGAACAACACTGAACACTTTTAAACCAGGTTTGGGATTTGATATGCAATGGGATAAGAGGGATGGTCCTCATATGTATTGGTAACTGGTTGAAAGATAGGACACAAAGGGTAGAAATAAATGGTCAATTTTCAGAATGGAGAGAGGTAAATAGTGGTGTCCCCAAAGAGTCTGTACTGGGCCCATTCCTATTCAACATATTCATAAATGATCTGGAAAAAGAGGTAAACAGTGAGATGGCAAAATTTGCAGATGATACAAAACTACTCAAGATAGTTATGTGAAGAGCTACAAAAGGGTCTCTCAAAACTGGATGAATGGGCAACAAAATAGCAGATGAAATTCAATGTTGATAAATGCAAAGTAATGCACATTGGAAAACATAATCACAAGTATACATATTAAATGATGGGGTCTAAATTAGCTGTAACCATGCAAGAAAGAGATCTTGGAGTCATTGTGGATAGGTCTCTGAAAACATAATCACAAGTATACATATTAAATGATGGGGTCTAAATTAGCTGTAACCATGCAAGAAAGAGATCTTGGAGTCATTGTGGATAGGTCTCTGAAAACATCCATGCAATGTGCAGCAGCAGTCAAAGAAGCGAACAGAATGTTTTGAATACTGTGTGCAGATGTGGTTGCCACATCTCAAAAAAGATATATTGGAACTGGAAAAGATTCAGAAAAGGACAACAAAAATTATTCAAGTTATGGAACGGCTGCCATATGAGGAGAGATTAATAAGACTGGGACTTTTCAGCTTGGAAAAGAGACGACTAAGGGGGGATATGATAGAGGTCTATAAAATCATGACTGGTGTGGAGAAAGTAAATAAGGAAGTGTTATAACACAAGAACTAGGAGGGCACCAAATGAAATTAATAGGCAGCAGATTTAAAACAAACAAAAGGAAGTATTTTTTCACACAATGCACACTCCACCTGTGGAACTCTTTGCCAGAGGATGTTGTGAAGGCCAAGACTATAACAGGGTTCAAAAAAGAACTAGATAAGTTCATAGAAGATAGGTCCATCAGTGGCTGTAAGCCAGGATGGACAGGGATGGTGTCCCTAACCTCTGTTTGCCAGAAGCTGGGTGATAGGGATGGATCACTTGATGATTACCTGTTCTGTTCATTCCCTCTGGGGCACTTGGCATTGGCCACTGTTGGAAGACAGGATACTGGGTTAGATGGACCTTTGGTCTGACCCAGTATGGCTGTTCTTATGTTCTTATATATAGAGACCTCAGTGTGCTTAGTGCCATGGAAAATGCACCATTAAAAATCCTTTTAACCTTTCATTAAAGAAACAGAAAAGAAGGGAAAACAATTATAGAATTTGAAAAGTAAAGTATTAAGTAAGGCTTTCATTTTAACAACATTCCTTGCTCACTTTTCGTTTAGCGGGAAAGTTTTTAGAAGGAAACAAAACCCATGTTTGACAGTCTTGTAGATGGTATCAAAGATGGTATTAACAACTGTGCTTTCTGGGGAAAAAATAATATGTTAGTTGGTTGGGATGGACCTGAGCTGTTGTCATTGCTGCTAATCTTAAAGTCCAATCCTGGTTCCTAAAAGACAAAGCAAAAGACAAACACACACAAAAGGGTACAGAAAAGAACAGCAAAGATAGAAAATGCTATTTCTGTCTCCGGTGATGACTTTCACCAGCAACCTCACTGCTGGAAAAACACAGGCCCAGCACACAGTTGATCAGCCACTCCAAGACCCGTCAAACGTACTAGCATCAGGCTGTTTAGGGCATTGCATTTAGTTGGCTGTCTGGTTTCCTTCTCACAGCAGTGTGGCAAAGTATGCAATATTAGCTAACTAAGTCAGACTTTTATTAAACCGAAGGCAAAGAGAGAGAGAGAGAGAGAGAGAGAGGAAAGGAAAGAAATAAGGTGAAGAAGGAAAAAGACACAGCTGGCAGGGGGTGAGGAAAAGTCTCACATCCCAGAGAGTGTTTGGGTTTTAGCCAGAGCCATGGCAGTGTCACTGGGTCTCTCTCTCTGGCCCAGTCTGGTCAGGACATCAATCAGGACTAGTACAAAGAAGGTCTGGGGTCTCAGGAAATGGCCACGGTGGCAGCCGTGATGGTAAAGCTTACTACAGCGGTTGTTGGCAGAAAGCTGTTTCTTCTGCTAATTTCCCCCCAAAGTCTTTTCTTCTTAAGAATCTCAAAAGGGAGTGTTGGGTAGAACAGTCCATCCTCTAGTTATCTTCTCCCCCAATAGACCCAATTTCCAACACACCAGTTTTGGTTCATTGATTTCCAGTCTTCTACTCCTCTTGTTTGCAAGTCATAATCTTAACAAAGCCCTTGAGTGGTATCAGCTAAACCCTTTTTGTTTACATTAATTCTGTCTCCGTCTCCGTCTGACATCTTTTCTTAAACAATTTTGTATAACAGGTCATTGTGGCAATTTATGAACTTTCACTCATTTTTTATAGTTGAGCTTACATTTAGAGTAAATGTGTAGGCCCAGTTATCGCCACAGGACTCAGATCCACCCAACTGGAACACGAGCACAGAGTTGAGCTTGTGATTCAGGCTTATTTTTGTTTTTAACCCTATCTATGGGCTACCGAAATTTGTTTAACTTAAAGTTAATAAATATCAACAGTAGCGTGTCTGGGCTTGACCAAGGAAATAATGGTATCCTAGTATGCATTGCTCTTGTTGTAAATAGCATCCTAAACCCAATTTCTAAGCTGCATTTATTTTCATTTTAGACTCATTTAAAGAAAATCATAATCACTTCTGAAGCTCTCAAAAGTCTAGGAAGAACCATTATCAAGCAAATATATATCAATGCAACTTACACCTCCTTATCTTTCCCAGTTATTAAATTTGAGTGAAACCAAGATGGAACTGGTACAGAGTTATGTGGTTTTTTAAAACATCTTCATATCTGATACTCACAGTTCAGAGATTCAGTTAGAAATACAGTTGGAGTACAGGAGTTGCATTAATTGCCTCAATCTGCATCCAGGTTGTTTCCACTTTATGAAAACATGTTACTGTGTAACATCGACAGACCCTGGTCATCGCGGGCAGGATCGAATTTGGGACCTCTGGAGCTAAATGCATGAGCCTCTACTGCATGAGCTAAAAGCCATATGCCCTTTCGGTAAGGCTGTAGAGCAGACTCATTAATCTCTAAGTGGTCTCAGTGCCACTAGATGGGACAGAACACCACGATCCAGGAGGTGCATGAGTTACAACTGCATCAGGGTCTGCCATGCTGTATTGCTGCCACTTAAGCTTATGCTTAACCACGCATGCTTAAGCCCCTTTGACTTCAGTGGATGTTGGTCCAGGCAATAAGTACACAATTCAGAGGAACCATTTTTAGAGAGTTCTTTGTTCTCATATTCCCGTAGTTAAAAACATGTCTGTTTCCACCTTTCCCAGTCCCTCTTTTATACTGTTATTCACTGGAGTGAAGTTCCTGAAAGTCATAATCCAGATGCTCAGATATTGCATTTCGTCCTGAACCAAACAAAGTCCAAACCGGAGAAATCAGTTTTAGGACAATAATGAAAGAGGATTCTAATTGCATCCAATTAAATATGAAGAAATATCATATCTGGACTAGTGTCATAGTCCAATCCAATATACACAAATATATTGGCTTTGCCTGTATTACTGCTTTTAAAGATCATACCAAATAGCTTAAGGCCATATTGTACCATCTCACGCAGTAAAAGTCAGAGAGAGAAACGGAGGAGAGTAAACTCTGGTAATGGAGCCAGTGAGATTTCCTATGAGAGCTCTTCCTGGGAGGAGAGTGAAAGGGGGTTATATCCTCCAAACCCCGGAGATCCTGGGGTTGTGCAGTAAAAGGAAGTTTCAGCCAGACCGAGGGGATTGCCTATCCATTCTTCTGTCCATTCTCACCACCAGCATCACAGCTTACTCAGGAATCATGATGACATCAGCTAACCTCATCATGCTTGTCCAGTATATTTTTTTTCCTCCCTGGAGGAGTGAAAGTGCAGAACAGATGTTAATGATGCTACCAGCAGCTTTAACCTTAGCTGGATTTTCAGCTGGAAACACCACCAGTTTTGGAGGGAAGCAAGCAGCCCTGTCCCCATTGACCCAGCCTCATCCTAACCATGCAGTGGTTATGTCCTTGTTGTGGCTACTGGGTAGGAATGTAGAAGGCTGGTATGTTGGCTTCTCTGCTTCCTTTTGCATTTTTGTGTTTCTGTGGTCCCCTTCTACTCCTCACTGCAGTAAGTGTATCTTTTCTATTTATTTGCATTCCCAAATATGTTTGTGGATCTGTCTATTGTAATCATACCAGTCAATGACCCTGATCTATCAACCCAGATCTTTTTTTTATTATTATCCTGTGTTTCATTTACCATGTAATTCTCCACACTGAATTCTGCAAACCACTTATCAGTCCTGGCTTGTTATATTTTAGTCACACTCCTTCCTTGTGTTGAACGTGCCCCTTTCCCTGTGCACATGACTTGCTACTATCCGGAAAAGTTGGTAACATACGGTGTTCCATTTATTACAGCTAACTGCTATATAAAGAGAACAAAATTATGCCTAGTACAGATTGTAGTGGCACTGCAAATGTACCTCTCTCCATTCTGAAGTCTTTCCACTCACTAGTAATCTTTGTCTTCAGTCTCCAAGATAGTCTTTTATCCTCTGAATAGCTTGCTCACTACACCCTGCCTTTTAACCTCAAAAACGAGGCTTTGTGTAACACCCTTTCAAAAAAATGTGATGTCTAAATAAATTATGGCTACTATTTTCCCTGCCCTTATCCCATTGATTTCATTGATTCTCAACATGTTGAGGTTTATCTCAGCCTTTCCACATTTATTCTGTCTTGAATGAAATAATTAGACTTTTATTTCCCAAATGAAAGTGTTTTCACTCATGATGACAACTCTTTCTAGAAGAATATAGCTTTGAAATCATCTTCCTTTTTTGTTGGTCTGTCATATAATACTGCTTCATATAGCAGTGAACATGTTAATTTGTTTGAGATGGTTTCAAGTAGGTAGTTCACTGGGCTTTCTTCAGACCGGGATTGTCTTCCTCTGTGGTTGGAATGTCCTTAGGACATCTGGAGTGCAGTCTAAATAATAAATATTACCTGCTTCAAATCCTGTGTTAGCTCACTTGCAGAAATGAGGTTGGTGATTATTATTAGCATTGGTGTTTATTACTACCGTCTGCTTGTGCTGTGCATCTAGTTTAAACTGATAGTCTGGGGTTTTCAAATGAACCGCAGGGAGTTAGACACCTAATTCCCATTGGATTTCAAGTCATGAGTGTAGAAATCATGGAAATACAATTTTTTCCCTACTCCTCCTTTCCCTGGTGGGCATGGGAGTAAGTTTCTGTTTCCTTTTTCTGGGTGCATCTTACTCTTCTTTATGAGTCAACAGCTAGGGGATTCAATGTTCCTCCCACACCAACAGTGCCAGAACCGGGGGGGGGGGGGGGCATCCATTTTTGGTCACAGGCCTGCCCCTTCCCCTCCTCTTCCCCTTGAAGGCCCTGCCCCCCCGCAATCAGGCCAGCAGATGGAGCCCAGCTAGGGAGCCAAGACAGCATGGGGCATTGCAGCATGGACCCTCCACTTGCCCAGGGTGGGGGAGGGGTCCAGAGCAAACCTCAGCCCATGTCCCCACCCTGGGGCCCCTCTCCCCGGGCAGGTGGAGGGTCCATGGCTTCTGGCTTGCAATGCTCTGGCTTTTGGCTTGGTTGGGGGTGAGGCCTTGGGTAGAAGGGGCCACAGAGGGGCCCACCCCACACACACACTTTTAGGAAGGCTCTGCCACCGCTATGCCACACCCAACCCCTGTTCAAAATTTTCCTGCAGACAAAGGGGCATTTCAGTGAATAGCTCCATCTCTTCCTCACCCCACCAGCCTCCAGCGGAGTTTTCAGCTGAGCAGCCCGTATTCTGTCAAGTAGGAGAATAAGACTTACTCCCTCGCATCCCCAGAAGGCCAAGCAAGAGGGAATGAGATCCAAAGATAGTATTATTGACTCATTTGAAGTGGAGAGATTTGAATGGCAAGGGCTAATGGTTTGGAGGACTAGCATAGGTCATTGACTCTAATCTCCATTTAGGCTTGTAAAAAAACCCACATAGCTCACCCAATGTGACTGGCAATTTCTATCAGGAAGTCCCAGAAGTGCAACGGGAAAGGGTCTTGGATTGAGAATCATTGGCAGCAAGGTCAAAAATAGCTTGTAAAATGCCTGCCCTCTCCCATGGTCTATTTCCCTTCACATCCCCTAAGAACTAATTTAATTCACAAAAGATTTTTAAAGTGTTATTGTCCATGACACATTGTTCACTGTGAAATGACATGGTGCTGGCTGAATCCATGAACAGCAAACAAAAACTGCCTGAAAATCCATCTACTTCGTAAAAGGCGAGTTTGCTAAATGTTCTAGTTACAAGTAATTGCTGATGAAGAATAACTGCAGCCCACAGGTAAAATGCTGCCCTTGTGTTCAAATGCTATTGAACCGTGAGCAAAATGACTTGAAAGCATCAAAATAACAGCAAGATGCTACATTCTCATGCCTCAATTTGTATTCTGCCTGTGGTCAATACAACCTCTTTGGTCTTCACATTTCCTGTCTGTTTAGCAACAGCATTATTAACTAGATGTTTTACCTTTTGAATGTTTGGTCTCATGTCAATGAAAGTGACAGAATAGTTACTAGAGATGGACAAATCAGCAATGACCCAGTTTCAACTCCATCCCCCTTTGCACTTTGTATTGGGAAGCAATGAAAGGCAAAGTAACTTGTCCAATTTCACATTGTCATCCCTGAAAGGCAGCACTAACAGTTGTCACACAAGTTTTATTCCAAGCTTGTTGTGCTCATTTATATCTTCCAAAGCACACATTATTTCTGGCTTCAGTGCGGATTTGTTAGCAGCCTCTGACCTTGCTAAAAATATGCCAACAATGCGTTGATAAATAAAGCCAGTTTGTAAGCTTCCACAAAATAGTTCAAATAATAGAAGACATAAACAAATGTGCATCGAAGTTTGCCTGACAGCAGCTGTTTACCAGACAGACTGATTTAATATTTTTGTGGGGACTTAGGAAAAACCTGCGGCAGAAGTGAAAACAGATATGTAGCCAGACCCAACAAGAAGAGTTAGTGCAGAGGTTGTTTTCCTTTCCATAGGGTGTGTGGCTAACACCTGTTTTTAGAATCCTTAACAAAGAGAAAATTACCTGTTGGCCTCAGGCATTAGTTGCTTTCCACCCATCACTAATGGGGAAAAAATTGAAAACCTAATCAGTTGGCAGGAATAAGGGCTTTGGTGTTGATTTTTTTTCTCCCTTTTCATCTCTGAAAAGCTAAGGGCTGAGATTTAAATCGCAGACAAGATCACAGAGCTGTTGTGTCAATGTCATTGAAATTCCCCCAAGAGTTAATAGCTTGAGGCTCAGATTAGACCTAGTTCAAAGATCACTTTGCCAAACAGTAAATTCAGAGAATATGGAGTACCATTTTCAGATAGGGTTATTGAACATAATGACTATTCATAGATTCATAGATTTTTAGGTCAGAAGGGACCATTATGATCATCTAGTCCAACCTCCTGTACAAAGCAGGCCACAGAATTTCACCCACCACTCCTGCGAAAAACCTCTCATCTATGTCTGAGCTATTGAAGTCCTGAAATCATGGTTTAAAGACTTCAAGGAGCAGAGAATCCTCCGGCAAGTGACCCGTGCTCCATGCTACAGAGGAAGGCGAAAAACCTCCAGGGCCTCTTCCAATCTGCCCTGGAGGAAAATTCCTTCCCGACCCCAAATATGGCGATCAGCTAAACCCTGAGCATATGGGCAAATTCTTTCCTTGGTAACTCAGATCCCACCCCATCTAATATCCCATCACAGGCCATTGGGCCTATTTACCATGAATATTTAATTACCAAAACCATGTTATCCCATCATACCATCTCCTCCATAAACTTATCGAGTTTAATCTTAAAGCCAGATAGATCTTTTGCCCCCACTGCTTCCCTTGGAAGGCTATTCCAAAACTTCACTCCTCTGATGGTTAGAAACCTTCGTCTAATTTCAAGTCTAAACTTCCTGGTGGCCAGTTTATATCCATTTGTTCTTGTGTCCACATTGGTACTGAGCTTAAATAATTCCTCTCCCTCTCTGGTATTTATCCCTCTGATATACTAATAGAGAGCAATCATATCTCCCCTAAACCTTCTTTTAGTTAGGCTAAACAAGCAAAGCTCCTTGAGTCTCCTTTCATAAGACAAGTTTTCCATTCCTCTTTGTCCTGTCAAAGAACAGCATCTGCCAATGGTGTTCTCTGTGCCCTGAAATGTACCTCATGTATACGAATTTTTTTACACCATCTGAAAGAAAAATTGCATCTACCTGGCTGTCTCATCATAATCATGCAATATTTAGTGCACAATATGTTTTAGGGAAATTTGGGACGTGCCTAGGTGTGTGATGTGTATTTCCATCAGAGGTTGGAAAAACAATATTCCTTTGCCTTTCACCTTCAAAACTTGCACTATTCCTTTGTGGAAAACCTCTTGTTCCATGTGGAATCCTAATTCAAACACATCAGCAGCCAACCATAGTAAATACAATTTGAGGAGGGCACTCTGAGACCACATAAAAGTTCCAGATAAAACAACAAATTCTATTCTAAAGTAAAAAAATTCTATTCTATGTCTTATGCAATAGATTCAGGTTCACAAGCTAATTTCAGAAAAAAATTATAAAATGTCTAAAAGTAAAACCTGTAGTAAGGGAACAAATACATATTAATTTACAATTTTATAGCGATGAAAAAAATCCTGTTATGGGTATTTCTGAATTACAGATCATTGTTAAACAAACTTTAGAAGACATCAGATTTGTAGTAGTTGAGGGACAAGGTATTTCTTATTTTTGGTTTTGAAACATGTTTAGCGCTAAATCTAAGGCCTTGTCAACATAACACAGTTTTGTCAGCACAAGGCAGGTTTTGCCAACAAAACCGTGGAGATGGACACCTACAGTGCTACTTTTTGTGGCAAAACTCTCCTGTTTTGCTGACAAAATTAAACCACCTTGACGAGAGGCATAGAGCTTTTTGTGGCAAAGTTAAAGCGACAAAGTGTCAGTGTAGGTCCTGCTGTTCATTATGTCACCATAACTGACCTTCCCCAGTATCCCACATTGCCCTCCGTGACCACTCTGCTCACTGTTATGGACTCAGCTGCCTTGCAGGCATGCATCCCTCCCCTTTCAAACCTCCAGGAAGCTTTAGCATTCCTCAGCGTGGAGAGCTCATATACTGAGCATGCCATTCCTAGCAACAAAACAGCAAACAGGAAATCTACACAACACCTTCAAAAGATGAATCTGAACGTTTAAATTCATAACTTTGCTAGAAACTAAAAAATCACAGACTAAATAGAGACACAGGATTTATGGCTTATTAAGACAATTCATAACCCACTAACAATTCTTCCACCCTAAACTGCCTTTTTTCTCCTCCCTTCCTTTCCCCCCTATGACTGGAAGGGTGTTAATGGGCCACATCACCTTCAATGGTCCCTTGAAGTATGTTTTAATTACTTATGCTAAGCAATCTGTTCCACCTTGCATTTAGTTTCAAGTATCAGAGGGGTAGGCGTGTTAGGCTGTATCCACAAAAACAACAAGGAACCCGGTGGCACCTTAAACACTAACAGATTTATTTGGGCACAAGCTTTCGTGGGTAGAAAGCCCACTTCTTCAGATGCATGAAGTAAAAATTACAGTTACAGGCATAAATATATATTGGCACATGAAGAGAAGGGAGTTATCTTACTAGTGGAGAACCAATGTTGAAGGCCAGTTCAGTCAGGATGGATGTGAGGTGTCAATACCAAAAGAGGGAAAATTGCTTTTGCAGTGAGCCAGCCAATCCCAGTCTCTATTCAAGGCCAAATTGATGGTGTTAAGTTTGCAAATTAATTGTAGCTCTGCAGTGTCTCTTTGAAGTCTGTTTTTGAAGTTCTTTGTTGAAGAATGGCTACTTTTAAATCTGTTATTGAGTGTCCAGGGAGATTGAAGTGTTCTCCTACTGGCTTTTGTGTGTTACCATTCCTGATGTCTGATTTGTGCCCATTTATCCTTTTACATAGAGACTGTCTGGTTTGGCCAATGTCATGGCAGAGGGGCATTGCTGGCACATGATGGCATATATCACGAGTAGATGTGCAGGTGAATGAGCCCCTGATGGTGCGGCTGATGTGGTTAGGTCCTACGATGGTGCCGCTAGAGTAGATATGGGGACAGAGAAAGCAACAGGGTTTGTTACAGTGATTGTTCTTGGGTTAGTGTTTCTGTGGTGTGGTGTGTAGTTGCTGGTGAGTATTTGCTTCGGGTTGGGGAGCTGTCTGTAAGTGAGGATTGGCCTGCCTCCCAAGGTCTGTGAGACATCAGACATACAGAATGGTAACATACAAAATTGAACATACAAAACTGATGTGTTCTCCTACTGGCTTTTGTATGTTATCATATATGCCATCATGTGCCAGCAATGCCCCTCTGCCATGTCTGTTGGCCAAACCAAACGGTCTCTACGTAAAAGGATAAATGGACACAAATCAGACATTTGGAATGGTAACACACAAAAGCCAGTAGGAGAACACTTCAATCTCCCTGGACACTCAATAACAGATTTAAAAGTAGCCATTCTTCAACAAAAAAAACTTCAAAAACAGACTTCAAAGAGAAACTGGAGAGCTACAATTCATTTGCAAACTTAACACTGTCAATTTGGGATTGAATAGGGACTTGGGAGTGGCTGGCTCACTACAAAAGAAATTTTCCCTTTATTGGTATTGACACCTCCTCATAAATTATTGGGAGTGGACAACATCCACCCTGACTGTATTGGCCTTTAACATTGGTTACCCACGTGTAAGGTTACTCCCTTATCTTCGTGTGCCAATATATATTTATGCCTGTATTCGTAATTTTCAATCCATGCATCTGAAGAAGTGGGGTTTTTACCCACGAAAGCTTATGCCCAAATAAATCTGTTAGTCTTTAAGGTGCCACCGGACTCCTTGTTGTTCTTGTATTTAGTTGTGACAGTCTGACTACATTTTCCAGACCTGAAGAAGAGCTCTGTGTGAGCTTGAAAGCTTGTCTTTCTCACCAACAGAAGTTGGTCCAATAAAAGATATTACCCCACCTATCTTGTCTCTCTTATGTTAAAAGGGAACATTTTAATATGCCGACCAGGGAAGAAATATATGGACACATGTCAGGAGCAAATCACTTTTCTTCTTTAGATGCTTCAGATGGATTTTGGCAAATATAATTGGAGCAAGACAATCTATAGCTATGTACGTTTAACACACATTTTGGACATTATTGTTTTAAAAGATTACCTTTTGTATTATGTTCAACTCCAGAGCTTTTTCATAGAGCAGTACAAAGTCCTTTTAAAAATATAGATGTCACACAAGTGTATATAGATGCTATACTAGTATAGGTAACAATTTTAGAGAAGGATGATATAAGGTTAACTAAAGAATTATCTATTGCAAAAGAAGGAGAACTGAAACATAACAAAAAAAAATGTACGTTTAGAGTGCAAAAGTTAACGTTTCAAGGAGAAAAACTGACCAGTCAGGAATTACTGATTGATCCACAGTGAATACAAGCCATTGATAATACTGCTGACTCAAAAGATAAGGAGTCATTACAAAAATGTTGGGGGCTATGGTTAATTTTGTAGGAAAATACATACCTACCCTAGCAGGAAAAAAAAAAACAAGTTTGTAAAAGTAATCAGTGGAAGTGGGATTGTCAGCATCAACAAGAACTCGAGTATCTTAAGTAACTAATAAAAACAGCTCCTCTCACAATTTACAACTATATCCAACACTTTTTATTGTCTGCAGTGACATCTTCTGGGTTCAGATCAACACAAGCTCCACAGGCACTGACCTTTGTCAGCAATCCATTTAAGTTTCCTTTTGGTAAAACTAGTTCTTCTCAATTACAAAAGGTATGGATGGCTGGGAGTATGAAAAGACAAGGAGAAAGTCATAGCCATATTTTAAGATCCAAGTGTAAACTACCCAGAAGACATAATAAGGGGATTTTAAAACGGAATAATTTGTTTCAGGGACTTTGCATTTGAAACCAGAATGCAGTTATTAATTATGTAGCCACAGTTCAGACTTTTGCTGTGTGGTTTTATGCAGTATCTGCGTTTTTCTTTAGGTTTCCTACCTGTGCTTTGTGGTGCAGCGGAATTGGCAGGGTGTGTGTTCTCTTCCTACTCTGTGCTTGTGTTTAACTGAAGGGCCATGTGCCTACTATCTTCAAAGAAGCAAAAAGGCAGAGTTGCAGGCAGTCTGCCGCCCTGGAAGAAGTCAAGTAGTATGGAGGCCATTTTGAAATTAGTTGTCCAGAGGAAATGGGCATGGGCAGCATGTGAACCCCCCAGTTCAGGAAGGCTAGGCTCTGCCCCGCCCTTCTGCCTGAGGCCCTGTCTCTTCCACCTGAGCCCCCCACACTCTGTCCCCCACCCCACTCTCGCCTGCCAGGGCCAGAGGAGCCCCAAGCTCCCCACAGCCTGCCCGAGCCACCCTGAGCCCTGGCATGTCTGCCCGAGCCCTGACCGCCCAGGTGGATCTTTGAGCCTTGCCATGGCCCAGCCCTGAGGCCATGGTGGGGAGCATTAGCAGAGATTTGGGGAGGCTTAGCCTCCTCCAGCCTTCATTACACGCCACCCATGCCTATCCCCTGTATGCTGTTTGCTCTTCCTGATGTAGGAACATGAACTTAGCTTGAGAATGCCACTGACAACACCTGATAGACATTGGCAGAAAGTCAGTTCCTAAGAGAATATGAACCTCAAAAGGGTTGATTGCTACTATGTTCCTGTGGCTTCAAAATTCACTCATCCATAGTACCTACTCATGTGTAATGTGGTAGAAACTCCCTACAAAATAGCTATTCTATAACATGTGGTTGTTTCTGTTAGTCACCATGCAAACATCAGGCCTGATTCCCCACAGCCTTCAGTCTTCATATGTGTAAAGAGGGTGTAAAATGCTGCAAAATCAGAATTTCAGAGTCACTTTATGGTCACTTGAGAAGCAGCATGGTCTAGTGGACAGAGCACTAGAACAGGATTCTAGAGACCTGATATGAAATCCTGGCCCTACTGAAATCAATGGGAGCTTTGGCATGGACTTCAGTGAGGCCAGAATGTCACCACTGGGTTCTACTTCCAGCTCTGTCATGGACCTGTGACCTTGGACAACTCACTTTTCCTTACTGAGTTTGTTTCTTCTCCCATATTTTGTCAGTCCTTGCCTATTTAGAAAGTAAGTTCTTCAATGCGAGGACCATCTCTACAGTGTACAGTGCCTAACACAGTGTGGCCTCAATCAATATGTGATACTGTAATATGATTAAGTACATAATGTAAATGACTGCACAAGGGGCAAAGCATTGTGGAAATTCAGGCCCATGGAGTGGACAACTGTCTCATGACTGATTGATTCTTCCATGGCACACTGGGCCTGATTAACCATTGCCTTTCTCCAATGGTTGTCAGTGGTATTACTCCAGGATAAAATTGGAGTAGTTCACTGGTGACTCAGGTCCATTATACCAACCACTGGTCACTACAGCTAGGGTTGCTCTGTGGGCTTGTACTTTATGTTTTATGTTTCCTATGAAGCTCTGGATTTCTTTGGTTCGCTATTATCTTGGACACTTTCCCAAGAGCACAGTATTATCCCCTGACCTTTTCTCAGAGGAAAGCTTGTGTAGAGAAATATGAGTAACTTATTCTGAAACAACTAACCTTAGGGAAAGGTAAAAAGGTGGAATAAATGCAATGGATAGAGGAATGATGCAGAGATAGCTGTATGATGCATGAATAGTGGTCTGCTAAATATAAACCATTCAAATAGTTGTTTAGTAATAGCTTCTGTTGAGGGGACACCTGAATCCTGGAGAATGATGTAATCTCACGGCTGTCTGAGTTGGATGCCATTGATAGACCTATAGGAAAAAGAGTTTCTTTTTTATTATGATGTCTGATAAATATTAGACACCTGAGTCTGAAGTGAAGGCAATATTCAGAATGTTTATGAGTAGTATAATCTTTTAGAGAATATGACAAGCTCAGTGCAGCTATCGACAGTCATGGACTTGGATCCACCAAAGGTAGCTTTAGCTTTTGTGTGTGGAAAGGAGTGGCAGAGGCATGCTTTCTAAATTACATTTGACAGAAACCTGCTGCTATCTGAGTAATTAAAACTGAATCCCCTTCTCTCCTTTCCCTCCCACAGCAATGCTATTTCTATAAGATTAACCCACTACAAGATTTTCTTAGGTGTTCTGTCATCTCTTATTCATTACATTGACACAGATCTTGTGGCTGGGCATTATGCATGGCCATTGTGCCATTTCTTCAAATGATTCAGTAAAGCTTTCCTGGGTTGTATGGTAAATGTTTTTGATGACCTATGAGAGGTGAAAAGAAAAGGAGTACTTGTGGCACCTTAGAGACTAACCAATTTATTTGAGCATAAGCTTTCGTGAGCTACAGCTCACTTCATCGGATGCTGTAGCTCACGAAAGCTTATGCTCAAATAAATTGGTTAGTCTCTAAGGTGCCACACGTACTCCTTTTCTTTTTGCGAATACAGGCTAACACGGCTGCTACTCTGAAACCTATGAGAGGTGAGTTCTCCTTGAATTCTTTTAAGTTCTTATTCTGTCAGCACTTATTCTCTGCTGTTGTGTCTAGCTAGTCACAACATCTCACGCTGGCAGAATGTGATGCATTGCATTTCAATGATGCTGTGAGTAATAATGTGATATGCTGACGCTAGACATCTGGAGAGGTGTGACAAGCACTGCTCATGTGTGAGCTGAGGTTACAATTCCCACGTGTTTAAAAGGACCTGTTAATTTGATGACAGGAGTGGCTTCCAAAAAAACAAGCAATAACAAATAAAAAAGGAAGTTTCACGAATGCCTAGCTTAATCCTCCAAATGGTCACTCATTGGCAGGTTGGTTACTGGAAAGACATGGAGCAGGAAGAAGCGGCAGAAAAAGTCAAAACTGAAGGAAATGAGTCATCCATCATTTTGACAGGATTAGAAGGAAACACATTATATCACCTAACAGTGAGGGCGTACAATGCTGCAGGATATGGACCACCGAGTAGCTCAGTCCGTGCAGCCACCAAGAAATCCCGTAAGTGACCTGGATTCTTTTCTGTGTGTGGAAAAAAGTCTTACCCGCTCTGGATTTCTCTTTAGCTGGGGTATAGAATAAGCAGAGCTGGTATATAGATTTGATTCATGGCTATGCTTCTATGCTTATATCTGAATTTTAAAGTGACATGACAAAATTTGCATTCAGAATAGACAAATGTTATCTTCCTGGAAAACAAGGCTAAGCATTTTTGACAGAAGAGAGATAAAAGGATTCAGGTTAATAAGCTCTATACCATAGCTATTAAAATGACACTCCTGGAGCGAAAACCACCTTATTAGACTCCAGCTAGAGAAGGAATCTGTGAATGCAGCCAACCATAAATGTAATAAAAGATTAAAATGCTCTCCAAAGTTTAAAAAAGCAGAAGTATGTTTAAGTGCATGGTGTCATTTTATTCTTCTTTTTGCCCAGCTCCCAGCCAGGCACCAACCAATATTATGTGGATGCAAGATGGCTCTCATGTGTCTCTGGGATGGGAGCCAGTTAGACCTCTAGCAAATGAATCTGATGTAATGGGATACAAGGTCAGTCTTGGCCCTCTCTCACACATCTTCCAAATTACCCTTTTCTTTCTTGCTTGCTTTCTATGTTGTATAGATCATCTGCAAACTTGTTCCACCCAGATTGTCAAGGTTCCTCCCCCACTCTGAACTCTAGGGTACAGATGTGGGGACCTGCATGAAAAACCTCCTAAGCTTATCTTTACCAGCTTAGGTCAAAACTTCCCCAAGGTACAAAGTATTCCACCCGTGGTCCTTGGAATGGCCGCTACCACCACCAAACTAATACTGGTTACTGGGGAAGAGCTGTTTGGACGCGTCTTTCCCCCCAAAATACTTCCCAAAACCCTGCACCCCACTTCCTGGACAAGGTTTGGTAAAAAGCCTCACCAATTTGCTTAGGTGACTACAGACCCAGACCCTTGGATCTTAAGAACAATGAACAATCCTCCCAACACTTGCACCCCCCCCTTTCCTGGGAAATGTTGGATAAAAAGCCTCACCAATTTGCATAGGTGACCACAGACCCAAACCCTTGGATCTGAGAACAATGAAAAAACATTCAGTTTTTTACAAGAAGACTTTTAATAGAAAATAGAAGTAAATAGAAATGAAGAAATCCCCCCTGTAAAATCAGGATGGTAGATATCTTACAGGGTAATTAGATTCAAAAACATAGAGAACCCCTCTAGGCAAAACCTTAAGTTACAAAAAAGATACACAGACAGAAATAGTTATTCTATTCAGCACAATTCTTTTCTCAGCCATTTAAAGAAATCATAATCTAACACATACCTAGCTAGATTACTTACTAAAAGTTCTAAGACTCCATTCCTGTTCTGTCCCTGGCAAAAGCAGCATACAGACAGACACAGACCCTTTGTTTCTCTCCCTCCTCCCAGCTTTTGAAAGTATCTTGTCTCCTCATTGGTCATTTTGGTCAGGTGCCAGCGAGGTTACCTTTAGCTTCTTAACCCTTTACAGGTGAGAGGAGCTTTCCCCTGGCCAGGAGGAATTTCAAAGGTGTTTACCCTTCCCCTTATATTTATGACACGCCCCCCAAATCTCAGCTAGGGTGAAACACTGGCTGGGATTTCTTCCTGGAGCTCTAGGAAAAACAGAGTTAATAAGACACATGCATCTCTAAATATACTACCAAGTACATAAAGACTAACAATATTTTCCACATCTTAAGGACGATTTTAACCAGTTGATTCTGGGAAACTTTCACGGGAGAGTGCATCAGCCACTTTGTTAGAAGCTCCTGAGATGTGTTGGATGTCGAAATCAAAATCTTGGAGAGCTAAACTCCACCGAAGAAGTTTTTTGTTAGTTTCTTTGACGGTGTGAAGCCACTTCAGTGCAGCATGGTCGGTTTGCAGGTGGAAACGCCGTCCCCAAACATATGGGCGTAGCTTTTCCAGAGCGTAGACAATGGCATAACATTCTTTTTCAGTGACTGACCAGTTGCTTTCCCTCTCAGACAGTTTTTTGCTGAGAAACACTACAGGGTGGAATTCTTGATCAGGTCCTTTCTGCATTAAAACTGCTCCCACACCACGCTCGGATGCATCTGTGGTTACTAGGAACGGTTTGTCAAAGTCTGGGGCCCTTAGTACAGGGTCAGACATGAGTGTCGCTTTAAGCTTGTTAAAGGCCTTCTGACACTTTCCGGTCCACTGAACAGCATTTGGCTGTTTCTTTTTGGTTAGGTCTGTCAGTGGGGCAGCGATTTGGCTGTAGTGCGGTACAAATCGTCTGTAATAACCAGCCAAGCCTAAGAAGGATTGGACCTGTTTCTTTGACTTTGGGACAGGCCACTTTTGGATAGCATCCACTTTGGCCTGTAGGGGGCTGATAGTTCCTTGACCCACCTGGTGTCCAAGGTAAGTCACTCTGTTTAGGCCTATTTGACACTTCTTAGCCTTAACAGTTAGTCCTGCCTCCCTTATGCGCTCAAGGACTTTTTGTAGATGTTCCAGGTGGTCTGCCCAGGAATCCGAAAATATGGCCACATCATCAAGGTAGGCGACTGCATATTCTCCTAATCCCGCTAGGAGACCATCTACAAGTCTTTGGAAAGTGGCGGGTGCATTTCGCAGCCCGAAAGGGAGTACATTAAATTCATACAGCCCGAGATGTGTGATGAAGGCTGACCTTTCCTTGGCAGATTCATCTAGCGGTACCTGCCAGTACCCCTTTGTTAAGTCCAAGGTAGAGATGAACTGGGCCCGTCCCAGTTTCTCTAACAGTTCATCTGTGCGTGGCATTGGATAGTTGTCTGGGCGAGTTACAGCATTTAGCTTACGGTAGTCCACGCAAAAACGTATTTCCCCATCTGGTTTGGGAACTAGAACCACTGGAGATGCCCATGCACTTTCAGAGGGGCGGATTACACCCATCTGTAACATATCCTGGATCTCCCGTTCTATAGCAGTTTTAGCTTGAGGAGACACCCGGTAAGGTTGGACCCTAATTGGGTGAGCATTACCTGTGTCAATGGAGTGGTATGCCCGTTCAGTCAGTCCTGGGGTGGCTGAGAACGTTGGCGCGTAGCTAGTGCACAGCTCCTGGATCTGCTGTCGCTGCATACGCCCAAGGGTCATGGAGAGGTTCACCTCTTCCACACCACCAGCACATTTCCCTTCGTAGTAGACACCTTCAGGCCACTCAGCATCATCTTCTCCCTGGGCTGTAAACTGACAAACCTTTAATTCTCTGGAATAAAAGGGCTTTAGAGAATTAATATGGTACACCTTAGGCTTTCGGTTGGAGGTGGGGAATGCTATGAGATAATTAACAGCTCCCAGGCGCTCCTGGACCGTGAATGGCCCTTCCCACGATGCTTCCATTTTATGGGCCTGGAGCGCCCTTAAGACCATGACCTGGTTTCCTACTTTGAAGGAACGCTCTCTGGCATGTTTATCATACCAGGCTTTTTGCTCTTTTTGAGCATCCTGTAAGTTTTCTTTAGCAAGGGCTAAAGAGGTTCGGAGGGTGTTTTGTAGGTTGGTTACAAAGTCCAGAATGTTAGTTCCTGGAGAAGGTGTAAATCCCTCCCATTGCTGCTTCACCAACTGCAATGGCCCCTTAACCTCACGGCCATATACAAGTTCAAATGGGGAAAACCCTAAACTGGGATGTGGTACAGCTCTGTAGGCAAAGAGCAACTGCTGCAACACTAGGTCCCAATCATTGGAGTGCTCATTTACGAATTTACGTATCATGGCCCCCAAAGTTCCATTAAACTTCTCCACCATGCCATTTGTTTGATGGTGGTAAGGAGTGGCAACCAAGTGATTTACCCCATGAGCTTCCCAAAGGTTTTTCATAGTTCCTGCCAGGAAATTAGTCCCTGCATCTGTGAGGATGTCGGAGGGCCAACCTACCCTGGCAAAAATGTCTGCTAGTGCCTGGCATACACTTTTAGCCCTGGTGTTGCTTAGAGCTACTGCTTCCGGCCATCGGGTGGCAAAATCCATGAAAGTCAGTATGTACTGCTTTCCTCTGGCTGTCTTTTTCGGAAAAGGACCCAGAATATCCACAGCTACTCGCTGAAATGGAACTTCAATGATGGGGAGTGGTTGTAGAGGGGCTTTGACCTGGTCTTGGGGTTTTCCCACTCTTTGGCACACCTCACAAGACTGGACATAGGTAGAAACATCCTTGCCCATTCCCTCCCAGTGGAATGACCCCCCCAAACGGTCTTTGGTCCTGTTCACCCCAGCATGGCCACTAGGGTGATCGTGGGCTAAGCTCAAGAGCTTAGCCCGGTATTTAGTTGGAACTACCAACTGTCTCTGAGGATGCCAGTCTTCCTGGTGTCCACCAGAAAGAGTTTCCTTGTATAAAAGTCCTCTTTCTACAACAAACCTGGATCGATTAGAAGAGCTGAGAGGCGGTGGGTTGCTCCGTGCCGCTGTCCAAGCTCTCTGGAGGCTTTCATCCGCTTCCTGTTCGGTCTGGAACTGTTCCCTTGATGCTGGAGACATCAGTCCCTCATTGGATTGTGGACCTAGGCTTGGTCCCTCTGGAAGCAATATAGGGGATGGAGCTGTTTCTGTTGACTGTGAACCGCTCTCCGCTGGTGCACTATGTTGGGATTCAGGCTCCGGCTGAGCCTCTTGTGTAGGGTTATCGGCTGCTGCCAGTTCAGGTTCAGTGGGGCCCTCTGGTGTTGAGGTTGCAAGTACTGGATTCAGTGCTGACACAGGGTCTGGTGTTGGTTGTTCGGCTGGTTCCGGTTCTGGGACTGGTTCCGTCTGGGTCTCTGGGACTGGATCCACTACTGCTGTTGCAGACATTGGCCTAAGGTCCAGGTCCATCACCTCTGACTGGGTCCTGATAGCAGTTTCCGGAACAGAGCTAGGCCTCACGGCTTGTTTAGCCTGGCTGCGGGTGACCGTTCCCACCCTCTTGGCCTGCTTCACATGATTGGCCAAGTCTTCCCCCAACAGCATGGGGATGGGATAATCATCATAGACTGCAAAAGTCCACATTCCTGACCAGCCCTTGTACTGGACAGGCAACTTGGCTGTAGGCAAATTGAAAGAGTTGGACTTGAAGGGTTGAATCGTCACTTGGATCTCTGGGTTGATTAAATTGGGGTCCACTAAGGAAGCATGGATAGCTGACACTTGTGCTCCGGTGTCCCTCCACGCGGTGACCTTCTTCCCGCCCACACTCACAGTTTCCCTCCGCTCTAAGGGTATCTGGGAAGTATCTGGGCCTGTGGACCTCTGGTGTGATTCCGGTGCAATGAACTGTAATCTGTTGGGGTTCTTGGGGCAGTTGGCCTTTACATGCCCCAGCTCGTTACATTTAAAACATCGTCCAGCTGACGGGTCACTGGGGCGAGGAGGGTTGCTGGAGAACGGGGTGGCAGGACGATAAGGGGTCTGGAGGGTTCTTTGGGAGGTAGGTGGGGCCTTGGGCGGCCCCCGGTAATAGGGTGTGGTCTGGGGTGGTCCCTTCTGGTCTCCGCTCCAACTGCGACCAGTTTTCTTCTTCTCTGCCACCTCCACCCATCTGGCTCCAATCTCTCCTGCCTCGATTACAGTTTTGGGTTTCCCATCTAGGATGTATCTTTCTATTTCCTCAGGAACACCCTCTAAGAACTGTTCCATTTGCATTAGGAAGGGCAAATTTACTGGAGATTCAACACTTGCTCCTGATATCCAGGCATCCCAATGTTTCACAATGTGGTAGGCATGTCGGGTAAATGACATGTCTGGTTTCCACCTTAGGGCTCTGAACCTCCGACGAGACTGCTCGGGTGTTATCCCCATTCTGACTCTCGCCTTGGATTTAAACAGTTCATACTTGTTCATGTGTTCTTTAGGCATTTCAGCTGCCACCTCAGCTAAAGGTCCACTGAGCTGCGGCCTCAGCTCTACCATGTACTGGTCAGTAGAGAGGTTGTATCCAAGGCAGGCCCTTTCGAAGTTTTCTAGGAAGGCCTCAGTATCATCGCCTGCCTTGTAGGTGGGGAACTTTCTGGGATGGGAAGTGGTACTTGGAGAAGGATTACTAGGGTTTGTTGGGATATTCTGCTGAGCCTTTATCTTCTCCATCTCCTCCACATACTTCCTCTCTTTTTCCTTCTCCTCCAGTTCTTTGTCCCTCGCTTCCATAGCTCTCCTGTGAGCAGCCGCTTGGTGTTGTTCTGCCTCCCTTTCTTGTTCCTTCTTCAGCCGCATGAGTTCTATCTGTCTTTCATGTTCCCTTTGTCTTTCCTCAGCCTGAAATTTGGCTAATTCCAGCTGTAGTCGAGCTGAGGATTTGGTCATTCTAACCTCTCTGTTTTTAACTAACTTTACACCCGAGGTTTAGAAATAAACAAACAAAACTTGGCTGTAAAATTTTGCTGTGCTGGAATAGAATACCTATTCTCTGATAGTGATTGTCAGCCTACAGAAAAAGACAATTCCCTTGTCTCTGTTCTGGGCCCAACTTAAAGCAAAAAACCTCCAAACTACTTGGAAACCTGCTTACCCAGCCCAAAGAAAAAGCAAATGGGTAGAACACACACCCCCTATTTACTTTTAGGAAGAAAAGAAAAAAAAAACCTCTGGGTTGGAAGACTGTGAATTTCCCTGCAGGAGTTAAGTACCCTGCCTCCAGGCAAAGAAAACCTGCAATTCACAAGATAATCCCCTTTTGTCTCTGCTTGGCCACAAAGCAGGGAAAACCCAAGATGCTTTCAGTTTCAAAGCTTTCTGGACTTCCTTTCCAAAGGAAAAAATAATTTCTTTTTAAAATCTGTATTTCTAGTTCAAAAAATCTCAACTGGATCTCAAAATGATTTCAGGTTAATCCCACCACTATGCCACCATGTCAAGGTTCCTCCCCCACTCTGAACTCTAGGGTACAGATGTGGGGACCTGCATGAAAAACCTCCTAAGCTTATCTTTACCAGCTTAGGTCAAAACTTCCCCAAGGTACAAAGTATTCCACCCGTGGTCCTTGGAATGGCCGCTACCACCACCAAACTAATACTGGTTACTGGGGAAGAGCTGTTTGGACGCGTCTTTCCCCCCAAAATACTTCCCAAAACCCTGCACCCCACTTCCTGGACAAGGTTTGGTAAAAAGCCTCACCAATTTGCTTAGGTGACTACAGACCCAGACCCTTGGATCTTAAGAACAATGAACAATCCTCCCAACACTTGCACCCCCCCCTTTCCTGGGAAATGTTGGATAAAAAGCCTCACCAATTTGCATAGGTGACCACAGACCCAAACCCTTGGATCTGAGAACAATGAAAAAACATTCAGTTTTTTACAAGAAGACTTTTAATAGAAAATAGAAGTAAATAGAAATGAAGAAATCCCCCCTGTAAAATCAGGATGGTAGATATCTTACAGGGTAATTAGATTCAAAAACATAGAGAACCCCTCTAGGCAAAACCTTAAGTTACAAAAAAGATACACAGACAGAAATAGTTATTCTATTCAGCACAATTCTTTTCTCAGCCATTTAAAGAAATCATAATCTAACACATACCTAGCTAGATTACTTACTAAAAGTTCTAAGACTCCATTCCTGTTCTGTCCCTGGCAAAAGCAGCATACAGACAGACACAGACCCTTTGTTTCTCTCCCTCCTCCCAGCTTTTGAAAGTATCTTGTCTCCTCATTGGTCATTTTGGTCAGGTGCCAGCGAGGTTACCTTTAGCTTCTTAACCCTTTACAGGTGAGAGGAGCTTTCCCCTGGCCAGGAGGAATTTCAAAGGTGTTTACCCTTCCCCTTATATTTATGACACAGATATATATATAAAAAGCATTGAAAAGAACTAAATGTCCCAGTACTTCTCTATGTTGTATTTTCCAAATGGTGATTGTCAACTGCTTATTATAAACTGAGAATGCACCTTCTGAGGTGATTACTCCATCACATCTGGTCCAGAAGTGGCTATTAATAAGACAAGCCTGCAGTGAAATAAATGATAACACTTAAATTTAATTGTGTTTGCAGTAGGATTTAGAGAAATGCAGAAGGATAAAGCGTCTTCAATAGCATTAAAATTAGAGCAGAAGTACAAATATTGAGAGTTGTTATGAGTATGTTGGTGGTATTCAGCAATCTGTGACTGTAACATCTGGCATTTTAAGTTTTTGAAGTTTTAAAGAGTGAAAGCTGAAAAGAGCCATAAGTAACACATAATATAAAATGGGAAAATCATAGGAATCCAGTACAGTCTTTTAAAGCAAAACAAAAATTTATATATATGTGTATGTGTGTGTATTCTTCTTTATAATTATATTTTGAAACATACATATATGCATGTATACATACATAATTATACCTATAGAATAAAGTGCCTGGTATTCTCTGTATCACTGCAAATATCGTATCAGGAAAGTGTAAATTGGTTTGGATCAAGTAGAAACTACCTTAACCTTTATCAAAATGTTTGAGGTTCAAAAAAAGTTCAGGTAACTTCTTTACATTTTCTCTAACCTTGCCAGTTTTGTCTGGGAATAGAAGTCTACATACTGAAATGCTGCAACGACAGCTACGTATGCACTTGTATTGCTCACTGTACCAAGACAAGGGTGCACTGAGTTTTACAAGGGGGGGCCAAATCCTCAGTTCAGCTAGTTGGCTGGTTTACACCTGATGAGGCTCTACTTCAGAGTATCTTCATTCAGTTTGAAGCTGGATACCCAGAAGATCTGGATATCCATGTGAATTTTTTGATACGTATCTGAATCTAACTTTACTCTAAAAATATTTTTGAAGTTCGCTTTCACTTCAGTTAGTGTCTGTGTGTTTACTCCAAACTGGAGGACAAATACTGAATCTTCATATTTCAATAGCCAGCCGTTCCAAGTGAATGGAGTCTTTCCATTGATTTCAATGGACTTTGAATTGGGCTCTGTCTTTGACAGTATTTTGAAAAAAACTTCAGAAAAAAGAAAGACCAAGTTCTCTATTTAAAGATGAAGCATCAAATCCTCCAGTCCTTCCTCTAGTCCTTTCTCACACAAAGTACTTTTTGCCTTCAATGGCAATTTTGCCTGAGTAAAGAGTCCAGTATTTAACCTAAGATTATTGTAGTGATTCTAAAGCTCCTGTATCATCCATAGGTCTTGTTTAGGCAAGAAGGCCACAGCAATAGTCAAGTAATTGAAACACAGAAAACCTCTGCAGTGGTACTTCTTCCTGATGTTGGTGTCTATATCATAGAGGTTTGTGCAGTCAGTGAAGGAGGGGATGGGACAGCCAGCTCCCAAATCAGGGTACCGTCTTTTTCAGGTAAGTTCATGATTATATTTTGAATACAGGCCTGTCATATTCTTAAAATGACACCATACTACACTTAATTAATACATATTAACTTCAATGGATAATATAGTTATTAGATAAAGTCATTGGTTAAATGATTCCGTTTCAGAGCTACTGAGTAATTGAATATACAACTAAGAAGACCAAACAGGATTATGGGTGTGTACTTGTTAAGTAAGTGCAAAGCCAGCCTTAGGGTTGGGCAGGCTGGGCCGCCACCCAGGGCATGGTACTCAAGGGGGCACTATGTTGGTACGCCCACCCATGTGTCCTACCAACAGCCAGGGCAGCATCTGGAGAGGAGGGACAGACCAAGCTTCAGGGGTGGCAGCTGGACCAGCCAGGTAACTCCTCTGAAGCGGGGGTGCCCCTCCTCCCTCGCTGCCCTGCTCCACTGCCATCTGCAGCCACTGCTGATCCTGCCTCCCGTCTACCCTCAGCCCATGGAGCCATCCCTAGCCAAGCTCGGAACCTTGAGCCCCCTGTTTGCTGTGCCGGAGGGGGAGTGGGGGGGCCCGCTGATGTTGAGGTGTCCCTCTCCCCCTACCTGGTCTCTGCTGAGCTGGGGTGGGAGCCAGGGGGAGCATGTCTGTGCTGGCACCTGTGAGTTGGCGCTGAATGGTATTCTCAGAGAGACAGCGCACGGTCACACTCACTCAGGCACACACACTCTCCCCCCAACACACGCTCTTTCTCTCTCTCACACACACACACACACACACTCTCTCCCTAACATACACACATTCCCCAACACATGCTCTCTCTCTCACACACGCACACATTCCCCCAACACACACACACACTCTCACACACACACACACCCCAAAACTCAGAGCTGGGCGCCTAGCCAGCACCAGCCACCCAACCAGTGCTTAATTTGTGTTGAGGCTGAGCCCCTGTACCTCTTTCAGTACAAATTAAGCACTGGGGAGAGGCAGCAGGTGATTGGGGGGAGCCCGCAGGGGTTGGGGCGATGGGGGACTGGAGCGCCTGTGGGGGCCAAAGGCACCAAAATACAAGTTCTCCTGGGGCACCATTTTCCCTAAGGCCGGACCTGACTAAGTGTATTCACCAGGGGACATTGGCTACAAATATATTTTCCCTATTGAAGCCTACACATGAAGATAAATCTGTCACATAGTATGTATGAGATAGTGTATCAGAACCAAGTACCAAATACTGTGAAGAGCTATAGAGATTAATAAGACAGGAATTTTTCAGCTTGGAAAAGAGATGACTAAGGGAGAATATGATAGAGGTCTATAAAATCATGAATGGTGTAGAGAAAGAAAATAAGAAAGTGTTATTTACTCCTCATAACACAAAAACTAGGGGTCACCAAATTAAATTAATAGGCAGCAGGCTTAAAAGAAACAAAAGGAAGAATTTCTTCACACAGTGCACAGTCAACCTGTGTAACTCTTTGCCAGAGGATACAATGAAGGCCAAGACTGTAACAGGGTTCAAAAAAGAACTAGATAAATTTATGGAGGATAGGTCCATAAATGGATATTAGCCAGGATGGGCCAGGATGGTGTCCCTCGTCTGTTTGCCAGACGCTGGGAATGGGTGACAGGGGATGGATCACTTGATGATTACCTGTTCTGTTCATTCCCTCTGGGACACCTGGCATTGGCCGCTGTCAGAAGACAGAATACTGGGCTCGATAGACCTTTGGTCTGACCCAGTGTGGCCGTTCTTATGTTCTTATCATCTCACTTCAGTGAAAAGTTCATGCACATTCAGGAAGGCTTCACATATAACCTGGATCTGCCCCATCTGCACCGACCACTCCACCTGCACCCACCCACCTGCATTCACGGAGTTCAGTACTTTGACTTATCAAAACGTTCTTCACACCCTAATGGAATCACGACCCAAGACTTATGAATCTGACCCAGGCCCTTCCTGACTTGTAAAAAAGTTGTGAGCAACTAGTGCCATGTCTCACTGAAATAATCTATGCCTCATTCAGGGATGGAGTCTCCCCTTCCTCCTTCAAACACCCAATAATCCGACCAACACCAAAGAAACCCACCCTGGACGCTTCAGTTCTACCCAACTTTTACCCAGGACCAAACCTCCTGTTCCTGACCAAGCTCATAGATAAGCTAGCTAAAGGCCAGCTTCAGGTTCATCTAATTGAAACTAGTGTCCTGGACCTGGTACAATATGGATTCAGGCCAGGACATGGGATGAAAACAGCTTTAGTGGCATTAATGAATGTCTGTCAATGGATAGAGAACAGACATCCATTCTCATCCTCCTGGACCTCTCTGCAGTGTTGACACTGTCAGGCATGAGATACTGCTGTCTCACCTGACAGAGGTGACAGGGGTCCAAAGTAATATGCTAAAATGGTTAGAATAATTACTGGAGGGATGCCTCCAACTAGTAGTGATGGAAAACTGCAACTTCACAAATAGACCCCTCAATTGTGGAATCCCAAAAGGATCAGTTCTCTCGCTGGTCCTATTTAGCATCTAAATATAGACACTAGATTAATTGGTCAGACAACTACATATGCCAGCAGTATGCAAATGAGACACAGCTCTTCCTGTCCTACACCACATACCACTACCATCAAGAAGGCTCAGTGTTTGGATGAGATTAGTTTATGGATGAAGAACTGCTGATTGAAGTTGAACCCAAGCAAGACAAGGGTTATGATAGTGGATAGAGGAAAGCATTTTGGAGAGTTTGCAGCAACAGTGCTGACTCCCTTGATTGATGGTACCACCTACAACTGGTCAATTCAGTCCACAATTTAAGGAGTTCTCTTGTATTCCTTACTAACACTGAGCTCTCACAGAGCAACATCTACCATCTCTGGTGGGCTATGACACTCCATCCTACCCTGGAAGGCAATGAAATGGCCTCAATTATTGAAGTCTTCATTACCTCATGGCTGGATGACAGCAACGTGATATTTCTGGACATAAAGCTTTCAACTGGGGCTGAATGCTATTGTACATCTCCTCAGCAATACCGGCTACAGAAAACACATCAAGCCTTTCCTTTGCTCTCTACTGTGGCTTCCTATAGAATTTTGAATCAAGTTCAAGATTTTAGTCCTTATCTTCAAAGACCTCAATGGCCTGAGTCCAGAATATGTAAAAGACTGCCGAAAGCTCCAGGATGAAGACTGTGGCACTAATAAAATGGCTGTGAAATGTGCTCCTATAGGAACTAAGGACCATGACTAACTACACCACCTTCCTCTCCAAGTGCAGGTCCCATTTCTTTGACCTTGCCTTCTTGAGCATAAACATATAGCAACGTGTATAAATATATATTCAGAAAATTTTCCAAAACACTCCACTGCACACGTCTCCCCATTGCAAGAGGATAAGCGAACAATGACAATACTGACAATTCTCCAGACATAGCATGTAACCTTGAGTTTACAGATTCATTAAAAATCCTTGCTATGGGGCTTGCAATTTCATGTGCCAGTTCCTTTAATATTCTTGGGTGGAGATTATCAGGCCTTCTGATTTGATCCCATTAGGCTGTTTGAGTTTGGCTTCCACCTTAGATGTTGTAATTTCTACTATCATATTCTTCTCATTAACCACCATTCCACTTCCCCAAGCTCCTGATTATCCTTATTAAAACTGAGGCAATGTATTCATTTAGAGGTTAAGCCATACATAGGATTATTTTTAATTTCCACCCATCCTCAGTGCTTAGTGGTCCCACTTCTTCTTTCCTTATTTTCCTTTTATTTAAAAGGCTAAGAAACTTTTACTATTGGTTTTAAATGCCTTTGCAAAATCCAGCTTTCCTTGGCTTTTGGCAGTACTTACTTGATCCCTACGCTTTCTGACCTCCAAGAGGTAGCTTTCCTTGCTGATCCTGCCCATCTTCCATTCATTGTAGGCTGTCAGCTTTCTCTTAATAACCTGTTTGAGATGCTGGGTCAGCCAGTTTAGTCTGCAACTCTTCTTTGTGAGTTTTTTCCCCTTGCTTGGGATGCAGGCTTCAGATCATTTCTGTAACTTTGACTTTAAGTAATTCCAAACCTCCTGCACATTCATATCCTGGAGTTTTTTCAGTCCAGTCAATTCCCTAATTCCCTTAATTGTTTTAAGTTTGCCATTTTAAAATCAAGAACCCTAGTTGCAGACCTATTTTTGTTTATCCTTCCATTTAGTTTAAACTGAATTAACTCATGATCACTCAATCCAAGACTGTTCTCTATAACCAGTTTTTCTGTGTGGTCCTTGCTACTTACCAATACTAAATCTAAAATGGCATCACCTGAGGACTGCCTGCTTCTCAGGTGCAAGATAAAGGCAAAGTTCCAGTTGGTATGAGGAAAAGGGAGACTTATCTGAGGAAGAAAAAAAAACAGCTGTCTGTTAGGGAGTAGGAAAAGATTTAAGAACACGTCAAGATGGACAACATTTGTGTATTAGTCGATATTTTGAAGAGGTTAGGGGCTCCTTGGCAAGAGAAATCTGACTTCCAGCCTCTTCATCACAAAGAGCAGAATGAAAATATATCTGAAAATATATGATAGGAGTTGACTTTTTGAGCAAATATGGCTGGCAGACCCTGGCACGCTCACGAGTGAGCTCCAGTTTTCGTCATGTTCTGACATTATTTCAATTTAGTATTGTAGTCAAAGAGCTTGGACTCTGATATGCAAAGAAATGTATATTAACTTAAACTGTGATCCCTTCCTCATTCACAAATTTGCAGCCTCTTAGTAAAACCACTTGCAATTTTTCATGCATAGTAAAAAAATAGAATAAAGTAATTTTACCATATCTTAAAATAATATAAAACTGGTGGGTTATATTAGTCTCACAAGAATATAGGACCTTGTGTTGTTCTCACACATTTATGAAAGCTCTATGGCTTCAGTGGAATTCCTCCTGATTCACACTGGTGAAACTCAGAGCAGAAACACGCCTACAGTGTTCCTGTTGAAAACTGGTGTCAGTGTAAGGAATGAGATCACTGAGCACTTTATACCAACACTTTTCCACCAATATTGTCACATTTTCTTGGGAACAAACAGTCCCTAGTTTAAAAGGCAACTAGCCGTGAACAATTATTATAGCCAGATCCTCAGCTAGTATAAATTGCAATGAAATTCCATCAACTGAAATAACCTGAGGATCTGGGTCCATCCTCTCTTAGACAGAAGCACATACCAGGACTTTAATGTAATTATTACTATCATTCTCATGATAAATATATTTATGGCAATATTCTTCAGTAAAATCCCATAAACTGAAATAGTGTCATCAGAGTACATTCATTTCTCCAAACTGATCGCTACTGTGACCAACACACAAAAGAAACTAATTTATTTTTTTCCTCCTAATATGCACATAAAGGCAGTCAAATGGTAGGAGTCCAGTAACAATTATGGATGAACGTTTGGTAACCGCAGGTGAAATGGTAACTTGGAAATGTATTGTTTTCCTTTATACTTGTCTGGCCATTATGAAATGAGTGGTGCCATACATCAGGATTCTAACTCCACAGAACTACAGATTCTCTTAAATTCAGTACATATGAAGGGAAAGGTCCTGTATCTCATTTTTACTCATTTTGTTGACAGCTTCTAAATAGAATAATAGAATCATGGAATAGTAAGACTGGAAGGGACCTTGAGAGGTCTTTTAGTTCAGTCCCACACAGGGCACAAGGCAGGACTAAGTATTTTCTAGACCACCCTTTACAGGTGTTTGTCTAATCTAAATCTCCAATGACGGAGAGTCCAAATACTCCACAGGCAATTTATTCCAGTGCTTAACTACTCTGACAGTTAGGAAGTTTTTTCTAAAATCCAACCTTAACCACCCTTGCAGCAATTTAAGCTTCTTATCCTGTCCTCAGAGGTTAAAGAGAATAATTGTTTCCCTCCTCCATGCAACAATGTTTTATGTCCCCCACCCCAGTCTTCTCTTCTCCAAACAAACCCAGTTTTTTCAGTCTGCCCTCCTAGGTCATGTTTTCTGGAGCTTTGATAATTTTTGTTGCTCTTCTCTAGACTTTCTCCAATTTGTCCTCATCTTTTCTGAAATGTGACACCCAGAACTGGACACAGTACTCCAACTGAAGCCAAATCAGCGTGGAGAGCAACATTAGAATTACTTCTCGTGTCTTGCTTACAACACTCCTGCTCATACAGCCCAGAATGATGTTTGCTTTCTTTGCAACAGTGTTACACTATTGACTCATATTTAGCTAAGAACCCCAGATCCCTTTCTGCAGTTCTCCTTCCTAGGCAGTCATTTCCCATTTTGTATGTATGCAACTGATTGTTCCTTCCTAAGTGGAGTACTTTGCATTTGTCCTTATTGAATTTCATCCTATTTACTTCTGACCATTTCGCCAGTTTGTCCAGATAATTTTGAATCTTAATCCTATCCTCCAAAGCACTTGCAACCCCTCCCAGCTTGGTACTGTCTTCAAACTTTATATGTGTACTCTCTATGCCATTATCTAAATCATTGATGAAGATATTGAACAGAACTGGACCTAGAACTGATCCCTGCAGGACCCCACTCATTATGCCCTTCCAGCTTGACTGTAAACCACTGATAACTACTCTCTGGAAATGGTTTTCCAACCACTTATGCACCCAACTTATAGTAGCTCCATCTAGGTTATTTCCCTAGTTTGTTTATGAGAAGGTCATGTGAGACAGTATCAAAAGCCTTACTAAAGTCAAGATATACCACATCTACCACTCCCCCCCACCCCATACACAAGGCTTGTTACCCTGTCAAAGAAAGCTATTATGTTGGTTTGACATGATTTGTTCTTGACAAATATGGAAAGAACAGTTTATTCCATTTGTTCCCTGTTTGTTTTTGTTTTTCATTTCAGGTGGAAAAGTTACAAGCTCTCAATCCACTTTACATGCTCTCTCTACGTCCTCGTCATCTGTAACATTGCTCTTGGCACTGATGGTCCCTTCCACCTCATGGTGAAGACTGCAGACCTTTTTTTTTTTTTCATTGTTTGTTTGCTTTAGCTTGATAACACCAATGGATGGAGCTTTATGTTCATGAAGAAGCTGGAACCCTAAGCAAATGCCTAAAGACCCATAGAAATACACATGGTGCACTTAGAGGAGTGTTGAAAAAATGATAAATGATTCATCAGGTTTTTCTCTTCAGTTTTTGTAGATGTCCTCTCTTTGGGGAGGGGACACTTACTGGCCCAACAAAAATATGCAGATTGTATGTAATAAACTTTTGTAAGCAAATGTAATTTCTGTCAAATGTACTTTACTTTTTTAATATGTTTAAATTTGGTGATCCCCAGTTGTGTACCATTAGTTGTTTAAATAGTGGTGTCTAGTAGAGTACATTGGTTTTGTTTGGAATTTTTTTTTTAATGAGTGAAGTTTGAAAAGGACTTTGAAGCTAGTGCTTTTGTTGCTTCCCCTAAGGCTGGCTGCTCACAGTGACAAGGCAGTAGGAGAGAAGAAAAAGTTCAGTTATATGCCCACTGGAAAGTACAGGAAATATTTTCTGGAAAATGTATGAATACATATGGAATTAGCAAAATTTGTCAATCTGATGTTTTGAAAGCACCCCCAGAGAAAGAGAACAGAGCAGAGAAGAAGCCATTAATTTTATTGCAAGGTAAACTGGAAATGACTGAACACAAACTTAAAAGGAAATAAATGCTATTGTTTTTCATCAAATATTGTATAATTTAACTGCAGAGGAAGTAAATGTTTATTTTGAATAGAAAAATAAATAGTCTAAATTCATTAACAGTGCATATAGCAGTTAAACCACCACTGGGCATTTAATCATAACATACAGTAGTTGCTAAATGGGCAAATAAAAGGAATGCAAGGAGACAAATCTGCTTTTTTCCTGTCAGTCTTAGACTTATTTTTTTAGTCCATTTTTGTATGGTACTGTACTTTATATATTTGGTAATTAAGCTAAAGCTGAAATATATAAGAATGCATATCATGGAGAGAGAGTAATATTTCATGGACTGTAGTCATGCAAACATGCAGAGTTCAATTAGAATGTGCTTCGAGGAATGTGGTGTCCCAAATGACACTTGGATAAATAAGAATTATCAAGCAAGGTTTCCAGTTGGCAAGGCTACTGGACGTTCTTCTAGAGCTCACCAGATAGAGATTGGTTTTATAGGGACTGTGTGCTAACAGCTTTAATCCCAGCCATTATTCTGCTGTATCAGTCTTTTCTCCATTCTGTAATCAGTTAGGAGGAGTTCCCATTCTAGATCTAAAGGCCTTTCCTCATGCTAGCACCTAAGCCAAAATGACCCCTAGTGTATATGGAGTGTGTGTGCATTTGTACAGTGTGGTGTGTGTGATGTTCTCAGCAAGGGGACTTTTTACTACCGTGTTTGTAGGGACTGTGCCCAGTATGACCTTTACCTTGTTTGCGGTAATCAAGTGTGTTGTGCTCAAATCTTTTTATTGGGAAAGTCCTGGTAGCATAACTCGGATAGCTGATTCTCTAACTCTTTTCAAAGAGATCTAATTCAGGCACTGGGTTTTCTAACAAAAATTCTATCACTTTGCTTGCTTGTCAGCACATTCCAAATGTGCCATTTCTTACGCCTTTAAAATAACGGCCAGGGAAGCACCATAGCAGAGCAGATACTCAAAAGTTGTACAAAACTGGATGAAAGATAGATTTTCATTTTTTTATCTTTCTGAACATTTTACAAAAATATTTTTTCAAAGGCCATTAGAATCATTTTCTTTATACCCACTGAGAATTTTAAAGATGCTATTCAGATCACCCCAGAACCAGGTTTTAAAGACTCTTAGTCACCATATTGCTAGGAGAGCAACGATAAGACAAGTATCTGAGAACCAAAAGTTTTGAGATAAAAGACAAGAAAAGGACTTCCTTGAACAACTTCTTCTGAAATAACAGTTTGTGGTCAAAGAAGCGGGGATGGAATAGATTGCATGCAGTGAACATTGGCTTCTCTGCTATTGCTGATAGAGCAAGTTGAAACAAAGCAAATACCTGCTATGGTTTGCAAAACAGAAGCATTTTCATTATGCAAGAGAGCTTGCATGACCAGGCTTATGTTTCTAAAGAAAAATCAGCATCAATAATGAACCAGAACCAGTGCAGTTCAATCAGGGGTATTCATAATCAAAGAAGTTACCGTCACCATTGGTGGCATTCTAGTCAAACAAATTTCTGAATACACTAAATGGATATGTTTGATGACAAGTATCAAAGTCTAGTGTGGATAAATAGATATAAGTACATCTACTTATATCTGGATTAGTAGCATCAAAATAGCGGTGGAAATATGGAACACACCTTCAGGTCATGTAATTGTACTGCAGGGACACAAGGGGATATGTTTTATAGTCAACAGGAACAGAATATGTATTTTGCATCTTAAATATATTAATAAACATGTTTTAAATGTTTAAGTATCTATGTATTACATATTTGTTACTTTGCAGAAGGCAATGTTTCCTTATCATGATACATTAATTTTTAGCTGCGAAAAGTTTTCTTTTTTTTCTTGAATGAGCTTGTAACAGGGCAGTCACTAAAAAGACTGTATTTTTGTATAACACTGCAAGAGCTGTTTTGAAAATAAAATGAAAAAATGAATCAAAGAAATTTTGTTTGCAGCCCAAAACAACGTTACTGTCATGGCCCATCTCAAAATTTTAGCTATATTGTATACAATCTGTATATAAACTATATATAATGGTATATACTATGTGAAAGACACAGTAAAAATAATAGGTCCTGTGTACTGTTCTTGTAACATTAGACCTTTTTAATAAATAATTCTCTTTTTATTGACTTTTATCTTATGTCCTATCAGCGTCGGAATAGTATTTATTCAGGATAGAATGCCAGTAATAGTGTGGATTCTAACAAGCACACTCACTTGTTCCACATGTCTTTCGAGAAGAAAATAGGAATCAACCGTAGTACATCTGGAAAATCTGACCAGCAAAATCAAAAGATTTTTTTTGATATGGAGCCTTTATCATTTCAAGCATATGTTAATTTCTTCTGGGATGGTGTAACCTTTGTATTTAAATACCAAAAAATACATGTAAAGCTACATCAAAAATCAAACAAGTAAAATAAGAGCTGTACCTACCAAACATTACAAAAAGAATTTGTACTGGAAATTAGATTCCCTGAGACACAGTTTTTCTCTCCTTTGTTTTTTTAACTCATGAAAAAGAGGTAAGTTATAAGGAAGCCACCAAACGGGATTCCAAGCATACCGAAACATGAAACATTTCTGGACAACTTTGGCATGTACATCAGGCTTTGAGGTGTCACAAATACCCCTTCGGCACACAGGCACAGAGGTGTCTCAATCTTTTCATGTTACATTGAAGAGCCTACTTGTTTTGTCTTACACTTGAAATATTCTATGTGAAAAAAAGCAGAAAAAGTTAAAAAAAAAATTGTCTTTTATTGAAAAAAAAAATGTAATTATGAAAGACCTCAAGTGCTTCTGTACAATTATAGCATGTCCTCTGCCTTTTGATCATTTGATATAGGTTTGTTTTTTAATTAACTTCAATCATTGCTTTAGAAATAGGCTTGACAGAATTTGATTTTTTTTTTTATCATTTCAACATCTATTGCTGTCTGTTTTTAAGCATTTTTTTTCAATTTGTATTGATTTACATCTTCACAGTTGCAGGAAATTGGGGTAGTATGGACAATCATCCTTTAATGACAGTAGATATTGAGATTCAAAAAGTTAAAGCTCTGTAACTGTTAAAATAAATAAAACAAATACCCTTAAATCAAGCAACATTTTTATTACTTTGCCGATCTGTAATTTCAATTATGATTTGTTGGTTTGTGTGTGGATAGTGAATTTGACATTTTAGCTACATTTACCAATAAAAATCTAATCCTTCCAAGCCTCTTTATGAAATACATATTGATAAGGGTACATGACTTTGCAGCATAATAATAAGTCAAAAAAACCATTCTGGAAATAAAAATAGATTGTTACAGCCACCATTTGAACTGAGATTTCAATTGCAAAATGACTATTACTTAAATAACATATTATATCAGGACTGTCATTAAATTAGCTATGAATGTCACAGAAAGCTGTAATGACCTGGTTTTGCTGATATGGGTAACAGCGGACATTGAAAATCCATAACCTAGCAGAACTTGTATCAAACTGTAATCCGCTCGCACCTTTATATGGCCATCATCATATAACTCTTCTGAAAATGAAAGACAGTTTCCTTCTTAATTACTTCCTACGTTTTGGAGCAAACAATGTCAGAGATGAGAGAAAAGGAATAGTGTTGCATTACAGCAGGATAACAGGCTTCAAGCTATTACGTACATCCTCCCCAAGCTTATTCTCTATGCCTGTTAACATGAAGCTGCTTTGGATATGAAGGTCCTGATGATTTTTCTATTGATTTCAGTGGGATCAGGATTGAGCCCCTAGTGTGTGTGTATTTTATAATATGTTAACTGAGCCAAAGACAGTCTCTGAAATAAATGCTGGCTAGTCCTGAACTGGAAAACATTCTCTGGAGAAACGACTTGCTTGTAACTGGGGCATTCTTAGTGCAACTGCTTAGCAGAAGGTTTTACTTTCTTAAACAGATTGGCTTAGTTAATTAGCTGAGTGGCTTCTGGTCTTTCCTATGCTCTTTCTCTGATGATTGGTCCTTAGCAGAGCAACCCACTAACAATACATTTTTCAAGATTCTCCCTCCTCTGTCACCATAGGAGGTCACCTTTACTGTATTATCTTTTTTTTTTTTTAACCTATTTATTTGTCTGGTTGAAGAGAAGCTTTTCTTTGTCAAGTTTTGACCCAAAACTCTCTGATTCTAAATCCTAATGACATAAAAATATAGAGGAGTCTTTTCAACTTTAAAAGGACCACTTCTCAAGATGAATTGCAAAAGCAAGCAATATACACATGATCAGGAATGGAGGTGCTTAGCATTCATATAGAATTTATAATAGGACATTAAATCTGTTGCCTCTCAAGAGTAGCACTACTAGCCATGACCTTCAGCCCCCAACTAAAACCTCTCCAACGCATCATCAAGGATCTACGACCTATCCTGAAGGACGACCCATCACTCTCACAGATCTTGGGAGACAAGCCAGTCCTTGCTTACAGGCAGCCCCCCAACCTGAAGCAAGTACTCACCAGCAACCACACACCACACAACAGAACCACTAACCCAGGAACCTATCCTAGCAACAAAGCCCATTGCCTATTGTGTCCACATATCTATTCAGGAGACACCATCATAGGGCCTAATCACATCAGCCACACTATCAGAGGCTCGTTCACCTGCACATCCACCAACGTGATATATGCCATCATGCGCCTGCAATGCCCCTCTGCCATGTACATTGGTCAAACTGGACAGTCTCTACGTAAAAGAATAAATGGACACAAATCAGACTTGAAGAATTATAATATTCAAAAACCAGTTGGAGAACACTTCAGTCTCTCTGGTCACTCGATTACAGACCTAAAAGTGACAATTCTTCAACAAAAAAACTTCAAAACCAGACTCCAACGAGAGGCTGCTGAATTGGAATTAATTTGCAAACTGGATACAATTAACTTAGGCTTGAATAAAGACTGGGAGTGGATGGGTCATTACACAAATTAAAACTATTTCCCCTTGTTTATTTCCCCTCCTGTCCTTGTAAACTGCTGGAAATGGCCCACCTTAATTATCACTACAAAAGGTCCCCGCCACCCCCCGCTCTCCTGCTGGTAATAGCTCACCTTTCCTGATCACTCTTGTTACAGCCTGTATGATAACAACCATTGTTTCATGTTCTCTGTGTATATAAAATCTCCCCACTATATTTTCCACTGTATGCATCCAAAGAAATGAGCAGTAGCTCGCGAAAGCTTATGCTCGAATAAATGTGTTAGTCTCTAAGGTGCCACAAGTACTCCTTTTCTTTTTACGTCAATATAAAGACTTGAAAGTTTTTGAAGCATATCTAGGTCAAAGCTTTAGCAAATGCCATTCTACTGTTGACCTCATGGTTGGCCAAGCAAGCTTTTCCATTTTATAATGACACCATTCCTTATCTGCTACAAAGGGAACTTTTCGAGACGGTCAGATGAAATAGTACTTTCTGATCTCCTTTTAAAAATCTACCATGATATTGATACAGAAATGTTGCTCCAAATTAATCCCTTATTTTTGTGTAACACACACATCCAAATCCATCCTTATTTTGGAAAGCCATCTTGGATGGTGACAGCATTTTATATCTATCCATGTTGAGAATGAAAATCTTCACGTGTGCTTTAGCTGTGAAATGAGTGCTCACTCTTCTGTGTCCATTACATTACAACAGTGGTTCCCAAACTTGTTCTGCTGCTTGTGCAGAAAGCCCCTGGCGGGCCAGGCCGGTTTGTTTACCTGTCGCATCTGCAGGTTCGGCCGATCGCGGCTCCCAGTGGCCACGGTTCACTGTTCCAGGCCAATGGGAGCTGCTGGAAGCGGCACGGGCCGAGGGACGTACTGGCTGCCACCTCCAGCAGCTCCCATTGGCCTGGAGCAGCGAACCGTGGCCACTGGGAGCCACGATCGGCCGAACCTGCGGACGCGGCAGGTAAACAAACCGGCCCGGCCCACCAGAGGCTTTCCCTGCACAAGCGGCAGAACAAGTTTGGCAACCACTGCATTATAAAATACCTAAGCTGTCAGCTGTATTCATTATTTTCCTTTTAGTTTTGAAATATAAGAGTTCAAGTGTGGGAGACACAAGTGAGCCCCGGATGAAGCTAACATAGATCATGCTGTTTTATTTTAGTCCTCTTTTTATTTTAACATGAAAAGTAAATAGTTGAAGTTTGCCGATTATATGAAATTTGTTTTTGCTAAAAAAAACCGTGAAGATGTGGGTGAAAAGTACAAGTGAATTTAAAAGTTTTGGAGGGGCTGGACATAGAATCATAGCATTCCAGGCCAGAAGGGACCACCAGAGATTCTAGTCTGAACTCCTGTATATCACAGGCCACTAATATCACCCAGCACTTGCGCACTAAACTTAACTATTGAAATTAGACCAAAAGATTACAACTCTCAGGACACTTAACTCTTATGTACCACAGTCAGAGAATCAAAGGGATTGATGTGCATCAATGCTTGAGGCCCCTGCAATGGCAGGGAATTGATTATGTGACATCCCAAGGAATGCTGAATAAGTGCTAGATACAATGTACATTGGAAAAAGTAATAAACTTCCCCTATATGTTGACGAGGCAAAAACTGCCGGTGTTTCTCAGGAAGAAGATTACAGTTGAAATCCTGAACCTAGTGATATCAATGGGAGTTTTACCATTCTCTTTAGGAGGGCCAGGATTCAACTCTATGAATCAACATAGGCAACCCAAAGAAGAGGTAAGCCTGGTGTGCAGCAGCAAAGCAGACAGCAAGTATGGTGAGTGGGCGTATTGGAAAAGTGATAGAAAATACAGACAGATATTGCAGCTTGTGATGGCATGCTCTTATCTGCAATACTGGTCTTGAGCAATCACTGCTTTACTCCAGTTTCACAATGGAATTATGTTGTTTGATTTCACTGCCGTTATATTGGGGTAGAACTGCTGTATTGCAGTAGTGAATTGAGTCCACTATTGTGTCTCTCAAAATCTTACTACCAAAGTTAATTCAAATGGGCTAAGATATGAACAGTGTCCAGTAAACAGAAAAATAGTGGAGAGCCCATAAACAATGGCCAAAAAACCATAATGACAGTAGACTTTATGCTGAGTTGTGGGCAGGTCCTTAGTGAGATATCACAGGGATTTTTGCGTATGTCCAGTCTTAATTATTATCTTCTTTAATAATCTAGAAGAAGGAGCAAACTGAACATTATTTACATATTACACTAAAAAGGGAGTCTTGGTGAACCCTAGCAGGCACAGAGGAACAACACGATGAGGCTAGGGAGCAGAGCAACAGAAGGGCTCAGTGCAGGCAAGGATAGGCTAGCCATGACAGCCAAGGCCCTTAACTGGTCACTTGTCATGCAGTTCCTTAGGTATTCTTTCATCCAGGCATGAGAAAGTTTTTTCATGTGCAGCACTTGATGGCGGCATACTCATACCAATCACACTTCATTTATGCCGTTCCTGGAAGGCACGTTTGTATTTATAAAAAAAAAAAACCTAGCAGCTGCAGCAAACTGTCAGGCTTGGGCTGCTGCTCTTCTTCATAGCATTCCGTTATTTTTGCCAGGCGTTTTACCTTGGGCTTCACACCGTCTGATCACTTCCACAGTGTTCTGCAAGTTGTTTTCATTTTAGAAACTCAAGACAGTTCTCAGACTTTGGGTTAAAGAAATTGACACCAACAAGAACATATTTATTTTCAGAAAAATCTTCATTGAAGTTCTCTATTTATTTGATCAAGCACTGGCAAAAAGGTGAGTCTCCTTTATCTGAAAGGGGCTGTTCGTCGCTTGACATGGTGTCAGTCAAAATGTATTCCTGAAGTTTGTAGGCAACTTTAATATACTATTGTGTATTCCCTGAACTTCAGGAGCCTTCAAATCATTTTCTGAGGCTATGGTAATGGTTTTTGTAAGACCATAAGAATGACAATATTGGGTCAGACCAATAGTCCATCTAGCCCAGTATCCTGTTTTCTGGCAGCAGCCACTGCCAGATGTTTCAGAAGGAATTAAAAGAACAGGGCAATTTGTTGAGTCAGCCATCCCCTGTCATTCAGTCCCTGCTTCTGGCAGTTAGAAATGTAGGGATACCCAGAGCATGGCATTGTGTTAATGACCATCTTGGCTAATTGCCACTGTTGGACCTATCCTCCTTGAAATTATCTAATTCTTTTTTGAACCCAGTTATACTTTTGGCCTTCGCAACATCCCCAGACAATGATTTCCCCAGGTTGACTGTGCATTGTGTGAAGTACTTCCTTACATTTGTTTTGAACATGCTGCGTATTAATTTCATTAGGTGACACACACACCCCGCTTCTTGTGTTGTGTGAAGGGGTAAATAACACTTCCCTATTTCGTTTCTCCACACCAGTCATGACTGTATAGGCCTCTATCATAAGCCCCCTTAGTCATCTCTTTTCAAAGCTGAACAGTCCCAGTCTTTTTAACCTCTCCTCATATGGAAGCTGTTCCATATTCCTCATCATTTTTGTTGCCCTTCTCTGCACTTCACTCCCTGTTTTATCAAACACCTCTTCCAAACCTCTCATGTTCAGAAATTCATTGATTAGGGTGGCCATAGATAAGCATGAATTGAGACAATTTACACTCGACTGCTTGCAAGTCAGATATAACTTTAAGCAGTCACAGTTTTATGAACATGCAAAGGAGGACAATAAAGTCAAAGTCTAATGCCAAACTAAGATCTCGTGCACCCACTGCCCTGTCACCTCTTGACCTATCTTGTTACAGTATGCCAAACATCACAAGAATGGATGGAATTGTCTTTTTCAGAGCATTATAAGCAGAAACTTGGCATGGCGGTCATTGTGCCACAGAGCTTTTTCAATTCTAAGACTTTATTTCTGGGTTGTACTGTCTTTTACATGGCTACGAATTTTATGCCTATTAGCTGTTCTAGAAAGAATTTCTCCAGGATAGTGAAAAAATTCAGGGCATGTATGTTTCCTTTGTATACATCAACAATAACTAAATTGAGCCTGTGATTGCAGCAGTGAATGTTCAATGCTTGAGGTACTGCTTCCCATAAGAGAGCTTGCACACCATTAGGATTTCAACTCATAACACTGGCACCGTCTTAAGTCTGGGCAATGCAGTTTGTTATATTAAAACCCCACCTTGACAATGTGTTCTTCACGTACTGAAGGAAAGATTTTGCATTAAGTGACTCTGTAGGATAGAAATGGAAATAATATCTCAACACAACTGAGATGTGTTCAACTTTGCTATTGTCTTTAGTTTCAACAACCATTATAGAGAAAACATTAGACTTTTTCACTTCTCGGCTTATGCATTCAAGTAGCATTTCTGACATAATGGGAGTGATTTCATTCTATATTGATGAATAGGTTTATTTTTGCATGGTATGGTCCACTTTCAATTTTCTTTCTTTACACATTAGAGCTCTGGGAAGTTGCCCTTGTCATCACTGCTTACACTCCCGTATCTTCCTCTTTGAGCAATCCCCCAGACTGCAGTGAGTTGCAAGACATCTGCCACTACTACGATACGCATGTGGTTCTCTTTCACTAAAGCAAAATATACATCAGTAATTTGTGAGTGAGCTGAAAGACCATCACCTTTCAACTGAATGTCTTTGAATGAGCCCATACCATTCGCTAGCTCTTGTGATCCTGACCATTTTCATGCTGTCAGAATCCTGCATCCTTTGCCGTAGCTTTTTCCCAGTTGCTACTTCTACAGCCCGGGATGTTGAAAAACATCTACATGGGAAGCTGTTAGCTGCATTCCTTATTTCACGATACTCGACCCTTGGATATAAACCAAACCACTCTCTTTCAAATCTTCTCCACTAGTTCTTGTATTTCATTTGTGGATAAGACCTTAGCTGTGGTTATTTTGATAAATTGCCTTGATATCACTTGGTCCGTGTGGAATCTTGCTCCCTAGGCTTACCATATTGCCAGGTGGGGTCTCTTCATTTCCCATTCACAATCTCATATTGCCCAGTCATTTCCTTCCACCTCGCCTTCATCTGTTGAAGAGTCTGACACTGAATGTGCCACTTCTGATTGTTCTACCATACCAGCGTCTTTGCCAATATCTGAGGTATCTAAGCGTTTGGAGGTAATACTGGTAAAGCATGCTCCAACTGATTTTTCCAAAATTTGGCCTGTTTCTGAAGTTGTGGGTAAATCTTGTTGAATTTCGGCATACCTGCTTTTCTTTGATGCATTTTGTTTGCTGAAAGGTTCTGGTATTGTCATCGACCATTTGTTTGACGTTTTTAGAAATATTTTTTAGCTGCTTGTATTCAGAACCAGGGGGGCCTCACAGGCGCAGGCCCAGGCCAGGCCTCTGTGGCAGGCTACTGTTTTGGCCTAGTCTAGGCCAGACCTCCCAGGCTAGCTTCCTCTTTCTGTTCAAGCCCATGCAGCATGAAGGAGTGGGGTTGGATGGGGTTACTTCCCATAACCCAAGCCTGCAGGGGAGAGTTCCTGGGAAAGAAAATGATGCATGCACTGCACCCCCCTGCACATTGACTTGCCCAGCCCTATCCCTGGGCAGGCACTTAGGGGCTTTGGCCTGGCTGGGAACAGCCTCCCTCCCAGCTACCTTTGCTCGCTGGGGTGGGGACAGGAAAGGAGGGAGGGTGTGAGGGGGATAGGGAGACAGAGAGTGAGTGAATATGTATCTGTGACTGTGACTGTTCACTGCAGCCACATAACCTTTGGGAATATTTCCCAAGCAAGAAAGGACTTAGGATGGGCATGGGTTTGAAACTCACTTCTGCTAGCGTGTGTCCTGTAGGCTGCGCACGTCAGCAACAGTCTCCCTGCTCTCTGAGGTAAAGAACAACCTGCTTGTATTTCACTGATCACTTCCACAGTCACAGCTCACACACTATCGCAAGGGCACAAATGACCTCTACTACCTCTGCTGCTGTTCTCCTTCTTCAGTCAGGTGGGGTAGCTGAAAGGATAGTGGGAAATATTTGGGGGTGGTGCCCACTACCTCTTACTACCTCTGGGCATCATCTCTTGAGGGGGATCTGTCAATATCCCTTGGTCAGATCCAGGGTGTAATGTACTCTGCCTCACCTCGATGGCTGAGACCTTCATCACATGGGGTACAAGATATGCATCAAATTTTGATATGGCATTGACTTTCCTCAAAACTATGCAAAAACAGATGCCCGTTAGGCTTAGGAACAAGTACTATTGGGATCCTCCAGTGGCTAAACAACTCTTTAATTACTCCCAGCTCTAGCATTGATTGGAGCTCTTGCTTCACGTTTCCCTCAAATTCTGGGAAAGAGGCCGTGGATTTTCTGTGACCCTAAGTCCAGGTTTGGTCTGAATAATGTGGATTATTAAATGGATTCACCCAGATTGGGTAAAGAATACTGTGGAAAAGGTAGCAGTCGATTCCTGGGCCTCAACCCTTTGTTTTGGGGTAAGGTTGCTTCCAATTTTGACCATCTCCAGCTTTGAGGTCCCCGACAGCCTGTGAGTCTAATTCTGAGGCTGGAGGTAAGGGGGCTGTGGTGTCCAGAAACTATCCCAAGAACTCCTTTAATAACTCCCCAAAATAGTCCCAGTCTTTGCCGACAATAACAGGCTCAGCAAGGGTTGGGTCCAGGCTGATCGTCAGGCAGTGGAATGCTCACCCACAACTAAAGTCGCTTGAATGCAGGGCTAAGATTTTATGTCCCCATGCACACATTGTAACAGGATGGTGCCCTGGGCTGACCAAGGTTTGAGACCACAAAGCTCTGCACCATGGTCTGAGCACCCCCTGAATTCATGAGCCCCACCACTTCTCCATTCACCTTTATGGGACTGATCAGCTCTGCAGGTCTTCCTTGTTGGGCTTGGGACCTCAGGGTACATATTTTCCCAAAGCTACACTCCATATAGGAGCAATCTTGGGACCAGAGCCCAGGGAAGTCACATGCAAAATGAACATTTTGGTCTTTGCTGTTGTGACTGGGCCCTCCTCTAGGTGTTCAGAGGTCCTCTATACACAGGTGCTGGCTTCTAATTTTCCCCCGGATGCTCAAGGCCCCCGCTCAGCCCCAGACCCCAACCCAACTTAACGTCTTCTCACAAACTCCCACCACTGCTCCATCTCTTCCTGCCCCCGGTCCACCCTGGCCCCACCGACACTCCACGCCTTCCTCCAAGACCCCGCCCTGCCTCTTCCTGCCCCTGCTCTGCCCCCCACCCTGCCTTTTCCCCTCCTCTTCCCTGTCCTGTTCTGCACCTTCCCCCAAGCATGCCCCATCTCTGCTCCTCTCCCTCCCTTTCAGAGCCTCCTGCATAGCTCTGAACCGCTGTTCCATGGCGTGAAGAGGTGTTGGGAGGGAGAGGGAGCAGATCGGCGGGGGCCACCAGCGGGCAGGAGTGGGGGGGGAGGGGAGCTGGCTGACTGCAGGTGGGAGCTAAACACCCGCTAATGTTTTCCATGGCTGTTCCAGCCCTGGAGCACCCATGGAGTCAGCACATATGCCCCTACATATGGGATCCCCCTAGTTCAGGAACTGGCAATATTCCTTTCTTAAACTCTTGTGGGTTGGCAGTCTCTCGGACTGAGCAGCAGGTCAATAGCTCCAGACTTTTGATCTGGGGTATCTGTGGGCCCCTCAATCCTTGGGCCCTCCTGTGTCTAGGAGATAGGGGAAGTGGGTTGAAGCACCTCAAGACATTGGCTTCCAGCACTTGGTTTCTTATTCAGTGATGTGGGGCCCTCATTCCCAGTGGTTCTCTAGTAGGGCGTCATCATGGGGATATTGGCAACTAAATAATTTTCCATGAGATGAATGGAATCCATCATGGTTTCGGGACAGTGACGTAACACCCAGTCTTTTCTCCCAGGTGATAATATCTGGATGAACTGTTCGAGTAGGACCAGCTAAGCCACCTGAGTTCCCATTTTCATCTCCAGTCTATGCCATCTCCAGCACAAGTTTCACAGCTTCTGGGCAACCAGGCAAGACTTTGCTCCCAGAGAGTACCACTCATCACGGAGACATTGCAAGAATGTCTCTTTCAAGGTATTGAGAATGGTCACCTTGACTTGTGCATACTCTTGGGCCACAACAGGGTGATAAGCAATTTGCCCCACCCTGGTTAGGTATGGAGCCAGCAAAATGGCTCATTGGTCTAGGGGCCACCGGGCTGCCGTGGTCACTTGCTTGGAGTTTTGAGGAAGGCCTCAGGATTTTCATCAGGTCCCTTTTTGGTAAGCCTGATGGACAGGGAACACTGCTGAGTTGAGGCTCACTGGCTCTTCTATGGCAATGACCATAGTATTGTGACCATCTACTATACCAGCTGCTGCTGTCGTTGCTGCTGTTGGGCCGCTAGATCACACACCAACTGCTGCTGCTGGTTGGCCATAAGAAGAATGGACATACTGGGTCAGACCTATGGTATATCTAGCACAGTAGCCTGTCTTCTGGCAACGGCTGGTGCCAGATGCTTCAGAAGAAAGGAAAAGAATGGGGCAATTTATCAAGTAATCCTCCCTGTTGCTCTATCCCAGCTTCTGGCAGTCAGTGGTTTAGGGTCACACAGAACATAGAGTTGCCTCCCTGACCATTTTGGCGAATAGCCATTGATGGACCTATCCTCCATGAACTTATCTAATTCTTTTTTGAACCTAGTTATACTTTTGGCCTTTACAACATCCCCTGGCAATGACTGTGTGTTGTGGGAAGAAGTACTTCTTTATGTTAGTTTTAAACCTGCTGCTGAAATTAATTTAATTGCGTGACCTCTGCTTCATTCTCTTTTTATTTCTTAATGGTGCCTAATATTGTTAGTTTTTTTTATTGTCATTGCACAGTGAGTAGATATTGTCAGAGAACTATCCACAATGACTCCAAGATCTCTTTCTTGACTGCTAAAAGCTAATTTAGAACCCATCCTTTTGTATGTATAATTGGGATTATACACTGTGCATTAGTTTGCATTTATCAACATTGAACTTCATCTGCTATTTTGTAGCCCTGTGACCCAGTTTTGTGAGGTCCCTTTGTAACTCTTCACAGTCTGCTTTGGACTTATCTTGAGTAATTTCTTTCAGCTCTGTAATAGGGTGCTCGAAAGGTCAGGTGCCCTAGTGGTTAGTGCATCTGACTTCCAGCCCCTTGTTGTGGAGATCCCTGGCTCCAGATCTCAGTCCAGGAATCTTCTTGCCTCCACTTGCATCTAGGTTTCCTCCCCTAAGGGCAGGATGAGGGACCCAGGCCCCCCCTCTCCACTGGGTCCAAGCCCAGGGCCCTCTGTGAAGCAACACTAGCAAGGTCCTCCCAGAAGAGAGTCTAAGCCTGCTGACCTGGGCTTCCTACCTGTGTCCCTTCAGTTTGGGGCATGGCTCTTATAGTCCAAACAATCTGTAGTGGCACACCCAGAGTAGTGCCTCCTTGTGGACATTTTGCAGCATCTTGCCATGTCCTCAGGTCCCTCTGGGTGCAGGTGGATGTAAGGCTCAAGGGGCCTACCCCCAGGGGATCCTTAACTCCAAATTATAAAATCCACTCACTGCTCGTGCTACCCCTTCTCCTCAGCAGCTTCCCTATCTCTCAGTCAGGGATGCAAAGACTGTCCTGGCTGTCAAGCTTGTGGTGAAGTTCCCTTCATATATATCAGCGGAGCTACCACCTGTCTCTTCACCATTCATCTCTGAACTGAGCCAGGTTCTCTCCTTTTCTTTCCCCTCCAGGTCTGGTATTGGCTGCAGGTATAGCAGGAGAGGGCTAGCAGGATCCATAGGCTCTCTTTAACCCCTTTTCTGCTGGTGTGAGCTTTCTCTGCTCCATCACATGGCCCCAGAGTGCTAGGGTGTCTCTATCTAGGCACTACTGGAATGAAAAAAGTTTTCCTGTTGCTTACACCTAGTAAGAGACTTTTCCTACCCCAAAAAGCTTAGCCCCTAAGCAGGAAGTATTATTCTCATTTTACAGCTGGGCAACTGAGACACAGTGGGAATAATTGAGAAGCCCAAGGTAACACAAAAGTGCTGTGGCAGAAGCTGAACCCAGAGTTCGTAAGTCCAGGTCCAGCACCTTTTCCACCATCCCATCCTTCTTTCCTGCCTTCATCTGGCCTTCCCAGTATATTGGGTAACACCTGCGTCTACTACTTAGATTGTAAATGCTTCAGGGCAGGGATTGTGCTCATTCTGGGTCTTGCACAGTGCATATATAGTCATACTAATGAATAATCCACCTTTGTTATCTGACATTAAACTGAATAATGTAGAAAAAATAAACACAAAGTTATATTAAGACGCTTCCTGTTGTCTACCCGCTCACTTCAGCTAAATACAAACCCCGGAAGTTTGCCACCGTGCCAAAGGTAACACAAAACAGAGCCAAAACCAAGTATTGCTTATTTAACTTTTTACTAATGAGAACATCACATCTACTGCCAGGCCATCAGAGAATGGAGAAAGTAAAAATGCAGCACTTTTACTTTTTCTTTAATGCTGAAAACACTAAGTGGAATGAGTTTGGCTTAATGTAGAAAGAATGACTGATTGATGTACGTTATAATTTTAAAACCTAGCTTTCAGATTCCAAGTGCTAATATACTCTCCAATTAACATGAACAACAGTTTGTAGACTAGTTTTGACTCTTTCCATTTAATGAACAAAATCCAATCAACTGCCACGTTAGCGTAAATGGAAAATACATGTCTGTAAAAATGAAAAATAACTGATTGCAGAAGCAATTAACATAACTTGCCTCCTGGGAAGCTATTTGATCTGCAGCAGTTCCTTAAGGACTGGTACAAGCCCCAGTGTGCCTTGCATTGGACTTCCAACTTATTCAACTAGGAAGAAATCTTTCCAGCTTTGATCACTGCCATTCACTTTAAACTGCTATTCATAAAAAAATGGGTCATAGTTGTTGAAAAACTGAATCTTTCCTTCTTTTCTCTTACATAAAATATATAATCTCTTTTACCCCATAAGAACTGAATTTATTTTAAGTATTCCCAGTCTTGTACCAAATGGTATAATTTAGCCCAACCAGTATCAGTAAAACTGTTACTAACCCAATGTGGAGGTAGCCAATAACCTATGGGACAGTGTGCTCTAGTCTGGAAGTTTGAAGCTCCATATTCTTTCATTAGGTGAACTACAGGGATAGCAGGTTAATTAAATAGATCAGCGGTCACATGTGAAAAGGTAATATGATATAATTAACACCTTTGAAACAATCTGAAATGAAACTAAAAAGCTGAAAAGTTCTAGGTTTGAAAACTATCTGTTGAATGATTCTTTTTAGTTCCTCAGCTGTCAGTTTCAAATGCTATTCTGCATTTGTGCTGTAGTGTGCGTTTCAACTCAGAGAAGTGACCGTTTGTGAATGGCATCGTATTAATGAAATACCAGCTCCCTATGAGCATTTCACATTTTCTCTGTAGAAATAAACAGCTCTGAAAAAGCAAGCTGTTTGCCTCCAGCATCATGAACAGAATTGTCGCCAAGTTCCTACCTAACTGCAGAATCTTAGGTCAAAATGTTCAAACTGAGGTAGCTACAATTAGGCTTCTAAAATCCAGTGATGAGGCACCATGGCACGATTTTCAAAGGTGCTGACCTCCCGCAATTCCCACCCGTTTCAGATGCTGAGCATCTTTGAAAATCAGATGATTTCTAGTTAGGTGCCAGAATATGGATATAGGTAACTAACTTTAAGCACCCAGGTTTGAAATATTTGGCCTCAGTCATTACAAAGAGGTTGGAAACAAAGTGCTAAATGACTGTAGAAGGAAATTTAGAAAGTACTCAGAAGATGCATAATTATCAAACTCAAGTGTGATATAGTGCTGGTCAGAAAAAATCCCACATAATGTGGTTCTGTCAGAATTTGTCAATTTGATAAAATCAAAATGCTTCATGGAGACATTTTGTCTAACCGACATTCTGACAGAACACAGGTAGAAGGAATCCTTCCTGCCAGGCAGGTTTTGAAAACTGTTTTCTGCCAGCTCACTAGCACATATCCTTGGCAGTCTCCCCCCACCTTCCCCTGCCGGTTGTCTCCCACTTGACTGCTGGGAAGCCCAGGCTTCCAGGTCCACAACTCCAGGGAACCTGCCAGGCAGACTTCTCTGGATCCACAGCTCCATTTCCTTTAATGGAAAACTCAACATTTTCAGTTTTCATTCCTAATAAGAACAAAACCAAATTTTGAAACCCTCTGCAAACTGGAATTATCTTTATCTGCCCGGTGCTAGGTATGACTGGATTCCAAAGAAGATGAGCTTGGCTTCATGAAATTCGATTCTCATGGAACAAGAAATGGCAGGTATTGAGAATTAATAACACAAGCACTACATACCAAGGTCTAACTTGTGTTGTAAGGGCTAAGCATAAACTTCTATAAAAGGGGGCAAGATATCTTGGAAGGTTTCAGATGCATCATTGACCTGTAAAGTAATCTTTTGAGGAATAGTGAATTTGCTAAAAGCACTGCCTTAATGACTATCTTCTCTGCATGCTCAGCTGAATAACACAATATGGTCTATTTTGCTTTCCATAGATACCATTTTGTATTGTAGAGGGCTGCCAAATAGAAAGTGATCTCAGTACTCCTTCACTGAACCAGTCTTTTATGGGCTCCAGACTAGAAAAAGGCCACCATTTGATTACAAATATTGTATGTAGTTATCTAAGCAATGACTGTTATCCTTGGGTCTGCTTTTCCTCTCAACTACACTAGCGCAAATTGAGCATAACTCCGTTCAGCTCTATAGGTGAAATCCTGTTGTAGCCAATGGGAGTTTTGCCTTTGACTTCAGTGAGGCCAGGATTCCACTAAATAGATTTTCGCTGATTTAAGAGCAGTGCAAGAGGAGAATCAGGATGTATCATTTTACACTGATGTGTCCTCTTCCTTTTCTGTGATGTGGGGCCTATATGTGCAATCAGCTATCATTGGTATTGGTATTATGGTTTGTTCCTCTACCCCTGAACTCTTGTAAAACTCTTATTTTTAAGGGTAGTTTGTGGTATTTTTTGTTTAAGATGTGAAAAATGCTGTTGGATCAAGATGGCTGAGTGCATGTAATTATGATACCTAACTAAGACAATAGTGTCGAGGGTAGACAATGACCTTTTCCAACTGATTTCCATATGTACATGAAGTATAAAGTATGACATGCTGATTCTTTGATGAACCTTATCATAAAGAAAAATTGATCTTTTTATAGGACAATTCTAGAGTGTTATGTAAGTACAATGGCCAGGCTATTTAATGCCAAATCAGCATGCCTGGCAGTTAAGTTTCATAATCTTTTTATTCCACAAAAGCATGTTTTCAATGGTATAACCCCTGTAAAATTTTAATTAACTTGCTGAGTGTGGCAAAATGTATAAAGCAATATAGTCAGCACCATTTATAAGTATACCTATTCTAAGGGCACTCCAGTTATGGGAACTGTGTGAAATATTCAAAAAGAAAAGCGGGGAAATCACTCAAGTGTTTTTGTGTATGTGCATTTTGTTATGAGCATGAAAAATAGGCCCATTTCACAGACAATATCACAAAGGTTTGCAAATTAGCAAGGCGAGGTCCAGATCCAAGTAAAAATCAGCCCGATTTTTCAAATAAAAGAATGTGGAACCCCCTGACTTTTCCTTAGGTCCATCTTCTAAGCTGACCTTCACATCTCCCCCCGGCTCACTCTGTGGTATGACAGTGGTGCAGAGACCTCCTCTTGTTCTACCCCATCTGCAGCTGCCCCCACACAGTTCACCCTTGGGTTTAAGTGGAGCAGAGGACATTTTATAGGGCTCCTCACATCAGGGTGAATTTCATTTTCAGAGAGACATACAGTTTTCTTTTCTCCTCAGTTAAGCTGTATGGTCGGATTATTTGCATGTTTGTTTTGTGGAGAAAACAGTGTCGTCTGTGAGCATGAGGTGAGGAAGAATGGTCTCACAGTTAAGGCAATGGTTTGGGACTCAGGAGATCTGGATTCATCTCCTGACTCTGCCACAAACTCTGTGTGTAACACTGGACAAGTCACTAGCGCTTGCATATCAGTTCCTGGTCTGTCATATGGGGCTGATACGTCCTTACCTTGCAGGGTTCTTGTGATGATAAACACATTCAGTGTTGTGAGGCACTGAGATACTACATTAATAACGGCCCGACAAGTAGACAGAATCATTACAGTAAATCCTAAAATGGAGAGACTATCAGTTAAGTCCTTTCGCAAGTAGCCAAGAAGTACTTCTCCAGAACACTGTGTGACAGAGCAATGCAGCACAAGAGGCACAAATTAATATTTAATTTTGCATTCTAACCAAGATAGATTATATTAATATCTATGTAATCCTATCTAGTTAAATACACATATTTTACTTTGTAAAACTTTCTATTTGTCAGGGTCATGGACTATTGTGCAGAAACTCAGTGACAACATTCAGATTCGCTACATCACAGCATCTGTCTCTCTCTCTCAAGTAGATCAAACACACTCCCAGGAAGCAGTTGTTTGTAATGCACTTTGACATTCTTAAATTAAAAGTGCCCTATACATTTATTTATCCATTCAAGCAGGTATTTCTGGGATGTTAATATTCAACTCAGAAATGGTTGCTCATTATATCTTAGATACCTCCAAATGAGACCTGATTGTAGTTCTGACTTGCTGGTTTAGTCATCTCACTTAATTCAGATGTGCTGTCAAATAAGATGCGAAATTAAAAAAAAAAATTAAAAAGATTTCTGTGAATTCCACAGGTTTATGTTTACTGAAACGTTTCTTTTATTTAGTTTCTCCCATAAATTGGTTTTGGGTGGGGGGGGGAGGAGTTAGTGAAATACACTTTGTACTCAATGTGGCACAAGAATGACACATCTTCAAACAAGTTTTGCTTTGTAATTTTTCAAATGCTACATCTGTGCATCTTTTTCCAATGTTCTTAAAAATATATTTCAGATCTAAGTTGTTGAAAAGCTCAAATTAAACCAGATTACATAATGTTCCCATTTTAAAATTAAATTGCGTTCTAGATACCCAATATCATGAAATGCAAAAATGAATTACCGTGCTTAAAATTCATCTGACAACTGGGAGGTGAGAGGGGTTAATTTCATTTGAGGGTCAGTGAGAGTCATGGGAATCACCAACTTAATTAAAACAATCAATTTTGAAGGGAAAAGAGAGTCCTGGGTGGACACATGAGTATACCTAGGAGACTCATAGGTCTAATTCTTCTCAAAACCTTTTCTAAAGTGTGAGAGAATTTTAAAAGGTTTTCATATTTCTACTTCAAAATTATTAGCAACCTAGAAATTGTTTTGCCTACAATTTCAACAGCAGGCCCTTATCAGCTCTGAGTGTTAGTTTTACTTAAAACTATTTCTATCATAGGAGTTTCTATAGTACCCATCACAGTAATATTTAAGGGGTTCCAAGGTAATTTAGGTCTCCATTGTGAAGGGGATTTAATGGATTCTTCTATTCTCCTTTCCCTGGTTATACAAGGCCTTGCAGTAGTTAAATAAATATTTGGGATGGGGTTTTTGTTGTTGTTTGCTTTTAGGAGAGGGTAAGGGAGGTGTTAGGAATATTGTATGGTTGTTTCTCTCTCCAGTTGTGATGAGAAAGCTTCCTCAGAAAGGAAGGTCTTGCAGCTTGCCTTCTAGGTAATGAAGATCAAGCTTAGTCTGAGCTACTCTGGAAAACTATTCCATATCTGGATCCTCCCAAAATGGCAATGATTAATCTCTAGTTCTCATGTGTTTTCACCTGAAGTTTGTAAACTCCATTGTCCTAGAAAAGTTGGAGAAGTTAGATGAAGATGGGGTTGCAGATGTACCTCACATTCAAATCAAAATGGGCCATGACTCTACAATGATTTTCTTTTTCCCTTCTGAATTTCTTGATGGAGCTGGTTTGTATGCACCACAAAGCCCTCCCTGTATAAGCTACATTATTGCAACAGATCTTTTAAGGTGAGAATTAAGCTCATTGCTATACAGCAAGTGCAGTTCACAGAGAAAACAAGCCCTTAAGGCTCCATCTACACTGCATCTGGGAGCGTGTTTTCCAGCTTGAGTAGACATGCATGTGCTAGCTTGGGCAGAGTTAGTGCACTAAAATCAGCAATGTAGCCAGGGCAGAAGCTCAGGCTAACCACCTGAGTATGTACCCAGGGTGTCTGGGTGGGTTTGTATTTGGGCAGCTAGCCCAAGCCTCCGCCCATGCTTTCCCTGCCTCTTCTGCTGGTTTTAGCTCAGTAGATCGAGCACAGCTTGTGTTCATCTATCTACTCAAGCTGGAGAGCATGCTGACAGCTGTAGTGTAGACATACGCTAATACTATGTCTACACTACAGGCTAGGGGCATGTCTTCATTACCAAGATCATGTGTAGACATACTCACAGTAGTTCTCATCGAGGTAGTATGCTAAGAATAGTAGTGTAGCTGTGATAGCATAGTCAGCAGCAGTGGCAGCCTAGGCTAGTCTCTGCGAGTACAAACCCGCCTGAACCTATGAGAACATACTTGTGGCTGCTAGCACACACTGCCGCTGACCATGCTACCATGACTACACTACTATTTTTAGCTCAACCTAGCGTGATTATGTCAATACGAGCTGAGACGCCTGGTCTTACTCACAGGCTAGGTGGCTCTGTAGGGAAGCGTGTGATCACAGTCTGGTTTGCAGACAGCCAGACTAGGCCAAAGGGGGCTGAGTTGTGCATCTCTGCTTTAGGGAGCAGCCTGCTTTCTCTCTCTCTGTCTACTTGAGCTGAGAATGACACCCCCAATTCCAAGAGTAGGGGAAGCCTTAAAGTGATAAGCTTGCAATTCCAATACAGTCTTCCATACACCAAAATAATAGTCCCCTCTGGCCTTAAAAAAATCTATAATCTCTGAAAATAGAAAAATATAGTAACATATATGTCAGCAGTAACATTTAATGCTTTCAAGTGGTGACTGAAGTGCCATTAAGCCTGTGCTGGAGCATTGTACTGACCTAGGTGGAGCTTTGAGAAGCACAATGTCTTCTGAAGCTCCCTAGTGCACCTGCAGAAGTGTTCCCAACCTCTTAGAGGACTGCAGCAGGTTCTCCTTCTGCAACCAGAATCATGGCTTCATCTCCTTCCTGACACTCTGGGGCCCTATAAAAGAATTTACAAATGCAAGTTTGTGAAGGCAAATAGGAGCTTTGCAGAACAACTTGCAGTAGATTCAGCATTTGAAACTGGCCCTAAAGATTTACCATAATATTATCACTTGAAGGCTGATGGGAGATATTATTGCTCTCTATAAATACATCAGAGGGATAAATACCAGGGAGGGAGAGAAATTATTTAAGATGAGTGCCAATGTGGACACAAGAACAAATGGATACAAACTGTCCATCAACAAGTTTAGGCTTGAAATTAGGAGAAGGTTTCTAACTATCAGAGGAGTTCTGGAACAGCCTCCCAAGGGGAGCAGTTGGGGCAGAAAAACCTAACTGTCTTCAAGATTGAGCCTGATAAATTTATGGAGCGGATGGTATGATGAGACTGCCTATGATGGCATGTATCTAATTTGCAGCTGCTAACAGCAAATATCTCCAACAGCAGATGATGGGACACTAGATGGGGAGGGCACTGAGTTGCTACAGAGAATTCTTTCCCAGGTGCCTGGCTGCTGGGTCTTGCCCAGATGCTTAGGGTCTAACTGATCACCATATTTCGGGTTGGGATTTGGGAAGGAATTTTCTCCTTGGCAAAGACCCTAGGTGTTTTCACCTTTCTCTGCAACCCAGGCACGGGTCACTTATAGCTTTAAACTCATGTAAATGGTGGAGTCTCTGTAACTTGAAGTCTTTAAACTATGATTTGAGGATTTCAGTAACTCAGCCAGTAGTTAGGCATCTATTACAGGAGTCAGCGGGTGAGGTTCTGTGGCCTGAAGTGTGCAGGAGGTCAGACTAGATCAAAATGGTCCCTTCTGACCTGAAAGTCTATCAGTCTTGTAAAAGCTCTAGTTTTCTTAAGAGATGTTTTCTAACTATTTATGGCTATTTCCTAGAATCCTGACACATATGATGGGTCAAAGTTCACTATTTAATGTGGACAAAAAAGGCTTTAGACTGAGTACTTAGAACCAAAAGGGAAAAAAAACAAAAACCCAAAACATTAATTCAGAACACAAAGTAAGAAGCAAGTATTTAAGTATTTTACCCTTTGGAAGGGTTTGCTTATGCATTTCAAGCCATTCCAGTGCTAACAGGTCTCATTTGCCTGATGTAATTAGTAAAAAAAAAAAAAAAATTGCCTGTAGGTTCATTAAATAAATCAGCACTCTTACTCCTTGTGAAGTTAATGATCACTAATGCAGATGATTGCAATGGACACAGAAAAACAAGTTCTTGTTACTCATCAACAGTATTTTACTGAAAGGAATATAATTCTGCTTTCAATGCTTTAGCATTCAGAAAAATGAATGGTTTTGTTTTTTATTTTCATAACTGGAAATTACCCTAAGTGGGAGAGAGTTGTGCAGTCTAATTAAGATATAGCTTTTTCAGAATAAAACAAATTGCCTTTATCTAGACATTGTAGAAAAATATTTGTTTATATCCATGTTTTAAACTCAGACCCTCCATCAGCATATGCAACTTAGTGCAAGTAAGTATTTATTGTTGTGAAACTCTTCATTTAATAACTAAAACTTCCAATCAAAACAAGTGTTAATATCAATAATAAAGATTTTAAAAATAGGACTTTTGGCTGGATTAACACAAAAATGTAATTCCTCTAAGAGAGTTGGGCCTATTAAGGTATTAACCTCTTTTGGCTGAAGGCTCAACCCCTACAATTCAGTCTGTGGTTTAGGGAGGCTCCTGAAGCTAAGCTCTCAGATAGCAGTGTCTGAGAATAATATTTCCACCATATCTAGTTGTCTAGGAGATTCCATCCCACTGTGGAAGTTTATGACCTGTTCTCAGCAATACATAACTTTGTGATCTCCCATCTGGTCTCCAACAAAGCAATATGTCTGGATATAAAACCATCAGCCCTCAGGAAATGCCGGTTAGTACCAAACACTGCAGCATGTCTCCTCAAGAACACAGGCTACTATTAGCACATCAAACCTGTCCTCAGCTCTCTACATTGGCTTCCCATACAATATCAAGTTAAATGCTCAATTCAGGGGTCAGCAATGTGTCTGTGGTAAAAATTTTGAGGTCCGTCGTAATTTTTAAAAAAATTGAATGACTGCATGACATTTCCCCACCCCGCCCCGCACCCCAGTGTCCATCACTAAGTATGGTAATTTTGTCAAGTGTCCATCGCGCAACAGGTGGTGCCAAGCCCTGGCTCAGTTCTTGTTGTCAAGTTATCTGGAGTGGCTCAAGAGCCTGAGTAGCAACCTCAGAACTGACTGTTGCAAACCAGGGCACAATCCCAAAATTGGTTGAGTTCTATACTTAGATTTCACCAATCAAGCATCAAGTGTGAACTCCTCAAGCACTATAACCACTTTAACTTAGGGCTTGTCTACATTACCCGCTGGATTGATGGGCAGCAATCGATCCAGCGGGGGTCAATTTATCGCATCTAGTCTAGGCACAATAAATTGACCACTGAGCACTCTCCCGTTGACTCTGGTATTCCACCAGGGCAAGAGGTGCAGGCAGAGTCGATGGGGGAGCGTCAGCTGTTGCCTTACCGCAGTGAAGACACTGCAGTAAGTAGATCAAATACATCAACTTCAGCTACGTTATTCATGTAGCTGAAGTTGCATAACTTAGATCGAACCCCCTCCCATCCCCCCAAGTGTAGACCAAGCCTTAGAGGCATAGACAGTCCTCTTGGTTACACTGGTCTATCTTGCCACCTAGATAAGCTTGCCTTTGTGATAGATGGTCCCTTACAACAAAAATCACAAGAATATTCAGTAAATAGGCAGGATAAGGCAAAAATCTGACTTTAGTGTGTTTAAATATTCAGGTTTCTCCCAGTCCCAAAGGACCAGTCACTTACCCTGGGTCAACTGCACCTTAGATCTCACACCAAAAACAATGCTTGTAGCCAAGCCTATTACACACTATCTAAAGATTTATTAACTAAGAAAAAGAAATGAGGGCTATATAAACACACACACACAAAAGAGTTACAGTGTTAGGTTCCAAAAGGTGGTGGAAGCTTCTATAATAAGCAAACTCTGTATGTCCTTTAGGGCTAACCAAAGCCAAACACTTGGGATCTTTTGTTTATGTTTAGTATTTTTGCCCCCTCAGAGCACAAGCAGCATAAAGATACAGTTTCTTCCTGTTAGGGATTTTTCCTTCAATCCCCCAAGAGTTCAAGCTGATGGGATGAGTTCTCATGCATGTTTCCCATTCATGGTTGGGGCGGAGAGGTGGAGGAGCAATCAACAAAGTCTTTTGCCCTCTAATATTCCACAATGGTTTGGCTGGTGCCTTTGGGCCTTCTTTTATTGGGCAGGAGATAACATTTCCTGTGGCAAACTAGTATTTCACACTTGGTAATGACAGATTTCAGAGTAGCAGCCGTGTTAGTCTATATTCGCAAAAAGAAAAGGAGTACTTGGGGCACCTTAGAGTGCAAATTTATTTGAGCATAACAAATAACAAATTTATTTGAGCATAAGCTTTCATGAGCTACAGCTCTCTTCTTGGTAATGCTGCTCTCCTGACTGTTGGTTTATAGTTTCAGAGCAGTAAAGTATCAGGCGTTAGCCGTGTTAGTCTGTATCCACAAAAACAACAAGGAGTCTGGTGGCACCTTAAAGACTAACAGATTTATTTGGGCATAAGCTTCTGTGAGTAAAAAAACACTTCTTCAGGTGCATGTGAAGAAGTGGTTTTTTACCCACAAAAGCTTATGCCCAAATAAATCTGTTAGTCTTTAAGGTGCCACTGGACTCCTAGTTTCAGAGCAAACACTTTTACAGTTACAGAGCAAACACAAATATAACCTGGAATGCATATATTATAAATGAGATGAATGCATACAGCAACTTACAAGCATTTGATCAAGTCTAAACACATTTTTATATTTTTTTTTATCAATCTAATACGTATTTTAACAATATTAACACACAGGTAAGTCAGACTGGTTTCCAGCTCTGTACTTGTAAGTGTTCAGTTGAGGCCCTAGGTAGGGGCCTTGGCATGAGCTGTTGTATCCCACAAACCTTCTGGGTGTGGTGTTTCATCCCATCTAGTGGCACCGAGACCACGTAAAGAGAGAGAGAAAATGGGTCTGCTCGACAGCCTTAGCTAATAGGCAGTTAGCTTTTATCTCGTGCTGTTACAGGCTCATGCACTAAGCTCCAGAGGTCCCTAGTTCGATCCTACCCACTGACAACCGGGGTCTGTCGGCGTTACACTGGCACCTGGTCTGGCAGCATCACACTTATCTTCAAGGCATTTAACAGCTAGAGCCCAGGATATCTTAGAGACCACCTAAAGCTCCAGCTTAAAGACTGGTCACCAACTCCCATTCCCAGGTACAAATAGAACTTTCTATCAGAAGGGTAAAGCTCATCTGTGCAGGGGATGGAGTTTCCTCAGGGGCCAGCCCAATGAATGAACTCACACAGACAGTGGTGACTATCACAAACCTCTCCACCTTCTGCTCTAATTGCACGTCTTCAACATGCCTTTGCTAATATAAACTCATAGTGGTGTGTATGTTTATATAAACAACCCAAAACAAAAACCCTGCCAAAACAAAAACCTACACTACTCAAACACTTCTCCCCCGGGGAAAGGATAAAAGAGAGAATAGACCACATGTGACAGATTTTAGTCACATGTCATAACACACTATTGGATGGTGCTCAGATACTGTAGTGGTGAAGTGGTATAAGACTATTTATAGCCAATAATAAGCTCTTCTAATGACATTTCAAGTCAGAATGGCTCCTGTGCTGTGGGTTTTACCCAGCAAATGATTAAATGAAAGCTGTTTTGCCTGGGTAAGTAGGCAGGATAAGGCAAAAAGCTGACTTCAGTGTGTTTAAATTATCTTCTCAAGGAATGTTACATGCACAAAATAATAAATGCATGGAAAATAAAATGTGGAGAAACGATGCATGTTTCAAAAGGCTGCTGATATTTTCTCTTGGACCTGGTCTTCAAGTAACAAAAATCCAATTTAATAGGAAAGGAAGGAGGAAAAATAAAGCTGACATATGCTATATTAGCAGAATACTCTCTAAAGTTGAATTACCTCTAAAGTGAGTGTTTTTCAAAGTTTTCACTGAGGCATTAGCAGCTGTTTAAAAACAAAACATAAATCAGAAATTAAATGGGAAGAAAAATTAGACTGACTTCTAGATTTTTTTTTTAGAATGCTCAGTTACGAACTCTAAGAACATTCCAATCCATGTAAACAAATTACCCTCCAAGTCAAAATAATAACACACCATTTTAAAACCCACCCTTCATTCAATAGCAGTGCATTTTGTGTACTGATGAAAAACAATATTTCAAAGAGCCAAGACATTTAGCAAACATTAGTTACACTGCTTATTCCAGTAGCATTTTGAGATTACTCATCTGGCTGTTGCCAAGGGAACAGCCTTCATTTATTTCAAGTGTTATCAAGAATGCTGCTCTGCAAGAGATAAGCCCACCGAAAAGTAAAGTTAGATCAAAATAAATGAGCAAGGTGGGGGTGGGGGAGGGTGTACTTGCACAACCATGAGACAAGGGATAGCACAAGTAAGTTAGTGACGTCTGGTTCTCATCTAACTGGAAATATCCATTGCCTCACATTATAAAAACAATACTAGAGTATTTTCAGGTAGTGTTCCAAAGCACTGTAGTTACGTTACTACATACTGCAACAAGCTGTGGAATTTTGGGTCATCGCTGTAGAGCAGTGTAGCATGTTTTGTTTTGTTTTGTATTGTAACTGGGGTTTGGTTTTGTTTGGTTTTGTTTTGTATTGTATTGTAACTGGGGTTTGATTTTGTTTTTAAGAGAGTCTCTGAATGATTGCAAACTAGACAAGCCTTGAGAATCTGCAGGTACTGGGGCTGTGGTAGATATGTTCAGAAGAAGACTCAGCTGACCATGCAAGCCAACCTTTAAAAAGACTGCCAGCTTACCCGCTGTATATTGCAGGGAAGGGGGAAAGCTTATGTTTTTCTCACACTCTAGACTTCTAGCCTGGCTCTCTTCACATCCCACCATCCATCACTATGCTGAAAACAGTGTGTTCTTACAGGAGGGGGCAGGGAAGTAGGCATCCTCAAGTCAGGGAGAAGCTCTTAAAGAGTTAATTCAGACTATGTTCTCTTTCCTCATTCTTTAGGTTTTGTTTTTAAGTCTTCAAGCCATGCATTGCACTTTTAAACCTCTTCCCTGGGGGACTAGCATTCAGCAGGGCAGTGAAGAATCTGCTCTTGTGCTGCGGGACTCCCCTGAGCAAAATTCCAAGGCACAAAATTACTTACATTCAACTTGGCCTTTGGGAAAGGCATGGCATGTAATGGAGAAGGGAGTTCTCCTCCTGAAGCACTGACCAGCTTCGTGGGAGCCTTGGTGGCTAACTAACTTCAGATGCATATGTCCTAGGAAGGAGTAAAGGTTGTGGAACTGGGCCTCATCCAGAGCTTCTCCCAGCCTTGTACAGCTCAGGGAAGAGCTGTCACAGGAGGAGACTCCCACTCATCTTCCCTCTCCAGCACCAGGGAGCATAGGCTGCACCCTCCTGAAGTGTGGTACGGCCTGTGCAGCCCCTCTGCTCACTAGTCATTCAGGGAAGTGCTGTGTGCCTACAACCCCTCCCCAAGTTCCCCACAGGTCAGTGGCAGCTCCGGACCACAGCCAACGTGAGCCAGTAGCTAAATGCTGCAATTTGGCCCTAATTGAAGGCTTTGTTCTGCTCAAAAAGAACAGTCAGGTAAAGTAAGTCAGTCTCTGGGCTTCCTGGGTTTCCTGTGACCGACAGCCCTGGCTAAGGGCCAGCTTCTGAGGGCCTTACTCATGTTCTGTAAATTACTCCACCCATGGTGCCACTTTATTCAAGTCATGAAGTAAGGTGCTACTCAGCATGTACAGGGGTCTCAGAATCTGTCTGTAAGGCTCTGAGTTGAGCCTTTCCCAAGAGCAGAGACTTTACTGGGACTGCACATGTGAGGAGGAACCTCTCAGCATGTGTAAGAATGGCAGCACCAGGCCCGATATATTTATGCAAAAAAAAAGCCTGCTTTCTTTCTCTTGTCTCTAGCAAAGTATAAGGAGGGGCCAGGTTTGGAGTGCACTGTTCACTTATGTGAGCTGTGGTGCAAAAAGAAAGGAATAGAAAACAACTCATGCTCTATTTTGGGAGGGTTTCCATTTCTTTTCCTTACAAAAACAAGAGACAGCTGTGGTTTTCCTATTCATAAAGTCTTTTCTTTTTATTGGCGTGCAATTAATAATCCTTCTGCACCACCTTTCACGGGAGTGAGAACCAGAAGGAATGGGGCCTCAATGTCTTTCAGAGCAGCCTGTTTTAGCTATGACAAAAATGACTGTCTGTAGTACCCTTTAGAGTGCTGTGCTTGCATTCTGCTAAATGATCCATCAAGCTTTGGGAAAATGCTGTTTAGTTCACAGAAGCATTGTCGCTAAACTGGTATCGGAGTGATATATTGCAGAATGTTTCTTTTTATAAATCCCTGTTAGTAATCGTAAGAATTTTGCCTCTGAGCCTGGGGCCTAGGAAGAAACATTATGCATATATCTTCAAAAATTACTCATGGTTTTGTTATATTAATCTGCAATATTATTTGAGTGAAGGAAGCAAATAAATAAATCCCCAAAATCAGTACTGGGGAGGGAAAAAAATCTTTACCTCTATTTTTTCTAACAAAAATATAAGACCATGAACAAAAATGGAGATTTTTCTGAAATCAGGGATGTGTAAACCAGATTTGCCTGAAGCAGTCTGTGTGACATTATGGTGATTTACCTTGTTTTGTACAATGCAATTACATTATTCATAAAATGGTGGCATTAAAAACAACTCCAAGCACCGTGCAGTATTTCAGCGTACTGGGAATTACTGTTCTATTGCTAATGAAAGAAAGAGTCTCAGATTCTCTCTCTTTAAATAGAGCTACCACCTCTCCTTTTATAATTATGATTTACTGACTGTTCCGCAGCACTCAGAGGTTTTGTGACTGTTGCCTTCTGTGCTTAATTAGGACATTACCTATACGCAAGATATCTTTCATTAGCATCTGCAAAAGTGAGGGACAGCACATGGGTTACTAGCCCAATGAGAAATTCTGCTGCTTGTCACAGACGTGTTGGGGATGGTGTGGAACAGAACCTTCCCATGGAGAGCACAGGCAGGGGCCGTGTCTCAGGGACAGAGAAGCTCGCTCCCTCGCTACACCTAGATCTCTCTCTGGAGGGGAGGGGAATAGCAGGGCCATTGTCTTCTAAGCAATGAGTTAATCTCAGTAAATAACAGATTTTTTCTGTTCACTGTCAATTCTAAAAAAAATTGAAAAGGTTTTGTTTTGGGTTGTACAAAACATTTTTTGTTTGTTTTTAAATTTGTAAAGGAGATTTCTGAATGAAAAGCAGTTGTGAATACAAAAAAATTCAGACCAGGGACTTCAACATGAGTTTTCTATATCCTAGGTCAGGGCCATACCCACTGGGTTATTAGCTGCTTGTGGAGGATGGGACAGGCAGGCTCTCTGACTCATGATTCTTAACAAAAAAAATCTGAAAGCTCTTGGTTTCACTCTGTGTCAGAATGAAAACAAATGCTGAACTCTCAAATTTTTCTTGACAAGGAATTCTTGTTTTCTGATCAGCCCTAATGATGAAGTTTCTAGCCCTGAGGTTAAAAGAAAAAGGACTTCTGGCTACCAGTTCTATGCTCGGTTTATAGTCTCTCTCTCTTATTACTTTATTATTTTTATTCTGTGTATCTGTAATATTGTAAAGATCACCCAAAAATCCTTGGGTACAGATCCTGATCCAACAAAGTAATTTAACGTGAACATAACCTTGAGTATTTGAGTGGTGCCATTGAAGGAGGTTCCACAGGGGGAAACGTGGTAGATACTAAAACAATTGGAGTGTTTTCTTTTTGGATAACATTGTTGCTTTCGAACTGTGGCAAAATAGGAGTCTATGAGTTATATTTCATTGACTAATGTTTTACCACAACACATAATGAAGAGATATTTCTGTATTGTCGTATTTGATTTCACTTGTACAGTATATCTTTGTTCCTGTCTAAACCCCAGCCATATGCCATTACTCAACTCAAAATAATAGGCCTGCAATAATGTCTCTTGTTCCATGGACACAGCAGCGGTAGCTTCAACTAGCTAGCTCTGCATGCAAAGCTGAGTCTCCAGTGTAAAAATCCAATGGGAGAATTGCAGAATGCCAATATACTATAACTCTGTTTTACTGCATTGAGCCCTGCCTTGGGAAAATATATTGTTCTTGTCCTCAGCATTAACCTGTGGTCTATTTGTGTTCAACTTTAGAGATTAATTTTTCTATATACTGTAAATGGCCTTAGTATCAGAAATTAATTAGGTCTACTGTCCAAGCAGACAATCTTCTTTTGTCAGCCACACAAGATTGCAGTAGTCAAAAGGTGCACAAACTAGGATGATGAAAACAAAATAGTTACAAAGACACTCTACACTTTCTTTATAGGAGTCCGAAGAAAAAAATGGATTGTGTCAAACATGCTAATGAAAGTGCTCAATGAATTTATATTTCCCAATGCGTGTCATAATGTTAATGTAATTTGTCTTGACAGAAGAACATCTGTATGTGTTAGTGACATTAACACGTGAGTCTGCCTGCAAGATGTGTTGTTTTCTATATAAATTTCCATTTTAAAGAATATTAATTTGGACATATATAACCCCTTGCAGTGAAGATCTCAAAGCACTTTAGAAATATTAATTAATTTCACAACATCTCTTGAGATAGGTATAATTATGATTAAGGCTGCGATTTAGCCACGGAGGTCAGGGAAATCACGGATTCCGTGACTTCCAGAAACCTCCGTGACTTCAGCCAGCCCTGGCTGGAAGCTGCAGGGTCCTCCCACAGCTCCTGGCCACCACGGGTGGTACGGGGGACCCCCACAGCTCCTGGCTGCCACCTTCGGCAGGGAGGATCTCTGCAGTTCTCCGCCTCTGTGGGTGACGGGGAGACCCCCCCCCAGAGCTCCCTGCTGCCCTGGGCAGCAGGAGGGACCCCAGCAGCTCTCAGGCAAGAGGGACCCCCAGAGCTCCCGGCCTCCATGGCAGCAGGGGGAACCCACGGAGTTAGGAGCCGCCAGCGGAGGGGGACCCTGGAGCTCCCAGCCCACCCGCGGCTGCCCAGGCCCCTCATTTTAGCATGGAGATTTTTAGTAAAAGTCAGGGACAGGTCACGGGGCTTCTGTGAATTTTTCATTATTGCCCGTGACCTGTCCCTGACTTGTAATAAAAATATGTATGACAGAATCTTAGCCTTAATTATGATACCCATTTTACACATGATTGAATGGAAATTGAGATCAGTAGCAGAGCCAGCAGAACCCAGGATTGTTGCTCCAAGCCTCGCATCTCTTTTTAAGGAGACCACTCTTGCAATGCAAACAAGGTGTCCTTGCGTCTTGCGCTTCTTCCACATAGAACAAAATAGTATTTTAGGAGAGAGAATGAGCAGCTAGCTCATCCACTCGTATTCATTAGTCCTTACTCTGACCAAGCTGTCATGGAAGTAAATGTGCATTTTACTGGAATAAGGACTGCAGGATTTAACCCTATTTTTCCCCAAAAAGTATCATTTAAATGTTAAGAATGTGAAAATATTATCACAGTGCCCTCCCTTCCTTCCCCCTTGTGAATGTGTGTGTGTCCTATAATGCCTCCTTCCATCAATATCACTATCATAAGGGGAAGCACACAAATGCACAGGGAGTTTAACTCATATTCTTAAGGTTAATGTAGTTGCTATTGAAAAGTATCTGACTGACAGCACAGGAGACTGAAGTCTTATTCTCATTTCCAGATCAGGTACAAGCAATGGAAACTTCTCCACAATGTGAATTCACCCTGACCTGCAAAGACCCCCTCTTGCAATAAAGCTCTCTCTTTTTCGCTGACAGGACTCCCACTTCATACTAGTCGTACTGGTGTTCTTTGTGGTGTGGCCACTTGTCCATTAGAAAAAGGGGCTTGATCTCCAATTCTAGTTCTACAGGGAAGTGAATGCCCATTAGATGCTGATGGGTACTTGGCTGGATTAGGTTGAAATGTATGTCTTTGAAATGAAATGTTCTGTATTCTGCTAGCAACCCTAAAAGCCATCCCTCTCCAACCACGACTGATATTAATATTATTTACTATTTACATTGCAGTAGGACTCAGAGGCCTCCACTGGGATTGGGGCCCCATTGTGCTACGTGATGTACAAACACATACAAAGACATGGTCCTTAGTTTGAGAAGCTAACAAGGTAAATTTTTAGTCAAATTCACTCACGTAAACTTTCCACAAGCATGCTGATTTGCATAGATGTAAGAGGTGTAAATAAGGGCAATAATTGTCCCATGATAGTTGCAGTTTCCATTAGTTACTTAAGCAAGTATATATGGGTAAATAGGGAATGCCTAGTTCTCTTGCCAGATTATTCTCCTAGTCATAGTTAGTAGCAGAGGATCCAATTTCTAGCCACATACAGATTCTTATAATCAGCTCTCAGATAATCTTTCCCCTTTCAAGAATACAGATCTGAGATTCTGTGTCATTCTGGTTACCCTCTGCTTTATTTTCTCCTTTTCTATAATATTCTTTGACATTTAGTTCCATAAAAAGAGTGCATGATCTGCTGCTATCAGTGTAATGAGCATTAACATTCACATTCATTATTGTGTTTTGTGATCATGCATTTCCAAGTACATTAGAACAGTTCTCTCACTTATGTTTCAGGAATAATTCATATTAGCTGCAGTGCATGCTATGTGAACCAGAGCTGCAAAGGCAAAGATAGTGAAGAAGAGAGAAAAGGCACCAGCTCACTCTGGGCAAATGAAAAATCCAGAGCAAGAGTTGAAACTTTAAGACATGGGAAACAGATCTGAGTGACTAATAGATATTGCAGTATGGATACTTTCTGCCTTGGAGTTGCTGGAGCAGGACCTGCTGGTCTTCACGTTCATTCTCCATGTTACCCCCCGTGTGGAGAATTTGGCCCTTTTCTCCCATAGCTCCCCAGTATGTCTCCTGCAGAATTTTTAGTCCTCTGCAGCTGCTCACAAGGCCTGCTATGTGGCTACTAGCTTCTCCTAAAGCCTTGTATGCTTGCTCCACAGAATCCCCCAGTGTTCTCTCCATCCTGGTCTTTGCTCCTATCATGGAATGTTTCATTTTTGTACCTGTTGCTGTTACTGTCCAGCTCTTCTCTGTCCCAATCATTTTATCTTTTAACTCCTTGCTATGCCCTACTGGGTGTGCATGTTGCATGCCTGCAATATCCATGGTCATCACCCCCACTTCTTGCATCACCTTGCCTGCCTTCTGTGTACTCCTACCACAGGACACCCCCATAATGTTTTCACACCTTCCCCTTTCCTACCCCACAATTTCCTGAGCTGGCAGTGCGTTTTTAAATGACTGGCTTCTTGGCATCCAAAACAAACCCTTGTCCCTGCCTTGTATTTTTCCACCTAGATCCCTCTTCTGGGCTAACCTCCTCCTCACAATTCATATGCGGAATACCCTTCTTATGTGCCCTTGTTGGACACAGGCAAAACCCTAGGGCCTAGGCTGTGCCTCTGGTCTCCAAGCCTCTGAACACCTTTTCCTTCCCTGATTCCTATGACCTCTGATGGTTTGCCTTCACAGAATCTCTGGGAGGTACTGCTGTTGCCCTTCCAAGATCACCAGGCATGTCTGCAGGTCCACCTGCACCTCCTTCTGCCTTTGCTGGTTCTCCAAAATTTTCTGGGGGACTGCCTGGGCCTGCTTTGGCTGCCTCCCTGATCCCTGAAACTCACAGGGGAATTCAGGTAACCAAATCTGCCCCTCCTTATGCCAATGCATACCTTCCTTCAGCAAAGAAGGCTTCCACACTCTATAAATCCATTTTCTTAACTGAACGACACACGTCCTCCCCTTGTATCAGATGTGATCATCGGTCTACAGTCTCCACCAATTGCAATGGGGTTCCCACCCACCGCTACTGTGACTCATCATGGCTAGATCTGGGAAAGTAGATCTCATGGCATCAGGTGCCACCTTTTGATCTCTGCTCATTCTGCAATAGTCTGTCCTCTGGTAACTTGGCCCTCCAGTCAGGTTACTATTTAGTCCACCCTTTCCGCGGTTATGAAGACCACTGTCCAAATGCCTTCTGCAGGTGGTGTTCAATACCCACTTGGGGCCCTATGCCAATATACCAGTGGCTGGCATGGGAACACAGGCCCACCTTCTACACCAGGTTCCAGCCCAAAGACCCTAAAACCAGCAATCCAGGTCTGTTCAGTCCCTGTCCCTCTTGCTGTTTCCCTGGACTACTTCCTATCGAGCTTCTCTCATTTTCTTTGCAAGTTTCTGGGTTTACCATGGGAGCCTACTGTACTCCCCATGGCTACTTCACCCCCTCCTAACCTCTTGCTAAACTCCTTATTCCACGGCAGGATCTCAGGCCTTACTCTGCCCTCAGACTTCCTCCTTGTTCCTGATGACCTCCCTCATCTCAGGGAGTGACAGCAGCCTCTTTCCCCTGCAGATTCTTTCTTTCTTTGTCATTTTATGCTGCAGCAGATTCAGCATGTGAGGCCACGACCACGACCTACTGCAGTTTTCACATAATCAAAATCCGTATCCTCTCATCCCATCCTATATCCTTTAAAAAGCATAATAATGCCTTTCTAATGCTACATCACTTTCCCAGTGCTCTCACCAATCCATTCAAACTATATTCTTTCACCTTGAGGCATCTGAGTTCCTCATAAAGAATCCGTCTTTCTGCAAAATTCTCCCTGCATTGCCATAGCAGAGGTTCAGCTGTTTCTTTAACTTTGCATGTTTTGTACAACCCATCTTTGTGCTTGTTTGGTAGATATAAATTACCATTCAGGTCACAGTGACCTGTTTGCACTCTAGCTACAGTTACTTCACTTCATCTGTCAAAGCTGTGAATAGGACATTATCCTTAAGTCTTGGACATATTTTTTTCTCTTGGTCCATATTTCTTGCTATTCCTTCTTAAATTCTTTCTTAACTAAACTTTTGAATTCCTGTTTACTCAGAGATATTTTGTATCAATCTCCTAATTTTTAAGGCTTTTTTCACTGCTTTATCTGCCGTTTCATTGCCAGGTAACCCAATAGGCACTGGAATCCATGCCATTACTATATATGCACCTACTTGTTCTCTGTCTGTCATTTAGAGCAATAGTTCATTGATTAAAGTCATTCCTGCTTTCTGAAGCTCCCTTTCTAATCATGATTATACCCGATAAAGAGTCAGGTAGAATAGCAGCTGTAATTGGGCGTGCATCCCTTATCCAGGTCAGTGCCAACAGTATGCCTAATGATTTGGCTGTCATACAAAATTGGATAGTCTTATAGATCTCTTAATTCCAAATTCAGGGATACAAAAGGCCATTTCCAATCTACCCGTGTTGTCATCTTTCGATCCACCAGAATAGATTTGGCAATGCTGACCCCATGTGCCATGTATAAACTCATAAATTGTATTGGTCATGGTCCTGCTCTTCCCTTTGTCATATCATAAAATTCCAAATCCACAACTGAAGAGACATCTGTCCAGCTATCGTTTGATTTCCCCTGTCTAAAGATTTTAATCTCTTCCAGTTCTTCCCTTTCACTCTATTCTTTTATCCAACGTTTGACCCTGATGACCTAAGTCTTTGGTGCCCAGTTACATCTTGTCTACTTAATTCCCAACAGTCCTTGTATATTTGGTTAGTACTCTTATCTTCACTATTTCCATTGACCCTAGCCCAAAACGTTAAATGTAACAATTTCATCAGCATTTCTCTGGTAGCTACCTGCATCATACACAACCATGTAATAATACCCACTCCACGTGAAATTCACAGAGCTTGGGCTTGGATTGGTTCTAACTTTTTAAGTGTTGGTTTAAAAGCTCTGTTGAAGGCTTGGCATCCATTATCTGTAAATGGTCCTATCAGCGTTATCAACATAATCAACAGTATGGTCTTATCTGCACACCAGTTGCTCCCAGCAATGTTTAAGAAAATGTATCCTGTCTTTACATTTAGTCTTGATATTATCTATATGACCCTTCCAAGTTAGTTTGTTATCAAACACAACACCTAAGAATGTAAAAATTTGAACTGCCTGAATTTTCTCCACATAGAGATATAGGGTCCATTCTTCCCCACTCTTGCCTTTTGTGAAGATCATTCCTTTTGTTTTAGCATGTGAGAACTTACATCCCCAAGTATTTCCCCAGTCTGAAATCCCCCTGAGTGCCTCATTTGTTCTTTCCACAGCTCCCTTAAGTCTTCTGTGTTTGGCCAATATAGCGCAGTTGTCCTGTGTGATTTGGTTTATGGACCCTTCACTAAAATTAAAGGAGTGATGGAGAAATACTAGGCCAAGAAGACCCCACCCCTCAGCAGCTGCAGAGCATGTTCCAAATGGAGGACTCTGGTAATCAAGTGTGGGAGAGTGAAGGAAAGTCTGTCTACATGAAGGAAGCCACTTAATAGCTTCTGGGATAGAGAATTCCACAGGGGAAGGATCTGAACGGTCAGTAAGGCCCAACTGGGCAGCTATGAGCCTGACCTCTTTTTCTCTTTCCTCCTCCCTGTCACTGTGACGGGAACTGGGAAACTCTTCCTGACTATCTGGATCATTGAGACCAACCCATTGTGAGGAGGGAAGCAAAGAGCTGTGGCCAATGGCCATGTCCGAAATGGAAGAGAGAACCAATGGGGAAAAAGTGGCCCACGGAAGCTGGTCTGGGGTATCAGCTAGAGGAGACAGAAACACCCTCCACTGCTTCCCACTGGGGGTCTGGGCTGGGAACCAGTGGAGAGGAAGGGCCCGGGTCCCCCTATCCTTCCCTATGCTCCTGTTTGAACTGGGGTGGGGGTGTTACCTGGAGAAGGACAGACTGTAACCTGGCCACCAGGCCCCAGATTGCCTGACAAGACATTTGGAGACCATTGAGCCATGGCCTGCTTACTTGGCCTGCTGGCCTCTGTGTAAACCCCACTACATCCACAAATAGGGTAATACCTATTACTGCCATGTACCCTCTGGGAGATGATTAATCATAATGTTAAACAAGATAGGGCTGGTAACACTCCTCTGTTGAATGCCATTAGTAAGTTTATAAATATTTGACAAAGCTCTCCCCACCCTGACTTTTATGGTTCTGTCACTTAAGAAGTCTCGTATCCACCAGTTATCCACTAGTTATGCGACCCCCGAGCATGCTCAAATAAATTGCTTAGTCTCTAAGATGCCACTAGTACTCCTTTTCTTTTTGTGAATACAGACTAACATGGCTGCTACTCTGAAATGTATCCACCAGAACATTCTTCCTCTAATTATCGTTGTGGCTAGTTTATACTGCAAGCCTTCCTCTTGTAGCACGTCATAAACTCGTTCAATGTTCAAAAAGACAGCTATCATAAACTTTCAGTTCCTCATGATTTTTTGTATTTCCATTTCTAATCTTACAATATGATTAACTGTACATGACCCTTTCCTAAAATTACTTTGTATACAGTTTATAATATCATTTTCCCAAGGATGCTACTAATCTTTCATTTATCATTCTTTACATAATTTTGTCCACATATAATGGGAGGGAATTAGGTCTATACATCTCTTGTCCTATGCATAATTTGCCTGGATTTCCTATAACCACTGGTTGCTTCCATTCTGCTGGTACTATTCCTTTTCCCCCCATTTTCCGTTATAGAATTTCAATAAAACCCTTAAACTCCCCTCCAGCAGGTACTTAATCATTACATTACAATGCTATCTTTACCCGGAGGCTGCATTTTTACTTTTGTCAGTAGCTTTTCTGAGTTCCCTTATAATGAAATTTTTATTCAGTTCATCATCTTTGTTGCCTACCCAGTTATTAAGGAACTCGACATTTTCTTCAGCAAACATTCTTTTTTGTTCATGAAACTCTTTACTTTGACTGGTATCACTACTACCTTATTTGGATCTCTTTTGCTAAAATGTCCGCTTCTCCTAAGTTAGAACTTTCAAATTTATCATTTACTATAAGACTAGGTAAAATTTGTTTTTACTCTGCATCTCAGTCATTATTTTAATGTTGTTTATATATCTCTGCAACCTTGGAATCTTTGTTCATTTTCCCACAATACTTTCTCCAACTCTATTTCTTTTTGTTAAATCTTTGTGCCACCACTTTACATCTTTTATAGTTCATTAAGTCTCTGCTAGTCATTGTACTTTTTTCATGTTTGCATGCCTTATTTCTTTCTTTGATTGCTGTTTTACAATCTTCATTCTAGCAGGGAACTGGATATCTGAGTTTGTGGCAATTCTATGTTGGGATTCCCCTTGAGCCTTCTTTCCACTCTTGGCTTGTTGATTTAAGGCTCCAATTTCCAATAGTAAGTCTGTAACAACATAGGGTTTTTGTTTGTTTGTTTAGCTCTTTGTTGTTTGTTTGCACTATTCATTGGAGTTTCTTTTCCACCCTGTCCCAGTCTCTCCCTAAAACAGCTCTCCCTAGGGGCTGTCTTTAGATTTAACCCACTCCTCTAGTGCCCGGGAATCTACTTAAATTTGAATCCTTCTAATGCCATTGCTAAACAGCTGGGTTGCAATCCTTGATAACAAAGCTACACATATAATAAACTACATTACCTGCTGCAGACAAATGGAACCAGAATCTTAGTCACAACACCACTATGTTGAGATTCCCTCTGAGACCTCTTTCCACTTGGCTTCCCAAGATCTTAGTTCAACTCCAGAATTTATCATTCAGGTCTCTTTATTCACCACACAACAAAGCTATGCTAAGATGATCAGACTTAAAGTCAGGGGGTTGATGTAGGGTACATCACAAATGCAAGTTACATAGTAAACCTCTTCCTTTATATATAGGTACACATACATTGCATTACTATACATTACATTACATTACATGCTTCAGGATTGGCTTGGTTAGTTTGTGGGAACCAGTCCCTGCACAGTATACTCTCTCTATGCATGACCTATTCTTTACCACATCTTACATTCCAGGCTTATTTTGTCAATTGTTGTTTTGTCCATTGTGAATAGTACCAAGGTGTTCCCTCTTAGCAACCATGGACATCTTATCTCTAGCCTACTGATCCATTTACCTCCACAATCATGCTTTCTGAAAAATGTAGCCTTACCCACATCTAGTTACTCATGTCAAGCCAGGCCTACATTTGATACCTTACATTTAGCTAGGTTGGCTTCTGCTACAACTCCCTTCATTATATTATTGTGAAATTCCTCTAAATTATCACTTATACAATTGCTACATATCACATTTACTTTAAAGTCCCCAATTAGCTTTTAATTCCAGGTAGGAATTCCTTCAGTGTTTTCATCATTACCTTGGCCTTGATACATAATTAGCATAGAGAAGTGATCATTTCCCATTATATCTGCTTTGTAAATTTCCCAGCTGCATTTACTTGCTATATAGCTTGTTGCAATTCCAAGATCTAAACATGAAAAAGTTCCATCCATCAAATTAACCCTAATGGGCTCTCCAATATTTAATGCTACCAGATTGTTCATGTCAATGAACTGTTTTAGGCATTCACTATTATCATCAGTTTTCCTGATTCCCCATAATTCATTATGGCTATTAAGAACTCCACAAATAATGCAGGGGTCTTTGACACCCTTAACTAACTCTTCCAGTTCTAGACTGCCTAGTTTTTTGCATGGGCTGTAAACATTACACATTACTATACAGGAACAATCACAGAACCAGACAGAGATTATACAGACAAACAATAGCAAAGTGGGAACTATAATGGCAAGACAATACAGAAGTGAGGATTTCACATCCCAGCTATTGATAAGTGAGTTCTTGCCAGACAGGATGCTATCAAACTAAGTTTCCTTTTACATTTTCTAGGCACTTCCCTTTCTCTGGAGGTGATAGGAATACAATCCTGTCCTGATAAATTCGTTAGTCTCTAAGGTGCCACAAGTACTCCTTTTCTTTCTGTACTCAGTGTTGTACTCAAAATTTAAGTTTTGTATGGCTATTTTGAAATAATTAAGACCTTCCTTTATAAATACCCAGGACTTCTCCCCCCCCCTCTTCCCCCCCTCCACTTGTTATGTCTCAGTCACATTTGATTACACCATATCCTGGAAGTCTAAACATATTGTTTTTTAATCAACCCAGTTTCTTGTACACATCTCGCATTTCAGATTTTGTTGCACTTCAGAAACAGTTTTCTTTCATGCCTGGCTATGTGTTAAAAACTATGTGTGTTTCAGCAAGAAATCGTTAAACCAGGTTTAAATTACTTTATTACCCTCATTTAAATTTGTCTGAATGCAGTCTATTGAGAGATCGCTATATGTAAATACGCTTCTGCCACATTTTGCTTTTTTTTATTCTTTCAGTCTTCTTCCCTGTCCGTAAAGTGTAATTAATCACTTCTATCATAAATGCTACAAATTTCTCTTTGCCTACAATGAGTACTTCTTCTTCTATTCTCCTTATATTATCTTTCTTGCCCTGAACTGCATTTTGTTGTACCAGTAGCTCTTTGCCCTCCCTGGTGTTTTCCTCTTTCTCCACTTTTCACTGTGAATATCTTTTGGTAGCTTCTGCCTAGGATGTTTTATTTTCTGTATCTCTTGAGCTCATTTGGACACCATGCACCCTTTGTCTGCTGCATTGTGCTTATCCTCACAAATGCTGCATTTTAGTTCCATTTCTTCCATACAAGTCTCATATGAGTTTTTTCTTCCACGTTTTCCACACCTCATTTTTCTCCTTGCAGACAGCCACCACACTCACGAACCTTTGACATTTATAACAAAGTCACAGGAAAAGAACAACAAAAGAACAACAAAGGTGAGTTCTTAAGGCCTGTCTAGAGATGCATTATAGAAGCAACCAATCAGAGGCCAGCAGCCTCAGCTAAAAGGAGCTGCAGGGCCTTAGCAGGTCAGTTCCCAGCTGGGACCGGAAGAGTGAAGAAGGATGCTCCTCTCTGGCCTGGAGATAGAGAGGAATTTGAGGATGCTGGCATGGAGATAGGGCTGGAGATACAAGGGGCTTGGTAAGAAGAATCCTAGGGAAATAGCTAAGACAGATTGGAGTAAGCAGTATATCGCTGTTGTGTATTGGGTTTCCAGGGAACTTGGAGTAGTGGTCAGGCCCAGGTTCCCCTACTGACCACAAAGTGGCATAAATGCCTAGAAGTAGACAAGCCTTATTTTGGAGCCTCTGGAGGATATTAAAAAACTCAGTGAAGGAAGTATGTCAAACCATTGGTTCACGCTTACAATTGCACCAGAAATGACATAACTGGAGAATCTCCCTATTTCTTAATGTTTGGCAGAGAGCCATTATTACCAATGTGTTTTGGAATTCAGTGATAAGGCAAATCTGAAATAACTCATCAAAAGTACGTGAAAGATCTTAAGAGAAAACTGAAGCATGTTCTGAGTTGGCAAGAAAAGAGTAAAAGAAAAGTCAGAAAGCCAACAAGAGAAGCTGGAACACAAAAGTTAGGCTTTCACACATCTGAAGGTGAAAAGGTCCTAGTTTGCAATCTTCAATAAAGAGAAACACAAATTAGCAGACAGATGGGAACAACAAACGTATGTTATGGCCAACAACTGCAGGAGAATGACCGTTCTCTTTATATTGTGAAACCAGAAGATAATATTGCACCTGGAAGAATACTACATCATGATTTATTGAGGATATGTGGTTTTATTTTAACTACAGAAAAAGATGAGCTTCAATGTGACAACAGTTCTTAAAGTAACTTTTTGGGAATGAGATGGTTTAACTCTCAATGAGATAATATTTTTGGATCAGAGGAAGCTGAAACAACTTTTGGACTGAATCCTGAAGCATCAGAATTTACACCGGAAGATTTTACTTGTTCATATGCAGTTGATACATGGCAACCAGATGCTGAAAGCACAGTATTAATGAACTTTGATGACACTGTACCCTATGAACAAGGGGCTAGATTGCCAGATGTATCATCAGAGCTCCCTTTGTATAATCCAGATGCTACTTTACCACATACACCTGGTGAAGAATTGCCTGATATTTTAAGTAAAAGAAGCAGATACAGAAACAAATGTAACACAGAACTCAGAGACATCAACTAAGGAAGTTGTAGCTAAGAATTTGCTTTGCAGGTCACAGAGACAAAGGCACAGGCCAGTGAAATTTTAGGATTATATGCATAGCCTCTCATGCACCAAGCTTATGAACTACATGGGCACGACTAGTGGATTCACTAGCATTATAACATTTAGAATATTAGCTGATGTGGCCAGACCTATTGTGGTAGGTAAACATTTTATAGGACTGTCGGAGATGACAGTGGCCCAATAGGGGAGAATGTAACCAATGCTTCTGTTGCTGTTCCTTTTAATCAGTAGTAGTTGGTTTTGTTTTGTTGGGGTTTGTTTCTTTGTTTGTTTGTGTGTTTGTTTGAGGTTTTTTTGCCAGAAGAATGGAACAGATGTCCACTGACTCCAGCTAGTCTGGGACTAGCAAGTAAACAAAGGGAAAAGTTCACAAACACTTGGAGTGTGGTCATAAGGGGATCTCCAATCCTGGACAATTTCACTGCCCAGTGTAAAGAAAAAAAGGCACCAAACTCTTGAGTTAGTTCAGCCACACCCACAGGGAAACAGCAAGAGCAGAGAGGAAGTGAAGATCTCTGCCCTGAGTCTGATGCTCACAGGCCTGCTTTTATTAATTGTGGCAAGATGTAACCTCAGGGAGAAGGACCCCAGCCTATTCAAACAAGTGCTTGTTCGGCTCAGGGCAGCGTGGTGACATTAATGCCAAATTAGTGGTGCATGTTTTAAATGAAAAGGATGTGTGGCCTGTGTACCTTTTGGTACTGAAGAAATCTGTACATTTGATACTATTATTTTTTTATTTACATACTGTTCGCTGTATCGATGTAATGATAAGATTGTATTTAGATTTATGACAAGTCTTAGTTAACCCTAAAATTGTCCTCTTATAAACTTAACCTTTTTTTTAGACCGAGCAGGTTTACTTCATTCTGGTGTCTTTATTCTAAACTGGAACAACTCAGGTTACAGGCATCTATGACTGTCCAAATGTGTACATTTATCTTATGTGTTATAACCACAGGTGGGAGTTGCGCAGTCAAAATAGATTGAACCCGCTCACTATTCCTGCAATAAAATGGAATTATAGTGGGTACTTGTGTAATCAAAGTTTAGTAGGTTACATAAGCATCTGCAATTCCCATTGACTTCAGTGGGAGCTGTGCCTGCTTACACCAGAGTGAATGTATTCTGATGGCTTAAACAAAAGAAATAAAAACAAATCTGTCTCTGTAACTTGAAATAAGATTGTGGGCAACTTGTGGCATTTGAGTGCTGCAAAGCTTCAGCACCTCAGGGAAGCTTAAATGCTGGAACTAGGCGTGCTGCCCCTGGCTTGAAGTGGTTTCTATCATATACAGGGTTTCCAGTTTGGATCAGTGGCTCTCAACACCCCCACGATACAAATTGTTCCAGCACCCCTGCAGGGAAGCATACTCCTTTCTCATGCTCCATCATGAGTGGAGTAAGAGTGTTCCCAGTGCACTCAGTGCACTCCTGTCAAGGTTCCTCCCCCACTCTGAACTCTAGGGTACAGATGTGGGGACCTGCATGAAAAACCTCCTAAGCTTATCTTTACCAGCTTAGGTCAAAACTTCCCCAAGGTACAAAATATTCCACCCGTTGTCCTTGGAATGGCCGCTACCACCACCAAACTAATACTGGTTACTGGGGAAGAGCTGTTTGGACGCGTCTTTCCCCCCAAAATACTTCCCAAAACCCTGCACCCCACTTCCTGGACAAGGTTTGGTAAAAAGCCTCACCAATTTGCCTAGGTGACTACAGACCCAGACCCTTGGATCTTAAGAACAATGAACAATCCTCCCAACACTTGCACCCCCCCCTTTCCTGGGAAATGTTGGATAAAAAGCCTCACCAATTTGCATAGGTGACCACAGACCCAAACCCTTGGATCTGAGAACAATGAAAAAACATTCAGTTTTTTACAAGAAGACTTTTAATAGAAAATAGAAGTAAATAGAAATGAAGAAATCCCCCCTGTAAAATCAGGATGGTAGATATCTTACAGGGTAATTAGATTCAAAAACATAGAGAACCCCTCTAGGCAAAACCTTAAGTTACAAAAAAGATACACAGACAGAAATAGTTATTCTATTCAGCACAATTCTTTTCTCAGCCATTTAAAGAAATCATAATCTAACACATACCTAGCTAGATTACTTACTAAAAGTTCTAAGACTCCATTCCTGGTCTATCCCTGGCCAAGCACAGCATACAGACAGACACAGACCCTTTGTTTCTCTCCCTCCTCCCAGCTTTTGAAAGTATCTTGTCCCCTCATTGGTCATTTTGGTCAGGTGCCAGCGAGGTTACCTTTAGCTTCTTAACCCTTTACAGGTGAGAGGAGTTTTCCCCTGGCCAGGAGGGATTTCAAAGGGGTTTACCCTTCCCTTTATATTTATGACAACTCCACAAAGCAGAATACAATGAGGTGGGACCAAGGCACCACCTCCTCTCTGTCCTTCCATGGCTCTTTGGGCATAACGTGCACCCCTTCTGTTCCCTATCGTGCCAGGCTGGTATATCCTTTCTAGAGGCAGTGTTTCCATGAAAAATGTCAGAACAGCAGCCAATCAGTGGTTCCAAAGATACAAATTATTGACACAAAAAGTACAATTTTCCAAACGTTGACATTTTCTAGGACTGTTACACAAGCACGGCAGACTCTCCTGACATATAAAATGTAAAACCATGGCTGTCGCTGGTTCCACCTTCCCACGCGTACACCGTTTATGTTGCATTCAGAAATATCTCTATTTTTGCAGGGATTATGCAAATATCTAATTTTGTAAAACCTAAAAGTCAAAAATCCAGAGTAAACTATCACTGTCCTTCCCACTGCATCGGAGCATAATGAAACGATGAGGCGAGATGTTCTGGTCTGGAAAGCTGGATTTGTTTTTTCTTTTCTTTAAGTTCTAGGGCACACTAAGACTCTTCCCTGATACTGTGATACAGTAGCTCACAAAGAATGGGGCATGCTGGCAGGCTGTGCATTTTTTAGTAGAGTCAATGAAGAGAGGTAGAAGGAATAATGAAGTATAAATCTTGTAGCTTTGCATCCATGCTGTGTTTTCTTGTGTCAAATTTTGCTGATGTTAGGATCAAAGACAAGAAAGCAATTATATTCTGCGTCCCTGTTTGTCACAAAATCACTGAGTGCCAGCAAATAAACTTTAGACAAGCACAGTATACCAATGGGCTTTGCCAAAAGACCTGAAGACACACTCTATGAAAGTGCAGTCAGGGTTCATATTATCTTAACATTTGCAAACAAGGTGGGTTTACCAAGATGCCAATGATCATTGAACCAACACATCCCATCCCTGAAAAAAAACCTGCCTCATAAGACTAACATAAGTTAACATTGAATCTGCTGCCACAGGTCCTGGAATAGGGAGACTATATTACTGTGGTACTTGCAAGAACAGGATTCTATTAAAACAAAAGTGTTATAGCACAAATGTATTACCTGTTCAGACCAGCTGCTCTGGGAAGAAATTTTTTAGTAATAACTGGAGTGTGTGCTAAACTAATGACATTTAATAACACAGCAATCAAAGCTATAATATGTGGAGAGTGTAATTTTAAATTAACTTAAACTCTTGCATGACCTAAAAGAGTGTACGCATCCAAAAATAGGATAATGATATGCTTTACACTGATATGATCCAATGACAACAAAAATATTTTTTGGTCTGATCTCTGGAGTTGTTGGGCAAGACCTAAGAGGATAAAGGGATGCAATGACATTTATTGACCATCTCTTTGTGTATCCGTGTTAAATAGAAAAATCAAGTTAAATAAGCTCATATAAATGCTAATTTAGGTTTAAGAGTTTCTATATGTGAATTATTATTTTAAAAATGACTCCATACCAACATACGGTGGCCAACATTTTCAAAAGTGACTATTCATTTTTGGGCTCTTTTTTTTTTTTGTGCCTTAAATGGGCCTGGTGTTTTCAGAAGGCAGGTGCCCGGCACTTTCTGAAAATTAAGCTCCTTTAAAGCATTTCAAGTTGACTACCCAAAATGTTTGAAACACACATAACAACTCGTTATATTCAAAATCTTGGCCACATATAAGGGTAGTTTTTATGTAGCGATTGAGTTGGAGGAGATTGCTGAAGGTATGATCATAATATTTCAGATAGGTTTTTCCATTCTTTTTTCTAGCTACTCTTGGGAAGCTTATAGTTGGTCACCTGTTTTCATGGGAAGTTTTGTTTGGGGACTTCATACAGTATGCACAATAGAGACTTGATTTTCATTGCCGATTGTGAAGCAGGATTTTTCTCTTACTAATATTTTCCTATCGTGGTCACATATACTGGTGTGTTGTCCTAAGGTTTCTCATGTGAATGTTGTGAAAAAGATGTCATGTGTGTTACGTGTATGTGGAATGTAATATGTAAAAGAGACAATTTTCATAGGAAGCCAATAGGCCATCTCATCATGTAAGTGCACTGAATAAAATATATGCTACTTATGTAAAATTGGCATATAAATTCCATATAATTTTATGACATATAGTTGTAAAAAACATCATTTGTTTTGTAAAGCCCCACTGATGGGTCTTGATGCTGTAAGGTACTTAGCAACCTCTGAATGCCTTCAATTTCAATTGATCTCAATAGTTTCCTGATTCAGCATGGCACTTAAACATGTGTTGAAGTGCCTTGCTGAAAAGGGAATTAGGGGCTGAGGATGATCTTGTTCACACACAGCCAGAACCTATCAATCAGACTCAGTTCCTGTGGCTCTCTGAAGGGGATGGTGCACCAGTTATCGGTGCATGAATACAATACATGCAGGACCTCAGGGGTTGCTCAGCGCCTTGAAAGATTAAGCCCATAAAGAATTTCCTGAATTTGTTAAAATATGCATGAGAGGAGATACACAATTAGGTTAATGTTTGGGTCATCCAAATATGCATTCTCCCTTTTAAAAACCCACATATCATAATTTAGCTCGCTATTATTTTTGATAACTGAGAGGTTTTCTCTGCCGAGCTAGAGTTCTATACAAAGCCTGTCAGAGCTGAGCTGCCTCATTTGATGCCAATCATTTCTACTAACAATTCCTCATTCTAAACAAATTACCCTGATTAATAACGAATGACATCAGATGCCTCTCCATGAGTTTGACTTCAAATGTAGGCACAAAAGGAAATGAAGAGAGCCCTTTGATGTCTCCTCCCTGCCTGTGTGCCCATGTCTTCCCAGTCTGTAATTTGCTGCTGTGTTTGTTGCTACAGATAACTTTTTCAGAAAGCAGATTAGGTGGAGGGTTTTTTTTCATTTTAAAGCTTGAAATGATTATGAATCAGTCACGATCTGAAAAATTAGAGAATCCAACATGTATTGAGGGGGAGAGTTAATGATAATTTGTCTGTGCTTGATTTTGGAAGCTCTGAGGATTAACAGAGGAAAATTACTACATTTATCTCAGTTTCATCTCCAGGATATAAGAAGAAGATTTAGCAGCTCATTATTAGCAAGGGTTTCAAAGTTCAGGGTAAGCCCAATTCCATGATTACATGGAAAAACTAGCACCAAATCCAAGAGATAACATTAGGATTTTTTTCATTACCATGTGCATAATTGTTTCATTGGAAGTCTAATTTTCAAATTTGAGTACCTCAATTAGGGCACCTTGTTCTGCATTTAAGTACCAAAATTAGAAATGTACTGACCATCCCAGATAGAAAATTACACCTGGTGTGCCAAATGTATTCCTGCTACAACTTCACTGGAGTCAGTGTATGACAGGGTCATGCCCCTAGGTATGCATGAAATGGCATTCTGCAAGAAACCCAGTCAAATTACACTCGAGATAAATTTGGAGCTAAATATTATGGTCATTTATGTCATGTTTACTGCACTTTTTAAACTGAAAAGCCAAACTGAGTATGATTATCCCATGGTATTTCTGGTAAAAAGTTTCAACTCTACACCTGAAGGCCTGTTCAAACATTTGTTAAGGCCTGAGCTATACTACAAAGTTAGTAAGTCACCTTGCACTGTGGTATTTGTGCATGAATCTACACTCATATTTGTCTCCAGCCAATGTAAGCATCTGGTTACATCAAAGGAGTAAAATCACCTCCCCAAATAGCATACAGCCATGATCAACCAACGGAATGTAAGTGTAGACACTGCATGACCTATGTCAACACAAACAGTCCTTCACAGTTGTCCCACAATGCCCCATTCCCTGAGCCATTGACCATTTCAGCCATAATTTTAAACTCCACTGCCCTGGGGTCAGACCAGAAGCCACACATAGAATCATAGAATATCAGGGTTGGAAGGGACCTCAGGAGGTCATCTAGTCCAACCCCCTGCTCAAAGCAGGACCAATCCTCAACTCAATCATCACAGCCAGGGCTTTGTCAAGCCTGACCTTAAAAACCTCAAAGGAAGGAGATTCCACCACCTCCCTAGGTAATGCATTCCAGTGCTTCACCACCCTCCCAGTGGAAAAGTTTTTCATAATATCCAACCTAAACCTCCCCCACTGCAACTTGAGACCATTACTCCTTGTTCTGTCATCTGCTACCACTGAGAACAGTCTAGAGCCATCCTCTTTGGAACCCCCTTTCAGGTAGTTGAAAGCAGCTATCAAATCCCCCCCCCCCATTCTTCTCTTTTGCAGACTAAACAATCCCAATTCCCTCAGCCTCTCCTCATAAGTCATGCATTCTAGTCCCTGAATAATTTTTTTTGCCCTCCGCTGGATGCTTTCCAATTTGTCCACATGCTTCTTGTAGTGTGGGGCCCAAAACTGGACACAATACTCCAGATGAGGCCTCACCAATGTCCAATAGAGGGGAACAATCACATCTCTCGATCTGCTGGCAATGCCCCTACTTATACAGCCCAAAATGCCCCTAGCCTTCTTGGCAACATGGGCACACTGTTGACTCATATCCAGCTTCTCATCCACTGTAACCCCTAGGTCCTTTTCTGCAGAACTGCTGCCTAGCCATTTGGTCCCTAGTCTGTAGCAGTGCATGGGATTCTTCCGTCCTAAGTGCAGGACTCTGCACCTGTCTTTGTTGAACCTCATCAGATTTCTTTTGGCCCAATACTCTAATTTGTCTAAGTCCCTCTGTATCCTATCCCTACCCTCCAGCATATCTACCACTCCTCCTAGTTTAGTGTCATCTGCAAACTTGCTGAGGGTGCAATCCACGCCATCCTCCAGATCATTAATCCCCCTTTAAAATGCCTGCATCTTTTTGAAATACCTGTTCCTGATTACTCACCCTGGCAAGCACACCTAGCAGCTCACCTTTGTGTGCAACTGTCCAACCAATCACACTGGTTCCATGCACACAGATAGGTACTACATGCTCTCCTTCCTGGAGTAGAGAGGAGGTACTGGGTCTCCTTGGGCTCTGAGAAGAGGAGGCTGTACAAGCAGAGCCTCGGGCCAGTCATAGAAACATGGACATCTATGAGTAGAATACACGGGAGATGCAAGCAAAGGGGTACAATAAAGGGATCAACAGCAGTGCAGCATGAATGTGAAGGAACTTCACCAGGGATATTATAAGGCCAAGGAGGCCAACAGTTGACCAGAGCTGTTGCTTTTTCAACAAACTGCATGCCATACTTGGTAGATACCATACCAGCACCCTGCAAACTGCCACAGAGACCTCAGAGGAGCCTGAGAGAGCCCCTGTCATGAACAGCAATGAGGAGGAGGGCTGATTGAGAGTCCGCCATAGATTAGTCAGTCCCACCAGGTGAGCACAGATGAGCCTGATGAAGGGGAAGGGAACTCGGATAAGTGTGTCCATGCATTTTTCCTTGCAATATTTATATTTAAATATTTAAAGATGGAGCACGGCCCATCCCTAAGTTAACAGGACAAAGTTATAAACTTTTCATTGTTTTACTCATATGAAAAGAGATGGTAGAAACACTGGTAGAGTTGGCATCTGCTTTCATTCCCCTGTTGGGTTAGGTGGTGGTAGGGGCACGAGGAGCACTTTGTTCATGTGAATTGGGATGTCCCTCTTAGTCTCCTGCGAGATCTCGTTGAAACTTTCATGGAGATATTCTGCAATCCTCTTCCAAAGGTTTCTGTGGATGGCTGACTTATTTCTTCCTCCACTTCCCTACACCACTCCAGGATGACTTCATCTGACACCATTCGATTAAAGAAGCTAATGGCCTATGGACGCCTGGCAGCTTCAGGTCACCAGTAGTACTCGTGTTCTGTGCCTTTGTGAGCCTAACTGAGATGAGCAAAAATCACAGTCACCTACGGAAACCAGTGTCAATGCTCAGTGGCATTGTTCTATATTAATAACCATGGAATAGGGGCCAACAATTTATAGCTTCATGCCACAGTTAATTTTTCCCCCCACCCACAATGCTGGGGGACCATACTCATCATGTTTGAGGCTAGCGAGCAGAGCTGTGCCAAGACACTCCAAAGCTGAGATCTCAGTAAGCATGTCTCATTTAAAGTATTTATGGGAATAAGGGAAGGGAGTTTTGAAACTTAGCTTTCCCTTTCCCTTGTGACTGTGCCATATCTGTCTTTTTTATTAGCAGTTTCAAATGTGTTGACCTTGCAGGATACCCCCTGCTCTCCCCCAAAATGTCTGACACTGAGGAGGAGGAGAAAAGAAGAGGAGTAGGGAGGACATGCTCTGTGAGATCCTGGAAGCCAGTGCAGCATCAGACTGTGAACAAAGCCCTTAGCAGGCCAATGTGAACGACAGCATGGAGAAAGACAAAAAGGGTAGGAAAAAGGTCTGGAATTCCCAGCAGGACAAGGAGCAGGAAATGTATCAGGATATAATAGGTCTTCTACACAGCAAACCCAAATGCTGCAGTCCCAGGTTGACTGACAGGTCCAAAAATCCTGGTTTCTCCACCCTTGGAGAATTTCATGATTGCTGCTCCCTCCATCACTCGACATACCACGTGGCATCATGGGGCACATCACTACCCCTACCATTCCATGCCATGGGGCAGCAAGGCAAACCACACTTTCACCTATGCAAACCATAACTGCTGTATGTGTAGCCACAATGGATTACATTTGTTTACTTAAATGGGCATAAATGTTTACTTCCTTTCTAACTTTAATCTTTCACCCTGTTACGTTACAAATTTGTATGACATGGCACATGTGGGAGGGGGTTCCCGCATTGTTTTATTCTGTACTGTTTTTTTCCTCCATGCAGTAAAGTTTTTGGACAATTAAATGATCTTTATTTATTCACAAGAAATATTGCAGAATGCATAGTAATAGTCAAAACAAACAGTACTTGTCACTGCACCAAGCACCACAGAATTCTTAGCTTCAAGAAAACGCCCTCCCATATTTATACGTGAACAGCAAGCAGGACACAGTTCTTATCAGCACGCAAAGCTCCAAGCCCAGAGAACATGCCAGCACAGAACATTATGGTAGCTGACCATTAACATGCTCTTTCAAAGCCTTCCTCAACTTCATTGCTCCACACTGGGCTCTTTTAATGGACCTTTTGTCTGGCTATTCAAAATCAGCAGCCATCCGTTCTTCTGCCACCCTTGTGGCTACTTTTCCCCCTTTGCCTCGCAGATATTGTGCAACACACAAAGTCAGCTACAACCAAAAGGATATTTTTGCTCATTAAGATCCAATGAAGTGAGAAAACACCACCAGCCTCCCTTTAATTTACGAAAAGCATATCAACAGTCATTCTGCACCTGCTGAGCCAGTAGTTGAATCTTTCCTTGGTGGTGTTGAGGTGACCAGTGTACGGCTTCATGAGCCAGGGGATTAAGGGGAGGCTGGGTCCCCCAGAATCACTACTGGCATTTCAATATTGCCAATGATAACCCACCCATCAGGAAAACATGCCCTGCTTGCAGGTTTATGAAAAGTCCTGTGTTCTTAAAGCTGAGAACATCATGCACCTCTCCTGACCAGCCCACACTGAAGTCAGTGAAGCATCCCCTGAGATTCACCAACACTTGCATGATCATAGAAAAGTAGCCCTTTCCTGTGGCAAGGTGGACTAGGGCCAAAATAGGGATATGAGTGCTGTCTATTGCCCCACCACAGACATCCCTGGGCAAGTCACTACAGTCCAACAAACACTGCATAAATGTCCCACAAGGCACTCCACCGGATGGCTGCATGTGGTACCCTAGAATACCTACCCCTGGTGCACCATACTTTATATCAACACAAGCACTCCTGGTGGGTATGTGCAGCACCAACGTAAGCAGCCAAGTATGCACGCACCCCCGTGGTATACAAATGTTGGCTTCTGTACACTGATGTAACGGACATTGACCAAAGGTTGTAGTGTAGCCGTGGCCTGAGACATGGTCACTATAAGGTCCTAAGATGTAACTAAGACTGTGACTTTGTAAAAGACTAAGTGTACGGTTAACCTAATGACTCACAGGTGACATGTTGTGTTTTGTGTCCACCCAGTTCTTCTGCCATCATAACCATGTTTGTACATCCACACCCGCCACTTTGCAAAACTGGGTTTTTAGGAGTTCACTGTGCGATATTCAGGAAGGTTTCTCATAGTTTTTCAGAAACTCCTGATTGGGCCAAGGACTATTTTAGCAACCTCCTTTGACAGTCAAAACATGGGAGAGAGACCCACAGATCAGATCCACATAGTGACACCCTGAACATATGGGACCATGCACGGAGATGTATAATCCCACAGAGTTTTGGGAAGAAGGAGGACTCTATTGGCTGGTTAGAGCAACACGATTAGGGCTGCCCACCTTTACAGCAAAATAATCCTATGCATATAGGAACTCAGCCAGGAGCAACACTAGAAAAGTTGCAAAAAGAAAAGGGGGACTTGTGGCACCTTAGAGACGAACAAATTTATTTGAGCATAAGCTTTCGTGAGCTACAGCTCACTTCATCGGATGCAGCTCATGAAAGCTTACACTCAGATAAATGCGTTAGTCTCTAAGGTGCCCCAAGTCCTCCTGTTCTTTTTGCGGATGCAGACTAACCCGGCTGCTACTCTGAAACTAGAAAAGTTTGTGCCTGGTCAAGATTTACCTGTTACTAATTCTTTAGTGACTGTGTGGCCATGAACCATCTTTTTAGCCAACTGTACCACTTACCACTTAGTAACACAGGAAAAGGTGCTGTGTGCTATGGCCTAAACCTAAAGGTAAGTGCCGCAGACTGAGAAGTAGTTATTGTGTTTCAATGGTCATTTTAATATCTTTTTTGTTCTGGTTGGTTTAGAAGGCCTGGGGTATGCTTACTAGAATGAATAAGGACACACACAATTTTTTTCATGTTTAGGCTGGCCCTGTCAGACGAAACAAGGCACAATGGCTCACTTCTTTGTTCACTGTTCTCTATAAGTTTTAGGTGAAAGTAAGCTGATCAGGCCTTAAAAATTACAAAACCCAAACTATCAATAATTTAGAGATAGATTGTGGATTTGCGCACAGCCGAGGCTCTGCCCATTGCATTGCCACTCCCCCTGTGGGTAAGCAGGTCTGGGTAGCTTGTACAATGTTGTGGAAGGGGAGGTCATTGCCCCCTATTCCTTGCAAGGGTGTGTAGTCCAAGCCACAATCTAGCCTTTAATCACAGAGGATACACAAAGGTGCTAAGATAACTGCTGTGTATAGAACTATTTAAGTTATCCATAATATTGCAACGATATATCAAATGTCAGTTGCAGGTTGAAAAACTAGGTATATTACATTCATATAATAATATTTCACACATTTGATGGTTCCTGTTCTTTGAATTTCTGCTTCATCTTGTCCAAAGAACTTTGGAAAGATTAATGAAATAAACCTCACACATTACTTGTGGTTTAGATGCTATTCCCATTTTCCAGATGGGAAAACTAAGGCATAGGGAATTTAAGGCTAATAATTTCAGAGTTAGTTACATAAATATATATTTTTGCACCTTTATAAGCAGCCTGAATTTCAGCGGTGCTGAGCAACCATTAAATTTGGGACCAATGGGTGTCTGGCACATTTCAAACTCAGCCCTCTTATTTAGCACCCAAGTTTGTAAATTTGAGCTAAAACGACTCACCTTAGGTCACACAGGTTGTCCACAGTAGAGCAAGACATAGCATCCAGATTTCCAGTTCTGTTCTTTAACCAGAATGCAACCCTTACATCTGGAGGCCAGTAGATAAATATCTGAATTTAACAAAGTTAAGTCGCTGTGTAGTCAATCTAATATGTAAATTATGCATATAAAGTTGTATCATGAGCACTTTAATTCTTTGCGTGTGTTTATATTTCATAAAACAAAACAAAAAATGTGAACTTAAAAGATGGTTTCATTCTTGGCTTGATATTTATAGCCCTCAAGATTAGTTGAAGTCCAGAATTACAATGCTTGTGCCCTATCTATCCTGTGGGATAATACAGAGCGTATGGTACATTTAAGGAAGCAATGATGCAGCATATTGACTGATTTCTCAAGATACCTATGCAAAATCTTTGGTGTGTAAAGATGGACAGCTAACTAGAAATGAAAAGACAATCTGAACAACCTCCTGCCAGTTCACTGATTCGAAAGAGATAATTACAATGGTTTTTGCCATACATTTGGTCTTGCAGGGCTCAGCATACCAAAAGGAAAAAGGCATTGTATAGGATGGAGAAATGATGTGAAACCAACTATTGATGACACACTGGGCAAAAATAAAAGGAGTACTTGTGGCACCTTAGAGACTAACAAATTTATTTGAGCATAAGCTTTCGTGAGCTACAGCTCACTTCATCAGATTTAACATCAACAAGATAGGACAGGATGAGACAGTAACAGAAGTGAGGCACTGGTCAAAATGAAAGCACATGCTCAACAGGTCAGCACGACACAAACAAGGTATATATTCAGATATACGTGGCCTTATTCATATTACCTCATTTAGGGCCTGAGCCTCTTTAAAGTCACTGGCAGCCTTTCCACTGACTTCAGTTGGCTTTGGATTAGGCTTGTTAGTATTTAATTTGGGGTTCCCTTTGTATTTTTGGATGACTCCATAATTTTTCTCCCTCTTTCTTACCATTCTCCACCCAGTCAATATCTCCTCTATTGTCAGGAGGTATACAAGTACTTTGCCATTCCCCCACTATTAATATATTTCTTGTGTCTTTGTAGAATTTTGTAAGGGCTGAGACCCTCATCCTAGCACAGACTCAAAGTTTGGACCATAGCTTCTCTCTTACAGCTTACATCCTACAGTTTACCTCTAAAACATCTCCTGTCTGTCCTGTTGTTCTGTCTGGTCCAAAAAGATGCTCCTGTCCTCTTCATACCATCCTGGAGGAATAATTTAGCTTGCTTGCCACAGTGACTGGGCAGTAATTACTAAAGATCTTAATCTAGGTTGTTAGCACCTGATCCTAGGGTAACAACAGAAGAGGCTTACATTTCTTATTCTGTATTTTAGGCCAGACTAATACACCACACCAGACTAATAGACCCCAGCCACACTAATACAAGAATGTGGAACAAAATTTTCAATCCCTAAAGTTGGGTTCCTGAATCCATATTTAGCTATCTAAAAAATGGCTTTATTTTCAACACTTATTACCTGTAGAGCCCATGAAGTCAATAGCATCTGTCGATAGAGAGCTTTTAGGAGCCTAACATTAGGCACTCAGGTGAGAAAACTCTTTAAGGGAAGGAACTGCCTCTTCCTGAGTTTCTCTATATCCCCTAGAACATTTTGAATGCTGCTGCAATAAAAAAAATTATAATATAATTAATCATAATAATGTAGTAGGATACATACCCCTTTCTATGTAGTGCCTTGTACCACAAATTCATGCAATACTAGTGTTGTCTGAAGCCTCATTGAACTTTGTTTTAACAATCATTTTGAAACTACCGAAGCTCTGAACTGTATCTTTTGTACACAGTACTGTGTTTGCTATCAAAAAGCCAATGGGCCGTCCAATATAATTACATGTAAAATACCACTGGTCCTTCCTACTCTAATTACAGAACAATCTGCGGTAGCTCATAAGACACTGTGTGGTAACTGTTAGCAAATGTTGATTAGATTATGATTATTTGCATTATGGTAGCGTCTAGAGGACTCAAAGAAGGCTGGGTTAGGTGTGGTTAAAAACAAATAGTAAGAGACAGTGCCCTGAAGAACTTACGCTCTAAACAGACAAAAGTGGGGAGAGAAACAGAGGCACAGAGAGAAGTGACTTTTCCAAAGTCATACAGCAGGTTATTGGCAGAACTGGGAATAGAAGTCTGGTGCCAACTCTAGTGCCTATCTGCAGATCATGTTGCCCCATCTTTATGTTTATTCTTATAAAATTATATTTAAATTTATTCCTACAAGCATCCTAAGGTGGCAGGTGAAGTATCTTCCAGCTGGCCCAAATAAAACAACAAAGGCATATTATGAAGTTCAAAAATATTTGAGATCATAAGATGCTATTTTATATTAAAGATATTGCAAATTTTATAATGTGATTGCTTTCTCTTGCCAAGTACTTGAGTAAAACATTATAGAATACCATCAACATTAACAATATAATATTTTATTTAAAACATTTCTATGAGGAATAGCAAGCAACTGAAAGCAACCCTTCTCAAACATAACGTCTTTTCCTCCAAAAAGAATATCTAAATTTCAAACCTCAGTAACCATTTGGTTGAAATGTATAAGAAAATCATTATAATTAAAGAAAAGGAAGATGAGATTTAGATTCCTCCTGAAAAGAGGTTGGTGAGTACATCAAAAAGGGCAAGGTTGAAGTCCATTAAAGGTCAACACCTGGTGCTCTACTGGGGGAAAGCAGAACACCAAGGACCTAACTGTAACCTCCTAGTGAAAGACATCTAACATCCCTATATAAAGAGACCTTTGGTTTGATTTTCAGAGGGGCTACAATTGAAGTAAATGAGAGCTGCTAGTGCTTAGGCCCCTTAATCTGAAAATTGTATAGTAATGATTACATATGAGTGACTAATTTCCTCTAATACCACAGCTTTACATATTTTAACAAATGCTTCTCACACGCTGCCAAAGAACACATGTCAATGCAAACAAATTAAGGAAACCCTATATAACACCATGAGAAAGTCCACTTAACCTGAGTCCATTCCATACAATCATAGGACTGGTCTTCAAATCACCAGACCATTTGTCCTGGTGATTTGAAGACATCTAAGTTGTCTAAGTAATTTTCAACTTGTTCTTTTCCTATTTTAGACTCTGATCCTACCTCATTTTCACTGGCATTCACTATGTTAGACATCTATCACCACCAACCTTCTTGGTGAAAATCGAAACAAAGAAGTCGTTAAGCACCTCCACCATTTCCACATTTTCTGTTATTGTCTTTCCCCCCCCGCCCCATTGAGTGATGGGCTTACTGTCTTGGTCTTCCTCTTGCTTCTAATGTATTTGTAGAATGTTTTCTTGTTATCCTTTATGTCCCAAGCTAGTTTGATCTCGTTTTGTGCCTTGGCCTTTCTAATTTTGCCCCTACATACTTGTGTTATTTGTTTATATTCATCCTTTGTAATTTGACCAAGTTTCCACTTTTTGTATAACTCTTTTTTGAGTTTTAGATCATTGAAGATCTCCTGGTTAAGCCAGGATGGTCTCTTGCCATACTTCCTATCTTTCCTACGCAGTGGGATAGTTTGCTCTTGTGCCTTTAATAATGTCTCTTTGAAAAACTGCCAACTGTCTTCAATTGTTTTTCCCCTTAGACTTGCTTCCCGTGAGATTTTACCTACCAACTCCTTGAGTTTGCTAAAGTCTGCCTTCTTGAAATCCATTGTCTTTATTTTGCTGTTCTCCCTCCTACCATTCCTTAGAATCATAAACTCTATCATTTCATGATCACTTTCACCCAAGTTGCCTTCCACTTTCAAATTCTCAACCAGTTCCTCCCTATATGTCAAATCATGCTCAATACAGAATTATCAGGAGTTTCTTTTGAAGATTTTTCGTGATTTGCCAGCACAATTCCTTTTTGACATCTTCAAATATGCTGAAAGAGTTTACATATCCATCATTATCTACTGAGCCTGGTTGGACAAAGAAGAGCTGAAGGTAGGAATTGCTCATAAGGTTGTGTTTTGACTAGCCTTTCCTCTTCTTAGTCATCCTCAATGCACGATCAAGAAACATAATATCAGTCCTCTATTACATACTGATTTCCCAGTGTCTCTAGCTGCTTTCACTAGTGCAGAGTTCTACCCCTACACCCTCTCTGTTAATAAGGAAACTCCTGGAACTTGGAGAAGAAACTTTGTTTCAAATAGGGATCTTCATGGCAAAGTTAAAGAATGATTATATTTTTACATGCCTCCTTTTGCTTAGGTGCAGGAACGATCCTTGAGTTTCAGGTGCTGGAATGATTTTTAAGTGAATCAACTCTGTTTGTAGTGACTCTTTCACCCAATGTATTACAGAATACAAGTTAAAGTTATGCCCTTGGCATAAACGACTTCTGGATTTGATCCAACATTTCTCAATGGTATGCTCTATGCAACCAATGAATCTTCTTTTGGTCTTCAGACAGAGAATCTGCATTCTAGCCTTCCTATCATGATGAAGTTCAGAGAATGGTCATGGTATGGAGCACAGTGACACATAAGGAGCCCCAAAGTTAAACTGAGTGTCATTTATTGCTTGTTCAGCATAAGCACTAAGAAAGTGGAACAGTGGAAGGTAGAACAAGGGTCTCAAAGTCCCGGCCCGCGGGCCATCTGCAGCCCAAGAACCTCCCCACTGTGTCCCGTGGAGGAGAGACTCAGGCAGACACGCTGCCGGCAATATCTGCTGCAGGCGCCGCACCCTGCAGCTCCCATTGGCTGGGGGAGAGAGACAGAGATACCATCACTCATCGCCAGGCAGAGTCACCCATGGAGGCAGCATTATTAGTTGCCAGGCAGAGTCAGCCATGAAGGCGGCAGCATCATTAGTTGCCGGTCAGAGTAAGCCATGGAGGCAGCGTCCCTTTTTTTCACAATGAATATAAACAAGCAAAAATACTGAACACAACTATCTGATGCCCACCTTGCTGCAATCCTGAAGGTTTCAACTGCTCAGTCACTGAGGCCAAACATCAACAAACTGACAGACCTGAAGCATTTCCAGCTGTCTGGCAAACACTAAAACCTTTCTGGCAGGTGAAGAATTGTATAAAGTTGTATGACAGTTTTATTATTTCTAAGAAATTCTAAATAAAAAATACAATAGAAATGTTTTCGTTTCTGAACACCATCTTCAGTGACGTTATTGGCCCGCTGGGAGGATTTGAGGACTGGCACTGGCCCTAAGGTAAATTGAGTTTGAGACCCCCTGCTCTAGAAGATCAAACTACTGACCATTTGTTTCTCTTTTGCCAAAGAACTTGTGCTTGCAGTAAATTTCTGACCATTTGTTTTATATATTAAATGTATCTTTGTGCAAATCTGCCCTTCTGGAAAGTACGTGTATCTTAAAATCAGCTTTTAGTATGATGGTTTAATATTATTTTGGAGTACCATTGTAAAATTATGGTCTTCGGCATCGTGTGATTATACTAACATTGGTAGGGTTGTAAATTATAGGGATCGTTAACAAATAGCAACACACTATATACGCACTGAACAATGTTTAGATCTTTTCATAGAATCATAGAATCATAGAATATCAGGGTTGGAAAGAACCTCAGGAGGTCATCTAGTCCAACCCCCTGCTCAAAGCAGGACCAATCCCCAACTAAAGCATCCCAGCCAGGGCTTTGTCAAGGCTGACCTTAAAAATTTCTAAGGAAGGAGATTCCACCACCTCCCTAGGTAATGCATTCCAGTGTTTCACCACCCTCCTAGAGAAAGCTTACATAGACAAGAAAAATACAAATGATACTCAGATAAAAAACAAAGATCTGCAGTATTAATTTTCCTGCTATTTAAGGTTCTTAAACGTTTTTAAACGTATTTATTTTGTGGACTTATAAATAAAAGCAATGTCTGACCAGAAACCCAGGAAAATCAACAAAGCATCAGTGTTCTTTCAGATGAGGCAATCTCTGCCAGACATCTTTGATTCCCAGCTGGAGTAATTTAATGTTTGAATTCTTTCAGACAAATGTCAACATGATGTGTTTACAGCTGGCGATAGTAGATGCCATAGCACAGAGTTTTGCAACCATGAAGCGCACATGAGGTTCATGCTCATGTATCTATTGGCAGGATCAAAGCCCATCTATGATATTTAGATGGCTCCCATTGACATAGTATCTGAGCTCCTCACAACTGTGAATGGATTTATCTTCACGTGAGGTACTATTAGTCCCACTTTACAGATAGGGACTGAAAGACAAAGGGATTTGCCCAGTTACACAGGAAGTCTGTGGCTGAGCAAGGAAAAGAACCCAGGTCTCCTGAGTCCTAAGATAGGGCTCTAATAACTGGTCATCCTTCCTTTCAGTATTGTGTATACCTTTACCAGTATTCCACAGCAACTTCCTGGAGGTGCTCCTTTCTGAGCTCTGATGTGTATTGCAAGATTCCACAGATACAGCAAATTAGGTTTGTTTGGACTGTGGGTATTATAGGCTGGGAGAGGCTGTGCTTCCCCAAACAGCTAGGCGTGGCCCCACCCACGCTCCACCCCCTGTTCTCCCTCTGCAGCTCCCCCTGTGCGGTGGCCTCCCCAAAGCGGCGGTTCACCCGCTGCCCATGCATAAATGTAAGAACATTTGACCGAGAACTTACTGCTGGATAATTCCCTCGGTAAGGAAAACACTCCTCTAAGCATTCGGATATAAATATTAACATGCTTATAAATACGCTTCAGTGCCTCACGTGATACTATAGTAGCCTAAATACATTAAAACATACTATACGAAAGTGCTATATGTTTAAAACTAGACTAGACAAGGCATTAGAAAATCCATGAAGGGAAGCAACCTTTTACTGACAGGAGGGTGGACTGGTTGACCTAGTAGTGGTGGATCTTTTCCTTTTCTAACTTCAGAGATTCACTATTTCATTTTGATCCTCTCTGAGTCGCATTTTTCTCTTTTTTCAGGGTTGTTGGGTTGTTTTTTTTTTTTTTGGCTCTCTCTCTACTTTCCAGGGATAGCTTGTATTGTCCTTAATCTATCACTCTCTCACTTTTCAGCTTTATCCTAACAACAATACATTGTAATCTTATCTCCCTTGCATGCTCACGCTATTACAAACATAACATAGAAACAATAAGCTTGTATATGCTGATAAAGCATGAAAAGGACAAAGTGAATGGTGAATTGTTAGAGTTTGCAATGAGTATCATTGGTATGCAAAAATAAAAGATACCCTCAATTTCAGATTGCATGTAATGCTTGCAAAGAATTACAGAGAATTCAAATGTAGAGACAGCGCATTGTGGCATAAGGATGATATATTCTGCACTGCAATGCATAAGCAAATGCAAGAGCGGCTGCGATGCAATACAGAGGCCTACCTTAATGAGAAGTACAAAAAGCTTAAAAGGCAGCAACAATTGCCTGATAGATTTTTAAAAGCCAGATTGTTCATAATACAGTAAGGCAAAAGCACACAGTGAGTTGTTGAAAGGAGCAAGTACAACATTTTAAAAAGAAGAATGAACATACAGATAAGCTTTACTGAAAGCCTGACGTATCTGATGTCTGATTCTATTGTTATGGAACTTTTAACTACAGCTACCATCCCACCTCTGAGAAACAAAATCGATAGTGTAGTTAATAAAAATCAATGAAGGGAAAAGTCACTGAAGTGCTGGTGAGAATGGTGTCAGCATCCACATATGATCTATAAGGTTATCTCGACCAGGGCCTGCAGAGTGCCATTTAAGTATGGAGGAGGCATAGATTTGCTCCCCTCCTGCTTAATCCTCCTTTTCTTCTCTCAGCCTTTCCACACCCCAATAGCCTGAACCGCTGAAACATGAGCCCCTATAACCACCCCATTCCAAACATGAGTGAGTAGCATTGCGACTTGGTGCACGGGGTTGCAGTCCACTCTTGTGATTATTGGGCCTAAAAATTTACCTTAATTGTAAGCTCAACTGTAAAAAGTATGTAAAAGTTTATAAGATGCCACAATAACCTGCTTGGGAATTAACCATGGAAAATAGGTTAAGTTGTTTGCAATAATGAATGTTATGAACAAGTGCAAGAAAACCAGACAGAAAGACTGAATTGGTCTAAACAAAAAAGGCCTACTGATATGATTCAACATTGCATTGAGGTTGGACTTAATAAACAAGAACGTATGGGGCTGGAAATTAATGAAACAAAATTGGTGTGGCAGATATTAGGCCTAATTTGTGGGTAAACTAACGAGGGGATGAACTATGTCATCCACCTTTCCCTTTTTGGGGGGTCTTAAAAAGAAACTTAAACAAAACATATCATCATTCCAAAGCTCAACGCATCCCAGCTTATCTCAATTCATCTCATCTTCCCCAGTGCCAAGACAGAGGGAGCACATGAGATTAAAGGATTTCTTTCCAGAGAGGAAGGCCATCATTGTCCTTGTTAAAGGCGCTTTGTTTTTCACCTGTGAATCCTCAAAGTCATCATATCATTATGACATCCAGTCCTCAGCCCATCAATGGGAACATCTAATTGCCAGCACCACAGAGGCACGTAAATTCCTGTTCTGTCTCCCTCCCTTCCCTCTTTGTTACTTTCTGCCACCCTCTTCTTTCTTCCTATTTTTCACACTCTTGGCTTTTCATTGAATTCTGAAATCAACTGCACTACATCAGCCCAGTGAGATGAGAGGACCACAATCCTGCCCTGTTTAAGGAGAAAAGACCCAATGAGGTGACATCCCTGACTGGAATGTGAGCCTGGGTCCAAGCAACAGATGTCGTGGCCAACCTGCCAGCCTAAAACATCCATTTGTAACTGACCAGCTGTCCAGCATTCCAAGAACATCAACAAAAGCCGTATATTCCTCTGTCTTTTCTATCCTGTCTCTCCTCTGTCTTGTGTCTGTAAAAAACAAAAGTGAATAACCTTCACACATCAGTACTGCGAATAAAATTAAACCTTTCCTTTTCATCAAAGAAGGGTTGTTCTTCTTTGAGTAATAACCCTATGGGTGCTCCACTTCAGGCCCCTGCACTGAGGCTATATAGGGCTGCAGGGCTGAACTGCCTTCAGTTCCTTCTCAACCACCTCAGCTTGAGTCAGAGCTTAGCATGACTTTAGTGAGTGTGCCTCAGCTACCTTGCATTTGCTAACTTCAGTTAGCTCCGTTTAGTTTAAACTAATTAGTTGACTTTTATTTAGAGAACTGTTTATTATTTCCTCCCTCTTAAGAACCCTTCTTTCCAGAGAGGATCGTACCTGGATCACTGGGTTTTAAACATTACCTCACATGCCATGAGGCCATCCCAGTCAGTAACAGACACCCTAAGTGAATTCACTGTAACTTCTGTTTTGCTCTCAAACCAGAGGTGAAAGCCTGTATGGTCCAGCTACTGCAGGGAGCCCCAGACCCTTTAAAGCGCCCCCCAAGCCCAGCTGCCAGAGCCCCAGGGTAGCGGCGGCAGGGCTCCAGCAGGGATTTAAATGGCCAGGATCTCTGCTGTAGTAGTGGCAGCTGGAGTCTGGGGCCTTTTAAATTGCCCCTGAGCCCCGGGGTTCCCAGCCGCCTCTGCAGCTGGTAGCTCCGGGGGTGATTTAAAGGCCCCAAGGCTCCCACCCACAGCCAGAGCCCTGGGGCCTTTAAATCTTGATTTAAGAGGCCCAGGTATTTAAAGGCTCCACCTCTTCCAGTTGAGGTCACACCTCTTCTGGTCGAGGCCACGACCCCCTGCTCAGGACTCCAGAGTACCAGTAAGTCCTTTAAGTTACTTTCACCCCTGCCTCAAACCCAAGGCAAGAAAGAACTGAGAAATCAAACTGTGACTGTAAGTGATGGAGCACTCCCACTTTGGAGCTAGGTCAGAAGAACCCCTTTTTACATCAGTCTACAGGGGTGTTTCTAGTTTGACTTTGGCCCAGCACTCTCCTAGAAAGGAGAAGGCTTCAGAGACTTCTTCTAAATGTCCAAAGAAGACAAGCTCTAACTCCCCTTTCAAAAAATCCATCCTGAAAAGACCCTGCTCTCTGAACTGGTCAATGACCTCAGAAGCCTTTACCTTGAAGCATGTTACCACAGAGGATAAAGATTTCTCTGGCACTGGTGGGGCAGAGAAACCTTGTAGCATTAAGAACAAACATGGCTCCAAGAAGGTACTGATGCTGTCTGGAAGAAATGGTAAGAGTAAGCATTGTACAACAGTAGCATCAGGCATAACTACTCTTCTGACATCTCCTCTAACAGGCTCCTTAATGTGTGATCAAGCCCCTATCTACTTAATTAGCTACCCTGGAGAGCTCAAAACCATCAACATTATCCAGCAGGGACAAGCACACCTCTGTTTGGCACCACAACTCCATGAGGCACCATATTAGGTACCCAAAGACTTAACTGTGACAGCTGAGCCAGAGTCTCCATTGCTCGCTGGTACCTAAAGTCCCTCAATACTGAGAACCACTCAGGCTCTGGACCCATACACTTCTCTGTTACTGCCAGACTCACCACCCTTTTTGGTGGTAGCTCCTCTATTAAAGGAAAAAGAGGAGGAGGATGTGGACCTTCCTTCAGCCGCCTCAATATCTGCCCAGGGTTCCCCTACATACCTATGCAGGAACTGGCTTTCCAAAGGAGACAGGGATTACTTTAGGGGAGCATATCATGTTTGGTGGGAAGAACCTGGGGTGCCTCCTCTTCAACCATATGGATCTCAACGGCCACATTGGGACCAATGGGCAGCTTACCCCCAAAAATTCTCCAGGGCCCTGACCCCCTCCCATCAGATAGACAGCAGCTTCTCTTCCCTGACACAGTGTTCAACAGGAGTATACATTTGAGGATCAGGAGGCTAGGGCAGACAAAGAAGCTATCCCTCAGACCACCATCTTGTCCTCACCAGCTGATGAGCTGGTGATGCCTCTGATTCCTTCTGACGATTTTCAGTAATTCTAAGAACTTGTCAAACAGATGGCCAACTGCCTACAGATGCCTCCTGAGGAAGTCAAAGAATCACAGCAAAAATTGTACAGTACAGGGCAGATAGTCACCCCAGAAACAGGGTAGATGGTCCATATCAGCCTGGTGAAGCTCAGGGTAGTCAGAAATTCCTGCCTTCATTTTATGCCTTTCATCAAAGACATGTCTATAAGAGTCATGACAGACAATGTGGCCTGGCTGTTTTCCATCAAAATGATGGATCTAGACTGTTCTCAGTGGTAGCTGATTACAGAACAAGGAGTAATGATCTCAAGTTGCAATGGGGGAGGTCTAGGTTGGATATTAGGAAAAACTTTTTCACTAGGAGGGCGGCGAAACACTGGAATGCGTTACCTAGGGAGGTGGTGGAATCTCCTTCCTTAGATATTTTTAAGGTCAGGTTTGACAAAGCCCTGGCTGGGATGATTTAGTTGGGGATTGGTCCTGCTTTGAGCAGGGGTTTGGACTAGATGACCTCCTGAGGTCCCTTCCAACCCTGATATTCTATGATTCTATTCTATGAACTAATGGGGGGGGGAGAGCAAAATCCCCCTCTCCCTGCACCAAAGCAATAAAGTTATGGAACTGGTATATAAAAAGCATCACATAAGAATTTCAGAAAAGTATCTCCATGGCAGGCAAAAATCACAGCTGATGCTCTCAGCAGCTGTTTTCCTCAGGAATACAAATAAAAGTTGGACTCTCAGGTTCTTACTGACATATTTTGTTCACAGAAGTGGAGCTCTTTGTCACAGCTTCCGACAGAAAATGCCACCTGTTGTGTGCAAGGGGGGGCTTAGGCCCCAGTTCGTTGGGGGATACCTTCCTCTTCCCTTGGATGAAGAATCTGGTTTATGCTTTTCCCCTGGTGCTTCTTATTCTCAAGGTTGTTAATGAGATCAGACAGGACAAAGCTAAAGTTATCCTAATTGCCCCAACCTGGTTGAGGCAGACATGGTTTTCTCACCTGCTTCACCTAGGTGTCTGTCCAGTGATAAATCTTCCAATCATTCCTCAACCCGTCTCACAGGACACCAGTGGACTGCTGCCTCCAAGTCTGAGAACTTGCTCCCTCATTACATAGTTCAGCAATGGTTAATTGGATTAGAGTCAGCCTGTTCTGCTGAGATACAGCAGATATTACCAGGTAATAGAAAAGAGTCTACCAGAAAAAAAATTACCTTCAAAATGGAAAAGATTTCATCATTGATGTGACCTCTAGAAAGTTGTTCCTGAATCTGCTCCTCTTCTGCTGGTTCTGGAGAAGCTGTTGTATTTAAAGAAAAAAGCGTTGTCAGTTAGTTCTCTCAAGGGTCATTTAGCTGCTTTACAGCTTTTCATTCCACAACTGAGGTGTTCTTTCTGTTTGCTCACCCTACAGCTTTAAGGCTCACGAAAGGACTGGGAAACATTTTTCCACAGATGAAAGCCCCTACTCTGCTTCTTAGAAAATTGGTTCTTAGAACCTGCTCATTATTAAACTTATTTATGAAGACAGCCTTTTAGTGGCTATTATATCAGCCACTAAATGAGTGGGTGAAATTGGGGCCTTAATGGCAGACCTTCCTGTTACAGTATGCTACAAGGATAAGGTTTCCTTATGGCCACATCCCATAATCCTTCCTGAAGTATTGAATGAGTTTCCTCTGAATCAGACTATTTATCTACTAATTTTCTTTCTTTCATTCATTTTAGAGACTGCTTTCCACACTCGAGATGTCCAGAGGGCACTGGCTCTGTACCTAGATAGGACTAAATCATTTAGGAAATCTCCTAGACTGTTTGCTTCGTTTGCAGACAGATCTAAAGGGTCTGGTGTTTCTACCCAGAGACCGTCAGAATGGATCTCCAGATGTACTCTTACTTGTTAAGGTGCCGCCAGCATTTCATCTCTTCCTGGTGTGTCAGCTCATTCTATGAGGTCACAGTCTACATCTCTGACACTACTTTAAAATGTCCCCATATCTGAGATCTGCAGAGCTGCTACATGGTCCTCTACACATACCTTCTCCAGACACTACACCCTAATGGATGCCTCTAAATTAAATAAAAGAAAAGGAGTACTTGTGGCACCTTAAAGACTAACAAATTTATTTGAGCATAAGCTTTCGTGAGCTACAGCTCACTTCATCGGATGCATTCAGTGGAAAATACAGTGAGGAGATTTATATACACAGAGAACATGAAAAGTATATAAATCTCCCCACTGTATTTTCCACTGAATGCATCCGATGAAGTGAGCTGTGGCTGGTTTCCCCCCAAGTCCGACACACCCCCTTTCCTGGGGAGGCTTGAGAATAATATCCTAACCAATTGGTTGCAAAATGATCAAAGACCCAAACCGCTGAGTCTTGGAACAAGGGAAAAATCAGTCAGGTTCTTAAAAAAAGGATTTTATTTAAAAAAAAAGAAAGGTAAAAATCATCTCTGTAAAATCAGGATGGAAAATACTTTACAAGGTATTCAGATTCAAAACACAGAGGATTCCCCTCTGGACAAAACCTTAAAGTTACAGAAAACAGGAATAAACCTCACTCTTAACACAGGGAAAATTCACATAAAACAAAAGATAAACTAATCCGCCTTGCCTGGCTTACCTATACTGGTTGCAATATTGGAGACTTAGATTAGGATGGTTTGGAGAAGATGGATTTCTGTCTGTCCTCTCTCAGTCCCAAGAGAGAACAACCACAGAAACAAAGAAACCAAAACAAACCACCCCACCCCCCGCCCCCAGATTCGACAGTCTCTTTTGTCCCCATTGGTTCGCTTGGTCAGGTGCCAACCAGGTTATCTGAGCTTCTTAACCCCTTACAGGTAAGGAGGAATTTTAGGCTACCCTAATGGTTATGACACCCTCCAACACATGTTTGAATCCCATTGTCTTCAATGGGACTTAGATTCATAGATTTTTAAGGACAAACGGGACCATTATGATCATCTAGTCTGACCTCCTGCATAACACAGGCCATAAAATTTCACCAAATGATTCCTGCCTCAAGCCCATTACTTCTGGACCGAGAGTATCTATTTTAGAAAGACAGCCAGTCTTGATTTAAAGACTTCAAGTGACAGAGAATCCATCACATCACTAGGTAATATGTTTCAGTGATGAATTACCACCTGTTAAAATTTCTACTTTCTTTCTAGTCAGAATTTATCTACCTTCAGCTTCCAAACACTGGATCTTGTTATGTCTTTGGCTGCTAGATTACAGAGCTCTGTACTATCAGAAATCTTCAGCACACATAGTTATTTAAAGACTGTGATAAAGTCACATATTAACGTTCTCTAGGATAAATAAAATAGATTGAGCTATTTACACTTAAAGTTAAGTACAGGCTTTAGTGCTTTCCTGCATAGTGATGCTTTCCTGAATTGAGGTCTGAGTGGATACCAATAGTACAGATACTATAGACAAATGTATTAGCATCATGCACACAGATTCCACAGTGAGCAGTACAATATAAACAAAACTTTCATCTTGACCACCACTACAGATGGCTATCTACACCCGCCGAAAGCCTATTTTCATTGGTATCAAATTCAATGAGAATGTTAAAAAAGGAAGGAGGAGGCAGAGTTTATTCTAGAAAAATGTGAAAAGAAAAATGGAATTTTAGAAAAGATCAATAGACTCAAGATGATTTAATTATGATATATGTATGTCCCAATCCACCAATCAGAAACAGGGCTTCATTCTAGGATCTGTACAAACACAGTGGTCTACACGGTCCCTGTCCCCTGAAGAGCCGAAAATCTAGGAGCACAGAGCACCACACAAAATATCCAGTTCAGTATTGGGCCGAATATTACCCAAAAGCTCCTCAGCTGCCTGTCCCACCTGCCCTTCACCTTAGTCATTTGAGGAGGTATCACAGCAGAAGTTAGTTTGTCAGATACCACAGGTTAGGAAGAAATAAATTGCATGCAGAGAAAAGGAGAGTGCACTGTGGCAGAGGATGAGAAGAAATGACAGTATAACAACAATAACAGTCCTTCACTCAGTTTGCATCTATAATCCTGCCCTTTGCCAAAACCACTGTCATCTTTCAGGCATCGATTCATCCATGAAAGCAGACCCCTTGCATCCGTGCAAAGTCCCATTGACTTTAACAAGGTTTCACGCAAGTGCCGAGGCAGGGAATGTCTTCCTTATTTGTGTGCACAGAACATAGTACAATGGGGTTCTAAAGCTTGCTTAGGTCTTTAGGCACTACTGCAATAGAAATAAAAATAATAGAGTAATGGATGATGACAGAGAAAAGAGGTATTTGCAATCATTTAAAACAGTAAGGAAAAAAAAGGAGAGCAATCTGAGACTATGAAAAGGGAAGGGTGTTGTACCTATGTATGGTACAAAGGGAGCCCCAAAGATACCTTTCAAAGTTACATTGTGAAGCCTGATTCCCTACAATGTGGATTTAATACACGTCTGGATCTTCTCACAAATTTCCCCATTATTTCCATGATTTGTGAGATGGTTAATATTCTCCCTTTGTATTGTTCCAACACTTGATCTAACCACCTACACTTACTGTTCGCTTCATATGGCCTCGCATCATTGTGTGACCTAATTGCTGAGAAGACTGCATACTCCTTGTTAACCCAAACAAAGGCTGCACCAGTATATAAGACACCTTATTATGTAACAGTCATGTGGATCTGTAATTTGATAGCTCAGCTGTGCACTAGGTGGCTAATTGCGCTCATGGAGAATCAGCGATAGCGTTGGAATAGTATTATTGTTGTTACCCTAGGGTACACGTTGTGATTTAGCAAGGTGAGCAGAGTGTGCAATCAGAAACACAGCATGCTAATGCACATTTGTTCTCACAATAAGTCACTGTGAAAAAAAGACATTATGAATCTTTTGAGCAATTCAGAGTCTGCTCCCTCCATCTCTCCTGTTGAAGTTGTTCCACTGTGGATAAATAACGAAAGAATGGTTGGAGCAGGGGGGACTGGACACAGGCTCTCCTAAACCACCGGATTACAAAGTCATTCTCACACTCTGTCTCTCTCTCTCTGGCCCAATGACTATTAAGTATTGATCCACAGTGGAATTAGGCCTGTAGCTAAGAGGTATGAGGGGGCAATGCCCCTTCTGAAAATTTCTTCCCTCCCCACCCCCAACAGAAAAAAGGATTTGTTCCAGGTTTTATTCCCTAGCTTTTTAGTCTGAGTTGCCTCAGATGATTGATTGTAGAGTTAAGGCCACAGAGCAGTAGCCACAATTCTGGTACCCAGCAGAGGCCAAGGCATGTTATTCACTGAGTTTCAGCTAAGTGAAGTGTGCCAACTGCATTACATTGCTGCTATAATAAAAGATGTGTAGCCCTGGTAAGAAAGTGTCTGAAGAAAGAGCCTCTGAAGGGAGGCTGACCAACTGTACTCAGTAGCAAAGTGGGGACATAGTGGTTCTATGATGGAGTTTTTGTAACCAGATCCTGCCTACCTGTTTGCAGGGGAAAGGCAGAGAGAGTTCCTATCGAGCGGAGAGAGGAGAAAGCTCTTTTTTTCGCATGAGAGAACATGGTTGGGCTGACTAGAGCTGAGCCCCCGCTGGCTTAGGAGGAGAGGGGGAGTGAGAGAAGGGCCTCAGGGAAGAGCGTGGGTGGAGCTATGGCTTGGGTTAGGGGAGGCTTAGACTCCACTGACCTATTATACCTGCCGCCCATGGCTAAAAGTTATAAGGTTGGCACCACCCTTCTCCTCCGACTGTATTTTGAAATGGACCTGATCTCAAAGGCAGCTTCTGAGTCCTCGTACTAGATTAGATCCCACATGTGACTTTGGTGGCCGAAAGCCTATTTCCCCCCATTTTGTGAATCACTCTGGGGCGTAAGCTGGAGTAGTAGATAGCCAAGTGAATTTAGGCACTGATAGAGTTCAGCAGACATTGTGTGGATTGCAGTGCTCCCAAAACTGGAATTTAGGCGCCAGACACAGGAATTTAAACATCCAACTCCTCTTGTTCATCCAGGCCTTCCCTCTTTGTTTTCAATACAGAACATGGATTAGTGGAGTTGGATCTGAGCATTACCTCCTCTTAACCCCTCCCTTTAGTTCAGCTGCTCAGCAACATGAAGCAACTCCTCTTATGAGTTTGACTTTAACTAATCTATACCAGAGCTGGATTACCTCTGAATCACCATACAGAGAAAAGAGAGTGCTTAATCCATAGAATTCCCTTAACAATTGCCCAGACACATTTGCTCTAGCTAGCCCTTATGAAAGCCCTTGAGTAAGACTCTCAGTGATTAACTCTTCCAATGGACAGGTTCATATCAAGTACTTACATATCAATAATCCATAACATGCATTTTGTTATCGCCTCTGCCATAAACACTATTTATGTAAAATGACTCTTGAACTACACATCAGCACACAACCAAAGTCTGCCTTGGTATTGAATACATTATTATCCACTATGTAAACCCTCATTTTAATTCATCCATGTTTTTAGAGTTTTAGGATTTTTTATCATATTGTCTCACCTTTGAGTATAGTGCTTATCTTGGGCTTTGTGAGTGATGAATGTTGATGTGTAATGCATAATCAGGGCCCTCTAGATGAATAATGTGACAAAGATCCATGAATATAATTAGGCTACATGAAAAAGGCAAAGAAGCAAGGAATAGGAAAGAATAAAACATAGCACCAGTCATTTAGTAGCAGACTTTATAGTGAAGAAGAATATTTGAAACCAGCATTTTAATCCTGATTTGAAAATAAATGAAATTACTTAGGTGATTCACTTAATATTGTTCATGTTTCTAAATTCTGTGAAATGTGTATAGTCTTGAACTGTTATATTAATCCTGTTCCCTTCTTATATCACATAGACAGAATACCTTTTCTGATATTTTTATACATACTCAGACATAAGAAAGCTACTTTTACAGTATATGCAATATATATTCTGAAGACCTATCTATGAAATTTCATAATCTAAATTATATATGTAGATTTCTATGTCTTCAGTAATAAAACCTATTGTTTGTATTATTTGTTTCCCTTCTATGTCACTAATAATTCAGGATTGTCATTCTTCTGAAATATAAAGCAAGAATTCTTTAACAAGTAGACTTATCCACTATTAAAGCAGTTCATTTGACATTTCTCTACTTTGAGATTCAGAAATGCATTATAAAAGTTGCCAACTCAAGCACTCAAAAGTTAGAATATGCCAGAATTAAGGTTGCCTGTGAAACCTTAATTTGCCCCCTGCCTTGTAGGTATGCATTCTGATATTGTCCTTAACAACACCATTGTTTACAGTGTTGTTGTAGCGGTGTTGGTCCTGACTAGAAAAACAGATGCAAAACCTGCAGACATATCTCCACTGCTACCATGATCCATACTTCCCAGAGCACACCTTTTTAGATCTAGGGGTCCTACACATGTCTATCACAAGATGTGCTGTACCTCATCCAGTGCACCAAATGTCCCAACAACTATGTGGCTGAAAACAGACATTTGCTATTCTCTCGAATGAACACACACAGCAAAATGATAACGACAAAAACACCCTACCATCCCCTGGGCAAACATTTTCACAAAGAGATCACTCCATATCTGACCTCTCAGTCCTTGTCCCTAAAGGAAACCTGTGCAACACTTTCAAACAGACAAGCCTGGGAGCTTAAATTTATAACTCTGCTGGACACAAAAAAACATGGACTTAAAAGACATTGGTAGACACTGAATCCTGATGGAAGGTACAGAGTGAAGAGTTGCAGTAGTCAAGGTCAGAAGAGATAGAGGCATAAATGAGGATTTGAGCAGAGTTGGATCTAAGGCATTGGCATATTTGGTCAATGTTGAGTAACCAGGAGCTCTGCACTCAGTTCTCTGCACATGTGCAGAAACCCAAATCTATCTGTTTATCTATTTTAAGTTTTTTTTATAGCTCCTATCACTACAGCATCTAATCACAACAAATCCCTTTGTTGTTCCTACTGCAGCTTTTCATTTCTCAGAACCTAAAAATATTAACTGCTGTGGTATAATAAAAAGTGGGTTACGGTTTCAGAGCTAGCAATAGGCCTTACTGTACTTGGGCAATGGTGCAAAGAGGATAGTAAACTGATTTGCAGACAAAGAAGATGTGGGAAGGGGAAGGAAGAAAATGGTCAAGGAGGATGCCAAGCCTACAACAAGGTCAAATCTTATCAAGAAGAGGCCAATGGAAAGTCAGGTTAATGAAAAAAGAGTAAATAAATGGTCTTTGAGGATATTTATCTTAACAGAAGTCTTTGGGGTATTTCACTGTATTTCGCTGGGGTATTTCACTGTAAGGAGCTGATAAAAGGCTATAAATTTTGATGGTAATCACAGGCAGAAAGTGAACAGAGAGGAGTCATTAAAACCTTGTACAGCTGAGAATCGTAAACCAGATTTGAAGGATGAGACTTGAAACTTGTGAGATACTCTAATGAAGGGGTATTTATGCAAATGAAGAATCCCTTGCAGATACACAGAAGGCCAGACTTTTAAAAGATCTCAGCACACTGTAGCTCCCATTTAGGCATCTAAATAAGTTGCCAGTTTTACAAAAGTGCTCAGCACTGGCCTGCTCCACTTGTTCTCAAACAAGCCTACTGGATTCTTCGCACTTTTGAAAATCTGGCCAGTTCATTTAGGCTCTATTGAAATTCTGGCCCCTATTGTGAGTGCTCTGAGCACTTTTGAAAATTTGCGCCCCCAAAAAGAGGTAGGAGCAGAAGAGAGGTAGGTAGCATTTTGAGAGGTAGGAGCAGAAGAGCTAGTCCTGAGTTTAAAATCCAACTCATTAATTTAATCAAAAATGTCCAACCTCACAAAAATGGGCAATTAAATAGTAAGGATATTTCCCTAATATTTTTGGAGATATTTGTCTTATTATTTATTTCCACTATATAACTGCAAAATATTGCTATTACGACTATTTAAAGAATATTAGGAAACTGTCTTAGTTTTTCCTCTCTGTTCTACATGGTTAAAGACTTTTTTTTTTTTGAAGCTTCTTGGAAAAGATAGAGAAGAAGAAATATACACTGAGAACTCATTTTTCACATTGTGTTTAATAGAATTTGCTTCTATTTCTCTGAATACATTTTTATGTGTTGTGCTGTTATGCATGAAAAAAATGCTAACTTCAGACAAGAAAAGAGTATACTTATCTTACGATGCTTTGTATTATTGTAATTGACCCTATCACAAAAGAACTTTTTTTCAGAAATAGATAAATGCTTTAACTTTTTAATTAAACTTTAAAAGCCTTTAATTACATGCCTAAATTGCAAAGCACCCTTTCAGTTTAAATTGTCTTTAGATTGCTGGATGTGTATTTTCCTGTTGCATCTTTACTGACCTGGAAAGCAACAAAGAGCAATAAATCACGTTCTCCCTTCTTAATTGGTACCATTAACACTTCTTTCATTATCTAGCCAGACAAATAATGAGAGTACAACTGCTAAAGGTAAAACAGAAACTATCTGATGTTGGTGCCTAAACCAAGTTCTGCTTTTCTTGATCTACCAAACTAGCTGGATAAATCTATTTCCTTGTTTCTCTCCATATTGTCATATCATACTTCAAATCTTCTCCCAAGAGAGGCAGTGTTGTGCAGTGGGTATGGCACTGGACTGGGTTCTGAATTTCTGGCTGACCTTGCACAAGTAGCTTCCCTTCTCTTTGCCTCTGTTTTCCCTGCTGCCGTTTGTCACTTGTCCACATAGATGCTCCGTGCCACAAAGAACGCACAATTTCTTACTATGCATTTGTACAGTTCCTATAACAATAGGGCTCTAATCACAGGTGGATCCTCTAGGCACCACTGTGATACAAATACATAATAATTAGGGCTGTCAAGCAATTAAAAAATTAATTGTGATTAATCATGCAATAAAAAATTACTTGTGATTAATCACACAATTAATTGTGCAGTTAAACAATAAGAGAATACCATTTATTTAAATATTTTAGGATGTTCTCTATATTTTCAAATATATTGATTTCAATTACAACACAGAATACAAACTGTACAGTGCTCAGTTTATATTTATTTTTATTACAAATATTTGCACAGTAAAAAACAAGACTATTTTTAATTCCCCATTACAACTACTGTAGTGCAATTTCTTTATCATAAAAATTGAATTTACAATTGTAGACTTATGAAAAAAAACATGCATTCAAAAATAAAACAATGTAAAACTGTTTAGCCTACAAGTCCACCCAGTCCTACTTCTTGTTCAGCCAAACGCTCAGACAAACAAGTTTGTTTACATTTGCAGGAGATAATGCTGCCATTTTATGTTCACAGTGTCACCTGAAAGTAAGAACAGGTATTTGCATGGCACTGTTATAGCCGGCATCACAAGATATTTATGTGCCAAATGCCCTAAAGATTCATATGTCCCTTCATGTTTCAACCACTATTCTAGAGGACATGTGTCTCTGCTGCTCATGGGTTCTGCTCAGTAATGATCCAAAGCAGTGCAGACTGTTGCATGTTCATTTTCATCATCTGACTCAGATGCCACCAGCAGAAGGTTGATTTTCTCTTTTGGTGGATCAAGTTTGGTAGTTTCCACATCGGAGTGTTGCTCTTTTAAGACTTCTGAAAGCATGTTCCACACCTCATCCTTTTCAAATTTTGGAAGGCACTTCAGATTCTTAACCCTTTGGTCAAGTGCTGTAGCTATGTTTAGAAATCTCACATTGGTACCTTCTTTGAGTTTTGTCAAATCTGCAGTGGAAGTGTTCTTAAAATGAACAACATGTGCTGGGTCATCATCTGAGACTGCTATAACATGAAATATATGGCAGAATGTGTGTAAAACAGAGCAGAAGAAGTTCAACTCTCCCCCAACGAATTCTGTCACAAATTTAATTAACGTTGTGTTTTTAAAATCGACCATCATCAGCATGGAAGCACGTCCTCTGGAATGGTGGCCGAAACATGAAGAGGCACGAATGTTTAGTATATCTGGCACATAAATAACTTGCAATGCTGGTTACAAAAGTGCCATGCAAATGCCTGTTCTCACTTTCAGGTGACATTGTAAATAAGAAGCAGGCAGGAGTATCTCCTGTAAATGTAAACAAACTTGTTTGTCTTAGCGATTGGCTGAACAAGAAGTAGGACTGAGTGGACTTGTAGTTTCTCAAATTTTACATTGTTTTGTTTTTTAGTGCAGTTATATAACAAAAAAAATCTACATTTATAAGTTGCACTTTCACGATAAAGAGATTGCACTACAGTACTTGTATGAGGTGAACGAAAAATACAGTTTCTTTGTTTATCATTTTTAGAGTGAAAATATTTGTAATAAAAAATAATAATATAAAGTGAGCACTGTACACTTTGTATTCTGTGTTGTAATTAAAATCAATATATTTGAAAATGTAGAAAAACATGCACAAATATTTAATAAATTTCAACTGGTATCCTATTGCTTAACAGTGCAGTTAAAACTGTGATTAATCATGATTAATTTTTTTATTTGTGATTAATTTTTTGAGTTAATCACATGAGTTAACTGGGATTAATTGGCATCCCTAATAATAATAGAACACTTGACCAAAGGGGGGTATTTTTTGTTTATTTTGGGGATTATCTTAGAATTTTTTCAACTTTCTTAAAGCCATACTAATAAATACAAAAAAAGAAAGAAGCAGTAAGAAGGGGGACCATCTTTAATATGGGCAAGCAGCAGTGGAGAACATCTCTGAAGGGCCCAGTTTTCAGAATGCAGCCTCCAAATAGTACATGCAACTTTGCATGTGGAATCACTTGCATGTACATCTTGTGCACTATCACATGTTGAGACACATGATTTAATTTACTCCCACAAAACCCGCTAGCATATACAAATACAAACACAAATGCCCACTCTGACACATCAGGATGGGACTTGCATGGGATCAGCAGGTGAAGAGCCACCCCAGGACCCTTAAAGGTGACCGCTGCCTCCCTTGCTCCTCAGTCACATACCCAGTTAAGGGGGCTTGCCAACTGAAAGGCTACCAGCTGTATTAGTCGTCCTCTCCTATTTTGGCAATAGGGTATAATTACTGGGATCAGGAGTGCCATTCCAGCAACCGCCAGCTAAAATGTCACCATTTTTCTCCTTAGTACTATTGTATTTTATTAATTATTAGTATTATTATCATTCCCCCACAGTGGTTGGTTGTGGTTTCTTTGGTGCTACTGAAGAATGCCCAGGCTCTATAATGTTAAGATTTTTGCAATGTTCCTGGGGGACAGATCCTGCTCATCAGCAATAAAACTTCCACTGACTTCAGGTGTGCAATAGCAAAAACTCCAATGGTTTTCAAACTACGCTGGCTCTCCCTTCTGTGGAAGAAGGGATTTTCTCCTGCTGAGCATTGATATGGGCAGATGGATTTTTACACCTTTCTATAGCATTTTGTCAGATTGCAGTAAAATTGCAGGGGTTTCACAGCCAAACTACAAGCTAGTTATGTTTTACTCTGTGCATAATTTTATCACAGCTTTGTTTGGCAGGACTCCGGAGCCATAGCAGTGCATTAGTGGAGGCCTTTCACTTTTCCAGTCCTAACCACAGATCTGTGAGTGAGGAAGGTTGGGATCAGTAGTAAGGATTACAAATGAGCTTCAACCTCCAGCGCAAATGGGACCTCCTCTCCTCAACTCCCAAATTCTTCCCAGGAGGAAAGGGCAAAATATGAGATTTTTGTTCTCAAGGTAAATCCCAAAGCTTGGGTAATGGTAAGAGGTTATGAGAGGTCTCCCCGCTATGGATGATAGCCTTTATGGCATCTGAGAATTGTGCATTACCACAGTGGATAGGCTTGCTGCTGGGTGACATCAGTGGGAATGTTAACAGTTATGTCTTCATTATCAATCAAGTTTTCAGTCATCAATTGAAGCCATAATCATCTGTGTGTGTTTTATTCCTGCTCTTGTAGTGTCAACCACAATGTACATCTTATCTCCAGAAAGGATTTTGGCATCTTAAGGAGTCATTTTATTCTTCTTCCTAGCAAGAAATGCACAGAAGGATTAGAAAAAGATTAGCGTGGATGAAGATTAGGTGTGAAAGAAAAATCAAAGATAAAGAAGGTGTTCACTAGAGATACAAAGCACCAGGCATAGAGGAGAATGGGAAGGCTTATAGTGAAAAATGAAGACAGTTTGTCAGAAGTATAAGAACTGTTAAAATACTAGGTATAACGACAATTGCACAACAAATGCAAATGATTACTAAGAGTAAAACATCGTTCTAAATAAATGAGAAGTGCTCAAAAGAAGAGTCAGTACTAAAGCATCAAAGAATAATTAGGTGACAGAAGTGATAAAACCTAGGAACAAAAATTAAATTAATCCTTCTCCTCAGTGATAACAAGGGAGGCTAGAGAACCAGCCACAGAAATAAATGTTCCAAGGACGTAAAAAGAAACACCAAAAAAGGTCAATCATGCCAGAATAGGTGACAAAGGAATCAGAGATACTGAAAAGACCCAATGATGCAAGTGGCTGTGCATAAACCACGTCTTCTTACAGCTAATGATCAACTTTGCCACCTGCCGATCACATGATCATTTATATTTAATTGCTCTCTTACTTTATATTTTTTGCATTAATGCTAACTTTCTTTTCCATTTGTCATCAATCCCTTGTGGAGTTTGTTTGTTTTTTTTTTATCAGCTACAGTTTTATTTGTATTGGATATTACTCCTGATTTTACTGAGCATGTATCCCAGAGTTGAAAAGGTAACAGCAAAGGAAGGAGGGGAGACTTTAGCAAAGTGATAAACGTTAAAATCTGTTGGAAACATAAGATATGATAGAATGAGAGTAAAGCTAGTTTTATACCTATATAAATATTTTACACTTAGGCATCTTAACTTAATGAATGCCATTGGAAATGAGGTTGGACCAGAGGCTAAAATAGGGAAAGAACAAGTTAAAAATTACTTAGGGCTAGTCTACACTGGCAACGCTAAACAGAAGCGCTTTAACGTGGCTTGTGTGGTCATGGCACAGCACTGGAAGAGAGCTCTCCCAGTGCTCTAAAAGAAACACCTCAATGAGAGGCGCAGCTCCCAGCGCTGGGGCGGTGTTTACACTGCCGCTTTACAGAGCTGCAACTTGCTGTGCTCAATGGGGTGTTTTTTCACACCCCAAGTGAGAAAGTTGCAGCGCTGTTAATTGCCAGTGTAGACAAGCCCTTAGAGAAGTTAGATGTCTTCAAGTCACCAGGGCCTGATGAAATACATCCTAGAATACTAAAGGAGCTGACTGAGGAACCATTAGCGACTACCTTCGAAAAGTCATGGAAGATGGGAGAGACTGGAAAGGGGCAAATATAGTGCCAATCTATAAAAAGGAGAGTAAAGACAACCCAAGGAATTACAGACCAATCCGTTTAACTTCAGTACCTGGAAATATAATGGAGCAAATAATTAAGCAATCGATTTCCAAACACTTAGAAGATAATAAGGTGATAAGCAACAGTCAGCATGGATTTGTAAAGAACAAATCATGTTAAACCAACCTAATAGCTTTCTTTCACAGGGCAAAGAATGTGGATTGGATGGGGGGAAGCAGCCAATGTGGTATATCTTGACTTTGGTAAGGCTTTTCTTACTGTTTGGCATGACCTTCTCATAAACAAACTAGGGAAATAGAATCTAGATGGAGCACCTATGAGGTGGGTGAATAATTGGTTGGAAAACTGTTCCCAGAGAGTAGTTATCAGTGGTTCACAGTCAAGCTTGAAGGGCATAATGAGTGGGGTCCTGCAGGGATCAGTTCTGGTCTGGTTCTGTTCAATATCTTCATCAATGATTTAGATAATAACATAGAGAGTACACTTATAAAGTTTGTGGACAATGCCAAGCTGGGAGGGGTTGCAAGTGCATTGGAGGATAGGATTAAAATTCAAAATGATCTGGACAAACTGGAGAAATGACCTGAAGTAAATAGCATGAAATTCAATAAGGACAAATGCAAAGCACTCCGTTTAGGAAGGAACAATTAGTTGCACACATACAAAATAGGAAGTGACTGCCTAGGAAGGAGTACTGCACAAAGAGATCTGGGGGTCATAGTGGATCACAACCTAAATATGAGTCAACAGTAACACTGTTGCAAAAAGAGCAAATATCATTCCGGGATGTATTAGCAGGAATGTTGTAAGCAAAACAGAGGAAGTAATTTTTCCACTCTACTTCATGCTGATTAGGCCTCAACTGGAGTATTGTGTCCGGTTCTGAGTGCCACATTTCAGGAAAGATATGGACAAATTGGAGAGAGTCCAGAGAGGAGTGACAAAAATTTAGAAAACATGACTTATGAGGAAGGTTGAAAAAATCGGCTTTGTTTAGTCTGGAAAAGAGAAGACTGAGAGGGGACATGATAATTTTCAAGTACATAAAAGGTTCTTATAAGGAGAAGGGAGAAAAATTGTTCTTGTTAACCTCTGAGGATAGGACAAGAATCAATGGGCTTAAATTGCAGTGATGGCAGCTTAGGTTGGACATTAGGAAAAACTTTCTAACTGTCAGAGTGGTTAAGCACTGGAATAAATTGTCTAGCGAGGTTGTGGAATCTCTGTCATGGGAGATTTTTAAGAGCAGGTTTGAGGAACACCTGTCAGGGATGGTTGGGGAAGGGATAGCTCAGTAGTTTGAGCACTGCCCTGCTAAACCCAGGGTTGTGAGCTCAATCCTTGAGGGCCCTAGTTAGGGAGCTGTGGCAAAAATTGAGGATTGGCCCTGCTTTGAGGAGAAGGTTGGATTAGATGACCTCCTGAGGTCCATTCCAATTCTAATATTCTATGGTCTAGATAATACTCAATCCAGCCTTGAGTGTAGAGGACTGGACTAGAAGACCTCTTAATGTCCCTTCTAGTCCTATGATTCTATGTTCCGCTGGTTGGAAGGCATGAGATGCGATGTCCTGAGGTTGGGGGTTCCACGACCACCACTCCCAAGAGAAGGAGGCAAGTGGTGGTGGTCGGGGACTCTCTCCTCAGGGGGACTGAATCATCTATCTGCCGCCCTGACCGGGAAAACAGAGAAGTCTGCTACTTGCCGGGGGCTAAGATTCGCGATGTGACAGAGAGACTGCCGAGACTCATCAAGCCCTCGGATCGCTACCCCTTCCTGCTTCTCCACGTGGGCACCAATGATACTGCCAAGAATGACCTTAAGCGGATCACTACGGACTACGTGGCTCTGGGAAGAAGGATAAAGAAGTGTGAGGCGCAAGTGGTGTTCTCGTCCATCCTCCCCATGGAAGGAAAAGGCCGGGGTAGGGATCGTCGAATCATGGAAGTCAATGAATGGCTACGCAAGTGGTGTCAGAGAGAAGGCTTTGGATTCACTGGTAGCACTGTATGTAAGGGAGCAGTATGACTGCTCAGAGCTCCGGTATGAAACTGCAGAAAAACATGAGTGTCTCTGGATTAAGTTTAGAAGTGTGAGCAACAATAGTGATGTAGTGGTGGGAGTCTGCTATAGACCACCGGACCAGGGGGATGAGGTGGATGAGGCTTTCTTCCAGCAACTTGCAACTACAGCGGTGCACAGACAATCCAGGAAGTTTTTGGAAAGCGTAGGGGACAATTTCCTGGTGCAAGTGCTGGAGGAGCCAACTAAGGGGAGAGCTTTTCTTGACCTGCTGCTCACAAACCGGGAAGAATTAGTAGGGGAAGCAAAAGTGGATGGGAATCTGGGAGGCAGTGACCATGAGTTGGTCGAGTTCAGGATCCTGACACAGGGAAGAAAGATAAGCAGCAGAATACGGACCCTGGACTTCAGGAAAGCAGACTTCGACTCCCTCAGGGAACTGATGGGTAAGATCCCCTGGGGGAATAACATGAGGGGGAAAGGAGTCCAGGAGAGCTGGCTGTATTTCAAAGAATCCCTATTGAGGTTACAGGGACAAACCATCCTGATGTGTCGAAAGAATAGTAAATATTGCAGGCGACCAGCTTGGCTTAACAGTGAAATCCTTGCAGATCTTAAACATAAAAAAGAAGCTTACAAGAAGTGGAAGATTGGACAAATGACCAGGGAAGAGTATAAAAATGTTGCTCAGGCATGTAGGAATGAAATCAGGAGGGCCAAATCGTACCTGGAGCTGCAGCTAGCAAGAGATGTTAAGAATAACAAGAAGGGTTTCTTCAGGTATGTTGGCAACAAGAAGAAAGCCAAGGAAAGTGTGGGCCCCTTACTGAATGAGGGAGGCAACCTAGTGACAGAGGACATGGAAAAAGCTAATGTACTCAATGCTTTTTTTGCTTCTGTCTTCACATACAAGGTCAGCTCCCAGACTGCTGCGCTGGGCAACACAGCATGGGGAGTAGGTGGCCAGCCCTCTGTGGAGAAAGAAGTGGTTAGGGACTATTTAGAAAAGCTGGACGTGCACAAGTCCATGGGGCCGGATGCGTTGCACCCGAGAGTGCTAAAGGAGTTGGTTGCTGTGATTGCAGAGCCATTGGCCATTATCTTTGAAAACTCATGGCGATCGGGGGAAGTCCCGGACGACTGGAAAAAGGCTAATGTAGTGCCCATCTTTAAAAAAGGGAAGAAGGAGGATCCTGGGAACTACAGGCCAGTCAGCCTCACCTCAGTCCCCAGAAAAATCATGGAGCAGGTCCTCAAGGAATCAATCCTGACGCACTTACACGAGAGGAAAGTGATCAGGAACAGTCAGCATGGATTCACCAAGGGAAGGTCATGCCTGACTAATTTAATCGCCTTCTATGATGAGATTACTGGTTCTGTGGATGAAGGGAAAGCAGTGGATGTATTGTTTCTTGACTTTAGCAAAGCTTTTGACATGGTCTCCCACAGTATTCTTGTCAGCAAGTTAAAGAAGTATGGGCTGGATGAATGCACTATAAGGTGGGTAGAAAGTTGGCTAGATTGTCGGGCTCAACGGATAGTGATCGATGGCTCCATGTCTAGATGGCAGCCGCTATCAAGTGGAGTGCCCCAAAGGTCGGTCCTGGGGCCGGTTTTGTTCAATATCTTCATAAATGATCTGGAGGATGATGTGGATTGCACTCTCAGCAAATTTGCGGATGATACTAAACTAGGAGGAGTGGTAGATATGGTGGCAGGTAGGGATAGGATACAGAGGGACCTAGACAAATTGGAGGATTGGGCCAAAAGAAATCTGATGAGGTTCAACAAGGATAAGTGCAGGGTCCTGCACTTAGGACGGAAGAATCCAATGCACCGCTAAAGACTAGGGACCGAATGGCTAGGCAGCAGTTCTGCGGAAAAGGACCTAGGGGTGACAGTGGATGAGAAGCTGGATATGAGTCAACAGTGTGCCCTTGTTGCCAAGAAGGGCAATGTATTTGGGATGTATAAGTAGGGGCATAGCCAGCAGATCGAGGGATGTGATCGTTCCCCTCTATTCGACATTGGTGAGGCCTCATCTGGAGTACTGTGTCCAGTTTTGGGCCCCACACTACAAGAAGGATGTGGATAAATTGGAGAGAGTCCAGCGAAGGGCAACAAAAATGATTAGGGGTCTGGAACACATGACTTATGAGGAGAGGCTGAGGGAACTGGGATTGTTTAGTCTGCAGAAGAGAAGAATGAGGGGGGATTTGATAGCTGCTTTCAACTACCTGAGAGGTGGTTCCAAAGAGGATGGTTCTAGACTATTCTCCGTGGTAGAAGATGACAGGACAAGGAGTAATGGTCTCAAGTTGCAGTGGGGGAGGTCTAGGTTGGATATTAGGAAAAGCTTTTTCACTAGGAGGGTGGTGAAACACTGGAATACGTTACCTAGGGAGGTGGTAGAATCTCCTTCCTTAGAAGTTTTTAAGGTCAGGCTTGACAAAGCCCTGGCTGGGATGATTTAATTGGGGATTGGTCCTGCTTTGAGCAGGGGGTTGGACTAGATGACCTCCTGAGGTCCCTTCCAACCCTGATATTCTATGATTCTATGAAAAATACAGACCTGTAAATTTTAGTAGTGGGGACATAATTAAAACACAGCCACTTTCTCTACAAAAGGAATGTTGGTATACATACCTGTCACAATGTAACTTAGAGGGATGTGGTCATTTTGTTTTTTGGGTACAGTATTCATACGTGTAGGAGATTCTCTGCTTGCTTCAGGGAGACCTGTAGGCAGATATCATTCTCTGTTGAAAAATGGTAGAGGGGGAATCACTGCATTTACTCTCTCGCTCTCATTCTTTTATGTAGATTTTTATTTGCTCTTTCTGGTTCTTTTTTTCCCCTTAATCTGAAATGTCATCAGAACAGAAAAAGTCCTCAGGTCCTTACTCAGTGGGAGCCTAATCCAAAATGCATTGAAATCAATGGGAGTCTTTCCATTAACTTCAATGGGTGTTGGATTGGGCCCTGGGAGTTTTTCCTGAGTAAGAACCAAACAATAAACTGATTGAGGACCTTGGAAATTGACTTTGTATTACTACAGCTATTAACAGTGTATATGGCATGCCACATTACTAAACCGGTGTTCCTATCATCCGTTGTAACAGACACTATATTTCTCTAATATGTATTCCAGACATCAAATGAGATTAAAGATCATTAAAAGTAAACTAAACAAATTGCTTAAATTGACAAGCAACTGAAGATAAACTTTTACTTGTTTTTTGACTCTTAAACTTTTATGAGCATTTTGAATAGATTCAGCCTTTTTGTGAGTAATTTTTCAAGCCACGCACAATGAAAAAGGATTATAAAATTTCACATTTTGCACACACTGACTTTCTGATTGAGAATACCATTTGTTCACCATTAAATTTGGATCCCCAAAATTCAGTTTTTCACTCTGGATCAGAAAACAGTTGCCCTTACAATAAAAAAGCGGGCTCATGTTTATAATCAACTTGAGCGATTAGTGGAGAAGAAAATCAAGATTCCACGTAATTTTAATGTTATGCTTTGGGCTTGCTGTGCAAAGGGTTTGCAGTGACTAATACATTTTGAACATTGTAATATGCCTGAGAGATGAGTTAAACTACAAGAGTTTAACTCATTAGCTAAACATGCTTTAACTAAGTGACCTTAGTGTTTTGGTAAGATTTGCAGATAAAGTAAGTATCTAATTATTGTTATGCTGAAGATACTTTCCAAATCGATTCATTTATGAAAAGCTGGATCATACTAAAATTATCTGTATCAAAGTAAGCATAAAAAAAGGTGTCGTGTGAAATGTTCTTGGTCTTGGACTACTGAATAAATTAGATTGTACTGATTTTTTCTTTTGCCAGCAGGATACACAGAAGTACATTTCCAAAATCTTGACTGGTAGCAGGATTTTGAAAACATACTCAGGACAGCTCTGTAATCAGGCTGAGATGGGCAAATGTATTAGAAATATCTTTTTTTTCTCTGGGTACACATCTTAATTTTTTTTCTATAACCCTTCTGCCTGTTGGAATTGGCAGCAACAAGGGCCTGGTTCAATATTTAGGGGTTCCTCTTCAACAATAGAACACAAAACCGGCTCGAGCCAGTGACCCACCCAGTAACCTGGGAAATTACATACGACCCCCTGGGCGCCTCTCAGAGGCAATACTTTCCCTCTCACAAGCAGAGTCTGAGTGTAGAAAAGAAACTTCTAATGAAAAGAGGGACATAACCCAGCATTAATTTGGGAAAATGCCACAAAAAGGATTCATAAACATAAAACCATGAGCAAAAGCCCCACCCCAGAATACAGCGGGCAGTGTCCTTTTGCTGCCAATTAAGTCTAGCAACCAAAAGTCCCTTTAATGTGCCTGTGTCCCTTCTCCGCACCCCACTCCTTGGTTGTCCTTGGTTAGTGCAGACAGAGCTCAGAGTTCACCACTCACCCTGGATGGAGTAGGGTGGAAAGGTAAGAAGGAACCTTACTCACACCACTGCCCAGGCACTCGCTTGCCCCTCCTCTTCACTGGTCACCCTGCCAGCCAATTACCACACATCTCCACCAGTCACCCTCCTGGCTGATCACTGTGCTCCACTCCAATCCTCTCCACTGGCCACCCTGCCAGCCAATCACCAATCTACCAGGATGTCTTCAGGTCCCACCACTTAACACAGCTCTCAGCAATTTCAGCTGTTAGTAGGGAAGCCTCTTACATCAAAGACACTGTCCCAAAGCAGGTCTAATGCTTAGACCTCATCAATTATTTCAGCTCTGCAGTGTACAATAAGTCCTGGTCTACACTAGGACTTTAGGTCGAATTTAGCAGTGTTAAATAGATGTAAACCTGCACCCGTCCACACGATGAAGCCCTTTTTTTCGACTTAAAGGACTCTTAAAATCGATTTCCTTACTCCACCCCTGACAAGTGGATTAGCACTTAAATCGGTCTTGCCGGGACGAATTTGGGGTACTGTGGACACAATTCGACGGTATTGGCCTCAGGGAGCTATCCCACAGTGCTCCATTGTGACTGCTCTGAACAGCACTCTCAACTCAGATGCACTGACCAGGTAGACAGGAAAAGAACCACAAACTTTTGAATCTCATTTCCTGTTTGGCCAGCGTGGCAAGCTGCAGGTGACCATGAAGAGCTCATCAGCAGAGGTAACCATGCAGAGCTCATCAGCAGAGGTGACCATGATGGAGTCCCAGAATCGCAAAAGAGCTCCAGCATGGACTGAACGGGAGGTACGGGATCTGGTCGCTGTATGGGGAGAGGAATCCGTGCTATCAGAACTCCGTTCCAGTTTTCGAAATGCCAAGACCTTTGTCAAAATCTCCCAGGGCATGAAGGACAGAGGCCATAACAGGGACGCGAAGCAATGCCACGTGAAACTGAAGGAGCTGAGGCAAACCTACCAGAAAACCAGAGAGGCGAACGGCCACTCCGGGTCAGAGCCTCAAACATGCCGCTTCTATGATGAGCTGCAGGCCATTTTAGGGGGTTCAGCCACCACTACCCCAACCGTGTTGTTTGACTCCTTCAATGGAGACGGAGGCAACATGGAAGCAGGTTTTGGGGACGAAGAAGATGATGATGAGGTTGTAGATAGCTCACAGCAAGCAAGCGGAGAAACCGCTTTTCCCGACAGCCAGGAACTGTTTCTCACCCTGGACCTGAAGCCAGTACCCCCCGAACCCACCCAAGGTTGCCTTCTGGACCCGGCAGGTGGAGAAGGGACCTCCGGAGAGTATACCTTTTAAAATACTATACATGGTTTAAAAGCAAGCATGTGAAAGGATTAATTTGCCCTGGCATTCGCGGCTCTCCTGGATGTACTCCCAAACCCTTTGCAAAAGGTTTCTGGGGAGGGCAGCCTTATTGCACCCTTCATGGTAGGACACTTTACCACTCCAGGCCAGTAACATGTACTTGGGAATCATTGTAGAACAAAGCATTGCAGTGTATGTTTGCTGGCGTTCAAACAACATCCGTTCTTTATCCCTCTGTGTTATCCTCAGGAGAGTGAGATATCATTCATGGTCACCTGGTTGAAATAGGGTGCTTTTCTTCAGGGGACACTCAGAGGTGCCCGTTCCTGCTAGGCTGTTTGCCTGTGGCTGAACAGAAATGTTCCCCGCTGTTAGCCACGGGGAGGGGGGGGTTGAGGGGCTAGCCACGCAGTGGGGGGAGGCAAAATGCGACCTTGTAACGAAAGCACATGTGCTATGTATGTAATGTTAACAGCAAGGTTTACCCTGAAAGAGTGTAGCCACTGTTTTATAAAATGTGTCTTTTTAAATACCGCTGTCCCTTTTTTTTTCTCCACCAGCTGCATGTGTTTCAATGATCACAGGATCTTCTCCTTCCCAGAGGCTAGTGAAGATTAGAAAGAAAAAAAAATGCACTTGTGATGAAATGTTCTCCGAGCTCATGCTGTCCTCCCACACTGACAGAGCACAGACGAATGCGTGGAGGCAAATAATGTCAGAGTGCAGGAAAGCACAAAATGACTGGGAGGAGAGGTGGCGGGCTGAAGAGAGTAAGTGGCGGGCTGAAGAGAGTAAGTGGCGGGCTGAAGACAGGGCTGAAGCTCAAATGTGGCGGCAGCGTGATGAGACGAGGCAGGATTCAATGCTGAAGCTGCTGGAGGACCAAACCAGTATGCTCCAGTGTATGGTTGAGCTGCAGCAAAGGCAGCTGGAGCACAGACTGCCACTACAGCCCCTGTTTAACCAACCGCCCTCCTCCCCAAGTTCCATAGCCTCCTCACCCAGACGCCCAAGAACGCGGTGAGGGGGCCTCCAGCCAACCAGCCACTCCACCACAGAGGATTGCCCAAAAAACAGAAGGCTGGCATTCAATAAATTTTAAAGTTGTAAACTTTTAAAGTGATGTGTGGCATTTTCCTTCCCTCCTCCACCACCCCTCCTGGGCTACCTTGGTAGTCATCCCCCTATTTGTGTGATGAGTGAATAAAGACTGCATGAATGTGAAGCAACAATGACTTTATTGCCTCTGCAAGTGGTGATCGAAGGGAGGAGGGGAGAGTGGTTAGCTTACAGGGAAGTAGAGTGAACCAAGGGGCGGGGGGTTTCATCAAGGAGAAACAAACAGAATTTTCACACCGTAGCCTGTCCAGTCATGAAACTGGTTTTCAAAGCTTCTCTGATGCGTACCACGCCCTCCTGTGCTCTTCTAACCGCCCTGGTGTCTGGCTGCGTGTAAGCAGCAGCCAGGCGATTTGCCTCAACCTCTCACCCCGTCATAAACGTCTCCCCCTTACTCTCACAGATATTGTGGAGCGCACAGCAAGCAGTAATAACAGTGGGGATATTGGTTTCGCTGAGGTCTAAGCGAGTCAGTAAACTGCGCCAGAGTGCCTTTAAACGTTGAAATGCATATTCTACCACCATTCTGCACTTGCTCAGCCTGTAGTTGAACAGCTCCTGACTACTGTCCAGGCTGCCTGTGTACAGCTTTATAAGCCAGGGCATTAAGGGATAGGCTGGGTCCCCAAGGATAACTATAGGCATTTCAACATCCCCAACAGTTATTTTCTGGTCTGGGAATAAAGTCCCTTCCTGCAGCTTTTGAAACAGACCAGAGTTCCTGAAGATGCAAGCGTCATGTACCTTTCCCGGCCATCCCACGCTGATGTTGGTGAAACGTCCCTTGTGATCCACCAGAGCTTGCAGCACTATTGAAAAGTACCCCTTGCGGTTTATGTACTCGCCGGCTTGGTGCTCCGGTGCCAAGAAAAGGATATGGGTTCCGTCTATGGCCCCACCACAGTTAGGGAATCCCATTGCAGCAAAGCCATCCACTATGACCTGCACATTTCCCAGGGTCACTACCCTTGATATCAGCAGATCTTTGATTGCGTGGGCTACTTGCATCACAGCAGCCCCCACAGTAGATTTGCCCACTCCAAATTGATTCCCAACTGACCGGTAGCTGTCTGGCATTGCAAGCTTCCACAGGGCTATCGCCACTCGCTTCTCAACTGTGAGGGCTGCTCTCATCTTGGTATTCATGCGCTTCAGGGCAGGGGAAAGCAAGACACAAAGTTCCATGAAAGTGCCCTTACGCATGTGAAAGTTTCGCAGCCACTGGGAATCATCCCAGACCTGCAACACTATGCGGTCCCACCAGTCTGTGCTTGTTTCCCGAGCCCAGAATCGGCGTTCCACAGCATGAACCTGCCCCATTAGCACCATGATGCATGCATTGAGAGAAATCTGTGTCCACGTCCTGATCACTCATGTGACCGCGCTGACATCGCCTCCTCGCCCGCTATCGCTCTGCCAGGTTCTGGTGCTGCATATACTGCTGGATAATGCGTGTGGTGTTTAATGTGCTCCTAATTGCCAAAGTGAGCTGAGCGGCCTCCATGCTTGCCTTGGTATGGCGTCCGCACAGAAAAAAGGCGCAGAACGATTGTCTGCCGTTGCTCTGACGGAGGGAGGGGCGACTGACGACATGGCTTACAGGGTTGGCTTACAGGGAATTAAAATCAACAAAGGGGGTGGCTTTACATCAAGGAGTATTTCAGGCAGGACTTCACGGAGAGTTCCAATAAGAAATGGTGCACCTAAGTAATTGTTCTTATTGGAACAAGCAGGTTGGTCTGGCCTCTGATTGATACATGGCTAGATTTACCTCGCTGCACCTTCTCTGTGAGTGACTGCAGTGTGACCTAGAGGAATGAGTCCCCTAGACGGGGGAGAGGGGGAAGCAAATGAGTACAAACCAAATCTGGTCTATTTCTTGTTTTGATCCACTCCATCTATCTTTTACATCTTTGGCTGGCAGCAGACGGTGCAGAAGGACTGCAAGCCATCCACATCTCATGGCTGCTTGGCAGAAGATGGTGCAGTAGGACTGCTAGCCATCCTCATCTCTTGCCTGCCTGGCAGAAGATGGTACAGTAGGACTTCTAGCAATCCGTATCGCCTGCCTGCTCACCATAAGATGGTTCAATAGGACTGACTGCAGGACTAAAGAGAATGACCTGGTCAAGTCACTTCTAATGTAGTCCCTGCACCCATGTCTGCCCAGGCGTTCCTGGCCGACGTGGCCAGGAGCACCTCGGACATGACGATGACGGCTACCATTACTACTGCACCATCTGCTGCCACAAGGCAAGGGGTTGCTGCTGCTGTGTAGCAATGCAGTACCACGTCTGCCAGCACCCAGGAGACATACAGTGATGGTTACCTGAGCAGGCTCCATGCTTGCCGTGATATGGCGTCTGCACAGGTAACTCAAGAAAAAAGGCGCGAAACGATTGGCTGCTGCTGCTTTCACGGAGGGAGGGAGGGAACGGGGGCCTGACGATATGTACCCAGAACCACCCGTGTCAGATGGCGTGGGTTCGAATCCCACCTCTGCCACCATGTCAAGGTTCCTCCCCCACTCTGAACTCTAGGGTACAGATGTGGGGACCTGCATGAAAAACCTCCTAAGCCTATCTTTACCAGCTTAGGTCAAAACTTCCCCAAGGTACAAAGTATTCCACCCGTTGTCCTTGGACTGGCCGCTACCACCACCAAACTAATACTGGTTACTGGGGAAGAGCTGTTTGGACGCGTCTTTCCCCCCAAAATACTTCCCAAAACCTTGCACCCCACTTCCTGGACAAGGTTTGGTAAAAAGCCTCACCAATTTGCCTAGGTGACTACAGACCCAGACCCTTGGATCTTAAGAACAACGAACAATCCTCCCAACACTTGCACCCCCCCTTTCCTGGGAAATGTTGGATAAAAAGCCTCACCAATTTGCATAGGTGACCACAGACCCAAACCCTTGGATCTGAGAACAATGAAAAAGCATTCAGTTTTTTACAAGAAGACTTTTAATAAAAAATAGAAGTAAATAGAAATAAAGAAATCCCCCCTGTAAAATCAGGATGGTAGATATCTTACAGGGTAAATAGATTCAAAAACATAGAGAACCCCTCTAGGCAAAACCTTAAGTTACAAAAAAGATATACAGACAGAAATAGTTATTCTATTCAGCACAATTCTTTTCTCAGCCATTTAAAGAAATCATAATCTAACACATACCTAGCTAGATTACTTACTAAAAGTTCTAAGACTCCATTCCTGGTCTATCCCCGGCCAAGACCCAGCATACAGACAGACACAGACCCTTTGTTTCTCTCCCTCCTCCCAGCTTTTGAAAGTATCTTGTCTCCTCATTGGTCATTTTGGTCAGGTGCCAGCGAGGTTACCTTTAGCTTCTTAACCCTTTACAGGTGAGAGGAGCTTTCCCCTGGCCAGGAGGGATTTCAAAGGGGTTTACCCTACCCTTTATATTTATGACAACCCGCAACAATGTTTTAGCCCCATCAGGCATTCGGATCTCAACCCAGAATTCCAATGGGCAGCGGAGACTGCGGGAACTGTGGGATAGCTACCCACAGTGCAACACTCCGGAAGTCGACGCTTGCCTCGGTACTGTGGAAGCACTCCGCCGAGTTAATGCACTTAATGTACTTAGAGCATTTTCTGTGGGGACACGCACACTCAAATATATAAAAACAATTTCTAAAAAACCGACTTCTATAAATTCAACCTAATTTCATAGTGTAGACATACCCTAAGACTCTCAATTGAAACCAAATTAGCTCTTTCATTACACAGTGGAGAAAAGAAGAATCAAATGCTTTCTACAGCTCTTGAACAAGACCCACACCCTTTCTCAACTCACAGGGCTTTAGAACCCACGTCCCCTGCCTAGTGAGTGCCATTTAGTTGAAGATGAATTCCTCAATCAGGGTATGCCAAACAGTTCTGCTGCCCTTGATTCACACAACAAGGACAACAACTCTGTATTACCCCAACCTAACAACAAGGAGACTGTGAATATAGCACCAGCCAAAAGTAATCATTTGGGCAAGCAATCCCATCATGCTGAGCACCTAGGCAGGGTGGATGAGCCTATGCAAATGAGATCAGCTCCTGAAGTCCTCTTCCACAGCTCATCACTAGATGTCAGAGGAGAGCTCATGCAGACCCTGCTTACACTTCCTATGCTATTATTTAACTTAAAAATAAAAGACTTGAGATAGATTTTGTATAGTCTTTCAAAATCTATTTCATTGTAAATTAATATCATTATAAGAGCTTTCTTTATCAAGATTGTTGAATTAACTTTGTTCAGCAGTTACAGTAACTACAATAACTAGCTTTCTAGATTACTACTTGAGATCCTCTGTCAGGACATTTAAATCTTATTGTGATAGAGGGGGATATGTCTGTATCAAATTGTGAACTCCATTTGGTATTTTGTGCTGAAGACATGCCTAAACTTGCCCAAGGCAGGTTTTGTAATGCATTCTGGACAGATGCCAAGCCTAGAAAAGGTTTGACACCTTGTGGAAGAACTATCACAGAGAAGCCACCAAGACACCAATCTCCATTATCAGCTTTGATTGTCTCTCAACACCTGACACACCACCCTGGAACAATGGGTTTTCTATACAGGGCCCATAGGTGGGTCAAGAAAAACTGGGAAGGGACTGGGGTCCCCCCATACTGAACATGGCAAAAGGAGATGGAGACTGTGTTTAAAGTGGGGTGCCAATCTTAGCAGGGGGCAATCTATGGCCACAGGGAAGCAAGACGTGCAGGAGAGAAAGGACTCTGCCCTGCTTTAAATGCTGACAAACTGAGGCTTACAGGAAGAGGGGGGAGGGATAGCTCAATGGTTTGGGTATTGGCCTGCTAAACCCAGGGTTGTGAGGTCAACCCTTGAGGGAGCCATTTAGGGATTGGGGGCAAAAATTGGGGATTGGTCCTGCTTTGAGCAGGGGGTTGGACTAGATGACCTGCTGAGGTCCCTTCCAATGCTGATATTCTAAGAGATCTGACTAGGGGACAGTGAATCCCAGAACTTTTACTTATTTTTCAAAGATCTGTAACTCTCAAGTGCTTTTAAGAGTAAACTGACTGTGATTATGAAATTCCTTTGCTAAGCCTGTGCTGCTTGCTTTCCTGCCGCATTGGCCTGAAATGAAGTGGGAAAGAGGGATACCGGGAGGAAGCACAGGCAGAAATGTCTGTGAGGGGAGGGCTCCTGCCTCATACTGGGAATGAGGGGCGATCAACAGGTTATCTCAAGTGCTTATATACAAATGCACAAAGCCTTGGAAACAAGCAGGGAGAACTGGAGGTCCTGGTAATGTCAAGGAACTATGATGTGATTGGAATCACAGAGACTTGGTGGGATAACTCACATGACTGGAGTACTGTCATGGATGGTTATAAACTGTTCAGGAAGGACAGGCAGGGCAGAAAAGGTGGGGGAGTAGCACTGTATGTAAGGGAGCAGTATGACTGCTCAGAGCTCCGGTACGAAACTGTAGAAAAACCTGAGTGTCTCTGGATTAAGTTTAGAAGTGTGTGCAACAAGAGTGATGTAGTGGTGGGAGTCTGCTATAGACCACCGGACCAGGGGGATGAGGTAGATGAGGCTTTCTTCTGGCAGCTCACGGAAGCTACTAGATCGCATGCCCTGATTCTCATGGGTGACTTTAATTTTCCTGATATCTGCTGGGAGAGCAATACTGCGGTGCATAGACAATCCAGGAAGTTTTTGGAAAGCGTAGGGGACAATTTCCTGGTGCAAGTGCTAGAGGAGCCAACTAGGGGGGGCGCTTTTCTTGACCTGCTGCTCACAAACCGGGTAGAATTAGTGGGGGAAGCAAAAGTGGATGGGAATCTGGGAGGCAGTGACCATGAGTTGGTTGAGTTCAGGATCCTGACGCAGGGAAGAAAGGTAAGCAGCAGGATACGGACCCTGGACTTCAGGAAAGCAGACTTCGACTCCCTCAGGGAACGGATGGCCAGGATCCCCTGGGGGACTAACTTGAAGGGGAAAGGAGTCCAGGAGAGCTGGCTGTATTTCAAGGAATCCCTGTTGAGGTTACAGGGACAAACCATCCCGATGAGTCGAAAGAATAGTAAATATGGCAGGCGACCGGCTTGGCTTAACGGTGAAATCCTAGCGGATCTTAAACATAAAAAAGAAGCTTACAAGAAGTGGAAGGTTGGACATATGACCAGGGAAGAGTATAAAAATATTGCTCGGGCATGTAGGAATGAAATCAGGAGGGCCAAATCGCACCTGGAGCTGCAGCTAGCGAGAGATGTCAAGAGTAACAAGAAGGGTTTCTTCAGGTATGTTGGCAACAAGAAGAAAGCCAAGGAAAGTGTGGGCCCCTTACTGAATGAGGGAGGCAACCTAGTGACAGAGGATGTGGAAAAAGCTAATGTACTCAATGCTTTTTTTGCCTCTGTTTTCACTAACAAGGTCAGCTCCCAGACTGCTACGCTGGGCATCACAAAATGGGGAAGAGATGGCCAGCCCTCTGTGGAGATAGAGGTGGTTAGGGACTATTTAGAAAAGCTGGACGTGCACAAGTCCATGGGGCCGGACGAGTTGCATCCGAGAGTGCTGAAGGAATTGGCGGCTGTGATTGCAGAGCCATTGGCCATTATCTTTGAAAACTCGTGGCGAACCGGGGAAGTCCCGGATGACTGGAAAAAGGCTAATGTAGTGCCAATCTTTAAAAAAGGGAAGAAGGAGGATCCTGGGAACTACAGGCCAGTCAGCCTCACCTCAGTCCCTGGAAAAATCATGGAGCAGGTCCTCAAAGAATCAATCTTGAAGTACTTGCATGAGAGGAAAGTGATCAGGAACAGCCAGCATGGATTCACCAAGGGAAGGTCATGCCTGACTAATCTAATCGCCTTTTATCATGAGATTACTGGTTCTGTGGATGAAGGGAAAGCAGTGGATGTATTGTTTCTTGACTTTAGCAAAGCTTTTGACACGGTCTCCCACAGTATTCTTGTCAGCAAGTTAAAGAAGTATGGGCTGGATGAATGCACTATAGGGTGGGTAGAAAGCTGGCTAGATTGTCGGGCTCAACGGGTAGTGATCAATGGCTCCATGTCTAGTTGGCAGCCGGTGTCAAGTGGAGTGCCCCAAGGGTCGGTCCTGGGGCCGGTTTTGTTCAATATCTTCATAAATGATCTGGAGGATGGTGTGGATTGCACTCTCAGCAAATTTGCGGACGATACTAAACTGGGAGGAGTGGTAGATACGCTGGAGGGGAGGGATAGGATACAGAAGGACCTAGACAAATTGGAGGATTGGGCCGAAAGAAATCTGATGAGGTTCAATAAGGATAAGTGCAGGGTCCTGCACTTAGGACGGAAGAATCCAATGCACCGCTACAGACTAGGGACCGAATGGCTAGGCAGCAGTTCTGCGGAAAAGGACCTAGGGGTGACAGTGGATGAGAAGCTGGATATGAGTCAGCAGTGTGCCCTTGTTGCCAAGAAGGCCAATGGCATTTTGGGATGTATACGTAGGGGCATAGCGAGCAGATCGAGGGACGTGATCGTCCCCCTCTATTCAACATTGGTGAGGCCTCATCTGGAGTACTGTGTCCAGTTTTGGGCCCCACACTACAAGAAGGATGTGGATAAATTGGAGAGAGTCCAGCGAAGGGCAACAAAAATGATTAGGGGTCTAGAACACATGACTTATGAGGAGAGGCTGAGGGAGCTGGGATTGTTTAGCCTGCAGAAGAGAAGAATGAGGGGGGATTTGATAGCTGCTTTCAACTACCTGAAAGGGGGTTCCAAAGAGGATGGCTATAGACTGTTCTCAATGGTAGCAGATGACAGAACGAGGAGTAATGGCCTCAAGTTGCAGTGGGGGAGGATTAGATTGGATATTAGGAAAAACTTTTTCACTAAGAGGGTGGTGAAACACTGGAATGCGTTGCCTAGGGAGGTGGTGGAATCTCCTTCCTTGGAAGTTTTTAAGGTCAGGCTTGACAAAGCCCTGGCTGGGATGATTTAACTGGGAATTGGTCCTGCTTCGAGCAGGGGGTTGGACTAGATGACCTTCAGGGGTCCCTTCCAACCCTGATATTCTATGATTCTATGATTCTATGATTCTATGAAAGAGGTTAAACAACAAGACCAGAGAGCCTACCACCCAGGAAGTCTCTGAGGGAGCCTGGTGAGTGACTGGGAGGGTTCAGATGTCTGAGGTAGTGGTTTCAGGGTCTAGAGCAGCTGGACTGCATCCCATGTCCCAAGGAAACTGTGTCAGACAAGGGGTCTGAGCATGAGAGTGTGTCCTATAGACCCAGAGCTAGGAACAGTGACTTGAGAATGCCCAGAACCAGCTGGCTTAGAACTAAAAGGCACCCCGGGATTGGCTTCACTCTCAACAGACTGGTGACTAAACAGAGATTATTGGGCCGAGCTGTAATATACCGGTGGCAGCAATCAGATCATCAGGGCAGATAGTAAAGTTTTTTTAAAGGACGCTTTTGCAAGGAAATAAACTGCTTAAACTGAAATCAGAGAGTGAGACTTTAGCCTGTTGGGGAAGAGAATAGGAAAAGACAGAAAAAAAGTGTTATGAATGGTTCAGGAAAGAGGAACTAGTAGAGTTGAGCAACCATGAAGCCACATTACGCCAACGGGGGAGAGCTCTCCTATCAACCTAATAAAACCAGCTCAATGAGCAGCAGTAACTCTGTCATTCGGACATCACCTCCAACCAAATAGCACTGTGCACATGAGCACTTATGCTGGCACAACTTATGTTACTTGGGGGGCTGTTTTTTCCCACCTCTGAGTGCCAAAAGTTTTGTCAACATAAGTGCTATTGTAGACATGCTCTAAATAGCTTTAAAGGGCACAGCTGGTTCTCTTCTGCAAAGACTTTTGAGGTTTCAAAATTAGTTTTTTGAAAACGAAACCTTTTGTTTTCGCACCATGGAATTGTGTCAAAACATTTAGTTTTGGATCAAAAAGGTCAGGTTTCTGTGTGTGTGTGTGTGTGTAAGTGACCAGAGTCTTAGAAACCTTCCCATCAAAAACTTCATAGAAATAAATACATCTCCATGAAACATTTCACCTTCAATGAAACAGCATTTTTAATGGAAAACATTTTTTTTAATGTTCCAACCAGCTCTAGTGTTTATCTTTTATTGTAAGGCCTCTCCTGAAGGGGAAATCAATGGAGTGTGAGTTGTGCTTTAGGGAAAAGCCTACAGAGTTCATGACTTTTGCCCAGGAGAACCTTGCTAAAGCCCAGGAGAGCCAGAAGGTCTCATGTGGCTGCTGTGTTTGTGCCAGGTCACATGGAATAGCAGACAGAGTTATGATGCTCAGTACTTAGAATTCTGTCTTGTTGATGCATTCTGAGGTTACATCTGGGGTTTCACAATCCCTTTCTGGTTGATGAATATCACCCTCAATCTGATATTTTCAGAAATCAAGGTCAGCTGTGCAGAAGGAGGTACAGAAGTTACTCACTGAGCAGCTGGCAGTGTTACTTCCTACACCCTGTGCTGCCACAAATTAATTGGTTATTTATACAATGGAGCAGAAGCAATGCTTTTCCTGCCCCTCTTGCCCTATGTATCCATGTCAAGTGGTCAGGGTCACCTAACCCCGGCCAAGCATTTCTTCTGCTCACATCATTCCCATCATTGTATGTGATTACACAAGACTGGGATGTGTAGGGCTAGGGAACAGTAAACAGGCTGGACAGACTGTCCAGCTGTCCAGACCTGCGGCCCCCACCATATGCATAGTTTCTCCATGCCCCTTTTAACATCATTCTAGGCAATGCAGAAACAAGACCACAGTCTTGCACAATATTAGAATACTAAGCAGTTGAAGTTCATTTTCACAATGGCTGAACACAATCCAGTTAAATGACATGCCCAGCCTCTCTATCAGTGTACTGTAACTCCTTGTGTCAAACAGAATCATTACACTAGATACAGATATTTGCAATCAGGATCTGGGAAATCTAAAGGTCTCAAGACTCACTGACCACGTAACATTTGACTATCAGAACTAAAGCTGGATGAATTTCCAAGCCACATCTGAAAATGAGCTTGCAGATTCACATACTGGGGAAAAAGCACTGCATACAATACAATTAGTCCTAGAAAACTAAACTTTACCTTTAGGGTCAGTGAGTGGGGATTATGTTGCATATAAGTGTTGGAAAGGCATAAAATAATATTTTATTTTCTGTAAGGGATTTGGTAATTTTGGCTTTGATCCTGAAATTGGCCAGATTGCTAGGTGGTATGGGGAGAGAGTTTGAAGGGAGAAACTTTAATGAAACTCTGTGATTATATCAGTGACATCTGCCTGCACGCTTCAGCAAGCAAGGATCATCTTATCTTAACTTCACAATAATACAGTAGGTGATCATTTGGGTAGTTTCCACATGTCTGTGAAATGTACGACTTTATTCTGGGCAGCCCTATGAACAAGCTCTGCTTTGATTACTGAGTTGTTATGGATTTATGCACAGCAAGTATTTTCTCCATGAGACTGAATAGAATGGTTTTAAATATTTCCTGGGTTTTCTGAATCCCCTAAACTCTAATAATAGAATCATAGAATATCAGGGTTGGAAGAGACCTCAGGAGGTCATCTAGTCCAACCCCCTGCTCAAAGCAGGACCAATCCCCAACAAATAGAATAGAATATGGCTCCAGATCAAGGGAAATTATTTCTGCCATTTTGTGGCTCTTTGATTATTTACTTTAATCAGAATGATTTGCAGGAAATTTGGACGCCTTTCCAAACACAATTTATGTGCAAGAAGATAAGCTCATAATACCTTCATTTATGCCATTTGCTGTGGTAGGAAACTTAAGATAGGTAGGTGTCAGTACATTAAGGTCAGATGCTTAACTGGTGTAAATCAGTTTGTAACCCTTCTGCCAGGCAAAGCCAGCAGCAACCAGGGCCGGGTTAAATATCTAGGGGTTCCTTTCCATCGATACAACATAGAACTGGCTCAAGCCCCCACCCAGTAACCTGGGAAAATTACACACCACCCCTGGGTGCCTCTGAGAGGTAATACTTCCCCACTCGCAAGCACAGAATCTGAGTGTAGAAAAGAAACTTTTAATAAAAGGAGGGAAGTGATTTGGTGTTAATTTGGGAAACCACTGACAACAGGGTTCATCAAAACAAACCGTGAGCAAAAGACCCACCCCCAAGTAAGTTGGGCAGTGTCATTTTCCCCTCAGGTTCTTAAGTCCAGCAACCCAAAAGTCCCTTCAGCGTGCCCATCCCTTCTCTGCACCACACTCACAGTTGCTGTCCTTGGTCAGTGCAGACCCAGAGTTCAAAGGTGCATCTACAGAGTTCACCTCCCACCCTGGGTGGAAATAAGGAGGTACCTTACCAGTTCTGCTGCTCAGGCACTCATCCGCTGCTCGCTGTGCCTCTCTGCCAGGCACCCTGCTGGCCGCTTGCTCTGTTCACCACTTCACCAGCCACTCATTTGGCAGCTGACTGTCAGTCACCTTCTGCCTTTTTCCGCTGTGACCTCTGCACATCAGTGTCTTAGTGATTTTCAGCTCTTGATAGGCTGGGCAGAAACACTGCCCCACTCAAGTGATTTCAGCTCTCAGTCATTTTCATCCCTGGACAGAAACACAGTCCCACCACAACTGACTTTTAGCTCTGATTGAGCATTTAAAATAACAAAGAGGCTCCTGTTTGTAAACAAACGAAGCCTGTTTAGTGCTATTCTTTGAACAGTGGGGAAGAACAAGTCAAACCAGTCTAGGGACTCCTAGGGAAAGGCCACATGCCTCCTGGATAGAATATTTGTCCCCACCCCTCTTATTGTCATAGGGCTCTGGCATTTGAGACCCTGGCTTAACAAGGTCCTTTCAGCTGAAGGTGACCCCCCTCATTTGGGACAGGTTAAGTACAGTCCTGCTTTCCTGTATTCCTACAATAATTACAACATTTTGGTAACAGCATTTTGCTACCCCTGCATTCACTACTAAAGTAATTTGTATCCAACACCAGCCAAAATTGATTACTTTGACACTGCTCTATGCAAGGAATATCTAAGCAGAGCAGGAGCAAACTGTATTTACATAAACACACCCAAAGTCTCTCCCTCTCCCAGCTAGCTGCCAGGGGAGCATTCATTCAGACCCTGCTCACATCTGTAACTTCATTGACTTCAATGAAACTGTGAAGATTTATACCAGCTAAGGATCTAGCCCTAAATCTCCACAGACCAATATAGTTTAGACCAATACACTTATCTTCCCTACCCTAAACAAGCTGAAGCTCAGGGCTTGTCTTCACTATGGGCTAAATCAGTGCAGCTGGGATCAATGCAGTAGGCATCGATTTATCAGATCTATTGAACATGCGATAAGTGGATGGTAGAACGCTCTACCATCAACTTCAGTACTCCACCTCCCCGAGAGGTGGAAGCTACTTCAATGGGAGAACGTCTCCCCTTGACATAGCATGGTGTAGACACTGCTGTAAGTCAATCTCAACTATGTCGACTTAAGGTATATAACTTACATAACTTAACTAGCCTAACTTAGATAGATTTACCTCGTTGGTGTATACCAGGCCTCAGAGCAAGCCTCTTTCTGAGTCAGAAGTGATTCAGGCTATTAGTCTGCAAAAATTCATCCTGGGCCAGCTGTTTTGGGGCTGAATGATATGATAAACTGCTTCATGATCAGTTGTAGTTTCTTGTTTAAGATGATTTTTGCTTCTCCAGCAGAGATCTTCCTGAGTTCCTCTAGTATTGCCTCGATTACTCTCATTCTTAAAACTAATATGAAGAATGTGACCCTCTCTCTAGTTAATGTAAGTCTGAAAATCTGTGTGAACATTCTGGTTCAAATGCTAGAGACTGATCAGTAAATTCCAGGCACAGGAGAACAAACAGGTTTTATTTAAAAAACAAAACAAAACAACCTCTTTAGAGGTATCAGCATTTGGGCAGTAGGCCAGCCCCTCTCCATGTATTATAAACCAATGCTACTCATCAGACTTTAAAAACTCAGAAATAGACCAAGCAGAGCAGGACAGCATGTTTCTCCCAGCAAACTGACCACCTATGGTGGCAGTAACTTTTTCTTCTGATGGCCTGCCTGTCATATGAGAAAGGCTTTGTGGCTTCTTCTCCTTACCGTAAAGTGTCTCATAGTAACTACAGTGTTGGTTGTCTCATTGTTGCAGATGTGATTCCAAGAAAGCAGGGAAGCATAGCATAGCATAGCAGTAGGAGCTTTTGCTGCAGTGATATGTAATAGATAAATTTACAGAAGCCTCTAGCAGAAGCAGGTGTTCCTAAAATTACTTATGGTTCCTGAAATTGCAACTGCCCCACCTAAAATACCTTTGTTTAGATAGGAAGCAGATGAATTATACTCACTGTTAACATCCTTAATCACAATATCCCTTTCCACTTCTCTAAACATAACCAACTAAATCATCAACAGTGCAGCATACATCAGACCTTGCATACATAAGACATGAAGTAATGTTCAGCTAGCTATTTTATCAAGTATTTAGAGAATTTACAATTATGCACAGAATAATTAGGAGAACAAACTACTAATGGATTATAATTGTAAGCAAACTAAGTCAACACTAAATGCTGTATTCATGGTGTGTGTTTTAGTACTGCCACTACACAATCAAATTATTCACGTCAGTAGAAGCTCCTATATCACAAGTGATTAACCCATCTAATTGTTGTAGACTCAACAACTTCCCAAGAAAAATAAAATATCATTTATTACTGAAAGTATAGTGATTGGATTTTTTTTCCAGAGTTGTTGTTGTTGTTTTAAACAATCTCTAAAGGGTTGATTTATTTTGAGTCATATTTCTTTAAAATTAAAAGTACTAGCTCATATTTTCTGTTTCAACGCCCTACAATCAACTAGCTAAGCCTAAATTACAAACAGGGAGAAGCTGAGCAAGATTGGTATGTTTCAAAATAACTTAAATCAACAGCAACCATTAAAAATTTATCACAAAATAAATAAAATGCTAGAACTAGCTATCCACTTTTTATGATCTTACCTATTTTTAAGTGCTTTTATAAGTGCTCTCTTATTGATTTATTTGCCCTCAAGGAGAGGCCAATAAAATTACAAGGCTAGGCTGAACATTTTAGCACCAGAAAATATAAACCTATGTATCTCATAAGACTGAGACTTTTAAAATGTTGACACTTTTATTCCTGTCTCAGCACTGGGGATGTCTAATCTGAGGCATGAACAGGTAAGATGGAAAATACTGGAGAAAGCTTTGAATTTCTGTAGGTTCCGATAGTCAAAAGAAAAAGGTATTTGTTGAACTCCTGTTCTATACCGCTCTAGAACAGTCAGGGCCTGACTCTGCACTCAGTTATTCCTGCATAAATAAGGAGTGATCCCAAGGAAATTAATGGATTCATACCTTTGTAATTAGAATCAGTGCTACTGAAAGGAAAATCATGACAATGAAATTTATCTCCTCCTATAGCAACTTGTAGAAATTGAATAAGAACTCACACTACAGTAAGCATCTTGAAATGCAATGTACCTGCTTAATTGGAGTGATCAACAGACAACAGATTCAGTACAATTCACTGACTACAACATGGATAGATGACATATCGGATCCATTTAAATGGCATGCCTGATGTTATCTGCAAGTCCATTCATAATAGTTCATAGATGTGTACTGGAATTTGCTAAGATAAATTGTATTTTCCATTGCATAGCTCATTATCTGCTTCATTTGCTTCTTTATGACAGCTAAACAAATCACTCTTTCCTTAAAAAATGGGAGGAAAGGAGAAAAATAGAAAATTGTTTTTCCCCACAGTATATAAAAGACCAGGAAGGTGGCTGAGATATTTCATTTTTATTTAAATTAATTTTTTTGTCTGCAGGTCATTGACATTAGAAATATCAAGTTTTGTCTTCCCTGGTTTTACAGGTGAACCCTCTCAAGCAATGGAGAATTATGACAACACCCAAGGCTAAAACATGAGCTACTGAAAGTGGAAGGGATTTTTAGACAGATTGTTTAAAACTATTCTGGTTTGTTATTATCTCTTTTCATTTTTGTTAACTCCTATTTAACTACAGCATCTGAAAAACATCCAATAGAAAATCTTTATTTGTAAAAGTTTGTGTTAAGAAATGGTCAACAGTTACAAAATTCTTATAGAGTCCAATAGATCAATTATAACCATGGTTTATAAAAATTATCTATAGCAGTCTAAATACTAATATTAAGTCTAAATACTAAAATGGGTGAACTTGAGTGCCTGGTATGAAATGAAAATATTGATATAATAGGTATCACAGAAACTCAGTGGAATGATGATAATCAATGAGACACAGTAATACCAGGGTATAAAATATATAGGAACAACAGAGTAGGTCATGCTGGTGGGGAAGTAGCGGTATATGTGAAAGAAAGCATAGAGTCAAATATAGCAAAAATCTTAAATTAATCAAACTATACCATAGAAATTCTATGGATAGAAATTCCATGCTTGAATAATAAGAGTTTAGCAGTAGGACGACCGGCCCAGGTGGTGACTGTGAAATTCTCAGGGAGATTAGAGAGGCTACAGAAATAGAAAACTCAATAATAATAGGGGATGTCAACTGTCCCAATATTGCCTGGATACATGTCATCTCAGGATGGGAGACAGAGATAAAATTTCTAGACATCATTCTTGGAGTAGAAGCAATTCTTGATTTAGTTCTATGTGGCACACAGGATCTGATCGAAGTGGCGAACATAGCTGAACCCCTCACTAACAGCAACTGTAAAGTAATTAAATTTAACATCTTGGGCGGGAGGGTGAAAATACCAAAGAAGCCCACCACAGCAGCATTTAACTTCAAAAAGTGGAAGTACACAAAAATGAGGAAGCTAGTGAAACAAAAATTTAAAGGAACAGTCACAAGAATGAAATGCCTGCAAACTGCATGGAAACTTTATTAAAACACCACAATAGAGGCACAAATTAAATGAGTGCCTCAAATAAAAAAAATTGTGAGAGGACAAAAAAATGCCACCATAGCTAAACAACAGACTAAAAGAGGTGGCTATATGCAAAAAGACATTCCTTTAAAATTGGAAGTCAAAGCATACTGAGGAAAAGAGAAAGGAATATAAACTGTGTCAAATCAAGTGTAAAAGTATAATTAGCTGGGCTAAAAAAGAATTTGAAGAGCAACTAGCAAATGACACAAAAAGTAATAGCAATTTTTTTAAGTACATCAGAAGCAGAAAGCCTGCCAAACAATCAGTGAGACCACTGGATAATCGAGGTGCTAAAGGAGCATTCAACAAAGATATGGCTAGATGAATTATTTGCATCAGTCTTCATTGCAGAGGATGTGAGGGAGGTTTCCACATTCTTTTTAGGTGACATTTCAGGAACTTTCCCAGATTGAGATGTCTATAGAGGCTGTTTTGGAACAATCCGATAACATTAAACAGTAATAAGTCACCAGATAATATTCACCCAAGAGTTCTGAAGGAACTCAAATATGGAATTGCAGAACTACTAACTATGGTATGTAACCTATTGCTTAAATCAGTCTCTGTACCAGATTACTGGAGGATAGCTAATGTAATTCTGATTTTTTAAAAGGGCTCCAGAGGTGATCTTGGCAATTACAGCCCAGTAAGTCTAACTTCAGTATCAGCCGAATTGATTGAACCTATAATAAAGAACAGAATTATCAGACACATGAGTTGTTTGGAAAGAATCAACATGGCTTTTGTAAAGGGAAATTATGTCTCGCCAGTCTATTAGAATTGTTTGAGAGAATGAACAAACGTGGAGAAGGGTGATGCACTGGATATAATGTGCTTGGGCTTTCAGAAAGCTTTTGACAAGGTCCCTCACCAAAGCCTCTTAAGCAAAAGAAAGAGTCCTGGGATAAGACAGAAGGTCCTCTCATGGATCAGTAACTGGCAAAAAGACTGGAAACAAAGGGCAGGAATTAATGCTCAGTTTTCACAGTGCAAAGAGGTAAACAGTGGTGTTCCCCAAGAATCTGTACTGGGACCAGTTCACCATATCCATAAATTGTCTTTTAAAAAGGGTAAATAGTGAGTGGGAAAGGTTTGCAGATGATACTAAATTACTCAGGATAGTTAAGTCCAAAGCTGACTACGAAGAGTCATAAAGTTATCTCACAAAACTAAGTAGCAGGGCAACAAAATGGCAGATGAAGTTTAATGTTGATAAATGCAAAGTAATGAACATTACATTGGAATACACAATTCCAGCTATACATTCAAAATGATGGGATCCAAATTAGCTGTTATCACTCAGTGAAGAGATCTTGGAGTCATCATGGATAATTCTCTGAAAACATCAGCTCAATGTGCAGTGGCAGTCAAAAAAAAAAACTAAAAGAACGTTACGAAACATTGGGAAAGGGATAGATAACAAGACAGAAAATATCATAATGCCACTCTATAAATCCATGGTGTGCCCAAACCTTGAATACTGCATGTAGTTCTGGTTGCCTCATCTCAAAAAAGATATATTAGAATTGGAAAAGGTACAGAGAAGTACAACAAAAATTATTAGGGGTATGTAACAGCTTCCATATGGCTGGCACCAGGGCCATCTATCCAGGGGAGCTGCAGAGGTAATATAAACCACCACCCCTTCAACACTTGTAACCATTACTGAGGACTTGGCCCTATCTTCCTGATATTTTTCGGGGAAAACACAAGCAGAGAGGGGAGAAAAACTTTATTTTTTGAGGAAAATAATTTTATATGCAATAAAAAAAGAAGGGAAGAAACAGACAAACAAAAAATCCTGTTCATTTGCCCTTTAATATGTTAAAATATAATAGTACAATTGTACATTAATGGCTTTTTAATTAGTTAATGGAATAAATAAATCTCTCCCAGCATAATGTGTCAGTCATTCCTACTTTAACTAGACTGGCTTTAATGTTGTTACTCCAGAGATGAATTTGGCTCAATATATTTATTCCTGTAAGTATCTAATAATCAGAAGGATGACTTAGCTGGCATGTTTCTCTTTCTGTGAATGACTGCCATGTATGACAAGTATATTCTATCATAATCAGCAAAAAGAAAAGGAGTACTTGTGGCACCTTAGAGACTAACTAATTTATTTGAGCATGAGCTTTCGTGAGCTACAGCTCACTTCATCGGATGCATACCATGGAAACTGCAGCAGACTTTATATACACACAGAGATCATGAAACAATACCTCCTCCCACTCCACAGTCCTGCTGGTAACAGCTTATTGAAAGTGATCATCAAGTTGGACCATTTCCAGCACAAATCCAGGTTTTCTCACCCTCCACCCCCCAACACACAAACTCACTCTCCTGCTGGTAATAGTCCATCCAAAGTGACAACTCTCTACACAATGTGCATGATAATCAAGGTGGGCCATTTCCTGCACAAATCCAGGTTCTCTCACCCCTTCACCCCCCTCCAAAAAACACACACACAAACTCACTCTCCTGCTGGTAATAGCTCATCCAAAGTGACCACTCTCCCTACAATGTGCATGGTAATCAAGGTGGGCCATGTCCAGCACAAATCCAGGCTTTCTCACCCCCCCCCCCTTTTTTTTTCCCGGGGACACACACACACACACACACACACAAACTCACTCTCCTGCTGGCAATAGCTCATCCAAACTGACCACTCTCCAAGTTTAAATCCAAGTTTAACCAGAACGTCTGGGGGGGGGGGGGGGGGGCGGAGGAAAAAACAAGGGGAAATAGGCTACCTTGCATAATGACTTAGCCACTCCCAGTCTCTATTTAAGCCTAAATTAATAGTATCCAATTTGCAAATGAATTCCAATTCAGCAGTTTCTCGCTGGAGTCTGGATTTGAAGTTTTTTTGTTTTAAGATAGCGACCTTCATGTCTGTGATTGCGTGACCAGAGAGATTGAAGTGTTCTCCGACTGGTTTATGAATGTTATAATTCTTGACATCTGATTTGTGTCCATTTATTCTTTTACGTAGAGACTGTCCAGTTTGACCAATGTAAATGGCAGAGGGGCATTGCTGGCACATGATGGCATATATCACATTGGTGGATGTGCAGGTGAACGAGCCTCTGATAGAGTGGCTGATGTTATTAGGCCCTGTGATGGTGTCCCCTGAATAGATATGTGGGCACAGTTGGCAACGGGCTTTGTTGCAAGGATAAGTTCCTGGGTTAGTGGTTCTGTTGTGTGGTATGTGGTTGTTGGTGAGTATTTGCTTCAGGTTGCGGGGCTGTCTGTAGGCAAGGACTGGCCTGTCTCCCAAGAGTGGTCAGTTTGGATGAGCTATTGCCAGCAGGAGAGTGAGTTTGTGTGTGTGTGTGTGTGTGTCCCCGGGAAAAAAAAAGAGGGGGGGGTGAGAAAGCCTGGATTTGTGCTGGACATGGCCCACCTTGATTACCATGCACATTGTATAAACACATTGTAGGGAGAGTGGTCACTTTGGATGAGCTATTACCAGCAGGAGAGTGAGTTTGTGTGTGTGTTTTTTGGAGGGGGGTGAGGGGGTGAGAGAACCTGGATTTGTGCAGGAAATGGCCCACCTTGATTATCATGCACATTGTGTAGAGAGTTGTCACTTTGGATGGGCTATTACCAGCAGGAGAGTGAGTTTGTGAGTGGGGGGGTGGAGGGTGAGAAAACCTGGATTTGTGCTGGAAATGGCCCAACTTGATGATCACTTTAGATAAGCTATTACCAGCAGGACAGTGCGGTGGGAGGAGGTATCGTTTCATGATCTCTGTGTGTATATAAAGTCTGCTGCAGTTTCCACGGTATGCATCCGATGAAATGAGCTGTAGCTCACGAAAGCTCATGCTCAAATAAATTAGTTAGTCTCTAAGGTGCCACAAGTACTCCTTTTCTTTTTGCGAATACAGACTAGCACGGCTGTTACTCTGAAACCTATCATAATTAGGACTGTTTTGTGGCAAACGGGGAATATTTATGAAATGGGTCACACTTTATAATACAGCTCCATTTAAAAATGGCTTCCAAAGAGTAGCTAAATAATTAATAGATGTTATAAGCATGTTATATGCATGAACAGTGTGAGTTACAGAGGTTATAAGCATATCAGTAGAAAGTGTTAGAGATACTTATAAGCATCCTATTGACTTGATGGACTCCACAACAATCTATAATAATTGAATAACCATTTATTAAAACAATTATCAAACATGTATTAACCTTTTATAAACTATTTATAAATGAAACCTTAGGATAAAATGTGACCATGAAAGGTTTTGGATTTGTGACTCTTGCAACTCAATTACATTTCTAATTTTTTTAGAATCCAAATAGAGAAACCACATCAGGAATGATATATGATGCTATTTTATATGTAGTCCATATAGGATGAAATTCTGTAAATATTTATATTGGGTTAGGAAGCTAATATAAATTACCCAGTCCTTCTGAATGTGCAGAATTAGATAGGGAATTCTGCATTTTCAGGCTCTCTCATGAGCTATCTGGTACATCCAGTTCTATTCCCAACCAGAAGTATAATGGGGATCTTTTCTCACTGTGTTTTAGGCACTTCTGATTCCAACCAGAAACTGGAATTTTAATCTTCTAATTTAAAATAGGGGGTTTTTTTTCTTATGGAGCAGGTCACATGGTTTAAGGGACAATTTGAGCCTGTTGGGCATTAGCTTCCATGGGAAGCAGAGTTTAGTATACCAATCCCAGATAAAGTTCCAAGAGATGTATTTTCAGGGAGACAATGCCTCCTGGAGCTCCCTGGTATGTAGAGGGTACAGAAGACCCTGCCTTCTCCCTATCTCTCCCTTCGGGTACTAGCAGGAAGCAGCTCATTCACCCAAAAGCGCATAGACACTGCAGTTTTCCTTTGCCTCCTTCAAAGTAGTTGTAGGGGAATATTGCCGGGGGTAGGCTCTTTTCATCTTCCCCTCCTGAATATCTACACAAAGGCAAGGAACAGGGTAGCTCTAAATTATGTTTACATCCTTTCCATAGTGTGCACAGTTCTGTGGTTATCAAAATAGCCTAAAATCTCCATAGAAAGATTGACTGTCATGCCACCGCTTGGTTACATGCTGACCTTTAATGCCAGAAATTGTCAAGAATATTTTATGGTTCGATCTAATGTGCTATCATTTTCCGAAGATCCTGCTCCATTTTCTACAAAATTTACCCACTTAACATTCATGTTCCCTCACTACTGTATATTTCCTGATGCTAAATCTGCCACCCATACACAGATTGAAGATACAACTCAAGAGCCGTTTGTATAAACAAACAAAGGCCTTTCTGACTTCATGGTCTATGATACCTGCAAACTGAAACTCTGCATTATTGGTGTCCCCCTCTACACGGCAGCTGGGAGCGTATCTCCCAGCATGGCGAGATACACACGCTCGAGGCCTGCTGGAGCTAGAGTGCTACAAATAACAGTGTGTCACGGGGTAGCACAGGCCGCGGCTCGAGCTAGCCACCAGAGCACAAACCTGCCCAGCTCCCTTGGGAAAATACCTGACAGCTGAGCCTGAGCTGCCAACCGGGCTACCCCCGGCTACCCTGCTGTTCGTAGTGGTAGTGCATGTCTCTCTACCCACACTGGGAAACACATTCCCAGCTGCAGTGCAGACATACCCTAAGGCACATACAAAGTCAAAATTATTAGCTCCCCCCCATCACAACTTCTATATTCGTTATTTTTCTCCTGCCTGCCCCTCAGCTTTTAACTTCATATTCGATCTTGATCAGCAAATCAGTTCTTTAAAAGTAATACATCATAAAAGTATGTATTAACAAATAAGACTATTCTATTCTATATAGGCTTTTTTACTGCCCTTATCACCAGAGTATCTGAGTGCCTTCCAGGACTGCCTTAAGCAACATGACTAACATCTGTCATAAATAATTTGTTCTTTCTCTTATCCTCTCCCCAGGGAAGGCTGTGTGTGCAGGGCAGGTTTGGGTAGGGTTTTTTATTTCATTTTATTTTACTATGTACATGCTGCTTTGAGTTTATGTTACAGAAGGCAAGTTCAAAGTTAGAGAGGCCTTCTTCACTGAAGAGGTGCATCTTTCTAGTGTTCAGTCCAAAAATGTTTTGAATTTGGAGCAGATTATGTCAATTGCACTATCAATGTTTGCACTCTCTAGGTTACCCCCTCAAAACATTCCATTACTTACCCTTTATCAATTCATCCCCGCTGAATTGATTTTATCACCTACTGTAATTTTAATCCAGCTGCTTTGTGATTTTAATTTCATTCAAATGTGTGGGCATCAGGTGCATATTCATCAGGATATAAAGATACTGCAGTTTAGACAAGCGCCATATATCCACAGGGCACAGTCTGAAAGTGTCTGTTCACTGAAATCAAGGGAAAAGAAGAGAAGAATATAGTGTATGTCTGTATACTAAAATATTAAGCATGCACTGGTATATGTGTGTACTAGTATTAAAGGCTAAATTATGACTCAAGTAATAGCTAGTGGGGTTTGCACTGCGGGCAGCATCTTCAGTCCCAAAATGGAAGTGAAGGGAGACGTCACACCCGTAAAATGCATAGTGACTCAAGAGTGCTTCAGGGAGCATGCTGAGCTTTGGTAAATATGGATTTAGGAACCTAATTTTAGGTACCCATATTTGAAAACCTTGGTCCTTAGATTGTAAACTCCTTGGGGAAGGGACCTTGCCTCTTTATAAAGACGTAAGTGCTATGCTTGCTGATGGCACAAAACAGCATATATATAAAACCAAATTCTTCATATCTCCCAGTAGACTCTTTCTTCACTGTTTTAAAAGATATTATTGCAGGCACTAGGCAGCTGTGACCATGAACTGAAATATGAGCTGAAAACATGAACTGCTGTGTTACTCATTTTAATAGTGTCCCTATAGATATAGTGTACTAAGTCTTCTAATCACTGACACTGAAGAGTCCCCATAGACATCCAAGAAAGACAGAGAGAGAACAAAAAAAATAGCTTTAATCTGGCTGCATGAATATGCAAAAAATGGCTATGCTAATGATGCCGATAGTGCTCTCCAGTTTTGTTATTGTAGAGGCTGAAGTTTTGGAAAATTGTGCTTCTCTGTAGGTTTGTGCAAAGGGGATCCTTTTCTTATTTCCAAATGTGAATGTAACCTGTAGGGGGACAGTTAAATAGATCAGGCCTCACAGCTGGTAAGCAATAATATGGTAGGAGAGCTGCTGTTGAGTGCAGTGTATATCTGAGCAGCTATATCTACGAGTCTTTAAAAAGACTGCACTAAAATTACTGTGCAGATTTTAGTCTCCATTGTGCATTATTTTTACACATTCTGTTCTTCACAGACACACAGAAAATAACACTAAGAGTGAACATCTCACGTTGCAGAGGGCCCACTCAAGGCCCCCTGCACTTCTGAACTTCTCCAGCAGCCTATATATGGTGTGGGGGGTGTGCAGGATGTGCTGGCTCTGAACAGACGGAGGTGAGTATTAGGGGAATCTGGGGAGGAGCTATTGGATTCACTCTGACATGAAGTGACATGAATCCCGTGGCGGGGAACCCTCGCAGAAGGGATTTAGAGGAGCAGCAGCCACTTTTCCAGCCCAGCAGGTGCAATATCAACTCTGGAAAGGCTGGGCTTCAGCTCAACCCCTTGCCAGAGAGTTGAAAGATGAATTCCGTCTGCCAAACTCCCATGAGTTCTCTGTACAAAGGCAGTTTACTCAAGGGCTACCATTCTAATAGGGGTCTCCCTCAGTCTCTCCTGTTGAAGCTGTTCCACTTTGGATAAATAATTAAATGGTGATTGGGCCAGAGAGGGAGAATGAGAATGACTGTATTGCCTGGTGGATAGGGCACTCATGTGGGAGACCCAGGATCCAGTCCCCCTGCTCCAGCGGCTATTTATTTATTTACCCAAAGTGGAACAGCTTCAGCAAGAGAGCTTGAGGGAGCCCAGCATCAGAATATCCCATAGCCCACTAGTTCAGGCACTCACTGGAGAGGTGGCAGACCCCTTTTCAAATCCCTTCTCCTCATCAAGCAGAGGAAGGCTTGAACTGAGGGTCTCCCACATCCCGGGTGATTACCCGAACCACTGGGCTAAAAGTTATGAGGGAGCTCCTCCTCCTCCCTTGTGTTTTTGAACATCTTGGGTGCCTGACTCCAGGAGAGGGCTCCTGGCTATGGATCCCAAGCAGAGATAGGCACCTCCATGATGCTTGGACTTCGGTGCCTAACTGCCTGGGAGGGGCAGGACTTAGCCCTTTCCTTGGCATCTCTCATTGGCTGGCTTAGGCGGCTCTGCACTCAGTACACTGATTTTGTGCATCCCAGTGATTTCCCAGGTGCCTAAAAGTTGAGCTCAGCATCACCAGGCCTAAGTTTCTGTGAAACTAGCCCACTGTGGAGGAATGAATGGCACAAAGAATGGATGATCGTACATGGGAACTTTACCTTTATGTCACTAGTTTATTATGATTTGTTTAGCAGTAGCATCAAGGGGACTAGTCATGGACCAAGATCCCATTTTGCTAGGTGCTGTGCAAACACAGAACAAAGGGACTGTCCTTGCCCAAAGAGTTTATAATCTAGGTATAAAACAAGAGATGGCTACAGATAGACAGAAAAGCACAAGTAAACAATGAGACAATACTGGCAAACATGATAAGCAGCAGTCTCAGCCCCCAGCTGCCTAACCATTGTCAAGTTTTTTGTAAGCATCATAACATAGTAGAGGCTTAAGAAAGGACCTAAAGCAGGACAATGTGTTTATGGGGAGCTCTTCCCCTGTGTGAGGGGCAGCATGGGAGAAAGCACAAAGATGCTAGTTTGAAAATTTAACAAGTTGGCAATGAAGGCTGGCATCATTGGCAGAGTGGAGGTTTAAATCCAGGACAAACTGGTAGTGACCAAATGTTATTACTTTCTGGTGGCTGTTTCATTCTCTGTGTAAAAGAAATTAGTGGTCTCCATTCAGAACTAATTGGCATCTGATAAATACTCGCAGCAGAAAGGCCAAGGAATGACTGGATTTGGAAAATGAACTGCACCTGAATATATCAGGCTCCTTCTAGGATGTAAATGAGTCCATAGGGGCCTGATTCTGATCTCATTTAAACCAATGTAACTCCATGGACTTAAATGCAGTTTGTTACTCTTGATTTACACTAATAAGTGGAAAGAATTATCTGTCAATCTACATTCATGCAATTTATATACCTAGGAAATGAAAGGGTAAATTAGAGTTGTGGTGAAGCCTACTTATTCCTTCTTTCACATTCTTATAATTGCTTTTCATTCTATATCCCTCTCTTCTCATTCCTTGAGGCCAAATTTGCTATCATGTACACCAGTGTAAATCAATGTGATTGCACTGAAATAATTGGAGTTACACCAGAATTGCTTATGACAAAATGTGATCCTGGATGTGTTTTACCAACCCATATCCTTACCCAGTTACAGCAGTTTACCAAATCAATGTGTAATTTCCACTGTCTTACAAATCACCTGAATTTGCCCTGATGATATTGGAACACCTACAGTTTATTAATTAAATAGACTGTGTAGTTACAAAGAATTTTTATTTCTTTAAAAAGCATCCCATTCGGAACACAGTTTAAGCATACTGCTGAAATGGAGAGAGGCAAATCATCCTCTTGAGCTTTAATGGCCAGATGTCTCTACCGCCAGATATCAATGAATCCTTCATTTGTATTTTAAAATAAAAGATTTAGGTGGTAAAATATTTGTACAGAATGGTCTCAAGAGCTCCCTGGAGTTATCTTGTTTTGAGGAACATTTCACATTCATATTTCCATGAAAAACAGTTTGTTGATGATAATAGCAAAAAAAAACAAACACAGAAAAACAACCCAAGATGCATCATTTATGCAAAAATCAATCTGACTAAATACCCATTGTAAAATGTCAACTTGAACCAGATGAGAACTCCATTAAAGGGAGGATATCAAAGTCTATTTTAAGACTGAACGAACTTGAACCAATTCATACTTATCTGAGGAAGAAGAACTTCATAAAAAAACATGTAATAGCATGATTCTCAGTTTCGCTAGAGATAAGGATGAGTTGGCTCTTCTTCTACTAATCCCTGATTTAATATCATAGCTATTTAAAACTTTATGTAGCTGAAATTTGATATATAAGTCATCAGAATTAATGTCTACTTTTTAATTTAAAAAATTGGTATAAATTCATTCAACTGTTTAGGTGAATAAGGACAATGTATGTCCTTTCAGAATTTGGGGGCATGCATGTCTTTGAGAAATAGAGGCCTGTGTTAACTAAAGTCCATGAAGTTGACACTTCCATATCAAAAGAAAATGTACACAGAGCTTTTCATCCACAAAGCACTTTACAAATATTAATTAATTCCATCAACACAGGCATTAGGTGTAGCAGGCAAGAACTTTTACCTACAATCTTTAAAGTGAGGAAAGGAAGGCGGACAGGTTAAATGGCTTTCCAAAGGCCACACAGGGATTTAGAGCCAGATTTCCAATTTGCTCAGCACCCATAATTAGGGCCAGATTTTCAGAAATACTCAGCTCTCATTTAGGCACCTAAATGAAGTGATGAGACTTTCAGAAGCACTCAGCATCCACTGAAAACAATGAGCTGCTAGTAGCAAAGCATTTTAAAAATCTGACCCTTTTATTTAGGTGCCTAAATGGGAACCATTGCATGCTGAGCTCTCAAAAGAATTTGGCCCTTAGTATCAGCCAGGCTATAAAACTTAGGGCTTCTTGGCACTGAGTTCTGTGCTTAGACCATGCCACATGAGCATTGCCATGACAATGCAAGCCACTGAGAGAATGAAATCATGCTGCACAGCAATATACATGCAAGTATCTGAAGAAAATGGTATGATATTAACATGATGGAAGTACAAAAATCAAAAGATAATAAAGGACCCAGTCCAGACTCCATGGAATTCAAGGAGGACTGTTTTATTAACTTCAGTAGGCTTTGCATAATGCATGTAGTATAGTCAAGAAGAGATAATCAACCATTCAACAAACTTCAATGACCATTTTGTCTGTGTAAAAAATCCATACAAACTATACTACCATTACAAATACATTACACTCCGAAAAGGTACCATAAATATACATTTGAAACGTAAGGCCAGAAAAGCTAAGAAATTCTGCGCTAAGCCTGCACATCCTTGACTCAGCAGAAATGAAGGTGGTTTTTCCATAAAAGTCCACAAATATATATTGCAGAGGAGCCATATGTTAGTGATGGTAATATAGTATTTAGGCCTGTTTATTTGCCTGAGATAGAATTTGGGGGTTTGTTTGCCCATTTGAATTTTGCGGTTTTTAAAATACAATTGTTTGCATCTTATATCCTTACTGACATATGTGAACAAGGAACAAAGACTCTGTGTGTTGCTTCTGCCTACAGCCAGATGGGGGTTTTAGTACAATGAGAAAAGATAAGAAATAGAGTTAAGGTGTTGCTGGATATGGTGGGAGTTTAATTTACAAATGTACAATTGAAAGACAGTTCTGCCCCAACTCCTCTCCAAAGACAAGATCAAGCAACCAGTTGGGAGGGGCAAAGGGGATGGTAGGGCGGTATAAGAAATGCTAAAAGCCAAAGAAAAGGTGACCCTGGCCGGAGCACAACCTCACTTCCTACACCTCCCATGGGGTACAAAAGAGGTGGTCCCAAAGCCCCCAGATTCAAGACCCTCCAAAAGAAATATGACCATAAATTGTAAAGGGTGGTACCAGGGGGGAGCATTACAGGTATAATTAAGCCTACTAAGAAGGAGGAGGGAAGAAGGAAGTTCTAGTGGTGTAAAGATCTGGGGTAATGCTTGCTTGTTAACCCCAATAAACATTGCATTGTCTGCACTTTGGACTCTGACCTTATGCTTTCTGTCTGTGGTGAGTAAAGAAGGCCTCAAGGCTGAAAGCTTCAATAGAAAAAGAGATGATCAAAGCGCTACACCTAAAAAAAGGTTCCCTGACTTCTCGTGAAAGGCCCTGGTGACCATGGGATCTCTGCTGCCTGTCTGCTGGCTATGCTTAGTCAAGATGCTGCAGCTCTAAAGAAAATGGGCAGCAGGATTCCTACAACCCAACTTATAATATTTCATGATCTCCAACGGAGGCTGGTTTGAATCTACACCCTGGATCCATTAGTGTTGGATTATTTTCCTTCTGCTGGGCTGAAATCTAACCTTTATCCTCTGTCTAGACCTGACTGAGTAGTGCGACAGGTGCACATAGGTGCGTATTTGTGATGCATATTGGCAAAGGATGGTTGGGTGTCAGTTGTCCAAGACAGTGTCTTATACAGCGCAGATCCATATGTGAGCAGAGTGTATCTACCTTTACATTCATTCCTCAACACTGATTTACTTCTCTCTCTCCCTGCAGGATAGTGCTGGGATGGAGAATGTTGAGCACAGCCCACACAGTGACAACAGTATTTGTAGCTTTATTTCCTTCCATCTCCTGTCCCCTCAGTGCTAGAGAAACAGCAGGTTCCTGCTGAGGCAGGGAGAGAGTCTAGAAAAGTCTAATCCAGGGAATCAGTCCAAACTTTTCCAAAGCCTCTCACTGACACCTCAGGAACCATCTCAGGTGCTGAGGGAGCATCGCTGGGAGGGAAAAGAATCTCCTGTCCTTCTTGTGTCTGGAATTATCAGGTAAGTGAAATGAGAATGATAGATGTGGGACCCTTCCCGCTGCATTGCCACACTGATAGATGGTAAATAGGAATGCAGTACGACCTCAGTACAACCACTGACGGAGAGGTTTGTCTGCACACGTCATGTCAGGCACAGCCAGCAGAGCTATTCACCACCTCATTTCTTTGCAGGTCAGAGGAGATGACCAAGCAACAGACCCAGGTCTGAGGAGTCACTCAGGCAGTGAGTTCCAAGCAGCTCCATTATTACCCATGTAGAAGCACCCCCCCCCCGCTCTCCCTTTTCCCAGGATGATGGAGAAAGAGTGACATTAGAAAACACAAAGAAAGCCCTGGACTCCCTTACTGCCTAAGGGGCCTCTCAGGGTTCCCTCCCCACTCTGAACTCTAGGGTACAGATGTTGGGACCCGCATGAAAGACCCCCTAAGCTTATTTCTACCAGCTTAAGTTAAAACTTCCCCAGAGCACAAAGTCTTTGCCCTTGGATTAAGTAAACACTGCCACCACCAAGTGATTTAACAAACAATCAGGGAAAAGACCACTTGGAGTTCCGATTTCCCCAAAATATCCCCCCAAATCCTTACACCCCCTTTCCTGGGGAGGCTTGTGAATAAACAAGGTGAGCACAGACCAGCTTTGGATTTTTAAGACCCAAAAAACCCAGTCAGATTCTTAAAAAACAGAACTTTATTAGGAGAACAAAAAAAGATAAGAAAACAACACTGTAAGATCAGAATGGAAGATAATCTTACAGGCAGTCAGATTCAAAACATAGAGAATCCCTCTAGGCAAAACCTTAAGTTACAAAAAGACGCAAAAATAGGAATACGCATTTCCTCCAGTACAGCGAATTTCACAAGCCAAAACAAAGAAAACCTAATGCATTTTCTAGCTAGATTACTTACTAACTTTACAGGAGTTGGAGGGCTTGCATCCTTGATCTGTTCCCCGCAAAGGTATCACACAGACAGACAAAAGCCTTTTCCCCCCTCCAGATTTGAAAGTATCTTGTCCCTTCATTGGTCATTTTGGGTCAGGTGCCAGCCAGGTTACATGAGCTTCTTAACCCTTTACAGGAAAAAGGACTTTGCCTCTGGCCAGGAGGGATTTTATAGCACTGTATACAGAAAGGTGGTTATCCTTCCCTTTATATTTCTGACAGGGCCAGAGGGAGGGAGGGAAGAAGACCCTAATTTCCCTTGGGGCAGAGATAAAAGGAAGCATTCCCAGCAAGACTGAGAGAGAAGAGAAGATGCCCTTTGATGAGTGAGAGCTGGCCTAATGCCTTTCTCCTAAATTCTACAGAGAAAGAAAGACTCACTCTCTGATCCTTAAGCAAGCCACTAGGCTCCCATCTATAAACAGTAGCAGGAAGAACTGAAAGTGGATTGGTCCACAGGGCCGCTGGTGAGGAAGTACATTGTGGGAGGCTGGCGGGGTTGGGGGCCTAGATATCTTTGGGGCAGTTAGACTGCCTGAATTTCCATTATTTCACTGCTTTTGTACACTATCCCTGAAATTCAAATATTTTTGATGTTCCCTCCTTGCTGGTTTGAGGAGTATTTTCCAGTGTTGTAACTAAGTGTTGTGCCTGGTGTATGTAATTTTCCAGTGCTGATAGTGGGATTTGCATATTTGATTTAATTAGGACTCAGGACCCAATTTGAGACACTGTGGCCTCCTGAACAGCAAATGCTCAAAAACTGGAGTATTCTGAGCAAAAAACGTGGCACCACTGAGGGAAATCCAAATCTCCCCTGAACTCTCTCCTGGGCTATTATAGATGCCTAGGTGCAGGGCTGGAGATATATGAGTGTCCTGGAACCAATACTACCTCCATGCTCAGAATGTCACCTCCCTGATGAGCCTACTGCAAGCATAAAACAAGGGCCCAGAGTCCAAATTTTAGAAGATTTCCTTTTTCCAATAACAATTGCAGTAACTACAAATGAAACAGGGTATTCCAACTACTGAATAGGCACACACAAAAACACACCAAAAAATCACTCAGGAGAATGCTGGCACCCAGTTACAGAGAGATAAAATATTGGGGAAATCAGGAGTGAATCAGGACATTCCAACACCCAAGTCAGCTTCCCTGAAAAACAAAAACAGGAACAAAAGCTTAGAGATAAGCTTGTTGGTGCCCAATTATGGATTATGATTATTTCGTTATCCCAAAAGCTGTCATGGTGTGTAGATTCCCTAGTTGGGTTTGTGGCAAAAGGTGCATCGGTGGCTTTCCGCCAACACTACCTACACTAGGACCCCTCCTGGCAGCTTCTATCCCTGCAGGTGTCACCTCCCTACTCAGTCTATTGCCAGGTTCCTTTGTTGAACAACCCATAGATCAGTTTTCAAAAATAATGAGTGATCCCTCCTGCTAAAATTACTGAATAGTCATGGGTAATTTGGAATAAGGCAGAATATTCTCCTCCCTGACTCAGCTCAAATTTTGCACAACTACACACATGCAGAGAGGATAATGGGGTCCATTCATAATTTAGTAAAGAAACTGGGTATACAGGAATGCAGACTGCTGATAGAGCCACAGCTGATCACACCAGATTCAGATTTGAAATTCCAGAAACTGAGGCCATGTCTACCATGCCCCGCAGCTCAAATAACTGGAGTTTAAATACCAGTACACACTACAGTGCTGCTGAGTAACTTCCCAGTGTGTATGCTGCAGGTCCAAACTAAAAAGTTCCTACTTCACATTAATGTAATCCTGTTTGAAGAGGACAGCACTTTTAGTTCACACCCACACAGAGTAACCAGATGTCCTGATTTTATAGGGACAGTCCCGATATTCTGGGCTTTTTCTTATATAGGCACCTATTACCCCTCATCCCCATCCTAGTTTTTTGCACTTTCTGTCTGGTCATCCTACACCCGCAGCATAACACAGGGGAGTTATAGCACAGCAGTTTGGTGTGCACTGCTATTCGCACAGCCGCAGACAAGTCCTGAGTTTGCTAATAAAATTACTGCATAATCATTCAGCTACTTAGGAATGAGACAGGATGTTCCCATCTCTGAATGTCCTGAAACTAAGAAGAAATACAAAGAAAAATAACAGTTGGGACCCAGTCATAGTCTCTGGAAGATAGAGGGTAAATAGGAAAAGAAAAAATGTCTTACCCCTGCTAGCAGAGTCCATCTTTGAAAAGGTAACGTCCAGGCAGAGCATACTGCTAGGATCAATAGCTGATCAATGTAACTATCAGGTTCCACATTTCAGGAAAAGTGTCCACTAAAATTTATTGCATAACATTCACGCAATTAGGAACAAGAGATGATTTGCCATCCCTGAATATCCTGAAACAAAGAAAAAATATGAATGAAATAAAATGGGGAGACACCTCAGTTTTTGAAGACAATGGGTAAATAGAAAGAAAAAAACATCCCTCCTAAGAGTTAGAATCTGTTACCTCTGTGCTGAGAAAACTGTCATGACAAATGATGCATAAAACCAGGGATCAGATTTCAAATTTGAAAAGCTACGTCTTCTCCTAAAATAAATAAATAAGATAACAAAACTTTGAAAGAGGCAAGATATTCTCATCCCCACTCAGCTCACTCAGCTCAAACTGAAAACAAATAAACCCCTTACAGAGACGATAATGGAGCTCGTTCAGGTCTGGGGTAGAAAATGGGTAAGCAGGAAGGCAGTTCCATATCTTACACAACCATTCTGAAAGTTACCAGCTTTAAAATTTTACCTCTATACTGAGAATAACGCTAGGATCCATAACTGACTTAAACAGGATTTAGATTCTAATTTTCGGGCATTGAGCTTTCTCCTCTAATGAGTACCAAAGAGAAGGATCTTTTTCAATAAGATAGGATGTTTCCAGCTCTGAGCCCAATTATCTTAAAAATAAGTAAGCTAACAACATACACAAAGTAAAAAAGATATGAACCATTTATAACAAATCATTGATCCTTTATTATCAAACTACCTTATGGTGGGATACGAGTGAGTGGCATGCAGAGATCACTGACTCCTGTCTCACCACTCCTTGTAGATTCCATCCCTAAGCTTGTCCCTTCCCTGCTCACGCAACTGACAAGCTTCCGTAGCTGATCAAACCAGGGATCCAAATTTCAAAATTCAAGTGTTCTTTCTCCTTCTACAGTTACTGAGTCAACCTGGATAATTTAGAAAGTGGTAGAAATAGGATATATTTATCCCCAACTAATTTCAAATTTAAAACCAATAAACACATACTGAGAAGATAATGGGGCGTGTCTATAGTCTTTTGAAGAAAGTGACTAAACAGGAAGGAGTACCACCTTTTATCCCACCCCTTCTGATAGACTCCTGGTTTAAAATGTTGTGTCCATGCTGCAAGTAATGCTAGGATCCATAATTGAATAATCTAAAAGTTTAGATTCTAAATGCTTGGCATTACATTTTCTCTTCCAACTGGTAAATAATAGAGGGGCAATTTACAATAACAAAAGATGTTTCCAGCTCCAAATCCACTCAGTGTTGAAATAACTAATATATAAAACATACAGAGAGTATAAAATAGGGCCTGTATATACAAAATAATCGATCCTCTAGTCCCAGACTGTTAGGGTATAGATCTCATGATGAGGTATGAGCCTGGAGGTATGTGAGTGGTGTGCAGGTAACACTGCTTCCTGTCTCTCACTTCCTGACAGAGTGTATCCTTGAGCTTACTCACACAATTAACAGGTTCCTTAGCTGATCAAACCAGGGATCAGATTTCAGACTTCAGTTGCTATCTCCCCTCCTAAATTACTGAAAAAAACTGGATAATTTGAAAAGTGGGAGGATATTCCCATCACTGAATCAGCTCAAATTTTAAACAAATAAACCCATACTGAAATGCTAATTGGACCAATTCATAGTCTGGCACAGAAACTGGTTAAGGAGATTTCAGAGTAGCAGCTGTGTTAGTCTGTATCAGCAAAAAGAAAAGGAGGACTTGTGGCACCTTAGAGACTAACCAATTTATTTGAGAATAAGCTCTCGTGAGCTACCGCTCATTGTTAGCCTCTAAGGTGCCACAAGTACTCCTTTTCTTTTTGAGGTTAAGTAGGAAGGCAGGACCACTTTTATGCCACCCCTTCTGATAAAATCAAGCTTTAAAATGTTACCTCCATTCAGAGAAAATTCTAGGATTCCATAAATATTTAGACCAGGGTATAGATTCCAAATGTCAAGGCATTAAGTTTTCTCTACTACTTAGTAAATCATAGGGGGTAATTTGCAATAAAACAGGATGTTTCCAACTCTGAGTCCAACTTAACAATAACTGTCACAGGCTGGCTGGCCCGTTGAGCCACAATGGGCTCAGCCTCGACCATGACTTAGAAGCTATCTCGCAGTCTCACTGGTGAGCTGGCAACATGAGGGCTAATTAGTGACCCCAGCTGGATATAACGGAGCATAATTAGAAAGACTGACCCCCAGCTGTGGTGGTGAAGCGAGGAGAGCACTACTTAAATAGAGCTGGGAATGCAGGAGAAGAAAGAAGACCCTGGATAGAAGAACAAGGACTTTGCCTCTGGGAAGAGGCTGAGGCTGAGTCACCCAAGAAGGAGATTAGTATGGATGTGGGGAGCCCTGTGGTAGCACCTGCAACTGGAGAAAGACACCCACAGGGAACACAGTAGGCTCATGTTGAGGGGAGCCCTGAGATAGGGAATAGCAGGAGCAGGGAGATCCTCACAGGCAAACTGCTGGAACCCCCGGTGAAAGGAAGCAGCAGGGGAATCCTACTGGGGAAGCAGCTAGAGTAGGAAAGCTCTGTAGGGGCTAGGAGAAAATGCCAAGGAGCAGAGGACTCCAGTGGACCCTGAAAGGGGCAAAAAACTATTAGGCTGGGCATTTGATTAGTACTTTAAGTTGGAACTTTTGTTACCCCAGAAGGGAACCAAATTGTTCCGTGACTGGGCTAGAGGGCTGAGCCACAGAAAACCCAGTGATGGAGTAAGCACTGGCTGCAACTAGGCATTGTGACTAAGGAAATGGCCACGGAAGGTGGTATTAAGGTGAAGTCCCCTGCAGCACCATGTTTAGGCACAAGAGGGAGCCCTGGAGGTGAGGACATCCTCTTACAATATCTAATAAAAAAAACCATGCAGCATAAAGATACAAAATAAAAGATCCTTTATTCCCAAAGTATGTCAGGATGCAAGGCTGGAGGGATATGAGTGGTATGCAGACAACTCCCCGCCTGTCTCTCCCATCCTGATAGATTCAATTCCTGATCTTGTCCTTTCTCTACTCACACAATCGATGGATTCCTTAACTGATCTAACCAAGGATCAGATTTCAAAACTCAGGCACTACCTCTCCTTGTCAAATTATTACATAATATTGAGCTAAATAGAAATGAGGTATGATGTTCATTCAGCTCGCATTTAAAACAATTAGACACAGAGACAATAATGGGATGCACTCATAGTCTGGTGTCAAAACCGCATAAAGAGGAAGTCAGAAAAACATCTTGTACCATCCTGCCTCATAGGGTCCATTTTTGAAAGTTTTACCTATGTGCTAATCATACAAAGTGTAGCTAATCAAACTAGGGTTCAGACTTCTTTTTCCAAATTCAATAGTTTTAACTTCCTTTTTAGACTAGTTATTGGATCTTTACTTGATCCAACGTGAGCTTGAAATGCAAACATCAGGATCCATGTTTCCTCTGAAAATAATTCCACAATATTCAGTTAATTCAGAATGTTGTAGGATTATTCTGGTCACAAATCTGGAAAAATTAAATAATAAAAACAAATCTGCAGGGTGTTATCTTGTTGCTGAATCACAGTCAGAGTAGAACTGAGGGGAATGGAAATTAATCAGGATATTCCTATCATGGAGTCAAACAAAATACACACAGATACAGTGCAGATTATTGGGACTGTATACACCATGATTTTGCCACTATTCCTAAATCTGTCATGTTCTCTGTTCTCTGCATGATACATGGCTATCAGTATTGCATGCAATAAACACTTCCTCATGTGCCACCTTCTTGACAGCTTCCATTCTTGAGAGTGTTTGCTAGGATTCTTATTTGATCAAGCCAAGGTTCAGATTCCAAATTTCAGAAACTGAGTTTCCTAATCAAATAATTGCTTAAACTGGATTAATTAGGAATGAGTCAGGAGGTTTCCAGCCCCAAGTCAGCTCGAACTAAGAAATAAAACACACACACATAAGGAGAAATGATGGGCCCAGTCACAGGCTGGTGAAGAACTAGAGTAATTAGGAATTAAGAGGGATATTGTAACCCCTGAGGCAAGCCAACTCCAAGAACACATACAGAGATATGGAGTAGAAATGTGAAGACCATTTGCAGACCATGATCTCTCGGTTATTCCCCAAAACGTCTTGATGATCCTCTTGTAGCCTGGTGTCGTGTGGTATGGTGTGAAGCCCAAAATGCTCCATATCTTTTCCACAACTGCAATCAAATTCCACTCCTGGCTGTGTCAAATCTACTGTTCAGATCCTTAGCTGATCAAACTAGGATCCAGATTCCAAATATCAGGCACAGGTTTTCATCATAAAACAATTGCATAGAGTTGTGTTAATTAGAATCAGGCTGGAGGTTCTCTAAGTCTGCTCAAACTAAGAAATAACAACACACATATAAGGAGAAATGTTGGGCCAAGTCACAGACTAGTGAAGAACTGGGGTAATTAGGAATGAAACAGAATGTTTGTACCCCACAGGTCAACAAATCTAAACAATTCTATAGGGCGCAGAATACTGCAACCATTTACAAAACCTGATTGCTCCATCTCAATAGTATTAAGATGTATTTGCCTTGGTATCATGCTTTTGCTCTCTAATGCTGCATAACCAAACACACCCCAAAAAAGAAAATGGGACGGAGCTCCTAGATAGATCGTTTACATTGTCACTTTATAGGTCTCCTGGCAAAGTGTTGGGGCCGGAGACATATCAGTGTCGTGCAGCCAACACCACAATATCTTCCCACCCTCCCGAAAAAAGGATGGTTACTTCAGCAGATTGTCCTGTCCTGGGGTCAAAATGAGAACAGTTTAGGATTCAAGTTACTGTTTTAAGGTCAGGTGGCTTTTCATGCTCAGAAATATTGGTTTATATTTTAAATAGCACAGCTACCTTTCAGACACTATGAATACACTGGCAAGAATGGCATGAGTCACGGTGTATGGCTTCCATCAACCCTCATAGTTACCTTGCTGTGCAGTTAATCGAGTGGGTGGGGAGGCTGGATGGCTGTGAATGAAGAGCAGCCATCGTTATCTCCTTGCCTCAAGCCTTTGACGAACTGCCTTGCTGCCTAGTTCTCAGGGACTGAGTCCTCTGAAGAGCATTCCAACATCAATTGGCTAATTTGGGAATATTGCAGCCTCATCCCATACAAATATCAGGAAGGATTTCAGCACAGCGCTTCCTCCAAAATATTATACTAATGTCAATGTATGGAGGCTTGGGTTGGATGGGAGATGTAGGCCAAATGAGTGGACTGCTCCCAGTGTTGTGTGTCTACAATAATACTATTGAGAGATAGCACCAATGTCCATGACTGCTGCTGCTGTCTGCGTTACATCCAAATGTTCAATGTCTCATTCATTGGTAGGGATATATACAAAAAGCCAAAAGTTTTTAGTGTTTGTTCCTGCCTGGTCCCTTTGGAGGATGTTTAGAAACTGACCGGTAGGTAAAGAGATAATGGTCCCAATTGACCTGTGTTCACATGTCCATAGGAACTACCAACAGGGTAACCACCTGAACTAACTCCATTTGCAGGTGGGAAGGCTACGAGTTAAATCTCAGGGCATAAACTGATCACTTTCAGTGATCAATAAGGATTGTTTTCTCATCCAGTACAGCAATTTGCATTTCTTAAGCTGCAGTATGTGGGAAGGATTATCTTCTTCTGAAGTATCAAATACTGATCACGGCCAGATAGAGGATACCTGATTACATGGACCCAATGGTCTGCTGATCCAGTTTTGGCAAAACTTACCATTTACGCTGCAACCTCAAAAGTCTTTTTTGAATGGCTAGAAAGTGAACTATATACAGGTAAAGAGAATAATGGTAAAACTTTTCTTCAAAGTATTTCTTTACTTTAAGTTCTCAGTGTCTCGCCAAATCTTATTTGGAAATATTAATTCAAATAGGCTTGGGCATGAGCATTGACAAGGACTAAGGACCGTAAACCATGGGCAGTAATACATGGCAATGTATTGACTTAAGGGTAAATTCCAGTGTGGGGCCATCGGGACTGGTGCTAAGCCTGATTTTTTGTAACATCTTAATAAATAACTGAGAAAATTGAGGTGAATAGTATGTTAAATTCACAGAAAATAGGAAAATGGGAGGTATGAACACCAGTGAGGAAGAAAAGATAATACAAAAGAACTTGGAAATGTTGGAAATATGAGCAGAAAATGAGATTCAACCTTAAAAAAATGCAAGGTAATACATCTGGGGAAACTAACCTGAAACACAGATAGTCCCTGGGAGGGAGAGAGCCGGATAGCAGAAATGCTGAAAGAGACTGAGGGGTAAGAGAAGAGAATCATCTGGATATGGGTTGGCAATACAATATTGTGACCTATAAAGTAAATGGGATTTTAGACCACTAAGTGTCACAAACCATGGATGCTCTGTGACACTGTCCCTCAGGTATTGCAGACAGGCCTGGGCACCTCAGTATTGGGTGAATATTGTTAAATTAGAGGGAATTCAGGGCAGGGAGCAAAAATGTTTAAGGGGATGAAGGGGCTGAGTTCTAAAGAACGATGATTAAACAGTGATTTGAGGAGTGGAAGGGGGCGAGGAGGGAAAGTGATGAAAACTGTGAAGGTAGAAGGGTTATATACAGACCATTGAGATCAGTGCCCTCACCTAGTGGGGTTCAGGATGTGTTGTACAAGGTTGGTTTACGTTTTGTGCAGTTCACTTCTTTTTTTATGTTCTTCCCAATGAGGGAGTTGTCACCCGCTTCCAAGAAGTCAGAAATGGCTGAGTCGCTACCCCAGACAGGGAGCAGCTCATTCACTGCTTGAGATAGGGATTCAGCCAATCAAACAACACATGAGAGTTCACAACCAATAGGAACTGAAGAAAAGAAAGAAATGGGAAAAATTCTGATAGGCAGTGGAAGTACAGACAAGGGAGGAGAAGGCGCAGGAAATCTAACATCTCAAGGCTCTGGGATCCAGGAAAGAGGGGGGGGATGTCATCTCCCTTGTAAAAAAACAGGGTACATTGTCAGTTTATTTGCTTTTCCCCAGTCCTCATTAACAATCTATTAACTCTCTAATCCCAGTTCAACTGTACAGAGTCACACCCCCACAGTGCCTGCTGCTGGTTCTTCAGAGAAAATGCCACTAAGATCCTCTCCTTCCTCAGACCACAGTGGAGGACACTAGATCCAAGAAGAGGAGCAAGAAACTTCACTCCCCAGCTCTGAGACACTGGTGATCTTTACTCCATAACACCAATGTGGGAAGTTGTGTGGAGGGAAGCTAGAAAGAGGGAAGATAAGTACAGGGGAAAGACTGATCTGGAAATATTGTGTTGGGAGGTGTGTGTGTCATTCACTCCCTCAATGTTTATGGACAGAGCAGGGCAGCTAGACCACATGGGTGATCTTCACTGCGCTCTGCCAAGGGAGAGGAGCCGAGTGGGAGACAGAATTTGTCTGTGGTTCATTGTGGAGAACTTTACCCCTTCCTCTGTAAATTGGGAGAGTTACGGGGTGAGAAAGTATCACTCTCTTCCCTCACATAGTATGGAAGTGGGAGAGGAGCTGGGAGGAACCACAATGTGAGGAGAAAGAGTTCATGGAGAGGATCTCTACCCTTTCCCTTTGAAATAAGGAAGAGGGCTAGGAGAAGCAGGGGGAATCTTTATTTTCTTCCTCCAGACAAAGGGTATGGGCACTGGAGCAGCCGGAAGATGTAAGGTTACCTACCTTCCTCAGGCAGCATAGGGTGTGTGATGGGAGCCGGCTCACCACCAAACTGTGAGGAAGTGGTGAGGGGGACTGGAAAGAACTAGGGAAGGCAGGGGAACACAACTCCCTTCCTCCACAGAGTGAGGGGGGGACTAGACAAAAGGGGGGATTATCACTGCCCTGCCTCAGGGAGCTAGGAAGAGAGCTGACAGAATCCTAGGGGGAATTGTCACTCTCTTTCCCAGAGGCAGCAGAGTGAGAAAGTAGCTATAGCACGTGTGAGGGGATGATCACACTTCTGCCATTAGCCAATGCAGGTTGAAGCTGGAGAGAGAGGGAACAAAATCTTCACTGCCCTGCTCCAGAGAGTGAGGCAGGAAGCTGTGGAGATGCTCAAATCTCTCCTCCCCTTAACAGTGGAACTATGAAGGAAATAAGGATGAAAGAATGGAGAGAAGTTGAGGGAGCAAGGAGTACCTCATTCCCTCCCCGAGGGAGAAGACAGACAACAAAAAGGCAGCAAAATAGGAATGCCAGCAAGGGGAAATCAAGAAGCAACATGCAGCCATACAGCTGGAACTGCAGTGAATAAGAAAGCATCTCCAGAGCAACCAGAAGTTTCACTGTGGTACAGTGATAAAGTAAACAATATGGGGCACAGAGAATGAAAAAAGTAACCAACATGGTGACAGCACTGCGAAGAACAACCCATGAGAAATTAAACAGCACAAACAGAAAGAGCTGCAATAGTTGAGCTAGAAAATATCAACTTCCTGAAAATGTGAAGTTTCAACAAAAAGACACAAGGGGCCCCATCCCTAAAGAAGCAGCACACATAGGGGAATACCCTGATGGCATTAAGCAGGCATACACCTTCCAGTACAAAAAATGACTTCAGGAGTGTCTCCACAGAAAGAGACTACAAGAGTAATGGTAATACAATGGGAATGAGAATACGTATGAAATTCATACACATTCTGTACAATTTACACGAATACCCAACAACTTGATTCAACTTTCAGCGGTATGACCAGAGAACAAGGCAAACAGTATGAAGAGCAGATTCCTAAAGATATAGTTCAGGTGGAGTCATGAACCAACTTTCCAAAAAAAAAAAAAAAAGAGTACATATACCAAGAAAAGTTTTGATAATATAAATGTCTCTGAAGAAAAGTAGGACTTAAGAAATGAGAACAAGCACCAGTTGACTCTGTGTCAGAGAATATCTACAAATTCACTGCCAATCAAAACAGGTAATTCAACTTCAAAAGACAAACTTGAAAGATTCTTCCAGAGTAAGAAAAAAACAGGGAAAAAAGAGTGTGTATCAGAACAAATCATACAACACATGGTATAAGATGCAGATTCAAAAAACAGACATCTCCAGACCTTGCATTAGAGGCTGGGCACAAAGCTCTAAAGATTTAGAGCAGGTTGCACAGCGGAGCCAAGAGGCCAGTGAAGAAGCTTGGCAACATGTGACCTCCAGAAGAAGAAGGGGGAATGTCCAGGTTCCAGCAACGCAGACACAGGTAACTAACCGCTTTCACGTTCTCTCCACAGGTACCATTGCGGAGAGTGGACCAGATGATATGTCTGGGGGGAGAAAGCAGAAGGAGACTCCGCTGGTTGGAAGGCATGAAATGCACTGTCCTGAGACTGGGGGTTCCACGACCACCGTTCCCAAGAGAAGGAGGCGAGTGGTGGTGGTCGGGGACTCTCTCTTCCGAGGGACTGAGTCATCTATCTGCCGCCCTGACCGGGAAAACCGAGAAGTCTGCTGCTTGCCAGGGGTTAAGATTCGCGATGTGACGGAGAGACTGCCGAGACTCATCAAGCCCTCGGATCGCTACCCCTTCCTGCTTCTCCACGTGGGCACCAATGATACTGCCAAGAATGACCTTGAGCGGATCACTGCAGACTACGTGGCTCTGGGAAGAAGGATAAAGGAGTTTGAGGCGCAAGTGGTGTTCTCGTCCATCCTCCCCGTGGAAGGAAAAGGCCTGGGTAGGGACCGTCGAATCGTGGAAGTCAACGAATGGCTACGCAGGTGGTGTCAGAGAGAAGGCTTTGGATTCTTTGACCATGGGATGGTGTTCCATGAAGGAGGAGTGCTGGGCAGAGATGGGCTCCATCTTACGAAGAGAGGGAAGAGCATCTTTGCGAGCAGGCTGGCTAACCTAGTGAGGAGGGCTTTAAACTAGGTTCACCGGGGGAAGGAGACCAAAGCCCTGAGGTAAGTGGGAAAGCGGGATACCGGGAGGAAGCACAGGCAGGAACATCTGTGAGGGGAGGGCTCCTGCCTCACACTGAGAATGAGGGGCGATCAGCAGGTTATCTCAAGTGCTTATATACGAATGCACAAAGCCTTGGAAACAAGCAGGGAGAACTGGAGGCCCTGGTGATGTCAAGGAATTATGACGTGACTGGAATAACAGAGACTTGGTGGGATAACTCACATGACTGGAGTACTGTCATGGATGGTTATAAACTGTTCAGGAAGGACAGGCAGGGCAGAAAAGGTGGGGGAGTAGCACTGTATGTAAGGGAGCAGTATGACTGCTCAGAGCTCCGGTACGAAACTGCAGAAAAACCTGAGTGTCTCTGGATTAAGTTTAGAAGTGTGAGCAACAAGAGTGATGTAGTGCTGGGAGTCTGCTATAGACCACCGGACCAGGGGGATGAGGTGGATGAGGCTTTCTTCCGGCAACTCGCAGAAGCTACTAGATCGCACGCCCTGGTTCTCATGGGTGACTTTAATTTTCCTGATATCTGCTGGGAGAGCAATACAGCAGTGCATAGACAACCCAGGAAGTTTTTGGAAAGCGTAGGGGACAATTTCCTGGTGCAAGTGCTGGAGGAGCCAACTAGGGGGGAGCTTTTCTTGACCTGCTGCTCACAAACCGGGAAGAATTAGTGGGGGAAGCAAAAGTGGATGGGAATCTGGGAGGCAGTGACCATGAGTTGGTTTTGTTCAGGATCCTGACACAGGGAAGAAAGGTAAGCAGCAGGATACGGACCCTGGACTTCAGGAAAGCAGACTTCGACTCCCTCAGGGAATGGATGGGTAGGATCCCCTGGGGAACTAACATGAAGGGGAAAGGAGTCCAGGAGAGCTGGCTGTATTTCAAGGAATCCCTGTTGAGGTTACAGGGACAAACCATCCCGATGAGTCGAAAGAATAGTAAATATGGCAGGTGACCAGCTTGGCTTAACGGTGAAATCCTAGCGAATCTTAAACATAAAAAAGAAGCTTACAAGAAGTGGAAGGTTGGACATATGACCAGGGAAGAGTATAAAAATATTGCTCGGGTATGTAGGAATGAAATCGCACCTGGAGCTGCAGCTAGCAAGAGATGTCAAGAGTAACAAGAAGGGTTTCTTCAGGTATGTTGGCAACAAGAAGAAAGCCAAGGAAAGTGTGGGCCCTTTAGAGAATGAGGGAGGCAACCTAGTGACAGAGGATGTGGAAAAAGCTAAGGCTTTTTTTGCCTCTGTCTTCACTAACGAGGTCAGCTCCCAAACTGCTGGGCAGAGACGGGGACACAACATGGGGAGTAGACACAACATGGGGAGTAGATGGCCAGCCCTCTGTGGAGAAAGAGGTGGTTAGGGACTATTTAGAAAAGCTGGATGTGCACAAGTCCATGGGGCCAGACAAGTTGCATCCAAGAGTGCTAAAGGAATTGGCGGCTGTGATTGCAGAGCCATTGGCCATTATCTTTGAAAACTCATGGCGAACGGGGGAAGTCCCAGATGACTGGAAAAAGGCTAATGTAGTGCCAATCTTTAAAAAAGGGAAGAAGGAGGATCCTGGGAACTACAGACCAGTCAGCCTCACCTCAGTCCCCGGAAAAATCATGGAGCAGGTCTTCAAAGAATCAATCCTGAAGCACTTACATGAGAGGAAAGTGATCAGGAACAGTCAGCATGGATTCACCAAGGGAAGGTCATGCCTGACTAATCTAATCGCCTTCTATGATGAGATTACTGGTTCTGTGGATGAAGGGAAAGCAGTGGATGTATTGTTTCTTGACTTTAGCAAAGCTTTTGACACGGTCTCCCACAGTATTCTTGTCAGCAAGTTAAAGAAGTATGGGCTGGATGAATGCACTATAAGGTGGGTAGAAAGTTGGCTAGATTGTCAGGCTCAATGGCTCCATGTCTAGTTGGCAGCCGGTGTCAACTGGAGTGCCCCAGGGGTCGGTCTTGGGGCAGGTTTTGTTCAATATCTTCATAAATGATCTGGAGGATGGTGTGGATTGCACTCTCAGCAAATTTGCGGATGATACTAAACTAGGAGGAGTGGTAGATACGCTGGAGGGCAGGGATAGGATACAGAGGGACCTAGACAAATTGGAGGATTGGGCCAAAAGAAATCTGATGAGGTTCAATAAGGATAAGTGCAGGGTACTGCACTTACGACGGAAGAACCCAATGCACCGCTACAGACTAGGGACTGAATGACTAGGCAGCAGTTCTGTGGAAAAGGACCTAAGGGTGACAGTGGATGAGAAGCTGGATATGAGTCAGCAGTGTGCCCTTGTTGCCAAGAACGCCAATGGCATTTTGGGATGTATAAGTAGGGGCATAGCCAGCAGATGGAGGGACGTGATCGTTCCCCTCTATTCGACATTGGTGAGGCCTCATCTGGAGTACTGTGTCCAGTTTTGGGCCCCACACTACAAGAAGGATGTGGATAAATTGGAGAGAGTCCAGCGAAGGGCAACAAAAATGATTAGGGGTCTGGAACACATGACTTATGAGGAGAGGCTGAGGGAACTGGGATTGTTTAGTCTGGAGAAGAGAAGAATGAGGGGGGATTTGATAGCTGTTTTCAACTAACTGAGAGGTGGTTCCAGAGAGGATGGTTCTAGACTATTCTCAGTGGTAGAAGAGGACGGAACAAGGAGTAATGGTCTCAAGTTGCAGTGGGGGGGGTTTAGGTTGGATATTAGGAAAAACTTTTTCACTAAGAGGGTGGTGAAATACTGGAATGCTTTACCTAGGGAGGTGGTAGAATCTCCTTCCTTAGAAGTTTTTAAGGTCAGGCTTGACAAAGCCCTGGCTGGGATGATTTAATTGGGGATTGGTCCTGCTTTGAGCAGGGGGTTGGACTAGATGACCTCCTGAGGTCCCTTCCAACCCTGATATTCTATGATTCTATGAATGAACTGTATATTGATTTCATACCTCCACTGGAATGCATGTACCCATGCTTGAAGGACTGCTTCTGCTGCAATAACAAAGAGTCTTTCCTAGTAAATTTGCTATTGAAAACCGAGGCGAGGTACATAACTTTTTTTCCATGGTGAAATAAAGAGCCTATTTCACAAAAAGAAATTAGCTTTGAGGAACGCATAGTAATTACTGATAATGGAGTAGAAGCTGATTTAAAAAATTAACAAATTCATCTCAGAACTTCCATACATGAAAGCTACTTCAGTAATTATAATATTTTTAGTGCCCTGTACGTCTAGCTATGGATGTACTACATGTGAAAGCTGAAAATAATTGCCCTTTCTTTCAGAAGAACAGGATTTCAGGAGATAAGTCCACGTTCATTTTGACTGCGACAGAGAATCTCCTCAAAGCCCTCACTCACTGATAACCGATAATAGCAGATCAAAAGGCTAACAACGGTAGCCTGGGTCTTGCTATGTTCTTCCAAAGAGACTGGAGACAAGACAGACCTGTCAGTTGATTTGATACTTCCATGGAAGGAATGTGACCATAGAAAAACTGATGCAGCAACAAGCAGCAACACTACAGTCTTTTGTAGCAAAGTTGCTAGTTAAAATTCATGACTCCCGTGCAGAAGTGTGATACGTGAGATCATTATTTCATCTTCAAGAAAAATGTGAGTTCACAAAAGCAACAACAGATTTGAAGAATGGATGCTTAATGTTATAAATAGGCTTAAATCTGCTCTAAAGAGGAAAAGGAACTTGCCACAGACTTTTCAACAAGCAAAGTTATTTCAGGAATAATCATAGTCCTTCAGCCAATAATCATGCCCGTGAGAAAATTCAAAACCAACCTTTTATGAGTTACACAATCACTGAGTTAATCATGCCACATCTTCTGGCATGATGAGTGACCAAGATGTAGAGACAGTAGTGGCAGATTATTCATTATATGGGCAGTCCTTATAGATTTCCCCTGGAAAGAGAAAGAACTGATATCCTTCACTTCTTCAGTTGCAATGAAAGCAGAGGAATGCTATATGTATATTGTAAAAACAAAAACGGCATGACAGCACAAGCCTTGGGTAGTACTTCTTTAATTAAAATGCTTTGATCAACTTCCCCTAATATTTCAGCTTAGAGACCTGAACTTTGCTTTAATAAATACTGTAATAAATAATTTAATACTGTAATAAATACTGTCAAGAAAAAAGATGGCAACAGCAATATCCTTCTTTTGGTCTCCATTTTGATTGCAATCTTTGCCAGTTGAAAAGCAGGAGCATTAGAAATGAGACTTTGTGCATATTCGCTGCAGGATAGAGAATATTTCCAAATCCAAGAAGTGATAGCACTGTCCCATTTATTGCAGGCAGAGATGGTGCTGAAAATTCACAATACATAAGCACGTTCCATGCAGCACTCCTTGAATCAGCATGGCAAATCAACCGTGGTCCTCAAGGACAAGAGTAGAAGAAAATTGGCACATTTTACAATATATTGCAGCCTTAACTACCAGAATCATTAATGTCAAGAATTTCATCAATTTTTGGAAGGAAATCAGGATGATCAACAGATATGTGAAAATTCAAATTTGAATTGCTTTGAAGTTCAGGTTGGGGCTTCCTAGCCCTAACGTACTTAAAATCAAAACCTAGTTTTGGCAAAATACCTCTCTGAGACAAATTAGGATGAATTTCTGGAAGATGCTCATTCTGCAGGGAAGCAATGGTGTAGAAAGGAGCATCCCAACAGTGCCCTCAGCTTTGTGCCCTGAAATCAGGTGTCAAAGGTACAGGTTAGTTTAGCCCTTATGGTCCAGGCTATAAAGCTGAGATCCAAGGTTCAACTTCAGGGGTGTATGGTGCCTGGTCTGGCAAAATTCCCATTGTTAGTATATTGATGTAAACCATAAAATTGCTGAAATGGACAGACAAACTTAAAAGGTTTGTTTAATTCATTCATTAATTTGTAGCAGTGTTTCCCACTAAGAATAGGGAATAGCTTGGAAAACTCTGAAACTGGAATAAACAATTTAAGTGTTTCTACTGTAAATATCAGAGGGGTCAGATTGCCTCTACCCATGGGAAAACCCACTGGGTGGCTTCTAGAGGGGAGGAAAAGTTGAGGCTCCCCTTATGGAGGATTCCCATTCATACAAAATGAACAACAGTTCAATCCTCATATCTGCAGATACTGGATCAGGGCAGTGCCCCTGATTTGGGCCAATATATATATATACTTTCGACATAATTTGCTAAGAGCAGCATCAAAGTTCAAATAATGATAAATCATACAAAGCAAGTGATCGTTGGGAGGTTCTATTGAAGTAGGTCATTCTTAGCATATATACCACAATTACAAGCTTCAAAATCACTAAATAAAATAATCCTCCCAACCTCAGGGGGAGGTTGAAAATTCTGAGAATGCATCCTGTAATATTCTAAAATCAAGATAAATAAGTTCTCAATAAATTAAAAAATAAAGGACATATGGATTGTCTTTTTGTTCTCGTTATATAAATCTAATGAGAGCTCAATATAGCCTATCTAATAAGATTCACAGTACTGTATTATGATCATGCATCAAACTTCTGTCAAATCAAACCGCAATTGAAAGACAGCTTCCTTGGATTATTAGAGATAATTTTCTCCTTGAAATATGCAATTATTGTAGTTTCACTTTTTTTAAATAAGGACAGTCCTAATTTAGGAGGCTGTGTCCTGATTAAACCAGAAATTAAACCAACTAGATGACATAGCGAAATAAGAGCAAGAAAGTGGAACTGAAAAGAAATTAAACTGCAGGGAAACTTTTTTTTAAAAAAAGACAGATATATTGTCAGTAGAGTTAAGGGAGCTAAGAATGCAAGTGAGAGAACATACTGAAGCAAACAAACCCTCAACATTACACTTTAGTAAGCACAGAGGTGGGCCTAAGACTTGGAAGCTGGAGCTTTAATGGAACAGGACATTTTGTTTATAAAATACAGCTATGTCAGCTGAAAACTTGCCAAACTTCAGAAAGGAATTTTATAGACGATGAGCAGTTTCAGTGCTGGAGTAACATCCATTTCTTTAAGTACCATCATTTCAAAGAACTACCTTAAGAATTTTCACATTTATAATTATGCAATAAATAAATTAAACTTATTTTGCAGTTTGGTAGCAGCCTTCATTCGGGGATCTGAAAGGAGTTTGTTAACAGTAATTAATTAAATCTCACAATGCACCAAGGATGGAGGTAAGTATGATTTTTCCCATATTACAAATTGGTAAACTCAGGCACAAAGAATTAAGGGGCGGATCATCATCTAGGGTAAATTAGAATACCTCCATTGACTTCAGTTGAGCTCTGCTTGTCACAGCTCACCTGTGCAAAGGTACCTGTATTCCCCTTCCATGGCCCAGCAAGTGCACCCACTCTAGTCTCCCGGCTCCTCAGCAGTCACCTGTCTTGGGCAGAGGCCCACATGGGTCTCCCTCCTGACCAGGGTTTTTCCAGGCTGCAGAGTTCCCTGCCTAAAAAGTATTATTTCCAGCAAGCCACACAGCTGAAACAAGCCAGTGTCTGTGTTTTACTTTCTCTTCAGGGGCTATAAACAGTGTAATTGCCTAACGTTGTAAGTCATCACCTAGCACTTTCTAAGCAAGCACATTTATTCTTAAAGTGAAAGCATTACAAAGAAAACATATTAAAACAATAAAAGAACCTACATGCATGCTAATAAGTTTACCAGTGATCATCCCACACTCCAAAAAGGATTCTGATAAGTGATCAGTCATTCAAACCCCATAAAGGGGCTTTCTCTGTGGTTACATGTTCATTAGAGCTGAAGCTCAACACAAGAACAATGATGAAACAGGTTTCAGAGTAACAGCCGTGTTAGTCTGTATTCGCAAAAAGAAAAGGAGTACTTGTGGCACCTTAGAGACGAACCAATTTATTTGAGCATAAGCTTTTGTGAGCTACAGCTCACTTCATCGGATGCATACTGTGGAAAGTGTAGAAGATCTTTTTATATACACACAAAGCATGAAAAAATACCTCCTCCCACCCCACTCTCCTGCTGGTAATAGCTTATCTAAAGTGATCACTCTCCTTACAATGTGTATGATAACCAAGGTGGGCCATTTCCAGGACAAATCCAGGTTTTCTCACACACACACACACACACCCCACACACAAACCCACTCTCCTGCTGGTAATAGCTTATCTAAAGTGACCACTCTCCTTACAATGTTTATGATAATCAAGGTGGGCCATTTCCAGCACAAATCCAGGGTTTAACAAGAACGTCGGGGGGGGGGGGGGGTTAAGGAAAAAACAAGGGGAAATAGGTTACCTTGCATAATGACTTAGCCACTCCCAGTCTCTATTCAAGCCTAAGTTAATTGTATCAAATTTGCAAATGAATTCCAATTCAACAGTTTCTCGCTGGAGTCTGGATTTGAAGTTTTTTTGTTGTAATATCACAACTTTCATGTCTGTAATCGCGTGACCAGAGAGATTGAAGTGTTCTCCGACTGGTTTATGAATGTTATAATTCTTGACATCTGATTTGTGTCCATTTATTCTTTTACGTAGAGACTGTCCAGTTTGACGAATGTACATGGCAGAGGGGCATTGCTGGCACATGATGGCATATATCACATTGGTGGATGTGCAGGTGAACGAGCCTCTGATAGAGTGGCTGATGTTATTAGGCCCTGTGATGGTGTCCCCTGAATAGATATGTGGGCACAGTTGGCAACGGGCTTTGTTGCAAGGATATGTTCCTGGGTTAGTGGTTCTGTTGTGTGGTATGTGGTTGCTAGTGAGTATTTGCTTCAGGTTGGGGGGCTGTCTGTAGGCAAGGACTGGCCTGTCTCCCAAGATTTGTGAGAGTGTTGGGTCATCCTTCAGGATAGGTTGTAGATCCTTAATAATGCATTGGAGGGGTTTTAGTTGGGGGCTGAAGGTGACGGCTAGTGGCGTTCTGTGATTTTCTTTGTTAGGCCTGTCCTGTAGTAGGAGACTTCTGGGAACTCTTCTGGCTCTATCAATCTGTTTCTTCACTTCCGCAGGTGGGTATTGTAGTTGTAAGAATGCTTGATAGAGCTCTTGTGGGTGTTTGTCTCTGTCTGAGGGGTTGGAGCAAATGCGGTTGTATCGCAGAGCTTGTTAAACCCTGGATTTGTGCTGGAAATGGCCCACCTTGATTATCATACACATTGTAAGGAGAGTGATCACTTTAGATAAGCTATTAGCAGCAGGAGAGTGGGGTGGGAGGAGGTTTTTATCATGCTTTGTGTGTATTAAAAAGATCTTCTACACTTTCCACAGTGTGCATCCGATGAAGTGAGCTGTAGCTCACGAAAGCTTATGCTCAAATAAATTGGTTAGTCTCTAAGGTGCCACAAGTACTCCTTTTCTTAATGATGAAACAGTCAGTCTCTTCTTTATGCAGCTTGGGCCTTTGATCCTCAGACTCTGGGAACTGATCATCAGCAGACAGTGGTCCCCAGCTTCAAAAGGCTGAGTTTTTGCATAACTGGAGGTGATACATTTGCATTCACCTGCCCCTAGAGATTTCCTAGGAAACCCACTTAGCTTTGTTTGTTCCAAAAGTTCATTCTTGTCTGGCATATTGTTTCAGATAGACCTTTGAAGCTCATAACACTTCAAAAAGTTTACGCTCGTCACATTTTCTCCCTAAAGAAGTTACATACAATTCCACAATAACACAAACATGGCATTTTAAATACAATGGATTGTAAAGCTACTTAAACGTAATTCAAGATTTTTCAAGGATATTGCAGGAAACTGTCGTATCTGTCACAATGCCAATTTAAGCTAGCTAAGGATCTGGCTCAAAGGTTTAATCCTGAGGACAATGTAAAGCATGCAAAGAAGATTTGAGGAGCTGAGTTTTGCTGTTCAGAATCATAGAAAGGCTTAGCAGCCACCCAGAGTTCAGCTGGTCAGGGGGAATTCATCTCCACAATGATGGAAATAAAGCAATATGCGGTAACATATTATAGCTTAATAAGACTTTGATATTATTACTTTAACTTGTTGGATTTGATAACATTTATCTTTTTAAAGATCTGTATCAAAACTAGTAGAAGAGTAGGCAATTTTGTACTTGCAAGTAACAGTTATTTCTAAAACATTTGTGAAAAATTTTGAAAACAAGTATCTCCACCCCAGGTAGACTAGACTAGACTACCCTGTCAGTGGTGTATGTCTGTTTCATAGTGCTCACCTTTAACATATATCAATTGTGCTGTTGCAGTAGACAAAATTACAATAGTATTTGGCATATTAGCTAACTTCCCCAATACTTAGTATGGGAAATACCTAGAGAATTCTAGGTAACAATATTTAGATACATCACACAACTGAAAAGATATTAATGGTGGCCACTGTAATTCACTAAAGGAAATTTTAACTGAAATATTTTTCTTAGAGTGTTTGACCTATTTAATTAAGGTTTCCCTGAGAAAATATTCACATTGTATATATTCTTTTTAGAAGAAATGGTTTAGGGTTCACAAGTCACGGATAAATGTCAGATGTAGAGGAATATATATATAATATGCTTGGCAGAATTCAATTTTTATTTTTTATAATTGTAGCAGATAACATCAATGTTTATTTTTAAGCATTTTTTATTAATTTAAATTTTCATAGTAGCACAAAATTAGGGGAGGGGATCAGACAATACAGGGTTCAGACAGTAATTATTTAACAACAGTAGATGCTGAGATTCAAACAGTTAAAGATTTATAGCAATTAAAACACAAATTGTCAGCATCACATGTCAAAATATACAAAGTAAATATCCTTAAATCAAACTCTAATAAGTTCTCAAGAGGAATTTTTCTTACTTTGTCTATCTATAAATTTTGATTATTATTGAGGGAAATATTTTTGTCAGTTTGTGTGTGTACAGTGAAATTAATGATTACCAACATTTACTGAAAAAAATCTAACCCTTCCAAGACTAATTACATATATATTATTTAAATGGATAAAATGTCAGTGCACTTGAAATGTTTGTTTCATTTATAACCCTGTTCCCCACTAAGAACAGGGAATAGCTCTGAAACCTCTAAAACCAAGATAAACTATTTAAGTGCATCGACTGTAAATAAAAGATTGCCTCCTCCATGGGAAAACCCATTGGATGGCTTCTACGGGGAGGAAAAGTTAAGGTTCTGCTTGTGGAGGATTCTCGCTTGCACAAGATGAACATCAGTTCAATCCTCATATTTGCAGAGGCTTGAAGTAGATGATCAGGTCCTAATCTTTAACATAAAATTACCCCATTTTCCTTACAGAGTTTCTCAAGGAGGCTTTGCTTACTCAGATATACTAGAAAGGAGCTCAGATTTTGATTAATACATTGAGGAAGTACAAAGCAACAGCACAAGATACTTCTGCCAAATACTGATTGCACTGGATAAGATTATGAGGGAGTTTTGATCAATGACAAGCAGACAATGTTGTTTTTGCTCAGTTGCCAAAACAGACACATTGTGAGGAGTTATAGTCAATGGCAATCTTTTTACAACCCTCTAATCAATGTTATACCCTCTCCTAGAAGGACAACTCATCATTACTTGGTTCAGTAAATCTGAATTCTTTATTATGGGCAGCAGGCCAGCATTTTGATAACAAATGGGAAAAAGTCTAGTGTCTGACTCTGTGTAATACACATGTAGAGACTTCTTTAGCAACCTCATGTTGGCTAAAGTGCAACAGAATCAAAAGGTTTTAGATACATTTTCACAGTGAGATCTTTGATGCTTATTGGGATTGTGGGCCGCCAAAAACCCTAGTTCAGTGATTTGACATGAACATTCTTTCCTTGTACTGACAATCACTAGATACTGAATGTGCTATCTTTAACATAGCCGGGGCTAAATTTTCAATAAAGCATGTTCATATGTCCAGAGGAACCACCCACAGATAACTGCTGATGGGATTTATGTAGGGAGAGGCATAGAGAGCATGTGCATGCTAAAGGCATGTTCAAAATGGCTGGTTTGTACATATGGCCTTGGAGATAAGCACACATAACATCATTTTCAGGATTGCTCAAGAGCCACTTGTACTCACACAGCCAACTATGCGTTGCACAGATAACAGACAAGAGGCGCACTTTGAAATTTTCTCCATTCAGTTCTCCACTGTCTGCAGGCCAAAAAAAGCAGCAGCTAAGACATAATGGTACATAAAATGCTTATTTAATTATATTGTCTCATTATTGTGTCCAGACCACAGACTCCACTATCATTTACATTTCAATCCATCCCTCCATCTGGTGCAAGGCATCTGAGAAGAAAGGTATCTGTATGGTCAATGAGAAGAAAAATGTCTTTTAGGGACTGGGTGGGTGGTATACCAGGCCCCAAAGCCTCCTCCTATACCCCACCCCAGAAAGAGCAGTAGAAGTGAGTCCTCCAGACTGCATAGAGAGGCTGAGGGGAAAGCAGCCAATCAGGGAAAGGCTGCATGGAGCAGCCAGTCAGATTGTTGCAGACCCAGCTAAAAGGAGCTGCAGGGCCTGAGTAAGTTCAGTTGCTGCCTGGATCTAGAGGAGCAAAACCGGTGCTCCTGGCTGGCCGGCTGGCTAGCCGAAGGAGCTGCAATACCAGGGAAGAGCAGTTGCTGGCAGGGACCAGGGCAGCAAGAAGGAACTCCTGGCTGGCTTCTGGAAGGGAAGCTGGAAGAACCCTGAGGTAAGGGCAAAGCTGAAGTGACCATATGGGAAGTGGCCCAGGGAACGGTAGCAGCAGCAGATTTAAAGAGAAGCAGTCGGTGGCTGCTATTCACAGGGTCCCTGGATTGGGGCCTGGAGTAGTGGGTGGACCTGGGCCTGGGCCTCCCCGCCAGCCACAGGCAGAGTGGCCTAACCCCAGAGAGGGGAGTTAAACAGGCTCAGAGAAAGGGGCTGAGGACCCCAAAGAGGGTCAGCATTTGTAGGCTCTGATACACCACCAGAAGAGGACCAATGAGAAGAGTGATTCAGCTGGAGAGCTGTGGTCAGACAGGCTGCCAAAGGTGAACAGTCTCCAAGGAGGAAGCCCTTGGGGCATGGGCCCATAGCAGAGATGAGAGACAACTGAAAGGTATCCCAGGATGGGGCTGTAGAACATTAGTAACTGAGGGTCTGGTGATGGGCCCTACTGGATTAATTGAGGACTGACTAATTGAGGACTGAGCCCAGGGACTGGGCTGCAGACAAAGGACATTGTTGAGGGCACTGTGAAAGGCCCTTTTGGATTCCCTGGAAGGGGTCTGTTTGTTTGTACACCCACAGAGTGTGTGTGACTCGACTGGAAGGCTGAGTCACAGAACACCCACCGGAGAATGTTACCCGGGGTTCTTTCAACCCAAAGTCTTGGTAACTTTTACTCTGTGCGAGATGGTGTCAGGAAATTAAATCAGGGGAGACATGGCCGTCCGACTGATAGATGGCTGGCACAAACAGGACAACACAAGAGTGCTTTCACTTAAAGCTAAACTTTACTTAGTCTCAAGCACTTATACACACGTCCGCAAGAGGTTAGTAAAACACCCCCAACCCTTGATAATTACCAAAGCTGAGTGTGGCTCTCGAGTGGCACAGCAGCAGCCCATCTGCTGCTGGAAAACACAAGATGCATCCAGAGAGAGAGAGTCCAGTCCTGAAGAGTCCCACTACCTCAAACGTTTTCCCTTTATTTATACATTAGTAATAGAATGACATGTCCCTTAAAGCAAACTTGTTAAGTAAGCAGTTTCAATGGTCACACAAGAGGTTCCTTCTGATTCTCGATTAACCAGGTGTGGATTTTTCCAGAGTTTGCAGCCTTGAGGCCCCAATAGACATTCCTGGGGCACATCCCACTCTTCTAAGATGCATGTATCAGCAACTTCAACACAGTTCTTATCAGGAAGGATGCGGGGTCAAGCTGCCCTCTCTGTGGCACCCCCTCCTGCCTTGGTTAAGCTAAGCCTGCTGACTTGGCTAATTTACAGCCTGCTGACTTGGCTGTTTTTAGCAATAAGCCATAGTGGTTTCAGGCACTTTACTGGTTTGCCAAAGTCTCCCCGTACAAGACCAGAACGACCAACAGCGGGCGCTGCAAGCAGCACAAGCTAAGAAGAGTGCAGGGGCACACACACACACACACACACACACACACACACACACACACACACAAACAGCCAGGGCATGGTTGTGTGAGGTGAGCAGAACTCCATTACAGGGACCATTGTGTTAATATTCATGATTAGAGAGTGATGCTAAGGACTAGGCAAACCCACCACTCCTCATTCTTTGAATGGGCTATTATTGTTCTGGAGCACATTTTGGCTCCATGAGCCTTTCAGCCTGAACCATCACCCTATATCCTTCCTCATATTATCTGGATGAGGTGAGAGTTCTGATCACTACCCAGAGGAGGTGATGGTCTGTCCAAGACAGTGTCTAGATTATAATGTCTTCTATGTCAACATCGAGCCTGAAGACTAGATCTAATGATGATGATTTGGGTTGGATAGGAAGTAACCTCTGAAAGTCCTAAGAAGTTGAGAGAAGAAATGAGGGGGCGTTTTTTGTGTCAAAGGCTTTTTCAGCATGAACACTGAAGTCCATTTCCCTAAAATAACAGTGAATATATTGATGGAGCTGGTCAAATATTGAAAGCTTTGCTACATTTGATTAAGTTAGCTAGTAATAAACGTCTGTGTGGTGACTTACTGTGCAGCAAACTGGTATGTTCCAGAGTCACATCCTGGCTTCTCACATGGGGACTCGCAGGGTAGACAAGCCTGAACTCCCTCTGAGGGCCAAGGACTAAAGCCCCCCACCCCTGTCCTTGGCATTTCCTACTGGGTAGCTTAGACAGCTCCACGCTCATCTTGCTGGCTTTTGTGAATCTCATTCTTAGGCACCTAAGAAAGGCCTTGTAAAGGGAGCCAGGGATCCTAACTCAGGGCTGTGGATTTGACTAGGTAGCAGACTGCCTAAAAGATAGGTATAGCAATAGCGAGGCCAAGTCCTCTTTGTGGATCTGGCTCTTGAAGCTATTATGATATAAACTCTGAACGTTGTTAGCATTTTAAAACCTGTGGCACTGGCAAGCCTGTACTATCACTTCAAAGAAGTGGTAAGTCACCTTTAGCTAAGTTTAAAAATATGGACATAATTCTATAGTTGGTCTATGCATAGACCAAACCCCTGAAACTTCCAGACTACAATCTATAATTTACTTGTATTGACAGATAAATACACCTGCAGCCCTGTTTCTCTCTGCAACAGTGACATCTTCTGGACAATTAAGTTAATTTCTAGTTTTTAATACTTTAAACAGGATTATATTCAATATCCATTTAACTTGTTTGAAAAGTAGCACTTGCTATTAAAATTTAAGCTTGATGCACGTAGAGTGAGACTGCATTTTTGTTTGCTTTCATTTAATTCAGATATAGATCTGAAATCAGCTTGAAGGGTAATATGTTTGAGGAGACATCTCGTTCAACAGTCATTTAAAAGATAATTATAGTATCTTCTAATCACAAGTAATCCAAATCAGCAGATTCATGCTGTTGGATTTCTGGTGAAATTATTCAGGTAACCTTGCTGTCAGGTGTTGGTAGGGCACTTTCCTTAATGAATACTGAAGGATCTTTTGGGGAAGTTTAAAATAACACTGTCCCTAGTGCTCTCCTCCAGTTGTGCTTAAGGAAAGGATTCCAAGTGGGTAAAAATGGCATAGGGTGTCATCCACAGAGGGGAGCAGCAGATCTGCTGCTTGCTCCCTGTTTCCTCATGGAAGCTGCTCTTCTGACCTGCTGTGAGGCTGTTGCTCCATGGTTTGAGTCATGTCAGTAGATTAGAGAGGAGCCACCAGCATATATACACAGTATACTCATATCATGCTCACAGCCACCATGCACTTTCACATGCCCTCTCCCATCCCAGGCTAGTACTAGTTACTCACTGTGCTGCATTACATCTTGCTGTGCTGTGATACAATCCTACCATGTCACAATTTGAACACCATATTTCTGTCAAGTACGTGTCTGAATAAGAACTCATAGTTCACCCCAACCCAGTGACAGATGATGCCCAAAATAAAGGGTGGAGCTGCAGACAGCAATTGGCAATGCATACAAATACAGACACAGCTTGTCAAAAATATCTGGGAACCTGAGGTCAAAGAAGTGTTTTTGTGGAGAATAAAGGACATTAATGAGAAAGTGGGGAGAAAAAAAGAGCCATCTTTACCCTTCTTGAAACAAACTTTGCATGCACACCCCAGCTCTCCAGCACAGCTGAGGTTCTGGACCAATCAATTTACCACAGATATATCCCTATAAAAGAGCAGTACATGTCAATATAGTTATTCTCCTTTATATGGCAGCAAATCACTAGTTCTGAACACCGCAAACAGTAGAATTTTGAATCCAGGTCTGGATATAGGGCCAACCTTTGCAGCCATCTATCTTTTACCTGAGATGATTACTCTAAGCAGATTGAGGGAAGGTACTTAATTGGTCTGTGAGAGGGGGTGGGAGAATCAAGACGTTCCTCACTCTCTCTACTAGCTACTGCTTGGCTCTAACATGCATTGGGCTTTTGCCACAAGATGTGTTGTGTCATATATTTCAAGGCACTTTTGCCTTGGTCTGCAGCTTAGAGAACTTTATGTGACTTCCATTCTTTCCTCACCCACACTCAATGATTTTAAAAACATAATTCAGTGGGGTTTGTTACTTTTTCCTTCCTATACTACTAGCCAAAATAACATCTATCTATAAAAGACAGTGAAAGGGGGTGATGTCAGTTAAAAATTAGTATCTGATCAGTTATAATGGATACACAAGACCATTTGTTGTTTTGAAGCAGTTCCTTTAGTGATCTAACTAGTGCCAGTTACATCTTCCACTTTTAAACTATTCTGTATTGGACACAGATACAATTTTAATGGCCTCGAATAAATTTGTGGGCACTGAACTGCAAAAAACATGCTGGTTTATATAGCTCACACAAGCATATCCACATGACCAGACATAAAGACTTTTATTTAATTACAGGTTTCAGAGTAACAGCCGTGTTAGTCTGTATTCGCAAAAAGAAAAGGAGTACTTGTGGCACCTTAGAGACTAACCAATTTATTTGAGCATAAGCTTTCAAGTGAGCTGTAGCTCACGAAAGCTTATGCTCAAATAAATTGGTTAGTCTCTAAGGTGCCACAAGTACTCCTTTTCTTTTTATTTAATTGGTTGCCTTCTGTCTACAACCAGCAGAGGGCATGTCAGGACTGAGTTATGTAAATACACACAAATATAAAATTAAAAAAAGATGAGCATTTCCATCAAAAACAGTAATTTGCTGGTATTGAAGCAATCTTTGAGTTACATTTTATAACTTTAAAAAATACTTGCTCATAAAGTTTTAAAACATTACTTTTAAAACAGCCGATCCCTTATCTCTACGTAAAATGCCACGTGCAATATTTATTCTAGTCACAGCTACCTTTCTAAAAGTGGCATTTGTTCATTGTGCATATTCAAAAATATTGTGAAAATGATTCTTATGTATCCAAATGGATATTACCTTAACAACTGATGCATAATACCTTAAAGAGAGTCTAAAACTCACTACTGCATCACTAAATGAGAACAGAAAATACCAGGTGGGTCTGTGGGAATGATTTTTTTATCTCCACTACATAATGAGGGAAAGGCCTATTTCAACATAGAATCATAGAATATCAGGGTTGGAAGGGACCTCAGGAGGTCATCTAGTCCAACCCCCTGCTCAAAGCAGGACCAATCCCCAACTAAATCATCCCAGCCAGGGCTTTGTCAAGCCTGATTTTAAAAACTTCAAAGGAAGGAGATTCCACCACCTCCCTAGGTAACGCATTCCAGTGCTTCACCACCCTCCTAGTGAAAAGGTTTTTCCTATATCCAACCTAAACCTCCCCCACTGCAACTTGAGACCATTACTCCTCGTTCTGTCATCTGCTACCACTGAGAACAGTCTAGATCCATCCTCTTTGGAACCCCCTTTCAGGTAGTTGAAAGCAGCTATCAAATCCCCCCTCATTCTTCTCTTCCGCAGACTAAACAATCCCAGTTCATTAACCATGTAATTGCATGTCATGCATTTGCATGTTAGGACTGTTTATACATCAGCATATATCTGTATGGTTTTTTCCCACTATGCAAAAGACAACGAGTCAGATTCTCAGCCATTGTAAAGGGATCTGGCCCAATGTCTGTGCCGTGAATAGTGTATAGTCTAAACTGGATCAATATAAGAGTCAATATAATTTGGATAAGTAATAATTCACAATGAACTGGGCATGTAGAAATAGAGAGGTGATCAAAGCTGGAAAGCTTTGTGGAAGTAGATTCTAAAGAGGAATGTGAAGGCACAAATGAAGGATGCTGAGCATAAGAATTGGGAGGCTGTTTCAGATTTAGAGTGACACATTCCTAAGAGAGAAGCCAAGAGTGAGAGATCTCAAGGTGGAGGCTTGGTTTACACTAGGAATTTATGTTGGTATAACTATGTTGCTCAAGGGTATGGGAAAAATCCACATTCCTGAGCCACCTAGTTATACAACCTAACCCTTGGTCTAGACGGTGCTATGTCCAGAGGGCTTCTCCTATCAACATAGCTACTGCCTCTTAAGGAGGTGGAGTACTTAGTCTCCCGCCAGAGTTTCTCCTGTCAGCATAGGTAGCATTGGTGCAGGGTTGTAGGTGTATACCTGCCTGAAGAGAGAGTATAGGAGAAAATGGGAGCAGAGATGTAAATAGGGGTACGGTTGTGTAGAGCCCTGAAAATGAAAATGTGACATTTGAACTGGGCGTTCAAAAGAAAACAGTGAAAGGATTTCAGGAGGAAGATGAGGCGCTCAGAGCAGTAAGAGGAAGCTTCTGTTAGACTGAAGGGAAGAGAGTTGTGAGGTGTAGGCCACAGATCAGAAGGTTGCTGCTGCAGTAGTCAAGACAATGGATAATCAAGGCACACTGTTTAAATAATGGCTAATTACCAGTGCTCTGACTGTCATGCTTTGTTCTCCATTTCCTACTTTTCCATTTGTATAAATGGGGTCACATGCTAAAAATCTGGCCGTAATGGCCTGGTGTTAAAAAATGTGCACGCACAACAATACTCAATTACACAAACTGGGTATGTGAACATGCAAAGCTGTGCCCAATTAACTTTCCCCAGTTGATTTTGTCACACTTGTCCTCGTGTCTTGAGAAAAACTTAATCACTGTAGTATAATCAAGGGCTTTTCTACATGGTACAGCAATGCATACTGCAGGGGTGTGAATTCTAATGCACAACAATGAGCTGTGCACTAACTAAAAGTACCCTGGTGCACATTAACAGGGAACTGTAATACATGTTAATGCACACGAGGGAACTATTACTGCATGCCAGCAGGGTCTACATGGGCCTGTTAGTGCACAGCACGTTGGTGCGCTTTAGAATTCACACCCCTGTAGCATGCACTGCTGGGCCACGTAAACAAGCCCCAGCTTTTCCACCTGGTAGCTACCTTCCACTGCTTGGGAGACTGCTTTGCACTGGTGTTACATGTTTGGGATTGTTCATGACTTTAAGTGCTATGAATGTACTGTAGTAAGTATAATTTCCACAAGCTGTTTTGTAACATAAAAATATGGTTTTGGATTTAGGTTGGGGTTTTTATTCATATATTTGAAACAGCGTTAGAGCTAGATGCAATCTTCCTCATTTCAGTGACCTTTTTATAAAACACGGGAAACATTTTGAATTTATACCCCACTGGTAAGTTAAACTGCCATTTAAAAAAACAAATAAACAAAAGAAACCCCATGGAATTTTGCCCTTGGGGCAAGAAAAGAAGCAAGAACCACATGTGACATTGCTAATTGCATAATTGGAAGGCATTCAGATACCAGAACAATTGGTGTGGTATAAGAACCTAAACAAAATAAAAAACAGTTTCTGACACTGCTGAATTTGATCCTTAAGACATAATATAATTTTCCAAACTACAAATCCTATAGCCATCTTACATATTCCAAAATGAATTAGCATCAAGAACCTGAATAACTGGTTCTCATGTAAAACTGTCTTGAAATAATACTACATTTGGCAAGATATCTTCCAATAGGGAATTTCCAGTGAATTGAGTAAAGTGATATTAATCTAGTGAAAAGAAAACTCTGACAATGCCAGAGGAGAGTCAAAAAGTGGTTGCTGGTGGGTAATAGTGTGCATGACTGATAATCAAGTTTCACTTTTTAAGGGTGATCTAGCTAACTGGGAACCTTGCTGAGGGTCACCTCCAATACCACCCAAAAATAGTCACATTTTTCAAAAATAAGTACCTAAAATTAAGCTCCTAAATCCATAGTTAGGTGTCTTTAGTTAAAATTTTCAAAAGCACCTAGAGTGACTTAGGAGCACAAGTTCCAAGCTGCTGGATGAAGAGCAGTTGACTGAAACCAAAATCCTGGAAAGACTGAAATGATCAAGGGAAAAACAGGAAAGCACTTTGAAGAACTTGACAGTGACTTGAAAACAGGTTAGTTGGATCCTTCGTGCTGAGTAATTCTGGACTACATACATAGCTATTTCATTTGTAGGTTAGAAAATTTTACTATATCTTAAGGGCCAAAATATGCTTAAATATGCACTTAGGAGCCTTAATTTTGGCTCATACTTCTGAAAACTTTTGGCCACTGCCAATATCCTGGATGCCTTCCAATCAGGCTTTATACCAGGGCATAGAACAGAATTAGTGCTGGTGGCATTGATGGATCTTCTTGGCCATAGACAAAGGTCATAGGTCCATATTCACCTCTCCAATGGATTTGATATTGGCAACCATGTAATCCTGCTGTTTTCCTCAGATGTGGGGGAGTTAATGGGATTGTGCTGAGATGTCATCAATCATTCCTCTAAGTCCACATCCAGAGTTGTGATGAACACTTGCTCTGCCACCTTCAGAGTTCTCCTTGGTGGACTCCCACAAGGCTTTATCTTCCTCTCTATTCTGCCATTCAGCTATGTGAATCCACTAGGACAGAGTGTGAAACAGCATGAGCTAAAATGCCAGCAATAGCCAGATGCGCCTGCTCTACACCACTTTCACATCAGATGCAAACAGCACCATCTCCCAATTACCCACAGGCCTAAATGAGATGAAGGGCCACTGGCTGAAAAAGTATTCTGGAAAGAGTGAAGTAAGTTGGAGGGGAGAGGGCAGCAATTTAAAGAACTTGCCACTTCTATAAATTCACTTCCATTGAGGGAGTCTGCCCTCAAATTAAGATAGTCCACAGACAACAGATCAGCCACAGGCAAAAGAACAGCCAGTGCAGGTGCACAGAGCCCATGCAATTTAGACCACGGTTTTGCAGCCTCAGGGTTGTGACCCAAAATTGGGTCATTGGAATGCATCAAAGGCTTGGGACCCTGCTTGGCTCCGCTCCCCACTCCGGGTGTCACGTCCTGGTGCACGAGGTCACAGTGCCATTCAGGTTTGGCTCAGCTGCTCCTCCATTATGTTGAGCAGGGCGGCCCGCCAGGCCCAACTTGAGTGTGTGGCACTGCAGTCCCATGCACCGGGGCCATTCACACAAAGGCCATTCACACAAATTTGGGCCAGGCCAAACCTGAGTGGCGCTGTAACCCCGGAGCTGAAAAACCCAGCCAGTCCCACAAGACAAGAGCCAGGAGAGCACAGTTGGTGTCACAGTAAGCACCCGCCCTATAACACCCCACACCCTGCAGCTGTGCATAACATCTCATCTTCCATAACCCTAGTGCTGACCTCAGTACCCCCACCTCCTCCCCCCAGAATGGGCCCCTGATGTACCTCCCTACAACTGGGCAACTCTCCCTCTGGCATACCATCCATGCTGAACCCAAGCCCCTCAGATCTTCCCCCACTTCAGCCCCAGCCCCTTCTGCCCCCAACTCCCTCTCCAAAACCCCCACTTTACCCCAGGTCTCCAAATCCCCCCATCTCTGTACCCTCTGCCCTCCCATTGGCCATGTGGGTGGATGCATATTTTGGGGGGAACTATTGGCTTGTTGTCCCTCTCCTGGACCCCTCTTCCTCATATCCTTCCCCCAGACCCTCCACTACACTCCCACACCCCTCTGGCCCCCAGTTCCTTTCCCAGCCCCCCCCAAATGTCCAACTACTTCCTCACTACATCCCCAGGACCCCCAATCTCCCCACTTTAGCTCTGTCCCCCATACTCTCTGCCCCCTGTGGGCCATGGGGGGAGCTGTGTGTTTTGGAGGGAATGGCTTAGCTTGGCATCCCTCCCCCCATTGGTTGGGGGAGTATTCTCCACTTGTTCACATTTGGCTGGAGCATCTGGAATCTTAGCTGTGAGCCCCACTCTCATGCACGTTTGATGCGTAAGTAAGTGATACACTCATTAATATTTGAAGAAGGGAGCCACAAATCTGCACTGGGGCCTATCTTTCGGTTCCTCCACAACTGTGTTCACCGGGACTCACCACTGTTTTTGGACACTCAGAATTGGCCACAGTGGTCCAACCATTCTTGACCTCCATGCTTCATTTATGTAATTCTCTATGGTTAAGTGCTAAGACACAGAGCTTAAAAAAAACAGCTGCAATTTGTTCACTATGGAGCAGTCCATCCCATGAGGAACACAAGTCTCTAAGAGCACATCTCCATAGGGTCTCAGTGGCTCTCCATTTAATACCAACTCAAATTCAAGGTATTGATTGTCCCTCTTCAGAGTCCTCCATGGGACTGGCCCAAGTTACCCAAGAGACCACTTGACCCCACATAATCATGACCTCCTAGAACAGGAGCATTCACTTGGAACAATGAAACCACCACTCAGGACAGTCGGGCTGGAAACATGGGCTAGCCACTTGAGTATATACCCAGGGTCCCAGACAGCCTTGTGCAGCCTATGCTGCTATGGCTTCACTGCTGTTGTTTTTTGAGCCAGCTAGCTCAAAGCTAGCTCAGGCGTGTCTGCGGGTGCTTCAGTCACACCTCAATTACAATGCAGACATACACGGTGTTATTTACCTGCTCTCAGGGTAAGTGGCATAATTGCAGATGTTAGCAGTCCAACAGGAAGTGGTATAGGGTCAATTTTCTAATCCACCATTTTGGTTTGCCTGAGTTGTAGTTTACCTTCCATATTGTTACCTCTTCTTGGTTCCCCAGTTGGTGCCTCTTTCTGTCCCAAGTGGGAAATCTCAAGCAGGAACAGTGTGATGTGATCTATGTCAACTGCCCAGATATAAGACTCTGCATAAGGACTGTATGCACAGCACACAGCGCTGTCCACCCCAGTGGCAGCCCAGTGCCTGTTGTGTCCTAGCCAAGACTACAAGTCAAGAGAAGATCTGCTTACCTGTGGTTCCTGATCCTGTGGTGTTGTCATTCCTGATCCCTTGCGTAGTTCCTATGTGATCCTGTGTACCTGGTGTTCCCTGTGGTCCTGTCATGCTCCTGAACCTGTGTGTGGTCCTTGTTCTATAAAAACATCAGATATGGTGATGTATTGATCTCTTTGATTTATTTGTGTACCTACCTGTGTTAATTTGGGGTTCTTGGCTTCAAGCCAGTCTGTGGGGTTGACATCCGAGTGCTTTGTATTGTTATATCTTGTTTATTATGCTTGTTGGGGGTCCTGTTTAATAAATTCTTGTTCTGTTTATGCTCTATACCTGCCTCCTTAGTATTTTTAGGAATGTCAATCACCACCCAGTGACGGATACAGGAGGGGGACGGATCTGTAGTGTGGGGGTTTGTGGTTAAATCCTTAGCTCCCTGCGGAAATACCCTGTACCAGGTTAACAGTGGCAGTGGTGGAAAGGTAACAGTGAAGAGCAATAGGTCACTGAGGGAAAGTGACAAGGAGAATGTAAAGATGTACTTCAGTGAGGCATATAGAAGATGTTAGTGAGTACATGAAGGATTGGAGGGCATTCATTATGTGTTAATGTTACAGTAGCTCAGAGCTTTGTAAGGTTAGAAATAATTTAATTTGGACTCCATTTCTTTGTGTGTGAGTCTGTGAAGGAATAGTTTCATAGAGTAAATATAGCCCTGGAATACCAAAGAGAACTGAAATCTTCAAGCACATAAACCAAAAGCAGTAAAAATCTTGCTGGCACAGCAAATTTTTATATACCATTACTATGGAATATTACAAGTTTCATAGCTGAATCAGCAGAGATTTAGGATGGAAACCAAAGAAATGTGGGTCTGTGCAGAACTTGCTCACTACCATGAATGGCTTTAAAAAAAATCTACAAAAATATTGGTTAGTGAAGACAGCTAAAAAGCATGTTGTTGTGGATGTTTTAGTTATATGATGTGCCTTGATTATGATTCCAACCTTTTTATTTTGTATGGTAAAACAAATAAGAACATGCTACTAAAAAAAGAATAATTATTTGGTATGTTAACCTTTCTTCTGAATATTCTCTAAATCACTGGTTATTTGCGTACCGCTCCACTGTGAAATCACCATTTTCTTTGTTGCAAATGTTCCAGGAAGATGATAATAATAGTCGCATGATATTGTGATAAGCATTGTAGAAATGCCTATAAATAAATGTAAAAGCAACAGGTATCTTATTGCAGTACTTATTTCTATACTTTCATCAGAAGGTATTTATGTGGCAGTTAGAGAAATGTTTTCTTCCTAATGTTAACTACTACAGACACATTTGTAAATTATAGTACATGTCAAGAATAATATGTCCCTAAGTAATAAAGAACTATCAGAATTTCTCAGACATTTTTACCACTATAATGAGAATGAAACAGTTTAGTTTTAGAGTACCATTATGCATGTAAGAGTCCTTTTTTTATGAAAGAAACATCTCAAAGAATTGATTATACCTCATGGAAATCTTGCAAAAACATTCAGCTGTGTTTAGAAACAGGTCTACTTCCATATCATATTTTTCTATATTTCTCTCCTCCTAGGTTTTTCAATGAAGGACACCGTCTGCTCACTCTTCACTTAATCCCAGTTGTATGCTAGTGACATCATAGTTAGTTTCTGTTGAAATTATTAACAGATGAGCTGCAAAGAATCAGACTCATGCAATAGCACAAAAGACTATAAGAATCTTCATAAAAACAAAACTTTTTAGAAAGAATTTTACTTGGAGCAACTCTTTCAACTGTTTTTTAAATGCAATCCCTCTGAATAACAGACTGGAGTTTGCTCTCACGTATATAAGATTGACACTAGAGTAACACTGACTTCAGTGGACTCTGGTGTGTAAAAGAGCAGTACCCAACCCTGTATCTTTTAATTAAATTTGAGTTGTCTAGTAAAGAAGCTCTCCTAACAAGGACTGAACCATTGTAAGTCGTCATCTTTGATTAGCAATCCTTTTAGTCTTTTCACTTTGAAAATCATCTAGTTCTGTTTTGATGGTTACCATGAAAAATCAATTTGTTTATACCAATGCTTTAAGATTCTGGCTTTGTTTTGGAATGCTCAATCTTTGTCATCCCAATGCCTTATTTCAGAGGACACACTGTCTCATTCTTAGGCTGAGGCACAATGGAGTGTAGAATCAACCACTATCCCTGAATACTGTACATGTTTTGTGGCCAAATAGTAAACTTAGTTTCCAGGGCATTAAACACATGCATGCATTTTTAAAAAGGAAACAACTCCTTCCTTTGAAGTTTTTAAGGTCAGGCTTGACAAAGCCCTGGCTGGGATGATTTAGTTGGGGATTGGTCCTGCTTTGAGCAGGGGGTTGGACTAGATGACCTCCTGAGCTCCCTTCCAACCCTGATATTCTATGATTCTATTCTTCATTTTAATTTGTCTTAAGTTTCACATTTGGGGGCTGTGCTATCATTTTAGTCATGTGATATACTGCACGGATGTTGGTTTTGCTGTAATTAGATCATTTTGATAAATGATTTTCTGTTTGAAAAATCCTAATAGTTTGGACTTCACTCAGATTAACGAAACAGGAGATTAATTTGAATCCAACAAATGGGAAAGGATTATATAAAAAGAAAGGATATATTTGTCGTTGTGCCTCAGTGGGTCACAGCTGAGAATACCAGATTCAGGACAAATTGCTGAGAAATAGGGCAGACTCACCCCAGACTGGTGGTTATTTTATCATTAGATTATACCAAGACAATAACAAAAGCAAACGTCTGTCTCACCACACTGGTTAACAAGAAGTCAAACATGCAGTCTCCTTAGGCACTAGACTTTATGATGAGTGGTTACTGAAAACCAATTTCATCAAACAAAGAGTTCTTCTGATCTCAAGAGATCAGGCACATAGCCAGGTCAATATATAACTCAGATCTCCCCCAATAATCACGCTGCTGCCAATCCTTTAGAAACTAACATCTAAAGATTTATTAATAAAGAAAAGAAGTAGAGTTAAAATGGTTAATAGATCATCTATGCACAATAATGGCAATGTTCTTGTATCAGGTTTGTAGCAGTGATGTTAGAAATTGCTGGCTTGCAAAGTCCCTGGTAACTTCCAAAATACTGGAAGTGCCTCAGTCTATAGTCCAGGGTTTCTCAAACTTAATTGTACCATATCAGGGGGTGTACCATGACCCCCTTCTGACAACAAAAATTATTACACAACCCCAGGGTGAGGGACTGAAGCCTGAGTCCAGCTGCTCTGGGTGGCTGGGCCAAAGCCTGAGCCCCACCATCCTGGGGGTCCTGTAACCTGAGCCCCACCACCCAGGGCTGAAGCCCTTGGGCTTTGGCTTCAGCCCTGAGCGGTTAGGCTTGGGCTTCAGCTTCAGTCCTGTGTGGTGGGGCTTGGGCTTTGGCCCCGAGGACTTTGGGGTCCTGACTCACAGTTTGAGCACCTCTGCTATAGTCAATATGCTACTTTTAGTTGTAAATCCACAGTCCAGAGAATCAGAGCAGGAAAGAGACAACATGGAGATGTTTCAAGGGTCTTTTATATCCTCTGCTATGTGTTTGGAATTTTATTGTCCCAAGGAAAGCTCACAGCACGGTTTGTGGATATTTACTGGCACAAGATGGAGTCTAGGGTCACATGAGCATGTCACATGCCCTACATGACTTGCTGATTCACAGGGGCAACCATTGGCCATATCCCTACTAAGGCATCCATAAGAATACTTAACTGGGAAGAATGAGTTTCTTCTATGGCCCACAAGTGTCCTTAATGGGCAATCAAATTTGAAAAGTCCATTCACAATGTGCTGGCTAGACTGGGTGTAAAGTACCTTGTTGCTGCTACCCCAGGTAATATAGGTATATAGCCAATATAAATAACTTCAGATACAAAAATTCTCTCATCAGCCTAGAACTGGTGAAACTCCACTAGTGCTAGCAATGGCGGCAATGTTATTTTAGGCCAGGCTTTGGAGTCTTCACCACTGTCTTCTAACCTTTTTCAGAGCAGGGGTAGATGACACTTTCACCTGGGGAAAATAGACATTTCTGAATATCAAAGACTAGATTAGGTTGTAGCAGAAAGATTACTGTTAGTAGGATATGTGATTAATTCATGCCAAGTCCAGGAGAAGGTGCAATCTTTCGTAAAGACATGGTAGACTGGATGAGTTGATGCAGGGTGTTTGTTATAATTCATGATGTCACAGTACTTAGAGGCCCCCTCTCCCTTGTGCAATGCATTGTAAACACACAACAAAAAGATGGTCTTTGACCCAAAGAGTTTACAACCTAGGGGTGAAGGTGAAATATAAATAATCCTTGGCTCTTATACCGCATTTATATAGGAGATAAGCATCATTACCACCATTTTACAGATGGGGAAACTGAAGCACAGAGGGGTGAAGTGACTTGCCCAAGGTCATACAGCAGGCCACTGGCCAAGCTGAAAGTACTAACCAGATCTCCTGAGTCTTTGTCTAATGGTCTATCCATTATGCTACAATGCCTCCACATTGGGGAGGTAAGAATGAGGAGATTGGAGGCTAATGGTTTGACTAGCTGTGAACATGGAACTTGAAGTTGTTGAGGTTATGGATCAGGGTGCTAAACTGTCAGGGGAGGAAGACAGAAAGCAAAGTGCCAAAATAAGAAAGAAAGAAAGATGGGAGGGGCTGGGGAAGATAATGGAAAAGTTCTGTGTAAGTGGCCAAGCACTGGTAGCCATCCCACTCTTGCTGAAGAGCTAGCATGACTGGATCCAATAAATTTGTGGTCCCCTATCTCAAAGGCCCAAGATCCAGCATGTAAACTACAGCACACTCCTATGACATGACCAGGGGGCCCAGGTGTGGTGGTTAGTCCTAAAGGGATGGAGGAGGCTAATAGATAACATGTCCCAAACTGGTATTTATGGAAGAAATCAAGGGAGGCAATGGATAGAAGTTTCCTGTTAAAAAGGACAATGAGTGTGTGATACATGCCAGCCACAGGTGCAATAGAAGAAGATATGTCAAGTTTGGTGCCCACAATACTCTTAGCATTCAGCACTAAACCCATGAGCAGTGACCATCACACAGAAGGAAGGAATCCATGATCTTGGTGTTTGTTCCTTAAAGATGCAATTTAGATAACACTGGTGCTGGTGACAGTGTTACTGGTACTGGAGAATGTTGCTGTTTACAAACATTTAATTCAGAAATATTGTTTCTTTGTCCTAACCTTTTTGGCTACATTTGCCATGTCTGAATTCTGTCACATCTCTCTGCCTCAGCAATATGGAACCATGAGGCTATTTTATATCCTACCCTCTCTTTTGAGAAACATCTAAATTATGTGGTTAGAATATCCTTCTACCACTTAGATGACATTGTTACGTCAGGGGCATTTTTGTTTCACTTAGACCTCAAGCTGTTTTTTCCAGGCTTCTGTTATCTTAGTACTGTATGATTATGGCTCTTCTTGCTTGTTTGTACAATAACATTTTGCATAAAATAGAACTGGTTATCTGAATGCCCAAACAGGGTATGCACAGCAATGTAAACATAACTGATTACCACATCCTTCTCCTGCACAATGGAGTGAGTTGCAGGAGAAAGCCCGCTTGGTGGATGATAAGAGCTGTGCAGCTTTTACCGTACAAAACATGTATTGAAGGAGGCAGAGACCTTTGCTTTAAAAATGAAGAAACAAATCACTCACTGCAGTGTGCCTGCATGAAGTGACTTTTTCTAAGGCTCACAATTCTGTCAAATGAAAACCAATTTTCACCATAGCAGTCAACAACACTCAACTCTCTGCCTCCAGTAGCTTAAACACTAAAGTGATTGAAAGAAAATATTGCAAGAATACTTTTATAATAGGGAAATATGTATTTTCCACTCTCTTCATACTCATAAGAGATTATAAAAAGAAAAGGAGGACTTGTGGCACCTTAGAGACTAACAAATTTATTTGAGCATAAGCTTTCGTGAGCTACAGCTCCCTTCATCGGATGCACGCAGCGGAAAATACAGTGGGGAGATTTTATATACACAGAGAACATGAAACAATGGGTGTTACCAGACACACTGTAATGAGAGCGATCAGGTAAGGTGAGCTATAGTTTCACTTCCAATTTTTAAAATAAAAATAATCTTTGTGTGAAGACAACATGCACCATGGTTTAGAACTGGCATACTTGCATATCCTTAACCATCACTGTGTAAGCGTCAGCAATGGATCTGACTCAAAAGCTAACAAAAGTCAATGGAAGTCTTTCCATTGACTTCAGTGGGATCTAAAATCAGGCCTAATCTTGTAAAAGACACAGAACATGGATGCTGAAGGCCCAAAGAGCTCACAATTTGGAAGGTTTTGCTAGCATTTGAGCTGCAATATTATTTATTATAGTTATAAACTACAAATATGTTATGCACATATATTTCTCCTTGTCTTTGTTTTACAGGATGGTCAAATTCTTTTAACTTAGTGAGGTGAAGGAGGAAAGAGTCAGTGAAATGGTCAAATTACACAAGACACAATTCCCCATATTACAAGCTGAGATATAAATAAAAGATACCAAGCATAGCTCAGATGATTTTACATCATAGCATTCTGTGCTATTCTTCATAAATTCACAGCTCCTATGCTATTCTTCCTGTGGGTAAATCAACTTTTGGAGGGGGTACCAAATTAACTCTAATTCTCTTACTTAATATCTTTAGATGGTTGAACTGCTCTTTTTAAAACTGGGTTTATAATGTTTTGAATTACAGTGTATGGAGGCATTTATATCCATACATTCTATGAAAATGCTGGCATTCAAAGGGTTAAAAAGGTATGAAAAATATGAAGAATACAAACCAACCAGGATTAGAGCTCAGAAACTGAAAAACAAGTTACCCACTAGGTTACTGTCCATGGAAATGTATAGCTATTACACTATCTACAGGAAGGCTACCCTGTTGTCCCTTTAATGCATTAAAAACAATGTGAATTAAAGAAACAAACAAAAAAAGACCTAGAGTAGAAGGGGGATAGAGTTCAAAGAAAGTGCATTTCCCACATCAAAATCTATTGCACATTCATGGATACAGCCATGGAAACCAGATCTCATTTACTGCATGATTTGCTTTTTTTACTAACAAAATGAGACTATTTTTTCCACCTTTTTGTCTGTACATGTCTCCACTACTAAGATGCTATAGTGCAGCTTACATATTTTAGAACAGGAAGGGGCTAAAATACCTAGATTCCAGAATTATACTAGCCCCATGCTACAACTCTTAATTCTGCAGTAAATAGAAAAAAGGAGACAGGCTAATGACAGGATTATCCAGATACAGGGAAAACATGTTTGAGCTGGAGGGAGCCTCGGAAGCTAGGTGTTGGCCTATAGAACCAACCACTCTTCATCTTGGCCACTTAACTTCTCTAAGCCTCGGTTTCCCCATCTGTTTATTTCAGATTCCAAAAATGACAATGTGCTTATCCAATAGTCCTCGGCACCTCTAAGTCACTTTAAATGTTACATACACAAATTTAAATATAGAAAGTCGATCCAGCCTACTCAATCCCATAACAAAATCCAGACCATCTACAAATAAGAGTAGTTAAACTGAAAAGACCTGGGTTCAATTCTGACTCAGCCACAGATTTCCTGTGCAACCTTGGGAGACTCATATAATCCACCTTGGTTCCCTATCTGTATAGTGGGGATATTATTTCCTTACCCTGCTGGAGTGCTGCAAACATAAATTCACTAATGTCTGTGAGATGATCAAATACTATGATGCTGATGGCCATGTAAATAGACAGATAAACAAACGAATAATTAATTCTGCCTCACATGTTTACCCAGTCTGTAAACTGTTTTGATGTCCATGGATGAGAAGTGCTCTTTATGTTCTGACTACATTATATATTTTGTCAAACTTGAATTGCTGAGCTTTCTTTTCTGCAGTTAAATTAGAATTAGGTGGTTTTTCACCAAGTCTGGAGTTAACATTGCATGAGTTGGTCATCTGACATTTGTAACAGCATTGTTTTCCTTGGCTCGGTCTAGCAGTGGCTTTAAGCACTGAATTCAACCTGCCTTTCATCTGGAGTCATGTTTGAATTAGGTTTGCCTTATGAGTGTCAGTGTGATTATCAGACCTGCCCTTTGAATGGGAGTGTCAATTGTGTTCTGTTTGTGCAACGAAAACATTAATATTGTGACAATGGGCCTATCCCATTCTCTACATATAAATCCATAATTCTCTATATAAATCCATGGTACGCCCAGGGCCGCATTAACCCATAGGCCAATAAGGCTATAGCCCTAGGCCCTCCTATTTTTAGGCCCTACTTTAAGCCCTAATTTTTAGGCCCTCACCCTTCTATTTTCAGGCATACTGTAGGGCCTCCATTCCATATTGAAGTAATAGCTGAGAAATGGTAGTCTGTCGGTGTTACATATTGCCACTATATCAATCCATGGTACGCCCACATCTTGAATACTGCATGCAGATGTAGTCACCGCATTGCAAAAAAGCTATATTGGAATTGGAAAAGGTTCAGAAAAGGGCAACAAAAATGATTAGGGGTATGGAATGGCTTCCACATGAGGAAAGATTAATAAGACTGAGACTTTTCAGCTTGGCAAAGAAACAACTGGGGCGGGGCGGGATATGATAGAGGTCTATAAAATCATGACTGGTGTGGACAAAGTATATAAGGAAGTGTTATTTACTACTTCTCATAACACAAGAACTAGGGGTCACCATATGAAATTAATAGGCAGCAGGTTTAAAACAACCAAAAGAAAGTATTTTTTCACACAACACACAGTCAGTCTGTGGAACTCTTTGCCAGAGGATGTTGTGAAGGCCAAGACTATAACAGGGTTAAAAAAACAAAAAACAAAACTAGATAAGTTCATGGAGGTCCATCAATGGTTATTAGCCAGAATGGGCAGGGATGGTGTTCCTAGCCTCTGTTTGCCAGAAGCTGGGAATGGGTGGCAGGGGATGGATCATTTGATGATTACCTGTTCTGTTCATTCCCTCTGGGGCATCTGGCATTGGCAACTTTTGGAAGACAGGATACTGGTCTAGATGGACCTTTGGTCTGACCCAGTATGACCGTTCTTATGTTCTACACGTGCCCATCTTTCAAGAAGAGTTGCTACTAACAGAGTCAGCTTGTTTCTCATTCTTGCTTCTCCTGGGGCTGACCATCGAGATCCTAGCTTTTTCATCAAGACTATCATAGAATCTATTGTCTCATCTGAAGAAGATTGTCTTGTCTTTTGTCTATGCGATTATCTTGTCTAATATATGAAATGGTAAAGTGTAAGTTAACTGGTTGAGTTCACTGGATGCTGAAGGCATGAATGTACCAGTAACTGAAGACTTGAGCTGAAGGATTCAGGAGCTTCTGATACTAAAGCTTTTGTGGTACAGGACAGATAAACAGAGCCGAGCTAAAGTGTGTAATAGATGTGGAAAAATTATGTCTCTTGTTTGGTTTTGTAATGAATATTTTATATGTAACACAGTGTGAGTAACAGTTTCGAAGTTGTTAGCAGAATTTGAACTCCGTTAAAGAGATTGTGAAACTACAGTGTACTGCTCATAGATAAGAGAAAATGGAACCACCCCAGTGGCCTTGTGATAATACTACAGTAATACATCTTGTTCTCCGCCCAGACCTCTTACTTCCTAGGTGTGCTGCAAAGGCACTGTGCCCCATGCTCTACTGACTTTCACCTTGTGGACTCAATTACACCTATACAAAATGAAATGCTGTGAAATGCTGCTGTTCTGACTTGCACTGGTGTTGCAGAGGTGTAAATGAGTACACAATGTACAAGGCAACAGAGAATCAGACCCATTTTGTTCAGCTGGTAGAGCTTGTGTGGAGTGCCTCATACCATTCTGGAGTGATACTCTGAGATGACTATAGTATGACATAGTGAGGCTTTGAAGCCATCTGCATCTCCTTAACCAAAAGATGTCTTCCAGGTAGATGTGAAAGAAGACTTGCCTAACAGGAGTGGCATATGAATGGGGAACTAGGTCTTGCATATAAAAAAGGTTATTTGGGGGTAGAAAAAAATGTTCCTTTAAAAAAAACATATTTCTGAGTTTTTCACTTTTCACTATGGCAACTAGATTTCTTAAAATCCCAAGATCTGGGGAAAAAATCGGGGATTGGTCCTGCTTTGAGCAAGGGGTTGGACTAGATGACTTCCTGAGGTCCCTCCCAGCCCTGATATTCTATGATTCTATGACCGCTGCCCTTCTTTTTTGCCAATAAATCATGGTAAATATACAGCTTTTTACAGAATTTTTTAAAATTGAAAGAAAAAATACAAGTATACAGAAAAGAAAAACATAACAAATTATACAAAAAAATCCCAGAGATAAATATAACTGAAGTGGTTGGGATTTTTCAAGACTATGATTTAAAATAACGTATAGGTTTCCATTCAGGTAACACTGGGAATATACACATGGGAATATATACATGTGCAAATACCTGTACCCACAGAGAACCCCATGGAAGTCTGCCACAGGACTGTGACCTTGGAAATGTTCAGGGCATTTCCTTTAAAACTGTTTTAGGATATCACAGGATAGTCTCATTCACTGACCTTGTGTAGCTCTAGGTCAGACTTTTTGAAATACAGTAACTACATTTGTTGATCCTTATCCTCCACCTCTGATGATGCTTACTGTGTTGATGGCATAATATTGGAATAATGCTCAGAAGGCAGAGTAATATCACAAGCAAGAGACTAAATTTAGATTTATTAATTTAGATTATTAATTCTCTGGCTTGTCTTTTTCATCTGTTGTATGTTTGTTTCTAACTCAGCCTTTTGTCTAATATTTATATTACTTGTGACCAATATAAATTCTAAAGTCTAAAATGCTAATTAAATTAAGTGAATATAAAAGCTTTCCATGGCATTTCCCCCCCCCCCCCCTTGCAATCAGGCTCTTTATTTTAAAAAAATCATTTCCTCCACAGTATTTATCCTGGTCTACACTGACTTCTAAAATGCATTCAGCATAGTGTCAGCTAATATGTTTGGTAGCTACCATGTTCATCATGGTACAATCTTGACTACGGTTGTCAAGAATCATGTTAGCTGACATGATGACAGAGGTCAGTTTAGAATAGTCTCCAATATAGAGCCTAGCAACACAATTCTTGAAAACCATGCACAGACATGGGGATGAATTGTAGCACAGAGAAGGCCTATGTGTGGGGAGGGTAGAAGGGGAAGATTAATAAAACAACTCCTGGGGTACTTTGCTATAGCAAATTACTCTACATTCTCCTCTGCACATACAATTGATGTGAATGACTGTGCCCCAGTGTTGGCAGGGCACTTGGTATGTGTGTGTATAAAGGGGTGGGTTTGAGGAGGAAGCAGGGTCCAGGAGACATGCAGCAGCTTCTGAGTTGCTCCCCATTCTGCAGGTGTTAATACTTCTATAGCAAAGCAGATCTTGTGGATGGCTGTGTTGTGTGGGCTGCTGGTGGCAGAAGGGGAAGAGTCTCTTGAATGCAGTTTTGGCTGGAGGCAGTCACTGATATTAATGGGCTTGTCTATGCTAAAGTAAAACTGTTTTTGTAATCAGTATATGATGCTCTGATCTGACTGGGTTACCCCAAACACTGTGGAGGTGTGTCCAGGCAGCCGCTTTTCTTTCAAAACCCAATTTGTGTGTTAACCATGTTTGTGTGTCTACAGCATGTGCCATGACAGCAGACTCAGTGCAGTTCTTCCACACAAGGGGCTTGTGCACTCCAGGGGTACTTCTCCAGTGCAAAAGTTAGCTTGAATTAGGCTAGCTTGAACTCCAGCCTACTATCTTGAGTGACAGAAACCACCCTGTGAAACAACACTTGAGCTATACAGAGTGATTGAATTAGCAGCACAGAACCACTGGATTAGCAATGTGTTGCTGTGACTTGAGCTACTGCATCACTGTAATATAGTGAGTTTCAACCTCCCTGCCCAGAGGCTGCTCTGGGGCATAGGCAAGGTAGGCAGCTGCTTAGGGAGGCAGATTTCTGAGGGCTACACATGCTGGGACCTCCCTATTTCCTTCCACTGGTGGTGGCAGGGGATAAGGATAGTGGGGCTACTTGGGATGGGATGGCCACCAGCTGGGGCTCAAAGGAGCAGAAAGTGGCCCCCAACTGAGGTGCTAGGGAAGTGCTCCTGTGTGCTCCTCACACCTCAGCCACTCCCTGCCGGCACACAAGTGAGAGCGTGGCTGAGGCACTGAGCAGCTAGGCGCTACTGTTGCTTCAGCTCCATGTTGGCACCCAGCCCACATCTCTGACTCCATGCCTGGCACTATGGGCCCTGCCCTGGACTTGCCCTGTGCTATGGACCTGACAGGAAGGGGCTCATCCAGAAAGACATAGGGGCAGAGTGGGAGCCAGGTGGGGGTTGCTAGGGGCTGGTTCAGGGATGTGGCATCCTGGGGGCCAGATGGTGTGTGGGGGCTGAGCTGGGGGAGTGAACAGCATTGTAGTGTGTGAAGGCTGGGGTGTGTTTGAGCTGAGTGGCTCCAGGGGAAGAGTGGCTGGGGGTGGGAGGGCCCCAGTCCTGGGGGTGGAGGATAAGGAGGGGGGGGCAGAGGGTGCCTGTTGCAAACTTCTAAAGGGGTAGGAAGAGGGCAGCAAACTGAAGTTTTGTCTGGGGTGGTGGATAGGCTTGAGGAGCCTCTGTCCTGGAAACCGGCCCCCTTCCCCACTGGGCCTGCTGTCTGGAGCTTAAAGCACCCTTTAACTCGAACTACAGACTTTCGTGTGTGGATGGGAGTCAAGTTAGGCGCAACGTTTGCCTCCTCCACCCCCACATGCCGCCCTGCCCCCACCGCGCCCCACTGCTCTCCCTGCTCCGGCATGGCCAGAGGGCTCTGGAAGCGCTGGGTGAGGGGCCCCGCTCCGCGCAGCAGCGCCCGCGTCCAGGGGACTCCGGGCACCGGGCTCCCTCTCCCTGCTGGGCCGGGCACACAGGCGGGGAGAGACGCAGGGCGCCCTCGCCGCGACGGGGCGGGGACTGACTGCCCGGGCGGTGCAGCCCCCGTCCCTCCTCCCCGGCGTGTGTGCATGCTGGGCGGGGAGGCGGCTTCCCCCGGCCAGGCCAGGGGCGGCTCAGATTCAAGGAGGAGACAGAGCCGAGAGCTGCCGGAAACGTCTAAGCGGCAGCCGCGCGAGCCCCGGGGAGCCCGTAATGCCCTGGAGGAAGAATGTGAGCAGCTGACAGCAACTCAGGAGCGCTGCTGTACCCGCCGCCTGCTTTGCTGCGGGGCCGGGCCAGACTCAAGGGGGCCGGCTCGTGAGAGAAGCAGACTTCCCCTGGGAGGGGAGGGGGGACGCGCTCTCCTGCAAGTTCCCCTCTACTCCCCCCAAACCCCCGCTGCTGCTCTCTGCTCAGCCTCGCCTGGCCCCCCTTGGCAGCGGGGCTGGTGCTGCTGCTGCCATGGGGCTGCCCACTCTGGAGTTCAGCGATTCCTACTTGGACAGCCCGGATTTCAGAGAGCGGCTGCAGTGTCACGAGATTGAGCTGGAGAGGACCAACAAGTTCATCAAGGAGCTGATCAAGGACGGCAGCCTGCTCATCGGGGCCTTCAGGAGTGAGTAGGGGGTTGGAAGCGGGACAGGGCATATCTGAGGCGGGGGGATTTAGGGAGAGGAGGGTGTGGGAGAAAGAGGCTTCTTTTGTTTGAATGGATGTAGGGAAAGGGCTCCCCTGCTGGCAGCCAAAACACAAAGTTTGCTAAAGTTTTTGTCCCCCACCTCCTTCAGGGAGATGGATCAAAGCGTGGGGGTGAGACCTTCAGTCTTGACTTGCATGTCTTTTTTTCTTGTCTTTTTGCATACCTGGTGTGTTTCTGAAGAGACCCCAGCGTTCAGCTGTGTGTGTTTTAGGAGCGGGTGGTAATTGTGCCTGGTCTAAGACCCAACTCATTCCTGATAAATTCAAGTGCTTTAAGAACACAGTGACACTTTAGATAACAATATGATTCCTTGATAATCAAAGCTGCATCTGTGTGCCCATGTAGTATGTATTTTCACATGTGTGCAGCAGTTAAAACATACATGGTAAGGCTGCCATGAGGGAAATCTTCCCAGCAAGTGAGGGGAATAAGTCCCACATGGATTTGTGGGGATCAAAATTCAGATAGAGAATGTCATTATAAACTCACACCTATCACACTTTCTCAGTAATTGCATTCGTCAGTAGCGAACTGGTATCCTGAAGTGGTGGTTCTAAACAGTGATGGAAAAATTATATGTTAAATGGCCAAAGCAACAAATTGAATTTCTAATGACTTTGAGTGTGAGAGAGTATTTGTAACTTTTCTGGTTTTCTTGTATATTTTTAATGGATGTTTGTTTTTTAAATATAAGCTGTATAGCTTTTTGACTTCAAAGTATCTATGCTTAAGAAGATAGTGACGGAAGGAGTAAACTAAATAGCTTAATGTTTCACTTTCCTTGAAGTTCCGGGTACTTTCATTGAATGGTGAAGGGGGCTCTTAATGTGTTCTGGGAAATGGGTTTCTTGTTTGAGTTGAGTCTGAAGAATGTAGAGCAAACATTAAAGGTTATTTCTGGTGTTACTGCTTCCATTTTGCACCTTGTTCCCCCTCTAGCCATTGTCATCCACTTCTCATCATTTAGTCAGACTGGATGATCCCTTTTGCCTGTTGATCAGATATATTTGGTCAGAGCTATTGCTTGACCAGAGGAGTTGATGACATACAGTTTCTCATGCAACATTTAACAACCAAAGGAAAAAGCAAATCTCCACCATAATGTGCTACATCTTCACATACATTTTTCTCAGAATGATTATTTAATACTTATAAAAGTGAGCGTTTGCAGTATCACTGAGCCTGGCAAGCTGTGAGCAGATGTTACAACAAGCTTCCTACACATCTGTACTAGTAAATCTCACTGTTTCTTGTGCTCTGACATTTGCCTTGTTGCTCAGAACAGGATTTGAACTTGCAAATATTATAGGTGGGCAACAGTGTTATTGACAATTTCCACTTCTCATTATAGGTATAATATAGGTAAGGTATTTGTATTTATATAAATAAACAATCGGAGGCTTTGGTGATATGTACATATAAACCTAAATACATTTGCACACATCTACTCTCGGGATTAGCTTGGGTCTAAGCACTTAGTTTTATGCAAGTACATACTGAATTAAATTTTCAGACTCTCAGATCTTTGTTTATGTAGAAAATGTGCAGGTATATATAAGAACATAAGAATAGCCATACTGGGTCAGACCAAAGGTCCATCTAGTCCAGTATCCTATCTTCCAACAGTGGCCAAATCCAGGTGCCCCAGAGAGAATGAACAGAGCACGTAATCATCAAGTGATCCATCCCCTGTCGCCCATTCCCAGCTTCTGGCTAATAGCCTTTGATGGACCTATCCTCCATGAATTTATCTAGTTCTTTTTTGAACCCTGTTAGTCTTGGCCTTCACAACATCCTCTGGCAAGGAGTTCCACAGGTTGATTGTTCGCTCTGTGAAAAAATACTTCCTTTTGTTTGTTTTAAACCTGCTGCCTATTAATTTCATTTGGTGCCCCTAGTTCTTGTGTTATGAGAAGGAGGAAATAACACTTCCTTATTGACTTTCTTCACACCAATCACGGTATTATAAACCTCTATCATATCCCCCCTTAGCCGTCTCTTTTCCAAGCCGAAAAGCCCCAATCTTATTACAGGTTTCAGAGTAGCAGCCGTGTTAGTCTGTATCCGCAAAAAGAAAAGGAGGATTTGTGGCATCTTAGAGACTAGCTAATTTGCTAGTCTCTAAGGTGCCATAAGTCCTCCTTTTCTTTTTGCCAATCTTATTAATCGCTCCTTACATGAAAGCTGTTCCATGCCCCTAATAATTTTTGTTGTCCTTTTCTGAACCTTTTTCAGTTCCAATATATCTCTTTTGAGATGGGGTGACCACATCTGCATGCAGTATGCAAGATGTGGGCATACCATGGATTTACAATATAGCCAGGAACTTTGATGCTACGGATTAGCTAAAGCTTGTTTAGTTAGTTTGATTTTAGATTTGGTCTGTGTTTAGAACAGGAGATTTCAAAGAAATCACCAGTCATAAACTTCAAATACTCGTAAACTAAGAGAGAGAAAAAGTTGTGTTTCTTCTTGCAAGCATGTAAGGTTTTTTTTCTTTTCTCTCTATATGGGTTTGACACAACTATATAGATGAAAGGTTTCAGAGTAACAGCCGTGTTAGTCTGTATTCGCAAAAAGAAAAGGAGTACTTGTGGCACCTTAGAGACTAATCAATTTATTTGAGCATGAGCTTTCGTGAGCTACAGCTCACTTCATCGGATGCATACGTCGGATGCATTTCCACGGTATGCATCCGATGAAGTGAGCTGTAGCTCACGAAAGCTTATGCTCAAATAAATTGGTTAGTCTCTAAGGTGCCACAAGTACTCCTTTTCTTTATATAGATAGCTGGCAAAACCAAACTGGCCCTGAGCCTGTACAACTTTTCTTATCAGTGGGTGCTTAGTGCTTTTCTGAGCCAGATTAATTTGTGTTCACATCTGGAATTGAACTAAATAAAATATGAGCAAGAAATTTCTTCTTAACTGGTAACCTAAAGAAGGTAGAGGTGGAGGTGAGTGTGTGTGGGTAGTGTTATTTGGATGCACTAATTTAGGTCCCAATCTTGCAAACACTTATACACCTCCACCCCGATATAACGCTGTGCTCGGGAGCCAAAAAATCTTACCGCGTTATAGATAAAACCGCATTATATTTTGAACTTGCTTTGATTCACCGGAGTTCACAGCCCTGCCCCCCCTCCCGGTGTGCTGCTTTACCGTGTTATATCTGAATTCGTGTTATATCGGGTCGCGTTATATCGGGATAGAGGTGTATGTGTTAAACTTCAGACATGTGAGTAATCCCATTGAGTTCAGTGCTTGCAGGATTGATACCTTAATCTCAACCACTTTCCCATTCTCTGGGCAAAAAAACCCAGTTCTATGATGATTAAAATGATTTGTTCTACAAGTCTTATTTAGCTTAAGAGCCTTACGGAAGAATTTCCTTCGTTTGACATCACTCATTTTATTGTACATACGCTATTCTGAAGTGCTCGTTGCTGTAGTACTGCTGAGTCCTCCAAAGCTGAGATCTTTTATTTTCTAGAAAGAACTACCACTCTCCTCCCAGCTCTGTTCAAACAGCTTTCTGTTAGCGGCCAGATACAGAGATTTGACTCCAGGAGAGTAATGCCAGGGTACTTTATAACAAGATGACTTTGGAAGTGTCTGTGTTTATCACTGACTATGGGGAAAAATGAAAAATTTGTTTTCGTACCCACGGGTGGATTTTGGTATAAAGGAGGACTGCAAAAACACCATCACTTCTCTGGCAAGTAACAGCAGTTTACAAGAACTAAAGTTCTCATGGAGAAGCAATATTTGTTAGAGGTCTTTTGGCTTGTGTATATGCTTTACCTATTCTGTTTTAGCTTTTAAAATCAATGCAGTGTTATAGCAAGGCTGTTTTGTTTGAGTTGAAAAATCTAATCAAACACCTGAGTAAATAATTAATGTAATGACGGACTCTTGCGTTTCAGTCTTCAAGCCTTAACAGTCTGTTATGCAATCTTGGAAAACTACTGTTTTCATTTACTCTGTCCCACGTTTCTTTGATGAACTAGTATTAATATTCTCTGATATATAGATGCCCTCTCAGAAATTGCTTACAAGTAGAGCTTTATGAAACTCAGAAACTTTGGATTTCAGGAGTTTCAGTGAGTGTTGATGTACCTCTTTTGCGTTTTGTTTAAAACTTTTAAAAGGAATTTGATTGCATATGGGTCTTCATGTTGTCTTGCTGTTGTTTAAGGGGGTCCTTTCTGGGAAGGGAAAAACTGAGCACCTGATGCACGGCCGACTGAAGTCTATGAGAATCTTTCCATAGACTTCAAAGGGTTTTGGAGTAGGTCCTTCCATAATAAATATGTAGGAGAAACAGTGAAACTGGCTCTACTTAAATTGAAAAGATGGAGAGAAATATTTCTTTTTCTAACTTTACAGTTATCTAAATCCTAGGTGTTACTTGTAACGCTAGAGTAGATATACAATTTTCAGATGGAAATAAAAGTTGATAAGTCCTTTCCCATGGTTAAAGTGGCGTGTAATGAAAACTTGTCAGGATAAATTGTAAAAACATAATTTTAAAACTCTCTGGCAGCATGCCCTGTATGTTGGTAAAGGTGGGATGAATGAGTTTAGTATTTAATGCAGGGGTGGGCAAACTATGGCCTGGGGCTGCATCCAGCCCTTCAGACATTTTAATCTGGCCCCCACTCCGGTGCTCCAGTCGGAGAGTGGGGTCGGGGGCTTGCCCTGCTCAGTGTGTACCGTTGCTCTGCATGGCTCCCGGAAACACTGGCATGTCCCCACTCCGACTCCTACATATAGGGGCAGCCAAGGGGTCGGCACGCTGCCCCTGCCCCTAGCACCGCCCCCACAACTTCCGTTGGTCAGGAACCACGGCCAATGGGAGATGCAGGGGCGGTGCCTGCAGACGGGGCAGCGGCAGAGCTGCCTGGCGGCGCCTTTGCATAGGAGCTGGAAGGGGGACATGCTGCTGTTTCTGGGAGGTGCATGAGGTAAGCACCACCCGGAGCCTGAACCCCTGCCCCCTTCTCTGATCCCCTTCCTGCCCTCCAAACTCCTTGGTCCCAGCCTGGAGCACCCTCCTGCTTCCCAAACCCTAATCCCCAGCCCCACCCCAGAGCCCACACCCCTAGACAGAGCCCTCCGCCCCCACACCCCTACCTCCTGCCCCAGCTCGGAGCCCCCTCTCGCACACTGAACTCCTCATTTCTGGACCCACCACAGAGCCTGCACCCCATCCTCCATCCCAACCTCCAATTTTGTGAGCATTCATGGCCCGCCATACAATTTCCATACCCAGATGTGGCCTTCGGGCCAAAAAGTTTGCCCACCCCTGATTTAATGGATGTTTTGTCTAATCATGGAGTATTCTGAAGCTGACTCAAGTTCATATATTTCTTATTACGACCACCAACACTGCTGTGTTCTCTGTCATTCCTAAAAGTGCTGATTTTCAAAGTAATGCATAGGTCCCTAATACTATAGTATATGACATGCCGGCTGAGTTCCGTGAGGTCATTCTAGACAATCTGCTAGAGTGGTATTACCTGGATTGATGTCAGATCATTAGCAATTTCCCCAGCTCACTTGCCATATTCCATATTGCCTACAGGTAAGCTAGGCTTTTTGAGGCTATCCTCAAGTAGCCTATAGTTTCTGGTGAGCTCAGCTCAGTTTGGTGGTGGCTTGCATACTAGAACATTGCATTTTTTTAGCCCTCAAGCTGATTTCAGCCTGTCTTACAGTCTGTATTTGTGGCTTCAGTATAATGGGATACTTCACTTTGTCATTATCATAGCGTTATCATAACCTAGTGATGCAGCTCATTTTGTTCCCTTTTTAAGGGTTCACTTTATCTATATGCACATAATGACCATTTCTATTGTCAAGAGAATAGACTCCCTGGAAAGGTACCTTTCCAAACATTTAACTTTGGTATATTGACAATAAAGATAAAGTAGGCTCATGCACTGTTCTGTGTTCTTTGATAGAGGGTTACTTTACCCTTGACTTTCCTCTAACTTGTGAATTGAAGTAACATTCATTTATCTTGTAATTTTAGTGTGGAAAAACCACTCTGTTTCTGGTCCAACTGAACTTGTTGATAAATACCATAGCCAGATACAAGTTCATAAACTATTTAATCTGATATGTTCCCGAGGCAACAGTTCAGCAAAGCCTTTAAAATCATGCTTAACCTTTAAGTGCTTTCCTTAAGTTAAGTGTTTTTCTAAATAAAGGTGGACCACTGAACTGGGTCTTAAATCTTTCTTTCTCATTAATTATGTCTTGTTTTCCCCCTCCATAGAACATTAGGGTTGGAAGAGACCTCAGGAGGTCATCTAGTCCAACCCCCTGCTCAAAGCAGGACCAACAGCAACTAAATCATCCCAGCTAGAGCTTTGTCAAGCAGAGCCTTAAAAGCCTCTAAGAATGGAGAACCTATCATCAAGTGATCCATCCCCTGTCGCCCATTCCCAGCTTCTGGCAAACAGAGGCTAGGGACACCATCCCTGCCCATCCTGGCTAATAGTCATTGATGGACCTATCCTCCATGAATTTATCTAGTGCTTTTTTGAACCCTGTTAGTCTTGGCCTTCACAACATCCTAGTGCTTTTTTGAACCCTGTTAGTCTTGGCCTTCACAACATCCTCTGGCAAGGAGTTCCACAGGTTAATTGTTCATTGTGTGAAAAAATACTTAATTTTTTTTTTGTTTTAAACCTGCTGCCTATTAATTTCATTTGGTGGCTCCTAGTTCTTGTGTTATGAGAAGGAGGAAATAACACTTCCTTATTGACTTTCTCCACACCAGTCATGATTTTATAAACCTCTATCATATCCCCACCTTAGTCATCTCTTTTCGAAGCTGAGAAGTCCCAGTCTTATTAATCTCTCCTCATACAGAAGTCGTTCCATACCCCTAATAGTTTTTGTTGCCCTTTTCTGAACCTTTTCCAATTCCAGTATATCTTTTTTGAGATAGGGCAACCACATCTGCATGCAGTATTCAAGATGTGGGTGTACCATGGATTTATATAGCTGCAATATGATATTTTCTGTTTTATTATCTATCCCTTTCTTAATGATTCCCAACATTCTGTTTGCTTTTTGGACAGCCGCTGCACATTGAGTGGATGTTTTCAGAGAACAATCCACAAAGACTCCAAGATCTCTTTCTTGAGATTCTACCACCACCCTAGGTAACTTCATCATCCTTCTAGTGAAATAGCTTTTCCTAATATCCAACCTAGACCTCCCCCACTGCAACTTGAGACCATTGCGCCTTGTTCTGTCATCTTCCACCACTGAGAACAGCCTAGCGCCATCCTCTTTGGAACCCCCCTTCAGGTAGTTGAGGGCTGCTATCAAATCCCCTCTCACTCGTCTCTTCTGCAGACTGAATAAGCCCAGTTCCCTCAGCTTCTCCTCGTAAGTCATGTGCCCCAGCCCCCTAATCATTTTCGTTGTCCTCCGCTAGACTCTCTCCAATTTGTCCACATCCTTTCTGTAGCGGGGAGGCACCAAACTGGATGCAACACCAGTGATGAATAGAGGGGAATAATCACTTCCCTCGATCTGCTGGCAGTGCTCCTACTAATGCATCCCAATATGCTGTTAGCCTTCTTGGCAACAAGGGCACGCCGTTGACTCATATCCAGCTTCTCGTCCATGGTAATTCCCAGGTCTTTTTATGCAGAACTGCCGCTTAGCCTGTTGGTCTCCAGCCTGTAGCAGTGCATGGGATTCTTCCATCCTAAGTGCAGGACTCTGCATTTGTCTTTTTTGAACCTCGTCAGATTTATTTTTAGCCCAATCCTCCAATTTTTCTAGGTTACTCTGTACCCTATCCCTACCCTCCAGCATATCTACCTCTCCCCCAAGCTTAGTGTCATCTGCGAATTTGTTGAGGGTGCAATCCATCCAATCGTCCAGATCATTAATGAAGATGTTGAACAAAACTGGCCCCAGGACCGACTCCTGGGGCACTCTGCTTGATACCGGCTGCCAACTAGACATCGAGCCGTTGATCACTACCCATTGAGCCTGACGATCTAGCCAGCTTTCTATCCACCTTGTAGTCCATTCATCCAATCCATACTTTTTTTTTTACTTGCTGGCAAGAATACTGTGGGAGACCATATGAAAAGCTTCTCTTTGTTCGCAGCATACTTCTTAATTTCTTTCCTTAATTATTGATTGTATGGTGAAATAAATAAGGAACTCACACACAATATTTCTCTACACAGCTCTTTTCAGTAAGTTGGTCAATATACTGTCTACTCAATTCTTAATACAGTAAAGCATTTCAAGAGATAAATTGCATGGAAGGTGCAATATAAGATTAAGTTGTTTAATGTTAATGTCTGTTACTGGCCTACTGTTATGGCAAGTTGATAAAAATTGAATTAAAAATACACACAACTAATACACGTACAGCACAAGTAATTGAATGGCTTCTTGCGCGGTAAACTCTTCCGTTCCCACACCTTTCTCTAGTGGCCGCTCCACCTGTCTCATGCCTTGATTAACCTAGCTGCAAGTTCATGCAGACAGAGTGTTAGGGCTACATTCGACTTGTTTTGAGTGTGTGTAGATTTCCAGCTGACTTGAATGAAGTTTCACCTGCTTAAACAATGTCTGAATTTGTTCCTGTAGTACAGTATAAATAGGGCCCTACCAAAGTCACAGTCCATTTTGCTCAATTTCATGGTCATAGGATTTTAAAAATTGTAAATTTCATGTTTTCAGCTATTTAAATCTGAAACTTCACAGTGTTGTAATTGTAGGGATGCTGACCCAAAAAGGAGTTGTGAGGGGGAGGGTTGCAAGGTGACTGTAGCGGCGTGGGTTGCGGTACGGCTACTCTAACTTCTGCTCAGTGGCATCAGATCCGCCTTCAGAGCTGGGCAGCTGGAGAGCGGCGGCTGCTGGCCGGGAGCCCAGCCTTGAAGGCGGAGCTGCCACCAGCAGCAGCGTAGAAATAAGGATGGCCTGGTATGGTATTGGCACCCTTACTTCTGTGCTGCTGCCTGCCCAGCTGGGCCCTCGGTAAGCAGCCGCTACTCTCCGTCTGCCCAGCTCTGAAGGCAGCAGCTCAGAAGTAAGGGTGGCAATACTGCGACCCCACCTAAAATAACGTTATGACCTCCCCAATCCCTTTTGGGTCAGGACCCCCAATTTGAGAAATGCTGGTCTACCCTGTGAAATCTGTGTAGTGTAGGATAAAAGCACACAAAAAACCAGATTTCACGGTCTGTGAAACTGTCCTGTCTTCCTATTAGAAGAATTAGTAGTCTTAATAAACAATCAGCCTTGAAAAAGCCATCAGTACTGTAATCTTCCTGACTTCGCCTTAAAAAGAAACTGGCCCATAAATGGAAATGCCAGCTCCTTCAGATGCATATTGTTTTTTTGTTTGACTGGAATTTTATATAGCTTACACCCACAAAGTCTCTGCCTCGAAACCCTTGTACAGTCCATGCCAAACAGCTAGCTATTTCCTTGTTGTACAAACTAATAATTAACCCCGGTGACGAACCCAGCTTTGCGTGTGAAAAGCTCATTGGGATTTCCAGGCTGAACAAAAGTTAAGCAAAAATATTACAAAATTGGAATTGACAATGTGGTCACTATATTCCCCTGGGAAACTTTTTTTGTAAAAGATTTATATTTTTCTACAGTTTTCCCATGTATAATGATATGTATACTGTGCCAGGAAATGTTTAAATATGTCTTCTAGATTCCAACTATAGCAGCAGTAAATGACGTCAGTAAATTACACTTACTGGCTTTTGGTAGCAGTCAGTCTTTTATTTTTACAATTTTAGTTCTTTTTAAGCAAATATTTCGTCGACTTGCACCTAATATTCTGTGGTAGAGTTATTACAGTGGTGATACACCAGATCTTTGCTGCGACTCATTTTAGTTTTGTTGTTGAAAGAGTCACATATGATTTCTGTTTGAGAGGAGATTTGAAAATAATATATATGGAAGTGTATACACAGCTTTCCTTAGGGAGTCTTATTTCATTAATTTATTTATAATGCAAAATTATGACTTGCTGTCTGCTAGTATAGCTATGAAAAAGCAGGGTCCAGAACATATGGCAACACACTCAGTTTCTGTGCTGGATTGATTTAAATCACAGTGATTTAAATAACTGATTTTAATTATGTTTTAAATCAGCAAGCAGAAAACCTTGATTTAAATAATTGATTTTTAATCTGGTTTTGCATTTACACTTTTTAGTTATTTTTTTCCAAAGAAAAGTTGATACCCATTGCTTGGTACCATTAAAACATGCTGATTTGCAACTAAATACAGCCTTTACACTAAATCTGGTGGTTTTTTGTTTGGTGCTATTGAGGAGGAGACACTATTTAAGCAGTTATACAGCTTAATTTATATTTGTTCAGATTCTTATTTTTTTACACCTTTTATTGTGTTAAAATATGGTGAATGATATGCTTTTTATTTACTAGATGATGATTAATTTTTTACTTGGGCTTTGCTCTGTATCGTTGAAAATTTAATTAAAAGTGCATAAAATATTTTATTTTTTATTAAACTATCTAAAGCAGGGATCTGCAACCTTTGGCACGCAGCCCATCAGGGAAAGCCGCTGGCGGGCTGGGACGGTTTGTTTACCTGCAATGTCCGCAGGTTTGGCAATCGTAGCTCCCACCAGCTGCAGGTTGCCATTCCAGGCCAATGGGGGCTGCGGGAAGCTGCGCAGGCCGAGGGATGTGCTGACAAGTCTGTAGTTCCCTGGATTCTCCTTCTTCCTTTTTTTAAAGATGAGCACTATGTTTGCCTTTTTCCAATCATCTGGGACCTCCCCTGATCTCTACGAGTTTTCAAAGATAATGGCCAGTGGCTCTGCAATCACATTAGCCAATTCCTTTAGCATCGTCAGATGCATTGCGTCCAGCCCCATGGATGTGTGTATATCCAGCTTTTCTAAATAGACCTTAACTTGTTCTTTCACCACTGGGGGCTGCTCACCTCTTCCCCATACTGTGCTGCCCAGTGCAGCAGTCTGGGAGCTGACCTTGTCTGTGAAGACCGAGGCAAACAAAGCACTGAGTACTTCAGCTTTTTCCACATCATCAGTCAATAGGTTGCTTCCCCCATTCAGTAAGGGTCCCACACTTTCCCTGACCACCTTCTTGTTGCTAACATACTTGTAGAAACCTTTCTTTTTACCCTTCACATCCCTTGCTAACTGCAACTCCAGTTGTGCTTTGGCCTTCCTGATTACACCCCTACATGCTCGAGCAATATTTTTATACTTCTCCCTAGTCATCTGTCCAAGTTTCCACTTCTTGTAAGCTTCCATTTTGTGTTTAAGCTCACCAAAGATTTCTCTGTTAAGCCAAGCTGGTCGCCTGCTATATTTGCTATTCTTTCTGCATATCGGGATGGGTCACCTGGTGCAGGACTTCATCTTGGGATGTCAGTATTTTTCCACTGACTGGCCTGGGAACCAAGCTTTGAAACAAAGGGTTTCCGCCATATGCAAAAGCTATATAAGGCAGGGGAGTGACGTCATCGTGATTCTTCAGTGACTCCGCACCAAGAAGACTCCTGGAAACACCTGAGGAACAAAGACTGAACTGGGGGAAGTGCTGGACCCAGGCTAAAAGGATTTTTAGCCTGTGAATGGAACATCTGGGGATTCCAAGCTGTAAGTAAGTGCAGCTTGTCCCTTAAGAATCTGCAGCCTGCTTATATCATCTCTTTGTGTGAGAATCTGCTATTCATATCCAATTTATTTAGAATATTAAGCTTAGTTTGTGTTTTTGTTTATTTGCTAGGTAATCTGCTTTGAGCTGTTTGCTATCTTTTATATTTAATAAATTTGTTTTTGCTTTATCTAAAACCGTTGTGTGGGAATCATAACTCGGGGGAGAAAGCTGTTGCATATTCCTCTCCACATTGAGGGAGGGGGCGAATTTTATGAGCTTACACTCTACAGTTCCCTGTGCAATGCAAGACAGTATCATTTTGGGTTTATACTCCTGAGGGGGTGCATGTCTTAGGAACTGGGAGGTGCCGTAGCTGAAGCTTTCTCTGGTTAAAGAGCCTGCCTGCATGTACTGCATCTAGGTATGCCTCTACCTGTATGTATGCTGGTGCAGGCTGAAGCCTGGAGGGCTTGGCAATACAGTGTAAGAGAGAATCCAGGCTGGTGGGTCGGGGGGCTTTGCAGTACCCCAGTTCCAGGTGGCCTCCATCACAATCCCCGATTATGCCCCTGCACTGCGGTCCCACAACCTGTTTGTTCCTTTCTGTGCCCCCCTCCGCCCACTGCGACTTCAAGACTGGAGAATCTCTGTCCCAACGCCATGGCCCCAGGCTGCAGCCGGGAGTGAGAGCTCCCACAGCCCAGAGGCTGCGGTAGTTAGCAAGACTGTCCCGGGGCCACAGCGCGTGTCCGGATGCTGGGGCTTTCCCCACCACCACCCGCGCTTCTGCGGGAGACCAGTGTCGGGGCTCTGGGGCTTCTCCTGGAGAGTGGAGTTGGGCGCTGGGGGCTTCCCCTGTCTCCCCATGGCTTCTGCCAGGGATGGAGTTGTAGGGGGCTTCCCGTGGGCGGCGCATCACATAGGCTGGGGAAGGCTGTGCCTCCCCGAACAGCCTGGTGTGGCCCCGCTCACATTCCTCCCCGAAGTCCTGCTTGCCCTTTCCCCTTGGCCCCAGCCCAGGCAGGCTGCTCCTCTTCGAAAAACGTGCTGGGACTGGAACTAGGCAGCTGGGAGTTGGGGTGTCTGGGACCATCCAGCGCTGGGGCTGTGCTGCCCAGTGCTGTGGGGCGGGGGTGGAGGCACTGGGGCTCCCCACCCTGTGCTTGGGGGGGCCATGCGCCACCTGCCCGCCTTACGTTTGGGGGCCTGGGGTCTGTGCGCCACTTGCCCGCTCTACACTGCGGGTCCTTGGGCGGGGGAAGGGGAGTAGGCCCAGCTGGGGGCTAGCCTCCCCCAGCTGATGTTTCACCCACGCCCCATGGGGCTTCCCCTGCTGCCCTGTGCCGGGAGCAGGGTCGGGGGCTTCCACCACCTTCCTGCCCATCCGGTGGTTGGGCAATGGATTTTTTTCCACCCCCCTCTCATTCCCCCCCAGTTGGCTGGGGCCCCTGGGCACAGGCTCTGTTGGCCCAGTGGCTAATCCACCACTGCATGGAGAACACCAGTTCCAGCAGGCAATGATTCAACTTGAGCAGCATGTCATCTGACTGGATCAAGATGAAGCATTGTGTGCTGGGCCCTGGGGTCACTGCAGGCTTCAAGTCTGCTAAAGATGAGAGAACTGCATTACAGATTGCACTTACGCTATGATGGGTTTCCTTATGCTTAAACTCTGAAATTGCCATTCTTTTAAGAGTCTGCAGTCCTGCAGTTGCATGATTTTAGGTGTAGTACCAAAGGAGTAACTTTAGAGCTCAAATGCCAAGGTGCTAAGTGCGGTGTAAGAATCTATGTAGTCGAAGAAGCAAAACAGTTTATTGTAACTTGAAAAAAACAAATGTGAATATGTATCAGAGGGGTAGCCGTGTTAGTCTAGATAGCGGCAAAGAGTCCCGTGGCACCTTATAGACTAACAGACGTATTGGGGCTCAAGCTTTCATGGGTGAATACCCACTTCGTCGGATGCAACCAAATGTGAATATGGTTTCTTTAATCAGGAACTTCAACCATTTAATATTTAAAATTACTTCTTCAAAGGTCAGTTTAATCTGATTCTTAATGATCCTATTTCTTTTCCTGCTATGTGCTTCATTTGATATGAATAGGATAAATGCATTCTATTAATAAGAAACTGGCTATTTTATAAGTATCATCTTTATTACAATGAAAAATGTGACTCTGTGGTCACTGAATTTCATAGAATTGTAGGACTGGAAGGGACTTCTAGTCCAGTCCCCTGCACTCAAGGCAGGACTAAGTATTGTCTAGACCACCACGACAGGTGTTTGTCTAACCTGCTCTTAAAAATCTCCAATGATGGAGATTCTACAGCCTCCTTAGGCAATTTATTCTGGTGCTTAACTACCCCGACAGGAAGTTTTTTCGTAATGTCCAACCTAAACCGCCCTTGCTGCAATTTAAGTCCACTGCTTCTTGTCCTATCCTCAGAGGTTAAGAAGAACAATTTTTCTCTCTTCTCCCTGTAACAACCTTTTATGTTATCATGTCCCCCCTCAGTCTTCTCTTCTCCAGAGTAAACAAACCCAATTTTTTCAGTCTTTCCTCATAGGTCATCTTTTCTAGACCTTTAATCATTTTTGTTGCTCTTCTCTGGACTTTCTCCAATTTGTCCACATCTTTCCTGAATTGTGGCACCAAGAACTGGACACAATACTCCGGTTGAGGCCTGATCAGTGTGAAGTAGAGCAGAAGAATTACTTTTTGTTTCTTGCTTACAACCTTCCTGTTAATTCATCCGAGAAGGATGTTTGCTTTTTTTGCAACAGCGTTACAATGTTGACTCATATTTAGGTTGTGATCCACTGTAATCCCCAGATCCCTTTCAGCAGCACTCTTTCCTAGGCAGTTATTTCTCATTTTGTATGACTGCAACTGATTGTTCCTTCCTCAGTGGAGAACTTTGCATTTGTCCTTACTGAATTTCGTCCTCTTTACGTCAAACCATTTCGAGTTTTAATCCTGTTCTCCAAAGTACTTGCAAACCCTCCCAGCATGGTATCATCTGCAGACTTTATAAGTGTATTCTCTATGCCGTTATCTAAATCACTGATGAAGATATTGAACAGAACCAGATCCATAACTGATCCCTGTGGGACCCCACTTGATATACCTTTCCAGCTTTACCATGAACTACTGATACCTGGTTGAAAAACCGTTCCCAGAGAGTAGTTATGCACCCACTTCATAGTAGCTCCATCTAGGTTGTATTTCCCTAGTTTGTTTATGAGAAGGTCATATGAGACAGTGTCAAAAGTAGGGCTGTCAAATGATTTAAAAAAGTTAATCACAATCGCAAGATTAAACAAAAGTTGCAATTAACCACAGTTTTAATAGTACTGTTACAATAATAGAATACCAATTTAAATGTATTATAAATATTTTGGATTTTCTGCATTTACAAATATATTGATTTCAGTTACAACACAATACAAAGTGTACAGTGTTCACTTCATATTTTTATTACAAATATTCACACTGTAAAAAGGTAAAAGAAATAGTAGTTTTGGTAATATTTGAGCAAAGCCCCTCCAGTCATTAAATGAGTTATAGAAACATGTGGGTGAGTGAGGAGGATGACCTACAGTTTGAGTAGGTTTTTCTTTAAACTTCTCTTGAACATGATTGTCAAAAAGTAAAGTTTAAAAGTTGAATTTTGGTCCTGGAATAGTGCCTTTGCTTGGCTTGGGGGTGGGTGGGGGTAAGAATGTATTGTAGATTCAAGTTGGGAGGTGAGCACTTAAAGACCGATGCCCTGCAAGTTCAATTTGTTAAGTAGGAAATTCAATCCTCCAGCCCACTTATTATTCCCCTAACTGGGTGGTGTATTTTAATGTTTAAAGTGGTCGAAGGCCTTAGGTATATTTGAAATACTTTTTACTTTGCTATTTTTAAACCAGTTAGGGTCTGGAGAGCTGGCCATAGGTTTTGGAGCCTCCTGTGCTGCTGTAGGGACTCTTAAATTGTGCTCTTTTAAAGGTATGTTTGTGTAATAATGTGAATAGCCTGCAATGCTAATTGATTCTAGGCACCCATTAGCTGAAGAGTTTCTGTTAAAGCTAATGAGTGTATAGTTTATTTTCTATGGTCCAGATTGACAAAGACAAACCCATGTAAGGGGGAAGAAACTCCCAGGTTCACATTGTAGAACTTCCATCACATTGTTGTGGATGTGGCCTCTCTTCCTTTCCCACCTCAAAGCTGTGGCTCGTGGAGGCTGTCCGCTTGAGACCCAAGGCTACTATGTAGGGGCCCTGTGTCTATATGCTGTCGTCTTGCTTCTCTGGCTCTGTTGCATCCCCTGTTGGTAATGCTGTAATGGAGCTATCCTCTGTAGGTGGAGAAAGAGGATGTGCCAAGGTTAACACAAACTGAGACCCTTAACTTTTCAGGTTTTCTACTGTCTTCCAGGTAGTATGTAGCATCCCTGTCTGTGGACGACTTGCCCCTCCTCAGGTGCTGATCTGCTTTTGCAGGGACAAGTGAGGAACAATGCTTTCTCCCTTTCTAACTGCCTTCCCTCTTTCCTCTCTGCCAGTTTTTCATCCCCTTTTTGACTGGAGAGGACAAATTTTGGCTGTTTTAACAGGCTCCAGTCAGGTTGGCTATATTAAGATTAAGTTGAAGAACTAAGGAATTTTCTTTCAGGGGTGGGGGGCGGGGAGAAGGGGATTCTAATTAATCAGGTGCTTTAAAATGTAATGCTTTGATTCCATAATAGACAGTATGAGATTGATGCTTAATAGGGAATAAAATGATTGGATACCGAGGTTCCCCAATCTGGTGCCCTTACTTACCTGTTTGGTGGGGAGATTTTGGATTCTTCTGGAGTGCCATAGAAAATGGCTTGTGCTTTTTTCACAGAAAAGAGCATGTAATTAAGGAGCAGCCACTGTTTCGTAAAAGAAGAATTACATGGATTAGGGCTGTTTGGTAAGTAAAACTCCTGTTTAAGTGAAGCAAATTCTTTGTTTGGTTCTCAGTTGGTGAAGCACACTAATGACGATGAATGTCTAAGTTCTAGGTCTTGTCTATGCTGGCGATTTGCCCCAATTGCTGTTATGGCCATCATCTGTCAGCCTCTTAGTATAAACCCCTCATGTGGACTAGGTAAACTGTAATTCATACAATTGTGGCTAATTGACTTCAAGCAGCGATGAGTTGTGCTCTGATAAATTGCTGCTTACAACAGTCTTACCTCTCTGTGCTGGGGGTTTGCATTGATGCAGCTACACTGGTGTTTGAAATCCCCAGATAATCAAGTCCTTAGAAGGTAGTCTCTGAATGGCTGAGATAAAACAATTCAGAAAACTTGCACTGCAATTTATCTCCTTCTTTGTATTTGCTTTTCTCCCCTTTCTTCCCCTCCTTTCCCACCCATATTGGGCCAGCAACCTTTCTTTCTGCAGATACAAGGAGGGAGGCACTCCACTGTTTACTGATTTGGCACCAAGTGTCTGGAAACTGTTGGTTTAAAGCTCTGATATTGGAGAATGAAGAGTATCTTTCCTCAAATTGGCTCATAAATTGCTAGCAAGCCTGCTGGTCACTTGCTGTTCTGGAAATGATTGCTGTAAAAACACAGTTAAAGTTAAAAGTTAATTTTAAAAAATCCCTAGTTGTCTGTCTGCCCCATTAAAATATTCAAGGTGATAGGGCAGCTCTAGTATTAAAAATATGAAAAGAATATCTGCACCAGTGCTTGAGGAAAAACTTTAGTTAGACTTCAGAGTTCATCAAGTGAAGTCACTAGATAGGTTTTAAGTAGAGAAGGATTTGGAACCTGCCCTCTGGGAAATAACTAAGGCTCCTGCAATGATAAAGCTTAACTGGAGGAAATGTAAAATCCCTTATCTTTGGGGAGAAACAGAAGTCATAGAACTGGAAAACAAAGTGAAACTGTTTTTGTATTTTTGAATCTGCAATGTACACAATGAGTATATCTAAAAACGTGTGTGTGTGAACTATATGTCCAAATACATAAAATATTGTCCTGTTTATCCTCTCAAATATAACCCATACAAGTTCATTTGCATATTTTAGTTTGTATTAAAATTATGCATGTTTATCATAGAGATGTGGGAAAAGTAGTGCTCTCTAAGGAAAATTAGAGTATGCTCCGTATGTCCTGAAGGACAACTTGCTGCTTCTAAGAAGCCTGTCTGGTAGGACATATTATTCAGATACAATGCCTAATCCTTTAAGGTGCTGACTGTCCTCAACTATTGAGAATTGAGGATGCATGCCATCTCACAGGGTTAAGTCTGAACTATAATAGATTTGTCTCTTGTCTATGAAAGATCCCTCAGTAGTGTGCTGATGGCTGCAATGTTTGTTACTAAGCCCAGAACAGATCTGAAATAAGGGTAAGATCTGCTCCAGAAATGCTGCCCTCCATCTGCTATAGAAAGAGCAAAACAGGACTTCTTGCTATGTCAGTCAGGATTAAACAACAAAATAGGGAAGAAAAATCCTCAGGAGTACTTTATTTTTTGATAAGCTACATGTACTTAATAGTAATACAATTCAGTAGAATGAGAGCTGCAAATCGCTATCTTTTTTGCATCTCATTTTCTATGCTTTCTAAGAGACCCAAAACGAATGCAGTTATTTCCATAGCTAGCAGGAATGTCTAAAGAGCAGATTTTTTGGCTCATGAAACTCTGTCTAGGTATTACTGAGTGGGTGTGTTTTTATAATATGGCACTAATATCACAAATTAACTATTACTTGGATTATACTGAATGACAATAGGCAACTTGACATAATGCAACATCTCAAATTTCTTTTCCTTTGATGGCCAGCAGCATGTTTTGACACTGCTCATACTCCACAGTTCTGTCATTAGTTTTTAGTCTTTGGTGTGTGTTGATGGCCTAGTGTCTTGGGCAATTCTTAAATAAAGAAACTTTAAGGATGATCCAAAATATTATTATTAATAAAATTTGTGTACTTTAAATTTGCAGTCCTCGTCCAATAGCTTCAGTGTCGGCACAAATCCAGAAACAGAAACTCTGCCCACTGCAACCTTTATGTGAATGTGCCTTTGTCTGGCTAGAAGGAAGAAAAGGGGAAGGGCCCCTTGAAGGGCTTCTTTGCAGGAGTGAGGAGAAGGCGGAGAATTACAGGAATGGACAGGAAGAGCAAGATGCAGTTGGCCAGGTCAACATTACTGCAGTGCCCTTCTTGCTGACTGGAAGAGTGGGACGGGTATTTATACCCCATGCAGCTAAGGAGCAGCCCTTTCTACCAGGATCAGACTGGTATTTACACCATAGGGAAATAAGCTGACTGGGAAGCAGTTACTAAAAAAGGCTTGGGGAGTCATGGTGGATAGTCAGCTGAACATGAACTCTCAGCACAGCACTGTGGCTGTAAGGAGTAAAAGTGATACATGAATATTGTGACCGCAGGGGAGTTATATTTAGGAGTGAATGGATTCAATTTGTATTGGTAAATATCCGTAAGGATCGATTTCACCGCAGAAAGTCATGAAAAAATATTCTGTTTGATTTAAAGATATAATATATATATATATATATTTTGACATGTGATGTTGACCATTTGTGTTTTAATGGTTATATAAAGCTTTCAACTTTTTAATCTTAACATCTACTGTAATTGCAATAATCATTGTCTGATCCCTATAATTTTACACAACGGTGAAAACTTAAATAGATAAAATAGAAAAAAATGTTCAAAAATAAACATTGATATTATTTGCGGAAATTACATAGAAAAAAAAAAAAAACAAATTCTGCCAAGCCTAGTTTTGTTACTTCTGCATTTGGCACGGTGCAATTGCCACTGGAATACTATGTTCACTTCTGGTGGCTACGATTCAAGAAGAAAGTTGAAAAATTGGAGATGGTTCAGAGGAAATGGAGAACCACAAAAATGATTAAAGGGTTGGAAAATATGCTTTACTGTGATTGACTCAATGAGCTCAGTCTTTTATTAAAGAGAAGGTAAGGGGTGGTAGTGAAATATTTGGGCCTACAAATTTACCCTAATTGTCAGTTTAACTGGAAAAGTGAGCAAAAGTTCATAAATTATATAGGGTTCAATAACCTATAATGACAAATGTTTGTGGGGGGAAAAATGCACAAAAGAGACAGGGACTGAATTAGTCCAAACAAAAGGTCTACAAATACAATTCAAGGACTGAGTTAAGATCAGGCCTGGTAAATAAGAACGGTGTGAGATTGGAAATTGGTGAACCAAAATTGGTGGTTTGGAAATTAGGCCTAACTGGCGGACAAAATGATGAGATGAACTATTCTCTCTATTACTTCCTTTTGGGGTCCTTCTAAAAAAAAAAAAAAAAAGAAGAGAGACACACACTTTGGAGGAAAGCAGGATACCATCATGCTGGCTGACTGAAAGGAGGGGATGCAAATGCTGGCTACATGAAAGATGAGAGAAGGGAATGAGCAAGCTTTACCATCATGGCTTCCCCTGGCTCCTGGGACCCTGGATCATCTTTGTCCTAATCCTGAGAGATGTTCTGACCAGACTGGGCGAGAAAGAGGGACCAGATGATGACACTGCCAGCCCCTGCTAAATACTGACCACCACCTGAGATGTGAGACTTCATCTCCTCCCTCCCAGCCCCCATTTTTCCTTTTCCTTCCCTACCTTATTTCTTCTCTTTCCTATCTGTCTCCTTTTTGCTTCTGTCTAATAAGAGTCTGGCTTAGCTGGCCAAGACTGCATATTTTACAACAATGCTGTAAGCCTGTGACTAGAGAGGCAGCTGTACCCAATGCCCTAAATGTTCTAGTACTGGTACATATTTGCCAAGTGTTGGCATGGCTAATAAGGCTATGTGCTGTGCCTGTGTTTTTCCAACAGTGAGGCTGTAATTGAGAGTCTACCCCAGAGACAAAAGCTGCATTTTTTAATCTTTGCTGTTCTTTTCTTTCCCCTTCTCTGTGTGTGTTGTTTTTCTTTGCTTTGCCTTCTAGGGAAAGGGATTGGACTTCAACAACAGCTCCAGTCCATCTCAGCTAGCTGATTCTCCATTCCCCAAAAGCTCAGTTATTACCATCTTTAATACTAGCTAATAGACTGTCAAACAAGGTTCTTTCCCCCCCCCCACCCCCCGTTCCTGAAGTTTCTCTACAGCTAAAGTGAACAATGGATGTTGTTAAAATGAAAGCCCTGTTTTAATACTTTACGTTTCAAATGCTTTGATTGTTATTTTTCAATGTATCTTTAATAAAAGGTTAAAAAGATTTTTAATGATGTGTTTGCCATGATACTAAGCTGGCTGACATCTCTGTAAACCAACTCCCAAACTTTGTTTAAAGCTGTTTTTTAATGTTGGACAGTTGCAGGGTAATGTTAGCATGTTGGCTCTTTGGGCCCATACTTTCCATCTAACTTAATACAACAGGGTAACCTGATCTGTTTCTAAATACCTATATTGGGAACAGAGATTTGATAGTAGAAGTCGTTTCAGTCTTACAGGCAAAAGGCTTAACAAGACAGTGTGTGTGGAAGTTGAAGTTGCACTGTAAGGTGGGTAGAAAGCTGGCTAGATTGTCGGGCTCAACGGGTAGTGATCAATGGCTCCATGTCTAGTTGGCAGCCGCTGTCAAGTGGAGTGCCCCAGGGGTCGGTCCTGGGGCCGGTTTTGTTCAATCTCTTCATAAATGATCTGGAGGTTGGTGTAGATTGCACTCTCAGCAAATTTGCGGATGATACTAAACTGGGAGGAGTGGTAGATACGCTGGAGGGGAGGGATAGGATATAGAAGGACCTAGACAAATTGGAGGATTGGGCCAAAAGAAATCTGATGAGGTTCAATAAGGATAAGTGCAGAGTCCTGCACTTAGGACGGGAGAATCCAATGCACCGCTACAGACTAGGGACCGAATGGCTAGGCAGCAGTTCTGCGGAAAAGGACCTAGGGGTGACAGTGGATGAGAAGCTGGATATGAGTCAGCAGTGTGCCCTTGTTGCCAAGAAGGCCAATGACATTTTGGGATGTATAAGTAGGGGCATAGCCAGCAGATCGAGGGACGTGATTTTTCCCCTCTATTCGACATTGGTGAGGCCTCATCTGGAGTACTGTGTCCAGGTTTGGGCCCCACACTACAAGAAGGATGTGGATAAATTGGAGAGAGTCCAGCGAAGGGCAACAAAAATGATTAGGGGTCTAGAACACATGACTTATGAGGAGAGGCTGAGGGAGCTGGGATTGTTTAGTCTGCAGAAGAGAAGAATGAGGGGGGATTTGATAGCTGCTTTCAACTACCTGAAAGGGGGTTCCAAAGAGGATGGCTCTAGACTGTTCTCAATTGTAGCAGATGACAGAACGAGGAGTAATGGTCTCAAGTTGCAGTGGGGGAGGTTTAGATTGGATATTAGGAAAAACTTTTTCACTAAGAGGGTGGTGAAATACTGGAATGCGTTACCTAGGGAGGTGGTAGAATCTCCTTCCTTAGAGGTTTTTAAGGTCAGGCTTGACAAAAACCTGGCTGGGATGATTTAACTGGGAATTGGTCCTGCTTCGAGCAGGGGGTTGGACTAGATGACCTTCTGGGGTCCCTTCCAACCCTGATATTCTATGATTCTATTCTATGAAGCTTCACAAATTCAGACTAAAAAAAAAAAGCACTTTGTTATTATTATGTTTTTTTTAACCATGGAGGGTAATTATCTGTTGAAACAGCTTTCCAAGGGTTGTGGTGGATTCTCCATCACTGGAAGCTTCAAAATCAAGTTTAGATGTTTTTCTAGTTCAAATCTAATAGTTGTGGTTGAATGAATTGGAAGGAGGTCTATGGCCTATGTTGTGTAGGAGTTTAGACTAGATTAGACTGGGATTATCAATGATCCCATCTGCCCTTAACATCTATGGACCAAATATTGCTTGGACATCTCTTCTAAAAACATGCCTCTCAGAATGTGAGCGTGGAATCCTAAAATTTGGGAGGAACTAATACTAGCAGTGACTATAAAAATATGAATCTAAGTAGTTAAATTTTCACCTTTGAAATCATCCGATACTCTGAAGAGTGACTTCTGCTCGCCACATCCATTCTTTGAGACTCACTTCTGTTACACTTGCGTTTACGGGTGTAACTCCATTGAAATAACTGAAATACCATTGTGAATCGGGCTGTATGTGTTTTGATGACCTCTTCCGGGTGAAGCGACGGGCACCCGCTTAGAGCCTGACAGCATTGTTAAATTAGCAGCAACCTGTCCTGCTGATAGTCGTATTGCAGTATTCCGAGCCACGGTCAGCCCTGTAATCAGCAAATTGAAGACCTTCACATGGCCATCACTAAACGATCAAGTTGAGAGACATGGATTCAGCAAAGCACTTAAGCATGTGTACCTAACTTTAAACATGAGTAGTCTCATTAAAATCCATGGGGCTACTTCTGTGCCTAAAATTAGGCACACGCTTAAATGTTTTGTTCATTTGGGGCCTCAGGTGTGTGGGCTTTTTGGTTTTTTTGGTTTTTTTTAATATTCTCTTGTTTACTTAAAGATTATCACTAGGTAATTTACAGCAAAACAACAAAGTCTCTGATTTCTTCATAAATCAAAAATTATCGTATATATTTTTAAAAGTTGAAAAACTCCATTTTAAATGGAGGCTTTATGGGCATAAAAGTAAGGAGGATTCTGATAACTATTTTTCATTAAGTTACTGGTCTACATTAGAGGCCATAGTTTATATGCAAATATACAGACAGTGCAGTTTGTTGTTTGCAAGTCTCAATATTTTAGTCTCTGTATCTGCATTTTGCTCTGCATCTTGAGTTCAAAATACAGTTCAAGAACATGGGTGCAGGCACTTTGGTACTGTTTCCTGTTTAAATAGCCCTGAACTTCTGTTGTGATGCTGTAGGATTTCTTGACTTGCCTGTTAATTAGAATTTTGAGTTGGTGCTTTATTTCTAAAGTTTGATTCTTCATGTAGTTTTCTGAAGGTAACTTTATCTGCGTCTTTGCTGCGTGATGCAACAAATTTGCATGTTGTTAAAGTAAAGGAGGTAGTGTGTATCTAAAACTTAGGATCTTGATTTATCCATAGATTTACAAAGTATAAAACTGCAAACAAAAATAGATATAGACATTTCAGATGCTATTTAACAAAACATTTTCATAGAATCATAGAATATCAGGGTTGGAAGGGACCTCAGGAGATCATCTAGTCCAACCCCCTGCTCAAAGCAGGACCAGTCCCCAATTTTTGCCCCAGATCCCTAAATGAACCTCTCAAGCATTGAACTCACAACCCTGGGTTTAGCAGTAACAGGACTGAATTTCACACCCTGCCAAAATGTCTCTGGAAAACCAGGTGCCTTCATAAACTAATGCCTCTTCTTCCTTCCTGTCCTGTCGGGTAAAAAGCAAATTTATTCTATGCTGATGGCAAATTATTAAAAATTAGAAATGAGAAAGACCCATGGGATCATTTGTTTCAACATCCTGCCAATACAGGATTGTTCCTTAAAATGTATTTTCTCAGGTGTTGTCTGGTCCAGTCTTAAACACTGTTAGTGTTGTTCAGAACCATTCAGAGATCTTAGTTCGCTTTTCAGTTCTGATCTTCCAGTCTTACTCCACCTGTTTCCGTTTCCCCTAGTGTCCCGTCAGCACCTCCAGGGAACATGGACCCTCTGACTCCAGTTCCACTGATCATGATACCTCTTCCTTATCTTACAAACATTTTAATATAAACATTTTAACACAAATAATTGATGTCCAGACCCCCAACCTGATACCTTTGGCCAAAGGTGGCTAGTATATAGCAGAATTGGAGTTTTGTCTTTACCACAGACTCAGTTGGTTACATAGTCTTTGGGATAGTTTGGCCTCCTTAAGAGGTGATCACACTGGGAATGACCTATCTCTGTCTCCCTGTCACCGAGTCTAGAATACTGTCTCTGTGTAGTCTTCTCCATCCTGTGGAGGTGGCCTCTGGATGATTCTCTGTGTCTGCAATCTGTGATGGTCTCAGGCTATCTCTGGATGTTGTATCTGCTGGCTCATAAGTGTCTTGTTCCTTTGGACTACCTGTCCCTCTTGCATAATCCCCTTGTATGGCCTGGATGCCACTGCACCCCTCACTAATCCTTTATTCCCCTTCTTTTGGTGTCTCTCAACTGGCTGAATCCCCACAGGAGTGTCTGTCTCTAGGGCCATGATCCTTGGCTGACCTGTCATATTCTGGTGCCTACAGTCTTGACCCAAACTGCACAGCCTGAGTCCATCTCTGATTGTTCATCCCAAAAGGATTAATAACCACAGAGCTGCATACTGATGGTCTCTAAGGAGAGGCTTTTCTTGGATCTCACACTACCTTATCTTACTGTATAACACCGGTCTGTTTTATAATTAATTGATTAACTTTCATGTTTGTTGTTCCTCAGACAAATGCTTATCCCTATAAAAGACTGTGGAAATAAAAAAAAATAAAATAAAATAAAATAAAAAAATCTCTGATTGTTGACTGAGTGGTGGTATTCCTCCACCCAGCCAGGGACACAAACTGAGTAGCCAACAAGCAGCATATCTCAGCTTTGTGTGCACCATCAGTGGGGGGTAGATGCGTGGTGTGGGGATGGGATAAAGGTGTTGAGCACCTCTGGAGGTGGAGGAAGGAATTGTGCTATTATTTCCCTATTGCTGTTGAATTCCCTTAGATTCCCATCCCCTTCCAGCCCATTGGTCTGTATCCATTCCCTTTCCTCACATTTGTTTATGTAAATTATTACAGAACTCCTCCATGTGTAATTGGGTTTTGTGTCAGGAGTTTCTGGACCCCCGTAAGCAAAGGGGACAAATTGCCCTATCCGGAGAGGACTAGGGTAGGAAGCCTGCACCTATGACACCTGCCTGTACCCGTGTCCAGTACAGGGATGCGAGGTTGGCATGATACCTTGGAACTAACAAGATTCGTGCCAATTACAGTTTTTAATGAGGGGTGATCATGTTCTCAACCATTTTGTCTGTGAAGTAAAGAGCAAGTGTGCTTTAGTGATAGGTGTTCTATAGAAGAGTGGCAGTAACTGTGGAAGTAGAGAAAGGAAAGGAAGTGTGTGGACTAGTTTCCCTTCTGTTCTGAAAATGATGGTGATTAGTGTCTTGCTCATGTGTACATCACCTTTGCTATATGAGTAATATAATATGAGTAAGCTTTCCCATTATGCCATGTTTGAGTGACTGCTATTGCAACATTGGGAAGACACTAACCCACCATCACTATTAGAAAGGAAGTTAGAATTATTAGGAAAATACCTCTCTCCGAGTAGCATGGGCTTCCTTTTTCTATTTCAGTTATCTTTAAAAAAACAACAACACAACAACTGAGAGCAGCACAGCATGCAGCTGAAACTCATAATGTAACAGAACAAATCTAAACCTCAGGCTTACTGTGTGTGCTGTCTTAAGCCAGGTCTACAGTACCACAGTAAATCAATCTAAGCTACGCTACTTAAGTCACGTGAATAACATAACTGAAGTCGACGTAGCTAGATCCACTTCCCGTGGTGTCTACACCGTGCTGTGTCGATGGGAGATGCTCTCCCTCTGATTTACTTTACTCTTCTCGGGGAGATGGAGTACAGACATTGACAGGAGAGCGCTCTCCCATCGATTTAGCACGTCTTCACCTGACCCACTAAATGTGTGATTCACATTGATTGCAGCAGCGCTGATTTGGTACAGTAATTTGTGATTTCAGTAGTGAAGATGTGCCCTCAGTCAAATACCTAAATCGAAAACACTGCCTTTCCTTTGCTTTCCTTCCCTTCTCTTCCCCTGCCACTATAGCACTTTCCTTCATCTGCTGTTGTAGGGCCCGAGGAAGGACTTGCTGCTTTTATGAATCCTGTCTGGTAGAATTAATTGTTCATCTCATAGTTCATGCTACTCTTTTTGTTGAGTACCTTCTAGTGAATCACACTAATTCACTCTTCCCAGGGAAAGACAAATACAACTGGTTCCAAAGGTGAATATCCTTTATTTTATCTGCACTGCCATTACCTATGCAGTACTTCAAATTTCATGTTCTGCTGTTGATTCAGCAGTTGTGCTCTTGTATGTACTGAGCTTTCTTGATGGCATTCTCCTCTCTTTGGGTGCTGTAATCTTATATTTACGTAAGTAAAATGCAGTAAAGTTTACATAAGTAAAAAAAAAGCTCAAAGTCTTTATTCTCACCAGCTTTCTAACAACTCCCAAACTTTTAAAAAAGGTTTGGAGTACAAGTTACCTTATACTCAACTGTCATACTTCCTGTCATCATTGCCACTTGAGAGCATCCTTGTGGTTCTTGTGGTTCCTTGCAAAATACAGCTTTCAATATACCGTGCTATGACACAATAAAAGCTTGCTTTTATGTCTGCATTTGTTTCTCTTGTCCTACAAACAATGCATTGATGGAACATCTGCCTTATTGTCACAATATTGTTTATTGTACACAAAGAATTTATTGGTAGTATGACAAACATCTCTTGTCCCTTCATAAATAAAATAACTCTTTTTTGCAGAGCACAGTTACTTTTAATGCACATAGAATGAAATATGTTTGCAGATATACTATTAACATCAGTTTCAGGAATTATTGTGTAAATAACCACATACCACACCCCTGTGACTAGTTGCTTTGTCTCTCCCAACAGGCCATATTCCTGATATCCAGTCTTCTTCCTTCATGGATGTGCAGGGCCTATTCTGTGGCAGAAGTACTGTGCACAGCAGATGTAGGGATAGAATTTTGGAAGCCTGAGCTGCAATCCCTGAAGAGAGAGGGAGTTGTGGAGTGTACAGTTATTTTTTGTTTTGTTTTAACTAGAGCCACTCCTATGCAGCCACTCCTTAGAGCAACTCTTCAACTTCCTGGCAAATAGGACTCTTCTCTGTGTGGTCCTAGAGTACCAGTTGGACAGCTGTTCTTCTTACTAGTTCAATCTGCATGGGCTGTGCAATTATGAGAGGGCTGCAGTTATTTGACACTGTATCAAAGTTTCAATTTGGCTGCTTTATTTAAAAACTTATCTTGTATAAATTTATAGGTGAGATTGTATAAACAATTCCAAACTACTGCAGATCAAGAGAAGGACTTTATGATTAAAGCGCTGGACTGGGAATCAGGAAATCTGGGTTCGGATGCTGCTTATGTCACAGGCTTCCTGTGTGACCTTGGGGAGGGGATTTAGGGCTAGATCTTCAGCTGGAGTAAATGGATTTACACGTGCCCGGCATCTAGTTCCTAATCTTGCTCTGCCTCAGTTCTTCATCAGTAAAATGGTGATAATATTTCCTCTTTTTCTAGTCTATGTAGATTATAAATTTATAGGGCAGGGACGGTCTCTTACTTTCTGTTCATTCACTGTCTAATACAGTGGAGCCCTGATACTAGTTGGGGCCTCTGGGCATTACAAATAGCCAGTCCTCTAAACATAAATTCAGTGTTTGTGTGTTTATATATAGCTTTATTTTAAAATGCTATCAATACACAGATTGATATTACGAATAATGAAGTATAAGTCTATAGACAGATAGTGAGTTATATACTTTTAAAAACTTTGCTATTCCTTTTTATCGGGCGTGTTATTGTTTTTTTATTTTTATTTTTAAATTTGAATAGCACTTTACGTGGGAGAAACGCCTTTAGAAGATTCATAAAACCAAAGATTTCTTGCTATTCATCTTGTTTGCTGTGTTTATAGCAAAGAAGTGGTTCAGCAAGATGCATGGCACAACCACATTAATTATTCATTCTGAACTGAAACAGAGTAGGGTTGTTACCTGTAATAAATTTGCCTGTTCATATAACCCAATGTTTGCAACTGTATTAAGCTACCTTCTTTCTGTATCGGAAGACTTATGCTACCAAATTGCTTTGGTAATCTTCATTAAACTAAAAATTACTTTGGATCTTCATGTTCTTTGGAACTCCAAAAATGCCCATTCGTTCCAGTCAATGGGTCTCTTGGTATTTTTTTGATCTAACCAGAAGATCCATAACTACAATATGTCATTTTATATCTTTTCAAAAATTCATTTACCATTGCAATGTGAGCTCAAAAATTAATAAAAATAGGGTCCCGTTCAATTTCAGTAAAACCTGAATAACTCCGTGTGAAACAAATTAAGCTTGAAGCTTTGTTCCAATACTAATAAGACCCCTGTGGTATCAAAAGTTAGCTTTAATTTTCTAAGGCTATTTTAAATTATCCTGTATCTACTTTTCACTAATGTACTTAAATCACAAATCTCTATTAGAATTACAGAGGGCCTGGATTCCACCCTGAAGCTTCAGTATAGCAATTTTCAGATTTCAGTTGTGCAATGTCCTAAAATGCACTTTTTTGTGTGTGTTAAACTAAAGAGGCTTTTAAACTGTGGCAGATGTACAGATCCAGAGCTAGATACTTCTTTTTTGCATGAATATGGAATATGAATGGCTTCACTAAAATTTTTCAGCCCACAACAAATCCTTTTTTGAGATGCTGTATTCACAAATAATCCTGATAGTTGAATTTCTGACTGGGTTGGTTTTGTTTTTAATAAGCATAGAACTGGAGCAGCTATTCGTGAAATGCTAAAAGGCAAAAGGTAAAGAAAGGCATGTCTTTAGTTCTTCCTTATACCATATTTTATGTTGAGCCATTATTTGTTTTTCCCCCCAATAGCTTCATATATGTTTTTAAGTTACAGAAACCTTGAGTAATGTTACAATTTTTTTAAAATGTAAGGTTGTTTTTTTTAAGTTGACGATGTACACTTAATACAATCTCTGAGTCTTTAAAAGAGAATTGAATCATGAGTAGAATGGATTTATATATAAAAAAAAAACCTTTCCAAACTGTTTTCTTCTTGTGGAATTAGTGGATGATGGGACTATAGTAAATGTAATTCTGTATATTTGTGTATTGAAAATTGGATAATGTCTAACATTTTACATAATTAATACAAATTGGATTGGACATGAGCCCTCTGTGTTTGAAAAATGGCTGAAGGACCACAAACAAAGGATAATGGTACATAACGCTGGATATCAGCAGTGTCCTGTGGATTGAAAAAAAGAGAAGGTAATGATAAATAGCACTATATTGAGTTGTGAGGAGGTGGGATGCAGGGATCAGTGCTATAGGGGACATGGGGAAAAGAGTAATATTCAGAGATTTGGGTTTGATAGTGGGCACCAAGTTAGACTTTCATTTGCATTGCAATATAACAATAAAGCACTAGTTGCAATCCCAGTGCATTGCAAATGACTTAACAACCAGTGCAGATGGTCCAAGCTCTGAGGCATTAACTACCACTTAAGGACTCGGTTTTACAAGGTGTTGAATGCTCTGGCTATGATCCAATAAAGCGCTTAAGTACACTTTTAACTTTCAGCATTTGAGCAGTCTCCCTGAACTCCGTGAGATAATGCACTTGCTTATATGCTTTGTTGGATCAGGGCAAGTGTGCTCAGCACCTTACAGAATTGAACCCTTTGTGGGAATTTTAGAATGTAGAAAGTAAACTGTAAGGGACTAGTCCCAACTGGCATGGAGATGGACTCTGAATAGTCTCTAAGGTGCCACTAGTACTCCTTTTCTTTTTGCGAATACAGACTAACACGGCTGCTACTCTGAAACCTGTGACCACTGAATTATGTTGGCAAAGGATACACCAAGTGTGATCTCCTAAAAACTAGTCATACAAGTTAAATGTGCTTCTTTACCGTTTGCATTGCATTATTTTAAACTTCCAGAAAATTTAAATAAGAACATTCAGATTAAGTAAATTTCTTCCTCTTTTTCCTTTTCCTCCTTTAGAGTATCTGGAATCTCCCCCTTTCCCCTTTAGGTGCTTGACTACTTCTCAATATGTATGCTAAACTTTAGGGAAAAACAAAAGGAGTACTAGTGGCACCTTAGAGACTAACCAATTTGTTTGAGCATAAGCTTTCGTGAGCTACAGCTCACTTCATCGGATGCATTCAATGGAAAATACAGTGAGGAGATTTATATACACACACAAGATGAAAAAATGGGTGTTATCATACACACTGTATGGAGAGTGATCACTTAAGATGAGCTATTACCAGCAGGAGAGCGGGGGAGAGAAAAACCTTTTGTAGTGATAATCATGTGCCAGCAATGCCCCTCTGCCATGTACATTGGTCAAACTGGACAGTCTCTACGTAAAAGAATAAATGGACACAAATCAGATGTCAAGAATTATAACATTCATAAACCAGTCGGAGAACACTTCACTCTCTCTGGTCACTCGATTACAGACCTAAAGGTCGCAATATTACCACAAAAAGACTTCAAAAACAGACTCCAATGAGAGATTGCTGAATTGGAATTAGTTTGCAAACTGGATACAATTAACTTAGGCTTGAATAGAGACTGGGAGTGGATGTGTCATTACACAAAGTAAAACTATTTCCTCATGTTTATTCCCCCCCCTCCACTGTTCCTCGGATGTTCCTGTTAACTTCTGGCAATGGCCCACCTTGATTATCACTACAAAAGGTTTTCTCCCCCCCGCACTCCGCTCTCCTGCTGGTAATAGCTCATCTTAAGTGATCACTCTTCTTACAGTGAGTATGATAACACCCATTTTTTCATGTTCTGTGTGTATATAAATCTCCTCACTGTATTTTCCACTGAATGAATCCGATGAAGTGAGCTGTAGCTCACGAAAGCTTATGCTCAAATAAATTGGTTAGTCTCTAAGGTGCCACAAGTACTCCTTTTCTTTTTGCGAATACAGACTAACACGGCTGCTACTCTGAAACTTTAGGGATGCATAGTTTAAATTGGAGAGGTGCATTATGCTGCTTTAAATTTAACGTTCATAAGTATAGAAGATACTAACGTAGGTAACAAGCTACTAAAGGCAGCAATAGAGGCTGAACAAAAATAGGACTTAGGAAGACAGAGGAGAAAACACATTACCTTAGTATAAAACTATTCCATTTATCCTTGTGTCAAGGTTCCTCCCCCACTCTGAACTCTAGGGTACAGATGTGGGGACCTGCATGAAAAACCTCCTAAGCTTATCTTTACCAGCTTAGGGCAAAACTTCCCCAAGGTACAAAATATTCCCCCCGTTGTCCTTGGACTGGCCGCTACCACCATCAAACTAATACTGGTTACTGGGGAAGAGCTGTTTGGACGCGTCCTTCCCCCCAAAATACTTCCCAAAACCTTGCACCCCACTTCCTGGACAAGGTTTGGTAAAAAGCCTCACCAATTTGCCTAGGTGACTACAGACCCAGACCCTTGGATCTTAAGAACAATGAACAATCCTCCCAACACTTGCACCCCCCCTTTCCTGGGAAATGTTGGATAAAAAGCCTCACCAATTTGCATAGGTGACCACAGACCCAAACCCTTGGATCTGAGAACAATGAAAAAGCATTCAGTTTTCTTACAAGAAGACTTTTAACAAAAATAGAAGTAAATAGAAATAAAGAAATCCCCCCTGTAAAATCAGGATGGTAGATATCTTACAGGGTAATTAGATTAGAAAACATAGAGAACCCCTCTAGGCAAAACCTTAAGTTACAAAAAAGATACACAGACAGAAATAGTTATTCTATTCAGCACAATTCTTTTCTCAGCCATTTAAAGAAATCATAATCTAACACATACCTAGCTAGATTACTTACTAAAAGTTCTAAGACTCCATTCCTGGTCTATCCCTGGCAAAGACCAGCATACAGACAGACACAGACCCTTTGTTTCTCTCCCTCCTCCCAGCTTTTGAAAGTATCTTGTCTCCTCATTGGTCATTTTGGTCAGGTGCCAGCGAGGTTACCTTTAGCTTCTTAACCCTTTACAGGTGAGAGGAGCTTTCCCCTGGCCAGGAGGGATTTCAAAGGGGTTTACCCTTCCCTTTATATTTATGACACCTTGTCAAAGCCATCAGTTTTAATTTTTCATCTGTTTGTTAAGTTGGCCTGTGAAATTAGCATTACAAACATGACACCCACCACAGTCTCTCCACTGTGGAGAGGACAACTATACAGTTCCTGAAATCTAACTACCAGATAGTGATCAAACTGTCAGACAAAGGGGTACCATCATTGTCCTCAACTGTGATGAGTATGTGAATGAGGCCAACTGACAGCTCTTTGACACCACCTACTATAAAGAACTCAGAGAAGACCCCACACCACAGTTTACCCAGGAATTTAAGGATATCATCAAATCTTTCCCCAAACAACTCCAAGAGAAACTCTACAAACTTATCCCCTATGAACCCACCCCAGGGACTTTCAACATGCTTCCCAAGGTAAACAAACAAGGAACCCATCATATCTGGCCGCAGCACTCCTCCTGAGGGAATATGGGGACTTATTGAAACCATCCTCAAACCACTCACCACACAAAGAGCCTACTTTCTACAGGACACAACTGACTTCCTTCACAAACTGCAACATTAATAACCTCCCTCAGAACACCATTCTTGCCACCATAGATGTCACTTCTCTATGCACCAGCATCCCTTTTGTTGACAGCATAGCTGCCTGCCTCAAATATTTACATGACAACGGACAACCTCAGATATCCACAGCAAACACATCGGCAAACTCATCCGTTCTATCGTCACTCATAACAATTTTACGTTCAACAACAAACGCTTTATCCAAAACACAGGAACAGCTGTATGTACTAGGATGGCTCCCCAATATGCCAATCTCTTCATGGGCCACATTGAAGAAGAATTTCTGGACAAATGCACCACAAAACCATTGAGTTATCTCAAGTATACCATTGATATTTCATTCTCTGGACAGATGACTTAAACTCCCTCGCGATTTCTACCACAGCCACCACCTGTCCATTCCTCTCTCCCTGGGGCACACCCACACTAGCATCAACTTCCTGGACACTACAATCAACTTCCACAGTGGAACCCTTCAGACAACTAAGTACAAGAAACCCGTGGATCACTACAATTACTTTCATAGATCCAGTAACCACCCCAAATACACCAAGAAATCTGTTATCTACAGCCAGGCACTCGGATACCACAATATATGCTCAGAGGAGAAAGTATAGGGTATATACCTTAACACACTCAAAACTGTCTTTACCAAATGAGGACTGTGATAGACACTAAAAATCATGGTCATAATAAGGACACTGGATTTACAGTTTATTACAACAATCTGTAACCTACTAATCCCCTGTTTTTGTCCTATGACTACAGAGTAACTGTAATCATTTGCAAAAAGAAAAGGAGTACTTGTGGCACCTTAGAGACTAACCAATTTATTTGAGCATGAGCTTTCGTGAGCTACAGCTCACTTCATCAGATGTATACCGTGGAAACTGCAGCAGACTTTATATATACACAGAGAATATGAAACAATACCTCCTCCCACCCCACTGTCCTGCTGGTAATAGCTTTAGATAAGCTTTAGATAATCGTCAGGTTAGGCCATTTCCAGCACAAATCCAGGTTTTCTCACCCTCCACCCCCCCACACAAATTCACTCTCCTGCTGGTGATAGCCCATCCAAAGTGACAACTCTTTACACAATGTGCATGATAATGAAGTTAGGCCATTTCCTGCACAAATCCAGGTTCTCTCACTCCCTCACCCCCCTCCAAAAACCACCCCCATACACACACAGACTCACTCTCCTGCTGGTAATAGCTCGTCCAAACTGACCACTCTCCAAGTTTAAATCCAAGTTAAACCAGAACATCTGTGGGGAGGGGGGGGTAGGAAAAAACAAGAGGAAATAGGCTACCTTGCATAATGACTTAGCCACTCCCTAAGTCTCTATTTAAGCCTAAATTAATAGTATCCAATTTGCAAATGAATTCCAATTCAGCAGTTTCTCGCTGGAGTCTGGATTTGAAGTTTTTTTGTTTTAAGATAGCGACCTTCATGTCTGTGATTGCGTGACCAGAGAGATTGAAGTGTTCTCCGACTGGTTTATGAATGTTATAATTCTTGACATCTGATTTGTGTCCATTTATTCTTTTACGTAGAGACTGTCCAGTTTGACCAATGTACATGGCAGAGGGGCATTGCTGGCACATGATGGCATAAATCACATTGGTGGATGTGCAGGTGAACGAGCCTCTGATAGTGTGGCTGATGTTATTAGGCCCTGTGATGGTGTCCCCTGAATAGATATGTGGGCACAATTGGCAACGGGCTTTGTTGCAAGGATAAGTTCCTGGGTTAGTGGTTCTGTTGTGTGGTATGTGGTTGTTGGTGAGTATTTGCTTCAGGTTGTGGGGCTGTCTGTAGGCAAGGACTGGCCTGTCTCCCAAGATTTGTGAGAGTGTTGGGTCATCCTTTAGGATAGGTTGTAGATCCTTAATAATGCGTTGGAGGGGTTTTAGTTGGGGGCTGAAGGTGACGGCTAGTGGCGTTCTGTTATTTTCTTTGTTAGGCCTGTCCTGTAGTAGGTAACTTCTGGGAACTCTTCTGGCCCTATCAATCTGTTTCTTTACTTCCGCAGGTGGGTATTGTAGTTGTAAGAAAGCTTGACAGAGATCTTGTAGGTGTTTGTCTCTGTCTGAGGGGTTGGAGCAAATGCGGTTGTATCGCAGAGCTTGGCTGTAGACGATGGATCGTGTGGTGTGGTCAGGGTGAAAGCTGGAGGCATGCAGGTAGGAATAGCGGTCAGTAGGTTTCCGGTATAGGGTGGTGTTTATGTGACCATTGTTTATTAGCACTGTAGTGTCCAGGAAGTGGATCTCTTGTGTGGACTGGACCAGGCTGAGGTTGATGGTGGGATGGAAATTGTTGAAATCATGGTGGAATTCCTCAAGGGCTTCTTTTCCATGGGTCCAGATGATGAAGATGTCGTCAATATAGCGCAAGTAGAGTAGGGGCTTTAGGGGATGAGAGCTGAGGAAGCATTGTTCTAAATCAGCCATAAAAATGTTGGCATATTGTGGGGCCATGCGGGTACCCATGTAGTTGACAAAGTCCTTACCCATAACTATTTCACATTTGGGGACAATGTATACCTTCAGATCAGCGGCACTGCTATGGGTACTAAGACTAAGACGGCTGTTACTCTGAAACCTGTAATCATTTGGCCACTTTACCTTGAATGAACCCTTAGAATGTGCTAACTACTTATGCTAAACTATCTGTTTGATCTTGTATTTAGCCGTAAGGCTTGTCTACCCATACAGCAGTGCAGCTGCAGCACTTAGGCCTTGTTTACACTACAAAGTTTGTCTGCAAAAGTTATGCCGCTTTAATTAAAACCGCTGTTGCATGTCCACACTAGCTCCTTGTTGACAAAAGACTAGCTACCTTTTGTCGACAAAACTTTGTAGTATAGACAAGGGGTAACATATTACAGCAGTAGAAAGTAGAAGTTAGATCTTCACTTTTCCCAACTTTGTGGCTTGTTTCATCTGTCTTGCACAGTCTTCTGCATTAATTTTAAAATCAATCAACTTGTGTCAATGATGATTTTTTCCAGGAAAGAGTTTTATCAGATCTTTCTGCAGACTACTGTCAAGAGCAAATATCTAGATAGCTGTACCATTGCTGTAAATAAAATTATATTTTGCTTTTTATGTAGTGGCTATTTACACACACAAAATGCTTGAAAAATGGGGACTAGTTCAGTGTATCCAGTCTTCATCAATCTCAGAGTTTTATATAGTTAAAACTCCCCAAAGCCTGTGGCATTGCTTTTCTGAAGAAACTTGTTTGAGTCATTCATTGATTTTTTTTTTTTATTTTTTATCTTTTTTTAGAGCACAGGAACAGGAATTTTGAAACAACAATGTAATCAATTTGTCAAGTAACTTTGGAAACCTATATTCATGTCGGTAAAGCTACTGCAGTTGTGGTAAATTTTACTGTAACTGGGAAGCCATAAAAATAACTAGGATAGTTAAATCAAAAACCTTGCCAAGCATTGCTGTTAATGCCAGGTCAGTGTTCTGTTTTTGTTGTTTTGCCAGAGAAAAAATAAGTTATTAATACCAGGGCCAAACAAATAAAACAAACAGGCAAACAACAATCAAGTTTTTATAACTCAGCACTGTAATTCAGTTGTTTTCATTGATCTAGTTTGTGCTCTCATTTCATAATTAATATTGCATGTGTGTTTTTGGTGCCTTCAAAACTAGGAGGAGAATGACATTCAGTGAGATTATCCACATGCTCCTCCTTTTATAGTGTTCTCATTCATATTAGTTAACATTTATAACTACCGCTCAAAACTCACTAGGGCAACACAGTCTTTCATATTTCAGCCACTGCAGTTGGCAAAACACTGTTGTCCAAAAGAATCAATGTATAGACTATAATGAACATTCTCCAGGGATCTTTTTAGTAGAACATCAGTGAGAAAACTAAGACAGTGGAACACCCAATGTTACCTTCTTACTACTGTCTTCCACTGTATGTCCCTGGAACCAAAGACTTTAATGTCCACATGGTTATCGTGGAATTGGGATGAAAGCAGCCAAGTCATTTTGAGGGTATTCTGAGTTATGTCTCTGTTCTAAGCCTTGTCCATGTACCACTATATCCTCAGAGTATTGTCCTATATTAAAAGTTACTTCTAAAAATGATCTTGCAATTCTTTCTTGGGGATAATTGGCTTGGTAAGAGATATTATGTCATGTCATTGCATATTTAGGGAACCCTTAATCAATGGACCATTATGATCCATCTTGTCAATAGAAAAGGAGTACTTGTGGCACCTTAGAGACGAACCAATTTATTTGAGCATAAGCTTTCATGAGCTTTCGTGAGCATAAGCTGATGAAGTGAGCTGTAGCTCACGAAAGCTTATGCTCAAATAAATTGGTTCGTCTCTAAGGTGCCACAAGTACTCCTTTTCTTTTTGCAAATACAGACTAACATGGCTGTTACTCTGAAACCCATCTTGTCAATGTGTAGATTGGGAGTTTTTAATTTTAAAACCATTGACATAAGAACTGTAATGCTTTCTTTGGAGAGGCTATGCGTTATTATACACATACACATAGAGTGTACACATAGATGCCTATAAAGCCACTCATTTATTCAGTTACCTGCTTTTATTCTTTTATTTATAATAGCATCTCAGAATCATTATTTGTTTCTCTTAACTGTTCCGTCCTCTTCCTTTTTTGTGTGTGATATCTTAACATGACTTTCCTTAATGTTAAATTCTTTGATGTAATTGTTGAACATTCTGGGAGTAGCGTATTTTAGTTTTGCAGCCTCTTCAGTAACACAAAAATGATTAACAATAGTAATTTGTGTCTTAAACAAAGATCCAGTAGTGGGTTAAAATAGAAATACATGTAGCATTAACAGGACGTTTCCATCAGAATGCAGTACTTGTAAAGTAGATAAACTGTCCTTTGAGAGGAAATGTTATACTTTATTTACAGATTAACAAAGGAGCATGTTTCTGAACAAGGTTGCAGAACAAGGGATGGAATCCAGGAGTTCTGACAGCCGTACCCGTCTTCTAAACATTAGAAGTTAACTTAGTTACTGATTGTATAACTGTACCTCTGTAGATCTGTTTCCTAGAGTAATTAATATTTTTAAAATGGCTATCCTTTGTTTTGACTGTCCCTTAATTATATAAGGAACTTGAACTGTCTTCTGACTTTAATTAATTATTGTGAAATTGTATTATGGTTTACAGAACTTTTTTTTATCTACGCTTGTCAGTAAATCTTTCTAAGGAGTCCCAGCTTGTTATGGGAAACGTGGAATATTCCGTATCAGAATCAGTTTCCTGAGAAGTGAGACAAGAAGAGCAGCTTCGATTAGTGCTGTAAGAACTAAGTCTTTTTTTACTGCCCTGAGATTTGGACTAGATGATGTAAATAGTGCTGTGTTGGCACACCCCTGTGTGGACACTGCGAGAATGTTAATGTCCGTCTTAATGTTGTCCTGTTGGAAGAGGACTATGTTAACATGAACTAGGAACCTGCAGCATCCATGCAGGAGAGTTTCAGTGCAGCACTTTGGTCTGAACTATGGAGCAGTGTAGACAAGCCCTAACTCCCTTTTATTATAAAAGGAGCTGGTAGTTGGTTGTGTAACACTTTCCATCATACAAGATTATTTGTTTACTATTTGTATTAGTGTAGTGCCCATGAACCCTAGTTGTGGACCAAGATCCCACTGTATAAGGCATTGTCGCAGCAGGGAGAAGGTCCTGGGGCTAGAGAAGTGCCTCCCCCTAACCTTCAAGATTGTGTACATGTAGGTTTGTCCACTGTAGCTAATCAGTTTAGAAACCGGCATAGTTAAAGCTATACAACCCCCTCATATGGGTGTAATAATACTGATATAAAAGTGCTTATAGTAGTATAGCTCTCTGAATAATTGCAGGTCTATACTATAAAGGTTTTTCGGCATAGCTGTGTTGGTCAGGGATGTGGAAAAACCACATTCCCAGCTGACATAGCTATGCTTGCAATATCCTCGGTGTAGACACAGCTATGCTGACAGAAGACAGCTTGTGTCAGCATAGCTAATGTCCGTCAGGAAGGTGGAGTTCCTATGCCGACAGAAAAACTCCTGTTGGTATACTAGCACAGTCTTTGAAGAGTAGACATGGCCTCAGTTCAGCTCTCCTCAGAGCACGGTCCCAGTTCCCCACTTTTGGGACACCACATGGGGAGGTAGTTTCCCCTATCCCTCTCCCCCAGTAAAGGGGAGAAAAATCCTGCCAGACTCCTCCTGGAACCAGTGTGTGGCCCCAGGGATCCATTTCTGCTACTGTCCCCCACAATAACTCTTTGTCTTATTGCCAGGATGTAGATAGTACTGTAACTCAACATGTGCTGAGGGTCAAGGTTCAAATTACACTAATGAGGAGGAGTGGTGGTTACAATCACATGCAATATTATTTATTTATACCTTTTTAAAAACAAAACAAAACAAAAAAGACAACTCTAGGAAATGGTGTACAAAACTACATTAAAATGAAGTTTTTCAGAGTGCAGTGTCAAGCATGGAGCAGCAGCGGCAGCAGGGCCCACCCCCCCGAGGTTGCCCACCCCCCCAAGCAGCAGCAGGGTCCTGGGCCGCCCCGCCCGCAGGAGAGGCAGCGGCGGTGGGGCCCTGGGCCGCCCCCTGCCTGGAGGAGCAGCAGCGGGGCTGCGAGACACCCGCGAGCAGCAGCGTCTGCTGGAACGTTCCCCTTCCCCAGCACCTAAGATTTAGTTAGGGGTATTTTCAGTAAAAGTTATGGACAGGTCACTGGCCGTGACATTTTGTTTACTGCCCGTGACCTGTCCATGACTTTTACTAAACATACCCATGACTAAATCATAGCCTTAATGATCACATACTGTTTTCACGGGACCCCTGTCTCATTCAGTGCACAGGAAGTACAGTGCTCACAGAGTTGTGCGGAGAATGAGGCTGTCTTATAGCGCTCCTGCCTCATTTGTTGCAGAAGTCAGAAAGTATGCATTTAATGAGGCAGGGGACCGCAGGAAGAAAAAGAATGGTCTCATGGTTCAGGCATGTGAATGCCTCACAGGAGACGTCTACCACAGACTTTCCATATGAGGCTGAGCAAGTCACTTACATCAAATTAGGGTACATTACTACTAATGTCAAAGGAAAGTAATATGCATGGAACACAGATTGGGGTGAGAATATGCCCCTGAATGCAGTAATGTGTACCTGAATACTTTTTTTTTTTTTTTTTTGGAGCAATAGGAGGTAGGGAAGGTAGGAGAAAATTCAGTGAATTGAAGTGGCACTAAATGTCAAGAGATGGAGTGGGCTGGAGCCTACCTTTGTCTTGCTTATAAGGAATTTGAAAGAGGAAAGTCTCCATTAACTTTAGCACAAGACAAGGTCACTATCACCCTATATTTGTCTGACAGGCTAAATGAATAACCTTCAAGCAAAGTGAATTTGAAGGACACTCCCGTTTCTTTCTTGCTGAATATGTACAGCATGTGTTCTGAACTACTTCTTATAAACTAGTTCTTCCCTGAAACTTAATCTGACTTTTCTGCAAGTGCTTGTAATTTTTCAGTGTCTTAGAATTTGGACTGTGAGAGTGAGAAAGAAAGAACGGTAAGGAAGTAATGACACCTATACATTTGTTTTGCCTCACTCAAAGGCACTCTGAAGCCATTGATTCTAGGAGCCTGTGTTAATATGGCAGTGCCACACTCTTGTATTCAGTCACCAGATTATCAAACATGTGGATGTATCGTTCTCCTACAACTCTTGTGTTACAGACATACCGTAGTTTGGATTGGTTTCCTAAAGTGCTGAGATTACTCAGCACCTGTGGAAATCAGACCATTTGCTGCTATATTCTGGGCTCACCATATACACGCCACTTAAATTTTTAATTTTTCAAAATAATAGTCTTATTAAATATAGGCTGAAATAAATTAGTACTGGATTTGACAGTTTAAATGCCAACCTACAATATGACAGATTTCAGAGTAGCAGCCGTGTTAGTCTGTATCCGCAAAAAGAAAAGGAGTACTTGTGGCACCTTAGAGACTAACAAATTTATTTGAGCATAAGCTTTCATGAGCTACAGCTCACTTAATCAGTGGGGAGATTTATATACACAGAGAACATGAAGCAATGGGTGTTACCATACACACTGTAACCAGAGTGATCAGGTAAGGTGAGCTATTACCAGCAGGAGAGTGGGGGGGATAATTCATTTGAATGAATAATTCATTCAAAACTATCGTTTTGTAGTGATAATCAAGGTGGGCCATTTCCAGCAGTTGACGAGAACGTGTGAGGAATAGTGGGGGTGGGGGGGTAATAATTTTTTTCTTATACAAAAGTGTAAATACTTTAGTTGCTGGCTTTAGAGTTTTAGGTAGAATGAATCATTTACTTTAAGCAGCTTTCTGAAGTGTACATTTAGTTTCTTGGGGGGCGGGGGAGGGGTGTATATGCCTCTACCTAGTTTCTCCTATGGTTCCATCACCACAATGTCTGAACACTGCTCTGGTATTCATGGCTTTTTCTTGTGAAGTAGGATAGCTCTATTACTAATGTATCTTGCTGTCTTTGTTATATGAAGATGTATGGGTATGCCAACACAGCAGTGAGACACCCGCGGCTGACCTGTGCCAGCTGAATTGGGCATGCAGGGCTCTGGGTAATGGGCTGTTTAATTGTGGTGTAGAGTTTGGGCTTGGGCAGTATCCCAAGCTGTTGGACTCTCCCCCGTTGCTGTAGTTCTAGAGCCCGGGCTCCAGTCTGAGCCTGAACGTTGTATACGCTACAGATAAACAGTCCCGGCCCCCTTAGTCCGAGCCTCATGTCAGCTGGCATGGGCCAGCGGAAGGCTTTTAATTGCAGTATAGACATACCCTCAGAGTTGTTTTGTGTTACTTCACACTACTTACTCAGTAAGGATCTAGTTTTGCAGAAGTGAATGGTCAATTCTAGAGTTGAATATTTGATTTCAAAAGCTATTTAAGTCCAAATTCAGTCCTGGGGCAAGTGGAGTCAATGCCATTGACTTCAGTGGGTAAACCCTAGCTTACACCAGGACTGAATTTGGTCCTTAAGTTTGGTCCAGGAGTGCGTGCATATATGATTCTATAAACAGCTGTTGATCACATCAGTTTCTTTGTGTGTGTTTTAAGAATAATTAACTGTTATATGCACGGCTGAGGTTCATGTGAGTGTGATCCCAGCATCTGATCAAAGGACTCTAATCAAGTGTTGTATGGCTAAGTGCTAAGGGCTTGAAGGAATTGCTTACAGAATGTGTTTCATTTCCTTTAAAGCAAAGTGGTAGTATTTTTTTAAATGAACTAAATATACACAGTTTTAAGTTTGTTGTCTCTACCCCCCCGCACTCTCTCCCCCTTCTTGCAAAACAGTTTGCTCACCGCCCAAGTGCAGAAAACTTTGCCCGGAAGAAGGGTGAGCAAAGCTTCTGTTTCCCATGACCCTCGCTCTAATGTTGTTCCAAGGGCTCACTACTTAGAAATGCCTTGATAACTGCTTTCATTCCTTTCATCCCCCTCCCCCTACATGCAGTAAAATCTGTCTGATCCTCGTTTTAACAACTTCTTACCACTGTTGGAGATGTTACCTATCATATAATTATGACAAATGAGCATATCTGAAGATACCTTGAATGGATAAACATAAACGTCCCTCTATACATTCCCAGATACTCACAAGAACACTTGCAGCGATTTGTGGATGCTCTTGTCTAGATGCAGTTCATTGCAGCTTCACATTGATTCAGACGATCAACTCTAAGCATGCTTTTTAAAAATTGTGTCCTCAAAAAAGACTCTGTTCTGTACTTACTCCCGGCAGGAAACGGCAAAGTAAAGATTGCCTATACAATCATAACTATGCCCCCTTGTGAGTAAGCATTACAACACAGTCTTTAATTTTACGATATTTTTGTGTTTTCTTTTCACTCTTTCTACTTGAGCATGGTGGAATGCTTTTTTGCTGAAACAGTGCCAAAAATTCACTCTCAAACTAAGAACAAACGGAGAAAATGCAGTCTGAAAAGTAAAAATACTCATGTAGCGTACATTTTATTTTCAACCAGCAGCACAGCTATCTTTGCTAACAGCAAATCAAGTCTTGCTACAAACATAGAAAAGGAGTACTTGTGGCACCTTAGAGACAAACATAGGCAACCTAAACATATGAGCAAGTTTTTATTATTATACTTTATCTGTAGTAACACTTTTAATGCATATATTTTAAATATGTAAATGATGTTCAAAGTCTGGCATACCGATATCCTATGTTACACTGAAAAAACATAGGCATTTCCATGTTTTTCTGGAAACTCCCAGGTTCCTAGACAGGAAATAAGATGCACAGATTTTCTCTTGGCTGTTTCAACCACTGGCTACCTCTGGTTTTAGATTCTCAATTTCTCTCTCTCCCCTCACCCCATTGTAGTGCTTCCTAGACCACTCTACAACAGCATAGTCTGAAAGGTAGTAGCAGGATGCCTGACATGCCAGGTTTCAAAGAAAGGAGGGGAATCTGGGGGGCAGTAGAGGAAGCACAGAGGGCATGACAGCGAGGGGAGGGACAATGTTCAGGGGAGAAGACATCCTTGGGATGAGGAAAAAGATTCTAGGGGAGGGCAAGAGCAGGTAGAAGACTAAAAGGGGGAGGAGGGAAGGGCAGGGAGAGTCTTTATTAATCTTCCTTTTCCATATGTCCTGATTTTAACTGCTTGTGCTTTTTAAATAATTTATAAATTTATAAATTAAGAAGTTTGGCAGTTTTTTGCAGAAAGAGCTGCCGTGTCACACACATCAGTGGTGTCATGTGCGTTAAGCAGTTTTCCATATAATTACTCATATCTTAAGATATTGATCAGTGTTGTTTGGCATGCACTATAGTGGTACAGAATACAGACAGATGCTGCACACTTTTATCTAAGGTTTTAGAGAACATGTATAATACATCAAATTAATTAATAAATAATATGATATGACATAGCTGATGGTTACCCTAATGCACACACACACACAGGGGGAGAGTTACTGTTGTACACCCAAGACCAATGAAGTTTGGGTATTAATACTCAAAGACTTCAAGGCATGGGGCAAGTAGTAATAGTCTCTCTAGAGCCACCCGAAGTAGAATATTGCATTCCGTCCTGAGCACTAAATTACTAGAAAGATACTGGCAAATTGGACGCTACAGAGAAGGGCAACAAAAAGATTAGAGGGTTTGGCTTGTGAGAAGAAATTGTGATATAAATCTCTAACTTGGGTAAGCACTTGCTAAGGGGTTACGGAAAGGTTCAGATATTTCAATGGATAACACTGAAGAGAGAGAGAGAGGAATTATTTAGTGTGGAGCTGTAAGTAATCTTATCCAGGGAATCGGGGAAAGTGCTGTTCTGAGACTTCTAAAAATACCAGGGAACTAGGAAATGTACTCATGTACATTTGTATTTGCAATGTACAAACGTATTTGCATGGAAATGCTCTTGGAAATATAATAGGTCTTTTCCCTCTTTAACCTCCATTGTTGTTCCATCAGTATTGGAATGGAGATCATCATGTGGATGTGGGAGCAGATATTTTCCCCCTGAATCACTGAATGAAAACGGGGAGCATCTAGCAGGCTTAGGGTTGCCAGGCTTCTGGTTTTCAATCGGAACATCCGATTGAAAAGGGTCCCTGGTGGTTTTGGTCAGCACAGCTGACCGGGCTGCTAAAAGTCTGGTTGCCTGCAATGGGGCGGGCAGGCCCTGTGTCCAGCTATGCGTGGCTCCTGGCAAGTGGCCAGTGTGTCCCTCTGGCTCCTAGGTGAAGGGGTGGCTGGGAGGGCTCCGCACGCTGCCCCCACCCACAGGCGCAACTCTGAGTGCTGGCTCTGCAGCTCCCATTGTCCGGGAACCAGGGCCAATGGGAGCTGCAGGGGCGGTGCCTGTGGGTGGGGGCAGCACGTGGAGTCCCCTGGCCGCTCCTCCGTCTAGGAGCCAGAAGGATATGCCACTGCTTCCCACAAGCTGTCTGAGGTCAGCACCACTGAAGCCTATGCCCCAACCCCTTGCCCAATCTCGGGAACCGCCTCACATATCCACTCCAGGAACCTGCACCCTTTACCCACTCCCACACCCCTGCCCAATCCCTGAGCCCCTTCCTGCACTCCGAACCCCTCAGCTCCAGCCCAGAGCCCTCTCCTGAACTCCAAACCTCTCATCCCTGGCCCCACCCCAGAGCCCGCACTTCCAGCTGGAGCCCTCACCTCCTCCTGCACCCCAACCCCCGCTGCAGCCCAGTGAAGGTGAGCAGGGGCAGGGTAGGGAAGGGTGGGGCAGGGCAGGGTGGGGCCTTGGGGGAGGGGCGGGGCAAGGGTGTTCAGTTTTCTGCAGTTAGAATGTTGGAAACCCTAAGTAGGTTTATGTGGTGTAGAACTATTAATTTTATTTAAAAAAACCCAATAAAACTCTTTTCATTCTAATATTATGAAAGTAGTTATGTACACGAGAGTCAGGGTTTACAGTTAAAGAATAAAATGTAATTTCATGTGTATCCTGGAAGTCTCAGTCATGATGGAAAATTGCCAGATAGTTGAAGTTGGTATGGAAGGATATTCTCCCTTTTTTTGGGTCTTTGACCTTGCACTTATTCACTTGAACAGGTTTGTTTTGTCACCTTAATGTTATGGGGTTGTTTGTGAGTTGCAAGTGATCTGAGTAGACAGTGATCTAATCATTCCTGGCATAGCCTATTTGCTTTCTAATTAAATGCAGAAACTCCTGTTTTTATGCAGACACCTAAAATCTTGCGAAGAAAGGACTTTTTCTTTGTAGCAATAAGATAATGAGAAATAAAATTCAGCAGAGAATGTGGGAGGCTCTACAAACATACAGAGCTGCAGCACTTAATACAGATGGAACCCTTCACAATTGGTTGCCAAACAAAAGCTTCAGATAAGCAGTGTTAGTATGGAGTGTGTTGATACCCGAAAGATCAGAGTTACAGTTTATATTATGGGATTAATTTTGGCAAACATTTTGACTTTTAAAGTTTTTTTTTTTTTTTTTTTTTAGTACATTTATTCTCATGCTGGTCAGAGTCACAGTGGGCTAACCTTTGAATGTGATTTCCCTTTTCTGCATTCTAAACTAATTTTCCTAGACATGCAAAAATATGTTATTGGCAGAATTAGAAGAGTAGATGGGCAAAACGTAAAGTGGAGAAGAGGCTAAAGCATTAAAAGAGAAGAGAGATGGGGAATTGTAGTTTTTTAACCTCTCCCTGTATTATACCAGACATTTAAAACAGCCAAACTCTTGGGAGGTGTGGTTAAAATGGTGGTATAGTTCAATGAGACTTGCAGTCACTAAAAATCTCCTCCCATTAGATATCCTGAGACTGTGCCTCAGTTGTCTTCTACAAGACTACTTGGCGTCCATTATTTAACCACTGAGAATATCCAAAATATTTAAAATTAAAATGACTCTAATATAATGAGGGGGGGGACCACTTGAAAATAATAGAAATAAGGAATTGCAAATTGGATGTCTTTGTGAGGGTTTTTTTTTTTTTTAAATCGCTGTTCAATCATACTGTTAAGGTTTGAGCAGGAGGATTTGTACATGCTTACTAAAGTGACTTTAAAAATAGTGAAAAGTTCTCATGAAAGTGTTCATAAATAATTGCAAGCAGCTTTAAAGCTATATTCGGCCCAAAAATAATATAATGTATGAAGTGCAGTTTTTTAGCGTCTGCTGTGATGTGCTCTCCCTTTCAATTACGAAGCAGAGATTAGTTTCCTGAAATGTTGAAGAGAAAAATATTGAGCTGCAACATGGAAAAGAGTTGTATTCTTTTCATATTGTACATTCTTGTTCCATTGGTTGCAAGTTGGCAAAGGCCAGTAGCATGATTAATCTAGCAAATAAGTGGGATAAAGAGTTCATTGAAGACGACAACAAAAGGCTGTGTCAGAATAGACTAATGATCCTTGTGCCCTTAAATCCTTGGCAATGTACACTTAACCCTGTGTCTCAGTGCAGTCCTTCCTGTCGTGCTGTGTCTTCTTTTGGAGGTGGTAGGCAAGCAGCCAGAACTAGTTCCATCTGTCCGTGCAAGCAGCCTCTTTTCTGTGCCAGCTTGCCAGATCCCTGTTTTTATAGAGAATGAATTACTACTTCAGAACTTTGAACATGATAGTTAAAATAAGAAGGAAAGATACATTTCATTTGGAATGACCATTAAAGTTAATTTGATCCTGGAAAGTAAATCAGTTGGAAAAAAGTAGAATAACAAATGTCTAAAATCAATAAAACATACAATGTGCTTCTAAAAATAGATATGACATAGAAGACCATGCTTTATCAGATGGCATGGCTTAATTTATATTCTAAGGGCCATACTCAGTAGAAAAGACCTGAGCTGTGGAAACAATTAAAAATTGGGTTTGGCTTCCTTATCAGGATAAGCAACTTGCCTAACTATATTATGCAAGTTTTTCTTTGGGTTGAAAGTGCACATTAACATGCTGGCTGCCTTCTGCCAGGTTCTTTATGTTCAAAAACACTCACTCCCTAAGTAGCCTCAGGACAAGTTTTTCAAACTGATAAAAGGTGATTAACTACTCTGGACATCTATAAATCACCAGCTGGGTACCTGTTCCACTGGCAAAACACAGGGCTGTTTTTACATACCATTTAAGGGGAAGGGTTCTCTCTCCCTATGATATATGATTGGCAATATTCACACACTCGATGTTATCCTCTTTTATACTATGTTGAGGGATTGTAAAACCTTTAAAGACTTCCTTGGGTGGGCCTACTTGCTGTCATTAGGACCCGTCTTCTATGATGTGACGATATTAGAAGAAGCCCTGAGCATCGAAGGCACATGTGTGCATAAATATGACAGGAGAGGGAAGTAAGAAGCAGAGTAGAAAAAGGAGAATTCTACGTGAAATGGTGGGAAGAAAACAGCAACTTTTGCTGGTTTCCTGAATCGATGTCAACCTCTGTGAAACTTGATTTTTTAATGGGAAGCTCCAAAAGATAGGAACAGAAATGTCAGATATAATTTTTCTAGGTACTTTCTTGTATGATTACTGTTTAATCTTTCATGCTTCCTAAGCATAATCATATTGCCAGCTGCTGTGTGTACAATCTATGATGTGGAAAAAGTCGTCTCACTGATATGTTCTACTTTTAATCAAATTGACTGTACCAAACACAGCAGCTGTTGAAGTTCAGCGCTTCTCAAAGAGACAGCATATGTTGCTACAGCATATTAAGGGCTATGGATATATTTGCCTGTTTTGCGGTTCTTTTGATATAAAATAATGAAGTCAAGTTAATTCTCAGTTTATCTTTAAAGAAAAATATGTGGGACAGCGTACAGTATTTATTTTAAGGCCTTTTACCTCATATGATTATTTTCTCAGAGAAGTTGTATTCTCAAGATTTGGATTTATAATACTGAAAGCCATCACTTAGGGGTATATGTTTTAAAATGCTTCTCTGCTCCTTGCTTTTTGTATAGTACAAATGCTACAGTGGCACCCCCCTGTAGCTGCTGTTTTACAGTCACAACAGCATTTCCATTATAAATGTCCTTTCTCGTGGTTTTGTATAACTTGGCCATTAAGTTGTCTGTGGGCTGAACCTTGATTATAGTAGGCCAAGGGGTAACTTATTTTTAATAGAATTTTTAAAAATCTGTGATACCATATGAAGTTCTCAGAGGGCAAAACAATAGATGGCTCTGAACTAGACAAGTAGTTCCCTGAATTTTAGGGTTCGTGCGCCACTTTATCTTTAGGCTGATACTATATTAGCCAGTTCCAGCTACCTTTTTTTTGTGCACTTAGGGCGGCTTCTCGCTCCAGTCTTGTGGTTGGAAAACTGGGGTTTGGAGCTGCCCAAGATTAATTGTACATGAGTGAATACGCAGCTGAATGGGACATTGGCAGCTCATCGAGCATTGAACCACAGTACATGGGCTCACTAGGGAGAGGGTGCATGGAGAATCAATGACAAAAGTGTGAAATAGCAGATATAACTGTTTGCACCCCTCTTGGTCTTTGGACTTTCCCCAACTTCAGCTGATTGAAGATGATGATGGTAGCAGCAGCGATAGGGGATTGGCCCCATCTGCCCTTTTAATCAGGGGCTTAAGTTGTTACCTATGCTCAGCTTCCGTGTCCCTTAAGGCAAGAGGTGTGTTTCCCCCAGAATGTCCGGTAGTAATTAACTTCAATTTAAGTCACCAGTTTGATTTGTCTTAATTAAAACAGTGTGTGTGTGTGTGTGTGTGTGTGTGTTGGGGGAGCGGTGAGTAGAGTATCGTAAAATAGAAGACAAGTGTAATGCAATAATGATCCAAGTGTTACTAAGTACACTAGAAATTTTGTTCCACATCTGCAGCTATGCTTGTGAAATTCTTCCTCTTTCCTTTCCTGCCGCCCCCTCAGTGGTCCCTTGTGTTGTCTGCCTGTCCCAGGCAGTTTCAGCCAGAGCTTCCTTTTTTAGTAGTCCAGTTCACCTTTATCGGCCTCTGCAGTGCTCATTGCGGCTTAACCCATGCCTCTTGTGACTAGGTTTCAAGGTCAGTTTCCCTTTATTCTGGGCCCTGTGTAATACGTGAAGCCAGTGTGGTGACTGATTGCCATCAGAAGAAAGATCTGTTACTGTCAGCTAATGGAGTTCCTCCTTTAGATCAAGTGGGTAGGGGCTTTTACCTTTGGTACCATGTGTACTGGGGATCGATTCTTGTAGATTGTCGCTGTGTGCATGTGGCTACATTACACATGCATCAACTGTGCAGTGTTAGAACCAGTCTGACTCCCTTTAGATAGCCTTGGCTTTCTTTGTTCTTCCAAAGGTCAGTCCAGTAGAAAAGATCCTGTGCCTACTAACCTCTGGAAGCTTGTCAGGCTTCCTGGATGCTGTCTCTCTTCTAGAGCTTAATCCTTATCCTGAAGGGTTGTGCTGGACCTGACGCTCCAAATATCACCTCTTCTAATGAGAGAAATCTTTGACATTCCTAGCCCTTTTGCAAAGGCATTTGGGATCAGAGGGCCCCCTCCTCTTCAAATCCTAACATAGGAAGTGGTTCTTTAGTGCCCTGAATATCTGTCAGTGAGAGAAGTATCAAGGAGAAAAACTAGTCAACCGTTTTCATACTGTCCCCTGTACTGTGGCATCCTCAAACTTACTCACTCCTAAAGACTACATCATTTACTTACCTAGAGCACCTCACTCATCTTGTAGTCTTTTGTATTCTTTATTTATTCGTATTTTGTGTTCTTTATTATAACTCATAGTGAGCTATTGTAGGCAACTTGATGTCAAGTGGGACAGAAAGAATAGGGGAAAATATAGCACTTCAGGATAAAGTTTTCATTCCATAATTATAAATGGTTGGCATAGTCTTGGCAGGTCAGGCTGGCCAGAGTTGCCTCAGCACCTCTACACCTGGCAGGAAAGGAGCCAGGTCGTATTGGAAAAGAACTTGTTCTCAGGTGAGCCAGAACCCCTCCCTCCTCCCCCAAATCTCTATGAGGAAAGTGAAGCCAAAAGGGCAAGCCAAAAGGAAGGCAGAGGATCCGGGGAACTACAGACCAGTCAGCCTCACCTCAGTCCCTGGAAAAATTAGGGAGCAGGTCCTCAAGGAATCAATTTTGAAGCACTTAGAGGAGAGGAAAGTGATCAGGAACAGTCAGCATGGATTCACCAAGGGCAAGTCATGCCTGACTAACCTAATTGCCTTCTATGATGAGATAACTGGCTCTGTGGATGAGGGGAAAGCAGTGGACATGTTATTCCTTGACTTTAGCAAAGCTTTTGACTCTGTGTCCCACAGTATTCTTGTCAGCAAGTTAAAGAAGCATGGGCTGGATAAATGGACTATAAGGTGGATAGAAAGCTGGCTAGATCATTGGGCTCAATGGGTAGTGATCAATGGCTCCATGTCTAGTTGGCAGCCGGTATCAAGCAGAGTGCTCCAAGATTTGGTCCTGTGGCCAGTTTTGTTCAATATCTTCATTAATGATCTGGAAGTTGGCGTGGATCGCACCCTCAGCAAGTTTGCAGATGACACTAATCTGGGAGGTGGTAGATACGCTGGAAGGAAGGGATAAGATACAGAGGGCCCTAGACAAATTAGAGGATTGGGCCAAAAGAAATCTGATGAAGTTCAACAAGAACAAGTGCAGAGTCCTGCACTTTAGACAGAGGAATCCCATGCACTGCTACAGACTAGGGACCAAATGGCTCAGCAGCAGTTCTGCAGAAAAGGACCTAGGGGTTACAGTGGACGAGAAGCTGGATATGAGTCAACAGTGTGCCCTTGTTGCCAAGAAGGCCAAAGGCATTTTGGGGTGTATAAGTAGGAGCATTGCCAGCAGATCGTGGGACGTGATCATTCCACTCTATTCGACATTGGTGAGGCCTCATCTGGAATGCTGTGTCCAGTTTTGAGCCCCACGCTACAAGAAGGATGTGGAAAAATTGGCAAAAGTTCAGTGGAGGGCAACAAAAATGATTAGGGGTCTGGAACACATGACTTATGAGGAGATGCTGAGGGAACTGGGATTGTTTAGTCTGCAGAAGAGTAGAATGGGGGGGGGGGTTGATAGCTGCTTTCAGCTACCTGAAAACGGGTTCCAAAGAAGATGGATCTCGACTGTTCTCAGTGGTAGCAGATGGCAGAACAAGGAGTAATGGTCTCAAGTTGCAGTGGGGGAGGTTTAGTTTGGATATTAGGAAACACTTTTTCACTAGGAGGGTGGTGAAGCACTGAATGCGTTACCTAGGGAGGTGGTGGAATCTCCTTCCTTAGAGGTTTTTAAGGTCAGGCTTGACAAAGCCCTGACTGGGATGATTTAGTTGAGGATTGGTCCTGCTTTGAGCAGGGGGTTGGAATAGATGACCTCCTGAGGTTCCTTCCAGTCCTGATATTCTATGATTCTGTGATACTTCGGAGCTATCTACAGGTCTCCCATCCAGCCCTCTCTGGAGTTAGATCCCTGACTGGTGCCAGGCTCTTTCAATTTGGGAGCAAAAAGAGCTTCCCGTTGATCAAATGAGGTGAATGGACATTTGTCCAGAGGGAACCACCTTGTCCCATTCCCAATCTCAGGGCTGGTCTACACTGTGAATTTACATGAAAAATCCACCCCCCAGAGACATGTAGCTATGCTGAGCTAACCACTGATGTAGCCAACAGAAGAATTCTTCTGTTGACCTAGCTACTGTCTCTTGGGGAGGTAGATTAACTACAGAGATGGGAGAATCCCTCCCATCACTGAAGTGAGTGTCTACGCTGAAGCGCTGTAGCAGTTTAACGGTAGACATACCCTTAGCAGCCCATGGAAAGGACACAACATCATCAACTTCAGGTCAGAGAATTATAACCCACTCCTCCTATTTCTAGCCCCAGACAGTAAGAGACAAGCAATGCAAGGCCCTGTCTGAAGCATCTATGTAAATTCGTAAAGAAGACTTGTCTTCAAAACATTCCGTTTAGCATCCTCAGATACGTCTGATGTTTTGCCATTGGATGGCAGCCTTTTTCTTTTCTCAGCTTCAGTTTCTCAGCATTTGATCTGATGTGTTCTCCCAGGGTCTCTTTCCAGTATCATTGTAGCAATAATATTTACTTTCAGGAAGAAAGAAATTCACTTATCTTCCTGGATAGTGTCTCTGATCAGGGTTCTACACAAAGAAAAAAGTGAAGCAAACACAGAACGATATGGTTCCTGGAGTATCTTGGATTCAGGACAAATGTAGACACAATGGTGCCAGGGAAGTCAGTCATAGGCCTGGACTGATGATGAATGTCATCAGATGCAAGGTTTCATCTCAGTAGAATGTTAACAGAAGACTTGCCATGAAGGAAAACAAGTGGTGTCAGATAAAACAAAAATCTAATTCTTATAAGAGTCTATTGAGGGAATTATGATCTCATACAGTGGCATGTTTCAGTGATCTGGAGTTTTTATGGCACCTATCAGTAAATCTAGATATTCCCTCTGCATCTCAACTCTTGGCAAGTTTAGCTCCCATTGTATAGTATCCACTCCCACAACTCCTGAATACAGAGAATGTGGGTGGGTTGTTTTTTTGGGGGGTTTGGGTTGTTTCTCCCTCCCCCCACCCCAAAAGGGATCTTTCTGGTCTAGTTCAAGAAGTGGGTACTGTGATGTCCTGTCCCTTTAAATGTTTGAGCACTCTCCACTTCACAGTGGAAAGCCTCACTTTCATGTTAGTTTCAGCTTTTGCTGCCTGAACAATAAAGCGAGCACTGCAGACAGCTTTGTCTCTATCTCCTTCTCTGCTGGGTCCAAACATAACCAGTACCAAAAGGAAAGCCCAGTATCCTGCAGCTGAAATACAATGATTCATTGAGGTCCTGAAGCATTGCTTCTTCCATGCATAATGGATCCTCCCAGGTTGTGGCAGTCACTGTGTCTGATAGGTTTTGTATAATAACTGGAAAGAACATGATCAGCCCTACCCCAGAGAAAAATTCTCCTGTCCTAGGTGCACTATCCACGCAGGGTATTAATACACAGATTTTTGGAGCCCTTCATAGTGAACCTCCTAGCCTGGGTTGACAGACTCAGGTTAGCCAGGCTTGTGCTAGCACTCTTGAAATAGCAAAGTAGACAGCACTTTATGTTTCAGATTGGGCATGACCTTGAGCTCTGAACCCCAAACCCCCCTTCCCCCCAAGCTTCAGAGCCTAGCGCTAGACTGAGCCACAACTTCAAGGCAACGTTTACACAGCTATTTTTAGAGCATTAGCACAAACCCAGCTAACCGGAGTCTGTTGATTCGGGCCAGCAAGTTTGCTCCCGCAGGCTCCAAAATGCCGTGTAGACATACCATAAGGGGAGAGGAACACCAGGACTCACGTGGTAGGATTTGTATATTAGCAGAGTGGCTCCTTCACCCCAAAAAATCTGCCCTGTCGTAAGTCAGTTTGGTGGCTCGTTATCAGCCTCTTTGCATCCGGAAACAGTAAATAACCTGCCCTGTGACCTCAGTACTTGTCAGGACCCAGAATGTGAGGTGGTGAATGAGCAAGGGCAAGGCCCCTGCTATGTGTCTTCCCACCTCTTCCACTGCTTCCCCAGGACAGTATAAATGATAGGCGTGAAAGTGGCAATGATACTGTTGATGTCCTTCTGGCTGAAGAGGCTTTGGCTCTCAAGCCTGATTAATCTACAACTGGGTATTTGGATGCCTTTCTTGCACAGAGGAGGTCTGCTATTGCAGGCCTGCACTCCAACTGGGACCAGAAAAGTTTAAAACGAATAATTGGATGAAGTTCAATGTACCCAAAAACAGAAGTTAGCAAATAAAATTTTTTCTATTGGCTGGTCCAAAGTCCATACTTTAACTCCCATGTTAAACCAGCGAAACTTAACCTTAAGTTTCTCCAGGAGGGCTTTATTTTGTATGTGTAGGAATGTCCAAGCAAAAAGGTCAACTCTCTGTAGCATAATGTTCTGAGCACCTTCGAGACAAGGGAGTTTTGTATAAATCTAGCATTACAATTTTCTTTAAGGACTGATCTTATTTCAGCACCATAGAACATGACTTTGGAATCTCACTCTGACCTTGGCGGTACTATTCAGATTGAACCACTGTAAAGGGCATCAGTATGCTTCTGATCCATTAGAGTAGGTCTCCTTATGGCTACAGTCTCCAGTCAGATGAGAGGTTATTTAAATTAGAAATTGTGAGCTTTCTGTGACGAGACCAGTATTGTGCTTCTATTTCATTCAGTCTCAGCCAATGTCCTTTCCTTTTTTTTTTTTTATTTCTTTTGGCAGAAGTCTTCTCCATGCCTTAATGTCAAGGGAAAAATGGGGGGAATACTTATATACAATTTAGCTCAATGTGATGTTCACATTTAAAGGATGATCATGCTTCATGCCTGGAGCCACAGTGCTATGAAAATCCCATTGTAATGGACCATATATTTTCCTGTTTTTCATGCCATCTTTGTTCATCTGAAAAATTTCTTTTGTTTGAGTGACAAGACCAAGAGATCCTGGATACAAATGGGTCATCCAGAACAGAGATGGAAATTGACACCCATAGATTAGGGTTTGTTGTCATTAGGTGGAATGTGCCCTGCCCTTCCCTAGGAGAAATTGTACTTTTTCCTCAAAGTATATTTAATACAATCTGTAATTTAAGAAAGTAGATTTAAGTTCGCCTGGCACTGGAAATTATCTCAGCTGGAAGGAACTTTCAGGAGGTAGGACATTTCCCTCCTGCTAGTGAATGGTAGGTCTGTTTCTGTCCCTGAGCTGCAAAACCAAGTTGGAGTACCGTTGTAGTGGATCTGTGGACCTTGTTGGTTTTTTTTGGTTTTGTTTTTTTTTAAAAGGACATTTTCAGGCAAGCATGGATACATTTTCCTGTTCTAAGTTATCCTTGATTTTGAAATATATTGAGACGTGGATGTATTAATCAAATTATTCTGTGCCTTACAATCTAGCAATTGCAATGTGTACTCGCAATGAAACCTCTTCATTCAGTAAAATCACTGTCTAAAGCCAAAACTCAGGCAGGGAATTGTTTCTCTTAGTACCTATCATCTACTCCAGTTTCTTTAAAAAAAGTAAAGGAGTACTTGTGGCACCTTAGAGACTAACCAATTTATTTGAGCATGAGCTTTCGTGAGCCACAGCTCACTTCATCAGATGCATACCGTGGAAACTGCAGCAGACTTTATATATACACAGAGTTTCTTTATCTTCTTCCTCTCAGAATCCCAATCAATTAATACATTGCCTAGACTGTTCTGTTGTTTTTAAACATTAGTGGTTGTCACAATTAATTGGCTAACTGTACCTCTGACCCTCCTGGTATCATTGAATAAACCTCCTCTCAAGCCTCAGGCCATTACCACTCTTGGGATGGAATCAAGTGATTTTTTTCCCCCACTCTGACTGGATGGTAGTCCCCTGGTACTCACTGTGATTGCTTCAGCAGATCTGCTTTAGGCTCAGACCCTGCAGTTCTGTTCCCTCTGGGAGCAATGGCAGTGATAAGAAGAGACCAAATAACCTTCAAGCAAAATATTATTTAGCTATAAAAAAGCACTTCAGAGAAACACTTAAATTCTGTTATTATTTAAGATGTTATCTAGCTTTCCCCTGAGGCTTATTCTCTGGATCTGGGGAAGCCCGACTTCTTTACGCTCTCTCAGCCTTTCTCCCTGTACATCTTTTGTAGGGTGACCAGATGTCCTGGTTTTATAGGGACAGTTCCAATTTTTGGGTCTTTTTCTTATATAGGCTGCTATTACCCCCCACCCCCTGTCCTGATTTTTCACACTTGCTGTCTGGTCACCCTAATCTTTTGACAAGTGGCCATCTTCTCCTGCCTGAGAAAGTCTTTATAACTGTTTAGTATGCAGCGCCTAATGGTCTCAGACACCATCTGATGGTCCAGGGACATCTACACCGAACACATCACCCGCCACTGACAGTACCAGGAGGCGTGAGCCGGAGCGACATCGTGCATCGACTATGAGAAAGGGACCGAGAGACTTTTTCCGTTGGACCATATGAACTGGAACCATAAACTCGCTGAATGTTAAATCTCACCAAATGAAGATATATCCATCCTCATCATCATATCCACTCATTATACTCCACACCTGAACATAAGCATTATATGAACAGCATACCCTCAATGTCTGTACTTTGAGCCGTTAACCTTTTACCCCCAATTGGGGATATTGCAGATTATGTATTCCTTACGCCATCCAATCTTAAACCGAACTTCACACCCCTGGATAACCTGTAAATTATTCCCTGATAACCAGAAACTTCTATGCTTAAACTCTGTACTGTTCACTTTTTTTTTTTAAACCTCATCTTAATAAAATTTTTAAATCTGTTCTTTTATTCTCCTGGCTCATAGCTTCGATAGCCAAGTCTTGCAATGTGTTGGAGACAGGGTCCTTGATGCTAACAGCTTGCCTCCTTGTCTTTTAAGTGTGTTCTGGGGTGTCCTTATCTAGATCTATTGTATTGATTTCCTGTTTGTACTTCCCACAGCCCCTTGTTAAGTTAAATCAATACCATCATAGAGGAAATTCTAATATCCCTTCCATAATTATGCAGTACTGTTACCTCACTGACCAGATCATATACAGCAGTGGCTGTCAACCTTTCCAGACTACTGTACCCCTTGCAAGAGTCTGATTTGTCTTGTGTACCCCCAAGTTTCACCTCAACTATAAAACTTACAAAATAAGACATAAAAATACAAAAGTGTCACAGCATACTATTACTGAAAAATTGCTTACTTTCTCATTTTCACCATATAATTTATAAAATAAATCAATTTGAATATAAATATTGTACTTACATTTCAGTGTATACTATATAGAGCAGTATAAACAAATCACTGTCTATGAAATTTTAGTTTGTACTGACTTTGCTAGTGCTTTTTATGTAGCTTGTTGTAAAACTAGGGAAATATCTAGATGAGTCAACTGTACCCTGTGGAAGACCTCTGGGTACCCCAAGGGGCACACGTTCCCCTGGCTGAGAACCACTGATATACAGTGTTCATATAATTATTACACCTCAGTTTCTTTTTGAGATTATTACACTATTCCATGACCATCACAGTGGTCTAAAAGCATAGGTTGCAAAGTTAAGAACTGGGATGATGAAAGGATTTACACTCTTTTTTAGAAGGAGCCATTGCTTTTCTCAGACTTTCTCTCTTTTTTTTTGGAAGTATTCTCTCTTTCCTTCCCATCACTTTGCCATCTTTTTTTATTTTGAATTCTGATCTTCTGAGGCAGTTAGCCAAACAAGAATTAGTGAGTCTAAATCAGGATTTAAAGTGGACAGTACTTCCTGTCTTGTACCTGAAGCGCTAGTCTCTCTACCCTGAGGGAAACGAGTAATTTCAATGGGAGTTATTTTTGTCCTCTAGGACAGTGGTTCTCAACCAAGGGTACACTTACCCCTGGGGATATCCAGAGGCCTTCCAGAGGGTACATCAACTCATCTAGATATTTGCCTAGTTTTACAACATAAGTCTACATAAAAAGCACTAGCAAAGTCAGTACAAACTAAAATTTCATGGACAATGACTTGTTAACGCTGCTCTATATACTATACACTAAAATGTAAGTACATTATTTACATCCCAGTTGATTTATTTTATAATCATATGGTAAAAATGAGAAAGGAAGCAATTTTTCAGTGATAGTGTGCTATGACACCTTTGTATTTTTATGTCAGATTTTGTAAGCAAGTAGTTTTGAAGTGATGTGTAACTTAGGGTACGCAAGACAAATCTGAATCCTGAAAGGGGTACAATAGTCTGGAAAGGTTGAGAGCCACTGCTCTAGGAGGCAGAATAGGCTTTCTTGGGAGGAGTACTAGGTGAGGGAAGTTCCATGCACCCTCCTCCTCCCTTGCACATCCACCACATCAACAGCTGGTCCTAAAATTATGCACTGAGTTACTAATACCCAAGTCAAACGTTCAGTACAATGTGTTCTCTCTGTCCATAGGAATTTACAGACACAGAATATTAACAGTAATGGTTAATCCTTTGCACTTTTGTAGAATCTTAGTCCTTTAGAAGTATTATTTAAGCCTCACATCATGCCTCAGTGCAATTTTGCTATTCTGTAGGAGGGCTTCAATGATTTACCCTATGGTAATTTGGTGGAAGAGCCAGTAGCAGAACCCAGGAATTCTGTTTTTGTCCTTTGCTCTTACATAAACTACCTGAATAGATCCTTCTCATGGCTACAGAACAATTGACTCCTAAGATTAAGTAAGTGTCAGAAGTTAATGTAATAGATGCAGATTTTAAAGAAGAAACTAAAGTAGGTGTTTTACTGCATAAACTTTACAAGATGCTGTCAGATGTACAAAGCAGAACTGCTTCTAAGTTGTTAAAATAATACATTGCTACCGTTAGATGATTTTCATACACCTAGGAACAAGAAACATTCAGTAAGCTTGCAGTACATTCGCAAGTGTATACTTAACTCTGTTCTTAATAGAAAACATATTATGCAGTGCGTTAGGGAGACAGCACGATAGCTCTACATGTTGGGGGACTGCCTGATGAGCCGCTCTTTTTAATAACTGTAATTCTACTTCTGATGTGCTTTTTTTTGGAGCAACAAGTGCCAGAGTGATATGAAGGAGAGAAAGTCAGTTATAGACGAGAAAATAGAATTTATAATGATAAAATGATGAGACTTCATGTCCGGGGAAATTTTCTTTTGTTCACCAAAGGAAAGTGCAAGCTGTAGTGTTTTACACTGCATATAAATAATGAATAACTGTTAATCCAAAACAAACATATATAGTTGCAATATAGATACAGAATGGTATAAGTGCTTAATGAAAATGATTTGCCAAATTATTTTTTTTAAATAATGGCTGAATAATTTGGATTTATTGGCTTGTGTCTTACTTCATAGCAATTGTATTTTCTATATTTAAAATAAACCATAAGACAAGGGAAAATACATATTTAATATATTTCAATAGCATAGAACTTTTGTAAAGTCACTAACTTCCGAGTTTCTGTGTTTTTTTTTTTAAAAAAAGTCTTCTACCAAATTAAATCTTCCAGGAGAGTCGACCATCTGGCAATAAGAAAAATAGCTTATACAAATGGAGGATTGAACAGTCCCAAAACTTTTCTTATTTACAAAGATAATTTGTGTAGACAACTTCTGTATCTACAACTGTGCATTAGATAACCATATTTCATTCCTTACTAATAGAAGAAAATTTATTCATGTCTGCCTTTTCTAAAAAGGCCCTTTATTTTCTTTAGGGCTGATGCACACCACAGCTGTAAGCAAAAATGAATAAATAATGAGAGGTTGAGGGGGGTGGCATCTGATGAATTTGATGTCTACCAGTCAGAGGCCGATCTGAAAGAACCAGGCACTGACCAGGGATTGGGGCAGCACCTTAGTAGGAATTCCAGCAACTGGGACAAAACGAGTATTTCCATCGATTGGCATCCTCAATCTATTTTTTATTATTGATCCCTGGCTTGTGGGTGTCTGGAATTTAAGCCCTGATTTCAGTGGCTATATTGGAATCCTTTTTGTCATTGAAGCACATTAAAATTAACTAATACATAAGCGAAATTCAAAGGAAAATACCAGCACTAATGCTTAGGTTCTCCCTTGCCCTTTTTATTCCTCTTTTGTGTCCTCCCCTCCCACTGTTGTTTTGATGCATTTACCCCAGTTCCAGATTGTCATGCCCCAAACCCTCTCTTCATTTAAGTCTTTCTTAAAGTATGCACTACCTTCTGTGTTGCCCCAAAAGAGTTAGCTAAAAACCTAAAAACCAGTGTAAACTATCCCCATCTTTTGGATTTCCCAACTTCATACATCTATCTTCTAGATTTGAATATCTTCAGGTAAAGGCCTTTATTTCGGTGGGCTGCACAGAACTGAACATGCTATCAGTACAAGACATTGGGACAAAGTTTCTAATCAGATTTGTATACTCCAGTGATGCATTGTAAATAGTGCTTAACTTGGGTTTTGGTAAAACTCTTTTCCTCCCTTTCCATACTGAGATGTCTGTCTAGATATTGCAGACGTCAGAATTCAGGTTGTCTTTTCATTTTTCTAGCTTCCAAACTGATGCTACAAATGTCTCATGAGAATTGTAGAGGGTAGTCCTCAACAATGTTTTGTCTAGACTGATAGAACTCTGATCGTTCTTAATACATGCGTTCTCACTTTTCTTCTTACATTTACCTTTATGTATTTTTGTAAAAAAAGAAGAATATTTTGGTCATACTGGTTATTTCATATTTATAAATGCTGTGTATTGGAACATTCTTTACTGCTGAGATCAAATCTTGGTGCTGTGAAGTTTAACTTAGCCTTTTTTTAAAGTGCAGATGTGTGTTGTCACTGTAAATGCCACTCAACTAAAGTAGTCCATACATAATGAGCAAGTAATTGAAGATATATTTTTCAATATCTTTTTTTTTTAAAGTCTCTCTAGAACAGTATACAGTATTGTGTTTATATTTAGTTAGTTTTAAAATAGCTGTTAAGCCCCTATTGAAAACTTTAACTGTGGGAGAAGTATATTAAAATAAAACTCACGGTAACCTATGGGCCCAATCCTGCAACCCTTGTATATGTAGGACGTCCTTGTTTGCAAGTAGCCCCACTGCATACACTAGGACTACTTATTACCACTGAAGCTTCAGTTCATGTATTAATTTCTCTTGCTTCAAGAAAACGAGAACTGAGGATTATTCATCAGTATGAATACGATTCTCTTTGTTATGGCTGGGATTTAGGAATTTAGTTTGCTTCAGTGACTTTTTGAGGCATAGCAAGCAGTTTGATTTGAATGGTATTCTCTTATTTTATGTGAGATTATTTTATGTGAGATTAAGAAAGGAAATCTTTTAAGCAAAGTATAACCTCACTATATGAGACTTTGCATATACTGTGATATAGTTATTGGAATAATTGTAAGACTTGTTTCCTTTTTCTTTATCATAGATCTATCCATGGCAGTGCAAAAATTTTCCCAGTCGCTACAGGATTTTCAGTTTGAGTGTATTGGAGATGCTGAAACAGATGATGAAATTAACATTGGTAAGTGTGTTCTGTACTTCCAGCGCAATAATATTCCCATTTTTACAAAATGTAAAAGATTCAATTATAACAATAAATGTGTAAGCAACACGCTCTTTCAGAGTTCATGCAGTTAGGGTATGTCTCCGCTACAGAGTCTCCAGCGGCACAGGGGTTTTTCCATTATTGTAGCTAATACACCTCTCTCAGCAGCAGTAACTAGGCTGACACTGACCTAGCCGTGTCTGCACCAGGGGTTAGGTCAGCTTAAATACGGTGCTGCTCAGGGGTTTGAATTTTTCACACCCTTGAGTGACATAGTTACATCCATCCAAATTTTATATGTAGACCAGGGCTTAGTTGTGTATGAAGGAGAAAAACCCTGGAAAGCTGTTGTAACACTTCATTTATCTTGATACATCAGAATGTGATGTGTTCATGTAAAATGTAGCCCCTTTAGAATGCCATTGAGTCAAGTATGATTTGTTTCAAACCCTGCTAATTCTTCTAAATGAAAACCAGTTTTAACTGGGGCATTGCAAGGCATCCCTATTCCCTAGAAACAAGCTTCCTTATCCATTTTCAGTTTTCTTGCTGCGATCATTTTGGCACTAGACCTTTCAGATAAAGGGCAAAATCTTTTTTTTTAACGGGAAAAATGTGCAGTGAGTTTTTTTTTCCTTCCATACAAAGACAAAAAAATAAATGCTGAATTGATTTTTCTCAAACTAAAACAAAATAAACAATTTCTTCAGGCAGACATCAGGCTTGAAAAATTTCAGCCCCAAAGGGGTGATTCAGACAGTTTTATAAGCTACTTCCTAATAGAGTTTAGGATGGACACATCCAAGATCAGAAACCATGGCTTAATTTTTTCTTTTCAAGGTGCAATTCCTTGCGCAAACAAAAATAAATAGCATTACACAAGCACTAAAGTGTGCTGCATCAAAGCCCTGCTTAGGAATGAAAGCTCATATGCTAATGAAGTTGTCAAAAAAGAACCCAATTCAAATAATGGTGATTCAGGTAGCCGCACTACAAGGTAAATAATAATTTGCTCAAATGGGCGCAGGTTGCATTAATGAAAATTTAACTGCTTTGTGTGTCAGTAAAGCTATATATAGTGAAGAACCAGCTGGCATCTACTTGGACTTTCAGAATGCCTTTGACAAAGTCCCTCACAATAGGCTATTAAGTACTCAGAGTGCTGACAAAGAGCTGTGATAGACTAGAAACTGGCTAAGAGACAGAAAACAAAGAATGGGGACAATGGTCAATTTATAGCATGGGAAAAGGTCAGGAGTAGTGCCCCAATGTTTTGTACTAATATGTATTAATGATTTGGTGAAGGAGTGAAAAATTAGGTAGAAAACTTGCAGAAGACATGAAATAATAAGGAAATACTTTTTTTTTTTTTTGCATAGCACATAGTTAATCAGTGGAGCTCATTGCTGCAAGGTATTTTTTGAGGATAGAGGTTTCAAAAATAGGTTAGACATTTGTACAGACACTTATAATATAACATTCTGTGTAAAGTATATTTAAAACAAAATCCTGATTTCACACATAAGACATCCACTAGGGCTTAGAAAGAAACTACCCCTATGGGAAGTTATTTTAATCATCCTTGACATTTTCTTTCATATTGCTCTGAAGCATCTGGTACTGGTAACTGTGAGAGGTAGAACACTGGACTTAGATTTACATCTGGTCTGGCAATCTGTATTTTCCTTTATAGTTCGGTAAGAAAGTGTTCTATTTATGTGCCAGAGTTGTCATAACTGGAAGTGGACTGACTTCCCTGTACCGATCACACCAAACTGCCAATCTATTTCAGTAAGCTCTGAGAATTTCATCAGCAAAAGCTTTATTCTGCTCCCATTCAGGTCAATGGAAAAAACCCAGTTAACATTAACTCTGCATAATCAAGGCCCAGTGTACCATCTTTCCATGTCCTTATATAACCCTTATCTTCAGAATCTCAGATTGGTTCAGCTCTTCATAGTGATCTAGTAGGCTTGGGAAAAGACCCAGAGTGAATGTGTGAAATGTTCAGGTACCTGATCTTAAAGGCTGTGTTCAGAGCAATGGTAGACCCAGGTTTTGCAATCCGGGCACTGACCACTCACACATCATCATCCTCTGCCCCACCGTCTAATCTCAGTCTGGTGTGGAAGGGAGACCCTGATGAGGGTGGGGAGCTGGAGAGTGTGCTGCCCCACACTCACCTAACAGCAGTGGCTCCTGTCCTGCGGGACAGCCTACCTCCCCACTCCGAGCATTGTGAATTGGCACAGGGGACTGCAATGCTATTTAGGTTTGGCCTGGCTGCTGACCATCATGATTGGTGGGCTGTCGGGCCAAGTGTAAGTGAGAGTCATTGTGATATAGCGTACAGGGTCACAGCACCACATGATCCCGAGTTCCATGTCGCAACAACCTCAGCAGGGAGCCACCGCTACCAAGCCCCATGAGAAGAGGTATCACGTGTTCACCTAAAAGTTGCCATGGGAGCTGGCGAAGACACCACACACACACACTCTCCCATCCCTTTATTAGCTCCTCCATTGGTTCAGAGTTGTGTCGGAACTGAACATTTAGAGTCTCTACATCCTCTGGTGGCAGATGGATAGCTAAATATTAATATTTTGAGTCCTGACAGGGCTGAAAGTTAGGAAGGCAATTCAAACTGCTTCAGTCTGGTGCCTCTATTTAATGGGTCACTATTTGTCAGTGGGATAGATATGGCATTGCTGATTTTGAAATGTTTCTTAAACAGTGTGATCTGCAAAATTTACTGGTAGGCTTAAGCCTGAGAATTATCTATATTAAAAAATAAATGGTTTTGAGATTAACACTTTCAGTAAGTAGTTCCTTTATTTTTACATGGCGGATAAATGACCATCCCTTACAGATTTACAGTATGCCAATGGAATTAATTTACAGAAATTGCAGGGTACAACAATATAAGGTTGAATTAGAGTCATATTTATGACATGTGACTCGTATGGGTATGAGACGTAGGCAGATTAATTCCAAGCGGTATTGTGGCTGTTCACATCTGAATTTGATATGCCTTTATACATTTTGATATATTCACAAAGCAAAAAATAATTTTGGTTATTAGGACCACCAAACCTTTTTCTCTTTTCTGTATTTTATACTCTCTTGCCATGATCTGTGGTTATTTTCATTAATAATTGTGGCCTATTTTGTAATATCTTTTTGTTTTTTGTCTGTCTCATTGTCCTCGAAACCTCTTGCACTGTATTTGGCAATCTCTTGATATTTTTATGGTTGATAAGTCTAGCTCATGAGTATGTATGATATGTAGTGTGTGTATTTAAAATTTACAGTACCTCTCAAAGTTGTGTAACCTCAAAGTCAGTCAATATTTAACTTAAAAAAAAAAAACAAAAAAACCAAACCAACAACTTTGAATTACTTTAGCCTCAAGTGATTAAAAGAAGGTCCTGATTGGTCTTAGTCTGGATCCTAAATGTGTTGAGGAAAGGGTATTTTATTTGGATGTTAAACAGGCATTTAAAACTATTTAGAAAGAACCAGAAAGTTCAAGACGTTTGACAGCTGATTTATTTCACTTTGAGCTTCAAAGATGGGATTTCTACGTTCCAAGGCAGCCATTTCCTGGTGGATTGTCATATGCATCAAAGAAGCTTACAGGAACAAAATGTAAACTGGCAGGAATTGAATCCCAGTCTAATAGGGCTTGAGGTGATATTGTGCACCTTTATAGAATAAGCCTCAGTCTTTAATCTCCCTAAAGCAGTGACCTAGAATTTGGTCCATATCTTTACATGCCACTACAAGCTTGATGTTTGCTCATCATCAAAGACAGCTTTGTACAGATGAATCCTGCTATCTTTGCCTCCCCTCTCCTTTATCTCTTTGGTAAGAATACTACTTTAGTGTTTCTACAGTTGCCAAGCTGCTATTACTTGAGATTTCAGTTTTGTTTGTTCACTGATACCAGGAGGGTTGACCCTAAAGTCTTTGCACACTTATCAGAATATCAACTGCCCCAGAATTATTGACCCTTGGGAATGACTCCATTGGTTAAGGTTATGAAAATCTTTTTGTTGTAAGATCAGTCTTGGAAACCTTCGAAACAAACCTCTTTTCTGCCAGAATTTCATTATGTGTACTCTGGGAAAGAAGACAGTATGGGAACATTTGAGTTAAGTTGCACAAGCCATTTTTAATAAAACTTATAAAGGAAAAACTACCAACTTTTCATTCTTTAAATGTGCTTTACATCATCATACCTCAAGAACATCTTGATCTAGAAACTCCATTTCATTTTATATATATATATATATACACACACACACACATACACACTTTGCTTAGAGGAGATCTAGTGTGCACAATTGCTTTTTACAAAAATCAAGAAAATTCCTATGTAGGAATGTAATGTGGTATGCACCCCACATCAGTCCTGATAGGTTAACGAGGGCCTGAGAGGACAATTAGGTCACCTGAGTGAAAGAAGACCAGGGTTAATTAGGAGTGAAGCTGTCATAAATATAAAGGGAAGGGTAAACACCTTTAAATCCCTCCTGGCCAGAGGAAAAACCCTTTCACCTGTAAAGGGTTAAGAAGCTAAGACAACCTCGCTGGCACCTGACTAAAATGACCAATGAGGAGACAAGATACTTTCAAAGCTGGAGGGGGTGGAAACAGAGGGTTCTCTCTGTCTGTGTGTTGTTTTTCCCAGGACCAGAGCAGGAGTGCAGGTCAGAACTCCTGTAAAAAGTCAGTAAGCACGGCTAACCTGGTGGCTGAACTTTGTGACTTTGTCCTTACCCATAACTATTTCACATTTGGGGACAATGTATACCTTCAGATCAGCGGCACTGCTATGGGTACCCGCATGGCCCCACAGTATGCCAACATTTTTATGGCTGATTTAGAACGCTTCCTCAGCTCTCGTCCCCTAAAGCCCCTACTCTACTTGTGCTATATGGATGACATCTTCATCATCTGGACCCATGGAAAAGAAGCCCTTGAGGAATTCCACCATGATTTCAACAATTTCCATCCCACCACCAACCTCAGCCTGGTCCAGTCCACACAAGAGATCCACTTCCTGGACACTACAGTGCTAATAAACAATGGTCACATAAACACCACCCTATACCGGAAACCTACTGACCGCTATTCCTACCTGCATGCCTCCAGCTTTCACCCTGACCACACCACACGATCCATCGTCTACAGCCAAGCTCTGCGATACAACCGCATTTGCTCCAACCCCTCAGACAGAGACAAACACCTACAAGATCTCTGTCAAGCTTTCTTACAACTACAATAACCACCTGCAGAAGTAAAGAAACAGATTGATAGAGCCAGAAGAGTTCCCAGAAGTTACCTACTACAGGACAGGCCTAACAAAGAAAATAACAGAACGCCACTAGCCGTCACCTTCAGCCCCCAACTAAAACCCCTCCAACGCATTATTAAGGATCTACAACCTATCCTGAAGGATGACCCAACACTCTCACAAATCTTGGGAGACAGGCCAGTCCTTGCCTACAGACAGCCCCGCAACCTGAAGCAGATACTCACCAACAACCACATACCACACAACAGAACCACTAACCCAGGAACTTATCCTTGCAACAAAGCCCGTTGCCAATTGTGCCCACATATCTATTCAGGGGACACCATCACAGGGCCTAATCACATCAGCCACACTATCAGAGGCTCGTTCACCTGCACATCCACCAATGTGATATATGCCATCATGTGCCAGCAATGCTCCTCTGCCATTTACATTGGTCAGACTGGACAGTCTCTACATAAAAGAATAAATGGACACAAATCAGATGTCAAGAATTATAACATTCATAAACCAGTCGGAGAACACTTCCATCTCTCTGGTCACGCAATCACAGACATGAAGGTCGCTATCTTAAAACAAAAAAACTTCAAATCCAGACTCCAGTGAGAAACTGCTGAATTGGAATTCATTTGCAAATTGGATACTATTAATTTAGGCTTAAATAGAGACTGGGAGTGGCTAAGTCATTATGCAAGGTAGCCTATTTCCCCTTGTTTTTTCCTACCCCCCCCCCCCAGATGTTCTGGTTTAACTTGGATTTAAACTTGGAGAGTGGTCAGTTTGGATGAGCTATTACCAGCAGGAGAGTGAGTTTGTGTGTGTGGTTTTTGGAGGGGGGTGAGGGGGTGAGAGAACCTGGATTTGTACAGGAAATGGCCCAACTTGATTATCATGCACATTGTGTAAAGAGTTGTCACTTTGGATGGGCTATCACCAGCAGGAGAGTGAATTTGTGTGGGGGGGTGGAGGGTGAGAAAACCTGGATTTGTCCTGGAAATGGCCCAACCTGATGATCACTTTAGATAAGCTATTACCAGCAGGACAGTGGGGTGGGAGGAGGTATTGTTTCATATTCTCTGTGTGTATATAAAGTCTGCTGCAGTTTCCACGGTATGCATCCGATGAAGTGAGCTGTAGCTCACGAAAGCTCATGCTCAAATAAATTGGTTAGTCTCTAAGGTGCCACAAGTACTCCTTTTCTTTTTGCGAATACAGACTAACACGGCTGTTACTCTGAAAACTAGTTAGATATGCGTTAGATTCTGTTTTGTTTAAATGGCTGATAAAATGAGTTGTGCTGAATGGAATGTATATTCCTGTTTTTGTGTCTTTTTGTAACTTAAGGTTTTGCGTAGAGGGATTCTCTATGTTTTGAATCTGATTACCCTGTAAGGTATTTACCATCCTGATTTTACAGAGATGATTCTTTTACTGTTTCTTCAATTAAAATTCTTCTTTTAAGAACCTGATTGGCTTTTTCATTGTTCCTAAGATCCAAGGGTTTGGGTATGTGTTCACCTATGCAAATTGGTGAGGTTTTTTTATCAAACCTTCCCCAGGAAAGGGGGTGTAGGGCTTTGGGAGATTTTGGGGGAAAGATGTTTCCAAGTGGGCTCTTTCCCTGTTATATTTGTTAGACGCTTGGTGATGGCAGTAATAAGGTCCAGGGACAAAAGGTAAAATAGTTTGTACCTTGGGGAAGTTTTAAGCTAATCTGGTAAAAATAAGCTTAGGGGGTTTTTCATGCAAGTCCCCACATCTGTACCCTAGAGTTCAGAGTGGGGAAGGAACCTTGACAGAAGCCAAGCTGGGGAAGGGCTGGACCAGAACAATAAAGCCAACAAGCTGAAAGTAGAAGGGGGCTTCAAGAGAGGGAGGCTTCCATCATTCTCTGGGATGAGGTAGGCCATCAGGGACAAGGAGGAAGTACAGGGGGAGAGTAAGCCTTGATATCCTGTCCTGGAGTAAGGAGTCTGGTAAGAAGCTAGAAGGTAGTGAAGTAGCCACAGGGAGTAGAGCAGGGTCCTGTGGTAAACCCAGAACCAGGCAAGAGAAGATAGAGAGAGCTGGTAGGAAGGAGCCCAGGGAAGCAGCAACAGGGACGAAGGCTGAGGACCTGGATTGCTGTTTATAGGCTGGAACCCAGTGTAGCCAGTGGGCCTGGGTTCCCCTGTCAGCAACTGGTATAGTGGCATAGAGCCTCGAGTTGGGGCTGAATGCTAACTGTCCAAATGTCATCTCCAGCCATCTTGTTGGACTTCGTAACCCTGAAAAGTGTGGACTAAATGGCGAGGTTATCAGAAGAAAAACTATTGCAGAGAAATGAGCAGCAAGCATCTGGTGCCACAAGAGCTACGTTCAAAGACCTATACAGAAAGAGACACATTAGCAGTGAGTGGCAACCCCGTTACAAGGAATTTTCATTCAAGTAGTATAAGTTGTAAATATCAATTAATTTTAAACACTGTTATGAGAGAGGTGTGCACAGTTGTCACCTTCAGAAGTTTCTTCCATGTTGAGATGCACAACAGTATTACGAGCTCTGGCAGGAGTGCTTATTTTAAGCAGAAGGAGTCTCTCAAATCAGTAGAATTTTTTTTCAAAATGGAGGAAATATTTTAAGCAGAGTTGGATGAAAAATAAAACATGTTTGTTTCAAAACTCCTTGAAACAGATGAATAGTTTTTGGTATTACTTGCCTTTTTTATAAACATTTTTGAAGTGGTTATTGAAAAATTTCACTTCCAGAAAACCCTTAACAAACTTCAAAAAGCTTTTAATGTCACAATATTATTTAAAAAAGAAATAGTTCAATAAATTTATTTTTTTTACATTTTTTAAAAAAAAAAGTAGTTTTTTTTGTTGGGAGGATAAAACTTTTTTGTTTAAAAAATGTCAGCTATCTCTAGTTTTAAGTTTGACTGCTGCATATGTTTAAAAAATTGGAATTGAGTAAATTTGTTGTTGTTCAAATAACTTTAACTCTTACAAACTCCTACAAACCTTAACTCTTACAAATTCAGGTTTTGTAAAATCTAACAAATGAAAATGCAATACGTTCTATAAACATACTGACTCCTATATCTCCTTTATGTTAAATAATGTGGAGACTGGAGTATTATGAGATTTAATATGTAAAGTGGGTTCTATAAAGATGTGTTAAGAGGACTAAATGTGTACGGGATCCGTATTCTGAAGCATAGGGTCTCTTGACTTTGAGAAAGTAAAATTTGAAGTAGTAATAATGAGGTTTTCAAATTATTGTGGCAAGATGTGTTGTAGTAGTAAATCTATGGTGATGGAGTCGGTGTATAGAGAATAAGAACAATATTATAACTATAGTAGAATTGCAGATTGGAGAAGGTCCAGTTGGGTTTTTTAAATATGGAGGCAAGATGACCTTGGTGTCACTAGCCCTTGATGAGCGAATTAGCTGGTTGGCATTCTGTAGGATGTTGGTGAGTGGTCCATGTTGGAACTATGTTTGGTGTAGGGTGGGTGGCTGTAAGAATATCAGATCTAGCAGGGGATATAGGACCAGAATAAAGGTTGTTTGTGGAATTGTTATTGTTCAGTTACCTCACTTTCCAATGGTTAATCTATAGTTAAATCTGTTCAGTGTTTTCAGTTAGATAGTTGTACTGTCAATATTTTTTGTCTTCTTTTTTGTGGTCTGGGAATATTTGTTGTGTAACTCTGAGCTGTTTAGTTGCCTGATATCTAGGCATTATTATCTACACATTTTCTACAATGGCTAATGCAGTTAAAGTAGAGCTACTGTTTGTGGGATCAAAACAGCAGGTCAGTCACCCACCAAACATAGCACTTTGGGTAGCTTTACTTCAGCCATTTAGCACTCTTTCTCAGGAAGAGATATTAGGGTGCTCTGGCTCCAAACTGAAGGCTTGCTGCTTTTCCCAGAATACCAGCTGTTAATTAGGCCCTCCAGACTGTTTTTAACTGTTGTACATCTTTTTTTCAATAAAAGACCTTGATGTCCTGGAGTGATTATGTGTATGAAATTTAGTTATCTTTTAGTCCATTTGTTCTTTATTGGGGGTCTTGCTAAATATATATTTTTAAAATCTGACATACTGCAACACTCTTTCCTGCAATCATTTTCTTTTGAAGATTACTTTTTGGTATGAGAACACAATAATCAAAATGAATTGGCACAGGATAAATGTTAACTATCTCGATTGTAAAAAATGGCTTCTGAAGGATTCTTAGAAGCAGTTTGGACTGAAGTGATGTGAAGTGGTGAATAATCCAGAGCTGATTTTTGTTGTGTTGCACTGAGAGCAAATTATTACACAAGTTTTATAGGCAGAGCTGGTAGCACTGCCAGTTATTAAGGTTGCCCATTATAATACCCTGGTTTTGGTTGCATATATCTGTGCCAAAACTTTAACCAGTTGAGCTGAAATTTTCATGCCAGGTGTCTTCCTTAGGCTGAATTTTTTTCAAAAATTTTAGCCAAAGTGATTGAGTCATTGCTAAGAATGAGGCCAGGGGAAAAGATGTTTTGTCCATGTTAAATTCTGGTGACCTTTTCTTTTTGCTCTAGTGCTGTCATGCTTTGGAGGAGAGACTTGAAATTTGGCAGTAAGGAGGCCATTTGCTGTCCTTGTGAAAATCCATTCATATTTGGCTGAGTAATAAGCCTTTGAAAAGTCATCTCAAGTTCACACATGCTCAGTAGACATTCCTTCGTTTTTAGCATCTAAATTCCCCAAAGATTCCATTTGCACTGGGCTGAACAGGACTTCCCCTGGAATTGCAGATCTGGGCTGCTATGGACCGTGCGAGGTGTACATCTGGTAGATGCAAGAGACTGTGTCTCCTGTGCTCTGTGATCTTTCTGCGGGCCCTTCACTGTGTGGAAAAGGAAGCTGTCTGATTCAGATGCACAGGAGAAAAGACCTGGACCAGTGGGGAGGTTTGGGAAGGGGAGTATATTGGGACAAAGAGCCTAGGTTAAGGGGACTGGTATTGGAGGCTGGCAAGGAGAGGGAAATGGAAACTGGCATTGGAGTGGTTGGGAATGGGACAGGGACCTGACAGGGATAAAATCAGATTAGGTTCTTGGGAGGAGACTGGAACTGAGGGGGAGTAGGTGGGGAGGAGACAGACCTGACAAGGAGCTAAGGTGTCTGGGGGTCAGCATTTCAATTAGTTGGGCAAAGAGCCAGGGAATATGCGACACTGAGATATTTGATGAGGAGCCCAGGGAGGGAGTTTAGGAGAGTACTTGTTTCTTGACTAAGAAGTGTTTGGATGGCTGGATAAGGCTTTTAATTATTCTTTCTGCTCACAAATGGTAAAGTTGGTGACTATTCGCAATGAAAGTGTCCCACAATCTGTCCTTAGTATAGGATACATTCGTTATGGTGCTGGTTTGGTACAGGTGAGGCTTGTTTTGAAGAGCTGGGGCTATGCACTGTCAAGCAGAACTGTTCCTCATCAATGAGATTAAAGAGGAGCAGGGGAGTCCCTGATGGGGATAGACCAGATATAGAGCAGTATAAACAGGTCATTGCCTGTATGAAATTTTAGTTTGTACAGACTTCGCTAGTGCTTTTTATGTAGCTTGTTGTAAAACTAGGAAAATATCTAGATGAGCTGATGTACTCCCTGGAAGACATCTGCTTACCCCCAAGGGTATATGTACCCCTGGTTGAGAACCACTGCTCTAGTCTGACCTCCTACCACCTGCTGTGTAGCACAAGCCACCAGCACCTGCCCACTAAAGCCAACAACCAAAATTAGACCAAAGTATTACAGCGCGCAGAAGACCAGACTATTATGTGCCACAGTCAGAGAACAGGAGGGACTGGATGCTGAAGGCTCCTGCAATGTCAGGGAAATGATTAAGGGAGAGAGACCCAGATAATCCTGGCAAGTAAGGTGGGCAGGCATGCCTAGGTGTATATATTAGTACGGGAATATATGTGTGTTTTATAGCTTCTTTCCCACCCTCTGAGCACGCTGGCCTAACCCTTTGGCTTTGCCTAGGCAAGTTTAGTTCTGTTACAGGAGGAGGTTACCCTCAAGATCCCATTTTTTTTATCATAAGCTAGAAATAGGATAACATTCCCTTGTACTGCGTTTGAGCCACATGATTTTTTTCATTTTTACTTATTATTTTACTTTGGTTAATGGATTCTTAACACTTTCTTGTTGCTGTATTTCCTACATTTTCAAGATACTATAGGTTTATCTACTAATATCTGATTGTTGTGTAGAAGTTAATTTGCTTATTCACCAAACATATATAAGAAGTCTATTTATGGCTTTGTACCATGCTTCCATTTTCCTTTCTCCCCATTGTTGGGGGGGAATATTAAAATTAACATAATGTTTTTTACAGCCACTTTTAACGTTACTGTGTCCCAGTTCAGAATCACGTAGGCATTTTATGTGCAGACTGTAAAATGTGTTCCTATCTCCTTCAAATAAATAGAATCACTTGTTCTTCAAATAAAAGATAATCTGATTTTTAAAGCACTAAATATTGAAGGATTTGTACTGTAGAGAATTGGAACAAGTTTTTCTTTTAAAGCTGCAATCAAATCGGATTCATGAGATAAAGCTCCCAAGTTCTAATCTCCTTTGATTTGGAAAATAAATTATTTTAAAAACAACAGTGATCATTATTGTCTTTGTTCTGAAATGCAGTGACAGCATCTGCAGCATTACAAGAGCAGTAATATTACTAATTAATATTACGATATGGATATTGGTCACAGTGACAGGCAAATCAATTACAATGTAGTTTTGTACAATTTGAATAGTTGTCATACAAAAAATGACATTTTCATGCAGCAGCAAATAGCATGATGGATGATACTGATGTGTTAATGTAACCTAGAAAGGCATTAGACTGGCGGTTTAATATAAGTCACTCTTCCTATCCTTAGTGGCTGCATTTTTTCCATCTTTCCAAATTTCAGTAACAGACAGGATGACAAAGAGCCAAGAATCTTGGATATTGAAGATGCGTCATCTTGCATTTGGTTATAGCCATTCACCTTTGAAATAAAGCTACTGCTCAGAGGATAAAGAATCTAAAGTGAATGAATGAATGAGATCAATTGTACCGCAGCCGTGCCTCATGATTCTGCTAATGTCAAAATAACTGCGTGCATACAATGCTGCACACAAAGGGTCTGTCTACACTGCAGCTGGGAGGTGTAATTCCCAGCTTTGGTAGACACACATGCACTAGCTCTGCTGAGCTGGCGAGCTAAAAACAGCAGTGTGGTTATGGCTGCAGCAGCATGGGCAATGGATTGGGCTAGGTGTCCGAGTACAGCCCTGTCTGAGATTCTAGGTATGTACTTGGTCGTCTAGTCTGAGCTGCTCCTCTTGCCACATGGCCACACTGCTCTAGTTAGTGTGCTGACTCGAGCGGAGCTAGCCCGTGTACGCAAGTGGCATGATTTTGGTTAGAGCTGGAGCTCAGTCTTGCAATGCTCCAGTTGTCACGGAGTCCCTGGGCGACGCTCTGGAACTGCTCCCCATGAAGCCAGTCAGGACTCTGGGGCAGTCGCCTTTCTGTGAACAGCCTGTCTTCAGGACACCCAGCTTCCACCTTCCTGGATCTGACCTCGGAGCATTCAGCATCCTCTGCCCCTCCGTGCGCTTCCTACAGCGAGTCCACTCAGGTGGGGCTCCTGAATGATGTGTGAAGCTCCAGCTCTTTAGCGAATTTGATGCCCCTGATTGGCTGCGTGCCACACTTGCCCATCTCCTGGGACAGAGTAATCAGTCAGAGCTGCTGGAGGCAGAGCTCTTTCCCTTTCTTCATAGCAATCCAGAACCATTCTCGCAGGCTGCGAGGGAGAGGGGAGGGAATTAAGGAGCCAGACAGCTCAGGGTGTCTGCTCTCCCCACCTCCCCTCCTGTGAGTATCAGGGACCAGATGACAGGTTTCAGAGTAGCAGCCGTGTTGGTCTGTATTTGCAAAAAGAAAAGGATTACTTGTGGCACCTTAGAGACTAACAAATTTATTTGAGCATAAACTTTTGTGAGCTGCATCCGATGAGGTAAGCTGTAGCTCACGAAAGCTTATGCTCAGATAAATTTGTTAGTCTCTAAGGTGCCGCAAGGAACCAGATGGTACCTCTGCTTCTCCCTCTGCAGTACCCAACCTGGAAGTGGAAGGGGGGTGAAGAGCCCTTGGAACTGCCTCCCTCAGCCTGGCAGGGGGAGAGGGAACTCCACTGCAGCCCCCTCAGATCTGGGAGAGGGGTGAAAAATCCAGGAGGAGCAGAGGTGGGGCCTGGGAGGGAACTTGGGGGGTGGGGCCTAAATGGGGGAAGAATTTAATTGCTGGGCAGGGGATGAGCAGATGTGGGGGTGAGAGCTCCTGCAGCAGGGGCCAAAATCACCTTACCCAATAAATTTGGGGGAGTGGCCAACGCTAATTGTCACACCCTCCCATCTGCCCCGTCCCTTTCCCAACTAGTGGCGCTGGAACAGGGCCCCCTTCCCCTCCCCTTCCCCCCGAGGCCCTACCACCTGGCCAGACCAGCAGCTGGTGGAGCCCAACCGGGGAGCCCGGACAGTTGTGGGAGCCACACAGACCTTCCATCTACTCCTGGTGCAGGGGGCCTGAGAGCAGCCCCTGGCTAGTGTCCCTGCCCCCGGCCAGGACAGATGGAGATGGAGGGTCCGCCCCAGCTCCCCACAGCTTCCCGCATGGCTCTTACCCTGACCCGGCTCCGGCTAGGGGTGGGGCCTCAGAGCTGCAGCCCAGCCACGATAAGAGGCTGCCATGCAGGCAGCTGTGGGGAGCCGCAGCAGACCTTCCACCTGGCCAGTGTGGAGGGCCCGAGAGCAGCCCCCAACTCTCATCCCTGCCCCTTGGGTCCCTTGCCCAGGGCAGGTGGAGGGTCCACACCATGGCTCCCCTCAGGTGTCTGCACTGCTCTTACTATGGCCGGGCTGTAGCTCCGAGGCCCCACCCCCCGGGCCGGAGCTTGGGTAAGAGCCATGTGGGCAGCTACAGACTAGGGACCGAATGACTCGGCAGCAGTTCTGCAGAAAAGGACCTAGGGGTTACAGTGGACGAGAAGCTGGATATGAGTCAACAGTGTGCCCTTGTTGCCAAGAAGGCCAATGGCATTTTGGGATGTATATGTAGGGGCATTGCCAGCAGATCAAGGGATGTGATCGTTCCCCTCTATTGGACATTGGTGAGGCCTCATCTAGAGTACTGTGTCCAGTTTTGGGCCCCACACTACAAGAAGGATGTAGAAAAATTGGCATGGGATATTTTGCATAATGCCCACAGCAGAAGAAAGGAGTGGAGAGGAGGGCTTGGACCGCAGCTCTGCTTTTTCCTTCTGATGTCTCAAAAGGAGGCTGCCACAGTGGTTGTCAGAGAAATGCTGGGACAGCTCTTCTTGAAGCAGGGAGAACAGGGGAGATAGAGCATCAGCCAAAGCCCTTCTTTCTAAATGTGGAGCCAAGGGGATTACTTTTGGTACCCCCAGCCTCTCTCAGCTACCTTCTACTTCATATTTTGGGAGGAGGGGAAGGGGGTCTTTGCTCCTTTCCCTGTTACCTTAGGGTTGCACATGATTTTTCTGTTCCTCTCCTCTCCCCCAAACCTAGGACTCTGATCTCCCAGTAACTCCCCTCTCCCTGCCCATACACACATCTTTCCCAGCCCAATTATTTCTCCCACAGATACCACTATGATAGGCTGTGTGCAGACAGTCTCAACAGAAATGTCAAGCAATCAATATGAATGGCTCTGGAGAAAAAAACCTACAATCTTAACCTTCGAGGTGGTCCCTACAGAGAAGGGTTGAGAATTATTGATGGGCCAGCATTTTGGGAAGTATACGTTGTTGCTGGCCATGATATGCTTGTTCTGTGAACCTATAAATGACTTCAGTATTTAGGGTTGTCAACATAGCACACTTCATGGGCAGTAACATACGTTTTCAAAAGTGTCTAGCGATTTTGGTTGTTTCCATTTGTAGGTGACCGACTTGAATAAACATTAGGGTTACTTGGTCGTGCCTCAGCACGGGGGGCTGGACTTGACGATCTCTCGAGATCCCTTCCAGCCCTACAGTTTCTGTGATTCTAAGCCTGGCTTTAAGAGGGTGGTGCTTTGCACTTTCTGAAAATCAGATACCCTTTAAGGTATCTTAGGTTTGAGCACTTGAAATCACTAGTCACCTTTGAAAATGTGGACCAAAATAGGCATAGCAGCTAAAATGTATTAGTACTACAAACTCTTTGTGGCTGCACGTTGTTAGGAAGAAAATAGCAAATACTTCATGAAAGTGAATTCAGTTTTCAAATGCTAAACTTATTTATCTTTTATTAAATTAGACAAAGGGAAACACTAATGAGTTTCAGCTGTATTGTCAAGTCTGTTGCTTTTCCTTGTACCACCCGTTATTTCAGCACCCACACAGAACCACTCACAGGAAATGATTATACAGCTGTGAAAATGGAAATATCAGGCGTTTTCCCTCATTTGAAGTGTATGCACCTCAGTGAAGAATCTGTAAGCTGACAAACTCCTAAGTGTCTGGCATAAGTTCCTTCCCAGTCATCTGTTATGGAATGCTAGGCAAAATATTTCTTGTCTGTAACGGGAAATATCATGGACAGACCAATTCCCTGAAGAGCACTTTTTTCACACTGGTTTAATATTGTAACGGCTCAGAAAACTCAGTTTTATATACTGAAACAAATGAATATAAGTTGGAGGAGGACAAACATGAAGTGTATATCATGATATACTGCCCAGCCAGAGCTTCTGGGAACGAAAAAATAAATCTCTGATCTTATCTGGCCCTGTTTTTTTGTGGTTTTTGAAGTAGCTTAGCCCGTGACAGGCTGTAGATACCGGCTGCAGCAATCTGATATATTCAGGACAATGGTTGACCTGATATTTAGTTCTGATCCTGTCCCATTGCAGTTAGTGTGAGGTTAGCCATTGACTTCAATAGAAGCAGAATCAGACCCTTTAAGGGTTGTATCATGTCTCTAGAAACTCTACTTCTGCACCTCAAGGAGTCTCTCAGAACTGTCCAACTAAGAAAGTACATGAAAAATGAGTTTTCTACTTGAACTCCTTATCCTCAAAGACTCATAGATTTCAAAGTCAGAAGAGACCATCATGTCATCTAGTCTGACCTCCTGAACATTGCAGGCCACAGAACCTCACCCACCCACTCCTATAATAAACGCATAACCTTTTGCTGAGTTACTGAAGTCTTCAAATCATGATTTAAAGACGTCAAGCTAGAGAAATGTCACCATTTACATTAGTTTGAACTTGCAAGTGACCCATGCCCCATGTTGCAGAGGAAGGCAAAAAAGGCCAATCTGACCCAGGGGAAAATTCCATCCCGACACCAAGCATAATGATCAGTGAGATCCTGGGAAAAAATTCTCTGTCGTAACTCAGAACCCTTCCCATCTAGTGTCCCATCACTGGCCACGAGTTGTCAGATTGCAAGCAGTCACAGATTGGCTACAGATTTCTCCCCTGGTGGGCTGTGCAGTTAAGTTACTCCAGCCCTATGGTTGTACTGATATCTTTGTGTGTGGCCCTATTGGGAGAGAAGACAGGCTGACTTTTTTTTTTTTTTTTAACTAACGAAAGCTACCACCTGGTAAACTTCCTCATGTATCTTCAGCCCTATTGTCTAAAAGGGAAATGGATATAGGGCTTCCATGCCCTAATTCCTGAAGACTGGTGGTTATGAGGAGTTGTCACTCTCATTTTCTCCACCCCGTCAAAGAGCCATAGAAACATAGAACTCATACTAGGTCAAAGCAGTGGTCTGTATGGTCTAGTATCTTGTTTCAGATGGTGGCCCATACCAGATGTTTGAATGGAAGGAGCAAGAAACTTCGTAGCAGACAGTTGTGGAAAAACCTGCCTTTCGGGGAATTTTCTTCCTAACCCCAGGCAGTTTAACAGTTGGATTATGACCAGGAGCATGAGGGTTTATGTCTTTTGTACATTATCATTGGTGCTATGTAACTGTGGATGATGATGATGATCATAAAGGGATTTTCAAAAAGCTCTTCCTATGGGGAGCGTCACTGCTGACTTCAGTGGGGGCAGTGGTCAAACTTACATTGACTTCCGTGGGAGCAGAGTTAGGTCAATGCCGACTGCTATTGAATATTCTGTCTGTAAACTTCTAATGCTTTTGAATCCTGCCAAGTTCTTGTTCTCAATATTATGTGGCAATGAGGTTCACAGATTAGTTTGCAGTGTATTAAAAAAAATAATTACTCCCCCTCTCCTCCGCCAGCAAACTGAGGGCATTCCTCCTCCCCTCCTTCCCCGTCCTCCTGAGAAGGAATGCCCTCAGTCAGCTAATTTGACTGTATTCCAGAACCTTCCCTTGCTGGTTGGTTGGTAGTCAGCCAGCAAGAAACCAGGCTCCACATGTCACTTGTGTGCACCTGATTACTTAATAATTGGGGACAGTTTGTACAGTAACTCCCCATTTAATGTCCTCTCGCTTAACGTTGTTTTGATGTTATGTCCCTGCTCCATTACAGAACATGGTATTTTAAAGTTGTCCAATGCTCCCCATAACGTTGTTTGGCCGCCTGCTTTGTCCACGGCTGGCAGCCCCCCATCAGTTCTCCTAGCCCCCCCCCATGCCTCCCACCCGCAGACGGACCCTGCAGATCAGCGTCTTCACCCTGCCCCCCTGCCTCCTGCCCGTGGCAATCAGCTGGGTTGTGGTGTTCAGGAGGCTATGGGGGAGGAGCGAGGACGCAGCATGCATCCTCCCCCCAGTCTCCTGAACGCCGCAAGCCAGTTGATTGCTGAGGGCAGGAGGCGGGGGAAGCAGGGGGAAGGCGCTGATCTGCGGGGTCTGCCGGTGGGCGGGAGGGGCGTAGGGAGGCTGCCAGCCAGTTTAATATCTGTATTAAATTGCTTGTTTAAAATTGTTTAAAATGTATATAATGCCTTTTGTCTGGCAAAAAAAAAAATTCCCTGGACCCTAGTTCCCACCCTCCATTTACATTAATTTTTATGGGGAAATTGGATTCGCTTAACATCGTTTCGCTCAAAGTCGCATTTTTCAGGAACATAACTACAACATTAAGTGAGGCGTTACTGTAATAGTCATGGGCAGTATCTACTAAAGGGAGAAATCCCTTTTGTGTAAGGAGTTAGCAGCTACAAAGACTGACTGCTGGAATGGACTTTTCAGAAGTAAGTTTGTGTCCTTTTGTTTCTCACCGGATGATGAATAGATTTTGAGAGATTTCAGTGAGTTGTGTTCAATGTTGATCAAAGTTCTTGTTACAAAAGTATCAAATTTCAGGGAAACAGCGTGGTCTAGTGATAGGGCAGGAGACTGGGAGTCAGAGGAACTGGGTGGTTGTCCTGTCTTAGGGTATGTCTACACTACGAAATTAGGTCGATTTTATAGAAGTCGATTTTTAGAAACCAATTCTATACAGTCGAATGCGTATGTCCACAGTAAGTGCGTTAAGTTGGTGGAGTGTGTCCTCACTACTATGGCTAGCATCGACTTACAGAGTGGTGCACTGTGGGTAGCTATCCCACAGTTCCCGCAGTCTCTGCTGCCCATTGGAATTCTGGGTTAAGCTCCCAATGCCTGATGGGTCAAAAACATTGTCGTGGGTGGTTTGGGGTACATGTCATCAGACCCCCCCCCCGTCCCTCTCTCCATGAAAGCAACGCCAGACAATCGTTTTGTGCCTTTTTTCCTGGGTTACTCGTGCAGACGCCATACCACGGCAAGCATGGAGCCCGCTCAGCTCACCCGTCACTGTACATCTCCTGGGTGCTGCTGGCAGAAGCGGTACTGCATTGCTATTCGCGGCAGACGGTGCAGTAGGACTGATAGCCATCGTATGTCTCCTGGGTGCTCCTGGCAGACCTCGGTGAGGTCGATCAGGGGCGCCTGGACAGATATGGCTATCCTCCTCTCAGAGCACTGAATGGGAGCCAGAGACTCCAGGTCATTCTCTTCTTTAAATTTTGTCTCATGGAGATTCAGTCCTGTCTGGAATATCATGCAAGCTGGAGGCTTCTGCCTGAGGCTGCTCTCCCAGCTGGCAGCACCACCTGGTCGCACCTACCCCAGCCTACTCCTTGCTCCCATGGCTTATGAAGCCTGGACAGTAGTAAGGAGCAGTTCAACTATAGGCTGAGCAAGTGCAGAATGGTGGAAGAATGTGCCTTTGGATGTTTAAAAGCTCGCTGGTGCTGTTTGCTGGCTAGATCAGACCTCAGCTCAACCAACATTCCCATTGTTACTGCTGCTTGCTGTTTGCTCCATAATATCTGTGAGACTAAGCGGGAGACGTTTATGGTGGGGTGAGAGGTTGAGGCAAATGGCCTGGCATCCGATTTTGAGCAGCCAGACACCAGGACGATTTAGGAGAGCACGCTGCGCATCAGAGAGGCTTTGAAAACCAGTTTCATGACTGGTCAGGCTTCGGTGTGACAGTTGTGTGTGTTTCTCCTTGATGCAAACCCACTCTCTTTGTTGATTTTAATTCCTTGTAAGCCAACCTCCCTCCCCACTTTGAAATAAAGTAACTATTGTTTTGAAACCATGCATTCTTTCTTTATTAATTAAAAAAAAAAATGAGATAACAGACAGGATAGTCCGAGTGGGGTAGGGGAGGAGGGAAGGACAAGGTCACATTGCTTATTGTAGCCACACTAAAAATCAAACAGTTTGAATGACAGCCTTCTGTTGCTTGGGCCATCCTCTGGAGTGGAGTGGCTGAGTGCCCGGAACCTTTCCCCCCCTCCCCGTGTTCTTGGGCGTCTGGGTGAGGAGGCTATGGAGCATGGGGAGGAGGGGAGGCGGTTATACAGTGGATGCAATGGGGGTCTGTGCTCTTGTTGGCTTTCTTGCAGCTCCAACAGACGCTTCATCATGTCCGTTTGCTCCCCCATTAGCCTCAGCATCGCGTCCTGCCTCCACTCTTTGCACTCACTTAATTCTTTTCTGGCCTCTGCCACTGAATGCCTCCATGCATTAAGCTGTGCCCTATCAGAGCGGGAGGACTGCGTGAGCTCGGAAAACATGTCATCGCAAGTGCGGGTTTTTTCACCTTCTAATCTGTGATAACCTCAGGGATGGAGATGATAGGGGGAGCATAGAAACATTCTATGCTCTACAATTCTGGGGGGACTGCATGATCACCTGTGCTGCTGAGTGCTGCTGAGTTCACCACGCTGACCAAACAGGAAATGAAATTCAAAAGTTCCCGGGGCTTCTTCGGTGTACCTGGCTAGTGCATCGGAGTTCAAAGTGCTGTCCAGAGTGGTCACAATGAAGCACTCTGGGATAGCTCCCGGAGGCCAATACCATCAATTTGCGTCCGCACTTCCCCAAATTTGACCCAGCAAGGTTGATTTTAGTGCTGTTCCCCTTGTTGGGGAGGAGTACAGAAGTAGATTTTAAGAACCCTTTAGATTGATGGAACGGGGTTGGTTGTGTGGACGCAGTCATTTTTAAATCGGCCTAACGCGGCTAAATTCGACCTAACTCCGTAGTGCAGATCAGACCTTAGCCACTGACCTGTTGTGTGCCCTTGGGCAAGTACCTTCACCTCTCTGTTTCTGTTTTGCCTGCAAAGAGGGCAGGGACTCTGTCTTACTATGTAAAAAGAAAAGGAGTACTTGTGGCACCTTAGAGATTAACCAGTTTATTTGAGCATGAGCTTTCGTGAGCTACAGCTCACTTCATCGGATGCATACCGTGGAAACTGCAGCAGACTTTATATACACACAGAGAATATGTGTATATAAAGTCTGCTGCAGTTTCCACGGTATGCATCCGATGAAGTGAGCTGTAGCTCACGAAAGCTCATGCTCAAATAAATTGGTTAGTCTCTAAGGTGCCACAAGTACTCCTTTTCTTTTTGCGAATACAGACTAACAGGGCTGTTACTCTGAAACCTGTCTTACTATGTGTTTGTGTGGCTCCTAGCAATAGGGTCCTTGATTTAGATTGGCGTTTGTAATACAAATAATTAGAGCCGTATCCACATCTGATCCGCAGAAGTGATCTGCGGATATCAGCAGATTTGCAGGGCTCTACAGATAATAAATTTTGGAAAATCATCTGGTTCATCCCACAAAGGCTGTAAGTGTAATAAGTTAAAGCTGGCTTTTTATTGATTATTCAATATACATTTAAAAAATGTATGCTTCAAGAGAATCCATAAACCATGACAGGAAACTGATTAATTTCCAAGTAGAAGTCTTTATTTTCAAAATACCTACAATTTTCACAGTGTTAAATATAATAAGATATAGCATGTGTCTGCTGTAATCTAACCATTTTAAGTATTAAAAGTTTGTTTGTGGTGTTTGAATAATTGTATGCTTTAACAAGAAACTGTGGAAGAGGTTGTCCTGATTGACTTGCAAAGATCCTCATGGACTCTTAAGAAACACCTCTCTACTGTCTGATACAGCTTGTAGATATATTTGTTAATAAGATTTAGTATTTTTAGTATGAATAGAGCATAATCAGTTTACAGGCATTGGACTCAATTCTGGCCTCCATTGCACTTAAGCATTTCTGTAGAGTTGCAAAATCAACACAAGTAGAGATGTGGATGGAATGTGGCTGTTAAATTTACCCTACTTTTTTTCTAAGGGGGACATAAAACTTTTTCCGTGTGAACTAAATGGGATTGCATGTGTTAGTATTTATGGTTACGTATCTAAAGAGAAAAAAGTATTGGAAACAAAAGAGTGTGTTTGACATAGGCAGATTCCAGATCTGAAATTTCTGAATAAGCTAGTGTTTCACCTTAAAGTATTATATATAAGATCATTTCTTTGTCTGAGGCAATGATGATTAATTTTAATTGTTACTATTGAGACATCACACACATTTAAACTACTTTCTGTAGCCAAGAATTCCCAGTTTTACTGGTCTTGGCTGCTACTATTGGAACAAGTCTGAGACCTTGGTCTCTGGGCCAGACCTTGATGTCACACCAGTGTGAATCCTGAATAAAGCCATTACGGTTTATGGATTTTCACAGATCATAAGCAAGATCAGAATCTTTCCCTAGTGGCTCTGAGATGCTGAGCACACTTTAAAAAATAAATTTCATAAGAGGCATAGTTTCATTTTTTAGCAAGTTTGGTAAGATGAAAATATCTTTTGGGGGGGCCAAAATTCAAATGACTTAAATTGCTGTGGGCCACTTTCCTTTTTTTAACATCAGTTGGAGTTGAAGGCACTCATCATCTTAGAGCAGGGATTCTCAACATTTTTGAGGGGGGTAGCTGGGGCTGTGTGCGGGCAGGGGGATAGCTCTGGGTGCACGGAGGGTGGTGTCTAGGGGCTCTGTGTGGGCGGGGGGTAGCTCAGGGTGCAGAGAGGGGGATAGCTGGGGCTGTGTGCACCCGGGGCTGGATGTGGGTACAGGGAGGGGGGTGGCTAGGGGCTGTGTGCAGGCAGGGAATAGCTCAGGGTGCAGGGAGAGGGGTACTAGGGTCTGTGTGCGGGTAGGGGGTAGCTTAGTGTGCAGGGAGGGCGTAGCTGAGGGTCTAAGGAGAGGGGCATTAGGGGCCTTGTGCTGGGAGGACTCCCTTGCGGTCCCCGTTCCCAGAGGGGTCTGCCAGCCGCAGAGCCGGGTCTCCCCATCCGGGAGGCTCTTACTGGTTGCCTCTGTGGGAGCAAAGGGAGCTGGGAGCTGAGGAGCAGCTTCAACATGGAGCACAAGCAGGAGAGGAGGGAATGCTGCGGCTGCCTGCTCCATGGCACCAGCCAGAGTAGCAGGTGCCCCGCACTGTGCGCTCCCCTCTCCAACCTGGCCAGGGGGCGGGGAGAAGAGATGTGTGCTGGAGGGAGGAGATGTGGAGCTGGCCCCGGAACTGCCTTGGTCTTGCACTGCAGTTGAAGGTGTGGGGGTAATGTCTTCCATGTCCCCAACTCTGCCCAGCATGGGCTCAGGGCTTCTGCCCCGCAGGGAGCACCAGGGCATGGGGCTCCGGGATTCAGCCCCACGTCTCCCCTGTCTTCAGCCGCGTGGGGGGTGCCAGGGATCAGGGCTTCAGCTGCGGGGAACCACTGTTCTAGCTCTAAATGTTAATACAGAATAGATGCGAGGAAGATGCAGTTCCTATCCCAAGCAGAACCACATTTTGACACATAGGGCCAAATTCTGCTTTCACTTATACTTTTGAATCCAGAGTAGCTTCAGTGAAGTCAAAGAAGAGCTTGGATTTTTGGAAATTTTTGAGGATGGAGCAGCAAGAATTGGACACTGCCTGGATGTGTGAGCAAAGAGAGAGGGAAAAGTCAAACATGGCCAACATGTTTCAGGGGTCATACTTTCACTACATTCTGTGCTCTCTAGTAATAATAGGAACCATAGGTCCATCTGAGAGCAGAATGTGATCCTTAGAATTTAAAGTTTCCATTTTGTTTGCTTGAATTGTTTTCTCTTCCTTTTTGGTGTAATCATTTGTGGAAGGCTTTAGACTAGATATCATTCGTCTTCTATCTGTTTGTCCTTTTTCATTGCGAAGAGGGGACTTGTTTTGTTTTGAATTTTTTTGTTTTAATTAGCAAATGTATTTTTCCAGAGTCCTGGTACAGAAAAAGGTTATTTTACCATTGTATTATTAGCAAACCAGCTAAATAGATCTTTCATTATTATTTAGGGTAGCAAGTATCAAACGAAACTGCAAAAGAACGACTTAAATATGTTCCTATATATGACTGGATTTTTAAAGTAATTAACTAATTAGACTTTTCATTTTAACAATTATTAATTTTTGTTACTAGACATCTCTGTCCTGGATCAGGATAATCCACCTCTGAAGTGGAATTGGCAGTTTCTTGCCTTTAGTTATTGGAACTGAGAGTTCATGTTCTGAGCTAGGTGCAAATTGTTTGAAAATGTGGAAGATTTATTAGGAACCTGCAGCATTATATATCAGTGTGTTAAGGTGATAATTCTTTGATTGGAAACATTGGAGTAAACCCCTGTATGCAGGGACCAGGCCTTTCTCTGTGCCCTGTACAAGACTAAGTAGACTGCCAGCACTAAATGCGTTACGGGGGAGTACTAATTTATTGAGTTTTAAATTGCTACCTGTTATAAGCCTGACTCTGAATCACTATCTTTTGATTACACCAAAAAACCAAACCAATCCCCCTGAAACGTGTCATATCTCATATCATCCTGCAATACAATTCTTGTGCAAAGTTTGGGGATATGAAGATTACAAATGTATTCCATTGTTCACTTCCAGAAACTTTCCCAATGGTTTTGCAGTTCAGTATATCACCAAAGCTGATTAACCTATACATTTCAAACTTGACTTCCACTGGTATCCTTCACTAGCAGAAGCACTTTTCATTGTTTTGTAAGGGGGGGCAGGTAGTTAACTTCCTTAAGTAACTAGGTATTATCATAAATACAAACACAGCACGATACATAAAAAACACATGTGGCATTTAGCTTATAGACATGCATTACTTTGATTCTCACTTCATGTATGCATGCCCATGTTAGGGGAGCACGGGTGAAAAAGGGAAAACCAAATGGAGGATAAGCCAGTGTAGTGTCTGGAATAGGCTTAAAAGTACAGAGGAAGAAAGACAGGCTTTCTGACCCATAATCATCACTATCCAGAATAATTGGCTTGATATAAATTACAAAACTGAGACTCTGTGAAGTTACAAATAATTTACTGTGTTAAAAGTTAGAATTCAGACCTAATTGTAAAAGAGAAAAACAGGGGTATGGGGGTGGAATCAAAGTATTAGTGTCTGATACATCATACCTTTTAGTTGTAAACTGAAATTTAGGTATAACACAGAGATAAAATTATCTTGTTGAATGTAGACCCAAAAGAGATCGGTAAGTCTGCTTCCTCCAGTATCTTGGGAGTAATTCCCAGAAGACAATGACTTTGCACAGATGACATTTTTTCTTCCTTTTTTCCCAGGATGGATAAAAATAGATTATTTTAAATCAATTAATAAAAAAAAATTAATCAAATTTAAATTAAATACAGAATTTATTTTTTAATAAATGAAGTTTAATTTGAAATTGACAATCTATATTAAGGCCTAAATTTATTAAAATCTGTTAAAATAATGTAAATGAAACAGTAGAAGCTTGTTATCAAATTTCAAAGAACGTCAAACAATTAAACTGACAGCAGTCACTGACTAAGCGTTAGAAACCAGTGTTTGTTGAATTTCTAAACCACCTTTTTGACAGCAATAACCTTTTCTGAAGGAGTAGAGAGAATATTTTCTTAATTTCACTTTATTCAGCTAGTTCATTCAAAGTTAAGAAATCAGTTGGGAGTTGAAAAAGTATGAAAGCTTGTTTTCCTCTTCCAATCTATGAATAAAAACTAGGCATGATAGGATGAGATCTACTAGTTATAAAATCTTGAAGGACATGGTGATCAGAAACAATCAGTTCAATTTACTAGCTACAGTTAATACTTTCTTTGTTTAATAAATCTGTTAGTTTTAAATGTAAAACATACTTTGATAAAAAAAAAATTCTCATGTATCCAGCATACTTAACTTAGTTTAATAAAAATTAAAATGCTGTTTTTTGTGCATATTTAATTAATTTGAATTTCCATCCCCATAGAGCTTGATACAAATCACAATTAAAATATTAGTTATTATCTAGTAAATAAAAATGTATGATTCACCATGTTTTAACAGAAAAAAGAGGTGAACATTAAGAATTGGAATACATGTATGTTAAGCTATATAATTGCTTAAATTAATATGAAGAGATATAGTGAATCCTTGTTAGTACACACACAAAGGCAGCAAAGTTAGTGTAAATGCTATATTTAGTTGCAAATCAGCATGTGTTAATGGTTGCCAACCAATGAGAATCAATTTTTCTTTGGGACAATAACAAAGTACAAATGCAAAACATGATTCAAATCAATGTTTCCTGCTTGTTGATTTAAATCATGATGATTGGTTATTTCAATCATTTTGATTTAAATCAATCCACCCTGGAAATTGAGGAAGTCTGACTTGCAACCTTCTCTTTTCGCTCTACCCCTGCCCCACAAAAAAACCCAAAACCAACCAAACAAAAAACCACACACCTGGGAGACCAGTAGCAGAAAAATCATCTAAAATTAAACTATCCCATTATATTTTCTCATTTGTTCCCTTCCCCTTCTGGATGAACTACAGTGGAAGTGGCAGGGGAAACTCTCTCAACCCACAAAAAGGAAATGAAACTAGTAAGATTTAACTGGCATGTGCTTGCTCTAAACTTATTTGTTGGATCTGTTGTTTTAAAAAATGAATGTATTCCTTCACAAAAGCAGATTTGTCATTTTGCACTATTATTGTATTTAATTACATTACAGTAGTGACCAGAGGCCCTAATCAAGGTTGGATGTGCAAGTCATTCTTTACCTGATAAAGTTTACATTCTAAAATCCCAGTCCTGCGAGCTGCTCCACCTGGGAAGAACCCTGCATAGAACTTCCTTTGAAGTTGTCAATAAGTGTACAATATGCAGATTTTATAGGCTTTTTTAATATAAGTAAAAAACCGATGTTAATGAATCACCACTACCCGGCCAATTTGTGTCAATGTCCCGTTTTCCACCCCGCCCTCCCCCCCACACAAAAGGAGGGAAAATCATTAGAGAACTTATATGAAGAAAAATCTGGCAGCATATTCAAGAGCAGTGTGAATGGCAGATTTTCAGGTACTATTTGAAGACATGTCTGCATTTGATTTATATTTTGGCATATTGCAGAATTGATCACTAGGATGACATTGTGTGACAACAGGTACCTTTTAGGTACCTTTAAAACTAATTCTATAAATCCCAGATTGTTTTAATATAAGATCTGTGATTCCTAGTGACTATAAAGACCCGAGAAAGAAGATTAGTGCCTGTTTATGCCAAGCTTTACAGTGACCTGTCATGGCTTGTCAGTATCTTCGTGACATTTTTTGTCAGGTCTGATAACCAAGCCTGAAGCCACAAAAGGACTGGGGGAAATTGTATTTGATGTTGTGGCTTCTAAAGAACTACTTGACATGGAATTTGTGGCTGCAAAAATTGCCAGTATTTTATAACTGTGGATATTCTTCTGTAGCTGGTTCAAAGAAATGGAATAACTTCTTCAGAATGTCTCTGCTTTCATTTTTAGTAGTAGACTAAATTTTCTAGCATTAGGTTCCCCTCACCCTAAGTCCATATTTATTCCTATCATATGAGTAAAGCTGTAGTAATCAAAATCCATTATAGAGTAAGTTTCCTCAACTGGTCTTTCATTCAGATTCAGTTCTACACTGGGATAGATACAACTTCACATACTTGGCCATTGAATAATGCGTCAAACTCCCATTACTCTAGTGGAATTTTAGCCCATGCAATGGTGGCAGGGTGTGGTCTTAAAAGTATAGCGTGGTTGTTGAACCATCAGTTCTGGATCCTTCTTGACTAGTTAATGCCATTTACTATATGTGTTGTGCTAGATATGACTAGTGCTGGAAGGAGGATATGAGCTCATTGACCTTACTGGCAAAATGGCTCACACCCCACAGACAACACAATTCTAGCTAGTTAAATGGAAATTTAAAGGAATGGTCACAAGGGTGAAATGTTTGCTAACTGCACAGAGACTATTTAAAAACACCACGACAGAGGCTCAAATTAAATGTATCCCCAAGTACAAAAATTTAAAAAATGCCACCATGGCTAAGCAGCAGTGTAAAAGAGGCAGTTACAGGCAAAAAGCCATCCTTTAAAAATGAAAAGTCAAATCCTAATGAGAAGAATAGAAGGGAGAAAAGGAGCTAGTCAAATGCAGAAGTATAATAAGGCAGGCCAAGAGAGAATTTGAAGAGAAACTAACTAAAGACATGAAAACTGACGGCAAATGTTTAAGTACATCTGAAGCAGGAAGCCTTGCCAAATGGGGTTCAGAAAAGAATTAGATAAGTTGGAGGATAGGTCTGTCAATGGCTATTAGCCAAGATAGTCAGGGACACAACCCTATGCTTTGGGTGTGACTAAACCTCTAACTGCCAGAAACTGGGTCTGGATGACGGGGGATGGATCACTTGAAATTGCCCTGTTCTGTTCAATCTCTCCGAAGAATTTGGCACTGGCTGCTGTCACAAGAAAAGACACTGGGCTAGGTGGACTCTTCGTCTGACCATTATGGTTCTTCTTATGTTCTAGATCAGGGGTCAGCAACCTTCAGCATGCAGCCCATCAGGGTAATCTGCTGGCGGGCTGTGAGACATTTTGTTTATGTTGACCGTCCACAGGCACAGCCCCCTGCACTCCCAGGGGCCACGGTTCACTGTTCCCGGTCAATGGGAGCTGTGGAAAGCAGCGGCCAGCATGTCCCTGAGGCCTGCGCTGCTTCCCACAACTCCCATTGGCCTGGAACAGCGAACTGCGGTCACTGGGAGCTGCGGGGGGCTGTGCTTGTGGATGGTAAATGTAAACAAAATGTCTCAGGGCCCGCCAGTGGATTACCCTGATGGGCCATGTGCCAAAGGTTGCCGACCTCTGGTCTAGACTGAGGTCCACAATTAAAAATATTTTTTTTGTTCTGCCTTCCATTCTGATATAAGGAACTCTACTTTAGCCATATATTGAAAACCATCATTTAACTTCAATTTCCATCTTTAAGTTTACTCGTTTTCATGTACAAGATAGTTGTGTGGCTAGTGATAGATTACATCAAATCAGGATGAATTGATATAATTTAGGCCTGGTCTACATTACGAGTTTATGTCTGATTTAGCAGTGTTAAATCTGAATTAACCCTGCACCCGTCCACACAACAAAGCCATTTTTTCGACATAAAGGGCTCTTAAAACTGATTTCTGTAGTCCTCCCCAACGAGGGAATTAGCGCTGAAATCGACATGGCCGTTTTGAATTAGGGTTAGTGTGGAAGCAATTCGAAGGTATTGGCCTACGGGAGCTATCCCACAGTGCACCATTGTGACTGCTCTGGAAAGCACTCTGAAGTCGGATGCACTGGCCAGGTGTACAGGAAAAGCCCGAGAACTTTTGAATCTCATTTCCTGTTTGGCCAGGCGAGCTCATCAGTACAGGTGACCATGCAGTCCCAGAATCAAAAAAGAGCTCCAGCCTGGATTGAACGGGAGGTACTGGATCTGATCACTGTATGGGGAGAGGAATCTGTGCTATCAGAACTACGTTCCAAAAGACGACATGCCAAAACATTTTAAAAAATCTCAGAGGCCATGAGGGACAGAGGCTACATCAGGGACGCAACACAGTGCCGTGTGAAACTTAAGGAGCTCAGACAAGCGTACCAGAAAACCAAAGAATCAAACAGATGCTCCAGGACAGAGCCCCAGACATACCGCTTCTACGCTGAGCTGCATGCAATTCTAGGGGGGGCCGCCACCACTACCCCACTCCTGTCTGTGGACTCCGATGATGGGGTACTCTCCACCATGGCTGAGGATTTTGCAGATGGGGAAGATGAGGAGGAGGACGAGCTTGGGGAGAGCACACCGCACACCGTTCTCCCCTACAGCCAGGATCTTTTTATCACCCTGACTGAAATACCCTCCCAACACAACAAAGCCAGAGAAGGGACCTCTGGTGAGTGTACCTTTTAAAATATAATACATGTTATAAAAGCAAGCATTTTTTAATGAGTAAGTAGTTCTGAGGACTTGGGATGTGTTTGTGGCCAGTACTGCTACTGGAAAAGTCTGTTAACGTCTCTGGGGATGGAGCGGAAATCCTCCAGGGACATCTCCATGAAGCTCTCCTGGAGGTGCTCTAAAAGCCTTTGCAGAAGGTTTCTGGGGACAGCTGCCTTATTCCATCCTCTGTGGTAGGGCACTTTACCACACCATGCTAGTAGCAAGTAATCTGGTATCATTGCATGATAAAGTCTGGCAGCGTACGATCCCGGTGTTTGCTGGCATTGAAGCAAACATCCATTCTTTATATCTCTGTATTATCCTCAGGAGAGTGATATCGTTCATGGTAACCTGGTTGAAATAGGGGAATTTAATTAAGGGGACATTCAGAGGTTTCTTTTCCTACTGGGCTGTTTGCCTGTGGCTGAGAAGAAATCCTCCCCGCAGTTAGCCGGGGGTTGGGGGCATTGACGCTGAGCTGTTCGCGTTTGGCTAGCAGGGATCTTCCCTGTTACCAGCCAGGCGGTGGCGGGGAGGGGAAAAGCGATCATCCCAGAGAATTGGATGGGGGGATGGGGTTAGTTTGGTTTCTGCTGCTGCACGTTAACAGGAAAACCGCAGCACTAAATGGCCACCTCAATGCTTGGTATGGGAAAGGAGGGGGCTGCTGTTATGAAGGTTGCAGAAGCCGAAAGACTATGGCTTACCCTGGCCGCCTGCGCGCCGAATTCTGTTGCCCGGCCCTGCGTGTGTGATCTCTAACACCAAAGCCACAGGCACTCAATATAAGATGCAAAATGCGACCTTGTACCAAAATCTCATGTGCTATGTAATGTGAATTGTTGTTCACCGTGAAAGAGTATAGCCATTGTTCTGTAAAATTTATCTTTTAAAATACTTCACTCCCTTTTTTTCCTCCAGCAGCTGCAAATGTTTCAGCCGCTGGGATGGAGGAGGGAGGCTTATCTCAGATAAGGCGGTGAAAAAAACGCATGCGTGATGAAATGTTCTCTGAGCTCATGCAGTCGTCCGGTACTGACAGAGCTGTGTGGAGGGACACAATAGCAGAGTACAGGAAGGTGGTGGTCAATGAACGTGAGGAGAGGTGGCGGCAGGAAGATCAGAGGAGGCATGAGGCAACGCTGGGGCTACTGCGGGATCAAACGGACATGCTCCGGCGTCTGGTGGAGGTTCATGAACGGCAGCAGGATCACAGACTGCCGCTGCAGCCCCTGTTTAACCGCCCTCCCTCCTCCCCAAGTTCCATAGCGTCCTCACCCAGACGCCCAAGAATGAGGGGTGGGAGGCTCCGGGCACCCAACCACTCCACCCCAGTGGACAGCCCAAGCAACAGAAGGCTGTCATTCAACAAGTTTTAAAGTGGCCTTTTCCTTCCCTCCTACCCTCCTCCCACACCCCACCCGGGCTACCTTGTGAATTATCTCCCTATTTTTATAATCAATTAATAAAGAATACATGTTTTTTAAATGATAGTGACTTTATTTCCTTTGCAAGCAAGCTGTGATTGAAGGTGGGAGGGCGGGTGGCTTACAGGGAATTAGAGTCAAACAAAGGGGCAGGTTTTCATCAAGGAGAAACAAACAGAAGTGTCACACAGTACCCTGGCCAGTCATGAAACTGGTTTTCAAAGCTTCTCTGATGCGCACCGCTTCCTGCTGTGCTCTTTTAACTGACCTGGTGTCTGGCTGCGCGTATTCAGCGGCCAGGCGATTTGCATCAACCTCCCACCCCGCCATAAACATCTCCCCCTTACTCTCACAGATATTGTGGAGCACACAACAAGCAGCAATAACAATGGGAATATTGCTGAGGTCTGAGTGAGTCAGTAAACTGCGCCAGTGACCCTTTAAACGTCCAAATGCACACTCTACCACCATTCTGCACTTGCTCAGCCTATAGTTGAACAGCTCCTGACTAATGTCCAGGGTGACTGTGTACGGCTTCATGAGCCATGGCATTAAGGGGTATGCTGGGTCCCCAAGGGTAACTATAGGCATTCAACATCCCCAACAGTTATTTTCTGGTCTGCGAAGTAAATCTCTTCCTGCAGCCATTTAACAGACCAGAGTTCCTGAAGATGCGAGCGTCATGAACCTTTCCTGGCCATCCCATGTTGATGTTGGTGAAACGTCCCTTGTGATCCACCAGTGCTTGCAGCACCATTGAAAAGTATCCCTTGCGGTTTATGTACTCACTGGCTTGGTGCTCCGGTGCCGAGATAGGGATATGGGTTCCGTCTGTCGCCCCACTACAGTTAGAGAATCCCATTGCAGCAAAGCCATCCACTATGACCTGCACATTTCCCAGAGTCAGTACCCTTGATATCAGCAGATCTTTGATTGCGTGGGCTACTTGCATCACAGCAGCCCCATCAGGCACTGGGATTTCTACGCAGAATTTAAATGGGTGGCGGAGACTGAGGGAACTGTGGGATAGCCACCCACAGTGCAACGCTCCGGAAGTCGACGGTTGCCTTGGTACTGTGGACACACTCTGCCAACTACATGCTGTCAAGGTTCCTCCCCCACTCTGAACTCTAGAGTAGAGATGTGGGGACCTGCATGAAAACCTCCTAAGCTTACTTTCACCAGCTTAGGTTAAAACTTCCCCAAGGTACAAATTAATTTTATCCTTTGTCCCTGGATCTCCACTGCCACCACCAAACTCTAACTGGGTTTACTGGGAAACGTAGTTTGGACACGTCTTTCCCCCCAAAATCCTCCCAACCCTTGCACCCCACTTCCTGGGGAAGGTTTGGTAAAAATCCTCACCAATTTGCATAGGTGACCACAGACCCAAACCCTTGGATCTGAGAACAATGAAAAAGCCTTCAGTTTTCTTACAAGAAGACTTTTAATAGAAGTAAAGAAATCACCTCTGTAAAATCAGGATGGTAGATACCTTACAGGGTAATTAGATTCAAAACATAGAGAATCCCTCTAGGCAAAACCTTAAGTTACAAAAAAGACACACAGACAGGAATAGTCATTCTATTCAGCACAGTTCTTTTCTCAGCCATTTAAAGAAATCATAATCTAACACATACCTAGCTAGATTACTTACTAAAGTTCTAAGACTCCATTCCTGTTCTATCCCCGGCAAAAGCAGCATACAGACAGACACAGACCCTTTGTTTCTCTCCCTCCTCCCAGCTTTTGAAAGTATCTTGTCTCCTCATTGGTCATTTTGGTCAGGTGCCAGCGAGGTTACCTTTAGCTTCTTAACCCTTTACAGGCGAGAGGATTTTTCCTCTGGCCAAGAGGGATTTTAAAGGGGTTTACCCTTCCCTTTATATTTATGACACATGCACTTAGAGCATTTGTGTGGGAACACACACAATCGACTGTATAAAAACGCTTTCTACAAAACCGATTTCTATAAATTCGACCTAATTTCGTAGTATAGACAAGGCCTTAGTGAGAACAGATAGCTCAATAGCGGTTATCTTTAAAATGAGCCTTATATTGTAATAACATTGAACTTTGACACTAGGTTAAAATGTTTTATAGACTATCTATAGTAGTTTAAATAGGTATACATCTGGTTCCAGGAGGTAAACTCCATATACATGAATATAGAACAAAACTTCTTAAAGTCAGTTATGATTTTGATTTTTTTTGTTCATATGAACCACAAAATCCATTTAATGTGAAAGAACAGAAGCCTAGACCACACTCTGAAAGACTATAGAAAAGTTTTCACTTGACATAAATGATGTCAAATCATTCATCACTGTAAGCTGTTGCTAACATTAGTTTGCTTCCTTACAAGGCAAACTAGGGAAAGGACTTTTCAATGAGAGTAGAGATTTAAAAAAAAAAGTTTGAGCTATTTCTCTGAAAAAAGGAAGAGAGGTTCTAGCAAATTATTGCTGGGTTTGTGAAAGCTCCAGAGAAAACAGCTGGAGACCTGTTGTGACGAAGGAAGCCACAAATAAACAGCCGAGTAAATACAGAATTGTTTTTGCATGTTAAAACTTGTGTCTCTCAGACATCTTTCCCATCATAATGAGAAGTGTTATCTTACCAGGTCTTCGAATAGTATTTACATAGGAAGTAGACTGTAAAACTATTCAAATTATGTAAACTAGTACCTTTTAACTACTTTGACTGGATATAAATAAACTGATTAAGGAAGTATTTGCTCTGCTTTACTAAAAATGACCTAAAAATAATGCCATTACTTATTCTGCTAAACTAAAACCTCTGGAGTTGGATTCATGAAAATAATTTAAAATATCTTAATGTAAACACATAGAATTCTACATTTTCTTCCTCTGTTTTACTAATATCTTATCAGTACTGTTCAGTGACCCAAGACGTTTTCTATTGTAAAAATTACTTGTATCTGGTTTTTTTTTGTTCACTTCAGTTCATCTGTGCTTTGTCTGATAAGGAATGTGCATTGCACATTGTCAGGAAATCTGTGAATTCCACACAAGTCATAACCTTCTTCTACTAATTCTGCAGAGTACAGTAGGTCATGCGGAAAACAAGGGGCTTTAGTGTCTCTCTTTCAGTATTTAATTTGCAAGAAATACACTGAGTTAATCCAAACAGTAACATGATTTTTTTTTAAGCTGCAGCTTTTATTGACCCAGTCAAAGGCCTTACCTCATTCACCAGACTTTTTTCAAAGTGAAACATTATATGTCACCAAAATAGGTTATCTTTTTTATTGGAAATTTAAAAATAAAATTCCTCTCATTGTAAGGATTATAACTTTAAAGTAAACAAATAGCCTAATTCAGCCCTTATTTCAATGGGTGCAGCTCCATTGACACAGGGACCTTTTTATACACCTTTCCCCTATTTCCTCTGCTACCCAAAATCCTGTTGAAAATACAAGGAGACAGTAAGAGAGTCATTCTGATTGCCCCTTCCTGGCCAAGGTAAGTTTGGTTCCCTTACCTGACACAGATGGCGGTATGTCCTGCGGTTCCTCTTTGGCCCATTCCTCACCTGCCCTCTCAAAGAGACGGACAGATCCTTCACCCCAACTTTTGGATCCTCCGCCTCCAGGCTTGGCTCCTTAGTTTCAGGGTTTAGAAGTGGAATGCTCTCACTAGTGAAAGACGTGTTGCTACGCAGAGGAAAACTGACCTCTGCCCCCGAAACCACATTGTCACAACAGGGATGCAATTTTAAACATGCTAGATGTTAGAAGATTGCTGGTATTTTACTTGGACAGGACTAAGGACTTCAGAAAGTCTCCTAAGCTCTTCTTCTCCTTAGCAGAAAGATCCAAAGGTTCTGCACATTGGTTCAAAGATTATCCAAATGGGTCCCCATTTGCATTCATCACTCTTACCAAAGGCACAACCTGTCCCCTCTGTCCAGAATCTGTATGCACTCCATGAGGTCAATCTATACCTTGGTCACATTCCTTAAAGATGTACCTGTCTCAGAAATTCGCAGAGCAGCGACTTGGACTTCTGCTCATACTTTCACGGAACACTGTTCGTTCATTGGAGCCTTGGCCTTCAGTGCCATCTTCAGATCCACAGTGCTCTCTGCAATAATGGACTCCACTCAGAAGACCCAGCCCTCAATGAGGCAATACTGCTGTGAAGTCACCTACAATGGAGCACCCATAGGGACGCTACTTGAAGAGGAAGTTCCTCACCTTGTGCAGTAACGATGGTTCTTTGAGATGTGTGTCCCTATGGGTGCTCCACAACCGGCCTCCTACTGTCTACTTCAGAGTTCTCAATTCGGGGCTCTGCGGTAGAGAAGGAAACTGGGGGCAGACCATAAGGAAAGGAGAACTCACATGCGGTCTGAATGGACACTATTACCTAAAATCTCCAATGAGAGGGGCAAGGGTGCAGATACTCCTACAGCAGAGCACCCATAGGGCTTGTCTACATTACCCACTGGATCGACGGGCAGCGATTGATCCAGTGAGGATCGATTTATCGCGTCTAGTCTAGACACGATAAATCGACCACTGAGCGCTCTCCCGTCGACTCCGATACTCCACCAGGGTGAGAGGCGCAGATGGAGTCGATGGGAGAGTGTCAGCCGTTGACTTACTGCAATGAAGACACCGCGGTAAGTAGATCTAAGTACATCGACTTCAGCCATGTTATTCACGTAGCTGAAGTTGCATAACTTAGATCGATTCCTCCCACCCTCCCCGCAGTGTGTAGACCAGGCCATAGAGAGAGACACATTAAAGAACCGTTGTTACTGCACAAGGTGAGTAACTTCCTCTTCTCTCTCTTCTTGATTATGATGTCATCTTATGTACAGCTGAGAGATCAGGTTTTATTTATTTTATTTAATTTGTTTCATGGATTAGATAGGGGTTGTGCTGAGGCAATAGGGAAGCCAGCAGATTTTGCTTATGTATGTCGAATGCCTAGGCTCAGCTGGTAAAAGGGGTCTGTACCTGTATATTAGAGATTCTCAAACTTTTTCATAGTCTGGACCACATTTTAGAACAGTAGTTGTGTCATGGGCCTTTATAGTGTGAAGGTGGTCATTCTATGAGGTGTTTGTATGCTGGGGTGAAGAGTGCCATATGGGGCCAGACTCCAGAAGTCAATGGAAAGACTTTCATTGACTTAATGGGTTTGGATCTGGCCCTAAATGATTGGATAGATAGAGTGCTCATTACAATGGGTACTGTATATGATTCAATTGAAATAAATTCTGTCACTGGCAAAGTAACTCCAAAGCGAAAATAAAATAAAAATAAAGAGCAAAAATAAGATTTTAACATGTGGCAACAGTAACTTATCATTTTATGGTTAAAAACTGAGTAGTTATTTCAGTGAAATAATCTGGAAACAATTTATCTTGCTGACTGAACTAGAAATGTAACTGCTTTATAAAGTACATCCTACTTTCCTGAATATATAATAAAATTCAAACAGTGTTTCATGTCCTTAAACAAAATAGGATATTATTTAGTAATGGATAGAGAATCACTTCAACATGCAGTGCCAGGAATAAAAAGTTTCCACCCTTTCTGTTTTGAAGGAAAAAATGATATTATGCTAATTTGTTGGGAATATAAATATGAGAATACTGACCCTCAGTAATTTGCCTGCCTGGTTATAAGGCATGTACCACTTTTTAAAAATAATTACGTAATGGATGTGGTCTGTTTGGAACAAAGAGTTTAAAGACTATTATCTAGCAATTAGCTTTTTTTTAAATGGAGGAAAATTTTGGCCTGTGTGAGAGGAAAAAAGAGACTGTCAAACAGTAGAAAGCAGGTGAGAGATGGCTGTTGAGCTGCAGGCATAAAAAATTGGACAGGTACTTGGTGATGGGTCAGGCAGGGAAGTGCAGGAGCTGAACTGCTGGGAGCAGTAACAGGAGAGAAGTAGATGGTAAAGCAGGAGTGGAGAGAAGCTAATGAGGTCAGCCAGAGCAGCAGGAGGGATGGACACTGAGGATGAGCTTGAGCAGGAAAAAGATTTGTCACCAATCACATTAGCAGCATGGTGGGAGTTTGCAAATATTTGTTTACTGAGATATACCATTAAAGTGGTATATTGGGGCTAAAAGGTAAATGATTATTTCATAACATTTGGGTAGAAAGGGGATGAGAGAGGATAGAACTGTTTAGAGAAAAGAGTTCTTTAGTCAATTCCCACACACAGCTCCCATTGTTTGACTTCAGTGATGGTGCTGTTGATTATTCAAAAGTATCAATTAAACCTGTAGAACCTTTCGACAAGCATTGTTATATTCACTAAGGTTGATATTTTCAAAGGTGACTAGGGGATTTAACCAAATTGTGTGTCTAAATCCCCTCACTGGCTTTCCAAATGTCAAGCTAGGACTATTTTGTATCATTTCCATAGCAGTCTTTAGAGCTGATCTGCAGAATGTGCAAATGTGTCTCTCTGAGATCCCCAGATCAGTCAAAGGAAATCTCAAAAACGTATTGTGGGTTTCCATGTTTCTACGTCTTATTGACTTCTGCACCTAGTTTACAAATAAAATGATTTTTAATTGGCACTTCTGCAAACTGACCATGGGAACTGTTGTTCTTCATGGCTACTAAATTTATTATAAAGCTCACATACTTCCTTTCATTACACTTGCACAAAACTCTAGAAAAGATACTGCAAGGAAGAGTGATTAGATTACTTTCCTCTCTGTTTTCAGATTCTGAGAGTATAGAAACCTAGGACTTTGCTATTCTAGGACAAACCGTTGGTTCATCAAGTTCATCATCAGGTCTTTAGAAGCAGCCAATGCTGGATGCTTCAAAGGAAAATAACCCGCCCCGCAATAACTATTATATGCCTGTCCTGCCTGTGCAGTGATATCCATGGAATTGTGGTGGCAAATCATTAATGACCCGTTATGCCCTAAGAAAATAATACAAACAAAAGGAAAGGGATTTTCTAGAAGTTTTCTCACCACTTGCTTGCAAAACCCTTGCTTTCTTAACCCTGCAGCTGGTCCAGCATAATTTTCTAAAGATCTCTTCTCTGAAGGTGTGCCAATTGTGTAAACAAAAATGTTTGGGAAGTCAATAATGCATTGCTGGTAGTAAGTCATCTGGAAGGAGTTAAAGACAAAGACTCAATTGATTAAAACAGAAAATAGAAATGACCTGTTCTTACAGATTCCAGTCACAACATGCTCATAGTGTAAAAATGTCTGTTTTGTAGCTCAGTAGTGTCACAAGTGGATGTAAATGTATCTTCTCTGATTACACTAGTCTCCTGCCAAAAAAAGTATCAATAGTTGGACATTTTCCTAGACAGACCATTGCCCAAAGTATTGGAATGTTTCCCTTGTTCTTCTGTTTTACAGCTTAATGCTTTTCATATTTCCATTTGCCTCCAAAATAAGCTTTTGATTTCTGTTAATTCTGAACAGACTTTATAATGATCTAAATATACAGGTTGCATTTCAAGCTGCTTAACTTTCATACCGACTTTTTTCCCCCAACTGTTATTCCCAAAAAAGATTACCTGAAATTACCTAACTGTACAGTCTACATTGAAGAGCAAAAAACCAAAAAACCCACCCAATAAAATCCCTTTTTTCTCCTCAGTCAAGATACTTAATTGAGCTTTGGTAGTTATAAGCATGTCCTCATTTGGGTCCTATCCTGTCTTCATTGCTCATGCACAACTCCCAGCTTGGCAGCAAACAGAGTGTGACTGTACTTCTCGATAATGACCTTTGGTTAGAAGAATGGGTAATTCTACTTTTCATGGAATTTAATACATGTTTTTTTGTTGACACTAATGGGGTGTGTGTGTGAGAGAGAGAGAGAGAGAAGGAGGAGGAGGCAGTTCCACCTTTCCTTGAACATACCTAGCCCTCTTGCTGTTACCTTTAAAATACACTTTCCACCCTTTCTCTCTCCTTTTGTGGCAAGATGAATCCTCACCTACCAGGACAGAAACCTAAGGAGGTTATGGATATAATAATAATAATTAATAATCTGTAAACATAAATAGATGGATCCAACTATGGACTACTTTCAGACTTAAGTTTGTACTCTGACTTCCATAGTTTTAATTGAATGTTTTCCATGCTCCTGTGCAATACCTGTTCTCTGCACATTTATACAAGGAACAAAGGATTTTTCTTTGCCAAGGGGCCTTTTTTTGTTTTGTGTGTAAAGTTCAGGGTGGATTTGATTTAAATCAAATTGATTTAAATCACTAGTTAGGAAGACTCTATTTAATCATGGATTTCTACATAAAAGTGCATTCTTGTTGGTTGTTATAACTTTAATACATATTCTTCACAACTCAGAGATAGATGAAGGAAGTCCCAAGCTAATAACATGCAGTTGCAGTGCTCATTTGATGCACCTCTAGTCCTTTTGGCATAAGAGGATCCTTGGCCCTCTCCGTTGCTTTTGATATGAATATTAATTTGATCTTTCTTTTTCACAGCCCAGTCACTGAAAGAGTTTGCCCGGCTATTGATTGCTGTAGAAGAGGAGAGAAGACGACTTGTAAGTCTGATATAGTATACCTTTGTTTTGTTTTGTTTTTCATTTTATTTTTGAAAATACCAAAATTTGTTCATGCATCCTGAAAGAACATTCTGAGCTCATCTGTACTTGTAAAATATATCCTATACAAGATTTGCAGCCATGTTAATGAAACATTTTGCTTAAAATATTAGTTTAATTTGGTTTGGTAATAACAATACTGCAGTAGTGCAGCTGTTAAATTTGGTGTAATTTTGCTGCTTAGGCTGCCAAGATCAGGAAATTAGCCAGTCTCGAGCTTTCACTGGGTTGAAAGAGTCTCAGCAAAGTACTTCATTACAAACCTCAACAAAGTAAGGTTATTACTTTAAAAATACCTTCTTTGCTCTGATGAGAACACAGCCCGTCCAGAATGGATACTGAAAGAAATAGCAGCAGAGTAGAAGGAATAAATAGAAATTCATCCTCAAACAATATAAAGTGTTATAGCTCTGTTGACTTCAGTGTAGCTATGACAACTTATACACTAGTTGAGAATCTGCCCTTGAAGTTTATACTCCAGTATTTTTGATTTAATCTAGTCTTTTCTTCTTGGTGCTATGTAGATTTTTATTAAATTATTTATAGAAATCCTGGAAGATTTGTGAAATTTCTTAGATACTAAATTTCATAGATACCAAGGTCAGAAGGGACCATTATGATCATCTAGTCTGACCTCCTGCACAACGCAGGCCACAGAATCTCACCCACTCACTCCTGCAAAAAACCTTTCACCTATGTCTGAGCTATTGAAGTCCTCAAATCGTGGTTTAAAGACTTCAAGGAACAGAGAATCCTCCAGCAAGTGACCCGTGCCCCATGCTACAGAGGAAGGTGAAAAACCTCCAGGGCCTCTTCCAATCTGCCCTGGAGGAAAATTCCTTCCTGACCCCAAATGTGGCGATCTGCTAAACCCTGAGCATATAGGCAAGATTCACCAGCAGTAACTCAGATCCCACCCCATCTAACATCCCATCACAGGCCATTGGGCCTATTTACCATGTATAGTTACCCGGATCACTTTTTTTCCTTTCTTAAAAATAGGAACTATGTTAGCAATTCTCCAATCATACGGTACAACCCTTGAGTTTACAGATTCATTAAAAATTCTTGCTAATGGGCTTGCAATTTCACATGCCAATTCCTTTAATATTCTTGGATGAAGATTATCTGGGCACCCCGATTTAGTCCCATTAAGCTGTTCGAGTTTCGCTTCTACCTCAGATATGGTAATATCTACCTCCATATCCTCATTCCCATTTTTCATGCTACTATTATCCCTAAGATCCTCTTTAGCCTTATTAAAGACTGAGGCAAAGTATTTGTTTAGATATTGGGCCATGCCTAGATTATCCTTGACCTCCACTCCATCCTCAGTGTTTAGTGGTCCCACTTATTCTTTCTTTGTTTTCTTCTTATTTATATGGCTATAGAACTTTTTACTATTGGTTTTAATTCCCTTTGCAAGGTCCAACTCTAGTTGACTTTTAGCCTGTCTCACTTTATCCCTACATGTTCTGACCTCAATAAGGTAGCTTTCCTTGCTGATCCCTCCCATCTTCCACTCCCTGTATGCCTTCTGCTTTTTCTTAATCACCTCTCTGAGATGCTTGCTCCTCCAGCTTGGTCTACAGCTCCTGCCTATGAATTTTTTCCCCTTTCTTGGGATGCAGGCTTCCGATAACTTCTGCAGCTTTGATTTAAAGTAATCCCAGGCCTCCTCTGCCTTTAGATCCATAAGTTCTTCAGTCCAATCCACTTCCCTAACTAATTTCCATAATTTTTGAAAGTCAGCCCTTTTGAGATCAAAAACCCTAGTTGCAGATCTATTTTTGTTAATCCTTCCATTCAGTTTGAACTGAATTAGCTCATGACCACTTGAACCAAGGTTGTCCCCTACAACCATTTCTTCTATGAGGTCCTCAGTATTCACCAAAACCAAATCTAAAATGGCATCCCCTCTAGTCGGTTCAGCAACTACTTGATGAAGGAATCCATCAGCTATCACATCTAGGAAAATCTGAGCCCTATTGTTATTACTAGCATTCGTCCTCCAGTCTATATCTGGGAAGTTAAAGTCTCCCATGATCATGCAGTTTCCATTAGTATTTACTTCATTAATGTAAACTTGATGCATTTTTTCTTTTAAGAGAAGGCCTGAAAAAGGTTATATTTCCCCCTTTCAGAGTGCTTCAAATGCATGAATTTGTTGATATCATTTATTTCAGGAAAAAGCTGAACTTAAAAATCATATTGGCAGTAAGGCCTACTTCACACCTTCCTCAGCTGAAGATCCTGAGAGAAGTGATAACACTGTGTTTAAAAACTCAGGAACATACTGAAGAAAGGCAGCCAGGACATGGTTTTCCTGTCCTGCAAAAACTTTGGAAATTTAAAGAATAAATAAATTCCATTTTGCATTGGGATAAAACAGACTCCTTTTGAAATTTTTAGAGAGAGGGGCCACCAACAGTTCACCTGGGGTATGGAACATTGAGGTTCAAAAACTCAGCCTGATTTGAAACAGGGACTCGAATCCAAGTCTCCCACATTCCAGATCAGTGCCCCAACCACTAAGTTATTGGCTGTTCTGGGTAGGTCCTCTCAGTCTCCTGTTAGAGTTCTTCCACATCGTGTAAATAATTAAAAATATTCAGTGGAGCAGGGATTCAAACCTGAAATTCCCACATCCCAGATGAGTGCCCTGGCCACTGGACTCGAGGTACTTTTCCAATGAAAGTTGAAACAGACTGTTTCCTGTGAAAAGTTTATTCATTTCAACAAAATAGCATTTTCTGAGAAATGAACATTGTGTCAAAATATTCCCAACCGCCTCTGATAATGAACAGCACTCCTAGGTTTTCAAAGTCATTCATAAGAATTTAGCTGTGCAACTCCCAACAATATTAATGGGTTTGTGTGGCCAAATTCTTGTGCCTCCCTTTGAAAATTATCTCCACATACAGTAGAACCTCAGAGTTATGAACATCTCGGGGATGGAGGTTGTTCATAATTCTGAAATGTAACTCTGAACAAAACATTATGGTTGCTTTTTCAAAGTGCAGTTTACAACTGAACTTTGACTTAATAGAGCTTTGAAACTTTACTACGCAGAAGAAAAATGCTGCTTTCCCTTTATTTTGTAGTTGTCTACGTTTAACACAATACTGTACTGTGTTTTCTTTCTGTCTTTCTTTCTCTCTCTCTCTCTCTCTCTCTCTGTTGCTGCCTGATTGCATACGTCTAATTCCCAATGGAGGTGTGTGGTTGATTGGTCAGTTCGTAACTCTGAGGTTCTACTGTAATTCAGTTTTTTTCAAAATAGTTTTGAACACTGATGCACATTTCTTCTAGCTGCTTAGAAAAATAGTGTACATAAACACTAACTCACAAATCATTTAAGATTCCATTGTTGTCCTAATATAGGCTTTTAATTTTTTTTAAATTATGGAAACAGTTAAATTATTTTGTTTTAATGAAGTGTATATTTCTTCTTGGAGTGATGGTCTCTATTGCATTTCACTGAGGGGTTTACGCATGTGCACCATGCATCCAGAGCCGGAGAATGTGAAAGTAGTGTCTGCTGGACCGCGTATGTGCCCTGGTTTGCCTCAAGGTTTCATCTGAGGTGATATAGGGCAGGGCGGACCGCCGTGTTTCCCGTTCATAGAATCATAGAAGAATAGAATTGGAAGAGATCTCAGGAGGTCATCTAGTCCAACCCCCTGCTCAAAGCTGGACCAACCCCAACTAAATCATCCCAGCCAGAGCTTTGTCAAGCTGGGCCTTAAAAACCTCTAAGGTTTTTCCTTCTCACGGCTGCATGGGCACAGAACATGATTGCGGACTCTCTCAGCAGGCAGTTTGTGATCAACCATGAGTGGGAACTCCATGAATCTGTAGTTCGGGACATCTTTAGATGATGCGGGATGCTGAACAGAGACTTCTTCACCTTCCACGTAAGCACCAAATACAACCTCCAGGGGAGGTTTTGGTCACCACTTTGAAGGCAACACTTTCATACTGTCCTGATCAGACCAACTCAACTATGCCTTCCCTCCCGTTCGGTTCCTACCCTGAGTACTCCACAAGATTAGCTGTGACAGAGCAACAGTCCAGACAGTTCTGTTTACCAACCTCTTTCATATGTCCACCTGACCACCATTTCCCATCCCCATCTTCCCCAGTATCCTGATGCAGAATGATGGCGAGATCAGAGATTCCAATCCACAGGTGCTCCATCTTAGAGCATGGTATTTGAATGGGCATCTTCTCTAGAATGCGCCTGTTCCTCAGATGTCCAAAACATTCTCTCCAGCAGCAAGAAGGAGTTCACTAGGCACTGTTACCAGGCCAAGTGGAAATGCTTTGCCTCGAGGCCCAACAAGAGGGACTTCCCCAGTATCCGTGGGGATCCCCCTCTTCCTGGACTACCTCCTGTCCTTGAAGGCATTGGGTCCTCCACTCTCTAAACATCCACCTAGTGGTGATTAGCACCTTCTACCCCCCCCATGGAAGGGTGCTCCGTCTTTACACAACCAGTAACTGTTAGGTTTTAGAAGGGCCGCATCAGAACCTTCTCACCCGTCTAACTCATCACTCCCCGGTGAGTCCTTAACCTAACTCTGTCCATACTAACAAAACCACCTTTCAGACTGCTGGCATCATGCTCTGTGTCCCTCCTTTCCGTGAAAGTCACATTCCTGGTTGCTATCACTTCTGCAAGAAGGGTTGGTGAACTCTGAGCCATGATGGCAGACCCCCCTCTTTCACAATTTTCCATAAAGGTAGCATGTCGCTGTGTCTGCAACTCAAATTTCTGCCAAAAGTCATCCCCTTGTTTCACATTAATCCATCCATTCAGTTCCCTGTTTTCTTCACAAAGGCACTAGCATCCGCAGAGGAACTATGACTCCATTCCCTAGACATCCAACGGGCCTTGGCCTTCTCCCTGTATGGGACAAGACCTATCAGGAAGTCCCCCAGACACTTTGTTGCAGTAACAGAAAGACTCAAGGGTCAGACAGTCTTCACCCAGAGAATCTCCAAGTGGATTTTGGGTTGCATTACACTGTGCTATCAACTATCTTGCCTGCTTCCACCTACTGGGATGTGGGCTTATTACCCACGAGAACCCAGGCTTTGACCACAGCCTCCCTCCACAATGTGTTGCTTTGGGACATATGTAGAGTGACCCCATGGAGTTCAGTGCACACCTTTGCCATGCACTATGCCTTAGTACAGGACTCGGCTGTAAATGCCTTCTTCAGCAGGCAGTCCTCCACTCAACCATTCCATCTTCATCGTCACACCCTGCTCCGACTTAGGTACTGCTTGTTAATCACCCTCAGTGGAATACAATAGGGACCATCACTTGAAGAAGAAGAGGTTACTTATCTGTTACTGGAGGTTCTACCATATGTGTGGTCCCTATCTGTATTCCACTTCTTGCCATCCTTCCCCTCTGTTACGGGTCTGTTGGTTTTGTGGTGGAGAAGGAACTGGAGATGTGTTGGTCCGTCCTGCCCTTTATCACCTTGGGTGAAAGCATGAGGCAAACCAGGGCGCATGCGCAGACCAGGGGACACTACTTTCAAATTATTTGGCTCCGGACGCATTGTGCACATGCGTAAACACTCAGTGGACTTCAGTTAGGGACCACACCTCTCAAAGAACTTCCAGTTACAGGTGAGTAACCTCCTCTTCCAAAATAATATCCAGTGGCACCATGTGACACTGCATGACAACCTACATTTTCTAGGGCTGTCAAACGATTAAAAAATTAATCGCGATTAATCGCATGATTAAAAAAATTAAAAAAATGCATCCATGCTCATGACAGGTTCTGCTCGATAACGATCCAGAGCAGAGCAGACCGATGCATGTTCATTTTCATCATCTGAGTCAGGTGCCACCAGCAGAAGGTTGATTTTTGTTTTTGATGGTTTGGATTCTGTAGTTTCTGCATTGGAGTGTTGCTCTTTCAAGACATCTGAAAGCATTCTCCCCACCTAGTGCCTCTAAGATTTTGGAAGGCACTTCAGATTCTTAAACCTTGGATCAAGTGCTGTATCTATCCTTAGAAATCTCACATTCGTACCTTCTTTGCATTTTGTCAAATCTGCTGTGAAAGTGTTCTTAAAATGAACATGTGCTGGGTCATCTTCCGAGACTGCTATAACATGAAATATATGTCAGAATGCAGGTAAAACAGAACAGAAGACATACAATTCTCCCCCAAGGAGTTCAGTACAAATTTAATTAACTCATTTTTTTTTTAACGAGCGTCATCGGCATGGAAGCATGACCTCTGGAATGGTGGCCAAAGCATGAAGGGGCATATGAATGTTTAGCATATCTGGCACGTAAATACCTTGCAACGCCAGCTACAAAATTGTCATGAGAACGGCCTGTTCTCACTTTCAGGTGACATTGTAAATAAAAAGCAGTCTGCAGAATCTCCTGTAAATGTAAATAAACTTGTGTGTTTTAGGTTTTGTTTTTGAGTGCAGTTACATAACAAAAAACAAAATCTACACCTGTAAATTACACTTTCACAATAAAGAGATTGCACTACAGTACTTGTATGAGGTGAATTGAAAAATACTATTTATTTTATCATTTTTACAGTGCAAATATTTGTAATAAAATAATAATATAAAGTGAGCACTGTACACTTTGTATTCTGTGTTTTATTAGAAATCAATATATTTGAAAATGTAGAAAAACATCCAAAATATTTAATAAATTTAAATTGATATTCTATTGTTTAACAGTACGATTAATCACGATTAATTTTTTTAATCTCAGTTCATTTTTTTGAGTTAATCGCATGAGTTAACTGCAATTAATCAAAAGCCCTAACATTTTCTTTTAAAAAGCCAGATCTGTGTCTCTTGTACTTTTGATTTTATTTAAAAATTGAGCCATAGTAATTCTTCTTAACTCTGTTGTATTGTTAGGACAATTAAATGAACATGCAGTGGTTCTTCATTTTCCGGGTTGTAAAATGGAAATGCTTTTCTGCTTCACAAAAGTATTGTGATGATAACATTTATTAGTAATTGTGAGGTTTATGGATGCTATGGTTATGGTGGTCATATAGGTAACTACATAGATTTTTATACTCAAGTGTACTTACTCTATAGACTTTCTTGTGGAGATTTACTTTCTTTTTTCTGAGCAGAGGTGAACGTAAGCACATGCTTAAATGTTTTCTGAACTAGGTTCTATATGTACAGGCTAACTCATGTACTAATAATTTGCGTAACCACAGGATATGGTGAGTGAGTTTTCATGCTCAGACAATAGCTTTCACTCAATGGTAACAAAAATGAAAAAGTCTCTGTTTTCAGGCTGTTAGGTCTACAGTAGATATTGTTCAGATTACAAATGCATCTCTAATTTAGAATTTTTTATTGTTAGGTTGAATACAGAGCTTAAAATGAGTGAATAGATTTAAAAAAAAACCCTACAAATATGAGATCAACTTCTAGTCTGTTTTCACTGAAGTCAATCATAAACTAAGGAGAACTCATTTTAAATCAAGGAAAAGTGACGCATTATGGAAAGAGGTGTAAAACTCAGTGAAGGGATTTTTATATACCATAAAAGATTAACCACCTCAAGAAACACCCAGCTAACTTGTCTGTTTGTTTTTCTTCCTCGTAGAAATAATTGTGTAATCTTGAAAAAACCTCCCATTTAAATTGGGAAATTATTAATCCAGGAAGAGGTTTGCAATAGGTCCTGTCATTCTCATGAATAACTGAGAGCAAACTTGCCTCTGAGTGTTCATCTGCTGTAAATCAGAATTTGCCATTTTAAAATATTAGTGTTGTGTGCAATTTTAAATTTAATACTTTGCACTGTAATTGTGTAATTTTTTTCTCTCGGTCTTGGAGAGAAGTGAGTGGAAGAATAGAAAGGTGAATGTTTTGAGTGTATCATTTTACCAGTTCACCACATGTTGAATTACTTCTTTAAAGCAGGTCCTGGATGAATAACTTTCCAAATTAAATTGAAGATTATTTTAAGGTGATTCTGTAGAAGAAGAGAAAACAATAAAGAGAAATGAAGGTTTTATTTCTAAAGCTGGTTAATCTTTCGTAGTATATAAAGCTACCTTCACTGGTTTTTATCCGCCTTTCCAAATGAGTCACTTCTTTTTGCCTTAAAACCTTCCTGGGCTCTCCAGTTTACGACTGGCTTTCTCCATAAAGTGTTTCATATGATATTGTATAGGAAGAACACTACATAAAAGATAAAATTGTATTTTTTATTGTTCTTTGCAGGCTAAACAAACAAAAGGTTAGTGGACTAGAGAGAGTTAGAATTTAATGCCCCGATTCTTCAATGGAATCTTTTAGTCCGACACCAGAGGGCTTTATTTGGATTCAAAAGCTGCCAGCAGATTCTGATGCAGGAACGTGGCCTTGGTATCTAATTTCCCCCTTATGTAGAAATTTTCTATACATGCTTCTTAATTTAAAAATATAAAATGAGCAAGGGAATTAAGTAACCTAAGTGGAATAATTAAAACCAACAGTTTGAGTAATATGTTTAGATTCTAATTTTTTTATTGAATAGTGGCTTTTAAAAGTGACTAACCACTATCACTCTCAGCAATAGAGTTCAACTGCAGATAATACCACAGATGATTATTAATGTAAAGGCATCACATTGTCTTTCTTGGTGGTAGAGTATTATTCAACTATTTTATATTGTTCTTGACTAAACTTGTTGTACCACAGTTCTGTTTGTTCTCTTGAAACTGAATGCAGATACAGTAAGTCACCCCTGTACACAGTATGTAGACGGCCTACAGTCATCTAGCAGGGACAAGAGAATAATTCACCATAATTGGGAAAGTTCTTATTTTTAAACAGTTTATGCCCTGTCATTGGGGGACAGTTTAACATTTTTGGGGTTAAAGTTTTTAATCTATCCCCATATAATAGATAAATACACTAAATTTGAATAATTTCATTAAGGGACATGGGGTTCAGAGAAGCTAGAGAAATTACTCTAATATACATTGCATAAGCAGCAATTCTGCATAGTTCCCCGCATTACAATTGCCAGTATGGTAACTCTGTTCTGCAGGGACAAACTTTTGGGATGAAAGGTAGCTTATGCTTCCTGGCTTTGTCCTCTCTGTTTAGAATGCCAGGAGTGGTACCACAATTGATGGCAGTATGGTGATGGTGGTCTTTTTGATAGAGGTGCTTTCCATGAGGAGTTGTATTTAGACTTCACATAGCCATGTCATAGTAACAGACAGTGGCCCTAGTACTACTCATAGTCATGCTTAAGTACTTTGCTGATTTGGGGCCTTCATTTCCTGAGCACCTAGACTCCTAAACCAATTAAAATATACTCATACAAACACTCTCCCCTTCCCTCCCCCAAATGGCTACTTAATGCAAATACAATCTTGGCCGTATCAGAGAAAACTGAAGCCTAGTAAATTGTAGCATACGATATTATAATGAATATCCCAGATGACTGAAGTAGTGCCCATCTTTAAAAAAGGGAAGAAGGAAGATCCTGGGAACTACAGGCCAGTCAGCCTCACCTTAGTCCCTGGAAAAATCATGGAGCAGGTCCTCAAGGAATCAAATCTGAAGCACTTAGAGGAGATGGAAGTGATCAGGAACAGTTAGCATGGATTCACCAAGGGCAAGTCATGCCTTGCCTTCTATGATGAGATAACTGGCCCTGTGGATGAGGGGAAAGCTGTGGATGTGTTATTCCTGGACTTTGGCAAAGCTTTCAATATGGTCTCCCACAGTATTCTTGCCAGCAAGTTAAAGTAGTATGGGCTGGATGAATGGACTATAAGGTGGATAGAAAGTTGGCTAGATTGTCGGGCTCAACGGGTAGTGATCAATGGCTCCACGTCTAGTTGGCAGCTGGTATCAAGTGGAGTGTCCCAAGGGTCGGTCCTGGGGCTGGTTTTGTTCAATATCTTCATTAATGATTTGGAGGATGGCGTGGATTGCACCCTCAGCAAGTTTGCAGATGACACTAAACTGGGAGGAGTGGTAGATATGCTGGAAGGAAGGGATAGGATACAGAGGGACTTAGACAAATTAGAGGATTGGGCCAAAAGAAATCTGATGAGGTTCAACAATGACAAGTGCAGAGTCCTGCACTTAGGATGGAAGAATCCCCTGCACTGCTACAGACTAGGGACCAAGCGGCTAGGCAGCAGTTCTGCAGAAAAGGACCTAGGGGTTACCGTGGACGAGAAGCTGGATATGAGTCAACAGTGTGCCCTTGTTACCAAGAAGGCTAGGGGCATTTTGGGCTGTATAAGTAGGAGAAGTGCCAGCAGATCAAGGGACGTCATCATTCCCCTCTATTCGGCATTGGTGAGGCCTCATGTGGAGTACTGTATCCAGTTTCGGGCCCCACACTACAAGAAGGACGTAGAAAAATTGGAAAGAGTCCAGCAAAGGGCAACAAAAATGTTTAGGGAGCTGGAGCACATGACTTATGAGGAGAGGCTGAGGGAACTGGGATAATTTAGGCTGCAGAAGAGAAGAATGAGGGGGGATTTGATAGCTGCTTTCAACTACCTGAAAGCGGGTTCCAAAGAGGATGGATCTCGACTGTTCTCAGTGGTACCAGATGACAGAATGAGGAATAATGGTCTCAAATTGCAGTGGGGGAGGTTTAGTTTGGATATTAGGAAACACTTTTTCACTAGGAGGGTGGTGAAGCACTGGAACGGGTTACCTAGGGAGGTGGTGGAATCTCCTTCCTGAGAGGTTTGTAAGGTCACGCTTGACAAAGGCCTGGCTGGGATGATTTAGTTGGGGATTGGTCCTGCTTTGAGCAGGGGGTTGGACTAGATGATCTCCTGAGGTCCCTTCCAACCCTCATATTCTATGATTCTATGAATAAATTTCTTGTTTTATAAGGTAATATATCATTGCTATAGGGAATTAGAAATAAAAAAAAAAATCAAGGGTATGTTGTCTTTGTCTTTAAAATATTGATTTGTATTTCATTAGTTTGCTGGATGATGCCTTGAACTCCTGCCGTAATAACTACGGTTGTGGTAGCAGTTAGAGGTCCCAGTCACGCTCATGGTCCAGTTGTGCTAGATTCTGAGCAAACACTTTGCAAGAGACTCCCTGCCTAACAAGCTTACAATCTAATTGTGAAACTTCAGAACTTCCTTTTTAATTTTCCGGCTTCTGAGGAAACAAGGTGCTTTATGCAGAGGTGTTATATTTTTGGTCCCTCTGCTGAAAAGCATTCACACAACACAGGAAACAAACTAATCTGCAGCTTAGTGATGAAATGATTGTAGAAGAGACTGAGCCAACTGCCTTACAAACTTCTGGTTGGACGTGAGACTCTTCAGGCGTTCCCCGTTTTTGTGTGCCTCCCTCTGACGAGAAAGAAGATGTTCTGTATAACATGAATAAAGTCTTATGTTGTGACATAGTTATATTACAGAATGTCCTTGGGACTACAGTAGTTCAGTATTATGACTTTTTATGGAGAAACTTGTCATGTCATTTTACAGCTTCCTTTTAATTCGATGAAGTGTGACAGTTAGCCATTAAAAGACAATTTTGCTTCATTAACTGTTTGATGTATAGGACTATAGAATGACAGATGTTCACTTTACACATGACCATTAACTTGCTCATGTTTTAATTTTCTTTTGTATTGTATTTTATACTACTACTATGTAAAGGGTGGCATTAACAAGCCAGTGTATGTGCATCAGACTTCCATGTTGAAAGTCATGCATTCATATCATATGTTTACATTTTGTCTGAAGCGCTTTGATAATTGCCTATTAAACTCCTCGTAAGGAAAATAATAGCTGTTTTGTTTATATGAACGCAAAGTACTAACTGGTCTGTTGGAGTGTTGTTCCAGCTGACGGTGTATATTAACGACTTAATCTTTAAGAAAACACGCTGATGCAGAGGGATACTGGACCAATCTTCCATTTTACTAATTTTATATTCAAAAATAAAAAATAATGATTTACAAGCCCATTTCTTTTCTTTAACCAGCTAATGAAACAAACAAACAAAAAATGTTAGGAAAAGTGTTCAGTTTGAAATACTGGAGTTTAGGATTAAAGAAAGACATGTATCTTACAGAAGGGAGAGATTCTGTCATTTGAAGATTTGCTATTTTAATTGTCAGCGGTTTAATAGAGTAGTAACTACCATCCTTAAGTTTTCTTCGTCTTCTTTAGTCTTTCATTTGCTTTCAGGAAGACTAATTAGCAGGCCCAGAAAAAGAAAAAAATGAAATTTTCACTTTCCATAGTATACATCCTTATCAGGGTATCAGTCCTGGTTTTGGTTGTTAAATTAATGGTCCCTACATATGGGGAAGAATCTTGATTATTTCCAAGGACATTAGGTTTTGTAAGTTGCCCATCCCTAGTAATAAGAGATCTAATTTATCTCTACTGTTTTTCCACTGATGTCAGCAGTATTCCACATGGGAATTGTGAAATAATGGCCTCCAATTCCTAATGAATCATTAGGGAATGCTAGAGATGCAATAATTTAGTTTCATATGACTACTTTGTCTATTTCTGGAGATCGTATTTTAAATAATTTCTTTTCACTCTTATGAACTTTACTGATCACGTCTATGGTTTGTTTTGGTTAAGTAAATGATATACATTGTGGAGTTAAGATATTCATTACTTTTGCTTCCCTTTACATTTGATGTTATTAAACTTTATAACAAATAGTGTTTTATTACTCACAGTACATTTCTAATTATTTTTTTCCTTTTGTAGGATTAATGCTATGTTTACCCAAGAATAGATAGGTTGGTTCATGCTACTGATTTCTGCATGCAACTCCTCATTCCTGAATTCCCTTGACAATTGAAGCAGTGATTAGATTATATTGTGTTGTCAGTGTAAACCCCTGATTATTTCTGAAAGGTTACCAGATGCTGCACTGCAGAAGATCTCCCTTAATTGTGAAATTCCTTGCCATTTACCCATGTATTGTGTGATCTTGGAATGCTGATGAGTGTCTGGGTGGGGGATGGGGTGTTATGGCTTCCCTCTTTGATGTTATAAAAGACAGGCCTTGCCCTACTGAGTCAGATCTGTCATCTATCTAGTTAGGAATCCTGTCTTTGGCAATGGGCAGCATGAGATACTTCAGGGAAAGGTACAAGAAACCCTGTGGTGGACAATTATGGAACAAGCTACCCAAGAGTGAAGCTTCTTCCTAACGCCTGTCATTTAGTGACTGATAAGCTTCATCTTCTTAATGTATACGCAGTGTGCCTCAGGCGGCCCGTGACCAGGATTCATCACCGAATTTGGTCCACTGGTTGGATCATTAGCCTCTCCGGCTCAGGCTGGGTACTGATGGGGCGTGTGATATGAACGCAGATCCATGCTCCCCCCCATAACCTTCATGCTTCAGGGCATATCTTTTGGCTGCTAAAAAAAAAAAAAAAAAATCCTACCTGTGAATGTTCTCATTATGGTACTGTATCTACCCTGATGCAAGAGGACTGCTGGCATCTCCACCCCTGCAAGGGAAAGGCCTCAGGTTATTCATTAACATCAAGAACTGCACTTGACAAAGTAAATGAATTATTTAAACCAGTGCGCGTGCATCGGTGCATAACAGCAGGGTCCACAGGATACAGCATGTCCCAGAATAATGAAAAAAGGAAAGGAGTACTTGTGGCACCTTAGAGACTAACCAATTTATTTGAGCATAAGCTTGCGTGAGCTACAGCTCATTGATGAAGTGAGCTGTAGCTCATGAAAGCTTATGCTCAAATAAATTGGTTAGTCTCTAAGGCGCCACAAGTCCTCCTTTTCTTTTTGCGGATACAGACTAACCCGGCTGCTACTCTAAAATCAGAATAATGAAGTGAGCCCTGTATTTGATGCAGCCTACTGTTTCTGTCAGAAGGTTATTTACTGTTCATTCCATATACGCTGTTCGTGTTGCTCAGCTTTAAAAGGGGGTAAATCATAAAATGCTACCCACTAGCACCCTGAGATTGTAAAGCACACATCTGGCATTGGGTTTTTACAAAAAAATCTAATCCTTAAAGTAACTAAGATATTACAGTCTATGGTAATGCTTCCAAATATTTTAGTATTGATTTCGGTGGTCATCACTTCTCATTCTGACTGTGTATCATGAAATCAACTCTTAATTGCTAGGAATCGGCTGACAAACTTACAGCTACATATGAAGCTGCAACAGCATGAACAAAATGATTGTTCTTGAGGGAATTAGTATTATTTCTATCAGATCATTAGATTTATAAAAGTGCGTCAGGACGAACACACAGTGAAATCAGATTTCATAGTTAATGCCTCATTAAAGACCTAAACACACACACACACGTATATAGGACTATAAAATTTTGGGCACACTGTGTGCTGTGCAGCTAGTTGAACCAAAATTCTGTAGCAAGGACCCCTGAGTTTCTGTGGCAGACTGGAAATTCTAAAATATAGCTTCATCTAAATAATTGAAGTTCTTATTGAGCTCACCATAAAAGTGAATAGTAAAACAGCACTGAATTATTCTGTTACTTTGATATTACTATGCCCCTAACCTTTTCATTTTCAGCATGCTGCTGTAGGTTTTTGAATTCGTCGGGGCAGGGAGCTGAATTCTGATTTTTGGCAGGTAAGGTTCAGGACAGTCGCACTCCTTTCCTCAGAGTATCACAGTGAAATAGTTTAATATTGATATTTCTTCATCATGCTAAGGTTCACAGACCTATTACAATGGAGTAAGTCAGCCTGCTTGCAGCTTAGGAACAGAACCAGACCTGTCAGTCACTGGCAGCAAGAGAATGCCTCACCTCCTAAACTTCCCTCCAGTTTTTTGATGCTTCACAGTAGCTAGCAGCTTAACCAGACCTCCCGGCTGCAGAGCTGTTCTGAGGGAAATTCCAAACTTTACTTTAAATTTGACTAACATTTGGGCTCTCTAATGTCTGTCTAATTCCTAGCTCCTTCCCAGATCTGCAGGAAGGAGATGTTCTTTCTCAATTAGTATAAAAATCCAGTGTTTTAAAGAGCGCTGGCAGTCAGGGAGGAAAAGTTATGTTGCCTGTACTGAAATCTGATAGGCAATCACATGACCAACAATACACAAGTTCACCAATTTCTACATGTTGGTCATCCAGCATTAGCCAGTAGCATTTTTTTGGAAGACGTCTTCTTTATAACTCAGTGGAGAAGGAAGATGGATGCTCTATATTATATCTCATTTAAAGGATGATCTTGCTTCCTATTCCTTTGTACCAGATCTGTGGACCTTAGCACAATGAAAGGGAAAATTCATCTATGCTTACCTGAAAATTTCTTTTTAGAATCAAAAGGTCCACAGATCCTGCTCACTTTGGATATAAATTATGGGGATTTCCCATGCTGTGCAGCAGGAGAAACTGTGCTTTTTTAGGAATTTAGGAAAGTAGGATGCATTATCCTGTCTCTGGAATTTTTCTCCACTGGAAGAAACGTTATAGTCCAATGTCCAATATCATATTCAGGGTATTTCCAGCAGAACTGAGACCTCAGTCTTGCCACTCAATCTTCCCCTGATGAAGCTTAAGCAAATCTGAGATTAAAAGGATTGGGATGCCAGGATCTTTGATACAATTTCAAGCCTTCTTTGACAAGTTAGAGTCCCTCGGGAAACAATAGGTAATTAGGGCGACTTCGAAGGAGGTCCATCACTGATACTTAGCTATATGAATTATCTAAGGCAATTGCCTGTTCTTCCACCATTCACAGATGATTTGCTATACATTTCAAAGAGAGATTAATACAGCGATATCCCCTGTTTACAATTCATTTAAATGCTAGGATGTTCTTTTGATCTCTGAATTATCAGAATACAGCATAGACAGGGACTGATTACATGTTGACCACTACCCATAGATATGTAAATACACAAAAACACAAACATTATCTCCCCGTATGTCTTTAAGGGTTTAATTCGAGTCATTCATCCTGCAGGATGCGTAACCCTTTCTGGCCATACGTCACAACATCAATGTACATTTCTTTATTGAACAATTACATTCTGCTTCCCTAATATAAACACAACCCTAAATATATCACCCCTCTACTCTGATATTCCACTACTACCTCACGAACTGGCTTGCTGATGAAGAAAGCTCATTGGTTAACAGTACTCAACACTACAGGCTGTTCAGCCAGCTAATGGACAGGTTGTCTGAAAGTGTATATAGTATGAAATCATTACTTTTTCTATCAACCGTTTTGCGCCGGTGCGCAGTACCGGGGTGGATCGGCTTTCCCAGGCGCTATTTAAAGGGCCTGTGGCTCCCAGCAGCAGCTGGAACCCCCAGCCCTTTAAATTGCTGCCAGAGCCCTGGGGTAGCAGCCGCGGGGCTGGAGTGGCAATTTAAAGGGCCTGAGGTGGTAGCGACAGCCGAGCCCTGGGCCCTTTATATCGTCCCCGGAGCCCCGCCACCGCTTCCCCAGGGCTCCAGCAGGCTCCGGGGACGATTTAAAGGGCCTGGGATGGTAGTGGCAGCCGGAGCCCCATCCCCGGAGCCCTGCTGCCGGAGCCCGGGGGAAGCAGCGGCGGGGCTCCGGGGACTATTTAAAGGGCCCAGGGCTCTGGCTGCTGCTACCGCCCAGGGCCCTTTAAACCGCTGCCAGAGGCCCCAGCTGCCGCTGTTATCTCAGGGAGGAGGAAGGAGGCACTTGCCGGTACAGGGATGGGCCAGGGCTGGCTCTGACCTCCCCCAGCCCCGCCCCTTCCACCCAAGGCCCCGTCCCTTCCGGGGGCCAGAGCTGGCCCCAGCCCAGCCCCGTACCGGTAAGTCCCTAGGCTTACTTTCACCCCTGGTTGTGGAGCACAGCCTGTGGTAGCATTTTAAGTGTAGACAAGTCTTAAACTGTATGACCTTGTGCAAATCACTTCACTTCTCTTAGCTTGATTTTCCCCATCTGTAAAATTGAAGTAATATTTATCAGTTTAATAAGATTTGTAAAGTGCAAGGTATGATTAAAACCTGTGATAGACGTAAGACTATCCAGGACCTCCTGGTTCCTGCCATCTGCTTAATTCAGTAGAACATACGGTAAACTCCATGATCAGGAACTCTTTCCCAATCCACAAGTGAGAAAGCAGGCTACCCATCCTGCCTCACAGATGCCTGATCATCTGAAACAACTCTAAATGTTGTTAATCAGTGGGTCCTTTATAGCCTCAGCTTTAGAGTGGGCAGTACAGTCTCCATCTTTAATTTCTTCCTCTTTTAATAGGAAGCATGGTTCAATTTTCATTTTTTTTTAAAATAGAATCATAGGACTGGAAGGGACCTCAAGAGGTCATTTAGTCCAGTCCCTTCATGGCAGGACTCAGTATTATCTAATCCATTCTTGACAGGTGTTTGTCTAACCTGCTCTTAAAAATCTCCAATGATGGAGATTCCACAACCTCCCTGGACAATTTATTCCAGTGCTTAACCACCCTGACACTTAAGAAGTTTTTCCTAATGTCCAACCTAAACCTCCCTTGCTGCAATTTAAGCCCATTGCTTCTTGTCCTATCCTCAGAGGTTAAGAAGAAAAATTTTTCTCCTTGTAACAGCCTTTTATGTACTTGAAAATTGTTATCATGTCCCCTCTGTCTTCTCTTTTCTAGACTAAAGAAACCCAATTTTTTTCAATCTTCCCTCATAGCTCATGTTTTCTAGACCTTTAATAATTTTTGTTGCTCTTCTCTGGACCTTCTCCAATTTGTCCTCATCTTTCCTGAAATGTGGTACCCAGAACTGGACACGATACTCCAGTTGAGGCCTAATCAGCACGGAGTAGAGTGGAAGAATTACTTCTCATGTCTTGCTTACAACACTCCTTCTAATACATCCCAGAATGATGTTTGCTTTTTTTGCAACGGCATTACACTGTTGACTCATATTTAGCTTGTGGTCCACTATGACCCCAGATCCCTTTCCGCAATACTCCTTCCTAGGCAGTCATTTCCCATTTTGTATGTGTGCAACTGATTGTTCCTTCCTAAATGAAGTACTTTGCATTTGTCCTTATTGAATTTCATCCTATTTATTTCAGACCATTTCTCCAGTTTGTCCAGATCATTTTGAATTTTAATCCTATCCTCCAAAGCACTTGCAACCCCTCCCAGCTTGGTATTGTCTGCAAACTTTATAAGTGTACTCTGTATGCCATTATCTAAATCACTGATGAAAATATTGAACAGAATTGGACCCAGAACTGATCCATGTGGGACCCCACTTGTTATGTCCTTCCAGCATGACTGTGAACCACTGGTAACTGATTCACTGATAACATGAAAGATGCTATGTTGAGTCATGGTTGCTGGTGATGAAGTATAAGGAGAGGAAAGAGCTAAAGACTCATACCCCTATGCAGATATCTGCACAAGGAAACCAGTCAGCATCTGACAAGAGTTTGGGCAATAATTTAATAGCAAAAGATAATATATTAGAAATACATTAAGAATGTATTTCTCAAAAAAGGTTTCAAACCATTCAGAATCCTTTAGTAATACAGGAGCCCACTACTAATTTGCACAGATGAGCTGAAAACACTTTGCAAATTACTGAACAATTTAAAAAGATTCATCATAACATTTATTTTAATGTAATTAGTGTATAATCATAATAGTGAATCGACAGCACATTTTGCCAGTAGTAATAAAGCCTTAGAAATAAGTGACCTCAGAGTAGCACTGTACTTGTCATTGAATATTTGCAGAGAATTGGGGAAAAGAAGTGTCATTTTTGTGTGAATTACTTGGTGTAAATTAGGAAGGTTCTACTGTATAAACAAAACAATACACTGTAAAATAACACAGTTGACATTATGCAATTGTTAGTTTTTTTACTGCATGGAGTCTTTATGTATCTGTGAAATCTGCATTTATACAAACCTGAATGGGTGATAAAATCCTCTGATCATTTATGCTTCTAACCAGAACGTTCCCACTTATTACAAAGAAAGCGTAGCAACATAAAGCACTTGCCAAAAACTTTGCTTTTCAGGCTATGAAGCATTTTATTAAATCATTTAACAGCTTGCTGCATAGAGTCCCAAACATCTCCAATTTCCTAAATGGCTAACATGATGCATTAATAGTTTTCTTTGCTGCTCTTGATTTAATAATCAGTACTTAGTGCAAATAAGAATAGAGATTACTTAAAATCTTTCAGTAAAACAGAAAAGCTAACAATCAAATCCATGGCTGTTTCTGCTTAACTTGCATTATGCTCAGACAGGAGAAAAGGTTCACATAAATGACACTACTTGCTGCTCTCAATTTTGAAAATCATCAGCTGTGAGAGTGAGATGAAATCTTGCCAGGCAGAGTTCAGTAAAAGTGCAAAATGATTATAACAGGGTTGTAACTGTGAAACTGTTTGCTACTTCTTATTTATAAATATAATTTGTTTCTTGATTTCACATACATTTCTCTTATCCCTTCTACTGCAATGAATGCAGACTTGCATGGCATGATAGTCACTTTTCAAATTGTTGTTGAAAGGAGTTCACTCGCTAGTAGATAGGATGAGTTTATTTGAAATTTTATTTCTTGTCTTTGTACAAAATCAGCTAGTTGCTATTTCAGCTTTCAGAAACCTTGGCCTTCAGTGCTTTCACTTACTGATCTTCTACTTAGATGACTGTTGACGGAGGAGAAGAAGAATATATATTTATGTTCCTCCTAAATAGAGCTGTAAAGAATGTTGAGTTTGGGGAGATGAAGTGTAACCCGCCAACCCTCCAATAGTAGGGATTATTCTTTTGTGACTGCAGGAGAGGATCTGCTTCCATCAGAGGGACATTTGGGTAACACATATATACCGATGTCAGAGTAGGCCATTACCTGATGATCTCTCACGTTCTTAAATTTATTTACGGGATCTGAACTAGTCTGATCTTTTCCAAGTAATTCAGGAAACAGAGCTTCACTCCTATGTAAGTGGCCCATGAACAATTTCTGTTGGGAATTTTTGTTTTACAATTTGGTCTCCTGAGCTACTTCCACTCCCTTGTGTCTTCTTTCTTGTTCTCTGTCTCAGCTCTCAAGGGGCATAGAATGGACAAAGAAGAAAACAAAATAATCACTAATAAAGTTTGCAGATGACACACAAATTGGGGGAGTGGTAAATAATGAAGAGGACAGTTCTCTGATACAAAGTGATCTGGTTCACTTGTTAAGTTGGACTGAAATAAACAGTGTATGTTGTATATATTTACATTTAGACATATTAAACCTAGGAAGAAAGAATGTAGGCCATACTTACAGGATGTGGGACTCTATCCTGAGAAGCAGTGACTCTGAAAAAGGTTTTGGGGTTTCAGTGGGTAGTCAGCTGAACATAAGCTCCCAGTGCAACACTGCATCCAAAATGGCCAATGTGATCCTTATGTGCATAAGCAGGGAAATCTTGACCAGAAGTAGAGAGATCATTTTACTTTTGTTCTGGACAGTGATGCAACTGCTGCTGGAGTCCAGAGTCCAGATATGGTGTCCACAATTCAAAGAGGATGTTTATAAATTGGATAGGGTTCAGAGAAGATGCACGGAAATGATTCATAGATTCCAAGGCAGAAGGGAACATTGTGATCATCTATTCTGACCTCACGTACAACACAGACCTTAGAACTTACCCAAAATATTCCTAGAATATTCTTCCTCTAAACTCCAAACTTGATTAAAAAACTGCCAGTGAAGGAAAATCCACTATGGCCTTTGGTAAAATGTTCCAGTGGTTAATTACTCTCACTGTTAAAATTGTACACCTTAATTCCAGTCTGAATTTGTGTAACTTCAGCTTCCAGCCATGGATCACCTTTGTGTGTGGGTTTGAAGAGCCCATAGGAGTGCCGAGCACCCTTCCTCCTGCCCCTCCCCGGCTGGAGGAGCCACGGGTTGGCCAGAGGCCCGAGTACCCCCCTTGGCCGGAGGAGCCCCAGGCTTGCTGGAGGCCTGAGTCCCTGCCCCCACCTGCCCAGAGGAGCCATGAGCCAGCCGCAAGCCGCTGCGGGGAAAAGCGTCTCAGACTCTCCTCCGGAAGAAGGTTTTGCTCCTCAGCTTCCTGGGTTCATCAGCAATCTCTCTCAAATAGCACATACCACCTCCTCAGCTGCCTTGGAACCTGCATGGAGCATAGTAAAACAAAAACGTCCCCCACAAAACCCGGCAACCAGGGGTCCAGCGGCTTTTTTACCTGCCGCCCATGGATGTGGTGGGGAAAGAGGTCTTCTGAAATGGAAAGAGATACTAGTACATTGGGATCCCATTGTAATATATCTGTATTGAAGAGATTGATGGTCAGAACAGGCATATTCACAGTCATTTAAAAAATAAAAGCATTACGTGGGATACCTCTTTGGAAAGCTATACAGAGGTAAGAAAACTGCCTTTAAAAGAAAAAGCTTGCTAGATTAATTTTTTTTTTCCTGTATGCTGGCATTCCATTTAAAAGCCAAGTGAAAGCTTTCCAAAATGGATAAGCAAGGCTGCTAACCATATTCTCTTGAGAGTTGGAAGGATGTAACTGCCGCTAATTCTGGCACTGTTCTATTAAACATTTTGCCCACAATACCCGTTATCTCATTTCCTGCAAAGAAAAATTTTGCATGGTATCTCCCAATCATTTTAAATTTTTCACCACTGATAAGTGGTGAGATGTTCACAAGAAGCATAACTGTGACATTCTAGGTTTAAACCTTTAAACAGCTTTCACTGTATCAGTTATCAGTGAAGCTTTATATATATAAACTAACTTCTGATATGATTATGCATCGAACATCACATTTTAAAATATAAAGTCTATGATTTAGAATTTAGTTTTTTCTAATGTGTTAAAACTGTTCTAGATGTTTTATTTTTACACTAATAATTCTAATGTCTAGAAATGAACGGTGGATAAGTAAAACTATCTCATTTCTTGAGGAGCTCCTTCCTTGTTTTTTTGTGAGGGCATTTTCTGATGAATGATTTGAAAACCATGGTTTCATGTTGTTCATGTGTTCTTACTGTAAGTTGTCAGTTTTTGCTGGAAAAGGAGAAGAGTAAACTACACTGTACTTTGTGTCAGATACTCTCGTAGCTATGTCTACACTGTACTTTTGTTGTTAAAACTTTTGTCAGTCAGGGATGTGTTTTTTCGCACCCCTGACCAACAAAAGTTTTAACAACAAAAAGTGCTGATGTGGACAGTGCTTTGTCAGCAGGAGGGCAAGCTACTGCCCCTCGTTGGGCTTGATTTTATTTTGCTGGCAGAAGAGCTATCTCCTGCCGGTAAAGAGCGGATAGACTGCGTACCTTACAGCGACACGGCACAGCTGTGCCGCTATAAGGTAGGCAGTGTAGACATAGCATAATAACATGAATGTCAAAAGTATCTGATCCAGATTTTCTATAGATCCTGTAACCCAGTTAAAGCAGCATATTTATCTTTGGATAGGTCAAATCTATGAATTACCTACATTTCTCTGCAAACCTTTTCTGTCTGTGTGGTATGCAGACATATGCTTGCTTTTCCTAAAACTATACAGAGTTAGACCGTAGTCTTTCAATCTAAGAGTTAAAGGATCCTCTGCATAATACCGCTACAAACCACTAAGCTGATTTTGGCTTTTTGCCTGGACATGTTCATTCATAAAAAACTTGTTAAAACAAAATACAACTTCCAATTACATTCTTCTCTTGGAACAGTTACTTTTCTCATACCCAACTCTGATTTCTTAACATTGATTTTTATATGGGTCAGTGATGTTAAATATGGAGAAGCAATTAATATTAGAGGATTAGGGTTATACCATGCTTTAATGTATCAAGGAGACACCATATAGAACAGGGCTTTTAAACTGTATCTAACTATATATCAGAGCATTTTATTCTGTTTCAGTTGTACTATATATCACAAAATGCCTCTAACAGCAATAGACATTAGACAATAGAGATTAATTGTGAAGCCATTAACCCTACTGTGTTTCAGTTACCTGAGGCTATAAATAAGGACATGAAGCTTCTCTAGTAATGGAAATGAATTTCTCTATGTTAATATAGCAAGTAAAGTTTAAAACCGATCCAAAACACCCCAGCAAAAACAAAACAAAACTACACACAACCTGAAAAGGTACTCCGTTAATGTGACCAAAAAGCCCTGCTTACGTGGTGAAGAGAGAAGATATTTCTTCCTGCATTCATGGAAGTGACTGTATGTTCTTCATATATTGTATTAAGAAAGTTTTTACAAAAAACAGACTTGACTTGATACAAGGAGAAAGGAGACAGCTGCAGATATACATAGAATGTTAGAAAAACTTCAGAAATCTAGGTTGTTAAAGGGCGGTAGCCAAAATTAGAGCAATGGATAGCTTGGGGTGTGTGTGTGTGTGTGAGAGAGAGAGAGACCGTAGCTGGCTGTAAGGTAGTGTGGGAGCTAGTCCAGAATGTTCTGTGTAGAGCCGAGGCCAATTTTGGATTTTTAAGTGGATGGATTGGTGAAGGTGATGGATTGCGGAAGGATGGTCTCGTGGTTAAAGTACTGGACCGAGACTCAGGATCAGGATTCGGTTCCTGCCATCATCATAGATTTCCTGTGAGCTTTCAGTAAGCCACTTACTCTTTCTGCGTCTCAATACTTCATATAAAAATGGGGATAATTGTCTAGTCTATTTAGAGTGCAAGCTCTTTGGAACAGGGACTATCTTACCATGTATTTTACAATGCTTATCAGAATAGGGTCCTGATCTCAGCCACAGCCTCTAGGTGCTACTATAATACACACAATATTATTTATTGCGTATATTATGCTGGATCCCAAAGCCCCCACTTAGGATCAGGGCCCCATTCTATTACTTGCTGTATACACAGGACAGAAGATCCCTTCTAGTTTGGACTTTTGGCCCTCTACCTGAAGAACTTGCACTGAAATTTTGAAACAAGGCTCTGCAAGTGAGAGTTAGAAATACAAATGAGAGGAAGCAAAGGAAAGGGAGGATGAGGTTATTGATGAGATCCTATCGTTACATAATTAAGCTGTATGTACAATTTGATTCCAAATAATTAAAAGGTATTTTTAATAAGTATCAGCTACTTCCAACTAGTTGGCTCACGCCTTGTAGCTGTTGTGGTAGAACTGCACATTGAGGAGGCTTTTGAAGGAGAAGATTATAACCTCATGGATTAGATTAGAAAAGAGCATTCCATATAAGGGCACCATGGAAGAATGGTCAGAAATGTTTGTGGGAGAAGTGTACCAATGAATGTGGAAGAGGATAGGATGGGGAGCGGAGTAATAGGAGACAAAAGTGGATAAGTAGGGTGAATCAGAGATGTGAAGTATCCTTTGGTAATGAGGACAAGACACTTGAATTTGATAGAGTTGAAAAGGGGGAGCCCAGTAGAGGTCAGATCAGTGGGCAAGGAAGATGTTCTTAGTCGTGTGATTGTTGGGGAGGCCAGAAAGCTGAAAGTTACAGTAATAAGAATGTGAGATGGTGAGGGGCTGAATGCCCTTGATTGTCACTTCTTGCTAAAACCTTCAAACAGAGATGAGAGATTTTACAAAGGGGTCAGGCAGTGAGATGTAGAATGGGCAACGTCCACAAAGTTGTGATACCCAAGGTTCTTCTTCAAGTGATTGCCTATGTGCATTCCACTCTTGGTGTCTGTGCACCCAGCGTATGTCCATCAGAAACTTTTTCCCTCGGCGGCACCCGTTGGGTAGCTCAAGCTCCCTCTTCTGCCGTGCACCACTGCATGCAGGTATAAAGGGCAGAACTGCCTTTAGCCCCGTTAATTTTCTTATTATCGCATCTGATGGTCATGTAAACCCCTGTTCAGTGCCAGAAATGTTTTCTTTGGACTCATCATCTAGACTCGGTGGTGAGGGTGTCCTCTCATATGTCAGCCTCACTACCTTGGAGGACAAGTCTAGCCAATCTATGTGGAGATGTTCTTTTTGCCTGCCAGTGACCAGTACTCAAGTTATTGACAGATGTGTCTGCCCTTGACTGGGTGGCCCCATCTGGGTTCTCTACAGACACAAGGTTTTTCTGTTCCCAGAGAACTTAGCTTTACACATCAACATAAGAGAGCTGAAAGCTATTCAATTAGCGTGCCAAGTGTTTCTACCACACATAAGGAAACAGCTTGTTTGTTCTCACAGACAACACAGCGGCAATGTTCTAGCTCAGCAAGCTGGGAGAAGCTCACTCATACCTCTTTGTCAAGAGGCGACTCTGTTTTGGGAATCTGCTTTGCCAGCTTGATAAACCTGGAAGCTTCTTACCTAATGGGGGTCCAAAATGATCTAGCAGACCACCTGAGAAGATTGTTTACAAGTCACCATGAGTGGTCTGTTTGTCCAGATGTGGCTGGATACATCTTCCTTTGTGGTGGTTTCCCCAAGTAGATCTATCTGTGACAAGGACAACAGAAAGTGTCAGCAGTTCTGTTCCCTATGAGGTCATAGCCTAGCTTCCCTGACAGATGCATTTTTACTGCCGTGGTCAGGCAGGCTCCTCTGTGCTTTTCATCCAATTCCAGTCATTCACAGGATATGGGACCAGGTCAAAGTTATACTCATAGCCCCAGCATGGGCCCATCAGCTCTGATTCTCAACTCTCCTGGTGCTCTCAGTGAACTCTCCAATCTCACTTCCACTAGACTTGGACCTAATCTCCTGCTATCACGGTCACCTACTCCACTGGTTACCTACTCCATGTGAGTTTACAATCACTTCATGCAACTTCATGGATGCTCTATAGCTAGATATTAGAGAGCAGTCTTCTGTGAATTAGGTTGACGAGATCCTGCTAAATTGTAGAAAGCCTTCCTCAAGAGCTACCTTTCTAAGATTTTTACCATCTTGTCTTGCCAGTATGGGTGTAATGGGGTGGACAAGGCCTAGAGGCCCCATGCTGGAGGTCCTTTCACACCCATCCCAGGAAAGGAGCAGTGGAGCTAAATCCTCCGAGTGGTCTAGAGAGGCTGCAAAGGGCTATCCAATCAGAGAGGCTGCAAGGAGCAGTCATTCAGGGCCCAGGATGGCCATATAAAAAGTTGCAGAGCCAGAGACCCTCAGTTCTTTGCTGGAGCCAGGGAAGTGTAGCTTGTGCTTCTGGCTGGCTAAAGGGAACTGCAGCACCATGGACAGCTCAGTGCTGGCAGGGACCGGAGGAGCAAGGAAAAACTCTTGACTGGCTGCTGGGCTTGAATGTAGAAGAGCCATGAGCTAAGGGTAAAGCATCAGTGAAGGCTGGGGACACAGCAAGTGGCCAAGGGAACTGAAGGCAGTTTTGTTAAAGAGACATGGTAGCATGTGGTTGCTGTTCTTGGGGTCCATAGTTCACTGGGGAAGTGACCTACAATGGGACAGCGATTACACCCCCAAAAGTGGATCTGGACTGTTGAGGCCCAGCTGGAGAGCTGGGGCCAGAACAGACCAAGAGGGCAAAACCGTTGTCTCCAGGGACGGAGCCCTGGGGGTACAGCTTGATACCAGGGCAAGGACTGTTTAGAGACTGCAGATACAACCGACCAGAAGGGGCACTCACAAGATGTGGATGCCATGCCATTACAACAGGGTATCGCCATCCCTTTCTTCATATTCAGGACCACTTATTGTACATGAAACACCAAGGTCTGGCTGTTAGTTTGGTCAAAGTACATCTGGCAGCTATTTAAGCGTTCCACCCTAAAGTGAATAATTGCTCTAGCTTCTCTGACATGTCCATAAGGTTTTTGAAGGGCCTAGTCAAATTGTATCCTGAAGAGCAACACCCCATGTCCCTGTGGAATCTAAACTTAGTGTTGCCAAGATTTATGGGTCCCCGGTTTGAGCTTTTTGGCTACTTGCTCTGCTGCAGCTATCAACAAAGGTGGCATTTTTGGTTTCTATCCCCTTGGCCAGAAGACCGGGAGAGCTACATGCCTTAAAGTCTGGGCCTTGCTATGTGATCTTCTGTAAGGACAAGGTTTACCTGTGTCCTTGTCTGAAATTTGTCTCAATGTGGTGTCATCTTTCCATATCTACCAGCCAATTTATTTGCCTACATTCTGCCTGAAGCTACATTTGAGCAGGGAAGGGGAGCGTTTGCATACCCTGGATGTCTGAAGAGCTCTGACATTCTACCTGGGCAGAACCAGGCACTTCTGTAAGTCCTCCCAACTGTTCCTCACAGCAGCAGACCAAGATAAAAGGACAATTTAGTCTTGACCCAGAGAATTTCTTCTTGGATAGCCTCCTGTATGCACATATGCTGTGACCTGACTAATGTCACTCCACCGAGCAGAGTCACTGCTCATTTGATGACATTGTGGTTGGCCTTGGTTGGTTTTCTGGCACAAGTGCCAATTGTGGATGTTTGTAGAGCAGCAGTCTGGTCCTCCAGTCCAGACGTTTGCCTCCCATTATGCTGTTGCTCAAACTCAAAAGACAATGCTAGAGTTGGACAAGTTGTTCTCCAATCTTTATTTAAACAGACTCCGATCCCACCTTCTGTTTTCATGGCTTGTGAGTCACCAAGTGTATCATGCACATGTGCAATCACTCGAAGAAGAAAAAACAATTGCTAACCTGTTTGGTAACTGTTGTTCTCTGAGATGTGTTGTACATGTCCATTCCAAGACCCTCGTGCCCCTCTACATCAGAATTCTGGCAAGAAGAAACTGAGGGTGGCTAGGGGGCGGTGCTGCCCTTTATACCTGCACACAGTGGCGTGCAACAGCAGAGGTTGCTCAAGCAGCACAGGGCACTTGAGCTGCCCAGTGGGTACCGCTGAGGGGAAAAGTTTCCAGTGGCCATGTGCTGTGCACACAGATACTAAGTGCAGAATGTACATGTGCAACACATCTTGAAGAACAACAGTTATCGAACAGGTTAGTAACTGTTTTTTAAAACTATAAATCAAATGTCCTGAAGGGAAAAAGAAATATGGAGCAGAGGGCCAGGACTAAGTCTTGGGGGCATTCCTAAGCTAAGTCTACGATATGGGAGCTACGGTGGCACAGCTACAGCTCCTTAGTTGTGCTGTTGTAGTGCTGTAGTGTAGATGCTTCCTACGGTGATGGAAGGGGTTTTTTCCGTTCCTGTAAGTAATCCACCTCCCCAGGTGACAGTAACTACATGGACAGAAGCATTCTTCCATCAGCTTAGCCACATCTACGCCGGGGGTTAGGTCGGCATAGCTACAGCGCTCAGGAGTGTGAATTTTTCACATCTCTGAGCGCCCTTGTTATGTCAACCTAACTTTTAAGTGTAAATCAGGTCCTAGTGAGGGAATGTAGAGGAGATGTAGAGCCTTTAACCAACTTTTAAAAGGAATTAGGGGCAAAATAACACACAAGGGGGCAATATCAGGGACAATTTAAGAAATCACAAAAGAAAGTTTTTTGTTTTTAGACTGAATCGGCTTATTAATCATTTTCATATTGAAAAGTGATGGAAGAAGAGAGTAAGTATCTTGAAAGGAAAATATCAAATCTGGATTGGTGATGATGGCCACCTCTTTCAGTCCATATAGTGTATGATTTGAATGGCTAGCTGGTAATTGTTCCTGCCTTTTACTCCCTATAATATATGCAAGGATGTGACATGAAAAAAGGCTCATTATAGATGCATCCGATGAAGTGAGCTGTAGCTCAAATGCTCGAATAAATTTGTTAGTCTCTAAGGTGCCACAAGTACTCCTTTTCTTTTTGTAGATTTGTGTTATTCTGAGGGTATTGTAGATCTTACTGTCTTTTTGCAGAGACTTAAAAATATTACCCACAGTTCGCAACTTCTAGATTTAGAATAGCACCATAGTTACCAAGTAACAAGTTTAGCATATATTTTGGCAGGATAATGAATGAAGGTGTTTGTTGCCAGCATATGTCTTCCATTATTATCTATCAGATTTTGCTTTTACTCCTTTTACTATTGTTACATTTCTGCTGATTGTACATGAAGTGGTTGGAATCGTCATTCAAACCTGTTATAAGCCCCCCCTCCCCACACTTTTTCTTTAGTGTGTCTACATACCAGGGAGCATGTATGCGTACTGTTCCATATACGTTCATTTCACATTTTGCTTTAATAACTAAAAGCACTAGGTATACAGTGGATTTCAGAATATTATATCCAATAATGTTACACATATTCAAATGCATAGTGTTTGGGGTGCTTTTTGTTTATTGCTATTCTACGTGTTTCCAAGGCACCCATTCCAATAATGGGGAAACTAAATAATAATAATAACAATGGACATTAAAGAAGGGATGAAAGTTCCCATCTCTTTCCTCACTAGATTAAAACCACTTATTTAATGTGGCTTAAATCTAGCTGTTCTTCTTCAAGTAGTGCCTCTATGGGGGTTCCACTTCAAGTGTGCATATGCCTCATGCACCTTCCATCCGAGATTTTCATTAGCTGTGTCCATTTGGTCTCCACATATGCCATTGTTAGTCTTGTGCCTGGCATTGAGGATATATCAGGTTTCACGGGCAAACCACCCTCAGCTCCTTTTTAACCGCCTCAGCCTGAGCTGGAGCTAGAATGTGCTCTGCCTCAGGGCATGACTCCTCGATGGTTTTCAGTGCGAGAATTGTCCCATTCTGCAGGGGTACAACATATATTAAATAGTAGGAAAGAATCTACCAGAAATAGTTACCTTCAAAAGTGGAGATGTAGTCACTGGTGTGAACTCCAGGACACTATCCTGCAATCTGCTGCGCTGCTTCTCATGTTGGAATATCTGTTGCCCATAAAGAAAACAGTTTGCCATTTAGTTCCCTCAGGGTTCATCTGGCTGTTCTAACAGCTTTTCATACTACTATTGAAGGGTTGTCCTTATTTGCTCACCCTGCAACTGTAAGGTTCCTAAAAGGTCTGGGAAATCTCTTCCCACTGGTGAAAGTCCTTACCCCTGTTTGGGACCTTAACCTGGTTCTTAAAAGTCTCATTAAGTCCTTAAATTGATGTAGCTTAAATTCCAATGCATTCCTGGAAGTGAGGATCCCTATAGGAAATCTTGCTAACTTTAGGACACAATGCAGGACTAATCTTTTGGCAAGAAATGAACTGCAAAATGGCCCTTGCTGTGGGCTCTAGAAAATAAAACATCTAGATTTAAGTCACATTAAATAAATGGTTTTAATCTAGTAGGGGAAGAGATGGGAGCTTTGGTCCCTTCTTCAATCAATATATATATTAAAATGTGTTAAATTAGAACATACCCCAACATGCATCATGGAAGATGGCTGTGAGTGCAAAATTACATTTCGTGTGGACAGGCCATTAGTGGCTTTGTCTAATGTAGCTGTTCTAGAGATATGCAGAGTAAGAGGTGACTTTTCAGATAGTTATGACACCAACTCATTGAGGTTTGCACTGAAAATACACTTAAAGTATGAGCTATTAAGCCGTGGAATAGAATAATGAAAGTGCAGTAGTGAAAAAACCTTTAGACGCTAACCATGGTCGCAGCACCATAGCTAAGGTTTCAAGCAGGTTTGTATTTCTGTTCCATATTTTATTCTAGAGGGGAAAAAAATGTTGGTTAAAATTTGCCATGTTTACTGTCAGAGGAAATATTTTTTTTGTTTGTTTGTTTGGCAACAGATACAGGAAACTAAAAAAACAACAAACAATACTCTTGTAAAAAAGAGTGGCCAATCTCCTATCAAACAGTGAAAAAAAAATTTTTAGGAAGGGTTTATTTTCCTCTATGAGTCCCTGAAAAAGAGAGGACTTTATAACCTATAAGGGGAAAAAATAAACAGAGCTTTTGTTTTCTATTCAGGGAATGTGTCTTTTGTTCACACTACCTGGGAAAGAAAGGCAATTTGGTTACAGGGCTGACACTGAGAGAGAATTTGGGCTGGGTATCAGGAAAGCTTTCTGAGGGTCAGAGGTATTAAATCATGGAACAGTGTGCCAAGGGGACACTTGAAAATGAGAAGTATCAGGGCGTAGCCGTGTTAGTCTGTATCCACAAAAACAATGAAGAGTTTGGTGGCACCTTAAAGACCAACAGATTTATTTGGGCATAAGCTTTGTGGGTAAAAAATCCACTTCTTCAGGGTCATGGAGTGCAAATCACAGATGCAGGCATTATTATACATGAAGAGAAGGGAGTTACCTTACAAGTGGAGAACCAGTGTTGACAGGGCCAACTCCCTTCTCTTCATGTATAATAATGCCTGCATCTGTGATTTTCACCCACAAAAGCTTATGCCCAAATATATCTGTTAGTCTTTAAGGTGCCACCAGACTCCTCATTGTTTTTTTGAAAATGAGACCGGACCAAATGCTAGGAAATATAATATGGGGACCGATTTATCACTGGATAAGAGACAGGCGAGCTATCTTTTCCTGTTAATTACTTCAGCTACCACAGGGGAACCTGTCCCAGCCTGGATCTTGCTTCTGAAATCATTGTTGAACATTGTTTGGTGGCTCATTTCACAGATGTCTGTCGTAGTAGCAGAGCACCAATCATCCATGTGTTTGGCATAAAGGCTGCTATGCTTTTTGGGTTGAGGGGGAGCAGATTGGAGTGTCCTTTGGTCTTGACTGAAAATCTGTTTTCCCAATAGTAATTAAGAATAGCCTCATTAGTTGTGTAACTCACAAGTGCCAGAAGCCAGAAAGGCTGCTTTCACTAGTTAGAGACCTAAAAAGCTAAATATTAGAACTGATCAGAACACTAGCAAAATTATTTTTTATGGAAAAAGTTACAATGAAAGTTTGAAAAATTTGGCCACATCTACTAAACATGTTTCCACCACTCCGTTTTGTGTGAATTTCCTCTTCAATGTAATGTCCTTGCGACTTTTGTTCGTGATTCTTTTACAAACAAAAACATTGACCAATTTTGTTCTTAGAATTGCCTCTTTGCTCAAATTGTTGTGGTGACATTCTGAGATGGGGTGCTTAAACCCCACACTGACAGGGAAGGACTAAGGTAGCCCTGCCACTCCATCCAGGCCAGTTGTGCTTTTGTTAGGAGGGCTTTAAAAGGAAGAAGCTGCTGTCAACAGAGGGGGAAGTCTGGAGCAGGGAGTAGCTAGAGTATCTCTGGAAGCTATGAGTGAAATTTCCCCCTCATTAGAGACTCTTCAGCCTTAGGAAGACTCCAATACACACTGAAACTAGGTGGCATCTTGTGAAGAAAGCGAGTGGGAATGGCTGCCTGGGCTTACACTGTCAAGGTGTTGCCAAGTGAAGTTGTTATGTAAGGCAGTGGTCTTTGCCCTGGTTGGCAGACCCCCCCGGAAGGGGCTTATTGGGGATGTCAGAACATCTGTGTTTTTTTTTTTTTTTTCTTTTTCTGCTGACAAACAGGTGAGGAGGCCCGCACACAAAGTCTAAGAGGCAGGAGCCTGACTGTGTAGACCCAGTGTTAGTAGCTGAGCATAACAAGGGACTCCAAGCCCTGAGGGGGGCTGCCCTAGAGAAACTCATTTACACATTCACTGTGCAAGTTGCAGGCCTCTTCTGTAGTTTATGCTAATGGTTGGCCTGTGTGCTTGTTTAATCCAGCTCTGTTTGGAAGGAATGGGGCTGCTTTCACGCATTCCGCTTACTGAGGGAAGCATTTGAAATGTCAGTTTCAAGCAGTTTGACAAATGAAATATTAAACGAAACACTGTAGTGAGTCTGACAGCTCTCGATACTCCTTAAGTAATTATTTGTGATAATTAAACATTACTTCTTGTTTTTATTGACTTGGAACAAAAAGTAAGATTTTTTTTTATTTTGGTTAGTCAAGTATTCAGTTTTTTCTGTATTGTTGTCTAACTTTTCCTTCACTTGTAATAGAGCTCACAGGGAGGACTGCTTTGGGTGCATTACTCCATTGTGTAAAAGTTTGTTGACATCTGCACAGTGTGAAAAACTGGCCTGTAAAGTTTGTGGCTAGGCTTGAATTTGGAAAAGCACAGAGACAGAGTAATAACATATGGAACTTATTTCGGGTAATTCTTAACTGGAACTAAGAGCCAGCACTCAACTGCCTGGGAAAGTTTAAAACAAAGACCTTGTAAATTAAATCATATCACTTATTTGTTAAATTATAGATTTAGATAATATTTGTTTAAGGATGAATACTTTTGTATTCAGAAATGTAGTAAAAAGAAAATCAAATATGTCCTTTCTTCTTGAGAAGTTCCCTGTAGTAATTTAGAGAAAAGTAAAAGCATTTTGTATTGTGATTCAACACAGTGTTCCAATGTGATTAAACAGTAAAAAAGATTTACTCTGACATTACAATTTCTGAAGAGACTTACACCACGCTTACAAAAGCAGACATTGTGGGATAATTTACCATAAAAATGTGAAATGTAGGTGTACTTTAACTTCTGGTTCTATTTTTCTAATTAGATCCCTACTCTAATTACGATATTTCCTGTGTCTATGTAGCAGCTTGTGTCTAGATAGCACATAGTGTAAACAACCCCACTAAAGAGCTTTCTTTTTTAACAAAGCCATAAAGGATGAGGGGGTGGGTAGTTTTCATAGATTGCTTATCTGAAAGAAATTTCTTGAGCTCATTCTGTATCTGTTGCTTTTACTTTTTCCCAAACCAAGAGCCAGAATCATGGGTTGCTGCAGCAGTAGGACTAGTGTTACAGAAAAGAAAAGAAGAAAACAAAAACCCAAATCATCTCTAGGCACCACAGATGTTCCTCAAAAGTGCAGGAGAACCCTGTGACATTATCAAGGTAAATCAGTCCTGCCAAGAAGTTTAAATTCACCAAGACATTTGTCATCAGCCTTTGGAAGGTAGCTGGAGCATTCTGTAGACCAGTTATGTTCAAATAGCCCCACAGGAGCAATGGATGTGGTCTTGGCCTATCCTGCTCTGCCACTTCCACCTGCCAGTATCCTGAGGTAAGGTCTAGATGGAGTAGTAGCTGGCTCCCTCTAAGGCATCCAGGGATTCCTCAGTAGGGGGCAGAGGAAATGCATCTTGAATGGTCTTAGCCATTAAGTACACCTACATTTCACATTTTTATGGTAACTTATACCACAATGTCTGCTTTTGTAAACGTGGTGAAAGTATCTTCAGAAATTGTAATGTCAGAGTAAATCTCTTTCACTGTTTAATCACATTGAAACACTGTGTTGAATCACAATACAAAATGCTTTTATTTTTCTCTAAATTACTACAGGGAACTTCTCAAGGAGAAAGAGGACATATTTCATTTTTTTTTACTTCATTTCTGAATACAAAAGTATTCATCATTAAACAAATATTATCTAAATCGATAGTTTAACAAACAAGTGATATGATTTATTTTACAAGGTCTTTGTTTTAAACTTTCCCAGGCAGTTGAGTGCTGGCTCTTAGTGAATACACACTAGCATACAGCCATCTTCCTTCCTTGCCACCACCATTGGTGACGTATATGGCCTTTAGCTCAATCTGATTGCTCTTGCCTCCGCCAACCCCTGCAGCTGCTTGTGAACTTCCTAATATTGTGCTGGAGGTATCCTCCGATAGGTTTCCCTCACAGGAGTAGTATCTGTCAGGGGTATCTCATGCTTGACTGTGGAGGCGCAGCCCAGGTCATTTTGAGAGAACACATTTGCATTCCACCTCTGTAGTTCTTCCAGTATCTTCAACGCAGCTGGATCATGCACAGCTGCCTGAATTATGTCCATTTCCGGCATAGCAGCATTGGCCTGCGCCACTTTCCTCACGTCTTGTCCTGGAGAATTGGTTAAGTTGCTGCTCACTGCAGTCATGCTACAGCAGCAGAGGGTCTCAAACTTTTTTACTGGCAACCCCTTTCACATTGCAAGCCTTTGAGTGCAACCCCCGTAATAAATTAAACACCCTTTTAAATATATTTAACACCATTATAAATACTGGAGGCAAGCAGGGTTTGGGGTGGAGGCTGACAGCTCGCGACCTCCCATGTAATGACCTCACAACCCATTGAAGGGTCCCGACCCCCAGTTTGAGAACCCTTGTGCTACAGACTATGGGGCTTTGACTTCCATCTTCAACAGATACCGAAGAGCAATACATAGAACCTCTTCATCAAACTTGCGCTCTAATGTGAACCTTAATAATGACCATATATGCTACTAAAACAACAAGGAGTCCGTTGGCACCTTAAAGATTAACAGATTTGGGCATAAGCTTTCGTGGGTAAAACCCCTACTTCTTCAGAGGCATGGAGTGAAAAATACAAATGCAGGCATTATTATACTGACACACAAAGAGAAGGGAATTGCCTAACAAGTAGAGAACCAGTATTGACAGGGCCAATTCAATCAGGGTGGAAGTAGTCCACTCCCAATTATTGATGAGGAGGTATCAATTCCAGGAGAGGGAAAGTTGCTTTTGTAGTGAGCCAGCCAGTCCCTATTCAAGCCCAAATTAATGGTGTTAAATCTGCAAATTAATTTTAGTTCTGCAGTTTCTCTTTGAAGTCTGTTTCTGAAGTTTTTTTGTCCTAGTATAGCTACTTTTAAATCTTTTTATAGAATGTCCAGGAAGATTGAAGTGTTCTCCTACTGGCTTTTGTTTGTTACCATTCCTGATGTCTGATTTGTATCCCTTTATTCTTTTATGTAGAATCCAGTTTGCCCGGTGTGCATGGCAGAGGAGTATTGCTGGCACATGATGGCATATATCACATTAGTACATGTGATATACAGTAACTCCTCACTTAGGGTATGTCTACACTACGGAATAAGGTCGAATTTATAGAAGTCGTTTTTTTAGAAATCGGTTTTATATATTCGAGTGTGTGTGTCCCCACAGAAAATGCTCTAAGTGCATTAAGTGCATTAACTTGGCGGAGCGCTTCCACAGTACCAAGGCTAGAGTCGACTTCCGGAGCGTTGCACTGTGGGTAGCTATCCCACAGTTCCCGCAGTCTCTGTTGCCCATTGGAATTCTGGGTTGAGATCCCAATGCCTGATGGGGCTAAAACATTGTCGCGGGTGGTTCTGGGTACATATCGTCAGGCCCCCGTTCCCTCCCTCCCTCCGTGAAAGCAAGGGCAGACAATCGTTTCGCGCCTTTTTTCCTGAGTTACCTGTGCAGACGCCATACCACGGCAAGCATGGAGCCCGCTCAGGTAACCGTCACCCTATGACTCCTGGGTGCTGGCAGACGCGGTAAGGCATTGCTACACAGTAGCAGCAACCCCTTGCCTTGTGGCGCTGGGAGCGCCTGGACAGACATGGGCGCAGGGACTAAATTTGGAGTGACTTGACCAGGTCATTCTCTTTAGTCCTGCAGTCAGTCCTATTGAACCGTCTTATGGTAAGCAGGCAGGCGATACGGATTGCTAGCAGTCGTACTGTACCATCTTCTGCCAGGCAGGCAAGAGATGAGGATTGCTAGCAGTCGTATTGTACCATCTTCTGCCAGGCAGGCAAGAGATGAGGATGGCTAGCAGTCGTACTGTACCATCTTCTGCCGAGCAGCCATGAGATGTGGATGGCATGCAGTCCTTCTGCACCGTCTGCTGCCAGCCAAAGATGTAAAAGATAGATGGAGTGGATCAAAACAAGAAATACACCAGATTTGTTTTGTACTCATTTGCCTCCTCCCCTGTCTAGGGGACTCATTCCTCTAGGTCACACTGCAGTCACTCACAGAGAAGGTGCAGCGAGGTAAATCTAGCCATGTATCAATCAGAGGCCAGGCTAACCTCCTTGTTCCAATAAGAATGATAACTTAGGTGCACCATTTCTTATTGGAACCCTCCGTGAAGTCCTGCCTGAAATACTCCTTAATGTAAAGACACCCCCTTTGTTGATTTTAGCTCCCTGAAGCCAACCCTGTAAGCCGTGTCGTCAGTCGCCCCTCCCTCCGTCAGAGCAACGGCAGACAATCGTTCCACGCCTTTTTTCTGTGCGGACGCCATACCAAGGCAAGCATGGAGGCCACTCAGCTCACTTTGGCAATTAGGAGCACATTAAACACCACACGCATTATCCATCAGTATATGCAGCACCAGAACCTGGCAAAGCGATACCGGGCGAGGAGGCGACGTCAGCGCGGTCACGTGAGTGATCAGGATATGGACACAGATTTCTCTGAAAGCATGGGCCCTGCCAATGCATGCATCATGGTGCTAATGGGGCAGGTTCATGCTGTGGAACGCCGATTCTGGGCTCGGGAAACAAGCACAGACTGGTGGGACCACATAGTGTTGCAGGTCTGGGACGATTCTCAGTGGCTGCGAAACTTTCGCATGCATAAGGGCACTTTCATGGAACTTTGTGACTTGCTTTCCCCTGCCCTGAGGCGCATGAATACCAAGATGAGAGCAGCCCTCACAGTTGAGAAGCGAGTGGCGATAGCCCTGTGGAAGCTTGCAACGCCAGACAGCTACCGGTCAGTTGGGAATCAATTTGGAGTGGGCAAATCTACTGTGCGGGCTGCTGTGATGCAAGTAGCCCACGCAATCAAAGATCTGCTGATATCAAGGATAGTGACCCTGGGAAATGTGCAGGTCATAGTGGATGGCTTTGCTGCAATGGGATTCCCTAACTGTGGTGGGGCCATAGACGGAACCCATATCCCTATCTTGGCACTGGAGCACCAAGCCGCCGAGTACATAAACCACAAGGGGTACTTTTCGATAGTTCTGCAAGCTCTGGTGGATCACAAGGGACGTTTCACCAACATCAACGTGGGATGGCCGGGAAAGGTGCATGACGCTCGCATCTTCAGGAACTCTGGTCTGTTAAATGGCTGCAGGAAGAGATTTACTTCGCAGACCAGAAAATAACTGTTGGGGATGTTGAATGCCTATAGTTACCCTTGGGGACCCAGCCTACCCCTTAATGCCATGGCTCATGAAGCCGTACACAGGCAGCCTGGACGTAGTCAGGAGCTGTTCAACTACAGGCTGAGCAAGTGCAGAATGGTGGTAGAATGTGCATTTGGACGTTTAAAGGCGCGCTGGCGCAGTTTACTGACTCGCTTAGACCTCAGCGAAACCAGTATTTCCACTGTTATTACTGCTTGCTGTGTGCTCCACAATATCTGTGAGAGTAAGGGGGAGACGTTCATGGCGGGGTGGGAGGTTGAGGCAAATCGCCTGGCTGCTGGTTACGCGCAGCCAGACACCAGGGCGGTTAGAAGAGCACAGTAGGGCGCGGTACGCATCAGAGAAGCTTTGAAAACCAGTTTCATGACTGGCCAGGCTACGGTGTGAAAGTTCTATTTGTTTCTCCTTGATGAAACCCCCCGCCCCTTGGTTCACTCTACTTCCCTGTAAGCTAACCACCCGCCCCTCCTCCCTTCAATCACCGCTTGCAGAGGCAATAAAGTCATTGTTGCTTCACATTCATGCATTCTTTTTTCATTCATCACACAAATAGGGGGATGACTACCAAGGTAGCCCAGGAGGGGTGGTGGAGGAGGGAAAGAAAATGCCACACAGCACTTTAAGCACAGCACTTTAAAAGTTTACAACTTTAAAATTTATTGAATGACAGCCTTCTTTTTTTTGGGCAATCCTCTGTGGTGGAGTGGCTGGTTGGCCGGAGGCCCCCCACCGCGTTCTTGGGCGTCTGGGTGTGGAGGCTATGGAACTTGGGGAGGAGGGCGGTTGGTTACAGAGGGGCTGCAGTGGCAGTCTGTGCTCCAGCTGCCTTTGCTGCAGCTCAACCATACACTGGAGCATACTGGTTTGGTCCTCCAGCAGCCTCAGCATTGAATCCTGCCTCCTCTCATCACGCTGCCGCCACATTTGAGCTTCAGTCCTGTCTTCAGCCCGCCACTTACTTTCTTCAGCCCGTGTCCTCTACTCCCGGTCATTTTGTGCTTTCCTGCACTCTGACATTATTTGCCTCCACGCATTCGTCTGTGCTCTGTCAGTGTGGGAGGACAGCATGAGCTCGGAGAACATTTCATTGCGAGTGCGTTTTTTTTTTCTTTCTAAGCTTCACTAGCCTCTGGGAAGGAGAAGATCCTGTGATCATTGAAACACATGCAGCTGGTGGAGAAAAAAAAAGGGACAGCGGTATTTAAAAAGACACATTTTATAAAACAGTGGCTACACTCTTTCAGGGTAAACCTTGCTGTTAACATTACATACATAGCACATGTGCTTTCGTTACAAGGTCGCATTTTGCCTCCCCCCACCGCGTGACTATCCCCTCAACCTTCCCCCCTCCCTGTAGCTAACAGCAGGGAACATTTCTGTTTAGCCACAGGCAAACAGCCCAGCAGGAATGGGCTCCTCTGAGTGTCCCCTGAAGAAAAGCACTCTATTTCAACCAGGTGACCATGAATTATATCTCACTCTCCTGAGGATAACACAGAGAGATAAATAACGGATGTTGTTTGAATGCCAGCAAACATACACTGCAATGCTTTGTTCTACAATGATTCCCGAGTACGTGTTACTGGCCTGGAGTGGTAAAGTGTCCTACCATGAAGGACGCAATAAGGCTGCCCTCCCCAGAAACCTTTTGCAAAGGCTTTAGGACTACATCTAGGAGAACCGCGAATGCCAGGGCAAAGTAATCCTTTCTCATGCTTGCTTTTAAACCATTTATAGTATTTTAAAAGGTACACTCACCGGAGGTCCCTTCTCCGCCTGCTGGGTCCAGGAGGCAGCCTTGGGTGGGTTCGGGGGGTACTGGCTCCAGGTCCAGGGTGAGAAACAGTTCCTGGCTGTCGAGAAAACCGGTTTCTCCGCTTGCTTGCTGTGAGCTATCTACAACCTCATCATCATCTTCTTCGTCCCCAAAACCTGCTTCCGTATTGCCTCCATCTCCATTGAAGGAGTCAAACAACACAGCTGGGGTAGTGGTGACTGAACCCCCTAAAATGGCATGCAGCTCATCATAGAAGCGGCATGTTTGGGGCTCTGACCCGGAGCGGCCGTTCGCCTCTCTGGTTTTCTGGTAGGCTTGCCTCAGCTCCTTCAGTTTCACGCGGCACTGCTTCGGGTCCCTGTTATGGCCTCTGTCCTTCATGCCCTGGGAGATTTTGACAAAGGTTTTGGCATTTCGAAAACTGGAACGGAGTTCTGATAGCACGGATTCCTCTCCCCATACAGCGATCAGATCCCGTACCTCCCGTTCAGTCCATGCTGGAGCTCTTTTGCGATTCTGGGACTCCATCATGGTCACCTGTGCTGATGAGCTCTGCATGGTCACCTGCAGCTTGCCACGCTGGCCAAACAGGAAATGAGATTCAAAAGTTCGCGGTTCTTTTCCTGTCTACCTGGCCAGTGCAACTGAGTTGAGAGTGCTGTCCAGAGCGGTCACAATGGAGCACTCTGGGATAGCTCCCGGAGGCCAATACCATCGAATTGTGTCCACAGTACCCCAAATTCGAGCCGGCAAGGTCGATTTAAGCGCTAATCCACTTGTCAGGGGTGGAGTAAGGAAATCGATTTTAAGAGCCCTTTAAGTCGAAATAAACAGCTTCATTGTGTGGACGGGTGCAGGTTTACATCGATTTAAAGCTGCTAAATTCGACCTAAAGTCCTAGTGCAGACCAGGGCTTAAAGTTGTCCCGGTTAATGTTGTTTCGTTGTTACGTTGCTGATCAGTTGGAGAGCATGCTCATTTAAAGTTGCACAATGCTCCCTTATAACATTGTTTGGCAGCTGCCTGCTTTGTCCACTGCTTGCAGGAAGAGCAGCCCGTTGCAGCTAGCTGGTGGGGGCTTGGAACCAGGGTGGACCGGCAGCCCCCATCAACTCCCTTATCAGCTCCCCACTCCCCAAAGTTCCCTGTGCAGCAGCTGCCCAGCAGGCTATCAGTTGCTGGCAGTTCAGCTGTCCCTCCCCCCACTGCCATGTGCTGCTCCTGTCCTCTGCCTTGGAGCTGCTCCTGGGAGCCTTCTGCTTGCTGTGCAGGGGAGGGGGGAAGAGGAGGGTTAATGTCAGGGTGTCCCTCTCCCCCCTACTCCTGCCCCCCGCTTACCCCTTCTCCATATAGAGCAGGGTGGGGACAGGACAGGGCTCAGGACGGAGAGAGCTTGCTGGCCGCAGCTGCTGTCTCAACTTCCTGATCTTTTTAAAGGCAATGTACTTAGAATGTTGTCAGCATAATTAAAGGGGCAATGCACATCTCTCTCTCTCCCACACATAGGGTGTGTCTCTGTCTGCCATGCTGTTTCCCCTCCCTCCATTCCTTCTGTCTTGCAGAGTGAGGCTGCATTAACAACTATGTGTTAACCCTTGAGGGCTCAGCCGAATGCTCATTCATCATTTAGCAGTCAGTCATTCCCTTGGAAATATCCCACCCTCTTCCACCCTCTAACTTCACCACCTCAACCAAGCTTCACAATCATCATTGCTGTGTACAGTATTAAATTGTTTGTTTAAAACTTATACTGTGTGTGTGTGTATGTATATGTGTGTGTGTGTGTATATATATATATATATTTTTTGTCTGGTGAAAACAATTTCCCTGGAACCTAATACCTCTATTTACATTAATTCTTATGGGGAAATTGGATTAGCTTAACATCATTTTGTTTAAAGTCGCATTTTTCAGGAACATAACTACAATGTTAGCAAGGAGTTACTGTACTATATCACATTAGTATATACCCCTCTGCAGAAGCCTTAAAGTGGTTTTCAGTTCTGCATTACGGTCTAGCCAGGAGGTTAAAAAATGGATAATCATTGAGGTTTGCATTATAGAAGGGGGGCTGCAGCCCCCTTCACCACTATAGATAAGACATCATGGTCTTCACCAGCATATAACAAACCAAGAGCAGTGATAGTTCCAATGAGAACCATTTGGTGAAAGATCCTCTGTACAGTCTCAGTAGGGTGCGTTTAGTCAGATGTACACCAGCAGTAGTGGATGTAGTAGATATCATCTGTCTTTTTCTTCCTGTAAATTGTTTTCATATCAAAACGAGGGTTGAGTTCTAACCAGGCCACTTTATTCAAGTTTCTATCTCAACCAGGCACTAGGAAAGGAGTGAAACTTGAATCAGAGTAAATTTTGTCAAGGTGGGAGGAAGGATAATTCTGTGGTCAAGTAACAAGCCTGGGAACCAAGAAATCTTTCCAACTCTTCCACAGACTTTGTGGAAATTACTTCACTTCACTTCTATGTGTCTTAGTCTCCCATGATGGTCTACTAACTAAAGTGCTCTGAGCTCCTCGGATGGAAGGTGCTACAAGAGTTTTTGAAGAGGTGATGTTCATATGTATTTATATTTTACTCAAATGGATGACACTGCAGCTTGAAAGTATTTGCCATTTTCGATCAAATAATTGATTCATAAATCTTTCCTCTGAGCCATAGCGGGTGCTTCAGAGGAAGAGCATACACAACTCATTGGCAAATGCATAATGCTGTTCATGTGGTAGAAAATTACATCCTCACCCCTACAGGCAATCAGCAAGTTCCTGGAAACCTGAGATCTGATTAGCTTGGTTTTAGCATGCATAGCAACTGCCTAGTTATTAATGGTCATAAAATTACCCAAGCTCCTTTAATATTCCAGCTGGAGTATTTGATTTGATGTCCTACTGTGGCATTGAAGTTCCCAGGTTGATTATATGCTACAAACATAATGTCCTTTTTATTAGTTACAATTTGCCATACTCATTTCAATTCTATGACCCCTTGCTTTTGTGTACTGTAAGAGACAGGGTGAAAGGAGCAAGTGATTAGTTTTCACTCAGCTATTCATCATTTTGAATATTTCAATCAAATCTTTAACTCACCAACATGTAATGTGTTTTAAAAACATGATATTTATTCATTATGCTGAATAATAATTGTAGTATTAAATGGGAAAAAAAGCGAATTCATAATGTAATATCTTGTGTACTATAAATACTATAAATCAATTTGAAGAGAATCTTGTTTGAAATGTATACTGTTTTGTGCTTGATTTTGATTTTTAATGATCATATTGGGGACTTTCTAGATAAAATGGTTTTAGAAAATGTAAAAAACAGTCCGCAACTACATTTATTTTTCCAGCCATAACTTGAGCTCATCCAATCCCATTGAATAGGAGGATGGAAGGAAAAGTAACATTTGACCTCCAAGTGATCAGAGTTTTGAGATACAGTATCTGTTTCTTCACTTTAATCTTCTGGAAGCAAACTGGTAAAATGAAATCTAACAATCCTTTAAAAATATGTAGTGGAATAAACAATGGAAAAAAGGGTAGAGTATCTAACTTTTCATAGGTTTCAGAGTAACAGCCGTGTTAGTCTGTATTCGCAAAAAGAAAAGGAGTACTTGTGGCACCTTAGAGACTAACCAATTTATTTGAGCATGAGCTTTCGTGAGCTACAGCTCACTTCATCGGATGCATACCGTGGAAACTGCAGCAGACTTTATATATACACAGAGAATATGAAACAATACCTCCTCCCACCCCACTGTCCTGCTGATAATAGCTTATCTAAAGTGATCATCAGGTTAGGCCATTTCCAGCACAAATCCAGGTTTTCTCACCCTCCACCCCCCCACACAAATTCACTCTCCTGCTGGTGATAGCCCATCCAAAGTGACAACTCTTTACACAATGTGCATGATAATCAAGTTAGGCCATTTCCTGCACAAATCCAGGTTCTCTCACTCCCTCACCCCCCTCCAAAAACCCACCCCCATACACACACAAACTCACTCTCCTGCTGGTAATAGCTCATCCAAACTGACCACTCTCCAAGTTTAAATCCAAGTTAAACCAGAACATGGGGGGTGTAGGATAAAACAAGAGGAAATAGGCTACCTTGCATAATGACTTAGCCACTCCCAGTCTCTATTTAAGCCTAAATTAATAGTATCCAATTTGCAAATGAATTCCAATTCAGCAGTTTCTCGCTGGAGTCTGGATTTGAAGTTTTTTTGTTTTAAGATAGCGACCTTCATGTCTGTGATTGCGTGACCAGAGAGATTGAAGTGTTCTCCGACTGGTTTATGAATGTTATAATTCTTGACATCTGATTTGTGTCCATTTATTCTTTTACGTAGAGACTGTCCAGTTTGACCAATGTACATGGCAGAGGGGCATTGCTGGCACATGATGGCATAAATCACATTGGTGGATGTGCAGGTGAACGAGCCTCTGATAGTGTGGCTGATGTTATTAGGTCCTGTGATGGTGTCCCCTGAATAGATATGTGGGCACAATTGGCAACGGGCTTTGTTGCAAGGATAAGTTCCTGGGTTAGTGGTTCTGTTGTGTGGTATGTGGTTGTTGGTGAGTATTTGCTTCAGGTTGCGGGGCTGTCTGTAGGCAAGGACTGGCCTGTCTCCCAAGATTTGTGAGAGTGTTGTGAGAGTGTTGGGTCAACTTTTCATAGGTTTCAGAAGTGTTAGTCTATATCAGCAAACACAACGAGGAGTCCTTTTAAGTCTAAGTTTTAAGTGTTCTCCTACTGGTTTTTGAATGTGTATGCCATCATGTGCCAGCAATGCCCCTTGGACAGTCTCTACGCAAAAGAATAAATGGACATAAATCAGACATCAAGAATTGTAACATTCAAAAACCAGTAGGAGAGCACTTCAGTCTCCGTGGACACTCAATAACAGACTTAAAAGTCGTCATTCTTCAACAAAAAAACTTCAAAAACAGACTCCAACGAGAAATTGCAGAACTGGAATTAATTTGCAAACTGGACACCATCAAATTAGGCCTGAATAAAGACTGGGAGTGGATCGGTCACTACAAAAACTAATTTCCCTCTGCTGATACTCTCACCTTCTTGTCAGCTGTTTGAAGTGGGCCACCTTAATTGCATTGGCCTCATTAGCTCTACAAACGTTATTTTAATAAATTGGTTAGTCTCTAAGGTGCCACAAGTACTCCTTTTCTTTTTACCTACCTTGGTATTCACCCCTTCTTGTCAACTGTTGAGAATAGGCCACTTCCACCTTAATAGAATTGGCTCGTTAGCACTCACACCCCACCCACCCCCCCACTTGGTAAGGCAACTCCCATCTTTTCATGTGCTGTGTATTTATATCTGCCTACTGTATTTTCCACTCTATGCATCTGGTGAAGTGGGTTTTAGCCCACAGAAGCTTATGCCCAAATAAATTTGTTAGTCTCTAAGATGCCACAAGGACTCCTCGTTGTTTTAACTTTTTATAAATACTGCATATGAACTATCTTCTTTCAGCAATTGTTGTGGTGTACTTAAATGTAAAGTAGAATTAACATGAAAGTGTTTCCAGGTATTCTACTTGAGCAAGTCACAGTGCATGAAGGATTTATGGTACCCTTCCAAGGGCAGATCTGCTTTCACCATACAGATGACACTGTATTAAGTGGTGTAAATAAATTTTAAGATTGCCAATAAAACCTACCAACCAAGACAGCTCATTGCTACCATGTGTTATCAGAAATAACTTTCTCACTGGATACATGCAAGCTTTGTAACCTCTAACTTACTGCTAGCTGAAATGACTGATAAAATGTATTAGCAGCTTTTCTCCAGTTCAGCAGGACAGTTTTAAGCATCAGCTATCAAAATATCCTTAACAGTTCATTTGGCTTGTCAAATACTGATGCACTTAGATTGTGATGATAATGGATGCAACTTCTGCTCTGGATACAAACAGTAGTAAATAACTGAATGAGCAGGTTAAGACTTGATGGTGTTTAAAATTACACTTCAAATATTAGTGATCTGGCACTACCCAAAAATTCTGCAATTATGACTGAAATAGATTAGCATTCAAACATTAAAACTTAATTACTGTAAAATAACTGCAATTCTGGGAGTTTAAGTGTAATGATGTTTTCTCTTTAAATATTTATAAGGCAACAAAGACTGTTTTAAGCTTACTGCAAATTCGCAAATGCAGAATTTAAAACAGATGGAGTGAATATTTAGCTTTCTCCTCCAGAGACATCACAAGCAATGAATGCAATGAGAGTGAACAAGATAGTTAAGAGGAAATCATATTAAAAATAAATATTAAATGAACATGCAACTAAAATATATTGTCCAGATGTGCTAAAATGTCACTTCTTCCTACTTGCTTTCTTTAAAAAAAAAAGAAGATGGAAGTTTTACAACTCTTCCCACTTCACAGCCTTTTTAACCTTTACCTTGCCAGCACATCTACAAGCCTATCTGCTAATTATATAGTCCTATTATACTCAAACTTAATGCTTGCGTTGTTATGTAGAGCATAAGGATGCATGCATAACTATCCTATAGTAGCCATGTGATCTGCTTGCTATCACCTGTGTCCCCTTTCCATCCCTTTTCTGTCACAATTCTCGTTGTGTTGTCTGACATTAGAGTCCAATTCTGCAGTTTGCCACAATGGATAGTGCTTATGACTCATGAAGAGTTGAGCAATTCCATGAAACTACTCATTGTAATAAGCGCTACTCATGGTAGGATGTGGCCCACACCCTAAGCTTGTCCACACTTTGTACCAGAGGGCTATGTTCTGTAAAGCTCCTAGCATACTTTAGGTGTCTCAGGAGTGAGTTTCTATTGTTGATACATGAGAACCTGCCTTTGTTGACCTTCCGATCACACAGCAATGTCTAGGGAAAGAGAACTGAATTAGTAGATTTGAGTGGTGGTAGGTCGAGTTTTTGGAGGATTACTAATTTTGAAATCTGTTTTCCATTTTGTATGCCTATTTAAGTGTTGTGCATGCTCAGAGCTTACTGTGGGTTCCTTTTAAAATAAATTATCACTCCTGTCTTTGTCAGACATTCAGTTGGCCACTGTATTTTAGAACCTAGTGGTGAACACAGTTTCCGAACAGGACCTGATGACAGAAAATATACTCAGTAGAAATAATTAAATATATTGTAATGGAATATGTGGTGGAGAGCACAACACTTATTTCTGAGATTTGATGGAGTCTCATGTTAAAGAGAGGTGACATCATGTATCAGGACTGGCTGTTGACAATCATTATAGTTTAGATCAGACAAATAACTTAATGCCATATTTCTTCAGTTTCAATCTGAGCTCTCCACACATGCTCCAGATCATAGAATCATAGAATATCAGGATTTGAAGGGACCTCAGGAGATCATCTAGTCTAACCCCCTGCTCAAAGCAGGACCAATCCCCAGTTTTTTTTGCCCCACATGCAAAAAAATGCCCCCTCAAGGATTGAGCTCACAACTCTGGGTTTAGCAGGCCAATGCTCAAACCAACCGAGCTATCCCTTCCCCCAGATGGTGATATTGTAATAATCATGCTGGTAATTTAACAAATAAAAGGAAGTAGGAAGGCACAATGTTATGTTTTCATTGGGGTGCTTAAGACATGGGCTATATTCTTGTGTCTGAGTTTTGAAATGGCCTTGCTTTAATCTCTCTTCAGAGAATTTTGTAAAAATATATTAAACCAAGTATTTAAAAGAATAGGTAGTATATAGTTCATTATCCATATTTGTTTCAGTAGTTTGGGAATTTATTCTCAATAATTCTGAGATTATTAACTCACTTGTAGCTCAGATGGTCAGATGGAAATGGGGAGTTCCTTATACTTTTCTAAGCATAACTTTGCATTATAGTATTAACCAATAATTTAATGCATCATTGTGAGCGTTTATAAATGTTTGCTTAATTTATTCTTTTGTTAAGCCTGTGTTCTACTGCGTGTCTAGTGTCCCCTTCATTTAATTTATGTAACTACAGTATAGCGAAATAGTTTCTCCACATTGCTTTTTTATGCTGTTTTAAACTACTTCCTTTATGAATCATTGCTCCGCACAGTTCTGCATTTTTTTGAGATAACTTCACAGTATTCTGTGCCTGGGCAGATATCCCATGGTGCAATGTTCCACTGCTAGGCTCTCTGCATTCTGGGATTTTTCTCATGGTGCATTCTGGGGTGCCTAATAGAATTCTGGGACTTGAATCATGCCAATTGTTTAGTTTGTTCTCCTTTCCTGGCATACCATAATGCATTGTCCTTTGGCAAGCCAGCACCATTTTCAAACTGCTGTCAGACAGTTAGGAGGGAGCTCTGCTGAATGCCACAATCCTGTTATGCTGAGGCATGTCCCCAAGAGGCAGAAAAGAGTTTTGTTCAAAAAGGCAAACAGCAAACTGGGAAGACATGCAGCATAATACTTACTAGTAGAGCTTCTCTCCATAGCAGTTTCATGCTGGCTGTCTGCCTAGGTTTTGGAAAGCCTCTCCCATGCCTTGGTCTCTGGCTCATGGTATATCCTCCTAGTTGGGGTCCTTGGACACTTGGATGCATTCTAAGGCCTTCTTCCCCAAACTGTCCAGAACCCTAAACCTGGGTTCAGAGGAGGCTTCCCTTTGCAAAAATCCAATCCAGCTGCATGGGCACATGGTGGGAGCATTATCGGAGACCCTGTTCTTATTCCTTGCCTTATTGTAACTCCACTGCAGCTCCTTTGCTTTGAAGTAGCACTGATCCTTGTCCCAGGAGTATCTCTTCTGCATTTACTCTGCTAGACATTTGTAGATCTTGGCATTCCAGTGACTGCTCCTCTCCCCAGAGGGCAAGGAGGTCCAGGACCTACTGATGGGACCAAGTGGAAGCAAAGGGCATGGCTGTTATAACGGTATGTGCCTTAAGCTGCGTGAACTCACTTCAAGCTGGAATTATAAAGGGGCACATCTGATTGTGCATCAGCATTTAAATGAGGAGGTGACATCCAGAGAAGTCCAGGACATACAGGTAAACAGCTAGTCCAATTCTGTCGCTGTCCAGTGTGGCATAGCAGTAGGAAGACAGCCAGGAGCATACTAGTTAATCTGAAGTATGGATGCATATGCACAAACAGAGAAAAAACTCATTCCAGAATAGAATTATTTAACTTTCCAAAGTGGATTAATTATTGCAGGATAAGCCATCCGATAATTAGAATACAACTTTTTTATATGGATGCAAGGCAGTTTATCCCTCCAAAATTAAAGTTATTTCAAAAAAAGTTTCTGATCTAGATGAGGCCTTGTTCAGGAAAGCAGTTAAGAAAGGCATATCCTTAAAGTTAGGGTTGCACTACTGAAATTACAAAGGCAAGACATGGAAAAGTTAATATTCCAATGGCAACATTGACTTGAACTCAATTCATAAATGTGTTTTCATTTCCTGTTTTTCTGGTTAAATGTGCTGTATATTACTGTTTATTTGGTAAAATCAAACATGCATATCTGGCCTGCTATGTTATATTATGTAACATAGCTAGTTAATGTTGATGAAGTAACATTATCTCTTGCATTTCTTGACTCTGCAATTTTTAACATTGTAGCCAAAACATGTTTTTTATTTTGTTTAATGTAAGAAACTAAAACACCCACTATTTTATTTCAATGCCACTTTGAAAGCCATGGTGGATGGAAAATTAAAATGAATATTCACTTGGAAAAAATGTACTGGAAAAATTGTTCTTTGAGCCATTTATAAACATTTTTAGCCCTGATTTGTGAGTGATTTATGAGCACTCGCTTGTGGCAATTTATAAAAAACACTTGAAATAGCAAAAAGTGAGTGATAGGAAACTTAATATTGTGCTACATTTAAGTGTTTGAAGTGTTTGACCTTCTGTAGTATTTAACCCATGGTTAAAATGTTGTTTATCTTCTAAACATACTTCAGCATCAACTGAATTTCTCTGCTACTCAAAGTAGCTGAAATGGAGGGTAATATTTATAGACTTTTCCAGAAGCCCAAACAAGATATATATTAAGGATATAATGTTTGATGTTATCTGTTTGCAGCCATGAGAGCGCTTATGATAAAATTTGGATATATGTATATGCTGTTTGTAACAATTTGATAGGTATACAATTTTTCACTTTTAAAGCCTCTGGAAAATATATAATATATTTATAGAGCCATTGAATGATGTTAAATTAGTTTTCTATCCTAGTTATAATGTTTTTCTGAAACTTTTAAGGCAAAAAATATAGACTAAAATATATACCTATAAGAGTGCGGCATTTTAGTGATAACATGCTTGTGCATAATTTTATTAGACATCAAAAACTTGCATGTTAACCCACTGTTTTTATTTCCCCAAACACATTAATTTAAAGTTGTATTGATGAATAGCTGTTCATACACAGTGCTAGCTAGCAGAAAGATGATTCTTCCAGACTGTTTAAAACGTTGTATAGTGGGGAAAAAATCCTGGCAGTTATTAAATTGGTTTTCTGGCACAGCCATACATTTTAGGGGACAAGTATTTTTGTTAATAACAATATTGTTTATAGAAATACATGGCTTTGTCTGATGAATGCATTTTAATTGCCCTTTTCTAGAATTCTCAAATCAACATGAAGCAAGTGAATATTTTGTCATAATTCAGGACACGAGTCATTAAACATTTCAGGGAAATCTGTTTTGAAGTCCCAAATTTAATGTGAAGATTTCTTCTTCGTAGAGGAAGTGGACAATTTGATGCAATGTGATGCAGCATATTTCAGAAAAAAATGAGAAAGTTATTTTGTTAAACATGAAGTAAGCACAAGAAGTTTGGTTTTGTGGTCAAGGCATTTTACTGGAACTGAGATAACTTGGGCTCAGTTCCCTGCTCTGCCACAGATTGTTGTGTGCCCTTGGGCAAGTCTCTCAGTCTTTCCCTGTCTCAGTTTGTCTGCCAAATGGGGATAAGAACATCTCATTTCTCCCACCCTTCATCTGTCTTGCCTGTTTAGGGTCCAGACCTGCAAACATGTATAACTTACACAGGAGCAGTCCCACTGAAGTTACCGGAGGCACTCAGCTTGTAGGGCCAGCCTCTTGTTTATGATGAAAAGCTTCAAATAAATGTAAGATAGTTTTGTTATTATTAACTATTGATATATTTATTCAAGGGATGATAATACCCCCTCCTGAGTCTCCTATCAGTCCTAAATAAAAGTGAGTGGTCATACACCCTGAAATCTATATATGGTACAGAGTTAACTTTGGACCTGCTTCTACTCCTGTTTAAGTCAATGGGAGTTTGGCCATTCAGCTGAATAGAAGCAGGATTGAGACCCTAAGATGTCGACCCTGCAATTTGTTCCACAAGGGTGCACACACATCAGCATCAGTGGAGCTCTGCATAGGTGCAGGTGACCACCCAAGTAGAAAAAGTAGCTTAAGTTTGTAAGTATAAAGCTCATGCTCAAATAAATTGGTTAGTCTCTAAGGTGCCACAAGTACTCCTTTTCTTTTTGCGAATACAGACTAACACGGCTGTTACTCTGAAACCTGACTTTAGACTGACATAGTCACAATTGACTGGAGAGCAGCCTGAGGCCACTGGCCTCCAGAAAGATAGACAGATTTCTCATCTTTGACATTAGCTACTTCAAAGATTTACAAGCTCTTAAAATATGGGATCGATGACAAGTACCTTGACTCCATCTCTGTTAAAGACAGTCAGTTATATTCCTTATAGAACTAATGCATATTACACTTTACAGTTATACCAGGAAAGGACATTATCTTCTCCATTATCTTTTCAGTTTGCCCCTTGGAGTATTCCACAATTAAGACAACTCTTAGTTTCAAAAAGAAAATGGGTAAACTAACCTAAACTAAACTCATGTTCCCCTAATAAGAAGTAGGTAAAAATCCATATTCCCCAAATGAGAAGTAGGTCAACTGTTTGCCGCATTTACCCTTGGCTACATGACCAAGTGCATGGTGCTGCACCAAAGACCCAAATGATATATTATAGTATACTTTGGTTTTCAGTGAAACAGGTTATTCCCCTCCATCCTCTGCCCATTTACAACCTAATTTTTGCATGCTTTTCAAATATCAGTAACTGAGGGTAGATACCTTGTTAGTTAAAATAAAGTAATTTTAAAATATCAGATATTGAGATTATTTTTAGACAGAAATGTGCCAACGGGCTTCCTTTAAAAAAAAAATTTCCCTGCCCTATCCTATATGGCAGGGGTAGGCAAACTTTTTGGCCTGAGTGCCCATCAGGAACAGAAATTGTATGGCGGGCCATGAATGCTCACAACATTGGGGTTGGGGTGCAGGAGGTGGTGTGGGCTCTGATTGGGGGTGCAGGCTCTGAGGTGGGGCTGGAGATGAGAGGTTTGGGGTGCAGGAGGGTGCTCTGGACTGGGATCGAGGGGTTTGGAGAGCGGGAGGGGGATCAGGGCTGGGGCAGGCGGTTGGGGAGAGGCTCAGGGGAACATTTCATTCAGTATACTCTTATTTTTTGGAGCACAAGATCATACTCTGTCTTTGTTTAAAATCAGTACAAATTAAATGTAGGGTCAGATCAGTTTTATCTAACACATATTAAAACTTTCACTTCATCAGTTTTAACTCTTTCACCATGGTAAAACATACGTGACTACACAAATCACTCATTTAAAAACCCTAGTAAGAATTAAAACATAGGGCATGTTATTTTAATGTATTGAAAAGCTATTTTAAATAATTTTTAGACATTAAGACTCCTTTTCAGACATATACAATTGGACTTCTGGATTTACAGAGAGACTCCTCAGTAAAAAATAAGTCCCTGAAACATTCTTAATATCTTCTGCCATTCATATAATGTGTGCATGTTCCCAGGCAAAAATTAAGTTAAAATGGAATTAAGGATTTAAAGTATGTATATCAGTAAAATGCATTACAAGGAAGATGTACTGGAGCCTGATAAGCCCAGGACATTCAAAGTTAAGGTTCAGTTTGGGAGAAATCTAAACATGGCAATGCAAAGCTATCCTTAACTCTGCCCTGCATATAATGCAATAACCTTATGATTAGGTCATATTAGTTTTTATGGTCCCATATTAGATTTAACTGATTTTTGAAAAATCATTTGATTTTTTTTCCTCATTGTTCCTGATGGAGAAACTTCACTTATGAAGAAGAGCGCTGCTCTGTAATTTATGAATACTGTAGGTTGACCCAGTTATTGGAATGCTTACTGTATGAATATATTGGTTTCATTTAATAGCTTGCTATATGAGGGGAGAGGGAAATAAGCAGGAAGGACAAAAAAATAGCTCAAGATAAGCCACCCCTCAGTTAATACTAAGATTATTAGGGGACAGTATCCCAACTTTTGGTTCCGAGGATCTGGTTTAACCTCCTGCTGAGCCTACCAGGCTGATTTTGACACGTAGGGCCAAAACCTGGGAACTGATAAGAACAAAAAAACTCCAACTGTTTAAAAAGACTCTCTCTCTCTCTGCACCCCATAGAGTGTTTTAAGAACCTGGGTCAGGGTAGTGTCGTTCAGGGCCTGGTCTAAGAGAAGGAGAAGTAAAAGCATGAGGCCTAACATCTGAGGGAATACACTCAGAAGGACGTGGAAGGGGATAGAGGTGCAGCTAGTCCTGCAGCCATGACATGCAACAGGATTCAGTGAGTTTAAAAAGATAGGAAGTTTTAAGGGTCTGCATTATTTTGTTACTGTGATCATTCATTGTAAATAAAAAGTAATTTAAGTAAATTCTCAGAAGATTAATTCTGTAATCAGTGCTGTAATTTTGGGGAGGATACACTGTATTCTTCATGCATGATAAAAGTGATTGAATCCCTTCTTTAAGTGCAATCAACAGGATGGCAATAACTAGTTTCTAATAAATAGTGTACGTGTGTGTGTCCATGTGTGTCTGAAAAAGAAAGTAGCATTTTCTTAAAGGGTTTCTGATCTGAAGTTTTGAAAAATTATGAACTGAAAAGAAAGGGTTGGAATAGAAAAGCTCAGTAACCTTAACTGTATGCGTGGCCAACCAGAATAACTATGATTACATGTTTTTTATATACTTTTACCTATGCTGCTAACTAGAGTTAGTCGAAAATGTCAAAGTTAGAAATTTTGGTTGTTTTTTGGTAACATTTGTATCCCTTTTTTTTGGGTACAAGATCTAGTACAAGTCTCAAACTTTGTCAAAGTATCATTTCCCTATTATCTCTTCCTGTTGTACCGTAAGTTACTGTGAAATTGCCTTCTCTCATCTAAAATGCTACTGTGCTTATACCACAGAACACAAAACAAATTATATTGTTTGATCTAGGTTAGGGGAGCTATCATTAAGTAATAATAGGGAATGGACAGTATAGTATTCAAGAACCGATCAATAATTGATAGAAGAAGCTTTTAAAACTTCTTAAAAGGAGAGTCTAATTTTAAAAAATGCTTTTGGGGAAAAGATGTCTATTTTTTTTAACAGAATGAGGAGTTCTGATGTTGCTATTTACAGCAAACCTTTATAGTCTTATTGACATCATCCCTCTGTTTTGCATTTCTTTGATCTTAACCTTGGCACAGTAACTGAGCAAGCAAGGGAACATGAGTTTTGCAGGAAGTGAGATGCTTTATTAAACTGTTACTTTGAAAACCTTAAATGACACCACAAAACTTGCAGTCCTTTTTGGTCATTGTAAATGTTTGGAGCGGATCAGTAGTTGGGAAGAGTGACTACCTAGTTGTTAGGCAGACCAGAAGTTAGGTGCTTAGTTTTATGGCCTGTGTTATTCAGAAGGTCAGACTAGATCATAGAATCATAGAATATCAGGGTTGGAAGGGACCTCAGGAGGTCATCTAGTCCAACCCCTGCTCAAAGCAGGACCAATCCCCAATTAAATCATCCCAGCCAGGGCTTTGTCAAGCCTGACCTTAAAAACTTCTAAGGAAGGAAATTCTACCACCTCCCTAGGTAACGCATTTCAGTGTTTCACTACCCTCCTAGTGAAAAAGTTTTTTCTAATATCCAACCTAAACCTCCCCCACTGCAACTTGAGACCATTACTCCTTGTCCTGTCCTCTTCTACCACTGAGAATAGTCTAGAACCATCCTCTCTGGAACCACCTCTCAGGTAGTTGAAAGCAGCTATCAAATCCCCCCTCATTCTTCTCTTCTGCACACTAAACAATCCCAGTTCCCTCAGCCTCTCCTCATAAGTCATGTGTTCCAGACCCCTAATCATTTTTGTTGCCCTTCGCTGGACTCTTTCCAATTTATCCACATCCTTCTTGTAGTGTGGGGCCCAAAACTGGACACAGTACTCCAGATGAGGCCTCACCAATGTTGAATAGAGGGGGACGATCACGTCCCTCGATCTGCTGGCTATGCCCCTCCTTATACATCCCAAAATGCCATTGGCCTTCTTGGCAACAAGAGCACACTGCTGACTCCTATCCAGCTTCTCGTCCACTGTCACCCCTAGGTCCTTTTCCGCAGAACTGCTGCCTAGCCATTCGGTCCCTAGTCTGTAGCTGTGCATTGGGTCCTTCTGTCCTAAGTGCAGGACCCTGCACTTATCCTTATTGAACCTCATCAGATTTCTTTTGGCCCAATCCTCCAATTTGTCTAGGTCCCTCTGTATCCTATCCCTGCCCTCCAGCGTATCTACCACTCCTCCCAGTTTAGTATCATCCACAAATTTGCTGAGAGTGCAATCCACACCATCTTCCAGATCATTTATGAAGATATTGAACAAAACCGGCCCCAAGACCAACCCCTGGGGCATTCCACTTGACACCGGCTGCCAACTAGACATGGAGCCATTGATCACTACCCATTGAGCCCGACAATCTAGCCAACTTTCTACCCACCTTATAGTGCATTCATCCAGCCCATACTTCTTTAACTTGCTGACAAGAATACTGTGGGAGACCGTGTCAAAAGCTTTGCTAAAGTCAAGAAACAATACATCCACTGCTTTCCCTTCATCCACAGAACCAGTAATCTCATCATAGAAGGCGATTAGATTAGTCAGGCATGACCTTCCCTTGGTGAATCCATGCTGACTGTTCCTGATCACTTTCCTCTCATGTAAGTGCTTCAGGATTGATTCTTTGAGGACCTGCTCCATGATTTTTCTGTGGACTGAGGTGAGGCTGACTGGCCTGTAGTTCCCAGGATCCTCCTTCTTCTCTTTTTTAAAAATTGGCACTACATTAGCCTTTTTCCAGTCATCCGGGACTTCCCTTGTTCGCCACGAGTTTTCAAAGATAATGGCCAATGGCTCTACAATCACAGCCGCCAATTCCTTTAGCACTCTCGGATGCAACTCGTCCGGCCCCATGGACTTGTGCACATCCAGCTTTTCTAAATAGTCCCTAACCACCTCTTTCTCCACAGAGGGCTGGCCATCTATTCCCCATGTTATGATGCCCAGCGCAGCAGTCTGGGAGCTGACCTTGTTAGTGAAGACAGAGGCAAAAAAAGCATTGAGTACATTAGCTTTTTCCACATCCTCTGTCACTAGGTTGCCTCCCTCATTCATTAAGGGGCCCACACTTTCCTTGGCTTTCTTCTTGTTGCCAACATACCTGAAGAAACCCTTCTTGTTACTCTTAACATCTCTCGCTAGCTGCAGCTCCAGGTGCGATTTGGTCTTCCTGATTTCATTCGTACATACCTAAGCAATATTTTTATACTCTTCCCTGGTCATATGTCCAACCTTCCACTTCTTGTAAGCTTCTTTTTTATGTTTAAGATCCGCTAGGATTTCACCGTTAAGCCAAGCTGGTCGCCTGCCATATTTACTATTCTTTCGACACATCGGGATGGTTTGTCCCTGTAACCTCAACAGGGATTCCTTGAAATAGAGTCAGCTCTCCTGGACTCCTTTCCCCTTCATGTTAGTCCCCCAGGGGATCCTACCCATCTGTTCCCTAAGGGAGTCGAAGTCAGTCTGCCTTGGAATCTATGAAAGCCCTGGTGCCGTTGTACTCCACCAGAGTATTGCCATTGACTTCAGCGGGGCCAGCTATTTCACCCCCGGATTCAGTTTCCACCTATGCAAATTATGTACTGTTTGACCATGGTCAAATGCCTCTGTCTGCCCGTGTAAACCTTCTTGTTTCAGAGCATAAAACAACCTCCAGCTGAGGGTTCAGTAAGAACTGTCTCTATGGGCAAGTTATTCCATAACTACCCACTATAGTATTTTTTGCATCTTTCTGTGAAGCATGAAGTACTGGCCATTATCAGAGATTGGATAGTGGACTTGATGGGCCACTTGGTCTGCAAATTCCTGTGTTCCTAGATGGGTATATTGACTGTACCTTTCTTGTAAGGGTGTTGAATTAATTGTTTGCAAATTTCCTCAACATCCTTGACTGAAAAGCATTATATACATGCAAATAATTATTGACTTTACAGTTTTAATTTGATAATTTAGTTTTTTTCAAGATGCTGTACTCTGAATCTCAGATTTATGGGAGAGTTTATTCCTTTGGTGTTATTCCTTCTATTAATATATATATACACCTATATATATATATAGCTTTTAGAAGTAGCTGTTACAGCGATAGGTCATCCAAATCAGTAAAGTAATAATTAGTGCAAAGTCCATTGGACAAGAGTAATGATGCCCATTAGTTTTAGAATTTGTTTTTAAATTCAAAAAGGGAAATCTAGCTTCATTCTACAAAGTGAGAGATTATTACATGGAAAATCCTTTTTAAAATCTGAATAAATCTTAGATGCTCAAAGTACTTCCCATTGATTTTCACCATCAGTGAGAAGATATAATTAATGATTTCAACAGTTTAAGATAGATGGTGATGTAAGAACATTATTATTTTCTCCATGCTCTCAATTATCTCTTTCTCTCTCTTATCATATAATATAGTGAGTGTGTGTGTGTGTGTGTGTGTGTGTGTGTATATATATATACACACTATACTATATATATATATACACACATATATATATAAAAATATAATATTGGCCACTCAGTAAAGGAAAGCTCAAAGAAAGGTCGAGAACTTTACTTGTAAAAATCATATCATATATGCATTAGTATTGCAAAATGACACATTTTGGAGGGTTATTGTAAAGATTATCCAGTGCTCAGTCATGCAATAGATTATTTTAGCCAAAAAATATCAACAAATGAGATGCCAAAACAAGCCAACCATAATATAATGTAATTCCAGTGATAGGAACCAGTAATGAAAAGAAAATAAATGTGCAAGGCAGAAGTTCTACCAGCTGTATATTTATGTTTTATCCAAGCTAGCCCAGCAAAGTCCAATGAAGATAGAGAGGGAGTCTTTACACAGCTGAGCAACCTGAATCCTGTAATGAGGTCTGTTGAAATGCATCTGCCAGGATTCTCTCCAATAGTTTATTGGCAGGCTTCTCTTCCCAAAATAAATACTCCTTCCTGGCTTGTCTAATGCATAATTTAGCCAGGAAGAGGATTGCCACATCAGTGTTCTGTCATCAGAAGCGTTCGTCATTGGGACTAATGTGCAGCATTCTGTCTGTGTATCTCGACTTAGTTCAGGAGACTATTTCTATATTTATTTAAATGAATATATTCTTTTAATTTCTGGCTACATCCATTGCCCATTCCTAATTCTAAATTCCCTTGTGTACAAAGTACAGTGGTCCTGCTGGTTCTTGGAACACTTGTTTCTTGGCATCTCCTTATAATGCCATATGATTGTATATAAATTAGCTCTTTCACAATGTCTAGAGCAGGGACCATTTTGTATTCTGAGATTTCACTGCAATGGAATTTGCAGCAGATGATTTTTGCTTCATAAGTTAAACTGTCGGTTAACAGTAAAAGGCAAGTTTCTCTCATTTGAAGGTTGTGAAGAAAGCCTTTAAAATATGAACTGCTTTGAGTGGTCTCCTGAGTTTGCACGCAAGGCACATGAAAGTGACAACTCTGAGTGTTGTGAACAGCTTCATTCAGCTCAGTGTGGTGTTAACGCTGAAGACAAATAGTGATTATTTATATCAATATTAACTTTTTTACTGATGGTTATAAAGAGAAGCATTCATCTTGTATGTGTATAGTTGTTGGATGCCGCAACGAATATTGGTACACTGGGAAATGTGGCAAATGGTTGTTAGACAGTAGGAATTCAAGTCTCCACCAAAAATCTCAGTTTCTTTCCTCGTGGGAGTAGGGGAAAAAGAGAGACATCCATTCTGTAGTGCCAAAGATCTCAACATCCCTTCTTGTGCCAAACATTAAAACAATCTCCCTTGCTTTTATAGATGCTGTCAGGACCTATAGTTTCCTCCTCACAAACATATTCAATGCAGGTGTGTCCCTGAACTGAGCTTTGTGAGGCCTAGGTTCTCTTCCTGGCTGTGCCACAGACCTGCCATGTGACCTTGAGCAAGTCACTTCACCTCTGTTTGACTCTCTTGGCCTTGCCTGTCCTATCTATTTAGAATGCAAGCTCTTTGGGACTTGGTCTCTCTGACTATGTGTTTGGATAGTGCCTAGCACATAAGGGCCCCAATCTCAGTTCAGATCTCTAGTTGCTACCTTAAGTACATATAATAAATCAGAATGTCAGTGAAAAATGACAGTTTAGGGAACAGCATAACATTTAATTCAGTATCAAAATTAATAAGACAGGAAATACTTTATAGTACTGACTGTCATATTTTATTCAATAAAAGCTCAGTGTAGTCACGCTGGCATAGAAGTGCAAGGCCAAGTGTATTCAAGTGAGGTCTGGTCTCAAGATTTCTAGTTTTGTTGGCCACATTTCTGTTATTTTTTATCATGTCTGCAGGACATTCGACCATATGCTAGATTTTAGTATTTAGTCTTTGTCATAAACACGGTCAGCTGTGGTGTCAGTTGTTATGGTTTTCAGCTTGGTCACTTTGGGCCACCACATCATCAAACTTGTCGAGTGCTGCTAGTCACCTTACTTTTTCTACTATTAAGTAGGTATGGCAATATGAGAGTTTTGCTTTTTTTCACCTACCTTCTGTCCACTGGGACCACCTGGCTGAGAAAGTGACTGTGTGAGCTTTGGGAATGAAATCTTAGTTTTGAAAAAGTCTGCTTGCTGAATTTTTGTTTATATTTTACAGATTAGTTTGTATGGACTATTATAGCCCTTTGGGAAGCTTTCATGCTATAATAGCACTGTGTCTTGTCGCTTATTATGTAAAAGCTACCACAGCATTACTCATTCATATCTGTCTTATTTACATTAGCCCATCCTCCCTAGCTGCCAAGATCCAAATGTGGAATGCAATGTATTTGGTAAAGACCAGAAATGAGAGAACAAACAATTATTTATGCAGGAAACTTAAAATGTTTTGCTATTAATCCTTTAAGGTAAATAACTTTGTATAATCAGTTTTTTTATTCTTTATTTCTGAGGTGAATAATTTACAACAATAAAAAAGGGGGGACACCAAATTTGTGTGAGAGTTGCATATCTTTGCAACTAAAGTCAGTGACATGACTCAGAATGAGGCTCATATAAAAAGACTTCCTCTGGCTGTTGTGTCTAAACCTGAAAATGGATGATTTCTTATAGAAATGTTTGCAAAAAGATTGAGTATGGTGGTTTTTTTAAGTGGTATTGCATGGCAAAAAGTTAAATAAATTAAGATAGCAAAATAAATGAATATATCCTTCCTAGCCAAAACCTAATGAGTGACTTACATGCCACATAACCCTTAGCTTTGAGGTTAAGTAAGGTTTAAATAATGCACAAACATTTTTGTTTGCCTGATGCAGTGGGGTGAGTTTCACTCTAAGTCAGGGGTTCCCAAACTTGGTTTACAGCTTGTTCAGGGTAAGCCCCTGGCGGGCCTCAAGATGCTTTGTTTACCTGAGTGTCTGCAGGTACGGCCACTCGCAGCTCCCAGTGGCTGCGTTTCGCTGTTCCCAGCCAATGGGAGCTGAGGGAAATGGCACAGGCTGGGCTGGGCCACCACTTCCCACAGCTCCCATTGGCCGGAACAAGCCGCGAACCAAGTTTGGGAACCCCTGGTCTAAGTGAACAGACAAACAATGGAAAAGAATGAAAGCTATCACATAATTAGGGCTTCCAGGTTAAGTGTAAGAGGATAAAATTACCCCATAGCCATTTTTCAGTTTATTAATAAAAAATAAACATGATAGTTGCCAATTTTATATATTTCGTAACTTTTTTCAGCTTTCCTTTTGGATTATTCCCTTAACTGGCGTGGCTAGATGATCAGAGGGGATTGCTGAAATGACTAAGCTATCCATTTGTGCACATAACTAGTCTATATAATCATGTTCCTAAGACTGTTACCTTTGTCTTCTCCCAAGTTTTGCCAGATTGTTTTACTTCCAGTTGTTGCATCTTGTCTGAAATTAGATTGTAAACTCTAAATTTCAGGGAAAAAGAACACCAGGAATCCTATGTATGCAGCATGTGTACTTTTTATTTGTTTTAAATTGACAAATATAATTAAGTTTTAATTATTTATGATGATGCTTCATAATACATTGGGAAATGTTTTGTAGTATACTTTATAAAAGCAAAGAAGCGTTACCTGCACTGTACGGTTAAACCTTGTATGGTAAAACCTTCATTGACCACTGTGATGAAACGGTTATACCTTCATTGACCACTGTGATGAAACCACTGGGTTTTTATCAGGTTTGTAGATTAGCAAAGTGAGATTTACTGAAGTAGTACTGTCGCTCCCAACTTTCTTTAAATACTATATATGAAAAGAGACACATTTGAATATTTATGTTTGACATTTCAGATCCAGAATGCCAATGATGTGTTAATAGCACCACTGGAAAAGTTTCGTAAAGAACAAATAGGTGCAGCGAAAGTAAGGAACCGATTCTTATTTATTTTATATTTGCTTGATGTTCACTCTATGTTGATTGTTAGATTACAGACATTTTAAAGTAATGATACCATTGTTCTCAGTGTATATGTGTATTGATAAATTGGACTTTAGTTCTTTGCTTCAGAGGAGTGGAACATTTTAGAAAGCACATTTTAAGATTCTGGATATATTGCATACCTTAGGCACTAACGGAACCTTTTCTTTTGTAGCAAATCTGCCATATCCTTTAGTTGACTTTATTTTCTGGTATTTAGGTTTAATTCAATCCCATATGAAAAACCAAAAAGTAACTGAGAAATAATTGCAGACACTTATTTTTGACAAGCCCAGAGTCATTCTAACGTACATTGTGAACATTTCCAATGATCCTATCCTAGCAGCTGAAGAAGCAGCGAAAGCAGGAACCTTGAGAGAACTTTTTACAGTTTTGTCCGTCCTATGTTCATTGGCTGTTTGCTCCAGTCCTCTCTCTCCCCCTCCATCACAGTCTCTTCACCTCACCACACCTGACACGTTTACCCTCTTCTCTCCTACTTCATTTCCCTTTTCTTTCCATTTATCTTAATCCCTCCTACGTAAATCCAATATCACACCCCCTCTTACAAGTATGGAAATAATGTGATGTTTGCTGCCATCACATTGTTCACTCTGCTTGTGTGTTAGATCCCTGCCTCACCTTGTGTCTATCATGTCTAGTTAGATAGCAAGCTCTTTGGGGGTAGGGACTGTTTACTATGGTGTTTTTTACAATACGGCTTAGCACAATGCGGCCCCATTCTTGGTTGTCCCTTAAGCACTGCCATAATAAACATGAAGAAAAGGAGTACTTGTGGCACCTTAGAGACTAACCAATTTATTTGAGCATGAGCTTTCGTGAGCTACAGCTCACTTCATCAGATGCATACCGTGGAAACTGCAGTAGACTTTATATATACACAGAGAATATGAAACAATACCTCCTCCCACCCCACTGTCCTGCTGGTAATAGCTTATCTAAAGTAATCAGCAGGTTAGGCCATTTCCAGCACAAATCCAGGTTTTCTCACCCTCCACCCCCCCACACAAATTCACTCTCCTGCTGGTGATAGCCCATCCAAAGTGACAACTCTTTACACAATGTGCATGATAATGAAGTTAGGCCATTTCCTGCACAAATCCAGGTTCTCTCACTCCCTCACCCCCCTCCGAAAACCCACCCCCATACACACACAGACTCACTCTCCTGCTGGTAATAGCTCATCCAAACTGACCACTCTCCAGTTTAAATCCAAGTTAAACCAGAACATCGGGGGGGGGGGGGGGGGTAGGAAAAAACAAGAGGAAATAGGCTACCTTGCATAATGACTTAGCCACTCCCTAAGTCTCTATTTAAGCCTAAATTAATAGTATCCAATTTGCAAATGAATTCCAATTCAGCAGTTTCTCGCTGGAGTCTGGATTTGAAGTTTTTTTGTTTTAAGATAGCGACCTTCATGTCTGTGATTGCGTGACCAGAGAGATTGAAGTGTTCTCCGACTGGTTTATGAATGTTATAATTCTTGACATCTGATTTGCGAATACAGACTAACACGGCTGTTACTCTGAAACCTGTCATAATAAACATGAGTAATAATAATTTTGTGCATTTGGGACTCTGTAAAAACTTAAACAATTGATAAACAAAACTGATGAAAGAAAGGAGAAATGAAAAAAGAATGTTGGCTATAACCCACTTCATCAGATGCATGGAGTGGAAAATACAGTAAGCAGGTATAAATATACAGCACGTGAAAAGATGGAAGTTGCCTTACCAAGTGTGGGGGGAGGGGAGTCAGTGCTAACGAGGCCAATTCAATTAGGGTAGATGTGGCCCATTCCCAACAGTTGACAAGAAGGGGTGAATATCAACATCTGTTTCAGATTTGGGAATGATTTATACCGTCAAGTCAGCGGTGCAGCTATGGGTACCCGCATGGCTCCACAGTATGCCAGCATTTTTATGGCTGACTTAGAACAATGCTTCCTCAGATCTCGTCCCCTAGCGCCCCTACTCTACTTGCACTACATTGATGACATCTTCATCATCTGGAGCCATGGAAAGGAGGCCCTTGAGGAATTCCATCTGGATTTCAACAATTTCCACCCCACCATCAACCTCAGCCTGGACCAGTCCACAAAAGAAATCCACTTCCTGGACACTACAGTACAAATAAGCGATGGTTACATAAACACCTCCCTATACCGGAAACCTACTGACCATTATACTTACTTACATGCCTCCAGCTTTCATCCAGACTACATCACACGATCCATTGTCTACAGCCAAGCCCTAAGATACAACCACATTTGCTCCAATCCTTCAGACAGAGACAAACACCTACAGGATCTCTATCAGGAGTTCTTAAAACTACAATACCTACCCGGGAAAGTGAAGAAACAGCTTGACAGAGCAAGAAGGGTACCCAGAAGTCACCTACTACAGGACAGGCCCAGCAAAGAAAGTAACAGAACGCCACTAGCCATCACCTACAGCCCCCAAATAAAACCTCTCCAGTGCATCATCAAGGATCTACAACCTATCCTGAAGGACGATCCCTCACTCTCACAGACCTTGGGAGACAGGCTAGTCCTCGCTTACAGACAGCCCCCCAACCTGAAGCAAATACTCACCAGCAACTACACACCACACAACAGAAACACTAACCCAGGAACCAAACTCTGGAACAAACCCCCTTGCCAACTCTATTCAAGGGACACCATCATAGGACCCAACCACATCAGCCACACTATCAAGGACTCATTCACTTGCACATCTACCAGTGTGATATATGCCATCATGTGCCAGCAATGCTCCTCTGCCATGCACACTGGCCAAACCAGACAGTCTCTACGCAAAAGAATAAATGGACACAAATCGGACATCAAGAACTGTAATATTCAAAAACCAGTAGGAGAGCACTTCAATCTCCCTTGACCCTCAATAACAGAATTAAAAGTTGCCATTCTTCAATAAAAAAACTTACAAATAAACTTCAAAGAGAAATTGCAGAACTGAAATTAATTTGCAAACTTTACACCATCAAATTAGGCCTGAATAAAGACTGGGAGTGGCTGGGTCACTACAAAAAATAATTTTCGCTCTGTTGATACTCACACCTTCTTGTCAACTGCTTGGAATGAGCCACATCCACCTTGATTAAATTGGCCTCATTAGCACTACAAAAAGTAAATTTCCCTCTCTTGTCGTTCACCCCTTGTTGTCAACCCTAATTGAACTGGCCTTGTTAGCACTGACCCCCCACTTAGTAAAGCAATTCCCATCTTTTCATGTGCTGTATATTTATACCTGCTTGCTGTATTTTCCACTCCATCCATCTGATGAAATGGTTTATAGCCCACAAAAGCTTATGCCCAAATAAATGTGTTAGTCTCTAAGGTGCCACAAGGACTTCTCATTTTTTTGCTGATGCAGACTAACACGGCTACCCCTCTGAAACAAAAAAGAATGTTTTTTAAATGGGTGGAGAAACAGTCAGATGAACTGACTCACCTCCAACTCCTTACACAGAGGTCTGTGTCTCCTCTGGGCGCAGCAGAGGTGGAGAATGGCAAAGCAGCTGGTTGTGGCTCCCTCATTCTAAGAACAGCCACGGTCTTGTTCAATCCTTGGTATAGTTTAGAACTACCTTGGGGCTATTCTAAACTGTGCTCTGGATGTAGTGGTCCCAAAGGGGCACTGCAGATTATCAGAGCTCAGTGTGCTTTGGCCATGTCTCCTTCTGTCTCCAGACCCCTCTGGGCTGCAGTGTCCAGATATTTCTTCCATATGGAGAATCTCTAGTCAGTGGTTTAAGACAGCTATGCAGTTAGCAGAGCGGCACGAAGGACTGTACAAGGCTCAGTATTGAGCCCAGGGAACCTGGGAGCATGTTCAGAAAAGGAGTTTCCTAGGTGTAGTCTCTCAATCTAGAAAGCCCTATTTCCAGCTCAATGTAGAATTCTTAAGGTACACAGAACTCTGCAGATTAGTTGCCTTGGAGAGTCTTAAAGGGTACAATAAGGGTAAGGGTACAATAAGTCTTAAAGGGTACTTTAAGTTGCCTTGGAGAGTCTTAAAGGGTACAATAAGTCTTAAAGGGTACTTTAATAAGGTGCATGATTCTGGTACCAGCCAGTGCTGGAAGAGGGCCTCCTCCCTGATTGAACTAACCTCGTTATCCGTAGCCTGATTCTTGCTTGCATATTTATACCTGCCTCTGGAAATTTCCAGTACATGCATCTGACAAAGTGAGTATTCACCCATGAAAGCTTATGCTCCAATACATCTGTTAGTCTATAAGGTGCCACAGGACTCTTTGCCTTGAGTACATGTACTGCTTCTGAGATATTGTACCCTTGATTTAAAACTTCGCTGATAGATTATCTGGGAAATCTTTCAATTTTTAATATTGCTTTGGTTTGAAGAAACCATTCTAGTTTTGTTTAGTTCTTGTATAAAGAGCATAATGTGGGGGGCCTATAAAATAAGTAATAGTGCCTGCACTCTTTCTGCATCAGAGCAGATTCACAGAAGGAGAAAATATCTATGGGAAGAGGAAAAATGGAGAATGTAAGTGATAATATTTGAGTGTTTTCTGTACTACTCCTGTGAGTGTGTAGCAGGGAGATGGAGAACCCTCTGTACAGGAACTAAACACACATTTCGAGCAGATTCCTGCTGTGGACTTGTGGTCAGACTTCTGTGGACAAAGAAGATGTTTTCTTCCCTCATGTTTGATATTTTTTGTGTGTACAGTTGCATGCTTTCCTCACCACACCCATGTCCTGCTATGTAGATGCAGAACATGGGAATTTGTTTTTAACTATGCTGCAAATAAATAGAGTTTAATGCCATCTGAGAATGCTTTCTCTTTTTTCAGCAGTTTTCATTCCTACATACATTGAAAGTTGTTTGATTCTTTGGATTGCTATTTAATTTTGTAATAACATAGCTTTAGGGATGTGATTGCCTTTTCTGTAGAGACTCACTGTGTTGTTGACAGGCGTTCTGTCTGGAGAAGCTAAACAAGACTCTATCCAGAGATCATTAACATGGCTTCTTAGTCAGGATGCTGAGGTCATTATAGAGCAATGTGCAGCACTCCCTGTCCCCTTTAGATATATGCAATCAGTGAGTCTCTAGACAGTTAATACTTCTGTGTTTGGAGATAGCTCACTCCCGGTTGCTGTTGCCATTAACAATAACACCAAACACTTTGTATAGGGCTCTCCCTGGGCAGAGCACTTTACAAACATTAATTAATTCTAACAGCATCCCTGTTGGATAGGCATTTGTCCCCATTTCATAACTGGGGTGAAAGGGACATGCAGAGGTCAAGAGACTTGTCCAAGCCACACAACAACTTAGTGGCTGAGTTAGGACTGGAACCCAGATCTTCCAACTCAGTCCTGTGTCTATTCCATTAGACCTCGTTACCTCTCTTTTGGACCATTAGGTTCCTGGGTTGACACCTGTTAGGTTCAGCCACCAGACAGGAGCTCTACTAGTTGGTTGTTTTAGAAAACTCTAAAATAAATATATTTGTGTTTTCTTCTTCTGCTTTGCCTGAGTTCAACTGTCAGCTTCAGCGCTGGGATATTCAGACCACCCACATAGTCTAGAGTATGATTGGGTATGATATGAGGTGGATCTGTTAAATGAAATAGTTTCAAAGGGCATTGAGATGAATGAGAGCAGCACAAAGAGATGACAATTAATTACACTTAATGTTCTTAAAAAAAAAAAAAAGCCTGAAAACCTCTAACAAGAATGGTAAATCTGTGAAGTACAATAGGAATGGGTTAGTAATAAAGGTATGCAAAACTGAGGCTATGTTGACACTACAAATTACTTTGGTATAATTTACATCACTCAGGGGTGTGAATAATCCCCACCCCCAAGCAATGTAAGTTATACCAACCTAAGCACCACTGTGGACAGTGCTGTGTCAGTGATAGAGCTTCTCCTGCCAACATAGCTACCGCCTCGCATGAGGCAGGACTTATTAAGCCAAAGGAAGAGCTCTCTCCCATCAGTTTAGCGCATCTTCACCAGAATCTGCAGTGTAGACATAGCCTGAGGGGTATTACAGTGCCAGAGATGGTATGAACATTTATCTCAATCTCTGTTCACCTGGCTTCAGCTTTGACCAAACCAAATGCTTAATAATTGGTCAAAACTGCGAGTTTCTTAAAAAAACTCTTTAGTTAACACAGGTTTGCATGAAGATTTGTGAACCTTTGGCTGAATGTGGAATGATCTCTGCATATGTAACAAACTGGAAATCCGGTTTGGACTTTTGTAACAAAAGTTTCACAGCACTCTAAGGATGTCTGTACACAGGGATTTCATTAATATTGACATCTTCACTGGGCCCACAAACTCTCTGGATAGTAGTAAAGGTGCCAAAGACGCAAATCTCACCACCTTCTGTTCCGACAGGGAAGGTGCATTTCTTTGAACTTGCTTTTTTCTAACATAAACTCACAGCAGCATGTACATTTAAAAAGATCAAAATCCTAACAAAACAAAACAGCCCTACCAAAGAACACAATAAACTGCACACACAGTTCTACCCCTGAAGAGAAGATGGGAGAGAAAACAAATCACAGATAACAGATGTTAGTCACATTGCGAATGCACTACTGCAAATTGCTCAGATACTACGGTGATGTGTGTATAAGAACCTATCTAGAATAGAACAAAAAAACACAATATATTTAGAGGTGATTTTTGTCTGATTTTTTGGGGGTGTGGGAGAAATTAGGCATGCAGAGGTCCATCTGTTTGCATTTGGAAAGGAAGATGATGTCTGTCTGTATCTGTACAAGTTTTTTCATGAAGTTGATAGATTTCCACTCCATACGGCTAAATGCAGTGCCTTGCATAATGACAGGTTTCAGAGTAGCAGCTGTGTTAGTCTGTATTCACAAAAAGAAAAGGAGTACTAGTGGCACCTTAGAGACTAACCAATTTATCTGAGCATAAGCTTTCGTGAGCTACAGCTCACTTCATCGGATGCATTCAGTGGAAAATACAGTGAGGAGATTTATATACACACAGAACATGAAAAAATGGGTGTTATCATACACATTGTAAGGAGAGTGATCACTTAAGATGAGCTATTACCAGCAGGAGAGCGGGGGAAAGGAAGGGGAGAAAATCAAGGTGGGCCATTGCCAGCAGTTAACAGGCACGTCTGAGGAGCAGTGGGGGGTGGGAAGTAAACACGGGGAAATAGTTTTACTTTCTGTAATGACACATCCACTCCCAGTCTCTATTCAAGCCTAGGTTAATTGTATCCAGTTTGCAAATTAATTCCAATTCAGCAGTCTCTCGTTGGAGTCTGTTTTGAAGTCTTTTTGTTGTAATATTGCGACCTTTAGGTCTGTAATTGAGTGACCAGAGAGATTGCAGTGTTCTCTGACTGGTTTATGAATGTTATAATTCTTGACATCTGATTTGTGTCCATTTATTCTTTTACGTAGAGACTGTCCAGTTTGACGAATGTACATGGCAGAGGGGCATTGCTGGCACATGATGGCATATATCAGATTGGTAGATGTGCAGGTGAACGAGCCTCTGATAGTGTGGCTGATGTGATTAGGCCCTGTGATGGTGTCCCCTGAATAGATATGTGGGCACAGTTGGCAATGGGCTTCATTGCAAGGATAGGTTCCTGGGTTAGTGGTTCTGTTGTGTGGTGTGTGGTTGCTGGTGAGTATTTGCTTCAGGTTGGGGGGCTGTCTGTAGGCAAGGACTGGCCTGTCTCCCAAGATTTGTGAGAGTGATGGGTCATCCTTCAGGATAGGTTGTAGATCCTTGATGATGCGTTGGAGAGGTTTTAGTTGGGGGCTGAAGGTGATGGCTAATGGCGTTCTGTTATTATCTTTGTTGGGCCTGTCCTGTAGTAGGTGACTTCTGGGTACTCTTATGGCTCTGTCAATTTGTTTCTTCACTTCAGCAGATGGGTACTGTAGTTGTAAGAATGCTTGATAGAGATCTTGTAGGTGTTTGTCTCTGTCTGAGGGGTTGGAGCAAATGTGGTTGTATCGCAGAGCTTGGCTGTAGATGATGGTTCGTGTGGTGTGGTCTGGGTGAAAGCTGGAGGCATGTAGGTAGGAATAGCGGTCAGTAGGTTTTCGGTATAGGGTGGTGTTTATGTGGCCATCGCTTATTAGCACCGTAGTGTCCAGGAAGTGGATCACTTGTGTGGACTGGTCCAGGCTGAGGTTGATGGTGGGATGGAAATTGTTGAAATCATGGTGGAATTCCTCAAGGGCTTCTTTTCCATGGCTCCAGATGATGAAGATGTCATCAATATAGCGCAAGTAGAGTAGGGGCATTAGGGGACGAGAGCTGAGGAAGTGCTGTTCTAAGTCAGCCATAAAAATGTTGGCATACTGTGGGCCATGCGGGTACCCATAGCAGTGCTGCTGGTTTGAAGGTATACATTGTCCTCAAATGTGAAATAGTTATGGATGAGGACAAAGTCACAAAGTTCAGCCACCAGGTTTTCCGTGACATTATCGGGGATAGTGTTCCTGACGGCTTGTAGTCCATCTTTGTGTGGAATGTTGGTGCAGAGGGCTTCTATATCCATAGTGGCCAGGATGGTGTTTTCAGGAAGATCACCAATGGATTGTAGTTTCCTCAGGAAGTCAGTGGTGTCTCGAAGATAGCTGGGAGTGCTGGTGGTGTAGGGCCTGAGGAGGGAGTCTACATAGCCAGACAATCCTGCTGTCAGGGTGCCAATGCCTGAGATGATGGGGTGTCCAGGATTTCCAGGTTTATGGATCTTGGGTAGCAGATAGAATGCCCCAGGCCGGGGTTCCAAAGGTGTGTCTGTGCAGATTTGTTCTTGTGCTTTTTCAGGGAGTTTCTTGAGCAAATGCTGTAGTTTCTTTTGGTAACCCTCAGTGGGATCAGAGGGTAATGACTTGTAGAAAGTGGTGTTGGAGAGCTGCCTTAGCAGCCTCTTGTTCATATTCCGATCTATTCATGATGACGCCAGCACCTCGTTTGTCAGCCTTTTTGATTGTGATGTCAGAGTTGTTTCTGAGGCTGTGGATGGCATTGTGCTCTGCACGGCTGAGGTTATGGGGCAAGTGATGCTGCTTTTCCACAGTTTCAGCCCGTGCTCATCGGCGGAAGCACTCTGTGTAGAAGTCCAGTCTGCTGTTTTGACCCTCAGGAGGAGTCCACCTAGAATCCTTCTTTTTGTAGTGTTGGTAGGGAGGTCTCTGTGGGTTAGTATGTTGTTCAGAGGTGTGTTGGAAATATTCCTTGAGTCGGAAACGTCGAAAATAGGATTCTAGGTCATCACAGAACTGTATCATGTTCGTGGGGGTGGAGGGGCAGAAGGAGAGGCCCCGAGATAGGACAGATTCTTCTGCTGGGTTAAGAGTATAGTTGGATAGATTGACAATATTGCTGGGTGGGTTGAGGGAACCACTGCTGTGGCCCCTTGTGGCATGTAGTAGTTTAGATAGTTCAGTGTCCTTTTTGTTTTGTAGAGAAGCAAAGTGTGTGTTGTAAATGGCTTGTCTAGTTTTTGTAAAGTCCAGCCACGAGGAAGTTTGTGTGGAAGGTTGTTTTTTTATGAGAGTATCCAGTTTTGAGAGCTCATTCTTGATCTTTCCCTGTTTGCTGTAGAGGATGTTGATCAGGTGGTTCCGCAGTTTCTTTGAGAGCGTGTGGCACAAGCTGTCAGCATAGTCTGTATGGTATGTAGATTGTAATGGATTTTTTACCTTCAGTCCTTTTGGTACAATATCCATCTGTTTGCATTTGGAAAGGAAGATGATGTCTGCCTGTATCTGTATGAGTTTTTTTCAGTCTTTGTGACCACAATTACCTGGTTTGTGCTCCTATATTCTTTTAAAAACATGTTCTAAATATTGTATCATTTTTTTTCTTTATCAGACCCTTTTAATTTTAATTGTTTTACTCCTGTTAAGTTTAAAGTATGAACCTTGTTGAAGTAGCACCTTACATCGGATGTGAGCATTATTAGTGTGTATACATGTCAGTATGAGCTGTCAGCTTTTGTCAGAATTCAGTGGGGAAGGAAAGGATGTGAGGAAGAGTTTTGAGTATTTCAGTTTCTTCTTTTTCTTTCTTTTTAATTACTGGATTTACTGCAGTGGGAGCTGCATGTATATCTTAAAGCAGATATAGGTCCACAGAGTTAAAAATAAGGGTTAGGAAGAGGCTTTCCGATAGAATTGTGATAATGCAATTCCACAAATCAGAAAGATTATTGAGGATAAACAATACCCAATATACAGTACAATGCTGTACATCAGTATTTTATATTCAGTGTCACCATCAATCCAGTGAGTAAAGTTCCAGTGGTTTTTGTATATCACAAGAATCTCCAATAATAAAGAATAATCCTTTGTAAGTGCTGAAAAAATATGCAGGTACCCAATCAAAAACAGTCCCCACAAATCTTGGAAATAAAATATTAGTGTTTGTAACCAAACCAACGGTACACAATCTACATCCCTTACTGCCCTTCTTGATTATTTATATTACTTGCTCTTCTGTTTTTATTGCACATATTTCAGTTCTTCCTTTTCTGTGCACACTCAGTTTAAAGAAAACGGAGATCTCTCCAGAGACTACAGAAATCTAGCCTTGCATTAGGTAGCCTGATGATTTACTCCATCTGAGTTGAAAAAATGACCTCTGTAATTATTGTATAAATCATAGGAAAAGTGGAGTGAGCTAACTGGGAAAAAATTTCAGGAACGAAGCAACTTACCTTATTTGGTAAATGTGGTTTGCTGGTCCCCAGCTGGTAACATTGGTGAGATCATTGTGTGATGTGTTGTGTGCGCTAAGGCCAAACTCTCATGTTTTCTTTTTATCTATCCAGTACAGTATTTAGCAATATTTGTTCAAATGTTCATTGACTTTTACTACAGACTAAATTAGATCAAAGAGAAAAGAAGCAAACTTAGATTTTTTTAAGAGTTTAAAAAACAGTGTCATTTCCCTTTTTAAAATGTCATGTTTCAGAAAATTGTTATTTCTTCTGTCTCAAGGGAATTTCTGTTGTTGTTTTTACTTTAATTCATTCTTAGCTATAAGTATTCCTTTTAACTTGGAAAACAAATTCATGTTCACTGCTGGGATTAATTTACCCCAGCTATATTTCAGAGCAGCTCACTTAGTCTAGCCACAGAAGTTACAGTGTAGTTTGTAACTGTCACATTTGTATTGCCCAACAATGTAACACTCATAAAACAAAATGAAAATATAGCTTTTACAGTTACATTATGCAGAAGTTATTAGAGTTTCTTGGCGAGTCACCCTACAGCAGCTGGAAATCCACTATGATTCCGTAAAGGAAACTAACTTAGTTTAGTTTTAGGATATTCGGTGCAAATGCTAATTGTTTTTTAATTGCAGTAAACAGAAAGACTCCTTAATGTTAGAGAAATGGGCAGAGTGAATGTGTCATGGTAAGCTGGTATCTGAGCAGAGTCAACATTGGGCCTTGTACGTCCACATGGTCACCAGTTTTGAAACCCTTTAAGTATCAGTGAATCTGAGCTGTCGTGTAATAAAACAAAAGTACATGTCAAGTTATTTTAATTGTAAGGCTGTAAACAATCGCCAGTTGTTTTAAGCTGGCCATGGCCTGTCCCCAAAGCCAGGTCACTGTGGGACTTTTTAAGCTTTTTCTCTTTCCCCAATTCGTGCTCAATATGAGGTTGAGGGGACAGAAGTTGGACTTCTGTGAGCTCCCCTTTATGGCCAAGTGGCTGCTGCCTCTTGACCCTGTTCCTATGCTGGCCTGATATTGTGGGCAGTGGAAGCAATAGAGCAGTGCAATGGAGGAGACAGCTCACCTGGCAGCTGGCACAAAGGAAGAATAAGCCCTTCAACACCAGCATCTTCTCTCTGCTAGGAGAAGAGACTACACAGAGGGAGAGAAGAGGGCTCCATCCACTCTCCCCACCATTCAATAACAGCAGCTCCCCTGGTTATTTGTGGAGAGGCGGGAGCATGAAGGTGGGGAACTCTTTCAGAAGGAGGAGCAAGGAGGTGAATACTGGAGAGGGAGGTGTGAATCTCAGGGGCTAGGAGGAGGGAAGGTACATGGGGTTCCCAGGTAAGTGGAGAGAAGAAAGAAGGAATCTAGGGATGGTAATGGTGATGAGAAAAGAAGAAGACAAGAGAAAGCTGGGTGTGGGCTAAGGAGAACGAATGGGATACAGGGCAAAAGGGAAAGAGACCATGTGGGTAAGAGCATGGGGGAATGGTCAGAACAGAAGAGGGGGGAATGAGACAGAAAGAATAAGCAGGAATGAGACACTCCTTCTCTTAGTATAAACATTTTATTTTCAGAAATAGCTTAACCAACCTTTTGATTCTTGTTTCTGTTTTTAATTAAACAAAGTTGTTTCTTCATCTAAAAGTGCCCCAGTGCCAAGGTCCAGCCTGGAATCCAGAGCAAAATTTTATTGCTGGCTTGCAACTGACCCATAACCATAGCACCATGATGGTGACACAGGAATATGTCATCTTTGTCTTTGCTCAGAGTTAGAGAGGTTAAGATGATTTCTGAAGTTAGAAAGAATTGGCTTGGCTTTATATTTTTGTTCAATTTCTCGTAAATTGATTTAGTCTGTGTTTTATGTAAAGTGTCTACATTGCCAGCTATGAGTTGGTGCATATTAATAAAATATCCCCTTAATATTATCATCATCATCTGGGACAGCTTGCTAAATTCACCTTGAAAATATTATTTTTCATCTATTGTATTTAATTATTTGAGTGACTCCTAATAGACCTATGGTAAATGCAGCTTCCCTATAAGCTGGGTATTGCACCACTTTTATAATGCTAGAAAGCACGTAATTGTGGTCTGCTGCTGAACAAAGGCTGCACAGACACCAGAGGGTTACATGGGAGAACAGAACCACTTCGTTGTAAACATTTTGGCTTTAAAAAGGCACCTTTTGATCTGAGCCTTAGTACAGCAAGTAGAATGTAAAGCTCCAGCAGCTTTGACAGACTGAGGGAAGGGGGGGAAAAAGTTCAGCTGTGCCATCTTTTAAGTTGTTGCTTTTCCATAAAAATAAATAAATGACTAGGTGACACAGGTGAAGAACTTAGCATGTTAAGGGCAGCCATTCCTGATTCCAGCTCCATTTCCAGCACTACCACCCCACTGCACTTCTGTTCAGCAGTGTGTGGACACCTGCTCACAGCTGAGTCTGAGTAATTTTCAGGTTAATTTGGCTGGATGAGTCAGACACTGAATTCATAAGGTTGAGGATGGGAGGTAGTTCTTTTCACCATTATTTACAAGACCAACAAAAAAAGAGTTTATGGGGGAATGGGATTATATTAGTTTTCTAATCAGATATTACTATTCAGGGGTCCAAAATATTAGAATCTCTAATCTGAATAATGTGTTAATCCCTCATTTCTAGTGCATTTCCTTGTCATCTTGTTTGTTGGGTTGTTGGTTTTTTGTTTTTTTTTTTCCATGTTAGGGATCTGTGAATTTGTTCAGGCAAAACAAGAAACTTACCCTAAAGGATCTCTGCTTATTACAGACTTCTCATGGGACCCAATCATTTTACCAAAACAACTCTAGCAATGTTCCCTCTAATTTTTCACAGGCTGTGTGCGCAAACAATTTCTTCTGTGCAAATTTTTGTGCTTCTTTGCAAATATTTGTGCACTCAGTGTTTCGCTGTGTGCGGGGGGGTTGGGATCTGTGTGCGCGCGCACAGCTTAGAGGGAACAGTGAACTCTAGTAACAAGGGAATTTATGCACAGAAATAACACCGAAAGAGCAAAATAGCTGTCCTGCAAACCAGCAGAAGGCTGGAAATATGTACTTAAGTACCATGAATAGTTGAGGCATGTGGCATATCTTTTCTGGTACCTAAAGCAATCATCATTTTGAATTCAAAATTTGCCAACAATTACTACATGTCACTAGATACATTTCTGAGGTAAGTTTTATCCTGTCCAAAAGCATAGTAAAATACTGAGGTACAGTAATTAATATATCTCTGTAGTAATTGCATGTAAGTCCTGGCTCTTTAATGGGGAACATGGAATCCACAAGTAGAATCGCCTTAGCAATTTTCTTAATAAAGCATATTATAAATAGGTAATGTGTAATATAATTGTGCCAGTTACAGGGGGTCAAAATGTCTAAGTATCACATTTTTAAATGAAAAAGGACCTTTTTTCACAAAAAGAAAAATTATTTTTTTCTGATACTGACTGCAACTAGAGGAAAACTGCTTCCTCTAGAAAGACCTCTAGAAGAAAAGTCATTTTTGAATGCTGGGCTTCAGGGTTTTAGTCCTGTCCCTTTTTATAATAATATTAATAACGACAAAAATTATTGAAACATTTAAGCTATTTGTGAAAAAAATTGGAGAAAAAATATTTTTTGTGAAATTTATTATGATGAAGAACTTTGAAATGAAGTTTTTCTCACTTTTTTTTCAATTTTTTTCAGAAAAATATCTACATATTGATGGGAAATGTCACTTTTTAACTTGCCCTTCCCTTTATTTGCACTGGAAAAAAGGGAATAGGAGTAAGAAGGGTGTGTGTGTTCCCCCCTATTTTTCTCCTTTTTATCCCCCCTTTTTTCCAATGAAGGAAATCTTGTGAAATAAGAGAGCCTTTTGACAGAAAAATCACAAATTTTGACCAAAATGATGTTTTTTCTTGACAATTTTCATTTCAGTCATAAATGCACTTTTCACTGAAGAAAAAAAAAAATCAACCAAAAATTTCAACTAGCTCCAACAACAAAGTGTGTTTACATAACACTTTCCCCTAAGACCTATTGGTATGTTACCAAATATATAACTAAAGCATAATTAAATTTTAAAAATTGACAAAGTGTATCAATGTATTACAAATCAAGTAAATAAATTTCCCCATAAATTTCCTCCCAACATTCTATACATAAAAAAGTATCCCCTTTCTTCCTCATAAAACTAAAAGGAAGCCTAAAGGAATGCCTTGTGTTTCAGTGGTTGGAATGCCACTCATAGACATATATGAAAGAGAGTATGTGAATTGTGGTCCAACTTCCTCCATATGCAATTATGCATGCAAATTTAAATTTTTCACAGCCCTGAGCGACATAGCTGCATCCCCAATCTAATTTTTAAGTGTAGACCAGGCCTAATTGTCCTGGCCACCCCAGGAGAAAAGACAAGACACCAGGGCTATCATAGAATCATCATAGAATAACAGAGTTGGAAGGGACCTTTGGAGGCCATCTAGTCCAACCCCCTGCCCAGAGCAGGACCAATCCCCAACTAAATCATCCCAGCCAGGGCTTTGTCAAGCCTGACCTTAAAAACTTTTAAGGAAGGGGATTCCACCACCTCCCTAGGTAACGCATTCCAGTGTTTCACCACCCTCCTAGTGAAAAAGCTTTTCCTAATATCCAACCTAAACCTCCCCCACTGCAACCACTGTGTGTAGCACAGTGTAGACCAGGCACCCCACTGCACACCAGGTTACGCATGAGCTGTCTTCAGGGCTGGCTCAACTCCAACTTCAAACCCAACAGACACACCTTAGGGATGCTGCTAACTCCTCCTCCTCCCAATGTTCTAACTTCCCTACACTGGTGGACAAGACCAGAAAACCTCTGCATGGGCGTTCCCTTCCAGCAATGATCCCCAACGCTCATGCTAACCATGGACGCTTCCCTAATGGGATGGGGAGCGCGTCTAGGGGGACACAGGGCACAAGGCCAGTGGTCCGCATCAGACACGCGCCTACACATAAACCTCTTAGAGCTCAGAGCAGTGTGACGAGCATGCCTTCACTTTCTTCCCCTCATAAAGAACAAATCTATCCAGGTCTTAACAGACAACATAGCATGTATGTTTTACATCAATAGACAGGGGAGAGCCCAATCACATTCCCTATGCATCAAAGCCATCCGACTATGGAATTGATGCATACAACATCAAATACAAATCACTGTCTCATACCTACCCGGCTGCCACAGTGCTACTGCCGACAACTCAGCAGGCACTTTTTGACAGAACACGAATGGGAACTGCACTCCGCAATACTTCAACAGCTCTTCTCCCTCTGGGGCACCCCGTCAATAGACCTCTTTGCCACATCCCAGAATCGAAAATGTCGCCTGTTTTGCTCCAGAGCGGGACTCGGGACTGCATCCCTAGGAGACGCATTCCTCATCCCATGGAACAGTTCTCTCCTGTACATCTTCCCAACAATCCCTCTGCTACACAGCGTTCTTTGGAAAATCATAGGACGGGTGGATAATCTTTGGATAATGCGCGGGTCATACTTATTGCCCCGGCTTGGCCCAGACAGTCGTGGTATCCTTACCTACTCCGCATGTCCTCCCATCATCAACGGACTCTCCCACCATAAAACGATTTCTCACGGGCCTACAAAATCTCTACCCATAAATTTACCCAGCAGCAGCTACATGGAATCTTAACCTCGTTCTTCACGGTCTCATGAAACCTCCATTCGAGCCCTTGGCTACCTTGTCTCTTCTTCATATGTCTATGAAGGTAGCTTTCTTAGCTGCAATAACATCAGCAAGGACAGTAGGTAAAATAAGCGCCCTGATGGCCTAGCCTCCCTACACAACCTTCTCCAAAGACAAAGTCACTCTGAGACCACATCCTAAATTTCTCTCTAAGGTGGTATCCACCTTCCACCTTAACTAATCAATATACTTACCTACTTTCTATCCTAAACCTCACGAGACTCCTCAAGAGGCAACCCTGCATACTCTCGACTTCAGGCGAACAACTGCCTTTCATTTAGACAGGACTAACCCATTCCGTAAGTCCCCACGACTCTTTGTCTCCATTACTGAAAGATCGAAATGTACGGCTATCTCTAAGCAACGTCTGTCCAAACAGATCTCTGACTGCATCAGGTCCTCTTACCGTATTCAAAATATTCAACCGCCTGAAGGCATTAGAACTCATTCCATTCGAGCTATGTTGACATCCGTTGCCTTCCTACATAACGTACCTATTTTTGACATATGTAAAGTGGCTACATGGTTATCTGAACACACGTTTGCCAAGCACTATGCCATCACGCAAGATACAACGGCAGACACCACAGTAGGCCATACAGTACTCTCTACAGTACTCACTGCTGCATCTCCAAAGTCCCTCTGACCATAGTGGGAACTACTACACATTCACCTAGAGTGGAGCACCCACAGGGACAGCACTCAAAGAAGAAGGGGAAGTTACTTATCTTGCAGTAACTGAAGTTTTTCGAGATGTGTCCCCCTGTGGGTGCTCCACTCCCCGCCCTCCTCCCCTCTACTTTGGCGTACTAGTATGATTTCTCCACGAAAGAGAAGGAACTGAGGGGGCTGCGGCACGCACGCACTGAGGAAGATTCCAATGAGACGGGAGATACCAGCTGAGTGCCTGTGTCCCGACCAGGCACTGCTACCAAAGATCTCCGATCAACGGCGCTGGGACACACTGTCACCTAGAGTGGAGCACCCACGGGGACACACATCTCGAAGAACTTCAGTTACTGCAAGGTGAGTAACTTCCCCATCTCCCTACCTCAAGCCTATGACCATAAGGAGGCTAAAAGCCCACCAGGAGAGGAGCAATCCTCAAAGGGGCCAATGGTTCTCTTTCCTCTGCTGGCCCAAACAAAGTCTTCCTACCTCTGAGGCTACCAGGGGGATCATTTGAGCTGGTGGGGCTGTTCGTTTAGATCATTATTTTAAATACTTGTCTAGAAATCTTGGTGACCAGGGCTGCATTCCTGTTTGTGGTAATACATGTGTGGCAGTCTCTGGTCAAATATATTTGACTATGAAAATTTCAGTGGAGTGTAAATTTGCATTTCATATTCCGGCGTTTCCTTTTTCTTACTCATTTGGAGATGTAATCTTTGGTTGTGGCATTTGGTATTTGTTTCTCCAGGATTTTGGTGTTTTTAGATGCTTGCTTTGATTGCCAGTTTAAACTGAATTATTATTTGCATGGAATTCCTTCATCATCAGGTGAATTGTTGTTTGCTGTGAAAGTAAAGCTTGACTGAAATGATCCAGAAGGCAATGACTTTAGCAGGTCAGGCTTTGGAGGGCCAGGGAGCTTGGGGCAAGCCAACCCTGTATGGAGACAAGGTCTTTTTGAGAACATGTGTTTGAGCCTGGGAGGGGATTTTCAAATCCAGCTGATAAGTGATCAGATGATTCCTATGAAGGACTGAAACTGAAGAGACGAGCTGCAGGAAGCCGTAAGGATCCTGTGACTAGCCCTGGAGCAGGGAGAGAGGAGAAAGCCTTCTGGGCCTCTTCAGAAGACCAGGAGAAAAGACTGGGTTTATATGAGAAACTTACATTGAGCTGTTTCATTGTGTTTGAAGAATAAACTGTCCACTGGAAGTAGAACCTGAACAGATGAACAGACTTTGGGAGCTGAGTTGGGGAAGACAGTCCAGCAGCCTATACAAATATGTTTATAGGAAAGCGAAAAAATCTTTACTGGTTTTACCCCTAATTTCCCCGGTTGTATCCATAATATAATGGCCAAAGTGTCCTGAAAGTTCAAGCAATGAGATTTCCATTGAAAATCTGAATATTATTTGTGAGAAAGATACTGCATTCCTACCCAATCATATCTTTATGGGAAGGCCTCGTTTTTTGCCATCCATAAAAGACACTGACTTGTAAGAATAAATAAGTCTATCTGCGGATGCTGGATGCTTCATAATAACCAATATTATTCACCCTCATCTTTTGGATAATGTCTTTATTGAGAGAGAAATAAATAAACCAAACAGATTATTTGTTCTCTCTCTGGTAAAATTCCTTCCTTCTGTGTGTGACAGTTGAATATTATTTTTCACTCACATAACTTAGTCCATGTCTAAAGTTTGACTGCAAAGTTTAACCTATGTATTTTTAAAAGGCTACTGTTATCCCCCTTTCTAGACTTTAAATTTCCACTGTTCAGGTGAGGGCTGTTATGATCCTGTGCAGCTGGGTCGAAAGTATTTTAAAAGCTGGATTGTCTCTGACATCTTAAATATTCCTGTTATGATAAGCAAGAGATAAGGAGAATCCCTATAAAGTGTGTATAGCTTATATATGCTTTTTATAGGTAGCTGATATGATATGTGGTATGCTGTGACTTCAACAACTCTCTTCTCTATGCTCAGTGGCTTCAAACCGACATCCTGTACTTGTGGAAAGAAAGCAAAACTAGCACATTGATGTTCTGTGTGGAGGGGACTTTCCCACTTACTCTGAAGCAGTTCACACCTCTCCTGTGGTTTTGCTTTAACAAACAAACAATAAGGCAATCTAAAATCCAATCCTGTACTTCTTTTCTAGCTCGGAGTTGCTCAATCTCTCCCACGCCTCTTGTTCTCTTCTACATTTTTATTCTCTCCATCTGCCTGGCCCTTTTTCTAGGCTTGATATTGTTGGCAGGTGTTGCAGGGCAGAGCTGACTTCACCACCTCTATTCAGGACAGACAATGAACTCCTTTTGGCCCTAGTTCACACGATCTAACCTGGGATAAAAAATTAAACACATCGTGTCATAAATATAAAGGGAAGGGTAAACACCTTTAAAATCCCTCCTGGCCAGAGGAAAAACCCTTTCACCTGTAAAGGGTTAAGAAGCTAGGATAACCTCGCTGGCACCTGACCAAAATGACCAATGAGCAGACCAAATACTTTCAAAGCTGGAGGGGGGAGAAACACAGGCTCTCTCTGTCTGTGTGATGCTTTTGCCAGGAACAGAAAAGGAATGGAGTCTTAGAACTTAGTAAGTAATCTAGCTACATATGTGTTAGATTCTGTTTTGTTTAAATGGCTGATAAAATAAGCTGTGCTGAATGGAATGTATATTCCTGTTTTTGTGTCTTTTTGTAACTTAAGGTTTTGCCTAGATCTCTATATTTCTAGTGATTCTCTATGTTTTGAATCCGATTACCCTATAAGGTATTTACCATCCTGATTTTACAGAGGTGATTCTTTTACTTTTTCTTCAATTAAAATTTTCTTTTAAGAACCTGATTGCTTTTTCATTGTTCTTAAGATCAAAGGGTTTGGGTCTGTGTTCACCTATGGAAATTGGTGAGGATTTTTATCAAGCCTTCCCCAGGAAAGGGGGTGTAGAGTTTGAGAGGATTTTGGGGGGAAAAACTTTTCCAAGTGGGCTCTGTCCCTGTTATATATTTGTTTATTGCTGCCACCACCAAGCGTCTAAGTCCAAGGGCAAAAGGTAAAATAGTTTGTACCTTGGGGAAGTTTTAACCTAAGCTGTTAAAAATAAGCTTAGGGGGTTTTTCATGCAGGTCCCCACATCTGTACCCTAACGTTCAGAGTGGGGAAGGAACCTTGACACATAGGCTTGCTTTTTCAGCAACAAGTTTACCAGTGTCTTCCAAACTTGGAAATTTATCTGTTTTGTGTGTGTGCAAAACATACATATATGCTTGCATAATACAAACTATGTATGCATATGACAACCTATGCACACAGATTAGCATTTGCTCATGTAATTATTTTGTTCTGCAGTAATAACTGAAGTGAATGTTCATGGTAAGTCACTATGTAATAGCAGTAAACAAATTGCACCAGCTGTTTTGTAGTAGACCAATTCTGCTTCTTTGTGTCTGCAAGAAGGTGCTTAAATATATGTCATAAAGAGGCATCGGGGAAACAAAAATAATCTACTAATTGTGGCTAGATAGCTGATTCACCCTCTTTTCCTCTTTCTGCCTTCTCTTATTCTCACTAACTCCCCCATTCCGGTCATTCTTCATGCTACATCTACCGCCAATTGAAAAAATTAAAAAACTAAAAAATAGGTAATTAACAAAGCTGCACCAGTCCCCAGCCTCAACGTTGATACATTTGTGTTAAAGAGTAAATTCTTTAGGGACAGGATTGTCTATGGCCCAGGACCTGCAAATAACTACTTGTGGGAACAGTCTTGCTAGGGTATAATCACTAAAATAATGAATTACACCAAATAAGTATCAGTTCCAATTTTATTAATGATGTTTCAGGGAAATCACACATTTGAGAAGTGCTGCATGTGTGAGGGGTGGTCAGTTAACATTTGAATTGGACAAACTTTGCAAAATATTTCCACGTTCAGAAACATTCAGCATTATTCATCCAACTCTATAAGCAGACAAAATAGCAAAATAATCATAATAATAATTTGTATATATTTCATTCAGCAAATATAAGGAATGAATAATCTGAAGAATGTATTCCAGCTAGTTCCGCCTTGATCATTGCTGAACTGAATACGCAAAATAACGTGAAGTGGAGGCACTGTCATTTTAACTTACAACGTTTGGTTACAGTCGCCTACATAGTTAATTAAAGGAGATATCATTGGAGAAGGGAGAATGTCCAATCATCATAGAAACCGAAGATAAGGTTCCCATTCACACACAATCCTCTGCCTTCCTTTCTCTGGTTCCTCTATTGCATATCCTTTACTCTGTTCTGTTTTGGTATGAGGGAGGTAGGAGCAGTGTGGAAATTAGTGGAATCGTGATCTCTCAAGATGAATTGAAGAGGAGATTTCTGAATATTCAATCTGCTGTTAGTAACACTCACAGAGCATAGGGGAGTTAGTGGTGGCAGATAGGAAGGACAAAGAATGCAGCTAAGCAGATGGAGGGAGAGATGAAGGGGAAACTGATAGAGGTGTGTTACATTCTGATTCACCCCAGAACAGCAGTCCCCACAAGAAAATAGCAAGACGTACAGGTAGCTTATCAATCAAAACGTGTACTAACCAGGAAGTAGTTAGGACAGCAACAGTCTGAACAAAACATAACAGTCCAAACAGCAGATACGTAGCAGCAGGAACTGAGTAGCTGCAAACACCCTGTGCTATTCAGGTATTCACAGCAGTTTTCCCCTGTAACCCAAAAGGAACAGGAACACAGAGTTCAAGGAGCAGGATCCAGGAAACAGAACAGGAAAAGGAGCAGGAAGGCAATACACAACAGTCATCACAATTTCCTTCTCTTCTCCCCAAAAGTTCAGCAGTACCTAGCCTTTAGGCAAACTGTGGCCCACAGGCTGGATCCGGCCTGCCAGCCATTTTAATCGAGCCCTTGAGCTCCCGCTGGGGAGTGGGGTCTGGGGCTTGCCCCGCTCCAGCACTCCAGCTGGGGAACAGGGTCAGGGGCCACTCCACGCAGCTCCCAGAGCAGTGGCACGTCCCCCCTCCAGCTCCTATGCATAGGGGTAGCCGGGGGCTCCACTCTGCATGCTGCCCCCACCCCGGCACCACCCCCACAGCTTCCATTGGCTGGGAACCACGGCCAATTGGAGCCACACCTGCAGACGGGGCAGCGCGCAGAGAACCTCCTGGCTGTGCCGCCGCATAGGAGCTGAAGGGGGGATATGCTGTTGCTTCCAGGAGCCACTTGAGGTAAGCACCACCCAGAGCCTGCACCCCTGAGCCCGCCCCGTGTCTCAACCCCCTGCCCCAGTCCTGATCCCCCTATCGCCCTCCGAACCTCTCGGTCTCAGCCCGGAGCACCCTCCTGCACCCCAAACCCCTCATCCCCAATCCCATCCCAGAGCCTGCACCCCCAGCCGGAGTCCTCATCGCCCCCCAACCTCCTTCCCCAGCCCTGATTCCCCCCCGCGCCCCGCCCTCCAAATCCCTTGGTCCCAGCCTGGAGCACCCTCCTACATCCCAAACCCCTCATCCTCAGTGCAATCCCAGAGCCCACACCGCCAGCCAGAGCCCTCACCCTCTCCTGCACCCCAACCCCAATTTTGTGAGCATTCATGGCCTGCCATACAATTTCTATTCCCTGATGTGGTCCTCAGGCCAAAAAGTTTGCCCACCCCGACCTAGCCAGAAGCACTAGATGATCCCAGGGCCATAGGTTATATCTCTGATTCAGCTCAGGAGGTGGATTCTGGTGCTGTGATGCAACTTCCCCAGTTGGCCATATGACATCATCATATGCAGACACAGTGTCCTCTTTATTATTTTTTTCCCTTTTAGTAGGCAGTAAATCCCACTGGTTAACAAAGCATTCTCTGTGGTGAACACACATGCCATGCTCCATACCCTGCCGCCCAAAAGATCATGCCACAAGTATCAAAAATGCTTCCACACCCTTTCCTAACATACCCTGCTTATCCAGGATAGAATGCATGGAATCTTGGATGGATATATTGTTGAAACCCCCATATTTCCTAGCCACATTAGTTGGCTTCCAGGTCAGCAAAAGGATGGGATGAACCTTTTTCATCTGCAAAGCCAACTTTGCCCTTATAGGTCAGCTGAAGAAGTAGTCGAAAGGGGTTTCTCCAATATTTTCATGAGGTGTACCCCAAATGTCATGTAAAGCAATAGGGAAGGGTGTATCTTGACGTTCCTCCAGTATGCAAGGTACACTCTCCTTCCCATGCAATCTCTCCACTATCTCATTTCTTTGGTGATGGCACACAGCAGATTTGTGATGTACTGTACCAATACTCATCAGAAAGCCTTCAAACTCTCTTGATACAAAAAGAGCTACATTATGTGAAACAAGGCTCTCTCGTAGGCCATAAACAGTGAATAAAGCAGTGACAATAAATTAGTTCTTTTGAGGTGTTTTGTGAAATTATGAATGCAAAAGGGTAACATGAGTAATAGTCTATAACAGTCAACAGTGCGTAGCCATGTAGTTCAATCAAGGGGCTAGTAATTTCCACTGCAATTCTCTGCCATGGTCTGTCTACAACTACCAGTTTCAAAGGGCCTGGTGGGACAGTAGTTCTATGCATTGTGCAGGCTGATGCGCAATGTGTGAGTGCAGCTCTGGCCGCGAAGCATAACTGTGTAGAAGTTCTTTCATTGCCGTAACTCCCAAATGTCATTCATTAGCCTCATTCAGGACTGCATGTCTCATGCTGCTGGGATGATCACCCGGGGTCCTCTGCATAAGATATGTTGAGTAGCACAAGTCTTTACTGTGAGCTCAGAACGAATTTTGTAGAATGGAGACAAAGTTGTCTTAAGGATTGGGTCCATCCAACCCACTTATACAGCACGTATCACCTTGCACCATTCAGCATCTTGGAGGGTAGCATCAGAGGTCCACCCTAAGTCAACTGACATATCTTCCAGTAAAAAGCAGACAGTGTACTCTGCTTTTCTGCATAGTGGGGCGCCAACCCAGCAGAATTTCTTGAAAAAACATCAGTGAGTAAATTATGTCTTTCCTCTGCTATATACCAAATTAAAATCATATTGCGACAACTGAATAATCTACCACTGCAGCCTCATATTAAGCAGATCAATGATCTTATGATAAAGGCTCAGAATAGGTAAACGATCAGTTTCTAAGGTGAAAGGTCTTCCCATTAAGTAGCCCTTGAAGCATACAATAGCAAAACCATTGCCAAGAACTCTACCTTAATTTGGGAATACTTTGCTTCGGTTGGCATGAGAGTATGGGATGCCACTATAACCAGCCATCCCTCGTGGGCAGAATTGCGCTCAGATCCCGATTGCATGAATCAGTCTGAATCACCACGGTCTTCCATGGATCAAAATAAGCATGGGATTAAATCCAACAGAGGGCTTGACATATGGTTCAAAAGCTTGCTTTGCTTCTTTAGTCCAAACCAATTGTCCCTGGTTAAATCCCACAGGGGCTTAGCAAGGATACTAAAATGGGGCAGAGCACGGCCACCTATGTACTGAGCTTGGCCAAGGAACAAACATAAAACTGCTACGATCAGCAGGTAACAATAGTGAAGCAACAGCTTGTAGTCGAGTTTGAGAAGCAGGAACCAGGAAACAAAACAGGAGCAGGAGGGCAACGCAAGTAGTCATCACAAGGAGGAGAAGGTAAGAGAAACCTAGGAAGTAGGAGATACAACCCAGAAGTGTGGAAAGGATAGGGATAGTGGGAGGGACATGTAGTGTGTAATTTAGCTGTGCTGCTTTCCTAGAAAAGAATGGTTCCCTGGTCCAGCTAACAGAGGGGAAATGAAGAGATCTGGCCTAGAGTGGAAGGTAGCTGCATTGCACACTTTGACCACCACCCTATTACATTTTTAGTTCACAGCTTCTTTAAAGGTTTCAGAGTAACAGCCGTGTTAGTCTGTATTCGCAAAAAGAAAAGGAGTACTTGTGGCACCTTAGAGACTAACCAATTTATTTGAGCATGAGCTTTCGTGAGCTACAGCTCACTTCATCGGATGCATACCGTGGAAACTGCAGCAGACTTTATATATACACAGAGAATATGAAACAATACCTCCTCCCACCCCACTGTCCTGCTGGTAATAGCTTATCTAAAGTGATCATCAGGTTAGGCCATTTCCAGCAAAGAGTTGTCACTTTGGATGGGCTATCACCAGCAGGAGAGTGAATTTGTGTGGGGGGGTGGAGGGTGAGAAAACTTGGATTTGTGCTGGAAATGGCCTAACCTGATGATCACTTTAGATAAGCTATTACCAGCAGGACAGTGGGGTGGGAGGAGGTATTGTTTCATATTCTCTGTGTATATATAAAGTCTGCTGCAGTTTCCACGGTATGCATCCGATGAAGTGAGCTGTAGCTCACGAAAGCTCATGCTCAAATAAATTGGTTAGTCTCTAAGGTGCCACAAGTACTCCTTTTCTTTTAGCTTCTTTAAAATTCACCCCAGCCTCTCCCCACTCAATGATTACTCTAGACTGAAATGCCCATGGAGATACTGTTACAATTGCCTGGTGACATACCGCAGTCCCAAACCGCCAAAGCCTGAGAGGTGCTTATTGTGAATTAGGAGTTCAGAGTTTGACAGTGTCATGTTTCTGTAACAATATCTTGCTGAAACATGCATCTGATGAAGCGGACTGTAAACTTTGAAAGGTTATGCTCCAATAAATTTGTTAGTCTCAAAGGTGCCACAAGTATTCTCTTCTTTTTGCAGATACAGACTAACACAGCTGCTACTCTGAAACCAATATCTTGCTTATCGATCATGTCATGTATGCTGTTTTTTTCAGTTTAGGACGAGTGAAACCCTGATTCTTACAATAGTATTTCCCCTCGGTTCCATCCTGTTCCTTAGAGACATGACAGCGTTTGAAGTAATAGAGTAATAAGTAACTCTGTTCTGCCCAGGCATTACTTTAAGGGTGTTAAGTCACTGAGCTGGTGTTCCCCACCTACACTGTAATTCTTTTCTTCACATTTAAAAAGAAAATCATGCTATCTGAGTGCTTAGCTATATTACCATACACTTCCCTTCTCACTGTGTGTTTCTGTTCAGAATTTTATTCTCTTTATGAAAGAGACTCTGTAGGGATTTGGAAATCTGAGAACATAGACTCTGTCATCTTAACAGTTTTGCTTTGGGCAATATGAATATAAAATGGCTCCGCTCCAATGGGTAGTGGATGATAGTAGCTCTAAATCAGAACATGTGTAGAGTAGCAAAAGACAAGTTTCTTGACTTGAAACTTTAATGTGTCTTGTCATTAGGAATGGGAGCACCAAAGGCTCCAGCATTCTACCAAACTGCCCATCTGCAGTATCCGTGGATACTCTAAGATACTGAAGCCCCAAACAGAGTTTATTACTGAAAGTAGTTCCTAGTGGCACTCAATCTTTCCAGACTACTGTAACCCTTTCAGGAGTTTGATTTGTCTTATGTACCCTGAAGCTTCACCTCATTTAAAAGCTACTTGCTTACAAAATCAGACATAAAAATACAAAAGTGTCACAGTATGCTATTACTGAAACATTTCCTTACTTTCTAATTTTTACCATATAATTATAAAATAAAAACTGGATATAAATATTGTACTTACATTTCAATGTATAGTCTATAGAGCAGTATAAACAAGTCATTGTCTGTATGAAATTTTAGTTTGTACTGACTTTGCTAGTGCTTTTTATGTAGCCTGTTGTAAAACTAGGCAAATATTTAGATGACTTGGTGTACCCCCGGAAGACCTCTGCGTACCCCTAAGGGTACATGTACCCCTGTTTGGGAGCCACTGCCTTAGAGACAGGGTTCTTCCAGGGTTGAACTTATAGGTGTGCACATCTTTATAATTTATCTGGTCAGAGAATTTTTTTTTGTGTGTGTGTATAACAAACCCCTAAAGCAAAGCTAACAGTTATGCAATGTAAAATGAAGGCCCAAAATAATTTTCAGGATTATAAAATGATCCCGCAGATACTTGCTTACAAGGTGAAGAAACAACACTGCAATGAAACATGGTAGATCTTGCAGTATTCTTAACAGAAGCCAACCCAATCTTAGCACTTTAATCACACTGTAGTGTCACTTATAGAAGAAGTATTGTTTTCCTTGGAGGTGCATTCACTAAATACCATTGACACCTTCCAAACCAGCCAATTACTCAGCTTTCCTTTAAACCACCAGAAAGGGAACCTACTTGAAACTTGAGATTTAGTGCCAGAACGTTTGTTCATTTGTAAAGCACCAATTCTGTACTATGCATTTCAGAGACAAATAATAAGGGAAGGTCCCTGACTGAGGAGCTTTCAAAGAAAACACAGGAAGAGGAGGAATGATTGATTAAAGAACTTAAACAAATGTCCTGTTAGTTCCATGATTTTGGTAATGATTTTATGTATGGACATATGTTTTGAGTAAGTTAAGAGGTGAGTAGTGTTGAATGGGCAGTGTTTGGACTGAGGGGGGAAAACATCTCAATTCTTTGTCAGAAAAGCCTTTATTATTTTTCAAGTCTTAATTTGGAATGCTTTGATAGACTTCTGAGAAAAAAATATTTAAAGTGAATTCAGTGTTTGGACTAAAAGCCCCGGAGACTGAAGTCTTTAGTTTCCCATCAAAAAGGTTCAGTATGAGCAGTGACCATACGAACTTCTCCATACTGATGCAACAATGTACCTCCAGTCTGGCCTGTAAGGATCACCTCCTGGGGGTAGTTAGTTGTCGTGCCCATTTAGTCCTTTTGTCTGTGTTGAGACTACTTGGGGATATGCATAGTTCTTGATGATGAAGAACTAAACTGAAAACTCTTTACATTGGTCTCTGAAGAGGCATGACTTTCAGATTCTCTCTTAAGGGTGAAAGGTTCTGTGTTGCTTTATCAGTCTCATGAGTTTATGCAGGACCCTAAAAACAGATGCTTTAAAAAAGAAAGAAAGAAACCCTGACACTACTGACATTAACACATGACATGATATCCTTTTTTTCCATCTGTAAACAATATTGTTTCCAGTTTTGCACATTAATTGAAAGCTTTCTCATAACATGAATCTAGTTCTTCCTCAGATAAGGGTTACACTCACAGTGTGATGACGTAGAAAGTTGCATGGGAAAGTATGCAATATCAAACACGCTACTGAAGTTCTTGAATCAAATCCTGATTAGCATAACTTCATTGGGACAAAGATTCCAAGGAGTGCACGATTCCAAGGAGCATTGCATTAAAAAGTAGCAAAAAAAAGTAGAAATTAACCTAGTGGAGAGAAATGTTAAATTATCTTCTATTTTTAAAATATAGTGGCATTTAGGTCAAGTTATGGTGCATTATTTCTGAAGTATTCTATATGATAAAGTAAAGCAATCTCAATTCCATAAATCTTTTTGTTCTTCAGAGCAAAATCTGTGTAAATGTATGCTAGTAAACATAAGTGTGTATTTTATAAGTGGACAAAAAAGAGGCAAGATATATCTTTATTAACTACTTGCAGATGAAATCTGTGTATAGGTTTTAGATCCAAGGGATTATTAATTCAGTGATATACTGCTTTTTAAACTGGATTTTCTTTTGTTGTTTGAGAATTCCACGTGTCTAATTCTGATGGTGAAATTGTGCCTTTGTCAGAAGATACTAAGCATATTACCACAATGCAGTGCTGATCAAATCTGAAAAAAGTCTTTTTATTTTATTATGAGTCAGCTCAGCCATGTACCATATCATTAATGCTACGATTTAGTCACTGGTATTTTTAGTAAAAGTCATGGACAGGTCACAGGCAGTAAAAAAATTCACAGCCCATGACTTGTACTATATACCCCTGACTAAATCTCAGAGTGGGGGCAGCCTGGGGGCACTGTGGGTGCTCATGATGGGGGGGCAACCTGGGGGGTGCCTCATGTACTGTGGGGGGGCAGTCCAGAGGGCACCACGAGTGCTAGGTGGGGGGCAGTCCAGAGGGTGCTTCGGGTGCTTGTGGCCCTGGAACCCCCCGGTGGTAGGGGATGGGTTGGCAGGGCTGGCAGTCTCCCTACTTGGCTTCTTGCGGCTCCCCGGTAGCAGCGACAAGTCTCTCCCTTCGCTCCTATGCGGAGGTACGGCCAGACAACTCGGCGTTCTGCCTCCGCCCTGAGCGCCAGCTCCACAGCTCCCATTGGCCGGGAACTGTGGCCAATGGGAGCTGCAGGGGTGGTGCCTGTGGGCAGAGGCGGCACACAGAGCTAGGAGCTGAGGGAGGGACATGTTGCTGCTTAATCATAGAATCATAGAATATCAGGGTTGGAAGGGACCTCAGGAGGTCATCTAGTCCAACCCCCTGCTCAAAGCAGGACCAATCCCCAATTAAATCATCCCAGCCAGGGCTTTGTCAAGCCTGACCTTAAAAACTTCTAAGGAAGGAGATTCCACCACCTCCCTAGGTAATGCGTTCCAGTGTTTCACCACCCTCCTAGTGAAAAAGTTTTTCTAATATCCAACCTAAACCTCCCCCACTGCAACTTGAGACCATTACTCCTTGTCCTGTCCTCTTCTACCACTGAGAATAGTCTAGAACCATCCTCTCTGGAACCACCTCTCAGGTAGTTGAAAGCAGCTATCAAATCCCCCCTCATTCTTCTCTTCTGCAGACCAAACAATCCCAGTTCCCTCAGCCTCTCCTCATAAGTCATGTGTTCCAGACCCCTAATCATTTTGGTTGCCCTTCGCTGGACTCTCTCCAATTTATCCACATCCTTCTTGTAGTGTGGGGCCCAAAACTGGACACAGTACTCCAGATGAGGCCTCACCAATGTTGAATAGAGGGGAACGATCACGTCCCTCGATCTGCTCGCTATGCCCCTACTTATACATCCCAAAATGCCATTGGCCTTCTTGGCAACAAGGGCACACTGTTGACTCATATCCAGCTTCTCATCCACTGTCACCCCTAGGTCCTTTTCCGCAGAACTGCTGCCTAGCCATTCGGTCCCTAGTCTGTAGCGGTGCATTGGGTTCTTCCGTCCTAAGTGCAGGACTCTGCACTTATCCTTATTGAACCTCATCAGATTTCTTTTGGCCCAATCCTCCAATTTGTCTAGGTCCCTCTGTATCCTATCCCTGCCCTCCAGCGTGTCTACCACTCCTCCTAGTTTAGTATCATCCGCAAATTTGCTGAGAGTGCAATCCACACCATCCTCCAGATCATTTATGAAGATATTGAACAAAACCGGCCCCAGGACCGACTTCTGGGGAGCTCCCTGAGGTAAGCGCCACCTTGAGCTCCCTCATCCCCTCCCGTGTCCCAACCCCCAGCCCTGAGTCCCCTCCCACACCCAAACTCCTGCTGCTGCTCCTGCGGAGGGGGGTGCAGTGGCCCGAGACTGTCCCAGCAGCAGCCAGTGTGGCTGGCCCAGGGGCTGCCTGAGCATCTCAAGCAGCCCCTGGGCCAGCCACAGCAGCTGCTGCAGAAATCATGGAGGTCCTGGAAAATCATGAAATCCATGACCTCTGTGACAAACTTGCAGCCTTACCTATCATTAGTGATCCTATCTATTGAAACCATTATGCAATTTACTTAAAGCTTCACACCTATTTGATTTGTTCCTTGTGTTTGTTTAAATCCTTCCATTTCTTTACCCATAGTCATTTTTTAAATTGTTTTATTTAAGAAAAGTAAGGCGTGTTATACGTCTTCTGACATCTCAGGCTTCAATAAAAAGTCATTAACCTTTTTAAATTAAAGTAACTAGTTTAAATGTAACTAGTTTAAATGGATACAATAATAGGTACCTACTTCAAAGAGGTGTTTACAAGAAAAAATCATAAATACTTGAATATTATGGTGACTGGGTACATATAATTACCTAGGTAGATAGATAAATTGATTAAATATTTAAATATGTGAAATCTATCAAAATCCCAATGTTTAATTCCAGGTAAGAAAAACGTTAGTACGGTTATGATCAGAAAAGTGTCTGTACTAGAAAATTAAGTTGGCTTAGACATGTCGCGCACATCCCTGAGCCTAAACCAACCTAATCCCCAGCATAAACAGTGCTAGGTTGACGAAAGAATTCTTCCATCAACCTAGCTACCACCTCTTGGAGAGGTGGATTCTGATGCTGGTGAGAGAACCCTCCCGTCAGCAAACATAGCGTCTACATTGAAGCAGTTTGGTGGTACAGGTGCAGCTGACTGTGCCACTGTAGCATTTCAAATGTAGACAAGCCCTCTACCAGCTCTCTATGCAAATCGTATGAACTTACATTACTGTCACAAGGTTTTGTATTGCAAAATTCAGTACAGCTATGGGAGAGCAAGCTGGAATACATTCCGTATTGTCTGACCTCAGCATATGAACTGGAGAAGCAAGGAAAAGTTAGATTTCTTCAGTTTTTTTCATCAAAGTTAGGAAATGGAGCTATAAGATTATTGAATTTGAAGAGCCTTTTGCCCAACTGTTTAAATGAGAGGTAAAACAAAGAGACCACCTGGAGTGGAAGATTAGGCCAAAACATGAGTTATATCTATACAGAGCATTGCTTGTGCTTTAAACTACCTGTATGGGTGCCTGCCTATCATTGGTTTACTCCTTTTCTGCCCACAATAGTCCTGCCGTGTGGCACTGTTACAAATAGAAGATTGCAGCCATTTCCAGTGCACTTGACCTGTGCCCAGGCTGCTATACTGACCTTTTCCCAGAGATCTGCTCTTCTTTTTTATATGTGCCATCTTGTAATTTCTACAGATATAAATCAATGTCAGATCAGTTTACATTATGCAAAAGAGTATTATTGGCAAGAGAAGAGAAAATAAGTGGTTTTAAATGGACAGGTTTGCATGGACTATATTGTAAGACCCTGAAAACTGGTACTCTAATGTTGAGCTAAAAAGGAAATATATGAAAGCATAATACTATTTCTTTACTTCAGTAATGGAGAGCTGCTCCCTCAGTCTGATTTCACAAGCTTGGATAATGACTTGTCTCCCCAGAGAATATGAGGGCAGCCTAAAACCTAGCCCTGTTTTAGTTCACCTAGTCTTTGATGTACTGTTAAGGTGACCTAAACACAACACATATAGTAGTGGATTATCATTTCCTCTCTTGAAGACAGGAACATACACAAATTATATTTTGTGTGCCTGATACTAAGAAAGAAACACGGATTTTCAGTTAGGTTACCTCCTCAGTTGTGATTTGTTTCCTAATTTGGATTTATATCTATTTTAATTGCAGATTTGTTTAATATATTAGGAGGAATTTTTTCCTTTCAGTTGATAGTTTATTTTCTTTCAGTTTTTCAGGCCAGAGGAGTAAACAAAACTTTTTGTATAGAGTTAAATCGTTTCCTCTTGTGTTACTAAAGATTCCAGATAACACCTTTCTTAAAAATCCACTATCACTTAAATGAAGAGACCCTGCTTGTAGGTAGGATCTGGGCCCTGAGACTGCATGGTTTAAAAGTGTGTAGGTCAGTTGGCTTAGACCTATTCTGGGCAACGTTTTTTATTATTGCTTAATCAGCAATGTGCTCACTAATATTCTAAGAAGGGACTCCCACACAATGTTTTCCCATCTTTAGCTTCTGATAAACACCACAGAACAATAGTGCAAAGAATACGTGATAGAGAATCTATTCATTTGTTTTCCCATTTTGAAGATGAAATGCTTTCCAATAACCATAACCAAGGAGAGAGCCAAATGCCAGCTTGCAAACCAAAGACCAGATTCTGCCATTCTTAATTATTAAAACTTCAATTAAACCCAGTAAGAGCAAATGCTCTATCACTAAGTATGACAGTGCAGAGCCCAGTATCCATCAAGGTGTGGTCTGCAGCTCCCTGGTGACCTATCGTAACAAAAGCTTTCATTTTTAAAAAAAATGTACCCTATGTTGTTGTAAAAAACCTTCTGAATGTGCAAGGTTCCTTTCCTGAGTCTGTAAAACATCAGCTTGAAACAAGAGTGAAGTTACCCCTATTCTGCTCAATGTGATATTAACTCTGAAGCCTTATGATGTCAGTTTAAACATCAACAGTGTCTTCTTCATAAATGTAAGTACTTATATGCCCCACTCCTTGTCATCACAGTATCTAAGCACTTCGCAGGCATTAATGGATTTAGGCTCAGAACACACCCGTGAAGTAGAACAATATTATCTCCATTTTTACACATGAGGAACTGAGGCACAGAAATGTTAAACCAACACTGTCACAGGATGTCTGTGGGAACTGAACACACAGGTGTTGTTTTGGTTCCAGACGACAAGGCCGGTATCTCATGTGTATATCTCTCTTGTGGTTGTATCTGATATTTTGGGCAAATGGCTTTATGAACATATTTTTCCATTCTCAACCCTTCTCGTTGGCCTGGAAATAGAGTAACAGAGTCTGCACACCATCCACATACTCTTTGTACTTTTATAACTGTCTCACTGAGTGGCCTGACGACAATACCAGACCTGAGATTTGGCTTCACGAGAAACCTCACATCTCCTCTGTTTTGAACCAGATAGAGGCTTCAGTTAGAGATAGAGGTGTAACCCTCAGTCTCCCAAGTTGGGGCTCAAGAAAAAGAGGGATTTTATATCTAAAACTTCCTTTATAACCCTTTTGTTGCTGATTGAGAGTGTGCAGCTGCTGTATATAAAAGAGGGCCATGGCGATTACAGAAGAAAAGATGGCCTAGACTGGAGTGAGATAAAACCCTCCCTCTAGGATGTTCCTGTACACTGAGTCACTGTGTTTGTGAGGTGAGCGTTTCTTGGAATATCCAGATGTGTCTTGTGTCTTCCAGAAAATGCATCACCTGCTGCTGAGTACATGTCTTTTTTGCTAATTCTCATAAAGTAAACAGCTGTTGGGGGATTCACAGAAGTCAAATATGTGTTTTTATTGGCAATATCAAAGGAACTTTTGAATAGAGGGGTACTTGCTGATCTGCGGGTGTGAGCAGCCAAACATTTTTTAAACTATTCCCAGGAGCACTTCTGAGAATGATTTTTACAGTGCCAGAAATGCTGATTTGTTGGCACTGTAGCCTTATTCCCAAAAACCCCGTCAAAGTCTGAGTTAAAATAAAGATACAAATACAGCTGAAACCTCTGAGCGACTGCCTTTCTACTCAGACAATTTTGTTTTGCTGTCCTTTTCTCACTTGTCTTTAGAGTGAGAAATTGTAGTGCTCTAATCTGAAACAAAATAAAAAGCTGATTGATGAGAAGTCCACATGAAGGCAGCAGTCAGACCAGAAGTTACCCTGGTAACAGGGGGTCCCAGTTGCTAGTTCTCTTTTTTAAACTAACAGGTGTCTAAAGAATCAATTTTAAGGTAGGGTGAATTATTACAATATACCCGATGGGGCAGTTTCATGCATTTTCTGTCGGGGCTGGGAATATTGGCAGTGGAACAGAAAAGTCTGCAAATTCATCATATCCTCACAGACAGAAGGCCAGCAAGATTTACATTAAATTTCATTTGGGGAACAAGAAGTTTAATCTAATGTATCACAAACACAATTCATTAACTTCTGTGATTTTTTCTTTTTTTGGGAGGGGGCGTGTTACGGTATTTACACTTTTTTATATGAGGGTTTTTTCTGTCTTCATTACTTGACCTATTACAAGTCACTATGTGACTGATTTTTCCTACTGATAAAGTGAGAAGTACATAAAGTAAATAATATTTCTTTCATAACTTAATGTAAGTGTTTGATCTAGTGGATAGGGAATAAGACTAGGAGCTGGCAGACTTGGATTCTGTTCCCAGTCACTGGCCTTGCTTTGTGGTGTTTGGGAAGTCATTTCACTGCTCTGTGCCTGGTTCCCCTTCCCACTTTTGTCTCTCTCTCTTATCAATATAGACTCTTAGTTTTGAATCCCAGCTCTCATTAGGTCTTAGATCAGACCCTCTAACATGGAACCTTAGTGCCTGTGAAGCTGTATTGACTTCCACTGTACTTGTCGATTTCATTGGAGGATAAAACCTGTTTTGACCAGAGCCAGCTCATTTAACCCCTTTGTGTTTTCATTTGTCTTTCACACGTGGGTAAACAATACATACTTAATTGACAGGAATTGTGTGAGGCTTAATTTGTTAACCTTTCTAACGTACTTTGAAATCCCCACATGAGAAGACTGTAAAGAACTGAAAAAATACTTCTGATGTGAGGTACTACACAGTTCTGTTCTGTAATAGTAAAAGAGGCTGGGACATCTCATTGAAGTACCAGGGAAGACCTATGGTAGATTTTGTCTTGATTTAAAAGATGGTGCCCTAAAGCTTAATTACTAGAGCTAGGTTTCTGCTTATTATGATGAATATCCCATGGCTTCTCCCAACAGAGGTAGCATCAAAAATCTCTGTAGAAGAGGATGATCCATCCTCAAAAGAACTTAAATCTGTTCATTTAAAAAACAAACAAACCTTAATTTGCTCACCACATGTAATGCAGCCTCAATAACGAGGCAACTCATCCGCTTAATTCTTAATCTCTTATTAATTTAATTTGCTTTAGTCACAAACAAACCACCAACAAAAATGTCCACCTGACGAGAAAAATATATTTCCGCAAGCCTAGAGGCAAACTTCACACTTCCTAGGTATAAAACATCCCAGCATCTGGACATGCTAGCACTACATGGGATCCGTGCTGCCGGGAAGGTACCCAAGGTAAGTATCAGTGTTCCATCTCACCTTGGTAATCTTGTTGCATAAACAAACACATCAGTTTACAACAAAAAGAAGATTCCTTCCTATGTATAACTGGTACATATTTCATCTACCTCTGTGTTTCCAAGGTAATGAATAATATGACTCTTTTAAGCATTTAAAAATGTAGTTGCTGTGTAGGACCGGGAGAGTGCAGGACCTGAAGGTTTACCCATTGTCTTGCTGGGATTGAGACTTGGTTGAGGGCAAATTGGCTCTGATTTAATCCAGATAAACTTTTGCTAGTTGGCAGGGGGGAGTAATGAGAAGCATTAATAGAATTCCTATTGACTCTCTTGTTTTCAATGCCTTCTGTGTGTTTTGCAACCTGGAATTCTTGATGGATTTACATCTGCTTCTTGATGTCCCCTGTAACAGCAAGAGTCAAGAATATATATCTGCAGCTGGCCAGAAAGACGTCGTCATTTCAAAGACAACCTTACCATCTTGTGTGACACTGATGAAATTATTTGACGTATACAAGCTAATAGTTTCTTAGTTAATCTCGAGGACATTGGAGGCTGTGTATTTTCAGTGAGGAAACCATGACTCTGGGATTGATTTCTCAAGTTAGTTTGCCAAACACTGATTTTTGTGGCTAAGTTTGTCACACTTCAGGTCGCATGTTGCAGGTGTAATACAAGAGTTTTACCTTGTGTATATTAGTCTTTACTCTTTTTTGTAAATGTTTAAGTTTGTTAACATGTGACCACGTGTATTAATCTGTAATAAAATATTTTAGGTTTTTCGATGTGTACTATATTATTCACTTGTTGATATTTTGTTGGATCAGGTGCTTCCATTTCTATTTAATTTCCTGTAAGGATGCTTTATATACTTTTCTTTATGTAGTGCTGTCTAGATTCTATGTTGATGAGCACCTTAGGTCTTGTGTATACAATGCGTTAGTCTACACTCAAAGAGTGTAAATTCTAGAGCATATGAGCGTGTTGCTCGCTAACAGGCCCATGTTGACCCTGCTCGAGTGCATTAAAAGTTCCTTAATGCCTATTAACGCAATACTGTTTAAAACTGGACTACATTAATGAGCAACACGCAACTTTTAGTGCACAACATGCTAGTGTGCACTAGAATTTACACCCTTCTGGTGTGGACCTGTGCACCATGTAGGCAAGCCATTAGAAATATGCTTATTATAATAGATATGCCATATGAATCTTCCACATAATTGAGAGTTTGTTTTCTTTTTCCAGTTTGGTATGATTATCATTGTGAACTTATTTATATTGTGGTTAATTATATTGCTGGAAATAATTAACTGTTGCTTTGCTGTTGTATCTCAGTGTATATGGTGTTAAGATCTCCCTATTATTTCTTATTTCTTTGACTATTGATATGACTTTTGCATGGCATGATGACAAAAAAATTAATTGGGGAGAATTTAAAGTCTACTACAGTAACTTGTTTAATATAAAACAATAATTCTTTGAGAGAGAAATTGAGATAAGAAGGAAAGGATCATTGAGCCCTGCCCATGACCTGATGTTATTGCATTATATCTAGTGATTGGTTTCTCACCATTAATAGCTTTTGCTTATGTGCTGATGAGACCAGTCCTGCTAGCCTTTCTTTGTTTTCTTAAAATACTCAGTTTGTTAGTCATTATAGGGAATCATGCAGGATAAGTTTTAGGCCTATAAAACAGTCGGGGGGAACCGCAGCCAACCAAGGATAGACACTTTTATTGCAATAATATAATGCAATAACAAGAATTGTTTTAATCCTTAAAATGCTGTGGGTACTTACTTATTTCCCCTTTACTCCTTCCTTCCCAATGCTATCACTTCTAGAATGATGGGAGAGATCCCAACAGACAGCGAGAGAGAGGTCTTTTTCTTAGATTTACAGCTCATAAGCATCAGAATATTTTTTTTTAAAGTAGAAGAGTATCGCTCAGTGTGCCTTGTTTATAATCAATAATTTTCTTTCTGGATTATTTGTCATGCATCAAAGTACTTAGCTGGTGGGAATGTGGGATACCTGATTCCACATGAGGAAAGGTTTCAAAAGAAGGAAGGCGGGAGAGTGGAGAAATTCCCTAAAAAGGACACGTTTAAACATTCAAAACCATGCAAAGCATTTGTTGAAAAACTGTGTTGCCTGCATTAGCTCCCTTTGCAGCTATATTAGACTCATACATACTTTTTCTTCCTCCTCCTCGTGTTCTAAGAATATGAGTAAAAACCACAATACAGCACTCTGACTACAAAGGTCAGGCAAACCTCAACTCAAATGAAAAAGTAAGAGGGGAGGTCCACAAAGGGACCGTTGCAAAGATTTTTTTTTCAGTCAGAACCCACTCCTGTAGGTTTTTTGCAAGTTGGAATGATCTGAGACACGCACATTTATGGAGTCAGTAGAAAGTGTAAATTAAACCAGTTTAAGCCCCAGTACAGCAAGGTACCTAAGCACGTAACCAGTCCCACTGAAGACTAGCATATACTTAATGTCTCACTGAATAACTTTTAGACCCCGACTCAGATATGAGTCTATTGCCATAAAACCAGTGGAACCAGCAACAATAATTACACAGCTAGTCTTTTTAGCAAATGTGCTAGCTTTTCCTTTCTGTGGGCTTTGAAGTTCTATCAAATTCTTTACTTTGCAATGTTTTGTTTTTCAGGATGGGAAGAAGAAGTTTGACAAGGAAAGTGAGAAATATTATTCCATTCTAGAGAAGCACTTAAATTTATCAGCAAAGAAAAAAGAATCTCATTTGCAAGATGTAAGCTCTTACCCTTTTACTAGACCATAAGTTTATCTTTAAAAAGAGTTGTCTCTAGGACATGCTGTATTTTTATCAGAAAATGAATGATTTCTGCCGGTCCATGTTGCTATGTACGTATACATAAATTCTGTATATGAGATTAATACTATTCTGATGTAAAATAAAACTCTTAACAAGGCAGTATTTCCCATGTGCTCTGCCATATTTTAAGTTGCAAACCTAATTTTTACTATTTACAATACTGTATTTGTAATGCTCTAATAAAAATGTATGACCTTTATTTGGAAGGTGTATGTGGAATATTTATAATTAATATAATTAGGCTATGCTGACTTTTTTTATTTTATTTAATTGACTCTGTTTTACATAAATTTTCAGCTAGATAACTTAGCCTGAAGCATTTTAATCACACTTTTTATGCTTTTCAGCATGTCATGTTTTCTGCTTTAATCTGAGAGAAACATTCTTTCCATAATGAAACTATATGGCTGTGTTTTATGAAATTAAAAAGAGTGCCATATTGCAGATAAATAAATAGATTGCCAAAAGTTTTTGGCAGTTTTGTGTGTGTGATCTTCAGGTAAACTTGTATTTGTCATAACAAAATGTAGTCAGATATGGCCTCATAAGATTCTTAGTTTGAGCAAAGAATGATTGGTCCTTATGTAACCTATGGGTGGGCTAGAGTTCACTTCATTTCCCGCCTCCCGTGCCTTAAAAAAAAAAACCCAACTCCCATAGAAAGTAGCTGGAGACCCAGAGTTCAGTCTCTAAGGATTTTCATCAAGGATTGCACAGGGTCAAACTCCCCATGTTCAAGTCCCAAAAGGAACTATAGCAATGAATTTAATTAAATAACTTTATAAAATGTTATGATAAAAAAACAAATAATCTAATTTTTACAGGATGACATGGCTATTTTATAATCCACAGACATTACCTTCACAGTTATACATGAGCATAAATAAAGAAAACAAATTAAAATCTGAACAGTACAGTCCCCACAGAAATACAGTCAGAAGAAACTGAAAGTTCCCAAAAGCTTAGTTCACCTAAGTCACGGTTAGAATCTTTGATCACCAAATCTATACAGTCTGGTGAGTCTAAAACAACATCTTCCCTCCACTTGCTTGTAGGAATCATCAGCTGGAATCCATGCAGATTCTTCCTCTGCTGAAATCACTGCTAGCCAGTCAGCTAACCGATTAACCAATCACTCAGCTAAGTGTATAGATGTAAAGAAAACCCTGTTACAAGAAAATACAAAACTGAGAATAGCAAAATATAAATGACTCTTTCCCCATTACTACATTTAAAGAAAAGTTGGTGAATCAGACTAGTTAAGACAATTTAACTAGAACAGTTTGGCTAAAATCAAAACAACATTCAAAGCATACTGTTAAAATAGAAGTAATTTTTCCCTCCCAATTTCCCCTTGCTGTAATTAGCATTGCCCATGCTTCCCTGCTAGATGATTAACAATATCACTGACCTGCTGCAAAATGCTTCACAGTTAGGGACAACAGCCCGCTTTCTGCTCCTGGGCTCAGCGTCTTCCAACTCACACAGGGCACATGGCCTTCTGCAAAGCAGCTGCCCTAATTGTTTGCCCTCACGGAGTCTGACCCCAGCAACAGTAAACCTATTGGAGCACACCCAAAACTACCACACCCAATTCCAGAAGCTTCTGGATATGGAGTGCTTAATGACCCAGACACAACTCACTCCTGCCTCCCCGCAATGGGTCTCTTAAAGATGTATCTCCCTATTAGGCACATGGGTTACACTTACTCTTGTATAGGGTGACCAGATGTCCCGATTTCATAGGGACAGTCCTGATTTTTTCTTTTCTTATATAGGCTCCTATTATCCCCCACCCTCTGTTCTGATTTTTCACATTTGCTGTCTGGTCACCCTACTCTTGTGAATAGTACTTCTTTGAACCAGCAATTTTAACACAAGTCAGTGAGCCTGATTCTGCGCTGCCTTGTACCTTGTGTAGCCATTCATGCCTGTACAAAGTGCCATTTTTATCTGGTTGCATTTTACATCTGTAGCATTTTGCAGTAGTGTAAATGACTACACAGGTATAAGGCAATGAATATCGATTCTCATTGAGACTATTTACATGCGTAGAGGCTTGCATAATTGGACACAGAATTACATTTTTTTTGTGTGCATTAGTTTTGCTTCCTAGAAGTTAACCGTACTTCCAGATAGAGTCCACTTTTAATTTCCATACTGTGTACAGATTAAGGATCTACAGTGATAAAAAAACTATTCAGAGAGGATTGTTCTATTATGAGCACAAAGCTCTAATTATACAGGGTAAAAGTATTTAAACCTGATCCTGGAATCTGATGCAGTTCCACATAACTATGCATTTATGTGGCGCTCATTTGATTTCAACAGGGTCTACCAGGGTCATAGCATTAAATGTAGATGCATCATCCATTTTAAAGAGTACATACTGTAACTGTTACTTTTTAAAAGCATGCATAGTTCTAATTTAACAGAAGAATCCCCCTTTTAGCTATGTTGTTAGATTAAATTATTTTCCTGTGTAGCAAATTATAAATTGTTTTTTTCAGTGTTACTGACACACTATATTAAATTTTCCAAAAAAGATGGGCACTATTTTAATAGCATTATTGTCAATGATAAACTCTGAAATCTTGGAAATTATTTTGCTGACAAAATTCTACACAAAAGACCTAACCATCTCTCAGAAAGTCACAATGTGTGGTTTTTATTTTTACCTGATATAATACTGCAATTTCATAACATTTATTCTTTTATATTGTACTCGCTAAAACAGATGTCAGTATGATGAATCAACTGTAGAGAAAACAACATTAATTTTACAGGGTTTTTTTTTGTTCCAGTCACAGGCCAAATTTACATATACACAACTCCGACAAGTCCATAAATTCCCCTTACATTAATGGGGAAATAGTTCCATTAGAGATTAAGCAGGAAGTCAGAAAACAATTTTCGATATATTTACCTATAAATCAAGATTTGGTTAAGTCAAGTTAAGTGCTAATTTACTGTCGGGTTTAAATAAAGCACATTTTGCTGGGATTGTTATGAAGATTATTTATTATATTGCAGTTAAAAACTAATTGAAATGAAATAAAATGTATCAACTGTGAATATAATTAAATAAACTGTCTTAGACTCACAAAGGATTTGACTTGAGCATACAAATTAATGGAAAATCACAGTAAAAGTTTTCCCCTCTGTCCTTAAATAATCACTTCATGCCTAGATATTGAATTCATAAGGGATGCTAGTTAGTCTACCTTTCTAAAGGCCGTGATTGTAGAACATATAGGGCCTAGTTCACCATTACATTGCTCCAGGTTAATGTTGATTGAACTGCACTGAAATCAGTGGAGTTACGCCAGCATAAAACTGGAGTAAGGACAATGTTGAATCAGGCATTTAAATTATAAAAACTGGTTGTGGGGGAGTTAGATAAAGAATGGGGCAGCTTTTCTTGTTTTGAGTTTGATTCAAAATGTGCAATTTTAATATTGGGCATATGTTTAGTTTTGATGATAATATTATCACCTCAGGTCATTGTTGTCCAGACTTGGCCAAGCTGAAGTTGGCACTAGCTGTGAGCCAAAGGGCCACATGCAATTTCCCTAAAATGAAGTAGGTTGCAAAGTTATTTATTTATTTGTAGTGCAGAGATACAGCCACCAGAGACTTCAGATCCCTGCATTTGATGTTCCATCTTAATCCAAGTGGAGGCCTGTGTTTTCCATACATCTGTATTTACAGGGCTATAGTCACATAGTAAAGATCCTTCTTTGTGCCAGACCTTGGGCTACCACTGTCAAATAGCGTGTAAGGTGAAGATCATTTGGGTTTGACTTTTGTCATAATATGCAGCACATTCCATAATAGTACACGGACTATTGACATACTTTTTACAGACTGCACACAGTAAAAAACACCAAAAACCCACAGTGAACAATTTTTTTACCATCCCTATGAGAAAACCTATGGAAAGAAATGAGAGTTACAGAATTAAAAAGGAATAGATCTGAATCAATGCTACAAGCATCAATTTTCGTAGCCCCCATTGATCACTAAATGCAGATTCATGAAATTGAGCTTTCAGAATCATGCTCATATATGGAGGCATGTCCATCTTGGAAGAACAGATCGAGTTCTGATGCACATTCTAGTGCTGTTGCCAGTCAGTCAAAATAATACTGACTCTAACTGTCTCATAAAAGCTGCTTCTGTAATTTACCATACAGTAAGCCATTCTTTACCATCAGGTGAGTGGCATACAAAAAGGTGTGAAAATCTTTCCTGCCTTGGAAAAGTTCAGATAAACCACTTCTTAATTGATTTGTACAACTGTGAATGCTCATTGATCAAGCAGACTCATCAGCCTTCACAAAAGATGACTTTTGGAAAGTGTAATTTGATCCCTATACCCAAATGATCATTGTGGCCCAGGTTTTAGACAGTGTTTCAAAACATGCTTAAGTCTCAATAAAGTTAAACATGTACTTACGTGCTTTTCTGTGGATGGAGGAAAGCATGTTCTTGAGTGCTTTCCTGAATTGGGCCCTGAAAGAGCTCATTGCTAAAACCAAATTAAACTGTATTTATTTACAACCAAAAGTAAAAACTGAGGCCCATGTTATGCAAATTTTCATTGTCTGCAATCCCCTGAGTTAAGGTTTTCAGGATCATACCCTAAAGTTGTAACACACTGTTAAATTCTGCCAAATTGCATGCCCTATATACCCTATTTTATATACTTTTTGTAACATAGTGATTAATACACTAAGTTTTAGATTCATCAAGGAAACCAGTAATAGAAAATACAACAAAAATGCCACATGGCCAAGTTAATTTTGTGGTAAAAGCCTTAATTTTTGGAATTGCTTGGCTTTTGAGTGCTTGATTTCTTATCCTTAACATTAGCTTTTGCATTTAATTTCCTGTTTTTATAGGCCTAAAAAGGTACAAATGCTACTGATTCATTTTAAAAATAATATTAAAGCTAATATTTTTGCTTTCAAGTGCTAATGGAGTACTGTAGAAGTGATTCAATGTTAAATGTCTCCATGCTACTAAATGATGATATTACCTGAAGCAGTATTAATTAGAAGTGCTATTAACAGGCAGAATCTTTAACTGAAGGCAAATACTGATTGTACAAATACAAGATTTAAAATATACTAAACCTGTTTTCTTTAAAAATGAATATTCTTTCCGTTCCTATAAAATAAGCCATCTACAATTTTCTAGCTTCACATACGTTTGTTATTTGAGTTCCAAATTTAATCAGAACATAAGAGGAAAATGTCTTATTTTTATATTCCCATAAATCAGAAATGGCTGAACTGATGTTACTGAAAGTTTCCACAGTTAAAAAAAGAAATTCCCTTAGAGCTGGGGTCAGACATAGACAATTTCAGCCAAAAAGTTATGAATAACTGAAAAAATGGAGTTAAAATGGGAACTGGGCATGTGTTCTGTCTCCCTCTAATGGCTTGTTTACATGGAGGATAAGATCCTACTACTTTTATCAGTTGGTGGAGTTAATTCTTTATTTCCAGTGACAGAAGCCTTTGCTTTGGTGCTGGAGTTTCCAGGTTCGATCCCTGCTACCCATGGTAGCAGTCAATACTGCTAAATTTCCAGCAAACACTGCACACTACACTTTATGTAAAACATTGGGAAAACTAAAACATGAAAATTAGCTATTGTGAAAGTGTAAAACTATAAAATATTTTTATATTCTCAGACAGCTTGATTCATGTTCTCAAATGATAGGCTGCAAGATTTCTGTGTTTAAAAACATATCCCTCTCTTTTTCTTCCTCTCTCTCTGTGAGATAATATGTGGAAAAGGCATTTGAAACTACTCATGCTGGGAAATGTGCTAGGAATTAGTCATACATGATATTCAAGAGAATTCTTAACAAGGCACACCAGCTTTGATGCCCCTTTTTGTTTTCTTGTCCCACTCCTTCCTCTGCACCTTTTTCCATGATGCTCAGAAAGTGTAGAGCACCTTCCCACAAACCACCTTTCCTTGCTTCACTCCAGGCTCTCCTAAAATTCACATAGAATAAATCCAGGAGAGGAGAGAAAAGGAAAGAGGAGCAGGGTTGGGGGAACCCTAAAGCCAAAATTTTTAATCTTGGATGTCTAAACATAGGGCCCGAAATCTGTTTAGTAACCTAAATAAGTGCCCTAATTTTCAGAAGTGCTGAGCGCACACAACTCCCATTGACCTTAATGAATGCTCAGCAGCTCTGGGTGGGGAGCCACATATGTAGGTGCCTTACTTTAGGCACTCAGGTTTGAAGATTTTATCCTAAATTAATGCAACCATCCTGATTTGTCCTTGTCTTACTCAGGAACTGTCTGATTTTATTGTTATCCTGTCCTCTTTCTCCCTTTCCTTTTCTGTTTTGTCTACTTATGACCCTGGCCTGTTGTGTCCTGTTACATTTAGACTGCAAAACAATAAAGGGGGCTGTCTCTGTTTGTGTTTCTATGGCAGCTAGCACATTTTTGCATGCCCAAAATAATACTGTTCCTTGCTTTAAATCTCACATAGTTGGTCCTTGACTGCTTTTCGTCATCCTTTTGTGTTCCTTGCACTTTTGCCAGTTTAGATGTCCTTCACCAAATACCTAATATCTGGACTGGTGACTTGTACTGTGTACCACACTTCATTCTAGTTCACTTTGAAATGGCTCAGTAGTTAAACTGTTGACAAATAAAGTGTCTCTGATTACATTTCATGCAGCTCTCATGGAAAGGTTGCTTGTTAAAGGAAGAGAAACATTGGCTTCTCTAGAGGTCTCATGGGACACAGGTCCCTGGTCTGAGAGCATTGTAGAAACATTTTACTTAGCTCCTGATGGAGAGTATTTCGTCGTTTTTTAGCATCCTCTTCTAGCCACTGCTAGTATCCCTACTCTTCTCTGTCAAAATGAGGGTTGTGTTACGAGCATAAGAGTATATAGGGCTGGAAAATAAAACAGGAAACTGGAACTTAGGGGACTCTTAAATAAATAGTTAATAATGGAAACCCGAAGTGAGCTAGTTATAACCGTAAATTAATATTAATTTAATGTACTTCATTTTTATTTTTAGGCAGATACTCAGATTGACAGAGAACATCAAAACTTTTATGAAGCGTCATTAGAATATGTGTTCAAAATTCAAGAAGTACAGGAGAAAAAGAAGTTTGAATTTGTTGAACCTGTAAGTTTTGTATTTATTTTTCACTTCCTTTACCTACATTTACAGTGACTGTATTTAAAGATGAAAATTTTGGTTAATGTTCTTATTTTTTGATCTCTTTTTAATTAAAGGAGTTCTTGAAAGTAGTTCATGAGCAAACAGGCATAACGTTCTTTCCTTAGGAATTATCCCCATTCTTAAAGACTTGCACAAAAGTTTTCATGTCTATTGTGAAATAAAATAAGTTTGAAATCTGCATGACATTTTAATGACTGAACTTGAAAGGTTGTGTCTGGGCAACACGTAACAGAGATTTCCTAATATAAAAATTGGCTCAAAATTCCAAACATATTAGTCTTTAAGTGCTCAGAGTATGACGTTTACTTCATGTTTAGTTTTGTTAAGTTACATATGAAATAACATGAATAGAACGTTAAAAATTCATTTTTATAATTATTAAGGTATTTTTGTAAAGTTATATAATGTCTGTAGCAGAACATGTCTGAGACCACTGTGTGACTGGCAGAAGTTGTGCCAAGATTTTAACAATTGGAACTATGAAGTTAAGTTTATAAATCTATATTTAAAGTGCAAGCTGACTCAGGCTCCTGGGGCTTGGGCTAAGGGGCTGTTTAATTGCAGTGTAGATATTCAGGCTCAGGCCCCAGCCCTAGGGTTCTAGAACCACCTAGTCCAAGCCCAAATGTCTACACCGCAACTAAACAGCCCTTAGCCTGAACCCCACGAGCCTGAATCAGCTGACACAGGCCAGCTGAGGGGTTTAAATTGCAGTGAATACATAAGAACATAAGAATGGCCATACTGAGTCAGACCAAAGGTCCATCCAGCACAGTATCCTGTCTACCAACAGTGGCCAATGCCAGGTGCCCCAGAGGGAGTGAACCTAAGAGGTGATGATCTAGTGATCTCTTTCCTGCCATCCATCTCCACCCTCTGACAAACAGAGGCTAGGGACACCATTCCTTACCCATCCTGGCTAATAGCCATTAATTTCCATGAATTTATCCCGTTCTCTTTTAAACCCTGTTATAGTCCTAGCCCTCACAACCTCCTCAGGCAAGGAGTTCCACAGGTTGACTGTGCGCTGAGTGAAGAAGAACTTCCTTTTATTTGTTTTAAACCTGCTACCCATTAATTTCATTTGGTGACCCCTAGTTCTTATATTATGGGAACAAGTAAATAACTTTTCCTTATTCACTTTCTCCAACCCACTCATGATTTTATAGACCTCTATATATCCCCCCTTAGTCTCCTCTTTTCCAAGTTGTAAAGTCCTAGCCCCTTTAATCTTTCCTCATATGGGACCTGTTCCAACCCCCTAATCATTTTAGTTGCCCTTTTCTGAACCTTTTCTAATGCCAGTATATCTTTTTTGAGATGAGGGGACCACATCTGTACGCAGTATTCAAGGTGTGGGCGTACCTACCCTTAGACACCTAAATTCAGCCCCAGTCCTGGAAAAACTTTTGTGTATGTAATTAATTTTATGCATATGAGAGTGCCTACTGAACTCAGTGGGACTACTTTCACACTTAAAGTTCACTACATGCATAGGTCTTTAATTATCTTGACTTACGTGGCCTGATAATCTAAAATGTTGGACACTCCATAGTTCCCATGGATTCAGTAGGCTACTAGTTCTGAAAATATTGGCCTACATCATGTGGATGAGTGCCAGAAGTGTTCTGTTTTCCCCCCACCATCACAGCCACCACATACAATACAGATAAAAGATTTGTTCACTATGCGATTGTCCTGCTACATAACAGTATCCTGATACCTCACATATTTCACGAAACATTTCAACTGGACAGTGCACTTTTCTTTTTTCTTACCTATTGGCAGATAACCAAGCAATATTAGTTAGCATTTTGTTTTTGAGGTGGGATAGCAGTTGCATATCCCTGCATTGTTTTGTGTATCTGTAGTTTCCTTGACAAAATGGTTTTTGGGTAAATGTCTCAAAGACAGAAATGCATCTCTTGTGCAAAAGGAGCATCCTCAAACACAGATCTCTCATTTCTGTCTATCCCAAACAACCCCACTAGCTTCCAATGTATCTAACCTTGGATCGTCCTAGATTGTGAACAAGAGTGAAATTCATTTGTAATTCCCAATCTCCCCAAGAAGAGTTACCCTAAGTGCCTATCTTCATATATTTTAAGATGAGAATATATTTCAAAGTGAATATTTGCATGTTGGTGAGAAACTAACGAACCTCGATCCAGCAACTAAAAATACCCGTGACTAAAACATAGCCTTACTTATAATTTATATTATGGACTTGCTATCAGTGAGGATGTAACATACACCGAAATAGGAGGAGTAAGGAAAGATGCAAATCAGAGCGAGGATTTCACCCTCATTTCATATTGGGGCTGTAAGAATGGGATTTTAGGAAAGATTTGAGAAGCATGAAGAAAAAGTCTTGCTGACTAGATTTTGGAAGAGACAAGGGAGGTAAAGTAATATTTTTTATTAGACTAGCTTCTGCTAGTGAAAGAGACAGGATTTTAAACTTACACAGAGCTCTTCTGCATGTTGGGAAACTTGGGGCAAGTCTACATTTAAAATGTTGCATCGGCACAGCTTTAATGAAGGCACTCAAGGGTGAGGAGAGAGACATCATCTTCCTTTCCAAATGCAAACAGATGGACATCGTACCATAAGGACTGAAGGTAAAAAATCCATTACAATCTACATACCACACAGACTGTGCTGACAGGTTGTGCCACACGCTCTCAAAGAAACTGCGGAACCACCTGATCAACATCCTCTACAGCAAACAGGGAAAGATTAAGAATGAGCTCTCAAAACTGGATACTCTCATAAAAAACCAACCTTCCACACAAACTTCCTCGTGGCTGGACTTTACTAAAACTAGACAAGCCATTTACAACACACACTTTGCTTCTCTACAGAAGAAAAAGGACACTAAACTTTCTAAACTACTACATGCCACAAGGGGCCACAGCAATGGTTCCCTCAACCCACCCAGCAATATTGTTAACCTATCCAGCTATACTCTTAGCCCAGCAGAAGCAGCTGTCCTATCTCGGGACATGTCCTATCTCCCTCCACCCCCACGAACATGATACAGTTCTGTGGTGACCTAGAATCCTATTTTCGACGTCTCCGACTCAAGGAATATTTCCAACACACCTCTGAACGACTTACTAATCCACAGAGTCCCCCCTACCAACACTACAAAAAGAAGGATTCGAGGTGGACTCCTCCTGAAGGTCGAAACAGTAGACTGGACTTCTACATAGAGTGCTTCCGCCGACGTGCACGGGCTGAAATTGTGGAAAAGCAGCATCGCTTGCCCCACAACCTCAGCCGTGCAGAACACAATGCCATCCACAGCCTCAGAAACAACTCTGACATCATAATCAAAAAGACTGACAAAGGAGGTGCTGTTGTCATCATGAATAGGTCGGAATATGAACAAGAGGCTGCTCGGCAGCTCTCCAACACCACTTTCTACAAGCCATTACCCTCTGATCCACTGAGGGTTACCAAAAGCAACTACAGCATTTGCTCAAGAAACTCCCTGAAAAAGCACAAGATCAAATCCGCACAGACACATCCCTGGAACCCCGACCTGGGATATTCTATCTACTACCCAAGATCCATAAACCTGGAAATCCTGGGCACCCCATCATCTCAGGCATTGGCACCCTGACAGCAGGATTGTCTGGCTATGTAGACTCCCAGCTACGCTACCAGCACTCCCAGCTACGCTACCAGCACTCCCAGCTACCTTCAAGACACCACTGACTTCCTGAGGAAACTACAATCTATCGGTGATCTTCCTGATAACACCATCCTGGCCACTATGGATGTAGAAGCCCTCTACACCAACATTCCACACAAAGATGGACTACAAGCCGTCAAGAACACTATCCCTGATAATGTCACGGCTAACCTGGTGGCTGAACTTTGTGACTTTGTCCTTACCCATAACTATTTTACATTTGGGGACAATTTATACCTTCAAACCAGCGGCACTGCTATGGGTACCCGCATGGCCCCACAGTATGCCAACATTTTTATGGCTGACTTAGAACAACGCTTCCTCAGCTCTCGTCCCCTAATGCCCCTACTCTACTTGCGCTATATTGATGACATCTTCATCATCTGGACCCATGGAAAAGAAACCCTTGAGGAATTCCACCATGATTTCAACAATTTCCATTCCACCATCAACCTCAGCCTGGTCCAGTCCACACAAGAGATCCACTTCCTGGACACTACAGTGCTAATAAACGATGGTCACATAAACACCACCCTATACCAGAAACCTACTGACTGCTATTCCTACCTACATGCCTCCAGCTTTCACCCTGACCACACCACACGATCCATCGTCTACAGCCAAGCTCTGCGATACAACCACATTTGCTCCAACCCCTCAGACAGAGACAAACACCTACAAGAGCTCTATCAAGCATTCTTACAACTACAATACCCACCTGCGGAAATGAAGAAACAGATTGATAGAGCCAGAAGAGTTCCCAGAAGTCACCTACTACAGGACAGGCCTAACAAAGAAAATAACAGAACGCCACTAGCCGTCACCTTCAGCCCCCAACTAAAACCCCTCCAATGCATTATTAAGGATCTATAACCTATCCTGAAGGATGACCCAACACTCTCACAAATCTTGGGAGACAGGCCAGTCCTTGCCTACAGACAGCCTCCCAACTTGAAGCAAATACTCACCAGCAAACACATACCACACAACAGAACCACTAACCCAGGAACTTATCCTTGCAACAAAGCCCGTTGCCAACTGTGCCCACATATCTATTCGGGGACACCATCACAGGGCCTAATAACTTCAGCCACACTATCAGAGGCTCGTTCACCTGCACATCCACCAATGTGATATATTGCCATCATGTGCCAGCAATGCCCCTCTGCCATGTACATTGGTCAAACTGGACAGTCTCTACATAAAAGAATAAATGGACACAAATCAGATGTCAAGAATTATAACATTCATAAACCAGTCGGAGAACACTGCAATCTCTCTGGTCACGCGATTACAGACATGAAAGTTGCGATATTACAACAAAAAAACTTCAAAACCAGACTCCAGCGAGAGACTGTTGAATTGGAATTCATTTGCAAATTGGATACAATTAACTTAGGCTTGAATAGAGACTGGGAGTGGCTAAGTCATTATGCAAGGTAACCTATTTCCCCTTGTTTTTTCCTACCCCCCACCCCCTTCCTCAGATGTTCTTTGTTAAACCCTGGATTTTGCTGGAAATGGCCCACCTTGATTATCATACACATTTAAGGAGAGTGATCACTTTAGATAAGCTATTACCAGCAGGAGAGTGGGGTGGGGGGAGAGAAAACCTTTTGTAGTGGGAAACACCCATTTTTTCATGCTTTGTGTGTATAAAACGATTTTCTATACTTTCCACAGTATGTATCCGATGAAGTGAGCTGTAGCTCACAAAAGCTTATGCTCAGATAAATTGGTTAGTCTCTAAGGTGCCACAAGTACTCCTTTTCTTTTTACTGGTTTGATGGAAAGCTGACTTCAGACTTCTCTTAATGCTTGCTTAGAGCTGGACCTTGTTCCCTCTTTTGACAGCAAAACTTCCACTGATTTCCATGGAGCAGGATCAGGTCCTTAGAGATCATCAGAATCTGACCTATCTGAAGTGTGATAAATAGGATCATTAACTAGTCATCAAAGATTTAAAAATAAATAAATAAAACTAATTCTAATTGCATATGTTTAAATGATGGCCTTGTATAAACTTGAGCTATCTGAAATACTGTTTTTTTTTATTAAAAAAAAAATTTGTCTAGATACAGTAGTAAAATTCAAAAACAAATTCCATATTTTTTGCATTTCCCACAACGGTATTCACCAAACTCGTTTTAAACTGGATAGCTAAATACCTTTTCGTTCTATATGTATAAATAAACGGAAGTAAGGAGACAGTGCCTTTTGGCTGATGCACTACAGGCCAAAGGTTAAATTCCTCTTCTGTCCAAAACCTAAGTACAATCTTCTTCCTGTGAGAATGAAATGACCAAGCAATCTCAGGGTCACAAACTTTACATAAAAATAAATAAAGGCCAAAACAGTCTTTGGATTCTATTTCAATTCTCTGTTGAAATCCTTGCAGCTCTTGCAGCATGCAGACAGATTATTGTGTTAAATGAGTACAAGTCTGATTTCTCTATTGATCTGGCTGATGAGGTATTCAGAGTGAAGTAGCAGTAAAAGTGCTTGTTACACTTGGAAAATTGAGAATATAAACACATTGGGGATTGTATGTAACATTTGGTGAAACCAATCACTTCTTAACACATTCAGATCACCTTGAAAAATACATCATCTTTTAAAAAAAAACGCATTCAGAATGCTTTCTCTACATTTACATGGAATGAGCCAGACTCTGACATAGTGCTGCTTGTGAGTAGCCACCAAAAAGCCACAAAAATCATGAGCCAGGGACAAAAGTTTTTCACCTCAATTTTGGCTCTCCAAACACCGTGCTTATTAGGCCATGCCATAGTCTCTCCTGCAGGGGCTGTGGAAGGGCATTACAGAACAGGGTCTCTTTCCACTATCAGTGGTGTTTACATACCTGCATACCTGCATCCTCAGTACACATGATTTCTACACAGGGCATGAAATACATCAGCCTGGGGACTGCGTGAGAGAGACATGGTAACATTTTTGGGGGGTGGGGTGGGTGTTTGGGGAGCCCTTGGCCAAGAGATTCCCAAGGCCAGATCCCGTGCAATGCACAACTGCCGCACTTCAAGAATAGTTACTTGAAAACAAACACAACTTAATGCATCATACCTAAAACATAAAGCATTTTATTCTTATATTTATCCAGATATGTTATCCTTTCTTATAAATTCAACTTTGCTGCCATCTAGTGCCAGTTATTTTTTTCTCATTTCACAATACGCTCAAACCTTAACAAAAATCTTTCGTATTAGGGAAAATGAAGACAAAAAAAAAAAAAAATGGAAATGGAAATAAGCTGTGTGAATTTTTTTTTCTGTATCTTTCCCAGAGCTATAGATTAAACAGCCAAAAGTGAGTGTTCTTCACAAACAGGTCTTAAACTTATCTTTAAAAAACGTATAAACTGACACAGCAAGAAGGGTTCAGTGCCTTTTTTTTAATAGGTTAGTCATTTAAGAAAGCCCACTATAAGCATAGAGTGCATTCTTCTAATTCTGGTTTATCACATTAAAAAGAAATTTTACAGAGTAGCTTTAAAACAAAAGATGTCCTAAAAATATTTTAGGTGAGGAAAACAGAAATTTAAAAATTCCCTAGTCAATGTCAATTCTCAGATCTTGGATAGATCTCTTATTTTTTCTGAGAAATTGTCATATTTTATTTGCAAAACCTCTAATAAAGAGAAAATTGCAAAGAAAATCCTTAGGTGTATAACTTGTAATAGCCCAGTTGAAGTCAATGAAGATATGATGATTATACACCAGCTGAGGATCTTTCCTCTTGGAAATGTAATCTGCAGTTGCTTTAAAATGGACATTGCCATGTAATTCAGAGCCATATATGTAAAATAAACATAAGGTGTTAAAAAAGCTTAATGCTCAAGAGGCCTATTTTATGTTCCAAGACTCTGCCGCTGGCTTGCTGTGCAACCTTGAGCTCTTTATTTCTTTTCCTCAGTTTCCCCCTGGGGATAATAATACTTACTGACCAACAAAAGAGCATTGTGAAACTTAATGAATTGTTGTCTGTAAAGTGTTTTGAGAGCCCCAGATTGAAAGGCCTGTGATGTTCTGCCCAGGACACCTAGAACTTTAAGCCACAGTGTTACCCCTCTGTGTCAACAGGTGAGAGGTTTGCTGGTGATTAGACTGCCACACTAGTCTGTCTATCTGCCACACTAGTCTGTCTACCTCACTAGCAAACTGCTTGAGACTCTGCCAGTTTAAACCTTGTCTTGCAGGTAGCAATCAGTGAACCCCAGATACTGAGTTCCCTGGAGATGTGTGTCTGCAGTGTTCAGTTCCTCTCACTGTGACACACTCTGAAGTTTGCTGCCTCCAAGTAGATAGTGCACACACCAGCCTGTTAAGTTAGCTGACGACTCACACTTCACTTTAATACACAGCGCCGAGGGGGTTCTGCCATAAAACAAGCATAAGTTTAATAAAGAACAAAGTTTAAAGTGATACTAAGAAAGAGAAAAAGAGAGAGAACTGGTTACAAGCAAAACAAAACATGCTTTCTAGCCACTCAAACTTAATTTTAGGAATTTACTGTCTTTGCCTAAGCAGTTGTCTTTCTTACATCAAGTTACCAGCATCTCTAGCCCTCCAGGCCAGGGGATTCAACTTTCACAGGCTCAGACCGTGTTGTATCCTCTGTCCCCTAAGTGGTGGATAACTAAAATGTCTCTTTGTTCCCCTTATATTACCCAAAGACCATTGTCTCTGCCTCAGAAACCAGGAAGGCTTCCTGGGGTGCAGACTCTGACGTCTGGTGAGCTGTCTAAGGTCCTTCCTCCATTAGCTTGATTGCTTTTTTTTACCTTATATGCAAATATACTTTCATTGTCCTCTGCCTGTATTCAAGCCAATCAGACAAGGCAATCCACATTCCTTGTCTAGGGCAGGCTCAATATATGTGTAACACTGATGGGGTCATCAAACCAGGGACCTCTGGAGCTTAGTGCATGAGCCTCTGCAGCATGAGCTAAAAGCCAACTGGCTATTACCTAAGGCTGTAGAGCAGACTCATTTAACTCTCTCTAAGTGGTTTTGGTGCCACTAGATGGGACTGAACACCATACCCAGAAGGTGTGCGGGTACATATGCACTGCCTCCCAAACATATTTTAAGAACCTATGTTGGCACACATACATAACTCTTTGTACCCAACCAGTACGCACATCACAGTGATTTTTCAGGACCAGCATGTCACCAGTTTACGTATGAAACATTACAAGACACTGTTTAGATACATATCACGACAACACGTGTTGGGGGTAGTGAGTGTGCCCAGCCTGATATGAGTTACAGTATAGTGGGCCCTCTACCAGTGGGCATTGAGGGATTTTTTCGGTCATGGGGTCTCTAGATGTACAAAGTATCATCCTCAGCAGCAGCTTTATTTCAGATATTTGCATTGTTTGCCACCCTAGAACGCAGTACTCTGTTGGCGCATGCAACAAGCGAATGAGACAGAACAATCTAGATTCAATATCCCAGGTGAGAGAAGTGCAAAAAATATTACATAAATTGCACAAATGATGAAATCAGTACTTTTAAAATGTTTCATTTTTCATAATCTGTGGGATTGCTAGCATAAATAAAGAAAAAAATACATTAAGCATTTGATTTCTGCCTTTTCAATTATGTATCCAAGTGGAAAACATCCTTATTGTAGATTTGACTTGTATGTCAAACATAATTATAATTATAATAATAGTACTAATAATACTTTGTATCTATAGTGCTTTCATTTTCAGGCTCTTATGTTTAGATAATTACAGTAAACTAAATTATGCCATATGCCACAAGAAAAAATAGCTATAAATTGTTTAATAGTAATATAACTTGCTGCATCATCAGCAGTCATCCTCTTTTTATTATCAATAGCCACAATATAAAAACATCAACCTAATTACAAGACTTTTAAACGTAAATAGATGGCAGGAGAATATTCATTAAAGGACCAAAATGAGTCTTTCAAAAACTTCAGTGGCACTCATTCCTGCTTAAATGTTAATTAAAAAAAAAAAAAGTAAATGACAAAAAACATTTCCAGTCTTGATACAGATTTAATTTTTTTTTACTGGAAGCTGTAAAAGACATACCAATTGAAGTTCATCAGAGTTTATATTTTGTTCTTTAGAGCAGGAAGAAGTGGTCTGGAACTTTTTGTATTCATTTCGGTTATGAAGCTGTCCAAAACTTATTTTCAAGACTCTCATCTGGAGAAAATAGGTCATAGATGGAGATTTTGGAATGAGGAAGGTGGAAAAATGTTCCGAATTGTCATAGATTCAAAACAAAACAAAAATCCCTTGAACTTTGAAAGTTTGCATTCCTTGCTCATGCAAACCTGCCATTGAAAGTGATGAGAGTTTTGGGTGTTCCAGGAATGCAAGTATGGGCTCCAAAAGTATTAAGATCATAGTTTTGCTAATAAGAGGAGATCAACAAATAAGGCATCCTTATTTTTTGTTTTCCAGCATCTTAAGATTCACCTGTAATTATAAGGACAATGGGTCAGTTGTGCTTTGAAATGACTTTTTTCCTTTGCAGTTAATAATTTTTTCTGTGTGCAGATGTGATCACCCCATCTCAAAAAAGATATATTGGAATTGGAAAAGGTTCAGAAAAGGGCAACAAAAATGATTAGGGGCTATCTGAGGAGAGATTAAAAAGACTGGGACTTTTCAGCTTGGAAAAAAGTTGACTATGGGGGGATTTAATAGAGGTCTATAAAATCATGACTGGTGTGGAGAAAGTAAATAAGGAAGTGTTATTTACTCCTTCTCATAACACAAGAACTAGGGATCACCAAATGAAATTAATAGGCAGCAAGTTTAAAACAAACAAAAGGAAGTATTTTTTCACACAATGCACAGTCAAGCTGTGGAATTCCTTGCCAGAGGATGTTGTGAAGGCCAAGACTATAACAGGGTTCAAAAAAGAACATGAAGGATAGGTCCATAAATGGCTATTAGCCAGGATGAGCAGGGATAGTGTCCCTAGCCTCTGTTTTTCAGAAGCTGGGAATGGGCGACAGGGGATGGGTCACTTGTTGATTACCTGTTCTGTTTATTCCCACTGGGGCACCTGACATTGGCCACTGTTGGAAGACAGGATACTGGGCTAGATGGACCTTTGGTCTCACCCAGTATGGCCCTTCTTATGTTCTTATGTCATTCCTAAATCAGCATGTGTTCTGTTATATTTTTGATGATTAATATTTATAATGCCTGTTTTGATATTTTTGGTTCTTAATATTTGTAATGCATGTTTTGACATTAACACCTTATTTTACCTTTTCAGCTTTTGGCATTTCTTCAGGGATTATTTACTTTTTACCATGAGGGATATGAGCTGGCCCAGGAGTTTACCCCATACAAGCAACAGTTGCAATTCAACTTGCAGAATGTAAGTCTGAACAGTATTTACTACAATTTCTTAGCTAATTGAATTTCAAAATAAAAGAGTAGAAATGCTTTATTGCAACACTAAATCTTGAAATGTTTATGAACATAAATAAAAAAAATATGAATAATTGAAAGGTGTTTGCTGAATGAAAGGTATGGCATCAAGTTTCTTTCCACCAGAAATCTTTGAAAATCAGTTGTCAGATGTTTGATCCATGATCTCCAGGCTTGACTAGTGCAACTACGGTCTCCTCCATTCACAAATGTATCCCTCTACAGGACACCACTTAAGCTCACACTTTAAGTTCATGTTTAAGTTGTCTTGAATAGAGATGGACTTAAGCACGTGCTCAGGTGCTTTCCTGACTCAGGGCGTATGTCCAGGAATGAAGGAACACACCCTGAAAATGCTTCATGTGGTACAAATGCAGCAGTTCATCTGCCTAGCATCACAGGTTTCCATGAACCACTAGTCCTCCAGGTCTGTTGTCTGTACTGACTCCCCATTTAATACGGAGTGTACTTCCAAGTCTCTGTCTTGATACTGAAAGCCATCCAGGGGATTGGCTCTAGTTACCTGAGAGATCACCTCTCCCAAACCTGCAGCCTATAGGCCAACTGCTGATCTCCATGGCTCCAACAGAGATGTGCTGACAGGACTTTTACCGCTAGCTGCTGCCCCTGCAACCACTCTCTTAAGGGACAGAGTTGGTGAGGGACTTCACAGTGTGGAGGTGGTTTTGCCCTGGACTGTATTAATGTATTCTTCTTAGGTTTGATGGCCCCAACCCTTCTACCCTCCTTTATGCCTGCTCCCATCCTGAAACCCAGGGAGAGCATTGTCCAAGGACATAGAGTGGTGGTCGCTAACACTGCCCTCACTTCACACACAGGTCTGCACACAGAACCCCCTCTGTCCACAAGGTCTCACACTCTTTTCTTCTTCCAAATTGTATATTTGCCACTTTTGGTTAAAGGCACAAGGGGTCACTGTTGCTTCACTGCAGGGATGAGAAAATACCCATACTCCAGTCCAATGACTTAAATAGTTTAAACTAGGGGAGATCTCCACCAATCTGGGTCTAGGATTATGGACCAAAGAGAGAAAATATAAATTGAGACTGTGTTAACTCCTTCTATGTGAATGTGCCACGAGAACCAGAATTACTAAATTGTTTCTCCTGTTTCACCGTTAGGTAAAAACATTTTCATCTCTTTCTCTTGTTTAAATAATTGTTAATGCCTTTCCTAAATTGTTTGTGGGATGACATCTGCAGGGCAATAGCTCTAAGTCAGGCAGAGAAAAGAAGAAACCTTTTTGATTTCTCCCCCCCAAAAAAAACATGCAAAAGCTAGAAACTTAAAATGATGTAAGCTAAAGAGTGATGAACAGAAAATGGAGATGGTTTTCCTGCAGGAGAGAGCGGGGAAATTAGTTGTGTGTGGTGGTGATCAGGAAGGCATATAGGAAGCTCTCAGGAGATGAGGAACTGAAGGAGAAAAAAAGGGGTCCACTCCTTTGTCTTATATTTTCAATGCTTTAGTTTTCTCTCTTTTTGTTTTCCTCTTTCCTGCTTCTTTCATCTTCCCTCGCTACCTTTTGCCCTGCTATCTCTCCCTCATCCTCTCTGCCACATTTGTCACTCTGTCACATCCACTCTATCCTTTGTCTGCCTCTTTTTCCCCCTTTTGTTCTTTCCTCTAATAGCCCCTTCCACAGGCCAGTACTCACCTGCAATGCAGAAGAGTTGAGCAGAAGCTTGAATCGACTGAGCTACCTGTAGACTCATCACTCACAGCAGTGCCCAGTCTCAGACGGAACTTGAATCACACTTTCTGCATGAGGGAATCATAGAATCATAGAATATCAGGGTTGGAAGGGACCTCAGGAGGTCATCTAGTCCAACCCCCTGCTCAAAGCAGGACCAATCCCAAATTAAATCATCCCAGCCAGTGCTTTGTCAAGCCTGACCTTAAAAACTTCAAAGAAGGAGATTCTACCTCCTCCCTAGGTAACGCATTCCAGTGTTTCACCACCCTCCTAGTGAAAAAGTTTTTCCTAATATCCAACCTAAACCTCCCCCGCTGCAACTTGAGACCATTACTCCTTGTCCTGTCCTCTTCTACCACTGAGAATAGTCTAGAACCATCCTCTCTGGAACCACCTCTCAGGTAGTTGAAAGCAGCTATCAAATCCCCCCTCATTCTTCTCTTCTCCAGACTAAACAATCCCAGTTCCCTCAGCCTCTCCTCATAAGTCATGTGTTCCAGACCCCTAATCATTTTTGTTGCCCTTCGCTGGACTCTTTCCAATTTAGCCACATCCTTCTTGTAGTGTGGGGCCCAAAACTGGACACAGTACTCCAGATGAGGCCTCACCAATGTCGAAGAGAGGGGGACGATCACGTCCCGCGATCTGCTCGCTATGCCCCTACTTATGCATCCCAAAATGCCATTGGCCTTCTTGGCAACAAGGGCACACTGCTGACTCATATCCAGCTTCTCGTCCACGGTAACCCCTAGGTCCTTTTCTGCAGAACTGCTGCCCTAGCCATTCGGTGCCTAGTCTGTAGCTGTGCATTGGGTTCTTCCGTCCTAAGTGCAGGACTCTGCACTTATCCTTATTGAACCTCATCAGATTTTTTTTGGCCCAATCCTCCAATTTGTCTAGGTCCCTCTGTATCCTATCCCTGCCCTCCAGCGTATCTACCACTCCTCCCAGTTTAGTATCATCCGCAAATTTGCTGAGAGTGCAATCCACACCATCCTCCAGATAATTTATGAAGATATTGAACAAAACCGGCCCCAGGACCGACCCCTGGGGCACTCCACTTGACACCGGCTGCCAACTAGACATGTAGCCATTGATCACTACCCGTTGAGCCCGACAATCTAGCCAACTTTCTACCCACCTTAGTGCATTCATCCAGCCCATACTTCTTTAACTTGCTGACAAGAATACTGTGGGAGACCGTGTCAAAAGCTTTGCTAAAGTCAAGAAACAATACATCCACTGCTTTCCCTTCATCCACAGAACCAGTAATCTCATCATAGAAGGTGATTAGATTAGTCAGGCATGACCTTCCCTTGGTGAATCCATGCTGACTGTTCCTGATCACTTTCCTCTCATGTAAGTGCTTCAGGATTGATTCTTTGAGGACCTGCTCCATGATTTTTCCGGGGACTGAGGTGAGGCTGACTGGCCTGTAGTTCCCAGGATCCTCCTCCTTCCCTTTTTTAAAGATAGGAAGGCTGGGTTGTTCATTGGGTGACCTGATAGAGGGCAGAACAGCAATAATATGTAACAGCCCTTTCCTGCTGTCCACATGTTCTCAGCCAGCCTGATGTCAGTTTCACTGGCTTAGATTGCCAGCCACTTCTTTCAGGTGGCCACTCTGCTTGGTTTTACAAGAACTGAGACAAAACGCTGTCTTGGTTTAAAAAAAAAATAGCAGCAGCGACACATGGATGAGCACTGAAAACAGGGTCCTTCCTTGTTTCAGGGACACAGGGGCCCTGATGCAAAGCCCATTGAAGTCAATGGCAAGATTTCCAATGACTTCAGTGGAGTTTGGGTTGGGCGCTTGGTCTCCCTAGGAAGAAGTGTTCGTTAAAAGTTCTCGGAGGAACCTTGCCTCTTTAGATTCACTACCTGGCTAAACACAGTTTCCCTCACAGAGGAGCGCTTCAACCTGCATGTGAGTATACTAATGCTTTAAGCCATGAATGTATGTGTCTTAATTTTTTTTTGTCAATTAAATCACATATTGTTTTCTAATTACAGTAGCATGAGCTCCAATAAGTACTAACAGTGCTTTACATCTTCAAAGTGCTGTACAGACATGGGCTAAGTAAATTTTAGCTTTAGTTTAGTACAGGGGTAGGCAACCTATGGCATGCGTCCCAAAGGCGGCACATGAGCTGATTTTCAGTGACACTCACACTGCCCAGGTCCTGGCCACCAATCCGGGGGGGCTCTGCATTTTAATTTAATTTTAAATGAAGCTTCTTAAAGATTTTAAAAACCTTATTTACTTTGCATAGAACAATAGTTTAGTTATATATTATAGATTTACAGAAAGAGACCTTCTAAATACGTTAAAATGCATTACTGGCACGTGAAACCTTAAATTAGAGTGAATAAATGAAGAACTGGGCACACCACTTCTGAAAGGCTGCTGACCCCTGATTTAGTACATACTGTTCCTACTTCACAGGAACCCTGTGAGATTAATTAATTAATTTTGGTACATGAAAATATAAAGCAGTATATACCAGTTAAATACTAGGATTAGGATTATTTTTACTGATCTTTTAAAATTTGCTGCAGGAATAAGGTGTAATTTTCACAAATATGCAAATATCTGATTGTATATTTTGACCAGATAGGACTAGATCTTGCAAGATATTGAGTGTACTATCATTGAAGTCTAGCACAGTGGTTCTCAACCAGGGGTACATGTATCTCTGGGGGTACACAGAGATCTTCCAGGGGGTACATCAACTCATCTAGATATTTACTTAGTTTTACAACAGGCTACATAAAAAGCACTAGCAAAATCAGTACAAACTAAAATTTCATAAAATGACTTGTTTATACAGCTCTATATACTATACACTGAAATGTAAGAACAATATTTATATTCCATTTGATTTATTTTATAATTATATTGTAAAAATGAGAAAGGAAGCAATTTTTTAGTAATAGTGTGCTGTGACACTTTTGTATTTTCATGTACGATTTTGGAAGTTTTTAAGTGAGGTGAAACTTGGGGGGACGCAAGAAAAATCAGACTCCTGAAAGGGGTACAGTAGTCTGGAAAGGTTGAGAGCCACTGATCTAGCTCCTGCTCTTCACTCTGAATTTCCTTGACTTTTGTGGGTTTAAGTCAAGGTTTGTAGTGATCCACTGACATCATTTTAAAAGCATATTAATGAGGATAGGGTATGTCTAGGCTTAGTAACTTAGTTTCCTTTGGAGCAGCATCCCTGTTTGTTTAAATGTGAATGTACTAGCATATTCCAGTGTAGTAGTAGAGGTAGTAATAACACCTATACTTATAGTCTTAGATACTGCAGAAATAGTACGTTACTAGTATGATTTTGCTCTTTTTATTTTCCTTAGACACGAAATAATTTTGAAAGTACCAGGCAGGAAGTAGAGAGACTGATGCAGAGAATGAAATCTGCCAACCAGGATTACCAGCCACCCAGTCAATGGACAATGGAAGGCTATCTCTATGTCCAGGAGAAACGTGAGTAATTACATCAGTGTACAACCAGTATTTGAAGATTGCCTTATTGCATTTCAGCTTTTAGGGGATGGCAAGTAAATTGTTCAGAGTAAGGTAGGTTTCATGTCTGTTTTGTTGCTTTGTTTATATTTAAGGTCAGACTGGCCCACAGGGAACTCTCCCAGGAGCTATCTGGCCCCAACTAATCACAACCTGGAAAAAAAAGTATCCTGATTTGTTAGAGGCCTTTCTCTTTAAAACTGACAGACTCTCAGTGCTCTCACATGCCTCAGGTGACCCCCTGCCACCACTTCTGTCTCTTGAAAGTTCGCAGCCTTATGCCTCACAAATGGTCCAGTGCCTCTAGCAGTGATCAAGGAGTTCTAGGAAGCAACTCAGTGTCCAATCCATGAGCCAGTTGGGGGCAAAGCTTAAGGTGTAAAGACTTAGAAGCAAAATAAAGTATATCTTCCAATTTCATATGTGAGAGAAACAACATGAAATACAAAAACAAAGGTAACTGGAGAACCCTGATAAAGAGGTATAGATTTATAGCTCATCTATATGCAAGTGATAAGAAAAGCCATTGGAATTAAGCAGAGTCCAAAGGGGTTAAACAAATAGAATAAAAAGTTAATGGACTTAACAAAGAACACTGAGAGGAGTCAACCAATACTTCACAATGTGAAGAAGAAATAGAATCAGAGACCGCATGAAATGAACCATAGAACAGTTTGATCCAAACTGAAAGAGTGAACAGCCCTGGATACCAAACACTGAGGACAGAAGAGAGATTAAAAGCTGTATGTGATCTACAGTATCAAATAGCACTGTTCAGAGTTAATCAAATGTAAACAACCTGGCTGAATGAGCTGCACCACTTTCATTGTAACCCCTTAGTGAAGCAATTTCAATCCTGTGTGCTACGCAGTGCTCTGTTTGATGAGGGTCTGGCTGAAGCTGGAGAAGTAGGGAGACCTTGTTTGAGATGTGTATGTGTGCATGCAAGTTTGGTGTTCTAACAAATACAGATCATGATAAAATGCTGGTATTTATTTGAATACAAATCCAATTTTGACTCATTCCTAATTTCTGAGTCTAACATTAAAATACTTGGCATCTGGCTTTAGAATCTCCTGTATCGTACCTGGTCTTACCCAAAGATTAGTATAGATTGTCATGAGGATAGCTGCCTTCCCAGAACCCTTTCAAGGGATTGTAGAGTGTTCTAGATAATTGACCTTCCCACTGAAATCTTGGCCTTAACTCTTATTAACATATATGAGCAAAAAGGAGAGAGCCGTTTTTCTGTTCTTATTTAACCTTGCAGATTTTTAGCAGCCGTAGCGGTAGCATTGATAAGGTTTGAGCAGAGCATGTACTCTTTAATTGAAAAATAATAATAAAAACCAGTGTTAAGCGGAAACTACACCGGGCATTATTAATGGGAGACCAAGAAAGGAGTGAAATGTCAGGCACATGAAGTGTTTCATTAAATGGTGAGAAGCCAACTTGATATCCTCTCACTGACAAAGGATTGGATCATTAGTTTATTTTGGGGAAAAGTCAGAAGGTCTGTAATCTCTGCCTCAGAGATGAAGGTGCTAATTGTTTATTTCCTTATCATGCTGGCTTTAGTGTCCCACAACCAGTCACGTATGCTGTCCAGAAGTTAGTTTGGTTAATATTTGCCACTCCTGAATGTAAAACTATACACGTTTATTGCTAGTACCACACAAGAGGTTAAAGATACTGTTGGACTATGAAACAATGAGTTATTTAATTTTTCCCAAAAAGCAAATTTGTAAAATGCTATAACAAATGTATTGTAGAAATAGCAGGGTGAGTATGGGTTGGAGAAAAGGAGCACTAGGTATCCCTCAGAACAAAGTTTTGATAGTAGACGATGCCAGGATAAAATAAAATTGGATTTAAAATGGATTGTATTCACATGGACAGTGGGTTATAAATAACAAGTATAATGTCACAAATCAGGCATGTTGGGCTAAAATTTCAAAGCTGGGTGCCAAGTACTTGCCTCTGTAAAGACGTACTTACCCACTCAAACACAAGTGGCCTGATTTTCAGAGACGCTAAACATCTCCAACTACGGTCGACATGAATGAGAGCTGCAGGTGCTCTGCACCTTTCAATATCAGACCTTCTTTAGGTGCCTTAAAATGGTTTGAAAATTTTCCCCTTTCTGATATAACTTGAGAGTTGGTGAAAATGCCGACAATATAAAAAATGTGGTAAAAGCACCATAAGAATGTGTTTATAGTTCAGAAGTAAAATGGCCAACTTTTTTTTTTTTCTGTTTGATCTGCTGCTGACTCAGCTTAATACTTGTCTGTGAAATACAAATGAGAGAGACAGCATTCTCTTGGCATACTTGTATGGCAAGCCATGTAAATTTGCATGGTTAGATACATAGATTGTCAAACATCTGATTGAGTTGACTGGTGTAGCCTTTGAACATATTGCTGCATTTGTGGATGGGTGCATTTACAAAACAAATCCACAGTAACTGGAACAAAATTACTGTGGTTTTTATTTTCTTTTAACATCTATGATTTCAGCAGTTAAATGTTAGTTTTTTTCAGTTAAAACAACCAACCTAACAATCTTTACTTTAGCAATTATCCTAATTTAAAAACAAAATCATGTGTCCTGCCTGATGCACATTGAATTTAAAAAGCAAAGGGTCATATTCTGGCCTCCATATGCCCAGCAACTTCCACTGAAATTAATTGGAGTTACACACATGGTTCCACAATGCTATCTGACCTGTTCTTATTTTCTAATTCACTTAGTAATCAGGGCACCATGTGTGTGTGCATGTGTCCCACTAGATTTTGCAATCCCCATCAAGCACAATATTTTGATGAGAGGTGTCAGAAGTTCATGTAGATCCTACAGGAAGTGTCTCTGATTACTAAGCAGGTAGCATTCTTCCCTCTGAGGATTCGTCTCCACTACAGAGTTAGCATGGGTTGGCTGATCTCCTTCCCCCTCCTCCTGCCCCCCCGTGTGCGTTGCTAGGACTTCTGGGGGCATATTCCATGGTTCTTTGTGCTTCAGTGGGCTGAGTCATTCTGATTTTTTTCCCATTGAATTGTGGGAGGACTTGTCTGTCCTTCTGGGAATTGGACATTGCAAAGCTATCTGCATTCAAGTGATCTAATCTGCATCTTCATTGCAAAGTGGGTAGGTCACTGGCCTAAGTGTGTGAAAGCAAAACCTGGGCTCTAACCCACACCCCGAGCCATACCAGCTAGCCTTGGTTGAAAGCATCATTAAACTCCTGTGAAACGGTTTTGTGTGTGGGATGAGTGGGGTGGGCTTGGGGTGTTTGATGTCCTGGATAAGAGACCAGACTATCTCTTCAGTGAAGAAGTACCCTAAGTCAGTAATGAAGCAGTGCCTCCGGATAGGATTAAGAATCACGGTGATGTTGGAGGTGACTTCTTTAGGCTAAGTGATAAAATCAGGCCCTATTCATTGGGCAGACATGCATAGCTGTACTAAACAATATTCCTGTGAGGCACTAGGGTCATTGCTTAGTGGTTCTGTTTGAGTTCATGCAGTTATCAGTTTGCAGACAATTTGGCAGTTTACCCCATATGTGCCAATACTAATTTGTGCTTTCCTTTTACAAAGAACAATATTTCTAACCCTTTCTTTGCAAAGACATCCCCGAAATGGAAACCAGCTACTAGAGTTAAGTTTGTCATGGCAGCTTTTCTTGCAGATTGATAATTCATGATATTCTCAACTCCCAAGCAGTGTCTTTGGCAAGCACTTTTGAGAACTGAGAAAGGAACTCTAGGGAAATGTGCCCTGATTTCATGATTCATGTGTTCAAGTCAACCAACCATCCTTGTGATCAAGTTCAACCATCCTTTCAGCAGATAAGGACCATTCCGAGGAAGAATGGAATGAATGCTGCTGCTCTTTTCCCAGTGGTGAAATCTTTAACAATACCCCCAAGGCAGAGATGACTGAAGTCTCTTTACATACACATACCATGCAGAGTGTAACTTGTTAGGCTCTGAACTCTCTCCATTCCGCCAATAGGGAAAACCCAACCCTCAGAGTTTTAAATTGGGCAGCCCAAAATTGAGGCACTTCAAAATTAGACCTAAATGACATGTCTAAGGTTCAGGAATGAGTCAGCGTTAGAGCCTGAAGTAGAGCAGGGGAGTTTGACTCCTCATCCTGTGCTCAGGCACTTACACCAGACCTCTCCATGTATCCATAATATGATAAAATTGTGGTAAAATGTCCACATTTTAAAAAAAATCTTACATTTCTTTCATCTAGGACCCCTGGGATTTACCTGGGTAAAACATTACTGTACTTACGATAAAGGGACAAAAACATTTACAATGAGTGGAGCTGAAACAAAGTCTGGTGGGAAAGTGGTGAGTATTATCTTGACATATCTCTTAGTATATACATGAGATCCAGCTTGTGTTTTTTATATTATCCACTCAATGTATTTATGAGGAAAAAATAATATATTAGGGAAGTTAGGGTAAACAAAGTGCCCTCTGTCATGGATCAACAAGATGATTAACAAATGTTTTTACTTATGAAAATAAAGGTCATAGTAAGTATTTCAAATTAAAATATCTACTTTTTCCATCACTCATTTACATGCTAAATACAATATCATCGTTTTCTGTGGTATCTCCAAACAGGTAAGAAAACGACCATACTTAGCACAGAAATATGAGTTAGACGTCCTCATTTTTATTCCTTAAAAGTTGATTGACATTTAATCCTATCAGATCTAAATATGTAGATACGTTTTCAGATTTACGTTCTTATGTTCTTATGACTTGATAAATACCAATAGTTTTACTTAAAGAGAGAGTTTTCAAAGCAAACTTCCACAATTAGACATTTTATTAAATATGTTGAACTATCTGAAGAATGGTAAACAATTATGTGAGGAAGTACATTAAGTAATTTTGTCTCTTTCAGTATATATATGACAGAGAGAAAAATAATTGAATAATGTGCTTGTATAATTTTAAGCCCTGCAAGCAATTATATACATGCTTAAATTTAAGCAGAGTAGAGGGGTTTAAGCCTGTGTGAAAATATTCACAGGATCAGGGCCTTATTTTATCAACGTAGAGTCTCTGCATGCTGATTTTCTTTTTTTGTATGTCTTACAGAATGGCCTTGTCACAAGCTCACCAGAAATATTCAAGCTAAAATCCTGCATCCGGAGAAAGACTGATTCAATTGACAAACGTTTCTGTTTTGATATTGAAGTATCTGAAAGGTTTGAGGTTCTTTTTTTAAAGAACATTGTTAGTTATTTAATAAAGTGTATGTAAATGTGTGCTCCTTAATAACTATGTGCATATAAAGCCAAACTTTCAAATGTGTGCTCCTAATTGCTCAGAACCTATTTTTCTGACCACAAAGCAAATAACACTACATGTGTGTATTATCCATGCACAATTAACCATGTTGGATAGACATATATGTTTTTTGGAAACCTTATAGTGCAATACTCCACTTAGGAACGAACAATGAGTTGCACACATACAAAATGAGAAATGACTGCCTAGGAAGGAGTACTGCGGAAAGGGATCTGGGGGCCATAGTGGATCACAAGCTAAATATGATTCAACAGTGTAATGCTGTTGCAAAAAAAAGCAAACCTCATTCTGGGATGTATTAGCAGGAGTATTGTAAGCAAGATATGAGAAGTAATTCTTCCGCTCTACTCCACGCTGATTAGGCCTCAACTGGAGTATTGTATCTAGTTCAGGGCAGCACATTTCAGGAAAGATGTGGACAAATTGGAGAAAGTCCAGAGAAGAGCAACAAAAATTATTAAAGGTCTAGGAAACATGACCTATGAAGGAAGATTGAAAAAATTGGGTTTGTTTAGTCTGGAGAAGAGAAGACTGAGAGGGGACATGATAACAGTTTTCAAGTACATAAAAGGTTGTTACAAGGAGAAGGGAGAAAAATTGTTTCTTCTTAACCTCTGAGGATAAGACAAGAAGCAATGGGCTTAAACTGCAGCAAGGGCAGTTTGGGTTGGACATTAGGAAAAACTTCCTAACTGTCAGAATGGTTAAGCACTGGAATAAATTGCCTAGGGAGGTTGTGGAATCTCCATCATTGGGGATTTTTAAGAGCAGGTTGGACAAACACCTGTCAGGGATGGTCTAGATAATACTTAGTCCTGCCTTGAGGGCAGGGGACTGGACTAGATGACCTCTCGAGCGCCCTTCCAGTTCTATGATTCTATTAAGGAGGCTAATTTTAAAATTTTGGCCCATGTGATAAATATCTAAAAAAAAGTGTGCTCTCTCGCTCTCACACACACATTCCATGTCTCTCTCAAATTGGTTTTTCCACAGTTTCTAGTTATCCATGAATTATGTGGAAGTTAAATCTATTTCTACCTATTCAAGTTAAAGTTAAGAAAGTTTGTTTTTTCCCATATGCTGAAATAGCTGTACAAGTGTTTCTCTAGGTACTACTGGAAATATTTACTTGTATGAAATGAATAGGAACAGTTTTACAGCATTTTGAGGGGGGCGGGAATGCAAATACACAGTGAAAGTTATATTTGTTCTTTTTTAAGAATTTTGGGCTAGTGGACAGGAGACAAGAGGTGGATAAACATCTGCCTTAAAATCATGGTGAAATAAACAGAATTAGTAAATTCACACTATTTATATAAATCTTTCATGGTCTTTCTCTGAGAAATATTTTGTGACTACAATAATAATAGTAATGTACTATGCAGCCATGTCACTATTTTATAACATGTTAATTTTGTGGTGAATTTTGTGCTTGTGAAAGATAAATATACCTGTAATCTGAAGTCGTGTATTAATAGAATAGGTAAAATGCAGACATTAACACTGCAAATTTGGGGTGGGGATATGTTGGGATAAATTACTTGATATTTGGTGCCCTTTAATTTCAGAAATTTGGGCAAAACTGGGTTGTTCTTGTTCTGATTTTGTTTAAAAAAAAACATAGGTTACAATTTTGTTTTGGAAAACCAAAATCAGAGAGTGGTTCAAATGCAAAGATCAAAATATATCAGAACTAATTTTATCAGACAAAATGATGGTAGTGCTATTGTAAGATAGTTAAAAAGTGAGTTTTGTCTTTGAATTTTTAGAAAGATCTTAAATTCTTTCAGTTCTCTTTAAATGGAGTTATACGCTTGGAATAAAACTTGTTAATTTTAACTTGGTTTAACAAGTCTTGTTTATTTTGACTTGCTTTAACAAGTTAAAATGCAGAGAGCTTACACCTAAATGTTTTCTGAAAACGTAGATAAAAAAGTTGAAAGCACACTAGTTCACAGGGTTGCTTAAAATACTATTATGAGAAGGAGACTGACAAAAAGTCAAGTTTTGAAATCGGTTCCATATTTAACAGGAAACTAGTGGAGGTTTATGTAAGTCAGCAGAGTAGATAAAAAGTTCTGGTCCTCATGATACCAAGAAATAATCAGTTGGCAGGCAGCCCATATGCAAAGAGTGGCACTAATCACTTCTGGATGACATAAATTGAAACTTGGCTTCCTCTGTGAAAGGGAGACTCTGATGTCAAGTGTATTTGTAATGATAAAATACTTCCTTGCTGTTCCATGTTTTTTAATTTATACAGTAATAAAACATAGGGGAATTGGGAAGAACACAAAGTTGCTAACGACTGACTTTAAATTACTGCATACTGATTTTAAAGATTAGGCTTAAGTTTTTTTAAGATGTAATCCTGAGCATTGTTGAGTATCCTCAACAGTGATTAATTTCAGTCAGAAAGGAAGGGCATTTGGTAACTTGCAGGATTTGGCCTTCACTGAATACTCATACAGTTTATAAGATACAACAAAGTCTTTAAAGACCTGGAAAGGGCTGTCATGAGCAACTCTTCCTCCACCTCCAAGCCTCTCATCTCATGAGACTCCATCCTCTCCCACCGAGTACTCAGAATCTATATGGAGATGTTGCAAGTGCTGATAAGACAACATAGACTGAAGTGAACATGTCACTAAACCAGTGGTTTTCAACCTGTGGTCTTGGGACCCTAGAGGTCTGCAGACTGTCTAAGATTCCCAAAGGGCTCTGCACCTCCATTCAAAATTTTTCAGGGATCCACAAATGAAAAAAGATTGAAAACCACTGCACTAAATAAAAGAAACAATCTGATATGAAAACGTTTAAACTGTTAACAGGAAGCAACACGTCTAATTGAAACAATTTAAATTTTACTCAGATGTTGTTCTCAACAGTTTTCAGTTCAGATTTTTATAAGAGTTCTTCGAGTAGTCACTTATCTTTATTGTATTGCAGTACTGTAACCAGTTCTGCACATAACATACATAATACACTTCTTCGAGTGCTTGCTCACGTCCATTTCATTGTAGGTGTGTGTGCTCGCCACGTGCACTGGAAGTTTTGCCCTCAGTGGTAGCGGTAGGGGACCAGCTCTGGTGCCCACTGGAGTGGCACACATATGCACCCGTATAAGGGGCACCACCAGCTTCCCCCTTCCCTCAGTTCCTTCCTACCGCCAGTGACAGCGCTGGAATGTTTCCTTGCTTTGACAAGCTTCCCTGGCCGTACTGTGTCTAGTAGTGAATTTGTTGTATATAGGTTTCAGAGTAGCAGCCGTGTTAGTCTGTATCCGCAAAAAGAAAAGGAGGACTTGTTGCACCTTAGAGACTAACACATTTATTAGAGCATAAGCTTTCGCGAGCTACTGCTCACTTCATTGGATACATGCAGTGGAAAATACAGTGGGGAGATTTTATATACACCGAGAACATGAAACAATGGGTGTTACCATACACACTGTAACCAGAGTGATCAGGAAAGGTGAACTATTACCAGCAGGAGAGTGGGCATGAGTGGGGGAAACTTTTGTAGTGATAATCAAGGTGGGCCATTTCCAGCAGTGGACAAGAACAGTAGTGGAGAAAATAAACAAGGGGAAATACTTTTACTTTGTGTAATGACACATCCATTCCCAGTCTTTATTCAAGCCTAAGTTAAGTGTATCCAGTTTGCAAATTAATTCTAATTCAGCAGTCTCTCTTTAGAGTCTGTTTTTGAAGTTTGTTTGTTGAAGAATTGCCATTTTTAGGTCTGTAATCGAGTGACCAAAGAGATTGAAGTGTTCTCTTTTCTTTTTGTTGTATATAGTTGTTTAATGTTGTATAGTTAATAGTTCCCTTAGCGTTAAGCTAGAAAGCATTTGCAAGAGCTTCAGGCCGCAGACCAAGAAGGAGCGGGACATTGATCTCCGAGCGCTCCTTATGGAGTCAGCCCTTGCACCGTCCTCGGAGCCGACAAGATCAGACTCTACTCCAAGCACCACGGCCTCAGTGCAGAGTGTGCCACCAATCCCCATTCCCAGTACCGGCAAAAAAGCTAAGAAAGCTTGGGAGTGCTTTGTCCCATGAAGGGAAGGAGAGAGCTGGCGGAGAGCAAAGATCTGCACGGGGCAGCTTTTCCCTTCCAGACAGTGGCCAAGCTCCGACTCCCATTGAGCTGTAGAGCCCACTTCAAGACCCGCCTGCCATCCTGGAAAGTGGCAGAGGCACTCAGTACCTGGCGTGCCGTCCACACTGGAGGCCTTACAGGCCACTAAGGACATACTGTCCCTTCCGGTACCGCCCATGCCATCCACTGAGGTGCACCATTCGAGGGGTAAACCTGCTCTGGGACCCTTCCAGCAGTCTCCATCCGTGCGGCACTGCTTCCCACCACAGGGGGTGCTCCGCCAGCGCTTGCCTGAACAGCACCATCAGCCCCTGGGCACAGGTTGGCTTACCTGCCAGAGTCCCCATCGTCGGTCCCTGGACTCTAGGTGTCAAGGAGTCACTCTTCATGTGTACTAGTGTAATGGAAATCAGAGTTTGGCCCAAAGTTGTATAGTTTAAAATATTTTGTGAAACATTGTGTGTGGGTGGAAAATGTTTATCAAATCCTAATTTAGGTAGGAGGACTCTTTATGTATATCCCCCTCCCTGTCCCTGTTTTGGTTTGAATCTATAACTTACCCTTTACATTTTAAATATATATGATGTGTAGAGATGCACAGATTTTAAAGCTATTGGAGAACATTGTGATCATCTAATCTGACCTCTTGCATGATGCAGGCTGTAGAATTTCACCCGGTAGCTTCTTAATATCTTGTGGTTGAGATAGCACATAATTTGTAGAATAACATCCAATATTCATTTAATGCGGCAGGCTTTTCATTTCTTCTTCAGTATTGTGGAGCTCTGTTTGTGTATATATATTTTTTCATATTCTCCAATGTCCTTCATGAAAAATGTTATAATTAAGTGGTGAGAGTACTCTGGGGGGTAATGAGTATAAATTTAGTATCTTTTATTTCTGTATTTGGCAAAGGAAGACTGTGGGTTCGAACAAGGTGTCAAAAGTTTTGCATAGATGGGTCCTAGACAGGTGAGAGCAAAGCTTCTGAAAGTGGCGTTTCTTTGACGCTCCATGTTTGCCACTTTTTGGACTGGCATCACTTTTAAAGTAGCTCACTGATGCAGACAAAAAGATCCAGAACTATGAATTGTTTATACAGCTGAGTTATATATAAGTAATATTTACACTTAGTTGTTAGTAGGTATGTGTGCTTTTGTATCACTAAAAAAACCATTTCTACAGCACCTCTTCCATTAGTTAAGTAGGCACATCTAATGAATTAATTTTATTTTTATCGGCTGTATAAACAATTCATAGTTACACTTTGACACCACATTTCATCTGAGATTCTCAAATGTTAACTAATGAAGTCTTATACTCCCTTGTGACAGAGTAAGTTTTATTATCCCAGTTTCACAGAGACAAAAAACAGACACAAAGGTCAAGATACATGCTTAGCACTACAAAAAAGTAAATAATTATGTTTAGACTAAACCACATTTCCTGTTAAAATTATCTTAAATATCATTGGTTGGAAAAATAATTAATATGTTTTAAATAATATATATTTTCTTTTAATAGAAACGGAATCATAACACTACAGGCTTTTTCAGAGTCCAACAGGAAACTTTGGCTGGAAGCTATGGATGGAAAGGAACCAGTAAGGAAATTTGTTATATTATTTATTATGAGTTCAGATTTCTTGTATACAGAAGTGAAAAGAACAAATTGCTGTGCATCTCAAAATATCTCAGACACGGAGAAACAATTTACATAAACTTTTACAACACAATTTGTACGTGCAAACGGTATTTCACAAGCTGTATGGACAAAGCAGTGGCAAAATAAACACGAATGATAAGATAATCGTTAAATTAATAATGAAGCAGAAAAAATAGTATATCTCAATCTGCAATCACGCATTGAGTCACTTATTTTAGTTGGGATATTGACAATCCAGCCAACAGCATATTTCGTTGGCATACAGGATACATGTGCACAGGCACAGTTTGTGAATTTGTGCTCTCCAGACTGGTGAGAGCAAGTCATTTTAGGGGTGATGCCTTTGAGCAGCGGTATCGCCACCTTTAAAGGTGCTGCAGAGAAAAGAAACTGTGATGGAGGCTGGTGGGAGTTGATGAGAGAAGCTCACCTGAGGATTCATCCTGCCATTAACCTACACTTGAGATTTCCATCGAATACAATGGCAAAGCTCCACATGTAGACCCAAAAGGGAGAAAATGATTGTTCAGATTTACGAGCTAGATGGCACCTGGTCTCACTGAACTGGTCCAACCAAGGAGTTAGGGCTGAGAGTAAACAGGGTTCACATATAACCATACAGAATCTACAATTCTGGCTACTCACTACCATCTTTCAGCTAACCAAACATGTAGTTGAACTGAACTCACATAAGAGAGAGTGCCTGCTAGAGGCAACATTTTAAGTTTTATGCTTGTTAAGCCCATTTACAATGACTGTTTAGTAAATAAATGGCAGGAGCAAGGCTTGCACCATGCAATATGCTAATGCAAAATGTATTTGCACTGGCTTGAGATCTCTTAACTGACCTGGAAGTCACAAATGTTCATATTGCAATGTTTTCTTTTTCAGATTTACACTTTGCCAGCAATTATTAGCAAGAAGGAAGAAAGTAAGTTTTTTTTAGTTATGTAAAATTATTAAATGTACCTGGATTTCTACAGTATAATGTCCTTGTTTTCAGGCATATTAGGTTACAAATTACATAATTATATTTTCATATATTGCCAAGAATTACTCTTTTCTGTCAACTTGCAAGAAAGAGCATCCTGTCTCAAGGGTCAGTTACATCAGGTGTGAAAAAGTCTTCAATATTTGTATTATAATCAAATATAAATTGGGAGAAAATCAAATAAATCATGCTTCTGGCTAACCTGGTTCCAAAGCATAATGTCATTCTAGATACCTATAGATATATTCATAGTTCTATATATAAATGTGTATAATGTCATTCTAGATACCTATAGATATATTCATAGTTCTATATATAAATGTCATTCTAGATACCTATAGATATATTCATAGTTCTATATATAAATGTATGTATAAAATGGACCACCTGTACCTTGACATAATATCCCTGAACATGATAACTTGTTTATGGTCTTCAGATATAGGGATATTATGGCTTTTACTGTGGTGATGGGCAAACATTATGTTATCATGCAGATACTCCATTATATTTGATGTGCGTCTGTGCAGGTGTCTTACTCAATTACACACATACACATACATTATTATTATTCTTTGATTCCCATCCGTCAGCTCAGCAATAACAATGGAGCCGAATGAAGTCTGTCCAGCACTTCCTATCTTGTACCAGCGTCACAGTTTCATTCATATTTAAACGTCTTGTATGTCATTCTTCACTGTGTTTATCCTACACATCCTATAATGTAACATGACTCCTCCCTTTTCATCTCTCAGTCATGTAGCCATTGCTGCTTCCGCTACCAAGCTGAAAAAATCTGGCAATAGGATGCATCCTTGTCTTTCTTCTACAGTCATCCTGAATCATTCTGTCAGCATCTTGTTTACTCTCACCGCGCTAATTGACTTGCTGTAAATGTTTTCTATCCGCTTGATTGATTTTTTGAGGATGCCATACAGTCTCATAACTTTTTGCTAAATGCTCTCAAAAGCCCGTTTGAGGTTTATAAAGTCGTTGTAACAGGTTCAGTTGTGTTCTGTATACTTCTCTGATATCTGTCTTATCATACATAACTGATCTTTTATACTTCATTTTGATCTAAATCCAGCCAGTTCTGCAAGAGCCACTTCCATATACCTCTTCATTCTCCTCTGCAACATTTTGGTGAATACTTTTCCTGGCACACTCACTAAGCTGATCCCTCTGTAGTTTCTTATTCTCACTCCGATCTCTTTTTTTTTTTTTTTTTTTGTAGATCAGAACTATTATCGCTTTCCCTCATTTGTTCGGCACTTGCTTTTGTTTGTAAATCTTGTTGAATAGTTTGTGCATCACATTTACCAAGTGTTCCTCCCCTGCTTGCAGTATCTCTGCAATTACATTGTTCTTATCTGTTACCTTTTTGTTTTTCAAGATATTTACTTTCGATATCAAGATATCAACTTTTGAGATATTTACTTCTTTGTCTAAGAATTCCAGCATCTTTTTGCCCTCCTTTGTTCTGGGAAGCTTTTCTAGAACCATTTCATCTACTGTGTTCTGCACATTGTACAGCTCTTCAAAATATTATTTCCATCACTTATTCTTCGCTTGTTCATGCTCAATTGCTTCATGTTTGTCTTTCACAGCCAACATCTTCAACTCATATGTCCCACTCAGTTCTCTCATCTTACAATTCCACTCCTGTGCCACATTTCTCTTCACTTATTCTTCTACTGCCTTATATTGTTCGTTTATCCAATTGTTTCTGTCTCGCTTTGCTTTCTGTGTTATCCCTCTAAGCAGCCTATTGTATTTAGCTCTAAGACTTTAGTCCTATTTTTTATTCTCCTTCAGCTTCCTATGTTTCTCCCACAGCTGCAGCACTTCAGCCATTATCCACCTTGGTCTCTTTGTTTTGGCCTTGTAGCCCAACGCTTGTTCAGCTGCACTTGTAATCCCATTTTTATATTGTTCCACATTGTTCGATGCCCCAGGGTGCAATCTGGACTGTGGAGCCTTGGAGCTTCAAAGCAGCCCTCAGCTTGGCCATTTTTCTGAACCCACAGTCCTGTGTCTGACCAGCAGTTGGGAGGATTTGGGGGGAACCCGGGCCCGCCCTCTAATCCGGGTTCCAGCCCAGGGCCCTGTGGAATGCAGCTGTGTAGAGCACCTCCTGGAACAGCTGTATGACAACTACAACTCCCTGGGCTACTTCTCCATGGCCTCCTCCCAATACCTTCTTTATCCTCACCATAGGACCTTCCTCCTGGTGTCTGATAATGCTTGTACACCTCAGTCCTCCAGCAGTCCGCGTTCTCACTCTCAGCTCCTAATGCCTCTTGCTTCCAGCTCCTCACACGCACACCACAAACTGAAGTGAGCTCCTTTTTAAAACCCAGGTGCCCTGATTAGCCTGCCTTAATTGATTCTAGCAGCTTCTTCATTGGCTGCAGGTGTTCTAATCAGCCTGTCTTAATTGTCTCCAGAAGGTTGCTGATTGTTCTGGAACCTTCCCCATTACCTTACCCAGGGAAAAGGGACCTACTTAGCCTGGGGCTAATATATCTGCCTTCTATTACTCTCCTATAGCCATCTGGCCCGACCCTGTCAAAAAACATATAGCAAAATCTCATAATTTCATATACAATGAAGATACACACTTTTAAACAGGATAATGAAATTCAGCAAATCATAACTTTTCAAGTGATACCTAACAAGACATATTTTGTACAAAATGTCATAACCATATACAGGGAATCATTAAAAAAGGGATAGAGAATAAGATGGAGAATATCTTACTGCCCTTATATAAATCCATGGTATGCCCACATCTTGAATACTGCATACAGATGTGGTCCCCTCATCTCAAAAAAGATATACTGGCATTAGAAAAGGTTCAGAAAAGTTCAACTAAAATGATTAGGGGGTTGGAACAGGTCCCATATGAGGAGAGATTAAAGGGGCTAGGACTTTTCAGCTTGGAAAAGAGGAGACTGAGGGGGGATATGATAGAGGTCTAAAATCATGAGTGGTGTGGAGAAAGTGAATAAGGAAAAGTTATTTACTTGTTCCCATAATATAAGAACTGGGAGCCACCAAATGAAATTAATGGGCAGCGGGTTTAAAACAAATAAAAGGAAGTTCTTCTTCACTCAGCGCATAGTCAACCTGTGGAACTCCTTGCCTGAGGAGATTGTGAAGGCCAGGACTGTAACAGGGTTTAAAAGAGAACTGGATAAATTCATGGAGGTTAAGTCCATTAGTGGCTATTAGCCAGGATGGGTAAGGAATGGTGTCCGTAGCCTCTGTTTGTCAGAGGGTGGAGATGGATGGCAGGAGAGAGATCACTTGATCATTACCTGTTAGGTTCACTCCCTGTGGGGCACCTGGCATTGGCCACTGTCAGTAGACAGGATACTGGGCTGGATGAACCTTTGATCTGACTCAATATGGCCATTCATATGTTCTTAAGTGGTGGATATGTGCGTACCAGGGATAACCTGGGGTACAGTATGTCACACATGTCTCTTCAGTGTTCATTTTTTCTTTCACTGAAGATGTGATATTTTTCCACATGAATTCTTTGTACGTTTTCCTGAAATCTGTCTCTTTCAGTTTGTCCATGGCGTAGATCTTAGTTCTTGGCACTTCTTCAGTTGCTTTCAGCCTCAACCTATTGCTGCCAGCCCTAATTTATTGTCTGATCCAATATCAGCTGCAAATGATCTGCATGAGAACAGACTTGATTCACAAGTACAAAGTCTGTCATGTTCTTCGTTTGTCCATTAGGTGACATATGTCCACTTCTTCTGCGGCTTTCTTTGTTGAAATAGTGTGTTTGTTACCACCAGGTTGTTGCTTAAGCAGAAATTTAGTAGCCTTTCTCCTCTTACATTTTCTTCATCTAATCCAACTCTGCCTATGGCTGCAGCCCAGGAATTCCAGTCCAATTCTACTTTTGCATTCAAATCTCGCATCACCAATAATATGTCTTGTCTTGAAACTTTTTGGATTGTTTTCTGTAGATGATTATAAAAATATTCAGTTTCTTCCTTGGGTGCTGCCGATGTTGGCTCATATACTTGTACTACGGTAACTGCACCAGATTTGATTCTGAATCTCACCTTCAGCATACAAGGAGATATTGGGTTAAATGCCATGAGAGCCTATTTTACCTTTGGCTTTAGCACCAATGCAACACCATCGTCCACCATCGTCTCTTACCAATGTCAATATTCTAGGTTAATCATGGTAGAATTCTCCTTTATCTTCTCAATATCTCGTTTCACATAGACCAGTGATTTGCCACTTCTCTCTTTTCAACTCGTGGATCATTACCACAAGTGCTCCATTTATAAGTGAACCATTATACCAGGCCTTACATCCCATGTTCCAATAAATATCCTTCAGCTTCATCATGTAATTCCCCGACCTGCGTGTTGTTCTACGTACTTCGCATACTATCAATTGGAGCTGACCCATGTTTGTCCCAGTGACGACTGAGCCAGCATATTTTCTTTCTCTTACCAATCCTCATTCAGATTCTATGGTCCGGTATTCGCCAGGTGTTCTAGCACGACTCCTGTCTTTATGGCTGATCAGCGTATTGTAATCCATCTGCAACACTCCTTTAAGCTACCCACTCGCTTGCTTCAGCACCATTTCCACCAGTGTTATTCTTTGAGAGGTGTTTTTGCTGGCTTTGCCTTAGGAGACTTTGTGCATTTGGACAGCCAGCTGTGCCCTTTCCCCAGTCTTTATTACCGCTAGCTATCCTCATTAGGTTTAGCATGCCAGCCAAGGCAAAGTCATAGGGTGTGATGCTGCAGTACACTCACGTCAATTTGGAACCACTTGTGAGAGCTGAGTAGTCACCCGGAGCAACTGCAAGCAAGCCACACCTTGTGGATGTGGCTGTCTTCATGCAGAGGTACTACCTTTTCAGCTGTCCCATACATACATACCCGCACAAGCCTGAGATTTTCAGTGGATCCTAAGGAAATTAGGCGCCTGAACCCCTGGAAATCAATGGGAGATGGGCACCTAATTCCCTTCGGTGCCTTTGAAAATCCCAGCCACAGTATATACTTTATTAAGATATAGTAAGACAATCATAAAATATATTATTCGTGTCCTAGGCCCTGGTCCTGGAAAGCCTTACACTCATGCTCATTTTTATGCATGGTTAGTAGTCTCATTTAAATTAGTTGACATTGAGTGTGTGAAGTGAAGCACCTGTGTACGTCTCTGCAGAGCTGGGGCTATAAACAGCAAAGTATTGAGCTGAGGGAAAGGTGTCTAGTAGAAACTGTAGGCATCTGTGTATGGTTCATTCTCTTAATGTTTTGTTTCTGTATTCTTAGAATATGCATCCTTTTTATACAAAGACACGCTTTCAGCCATACAAGTGGTGGGGTTAGGATACCACACTTTTATTTCTAACAGATGTTAAAGAATTCTGGTTTTGAAATTTTACATACTAAAAATATAACAACAAACACACATGAATGCACTAATGAGCAGAAATTTTGATTGCATTCTTTTTGGATAGAGATGTAATTAAGCAATAATATAAAGAACAGTTACCACCTTTAGGTGCTATGCTCTTATGGACAAATGTACAGAGCTCACATCTGATCCTAACATTAAGATGTTGCTAAATGGAAGGCAGATTAAAGTAAATAATGTACTTTTCTTCAATTTATAGTGTTCTTAAATGAAGCAGGTTTTAACTTTGTGAGGAAATGTATTCATGCTGTGGAGACAAGAGGTATGTATTAGATTACATTCTATATATTACATAGTATGCATATGGTTTTCTCTGACATAGGTTACTTTACAATGATTAAACAGAAAATATTTTCCAGGTGCATTTTGGAATCTCTGTGTCACTCAACTTGTACTTTTCACTGCTTTTTATACCTGAAACACTGTTGCCAAAATCTTCCATAAAGACTCTTTAATTTATCATTTAAGTATAAATTATAGCAACTTCTTGTTTTAAAAAAAGTTAACACTTTTCTGTTATTAGTCATTTAATGCTCAGTTATACTTAATACACATTGGGACAAATTTATCCCTAGCTTACTCCCTTAGCTTTATTTGCCTTACGCCAGGCATACATTTCACCCATTGTTATCCATTGTCTGTGTTTAATAACTGAAATTCAATCGTAGGCAAAGTATGCACTATATGGGAAGAACAACAAAATAATAGTCTAGCTACTGCTGATTTAGTATTTTACTACTCAAAATAAATCAGTCCTCGGTTATTCCTATGTAACCTTCTGAAAGAAATAAGGTCACTTGCTCCTTACTGAGAGCAGAATTTTGGCCATTATGTTGAAAGGGGCACCAATAATACAAGTATTTTTAAATGGTAAAACTTGATATGACAAATAGACAAAATTTAATAACATCAAAATTAAAATTAAATATATGTATTAGGAATGATTTTCTAAATAGATTGGCTGAACTTAAGAAGCATCCTATTGTTTAGGCTTTTGAGATTGTGACAAATTATAATTGTTTTTTCTCAAACATCCTCAGAAAAGAACTTTGCCATGGTTACACCTAAGAACTCTGTATAGTAAAAGGTGCTAAGGGAAAAAGAGAGATCAAGTCAAGATCTGTTTCTGACTTGATTTTTTACCATAGCTCAATATTGCTTTGAAAATCAAGGTTCATGAAATTCCCATCCTCTGTCTGTTAAAATATAATGCTATAAAGGTCTGAAATAGAACATTATCCAGTAGCATTTTCCCATACTGTACTAAAAAAAAATATTTTTTGCATTTGGGCCATGCCTTTCTCAACCATTTGAGGTCAATTGGGACCTAAGGGTGTCTCTTTATCTTGTTTTGGGGCTCTACAAATTAAAACAATCCTGTCATTCAGCGTTGACAAAGTAGCTGAAGTACTGCAGATATACGAGGAAAACACTAGACTGTGCAGATATTTTAAGTAGAATTTGTTTGTATCACCAATAAATTCTGTACACAAGTAATTGCTGTGATTGTCAGCAACATTTGGATATGGAGGACATTATTCTGTTCTCATTTGCACTGCTGTAAATTCAGAGTAACTCCATTGAAGTGGCTTGCATTACATAAGTTTACATTTCTTGGTAAATATGAACAGGGCTAAGAACTCAGGACATGCCTCTGGAGTGCTTCTGGGACTTATTTTTCACTTCTCAGACATCATTCCAGTGTCTGCTATCATGGCACCTTTCCGTGAGTCAGTCAGACAGAACATTGGGTCCTTTTGTGGGGTTTCATTTAATTAACTTGTAGCTAAGATTTGTTTATAAGATGGTGTAATTTCAGTAAAATATGTCTGGTAATTTCCCAAAATGGGGCTAAATAGTCCAAAGTGGTGTACAGGAATTTAGCTGCATAACTTCCTATAAATTAATGGATGGTTAAACCTCATAAACCATTTTGAAAATTTACACCCACATTTCTCACCTATGTGTCCATGTATATGAACATGCTGTACTTTTGGTGCCATGAGTCAGTTCATTATCCTGTATTTTTTCCGTATAGGTATCACAATCTTGGGGCTGTACAGAATAGGAGGTGTAAACTCCAAAGTGCAAAAGCTGATGAATACCATATTTTGTAAGTTTTGGAAGATTTTGCATCAAAAACTCTAATATCCACCAAGGACATTATGACCATGATTTCCTCCACTGTCTCTACTCAAAAATGTGTGTACAATAGTAAGTTTAGTTTGCACTTGCAATTACAGGTGGCAAATTAAGTGAGTAAGCATGCAAATAGTTAGCTATGTATGTAACTGGCCACTTGTATACATTGTTATTCAGTTTGTGCAGAGAGTCACTGAAATTGCGTACACAGCCTGGATAGATGTGCATTTTTCACAATTAATTTAGTTCGTTTTTTTTAATTTATTAAAAATGAAACAGGAAATCTGTCCAGAGCTCTCAACACCCCTGACACTATTTACAAGGGGAAAAAAAGTTTTACCTCCCAATGATCAACAGGACTCAATCCTCTGTGAAACACAGAACTCCCCTCCCACATTTAATCAAACACTAATTCCACAGCAGCCCGTATAAATGGATGTACATTGCAATATGCCCCAGTGGTCAACAAACCCAGGCTGTTCAGGAAAGCTGGCTCCAGACCTGAGAACAGTCTGCTGCCAGTCCTCTCTCTTAACTTAAGAGGAATCCAACTGGAGTGTGTCTACTGACTGAGGCAGTATGACACAAGGATAGAGGAAGTCTCTCCCATCGGAACACCCCAAGCAAGACCCTTTGGTCTTTACCAATCAAAAACAACATCTTAAATTCAATTAAGAAACAAATGGGCAGTCAGTGCAAATAATGGAGCAAAGCTGCAGACAGTTGAGGAAAAATGAGACTCATTGGATTTGTTTATATTTTGCAGCTTGGATTATTTAAATACATCTATAAATCCCTTTCTTCATTTAATTTTTATGCTCAGTTTATTGGATCTGTTTGTCGAGGCATAGAATACCAAATGCCCAGAAGTGTCCCTCAACTTTAGGTTAATATATTACAACCATCATCAAGTATTAACTCACAGTTTATAATATTTTTCTTTTTGGGGGATCATGGGGTTTCACTTATCTTGCTAATCTAGATATAACCGCCCTCTTTTTTGAAGATTGCTCTACATCAAAACCAAAGCAACTGGCAACCCCTGTATCACCTTGGGTTTAGTTTACTCTTTGAAGTTGGGCACATAGTTGAGATGTCTCTATACTAGATGCTATTTCATTTTTCTGATACTTGACAAAAATTAAAGGATTTCAATGTATGTTCAAGTTGTTAGTTAATCTGGGTAATAAAATAACCATAAGAAATTATCACCTAATCTTTGTATGTTGTTTAAGTGTTGTGCTGCTTTCCTAACTAGTCTGCTAGTCAAAGTATAACACATTCCTAATTCAATTTTCTACCAGCCCCTAAATCTCCTCCTGATATGGATATTGATATGGACATTTGGGACAATAAAACAATAACAAGTGGACTAAAAAACTACCTCAGGTGAGTATGATGCTCTACATGTATCTCATTTCATGTCCCATTTACCCTTATTTATTGATATTGCATTACCTCTCTTTCACCACCTTAGAACAGTAAATATATATATAAAAAGAAAAGGAGTGAGCTGTAGCTCACGAAAGCTTATGCTCAAATAAATTTTTTAGTCTCTAAGGTGCCACAAGTACTCCTTTTCTTTTTGCGAATACAGACTAACACAGCTGCTACTCTGAAACCTAAATATATATAGTGATTTTGGCTAGCCTAAAAATATTCCAGTGGTTATTTATTTTAATGAACATGCATTTGATTATGCTATCTGTCTGCCTGCTATTGAATCAGTTGTGCTCTATAAAACCCTACATTTGGAGGGGGGAAAAGTTAATTGCATTTGTTGATCTGTAAATCCTTTATCTAAACTGCACAGAATGAGACACTAAATCTTTCTAATTTGTGAAATCCTTTATCTAAATTGCACAGCATGGTATTTCGCTAATTTATTGTTAAAGCAGGGTAAAATCATGGCTCCCTGCATAAATGTTAATTCTCATTTCATATCCTGTTATACAGGTCACTTTACAGGAATTGGGAATAAATATATCCCCAAACAATTAGAAAATTCATACTAAACCTTCAGCAATTTGGAAACCCTTTAAAAATAAGAGTCATGATTTTCTAGAATGACTGTGATTTTGGAGTCCTCAACTTTTGGGTGCCAATTTTTGACACTTTGAAGGGACCAAGCTTGCAGAGGCTAGGTGTTCAGCACGTCCTAAAAATCGAAACCTCTGAAACTCAATCAAGTTGGTCACCCAAAAATGGAGGCATCAAAAATCACTAATCACTTTTGAAAATCTTGGTTAGGTTGAGGTTGTTACTTATGCAATTTTATAATGAGAAATTGCAGTAATAATGTTTCTTATGACTGCAGACAATTCGTAGGTTGCCTTTTGACTGAAGAGTCTTCCCAGTTCACTACATATCAGGATTTCAGTGCCACACGGGAGTCTTCATGATATATATGGATTTCACCAGCTGAGGCTTGAAGCCTAATTGTCCCCTCACTTTTCCACCTTCAGCAAAACTGCTGATGACTTCAGTGGAGTTATTCCTGTTTTTACAGCTTTGTAAGTGAGAAGGCAGTCAGGCCCTTGGTCTGTGATAAAGGCCATGGTATTGGTATTCCTGATTAAATTACTCACAGAGTGGCACTGGATTTAGCTAGAGAAGATTTTCATCAGACCTTGCACGTGACTGAATGGTGCTATGGTTGTAGCCTGTAGGCAATGAATTCATTTCACTGGCACCCAGATGCTAATCATATTGAAATAGTAGCAACAGCAATAAAATACAAGCAAGGATTTTTAGAAGTAATACATTTTCTAAAATTATGTTTTTTAAATTTTATGACCAGGTGTCTTACAGAACCACTGATGACCTTCAAGTTGCACAAGGATTTCATTGTTGCCGTTAGTAAGTAAAACACTAAAGAAATTAGTAACTCTTCAGGAGAATAATACTTTTTTTGATCCATCTCTCACCCACTGTTTCTGGAGAACTTTCCTTACAATATATTTTCCCATGTTCTGCCTACTTTTGTTTCAAATAACCCAGGCAATGATTTATTTCAAGAGATATGAAATTATACATATGTGAACATTATTATGTATTTGTAGTGCATTAGCACCAACTGGCCCCAGTCATAAGCTCCAGACTCACTGTGCTGGGTTCTATACTAACATAATAAAAAGACAGTTCCTGCCCCAAGGAACTCAAAATCGAAGTATGTATATACATAACATTCTCTCTCCCTCCCTCTTCCACACACACACACACACACACACACACACACACACAAAATCTCTGTTAAAAGAATATTAAAGTTTCAAAGTCAAGCATTCGAAAGTTAATAAATGCTAAAATTAAGGTTCTCTGTGCAACCTTAATTTTTTGGATTTTTTTCTGATATTTACAAATACATAAAGTGCTAATTATCCTCGTCCCTCCTCAAACCACCATAAGAGTAAATATAGATGAGGGTTAGATGCTGTTAAGGATCATTGGGTCAAATCTTGGCTATGTTGAAATCAATGGCAAAACTCCTGCTGACTTCAGTATTTCATCCATTGTATTAATTGAGTTTATTTGAAGTACAATTTCCAGAATGTTCATGTAATAAACATACCTGCATTGTTCTCAGATTTTTGGAAGGCTATTTTAACAGCAGATTGATGGTTTGCCTTATTGTAATGTGCAGTGTGCCCTAGTCTAGAGTTATTGACACCATCCTTACACACATCTTTGGGTGCACCTTAATATAATAACATGCTCCTTATTTTTATTTAACAGAATCCGATGACCAAAATTACAGGGTTGAGGCAGTACATGCACTTGTTCATAAATTACCAGAGAAAAACAGGGAGATGCTGGACATCCTAATCAAGCATTTGGTCAAGTAATTCCACCATTATTTTTATCTGTTTGGTGTTTGGGGGTGTGGACTTGGATGTGGGCTTCTTTTCCCCCTTTTGTTTGTCAATTTTGGCTATTCAAGTTTGTTTGGGTTTTTTTACCTGAGAAGATAAGTACTTGAAAATTACATCAGACTTGTAAAATGCAGGACAAAATTTTGTGACCAAAGAACTGCCAACTAGAAATAGGATCATAACTCAGAGCCCTGGATGTTCTCAGAAAGTGATTGTACGTATTAAATGGGACTAATTCATATAACTGTTCTCAATTCTGCTCTGAGTGCATGAGTTAACACCAATGAAATTGAATTGATGACCAAAGCTGTCCTTATGATTCACCCATTATTTTAGCAGAGTTTATATGAAGTACAATCCCAGAATGTTCATGTAATAAATATAACTGATCCATAACTGATGACCTTTACCCTGTCTCAGTCAGTGCTCAATACCAGATGATTCAGAAGAAAGTTTAAGAACCCTGTCATAGCAGATGTGAAAAAATCTGTGCGTTTCCCCCTCCACCCTGCACCTCAAATGAGATCTCACTCTGATCTCTAATGGATAGACATTGGCTTTATCCAGAAGAATGAGATTTTTATATCCCTTCCAAAATATTTATCATTAATTATGATAACTCTGGATATTCTTGATAGCTATATAAATCCCCAGTCTCTTCTTGAATCTTGCTAAATGCTTGTCATCAGCAACTTCATATAGCAATGAGTACCACAGTCTAATTATGCCTTGTGTGAAAAACTTCCCTTTTATCAGTTTTGAATCTGCCACCCTTTAATTTCATTGACTGTCCCTTTGTTCTTATGTTATGAGATAAGGAAGATATAAAATCCTGTTCTACTCTCTCTAGACCATTCGTTATTTTGTTTATTTCTCTTCCTCATCTCCTTTCCAAAGTAAACCCAATCTTTTCAATCTCTCTTCAGATGATAGTTTTTCCAGGCCCTTTATCATTCTCGTTGCTCTTTTCTGAACACCTTCCAGTTCTGCACGATCCTTTTTGAGATAAGGTGATGAGTACTGCACATAGCATTCCAGCTGAGGCAATACCATTGTTTTTTATAAAGGCATTAGGTTATTTTCCATCCCATTCCTTATGCGTCCACATATCTTCTTTGTTTTGTTCATCTCAGCTCTACACTGAGCAGAGGTTTCCATTGAACCATCCACAATGATGCCCAGGTCCTTCTCCTGAGTTGATAGTTAATTTAGAACCCTGTAAGATAAATGAGTAATTTATATTTTTCCCTCCAATGTGCACTCTTGCTTCTATTAAAAAAAACACACTGTATGATTTGCTGGCTATGTAATATAAGTCACACTATTTTAATTTGTTTTAATATTTCCTTGTACTTCCTTTCCCTATCCCTCTTCCCTGTATCTATCTGCATATGTTTGTCTAATCCCAGATTTCATGCCCTTTGAGACATAGACAGGTTTGGGTTTTTTTTAAGAAAAAGAGAACCTCTGAAAAGGAGCATGCACAGTTATGATGCTATGTAAATATATCATAATACATTAGCAAACAGACATACAATGGAGACTTGACACTGTCTTCCAAAAAAGAAAAGAAGTATTTCACTCTTTGAAAAACTTCCCATGCAAATTACACATTTGCCATCTTGAGAGTAGAGATCATTTCATAATGTGCTTGAATAACTCCATACTTCCAGAATACAGGTAGCCAGGAGTCTGCAGACTGGTAATATCCAAAATTTAGTGTCACTGTGATACAGCGAAGAGCGAGATTTCCAGGAGAAAGCAATTGTGCCTTGATGAATGAGGCATGCAGCCACCTGAAATGTCTGATTGTGTGGGTCTGAATCTATTCAATACCCCAGCAAAAATAACACTAGTGAAGAGAAAATTGGTTATCAAAATGTTCCATATTACAAGCATTCTGAGCAGCAATTCTTTTTTTTTCTTTCCTTTTGCAACAAAGTGAGTCTTTGATGCTATATCCGAATTTCTGCCTAGTCATTTATTGTCAGAATAATATTAAATACATCATTCCATTTATTAACTAAATGAACCAATTTGTCACCAAGGAAACCCAAGTATAGGGAAAACATGACTCTTTGTGTTCTGTAGTCTATATTTTGAGATTATATAGTTTGTTTAAAAGACCTTAAAACTTTTTGTCCAGGACAATAACTTGTGCTTCTAAAAAAATAACTCATTTTCATGATTTGGGCCTCAAATGAGCATCTGTCTTCCAGAATTGTGGCTTAAACAGAAATCTGAGATGTTTTAAGCTACTCTTAATTAGGCAAAATAGAAGCTGTGTGCAGTAGAAGGCATTTATATTCCTCAATTTTTATCTGGTTATAATGAATCCAAAGAAATGAATACTATTTTTTACTGGATCTCAGTGTAAATGGGGTATCAAAGTCTGCACTTTGAAATGGAAAGTGAATATTTTTTATATTCACGGTCTCACTTCTCCGGTCATCCCATTATTTTCTGTGCTGCAGAGAATTCTGTTATCCACTCATTACTATATGTACCTAGTACTAACAGCTCAACAATCAGAATGAGAGAGGTCATGGGGTCTATACCCACGACTGGGAGCCAGCAACTCCTGAGATTTGATCCTGCTTCTGACAGATTCCCTCTGTGACCTGTGGAAAGTCATTTAATATTTCCACCTCAGTTTTCCCATCTTTGTAATGGGGATGGTTTGTTACATACCATATACTATCTTTGTTATTGTACTTGCCTACCAAACAATGGTGCTCTGATGATTAATTTAGTTATTTTTATATACTGCTTTAAAAACAAAATGAGCTACCAGTATGTATGGGCCAAGTGATCTTACTTCAAAAAGTAAAAGTGTCAAACTCATCACGTGACCTTGATTAATGGAACGCTCTCAGAGGTAGTTTGTGGATTAGAAGAAAATGAGAGGGGGTGTTGTTTTAACTAATATTTTCAAGCTTTTGTGGATGAATCTTGCTGCTCACAAATGGTGGGGTCTGCAGAGTACCAGGGACTAAGAATTAATACACTAAAGAGGCAGCTAAAATGTTGTTTGTCATCTCTAGAAATGATCAGAGTAATAGAGTGCTTAGTGAAATATCAGATAACAATGACAGGGAGTGATTGTAAAGCAGGATGAGGAAGGAAGAAGTTAATGCCACGGCAACTTATTCTATTCATTTTAGCAAGACTGCACAAAATTCTCTAGAAACTGCTAAATAGGCTACAACAATAGGAGAACTGTAGCATTGGAACCACTGGTAATTATTTGTAAGAGTTTGTGAGGTTGTGACCTGTATCCAGCAAACATTCTTACTTATGAAGAGACAAAAGGGGGAGGGAGGGACACTGAGAATTACTGACCAGAATTTTTTACTTCACTCTCTGGTAAATTTGTAGAAAAACTTTCACAGTAGTCAGTATGTCAGTTCTTCGAGAAAAAGAGAAACAGTAGACAGTGTGGGTTAATGGAAAATAAAAACAGAGTATGGACTAACAGGTTTTAAAGTCAGAGGGGATCTGACCTCAGATACAACACAGGCAAAAAAAATTTCATCTGTTAATTCTTTAAAAAGGGGAAGGAGGATCCGGAGAATTACAGGCCAGTCAGCCTCACCTTAGTCCCTGAAAAAGTCATGGAGCAGGTCCTCAAGGAATCGATTATGAAGCACTTAGAGGAGAGGAAAGTGACAGGAACAGTCAGCCTGGATTCACCAAGGGCAAGTCATGCCTGACTAATCTAATTGTCTTCTATGATGAGATAACTGGCTCTGTGGATGAGGGGGAAGCAGTGGATGTGTTGTTCCTTAACTTTAGCAAAGCTTTTCACACAGTCTCCCACAGTATTCTTGCCAGCAAGTTAAAGAAGTATGGGCTGGATGAATGGACTATAAGGTGGATAGAAAGCTGGCTAGATTGTCGGGCTCAATGGGTAGTGATCAATGGCTCCATGTCTAGTTGGCAGACTGTATCAAGCGGAGTGCCCCAAGGGGTGGTTCTGGGGCCAGTTTTGTTCAATATCTTCATTAATGATCTGGAGGATGGTGTGGATTGCACGCTCAGCAAGTTTGCAGATAACACTAAACTGGGAGGAGAGGTAGATATGCTGGAGGGTAGGGATAGGATACAGAGGACCTAGACAAATTTATGGATTGGTCCAAAAGAAATCTCATGAGGTTCATCAAGGACAAGTGCAGAGTCCTGCACTTAGGATGGAAGAATCCCCTGCACTGCTACAGACTAGGGACCGAGCGGCTAGGCAGCAGTTCTGCAGAAAAGGACCTAGGGTTTACAGTGGACGAGAAGCTGGATATGAGTCAACAGTGTGCCCTTGTTGCCAAGAAGGATAATGGCATTTTGGGATGTATAAGTAGGAGCATTGCCAGCAGATCGAGGGACGTGATCGTTTCCCTCTATTCGACATTGGTGAGGCCTCATCTGGAGTACTGTGTCCAGTTTTGGGCCCCACACTACAAGAAGGATGTGAAAAAATTGGAAAGCGTCCAGCAGAGGGCAACAAAAATGATTAGGGGACTGGAACACATGATTTATGAGGAGAGGCTGAGGGAACTGTGATTGTTTAGTCTGTGGTAGAGAAGAATGAGGAGGGATTTGATAGCTGCTTTCAACTATCTGAAAGGGGGTTCCAAAGAGGATGGATCTACACTGTTCTCAGTGGTAGCAGATGACAGAACAAGGAGTAATGGTCTCAAGTTGCAGTGGGGGAGGTTTAAGTTGGATAATAGGAAAAACTTTTTCACTAGGAGGGTGGTGAAGCACTGGAATGCGTTACGTAGAGAGGTGGTGGAATCTCCTTCCTTTGAGGTTTTTAAGGTCAGGCTTGACAAAGTCCTGGCTGGGGTGATTTAGTTGGGGATTGTTCCTGCTTTGAGCAGGGGGTTGATCTAGATGACCTCCTGAGGTCCCTTCTCACCCTGATATTCTATGAATTCCTACATCAATCCCATATCTTGTGACTGATCTCTAGAGCATGTTTTTGTTAGAAAGATATTTCATGGCTCTGAGGCCCCTATCCTACAAAGATTTACACTTTTACTTGATTTAACGCATTTGAGTAATCCCATTGTGTTCAGTGCATAGTAAGCATGGGCATAAGTCAGTGCAGGATTTGGGGTCTTTGTGGATAAACAAATACAGTAGTCATATTGCAGTGTATTTTGATTTTAGTAAGATATTTAATGCATGCCATGTTTTCATTTAATGTGGGTTAAATCTGATGTTGGACTCTCAGGCCATCAAGCCTTTGTCGTTTCACAGGAATGGACCAAATGGCAAACAATCACTACAGCCGACTAACTGGCTAAGCGTTGAAGAAGAAGATCAGTGGTCCATACCAGGACCCCCAACCCCCTGTTCACAACCCTCAGGTTAATAACCTAAGTTATATTCTGCCTCTGGAAAGAAGCATTCAGAGCAAGCCTATGCTGATCAGGGAAGTATTCTGCAAAGGAAGAGCCACATTCACGATGGAAAACCCTTATGTTTTCTCTGAGCTCAGACAAGTAATTCAAAATTTACTCCAGGAAAGCTAGTAAACTTCAGAGTGAAAGAGGAGCTGTCAATGTTGAGTGTCTGCTCCGTTACGTAAAATAGCAAAGAGGCATGCAGTGGGCTTAATTTTAATAAAGTTCACAACTTTATAGACTCATCAAGTACCTTCTGCAATTCCTCTGACATCCTCTTTGCCACTACAGTGTCCCTGTGAATTGAATAATGTTCCCAAATGCGTGGGGCATAGAATCAACTAGATTCTAGTCATAAGGCCACTGTGTTTTCCTGTCATAGCTCAAGTACTATCAGTTCAAATACCAATCCAGCCCAACTGCCAAGAATTGATTGCTGGAAAGCTTCAAAGATGTCTTTTCCACCCCATAGCCCATATCTGGAGACAGCAAAAGAGGCAGTCCTCATATATGAATTCTTCTCACTCATCTTGGACAAATGTTACAAGTTGGTCAGAGGAAGACACATCTGTAGTTTCATACATGTGTACTGAGAAATACTGGCTCTGTCAAGGTTCCTCCCCCACTCTGAACTCTAGGGTATAGATGTGGGGACCTGCATGAAAAACCTCCTAAGCTTATCTTTACCAGCTTAGGTCAAAACTTCCCCAAGGTACAAAATATTCCACCCGTTGTCCTTGGACTGGCCGCTACCACCACCAAACTAATACTGGTTACTGGGGAAGAGCTGTTTGGACGCGTCCTTCCCCCCAAAATACTTCCCAAAACCTTGCACCCCACTTCCTGGACAAGGTTTGGTAAAAAGCCTCACCAATTTGCCTAGGTGACTACAGACCCAGACCCTTGGATCTTAAGAACAATGAACAATCCTCCCAACACTTGCACCCCGCCTTTCCTGGGAAATGTTAGATAAAAAGCCTCACCAATTTGCATAGGTGACCACAGACCCAAACCCTTGGATCTGAGAACAATGAAAAAGCATTCAGTTTCTTACAAGAAGACTTTTAATAAAAATAGAAGTAAATAGAAATAAAGAAATCCCCCCTGTAAAATCAGGATGGTAGATATCTTACAGGGTAATTAGATTAAAAAAACATAGAGAACCCCTCTAGGCAAAACCTTAAGTTACAAAAAAGATACTCAGACAGAAATAGTTATTCTATTCAGCACAATTCTTTTCTCAGCCATTTAAAGAAATCATAATCTAACACATACCTAGCTAGATTACTTACTAAAAGTTCTAAGACTCCATTCCTGGTCTATCCCCGACAAAGACCAGCATATAGACAGACCCAGACCCTTTGTTTCTCTCCCTCCTCCCAGCTTTTGAAAGTATCTTGTCTCCTCATTGGTCATTTTGGTCAGGTGCCAGCGAGGTTACCTTTAGCTTCTTAACCCTTTACAGGTGAGAGGAGCTTTCCCCTGGCCAGGAGGGATTTCAAAGGGGTTTACCCTTCCCTTTATATTTATGACAGGCTCTCTTCAGCCTCTGAAGCTGCGTCATGAAAACCATATCACATCAGCTGACTGTGACATTGGAGGAAGTAATTGTTTTGACAGGACACGGGGTTCAAGCAACATTTCCCAAAATATGAGCTTTTGGCACCTCTTATTATTTGCAGTGATATGATATATGATTCTTGGAGGGCTTTCATATTTACAATATATTTATTTAATAGAACAGTGGATTTTCATAGAATCATAGAAGATTAGGGTTGAAAGAGAACTCAGGAGGTCATCTAGTCCAACCCCCTGCTCAAAGCAGGACCAACCCCAACTAAATCATCCCAGTCAGGGCTTTGTCAAGCTGGGCCTTAAAAACCTCTAAGGATGGAGATTCCACCATCTCCCTAGGTAACCCATTCCAGTGCTTCATCACCCTCCTAGTGAAACAGGTTTTCCTAAACCTCCTCCACTGCAACCTGAGACTATTGCTCCTTTTTCTGTCATCTGCCACCACTGAAAACAGCCTAGCTCCATCTTCTTTCGAACCCCTCTTCAAGTAGTTGAAGGCTGCTATCAAATACCCCACCCCCCCCTTTCTTCTTTTCTGCAGACTAAATAAGCCCAGTTCCCTCAGCCTCTCCTCATAAGTCATGTGCCTCAGACCTCTAATCATTTTCATTACCCTCCACTGGACTTTCTCCAATTTGTCCACATCCTTTCTGTAGCGGGGAGCACAAAACTGGATGCCATACTCCAGATGTAGCCTCACCAGTGTTGAATAGAGGGGAATAATCACTTCCCTCGATCTGCTGGCAATGCTCCTACTAATGCAACCCAATATGCCATTAGTCTTCTTGGCAACAAGAGCACACTGTTAACTCATATCCAGCTTTTCGTCCACAGTAATCCCAGGTTCTTTTCTGCATAACTGCTGCTTAGCCAGTCAGTCCTCAGCCTGTAGCAGTGCATGGGATTCTTCCATCCTAAGTGCAGGACTCTGCACTTGTCTTTGTTGAACCTCATCAGATTTCTTTTGGCCCAATCCTCCAATATGGTCGCTCTGGACCCTATCCCTACCCTCCAGCGTATCTACCTCTCCCCCCAGCTTCGTGTTATCTGCAAACTTGCTGCGGGTGCAATCCATCCCATCATCCAGATCATTAATGAAGATGTTGAACAAAACTGGCCCCAGGCCCGACCCATGGGGCATTCCACTTAATACTGGCTGCCAACTAGACATGGAGCTGTTGATCACTACCCGTTGACCCCGATGATCTAGCCAGCTTTCTTATCCACCTTATAGTCCATTCATCCAGCCCATACTTCTTTAACTTGCTGGCAAGAATACTGTGGGAGACCATCTCAAAAGCTTTGCTAAAGTCAAGGTGTATCACATCCACCGCTTTCCCCATATCCACAGAGCCAGTTATCTAATCATAGAAGGCAATCAGGTTAGTCGGGCATGACTTGCCCTTGGTGAATCCATGTTGACTGTTCCTGATCACCTTCCTCTCCTCCAAGTGTTTCAAAATGGATTCCTTGAGGACCTGCTCCATGGTTTTTCCAGAAACTGAGGTGAGGCTGAGTGGATTTCTTTCATAAAGATGGATGCTTGATCTCCAAATGGCTCAGTGCTCCTTTCTTTTAATAACCATATTTATGGCCATATTCAGGGAACAGATTATCCAACAAGTTCTTGGAATATATTGGAGACATTTTTTTTAATTTTAGAAGGTGGAGAAAGCTACTAGGGGAGAGGCTGTTCTAGATTTTATTTTGACAAATAGGGAAGAACTGGTTGAGAATTTGAAAGTGGAAGGCAGCTTGGGTGACAGTGATCATAAAATGATAGCATTCATCGTTCTAAGGAATGGTAGCGGGGGGGAACAGTGCAATAAGGATAATGGATTTCAGGAAAACAGACATTAGCAAAAGAGTCCTACAAAAAGTGGAAACTAGTTCAAATTAAAGAGGATGAATATAAACAAATATCACAAGTATACAGGGACAAAATCAGAAAGGCCTCAGCGCAAAACAAGATTAAACTAGCTAGAGACATAAAGGGTAAAACAGAAATATTCTACAAATGCATTAGAAGCAAGAGGAAGACCAAGGACAGGATAAGCCCATTACTCAATGAGGGGGGGAACAATAACAGAAAATATGGAAATGGCAGAAGTGCTAAATGATGTTTTAGTTTCAGTTTTCACCAAAAAGGTTAGTAGCGATTGGACATCTAACATTCTGAATACCAATGAAAATGAGGTTGGATCAGAGACTAAACTAGGGAAAGAACAACCTAAAAATTACTTAGACAATGTATCTATAAGGAGGGCTTTGGGATGTATGGCCACTGGGAGGCATTCATGGACAGAGGACAGTTCTCTCGGGATGGACTTCATCTGAGTAGAGAAGGAAATAGACTTCTAGGATGGAGGCTGGCACAACTGATTAAGAGAGCTTTAAACTAGGAATTTGGGGGAGATGGTTGGGAGATGTCCAGGTAATCTCCACGCCAGATTTTAGCATTGAGATGGAAGAAAACAAAGTAAGAAAGGATACAGCCGTGGGTAGGAGAATGTATATAAGGAGGAAGGGCAGTGTGGATACCAGTCTAATAGGTTATACTGACTGTAGAATAACCGTGCCTAATAGGGTACAGAATGTGAGTGAGGCCAAACAGCAAAAATTAAGATGTTTGTACACCAATGCGAGGAGCCTATATAACAAAATGGAGGAATTAGAGCTACTGGTGCATGAAGTGAAACCAGATATTATAGGGATAACAGAAACATGGTGGAATAGTAGTCATGACTGGACTACAGGTATTGAAGGGTATGTGCTGTTTAGGAAAGACCGAAATAAAGGTAAAGGTGGTGGAGTAGCATTGTATATCAATGATGAGATAGAATGTAAAGAAATAAGAAGCAATGGAATGGATAAGACAGAGTCCGTCTGGGCAAAAATTACATTGAGGAAGAAAACTATTAGATCCTCCCCTGGGATAGTGCTTGGGGTGTGCTATAGACCTCCGGGATCTAATTTGGATATAGATAGAGCCCTTTTTAATGTTTTTAATGAAGTAAATACTAATGGAAACTGCGTGATCATGGGAGATTTCAACTTCCCAGATACAGACTGGAGGACGAGTGCTAGTAATAATAATAGGGCTCAGATTTTCCTAGATGCGATAGTTGATGGATCCTTCATCAAGAAGTTGCTGAACCAACTAGAGGGGATGCCATTTTAGATTTGGTTTTGGTGAGTAGTGAGGACCTCATAGAAGAAATGGTTGTAGGGGACAATCTTGGTTCAAGTGATCATGAGCTAATTCAGTTCAAACTGAACGGAAGGATTAAGAAAAATAAATCTGCAACTAGGGTTTTTGATCTCAAAAGGGCTGACTTTCAAAAATTAAGGAAATTAGTTAGGGAAGTGGATTGGAGTGAAGAATTTATGGCTCTAAAGGCAGAGGAGGCCTGGGATTACTTTAAATCAAAGCTGCAGAAGCTATCGGAAGCCTGCATCCCAAGAAAGGGGAAAAAATTCATAGGCAGGAGTTGTAAACCAAGCTGGAGGAGCAAGCATCTCAGAGAGGTGATTAAGAAAAAACAGAAAGCATACAGGGAGTGGAAGATGGGAGGGATCAGCAAGGAAAGCTACCTTATTGAGGTCAGAACATGTAGGGATAAAGTGAGACAGGCTAAAAGTCAACTAGAGTTGGACCTTGCAAAGGGAATTAAAACCAATAGTAAAAAGTTCTATAGCCATATAAATAAGAAGAAAACAAAGAAAGAAGAAGTGGGACCGCTGAACACTGAGGATGGAGTGGAGGTCAAGGATAATCTAGGCATGGCCCAATATCTAAACAAATACTTTGCCTCAGTCTTTAATAAGGCTAAAGAGGATCTTAGGGATAATGGTAACATGACAAATGGGAATGAGGATATGGAGGTAGATATTACCATATCTGAGGGAGAAGCGAAACTTGAACTGCTTAATGGGACTAAATCGGAGGGCCCAGATAATCTTCATCTAAGAATATTAAAGGAATTGGCACATGAAATTGCAAGCCCATTAGCAAGAATTTTTAATGAATCTGTAAACTCAGGGGTTGTACCGTATGATTGGAGAATTGCTAACATAGTTCCTATTTTTAAGAAAGGAAAAAAAAGTGATCCGGGTAACTACAGTCCTGTTAGTTTGACATCTGTAGTATGCAAGGTCTTGGAAAAAATTTTGAAGGAGAAAGTAGTTAAGGACATTGAAGTCAATGGTAAATGGGACAAAATACAACATGGTATTACAAAAGGTAGATCATGCCAAACCAACCTGATCTTCTGTGAGAAAGTAACAGATTTTTTAGACAAAGGAAACTCAGTGGATCTAATTTACCCAGATTTCAGTAAGGCATTTGATACCATGCCACATGGGGAATTATTAGTTAAATTGGAAAAGATGGGGATCAATATGAAAATTGAAAGGTGGATAAGGAACTGGTTAACAGGAAGACTACAGCGGGTCCTACTGAAAGGTGAACTGTCAGGCTGGAGGGAGGTTACCAGTGGAGTTCCTCAGGGATCAGTTTTGGGACCAATCTTATTTAGTCTTTTTATTACTGACCTCGGCACAAAAAGTGGGAGTGTGCTAATAAAGTTTGCGGATGATACAAAGCTGGGAGTTATTGGCAATTTAGAGAAGGACCGGGATATTATACAGGAGGGTCTGGATGACCTTGTAAACTGGAGTAATAGTAATAGGATGAAATTTAATAGTGAGAAATGTAAGGTTATGCATTTAGGGATTAATAACAAGAGTTTAAGTTATAAGCTGGGGACGCATCAATTAGAAGTAATGGAGGAGGAGAAGGACCTTGGAGTATTGGTTGATCATAGGATGACTATGAGCCGCCAATGTGATATGGCCGTGAAAAAAGCTAATGCGGTCTTGGGATGCATCAGGCGAGGTATTTCCAGTAGAGATAAGGAGGTGTTAGTACCATTATACAGGCACTGGTGAGACCTCACCTGGAATACTCTGTGCAGTTCTGGTCTCCCATGTTTAAGAAGGATGAATTCAAACTGGAACAGGTACAGAGAAGGGCTACTAGGATGATCTGAGGAATGGAAAACTTGTCTTATGAAAGGAGACTCAAGGAGCTTGACTCGTTTAGCCTAACTAAAAGAAGGTTGAGGGGAGATATGATTGCTCTCTATAAATATATCAGAGGGATAAATACCGGAGAGGGAGAGGAATTATTTAAGCTCAGTACCAATGTGGACACAAGAACAAATGGATATAAACTGGCCACCAGGAAGTTTAGACTTGAAATTAGACGAAGGTTTCTAACCATCAGAGGAGTGAAGTTTTGGAATAGCCTTCCAAGGGAAGCTGTGGGGGCAAAAGATCTATCTGGCTTTAAGATTAAACTCGATAAATTTATGGAGGAGATGGTATGATGGGATAACATGATTTTGGTATTAATTGATCTTTAAATATTCATGGTAAATAGGCCCAGTGGCCTGTGATGGGATGTTAGATGGGGTGGGATCTGAGTTACTACAGAAAATTCTTTCCTGGATATCTGGCTGGTGAATCTTGCCCATATGCTCCAGGTTTAGCTGATTGCCATATTTGGGGTCAGGAAGGAATTTTCCTCCAGGTCAGATTGGAAGAGGCCCTGGAGGTTTTTCGCCTTCCTCTGTAGCATGGGGCACAGGTCACTTGCTGGAGGATTCTCTGCTCCTTGAAGTCTTTAAAGCACGATTTGAGGACTTCAATAGCTTAGACATAGGTGAAAGGTTTTTCGCAGGAGTGGATGGGTGAGATTCTGTGGCCTGCGTTGTGCAGGAGGTCGGACTAGATGATCATAATGGTCCCTTCTGACCTTAGTATCTATGAATCTGTCTTCAAGTCATATGGGCTTGATGAAATACATCCTAGAATACTCAAGGAGCTGATTGAGGAGGTATCCGAGCCATTAGCTCAGTCGTTGAAGACAGAAGAGATTCCAGAGGACTGGAAAAGGGCAAGTATAGTGCCAATCTGTAAGAAGGGAAAAGAGGACAACCCATGGAATTACAGATGAGTCAGTTTAGCTTCAGTACCCGGAAAGATAATGGAGAAAATAATTAAGCAATCAATTTCCAAACATCTAGAAGATAATAAGGGGATAAGTAACAGTCAGCATGGATTTGTCAAGAAAAATCATGTTAAACCAACCTAATAGCTTTCTTTCACAGGGTAACAAGCCTTGTGGACAGGAGGAAGCGGTAGACGTGGTATATCTTGACTTTAGTAAGGCTTTTGATACTGTCTCGCATGACCTTCTCTTAAGCAAACTAGGCAAGTACAACCTAGGTGGAGCTATTATAAGGTGGGTGCATAACTGGTTAGAAAACCGTTCCCAGAAAGTAGTTATTAGTGGTTCACAGTCAAGCTGGAAAGGCATATCAAGTGGGATATGTTACAGGGATAAGTTCTGGGTCCAGTTCTGTTCAATATCTTCATCAGTGATTTAGATAATGGCATAGAGAGTACACTTAGAAAGTTTGCAGACGATACCAAGATGGGAGGGGTTGCAAGTGCTTTGGAGATTAGGATTAAAATTCAAAATGATCTAGACAAACTGGAGAAATGGTCTGAAGCAAATAGGATGAAATTCAATAAGGACAAATGCAAAGTACTCCAGTTAGGAAGGAACACTCAGTTGCACACATACAAAATGGGAAATGACTGCCTAGGAAGGAGTACTGCAAAAAGGAATCTGGGGGTTATAGTGGAACACAAGCTAAATCTGAGTCAACAGCGTAATTCTTCTGCTCTACTCCGTGCTGATTAGTCCTCAACTTGAGTATTGTGTCCAGTTCTGGGCACCACATTTCAGGAAAGATGTGGACAAATTGGGGAAGGCAAGAGAAGAGCAACAAAATTGATTAAAGGTCTAGATAACATGACCTTTGAGGGAAGATTGAAAAAGTTGGGTTTGTTTAGTCTAGGGAAGAGAAGACTGAGAGGCGACATGATAAGTTTTCAAGTACATAAAAGGTTGTTACAAGGAGGAGGGAGAAAAATTATTCTCCTTATCTCCTGAAGATAGGACAAGAAGCAATGGGCTTAAATTGCAGCAAGGGTGGTTTAGGTTGGACATTAGGAAGAACTTTCTAACTGTCAGGGTAGTTTAGCACCTGAATAAATTGCCTAGGGAGGTTGTGGAATCTCCATCATGGAAGATTTTTAAAAGTAGATTAGACAAACATGTGTCAGGCATGATCTAGATAATACTTAGTCCTGCCATGAGTGTGGGGAACTAGACTAGATGACCTCTTGTGGTCCCTTCCAGTCCTATGATTCTGTGCTCCAGAAATCTTTGCCAGCTACTGCAACAGTGATAAGCAGTCTAGTACGTGTTTGTGGTACAGAGTCTGCCAGACAGAAAATTCAGGGTGCAAGTGGCAGATCCATGGAGAAAAGAAGTGGTTTGTCACAAGCACCCTGCTGCCTGGCTCTATGGATGAGTGCAGGCTGTGTGGCAAGGAGACTGAAGACATAACGTTGAGAATCTGGCTGTAGCAAAATGAAATTCCATGACAAAAATGCTGAATTCCAGATTATTTTGGAAGAAATCCCAAATTCCATGTTTGCAAAATAACAGAGGTGAGTACATAAGACCTTGATTGAAATTAACAGAGCAGTTTACACTTCTTAGAGCTATTGTTTCATGTTTTGTATAGATTTAGGCAACTAGCACTGCATTCATTAACACTCAGATCACATTTTCAAGGTAATCTCCACAATCATAAGAGCTAGAAACATTTTTTTTTATATAACTGAAAGGTTGAGAATAGGTGATGATGCTAATGACCCACCTGAAACTGTTCATGACCTCCCCAGAGCTTACAACCCACAAGTTTGAGAACTCCTGATCTAGTCATATTCAGGGCCACATTTTCCGGATAGGTCTAAAAAATGTGTATTAACAGTTTTGATTTCAAATGGTGCCTAACTTTGTGGATATGCAAGATGTTTGCATATGCAAATTGGCTATTCTCGTGTGGCAGTAATAAAGAATCAAACAAAGAGTCACTTTCTTCTAACACAGAACTCGCAGGCCTTGCCTGCACTACACAGTTTTGTCAACAAAAGGCAGGTTTCATCAACAAAACAGTGGAGTGCTACACCGACATAATAAAACCACCGCAACGAGCAGCATAGAGCTTTTTGTGACGAAGTTAGAGTGATGCACTATCGGTATAGATACTCCATTTGTTTATGTTGCCTAAGTGGCCTTCAGGAGGTATCCCACAATCTCCATCATGACTGCTCTCGTCAGCAGTTTCTACTCCACTGCCCTTCAGCCAGGTACACAGGCATGCGTCCCTTCCCATTTAATGTCCCGGGAATTTTTGAAACTCCACTTCTTGTTTGCTTGGAGTAGACAACTCACATCACATCTTCCCAGCTGACCATGCCGGCTTTCCACAGCAAATGTGCTCCTGCCTGGAGTACACCAGAGTTGCTGGATCTGTTGGGTCTGTGGGGAAAGGAGGCTGTGTAGTCTCAGCTCGGATCCAGCCGTAGGAACTTTGACACTTGTGAGCAGATTGCTTGTGGCATGGATGGGAAGGGGCATGAAAGGGACATGCAGCAGTGCCATGCTAAGATCAAGGAGCTGAGGCAGACATACCAGAAGGCAAGGGAGGCCAACCATCGCTCTGGTGCGGTGCCGAAAACATGCCGCTTTTAAAAGGAGCTGCACACCAGCCTTGGTGGCAGCCCAACCTCCATTGCCAAGAGCCCTGTGGATACTTCAGGGGGACTGGAGGCAGCAGCCAGTGGAGTCAACCCCGAGGACAAAGTGAATGACAAAGAGGTCGGGTTGGAGAAGGATGTGGGATAGACGACAGACTCATCCAGTGGCAAGCCAGGACCTCTTTTTGACTCCAGAGGGGTCTAGCCAGTCCCAACAGCAGTCCTCCTCTGGCGTGCCTGAAGTAGGAGAGGGGAGCTCTGGTAAGTACACATTTTTCTTTGTAAGCGCACGGTTACATGAGGTAAACATGTCCTTTATTTTGTAACATGGTGCATGTCAGAGAAGGGATAGAAATTAACTACACTAGGTACTGTTTGCATCTGCTTTGCATTCCTGTGTGCAACTATGCAGTGGGACCCCACTGAAAAAGTTTGTTAATGCACACCAGGGTCTCCCAGGAATCCTCCATAGAGATCTCTAGGAAACTTTCCTGAAGGTACTCTGCAATCCTCTGCCAAAGGTTCCTTGGCAGAGCTGCTTTGTTTCTTTTCCTGTTGTAGGAAACTTTGCTGCACCAATCAGTAATTACTTCTGCAGGGACCAAAGCAGCACACAGCCGAGTAGCATACAGATCTAGTCTGAAGCCACATGCTTGCAGGAGATTCACCTTTGCATCTTCGGTCACCCTCGGTAGTGTGATTTCAGCTTTGATCACCCCCGCCTGTGGAAAATGATGCCAGTATTCAGAATAGTGTCCCTAGGCGCTTGTGCTGAACCCCTTCTGAAACCACCCAGACTCTTTGTCCCATCTTGCACCTCTCCCTCCTCCCAGGCTGAACGCACTGGGTTTGGTGCTCTTGCTGTGCAGTGTGCTTTCCAAGGGACAGTGAGAAAGAGGTGAGTGTAACTTTTAGGATTCAAGACTGTGAGTGCACTCACAATACTGACTCTGTGTATTGTTTCTTTTGCTTCTGCAGATGTGCACTGGAGGGCCAACTCCTACACACCAGCAGAGCGCCTCCCTCAGATAAGTAGGTGAACGAGGAAGTGTTGCAATCATCTGATCATGCCAATAGCAAGCACAGAGCGTGGAGTGAGACAATAAACTAAAAACAGTACCCAGGAGATAAGATAAGGCAGGAGCGGATAATAATGCTCATGGAGTACCAAATAGAGATGCTCAGGTCCCTGACTGCACTGCATTCAGAACACATCTGTGTTCGACTCCCCCTGGAGCCCATACAGAACTGCGTTCCATGCCCTGCCCAAATTCCCCACACACATTCTTCACATGTTCCCGGGCCGTCATAATACCCCTTGCACTCCACCCCTATGAATATGTACCATAATGAGAGCTGGACTTACACTCAGCTGCGCAATCCTCATTTCAGAGAGGATCAGGTCCCTTGTAAGAAATGTTAATCTGTGTATTGCTGTTTAATAAAAAAATATTCTTACAAATACAATTATTCTTTCTTTGTGTACCACACACAAGGGTTGCAACAGTAATTAGCATATCTGCAGATTATGCTCAGGCAGGAATCATTACAAGGGTCATTCAAGGTGGCAACTAAACAATGCCTGGTTGAATGCGTTACGGAAGACACATTACTGTGGCTCATTGTCAAAATTCTGCCTCCCTGATTCGAATAGCTTCTTGTTGAGCCCCTCTAATGTTCCTGGTGTCCGGCTTCTCAAAAGGCAGCACCAGCAACCCTTTACTCTGCCAAACATACATTATGCTGAGCCTGTTGTTGAAGCACTCCTTGCTATTGTCAGGGTTTCTGGTGTAAGATTTTATTAACCAGGATGTAGGCTGGGTCTCTCAGGATCGCTATGGGCATTTCCATATTCCCTATTGGAACCTTCTGGTCTGGAAAGAAATTTCCTACATGCAGCCCTCTATACAAGCCAGTGTTCCTGAACATGTGTGCGTCATGCACCTTCCCTGACCACCCTGTGTTGTCAGTGAAATGACCACTATGATCCCCGGCACCAGCAATATCATAGAGAAGTAGCCCTTTTTGTTAATGTACTCCATTGCAAGATGGTCTAGGGTCAAAATTGGGATATACATGCCATCTATCGCCCTGCCACAATTAGGGAATCCCATTGAATCATAGAATATCGGGGTTGGAAGGGACCTCAGGAAGTCATCTAGTCCAACCCCCTGCTCAAAAGCAGGACCAATCTCCAATTAAATCATCCCAGCCAGGGCTTTGTCAAGCCTGACCTTAAAAACTTCTAAGGAAGGAGATTCCACCACCTCCCTAGGTAATGCATTCCAGTGTTTCACCACCCTCCTAGTGAAAAAGTTTTTCCTAATATCCAACCTAAACCTCCCCCACTGCAACTTGAGACCATTACTCCTTGTCCTGTCCTCTTCTACCACCAATGTCGAATAGAGGGGGACGATCACGTCCCTCGATCTGCTCGCTATGCCCCTACTTATACATCCCAAAATGCCATTGGCCTTCTTGGAAACAAGGGCACACTGCTGACTCATATCCAGCTTCTCGTCCACTGTCACCCCTAGGTCCTTTTCCGCAGAGCTGCTGCCTAGCCATTCGGTCCCTAGTCTGTAGCTGTGCATTGGGTTCTTCCGTCCTAAGTGCAGGACCCTGCACTTATCCTTATTGAACCTCATCGGATTTCTTTTGGCCCAATCCTCCAATTTGTCTAGGTCCCTCTGTATCCTATCCCTGCCCTCCAGCATATCTACCACTCCTCCCAGTTTGGTATCATCGACAAATTTGCTGAGAGTGCAATCCACACCATCCTCTAGACATGGAGCCATTGATCACTACCCGTTGCGCCCAACAATCTAGCCAACTTTCTACCCACCTTATAGTGCATTCATCCAGCCCATACTTCTTTAACTTGCTGATAAGAATGCTGTGGGAGACCGTGTCAAAAGCTTTGCTAAAGTCAAGAAACAATACATCCACTGCTTTCCCTTCATCCACAGAACCAGTAATCTCATCATAGAAGGCGATTAGATTAGTCAGGCATGACCTTCCCTTGGTGAATCCATGCTGACTGTTCCTGATCACTTTCCTCACATGTAAGTGCTTCAGGATTGATTCTTTGAGGACCTGCTCCATGATTTTTCCGGGGACTGAGGTGAGGCTGACTGGCCTGTAGTTCCCAGGATCCTCCTTCTTCCCTTTTTTAAAGATTGGCACTACATTAGCCATTTTCCAGTCATCCGGGACTTCCCCCGTTCGCCACGAGTTTTCAAAGATAATGGCCAATGGCTCTGCAATCACAGCCGCCAATTCCTTTAGCATTCTCGGATGCAACTCGTCTGGCCTCATGGACTTGTGCATGTCCAGCTTTTCTAAATAGTCCCTAACCACCTCTTTCTCCACAGAGGGATGACCATCTATTCCCCATGTTGTGATGCCCAGCGCAGCAGTCTGGGAGCTGACCTTGTTAGTGAAGACAGAGGCAAAAAAAGCATTGAGTACATTAGCTTTTTCCAAATCCTCTGTCACTAGGTTGCCTCCCTCATTCATTAAGGGGCCCACACTTTCCTTGGCTTTCTTCTTGTTGCCAACATACCTGAAGAAACCCTTCTTGTTACTCTTGACATCTCTCGCTAGCTGCAGCTCCAGGTGCGATTTGGCCCTCCTGATTTCATTCCTACATGCCTAAGCAATATTTTTATACTCTTCCCTGGTCATATGTCCAACCTTCCACTTCTTGTAAGCTTCTTTTTTATGTTTAAGATCCGCTAGGATTTCACCGTTAAGCCAAGCTGGTCGCCTGCCATATTTACTATTCTTTCGACACATCGGGATGGTTTGTCCCTGTAACCTCAACAGGGATTCCTTGAACTACAGCCAGCTCTCCTGGACTCCTTTCCCCTTCATGTTAGTCCCCCAGGGGATCCTACCCATCCGTTCCCTGAGGGAGTCGAAGTCTGCTTTCCTGAAGTCCAGGGTCCATATCCTGCTGCTTACCTTTCTTCCCTGTGTCAGGATCCTGAACTCAACCAACTCATGGTCACTGCCTCCCAGATTCCCATCCACTTTTGCTTCCCCTACTAATTCTTCCCGGTTTGTGAGCAGCAGGTCAAGAAAAGCTCCCCCCCAGTTGGCTCCTCCAGCATTTGCACCAGGAAATTGTCCCCTACGCTTTCCAAAAACTTCCTGGATTGTTTATGCACCGCTGTATTGCTCTCCCAGCAGATATCAGGAAAATTAAAGTCACCCATGAGAACCAGGCCGTGCGATCTAGTAGCTTCTGCGAGCTGCCGGAAGAAAGCCTCATCAACCTCAAAGCCATCCACTATTTCCTGCACATTACCCAGAGTCACAGTCCTTCATAGCAGAAGGTGATTAATGGCCCTGCACGCTTGCATCACTGCAGCCCCAATGATCGACGTTACAACTCCAAAAGTTGCTAGCTTCCACACACTGATCACCACATGCTTTTCCACCATGAGAGCAGCTCTCATTTTGGTGTCTTTGCACTGCAGTGCGGGGGGCAAACTCCTCACACAGTTCAAGGAAGGTGGCTTTGCGAATCTGAACGTTCTGAAGCCACTGCGCATCATCCCATACTTGCATCACAATCCAATCCTATCACCTAGTGTAGTGAGAAAGAGTTTGTAACTCTTTGCGGTCAGCTTTGGACTTAACTATATTAAATAATTTTCTATCACCTGAAAACTTTGCCATCTCACTGTTTATCCCCTTTCCTAGATCATTTATGAATATGTTGAATAGCGGAGATGCAGTACAGATCCTTGGGGGAACCCCATTATTTCTCTCTCTCCATTGTGAAACTGACCATTTATTCCTACCCTTTGTTTCCTGTCTTTTAACTAGTCACTGATACATGGGAGGACCTTTCTTTTTAATCTGTGATTGCTTAGTTTGCTTAAGAGCTTTGGTGAGGGGCCTTGTGAAAGGCTTTCTGAATTTCAAGTCCAAATACACTGTATTCAGTAAATCACCCTTCTCCACAAACTTGGTGACACCCTGAAAGAATTGTAATAGATTGGTGAGGCATGATTTCCCTTTACAAAGACTGTGTTGACTCTTCCCCAACATATTGTGTTCATCTGTGTGTTTGATAACTCTATTCTTTACTTTAGTTTCAACCAATTTGCCTGGTACTGAAGTTAGGCTTACTGGTCTGTAATTGCCTCTTGAGCCCCCGCTCTGCCTGCATTCTTTTTACTCTTGCAGAGGGTTTTAGGAGTTGGGATTTTTTTTAGCGGGAGGGGGGAATTGTGCGGGGGGGTGGTTTCTGGCCTAAATTTAGAGTATGTTTGTTAGGTGTATTGATATTTGATTGCTTGGTTATTTTTTTGTTGTTTTGGGGGGGAGTTATTATTGGACTAAGTTTAGAGCATGCTTGATAGGAGTATTGGTTTTTGTTTGTTTTCTCTCTCTCTCCTGTGTGTTTCTTTGCTAGGGAGTTTTCTGGCACCTTCTAACGGTTAGGTTATAGCCCCTCAGCCTCCTCTCCTTGCTACTGAACTCTCACTGGAGCCAAACCCTTGACTTGTGTTTTTTCGCTCTGTCGCGGGGGTCTCTCTGCTTGAGAGCAGAATGGAAGGAATGTCTCTCTCACTCCCTCACAAAAGTCCCCTGTTTGCTAGCTCCTCTGGTCGCTTTGGAGCTGTTTTTTCAACCCCCTGGTCTTCCTGGGTAAATCTGCACTACAGTGTAAGCCCCAGGTTAGTGGGACACAAGTCAACTGACCCTGGGTTAGAGAACCTAGGGCTTGAACATCTATATTGTTTGTCAACCCTAGTTTAAGAATTTTCTAACCCAGGCTCAATCCTGATGCTCTAGCATCCACACTGCAGCATGCAGACCCAAGTCAAACCAACCATATAACGGACTCTCTAGCACCCTCCTAAAATGTGGCCGCTCTAGCCCTTTGACCATGGTGCTCTGTGGGAAATCTTTACTGCCCACCCTGCATGTTACAGGAAGTTTGAACAGCCCACCAGTATAGCCTGGCGAGCAGCCATTTTGGTCTGTGCACCAATTGCCAGAGCCAGCAACATGGAGGGAGGCGCCCTTTGAAGATCTTCTCTTTCACTTCTGTGTCAGGAAACTGGCAGAGCTTCCATGAGATGCTAGTGGACATTTTGGTGGCATTTTCTGACCCACCAAAGGCACCTGATAGAGTAGGAGAAAGTGGAGGCAGAGGAGGAGGCCCCAGGCATGGCAGATTTGCACTGGCTGATGCTGCTCATAATACTTGGTATAGCCGCTGATGTCCCCTACATGGACTGGCACTTCTGGAGCAGGGCCCCAGGCACAAACTGTTGGGATCATATCACCATGCAGACCTGGGATGACCAGCAGTGGGTCCAGAACTTTATCCTGAAGAAAACTACATTTCTGCAGCTTTATGAGCAGCTTACTCTGAACCTCCAGCATAAAGACACATGCATAAGGGCATCCTTGCTTAGAGAAGGTTGCTATAACCATCTGGAAGCTGGCTACCCCAAACCGCTACAGGTCCATTGCCAACCAGTTTGGTGTTGAGAAGTCAACCCTGAGTAAAATGGTGGTGCAGGTTTCAGAGACAGTCAGGCAGTATGGTTTACCCCAAGGTGGCCAGCATAAAAGATACTCCTGAAGTAATTGCCAGTTTTGAGATAATGGGGTTTCCAAACTGAGACTCATATGCCCATAGTTTTCCTTCCTCAAGGACCACATGAGTATATAAACCGCAAGGGGTACTGCTCTATTGTTACGCAGGCCTTCATAGACCACAGAGGTTGATTTATGAATGTCCATGTGGGCTGCACTGGGAAAGTTCATGATGCCAGGGTTTTTCGCCAACCAGGAGCCTGCATTCATGGGACACTATTCCCAACAAATGACGCTGTCATAAATGGAGTTACTGTCTCCACTGGTATTCTGTGGCAATGCTCATATCAGTGCCTTATATAGATACATACATTTGTGTCTGAACATTCGCTGTTTGGAAAACTACTGTGGTCGCTAAAGTAACTGCACAGTTGCTCTCTTGGATGTTCAGACCAAGTTTTAATCTCTGTCCAGCATAGTTGTCTTTATCCACCTGCTAATGTGATCTGCATTGGCCTATCTGCATCATCACTACTGTGTGAATCATTTATGTGCAATTCATGTGGTGGTCATGCTTTGCAATAAGAAAAAACAATATTTTCTAGCTTGTTGGGCAAAGTTTTCACATTCAAGTTTAAAATTATTTTCAAAAGGGAAACTTGAGCCATGAAGAAAAAGAAAGTCCACTTTTGTGGTGTCAGATGCTTTATTAGAATGGGAAATAAGCGCAATATTTAGGGAATGTTTAATTACCCTTTTTTTAAAAAATTCCTTTGCAGGGTTTCATTACACAGTCCGCAAAATCTCATGACCGTCTCCAACCTTGGTGTTATCTTTGGGCCGACTCTAATGAGAGCACAGGAGGAAACCGTGGCTGCTGTGATGAACATTAAGTTTCAGAATATTGTAGTGGAAATTTTGATAGAGCATTATGAAAAGGTAAAAGAACTTCATCTGGAACCTTTTACTTTAATATAATTTGTGATGCAACTGGAGTTAAACATGCTACCAGATCTCCTATTCACTACCTTCAGCCAATTCCTACAAATAAGAAAAGAGTCTGCTGTATTTATAGAAGATCACTTTCAGATAGAATATTTCCTTCTTAATCAAACCTGTGGGCCATATTCTGGCCAACTGTTATAGGGATATGAAAGGCGTAAGCACAAGGAGCAGCCACCCAGCCTTGTGCAGGAGCTAGCCAGAATCTCACTGGAAAGTGTAGTCCCTCCTCTTGGCTAGAAGCAGGCTGAGCCAACACAGGACTATGACCCTGCCCTCAGCTTTTCCCTTACACCATCCAATGTTAGCACTTGACCAAAGGACATTTTCAGGTGAAAAATCATGATTTTTGAAAATCCAACTCTCTTACCTTGTTACCAGTAGTACACTGGGTTATTGGAATGGGAGCAATGTTAAACATCTATTGTATTTTCCACCATTTGTGCTCTGTTACTTTATTTCTTTTAATAGGAACACTGAAAGTAAACTAGTTCAGTTCGTTTTTTTATAGTCTTGTATCTGTCAGTTTCACTTGCATGTTGTGATGCACTAATCCAGTGCTCTAGTTCTTAGGTTGCAAAATTAAAACAAAAATCTATCTTCAGTGAACTTTCATTTTAGTTTCGTACAAAAATTCCTATTGACTTTTTTTTTTAAAAAACAACAAACCTATCAGGTGCAACTGTAAGTGGGTAAAATAAGCAGATTGTTAATCATAGCTTTAAAGAAAAATAAAGTTATTGATTGTGATATTTTGTACTTATAGATATTTCACAGTGCACCAGACCCCAACATTCCTCTTCCCCAGCCTCAGTCCCGTTCAGCTTCCAGAAGAACAAGAGCAATTTGCCTCTCAACAGGTTCACGCAAACCCAAAGGAAGATATACCCCATGTCTGGCAGACCATGATAGTAAGTTTATTCATACTGTTAGCTATTTACCTCTCTGTTCATGTCTTGTTCTTTAGTTCCCCTGGTTGTTAATTAGTAAGCAATGGTAATTGCTGTGCTCCAAGCACAGTGGGTGCTTATTTGTAGTGGTTCTATGAAAAGTAACAATAAAGCGAGGAGACGTCAGTGTTGTTGAATGAGTGCTTTCCTTGCTCCTTTCACAGCATGTTCTGTCAAGCCGTTCTTGTGTGGCATAAAGTGATTGAAAATACATTGTGGGGCTTGTTATTCCAAACTAACCACCAAGTGATTTGAAATGGCCTTCTCCAGACTGTGAAATGCTAAAAAGAATACAAGATTCACCTTGTTTGCTTTTAATAACATCTTTAAGATTGGAAATGGTATAATAGAGCATTTCACCTCATCAGTAATAAGTTCAATCCAGTTGAGGTTAGTCTTGGCCAAAAGCTATTACCATTAGACAGCTCTTCCATGTGTGTGAAATGAATTGTGTGGTCTCTGTCTAAGTCCCAGTAGACAGCTATCTATACCACCAAAACCACTACACAGCTGCTGTTAATTGACACCCATGTTGGCAATCTTAACAAAAAGGCCAAGCACTGAATGGCATGGAGGCTGAACTTTAAACCTAGTCCACTATATGGATTTATAATTAAAAGCAGAGGGTTGTATTTGCAGTAAATTGCCACCTAAAGGGATTCTTCGTTTTCAGATATACTTAAATAAAAAGTCCCTCTTTCTTCATTATCACCCACTTCTTTGTTTTCTAATATTACCATTAGGAGGGGTTGAACTTCAGTCAAATTGTAACCCAGATTGAATTTAATCTGCTAAATGTTAGCATCTCCATTGGTGTGAAATTGATTCTAAAAGAAGTTTTGGGTCTCATGGCTTCTCAAGGAGCCTTTATGTTACTGCCGTAAAAAACTAAATTCATAGATAAAGCTGTAAATGAATGTATTTTTTGTACCTAGTTGTTGTACAAGTCTCCAAAGAGTTCTTGGGAGTTCTTGGGTACCTAGCATCAATTTTTCAAAATTAGCTACATGCAGACGCTTGTGTGTTCCTAACGTGTGCAGATACCAAACCTGTGCACTCTAACTGGGTGTCTGCATGCACAGATGGCAAGCGAAGGGTCAGTTAGGAATCACTGCTAAGATGTGGAACTTCTTAGCTGCTATTCCAGTCTACTGGCTAAAGTAACTTCAGAGGCCTTTGTTTAATAAATAATTAGGTGGTCCCTACAGTGCACTGATGTGCAACAAGCTCATATGGAACTGATCTCCATGTGCAGAGGATACACCAGCCCATGAACTGCTGCCACCCCACCCCTTGTGTAGAGAAACCACACAAGTTCCACTACTTCCAGAGGTCCCTTCTCAACCTTAAAACAGTTCAATAATCAGCATCAGTATTCAACCATATATATAATTAACACATCATGCCCCATAAAGATTACATTAACTTGCTTTCATGAGGTCTAATTCCTGGATCATCTTCAGGTTAAGTAGGAAAGCATTCAGAGAGTTGGGTCCAGAGAGGCAAAGATGCACCTCCTGCTTCTGTTAGTCCCTGGATCCAAGAGCCATATCCCCTCAGTCTTCAGCAGTGGGGTTGGAGAATAGGGAGCCAGAAGTAGAAAGTTTCCAGGGATGCAATCTTCAAAGAGACTGGAAAGTTCAAACTAAAACAAAACAGTAGAAGTAGTTGCTGCGAAACAAGAGAACCGGAGACTTTGTCATCAATCCGAGTCACATGTATTGTCGCAGTAGCCTATGGCTGGAGCAAGCCATCAGAGGAATATGTGACTGCATCCTTCACATAGGAGGGGACATAAAACAGTTGCCCCATTGAAATGCAAATTAACCAAATATCCATTCCCTTTGGAGAATTGTTATCTGCAAAAGCTATATACTAACGAGTTTCATGATTATTGAAGGCTCCAGGGGCCACATATGCATTGGGAAAATGGACACTTTTAGAAAGCCCAATTTACATGCAAAATGTCATTTTTCTTCTTTTCCCCACTCCTCTTCAGGTGATTCATACAGTAGTAGCCCAGACAGCACCCCCATGGGCAGCATAGAATCACTCTCTTCTCATTCGTCAGAACAAAACAGCACCACAAAATCCGCCTCATCCCAACCCAGGGAGAAATCAGGAGGAATTCCATGGATTGCATCTCCACCTTCTTCCAATGGACAGAAGAGCTCAGGCCTCTGGACCACAAGTCCAGAATCCTCCTCTAAGGAGGATGCAACAAAAACAGACGTGGAGTCAGACTGTCAAAGTGTAGCTTCTGTCACTAGCCCGGAGAATACATCTCCACCAATAGATCTGACCAAGAAAGGGCTTTATGGTCTGTCTGGGCTGAAAAGGTCTGCAGCTTCCTCCCTCAGATCAATCCCTTCAGCAGAAGGTAGGTCCTATATGTTGCATTAAGTTGTTCTATCAGAACACCACTGAGTTTAACATGATGCACCAGAAAAAATTAAGTGAATCAAAAGGCTATTGAAATTAATTGATTTTGTTCGTTTACTTTGGAATCTTTTCGGCATGTTCTTTTGTTGTCCAGACATTTTTTGAGCAGTATTTCTAAGGTGCCCTTTATTTGTGCCCTTTGCATAGTTTAAAAGGCATCAACCCTCCTCACAACTTGGAACAATAGTCTCACCTCATTTAGCATGGCTTAGTTACATGTAGGGTTGGAGTAGCTAGCCAGGATTCAGCACCCTCTCAGAGATGAGTCTTGCATCATGATTAAAGGTGACAAGACTTGGGGTTTGAATTCAAGTCCATAGGGCTCTGGGCTGAGAACACCTAGTCCCCAGCGCCCTCACTTTCACCACTTAAGGCTATATGCTGGCTTTGTTTTCAGCTGTATCTCGTAACAGGTCAAGACCGTTTCTACAATAACTCGATCTAAGGTCATGTAGGATTTTTGTAGAACACTACCAGTGCCTTGAATTCCAAGGTGAATTGGCAAGTGGTGCAGAAGGCTAAGTGCTGTTGTAATGTGCTCTAGTCAGTGTGTCCTACTTAGAAGATGGCTTTTCTTTAAGTGTCCCCAAAAGGGGGTCAGCAAGCATGTGGACAAGGGGGATCCAGTGGATATAGTGTATTTCGATTTTCAGAAAGCCTTCGACAGGGTCCCTCACCAAAGGCTATTAAGCAAAGTAAGCAGTCATGGTATAAGAAGGAAGGTCCTCTCATGGATTGGTAACTGGTTAAAAGATAGGAAACAAAGGTTAGGAATAAGTGGTCAGTTTTCAGAATGGAGAGAGGTAAATAGTGATGTCCCCCAAGGTCTGTATTGGGCCTAGTCCTATTCAACATATTCATAAATGATCTGGAAATAGGGGTAAACAGTGAGGTGGCAAAATTTGCCGATTATAGAAAACTATTCAAGATAGTTAAGTCCCAGACAGACTGCGAAGAGCTACAAAAGGATCTCTCAAAACTGCATAACTGGGCAACAAAATAGCAGATGAAATTCAATATTGACAAATGCAAAGTAATGCACATTGGAAAACATAATCCCAACTATACATATAAAATGATGGGGTCTAAATTAGCTGGTTTCAGAGTAGCAGCCGTGTTAGTCTGTATCCACAAAAAGAACAGGATTACTTGTGGCACCTTAGTGACTAACAAAAGTATTAGAACATAAGCTTTCGTGGGCTACAGCCCACTTGATCGGATGCATAGAATGGAACATATAGTACGTATATATATATCTTCTTACTATATGTTCCATTCTATGCATCCGATGATCATTTTTCTAAATTAGCTGTTACCACTCAAGAAAGAGATCTTGGAGTCATTGTGGATAGTTGTTTGAAAACATCCACTCAATGTGCAGTGGAAGTCAAAAAAGCAAACAGAATGTTGGGAATCATTAAGAAAGGGATTGATAATAAGACAGAAAATATCATATTGCCTCTATATAAATCCATGGTACACCCACATCTTGAATACTGCGTGCAGATTATTGGAATTGGAAAAGGTTCAGAAAAGGGCAACAAAAATTATTAGGGACATGGAGCGTCTGCCAAATGAGGAAAGATTAAGAAGACTGGGACTTTTCAGCTTGGAAAAAAGACGACTAAGGGGGGATATGATAGAGGTCTATAAAATCATGATTGGTGTGGAGAAAGTAAATAAGGAAGTGTTATTTACTCCTTCTCATAACACAAGAACTAGGGACCACCAAATGAAATTAATTGGCAGCAGGTTTAAAACAAACAAAAGGAAGTATTTTTTCACACAACACACAGTCAACCTGTGGAACTCCTTGCCAGAGGATATTGTGAAGACCAAGTCTATAACAGAATTCAAAAAGAACTAGATAAATTCATGGAGGGTAAGTCCATCAATGACTATTAGCCAGTATGGACAGGTATGGTGTCCCTAGCCTGTTTGACAGAAGCTGGGAATGGGCGACGGGATGGATCACTTGATGATTGCCTGCTCTGTTCATTTCCTCTGGGGCACCTGGCATTGGCCACTGTTAGAAGACAGGATACTGGGCTAGATGGACCTTTAGTCTGACCCAGTATGGCCGTTCTTATGTTCAGGTATATCATATAATCTAGCCACTAGGTTACAAAGGTGTGGCTGAACAAGTCTGTGTGCACACGTGGGATGAAAGAGGAGATTTTTGGCCACTTCTCCTGTTTTGGAATCCAGAAACTGAGTCCAGTCCATCACAAGATGATTTCACAATACCTTGATAATTGACTGGGTATTGCGCTTAAAAATAGATACCAAAAGAAGTTAGTTTATTTATAATGTTGTGGATTGCTAAGGTTAACACAATCATTGAGACAATAAATTCTGATGGATTGAGCATGAGATTAGGAACCAGGAACCCTTGAGTTCTTCCTTTAGCTCTTCCACTGATCTGCTGTGTAGATTTGTACAGTGCTGAGTACAATGGGGTTATGGTTTAGGGCTCCTTAGTGCTCCTTCAGTACAAATAAATCAACTTGGGTAGAAATTGGGGATTTTGTTAAGTAAAATTTACCTGCCTTGCAAGACATGTATGAAATGTATTAGTCTTTATACAGTCCTTTGAAAATGTGAACCACTGCATTATTATTATCATTATTATTATTTATTATTATCCTATTAGGAACCTGTGAAAGTCATATATAAGAACAAAGCAGGTACAAGGACACATCTTTTTCTAAGGCTTCCTGGCCGTTATTATTGAATATTTATTTAATATTACATTAGGACCTTCTGTTTCTGACAGATAAAATCCAAGCTATGTAATGTTTGTTTTATTTTATTAAGATATGGTAACAAAATAGTCATTTAAACAAGTTTTAATTTTCATCAACAAGAACTTCATAAACCTATTTTCTGTTTGTTTGTTCTGTTTTTATTTGGGGGGAAGCTATTAGTGTTAAACAGACAGGAGGCTGGATTGTTTAATGTTTTACTAATGGAGTTTTAGCATCATCAGTGTACAGAAAACGTATTATCTATTCATCGGTGCAGCATAACAATCTTCCGCCTTCTTCAAAGTTTTAATTTTATTCTCTCCATTTTTGGTGGTGATGTTTTCCTAGTTACCCTTCTGCTTGATAGGCTGTCTGTTGTCTTTCTTAGTAAACACTGTCTCTGCCTATTTTATTTCTTTTTAAAAATCCTGCTATGTTATGTATGATATACATGTTATTAAGGTACACTGAAATCTTATATTCGCTGCACTCTGTTTGTTCCCTGTAGGTAACAAAAGCTGCGGTGGATCTGTACAGAGCTTAGCCTCAATTGATGCCAAAGATACACCAAAGGCTCCACCGAATCCTGAGTTGCCACCCAAAATGCACAGGAGATTGAGATTGGATACTGCATCAAGTAATGGCTATCAGAGACCAGGATCCGTGTAAGTCATCAAGACTGAGTGGAGATTTGATATATTGCATTATGTTCCCATACAAACTATCCTATACAGCTGGGTGAACGATGGGAAAAGTAGTCATGAATATTTGATGAGATAAATCAAATTAAATTGTCATCTTTGTGAATTATTCATCAAGCTTCATAAACTCTGAAAACTAGGCAGATGGGGGCTTACCCAAAGTGTATTGAAATCAGTGGCAGAGCTCTGTCAATAATACATTTTTTCTGGTTTATTGGCAGTTCTGAAAAATTTTAAAAAATTGCTTTGAGTTTAACTGAAATCAAAAATTATTTCTTTAAAATTTTTGGCTAATTGGTTTAGGTTGAACCAAGATGTTTCATTTCATGTGTTGTTAATAAAAGCAAAAGAAATGAAGGGCTAGATTCACAGAAACAGAAGACAAGGCAGTGATACCCCCTTATAACCTTTAGCCCAGAGGTTAGGGCACTCACATGGGATGTGAGAGACCCAGCTTTGAATCCCTGTTTTGGAGCAGTGACTTGAATGCAAATTTCCCCTCTCCGGGTGAGTGCCCTACCCACCAGACTATAGGCTATTCTAGTTCTGGGGTCTCTCAGTCTCTCCTGTTGAAACTGTTCCAATTTGTATAAATAATTAAGAATTCATCAGAGCAGGGACTGGCAAGTGGGTGTCCCCCCTCATATGGGAATGCCCTAGCCACTGTGCTATAGAGTCATTCCCACTCTCCCACTGATTATTCAAGTATTTTGCACAAAGTAGAATACCTTCAACAGGAGAGACTGAGAGATGCCCATCCCCAGATACCCTATACCTTGGTGGTGAGGGCAGTCACTCTAGAGGGGGAGACCTGGGTTCAAACCCCTGCTCCAGAGCAGGGATTCAAACCTGGGTTTCCAACATCCCAAGGTAGTGCCCTAAAGGTGGTAAGCGAGGGGAAGCACAACCGCCATGACCTCCTCCTCCAGCGGCTTTGTGAATGATGCCCAAATCCTCTTGTGACTGTAGCCTGAACAATCAAAATGTTTAATTGTGACAGTGATGAAATTATCTGTTTGGACATTTCCAAATGTTTTTCTTTTTTCATTTTGGCCAAAACAATTTGCTGAAATCAACAAGTATTCATCCATGAAATGTTTTGGTCAGTCTGAATCTTCATTTATTGGTGAAAAAGTTTCATCTGAAAAATTTCACCCAGCTCTAATCAGCGAAAGACTCCCATTGACTTCACCGTTGGGCTTGGATTAAGCCAATAATGAGGAGAGAAAATTAAATCCATGGAATAAATTATTTAACTAATACTATTCAGCCAGCTCTAACATTATCTCTCTGCTTCTTCTGTGTTTATTATTTTAAGAGATCTAAATGCCAAGGACTGCCCAGGCGATATGTCAAGAAATAAAGTGTTATTCATCATCACCTCTTTCTTTTGACAGAAATCGGAGCAAGACAAATTTAATTCCTCTCTGAAATTAATGTGTTCCATTGCATGTGCTGAAATAATTTCTTTGCTTTTGATAAAGTAGCTAGAGATTTCTTGGGTTGGAATGCGTTACAAAATAGAAATGATTATTTTCACATAAACTGGGGGTTAAAAATGTTTTCTAGTGCTCATAGCACAGGACTGGTGGTCAGTGAACCCAGAAATGATAACACCCATTTTCCCTCTCCAGAAACTACATCTCCCTCACTTCAGGTTTATTCAGTGACAAGACCTGAATATGAATTAAAAATTATGGCAATGTTTTGTGTTGCATTTTCAGCAGAGTTCCTTACTGTTTTATGAGTTCAGGAAGGTATTTTAGCACATGCCTCACTTGAAGCTGGTTGGACTGTTCATGTCCTTCACGTTGGACACACGCTTAAGTTTCTTGCTGAACTGGGACCTAAGCTCAGCATGACTTGCTTCTTGGCTTCCTCCATTGGTCCTACATTTTTCAGATTGAAAAAAGGAGCACAGTCAATTTAAGAATCAAATAAAGAATTTAAAATAAAAATTAACATTTTCTTGTCTGTCCAACTAAAAATACCTGAGATCAGGGGTTCTCAAACTTCATTGCACCGTGACCCCCTTCTGACAACAAAAATTATTGCATGAACTCAAGAGGCTGCCCGAGCCCTGCCGCCCTAGGCAGGGGGGAGAGACGGGGAAGGGAGGAAGCAAAGCCAAAGTCCAAGGGCTTCAGCCCCAGGTTGGGGGCCTGTAACCTGAGCCCTGCCACCCAAGTTTGTAGCCTTCGAGCTTCGGCCCTGAGCAGTGGGGCTCAGGCTCAGACTTCAGCCCCAGGTGGTAGAGCTCGGGCTTCAGCCCCGGGAGGTGGGGCTTGGGCTTCAGCTTTGGCCCCGGACCCCAGCAAGTCTAACGCCAGTCCTAGCGACCCCATTAAAATGGAATCGTGACCCACTTTGGGGTCCCAACCCACAGTTTGAGAACCACTGCCTTAGATTATTAAAACTGAAATAACTCTATGCAGTTCATTGAAAGGGCGAAGTTTAAAACCAAATGCCTCTTAACTCAATTTTCAGAGTGGCCGCAAGAGCCCAGTTGTTCGAAAGTGCTGGTTCACTTAAACAAACTTCTTCAGGACGGTAAGTACCCTACACAATTGAATTTTAGTTAAAAATTAAAGCCATATGCTTTCAGAGACTGACATGGAGGAGTGGAAACAATACTTTGTACCTTCCAAGGAAGCATCCCTTGCTGTGCAAACATGCCCCCATTTGTCAGGTTCATCCTTTCTATACTTCTCTCAGAGAAAGAGAGTGAGTTAGACCATTTGCAAAAAGAAAAGGAGTACTTGTGGCACCTTAGAGACTAACAAATTTATTTGAGCGTAAGCTTTCACGGAAACCTACTGACCGCTATTCCTACCTACATGCCTCCAGCTTTCACCCAGATCACACCACACGATCCATTGTCTACAGCCAAACTCTACGATACAACCGCATTTGCTCTAACCCCTCAGACAAACACCTACATGATCTCTATCAAGCATTCTTACAACTACAATACCCACCTGCTGAAGTGAAGAAACAAATTGACAGAGCCAGAAGAGTACCCAGAAGTCACCTACTACAGGACAGGCCCAACAAAGAAAATAATAGAACGCCACTAGCCATCACCTTCAGCCCCCAACTAAAACCTCTCCAACGCATCATCAAGGATCTACAACCTATCCTGAAGGACGACCCATCACTCTCACAGATCTTGGGAGACAAGCCAGTCCTTGCTTACAGGCAGCCCCCCAACCTGAAGCAAGTACTCACCAGCAACCACACCACCCACAACAGTACCACTAACCCAAGAACCTATCCTAGCAACAAAGCCCGTTGCCTAATGTGTCCACATATCTATTCAGGAGACACCATCATAGGGCCTAATCACATCAGCCACACTATCAGAGGCTCGTTCACCTGCACATCCACCAATGTGATATATGCCATCATGTGCCAGCAATGCCCCTCTGCCATGTACATTGGTCAGACTGGACAGTCTCTACTTAAAAGAATAAATGGACACGAATCAGACATCAAGAATTATAACATTCAAAAACCAGTTGGAGAACACTTCAGTCTCTCTGGTCACTCGATTACAGACCTAAAAGTGACAATTCTTCAACAAAAAAACTTCAAAAACAGACTCCAAGGAGAGACTGCTGAATTGGAATGAATTTGCAAACTGGATACAATTAACTTAGGCTTGAATAGAGACTGGGAGTGGATGGTTCATTTCACAAAGTAAAACTATTCTCCCCCACCCCCATTCCTCAGACGTTCTTGTGAACTGCTGGAAATGGCCCACCTTGATTATCACTACAAAAGGTTTTCTCCCCCCCACCCCGCTCTCCTGCTGGTATTAGCTCATCTTAAGTGATCACTCTCCTTACAGTGTGTATGGTAACACCCACTGTTTCATGTTCTCTGTGTATATAAATCTCCCCACTGTATTTTCCACTGAATGCATCCGATGAAGTGAGCAGTAGCTCACGAAAGCTTATGCTCAAATAAATTGGTTAGTCTCTAAGGTGCCACAAGTCCTCCTTTTCTTTTTGCAAATACAGACTAACATGGCTGCTACTCTGAAACCGGTTAGACCGTTGATTTTCTCCATCTGCTGTGACAGTACCTGTACGGAAGCCGAGGACAGTAGGCTGCCTCTTAGTGAAACTGCCCTTTCCAAAGTTTAGCTTTGGATAAAAATAATCAAACTTGTTACTATTCTTGCCACCACACCTTTCTTGCTTCAGTTTCCATTTGGGGAAATATGTGATCATCACACAGGCCCTTTAGTTGTTTACACAATCAGTGGGATTTGTTTTCGTCTTGTCACTTTAATTATAGTAGAGCAGACATCCATTCCTTGGATGGTCGTTCCTCTAGGAAGTGGAGCCATCTCTATGTTGTCCAACCTCTTCTTCCTTCCATTCTGCTTTATTTTTCTTTCTGTCACATTTCACTGTGGGCTTCCGTACATTTCCCAAACAAAGGGCTAGATTAAAGGCAAATAAGCAGTTCCAGATCCAGCACCAGGAGAGTGTGCTCAAGCACCGTCAGAAGATCGCTCAGGGCTAAGGTTAAGATTTTGTCATGGTTATTTTTAGTAAAAGTCATGGACAGGTTGCAGGCAATAAACAAAAATTCACGGAAGCCAGAGACCCGTCCCTGGCTTTTACCAAAAACACCTGAGGGTGGTGGGGGAGAGAAAGCGCCTTGGGGGCTAGCACCTGCTCCTGTGGCAGGAGCTCACTGGTGCTTCTCCAGCCCCAGGTGGGCTGACCCAACCCCAGCCGCTGTTCTGGCAGGACAGTGACTGATGCTGTGGCAGTTCCAGGGCTAGCCACCGGTCAGCTGTTCTGGCGGCTGTTGCTCCAGGAGCCCTGGGGCTGACCATTGCTCCAGCCCTGCCCCAGAAGAGGTAAGTCACAATGGTCCCAGAATCTATGACCTCCATAACAGAATCGTAGCCTTAGTCATGGTCCTTTCTGCCATAATCTTATAATAAATCAGCCAAGGCTTGGTGTCAAGACTGAGCAGCACTTATTTACGTAATTGCAAACCTAAGACCATTAAAAAAATCAAATGTACATAAAGACTGTGTATATTTTCTTCCCCCCTCCCTTCCTGTGTACCTTCTCTTTGACTGTGAGCACTTTGAGGTAGTGAGACTCCAAGAGCTCAATCCATTTAGCTGAAAGAAAAGGTTAAAGGGTGACTTGATGACAGTTTATAAGTAACAAAATGAGGAACGTGAGAAACAAAAATTTGATAGTGGACTCTTCAGTCTTGCAGACAAAGATATATCACAATGCAACAGCTGGAAGTTGAAGCTAGATTAATTCAGACTGGAAATAAGATTCACATTTTTAACAGTGAGGGTAATTAATTATTGGAACAACTTACCAAAGGTTCTCATGGATTTTCCATCACTGGCAATTTTAAACTCAGTATTGAATTACATAAGAACAGCCATACTGTGTCAGACCAAAAGTCCATCTAGCCCAGTATCCTGTCTTCTGACAGTGGCCAATGCCAGGTTCCCCAGAGGGAATCAACAGAACAGGTTATCATCAAGTGATCCATGCCCTGTGATCCATTCCCTGATTTTAAGAAAAAATGCTCTAGTTCAAACATGAATTAACTCAAGAAACTTCTATGGCCTGTATTATACAGGAGGTTAGACTGGATGATCACAGTGGTCCCTTCCAGCCTTCTAATTTATGAGATTGGGATCACGGCCACCTTTTCGTGTAGCACTTAGAACAAGAAGATCCTGAGCCTAATGGGACCTCCGAGCAATAGAGTAACAGACATACAACATCCAGTAACAATAATCCGTGGAACCGTAGGTACTGATGTGAAACTGGCCAGCAGGCAGGCACCAAAATGCTTAGTAATTTACAGTCCAAGTCTGACAGCTGCCTGCCACCCAGCAGGTGGCAGGATCCAATTGAAGAGAAAGCCGATCAGTTTGAGTGGCCAGGACCTTATGATATTACATGAGGGAGGGAGGGAGGAGGCAGCAGCATGGCTGAGTTGAGTGGGACACAGGTGCTTGTTTTGTGTGGCACACAAGCTGAGGGAGCCTCGATAGAGCCCTGCTCTGCAGTTCTCTGACACTCTACCTCCACCATACTCCGCTCCTTCTCCTTCCCACTGTGCGTTCTCCCTTTCCTCCCTCCTGCTCAGCTCCCATTCTGGTATATAAACCACATAAGAAGCAAGAGTCTGACAAAGAAGAACGTAGCTGTTCTGCTTCATAACGGGGGTGGAGGGCAGATGATAGATGGCTAAGGAGGAAAGGCTTGACAGGCTTAATAGCTCCTCTGTCTAGTCTTCATAAGAAAGCAGAATAGTGACAATAACAAGAAGAATGAGAGGTCCGCAGATAGAATGAGGAAGGAAGAGAGAAAAGGTGGTTCAGCTGTTATTACAGGGCTGTTTGAGTCAGACCAGCCTCTGCAACAAGGGAGCAGTCAGAGCCAGTTCTTGCTTAAACCTGCATGCATGTTATGCACATGAGGGCCAAACTGAGCCCTTAAAGCATTCTTCTATCTCTTTGCACCATTGAAATCATGGTAAATATGACCTGTCTCACCCCACAAGTTAATTTTCTTGATCTCTCCATAATAGCCTACTAGAAAGGGTATGTGCATTCATAAAAATACAAATATATGGATCATTTTAACAGAGAAGGGGGGAAACACAGACACACTTATGCAGGAAATTCCAGAAGTAAAAGTATGGTAAATTCTGATGTTACAGTGTTACCCCCGCCTTCATCCATTCATCCATATGAGGTGTTTCTGAGGTGTCTGTTGCTTGGTATCTGAGCTTTGAGATCTGATGTCCTTCTGTAAGTTAGTACAGGAACCCATGCTGTTAGCTCATGCATGTAAATGTTGCAGTATTAAAGTGGCACTGTGCATTCTGTTATAAATGAAGCTGCAATACAGTGTGTAATTCAGTTTCTAACATTTGTGTCTGCCAAGTAAAACTTGGCCAAATATGTTCCACCACAAGGCTTTGGTCCTGCAAGCTGCTCTGTACAAACAGACCCCAATTCCCAGGCAAGTCAGTGGGGCTCCCCAGAAGTCTTCTCACATGGATCAGCTTCCAAGATCAGGACCTAAAGCAAGGATTCTTTCCATTTCCTCACCATTGTTACAAAGTGCAAAAACAAACAAAAAACCAGAAGCAATTTTGGATGTGAAAAATGAAATGTTGTTGAATGTAGTGTTCGTGTGTAGCATCAGATTTTGGTAGCCCAAGAGAATAAAGCATGCACTCTACAGAGCAGGCTGCAGAGCGCCACAGGCTTCCCACACACCAGTCCCCCAAGGGTGTCATCCCTGCACTGGGGCTGATTAAGAGTGGATCAGTCTCTGAGTCCATTGAGTCCATGAGGAAGGAGTTGGAAAATTTCTGACAACTCATTTCACGGAAGCCACCAAGCAATCATCAGATAGTAACAGCTTTTGGTCCTGCTGAAGTAGAACCAGCAGCCTAGAGGAAAGCCTCTGTTCCATTATTAATCCCTGGAATCACCAGTGTCCCTTACTTCCAGCTTTTCAACTACTTTTTCCCGATCCAGGATCCAGCCTCTAAAAGCTACATTGCAATTTGTACATTCTACCGCCTGGAGCAAAACTTTGTCATCTACACAATAGGTGACATTTTCAAAAGCACCTACGTGATTTAGGAGCACAATTCCCATCGACTTTCATTTTCCAGCAGGTATCTGCAGATTGTCTCCTTTACTATCACTCTTGTGATGTGGACATGCTTAATACCCTTCCTAGATACAGCATTTTCACCTCTTCATCCTAGCTTAGTCAGCTATAATGTACGCCCACCATGAACGCCCCTCTGTTGCTTGCTTCCTTTATCTTAAACCTGTTTTCAGCTGTACATAAATGTGTGTCTTCCACAGTTAGGGTGACTAGATATCGCAATATTATTGGTACCGTCCCGATATTAGGGGCATTGTTTTATATATGCAATTATACTCCCCACCCTGGGGGGGGGGGGGAAGTGTCCCGATTTTTCACACTTGCTATCCGTTCACTCTATCCACAGTGGTATCAGTTTGTTTAGATCTCTTTATTCAGAAAGGAACAAAATGAGTGTTCTAAGTTAGTGCATCTTGGTAGGCAGAAAAGGTTAGAGCAGAATATATGCCCATTCCCAGATCTTTACTCAGATTTTTATAACTGTTTCCCTCATTCCAGTCCCAGCTCCATTTTTGCCTCGCCATCCTCACTCTCGCTACTTTTCCCTTTCCCTCAAACCTAGCTTTAAGGATAGGCTATCAATCGGGTGGAGCACCCAGCTACCAGGCCATGGTATATCCCTTTGCTCCACACTGGATCTAATCCCTGTCACTGATGTATAATACCCATGACAGAGAAGCAGCATAGTTATTATTCCTTTATGCATATATTGCTGTATTGCCCAGCAGCCCCAATGGGGATTGAGGCCCCATTGTGATAGATGTTGTACAAAAATACACAGAGAAATAGTCCCTTCCCCGAAGAGATTACAGTCTGAGAAATGTGAGGTTTCCTGTTCTCTAGCTTTCCATTAGGGGCACACAGAATTCTTGGGGGCTCAGATAAATGAGAAGCTACTGACCGGAGTGAACATCATGGCATAGAGGCGATCAGAATTGCATGAGAGGGAACAGCTCAAAGAATGAGAGAGAGGGTGCAGTGATCATGATTTCATCTGGGCTAGCAGCAAGGTCCCAGGGGGACAGGCTCAGGATTTGAATCAATGTGACTTGTTCATACCATGTCTAGGGAAGGAGGGAGGACCTATGTTCCCTTTTGCATCTCCTTCTTGCTATGTAATTAAACATATCCCTGCAGTCGTCGTCGTCCTGTTGCTTCTGTGCCTTATTTCACATGTACTTATACACCTGGAATCCAGGGTACCTCCACACTCTGTTCTCCTTCAAGTTCCACCTTAGACTGTACCTCAAGCCCTGTAAATCCATGTCCTGTGAATCCTTGCAAAGAAGCGTTACCTAATCAGTTATCTGACAGTCCTATACAAAGGATAACACTTTAAAAGAATCCAAACAAAATCTCTGGCACTAACAATTGCATCCCGTTCCTTTCTTTCACGTGTACATTGTCTATCTAGACTACATTCTTTAGAGCAGGAATCTAACATTTCAGGCTGCCTATAAAGTGCCTAGAGAGACAAAGTGGGTGAAGTAATATATTTTATACGACCAACTTCTGTTGGTGAAAGAGACAAGCTTTCAAGTCACACAGAGCTCTTCTTCAGGTCTTTTACTCAGAATGTCATAGAGAATTACAAGGTGGGACACATTGTTTCGCATAAGTAGTTAAAGGAAGGGGGGAAAGGCAGCTTGGGAGTGTGTGGGGGGGGAAGGGGTTGTTAGTGGGTTATAGATTGTTGTAATAAGCCCAGTGTCTCTGTTGAGTCCATGTTTTTTAGTGTCAGCCAAAGTTATGAATTTAAGCTCACAGGCTTGTCTTTTGAAGATGTTATGCAGGTTTCCTTGGCAGATGAGGACTCCTGGTCTGTGGGGAGCTTGCTTTTGATGAGGAGTTTGGAGGGGCGGGGGCTTTGGCACCATGCAATAATCAATAATAATTTGATGATCTGCTGAGATTTAGATAATCACCCAAATGTTCTGATGCCAACAATCATAAACTCATCATTAGGGATTCAGAAAAAATGTAAAAGTAGGCCTCAAAATGGGGAGTGTCGTAGGGCAGCCCCTGCCTGGAGTGCCCTCCTGTGGCAGGTCATGGCATGACAGGCACACTTGTTTCAGTTTCTCCTCTCAGGTGACCCACTAATTCTATTCAGGCTTTCTTGTTTCAATACTGCCCTTCCTGATTTATTACAAAAACATAATCCATAGCGAAAGTCCCAAACATAGTCCATTTCTCACACCAGCACAAGCAGTCAAGATACCTCATCCCTGGATGCCTTGTATACCGCACACACCTTCAACGATGCCTGGACTCTATCAGCCCTCTCCTGTTCTTGTACCAGGACAGATTTCCGCTCTTCCCACTGGGAACCCCCACAGCCTTTTGTGTGGGAGCATCCTTGCCAGCGGAGCATCCCTCACTCCCCTGGCCCTTTCATGTTGTCTCTGGGTACAATCCACCGGCCTTGGAGATGTCAGAAGTTAAGCTCCTCCGCTGCTCTCCTTCCTTCAGTCCTCTCCAGCCCTTGACTGCAGTTCTCCAACTTAGAGCCAGGAGGCAGCTCCCTCTGCTGCTACTCCTCGTGCCTTCAGACCTCTGGCCCTGGTTCTTTGTCTTGCAGATGCCAGCCAGCAAACCCCTCTAGCTGCTCCCTTGCCTTCAGCCTTTCCCCAGGAACCACCTTCTGCTTCCCTCCAGGACCACTGCAGTCCCCTGGTCTTTGCCAGTGCCCACCTGCCCTTCCTGACTGAACCAGCCTGCAATGACTCACTGGGACTTTCTGTCACCGGCTCTCTCATTGATCCTTGATATCTCCCAGCTCCTGCCCTTGCCTCTTCATTGGCTAAATGGAAGTACCTGCTCTGGCACAGGGGAGCTGACCTACTTTATTTACTGGGGCCTGCCACCCTATGAGGGGAAGACAAATGTATTCTCTGCTAGGTAACCTGTTCAACTCAAGTTAAGGAAAGTGAGCTCTTAGGAGAGGTAGGTGCCATTATCTAACTCTTCTATGCACTGAACGGCATGAGTAACTCTCTTCTTCAAAATAATGTTAGTCATTTTAAGAGCCTCACTATAGATGATAGTGCTATTTTCACACCCTCTTCGACTGGCAGCACTGGTTGAAAGAACGCATTAGCACCACAAGAGAGAATGTCCATCTGCGTAGTTGCACACAATAAGATTGCCTTGAGCCGTGAAAGCTTGATAACACTTGTGGCTGGACAATACCATCATAGGAAAATTATATCTTAATAATCACAAAATGTGATGGAGATCGAGGGAATAATCAGGAGCCTGAAAATTAATGGGAATATATTCCTAGATTATGTCTATCACTGTGCTATTACACACACACTGTTTTATTTGTACATGGCATCAGTGGGCTATAATTATACGTCAAGAACAATAGTAACAAATTAAGGTAATAAGATCACTTGAAGAAACTGTTAATTCAAGCAAACTTGCTCATACTTGAGTGCATTTATAAGACTTTGCAGTCAATTAATCACTGCATTTCATTCACTCATTTTATAGGTGCAATGACTTGACACTCAGGTCTCTACAAACTTTCTCTTAATTGGAGAATGCGAGACCAAGACCCTTCTTTTTCTCAAATGTATTTCATTTTTGGAGATAAACATCCCTCCATTCAGCTGAAATTGGTATATTTCACTAAACATAAGAAAGTGCCAGAGAAAGAAAGAATTGTTTTTATTCCACTTATCTCATTTGAATGCTACAATAAAAATCAACATATTCTGACCCTAGGAAAGCTAAATAGCTGAGTTCTCCACACACACAATCCACAAACATTACCATTTCTTCTCTCTCTGTTCTAAGCTTCCCCTTATCACTGTAGCATTTGAACTCTTAATCTTGGTTTAGAACACAGCCTGACTGTAATGGTTTACAACCTGACCGAATACTGAGGGTATTGTATATTATCCATGTGTTTATAATCATCTCTGTGGTTTACTAAATTCAGTACAGGATACCTTGGATTATCTGTTGTTTTTTTGTCTCATGTTTGTATTATGTATAGTTTTATGGTTTAGTGATATGGGAAATAGATATTTTGTGGGAGAACTGTGAACATGTCAGAATACTTATCATAAATGTTTATAGCGCTCTTTATCTTATCAAATTAAAGAGGAGGGCTTGTGGTTAGGCACCACACTGGGACTCTGTATATAAGAGTTCAGTCCCAAACAGGTCCCGGACTTCCTGTGTGATCTTAGACAAGCTATCAGATCTCTCTTTGCATCAGTTCTCTCTTTGCATCAGTTCTCCAGCTGTAAGAGCGGGTAACAACGCTTGCTTGTTTGTCTTGTCTGTTTAGATAGTCCCTGCCCTGAAGAGCTTACGATCTCTCACTATGTGTTTGTACAGTGCCTACAACATTGGAAGCACCAATCAAAGTTGGCTCCACTAACTGCTACTAGAATTCAAATAATAGCATCAACAGGGAGGCACAATCTATTTTTCTTGGAAGTGAGTTCAGGGTTTCTCTTCCCTGCTAGAAATGAGAGGCAGAGATATCTGGAGTGGTGTGCTGTCCTCCTTACCACCACCACCACCACACAAAAGGGGCTATGATCAAGGTTTTCAAAAGTGTCTAGTGCTATTGGGTGTCAAACCTGAGACCCCTTAAAAGGGCCTGATTACCAAAAAGTGCTGAAAATCAGGCCTCTTTAAGGTGCCTTGAAGAGGACACCCAAAAAACTGAAGTATGAGCTTTGTGAAAATCTAGGTCTGTGCTGACTGGAGTTTATTAGAGAGACAAGGTGGGTGAGGCAATATCTTCTATTGGATCAACTTCTATTTGTGCGAGAGACAAGCTTTCAAGCCACACTGAGCTCTTCTTCAGGTCTATGAAAGGTACCCCGAGCCTCATAGCTAAATGCAGGGTGGAATGGATTGTTTAGCATAAGTAGTTAGCACATATTCTAAGGGACATTCGAGATGGAGAGGCCCATTAACCTCTCTGCAGTCCTAGGACAAAAAGAAGGGGGTTAGTAGGCTACAGATTGTTGTAATAAACCATAAATCCAGTGTCTCTGTTCAGTCCGTGGTTTTTAGTGTGTAGCAGAGTTATGAATTTAAACTCCCAGCCTTGTCTTTTGAGAGTGTTGGGTGGGTTTTCTTTGAGAATGAGGATGGATATGTCAGATATAGGGTGATTGCTTTGGTAAAAGTTTCAGAGTAACAGCCGTGTTAGTCTTTATCCGCAAAAAGAAAAGGAGCACTTGTGGTACCTTAGAGATTAACAAATTTATTTGAGCATAAGCTTTTGTGAGCTACAGCTCACTTCATCGGATGCATACGGTGGAATATACAGTGGGGAGATTTTATGTACACAGAGAACATGAAACAATGGGTGTTACCATACAGACTGTAACAAAAGTGATCAGGAAAGGTGAGCTATTACCAGCAGGAGAGTGGGGGGGTGGGGGGGAGCATGATTATCACTACAAAAGGTCAAATTGGTTAGTCTCTAAGGTGCCTCAAGTACTCCTTTTCTTTTTGCGAATACAGACTAACACGGCTGTTACTCTGAAACCTGTATTGAAGCAGGTTCTCCTGGAGTATTTGGATGTCCCATTTCATGGTGCAGTCTACTTCTCTGGTGGAGTGTCCTTGTTTGGTGAAAACAGTTTTGAGTGTGTTAAGGTGTATATCCTGGACTTTCTCCTCTGAGCATATTCTGTAGTGTCTGAGTGCCTGGCTGTAAATAATAGATTTCTTGGTGTGTTTGTGGTGGTTACTGGATCTATGAAGGTAGGTGTACCGATCTGTAGGTTTCTTATATATGGTTATCTGTCGGGTTCCATTACTGAAGCTGATTGTCATGTCCAGGAAGTTGATGCTAGCGTGGGAGTGTTCCAGAGAGTAAGAGTGCCATGAAGGAATATCAGGACTCATAGAAACCATCCTCAAACCACTCGCCACACAAAGAGCCAGCTTCCTCGAAGACACAACTGACTCCCTCCAGAAACTCCACTGCCTTAGCAACCTCCCTCCAAACACCAGCCTCGCTACCATGGATGTCACTTCCCTATACACCAATGTCCCTTACAATGACAGCATAGCTTCCTGTCTCATATATTTATAAGACATGGACAGTCCTCAGGTATCCAACCCAAACTCATTGCCAAATTCAACCATTTCATCCTCACCCATAACAATTTTACATTCAACAACAAACAGTTTGTCCAAACCAAGGGAACAGCCCTGGGTAGTAGGATAACTCTGCAATATGCCAACCTCTTCATGGACCACCTTGAAGAAGAATTTCTGGACAAATTCATCATGAAACCAATGATATATCAGAGATACATTGATGATATTTTCATCCTCTGGACAGACGACCTAAACTCAGATTTCCACCACAACTTCAGCAACCACCACCCGTCCATTAAACACTCTCTGGAACCCCTTTAGGGGGAGGGTTCATTCCTTACTAATTCCTACAGGGGTGCATGGAGCTCCAAAAGTGGGTGTGGAGGAGGCAGGGGAATGGCTGAACCATCCTTCTACATCAGCCTTCACAGCAGCATTGGCACACAGGGTGGAGCAGAGAGGTCCTTAACGTGTAAATTGTGTCCACCTTAATATAACAGTTTGAGTTCACTACTTTCATTTCATGGGAGGAAAGTTGTGGGGAGTTATGTAGCCCACACAAAATAATATGCTGAACAATTAAAATCTACCGCAGATGGTATATTAGATCATTGAGTTAACATTCTGATTGGGAAGAAAGTGCTACCGATAATCTCCAATTGCATCACACACTGCAGTACTTTTACTTAACACATGACATCTTGAACAAATTTATCCTCACCTCACCTCAGTGTGGTGGGTGAAGCCCATAAATTCTGATATCTCTACTTAGAGCTGGGAAAAATGAGGTACAAAGAAGTTACATGACTTGCCCAAGGCCTTACAGAAAAGCATGTGCAGACCTGGAGTTAGTCTAGATAGGTTCCTGAATTTCCTCTAGAACTCTGTCAGGAGTCCCTGATTCCCAGCTCAGTGTTCATCAGATTACTCTGCTTCTCAGATTTTTAAATTCATTTTTCCCCCTTTTCTTGTTTGTAACAAACTTATATTTTGATCTTTCAGACAAGCCAAAGCCATGTATTCCTGCAAAGCTGAGCACAGTCATGAGCTCTCCTTCCCACAGGGGGCGATATTTTCAAATGGTAAGATGTATTAGATAGTCTTCCTTTACACACAATATTTTAAACATAACTGCATCTGTGAGATAAGCCAAGAGATTTTCACTTCAAATTTAGTTTTTATGTCTCCATCAATCTGATGTTTATCTTTTATAATGATGTTGATCTTTTTATTAACTATAACAAATTTTAATATATATTTTATATATATATATTTTTGTACAGTGTACCCATCAGTGGAACCAGGCTGGTTAAAAGCAACTTATGAAGGCAAAACAGGACTAGTTCCAGAGAATTATGTTGTCTTCCTCTAGTAATCTTTAGTGGACAGCAGTATCTTCATGGTATCCATGGTAACAAATAATAAGCTCTATGATTTTATCTGACACAGATGTGGGGATCAGCCCGTTAGCAGAGAGTGGTAGATTTTCTTCAAATTCTGCAAGGGCAAATTAGGTAGCTCCCTATAAATGGAACAGGATATAATGAAATAGTTAACAGTTTTTTGTACTGCAGATGGTACTCTGTTTAAATAACTTCCATTGTTTGTAACATAAGCATGTTGCATACTTCTTTTATGGATAAGGAACATTTGAGCAATAAAATCAGAAAATTAGCTGCAGAACATGTCAGACCTGAGATATTGCTCGACCAGTGTGAAATTCACAGGCAATGCACTCTGCCAATTCTTACAATTATATTGTTTTACATGTAAAAAATTATATATTTGTTCATATAGCAAGATATATTTCTATGATCTGTCTTCTGCATTAGAAAATTTGATTCTGAGACTGGTCCCAGTCATTTCATGAAAGAAGTTAATCTGCCATAAGAGCAGAGTTTTGAATCTCTTGTTATGCAGCGAGATAACAATATGCAGATGCAGTAATGTATGTAATTTATATAACTGATAACCAAATTAGATTGTACACTGATTAAGCAGTAAGTGCTCTTTCAGAATGTGATCTTTTTAAAATCAACATTTCATTCAAATATTGTACAGATTTATTTTATTTCCTCCTTGCTTTCATCAGTTTGTTTTATCAATATAATTAATATTAATAATAAATTATATTTCTAGCATCCATCTTCCCTAAGACATTCTCAGCTTGTCTCAAAAACACAACCATACCAAACAAAAAAAAATACTGAAACTAAAATGATGGGGAAATGTGTGAGGTTAGCAACAAAGAATGAAAATAAATCTAAAACCTGAAATAAAACAGCAGAGTCCCACAATGCCATTAAGACACCCACCGCATACAAGACAAATGACCTATCAAGTGTCTAGTTTTATAAGCTGTGATTTCTAAAGGCTCCTTTTAAAAAGTATCTGACATTAGATAAACTTTGATTATTTTGTTAAGTTTGAAATACAGTTTCCTCAGAATTTCACTGAATTATTTGACAACAATTCCAAAACATGATAAAACTGCTTGGTATAGATATTTACAAATAACCCTTAATTACTCTAGCTGGAACAAAAAAAGGCAGTCATTTTGTAACATCTGACATTAAATTTTGTGTGTGTTTTCCCATCAAAATACAATGACTTGTATTAAAAAAAGGCTGTAATAAACAGTGAGGGCACTGGCACTTTATCACAGAATAAAAACCCTTTACAAAGAGAACAAAGAACAGAAATCAGAAAAGAAAGAGAGTAAGCAGTAAGCATATGTCCAAGGCAGACACTCTGCTTGCTGAAAGAACTACCATAGAGTCCATTTGCCACTGAAGGCCTCATTGGCAAAACTCCCCTTGAATTTGGACATCCCCAATTAGTTAATCGACAGAGCTGCTAACTTGGTGAATCCATTCTGGGAGTCAATGCTCCGTGACCTCAAAACCCTACACTGATGTCAACAGAATCACACATGTGCTTAAGCAAGTGGCTCAATCAGGGAATAGCTCTTTATTGAACTGCTCCAGGAAAATTGCCTAGCCAGTCAGCATGTACTATTCAAAGCAAAATCATTTCAGTGCCACATTAACACATTAGCAGCTGAGCTCATTGCTGTTCGTGCTACAGGAAGAATTGCCTCTCATACAGACTCTCCTGCTTGTTAGCTCTTTCTCCAGTAACAGTATTAAATATTACAGGTGGGCAGGGCAAAGTAATTCCATTGTGCCGAAAATTTAGATATTTCTAAATTTGGTTTTGTTCCGATTCAGAATGAAACCCCCAAATTTTGAAGTTTTCTGCAAATTGGCATGGCACCCCGGCCCCAGGGCACTCTGCCTGGTGGCCTGTCCTGGAGCTGCAGACCCTGGAAGCCCAGGGGTCCCCAACTCTGAGACAGTACGCCTGGTGGGCTGTCCTGGATCCACAGCCCTTGGAAGCGCAGGCTTCACAGCAGCTCACCAAGCAGGGCTTCCTCAGACCTTCGTTGAAATGAAACCATCTCCATGCAACATTTTGATTTTGACAACCAACAAAACATTTTTCTCAGCGTTTTTTCTACCAGCTCTATTAAGTGTATTAACCCCTTGTTTACCAAAATAGTGGGTGCTGCTTTCTAAGGGGTTAAATAGGAGCTTTTCCCAGGGCTGAAAACTTTACCAAGCTATTAAACATTGCCAAATTTTCCAGCACTTTCTCTGGTGGTCTTAGTAGGCTCTCTATAGCCAACATATGCAGTCTTTCAAAAGTAGTGTATCTCTAACAGCTTCTGAACCTGCCTCCTGGACAATGCAGCGAGTGTTGCTCACAGTGAGTCATTTCTTGACAGTAATTTTATTGTTGAAATTCAGGCTGGTGGCAAGAACCATCTCTGCACTGAGAGCACCAAATGGAGCTCAACGGGGTGGGGGAGGACTCTTGGAATCCTTTGCATGACACAGACGGCGGCTTCTCACCAGCTTCAAGCAGGCTAGTAGGGGTACTAGGCACTGGAGGTCAGACCATGGGATCGATGACTACAGTAATTCAGTGACCACAATAGTTTGGGCTCTTCATGCTACTCTGCTATCAAGAGTTGCATTCTCGCCCAGGTCGCTATCAGCAGGTGACACCTCGTGTCATGAAGAGTGTTTCCTCGGTAGGTCGTTGTGAAGGATAATTCCAAAGCTGGACCTCTTGGACAGTAGAGGCAAATATCCTGCTGACGTGTCTGTATTCAGCACTGAGGTAAAGTATGAAGGAGGCTCCTCAGCAGGTCAAAGCTTGCAGCTCTTAAGTCAGGCAAAATTCATGTTGACTTCAGTGGGCACTTCCCCTGAGTCAGAGCAACACCTCCCTGTGTAATTAACCTCTGAAATGTCAACTTCTCTTATCCCATGCTGTGTAACACACTGTTGGCTGCCTACGCTTTGGCGGTGCTTGACGGCTTCGTCCTAAGGTGGTGGGATAACAAGGGGGTTGCGCCTTCTCACCATTCCAGGGAGAGGTGCTGTGTGTCCTCCTGGGGGTTGTTAGTGGAGAGGGAGGTAGAGCCCTGCTCAGGAGACTAGGACAACCAGTGACCCCAGCATGGAGTAGCGCCCCCAGACACGCTGTCTGGCCTCTGTACAGGGGCGCAATGGGCTGGGTCAAAATTCTTGTTTGAGCTGTCTTTCCCCCACCCTGATTTCCCCATCAGGGCAATCACAATCTGGCCCTTTTTGTGCATCTCCTCTTAAATCCCGTGGAGATGAATGATTCCTTACAGCCCTTTGGAGTGAGTTATCAGTCATGGAACTTTTAGGGGGAGAGAGGATGATCTTTTTTCCCCCCTTAAGCCTATGTACTATGTGAGCCTTCTCCTTTTCTTCCTCAGTAGTGTATAGTGAATAGACATGGGGTACGTAGAAATCTGTGAATCAGCCACTCCGCATCCTTCATATCATTTTCAAGGAACACAGCCACCTTTAAATTCACATTGCCATTTGAAAATGTTATTCGTGTGGTTTCTTACGAGTAACCCCTACCAATACTTTAACGGAACGAGATGAAAGATATTTGTTTGGTTTTTTATTCCTCTCTCTCTCTTACCTGGTGCATTAAGTGAGCACTTTATGTGTGATCAGTTTCTCTCTTGTGTTGATGGTGCACACCCAATCCCAAGCTTTATAAGACGGTGTTCACCAGTAGCAACAGGAGCAAAACTGGAACTGAAGAGACATGAGGAAGCAGTGTGTCTAGAGAGACAGGAATGGAGGAGAGCGTTGGGCCTGAGCTTGTTTGGTAGTGGTGCTCCCACTCCTTCCTGAAATAGAGGAGCAGAAAACCCCTTAAGGTGTTATAGGGCTTGGGTTTTTTAATTATTTTTATTATTTTTTTTCCTTTTTATTTTTTGTTTCAATGAATTTTTTAAAGACAGTATTTGAAGGCTGTTCTATCAGGAAATTAGTTAATTAAAAAATTGATTGATTATGTCCCTGTATTATTGTGTAAGAACAGCCCTGGATTCACTCTGCAAGCACAAGAAGCTTGTGGTAAATCTTCTGTATTACCCTGCCAGTAAAGATGTAGCAATCTTGTCAAGGCAACCACTGTTTGCAAAGTTGTAAGCTTCACATTTGGTAACATATTCTGATTGATGTTAATGTCCTGTGAAAAGCATATGTCAGTGTATACAGTTTATATAATTAACTGTGTGTTTTAATTGTTAAGTCATTTGGTACTTATTGCAATCTAACATACTGATTCAAATTAATCAGCTGAAAGCTTGTTATAGTGTATGATAAATATGTACAGTATGTTAGTATTTTATATCCAAGGTTTTTTTTAATAATGTTGATCAGAACGAAAAATGATTTTTCAGTATCATTTCTACAAGTTCAGTGTTAAAATATTCTTGCCACATTTTGGAGTTTTGAATACTATGTGAGATGGCTTTTAAATTAAACTATAGTTATGTGTCCTGAGAAATGTTTCCATTCTCCCAAGTGCTATTTATGATAATATAACTAACCTACAAGTGCATTGTTGAATTATTTCTGGAGGAAATGATGCACAGAATTGCTCACCAGAGCTAATTCCTGACAGTAATAAGGAACTTTTTATACATTCCTTTATACATTTCCACTTGATACTCTCTATTCATTGTCTGTAATTGGAATTGTTTGTTTGTTTTTTTTCCTTTAGGAAAGAACCTTAGCAGGGGTGACAGTAAAATTTAAGCCATGCAGAACAGAGTAATTACAACAGCAAAAAAGCATTATAACAGAGCAATAATTTGTATACTTGTGCACTGGGTCCTGTTTTATTTTCTATTTACTAATATTGCATCAGAATAAATAGTGAGATCAAAAAAAGTACATTAATCTGAATGTTTCCTGTGTTAGACCACCAATTCATGCACTTCTTGGGTAGGTGACAAGAAGATGACTCTTCTAACCAAGGACAGTGTTATACAGTCATAAGGCAACTCCTCAGCTGGCGTAAATTGTCATAGTTCAATAACATCAAAGATGGAGCTCTGACAATTTACATCAGCTGAGGATCTGCACCTCTGTATTTAAAAGGAAGTGTCCATTGAAATCAGTAGGTGTTCTGCCAAAAAGTGGAAGGTGTAATATCTCCCAATATTATCTTTAGAGTTTTTCTCTAGTAAAGGATCCCCCATAAATCACCCCACCCACCAGGGATTAAACACACTGCATTGTCATTTTCCTGCAGATTGCACAGCCTTGGTGACTTTGCTGTAATACCCTTTCAGGCATTGCCAATGCAAAACTGAGAGTGTTGACCAAGCTATTAACCAGGGTAATCAAAATAGGTTTGGGTCCTCTGTATCCAAGCAGCTGTTGCTTTGATTTTGCCATCCAGCCACTGAAGGTAATAACATAGTATTTGTTCGCCTTTATGTGGCAGCATTCCATAGGCTATTTGACTTTGTTGTTTTAAGTGATGCTTTCCTCCTTGGATACATTATTTGAAAGTCCTTCTGTACCTGAGCTTCTTGCAAAGCTTGTGTTGGGAATCAGCGTTAATCTTCTGGCGCTGGCGGTCAGGATTTCAGAGTGCTCCCAGAATGCTCTGAGAGTTTGGATTGCAGCAAATATAAACGTGTTTAGGCAGATCATACATTTGTGATTTCAGTTCTGAATGATATTTATGATTATTTTGCCGGTACTAGAGTTTATAGAAGTCTTAGATATTATACTGTATTTTAATGTCAGGAATTTATATGCAATCAATAACATGAGAAAGTAAAATATATTTTAAAAGTTACTACTAGTAAATTATCATATGGAACTTTTTGTTTGTTTTGTAGTGGGGTTTCAGTAATTATCTGCACTCTGTACATATATACATGTAAATAACTGGCATGTTATTCATAAGCTGACTTGCTACAGTACCTGTGCTGTACTTTACACTGTATTTCATGAATTTAAGAAATATTTTTAAAAATAAAAAGTCTATCTACACACGTGTTTTCTCTTCATTATTTTTACATTTGGATTCCCATTCAGCCCATTATTTTATTCCATTTATTATTCCTATTCATCCCATTTATTTTTTATTTTGGAGTGCTATTTTGTTGCTTTTGCCTAGATACCACAATGACTGAATGCTGCATAAATATTATTTATGTAGCCATTTGATGTAGATGGTGACTTACAAACATGTTCAAACTGTTAAGCAATGGACATATATAAAAATGCTAAATTCATAGTTCAGCAAATAACTTCTTGATCATAGAATCTTTTAACTGGGAAATCTGTAAGATGTGACTGAAGTGAACATGAGAAAATGGCACTTCACATAACAGAGAAGCACATCATTGGCACATAACAAATAATAATGTCAACAAAACCTTAGGTTTCAGAGTAACAGCCGTGTTAGTCTGTATTCGCAAAAAGAAAAGGAGTACTTGTGGCATCTTAGAGACTAACCAATTTATTTGAGCATAAGCTTTCGTGAGCTACAGCTCACTTCATCGGATGCATACTATGGAAAGTATAGAAGATCTTTTTATACACACAAAGCATGAAAAAATGGGTGTTTACCACTACAAAAGGTTTTCTCTCCCCCACCCCACTCTCCTGCTGGTAATAGCTTACCTAAAGTGATCACTCTCCTTAAGGAGAGTGATCACTTTAGGTAAGCTATTACCAGCAGGAGAGTGGGTTTGTGTGGGGGGGGGGTGAGAAAACCTGGATTTGTGCTGGAAATGGCCCAACTTGATTATCATACACATTGTAAGGAGAGTGATCACTTTAGATAAGCTATTACCAGCAGGAGAGTGGGGTGGGGGGAGAGAAAACCTTTTGTAGTGGTAAACACCCATTTTTTCATGCTTTGTGTGTATAAAAAGATCTTCTATACTTTCCACAGTATGCATCCGATGAAGTGAGCTGTAGCTCACGAAAGCTTATGCTCAAATAAATTGGTTAGTCTTTAAGGTGCCACAAGTACTCCTTTTCTTTTAACAAAATCTTAGCGTCTCTCATAGTTATAGGCAGGTAGGTGTTTGGTGCATGGTACCAGCTGAAGTTCCTATAGATGAACGAGGTGCTGTAACCACTTGGGGGCTCACATGCCTCAAAATTTCCACAAGGATATTTGGCCTTGATGCCATCTTTGCACTGACTAAGGTCAGTGGGAATTTGGAGTGTGAATTGATGGTGGTATCAGCCCCTAAATTAACACCCTTTCCCTTGCCTGCCCAACAATGGAGAGGCATTAGCAGGGAAGAGTGAATGTACGTGGAAGAAAAACAATAGAAATAGGGACTGAGTTGAGGTTGGAGGAAGTAGAGTGGAGAGAATCTGTGCTCTGATGAACCTCCAGTATTGATCTCAGCAGAGTTACTCCTGATTTATGCCAGTGTAATTGAGAGGAAAAATGGGCTCCAATGTCTTATCTCTGTGAAAAGACACTTTGATAAAGTACCAAAACAGATATTTAAAATGAAAAATAGTGGAGTTGCTCCTATCAGGTCCCTCTTCAAATCCCAGCAATGAAGGATTCTCCCACAATGAGAAGTGGGAAGTAAATTAAGCAAGTGATTGTATATCATGAAGTACATCGCAAATATGTGTTGCAAGGAGATTCTCCAAAAACCTTTGTCAGGGCTGTTGGCGTGCTCACGAGGGATATTCTCTAGACAATATTACCACAGAGCAGGAGCTGGTGGTTAGAGCAGATGATATAACATAATGTATGAGTCTACCGTGTTACTAGGATCTCACAAAAAGGCAGTGTCCAATGTAGATCTCAGTTGGTCACAAAGAGTTCAGAGGAGAGCAACAAAAATAGTGCAAAGTTTAGATAAGATCTGAGAATTGGACATGGTGAGTCTAGAGTACAGATGATTGAGATGTTACAAAACTGCATGAGGAAATGATACAATTCTCAGCAGTAGAAGACAAAGATGTAATAGATCAAAGCTCTGTGCAGAGAAATAGGTTAAGAAGAGATGGTCAATAGAACGATAATATGTTGGCAAAAAAGTTGTAATCATTTGAGATACTGCAGGTTAGACTAGATCCCTGTCAGTGAAGGATGATTTGCAGTAAGACCAATCCTGCCAGAGGATAGACTATTAGGCTATGTCTACACTTCACCGCTGTGGCTACCCTTTTCCAGCTGACTCAGGCTCGCGGGGCTCGCCTATGGGGCTGTTTTATTGAAGTGTAGCGCTCCAGGCTCAGGCAGGACTCTCTGGGACCTTCCCATCTCACAGGGTCCTATAGCCTGGGCTCCAGCCTGAGCCCAGAAGTCTACCCAGCAATTAAACAGCCCCACAGCCTGAGCCCCACAAACCCAAGTCCGCTGGCATGGGCCAGTCACAAGTTTTTAATTACAGTGTAGACGTGCTCTTAGAGCCCCTTTCCAACCAAAATGAGATTCTTACACAATCCTTCAGTCCTTTCACATAGTGTGGACCCAGCATACAGTAAAGGCAGATCCCATAACTTTTTTCTGCATGCCAAACTAAACATGAACTTCAAGGGGTAAATCACAAAGTGAAATAAATGCACACCCACTGCAGCAGGAATGTAGGAATCAGCAGAGCACAGCTTACATAAATCTTCAGCCTTTGTTTACAAGACTTTACAAGGAGTTAGTCTGTCTTATTTGCTACAGGGAAATGCTACTGGCTTTTTTTTTTTAACCTTCAGTACCTTTTGTTTGACAGAATTAAAGAACAGAAGAGATTGGTTGGCTGAACATACATATTTATATTTGCATCTGAAAAACACTGTCATAAATCAGAAGACTAGTCCAAGAAATCAAGTCAAATGCATTTGTTGTGTACGTTTGACAGGCTTCTGCTCTGCTACATAATAGCCATGAATTACTCTCTTCAGAGGCACCAACTTTCTGCTGTGCCTGGGGGTGCCTCTGCCCCACCTCTTCCTGCCCCCACCCCGCCTCTTCCGGACCCATTCTTCCCCCTCCCCCAAGCGCGCCCTTGCTCCGCACCCTCCTCTCCAGCACCTCTTGCACGCTGCGGAACAGCTGATCTGCGGCGGGCAGGAGGCACTGCAGGGGAAGGGGAGGTGCTGATCGGCAGGGCTGCACCCACCATTTCCCCCCATAGATACTCCAGCCCTGGAGCACCCATGGAGTCAGCGCCTATGACTCTCTTTGGCAATTGGTGGCGGCACATCCCATTTTCAGTGATAAAATGACAATTAGAGCTGTCCAGGAACCAGAATTTCTCTCCCTTGGAAAATTTTGTATTTCTGAAGAAAAAATTTGCCCTGAAAGGGAACAAAAAGTTGGCAGTGTGAAGTTTTGCACAGCAGGGACATTTAAAAAAATAATCTTGTTCTGCAAGAACTGCAATGGGAAATTTTTGAAAAATTTCCATGCCAGCTACCAGGCTGCATGGTCACTTGCCCGGCAAGGAGCCTGGGAGCCCAGGTTCCACAGCAGCCCACCAGGCAGTCTCCTGTGAAGCCAGGGAACTCCAGGAGCCAAGCTGCACAGCTGCTGAGGAGCAAGGGAGGTGGGCAAGAGAACTGATGGGAAACCAGGTATGTTGCTCTCTCCCTGCTTGCCTGGTTTCTGGCTAAAGTTTCAATGGAAATGACACAGTCTCCTGGAACTTATCGATTCCATTTAATCAGCATATTCCAAGGATGATAGTGATTATATTAGTTTGCTTTATTAGAGTCAGGGATCTGAAAAACCTCAGTGAACTAACCCACCCAAATCCCCATGAGCGGAAGTACTATCCCCATTTAACAGATGGGGGAGCCGGAGGTCCATCTATGCTAAGGAATGTATTAACACTCCTGGATCAGGCACCAATAATTCTTCTAAAGAGATGTTTGCACCCAAAAATGCTCCTAACCTAGCACAAGTGTTGTCAGCAGCAAGTCTTGATGTCTCCACCTTTTGGTCTAGTTAGCTGCAAAGCCAGTGTGGCTGGAAATACCAGCATTTACATCCAGACAAGTATAGCCAGCTTTCCGAGTTTGGACCTTAATGCTCTTGGTTTTCATTCCCCACAGTGATCAGGGCTGTTTGCATAACCCACACCAACGCAGTATGTTTCTTAGTCCTCCTCTATCAGCTACATGTTGCATAAAGGTTTATATGTCTGCTGTTGCCTTTGGGCTAATGCAGCTGGTCCTTTAAGTCATGCTTTTAGCTCCAGAGGGTCTGGATTCAGTCCTCAAAGTTGACCCCAACAGAAGGGTCATTATATTTGGATCTGGGGTTTTGTTTGAGTCCAGCTCCAGCAACATACATTAAGCCTTTCTCACTTGCCTCTGTGAAGGTAACCCTCATGAAGAACTACTTCCCAGATGAGCATACAAAGGAAAATCCTATTCCTGTCCTAGGAAACCTGGACAAAATTGATGTGTGTACTTAGTAAGTCTCCAAGGGGCTTTTTACAAGCTATTTAGGTGGGGCTGGCAGCACCATCTATTATTAAGAATGCCCAACATTTCCCATCATAAGATTCTGTTTTCAGTTGCTTATAACTTGCAAAGTTTAATGAGGATACAGTTTTCCATGATGAATGTTGGTCTCAGGCTGATTTTTTTATGGAAAGTTTCCGCCAAAACAGTTAAGCCATTTTGAAAAACAAAGCAAGGGGAAATTAGGTTGTTTTTTAAAAAAATTCTAGCAATGTTTGCTTTTAGATGGTGTAGCTCTAGCACTTCAATGCTTTGGTGCAAGAACTTGAAATTTGTTTGTGGGGAGGAGGAGAGGGAGCCCTTCATGTCAGAAATGTGGCTTTTGCCATTCTGGTGAAAATTGGTCAAAGTTTGACCAAGTTATAAGCCTTTGAAAAAAATCTCAGTTGTCACATGCTCAGTAGAGACCTATTGGAGCTTAACAGCTACAATCTCCAAAAATCCTGTCTGCACTAGAAGTGGGGCAAGCAGGACTTGCCCTGCAGTTGCTGCTGCAGCCTGGCGTGAGATTAGTTGCCAGACCTGAGAGCAGGGAGACTGTCTCTCCTGGGTTCCCAGTGCTCATCATCCTGGGCCCACAGAATGTGGAGAAAAAGAGGACACCTGAACTGAACATGGAAAGGACAAGAACATGTCCTGGGTCAGGCTGGGGTGGGTAGAGTGGATTGGTATAATGAGCCCGGAGGACGGGAGACTGGAACAGGAGACTGATGGGGATGGTGGAAAGAAACTGGGAGTGAAAGTTGCAGGTAGGGCGAAGTGGGAGATTGGGACTGGCTGAGCAATGAAACAAAGCCCGGGAGAGCAGGAGTGGTTGGACAAAGAGACCGGGAATCAGTGAGAAATGGTGAGACAGATCTGACAAGGAGCCAAGGTGCGGGGAGAAAACTAGGACTAGCTGGGCAAAGAGACTAGAACAAGGGATGAGACTGAGAATGGATGAGAGAAACTGCAACTGCGAGCAAGCCAGGGGAGAGGAGAGAGCAAATGGACACTGGAGTTGGGAAGAGAAAGAGTGGAGAAGGAACTGAGGGAATGGGGACTTGGCTGGGGAGCCCAGAGAGTGAAACTATAACTGGCTGGGTAAGGAGACTGAGTCTGGTGTCAGAAACCTGAGTAGAGACCAGAACTGGCTAGGCTTGGTGGATGGGACATGGGACTAGGGTGGGGAAGAGCCAGGACTGGGACAAAGACAGGTTGGAAGAGAAGGTGCAAAAGAGATCAGGCTTGTGAGATAGGAAGAGTCTGAGCACACTCCACTCCACAATCTGGAATAGTTGTCAAATTCAGCAGGGTTTGGGGTTTTTTTAAAATGTCTTTTGCTTCACAAATGTTCCATTATGGCTAAAAAGTCATAAAATGCTCTGTGTACAAACACTAGCAAAGTAGGTTTCAGAGTAGCAGCTGTGTCAGTCTGTATTCGCAAAAAGAAAAGGAGGACTTGTGGCACCTTAGAAACTAACCAATTTATTTGAGCATAAGCTTTCGTGAGCTACAGCTCACTTCATCAGATGCATTCAGTGGAAAATACAGTGAGGAGATTTATATACACACAGAACATGAAAAAAAATTGCCTATACTGCAGGGAGACAGTACACTTTGCATCAAGCTGCCTTGCCAATGTCCAAGCTGTGCCCAGGTCAGGAAATGCCAACCCTCTGCCACTGTTGGGTCCAGGTTGAATTGGTGCTCTTCCCTTCTGTCCAGCAGTCTGCTCAAACACTTGTCCGCTGGTACCCTGGCAATGGCTAATCAGCATCCAACACATCTCCAGCTCCCCATTTGGTTCCAGCACCCTGCAATGCGCAACACCAACCTACAAGTGCTGGTGGAATCAGGACCGTCAGGCAATTTCATGGCTCTGAAATTTGTCCAAGCATATAGTATCCTCACCCAGAGGAAGCAGTCCCCCAAGTTAGTGAAGTTCATAGTGAAAGGGTAACTCCTTTCATCAGTAGCAGTCAGCCACCAGACAGCTCCTTTAGAGGTAACTATGCTACAAAGCCACAGAGAAGACCTCCAGTTAGGGCTAATTCATACACTGCATTCACTGGTTGTCCTTGGCATCCCCTGTCTTATTCCCTATGACCTATGCATCTGCTGGCAGTCAGGAGTGATACACTTTGACTCACTGTCTTGCCAACAATCCTGTTTCCTGAGAGCCTATCCAGGACCAGCAACCCTTTGCAGCTTACTCAGTCCTCCAAATAATTCAGATATGTGAAGAGAGAATCTAAAGCTTACCCCTTCAACTCTCCACAACCTCTTTAACAGCTACAGGGATTCCTGATAGATATCCACACTATGCTGAAAGAAAAGGAGTACTCGTGGCACCTTAGAGACTAACCAATTTATTTGAGCATGAGCTTTTGAGAGCTACAGCTCACTTCATCCAATGAAGTGAACTGTAGCTCATGAAAGCTCATGCTCAAATAAATTGGTTAGTCTCTAAGGTGCCACGAGTACTCCTTTTCTTTTTGCAAAGACAGACTAACATGGCACACTATGCTGACAAGTTCAACAAAAAGAAAGCTGACACCCTACTTCCCCATCACAGCTACAAATGCCATATTGATGTCCAGCTGGGACCAGAGGTTCCCTTTGGGTTCATTTATTCCCTCAATGAACCGGATCTACAGGCATTCCAGCGCTATGTCAAGGTAAGCCTGCAGAAGGGGTTCATTTACTCCTCGACATCTTCATGGAGAAGAAAGACAGCTCCTTCCAGACTTGTGTGGACTACTGAGCTCTGAACAAGATTACAATCTGAAACTGGTATCTCTTACTGCTTATTAATGAACTATTTGAAAGACTCTGCTCTGCCAAGGTCTTCACAAAGTTGGACCTTCGTGGAGCTTATAACCTGGTGTTGTACAATGCCCTGGTGATGTTCCAGCATGTCATAAATGACATCCATAGGGGCACACTAGACAAATTTGTCATTGTTTACCTGGACAACATCCTCATTATCTCCAAAGGTCAGCACATGTGAACAATCTTAGAGAGACTCCTTCAGAACCATCTCTATGCAAAGCTAGAGAAATGTGAGTTTGATAAGGACACAGTGGAATTCTTGGTATAGTTTCTCTCACCTAAGGGACTCACTGTGGACCTGCACAATATCTGACTGGCCCTCACCCAAGGATGTATCTGGAATGCAATGATTCTTGGGGTTCACCAATTTCTACAGATGATTTATTAAAGGATTCTGTAGCCTAGTTACATTGAAAATGGCACTACTGCAAAAGGAGGGTTGATTTGCCTGGTCTACAAAGACTCAGGCAGCCTGTGATCTACTGAAGAAGGCATTTACCTCAGCACCCATCTTGATTCACTCAGATCCTACTAAACCATTTATGATCAATGCTGAGGCCTCAAACTTTCCCAGAAGTGCAGTGGTATCTCAATGTGCAGGCTCTTGCAACCAGCTTCACCCCTGTGCTTTTGTAGAAGCTAACCCTGGTGGGGGAAAAAATACAATATTTGGGTCAAGGAGTTACTGACTATCAAGGTGGCTTTGGAGGAGTGGTGTTACCTCCTAAAAGAAGCCTAGTTACTGGTCCAAGTCGTTATGGGCCACAAGAAACTGGAGTACGTGGTGTGAACAGCCAGGCACCTTAAACAATGTCAGATCCACTGGTCTCTCTTCTTCTCTTGACTTTGTTGTAACTTATGACAAGGGGACAAGAAACAGGAAGGTGGATGCCCTATCCCAGAAAGACAAATATCATGAACCTGGTGAAGAACTCCCTGCCACTGTCCTCAAGTGCTCATCTCAACTTTGTTAATGGGATGATCAAGAGCAGTTTGAAGTCCTCCATCCACTCCCTGTTCCCCTAACAACCTGTTTGCAACCCAGATTCATCTGACCCTGAATGATGCAGGTACCTGACCTGACTGATTTCTGACTGCAGAATGGCCTCCTCTATCACAAAGATTGTATTTATGTTCTGGAGGGACAACCTAGACTTCAAGTATTGAAACTATACCATTATTCACCACTTGTGGGCCATTTTGGCCAATTCAACACCTGGAATCTGGTCTTGAGGAGCTTCTGGTGACCAGACCCACAAGCTTACATCAAGAATTTTATAAGGTCCTGTGACCACATTCCTGTACCAAGAACCCATGATCAAAACCTCTAGGTCTCCTCAAGCTTCTGCCCATGCGTCTAGAACTTTGGTCTGTTATATCAATGGACTTTATTTTAAAACTGCCACACTCCGAGGGTCACTTGGTAATCCTGTTTGTTGTTGACTTCCTACCAAAGATTGTGCACTTCATCCCATGCCATACTGTTCCTACCATAAAGGAGATGGCTCAGTTCTTCCTTGACAATGTCTTCTGCTACCATGAGTTACTGTTGGGCGTTGTATCGGACTGGGGTCCCTACTTCGTCTTCGAATTCTGATGGAAATTTCTTAGACTCCTCCAAGTTGAGTCACTCACCTCATTCACCTATCACCAGCAGACTAAAGGCAAACAGAGGGAGTCAATCAAACTGCGGTGCAGTATCTTTGCTGCTTTTTGAGTTCCCCCCAAGATGACTGGCTTCCTCTGCTATGCTACTTCACAATACATGCTTCGCCTGTCCATTGCAAACTCCTGCTTTAACCCCCATTTCCACAGAGATTTGCCTATGAGTTCCCCAATGACAGCTACAGTGGATTCAGCCTCTCACTTACACTGAGTCCACCAGCAATTCAAAGAACACCTGAAGTCCACCAAAGAAGCCTATCAAACTGTGAGAACCAAGAATGTCTGTCTATTCCCAATTTGGCTGTAGGACACCAGGTGTGGCTCTCTCCCCAGAACCTTAAATACAGGCACCCATCCACCAAACAAGACTACCAGTTCCTTGGTCAAGATTATAAACCCAGTGGCCTTGTGGTTATAGCTGCCTGAGTCCTTGAAGACCCACCCTGCCTTTCACATCTCCCCTTTAAAGCTCCCAAGAACCAATACCCAAACCACTGTAACACACCACTGCCACCCATAACAGTCTGAGGACAGGAGGAATCCAATGAATCCTCAACTGTCAGCAAGTTAGGGGAAGGCTCCAGTACCTGGTGGACTGGGAAGGTTATAGTCCAGATGAGCGGTGTTGGGAACTGATAGAGAATATCCATGCCCCAGACCCATATGAGAGTTTCATTGGAAGTCTCCAAGAAACTGTGCCCCATGGTCCCCTAGGCAGCACCCTTCGGGTGGGGGGATGGTACTGTCCGGAATCAGGGCTTGGAGCAGAGCCAGACTGGAAACAGAGCCTAAACCAGAACTAGTCTCTGGGCAACCTAATGAGCACAACTGGCCTGCAGTAGGCTGCCTGATTGGCTATGCTGCCTGATTGGTTGGAAGAGTCACCAGACTGCTCTTAAACCTAGCAGTAATTCAGTCGATGCTCAAAACATTTGCCCCTGGCTGCAATAGCACCTGTGCCTGCTTGTTTTCAGCCTGGCCCCTGCCGGCCTCAATCCCAGTATACCAGTTCTGACCTTGGCTCCGACTCCTGACATCTGACTTCACCTCTGACTCTTGGCTTTGGCATCTGGCCTCTGAATTTGGTTCTGACCCTAAGCTCCTATTTCTGGCTACGACTCCTGTTCTAACCACTAAGCCTGACTCCTGCTCTGACCATTGGGCCTGACTCCTGCTCCAACCACTAGATCCTGGTCACATGACAAGAGTGACTTTGCAGTATTTAACTGCAGCAAGCTATGTCATCCCTCGTGAATCTGAGGCATTCAGAAAAAATGGATGCCCTAACGTGCAGGCAGCTTGAAGTAGCTATAAAAGGATTTGCCATATCGCTTAATATGCCCAGGTTGGGCCTAAAATGACCCAATCGATTCATGAAGTAGATGCAGTTAAAAATGGAGGCACTCAAAAGAGTCACAGCTACAATGAAGCAAGGCAAGTGTTCAGCCTTAGTGGGCCTGAAAGTTGCTTACTTCCCTATTGCTAGTGTCCACTGTCATCCAGAAGCACCTGAGATTTGTGGTGAATAGCTCCGACTTCAGGTACGCTGCCTGGCCAGTGCTCCCTATGTTTGTCTGAAGGCCTGGTCATGATAACCTTAGTACTTCAGGAGAAGAGAATTCAGGAGTTTGGGGATCTAGGGAAGCCCAGTGCAGAGATTTATCATGACCCTGGGTTTCTGACAATCCAGGTAGGGATGCCTGTTGCGGCTGTCATGGGCGAGATTCACAAAAGGCACTTAAATGCCATCCTAGGCATCAGAATATCCCATAGCCCAGTGGGCGAGGGTGCTCACATGAGGTGGCAGATCCCAATTCAAATCCCTCCTCCCCCTTAGATAGAGGGGACTTGGAGATGGGGGGGTCTCCCACATTCTAGATGAGAACACTGGTCTAATAGTTATGAGGGTCTCCTCCTTCCTCCTCTTCTTGCGAAAACAGCAATGGCACCTAATGCCACGAGAGGGTTTGCAGCTGAGAATCCTAAGCAGAGGGCAGTACCTCTTTGCAGCCTGGACTTAAGCATTTATCTCTAAGATAGGTATAGGACTTAACACCCCTTTCCCCAGCTTGGCATCTCCATTGGCTAGCTGCCTAACATGCTGGCTTTTGTGAATCCCTTTCTGAGGCGCCTATTTCTCCCCATTCATCGTACAGGAAGCCTAAGAGCCATCTCAAGCTTTGTGATGTGAAAAATCCCAGTGATTTTTCTAAAAAGAAAAGGAGGACTTGTGGCACCTTAGAGACTAACCAATTTATTTGAGCATAAGCTTTCGTGAGCTACAGCTCACTTCATCGGATGCAGTGAGCTGTAGCTCACGAAAGCTTATGCTCAAATAAATTGGTTAGTCTCTAAGGTGCCACAAGTCCTCCTTTTCTTTTTGCGTATACAGACTAACACGGCTGTTACTCTGAAACCAGTGATTTTTCTAGTCACCTAAAAGAGAGCAGTGGCAACCATGCCTGTTTGTGAATCGAGCCCCAACCTTCTCACTTGGAAATTTTATGTTGGGGTCCCCATCCCTTGTTACAAAGACCTTGACCCCAGCAGTAGGTTCCCCCAGTAGGTATGGTAGGCATTTTTTAAAGGCAGCTGCAGAAATTCCTGTTCACCACAATCCCACTCCATGCTGAATTAACAAACTTGTAATTTATTTACAATTAACACCAATGAGTGAACTCTGGTAGTGATTGCTTGGAAGTGCCCACTGTCCTTTTTAAAGCCCAGAAAGTTTTATTTCACAACCCAGTTCAAGCTTTCTTTTCATAAACCCTGGAGTTTGAGGTCCTGCTAATCTGCTCTCATAGCCATCCTCTGGCAGCCTGGACCTCTATTATCCCTGATGGACCAATCACTGGAGTCACCTTTCTTTGCAATTTCAGCAAGCCCATACAAAATCACCTCCAGCTGGCAAGCCTCCACACACTCCACCAACAAGGGCTGCCACCTCTGTGGTACCAAAAAACAGACCATCTGGGATGACCCTCTGCCCCTAAAATTGGACAGCTATCTGTGTCTACTGAGTACCGTTTCAGATTTCCTGGGACCTCTACCTCAAAAAAAGGACAATCCTAAGAAAACCTGGACAGGTGCCAACCCTACCTCTAGCAGGGGGATTTTCAAATGTACACACCAGAGTGGCTCCAAGCAACCCTCACAGCCCACTCAGATAAGCCAGCTCCCACAGACCTTGTCATAAATATAAAGGGAAGGGTAAACCCCTTTGAAATCCCTCCTGGCCAGGGGAAAGCTCCTCTCACCTGTAAAGGGTTAAGAAGCTAAAGGTAACCTCGCTGGCACCTGACCAAAATGACCAATGAGGAGACAAGATACGTTCAAAAGCTGGGAGGAGGGAGAGAAACAGAGGGTCTGCGTGTCTGTCTATATGCTGGTTTCTGCCGGGGATAGACCAGGAATGGAGTCTTAGAACTTTTAGTAAGTAATCTAGCTAGGTATGTGTTAGATTATAATTTCTTTAAATGGCTGAGAAAAGAATTGTGCTGAATAGAATAACTATTTCTGTCTGTGTATCTTTTTTGTAACTTAAGGTTTTGCCTAGAGGGGTTCTCTATGTTTTTTAATCTAATTACCCTGTAAGATATCTACCATCCTGATTTTACAGGGGGGATTTCTTTATTTCTATTTACTTCTATTTTTTATTAAAAGTCTTCTTGTAAGAAACTGAATGCTTTTTCATTGGTCTCTGATCCAAGGGTTTGGGTCTGTGGTCACCTATGCAAATTGGTGAGGCTTTTTATCCAACATTTCCCAGGAAAAGGGGGGTGCAAGTGTTGGGAGGATTGTTCATTGTTCTTAAGATCCAAGGGTCTGGATCTGTAGTCACCTAGGCAAATTGGTGAGGCTTTTTACCAAACCTTGTCCAGGAAGTGGGGTGCAAGGTTTTGGGAAGTATTTTGGGGGGAAAGACGCGTCCAAACAGCTCTTCCCCAGTAACCAGTATTAGTTTGGTGGTGGTAGCGGCCAATCCAAGGACGACGGGTGGAATATTTTGTACCTTGGGGAAGTTTTGCCCTAAGCTGGTAAAGATAAGCTTAGGAGGTTTTTCATGCAGGTCCCCACATCTGTACCCTAGAGTTCAGAGTGGGGGAGGAACCTTGACAGACCTCATAGCCAAAACACCATAAACATATTCTAACATCCTCCACAGGGGAGCAGGCTGCAAAGTTCAGCTCCAAACTTCAGAAGCATTAATGGATGCTAGGCCCAATCCAAAAGCCAAGAGTTAGTCTCTTACAATTTAATTTGGACATCACCCCCACGCTTATCTGAGATGAGGATAAAGGTGTTTGGGCTTATTGTTTGTTTGTTTGGGGGGGGTTGGTTTTTTTTTTTTTACATCTATAAAACTCTTCATATATAATTAGGGTCAGTCACTGGTACCATCCCACCACCAACCTCAGCCTGGTCCAGTCCACACAAGAGATACACTTCCTGGACACTACAGTGCTAATAAACAATGGTCACATAAACACCACCCTATACCGGAAACCTACTGACCGCTATTCCTACCTGCATGCCTCCAGCTTTCACCCTGACCACACCACACGATCCATCGTCTACAGCCAAGCTCTGCGATACAACCGCATTTGCTCCAACCCCTCAGACAGAGACAAACACCTACAAGATCTCTGTCAAGCTTTCTTACAACTACAATACCCACCTGCGGAAGTAAAGAAACAGATTGATAGAGCCAGAAGAGTTCCCAGAAGTTACCTACTACAGGACAGGCCTAAGAAAGAAAATAACAGAACGCCACTAGCCGTCACCTTCAGCCCCCAACTAAAACCCCTCCAACGCATTATTAAGGATCTACAACCTATCCTAAAGGATGACCCAACACTCTCACAAATCTTGGGAGACAGGCCAGTCCTTGCCTACAGACAGCCCCGCAACCTGAAGCAAATACTCACCAACAACCACATACCACACAACAGAACCACTAACCCAGGAACTTATCCTTGCAACAAAGCCCGTTGCCAATTGTGCCCACATATCTATTCAGGGGACACCATCACAGGGCCTAATAACATCAGCCACACTATCAGAGGCTCGTTCACCTGCACATCCACCAATGTGATTTATGCCATCATGTGCCAGCAATGCCCCTCTGCCATGTACATTGGTCAAACTGGACAGTCTCTACGTAAAAGAATAAATGGACACAAATCAGATGTCAAGAATTATAACATTCATAAACCAGTCGGAGAACACTTCAATCTCTCTGGTCACGCAATCACAGACATGAAGGTCGCTATCTTAAAACAAAAAAACTTCAAATCCAGACTCCAGCGAGAAACTGCTGAATTGGAATTCATTTGCAAATTGAATACTATTAATTTAGGCTTAAATAGAGACTGGGAGTGGCTAAGTCATTATGCAAGGTAGCCTATTTCCTCTTGTTTTTTCCTACCCCCCCCCCCGATGTTCTGGTTTAACTTGGATTTAAACTTGGAGAGTGGCCAGTTTGGATGAGCTATTACCAGCAGGAGAGTGAGTTTGTGTGTGTATGGGGGTGGGTTTTTGGAGGGGGGTGAGGGAGTGAGAGAACCTGGATTTGTGCAGGAAATGGCCTAACTTCATTATCATGCACATTGTGTAAAGAGTTGTCACTTTGGATGGGCTATCACCAGCAGGAGAGTGAATTTGTGTGGGGGGGTGGAGGGTGAGAAAACCTGGATTTGTGCTGGAAATGGCTTTTAGATAAGCTATTACCAGCAGGACAGTGGGGTGGGAGGAGGTATTGTTTCATATTCTCTGTGTATATATAGAGTCTGCTGCAGTTTCCACGGTATGCATCTGATGAAGTGAGCTGTAGCTCACGAAAGCTCATGCTCAAATAAATTCGTTAGTCTCTAAGGTGCCACAAGTACTCCTTTTCTTTTTGGTACTGAAATATATCTTTACATTTTTTAGCAATGATGTAAAGTCCACCGGCTTTCCATTGTACTTACAGTAACAAGTTCAAATGCATAACTAACCTAGAGCAACAGCCTTTGCCAAAGATCATGGTGTGCTTTTTAATATAAACATGCAAGGTTTCATGGGAACAGTCAGTGACCTCCACAGCCAGTAAAGCAAGGAGTCTTTATTCACTTGAAAGTGCTCTGGTAATTGGTATATTCTTCTGCCAGCATAACTGAGAAGTTGATTAGCTAGATTTACTTAACTACAGCGTATTTCACTTGCCATTACTGGCATGGATCTGGTGTGTCCTTATAAGGGATTAGAGTCCAGTCTAAGTGAGAAACATTAGCAATCTATTTTTGTTGTTGCTTCTGTTTCCTTCCTGCAATAAACAGTCTCATTTTGTCAGATCCAAATGGAAAAAATTGCTTATCTTGGCTGTGGTTAGTTTCAAAAAGGGAATATCAGTTCAACAGATATGCCTCTCCTTGTGTCTGCCCTCAGAACTCCCAGCCATAGAGGGAGTTTACACCTCAGAAGAATCAGTGTCATGAACCAGCTGCAACACTGCAATAAAGACAGCACCAGCTTTCACCCTGTAAGGGAAATCAGACAACCAAAAGAGCCCTTGTCTCTATTTTAAAGCTCTCTGTGTTTTCAGGAGGTGAAGGCGACAATGTGTGGGGTCAGGGGAAACAAGCTGTTGCATGCACCACTACCATGATGGCTCAGGCAGGTAGGAATGTTATGCGTGTCCATTACTTAGGAGGATATATTGGGAAAGGAGTTTGATGGGGATGGAAGGTCCCAGGGTGAGAGCACAATACATTTAGATAAACAGCCAAACTTCTTGAGGTTTAGCCAAGTGTGGTGAGGCCCAGGATTAAAGGATGCCTATTTAAACCTGCATAATGACAAGTTTCAGAGTAGCAGCCATGTTAGTCTGTACCCGCAAAAAGAACAGGAGTATCAATGTGATATGTGCCAGCAATGCCCCTCTGCCATGTACATTGGCCAAACCGGACAGTTTCTACGTAAAGAATAAATGGACACAAATCAGACGTCAAGAATTATAACATTCAAAAACCAGTCGGAGAACACTTCAGTCTCTCTGGTCACTCAATTACAGACCTAAAAGTCACAATATTACAACAAAAAAACTTTGAAAACAGATTCCGATGAGAGACTGTTGAATTGGAATTAATTTGCAAACTAGACACCATTAAACTAGGCTTGAATAAAGACTGGGAGTGGATGGGTCATTACACAAAGTAAAACTATTTCCCCATGTTTATTTTTCCCCCCTATTGTTCCTCACATGTTCTTGTCAACTGCTGGAAATGGCGCATCTTGATTATCACTACAAAAGGGTTTTTTTCCTCTCCTGCTGGTAGTAGCTCACCTTATCTGATCACTCTCATTATAGTGTATAAGATAACACCCATTGTTTCATGTTCTCTGTGTATATAAAA